>NC_138169.1:21596253-24564364 GCF_964165515.1 Mesoplodon bidens
AGGCAAAGACAGGATTCAAACTGGGTGGCTCCAGAGTTCCAGCCCTTAATTGTGCCCTCAGGGCCCTATCCAAGCCCCATCCCAGGGAGGTGCTGGGTCCTCAAATCCATAGTGACCTCAGGTTCCAGCAAAGGCCTAGGTGATCCAGACACAAGTGGTAGAAGGGAAGGAGTTTTCACACGCGAATCCACAGGTACACACACAGACGCGTGCACATGGACACAACGACGCATGGGCGTGCACAGACACATGCACATACACAGGCACGAGCGTGCACACACGTGCATGCACACACATGCTCGCAATGCACACATGGGCACAGGCCCCACGTTCCAAGCAGGGACACGGTCTCTCTCCGACCCCAGTATGGAGGAGGGGACAGTCTCCAGACACTCCTTTCTGTGGCCTCACACTGGAGACTCAGCCAAGGGTGGAGAAAGCAAAGAGCCCAGCGCTGAGGTCAGTCCCCAAGATCTCAGTCCCTGATCCAACCTCAACCCTCCAGGCCCCCACGTGGGGTCTCTGGGAGTATTTTGGAGTCATCCAGCTCAGCCTAGCCTCCTCCTTGCAGAAACTTCTCCCAAGTCCAGCCTATGAGCTTGAATGCCCCCAGGGGCAGTGAGCTTACGACATTCCTCGGCACCCACCCCAGTGCCAGGCAGCTCATGACATGGGAAGGATCCTTGCTTGCCAGCCACGTGACTTGAAGAGAGCCCCTTTATCGCTCTGTGTCTCAGTTTACAAACATGAATGGAGTCTCAGTGCCCACCACCAACCTGGTCTCTGTCACCACGAGGCTTAAACGCCATCAGGCACGTATAGCTCTTCCCCAAGGAGGCGGGGGAAGTAAGAGAGAGTAATTATTCTTCATTGCAGCCAGCAGGTCCTTCCCCGTCTGGAGCATGGTGTTCCCACCACGGAGAGGGGAGATGCAGAGGACCCATGGAGCTCCGGGGCCGTCTCCGCTTGGAGGGAGAGTGCCGTGTCCTGGGAGCCACCCTGTTTCCACCCATGAGGGTATCCAGCTCTCACAAGGCCCAGCCAGACTCCCACAGGTGAATGGTCATTGGCCAGGGGGCCCCAGGGCCTTGACTTCTCAGGGAGAGTTGGGATGGGTGTTCAATGGGACCTCACCTCGATGGGCTGGCTGCCAGCACACATGAGCAAGGGCACCCAGGAATGTGGCAGAAAAAAGACTGGGGCAGGAACACAAGCATTGCCGTTGGCTCCTGTGTTATGGCCGGCAAGACTCCATTCTGCCCTGGGCCTCAGTTTCCCCACTTCTCATCCAATGGAGAGGAGCACGCCTACTCCAGTAGGCTGCTGTGAGGGTTCAATCCACAAGTAGGTGCCTATCCTCAAAACAATAGGTATTCAACTGTGTGATTATTAGTCGCAACCAAACTATTCTACAGGCAGGAAAGCGGAGGCCCAGAGAGGGCAGGTCATTGGCACAAGGTCACACAGCATGCAAGACCTAGCCCATGTCATCCATCTCAACCCCCATTTGAGGAAAGGAAAGAACCTGCTCCATGGGCATGGAGACCGTCAGCATGGGAACACCCCATTTCTGTCCTTCAACACCGGATGCCAAGCCCACCGGGCATTGAATTAACTCCTCCTTTTGCAAATGATCCCCGACAGAAAACTCCTCCAGAGACAAGGGAAAATATTTCCCTCAAACCTATTTACTTTTCAAATTTCAGTTGCCATAACAACTCGGCACAACTATTTATGTGAAATCTTCGCCTTCCAAGTCTTGTCGAGCACCACGCTCTGCAAAGAGTTCAACTCGGCCCTTTCAATAACAACACATTTTTTCAATCAATTTGGGTCTGGGATTTTTTTTTCTCTATAAACACATAAAGTATGTTGTGCAAAACTTTTAAAAGCTAACAGGGAAATGCCGCGTTTTATAGACCCATTCTTCTCTGATCGCCCCCAATAGATCCTTTCTGAAGCATGATACTGACAGAAAGGACAGGCCAGCTTGGGTTTTTTTTTAAAAAACGTCTTTGAATTGTTTCCACTCTTGGTCATCCGCAGAGCACCTGGAGTCGGTGGGGATTCTGGTGAAGAGCCCTGAGCACCGGCTACAGCCCAGGCCCTGCCCCTAACAGACTGTATGTCCTTGGAAAAGTCAGCGCAGGTCTCTGGCCTGGAAAGGGACACATTTGGTCGAGTTGGGCCCCCGCCCAAAACCGGGGGTGGAGGATCTCCCGGGGTGGCACCCTGTGTCTGAGGCATCGTGCAAATGTCCTGAGATGATGACAGCCACAGGTTTGCATTTTCTGAAACAATCCCAGCTTCAGATTTTCTGTTCCAGGCTCCTTGTGAGCCTTTGTACAAGCTGTTCCTTTTGCCTGGAATTTCCCCTTTGTCAACCTGTCAAGTTGACATGAAGGGGCCCGCGCTTGGTGTAATGCTCTGCTGTGGCTGTCTTGAAATTCTTAAGTATTTTTGAACAAGAGGCCCAGCATTTTCATTTTGCAACTGGCCCCTTGGATTCCATAGCAGTTCCAGTCGGTCTTTATTCTAGTACATTGTGTGTATCAAATCATTTAATCCTGGACAACTCTTTAAAGCAGGCATTGCTGTGATATCTGTTTTACAGATGAGGAAACTGAGTCCCAAGAGGTCAGAGGTCTGAGATCATCACCATCCCCCCAGGTCCCAATACGAGCTGTTATGCATTAGGCGCTGTTCCAAGCACTTTTCCTGTGTTACCTCATCTAGTCCTCGTGGCAGCTCTGTGAGATGGAAACCATTACGACCCCCATTTTCCAGAGGCACAGAGAGGTTAGGTAACGTGCTCTACATCACACAGCAAGCAAGTGGAAAAGCCATGCTTTCCTATGAGGCCCATTGGATCTCTCCCCTACACGTCAGCAGCAACTTCCTCAACAGGTCCTGGGCCCTGGGCTTACCCCTTCCAGCCCATCCTCAGGATAGTAACCAGAGCCATCCATCTTCCATAACCTGACCTTCCATCATGCCACTTTTTGGTTGCAAATCTTCCCATGCTCCCAGGGATCTCAAGAAACATCTAACCTCCTTAGCCTGACCATTGAGACCCTCAGTGATATGACCTCTGCTGACCTCCACAGCCTCAGTGTCCCCTGCAGCTCTTGTGCTCCTGCCCTCCAGATTGCCTGCAGTTAGATCTCTGCACACATCAGGTTGCTTCTTGAATTATCAGGTTAGGGACCACTGGTTTCCTACACAGAGCCTGACACACAGGCACTCTAGAAAATTTTGCTGGACTGAAGCGACCTGGCTAGGTGGAGCCCATCAGGATAGAGCCCAGACCATATAGGGCCTCAAACTTGACACTCCCAGAGCCAGGGATGGCTTCACCCACAGAGCTTTTCACCCGCAGAGCTTTTCACCCGCAGAGCTGGGAAGCTCACTCCTCGATGTCCCTCCAGTCCAGCTCCTTCTCTCTGTCCCCTGTCAGCCCTCCGGCAAGGGCCGCCATTATTGCTTACACAGATGCCTGCCTCCTCTTGCTCCCCATTTCTCTGCCTCCAGGCATGCCCCTTCCAGTCAGTTCTCCAAACTCCAGCTGGAGAAACATTTTTAAAACACAGATAGAACGATTTCATTCTCTGCTTTACACCCAGCATTCTCAAAATGCAATCTGAAAAGCTAACGAGGCTGAGAGGCTTCCATATCTGCCCCTGCTGATGTCACAGGCCATGTGTCCACACCCCAGCCACCCCAGGCCACACGCAGCCACTTCAGGCCTCTGGCTTCATAAGCCATTCCTCCTGGCTTGGCTGCCCCAACCCTGGTTTCTCCGTTTTGCCTCAGCTGAACAGTTTTTCTTCTGGAAGCTTTCCCTAACCATTCCTCCTCCCTCAAAGCAAAGTCAGGCTCCTGCCACCCCCTGTCCTTCCCCATCAAAATATGTGTCATATTATTATAAGCACTGGTCTGCATGTCTGCCCCCTGTCCCCACATTGAAGGTGAGTTTCCTGAGAGCAGAGGCCATATTTTCTTCCTCAATGTACCTTCCACGCTTGGAACATAGAATGTGCTCAGTAAATAGATGGATAGATGATGGATGGGTAGATGGGTGGATGAATGGATGGATAGAATGGTGGATAGATGGATGAGTGGATGGATGGATGGATGGTATGATGAATGGAATAACGAGTGAGTGAATAGATGCATGGGTGGAAGGATGAATGGAATGGTGGATGGGTGGATGGGTGGCTGGATGGATGGGAGGGTGGATGAATGGATGGATGGCATGGTGATGGATGAGTGGATGGACGGAATGGTAGATAGATGGATGGGTAGATGAATGGATAAATGGAATGATGGATGGATGGAAGGATGGGATGGTGAATAGATGGGTGGACAAATATGCAGACAGATGAAAGAAAACCCCAGAAACCATCTTTTAATAGTTAATATTTGGATGGTAAGGTACTCAAAGTTCTGAGCACATAGTAGGTCGGCAATAAATGTTTATTGAATTGATGGTTAAATGACTGTCTGAGGGCAGCTGGTCATCATCCCGCCATAAGCACCTGTTTTTCCTCTTGTTTATTCCATTCTCTCCTACCTCCATCCTCAATCTCCCAGCCTCCCATTGTTTCCAGCAGTTGTCACATGACTCACAGTAGCCAAGCTCCCCAGATCCATGCCTGCACATTAATTATTGAGTGATATAACCCAAATTTATCTAATGAATTAATAATAGGCCATAGGGGTATTTTAATAATGAAATATTTGGAGTTATGTTTTGATAATTGCAGCAGGCTTTCATAATTACTGCACGACCATGGAAATAAAATCAAAATCAATTAGGTGGTATGAAATGACACCCCAGGAGCACCCCCTCAAAGCTTTAATGGATAGACCTACCAGGATGAGGAAGATCAGCTTATCTCTGAGCCAGCTGAGGCCTGGGGTCAAGGCCTTTGCAGGATGCTTGAGCTGGGGAGGGATTCCAGGAAGGACAAGGGAAGAAACATCACTGAAGTACATCAGATGTTTGAGGCACAAAGTGCTTTAAAGGCCAACAGAACAAGCATCTGCTTTTACAGATGAAAAGACTAACGTTCAGAGAGGAACCCTGACTCACCAAGGCAGCCTCAAAATAGAGCGCCTGGACGGCATCTCCGGACTCCCAGGCCAGTGCTCTCTTGGCCCTGGACCACACGCCCCCCCTCTTCTGCCATGACACAGCCCTCAGTGGTTTGTCTGAGCCCTGGCCATGCCTCCAGTCTCAACCCCTGCGACTCCCCAAACCACCTAATCTTCATGAACTTCGACTTCTTCACACCTCTGTGCCTTTGCCTGTGCTGTGCCCTCTGGCCAGGACGCCTTCCCTTCCCACACCTAACCTCTAGGTGTGCCTGGCAAAGTGCTCCCTGCAGGGGTGACTCCCTTCCTCCCGCCCTCAAGGGCCCCTACTACATGGTGATTGCTCATCCATTTCCTCTGAAAAGACTGGGAGCTCCTTTAAGCCAAGGACAAGTTCATTGTGTCTCCCTTGGACGTTAACACAGGAGCCTAACAAAGAGTAAAGGCACAATATAGGTTTATTCAAAGCCAGATGGTGGACAGGGAGGGGGAAGAGAGACACGAAAGAAAGGAAATAAACAAGGAAAGTTTGTTCTGGAGTTATTTCCAGAATGTGTTTAGCCGAGGCCACCAAAAGGACATTTGGGCTTAAAAGTGCTAGTTGAAGGACATCTCACTGGATATTTAAGCAACAATAAAATTAGATACATGAAAGCAAGAGAAATCTTTTCAGGAGGATAAAGAATGCTAATGATGGCAGATTGGTATTCTAAACCACCACCCTCCCCCTCAATCCCCCCCCAACATACACACAGTCAAGAAGCCTGGGCTATTGACCCTGAGGTCCTTCTCTAAGATGTGTCCTCAAGAAGCCACTTGAACTTGCTGCAGACACTGCCCAGAGCGGGTCTCCGGGCAGAGCTGACAAGCGGCAGCTGGGGCCGAAACGGGTGTGACCATGATCTGTTTCTTCAGATGCCGTGCTGATCCCCCAGCCGGTAACCATGGAGCCCAGTTTGAACTGCAGGTGCCAGCCAGGTCTGGCCATCTTTGTCATTTATGAACAAACAGTCAGGTCTGGGGGAGGAGGAGTTTGGTAACATTAGAGCACCACCACCTCCAGCCCCCTTCCCTGCCCCATTTCCAAGCAGGATCTATTGACTCAAGCTCTGAGCTTTATTCTGAGAGGCACCATAGCACTGACATTAAAAACACAGACTCTGGAGCCAGACTTTTAGGGTTCAAACTTCAGCACGGCCACTTACGAGCTATGTGACCTTGGGTGAGTCTCTTAGCCTCTCTGTTACTTAGGGTCACTATGGGGAGTAATGAGCTGATTTACCTAAATGCTAGATTAGGGGATGTCTCTGTTCTCACCTTCTCTGTTAAAAGCACCTTGATCTGCAATACCCTCCCTGACTCTCAATGTGGATTGGATGGTACTGGCCTCATCCACCAGTGCAAGGACTTGGGCACATCCCCCATAACTAGCCAATCAGCAGAGTCCATTCCTCTGGCTACAAGGATTGGTCTGGATCAAGCCCTAGACTCAAGCCCACCAATCAGAACTAAGGAGGCTCTTCATCAAGGAATATTAGCTAGTACGGCTGTTATGTAATTGTGACAAAAGTTGACTCTCCAAGTTGAGCCTCTCTAGAGGACGGGAAAGGCAAGGGAACTAAGAGGTTTGGGATCCTTAGGCAGAGGACACCAGTGCCCTTTACCTCTGTTCTCCCCAGCAGGGCCGGGTTAGGAGCCTTCTCTCCTGGCCCTCAAAGGCCCTTGCTAGCTCCTGTTCTAAGATGGAGTAAAACAAGTGATTCTGAGCATGGACCGTGAGCCTGGCAGGCCTGGCCTGATCCCAACCCTCCCTTCCTAGATGTGGGACCCTCATCTCTCACCCCTCAGTTTCTTCACCTGGAAAATGGAGATGACCAAGAACCCTGACCCTGGGAAGGTTCTGGGATTTCAGGGAAGTCAGGCGTTGTCCAGGGCCTGGCACAAAGAAGGGTCTCGGGCAGCGAGGCTGGTCGTTACTAACATGCCCATCCTGCCTTCTCTTGCAACTGGCTGTTACACATCTGTCTGCTGCCAGACTGGGCTCCTAAGGCAGGGCCAGCGTGGATGATCACTGTACCCTCAGCATCCCGTGTGAGGCCACGGATGGAGGGGGAGGGGAAGAGTGAAGGAACAGAGGGAGGGAAGGAGGAAGGGTGGGAGAAAGAGGAAAAGCGCATGTGTCTTTATGACACTGAAAGCCCAGCTGCTCCAGAATCAAAGCCTATCTAGAATGCGAGACAGAAGACCAGTCTAAAGCCCTTTAATCTGCAGAGACAGAGCCCAGAGAGAGGCGGTGACTTCCCCAGGGTCACACAGCAGAGCCTGGCTGAATAGGCCCCAGCCAAGAGCGGCCCCCCAACAACTCCTGCAACCAACCTCCAGCTCCCCGACATCCCGTCTCCTGTTTCCCCCAGCCCTCTCCCCCTCACCTCTCCCCCTCAGGCCAATCCCAACACGCAACGCCTCTTCCTGTCTGGAGAAGACACCGCCCCCAAGCCAGGTGCTCCCCTCAGGGGCCTCCTTCCCCAAATGGACTGGGCCCCAGAAAATTCCTGGGGCCTCCAGGCTTGAAGGAGCAAGGTGACTCAGAGCCAGGTAGGGGGAAGCTCAGGGAGAAAGAGGCTGGAGGCTCTGGGGGAGAGAGTTCTTTGTAAGTGAGTCAGGCAAACAAGCTTCTCTCCAAATAATATCAAGAATCTCTTGGCCTGAACTCAAGTATGCAGGACACAAATGTTAGTTTCCTGTAATTGAACTTGCAGGACCGAAGCCACACTAGCTAGGTTCTGATCGCACCTGCCATGTAACTCACATCATGGGGTGACTATGACACACAGCCTCCGGCTTCACTTCTTTCCTGGCTGCCCGACCTGGGAAGCCTCTGTCTAGTTTGGGGTGAGGTGGGGAGCAGGTCACGGGTCACCAGTTCTTCCCAACCAATTGCTTGTATCTGAGGTTCTGACTTTTGAAGTTATCATTCCCTCCTCCAGGTGATAAACGCAGAATGCTTCCCTACCATGACGGCCTGATGCAGGGAAAGAGAGGCGTTACAGGAGTGCTAGAGGAAAAGCTTTGGGTCTTGTTTCAAAGGAGCATCCCCCTTTCCTGCCTGTCTAGTGTGTGCTGCCCCAGAAGCACACCTCCGACAAGCACAGCAGTGCAAAGGATGTAAGAGGGTTGGGAGTGAAGTGAGGAAGGGAAAGTTTCATTATCCAGCAAGATTCTGCTGTGAGCAACTGGGGCTCCATCCCACTGGGAACCTCTGGGAGACCTGTGGACTATGCCTGGGAGTATCTCACCCAAGGAGGGATGGAGCTGGGGTATTTATCTTCCATCTCCCATAGGGCCTGCCATTGGCCAAAGGGTACTCCCCTGGTACATTAATCCCTGTCACTTCATCAGGGAAGGACTGGCATTTGGAAAATGTGGGGTGGGCCTGCATGGAGATGGTGAGGGCCAAGGGGTAATGGGTGAGCACCACGGTGTCTGCTACACTCACACAACTAAGAATAATAGCCCCTGGCCTGTCCACAGAGCTTTATCATTTGCACAGTACTCACCTATAATTCCCTAGCATCACCTGCAGACAACGGTACCACTGCCATGTTACAAATGAGGGAGTTGAGGCCTGGACCAGGGAAATGCATCACTGATAAGAGGCCAAAAGGGGGCCACAAATCCAGGTATTTGGCCTCTAAACCCAAAAGGACCAGCTCCAGAGTTGGCCCAGGCCCTGGGTTCAAACCCTGGTCCACCTCTCTTGGCTTCATGATGCTGAGCTGAGCTGTAGATTTCACTTTCCTTTCACCTCTGTTTCATCATCTGCAAAATGGGGACAAGATCAGCCCCCCTCACAAAGCCAGTGTGAAGATCCACCAAGGGAACGTGTGCAGAAGGGCTGTGGACCAGACCCAGCACACAGTAGGTGCTCGGTAGTCATTTCTCTCGGGGCCCCTTTTTGGCCTCATCTGCTTCCTGCCGAGTCACTCAGGGGCTGTGGGCCAGGCCACAGTTAGTTCAGCGAACACTTACAGAGCCCCTGAGGTTGTGTTGTTCTCGTGCTGCTGTTGCCTGTGAACAAGACAGCCTGGGACTCCGCCCGCAAGGGAGGCAGGCAGGTAAAGAGAGAATTCAGTAACACCTGGAAGGCTGCACCCGGGCATGGGAGGCTGGGGAAGGCCCAGGGAGGGTCAGGAAGCGTGGAGGGGGCTGGGGAGGAGTGAGCTCACAGCAAAGGCCAGGCCGCCGGGGCTGGAGGTAGGCTGGGGAGGGAGCAGCATGGAAGTCTGAAAGCTAGAGGTGACAGGATCAGATTTGTAAACCCCCTATGCTGCTACATGGATGCTGATCGGAGCTGACCAAGGAGGACCACCTCTTAACAGAGGTGAGCAAACCTGGCGGCCCGGCCTGGGTAGGGGGTGGGCAGGTGGGCAGAGGGGCTGTAGTGCCAGGGCTGGGTGGGTCCTTGGAGAGGCAGGGAGGGCAGTCAAGAGGCTTCAACGACAGCCTTCATTTGGGAGCCTGAGCCCAGCTCATTGCAGGACCTCTGCTGACCCTGCCTGGGCTGTCCCAAGACCCAAAGCACCACCCCTGTGGGCCCCCCACCCCTGCCTGCCCCTCAGGGCTGTGACTGTGGCCCACGGGCCCTTCCACCTCCCTTGGCTCCATAGTCACTAACTTGCTTGGGTCCCACACATTTCTCCCATCATCAGATATGCAGACAACCCCCTCCAGGATGAGCTCTGAGACCCAGCTCCTGATGAGAGAAATCGGAGTCCAGCAGAGTAAACAGACCCAGGCAATGAACCCATGCCTGGTAAAAATGTAGATAAGTGATGGTGGGGAGGACTTTTTTTTGGAGGTGGACCCACTCAGCCCCCAGGCTCTCTGGCAGGCGCCTAGATCAATTTATCCATTGTCTGATTGTCAGAGGGATCTCCCCACTGGCTGTGCCTTTTCTCTCTTTCGAAATCCAAAAAAGAGGGGATATAGGTATACTCATAGATGATTCACTTCACTGTACAGTAGAAACTAACACAACATTGTAAAGCAACTATACTCCAATAAAAAATTATTTAAAAATAAAGAAGAGGGCTTCCCTGGTGGCGCAGTGGTTGAGAGTCCGCCTGCTGATGCAGGGGACACGGGTTCGTGCCCCGGTCTGGGAAGATCCCACATGCTGCCGAGCGTCTGGGCCTGTGAGCCATGGCCGCTGAGCCTGCGCGTCCGGAGCCTGTGCTCTGCAACGGGAGAGGCCACAGCAGTGAGAGGCCCGCGTACCGCAAAAAAAAAACCAAGGAACTTTGAATTCCTAACCAGTTTGGAGGCTTCTCAGCAGACCAACAGGAGACCCATAGAGTGTGCAGGGATCCTTAAGTCAGAAAGTGGCTCCAGCAAAGAAAAACACATTGAGAGGCTGTTCCAAAAAGCACATCCTCACAGCAGAAGCATTCAAATTAACCTTAGCTGCTGTTCTTGCTTGCGTTGCATTGTTTTGCTTTGCTTTGATTTTTTGCAGCTTGAACAAGGGGTCCAGAAGGAAAGGCAGGGGGTGTTCCTTCACTTTCAGAACTTTTCCTGGGATGAGTGGATCTTCCAGGGATGGGATTCCTCCCCTGCCAGACACCATGTGGAGGCAAGGGCATTGATGGGAGGCCGGATGCCCTGCTGACCCCTGACCTGATCCTGATATGAGTATGATGGCAGCACCTGTCATGTGCCTGGAGCAAAGTCCAGGAAGGCGGGCTGGAGGGTCAGAGCCTGGAATGAACCACCAAGATCCCGGAGCGATGGGGAAGGAGGAGAGGAGGAAGAAAGCTGGTGCAGGGCATAAACTGAGGCCCAAGGAGGTTGGGTGACAGCCAGGAATTCAGGTTACCCGATTCTCACCTTTTCCCTCCCATTCCTTCTTTCTTGTTGTATTCATTCATTCATTTATTTTATAGTAGTCAATACACTATCATGGTTCATAATTCAAAAGGTACAAAAGGATATACACTGAAGAGTCTGTCAGTACAGTTATCCCTCAGTGTTTGCAGGGCATTGATTGGTTCCAGACTCCCATGGGTACAAAAATCCACAGACACTCGAGTTCCTTATATAAAATGGCGGCAGTATTTGCCTATAACATATGCGCATCCTAGTCATCTCTAGATTTCTTATGATACCTAACACCATCTCAATGCTATGGAAGTAGCTGTAAAGACAATGTAAATGCTGCATGAATAGTTGCCTTTGAACAGCAAATTCAAGTGTTGCTTTTTGGAACTTGCTGGAATTCTTTTCCTGAATATTTTCCATCCTAGGTTGCTTGAACCTGCAGGCAGATGCAGAACCCACGTACACGTTTGGGGAATTGTATGGGAAGTGAGTTATATCTCAATAAAGCCGCTGAAAAAAGAAAAAGTCGCCCTCCTCTTAGCCCCTGGATGCTGGTACCACTCTGTTTTCCTGGAAGCAAGCCCATGACCTATTCTTTTCTGCTCCGTCCATTCCTTCTTTAGACTTTGGGTGGATCTGGGGTAAAAGAAAATTGATGCTGCCGAAATAAAAGCAATGCAGCTCTCTCTCTCGCTCTCTCTCTCTCTCTGCCCCCTCTCCCCCCATCCTGACATTTAACAAGCACCTACTATGTGTAACCGTTCCAACATCCATCATCTGTTTCAAACTTCACCACCATTTACTGAAGCAGCGAAAGTTAGTTCCACTTGCCAGGTAAGGAGGGAAGTTGAGCAGAGATTTCCCTATTCTGGACATTGCATATAAAGAGAGTAATAGAATATGTGGTCTTTTGTGTCTGACTTCTTTCACTTAGCATCATGTTTTCAAGGTTCATCCATGTTGTAGCATGTGTCAGTGCTGTGTTCCTTTTCATGGCTGAATAATATTCCATTGGTGTGGCTGGACCCCCATTTGGGTTATCTATTTCTCTGCTGATGGGCATAGGGGCTGTTTCTACCTTTTGGCTGTTGTGAATAATGCTGCTATGAGCATTCATTTGCAATTTTTCGTGTGGGCATATGTTTTCATCTCTCTTGGGTGGATGCCTGGGAATGGAATTGCTGGATCATATGGTAACTCCAGGTGTCATTGTTTGAGGAACTGCTGAACTCTTTTCCTAAGCAGCTGCACCTTTTTTTCATTCCCCAGACTTTCAGAGGTGCCACTTCTTGAGGCAGGGGCTCACGCAAATCATCTCACTGAATCCCCACCACAAGCTGTGGAGGAGGTGGATAGGACTTTCGCCCCATCTTCCAGATGAGGAAACTGAAGCTTGGAGAGGTGGATCCACTGGCCCAGGTCACCCAGCCTGTGTCCAGGATTCCAGCTAACTGGCTGGCCCTAACCAAGCCACCAAGGAGTAATGTTTTGGAGGTTGACTTGAGAAATGGGGGTGGAGGAGATTCCAACTCCGAGGGGACCCTCCCCCAGGCCTGCCAGGTGATCCTGGAGAACATTTACCCTGGGGCTCAGCCGGCTAAGAGGGAAAGCCCTCGGGGGCTGTAACTGAAGAGGCCAGTCTTGGAGCTCTGCTGGGGCAGGTGGAAAAGCACAAAGGGTTCTTTGTCCTACCCCATTGTTCAGACTCCCAGCCGGCCTCGCTGCTCCCCTCGGACCACCAAGGGATGCACTGGGTCTGCAGAGCAGCTGGGGTGTCTCGAGTTCTCCAGGGAGCCCCCTGGGATGGGCCCGAAGATTCATTAGGGGCTTGGGATATAGTGGGGGATTAGTAGATACTCAGTGTATGGGAAACCATTGCCCTGATTTTTTTCAGTTGTCTTCTGCCCTTGATGTAAAGTTCCCAGACACACGCTAACACAGAAAATGAAATAGCCCCAAGGACGTGGATACTCGGCCTCCCACCCTGAGCCCACAGCCATGTTCATACCTCTTGTGTATCTTTCCAGAAAGTTGTCCTTGCTTGTAGACAAAATCATATGTGTGTGTGTGCGTGTGTGTGTACATGCTAGGTTTTTTTTCATATCCACCTCATTTTTTCTGCTGCACTTTGCACCAGGAGATCATTCCATCCCCCCAAGAACAACGTCTTCCTTCTTCTCAGTGACTGTGGTACTCCATCTACAGAAGCAGTATCCTTTATTCAGTGAGTCTGCATTTAAGTTTTCCCAACCTTTCCGCTACTCCAGCTGACTTGAATGTCTTGCACACAGACCTTTGCACACAAGTGTGAGAACGTCCTGTACACCTGTGAGATGGGCCATTGTTTTGCTCCCCCGTGGGGTGGCCCCATCACACCCTCCCCAGCGTGCAGGGGAAGCGCCTGTGTGCCCAGCATCCTGCCAGCACAGGACAGCATCAGCCCTTTTGTTCTTCTTTACTTTTTCCGTATAAAAGAGCACACCCGTCATCAGAGTCTGGCTCAGTGGATTTTCACAAAGTCAACATCCCTTATAACCAATGCCCAGATCAAGACCTAGAACATTCCCAGCCCCGGAAGCCTGCTTATCATGCCCCTCTCAATATCACCCTGATCCTTGGTCAGCCCTTTCTGCTCATTAAAATCCCCCTCCCCTATCCAACCTGCTTCGTCCACACTGGCCATGCCAGTGTCACCCCAAGCGTAATCCAGAAAACTTAAAAACAAAAACGGCCTTTTTTTTTTAAGGAAAAGTAAATTGGTAAGAACAGAGGTCAGCCAAATCCAGTTCACAGCCCTTTTTTGCATGGTTCACAGGCTTAAAATTATAACCGTTGTTAACCATTTTTAAATGGTTGTAAAAAACTAACAGAAGAATAATTCGTGGCACATAAACATTTTATCAAATTTGAACTCCAGCATCCATAAATAAAGCTTTATTGGAAGGGAGGCGTGTCCTTCATGTATGGATTGTCTCTGATGGCTTTCTGGTTACAACAGCTGAGTGGAGGAGTTGCTACAGGAACCCTGTGCTCTCAAGGCTGAAAATATTTACTGTCTGGTCCTTTGCAGAAAACGTTTCCCAATCCATAACCAAAGCGTCATCACTCGTTAGGTAAGGAAGGGACCTAGACACTGTCCCGTTCAGGGGCTGGAACTGCAGTGGGATCCCAAGTCATCTGCCTCCAAGGCCCCCCGGGGGTGGGGGTGGGGGGACTGCATCAGGAGCCCAGGTAGGAGATGCTGCAGCCTGGACTCGGGCAAGGCAGCAAGGATGGAGAAGAGAAAATGAACTTGAACAAGTCTGGGGGTTACGCCAGCAGCCGTGATGGCTGAGGGATGTGCAGGCAGAAGGAGGGGAGGAGAGGAAGATACAGGAACTATATGGGAGCAGCACTTACTAGCCTCCATCACCCCACTAATCATGTGATCCTGTGCATGGTGCAAGTGTCCAGAATGCATATAACCAAGGGAAGGAAGTGAGGGAGAAGAAGCAATATTGTTGATTGCAGGAGGTGTGTATGAGGGGAGAGGAGACCCCGCATGACCGACAAGGGTGGTTATTTGTGTTTGGCTCTACAGGAGAAGCACCCAGGACATTTGAGAATCACCTGGCCCAGTTGTCCATCCAATTGAACAGAGAGTTGTTGTGTTAATATTGAAAAGTGGCAATGGGATGTTTCCAGAGGTTTCTCCTGGCTTGGGGGTGGAGAGGGTGCACACAGGCTCCAGACTCAAAAGCCTGCAGGAGACTTCTGGCTGCATGACTCAGGAACCTTGGGTGAGTCTCTTCATCCCTCACAGCTTCAGTTTTCCCTTCTGTGAAATGGGACCATAATCTTGACCTTGTAGAAGTACCACGAAGATTAAAGGAGATGTTTGTGTGTGAGACGCCCACCAATAGGAGCCATGGCCCAAATGTCAGCCCCTTTTTGGGCTTCTGAAAAGTCTCTCTAGATCGGCAGCCAGGAGTTCTCCTATTTTGTTGATTTGAAGAACTTTTCTCGAGAGGGTGACGCTGTGGGAAGAGAGGGAGGTGTTCCAGGGTTGGGGAGACACCACTTATGACTCTGGGTGAGGCTACCTCCAAGTCTTATCGTCATAAAGAAAGTTATTCAAACACAATCAATTAGGCACCCATATTAGCATACTTTTCATTGTAATACAGCCGCAAAGAGGAGATTCTAGAGGCTGTTTATTGCTGTACTGAGCTAATATTTGTTAAAGTGATTAATATGTTTTTCAAACATCTGTGACAGGCGTGGCAGGCATTATTTATCTCCACTGGTTGGAGTCTGAAAGGGTGCAGGGTGGGAGTCCTCAGATAGGGGCACCAGGTAGGCGCCTCGGGGGGCCGCTGAGGACAATGTCCACCTCTCCTTCCCTGCTCGGGCCTCACTCCTTCCGTTGTCCCTTGCCCCCACCCCCCAACCCCGCCTTGAACTTCCTGGTCTACTGACCATTCCCATCAGCATTCAAGGGCATCTCTCACTGTAACAAGTAAAGACCCTGGAACTCCTTCTCCACCAGCTCCTCTGACCTCCCCCTCCAACTCTTTTGCCATCTTCCTCCTTCTCTCCAAAGCCAAACACTCCCGAAGAACACTTCACCCTCCCTACTTCCTTTATTAACCTTCCAGTCCCTGCTTTTAAAAAATCATTCTGAAATATGAAAAGCATACAGAACCTTCTAGAACAGCACCGTCCGAAAGAACTTTCTGCAGTAATGAAAATGTTCTCTATCTGCACCGTCCATATGGGAGCCACTAGCCACATCTGGCTATTGAGCACTTGAAATGTGGCTAGTGCGGCTGAGTAATTTATTTAAAATGAAATTTTAAATTTTATTTACTTTTAATAAACTGATATTTACATTGAAGTCCCCATATTTGGCGAGAGGCAACCTCATGGAACCACTCAGCTCTAGAGAGTAACGTAATGAAAGCTGCATACCCATCGCCCATCAGCTTTATCAAATATCTACATTTGGTCATATCTGCTTCCAATTTTTTTTAAGTAATTAGATGTTATGGATTTGTTTCCCCCTTTTCTCTAGTGAGTTAATCAACTGTCTTGAATATTTATGTCTCAGTATTTATCCTTCCCATTCATGTTCTTATGCTTTTACTATATATGGATCCACTACATTGCAATAATTTTCACATTTTAATACTTTATATATACGGTAACCTATTCTATGCATCATTCTGCAACTTGCTTGTTTTGTTTCCCAAATCGGCATAGCACTGGTTCATTTTCACCAGTGTATAGTATCCCACTGTACAAGCATCCTGCTATTTAGTTCTCATCTTAAGGAGCATGTTACTAACAACACTGTAATGAACATTTTGGGACATATCCCTTTGGGCAACAGGCTAATGTTTCTAGAGAATATTCACCAAGAAGCAATAGTTCGGTCAAGTTACAAAGACTTAACTTGACTAGATACTCCCAGATAGCCCTCCAACCTGCTTGTGCTAACTCACACTCCCACCAGAAGCAGAGGAGAGGCCCTGCTTCCCTGCAGGCTCATTGACACTTGGCATTCTCAACTTTTAAAATTTCTGTTAAGCAGATGGGTGGTATATTGTGGTTCTTTCCATTTGTATTTCCTGATTACTGGTGAGGTTAAACATCTTTCATGACTCAGTCATTTGGGTTTTCTCATTTGAGAACTGTCTGGTTGTACCCATTGCCTATTTTTCTACTGGGTGGTTGGTGTAATTCTTGTTGATTTGCAAGAGATCTTTACATATTATGGATTTAATCCTCTCTCAGTTATATGTGCTCAGATACCTTTTTCTAGTTTTTGTCTTCTCTGTTAACTTATTTATGAGGACTCTGATTGAAAAGAAGTTTTTAATTTTAAGATAGTCAAATGTATCCATCTCTTTCTTTGGGGTTTAAGGTTTTTGTGCCATGATTAAGAAATCTCCCCCTACCCCAGGGTTATACAGATGGTTTGTATTTCCATCTGGAATTTAATTTTTTTTTCCTTTTTGTATTTAGATCTTTACTGCATCATGAATTCATTTGTTTGTGTGTATGTGTGCTATGTAGTTTGGAATCCAAAGTAATACTGTGTATGTCAGTTGTCTACACTGCATAATAAAGTTACATACAAAATTGATTGTTTAAAAAAACACACATTTATTATCTCACAGTTTCTGTGGGTCAGCAGTCTGAGCACAGCTTAGCAAGAGCTTCTCCTTAGAGTCTGTCCCAATGCTATAGTCATGAAGTCCGCTGGGGCTGAGTTCTCATCAGAGGCTTAACTGGGGAAGGATCCACTTTCAAACTCCTCGGGTTATTGACAGAGCTCATTTCTTTGCAGCTATAGGATTCATGGCAGCTTATTTCTTCAAAGCCAGCAATGGAAAGAAAGAGAGAGTGTGGGAGAGAGAGAGAAAGTTTAGGAGAGAGAGAGAGGGACTGCCAGCAAGACAGTCTTATATAATGTAAGGTGATCAAGAGAATGACATCCCATCCCCTTTGCCATATTCTATGGTTAGAAGTAAGTTGCTGGTCCTGCCCACACTCAAGAGGAGCGGGCTGCACAAAGGCCTGAAAATCAGGAGGTGGGATCAAGGCACCACCTGAAAGACTGTCTGCATATTTTGCATATTGACCATCATTTTCCAGTATTCTTTTTTAAAGACTTTATATCTTTAGAGCAATTTAGTTTCAAGCAAAACTTAGAGGAAAGTACAGAGATTTCTCATAAATATCCCCCCCACATGCATAGCCTCCCCCATTATCAACATTCCCCCACCAGAGTGGGACATTTGTTACAATTGAGGAAACTACATTGACACATCATTATCTACCAAGGTCCATAGTTTACACTCTAGCTCACTCTTGGTGTTGTACATTCTATTTGTTTGGACAAATGTGTAATGATATGTATCCATCATTATGGTATCATACAGAGTACTTCCACTGCCCTGAAAATCCCCTGTGCTCTGCCTGTTCATCCCTCCCTCCTCCAGTTCCTGGCAACCACTGATCTTTTTACTGTCTCCATAGTTTTGCTTTTTCCAGAATGTCATGTAGTTGGAATCATACAGTATGTAGCTTTTTCAGATTGGCTTCTTTCACTTAGTCATATGCATTTAAGGTTCCTCCATGTCTTTTCGTGGTTTGATAGCTCATTTCTTTTTAGTGCCGGATAATATCCACCAGTATTCTTTTGTAGATGGCCCAACCCCTTCTCCACTGACCGGTAATGCTTTCTCCATCACGGATGAATTTTCCATAGGCGCAGAAGTCCATTTCTGGTCTCTTTTATTATTGTTGTTTTTTTAGTGGGTTTCCTGCTCCTACCATCCCTCTGAATATGCTCTAGTTTGGGGTCACCAATGTTGTTGAATTGTACTGGGTCTTTCCAGACCTCACCACACTAGACTCCTCAGAGGTATTGGGTACCATGGACATTTCTTTTCCTCTTGAATCATTCTTCCCAGGCTTAAGGTGCCTTGTCATGGGTCTCCTATGCCAGCTGTCCCTCCTACCTGACACGGGGGTCCTGGAGTCATTCACCCTTTGTTCACTCTCTCAGTAATCTCATCTGCTCGTGGAATTAAATGCCATCTTCGTGCTAAGGGGCTCAGTCTCAGGCTGGTGCTTCCTGGAACTCCACGTTTGTGTAGCCAGTGGCCTGTTAAACTCCACCTGGCAGATTCGTGGCCATCTCAGACAACATACCACCCAGGATTGGGGCTTGATTCCACCACCCCCGGCTTCCCTGGTGGTCCAGTGGTTAAGACTCGGAGCTTCCACTGCAGGGGGCACAGGTTCTATCCCCGGTCGTGGAACAAAGCTACCACATGCCTCACAGTGCAGCCAAAAAAAAGAAAAAGACATATTGATTCCACCGCCCCCACAAAAGGCCCCCACCCCTCATCTGCCTCTAGCAAGAGGTGGGTCCTCCATCCCCTCCCGCGGTCACCTCACCCTGGGTCCGACCACCTCCCTCCATCTTCCCAGCTGCCCCCCTGCCCGAGCCACTGTCACCCCCCACGTGAGTGCCTTCAGTAGCCTCTCGGCTTCCACGCCTGCCCTCTGCAGTCGATTCTCCACACGGTGGTCAGAGCAATATTTTCAAAAACATAAATCATCTCACATCATCTCCCCACTTAAAATCCTTTCCAGAGCTTCCCACTGCTCTTGGAATGGGATCCAGATTCCTCAACACGCCCTCAGTCAGTAGTGGGTTGTCACCTCCTCTCCGACCCCATCCATCACCACCTGCCCCCCCCCACTCTCATCCCCCCTCACCCCACCCCCGCTGGACTGTGGAGATGATCTGATTATTTCTCTAAGGGGGAGATTTTGGGGGTGGTCCAAGGGGTCTGGAGGGAGAGGTGTCAAATTTCCCCTCTGAGTGGCAGGACCTGGGCAGGGCCACGTACCCCAAGGAGGTCAGGTTAAGCGGCACTATTTACTTTAGCCCTCTCTAAAGTATGTTTCGGTGGTGGGAGAGAGTTATGAATAAGCTCTTAATTCCAGGGAGGGCGTGGGTCAGCTCTCCGACAGCGGCGTTTATTGACGTTCAAGTCTGCTCCTTTGCCCAGCACCCCAAGACTGAGGGGCCTGTCTGTGGCAGGGCTGGTGGCCCCAGCTCACCTGGACAGGGACAGGCTTACCTGTCGGCTCTCTCCATAGTGGCACCAGGGTCTCAGTTTTTCTACCAGGACTAAGCATCTGGGGTCCCAGGGAGTAAGCATCTGGGAAAACTGTCATGAGCAAGGAGTGACCCACAACCCCTGCCCAGGAGGGAGAGCCCAAAAACCAGTGCCACCTGAAGAACCAGGTGGGGGGGAGGTCGATGGGGCTGTTTGAAGATCTGTCACCTGGTCAGACTGTTTGTGATTTCACTGGGCTGATGGAATCCTCGGGGCCAGAGAGGGAGTGAGCCAGGCTCGTAGGCCTGCTGGCTGTGTGGCTTGAGGCCAGTAGGTTTCCCCTGCTGGTCCTCAGTTTCCCCATCTGTTTCATTGCCCTTCTGTTCTCTGGACAGGGATGCAAGCACAGTTTATGGCATCCTGCAGCCCCATGGAGGACTGTGGCACTTTCAAAGAGGACTATTTGGGAATGGAAATCAAAAGTTCAGAGAGAACAATTTATATGGCATTCTTAAAATGACGAAACTACAGGGCTTCCCTGGTGGCGCAGTGGTTGAGAGTCTGCCTGCTGATGCAGGGGACGCAGGTTCGTGCCCCGGTCCGGGAAGATCCCACATGCCGCGGAGCGGCTGGGCCCGTGAGCCATGGCCGCTGAGCCTGCGTGTCCGGAGCCTGTGCTCTGCAATGGGAGAGGCCACAACGGTGAGAGGCCCGCGTACCGGAAAAAAAAAAAAAAGACAAAACTACAGCGTTGGAGGACAGATGAGTGGTTGCCTGGGGACAGGGAGAGGTCAGGATGGGTCCAACCCTAAAGAGGTCACACAAAGGAGCTTCCCCACGGGTGGAGCAGTGCTGCATCTTGACCATGCAGGTGGGGGTGGGCTGGGTATCCATACGTGACAGCAAGTTGCATAGAACTCCACACACAGGTTCACGTACAAACTGATGAAAACACAGTAAGGTCCTATGGTCTAGTCAAAAGCTTGTACCAAGGTCAATCTCCTGATTTTGATTTCGTGCTCCAGCTCTGTAAGATGTCCCCACTGGGGGAAGCTGGGGGAAGGGCCCACAGGACTCTGTATTATTTTCACAACTTCTCATTTCAAAATTAAGAGTTTCAAGAAAAAGTTCAGAGAGGTCATGGATGTGCCCAGGGCCACACAGCAAATTGAGAAAGAAGCTAGAGTTAATACCCAGGTGTCCTGATAGTCAGGTTCTTAATGATCTTCCCTAGAACAACAGGCATTCAGCAAAATAAAGATAGGTGAGTCATAGTGATGGCAGCATGAGAGGGGAACTAGAGGAAGTGGTGGTGGTCATAGTAGTGACCACAGTAGCAGCTTCCATTTATTGAGGCCTGACCCCAGGCCAGGCATCTTGCAGGCAGCCTTACATATATGATTCCTGCTGCCCACCATGGCCGTCCAAGGTCATGCTAACTAGGCTGAAACTTGAACCCAGTGCCCAGCATCAGCCCCTCGGGCCTGTCTGCTCTCCAAGTGAGGTCCTGGCTGACATAAAGGACAGTGGGAAGACCGATGACCCTGTCTGGGATCCTGAGCTGTCCAGGGGCGGCTTTGGCACTGAGTGGTCCCGCCCACCTCACCTTCACCCACGAGCCATCCTGATGGAGGTCAAGGGCCAGGACAAGGAGGTGTCCAAATAAATAAACGAGCCAGTAGCCATGTGATGCTCCTGCTATGAGGCTGTGAATGCAGGAGGAATCACCGGCTGGGGAGCCCCAGGTCCTAGTCAGCCATGTGCCACCATGGGCTGGGCGCCTGGGATGAGCACATCCCTCTCTGGCCTCAGTTTTCATCTCAGGAAGTTCTGGAGGAACTTCTCGCTCAGATCCCACATCTTCTCCGGGTGGGGATGTTTCCAGCTCCCCAGACGGCCTGACCCATCCACGTCGGTGTGGCTAGGATGACCCTCTCCTGCCGGGCGGGGCCCTGTATTCGTGTCTTGTATCTGCTGTAACAAACAAACTGCATGGCTTACAATAACAAGAACGTATTCCCTCACAGTTCTGGAGGCCGGAAATCTGAAATCAAGGGGTTGTCAGGGCAGCGATCCCCTCACAGCATCCAGGGGACCATGCCTCCTGGCCTCTTCCAGCTTCTGGTGGCTCCAGGCATTCCTTGGCTTGTGCACCTCCCTCTCCAACCTCTACCTCCGTCTCCACGTGGCCTCCTCTTCTCGGTCTCTCCTCAAGTGTCCTTTATAAGGACATTTGTCATTGGATTTAGGGACCAGCCAGGTAATCCAGGATGATCTCATCTCAAGATCCTTAATTTAACTGCATCTGCAAAGACTCCTTTTCCAAATAAGGACACGTTCACAGGTTCCGTAGGTTAGGGTGTGGACATATCTTTTGGGGGATTCTTCAACCCACTATAGACACTCGGCATCAATCATGCCTGAGCCTAGGAGAGACCATGAGATCCTCCTGCTTCAACCCCAGAGGCCTCCCCACCCTGACCTGGCCTCCTGTACCCGCTTGTGCCCTCAGCTCCTTCCACAGGGCCTTTGCACAGGCTATTTCCTCAGCCTGGGACTCTCCCTCCCCGACTTATCACAGATTCCTGCCTGATCTCCTCTCTGCTCAGATGCAGCTTCCTTGGAGATGCTCCTCCATGTAGAGTCAAACTCCAGCTACAAATCCTTATAAGACCCAGAACTTCTCCCTTGTAGACTCATCACGGTTGTAATTTTAGCTTCACTCGTGGGATTCTTTGATTTGTGTCTGGCAGGTGGGCTGATGTCTCCATCAGGTGCAGGAGGCACAGTGCCTAGGGCCACAACTACATTTACAGGCCCATAAACGTGCTCTCTTTTAAAATCAGAAGAAAAGTATGAAGATAATCCAGCCTGGAAAACAACACAGTCGGAAAGTATACTTTTTTTCTGCTTGTTACTGGGGAAGTGGCCCATGAAGGCAAAGCCCCCAGGGCCCACAAAAGTCATCCTGCAGCTCTGTGAGCGAGGCCCATGCTGCCATTGTTGGCACATCGCCTGCACATAGTAGGTGCTCATTAAGTGTCCAAAAGGAGACGGGAGCACGAGAGGGTCCCGACACATCGGAGAGGGTGGGCTCAGAGACCCGGCTTCAAAACCCTAGTTTTGTCCTCAGTTGCTCTTGGCCTGGGACAGGTCGCCTCCCTTCTGGACTGGTTTCCCATCTATAAAATGAGAATAACCACGCTTACCCCTCGACTTCTCGTGCTCATTCGCTAGGCTCAAGAGAGACATGCATTTGTGTCAGAGCCTGGCGTGGAGGCTGGCTGCCTGAGCCTGGGTCATTGCTGGGATTTATCGAATGCTGACAATGCACCCAGTGCCATGTTCAGCTGTCACCACATCCTCTCCTGTAATGGATGCTCTGCATCCCCTTTTTACAGATGAGAGACTGAGGCTCAGAGAAGGGAAGTACACATGAGCAACCACTCAGCTGGACAGCGGTCACGCACCCGGACACAGGTCACTCAGCTGGCGAGCGGACACTGAGTCAGATCCAGCAAGCGCCGGGCTGGGACTTGGAGGAGGTCTGATCTCACTGCAGAGAATGGGCTCCAGCAGCAGCATGGAGAATGAGACGGGCTTTCTTGGGGCCAGGTTGGCGGTAGGTCCCCTGGAAACCACAAACATCCATTCCCCACTTCTGAGGGGCAGTAGATGGTGGTGGTGGGGAATGAGTGTACTCGCCCTCTTCAAAAAACATCCGTTTTGGGTTTCCCTGGTGGCGAAGTGGTTGAGAATCTGCCTGCCAATGTAGGGGACACGGGTTCGAGCCCTGGTCTGGGAAGATCCCACATGCCATGGAGCAACTAAGCCTGTGAGCCACAATTACTGAGCCTGTGCTCTAGAGCTTGTGCTCCACAACAAGAGAGGCCGTGATAGTGAGAGGCCCGTACACTGCAATGAAGAGTGGCCCCCACTTGCCGCAACTAGAGAAAGCCCTTGCACAGAAACGAAGACCCAACACAGCCAAAAATAAATAAATAAATAAATAAATAAATAAATAAATAAATAAATAAATAAAAATAAAGGAATTTCTTTACAAAAAATCCATTTTGAAATAAGTATCTAGATCTTGGCTTTTGCTATAAGCAGTGGTAATCTGTGTGTAATACAGTCTACAGAAAAATGGGAAACTTGAATTGGCTTTGGAGAGAGGAGAGGGGAAAAGAGCTCTCCCCAGCAAAAAAGCAGCATGGGGAAGGTCTAGTAGAGGCAGGTATGCAGCTCAAGGAAAGAGAGAGGAGACCAGGTTGACTTCACCCCAAAATGCGCCCAAAGCCCTGATTCATCCTCTGCACTGGGTTGGCCACACAGCGGTCAGGGGAGGCAGCAAGGAAACCGGGCAGTGTTGCCACAAACCCAGACATCCCAGCTCTGCTCCTTACTTGCTGTGTGGCCTCAGGCAAGCCACTTCTCTCTCTGAGCCTTGGTTTCCTCATCTGTGAAGTGGGGTCAGTGTTGGACCTCCCTTTCACCGGGAAGAGTGAATGAGGTCCTAGACGGACATGTGCTCAGTCAGAGGCCCAACGTATGCCAAGGGACCAGTAAGAGGCAGGTTGTTGATCTGTTTTAATGAAAAGGCAAAGCTCTTTACCACCTGTCTTCACCCAGCTCTGTGGACAGTTAGACATTCTGGCCTATTATGGGAATGGACATATCAGAAGGGGCTCAGGAGGGTAATGTAGGAGTTTATAAAAAGGATGTCAAGTACTATGAGGAAAATAAGAGGGAGGTTGGAGTGACTCGAGCAGTGAGGACAGGAGGAACTGTAGCTGGGGTGTCAGGAAAACCTTGAACTGAGATCTGAGTGATGAGCAGGAGCCTGCCTAAGGGCAGCATGATCCAGCAGAGAGAACAGCTGGGTCAAAGGCCCCAAGGTGAGAAGGAGCTGGGTGTTTCCAAGGAATAGAAGGAGGGCCAGTGTGGCTGCAGCACAGTGGACAGGACCGGTGAGGACTGAGGTTAGAGAGTCATCCAGAGGCTGGGTCATGAGGGCCTTACAGGCTGGCATAGGGTGGGTTTTGTTCCAAGTCAAGGGGGGTTATTGGAGAGATTAGGCAGCCTGAGATCTATATTAAAAGCTCTTTGGTCCTAATGGTTTGGAAGGTAGCAGAGTGGAAGCTGGGAGACCAGTGAGGAGGCTGATGCCATAATGAAGGTGACAAATGAAAGTGTCTGGAAGTTGGGGGAAGAGACTTGTTGGAGGGACCTGGGATAGGATGTGCTGGTGGGCGGTGGTCCACTTGCCTACCATGTATAACAAACCACCCAAACCTTAGGGGCTTAAAACAGCAACCCTTTTATTGTTCATGACTGTGGGTCAGAAGTCCAGGCAGGCTCAGCAGGGACAGCTTGTCTCTGCTCCACACGGTGTCTCAGGGGCCCACTTGTACAGCTGCATTCAGCCAGGAGCTGGGCTGGGCTGGAAGGTCGGTCCCCCAAAACTCCACCCACACACCTGAGGCTTTGGGGCTGGTTGTTGGCTGGAGCATCTCGGTCCCCACTAGGTGGTATGTCTCTTCAGCAGGATAGCCTGGGCTACCTTCCATGGCAGCTCAGGGCAACACAAGAATGAAAGTGGAAACTGCTAGGCCTCTTCAGGCCCAAGCCAGAACCCACACAGAGTCACTTCCATCACATTCTATTGGCCAAAGGGAGTCACAGGGCTGAACCCAACATCCAGGGCAGGGAAACACATCCCACCTACTAACGGGAGGAGCAGCATTCATGGACAGGCAGGGAGGAATCTGTGGTGGCCCTACGTGCCAAGGACTAGCAAGATGGGACGTGGATGGATGGGAGAACTCAGGACAGCTCCTAGGAGTTCGGCTGAGCTGCTGGGAAGACGGTAGTGCCGTTAATCAAGATAAGGAAGGTTGAGGGAGAAGAAGACTAATGGCAGGGAAGAGAGTCAACAGTTCTGCTTGGGCTCTGCTGATACTGAGCCGCCAGGTGGCCACCTGGCCATCCAACCTAACAAACAGGGCCGCATGTAGAAGGGGAAGGAGCTCCTTCTGTGTGCAATGATGCTGAGAGTTAGGGATGATTAGCCCCATTTTAGAGATGAAAGAGTCTGAGGTTCAGAGAGGTGAAGTGGTTTGCTCACGGTCACCCAGCAATTTGGTCTCAGATTTGGAATTCGAATCTTGGTTAAGAAACAGGAAGCATTTTATCTTACTCCTGTTGCTCCCCATGGACCCAAGGGGCTGGATGGGAGAGCTGCCTTTCTATTACAGATAAAAACAATAACCTAGTCTTTGTTTAGGTATTGCCATGCACCAGGCATTGCTAAGTTGTCATCCCAACAGCCAACCCTATAGAGCAGGTACTCTTATTGTCTGCGTTTTACAAAGGAGGGAACTAGGGTTCAGAGAGGGAAAGTGACTGCCCAAGGTCACACAGCAGTCATGCCTCAGAGATAGAACTAGAACCCAGGCTTGCCTGATCCCAAAGCCCAACTTTCAACTACTCACCTTGGCCTTCTACCATCTTTGACAGAATCATACTCTCATTCTGGACTCATAACGTAGCCACTCCAAGGACCTTGACCCAAGAATCTACACCAGGGGTTGGCACTCCACAGCCCACCATGGGCCAAAAACAGCCTGCCACCAGTTTTTGAAAATAAAGTTTTATTGGAACACAGCCACCCTCATTCCATTACATATTGTTTGTGACTCCTTCTGTGTTGTAGTGGCAGAGTTGAGTAGTATAGAGACTGCAAAACTTAACATTACAGATAAAAGTTTGCTGAGCCCTGATCTGGAGTTAAGGATGGTTGGATCCTGGCTTCTCATTATTGAAATTAGGAGAATGATGCCCAAAGGAGGGGATCCCCTTTGCTAAGGCCACACAGTGGCAGAGCAGAGATAAGATCAGAGGCCTCATGACCCAGCCCCTTACCTATTTACCCCAAGAAACAGTGCTGAGATGTGGGCCCAGGACAGGTGTGAACTGGTGGGAAGGCAAGGGCAGCTGATGAAGACTCCTTTCCTGTTGAAGAAACGTCTCTCCTAGTCAAGGGGAAAAGCCCAGCCATCTCGGCTGCTCTGACTTTTCAGTCCAGCTGGTTTCAGGCAACTCTCCCACCCTGTTCCTTCCTCTCCAGCTCCAAGGCTCCTTCCAAGGCTTCCACACATTCTAGAAAATGTAGCCCCTGACCTTCTAAGTCACCAGGCCCCTCCAGCCCCCAAGGGAGTGCCAACTCGGCAGACAATGAAAAGTCGATGAGAAACCCAATCTGGGCTATCAGGTGGGCAGCTCGGCCAAGGGAGGGCCTCTCTGTCCCCCAGATGGGCCGGATCCCTTTCCCTCTCCCAGACAGCGCATTCCGAGCACCAGTTGGATCCTCCCAGCCAAAAAGAAAAGTCCTTCAAACGTTGCAGGGGTTCCGAAGACTTTTTTTTTAAAGTAACCCCCCAAACAGTGGCTTTTCAAGCCACACACAGACTGAATCAAGCTCCATTTGTTTCCAGAAGGCCGAGGGGCAGTGGTTTGGAAAAAAGAACCTTCTCTGAAACTCACGGGGAGGCGAAGCTGGGGTCAGAGGGCACATTCCAATTGCTAAGATGCATTGACAAGGGCCGAGGCCCCCCTCAGTCCTGCCCAGAGACCTGAGGAAGGGGAGGCGGCTGCTGCGGGGGTGAGGGGAGGGCTCAGGGGCCTCAGAAACGTTCCCCCGAGTGGGCCACAAAGAGTCGAAGGGTGACCCCTCCTCCCTTGCTGGCCCCCCCACCTCCTGCAGACATGCCAGAAAGAATCCCCAGGTCTGGAAGGAGCGGAGCAGGGAGGTTCAGCCATGAGACTTTTTTTTCTTAATGGTTGGTTTAGTGAGTTGAGTTTTGCCCCCAAATTTTCAACTGGGAGGAGAAGTGATGAACCAGGGTAAAAGCTGGAAATTTTTCTTGCCATTTGCAACAGGGGAGCAGACGTGGACTGGGAGGTCTTGGTATGAGTCCAGGCTTGGCCATCGAGGGCTGGGTGACCTTGGACAGCTGTCTATACCTCTCTGGGCCTATTTCCTCAGTGTCAACTCAGATCTGGTCCCTGGGTTTGGACCATCCACTAAGATGGTGACAAAGGGTGAGGCCACATGTGTGGTGACTGGCACACACAGAGCAGGTGCTCTGAAATGGTGAAGGTGGAGATGGGGCGACCGAGGGGCCAGGGGTGGGCAGATGAGGCCCCAGTGGAGGCAGGGAAGCACCCAGACCCGGAAGGAAGGGTTAACCTCGCGCCATGGAATGGCTCAAATGGAAAGAAACTCAGAGAGCGGTTTGTTGAAATACCCTTTCCAGAGGGGAAACTGAGGTCTGGGGCACACATGGCACGTCGGTGAATGAACCCCTGGCATCACCTTATACCCAACCCGCGGTGTTCTGGACTCATCTTGTCCAGGTGGCACTCTGACCACATGCCTTGTTCCAGCCCTTTAAATCCCTCCACTACAGAAGAAAGGAGAGGGGGTGCCTAAAAAATTAAGAAATGGGGAAAGAAAGGTTGCCATTCTCCCTACAGAGGATAAGCATTCACAGCCCATGTGTTCTGGCCTCAGCTGGGGCTAGTGGGATGTGTGGGAAGTATCGCAGAAGATGGTAGCTCACGATGCAAGATGAATTAATTCGCAGGGGTGCAGCTGTAGGGTCACGCCAGGTGGGGGCGGCCAGCGAAGCCTCAAGTCCTCATCCTCCATAGGCTGCCAATCCCGACAAGTGACTCCCGGGGGTGCAGGGGGACAAGGGGACAGAACGCTGGGGAGAGGATGTGAGAGGCACTTCCTGTGTGTTGGGTCATCTACCTGCTTGGGGCAATTTCATCATCCTAATAACCCTCCAGGCAGGCTATTTTTTTTTTTTTTTTTTTAAGAAATTTATTTATTTATTTATTTTTGGCTGCATTGGGTCTTCGTTGCTGTGAACGGACTTTCCCTAGTTGCAGTGAGTGGGGGCTACTCTTTGTTGCCTTGCGTGAGCTTCTAATTGTGGTGGCTTCTCTTGTTGCGGAGCACGGTCTCTAGGTGCACGGGCTTCAGTAGTTGTGGTTTGCAGGCTCCAGAGCGCAGGCTCACTAGTTGTGGCACACGGGTCTTAGTTGCTCCGTGGCATGTGGGATCTTCCCGGACCAGGGCTCGAACCCATGTCCCCTGCATTGGCAGGCGGATTCTTAACCACTGCGCCACCAGGGAAACCCCAGGCAGGCTATTGATGTCGTGTCTTCCAGACCCAGGCTCTCAAACACTCTGTGATGGAGGCCACTCTCACCTTGATGAGCCATTTTCCCCATCAGCCCGTCCCAGGGGTCTACGGATCGTGCCAAATCCCCCGGGAAGAGCGCTGAGCTGGCAAAAACAACTACAATTCTCTCCCCCCTTGTCTGGGAGACCCCTGTGTCCAGGTCTCCTCCTGCCTCACATAGAACCAGGTGACGCAGGACTTCCTCCAACAATTAGATGTTTGAAACTCATTTCTACTGACACATACTCAAGAAGCAAGCTCATGTACTTGAGGGGAAAATAGGACAGTGGCTCCACCCAGGACGTGAGACCCCACAGGACAAATGCACCATCTTATTTCCTCCAGCGAAATTCTCAAGGTTGGAAATGATGGGAAGACCCGCAGAGGTCAGCCCTGGCCTGTGGCTCTTTCCTCGTATCATGGCACGTGTGTTATCTCTGCTCCTGCACAGAGCCCAGGGCCTGGCCTGGCTCACTAACCACGGGTCCCCCCCTTCCAGTACTTTTAGGGGAAGGCTGTACCGCCAGCCGCCCCTCAGGGTCCTTGGATTCACTGCTCCTCCCCGCCCCCCAACAAACTTGTGTTCCTGATCAAGCCAACCCACCTACTCCTGGACCAAAGCAACAGCCTCAGTGCCTACCTGTGTGTCCACCATCCCACCCGGAACTCCTCCTACCGGGAGCTGTTGCTTTCCCAATGCTCTGCACTGCTCCTTCCTTGGCAGTTTCCCCACCAGCCACTTCTGGGACTCTGTCGGTGGGGACCATCACAGTTCCACATGGTGGGCTGGTGGGAGGATCCCAGGGCTGTGAAGTGGACCCTGCTCCTGGGTGGCTCTGGGGATCAGCACTGTGGAAAGGGTCCCCAGGACATTCTAATTCTGTCAGAGCACCCCGGGGAGTGTGGAGGTAATACCCTGAAAAACAGTCTCACGCACGTGCAGATGAGCGGCAAAGCCCATCATAGCCTGATCCACAGCCCTTCATGGTTGGCAACATGCTTTCCCTTCCTTCATGAGAGCTCCCTGGCTCTACCAAGCAGCCTCCCAAGGCAGGGAAGACAGGGATTCTTATCCCCACTCAACAGATGAGGATCCTGAGGTCAGAGAGGACCAGGACTCAGCTGAGAAGGGCATTGGGCAGGATGCAGAGGCAGCTGGTGGAGGCCCGAACTCAGGGGAGCAAATCCTGGATCTGCTACAGATTAGCTGTGGGACATTCAGCAAGTGGCTTAACCTCTCTGTGCCTCGGTTTCCTCATCTGTCAAATGGGGATAATAAGTTCCTACCTCCTGCTGTATTGTAAGGATTAAATGAGTCAATAAACATAAAGCACTTAGGGTCTGGCTCATGGAAAACAGGACTATTATTTCCTATCTTCATCAACATCATCATCATCATCATCATCATCATCATCACCAACCCAGCCCCCCAGCCAACCAGCAATGGGACCTCGGGTAAGTCCCCTTTCCTCTCTGGGCCTCAGTTTCCCCACTGGCACAATGATCCTTGATGGTCTCTAGCAGCTCTACGTGTTTACTGTTCCTGCTTCCACACCCAAAACACAGGCCAGAAAGGGGGTAGAAAGTGGAGTTCACAGAATCCCACAGAAGCCCACATCTTCTTTTCTGGGCCTTGGTTTCTCCACCTGCTGGGTGAGGAGATGGGACAAGTAACTCCTGGAGAAGCACAGAGACCAGTCCTTGCACTACAACCTCACCAGGGTCCCAGGCACTTTGTGGAGCTCTGGGGGAAACTGAGTCACTGGCCTCAACTGCCCTTCTGTGGCGTCCCGGTCCCAAGGCCAGGATGGGGTGCAAGATGTTAACCGCCCACAGGGCAGGTGAAGGGAGCCCCGTGTGCTGCCTCCAGACCCCAGTTTCAACTGCCAGAGCCCCGAGAAGAGCCCCCGTGTTTGCATTGACAGCTGGGCCAGACTGTGAGAGTAACCGACGCTCGGCAGGACCTGGAAAAGTCAGCTCATCCCGCAGCCAGGCCAGGCCAGCCTCCTCGCTGGGGTCCCTGCTCCGCCACCCGCTGCCCCATTACCTAAGCCCCACACAAGACATGATCACATGGCCCGGGGTGAGGGGCGCAGCCACAGGCAGCCCAGACACGTTGGCCATTCATGGAGCCACCCCCATCCCGGCTCAGATGCAGCCCTGTGCACTCAGAGGCATGGGTGCCGGGCTCGGAGGACACCTGATGAGGTTGAGGGGCAGGGCAAACCCCATCGGTACCCCCCAGAGCTCCTGGCCTGGGAGGAAATGTGCTGTCATGGGGGGTGTGAGAAACAGGGTGAATTAGGAGCAGGGAGAACTGCCCCTCCCTCGCCTGAGCCCCTGGAAAGGGGGCTTCACTGAGGGTCCCGGGGTGGGGGGCAGGAGGCTGAGCCCATTCGGGAGCTTATCCAGCTTTGGGGAGCGTCACGGGGGGCTGCAAAGCCAAAGGGACATGTGACCTGGCTGTTGAAGGACAGAGAGGAGCTGATCCATCAGACAAAGAGGAAGGTCCTCCAGGTGGAGGGAACCACGTGCGCAAAGGCATGGCCATGGGAGGCCTTACCTGGGGCATCACTTTTTTTGAGTGGGAGGGAGGTGGGGTAGAGGGAGGAGTTTTCCTGCAGGGCACTGGGGTCTGAGCAGCAGACTTGGGGTCAGGCCTGCTGGAGGTGAACCTCTGCTCCCCCTCGCCGTCTGTGAGACCTCAGGCAAGCCAGTCAGCCTTGGCTCAGTTTCTGCATCTGTAAAATGGGCACAATCATCAGGTTGCAGAAAAGATGGACTGTTTCTGACTCACAGTAAGCCCTCACGAACGCTCAGGCCTCCCTCCTGTGAAATTCTGGGTCTCCATCCTGGCACCAAGTGGGGGTTAGGAGACCAGGCTCTAGTCCTGCCCCATGGAGCCACGTCTGAGGCCTCTCTGGCCCTCGGTTTCTCATTTCTGAGATGGGATTGTTCCCTCACCCCTTATCATCCTCACTGATAAGCCTGGGATGGGAAATCAGAAGATGCTTTGCCAGTAAATGAATTTCTATTATTACTGGGGCCCAAACTGTGGCTCTGGGTTGGAACCAGCCTGGGTTCAAGTCCTCACAGCAAGTAGTTTTGCCTCTCTGTGCCCCAGTTTTCTCATCTGTAAGATCAAGGCCATTGCAGCATCTGTCTCACCAGGTTGTGTTGTGGGTTAAATGAACTGGACCAGAACTGGCCTACAGGTCTCCTCAGCCTATAGACCACTGGGCCCCAACCTCAGAGGGTTGTTCAGTGATACTGATGTTGCTGGTCCAGGACCCACACTTTGAAAACCACTGGTCTTAATGAATGTAAAGGCCAGACATAATGCTGAAGACATGGTACATTTCTCTCCAAATTATAGCTCTGGTCATGCTACTAAAAAATAATAATAGTAATAATTGTCCTCTTTCAGTTAGAACTTCTGGCCATGCAGACCCTGGAATTTGACCCAAACGCTTGTGCCCAGGCCGAGGCCCCCAGGTCAGCAGGGGCAGCCCCTGACCTTCCCAGGACTCACTCCTCCGACCTGGCCTGCTATCGCTCCAGCTCTGACCTCTCAGGCAAGAAGGAGGTAAAACAATTAGCTGCTGGGGAGATGTGAGCTGGTCTCAGGCCCCATCCCCTCCCACCCGCCTGCCCTCAACTCCCCCTCAACCCTCTACCACCCCACAGCCCAAAGACCTCTGAAAAGAAATCCTTTTTATCTCTCTTTCCCTTTGTCCTGCCCAGGGTGGGGCTGTCACTGGAGCCATCTTCTATCCCCGGACAGGCTCAGAGCCCATCCCTCCTTTCCCTAGGAAATGTGCCAACCAGTTAGGAGATTCAGACATTCATACTCCACTCCAGAGTGAAGACCAGCTTGTTGGCTGAACGTGACATCCTGAGCCACAGGTAACAAACTCAGAAAGCTTAGGACCAAACAAGGAAGGGAAATGCATAAAAAGAGCAGAATGCAAGACAGTAGGGAGTAGTGGTGACTACGGTCAACTGTAGAGTACCAGCCCTGCCTGTAGGGAGCTATTGCCATGCAGGTATGGGCGCTCAGAATGCCCACTTCTTCTTAGTTCTTTGAGAGAAGATGGAATTGCAGAATTTTTTTTTTTTTAAAGTAAGAGCTGCTGACCTTCCAAACCCTACATGAGCCAAATGAAAAATATCTGAGGGCTGGATGTGGCCAGAAAGGCCATAGTTCATTACCCTATTCCAAGCTAGTGTTTCCTGCAGACCAGGAATCCACAAAATGATCCCTGATTAAAGGGTTCCCTGGTCCCCTGGTCAATATTGCTGGGCAACAAGTCATTCTTAATCCCCTCTGGGAGTCCCAGTGTGCATTAGCATATTAAAGGCTCTGAAAAGGTCTGCAGGAAATAGACCTGATTAACTTTGTGAGGCCCAGGAGAGCATTAACACTCCACAGGGCCTGTCCTGAGACATAGCCCTTCCTAGAGCTGGGACTTCTGCAGTGTGCTCACCATTTCAAAGGTTCATGGGCCCCTGGGGTCCATCTGAGCCCTGAGTTAGGAAACTTCTTCTTTCATCTGCTGGCCCAACAATAGTTATGGAGACTGTTCTGGACCAGGCGTGGTGTGACATCCAGGGACACAATGGTGACGTGATAGGCATGTGTCCCTGCCCTGCCTCGTGAGCCCACACCTAATGGCCCCTTTGTCCAGGTTTGCTCCTGCCAGCAACTCCGGCCTTCCCATCACACAGCATTCATGCACATACAAAGCCTTTGTCAGCCAAAAGCAGGGGCTGATGGAAAAGCCATCAAGTCCTGGTTCTAGCCTAGGGCTGCTGTGGACACACTATGATACATCTGGACAACATTTAATTTAATCATCAGTACTGACTGAGCACCTACTAAGTCCAGGCAGTGAGCTCAGTGCCAGGGGCACAGCTGCAAATAAGAGAGATCTCAAGACTTGGCCCCTGCCATCATAAGGCCTGAAGTACAGAGAAGGAGATAGAGAGGTGAAAACAAAGGAAGATGGGGAGACAGTGGGGAGGGAAAAAATAAAATAATTCCAAGAAAATGTTTCAAGTTTCACAAAAGATATAAACAAGAGACTGAAAGAATGTAATGAGCTGGGAAACCTAATTTGATGGGGTGGTCAAGGGAAGTCTCTCTAAGGAGTTGGTATTTATACTGAGACTTAAAGGGTGGGAGTAAGAGAACCACAAGAAAGTTTTCCAGGTGGAGGGCACTGCCTGGGCAAATCCTCTGAGAAAGGAATGGCATAAGAAGAGATTGGGAGGTCAGAAGGGCTCAAATCCTGTAGTGGCTGTGGGCTGTATCAGCTAGCTATGGCTGCATAACAAACAAGCCCCTAACTTGGTGCTGTATAAGAAGTACCATCTATTATTATAGCTCACACTCTGGGGGTCAGGTGGGGACGGGGAGGTTCTCTGCTCCACATTGAACTTGGCTGAGTCACTTGAGCTGGAAAAGCCTTGCTCCTTATGCCCCTCATCCTCCTCCTTAGACCTGGAGGGCTAGCCTGGCTACGACCTTCTCACAGTGATGGCGGGAGCATAAGAGAGCAAGTGGTAGCTGCAACGCTTCTTGGGGCTTGGACTTGGGACTGACGTGCAGTTACTTCTGCTTCATTCTATTGACCAAAGCAAGTCACCTTTCACGGCCACCTTTGTGGGGGGGGAGGGGGGGAATGACATCCCACTAATAGTGGGAAGACACAGCATGAGAGAAAGGTGGTGGCTGGGATGAGGATGGTGACCACCATGAGATGGAGAAAAGTAGATGAAGTCCAGAGCCATTTAAGGGCGGAATCAATAGGAATGTTGCTGATGGATTGGATGGAAGGAGTAAGGAAAAGGGTAGAATCAAGTTTGGCTTCTGAATTTCTCCCACAGCGATGGGGTAGACAGGGTAGACTACAGGAGGCAGGAAAGGCTAGTCACGGGGGCCCACCCCGGCCTGCTCTGGCCCCCGGCTTCCTCGTCTGCACCAGGAGAGGCCAGGGGAGCCCGCCAGCCAGCCCCACCCCAGCCAGAGCCCAAGCTTCCCGCGCCCGTGTACAGTGAAGATCAGACGGCCCTGCTGTGAAATACGACCCCCACAGCTCACAGCCGGGCTGCCGCTGGGATGACGTGTTGTTACCATCCATCAGCTCCTGACGGGTGCCCAGCGCCAGAATTCGGCAGCTGCCCTTCACCAGGACACTTAATTATAAAGGCCTGAAATCTTCCCCTACCGGCCCGGGGAAATAAAGGCTTTGTTTACCAACTGCAAGTTGGGAGGCTCCCAGGGGAGAGCCGATATATCAGAGCAGCCTGGCAAAGGCAGTGCGAATCCTGCGACCTGGTGGGAGGGCCGGAGGCTTCTGGGGAACTGTCACCTCGACCCCCACTGCCCCCCAGCCCTGCTCTCCGCTTCTTCATGGGATTATTGATCCCGGAATTTCTATGTCCTCTCACCTGTGCTGCGTGTGAATTTGCTCAAAGCCAACTCAGTGCAATGTTCTGGGCCCCTCTTCTGGGCTTGCCCACCTCTCCAAAAACCCTCGGAATCTTAGGGGTAGGGAGAGGGTACAGCAGGACATCGAAGACAACATTCAGTGTCACTGCGCGCAAGGATGTGTGTGCATCTGGCCTAGTTCTCAAAGTGTGGTCCCCGGACCGGAAGCCTCGGCCTCTAAATGCACATTGTCAAGCTTCATCCCTGACCTAATGAAGCAGCAGTTCATTGCTGGGGGCTGATCCAGCAGTCTGTGTTTTAACAAGCTCTCCAGAGGATTCCGATACACCCCCGTTTGAGGGCCACTGACTGGTTCACTCCCACCCTTCCTTTTTGCCTCTGGGCTGTCAAGTTTCTAGAGAGGGGGGCTTGGCTTGCCCCACATGACCCTGAAAACAGGGACAGTGGGGACACTGGAGCTAGGCTTCCGCACTCCCCAGGTCCCTGTGTGCAGCCCCCGGCTAATGGTTGAGACTTTCTGAGCCTCTGTTTCCTCTTCTGTAAAATGGAGGTAAGGATGCTAACCTTGTAATCTGTAGTCAGGGTTAAAAGAGGAAACCCCCTGCTAACCCGGAGATGCCGGGTGAAGGTAAGCCCTTCCCTGGATCTCCCCACACTTGGGGCATGGCCACTCCCTCCCACCCTCACAGAGCGGGCCTCCCCAGCATTCCTGGAACCCACCTGCTGCAGGAAGGTGAGCAGCCCTCCAGGGGACAGCGTCTGGAGCCCTAGCCTTCTTGCTTCCCAGCCCTCCACACACACAGGGTCTTTGCAGCTTTTTCTTCACATCAACACTGGAGCCAGGACTTGAACCCAGGTCCTTCTGGCTCCCTGACCTCTGGGGCTCTTTCTACCAAAGGTTTGAAGCTGGAGAAGAACAGATCTCCTCCAGGGAGAAGGAAGGTTGTTCCCCGCCCTGTCAGACCCTGGAACAGGTGCAGCAGGAGAAGGATGCAGGGGCAAGCTGAATTTGGTCCTTGCCAGGTGGTCAGCCCAAGAAACGTCTTCCTCCAGACCTGATCTCCTCAGTGGAGACATCATTGCCAGAGAGGATCAGGGAGGGCTCTGCAAGCACCCAGGCCCAACCCAGCAGGGCTGAGCTTTTTGCACTGACATGGACCCCTTAACACATACACACACACACACACACACACACACACACACACACACCCTCCTGACTGTCCCCCGCCTCATTCCAGGGGACTGTGGGGCCTGCCCCGAGGGAAGGAGGTGGTGTGTGGCTGAGGGACAGAAGGTGTTCATCAGCCCACAGGGGTTGCAGGCCACTCCACAGCACCATAAAGTAACATGTGGAGAAACCAAGTCACGGGGCCTGAAAGACATCCAGCAAGATGGCTGTGGATCACGGCCTCCTGCCTCCGGTCTGCACTCCACAGCCCACTGGCTGTGTGTTTCTGAGCAAGTCACTTCACTCCTCTAAGCAGTGGAGTCTTTTTCTGCAACATGAGAATGATGACATTCCCCCACTGGGTTGATCCATCCCCAGACTGGGGATGACCAACAATGACAGATTCCAACCCTAATATTTGATGTGGGTCCCTTGTCGCATTTCAGGAATGTGTCTTGTTAGCGATCCATGCGTCTCTCTGTTCTCCTTTAAAAGAAATTTTTTTTTTGGCCACACCACGTAGCTTGAGGGATCTTAGTTCCCCGACCAGGGATTGAACCTGGGCCACTGCAGTGAAAGCACAGAGTCCTAACCACTGGACCACCAGGGAATTCCCTAAAAGAAAAATTTAACCAACTATTCCATTGTCTTTGGATTCTCCCAGAGGCAGGCCTCGAGATGAGTAGTTTACTTGGTACATGCACGGTAACCCTTGCTGAAGAGCAGAAGAATGAGTGAGAGAAGAAGGCAGCTGTAAAGGATGTGTTATCACAGGCAGGCACCGCCATGGACTCCATCCCACTGGGGAGCATTGGAGATTCTACAGACACACACCTCAGAGGTATCTCACCTAAAAAGGGAGGGAGCTGGGGTATTGATACACCAGCTCCCATCTGTTAGTGGTTGAGGGCTTCCCAGGGAGGGGGGTTATTAATTGCCAGCCCCGTCTTGCCTGTCCCTTGAGAGGGCAGAGCAAACTCTGGTGGCCAGACAAACCCTCAGACAAAGAGCTTTTGGTGCTGGCCATTGGATGTGGCTGGTGTGCCCGGAAACACTTGGTGCCAAGGGATACAGGTGGAGCCCCAACAATACAAGTCACACACTCCTTCCTTCTCCACGTGGAGAAACGCTTTATCTATTTCAAGACCCAGCTCAGAGTACAACTTCCTCTGGGAAACCTTCTCCAAATAACCAAGGAGAACTGGAATGTGCCTTCTTGCAGCAACTTTGACTTTCCACCATGAGCATTGCTTTCATTCATATGCTAGATGTTTCTTCAAATGCATCTGGGTACCAGGCACTGCTCGGGCCTCTGATCACACTGCACTATAACCCTTCTAGACTTGCCTCTGAGCACTAGACCATGAGTTCTCTGTAGGCAGGGCTGGGTCAGATTCATGTCGGCATCCCCAGCAACGAGCACATAGTAAACACTCAGTAAGTGTTGGCCGATCTGAACTTCAAGGGAAAAGCAAATCTGATGCTACATGAAAAGCACTTGGCTTGGTACAAAACCTGCTGAAAGAAAAGTTGTGAAGGAATAGCAATTAATGTTTGGGTACAAGCTGCACGGGTCCCTCTGCAGCACATCACCACCCCAATCTGTACCCGCCTCGCCCCAGGTGCTCCAAATGACAGAGCCTGCATCCCCTTGGGAGCCCCCAGCACAGGAGCCATCTAAAATTAGACCTGCCCTGCGGGTGCTTAAAATTAGAAGGACTTTGAATTCCAAGATGCCAACAGGTGCCGAGCAACAGTTCACGGACCAAAATAAATCAGTGGCACACTGGGACTTAAAATTAGATGAAGCCTCTGGGTTCAAACTGCTGTCAGCATCGGGCAAGTTGTCTTCAATAAAGGATTGAGAGGAGGTAGTCCAAACCCCTCAGTGTCTGAACTCTGGAGTCGAAGGGAATCCACATATACTGAAAATCTACTTGTTGCCAAGTCTGTGCCAACAGCCTGGCTTGAATTTTGCAGCTGATATACACAGTGGTGCTGGGAAACAGCACTATCCTTATCATGCCACCTGGCAAATGACACCACAGAGCTTCGTTCCAGGGACTTGTTCAAAGGCACCCAGATGACAGAGCAGGGCTTGAGCCTCTGCTTCTCCCTGGCTGCTCCTTGCTTGTTTCAGGGAGCCAGATCACCCTCACCCATTTCTAGGAGGATCCCCACCTACCAATCCTATACTACTCCCTAAGTAGCCTTTGTTTGGGTCATGTCACCTGCCCTTGGCCACACTGATTGGGTAAATCGATGGCATCCACCCTAGAGTGAGCCACAAATTGGCTGGTCAGGGACTTGTGGGGTCTGGCTGGGAAGGATGAACTGGACCATTCAGGTGTCTCCTAGGAGAATGTGCACTGAGCAAGTTTCCTAAGAGGAAAGGATGCAACAGACCCTACTGAGGTGAGAGAGGGATGGGCAGTGCGCAATGACTTTGGCTGACGTTAGGGACCAGTGGGACATGTCACACTGCATCCTTAACTCATCCCTAGGAATTCCACCCCCTTTTACAGGTGAAAGTAATTGCGTTTGGAGAGGTCGCCAGGTGACCCCAGAGATAAAGACGAAGTCTGGGTTCCAAAGTCCTCCAGCCTAGGGGTGCCCATTCGCATGTGAGGGTGTGTGAGAGTGGGTGTGTGTGTGCACAAGGATGTGAGTGTCAGCCAGGGGGGAGGCCACAGGGAGGACTGGGGGTTCAGAGCAGGTGTGGCCCCCAGTGCAGCTGCAGTGGGCACCCCAACCCTCTGGGAACCTCTATACGTTTCTTCTGTTTTCCAACAACGGGGCCAACTGGGCTCAACCGGAAATGCTGTTCGCTGCCTGGGCACCCTGGCCTGGCAGCTCTGCCGTCACCAGCTGCCGGCCTGCCCTACTGAACAAAAGAATCCGTTTTTGGAAACAGCCCCCTCGACTCTCAAATCCTGGATCATCCACAGAATGACCCTGAGCCAGCTCTAATCTCCTTGAACCTCAGTTTATCCATCAATAATGTCGGAGAAATCATGGCTCCTTTTTTTAATAGATTGTTCCTGAGAAATAAACATGTGAAGTCATTGTTCAGTAACTGTTGGTTTCTTTGAATATCCTAAGATAAGCTTTGTACGAGGGATCCAGTAAGACTGGGTTCCACTTTTCCACTCAGCCACGGACACTCTGCATGACTTCTGGAAAGTCCCTTGTCCTCTGAGGAGCATAGTTGTTCCCAGTTCTATAATAGAAGGGTAGCTCCTGTTCAATCATTCATTCCTACTATATACTATTGGGTCCTGCGCTCAACATGGTAGGTGCATGGAAGAAGAGGCGTCTGGCTGACTCCTTTCTTTCTTGGGAGGTTGCAAGAATCTAAAGAGAAAAGGGGTCCACCTCGAGTGTTCCTGAGGTCTGTTTGTCAAGTGACTCATTGAATCCAGAGCACACAAGTGTGTGCACATCTGCACGGGCCTGTGTAGACACGCAGGACACACACCCAGCAGAAGACAGGGTTTGACAGGCCCAGAGACGGTGTCTTGTGGAAAAGGATTAATTTGAGAGAAAACAGGAAGCAACTCCGAATGTTCAAGCCCCCCTCAACAACCCCATTCTTCCTCCACACTTTATGAAAATGAGATCGGACGGCGGAGGGCAGGGAGGCGTGTAATGCTCTGGCTATTTCCTGCCGTCCTTTCCCAGTGCCCCAGAGGCCCAGACCGAGTGTAGTTATCTCCTCCCTGGCTGGGAGGGGGTTAGTTCAGAGCCAAAACCACCAAGATATGGGGAAGAAGCATGAAGAATGATACAAACAAGCCAGGCTCATGACTCCAGGCCAACAGGAACAGAGCCAGAAGCTCTCCCCAGCCCCAACCCTGATCCAAATGCTGGCTGGTCCCCCAGCTATCGGCTGCAGAGGTGATGGGGGTCCAGCTTTGGGATCTGAGCCCTGCTTCTGGAGTGAGACTGATGGGGAAGCTTGTGTGGGAACCTGAGGAGAAGCAGGAGTCGGGTGCATTGCTCTCTCTCTCCCTCTCTCTCTCTCTCTTCTCTTGGGTGTCTCCAGCTCCGCCATGTAAGAGTCTCAGAATCTACCTTTATACCTGTGTCTCAGCATCTCTCATTACCTCCATCATGTCTGTCTCACTTCCCTGTCCGCGCATGTGTGTGTGTGTGTGTGTGTGTGTGTGTGTGTCCCCAGAATCTATCTTTGGGAGTCAGAATCTCTCTCTCCCAAACAAGTAGGGGTAAGCTGCCAGGATAGCTGGAAAATCCAACCCTATAAAAAAAAACACTTGCTATGAAACACAAATTCAGATGAGACCCCCTCTTCTACCACACTGACAAAAATAAAAAAGATCAATAATATCCTTCATTCAGGATATTATAGTAAGGGCAGAGCAAACAAGCACTCTCAAAAACTGTGGATGAGAGTAAAAACTGGTATTATTTTTTTGGTGGGTAATTTGGCAATATCTATAGAAATGTTAAATGTACACACCCACTGACCCAGCAAGCAATGTGCACAAAGAAGTATAAGGATGTACAAGGCTACGATAGCATTGTTTAAGCACCATTGTTTGTAATAGTAAAAAATTGGAAATAATCTACAAATTATTTAATGAGGGCTGGTCAAATAAGCCAAGGTGTAGCCATGCTGTGGAAGTTGTAGAATATTATGCAGATATTAAAAAGAGTGAGCTCTATCTATGAGTCAGGGCAGGGAAAGATGTCCATAAAACAAACAAAGCTACATTATACATTAGTTGGCATAGGTGAGGCTATGCTGCAATAACAAATATGCCCCAGAACTTCAGGGGCTTAATACAAAAAAGGTTCATTTCTTACTTATACAAAGTCTGATGTAAGTTCAGTCCTTCTCCAGGGTAGCCACCCTCCATGCAGTGACTCAGGGATCCAGGGTGAGTCCACCGTGGGGTCTACTCTCTCAATATCGGCCCCATGATCACTACAGCAAGAATGGACATAAAAGGCTCACACCCCCTCTAGCACACATTGCCCATTGGCTGCAGGTCACATGCTCTGCCTAATTGCAAGGAAATTGGGGGAGTACGTAGATATTAGGTGAACATTATTAAAGGCTCTGTCAAATATAATGATTACACGTAAAGTACAGTCTCATGTATGTGAAAAAGCTAAACCATGCTGGGGAGTGTGGGCGATAGATGAAAACACTTTTAAAAAGATCTGAGGACACATAGTTTTTCAGGGCAGGAGCCCGCTGTGTCCTCCTTTGCCTGGCAAAGCAATAAAGCTATTCTTTTCTACTTAAAAAAAAAAAAAAGATCTGGAAGGACATATCAAGGTATGAATGAATTGATCTCTTGAGAGGGGAATTGGAATTAATGGGCTAGGGCATGATGGTCCCAATTTTCCCTGTGTTCATTCATATTGATTGATTCCAAAACAGCAGAAGCCTGGAGAGGCAGAGAAATGGAGTCCTTGTGACCCCATTTGAACATCTGGATCAATCCATTCCTGAAGCTTATGCCAATTACTGTAGCCAGTATTATTTTATTCCCCACTCCCCCTGTTCTTTTGTGTTTTTAATTTTTTAAATTTGTTTTGGTTTGTTTTGCTTGAGCCTCTTAGAAGATGGGTTTTTCATCTGGACTGCTAGATTCCGATGCCCACCCTCTTAACCTACCTATACGGTACCCTGTCCTGGGCACTGGAGTCAGATGGGAACTTAGGTATTGTTTGATCCAAACCCTTTCATTTCACAAATGAGGAGACCAAGATCTGAGGAAGCCAAGTGACTCACCTGAGGTCACAGAGAAGCCCACCTTGCATTGCTGTCTATACACCCCAGATCTTTCCACAAAGTTCCCCATGTTTACCTAACCTTGGTCCCTTGAGTGGCTCTGGGGCCCTGCAGATGTCAGCGTCACTTCTGATTTTTAGCATGTGATGACTAAGGCCCACCCTGGTACCCTTGGCTGTGAACTATGTCCTGAACAATTTGTTGCCAATAGCAGTCCAAGTGCTGACACCGAAGACTGACTTAGTTCCTGTTTCTTTTCATTGAGTGTGAGATCTAATGACATCATCCTCCCTCCCTGGCCTTCCAGTGGATTTGTTCCAGTGGGAGAGAAAGGCAGAGAGTTGCCACTGACCCACTGCAAGAATTACAGGTGCCCCACAACCCAAATGTCCCGCCACTCAAGGCCTCCAAGCCTCAGGTCCTGCGCCTGTAAAACGGCAGTTACCGTAGCACCTGCCTCATAGGGTGTTGTCAGAATTAGAAGAAATTTCACGTGCGAGAGCTAAGTGTGCAGTGGTATGAATGCCACTGTGTAAACACCAATGAGCATCTTCCTCATCCTCACTTGATGGGGCCCAGCCTGCTGGGGAATAAGACTTTGGGACTGAGATTTAGGAGACATGCATGTTGGCCCCTGCTGTGTCACTCATTCCTCTGAGCCCTAGAAAAGTCCCCTCCATGCTGAGCCCCAGTTTCCCCAATCACAAAGTAAACCAAGATTCTCTAAGGACCTTCCTGCCCTAATAACTGGACTGTCAGCTGGAGGAACAGCATTTAGCTGATTGCTCTGAGTCCCTGCACACCTGCTGGGTACCAGGTCTGCACCAGGGTCCCTCCATCCATTAGCTCACCAGCTCTAGTGGGGTGGGTACTGTCGCCCCAATTTTCATAGAAGGAAAGTGAGGCCAAAGAGACCCAGGAAGTCTCGCTTTGCCGTCCTGTCCCAAGGTTCCTTGACACGTTCCTAAGTGAGCACGTTAGATTCTATTCCAAGTTGCAGTAGGCTCTTCAAGACTCATTCTGTTTCCTTGGATTGAGAGTCTCCCCCACTTCCTGGTGGGGAACCCCCAAGTCCAGAGATCTTGATGGCCTTGCCCAAAGCCATAGGTAAGGAGCGCAGAACGAGAGTCCAGGGCACCTGACTCCCGAGAAAGGATGCTTTCCCCTAGACCACGTCATTTCTTTTGGATTAAGAAAGCCCTTCTTGGCTCTCTCCAGCAGCAAAGCCATCAGAGCTGTTTTCAGAGGCAAGGAAAACTTTATGATTTTTGAGATCAGGAGGTGGGAAGAACTTGACTCTGAAATCCGGTCTCTCTTGAGCTTCGATAACTACCAGTGGTGACCTTGAGAATCACCCAAACTGAAGAAGAAAAGAAGTCCGGAGTTGCCCTTCAGCCAGAGGCTTTTCTGTGTGATGACTCAGTCAACAAACTTTGACTCCACCCAACCCCGTGAAGAGCTGCTAAGAGGTCCCAGGGGTGCCAGGAAGAACCCAAAATGGGTGATGCAGCTATAGGAGTTACTAACCATCTAGTCCATCCCAGGCTCAAACGCTTGGCTTGGCCACGAGATAGTGGGGCTGAACGGCAGCAACTTTCTGGGCCTCTGTTTGCTCATCCGTGAAATGGGGATGACAGGACCTAGCACATAACAGGCACTCAGTAAATATTAGCTCTTGTCATTATAGCCCTGGGGCCTCCGTCACCTCCTTTCAGTCTATTAATAAAAAAATAAAATTTAAGATGTGGATAGAAACAAAATGACAGCCTTTGAAGGGTCTCCCAAGGAAGACATCTGAGAGGTGGCTGCTGGGGTTGCCCTCTCTCTGAGGGTGTCCAGGGGTGGAGGGTCCCCCTTCCTGCACTCCTCCAAGCCCTTAGAGTCTGTGTTGCAATTTTTCTAGCTCAAAAGATTCACTGCAAAAAAAAAAAAAAAAAAAAAGATTCACTGCAGAGGATGAACTCCGGCCAAGTGTGGACAAAAGACACTTGGGAGTGGTGGCTCAACCGCAACAGAAGGGAGACGGGAGATGGGGGTGAGGACCCATCCCTTCTGGGCCTCCAGCTGGACCCATGGCCACACCCCGGACTGGAGAAGGGGGTGGATTTTTTAAACCAGCCCCTGATGCCCAAGAGACATGAATTTGAATTCTGGCTCAGCCACTTATGGAGTGACCAAGGGCAAGTCCCTGCCACTCTCCAAGCCTCAGCTTCCTCATCCCGTGGAGGGTGTGGTGCAGGCTAGGGGAGAAAACGAGTGTGACTGTGTTGGTGAGCGTGCACAGCACGGGCAGAGAGCTGAGCAGGTGTGAAGATCTGAACAGGGGTGAGGGCCAGAGCAGGACGGGGCTGAGGCCAGCCAGGTGCCCAGGGCACACGTTTTAAGGAGGCGCCTAGCCCCAACCCTGGTGGGGGTCCTTGTTGCCATCACACCAACACCCCTTGGATTACCAGGTATGAAAAATGAGCCGGAGCCTCCTGGCCTGGCCACCACCTGCCAGCCGCCAGCCCTCTCCATCTCCATCCAGCCTCGGGCGCCCCCCCAGGCAGGAAGGAGTTAACTGGAGGCCCTTCCAAAGCAAACAGGGCTCAGAGCTGCAGCCAGCCAGGAACTCAAAACACATGGGGACCCCGTGCCCCTCCTCCCTCCCTCCCCTCCCCCAAGGCTGCCTTTGTGTAGCTTCCCTTCCCCTGCGCCTTCACCCTTGCCCCTGGCCACCAAGTCCTAGGGACTCTGTCTCCTCTGTTCCCCCTTCCCTCCCCCCATCCTTGTCATCCCCAATCTGTTCCCACTGAGGGTGGAGGTACAAGGGCCACCAGCTGACCTGCTCTCTGTGCTTCCTGGACACCCTCAGCCTCCCCAGGCCCAGGCCCCCACCTGCCGGGGGAGCACCCAGCCATAGACTGCTCCATCGCTCTGCTGTAGGAGCATCTCTCTCTGTGGTCATCTTTGCAGCCTCCGTTGACTCTGAGAGTGGAGGTGCCTTAAAATGCACACATCAAACTATCCATGTACCCCACCCTCCCCCGCCCAGGGGGAATCTGGCAAGAGCTGAGCTGACGGCAGCTGAGACGGGGTCTGTACCTCCTGGCTGGGCAACTGCAGCCCCTTCCTGGGACTGCGGTCCCCCTGGAGAGTGGAGTCTTGAATGCCCGGCCTTGCTTGGGGCCTCTGTGAGGATGGAGGGAGACCTGGGGTGGGCAGGGACGGACTGCAGGGGTCTTAGCATCTTGGTGTCTCTACTTTCAAGGTTTTTTGCTCAGATGACACTCGCCAAGAGGGAGACTCTAGCTCTTAGAATCCCTGCCCCTCTAAAACAAGGTACTGATGCTGATCTTTTAGTAACAGTGATCATATGAATATTTTATTGATCCACACTTGCACTCCAGTTCCTGGCTGAGCCCTTCCTAATCATTATTTTATTTATCTACATGACAACTCTGAAAGGCGGGTAATACTCTCCCCGTTTTACAGATGAGGAAACTGAGGTTCGGAGAAGTTTATAAATGTGCCCAATTGCACTTGTCTTTAAAGAAGAGAAAGAGGACTCAAAAGCCCAGCTCTCTCTCTACCACTCTCATCATTTATTAGTTGCCAAAACCAAACCAACAAAATCCTTTTCTAGGGGTTAGAGAAGCTTCCAGTGTGCACCAAGGAGAGGGTGACCTGCAGGTACCAAGGTCAGTGCGACCTGCAGGTACCAAGGTCAGTGCTGACAGCCCACACAGGTAACCAGGGGGGTCAGAGTCATTCATTTCCTTATTCATAAAAGTGTTTTAGGGCTTCGCTGGTGGCGCAGTGGTTGACAGTCTGCCTGCCGATGCAGGGGACACGGGTTCGTGCCCCGGTCCGGGAAGATCCCACATGCCACGGAGCGGCTGGGCCCGTGAGCCACGGCTGCTGAGCCTGCACATCCGGAGCCTGTGCTCCGCAACAGGAGAGGCCACAACAGTGAGAGGCCCGCGTACCGCAAAAAAAAAAAAAAAAAAAAGTGTTTTAAAACTGATCTGGCCTGGGATGCTTTAGACTGACTGTGCACAAGGTAGCGTGTCACCCTCACAGCCACCAGCAAGGTAGATCCGACCTGCCCATTTTACAGATGAGGAAGCTGAGACCTAGATCAGGGAAGGAACTTGCTTGAGGTCACAAGGTGGTTATCTGAACCCGGAAGGAGCTCTCAGTTCCCTGACTCCCAGGCTGGGATCCCATAGTTCAGCAGAGACTGTCAACGTCTATATCCCCTGCAAAGGCTCATTACAACACAGACTGCTGGGTCCGCCCTCAGAGTTTCTGAGTCAGAAGGTCTAAGTGGACCCAAGAAATTACATTTCGAACAAGTTCCCAGGTGAAGCTGATGTTGCTGTCCCAGGGACCCTGCTCTGAGAGTAAGTGACAGGAATGACAGCCTGTCAGGCATTTTGAGGAGTTCAAAAGGAGAGATTTGGGGTAGGAATGGCGGTACCCCCAAAATCATTCCACATAAGTTATTCCACCTAGCCAGTTGCAAATAGGCCCTCCCATTTTGCAGCTGGGAAAAGTAGGTTCAGAGAGGGAATGAATGTGCCAGGCCCAAGGTGACATGGTTGAGGCTATGACTAGGTCCCCAGGAAAACATGGCTACCTGATTGCTGGGCTCAGTGCAAAATGCAAACGCAGGACTCCTTGTTTGAAAATGTATTAAGAATTTCAAGACAGCAACAGCAGAGCATGAAACAAAGTGTGGGGCCCTTTGGAGCATGGGGTTCTGGGTAAGAGCAGAGGTCCGATGCCATAGACTGGCCTGTCCCCAGGTCTCCTGGCTGCACCCTATACTGAGTCCCCACATGAGAGTCTGCAGACACAATGGGGGTCACAGGATGCCCCCCAGATCCTGGCCGCAGCTGCCTTCCCAGGGAGCAGGCCGCACCATCCATCCACCAGGTGAAAAGACCCCAAGGTAGCCGCCTGGACTGGATTTCAGTTTGTTTTCTTTAGGTGGAGAGACACTGCGGGAAGCCGACCTGGAGGAAATCCAACCCCTGAAGAATTTGGCCTGTCCCGCCCCAGCTCCCATGGGCCCCACAGGCCCCTCCCCTCCCGCCCTCCCCCAAGTCTGAATCTTATTCTTAAGCATTTTAGAAAGCTTTGTGAGCCAGCGGGGGCAGCTGGGCAAAAAAGGGGAGAAAATTATTTTAAAAGTCACTGACCAAGGAGATGTAGCCCTGAGGAATCACTGAAGAATGGAGTGGTTTTTATAGAAAGAAATGAGGGTTGAGTGATGCTTTCCTGAAATCCCCAGCATGGCACAGTCTGGGTTGGCATCATTCAAAGTCATGGGGGGAGGGAGGAAAGGCCTCCCAGGAGAGGAGACCCTCCCCACTACCTTCCTGGCCCCCACCTGGTCCCCAGCTGCCACCAGGCCTCCTCCCTCCCCCAGGAGACACCTTTGCAGCCCAGATTCAGGTGACAGAGAGAATGTTCCAGGCTATGTATGGGCTGGGGCCTTGAACGAAGCCACCACATCTCAGATTTCCAGGGGAGGGTATATAGAGATGCCACCTTCTTTCCAGGGACTGCGAAGAGAGGGGACAAAAGCCAGCTACAAGACAAGACACCTAGCAGCATTTCCTTTGTGTCACCAGGCCATGTGTGCGTATGTCTGATGTGTGTGTAGGTTCATGACGATGGTCCATTGATCATGGTTATCTGGGGAAGAGGTGGGAGAGAGGGTGATTTTTGTTTTGGGCACTAAACCCTCCCAACAGCTTGAATTTTTCTAAAGATACGTATGTTCTGGACCTTTATGTTAAATTGTTAAAATATTGTCCATTAACCGATGAATGGATAAATGGAATACCATGCATTCATTCAGTGGAACATTATTCAGCCATAAAAAGGAGCAAAGTGCTGACTCATGCTACAACGTGGATAAACCTCCAAAATGTGATGCTGAGTGAAAGAAGCCAGAAGCAAAAGGCCACATATTGTATGATTCCACTGATATGAAATAACAAAAATAGGTAAATCCATAGAGACAGAAAGCAGACTGGTGGTTGCCAGGGGCTGGGTGGGGAGAGAGAATGAGGAGTTTAATCTCCAGACTGCTTCATGGGTGCAGGGTTTATTTTTGGGGTGATAACAATGTTTTGGAACTAGGTAGAGGTGGTGGTTGTACAACACTGTGAATGTACTAAATGCCACCAAAGTGTTCACTTTAAAATGGTGAGTTTTACGTTATGTAAATTTCACTTCAACTTAAAAAAAATTGAACATGAAAGCGGATCCTTGGTGTACCCCTTGGGGGGCTGCTCGGTGGGATCTAATGAAGCTGGACAGAAAGCGGCACGTGGGCCCCAGAGACCCACAGGAGGTTGCTGGCAGCGGGCTCTTCTTAATAACCCCAAACCAGAAACCACCCAGACGCCCGTCAGTAATGGATGGAGCACAGACTCGGGAAGATTCGTAGAATGGAAAACTCCCCAGCCGTGAAATGAACAAACTACCAATAACCACAACCACAGGGGTGAATCTCAAAGATGCAGTGTGAGCAAAAGAAACCAAGGCATAAAGAACATGCACGACTCCGCTCCATTGAAGTCCAAGAACAGGGAACCTTAGAAGTCAAGATACCGGTTACACCTGCTGAAGGCGGGGAGCGACTAGAAAGGGAGAATAGTTCTCACAGATGGAGTGGTTTTGAGTGTTCCCTGCAGCCAGGCAACATGGCAAGCACTCTCTGTGCATTGAATCCTCAAATGTTTTTATAGCCGTTTCACAGTTGAGGAAACTGGGGCTCAGAGGGCTGAAGTCTTGTGCTCAAGGTCAAGCAAGGAGCTAAGTCGCAGGTTGAGGTTTGAATGCAGTTGTGCTCGGTTCTGGGGACTTAAACACTACGGGGACTGAAAGATTTATAACAGCCTTCAGATGGAACTTGGACCCTGGGTCTTTCTGAAACCAAAGCTCCATGCTCTTAACCCCCAACTTCTAAGTTCAGGTGTATAAAATACTTAGCACATAGCAGGAGTTCAATCCATGTTGATTATTATTATTAATAACAGTGGTAGGACTTCTGTAGCAAGAGGTATAGGCGAAGGACAGCCCAGTCTCATGATCAGTGGTGGGTTCAGCAGCGTACAGTCAGTCTAGGGACAGAGGCCCACGGCCTGAGAGACGGCAGGCCAAGGTGGGCTCCACACACCAGAGCTCAGACCCCTGGCGCCTGTTTTCCCAGAGCCCCCAGACTCTCTTTTCTTAGGTCTTCTTGATCAACTGGACCAACATGCACAGGCCACTCCAGGCCTGGGTCAGAAGGAGGCAGAACGTGCATTTAGAGAGCCCTGCACGGAGCAGCTGTGGGGCTGGGACCAGTGCAGTGTGCTCTGAGCTACTCCACCATGAAATGTGCATTGAAAATACCTCCCGATCAATCAGAGGCCAGAGGTCAGTCTCCAGGGACAATGTGCATTCCCTGCATGCTCAGATGTCCCTAGCAATTTCACAAATGAAAATTGAGAACGCCTTGATTACCTCTCCTGGGACAGACAGGAAAGGGCTGCCCTGTGTCCCCTTCCAAGGCAAGTTTCTCAGGCTGATGATGGCAATCTCAGGCATGAAAGAGCTGGAGATTGCCTCAATCTCCAATGCCCCCATTCTACAGGTGGGGACACTGAGGCCCAGAGGGGGAAACGGACTTGCCCAAGGTCAAAGGGTGAGATTTGGAGGCAGAGTCAGGATTCAAAACCATGTTCCTTGACTCCCAGGCTAGTTCTCTCTCGGCCAAAGTTCTCACTGTCCTACCTAGAGGGTCTTTGAGTCTTTCATTTCACAAACATTCACTGAATACTAACTATATACCAGGCTCCATGCTAGAAGCCAGGAAGACAGCAGTGAGCAAGCCCAGGCATGGTCCCTGCCTTCGGGGAACTAATAGTCCAGGGTGATGGAGTTTCCAGCTAGTCACCTCAGTAAGCACACTCTCAGTCTTGGAAATTCAGTCACCTCAGCTTCATACACATTTATAGGGCCCTTCCTACATGCCCAGCACAGTCCCCAAAGTGGGGAATGCAAAGATGAAGAAGACATAGTTCAGGATCCTAGAAAATCCAATCCATTGGATACTGCCTGTATATCGATAATTATGAACTGATGAAAATGAGTGATGGCTGTTAAAACAGAGCCAGCGCGCCAGAGCCTGGGGAGGTTAACAAGGGCGTCTTGGACAATGTGGCCTTTGATGTGGGTCTTGAGACCCTGAGGATTTGGGTAGGGAGGTGATGTGGGGGAGAAGGCATACTAAGTGGGAGAACTGGTTATAAGCAGAGGTGCAGAGGTGGGACCATGAAAATTCTGTTAAAGAAACAACAAATGGCCTCTCTGGTTGGAGCTATAGATAGTAGCTGGGGTAGTAACTTGGGGTCATGTTATAGGAGTTCAAATGAGAAGATTATTCTTTCTTGTTTGGTACAAGGGGAAAATGGTTGAAATGTGGGTTCCTCACCCTTACTCCAGACTTGTGAAGTCAAAATGCCTGTTCCCCCAAAGATAAAACTTGGAGTTACCATGTGATGCAGCAATTCCGCTCCGAGGTATATACCCAAAAGAACTGAAAGTAGGGACTCGAGCAGATACTTGTACACCATTGTTCACAGCAGCACTATTCATGGTAACCAAAAAGTGGAAACAACCCAAATACTCATCCACAGAAGAACTGATAAACAATATGTGGTCTATCCGTACAATGGAATATTATTCAGCCACGAAAAGGAATGAAGCACTGATATAACGGATAAACTTTGAAAACATTATGCTAAGTGAAAAAAGCTAAACACAGGGAATTCTGGGGTGGTCCAGTGGTTAGGACTCAGCGCTTTAACTACCATGGACCCAGGTTCAAATCCCTGGTCAGGGAACTAAGGTCCCACAAGTTGCGTGTCACAGCAAAAAAAAGAAAAAGAAAGACAAAAGCTAGACCCAAAAGGTCACTTATTGCATGATTCCATTTCTAGGAAATGTCCAAAATGGGCAAATCCATAGAGACAGAGAGTGGATTAGTGGTTGCCAGCGGCTGGGGTGGAGGCAGGGGATTGGGGCTGATGGTTAAAGGGCGCAGGGTATCTCTGGAGGTACTTAAATAAAGCTGTTACAGGAAATGCCTAGGACTTAGAGCCTGGGCAGCTGCATTTGAAAAAGCAGCCTAGGTGATCCTTTACAGATAATGGGCACCACTGAGGGTACAGGGCCAGGGGAATGACACCATGTAACCCATGTTTCCAGAAGGTGGATCTGGCAGAAGGAAGAAAACCAATGAGCATCTCAGAGCAACTGGATTGCCAGCACAAAGGAATCTGACCTATACACTCACAAAGTTTCTCTTTGGCCTGCTCTTAGGGAAATGGCTTCCAATGCCTTTGTGATCCACCCTGATTATCTAAGCCCCTTTTGGCGGACCCCTATATCCTTTGCTCTCCTGTCAAAGCCCCCACTTTCCACATTCTTCCAGCAAGCCTGGGGAAGCCCCTCCTTGCTAACGTGACCACAGGGACAGGAACACCCACAGTCATCTCTGCTGGACAGGATGTGTCATGTCAACCTCACCCAAAGGGTCTCATTTCAACCACCCTCTTCTGGTTCAAACCTCCAGTCTTAGGTTCCCCCCAAGTCTGACCTCATTGGCTCCCCAGCTAAATCCACACTGCATTCTGGCTGATCTCTCAATTCCCCACCCCTAAATTCCTTCCTCTCTTGGGGGTTGGGTTGGCAGGAGCACACATCAGGGGCCACCCGGAGCCTCTCCTGAAATTGCAGGGCTGAGTCAGGTTGGGGCGACCCTGGGCACTCCACTTCCCAAGGCTGCCCTGCTCCCGCGTGACTATCCAAATTAGAGCCTCTCTGCTAAGAAGTGATAGTGGTCCCCACCTCTGCGGGTCATGAAGACCTTGTATGGCCCCATTGCATCACTTCCCAGAAACCAGCCTTCCTGAGTTGTTCTAGAATGTGCTTGCAGGAAGGGTCCCACTTCTGAGCACATCCTTACACAGGCACAGAACCTTATAATTTGCACATCACTAATGACCTCACCTCTCTTGGCCTCAGTTTTCCTCTTCTATAAAATGGGGGCAATCATAGCACTTACCTCATAAAACACTTAGTGCACGAACAGTCACCGTTCTAGTGGGGGGTGGGGGGAGTGCAAAGAATACAAATGATAAATAAATATCAGAGTTTGGCGGGAAGGGGGCGTGAAGGGGCATCTGGGGATGGTTACAGGGATGTGTTTGGTTTGCCAAAGTGCACCAAGCTACGTTGAAGGTGGGGGCACTTTTCTAAATGCACATGACAATTACACTCCAATAAGTTTGAAAACTATACGTTAGAGGTTAGGAACTGATAGGTGATATATTTTAAAAACAAAGAGCTAAGGGACAGCGAGTGCCAGGGTGGGTGGTGCAGGTTGCGATTTTAAATGGGGGTGGTGGAGAGGTCTCCAGGATAAGGTGACATTCCAGCAAAGACATGACGCAGGTGTGGGAACTAGCCTTTTGATTACCTGGGGGAGAGCGTTCCAGGCTGAGGACAGGGCCAGTGCGGAGGCCAGCAGGCAGAAGGCAGCGAGGGGAAGCTATTGATTTATTGATAGCGCGGTTTCTTCATTTTCTTCTTTGCTTTTCACATCAACAGCATGAAGGAGCAGAAAGATATGGCCCCTTTTTATAAAGAGGAGACTGAGGCCCGAAGAGGGGAAGGCCTTGCAGTGATGTCACTCAGCAACTGATTGGCAGAGGCTGGACTCGGGGGCGGGTCATCTTACTCCATTCCTTCCAGCTGGTGAGGCGGGCAGGGAGCAGCTAGCAGCACCCCCAGTCTCAGGGCACAGCAAAGGAGGGCGCCCCTGTCGCCCCCCCCCACACACCTGCCCCAGGAGTTCTTCCTGGAGCCTCCCAGGCCCCGCCCTCCACCCCAGGCCCCGCCCCCATCCCCAGGCCGCACACCCCAGACCAGCCTGTGATCTCACTGCTCTTGCCAAAGCAGCTGAAATCTTTCAGGTCTTGGCTCGGGTCTGCTGAGGAGGCTGGAGGTGGGGGCGGCGCTGGGGAAGGGGATGGGGAGAAACAAAGCCTTCCTCCTTAGAGACAGTTTGTTCTCCCAATGCCTTGTTGAAAATGTGAGGCTTTCATGCTTCGGGCTCAGAAAGGAAAGAGGGGACACGGCGGAAACATTACTCTTGGACATCTGCATCCCCAGAAGGAGGTGGTGTGGCAGGACGCGCACCTCCTGTGCCCTGTGGAGTCTGTGGGCAGCAGCGGCGGGAGCTGGGGGTCAGAGGGGATCCCAATCGTGTTGCATTCACGGCTCCACCATGAACTTCCCGCAGGCGACTCTGCCACTCTGAGCCTCAGTTTCCTCATCTGTAAAATGGACATGATAATAGTTCCTTTGTGGTGAAATCACTCAAGCACTTAGCACAGAGCCAGGAACAAGCCCGTGCTCCGTATATGCAACGTATAGTAATTATTTTTGTACATGAGGTTATTGTTGCAGTGATGCTTTGAGTTTAGGATGATCCAAATCAGGAGTTAGTCCCAGGGGGTTAAATGGCTTGTCCAAGGTCTCACAGGACCAGCTACATGATTTGGGGGACTCAGTGCAAAATGAAATGCGAGGCCCTGCATTCAAAAATGATCAAGAATAGCAAGATGGCAACAGTGGTGCATTAAACCACGTGTAAAGCCCTCCTGCTCGTGGGGCCTCATGTGGTTCTACAGGTATGAATACATCGGTACGTGGAGACATTTGCGTCCAAGATCAAGTTCTCAAAGAGCTGGAGTCTGGCCCCAGAGCGGGTCTCCACCACAATCACCTCTCTTCCTAACTCCTTCTCGGCCCAGCTCTTCTCTATGCACCCAGGGCACCCAAAAGTCACTCCTTTGACTCTTTCCAGAGCCCACTGGCAAACATATTCTCATGGGTGGCAGAATGGGGTTGCAGCTGAGAGCAGGCTCACAGTTCCTGGACGCTGGCTGTGGTGAGGGTAAGTTGGGACACCACAGCTAATGTGTGGCAGATCACATCTGCTAAATAGATGCTCACGGTGATGACCAGGCTCGTGTCACCTCCGGGTTAGGGAGGGCTCTGTGGCATGCATTCCACTGGACAGAGGGGACAGAGAGGCCAAGGGAAGCCCAGGAGGGTTGAGGTCGAGTCAGAACACTCACAGCAGGGTCAGAGCTGAGTCTGCCCTCCCCCAGCCCCACCCCCGGGATCCTGAGTCACCCACTGGCCCATCCTTCCCCCTCTCCATAGTTTTCCAAGGTCAGGGACTTGATCCATCTTGCTCAATGTTTTAGCCTCCATGTCTGGTGGAGTGCAAGCTATCAGTAGGAACTAGTTGAATGAATGAATGAATGAGCCGCTGTGGCAACAGACTCTAGGGTGCCCCCCCCCAAGATCCTTACCTTCTGATATTTATGCTCCTGCATAGTCCCCTCCCCTGGAGTGTGAGTGGGACCCATAATTTGCTTCTCACCCATAAAATACAGCAAAGTTGATGGGATGTATAGGATTACCTACGTAAAATATAGCACCTGTCTTGCCGGAATCTCCAGGTCACAGACCGGCTTTTGATAAGCAAGCTGCCGTGGTGTAGGCTACCTATGTTGGGAGGCCCACACAGCAAGGGACTGTGGATGGTGTCTAGGAGCTAAAGGTGACCTCTGACCAACAACAAAAAGCTGAAGCCCTCAGTCCCACAGCCAGGAGGAAATGAATTCTGCCCCCAGCCTGAGTGATCTTGGAGGCAGATCTCTCCCCAGTCGATCCTCAGATGAGACCACAGCCAAAGTCTGACACTTTGGTGGCAGCTTTCTGAGACCCTTAGCCGAGGACTCAACTAAGCCATGTCGGGATTCCTGACTCACGGGAACCGTGAAACACACAGAGGGGCTGTGACTTGCCCAGTGTCTCACAGCTGGAAAGGGGCCGAGCCAGGATTGGAACCAAGTCCTCTTGCCTCCAGAGTCTTTTCTCTGAAATGCTGCACCCAGGAGACTGGCTACCTAATTTGTGGGGCCCAGTGCCAAGTGAAAAGGCAGGGAATTTGTGAATTTCAAGTCAGTGACAGTAGAGCATTAAACTGAACACAGGGCGCTCTGTGATAGCACAAGTCACGTGCCCATGAAGCTGGCCCTGGCTACACAGGTGACGTTAGCTGCCCTTACTCTTATTACAATTTCCTGCTCCTATGTGCCTGGAAACATCAAGTCAGGGAACAACGAAACAACTGAATTCTGGAGTCGCAAGAATCTTTCTTGGTGATGCTGTAATTACAGAACAGTCCCCATGCCCTCAGATCCTTGCTAGATCAGGACCCAGAGGATCGGAAAGAATACAAAATATGTTGGCAAATACAGAGTGTTGGAGCTGGAAAAGGGCATTAAAGCAACCCATTTTACAGATGTGGAAGCTGAACCCCAGATAGTGGGAGTAGCTTTCCTGGTACCCAGGACTCCGGGTCCCCCTTCACTCCTGAAGACAGTTCTCTGGGTCCCAGGCTTTTCCCATTCAGCTGACAGGCCTCCCGACTTCCTCTGCCTCTAGTTCCCTGGGGCGATTCTTCATTCCATTGTCCTCCTCGAGGGCCCCTCTTCTCCCAAGCTGTGCGCCTCTCTTAGCTCGGTGCCCCAGGAGAACGGTACCAGCGGCTGCTTAACTCCAGTGATAGCTTCTTTAGAAAGAACAAAAAGGGGAGAGGAGATGGAGGCAAACATCGCCACTCTAAGGAGGCCCTCGTCAGCCTGTTAAGAGTGAGGAGTTTGGGGCTTCCCTGGTGGCGCAGTGGTTGAGAGTCCGCCTGCTGATGCAGGGGACACGGGTTCGTGCCCTGGTCCGGGAAGATCCCACATGCCACGGAGTGGCTGGGCCTGTGAGCCACGGCCGCTGAGCCTGCGCGTCCGGAGCCTGTGTTCCGCAACGGGAGAGGCCACAACAGTGAGAGGCCTGAGTACCGCAAAAAAAAAAAAAAAAAAGAGAGAGAGATAGTGAGGAGTTTGGTTTTTGTTAATACTTTTTCTGCATGGTGTGCTGCAAATAAGAACATTCAGAGAGCACACTGGTGTCGTATTTATTGCTGTTGGCTCTTCAGCAGCACTAAGCCAGTCACAACAGAGAGGCCACTTGACGTACAAGCTCCATTCCGCCTGGTTAAAGAGATCAGGGTTCCGCTTAGGGGCTGGGTTTCATCAAGTCAGCACAGAACGCAACCCCAGAACACCTGAGCTAATGGCATAACAGGATTGAGCCTTCCGTATGCTCCCCACATCCCTGTGGGATGCTCGGGGCAGGCACTGAGCTCCATAGCTTCCAGTGCCCACCAGGCACCAACCCAGGCCCAGCAAGGTCTCGTGCCTCCCCTGCCCAGCCAAGCTGTGATCTCAGTGCTGCAAGGTGCTGCCAGCTACCTGACTGGGGCTGCATGAAGGCTCAGAGAGGGGTTGGAACTTGTTCAGAGTCCCCAGATGAGAAGGGCCCGAGAGAGGGATCTGAACCAAGTCCAGATTCCTTCCTCTTAATCGCTACACCCAAGGCTGCCTTCCTAATTGCGAATCCCAGTGCGGGGTCCCTTGTAAGTCATGCACCAGAAGGACAGGGGTGCATCTTTGAGCAGAAGATTGGACAGACAAGATATCAAGGGGGCCCCCTGGGTTCAAATCCCAGCACTGTCGCTCCTGGCTGGGTGGTCTTGGGCAAGTGGCTTAACCTCTCCATCCATACCTCTATTTCTTCATCTATCAAATGAATAAAATAATGAGTACCTACCTCGTAGGATTATGAGAATTAAACTGAGTTAATACACAGGAAGCCCTTAAGACGGTCCCTGATCCATAGTAAGAACTAAACAAGCATGGACTGTATCGTGATGGGGAAGGTCACAGGTCTGGAACCTGCAGCCTGGACTTCGCATCTCGAGTGAACTCGGGTGGGTCACTTCAGCCCTGTATTCCTTATCTGTATTCAAATGTGGGGAGCAGCTCATGCCTAAGTTCAGGGGGCCGCAAGGGTTACCCAGGGTGGGGAATGCGAACGGGTTTTGGAAGCAGCTCTGCACAGATGCTGTTATTGTGACCCCGACTTGGGGCCTCTTCGGAAACAGTGTCATACGCTGCTGGTGAGAGTGTGAACTGTCTTCACCATTTGGAAAACAATTTGGTGATATGGCAGCAAGGGAAAGATGCACATACCCTCTGACCCAGCAATTCCACTCCTTGAAATACACCCGAGAAGTGTCCTGGCCCTTGTGCGCCAGGAGATGCACACACACATGCTCAGAGCAACGCTGGTCAAGAGAGCTCCAAACACCCAACTCAGAAAAAGAGATCAGAGTTGTGGTTACCAGAGGCGGGCGTGAGGGGAGGAGGAATCAGAGGAAGGTGTAAACTTCCGGTTGTAAGATAAATAAGGACTAGGGATGTAACGTACAACAGGATGCTAGAGTTACCACTGCTGTGTGATAAGTAGGAAAGTCAAGAGAGTAAGTAGCTCCTAAGAGTTCTCATTTTAAGAAGAATTATTTTTTCTTTTTATTGTATTTATATGAGATGATGGATGTTAACAAAACCTCTTGTGGTAATCATTCACAATAGTTGTAAATAAGACCATCCTGCTGTGCACCTTAAACTTATACAGTGATGGGTGTCAGTTATTTCTCAATAAAAAATGAAAAAAAATTTTAATAAAATTTTATTTTTTTAAATTTTTATTGGAATATAGTTGATTTACAATGTTGTGTTAGTTTCAGGGGTACAGCAAAGTGAATCAATTATACATATACATATATCTACTCTTTTTTAGATTCTTTTCCCATACACATCATAACAGAGTATTGAGTAGAGTTCCCTGTGCTATACAGTAGGTCCTTATTAGTTATCTATTTTATATATAGTCGTGTGTATATGTTAATCCCAATCTCCCAATTTATCCCTCCCCCCTTCCCCACTCTGGTAGCCATAAGTTTGTTTTCTACATCTGTTACTCTATTTCTTTTGTGTGTGTGAGTGTGTGTGTGTGTGTGTGTGTGTGTGTGTGTGTGTTACGCGGACCTCTCACTGTTGTGGCCTCTCCCATTGCGGAGCTCTGGACGCGCAGGCTCAGCGGCCATGGCTCACGGGCCCAGCCGCTCCGCGGCATGTGGGATCTTCCCAGACCAGGGCACGAACCCGTGTCCCCTGCATCGGCAGGCGGACTCTCAACCACTGAGCCACCAGGGGAGCCCTGTTACTCTATTTCTGGGTTTTTTTGTTTGTTTGTTTTGTAAATAAATTCATGCGTACCATTTTTTAGATTCCACATATAAGTGATATCATAAATTATTTTTTTAGAAAAAGGAGACCTTGAAGTCAGAAACCACCCCGATTTGGATGCCCATGGACAGGAGAACAGACGAACCAATCGTGAGATAGTGGAGGGAGAGGCTGCACCCAGCACTAAAACGGAATGCATCACGTTATTAAGGGGTAACGAACGCCACAGAGTTTTTTGGTGGAGACGGAAAAGTCTTATAGCCCTGATTGTTATGGTGATATTCAGATCTACACAAAATTTCACAGAACCATACACAAGAGGGGAAAAAATTTAAAAAGCACTTATAAAAACTGGCGACCTGGGGATAAGGCCTGTCTCTGAGTTAGTAGTATCGTAGCAACATCAGTTTCCTGGTTTTGATCATTGTACTGAATATGAACTGACCACTGGGGGAAGCTGGAGGAAGGGTACACGGGGACTCTCTGTATTATTTTTCCTACTTCTTGTGAGTATTCAACTATTTCTAAATAAAACCTTCAAATGATTAATGAAAGAATCACAGAACAGGCAACGGCATGAAGGACTCTCAAAAACAGAATGAGGAAAGAAGAAAGCACTCAGTACGATCCCATTTACATTGAGTTTTAAAAGGGCCACCCCTACCATATATTATTTCAGAATCTTCCACGTGTTGTAAGTCACTAGCTAAGCAAAGAGTCACACCTGAATGCAGAAGAGAGACTCACCTGGACAGCAGGTAGGGGACGTGAATGGGGACGGGTCCGCAGGCCCTGGCAGGACGGGTAACATTCCATTTCTCAAGCTCAGTGGTGAGGAGGCTGTTTGTTTTGCTTTATATTGTCATAGGCCGACGTTATATGTTTTATGTGCATTAAAATATCTCGGTAAAAATAAATTTTTTAAAAAGAGTTTGATCATTGGGGTCAGGAAGGCCTGGGTCCAGTGCTAGCTTTCACCCTCAGCAACCCAAAGTGACCTTGGCCAGGTCACCTCACCTCCTGGAGCCTCCTGAAACCCCATAGTGTTCCGGAGAAGCTTAAAATCAGATACGTGTGTGCTGGCTTAGCACAGCCCTGGAGCGTAGTAAGGCATCAAATGGCCACTCAAGTACAGCTCCGGCAACTCCAGTTCGATTCCAAATCCCCAGGTCTCCAAGGGGTCTTCCACGTGGAGCCTGATAGGCAGAAAGACAGATAACCCTGGGTGCCTTTCCTGGGGAAATGCCCTCCTGGTACTCCCGGTGTCTGGGCCTCTCTTTTCCATGGGGACTGGGCAAGGCCTGCGGTGACCATTTCATCCAATTACATGGCCTTGTGATGACCCCACCCGTGTCTCTGAAGTTTTATGCGGGGAGAGGGGATGTGCATGCTCTCTCATTACCACCCTTCCCCAGCTTGTCTCTTCCACCCAGAAGGAGGAGGCACCCTGAGTTGCTTAGACTTGGAGCGGAGGCTGATCCAGGATTGCTAGTGGGCAGGGTCACTGGGACCCTCTTCTCTATTTCCCTTCCTCATGGAAGGGTCAGGGTCTCGTCCTGAATGGAAACAGCCAAGCTGCCTTGTCTTCTCTCTCTTCTCTAATTTACCCACGTAGATGCAGACCTTGTTGGCTTTCTCTCGTGTGCCTTCCTCCTTCACAGCAAACTAGAGCAAGGCCAGCTTCAGCATTTGACTTGGTCAGGCAATGAGCCCCTTAGACCCTACACGCAGATCCTGTGCCCCAGCCTAGTTGGATCAAACCTCACTAACAACCATATGAAATTCACCTTCCAATCTCCCTCTTCCCATCCATCTCTCCTTTAAAAATCTTGTCATATTTATTGCATTGTACAATTTAATTCTACTCCTCAGAAGGGCAGACTTGGTTCTGTGTTGACTGAAAGCCCAAACACTAACTAAGGCAAGCTCGACCACTATTCACCTCTCTTCACCTGCTCTTACCACACCGTCAGAGGCTCAGTTATGAAACATTACTTCCATTTAGAATAATCCTCCATCTTTTTTTCCCCTCCTGCTTTCAGCTCTCTAAATATGTGTGAATAGAAAATGTAAATACATGTAAATATAATTCTGTGGTCATTTGTGTTCAGGATTTAGAATTTCCTCCTAGAGGGAAAAGGCCGGAAAGGAAAGGCTTGTAAGCACAGGCTGTGCTTCATTAAGAAGCGTGTTTGGGGTGGCGATCACTTTTCTCTAACCTAGACGAGCCGGCTGGAAGCTGACCTCGGTACATCCTGAAATTTCATCAACTCCTTTTCCCCCCCAGAGAGACCCCTCCCCCACCAAAACATAGCCCCTTCCTTCCTGCTTCCCCAAGGACCTCCAGGGGTCACAGGGACTGAGTGAAATACGCTTCTCTGCTCCCATCCGCGGGGCTCCGAGCTTCCAGACGGCTTTAGATGCCTGGCAGTCTGCCCGCCCGGTACGTGATGGGGCCCTAGGTCACAAACAGCGGGGCTGAGGCCTGACGCTGAGCCACTGCCTGAATGGACAGAAAGGAATCCTTGTCCTCATTTCAGCAACAGACACACTCTGCATCATGAGCAAAACTGTTTCAGAATATTAACAAACAGGATATCAATAATAACGCGGATCAGCGTACCAGCTCTATGTGCCCGCTCACTATGTCCAGTAAAGCTGGAAACCATGACAACTATTTATTGGGTGTTTATTAGATGCTAACATTTTATGAACATTTGGGTATCCAATTCTCACAGCTATCCTATTGAAGGAGGGTGGATTACTCTCCCCATTTTATGGATGAGGAAACTGAGGCTCAGAAGAGATGGGCTCTCTCATCTGAGGACACCCACATGGTACAGGGTGGTGCCTGGCATTGTACCTGGGGCTACACCTTTCTCTCTATTCCGAACATTCACCGCAGCATGATGTCAAAATGATGTTTCTTCCTGTATTTAGCTCAACAAGAAGGCACCCCCAGAGCTGGAGCCTGTGGTGGGTGGCCCAGGGACTCCCACCTGCCCTCCCAGCCCCTGGTGTCCTCATAAAATTCCAAGATTCCCAGTCAAGGTTCACTGCAGCAGAGCCCTGTTACAAAGCTGTTGCCTGCCAAGCCCCCAGCATATGGGTCAGCCCAGCCCTGCCCTTATAATATCAGAAATATGGAAACTAACTTGCAGACTCTCCGCCTGCCAGCCCCAAGGTCAGTGACCTTGGGGCTGGCAGGGTACCCCCAACGCCTGGCTTTGTGCAGACATTCAGGGTCGCCATGATGGTTTCAGTTCTGGGCGGGCCCTGCAGAAGGCAGAACCTTCTGATGCTCTCGACTTAACCTCTCGGCCAGAGTTGGCCAGGCTTCAGGGCACTGGGCTGCTGGTGGAGGGTCCGTTCAACCTGAGCGGCAAAGCCCCCTTCAGCTGGCGGGACATCAAAACCCACACAAAATGCTTCCATGTGGTGCCAGTCCTCGGCCTGTGTCCTTCACGTCGGATTAATCCCCGGGCTGCTCGGACAGACATGTCCTCCCAACTCCGCTTTCATGTTTGCCCACAATTTCAATGTCATCACACAAAATCAAGGCTAATTGTGAACAGACCTCCCCCACCCCCCTGCCCTGCCTCCCCTCCCCCCTCCGCCTTCCCCGTCCACATCTGGATCCCACAACCTCTCCGGGGGCCTCGGAGACCTGCTTAGGCTGCGAACTCTTAGAATCTAACTTGATCCCTCCTCCTTCCCTTCTTCAACCTCCTAAATATAGACATTGGAAAGTTCTTTTGTTTCCTTTGCCATTGACTCGGTCATTTTCCGAGACTACCCTATGAATTCTCCACTTCTCTCTAAGTGAACAGCCGTGCTCTGGCAAAGCCAAGGGAAACCCACCTTCAGCTCAACCAGGAAAATCTACCCCCTCTGCCTGCCGGTCACATCCCACTCCCCCGACCCCCAATGCATTTTGCATGTGCGGGAGCCCGTCATGATGCACTAATACACTCCCCCACCTTTACCCCTCCCGGTGCCCATGCATAAGTGACACATCGCCCACAGCAAAGGGGCATTTCCGGCTTGACAGCGCTTCCCAGGTGGAGGGAAGGAATTTGGCATAGAAGAAACAAAGGTGTTTGCCATCCTTGGAGAATTCCAGAGGAAGGAAATGTCTTTGATGTTTGCAGGTGACTTCTTTAGATGGGGATCTAGGGCGAGAGAATCTCCAGATTCTGAGAGCAACTCAGAGGTGGGGGGAGGTGCCCCCAAGCACCCAGGGTTCCACGGAGGGAAAGATCCCTGGGGACAGAAAGGTGGGGAAGGGGGTTCCAAGCACCGGTCAGGGTCAGCTGTGTGCGGCCAGGACCCCCAGGGCAATCCAAAGAGGAGATCCATGGTTGTAGTGACATCTATCCTCTCTACTCAAAAAAATTAGAGTTTCAGAGTCTGAAGTGGGCTCCGAGACCACCTGGGTGCCCATTGTGCAGAAGAGAAAGCTGAGGCCCAGAGGGAAGAGAAGGGCTTGCTCAAGGTTGGAGAACAGGGTGGTCCTTCAGTCCCAGGAGGGTCTTTGCCTGATGTTGCTTTTGGGAAAAGATGGCGATGAGCACCACTGGTGGCCGGTACTGGATACTGGGGCTCCCAGAGAAGGCAGCCCACCCTGGACAAGTCCAAGAGGAGACACAAAGAATCTGAGTTTGGATCTGTGCTCGGCAAACACCACTCAAGCACGGGGCCGATGGCCCAGGGCTGGGTCTGCAGGAGCAGGCAACACGTGCACTAAGATTTAGCAGAAGAGCAGGGCAAAGGGAAGGAACGTGGGTTCCAGAACCAGATCCCCTGGGCTCAACCCCACCTGCTTGATCCACTTGCCCACCGTGTGGCTGTGAGCAGCAACCTAACCTCTGTGGGACGGAGTATGTTTCCACCACCATCATCACAGCACCAGCCCCATCCTGCAAACCAAGTGTCTAGCTCAAAGTAACCCATTTAGCTCTAGTGCAATCCTGAGCTATCATCGTCCCGTTTCCCAGATGCAGAAACTGAGGCTCTGGTGTACATAAGGACACACAAGAAGTCAGGATTCCAACAAAAAACACAAAGTGTAGCTTATTTTATACAACAGTTTGTCCCTCTTACTCCCCTACCCCTATACTGTCCCTCCCCCCTTCCCTCTCCTCACTGGTAACCACTAGTTTGTTCTCTATATTTGTGAGTTTGCTTCTTTTTTGCTATATTCAGTAGCTTGTCTTTTTAAGTTTCCACAATAACTAGAGTATAAGCTTTAAAAATTGTGAATCACTATATTGTACACCTGTAACTTATATAATATTGTACATCAACTATACTTCAATAAAAAAACATAGTTAGGGCTTCCCTGGTGGCGCAGTGGTTGAGAGTCCGCCTGCCGATGCAGGGGACACGGGTTCGTGCCCCGGTCTGGGAAGATCCCACATGCCGCAGAGCGGCTAGGCCCGTGAGCCATGGCTGCTGAGCCTGCGCATCCGGAGCCTGTGCTCTGCAAGGGGAGAGGCCACAACAGTGAGAGGCCCGCCTACCGCAAAAAAAAAAAAAAAAAAAAAAAAAAAAAAAACATAGTTATAAACCAAAAAAACCCAAAGTGATAATGTAAATGAATAGGATAATGTGAATCATTTAATAAAGCAATGAATTAATAAACAGGGGGATGCATGATTGGATGGATGCATGGATGATGAATATACATTTGCCCTTCTCCCAGGTTGTAAGGCACGTTTTGTTTTTTCCTCTTTGGGTGAAACTCGGTGCTCATGGTGGAGAAGTGTTTCCACTTCATTTTCAAGGACCGCAGAAGGGAATTTAAACTCACACTCTCCCCTATCGCCCACATCTGCCAAGAATAAGGCTGAAGCTGCTCGGACAAATGAAATTCTGACAAAGTATGTCACAGGCTTGATGCATCTGTCACTGAGGGGAAGAGGCGCACATTTGAATGCAGGAGAAGTGCCCCAAGCTTTCGAATGACAATTGTGCAGTTCCCTCCAACTGTCCCTCTGACCTTCCGCCGCCGGCACCTAAAGGCTCTCTCCTGTAAACATCCCCCAAATAGTCTATCTTAATAAAAGCGACTGTAATGGAGACTGAGTTAATTTGAAATGGTTTCCTCGCTGTTTGTCTTGTCGGCCAATTGCTGGGCAATGGCTAGAGTCAATACTGCCTGTGCCTGGTGGGGTCCTGCAGGATTCATGTCCCCGGGTCAAGGTAGCATGACGCTGTGTAATGAAGCTCTGAGGAGCCCAAGTGGATGATTTCAGCTGGTGCTGGACTTGACCTCAGCTCCCACACTCTAACTTCTTTTCCCTGGGGTTCAACAGCAGAAGGGTGGCAACTAGATGACCACTTTACAGATGTAGAAGCTGACGCACAGAAAGAGGAAACAGGAGCCTGTGCTCACCTAGCAAATTGTCTGGAGGCCCGGAAGGTGTGTTTTCCTTTCCTGAGCATGCCTGCCATCGCAAGCTGGTGGCTTGGCACTGCAGATGCAAAGTTCAATAAGCTGCAGCAAGAACCCCCCAGGGATCCCTACACCCAGTGAGCAGAAAGAGTGAGGGCTCTGGGGACAGAAAGATCTGGGTTCACATTCCATATTGGCTGCCTCCTGGTTGGAGGGCGTTGTTTAACTGTTCTGAGTCTCAATAAGAAAAGTCATAATATTTCACAGGAAAGTTTTGAGGGTCAGATGGCTTTGCATGGGGATATAAAGGCCTCACACAGTGCCTGACGCAGAGGAGGCCTCACCAAGTGTAAATTCCCTCCCTAATCCAGCGTCTTTTCACCCAAACCCCTCTGCCTCCCTGTTTGGTCCAGGCCTGAGCCTGCCTGCTGCCCGACCCCAAACCTTGCAGATGTGGCAAACGAGGAAAGCATTAGGATCACTGGCGATTGTCTGCGCAGCCGTGTTTATGTTTGCAATAAAAGCAAGCAGGTGCTGGCAATTTAACTAATCAGGTACCATCCTGGCCCCAGACACCCGCCGTCGCCCCTCACTGTGGGCTAATCTCTGCTTGGCCTTCCCCGAGCCTGCAATTAGCCTGGTCCCCCGGCCCTGCACATGGCTCAGATTACCGCCACAGGATGGATGAATGGACAAACGGACAGACCCTCAGTGGTCCAAGACCAGCAGCGTGGAGCTGAGACCTTCTCAGACCCACATCAACAGTGACATCAAAACAGGCCACTTTCTTTCTCTGGATCCGTCTTTTGGGGTCAAGCCTGCTAAAGAGTTGGGCTCTGTCTGGGGTTTGCATGGGGGCAGATGAGCAACTTCTAGAAGTTATACAGTCCCCAGGCCCTCAGACAAAACCAAGTCTGGGTGAGGCTATGTCCCCAGAATTCAGCTTGATCAACTTGGCCCTACAGATTCTCACAGAATGATCTTGAAACCCACAGCCCTTAGCACAGTACCAGGCACACCATCCAGGGACAGAAGTTCATCGTCCTGCTTGCCCGACCCTGAATATATTCCCTGTATGACTCCAGACACACCTTATCAGCCAGTCTGGGACTCAGTTTCCTTATCTGTCTAATTGGTGGATTCGACTAGAGGACGATTTCTTAACCTCAGCACTATGGACCTTTGGGGCTGTATCTTTCTTTGTGGTGGGGCCAACCTGTGCATCACAAAATGTTTAGCAGCGTCCCAGGCCTCTACCCACGAGATGCCAGTGGCAACAACTGCAAATGTCTCCAGACATCGCCAAATGTCCCTTGGGTGGGGGTCGACATCCCCCCAGTTAAGACCACTGCAATAGAGCAGGGTCTGTTCTCCACCCTAGCTGCATCTCAATATCTGGGGGACTTGGACAGGGAATGATGCCTTGCTTCCCTCCTCCAAGGGATGCAGCTGATTTGGGGTGGCCCTGGGCATCTGGGCTGTATTTTTTCAAGTTCCCAGGGTGATTGTAATGATCGGGTAGGTTTGAGACCAACAGGTAGGGCTAAAAGAGCGTGAAATTCCCCCTTTTCTGGGCAGAGTGCTCCTCACAGAAGCTCAGTCAAGCCTTCTGTGGCCCCCGAGTCCAGCCCCACATCCCTCTCTGCATTGCAGGCCTCTTGGGACCACCCAGAACTACCCATCCCACCTCATGTGTGGCTCTTTTATGTTTCTTAGCAGACATTATTTAACCAGTTCCGAGTTGACCAGAATCCAGTAAAATGCAGGCCCTACAACACTTTCACAGCTAATTGGTTTGACTGGTACATTGTAAATGTGTGAAGCGACTTCAGTGAGGGACAGCGGGGACCTCGTTAACCTTTCCTTGGGACTCAGCTCGTTTGTGTGTCTCTCACAAGGTCCATCCCGCCCCTGGGGGGCATTTCTCCTTGGCCATAAAGGGGACTCCAGAGCTCCCGGCTCCCCTCCTGCATAGGGTGCCCCAGGACCAGGGCCTCCTGGGTTCCGATCTCGTCCTCCTGAGGTGAAGTCCCACAGGCCTTCCTGACCCGGCCCCACCCTCCTCCCTCTGCCCTCCTCGCTGCTCCCCCTCCTGACATCTGTCCAGCTCCTCCGGGGTCCAGGCTGTTCCTTGAACAGTCAGCTTCTCTCCCTTCTTGTAACCTCACCCATGTTGTTCACTTGGCTCAGAAATCTGTTCCCAGCACCTCTGCCAGCCTAATGGCCCTCCATCCCTCAGACTGCAGCTCAAACACCACTTTCCTGGGAAAGCTGTCCCTGTCACTGACTCAGTGCCAGCAGTCCCCTGCAGAGGCTTGTCACCATCCGTACTTAGGGAAGTTGATCTGGGTACCTCTGTCTCTCTGAATTCAGCTAGGGGCCCCTGGAGGGCAGGCAAAGCTCTGCCTGGTCAACCTGCCTTGGAGGAAGGTCACTGTGCCAGGCCAGGGGCTGGGCACTGGAGCAGAGAGCCAGGGAGCTCCAGCCTGTGAGCTCAGGGACTCCCATCGCATGCGGGGTTGAATGAGCCCACGGTTGGTGCCAGGGAGCATCGTGGCTGGAAGTCTACTTTGAGTGCGGGTCCCAACCTGGCTGCTTCCTGCAAATGTGTGGAAGCAACCCGCACTGTGTCTACTAGCAGTGGATTCGCTCTGGGAGTCAAAATGCTGCAGTGATGGTGGAGGCCATGTGAGCGTTAAAACCAAAAGGCGAACCCCTGTGGGCCCCTGACTTGGGCCTGCTTCTACCTAAGGTCCTGGATGACGATTTGAATAGTGTAGGCAGCTGTCCTTTTGAATATTAATCTTTTATTTTCTGCAAAAGGAATTCAGGCACATAGGTTTAAAAAAATCCAATGGCACTAAAAGGCTTTTTAGCCAAAACAGTGATCCCTGCCCCGGATCTGCTCACTCTCCACACTGCTCCCTGGAGGCAGCTACTCTCAACATTTTTTGCTGTTTCTTAACTCAGTATTTCTGAATACTGTGTATATTACGTGTCTTGCTATTTCAATTTTAACTGTATAAAAATATTATATATACCTTTTTTTTTCTTTTTAAGGAGAGGCTTTACAGTCCAACAAACATTGTGTTCGATGTCCCACTCCAATGCTTCCTCACTGTGTGGTCCTGGGCTGGTTTCTTGAGCTCTCTGAGCCTCAGTTTCCTCAGCTGTAAAATGGGGAGAAGAACGCCTATCTGGTTCGGTGGCTGGGATTTAAAACAGGATGATCGTGTAGACCTGGCACTCCAGGAGCGTATGATAAACTGCAGCAGTAGTTCACATTCACGTCTCAGATCCCAGATGAGTCATGGGGCCTGCTTCCTGCACTCACCCCTTAGAAAACTAGGAGCTCCGTGTCTGGCACATTGAAGGCCTGAAAATGACAGTTCCCTTTCCCTATGCTCTCAAAGTACCAGAGAGGAGAGGGCGGCAGAAAGGTCTCCTCCCCAGACCCCAATTCACTTGACAAATGTCTGCCTTTGACCTTGTCCTGGGCTTGCCCAAGCCCAGTTCAGAGGGACCCTCCTCCAGGAAGACGCCCATGATCCCCAGACTTCTTCCGCCTACACAGCCTCGAGGACCCTCCAGCAAGGGCATCGAGCACCCTTGTCAGATGCAAGTTGTCCCATCCAGATCTGGTTTCGCCCCAGCATCATAAGCCCTTAAATACAGAGACCTCTACTATTCCCTCCTACTCACGTCCCTTCAACAGAGTAAGCACACAGTAGGGCAGCAGCCAGAGGATGAACGTCCCATGTGGGATCCACGTGGGGCCAAATGCCTCTTCTGATATAGCCGGTCAGAACTCTGGCCACTTCATTTTTCTATGTCTGCATTCCCTCTTTGGCCAGCCAAGTGTTTATTGAGCACCTACTATGTGCCTGGTCTTCTCCTGGGGGCTGGGGACAAAGCAGTCATTTTTTCATTCATTCAGACACAAACATTTATTAAGCACCTACTATGTGCCGGGCGGGATGGTTGCAATTGTTGCAGTGCAAACAAGGTTCCTGCTCTCTCAAAGATGCCTTCAGGGCTTCCCTGGTGGCGCAGTGGTTGAGAGTCCGCCTGCCGATGCAGGGGACGCGGGTTCGTGCCCCGGTCCGGGAAGATCCCACATGCCGCGGAGCGGCTGGGCCTGTGAGCCATGGCCGTTGAGCCTGCGCGTCCGGAGCCTGTGCTCCGCAACGGGAGAGGCCACAACAGTGACAGGCCGACGTACCGCAAAAAAAAAAAAAAAAAAAAAAGATGCCTTCAATCACATCTATGAAAGAAGGTCATGTGCTCACACCGGGCACAGAGTGGGAGCTTGGGATACAATTGCTGAATTGAATAGAAAGTCCTATTTCTACCTTGTGCAGATTATATCCACATGAACTGCTCATGAGTTTTCATTGAGAGCCAGCTGGTGCATGGGCCCTGGACACGTATGATCCATGAGATAGGTATCCGCCTCCCCATTTTACAGGGAGGAAACCGAGGCTCAAGAGGCTGAATTATCCAAGGTGACCCAGGTAGAAATGAGACACAAAGTCAAGTCACTCTGAGTCTAGGTTCCTCCCTGCACGTCAGTTGTGACTATTTTCTTTCTCTAGATTTTACTTTCTGTTTTGGGAAGTTGCTATCAACTTCCTGGCTGCCCAGGGGAGTGAAACTCCTAGGTGATTGGGTGGATTCTTGGGTGAAGAGGATTTGGAGTTTTTGCCAGAAAAGTGAATCAGAGACTATGACAGAGCAACACCTAGGTCTCCCCACAATTACAGGGACCATCCTGGAAAAGGACACCAAGCATGTGGGATGGAAGTGAGTTCAGATAGAACAGACTGGTCTGTGTGGAAGTGAATACCCTGTCATGAGAGGTGTCCAAGCACTTGTTGAGGACTGCAGAGTGGAATTCCAGCAATATGAATTGAACTAACAGAAACAACTACATTTAGTAATTATAATAAATTATATTGATTACATAACATCTAGCCAAGAAGGCATTATTATCTATCATTGACAAACAGGGAAACTGAGGCTCAGAGAGGCCGAGTGCCTTAGCAAATTGCCGAGCTCCCAGCCCTGCCTGTCCAGCTCTAAAACCATGCTCTAAACATTCCGTGTAACGTGACCCATGAAGTCTCTACCTGCCCTTAGTGTTTGTGGTTACCTGCTTACTGTGGTGTGCGGGAAGGGAGACTCAAGTTCAAGGTGGGTTGAAAGGAAGGCATCTAAGCGGTCTATCTGGCTGGACCACAGGGCCTTTGCAGAACCATGGCAGGAACTGGAAATCGTAGACCCCAAGGGACCATGAACCACAGAAAAAAATCAGTTCAACTCAGGCCCTGAAGGTTTCCCCTGCCCCTAGCTGAGTTCCTGGGGAGGGATGCAGTGATGGAGCTCCCCATCCAGACAGGAGGGGCCTCTTGGGGGCATTGGCCTCCCTGTTCAGCTGGCCTAACGTTTTCTATTTAAATGCAAATTTTGACTTTTCACTTGGCAGCTAGCAAAAGTTTTTTGCACTGGAATGAGGGTCACGATAATAATTTATCCACTGGCCTTTTTCTAACAATTATTATTTGTTCAAGGGAGAGGGCGGAGGCCCCGGCGACTGGGGGAAGGGGCTCATTGCCAGCACACCGGGTGGCCTGCAGGTGTCGGGGGCAGAGGCTGAAGCTCTCTCCCTGGGGCACCAGAGGCAAGATGCAAGCAGAAGTAGCCCGCCCTGGGGACCCCAGCCCCTGGGGCATGCAGAAAGGGAACTGGTATTTACTCAGCCCTGAGCCCTGGGTTGAGGCCTGAGTAAGCCTGAGGACTTCTTGATAAGCAAGGGTTAGTTTCAGGGAGCTCCCAGTCTGATGATGGGGACAGAAAAGGAAGTAGACCATTGCAATACAGGGTGCCACAAACTTGGCACTGAGTCTGGGGCCCAGTTGAGGCTAATGAGCCAGCTGGAAGGTCTGGGAAGGCTTCCTGGAGGAGGTGACAGCTGTTCATAGTCTTAAATACGATGAGGGGTCAGCCAGACTATTTTCATATTCTGCTGGGGAGAGTGTCCATTGGTATCCTCTATGGGGGATAATCATAAAATCTATCAATATCCTAAACTGGCACTTTCAGATCTAAGAATTTATGCTAGACAGTTTCTCCCATATGCACACATAGATGTATAAGGTTATTCAATGAAGTATTTAAGTAACAGCAAAATAGTGGAAACAACCTAGATGCCCATCAGTAGGGGACTAGATACATAGGTGATGATGCAGTCACACTGTGGAATACTATGCAGCTGCATAAAATGAACGCAGGCACTCTTTGTTAACTAACATGGAAGATCTCCAAGTTATGGGGAGTGAAGAAAGACTCACTGAGTATAGCAGATTTTGTGGAAAAGGCAGCAGGTAGATAATCTTTTAAAGTATTTTCTTACATTTGCATAAAATGTCTCTGAAAGGACTCGTGCAAATTGAACACAGGGTTTGCCTGAGAGGAGGGGCCTTGGAGGCACGAGGACCGCAGTGGGAGGGAGCTTTATAGCATGTGCCTTTCTGTACCTTGATGAATTTTGATCCATCTGAATGTGATACTGATTCAAAAATGGAATGTTAAAAAACGAGGAGACTGACCAGGCTGTCAGAAAGACAGCAAGAGTCCCGGGGGAAAGGATAACAAGTGCAAAGGCTGTGCTTGCTTTCTGGGGTGACAGAGGACATGATGTGGCCCGGAAGGTAGCTGGGGAGGGCAGGGGTGAGGCAGGAGAGGGAGGTGGGCTCACTGGGGTGAGTGCTGATCAGCCATGCTATGGAGTCTATCCTTGTCCTGAAAACAATAAAGGGCCACTGGAGGGTTTTACACACAGAAGGGACAGCCGGGTTTGTGGTTTGGAAAGCTCACTTTGGAGAAAGGATTTGGAGGGGGCAAGAGGAGGCACGGAGGCCAGTGTGGAGGCTGCTATAGGCAGGAACACACTCACTGCATTTAAACCCTTATCATACACACCCATTTTATAGATGAGGAAATTGAGGGAACAGAAGGTAAGTGAGTTGCCCAAGGTCACATAGCCTGTCTGGGGCAGAGCCAGGATCAGAAGCCAGTCTGTCCCATACCACAGCACTCGCTCAGGAGTAAGCACCTTGCTGGGAGGTGGCAGCGACCTTGGCTCTGGGCATTTCTCTGTGGGTCCCTGAGCACCCCCTGCCCTCATCTCTGGATGGAGAGAACTGTGCCTTCTTGGCTGATGTCAATGAGTTGTTGTGACCAGCAAAGGACCAATGGCGGGGAAAGGGGCTTTATAAACTGTAAAGTGCTGTGCCCTAGGGTCAACCTCTCCCCTTTTGAATGTACCCTTCTTCTCCAGTGATTTCAGAACAGGAGCCACATTAGGGAGGGTGTTGCATCCACCCTGAGTCAGTGGCTCTCCCCAGCCCTGGACCAGACACCCCCTGCAACTTCCAGGTGACGCCCCTCAGGGTGCCCCAGCCAAGCCCACACCTAGCCCGGCAGAGGCTGAGACTGGCATGTTCGGTCTTTGCTCAGGTTCCCAAGAAAGCAGTCCCCGAGACAAGGACTGGGGGCAGGGGGTTATTGGGAAGGGGTCCCAGAAAAGAGTGACGAGGGAGCAGAGAGTGAGACAGGGATGGAGGGACAGCCAGGAAAGGAGGTGAAGTTGGGGATCACTGTGTGGGTGCCTGGGGCTCCGTCTCACTGGGGACCTTCCAGGAGCCATATAAAACATGCCTCAGGACTGTCCCCCCAGAGCACAGGAGCCTGGGACACTTATCCACCATCCCTGCTCACTACTGATGGCACCCCACAGTGCCAGGCAGACAAGGCAGCAATGCCGGGGCTCAGGTGACGTGCCAGCATCGTGCAAGGAACTGTCCACACAGCCGTCCTGAAGCCAGAGGCGGGCCAAGGACACGTGACCCCGGGCACACGTGACCCCGCCCACCTGCTTCACTGCGCAGTCCGTCCTCCTGTTACAACCTTCCCTTGTATGCCCCATGGCATACCAACCCCCTTCTCCCAGTTACCTGGACTCAGTGGGAAAGTGGGGGACAACCAGGAGAAATCACCCGATGAAGGAAACACTTAAATAGATGCCAGAAACAGCTATTCCCAGTGCAGAAAAGCAATGGGCTAAAAGGCAAACCCTCCTCCACAATGGGGGTGGGGTTTGGAGCGGGTTAATCAAGGTGGGTCTGGCCCTTCACCACCAGCCTCTGGGGTGGGCTATACATGTTCGTCTCCTTGTTCTTCCACCGTCCACTACTCCTCAAATACCAGTGTCCAGTGTGATTCAGTCCCTGCCCATCTCTCACCTACATCCCATTCCACCCTCTTTTTTTGCCTTCACATTGCCCACCTCAGAGCCTTTGTACTTGCTGTTCCCTCTTCCTGGAATTCTCTTCCTGCAGCTTTTCTCACCATTGCTACTTTCTCATGTTTGGGTTCTCAGATGAAATGTTACTCAGAGGGACGTTTTGCGTCAGTTAGCTACTGCTGCATAACAAAACATCATGGCTTCAAACAGCAGATGATTGTTTAGCTCACAAATCTGCAGGTTGCATGGGCAGTTCTACTGATCTGAGCAATGATCACTGCATTTGGGGTCAGCTGGCAGATCAGCTGGGTTCTGTCTGGTCTACGTTGACTTTGACTGAGATGGCTCGTTACTGTTCCATCTGACTTTCATCTTCCAGCAGGAGAGGCTGGGATCATTCTCAAGGTGGTGGCAGGGTTCCAAGAGAGGAAGCAAAAATGTGCAATTTCCCTGGAGGCCTCAGGTTGGATCGCTTACACCACATCATTCTGGCCAAATCAAGTCCCATGGTCAAGCCCAGATTCCAGGGGTAAGAAACAGATGCCTCTCTTAAAGGAGTGAACTGCAAAGGTGCATTGCAAGGGGGAATGGCTACAGGGAGCAGTGAAAGGCTGAGCACATTTTTGCAATCAACCTTCCCCATCCCCTTCTCCACTGCATCTAGGGAAACACACTCAAAGAGTGTCACTTCACCTATGTGGTTTCCCATGCCACACTTATTCCAATGTACTATTATCTTATTTATTTAGTTGTTAATTTGTTCTTATCTGTGGCCCCCATGAGAATGTAAGGTCAGGCACAGTGATTGACACATAGTGGGAATTGGAAAAACACTGCCCTGACCCCATTTCACCCAGCACCCACACCTCTCCCCACCCTAGGCTGAACAAAATAGCCAGATCCATACAAGCTTGGGGTGGGGGAGGGGGTGCTGTACCAGCCCAGACATTCTCTCTAGAAAGCAGGGGTACAGGGCTTAGCCCAGCCTGAACCACTCTGCCCAGAGCACCCCGATGCCTGAGAGTGTAGCAAATCCTCCCCCTGTTCTTGAGGGCCCCCCTGAGGAGCCTGTGTCTTGCCTCATAATTGAATCTGAATGCAAATAGCTCTGCCAATGTGAATGTATTAAAATCCGTGTTGTCAGCTATCACCGCGGAGGGAAGGGGAAGGGAGGGGGCCGTGTGGAAACTGAAACACAAATGACTGTCTGGATGATCACTCCATCCCAAGGAGGCCGGGGCGGGCATCTCACTGTGTACCAGGAGGGTTTCTTGCTTAGCTCCCCGAAGACGATCACCCCTGGGGCTGAGCTCATCCTGGCTGTGAAGCTGAGGCCCTAGGAAAAGGCAGCACCTACCTTCAAAATGATGAAGGCGGTACCTTTCAAAGGGGGTTACCTGCCAGGTGGGGCTGATTGGGGGGGGTAGGTAAAAAAAGGCAGGACACTGAATCCCAATGGGCCACTATGTGAGGGGTGCTTGTTCACCAACTCAAACAGCTCATTGATTCTTCCATCCATCTGACTTTCCCTGGGCACCTACTCAAACTTATCACTGCGCTAAGTCCTTCCTTAAAAATTTCTTTACCATCTGGCTCCTGCTTCCATTGCCTCATCAGTGCCCTCGCCTGTCCCCTGACAGCACAGGGCTTCATTCAGGGTTTCGCTATTGTTGCCTCCTCCAGGAAGCCCTCCCTGACTGCTCCCTTGACAATAGCACCACCCATAACTCCTCCCCCTGCTCTGTATTTCTTCATTGACCCTGACATCACCATTTAAAGTAAATTGCTTTTTCCTTCTTCTATCTCTCCATTAAAAATGTCAGCTCCATGCCCGTCATTTTCTTAGCTGAGTCCCATACGTTTGTACATGGCCTGGCACATGACAATAGGTGTTTGTCGAGTGACTGAATGAGAGATCAAGATAAGCAGTGGCTGTTACTTGTCATCACTGCCCAGCACATGCTGGTTTTCAGAAAAGAGGGGGAAAGGATGCAATAACCATGTGGTTCTGAATCAGGAGGTTGGTGGATACAAGTCCTGGGATGACGTCCCCACTGCCAGTGGGGAGGCCACCTGGGAGTCCATCTGGGGACACCATGACAACCAGGTGGACACCATCTCTGTTCTCTGGGCCAGCATGGGAGCCAGACGATGATGGAGTGAACAAATATATGATATAACATGACATGGTGACACCTGCTGAGGAGAAAAGTAAAGCTGGAGAAGGGGTTAGACAGTGTTGCAGGCACCAGCAGTGTCAGGGAAGGAGGGGGTGTTTCGGCAGGAGCCCGGATGGAGAGAGGGGCAGCCCTGGGGGGACCGGAGGGACCGGTGTCCCAGGAGGAGGGAACAGCCCACCCAGAGGGAACACGATTGGCATGTCCGAGAAGCAGCAAGAGTTCCGGGGTGGCAGAATGGAGCAATCGGTGGGGGGTGAGGCGGGAGATGCTATCACAGGGGCTGGCTTATGATGGGGGCTCCATGGTGGAAGCCATTGGAAAGTGCAGAGCAGAGCCAGGGGATCCGACAAACAGAGTCAAGGCTGCGCTCTGCTCTGTGAAGAGGAAAAGCTGAAGGGTTCCGGGGGAAAGCAGAGACCTCAGCGAATGGGTCACTGCAGGAGCCCGATGAGAGGGGTGATGGCGGAGAGCAGGCGGGCTCGGATGTTTTAAAGGCAGAGTTGTCGGGACTCGTCGAAGGACTGGGTGTGGGGTGGAGGGAAGGAGAGGACTCCAGGGTAACCCCTGGGTGTAGGGCCTGAGTGCTGGTTGTGGCACGTGGGGGACAAAACAGGCCTGGCCGGTGCACACCTGGATTTCAGTCTGGGCAAGTAGGCTGGCCGGTGGTCAGGTACGGGTCCCTTGAACCCATGTGGCCCAATCCTACATCACCATAACATCCTCGCCAAGTTGTCACCTGGCTTCCTCTTACAGCCCTGCAGTGGGGGAGCTCACCACCCAGCCAGGGAGCAGGTTTCCTTATCACAAATGTATCCTTTCTTAAACTCCTCTCTGTTTTCCTGGGCACCACCTGCCCCGCAACCTTCATCTAGCACAGCACCGCCTTGGAATTCTAGAATCCATGAAAGAAAACAAGAAAGGAAAAGACGGAGGGAGGCAGGAGGCGTGGGGACAGGCCAGGGACATGGTTTGCAAAACCTCACTTTCTCCTGTCTTCGTCTGCTCAGGCTGCACTAACAAAATACCATAGACCAGGAGGTTTAAACAACAGGATTTTATTTTCTTCCAGTTCTGGAGGCTAGAAGTCTGAGATCAGGGTGCCAGTATGGTTGGGTTCTGGTGAGGGCTCTCTTCCTGGTTTGTACACGGCCACCTTCTCACTGTGTCCTTGCGTGGTGGAGGAACGGGTGGCGGTGAGGGAGGGGGGGAAGAGAGCTTTCTAGGGCCTCTTTTAAGGGCACTAATCCCATCAGACCACAGCCCTGCCCTCTTGATTTAATCACCTCTCAAAGGCCCCAAATACCACCACACTGGAGCTTAGGGCTTCAGCATATGAATTTGGGGACATGAAAATTCAATCTCTAATATCCTGCCAGCAACTCCACTACAACAATGTCACCACCCCCAAGGGACAGTCTAGGTGACAGTGGCTCAGAGAAGTGAACAGACTTGCCCAGAGCTTGCAGGAAGTGCATGGGAGGATCAAGATTCAAACCCAGGTTGGGGGCCCCACCTTTACCCCAGTCTTAGCATCCCACATGGCCTCTGAACAGAACCGACTAGGGAAATTCCTCTGTCCAGCCTCCTGCATCCCAGCAGGCACGATGATGGCAAAACCCAGTCCATTAGTGTGAAGATGGGGCTGGTTGGTTCTCAGGCTCCTCTGCCTTGGGAGCACCTGGAAAAAACAATTTGGGGCAAACGGTCTCCCCAGAGTCAGCAGGGGCCACCCTGACCTTTTCTGACACCTGACCCAGCTCAGGTAAAATCCCTGGTTTGCCAATCTCTGTTCCAGCTGGAATCTCCCTGCCTGGGGATGTTGTTTGCCTTGTCCATGCCAGACCCCAGCACCCATCACAGCCCTCGGCACACAGCAGATGCTCAATTAATGTTTCAGTGCATGTCTGAATCCCAGGGTCAAGTCATGACCTGGTCTGTTGCCTCCTCCCTAGTAAGGAGAAAAGATCATCAAGCTCCCACTTAAAAAAAAAAAAAAAAAAAATCCATCCATCTATCCCAGGGTTTCAGTAGCAGGGTCTGAGAGACCGAGCAGGTGAGCCAAGTTGTGCCGGGACAGGCTGCCCGCATCAGCCCCACTGTGAGCCACTGATAAGAGGGGCTCGGCGGCCGAATCCAGACGGCTTGTCCATCAGCCTATTAAACACCATTCTTACAAGTTTTTTTTCCTTCTCCCTTTTCATTAATACGCAGGGTGAATAGAACATTGAATAAAAATCAGCCCTTTCGGCACAATTGCAGGATTGAAAGGTAACTGTCAACAGAAGGATTTGGGTGACAAAGGGACCGGTTTCGGCGCTTAGCAAATGATTTTCGGCTTGTCATTTCAATGGTCTGTGTTTTTCAGAGATTGTGGGGTGGGTTTTTCTCTTTTTTTCTTTTTTCTTTCTTTTTTTTTTGAATGGCATTTATTACCATGCTTTAAAAAATTTTTTGTGTGTTCTCTTTGCAGCCGCCTTTCCTTCACAGATGCTGTGTTTCCCTGCTTCCTAGGTCTTCTGGATGCTACTTTCTCCAAAAATGAAATAAGATAAAATAAGACACACAACGGATCTGGGAGACCAAGGATAGGAGAAGACGTTTTATGGGGAGCGGCTAGTGTGCAGGTGGGGAACAGAGGACAAGGGGCCGGGCAGAGGGAGGAGGGTATCGCTGGGGACTTCAATGCTGGTCTGGGGCTCGACCCAGCCAGCTCTGGCCTCAGACCTCACTGGTGGCCACCTTTCTCTCTCAGGGTGGAGATTAGTGACTCGCCCTTAGTCCTCTGTTCCTCTGGGGAGTCAATGTCCAGCAGCCCCCTTGCTGGCCAGACCCCACCATAGTACTCAGAGCAACTTACAAGGGCTCCAGGGCTGTAAAGATTATGAGTCACATGCTGTGGTCCGACGGCCATCCAGCAAAGTTCTGCTATGACAACTCATCCCTTTAGACACCTTGACCTCAGCTCTCCAAATAGGTAAAAATACAGACAGGATATATCACTGAAAGCACACACCATCAGTTAGAATATCACAATAGTGCCTTCCACACCTCCCAGTAAAAGTAAGCATCCTTTTAAAGAACTTCTTTAAGAGGACGTGACCAGGAGTCAGGATGAAGCCTGAGGGGTCCAGCTGCAGTTGGGCAAGTCTGTTTCAATCCTTGGGCCTCTGTTTTTCTCATCTGTGAAATGGGCCAGTGGGACCCAGTAGAGGCTCAAAACGTTTTTTTAAACCCCAGAGCAAGAGATCATTAGCCATTAGGAAAATGCAAATTCAAACCACAATGAGATATCACCACTCACCTCTCTGAATGGCTAAAATAAAAAACAGCAGCACCACCAAATGCCAGTGAGGACAAGGAGAAACTGGATCGCTCGTACACTGCTGGTGGAAAAGTCAAATGGGGAAAACAGACTGGCAGTTTCTTCCAAAAGTAAAGACTTCGCCATACAACCCAGCAGTAGCTCTCCTTGGCATTGATCCCAGAGAAATGAAGACTCAATTCTCACAGACAACCTACATGAATGTTTATAGCAGCTTCATTCCTGATAGCCCCAAACTGGAAACAACCCAGATGTCCTTCTACAGGTGAAAGAATCAACAAATTGTGGTACATCCACACCATGGAATACTACACAGCAGTGATAAGGAAAGAACTATGGTGACACACAACCTGGATGAATCTCTACAGGGGTCTGTCAATTCAAAAAAGCAAATCCCCAGGACTTCCCTGGTGGCGCAGTGGTAAAGAATCTGCCTTCCAACGCAGAGGATGTGGGTTCAATCCCTGGTTGGGGAACTAAGATCTCACATGCCACAGGGCAATTAACCCTGCACTCCACAACTACTGAGCTCATGTGTCTCAACTAGAGAGGAGCCCGCATGCCACAATGAAGATCCTACATGCCACAACGAAGACCCAACACAGCCATAAAAAAATTAATTAAAAAAAATAAATTAAATACACAGCAATTAAAAAAAAAAAAAGCAAATCCCAAAAAGTTACATCCTGTAGGATTCCTTTCAGATGCCATGGTTAAGCTGCTAAAATTATAGAAATGGAGAAGAGATGAGTGGCTGCCAGGGGCTAAGGAGGAGGTGGGGGTGGGAAGGAAGTGGGTGTGGCCATAAAGGGGCAACAGGAAGTATCCTCGGGGTGACGGAAATGTTCTGTATCCTGACTGTCAATGTCAGTATCTGAGTTGTGATGTTGCCCTAGAGCTTTGCAGGATGTCACCATCGGGGGAAAATGGGTAAACGGGACATGGTATCTCTCTGCATTATTTCATACAAGTACATGTGAATCTTCAGTGACCTCCAAATAAAAAGTTTAATTAAAAAATAAAGATTAAAAATCACAGATCCCATTTTACAAATAGAATGTTCTGCAGACCAAGATGCATGTCGGGTGGACGTGGAGATGCTCCGGTTGGATCGGGGTCCTGGCCTGCAGCCTCCCTTCTGTCTTCCAGGGCATCCACAGTTTGAAAACCCATCGGCTGTAGGACCCCCAAGGTATCCCCAGCTCTGGAATCCGCAGGTCATAGGAGGTGTCATTGATGCGCACGCCAGCCTCGGGTTCCCATACCTCACCAGTTTGGGCTCCGGAAACCCCTTGTCCCTTTGGCTGGTGTGGCGACTCACCTTTTGGGCCCTGCAAGGGCTCCAGGCTGGAAGGGAGTGGACAAGACATGAGCGGCCCAGGCAGGGGTCACAGCACGGTCCTGGAGCGCTGGGCTCTGTCCCCGCCCTCCTATGTGGCTGGGCTCCCTTCCACTCCCCCACCACCCACCTCACGAGGGGGCTGTGCTGAGCCTGGCAGAGTGTGGGACCTCCCAGAACAGGGGCTGGATAAGGGTGCGTCCCTTCTCTTGGGCCTCCTGCATCATCGTCTATACCTGAGAAAACACTGAGTCCCATCACCAGTGTTTACTGAGCTCTGTTTCTGTGTGGGGCGCTGTTCCAGGTGCCCGAAGGGCCCCATGAACATGACAGGCTCAGTTCACTCTTCGATGGAGAAGTTGGGTGTTAAACCAATAAACGAGTAAAGGAGGAAATCTCACAATAAAACAAGGTGATGGAGGTAGAGGGAGTGATTGTCAGTGGGGGGGTCAGGGGCGGGTGTTCTCTGTGGAGGGGAGGTTTGAGCAGGAGACAGTCATAGGAAGGTCCAGGGTAAGGACTTTCCAGGGGCCAGGAGAGCACATGCAAAGGCCCTGAGATCCATGCAAGCTCTGCGTGTTTCCGGAACAGAGACCAGGAGAGTGTCTCTGGGATGGTGGAGGTGAGGGCAGCACTGCAGGACCTGAGGGGTCTGGGGCCCAAGGGTGGGGAGGAATCCAGTGATCCTTCTCAGGGCAGGGGGAAGGCATTGGAGGGGCTGAGCTCATGAATGCTTTGAAAGGATCACCGTCTGCGGTGCAAAGACTCCAAGAAGGCATGGACAGGATGGGACGGCCCAGGCGAGGCTGAGCAGATCCCGTGAGCATGTGAGGTGTTGTTAACACACACGACCTCTCACCAGACCCTGACCAGCTCAGACTTGCCAGCCCGTTGGTTCAGCCCAGCTGATGCCAATGGCCTGGACCCTCCAGGTGTCCTGAGGACAGTCATGACAGCAGCCCCTCGGGGTATCCCCAGTGGTCACGGCCCAGCCTCTGAGTAGAGTTAGGGCTCATCTTTCTGGATTTGGGGTCCCTCCCCCATGGAGGGCTCAGAGCCTCCTGACATGCTGCCAGCTGCCGGTAGCGCTACCTCTGCCATCCCCCTGCACGTCCCAGCCATGCTCCGCACCATACAGACTGGCACTACGACCCCAGGTCATCTCTGAGACAGGCTTCATATTATTAGTACCAGAAAGTCAAGCGCTGTGATTCATGGGCCTCGGGAAGAACTGGCTCCACGTCCCACGCGTGTTGACAGGTAGAATGGAACTACAGGCTGGCGAAGAGTTTGCCTGTTGGTTTCTGGGGTGGAAGCGAACTTCTGCCAGCCTCTCCCCACCCCACTCCTCACACACCCCGTCTTCCAGACGGAGCCTCTGCTGCCCAGCCCCGGTCCCCATGGTGGGTGGGAGACACCCCCTTGCCTCCTGTCTCTTGCTGGCAAGCTTAAACTAGAGCCCCCAGTGTGGTCCAGTCGTGGTGACTGATGGTCAGACCTGGGATGCTGTGGGCCTGGGAACATCCCTAAGTTCCCTTCTGTTCCCCGGGACATCACTCCTAATGATCAGGATGGTTATTGCCTGCCACATGGGTTAATTAACATTGGAGGAATAGAAGGATGGATGGATGGATGGGAAGAAGAGAGGGAGGGATGGAGGAAGGGAAGAAGGAAGGGTGGACGAGCAGATGGATAAATGAATGAATAGATAAGGGGATGGATGGATGGATTCTTTCAGAGCCGAACAAACTCAGATTTAAATTCTTATTCCTCCACGAACTTATCTGTGTGATTTGCTCAAGTTACTTTCTGTCTTTGAGCCTCAGTTTCCTCAGCTGTAACCTGGGGGTAGTGATGCTTAGTTTGCTGTGAGTCCTAAGAAAATCATGCATATAAAGGGACTGGTCCACTTTTCATCACGCCGTTCTCAGAGTCTCCTGGAGGTGGCTCATCTGACACATAGTAGGTCCTTAGGAAGCTTTGGGAAGGGGAGTTCACTTTTAGGCCTAAGATCCCCTGGCTCTCTTTGGGGCTCTGAAAGCACTTTCCTCAGTGGACTCAGGGGAATTTCTGACGTTGTCTCCCACTGGGGGGTGAGGGAAGCCAGGCTAGAGCACGCGCCCTGCTCACTTGAGGGTAAGGCAGACACCTGCCCCAAGTCTTGTCCTTCTCAGGAGTCCAAAGGCCTGGAGGGTCCCAGCCCAGCACACATCTATTAGCGGACATCCCCGCAGATGGGACCCAAGGAAGAAAGAGAAGCCTCAGCCCTCTTCCTCCATCCTCCACTCCAGGAATTAGAGAAGGGGAACTGCAGGAGCAGAAATAGACCCATGCACTGACCTCTAGGGGACCAGGCACAAGCCCCCAGCCACCCCAACCACAGTGAAGGGGTATTTGGGAATCTGGGGGATTTTCCAAGCAATTTTCAAGCCCACTCTGCTTGGGTAAAATTTAGGAAAATTTCCAGGGCTGGGTATCACCTAGAGAGGGGCCCTGCTTGGATAAGACCATGCTAGTGGTCATGTGAGTGAGCCGGGTAGATGAAAAGAAAGGCATGGAATCATTTTTCTCAGCTCTTCACCTGCTCTTGGCATGCTGTCAGGGGCTCTGCTAGAGAGACTGCCACATTCCAGGCTGAAGCTGCCCCATTCCAAACTCCCCAAAGGTTGCTGTATGAATGGTCCCAGCTCCGCCTATCCAACCCTTCCTTCCAGAATAAAGCAGCAGAGGATTCTCTTCTCCCCACAGTCGCATCCTCTAACAGGGGCACTGGAAAAGGCTCTCAGAGTAATTGAATAATCCCGACAAGTGTGAACAGCAGTGAAGGAGGCATATGGAGGGGGAACCCAAGGTGAAATTTATTTCTGTCAACTGGTGGTCTATTTCCCTGATACTATTTCCTTGTATACAGATAAGGAGTTATCTTAAATGACCATGTCTTTTTCAATTTGTACTTAACAGTCAATCCCATTTTCCTTATATGATACTATCTCAGCTGGATGAAAAATGCATTCAATAATCCCTAAGGATCTTCATATATCAATATCAAATGGTCTGAAATTGACCTGTTGTAAAATCCAGTCCTTCAAGCTAGCTAGAGACTAAACCAAAAAGAAGCAAATTTTAGCGCTCACGGTGTTTTGCGTAAACCAACTGCTCCAGCACGGAAGCTCACGTTTCCCAGGGCTTTAATGAGAACAAATTCTCAACATCCATTAAAAACCAAAAAACCACCTGAAAGAAGTATCTGGATTATTGATACAACTGCCTGATGAATGGGGCTTCTCAGACAGATGGGCCTGGCAGGAATACTAAGGAGCAGAGGGTGGTCAACAAGATCCATCCAACAAACGTTCTTAGGAACCTGAGGTTTGTGGCCCAAGAATGTCATGGACTCCACAGGGGAGGAGATTGGGCTCAGGAGAGAAGGCTCGGACGCACACCTCACAAAATTGTCTGTTCATGTGCCTTGATCCCTTCTCAGCACTAAATATGTGATAAACATTCTTGCAAATTTCCTCTGATGCCTAAATAAGAGTCACTGTTCACAGCTCTTCACCTGCTCTTAGCAAGTCATCAGGAGCTCTGCTAGGGAAAGCAAGTTTCCTCCTGGCCTCTAAAGTCTCCCAGATTCAGCCCATTAGTAGTTGAAATGAAAGAAATTTTTATATTCTATCTTATGGAATACTCAGATGGAAAAAAGTGAGGCTCAGGGCAGAAAAGGAACTTGTCCAGGCCCACATACCTAGTAGCAGAGCTAGGGTTCAAGCTCAGGCGCTCCTAACCCAGAGATTATACCCTTAACCTTTGTACATTTTACCCCAGTAGATGCTTAATTCACATTTGCCACTTAGAGGAGGGGGAGGGAAGGAAAAGAGGAGAAGGATGTTGATACAAATGATGCTACAAAGGGTCTGGGCTCTTTGGAGTCAGAGAGAGGAAGGTGAGGTCCCTGTGATTGGGGCGATCAGGACAGGCTTCCTGGAAGATGTGGGTGGGTTAACCAGTGCACAAAAGGGGGAAGATGGCAGAGTGGATTCTGTTTGACAGCCTTATGAGACGCCTTTGCTACCAACTAGGAAATATGTGGGATCTGTAGGAAACCAGGATGGAGAAGACAGAGGTTCCGTCTTCAAGGAGGTCCAGGTCAGGACTGAGGTCACTACAGAGGGAGGAGAATGACAACCTCCAATTTAGATGATCCCTTCTATGAAAGGGGGGCGGGCAGGAGAATCCAACAAGCCTGGTCCAAATTCCAGTGTGATCAAGTGGGTGACCTTGGGCAACAGACTTTACTTCTCCGAACCTCTCACGTTGGTATTTAGAAAGTGGGACAATAAAACCAACCCTGGGTGGTTACAAGCATGAAAACTGTGTCAAGAATTCCCCCCAACCCAGCAATCCCACTACTGGGCATATACCCAAAGAAAAACATAATTCAAAAAGACACATGCACCCCAACGTTCATTGTAGCACTATTTACAATAGCCAGGTCATGGAAGCAACCTAAATGCCCACTGACAGACAAATGGATAAAGAAGATGTGGTACGTATATACAATGGAATATTACTCAGCCGTAAAAAGAAACGAAATTGGGTCATTTGTAGAGACGTGGATGGACCTAGAGACTGTCATACAGAGTGAAATTAATTCAGAAATAGAAAAACAAATATCGTATATTAATGCATATATGTGGAATCTAGAACCAGTTTGCAAGGCAGAAATAGAGACACAAATGTAGAGAACAAACATATGGACACCAAGGGGGGAAAGCAGGGCGGGGGGAAGGAGAGTGTTGGGATGAACTGAGAAATTGGGATTGACATGTATACACTAATATGTATAAAATAGATAACTAATAAGAATCTGCTGTATAAAAATTAATTAATTAATTAATTAAATTAAAAAAAAATTCCCAGCACATCATAGGTGCTCACAAAATATTGCCTCCTTTTCCATCCTGGGTGGAAAGTCAGCTCTGTGAGGTCAGGGATGGCATCTGCATTGTTCACTGTTGGGTTCTCAGTGCCAGAGACAATAGTGCTCAGTAAATATTTGTCTAATGGATAGATAGATGACGGACAGATGGATATAGAGAGTACCAAGCTCTGGACAACAGGTCAGGGACTAAATATTCTGCAGCCCTGTCCCCTCCCAGGGGAGACATCATCCTGCTCTTTCAACCAGGAAATCAAGAGCCAGGAGTCATTGCTCCCCAGCCCCAGACCCTCTCCCTGCTCCTTCTGGATCTTTGACCATAAAGGTACCAGGATGCCATAAATCCCCACGTGGATCCCCAAAGTGTATGAGTGTATGTATGGGTGTATCCTGCTAACATTAAATCTGAGAAATTAAAAGAACAGCCAGATAACAAATCTAAACACATCCCTAGCCAATCCCGGAGAGTTTGATAAGCCAAACTCCTGTCAGGGGTGGGGTGGTAGGTGCAGTGGGGGCTGCCCCCCAAAAACCTTCATTCAATAAATAGCCTCTGGGCTTCCCTGGTGGCACAGTGGTTGAGAATCTGCCTGCTAATGCAGGGGACACGGGTTTGAGCCCTGGTCTGGGAAGATCCCACATGCCGCAGAGCAACTAGGCCCATGAACCACAACTACTGAGCCAGCGCGTCTGGAGCCTATGCTCCGCAACAAGAGAGGCCGCGATAGTGAGAGGCCCGCGCACCACGATGAAGAGTGGCCCCCGCTTGCCACAACTAGAGAAAGCCCTCGCACAGAAACGAAGAACCAACACAGCAAAAATAAATTAATTAATTAATAAACTCCTACCCCCAACATCTCTTTAAAAAAAAAAAAAAAAGCCTCTGAGTATATAAGAAGTGCAGCCAACCTAGTAGCATCACTGTGTACCAAGCATTTGGTGAGCAGTTTGTGGGCATCCACTTACCCAGGCACCACAGCAACCCACGCTGGCAAAGGCTGCTTCTTCCTTACTACCCATTAGGGGAAACAGAGGCACAGGAGCCTTCTGAGGAGACGTAAATGTAAGACAAATTTCAGCCCCCACGGAGTCTGTCATCCAGCTAAATGGACATTGGCTACAATTCCAAAAATGTTGGTGTATTGTGGTATATTCATGTATCCATCACAGATGCTTTGGTGGAAATGCCTATGAAGCTGCTGGAGCAAAAGCAAGGAAGGCATCCTGGAGGAGGTGGCATCTAAGGTCCAGTCGTATTCAATAGTAATGGCCACATTTACTGGAAGTTTCCCAGGAAATGGGTAAAATGATATTACTTTACCTGTGAAGATATTGGAGCCAAAGGATAATTGAGCTCTTTAACCTCTAACCATAACACCCTCCAGAAGCTTCCCATCAGACTCAGAATACAATCCAAACTCTGTAGCCTGTGTGTGGTCAGGCCCCTGACCATCCCATGCTCTCTGCCCTTCACCCACTCCACTCCAGCCACACTGACCTCTGCCCATGCCTTGAATACTCTTAGATCTTGTCTGACCCAGGACCTTTGTACGTGCTGTTCTCCCTGCCTGGAATGGCTTTTCTCCACTTTTCATGTAACCAGCCTTCTCTCTTCTTTGAATCCTAAACTGAAAGTCCTGTCCTCAGAAAGTTCTTCCCTGACCAGCCCTCCAACATAAAGTAGCTGTCCCCTCACTCTCCATCTCAGCCCCTTGTTTTTTCCCTCAGGGACACTTATAACTTGCAGATATTTTACTCACTTGTCTCCTGGCTTGTCTGATCCGTCTCCCCCACTGGACTGTGGATTCCGTGGGAGCAGGTATAACCTCTGTCTCAGCCACGTGCTGTACCCCCAGCCACCATCATACAGCAGGTGCTCAATAAGACTTGTCAAATGAATGAATGGATGAGTGAAACAATGGCTTCCAAATTTGAAAGGCTAGTATCAGGCAGAGGAATCAAACATCAGACATCCCTTGTGTGGCTCTAAAAGACTGAGCCAGAAAAAATGAGGGGGGTAGACACAGTATTGTTACGAGGGTGATCTAGCCTATGAGAGAGTGAGAGATGGCTTCCTGGAGACCAGGAGTGTGCTGGGTCAAGGAAATAGCAGGCACGGAGTCTTTTCTCCACACCATGTGTTTTTCAGAGTGGCCCCGGAAACACCCGCATCAGTATGTCTGGGAAGTGGAAACGTATTAAAAATACAGATACCTGGGCCACCCTCCCAGCAGGCAGAATCAGAATCTCTGGGGCTGGGGCCTAGGCATCTGTATTCTCACCAGCTATTATAGGAGATTCTGAGCCCATCAGAGTTTGCGGAATGCTACATGTCTCAAAGTCAGCCAGAAATTCAGAGCCAAACTGAGCCAAGAAGCAAGTCGCTTCCAACAACCTGGTGTCCTGGCATCTCTCGCTCCCAGGTCTCTCTACTCTTGAGCATCATTGCATCTCAGGTCAGCCCTTCCTCCCTCAGGTCAGTAACTCCCCACTTCCTGAGGAGACCCTGACAACCCCGCCCTGTTTGGTTCAAACAGACTTGGGCTGCTCCCAGGTCTCCACGCTGAGCCCCAGGAACTTGCTAGATCAGGGAGAAAGATCTGCAAACACGATGCAAACATCACTCATCCTGTTTGGTGGCAGGAGAGCTTTTCTTTTTAAAGAGGTGGGGGGGAAGTCTATGATGATTGACTGCATTTTTGCATCTTCCAGCCATTTGTTGCCATGAGATATAGACATTTGCCTGTCAACAAAAGTGCCGTCAGTTTTACAAACACACTTCTTCCACTGGCTTCGTCGGGGGGAGTGTTTTGACTGGCTTCACTTGTTGAGCGTCTGTGCACTATTCTGCCCCGACCAGATGCAAGATAGAATCAGGCTGCCCCAAGTTTTCTCTTCCCAGCAAATCCCCATCCCTTCAGACCAGCAGAATCTGACCAACCTAGGTCCATGAGAAATGGGTGGGATCAGGAAACCAGGTCCGGAATCGTACTGGATCCTCTCCAAGCCTTGCATGAGTCGCTTTCCTTCTCTAAGCCTCAATTTCCTCCTCTGTAAAATGGGAATCAGCCCCCAACATTCATTGTGAAGATTAAATGAGATCATTTATGTAAAGGAGGTAGTGCTGTGTGGTAGCCAGCCTCCAAGAAGCCCCCCAATAATCCTTGGCTTCTGCCACCATGCCTTTTTGTAGCTCCTTCCCACATGGAATCGAGCTAGCCAGTGTGACCAAGAGAACACGGTGGGCACGATGATGTGTGACTTCTGAGGCTAGGTCATAAAAGCCATCATAGCTGCTTGCATCACTCCTTCTGGGGGAAGCCAACCACCATATTGCAAGGATGCTCAAGTGGCCCTGAGGATAGACCCATGTGGAGACCAGAGGTACTGAAGCCCCCGCCCACTGGCCGGCCATGAGTGAGCCGCCTTGGAGTTAGACCTTCCCGTCCCAGTCAAGACCTGAGAGGTGACAGCCTCAAACGTCTGACTGCAACAGCAAGAGAGATCCTGAGCCAGAAACACCTAACCCAGCAGCTCCCACATTCCTGATCCACAGAAACTATGAAAGATAATAAATAATTATTATGGTTTTAAGCTACTGAATCTTGGGGGTGATTTATTACACAGCAATAGGTAACTGATACACACAGTAATTGGCATGCATATATTATATATGTACGTAAAGATAAATATTGCTAATACTTATTGCTTCCAGTACGCCAGACATGCTGCTCGGAAATTTACATACATTTACATATCTCATTCCATCCTCACCCCACACCTGTGAGGTAGACTCCAGCATGAAGCTTGTTTTAGAGACAAGGCTCAGAGAGACAGAACGGCTTGCCCAAGATCACACAGCCTGAAAGTGGCAGAGCCAGGGTTTGAACCCAGGCCTTTCTGACTCTAGAACAAAATTCTGAATCAAATTCTTCACCATCATCTCACATTCCAGAGAGCAATATGAATTGTCATTATGATCACTATTATTGACTTTTGAAGAGGTGTTTTCCCCATTGGGAAACTAAGAGAAAAAACAAATTATCTTTGAGCCCCCCCCAACACAGTCCTCCATGGCAAATGGGACAAATCCCAGACTCCCCTGTCCTCAGGACATAAAGTCAGGGGGCCTCAGGTGACCATTTGAAGGAGGCACAGAGATGGGTGGAGAGTCCCAGGGCCCCTCCATCCCCCCTGCCCCCCGGTAGGGACAGCCCGGTCTGCTGTCCGCACGGCCTGCCTGCCAGGGCTGCAGGGGTTAAAGAGAACCTCTCGGCTGCAAGAAAATCTCTCCAATGGTGTTAGAGCATGGGAAAAAGGCAAAATGATTGTAAATTCCGCCAGGGGAATTCTGCCATGCATCCGGCTCACCTTTCGTGGACCCCCCTGCCGCCCCCCGCCCCGCCTGAGAGGATAACTGACCTTTGGAGGGAAATAATGAAAAGAAGAAATTCCTTGGAGAAAATAATGTGTCCGGGCCCCAGTAATGAGATCGGCTCCTTTTATGTTGCCATGGTGACGGCAGTCATTTTATAATACAAAATACATGAATGGGTGCGGGCAGGGGCAGCCTCGACAACCGAGGGGGGCCCCTGGGCAGTGGGGGTGTTGGGTTAGCCTCTTGCAGGCTGTGGTCTGGGGGTCGGGCCACGGCTGGGTTCAGGGGCCACCGTGCCTCATTTCCCTGGAGAAGCAGGCCTGGCTCCGGGGGTCTTCTCAGGCTGGAGGCCCGGGGGGCGACATCAGCCTCCAGGACTGCAGGAAGTGATGGGGGGGAGCCAAGGCTCTGGCATATTAATAATATTGACAATAAGCCCCCTTTCCTCTGCGTGTGTTTCTGTAGGACAACGTTTCTCTGTCCCTGCCTATGAGGGAGGAGACTGTAGCTCCATTGTACAGATCAGGAAACTGAGGCTCAGACAGGTGAAGCAGCTTGCTCAAAGTGACGCAATAGGGATTCCAGCCCAGGTATGGCCTGGGCCACAGTTTGGGGTTAAGACTGTGGACTCTGGGTGTCGGCCGTGAGGGGGCACAAGGGAACTTTCCAGGGTGTTGGGGACGTGCTATGTTTTGTCACGGGCAGCGTATGGATGTAAAAATGCATCAAGCTCTTGCTTAAACTTTGCGCATTTGATAGTTTGTAAGTTAAACCTTAATTTTTGAAACGTGTTTGTGGGGGGCAGGGGGGCATGCACATCTCACACAACACGAAGATGAAGTGTGGGCTCTCTGCTGTCAGCTAGACGGAAACTCAGACCCCAGCCCTAGCCCCAGCTTCCTCCTCTGGTCCCCCGTCCTTACCTGTAAAATGAGGCAATATCGTGCCCACCTCCTGTGGTATCGAAAGACAGTTACACACAGGATGGACTTAGCTCACGACCTGGGACATAAGGAAAGCCTGAAAGTGCTGCTAAGTGTTTTCACCCTTCTGCTGTGTTTTCCATGTTATGATGACAATCACGACAGGAAGAACAGGTGGGGTCAGGAGACTTCCAGAGAAAGAACAGGAAGAGAGGAGGAAAGGGGAAAGGGAAAGGATAGGGAAGAGGAGAAAGGGGACAAAAATGCAGGAAGGGGAAGAGGAGAAAGTTAGGTAAGAGGAGAAGAGGCAGTGGGGCAGGGGGTGCAGAGCTGGGAGTCTAGAAGAACTGTTCACTCTTGTGCTGTGTGGCCTTGGGGAAAGTGCTGTCCCTCTCTGAGCTATGGCTTCCTCGTCTGTGAAAGGATTCTCAGGGAGGCCCAGGGTACACACAGTAGGTGCGCAGGCTGCTGAAGGAGGGGGGAGGGAGAAGAGGAAGGGCCAGGCGGCCACCCTCCTCAGAGTGTAAGTTTACCCCCCGCCCCACTGCCCCAACCCTGGCTGCAGCTGCCACTGTCTGTCTCTCCCTCGTCTTTGAAAACCTGGTCTGAGCTGTCACCGGCCATGGGAACCAGAGTCCAATTCCAGCAGGGACCCTCTGAGGGAAACACAGTGACAGCCCTTAAAATAACAGCCCGGTCAGCTTTTTATAGGTCTGTCTGAGCCTGAGCGAGTTGTACAGGGAACAACTACCGGGATCCTTGTCTGAGAAGAGATATTAGGAAAGGCAAGTGCAGTGGCTGCGGAGGACCTGAGGTCTGTTGTAGAGGGAAGGCCTGGAGGACAGCATCACACATCACCCAGTGGGCTGGCCTTCAGTCAGAGCCAAGTCGTGGGGCAGTCCGCCCCAGGCTCTGACTTGGCCGCTCGCCTCTCAATGAAGCTGGGCTACCTTGGTGCATCGCTTTGTCTCTCTGGAAATGGCCTTAAAATCCAAGAGCCAAGAGCTTCCTGGGCCAGAGTCTCTGGGCACTGCACATCTGTTATTTCTATTAAGTCTTGTGAAATGCGGCCATCCCCATCTTACAGATGAGAAAACCAAGGCTCAGAGAGATCAGGTGGTGTGCCCCAGGTCACCCAGCCGGTGAGAGGCTTGACGGGGATTTGGGCTCACCTCTGCCTCACTCAGGAGCCCACAGTCCCGAGACTGTGATATTCTGACTACCAGGTGACTCCTTGTGAGGAGGGGGCCAGTCTTGCATGGGGCACATGGTCCTGTCTGTACGCAGCTCTGTGGCCTTTGTGTCCTTGCCCTTGAGGTCCCCACACTGGATGGGAGAGCCTAGGGTGAAATGGGGAGAAGCAAATGTTATATCAAGCGTGTTAATATTGGGGCCAATTGAACGTTTCTGGGAGAAATTCCACCTTGCTGGTAAGTAATCCCTGAGAAAAATATCTTAGGGCAGAAAGGAAATGTCAGAAGAAGCCTGTTAGTGAGAAGACAGAACAATCTTTTCACTCCTGTGTTCTATTACATGTTGCCGCTGCAGGAGCTGGTTACTTTAAATATAAAAAGTTATCCAGCCGAGATTTGCAGACCCAGTTTCTGAGCCCAATCTTGCCACTTGCCTGGCAGCGTGATCACGGACCTCACTTTCGCCATCTGCAAATTGGGAACTAGGAGATCTTTGGGATTCCATTCTTTTCTAAGTGTCAACAGTCCCCATAACACCCTTGTGCGGCCAAGCTGGCCGTGCTGTCCCCATTGCATGAATGTGGAAACTGAGGCTCAGAGAAAGCAGAGGGTCAGCCCCAAGTCCCACAGTGACTTCAAGCTGGACTCAGCCTTAGGGATCCTACCTGGAGAACAAAGCTTAGTCCCCTGGTCTTTGGTCCCAGCATGGTGAGAGCCTGGTGACCTTGCAGGGCAATGGGTCCCTTGTGGGTGCCTGGGTCCTCTAAACCTGGGGCTGGATGTGGTGTCATAGAGACATCTGGGGGTCATCTGGCAGCCCCCTCAGCCTCTGGGTCTCTGAGACATCCTGGGGCGTCGTGCACATCTGGCTGGCTGGCGGGAGCCGCAGCAAACATCTGGGGGAGAGAAGGAGGAAGGGGCGGGAGGAAGCTGACGCTCCCAGGGTCTGAGGGACGGAGTCCTGGCCCCGATCCAGTGAGCCAGGTGAGCACTTTGGTTTCAGGTCTCGGAATGTGTGTCTGAGTTAGTGCAAGTGTGAACATGTGTGCACATGTGTGCATGTGTCTGTGTACAAGCATGTACTGTGTCCGTGTGATTTTGTGTGTGTACAAGTGTGTGTGTGTGTGTCCAGGTGTGCATAATGGTGACTTAGAGGTAAAGACTGGGCTCAAAAACCAGCTCCACCTCTTCTTGGCTGTGTGACCCCAGGTCAGTTGCTACACCTCTCTGAGTCTCTACATCTGATGTAAACAACTACCTCCTCCAGCTTGTGACGTTTGTTGAGTTAATGCACAAAGACCGATTAACACCAGCCCACTGCAAAAGCTGCATAACTGGCCACGATTATTCCTCTTTTTTTCCCGCCTGCTGTGTCTCCCTGTTGCTCATGGGCCTGCCTGCCACCCCCCTGTAAATTCAGGAACCGCCTGCCACAGGAATGCCGTATTTCTATCATCTCCCAGACAGCATCAGCCTTTTCAGAGCAGTTTCCCTTTGGCTTGCGGCCAGGTTTCAGAGTTTTACGAAAATTCCCAAGACCTTTTGCCGTCTCGACTTGAGAAGACGGGGCTGCTGGGGCCAGGGAGAAAACGCGAGGCTACCGAAGGCAGGAAACAAGCCACATTCCTGGTCCCAAGGAGGTACGGCTAGGCTGGCGGGAGGCTCCGAAAGGCCGGGACATTCTTCTCCGAGTTAAAAATATGCAGCACGTCAGCCGAGGCACAGGCCTCTGTGAAATAAATCCATTCCGGAAAGCAGCAAGGTACAGCAGCATCTATGCTTCAGCCTGAGAAGCAAAGGAGGTGGTTCGGCTCCAAACCCCCAGCTGGCCTGTGTCCACAGTATCAATACCCCAGGAAGCAGCATCCCTTCTACTGGGTCCACATATCCTCAGCCACTCTCTCTGCAGTACAACACCCATATCTGGGGTTCAAATCCCAGCTCCACTCCTTCCTTGCTGTGTGTCCTCTGAAGAGTTGCTTTACCTCTCTGAGCTCCAGTTTCCTTAAATTTATTATTATTGTTTGTTTGTTTAAAGTGCTTATTTTTTGGCTGTACCACATGGCTTGCAGGATTTTAGTTCCCCAACCAGGGATCGAAACTATGCCCTCAGCAGTGAAAGCGCAGAGTCCTAACCACTGGACTGCCAGGGAAGTCCCTCCCTTAACTTTAAAATGGGACCAATAGATAATCAACAAGGACCTACTGTATAGCACAGGGAACTCTGCTCAATATTCTGTAATAACCTAAATGGGAAAAGAATTTGAAAAAGAATAGATACATGTATATGTATAACAGAATCTCTTTGTTGTACACCTGAAACTAACATAGCATTGTAAATCAACTATAGTCCAATATAAAATTTAAAAAATTTTTAAATGGGACCAAGAAGGCACGCCTCCGAGGATGAACAGAGATGGTGTCTGTGAAGCTTGGCCTGCTCTCATTTCAGAGTTAGGCAGGGCCCATCCCTGGGGGAGCTTTGCCTCTCCTGATGCACACCTGTTTGAGCAGCAGGGGATGCCCCCAGACCTGGGAGGCAGGAGGCCTGAGCTGCGCTGGCTGTGTGGCTTTGGGCAAATCACTGACCTCCTCTGTGCCTCTCTCCATGAAATAAGATAGTTGAACTGGATCAGCAAGTCCCAAAATGAGCTTTAAACATTGCAGTGGCCAAAACATGGCGATAGGTGACAGGCAGGCAAAAAAAAAAAAAAAAAAAAAACACTTATTTTTTGGTAATTCTCAAATATTTGTTTTAATATGTCTTTAAAATATCACCACTTTTGTCCTGGGAAGTCATGGAACTTGCTGCTAAGGCTGAGGCTAACATCTTTTTTAAGCGACTTAATGTGAAGTTGATTTGAAACATGACATTGGATAAACAGTGGAGCAAAAAAACCTCAGGGTGGTCCAGGAAGGACCAAGGTTGGGGTCACACCCCCCAGATCGTCCTCAGAGGAGTTCAGTCCAAATCCTGGCTTCTTCCTTTCCCAGCTTCAAATCCAGGAGCAAGTCACAGTGCCTCTGAGCCTCAGTTTGCCCCACAATGTGGGCCCCAGTGGGCACCAGGTGTGGGTGTGCCCCCATGTGTACTGGGTGTGTGCCCAAGAGCTCACATGCCTGTGTGCTGCTGCAGGTACCACGCATGTGTGTACCCAAGTGGGTACCACACACGAGTGGGCCCCAGGGTGGATAGTGTATGTGTGCCTGAATGTGTACCGTGCACAGGTGTGAACAGTGGGGGGTTACTTGGGTGGGTGTGGAGGTCTTTGAACAATCTCTGATAAGGTCTTATGCTCACCACTCCTGAGAGCTCCCATCACAAGTAGAAGAAAATCTGAACTCCACAGCTGAGCCGCAGGACCCACTCTGTCCTACAATCTCCCCTCTCCTCACGACCTGTGTCCTTGAGGTCCTCTCTTCTGGAGCATTCTGTCCCCCACCCCCCAATCTTCCCATGACCAGCTCCTTCTCATCCTTCACGATTTCAATAAGGCCTTGTATTGGGGGGAGGGTGTCTCCCTGACCTACTCCCTATCTAATGATAACCCCTCCCCCCCACACTATCACAGACCTTCACCACCACACCCCTTCCCCATATGAATGATTTTGTTCCGTGTGCTTTGTTATAGATTCTTTGAAGAGTTTGCCTCCCCTCCACCTTAGACTGGACGTTCCAGGAGGCTCTCATCTGCCTTTCTCAGAGATGAGAAGAGGCGCATAGCATGACCTGCTCAAAATACAGTCACTGGGCTGAACTGGATTGAGAGAGAGTGTGTGTGTGTGTGTGTGTGTGTGTGTGTGTGTGTGTGTTTAGGGCAGATTGCGTGCTCCCGTGCTTGTGTCTATGTCCCGTGTCTGTGTCCATCTCGACCCAGAGATAGCCCGCGTATCTGAAAGAGTGAGTGTGTGTATCAGGGAAAGATGCCACGGAACTAAATCCACTGGCCGGAGTCCGGGAGGTGCCTCCTTGCCTCCACCCTGTGCAGGTTCCCTGGTTCCATCAGGGAAATGTGTGCAGAACCCTCAGGTGCAGGGGGCGAAAGGCACCCACCGTGGCTGGGCCCCCATATCCTGGTGCCCGGACTCATTTTCCCTTCCCTGCTCCCTCCCAGGTGGGTCCCACGAGTCACCCCCAACTTACAGAGGAGAACCCAGGGCTCCCTAGGGGAAGCCGTGCCCCCAGGCACCCACAGTTAGCAAGTGGGAGTCAGGATCCAAAACTAGGCCCTGGGGTCTGAGCCCCCAGGGTGCTACTGCCCAGGCCAGAGTCTTCCAAGGAGATGAGGGGAGGTCCAGGGAGAGAACTTCCCCCTCTCCAGCCCCCACCCGGCATTTGGCGGCCCATCCCCACCCGTGACCACAGCACCGACACAGAGACGGGAGCAACAGCTGGTTGCTCAGCAACACCCCGATCCAGATGTAGGAGAGGCAGTCTCTCCCAAAAGACCCACCCTGTGAAGTCAGAAACCCCCCCAGCATAAACAGAACGCACTGCTCGCTGCTGGGAAGGGGCTCACTCATGACTCCGCCCACGGCCCACCTGCCCCTCTGAGCTCGCGAAGCCATTCACCTGCGTAGAAACCATTACTCCTGTGGCTCTAAGCAGAGGACAGGAGCCCGAGGAAAGGGGACTAGGGAGAGGCTAGTTCTGATAGGATGGGGGCCGGGAGAGATGGTTCTGAATCCTGCCTGCTCAGCCTCTTTCCTAGCCAGCCCCGACCCCTGCCTTTGCCTCCATGGAAGAATTTTCTAGATCCGTGCCTGTGTCCAGTCTGCCCCACTCCGGTTCACGCTGCCCACCTGAGATTCCACCTTCCCTAAAATCACTGATCTGTTGGGAAACCGAGGCCCAGAGAAGGGATGTGACCTATCTAAAGCTAAACAGTGAATTTTTAGTAAAGATGGGAGGTGTTCGGGCCTCGTAAATCTCTCTGTCTCACTGAAGGTGGGGGAGGGGATGCAGGGTCCAGGAGGAAGAGGGGCTTTAGAAGGACAAGGCCTCTGGGAGGCCAGCCCCACTCCAGACACAGGGTGATGTGATGGACGGGAGAGGAATGACAGGGGCGCTGAGGGATCTCAGGGAATAGGTGTGCCCATCAGTCACTGTAGATGCCCAGCCTCCTGCCAGGAATCAAAAAGGAAGCCTCTAGGGTGGGAGTGTCAGGGCGGGCACGGTGGGCTCTGTCCTCTCATCAGAGGGGACTGCCTCATCACCCAGGCCATTCCAGTTTCCCTCAGAGAGGCAAAAGCTTTGTCATATTCAGGTTGACGCAAAGAGGGTGCAGACACTCTGGGGCGGAGCATCTCCACGGGGAGGGTTAAGGCACAGCCGATGGGGAGAGCCTGGGTTTTCATTCCACCCTACAAAGGCAGGAGGAAGGTCTCCGGCTGGTACTAGAGGGAAAACCCCAGAGCTCTGGTGGGCTCAGGGATCTTGCAAAGACCCACATTAATGGGTTTCCACCCAAGGGACCCGCCCAGACAGTAGACAGAAGCAGCTGCTGGGTCCAAAGAGTATGGAAAGGGCCAAAAGTCGGTGGGCTCAGAGTGGGGCCCATATCCAGCGTTGCCCCAGCAACCCCAGACAATAGCCTTATAAACAGGACAGGCCCAGGAGGAAGCAGGCCGGGAGGGGACCCTGCTGGGGGGGCCTGGCAGAACCTGACAAGTTTGAGGAGCCAGAAGCCAGTGTGACGCTGGGAGTGAGGAAGCCTGAACACAAATGGGCTCAGAGCCATCAGGCTTGGGGCAATTCCGTGGGAAGGGATCCTGGCCAGGGTCCAGTCAGCAGTGCCAGACACCCAGAGCTGGGAGGGGCCTTAAAAGTCCCTTGGTCAAACCCTTTCACTGGTGCCAGGAACCATGTCAATGCTTTGTCTAGAATCTGCTTGCATGCCTCCAAAGACAGGGACCTCACTCCCTATTTCAGGTACAGACAAATCTGTTGAATATTGAGCTTCATCAGCTCCATCCATCCATCCCTTGGACCACACTGAACAAAGGCTAAAAAATGCTCAGGTCCCCTTTTTTAAAAAATAAATTTATTTATTTTATTTATTTAGTTTTGGCTGCATTGGGTCTTTGTTGCTATGTGCAGGCTTTTCTCTAGTTGCGGTGAGCGGGGGCTACTCTTTGTTACGGTGCGTGAGCTACTCATTGCGGTGGCTTCTCTTGTTGTGGAGCACGGGCTCTAGGTGCGCGGTCTTCAGTAGTTGTGGCAAGCAGGCTCAGTAGTTGTGGCTCGTGGGCTCAGTAGTTGTGGCTCGCAGGCTCTAGAGTGCAGGCTCAGTAGTTGTGACTCATGGGCTCAGTTGCTCCATGGCATGTGGGATCTTCCCGGACCAGGGCTTGAACCTGTGTCCCCTGCACTGGCAGGCGGATTCTTAACCACTGCGCCACCAGGGACGCCCTCAGGTTCCATTTTGAATGGAGCTGAGGTGACGTACAGGAGAGCATTCCTGCCTCAGTGTGTAAGCCCAAGTTCCCAGGCTGGGCTGGTTCAGGAAAGAGTATTTACACAGGGCAGCCAATAGCAGTCAGAGAAGCAATGCTTGGGTGTCAAGACCAAGGTAAGACCAGGAGAAAAGCACAAAAGCAAGAGATAAGGTCAGAGGTCAGAATGATGGGAGCAGGTAGAGGCAAGGATGGGTGAGTGCATGGTCCAGGAGAAATGCAGGGAGTAGAGTGGGGAATCGTGGTCTCATTGTTATGTCCTGTAGGACCTTAGTAGCTCTTAGAAGACCCTGAGGACTTCACAGAGTCAGATTTGAAACCCTGCAGGGTGGGTGAAAATGGCTCTCCGTGGGTTAGGTCAGGGATGACAATATTTCGCAGTCCCCCACAGCATCCTTGCAAGGGCAGATACAAACCCAGTTTGCAGATGGGGACACTGAGGCTAGGAAGTATCCGAGGCAAAAGTAGAACATGGATCTTCTCATTCCACGGCCACCCTTCCCCCATTACATACCTCTAGAGGGCAGAGGAGATAGGAAGAGGCTGGAGCTGCCTGGCCCTTTGGGGACCATCTCTTGGGGCTGCTAAATAGGTGGGCTGAGCCAAAATGTGAAGGGTAGGAGTCCGAACTTGCTCCTGCAGAGGTGGGACTCCACTGGGGGCAGGTCTTAGGAAGGTAGCAAAGAGCAGTGGAGAAAAGCAGTGGCTGAGACTTGCTCAGCTCCTCACTTCCTCACTGTGTGACCTCAGAGCAGTGACCCAACCTCTCTGATCCCTCGTCTCCTCATCTGTGACACAGCAGTAATGAGTAGCTGCCCATAGGGTTGTTGTGGATGTGATGAGATGTATGTAAGTGCTTGCACACAGTAAGTGCTCAATAAATAAATGTAGGTTCTCACATCTTGAGAAGAGACATCTCTCCAGCCTCTCATTCTGCAGCTGGGTCCTCCACCAGGACCCTCATCTCCGACCCTCGACAGTCCTCCCTCTGCCATGGGCACAGGGGTCCAGTGAATCTCAAGCCAGCACCAGCAGGGCAAGGTGAACCAAATCCCTCTGGCCATAACCGCTATGACTGCTCACCGATTCTCTTCTCAGGGACACATTTTCCCAGCTCCCTGCCAGCAGCCTGTCCTGCTGCCATTTCCTCAGTGTGAGGAGAGGAGCTGATAATTTACTAATTTTTAAAATTTGCTCACACTCAGGGCTGAAGAAAGATGGAAGCCCCAGAAATCATGGCTTGCTCTCATCCATCCATCCATCCATCTATCCATCTATCCGTCTATCCATCGTTCCACCCACCCTCCCATCTACTCACCTTTCCATTCACTCCCCTATCCACTTATCTCTCACCCTTTCACCCACCCACCCATCCACCTCCCAATCTACCCACCATCCACCCACCCCTCCTTTCTTAACCAGTGTTCATTGAGCATCTCCTTTGTGTGTCCCACTACTGAAAGATCCACAGCTGAACAAGACAGACCAGGCTCTACCCTCATGGAGTTCACAATCTGGCAGATATCAATCAAATAATCAATTGAATCAGTGTATCTCGCCTCTAACCCATTCCCCCCTCTGAGGGAAGGGGAGAGCCTGGGAAGATCCAAATCCCTGCCCACCCCCCACTAGACTGGGGAGAAAATACCCTCTCAGTCATCACTGCCAAAAATGTAAATGTTACAGCCTTTTAGAAAAGCAATCGTGCTACATTCCTGAAAATGTAAAAACTACCTTAGGGCCCAGCAAATCCCCCTCCTGGGAGTCTGTCCCGCGGAAACAAATGCACAGCACTTAAGGCCGTGTGCTTGAGAATGTCTCCTACAGGGTAGTTTGTGGTGGCAAAAAATCAGACAGGTGAAACCAAACAAATGCCCTTCAGTCAGGGAATGGTGAGGGCACGAGGGTGCATCTGTGCCACAGAATATTACACAGCCCTCGACAAGAGGGAGCAAAGCCAGCTCCAGAGATGACCAGGAGACTTTCTGAGTGAGCAAAGCGAGGTGGAGAAAACTGTTTGCAATACGATCCTGTTGCTGTCAAAGGAAATCAATCACAAAGCCTCACGTGTGTATTTGCACGTGTCCGATTATAATGGTGGGAGCACTGGGGACAGGTATGACAGTTGAGGGGGAGGGATTAAGACTAGGTTGTTAACTTGGGTGACCTGGTTGGGAGGAGGAGGGGGAAGCCAAAGAAAAAGAAAAAAGGAAATAAAACTGTCAGCGCTAAAGAAACGCCTACACGACAGGACATTCACGCAGGTATATAAAATTACACACGTGGGTAACGTATAAAGGAATTAAACACAAAGATTGAAGAGACAGAAAACTCTAATCTGATGGAGCCGCCCCTCCTCTGGCCTCCTCACCGCTTGCAACGTGATGGTTTCCTGACCCCGCCCAGGTTCTGCCGAACTCCAGGCCTTCCTCATGCTGTTCTCTCTGCCCGGGATGCCCTTTCCTGGAGCTACATCACAATGTGGCCTCTTTTCGAGGATCCTCAAGAGATGCTTCTTGAGACTTGTCAAGGGCACGCTAGTGAGTGCCTACGGTTGACCAGCCGTAGGGTGGGCTTTTTTTTTTTTTTTTTTTTTTGCGGTACGCCGCCCTCTCAGTGTTGTGGCCTCTCCCGTTGCGGAGCACAGGCTCCGGACGCGCAGGCTCAGCGGCCATGGCTCACGGGCCCAGCCGCTCCGCGGCATGTGGGATCTTCCCGGACCGGGGCACGAACTCGTGTCCCCTGCATCGGCAGGCGGACTCTCAACCACTGCGCCACCAGGGAAGCCCCCGTAGGGCGGGCTCTGAGAGGGGACTTGCGGGCTTCGTCCCCACACGGCCCCGGCTCTGCTGTTCTCTGCTCCACTGAGCGTTGTTCTCGCCAAGTGTCGTCACTTCCATCCAAGTCTGACTCCCCTTCTAGACTCTCAGCCGCGTTTGATTCATACCATTTTACCGAGGAGGAAACTGAGGTTCAGAGTGGCAGGATAATATGCCCAGGATCACACGGATGGGGAGGCAGGATTTGAATCCAAGACCCTGACCCTTGGCCCGGCCTCCCTGGGGAGCCGCTCCGGCCTCTCCTTGGAGAAAGAGGACAAGTTGTGAATTTGGTTTAGGCGAAGCCGTATGAGGGTTGGTGTTGCCCATCTCAGGTGGTTCCTTGCTCAGACACATGCTCTGGAGTTCAGGGCTGGGGGTTGAAGCAGCCATCAGAGGCCCCAGACATGGTCGGGACCCCTCCCTCGTGCTTCCCAGCCAGGAGATGCCCTCCCCCGCCCCCAGCCTGTGGCCATCACCCGCTCACCTAATATTTACCTGCCTCATTAAACACCCTCTTTCCAGCACCCTCCTGGCCTCCCTGCCTCCCAAGATGAAAAAGTACAAATGTCGTCGCCTTCAGGGCAGGTCCATAAATCACCCGGGTTTGGCAGGAACACTACTGTGTCCATGTCACCTCTGGCTGGGAGGCAGAGGGCAGGCCCTGCCAGGTTTCAATCATATGCTCCTGTGCTTGGGCTCTGCCTGGCTATTGACACCAGAAGTTTCCCGAGAGCTTGCGGATAGAGGTTGCCTGAGCAAAGCCTTATCATTAGGAACCTCGGCAAACCGGGCAGGCTCAGGGGCTGTAAGCCATTGTAGGGTATCGTGGTCCACCAAGATCTCCAAGTGGGTGAGTCCCAGCCCAGAGAGGGGGAGAGCCTTGCCTGAGGCCACACAGCAATCTGACCAAAGCAATTCCCCAGTAACACAGGAGATGGCCACCTCAAAAACAAAAATCATCACCACCATCATCATCATCATCACCATCATCACAGCCACAGACCATCCTGGGGCCCTTGCCAAGCCCCCACATGATGCTGTTACACGAGCTTCCTTAGAACCTAACACACTTGGGCCATCTCCCCATTTCTGTCTCCCCCAAGTACCCCTCCTAACTATTTATTTTATTCATCTTTTTTAAAAATCACCTTGTTTTTTTCAACTTCAGCCTCATCTGAAGCAACAACATCCATGAAACCACTGGTAAGATGTGCTCATTAGATCTGTGTCCAATATATATGAAAACGAATACATAAATATGAAAAATAGAAACTTCACTCATCTCCTGTCCTGCTTGCCGGTGAAATGCAAACCACCCTCTGGCAAATGCTGCGTTCTTTTGTTTAATCTTCACAATGACACTTTGTGGTTGGTAGACTGCCCATTACACAGATGAGACAAACTGAGGCTTGGAGGTAAACAAGGGCTTGGTTAACTGGCCCAGGAGAGGCAGAACCAGGATTCAGATTAGGGCTTGTGTGAATCCAAGGGTAGGCTCAAAGCCCATCCCTAGGCTGCTTCTAGAAGTCAAACATGCCAGGAGGCTTTTAAATCTACTCAGTAACCATGGATAATTGGAGGTGAAAGCAACCACCCCATCAGTCCAGCTTCCATTTTACAGATACAGAAACTGAGGGCTTGGTGGGCAGATCACCCATCCACAGGCAGGCCCCGCCTCTCAGCCTCCTCCCCAACCCCCAACAGCCCCATGGGGTCTTCCCCAGGCTGTTTCTCCTCCTTACACCATGCCTGATGCCTACCTTTTGCTTCCTGTGCTAGCTGTTTTGCTTCCTGAGACATTTGTCATATTCTGAGATATGACAGGGGGACAGAATTAATGGAACAGCCATGTCACCCCTTTGGAGTCTTGCAGTCCCAGCCTCGGCACGGGCTGCCCCTCCTCCTGGGGTGCTGTTCACCCCAAACTCACCCATGGCTGCTCAACCTAAAAGCCCCTGCTCTGCAAGCTCCCCTGACCACCCCCTCCAGGTGGGATGCCCCGATTTTCTCTTTCGTCCCAGCCTTTCTCCTTATGTTTTCACTTTGTCGCCATCCAGCACAATTTGGAATCGGGATTGCACTGGTGGGTTGATCTGATTAATGTCTTCCCCAGAGCCAGGAGCTCCAGGAGGGTAAGAGGCCTGTCTGCCCCATGCCCTGCTGTTTGCCAGCTCCAGGCACCATCGGCCCTGAATAAATATTTGTTGCATGAATGAATGTATGAATATATTGCCTCGAGGACTAGGACCCTTGTAAGTCTTACTGTACTCAGCACCCAACACAGTGTATGACGCATAGGAATTCCATGAGGGTCTGTAGAGAAAGCGGAAAAGAGAGAGGGAAGGAGGGGAAGGGAGGGGAGAAAAAAGAGAGAGAGAGAATGAACCCTCATATTTTAAAATAGGCTGAAGCCCAGAGAGGGAAAGAGATTTGCCCCAGGTCACACAGCAAGGCAGCAGCCAAGTCGCCAGGTATCAGAGTCTCTCAACACAGCCCCATCTGTCTGCTTGCTCTCCCATCTTCTGCGCACACATCAGGACAGCCTGAACCAGCCTTGCACTGGGAGATGGGGAGGCACAGTGGCCGGCAGCTGGCCAGAGGCCAGATAACGCAAGCCCAGGCCTCCCAAGTCTCCCTCCCCTGAGCGACGCAGTCCCAGTTGGAAAGACGTCTGGGAAATTGGTCCTCTTGTCACAGACAATTGAATTTCAACCAATTTATCTGTCAGGACAGCACTCACAGACCCAAATCCTGGAGCTTGTGACTGTAGTCAAAATACACCCCTGACGCCCTCCCCATATGAATTATGGGCCAACGTCACAGGCAGGAGGCTCCCGCTGACCTGCTTCCCTCTCTTTGCAGATAGGGAGGCTGCAGGCTGTGGCCAAGAGGGTCTTACCTCACTATGGACGACCCCTGTCCAGCAACAGGAGGTCTGGGCACTGGGGTGACACCTGGCTGGTCCCTGCTCAGGGGGCAAACATGCCTGCCAGGGCTCAGACCCAGAGTGCCCCCCAAAAGGTGCCATGGCCCCGGGACCCCTAGCATCTAGACAGACTGAAGGGAGCTGAGGGTTGGGTGTGGATGGAGCCTGTCAGGAAATGAAAGCTACCCAGGGCCCCTACGGCCAGCTGGCTGGGGAGGGGGCCGCAACGTCTGCCTCCGGGGTGGTGCATTTGAAGGGACTTGTGGTGGGTCAACCGGTGTGTGGCTGAGGAGGTGAAGCAGCCATTGGTTTCTTTTTTTTTTTTTGAAGTATTTTTATTTTTATTTTATTTTTTTAATAGTTTCTGCTTTATAACAAAGTGAATCAGTCATACATATACATCTGTTCCCACATCCCTTCCCTCATGCATCTCCCTCCCTCCCACCCTCCCCATCCCACCCCTCCAGGCGGTCACAAAGCACCGAGCTGATCTCCCTGTGCTCTGTGGCTGCTTCCCACTATCTATCTACCTTACGTTTGGTAGTGTATATATGTCCATGCCTCTCTTTCACTTTGTCACAAGCCATTGGTTTCTGTGTCTGCCTTTCTTCACTTCATTCATTCATTCATTCACTCAGTCATTTATCTCATCCCCCAACCCCCACCCCCGAGAGATGCAGCAAAGACTCAAACACTGGAGTCCAGCAGGCTCAGCTCCCTGCTGTCAGGTGACCTCGGTCCCATCACCTCACCTCTCCGTGCCTCGCCTTGCTTATCTGTGAAATGGGATAATAGGTTTTTCTGGAATAGGTGGGGGCCTTTAATGAGTCAGTGAAGGTATTGTGTTTAGCAGAAGGCCCGGCATGAAGCAGCTGTGTCAGCCATTATTGTTATCATTAATCCTATAATTCAGGGCTGGAAAAAGAGCACAGTCCTGAGAGTAAGAAATACATTACTAATCCCTTATTAAGTGTTTAACTGGGTAATTCATTACTGCACACCAGGCACTGGAGACTGATGGGGAGAGACAGGCAAATAAATGGGTGCCTGTAGGCATGCATAGAGGGGGGGATGTATTCATGGAGGAGCTTCTTGAGGAGAGGACTCCTAGGCTGGGTTTTGCAGAGTGAGTCGGAGTTTTCCAGAGAGATGTAAGGGAAAGGCATTTGAGACAGTGGGAACAGCATGGTTAAAACCCTGGAAGCCTGAAAGGGACCGATGAATAGTTCCAGATAGCTGGAGTGCAGTGCGGTACATATGGGGCCAGAGAGGAAGGAAATGATCAGGCCTAAAGAACAAAGCTGAGAAGCAGTGACACCAGCCAGACTCACGGCTCCTGGCGATCCAGCCACTGGTCCTAAGAGCCACCATTTCCTCAGCCCTATCACGTGCCAGGGTCTTTATCGATGCTACCTTCCTCCACCACTCTGAGAGCTGGCTCTAATGTCACCCTTCAGACAGATGGGAACACTGAGGCCCAGAGAGTTCCATATCAACCCAGAGCCACATAGCTAGAACGGGAAAGAGCCAGGATTCTAACACAGTTCCCTGTATTTTCTCACTCAGCCTCCTCTGCACCTGCAGGTCTGGGCTGGGGCAGTGTACATGGCATCAAATTGTGCGTGTGTATGAGTGTGTACACATAGTAGAGAAGCGTGTGTGTGCAAATGTATGCATGTGCCCCCATGAGTGTGTGTGTGAGCAGCCTGCAATGTGGACACATGTGTGTGAGGGGTCCTGGTGCACGTGTGTGTACATGTCAGTGTGCCTGCTGTGTACATTTGCCAGTGTTTGTACAAATGTCACGTGGACTAAGGCTGGTGGTGCACGGTCATAAACAGATGACTGGGTGCATCCCTGTGTATGTGTGTGTGGGCATGTGTGCACACATAGGCATGACTGTGACGGGTGCATGTGTGTGTGCACCATAGCTGGGTATGAGCATGAGCTCACGTGTATGTGACAGTGCCTCCCTCCACGTGTGTCCACATGCGGGCACGCCTGAGGTGTGTGAACGTGTGTGCAGTCATGAACGAGTGCTGTGGAGGGGACGTGCCCATGTGCACATCGCCATCCCGGGGCAGCCTCGGCCGCAATCCCCAGAGGCCAAAAAACTGGGCCTCCCCTTTCCTTTCAACGCCTCTCAAGCAAAGGGCCGGGCTCCATCAATAGTAGGAGGACTGGAATATGTTCAGGTAGTGATTTTCATATAAAAAAACGACAGCCTCATCAATCAGGCCGAAGCCAAGGTCATCACAGCCTCAGGATTAAACACACACAGTGGCTTGTCTTGGCATCAATCACACGCATTTGATTTGGTCCAGGCTGTGTGAGGGCAGGTTATGTAAGAGCAGCCCAAGCTGGTCACTCTCATCACCGCCCACGTCAGGTCTGGGACAGGAGTCCTGCTCGGCAGGTCCCGGAGGAGCATGTGCTGGGGGGCTAGTGAAGCGGGGGTCAACAGCTGACCAGAGGCCTGAGGAAGGCAGAGACTAAGGGAGGGAGAGACTCACGCCCCAGCCCTGCTGCTCCCTGCTACGTGTCTTTGGGCAGGTCATTTGACCTCTCTGAGCCTTAATCTATGGGGATACTGGTCTCACTTCACTGGGATGTTAATGAGATTTGATGAGATCACATAGCAAGGGCCTGGCTCTGCACAGGGCACAGAGTAGGAGCGCAGCTCATGTTCCCTGTTCTTGTTGCTCTGGAAACAAGCTCAGATATGGGGGGGGAAGCCCCACCCTAGAGAGGGCACCTGCCTGGCCCAGCTCACTTTGTCTGAACCAACACTGCATCCCTGGAAGCCACAGCTTCATAAAAGTACTGCCTCCTAAGGCTTTTGTCTGGATTCAGTAAGATCATCCATGAAAAGCACTTGCCACACACACATTGCTCAGAGAATGTCCAGCTGCTATTATTACCATCATCATCAACATCATCATCATCATATCTGTTGCTTATGGATGTAATTCCATTTGCTCTTCCTGTGAATTTAATGCCATCCTTTCCCACCCTTTTCCCCTCTTTCCTCTGTCTCCCCCTCTCTCCCCATCTTATTGGTGGCTTGCAGCTTCTGGGGCCCCACTAGGCAAGACGCAGGGTCTGGGAGCAAATGTTGACTGAGGTCCCTTGGAGGCACTGGCCACAGTGGCATTCAAACTCTCAGACCTCAAGCTGCACTTGGAGTGGGGACCCACAAAGGACAGGAGTTGGTGGGGGCAGTAGGAAGGGGGTTCCTTCTGAACCAACCAAACAATACCCATCACCATGGGAAACCAGGAGCTGGAGCTCTCAGGCCCGGGAGGAAGCAAGAGGGCAGCCCTACATTCAGATTCCAACCTGCCCTCTCTGAGCCTCAGTTTCCTCATCTGTAAAATGGGTCTGGTGCTAGTACTCGGTCACAGCACTGGTTGTGAGTCACCTTGCGTGTTTGTGCCCATTGGGGTAGGGGTGGTCTATTGACCATCTGCCACACACACCCCACCTCCCAAGCCCACAGGGCCTCAAATGCCGACTTGGAGATTTGGACAGTGCCTCCTGGTGAGCTTGGAGCTCCGTCATGGAGACATGTGGCCAGAGCTAAAGGCAGAATGTGTTTGGCTTTGCCTGGTACCCAGACCACACTGCCCATGGTGCCCTGCAAGTTCTTTTTTTTTTTTTTTTAATGAAGTAATTTTTCCCCGACAACCCCATCTCCCTGCCTCACAGCCTCTCTGCGTTAGAAGCTGCACTTTGGTGAAGGTGAACATGTGAAAGACACCTGGGCGCTTGTAACTCTGCAGCCCCCTCTGGTTGATAATACAGACCAGGAGGCTCAAATGGCCAAGGCAGCTGGGACTGGGCCTCCACCTCTTCTTGTCAAGCCCCATGCCCTCCGCCTCCTCCCAGGCTGGGGTCCTCAGGGAGCTGCAGCTCACTGCTCCCCATCTCTCATCCACAGTGGGTTCCCCACTCCCCTTTCTCCTAACACAGAGCCCCCGTATGTTCCCTCTCCAGCCTCTGTCTTTCCCTTTTGCTTTGGACCTGGAGCCTCAAGGCCGTTTTGCAAACGGTTTTGCTGCTGCTTCTCGAACTCTCTCAACTGGGGTTGCCACGACACGACTTCGTTTCTCTCTCCTCCTCTTCCTCTCTCCTCACCTCTGCGTGTCATCGCTCCCTTCCCCTCACTCTTCCCTTCTCCTAGATTCCCTGCCAGGCCTCCCCAAATCCAAGGCCTGTCCCATCCCAGACAGCCCTGGGTTCGAATCCCACCTACTCCTCTTCCCAGGGATAGACCTTACTTAGGCAAATGACTTCATCTCTCTGGGCCTCCTTCTCTCTAAACTCAGGATATTAAAAGTCTCTACCTTTTCCAATTGTTGAGAGAATTTCAAGAGAAAGTGCACATGAGCCATTTAGCCATGTACCTGCACACAGCAGGTGTGCAATACATATTTATGGCTGTGGTTGTGGCTGCTGGTTCTCCTGCCATTATTATTGTTACTATTATTATTACTATTAATCTCAGGCAAATATTATTATTACTATTACCCTTAGGCAAGAAAAAGCTGGGAAGGGTGATCTGAGAAGATGGAACAGTGAGGGTTAAAGCCCCAAAAGGTAATATAACATGGCTCATACGGTGGATTTGGGGGAAGAGACCATTTAGCCCCCTCAAAACTTGTAAGAATTATCAAAGTCCGCAATGTGATGGGGAAAGATTGGTTTCTCCTGGGAAGACGGGCAACATCCCTGTAAATCACCCCTGGCTAAAGGGAGCCAGGGGAGTTGGGAATTCCTTCTCAATTTCCACCAAGCAGCCTCCCAGGCCTCCCTCTTCAAAATAGAGCCCAGATTCCAGGGCTGGGAATGGTGAGGCCCAGCCAGCTCTGGAATGCAGGAAGTGGGGACCTGGGACCCCTCCTCGCCTCCTGCTTCAGACAGAAGGACAAGAAGTCTGGGGCACAGGCACCGGGAAGACCAAATTTCCCTTCCATAGTCTGTCCCATTCCCAGCCAGCAGCCCCCAGTGGGCCCTGCTTCTCTCCTGCTCAAGAACGTACCATGGCTGCCCATTGCCTGCCAACCACAGTCCAACTCTTCATGCTGACATTCGAGGCCCTTCCCAGGGGGCGTCCCTTTGCTTTTCCACCTCATTCCCTCAAGCCTCCTCCCTCTCACCACCCACAAATCTCCTACTTTAGCCACAGCAGATTCTCCAGTCTTTCCCAAATGCCTTCCAGTCTCTACACCTCCAGGCCACCTGCATGGGCTGTTCCCTCTGCCTAGAATCCCATTCTTCCCCCTACCCTCTGGAGAACTCTTACTAATCCTTCAAGATCCACTCCAAATGGTGCCTTCTCAGGGAAATTGATGCAGGGTCAGCCTCCTTCCTCTGCATGTGCCCTCACCTAATTCATTCACCTCTGGACACACACCTATGGTATCACCCACGGAGACACAGGATGTCATAGCTAAAAGGGCCCTTAGGAGTCAGCTAGTCCTAGTTCTGCTTTTTAGCAGCAGAACCCTTCATTCAAACAGAATTTTTCAATGGAATTCCAAAGTATAAAATGGATAAACATAGCTCGGCCCCAGTCGAAGTGGGATGAGAGACCACGTTAGTTGGGACTCTTTGGGTAGCAAGTTACAGAAACTCAACTCAAAACTGCTGAAGCAAAAACAAGAAATGTATACGCTCATATAACTGAAAAGTCCCAAGACATCAGGTATGGCTGGATCCAGGAGTTGAAAGGATTACATTGGGAATCTGTTTTGTATTTTGGTTCTATTTTCCTTTGCATTGGCTTCATTCTCAGACAGGCTTTTCCCCAAATCATGACCAAGATGGCCCCCAAAGGTCTAGTCTCCCATCCCCCTGGCTCAGCTACCCCAAAGGAAAAAGAGTCTCATTCTGAAGTTCCAGCAAACATACCAGGAAAAAGGTTCATTGGCTATGATTGGCGAGATCTGAGCCATGTGGTTGCTCCAAACCAATCACTGTAGCCAGGTCAGTATGCTGCTCTCACTGGCCAGTCCTGGGTCACTGGTTGCCCTCTCAAGCCAGGGGTTGGTTAACCTCTTCAGAACTATATGAACTGATGACAAAGAGGGAAGAGAGATTGTCCAAGGTAAAATCCGGGTGCTAGCATCCCCAAAAGGAATATGGACAGGCTCTCCCAAAATGATACCCACTCTACTGAAACAGCATCCATTCTCATCCATCTGTCTTTTTTATAGCCCCCAAGACATGTTCTGAAGCCCTAGGGCTTCTGTAGGACATGATTTGAAAACCACGTATCTAATATCATTTTATAGAAAAAAAAATTGAAGGCCCAGAGAGGGAAAGTGGCTCCCCCAAAGTCACACAGCATTCTCCATCATCACATTCTCAATTCCTTGAAAGTGCCTATGCCTCCTTGATGAGTCTCTTCCCCACTGGGTCTGTAGCATCTCCATTACCAAGTTTGGCTGAAAGGATTTGTCAGTTGTCAGCTTGCTTGTCTAACTAAATTAATGCTTTACATTTCTCCTCCAGTTTGCAAACTTTTTAAAAATTAATCCCATCATTTCAACAAGTGTAACAACTAAATTATCATCTTTACATGATTAAGGAGCCTGCCGCGTCTTCTCTTGGCAAACACTGCATGCACATAATTTTACTAAATGTAATAAACCAACCATAGAACTATTAATTTTGCCATGGTATTCATAACAATTAGAAACGCATGAACCTTAAAATGATAAAAACTGAATGGAATACTGAAATTGCAGGAAATCCCCAATCCTCCCTCTGCAGGCTGAAGATGATGTTACGAGATGCAGATTAGGGTCGAGAGACAGAAATTGAATGTCATTTGCCTCTTAGCTCCATTACAACACACCCAGAATGAGACAGGCCAGGGTGGGAGCATCTGGCTAAATCGATGAAGCATTCCTCATAATCTAGACATCTATGAGGAACAACATATCAGGAAAAGTCCCTGCTTTTTCAGAGCATTAATAATCTCTAAGAGTGTCCAGTCCTGGAATAGCTAATACATGGCAAAGGTGCCATCACCTCACTTCCCACACCCCTGGCAGACATTATTCATTGATCACAGCACTCTTTCCTGCCAAGTCTAGACAGCTGGGAATCTCAACACAGCACTCCAAGGCAGGCATTACCAATCAATCACAAGATGATCTTAATTTAGTCCAATCTCAAGAGTTTACAGGGAGAGAAACTAGGCTGCAGAGAGGGAAATGACTTGGTCAAAGTCAAATAGAGATTCAGGGTAGAGTCTAAGATAGAAGCTGGGATGCTGTGGCTTTATTGCTATAGGTCAGGAGGCCGAGACCTCACTGACAAACTGCTCCTCTTTCAACCTCCTAAAGAGAAAGCTCTCCCTATAGACCACTAGTGGATCAAATATCCCATCATCCCTTCTCCTTTTCCTCCTCCCACAATTTTATCAAATTTACACTAACCCTTTTCTTTCCTGCATTATTGGTGGAACTTTTCTAGAGAACAGTTTGGCAGCTGGTGTTTCAAAAGGTTCAAACATCAAATAAGCTCTTACTTGAAATTCCTAGAATTTATCCCAAGAACTTAGACAAATGCCCCAAAAGCATATTCACCATGGTATTGTTTTAAATGGAATAAAATTGAAAAAACCTAATAATTTAAATTATTATTTTAAAAACATTTAAAATGAGATATTTGTTAACACTAAAGATAATCACAGTATGTTTGTAGTGAGAAATGCAGCTTTCCAAACAGCATATATCGTTTGGTGTCATTTCTATAAAGAATGAACACCAACAGACATATACATATCCAGGTTTGCCATACACAGTTGCCCAGATTGTACACTGGACAACTACAGTCACTCAGAGCACAATATTAATGTTGCCCGCTGGAGTTGGGCAATGCCACATCCCTGCATATAGCTTAAAACATATGACAGGTTATTTACCAAAATGGTAATAGTGGCTATTGGGGAGGGGAGATATTTCATCTTTGTTGTGGTTTTCCAGTATTTCTATAATGAACATGGCTCACTTGTGTAAAATGTATAAAATAATAACCCTTTCATGGCATTTTCTGGCTTGTGATCCACTTATGAATTATCCTGGCTTATTTCATTACATATCCTGGCTTACTTTGGGGGGGTGCGTGTATGTGTGTTTATTTTGCAATATTAAATAAGCATTGATGGAGGACCCATGAGGCCCAGGCATTGTGCTAAGGATGCAGTCTCAGCTTTCTTGAATTTCAAATCTGATGGGAGGGGCAGACATCAAGCAAATGCCTGCAGATCACTGTAGGCCAGAGCCAGGGTCGGGGGGTGGGGTAGAGCTCCCTGCCCTGGTGTGCAGGGCCAAAGGCATCCTTGGGGGTGTGTTCTGTAAGGTATATTACAGGGCCGCCTTGCCTCCCCACTAGACCAAGCACCTGAGGGCACATACTGTGCCTTGTCAACATTCTTAGACCACAGAACCCAGAAGCCCAGACACACTCCGGTAGAAGCTGGGGCCGGCCAGCTTCTAACATGAACCCGCAGATGGAACACTGAACCCAGGGCCTGGGACTCTGCATAACACTCAGTTTCATACCACAGAGCTTTGAAACCAGCAGACCTGCCTGGGTGTGAATCCAGACAACAACTGAATCTCAGTTTCCTCATCTGTGAATTGGGGAGAATCATAGGTTCCTAACTCCTGAGGATTCAACTAAGTGAAACAGGCAACGTGTAATGAATGCAGGGCCTGGAGGAACCGTTCCACTGATGGTAGCTTTTATTATTTATTGTTACTATTATTATATCAGGGCCTCAGCTGATGAAAGGACCAGACACCAGCCCCCACGCCCCCCACCCTTCGGGACAGGGCTAGAAGGGGATGAGAAAGAAAGTGCTTTCGCAACCTGTCTGTGGACAGAGGGCGGGGCAGCTGCTGGCAGGAGATGTGGCCTAGATATTTCCAAGGCCCACCTCCCTTTGCGTCCCCTTCCTACCCATCCAGTTTCCAAGTGTTCGGCCCCAGACATTTTTCCCCATACACAGCAGCTCGTTTCCTCTGAGGAAATTACCATCTGTGCATCTGTGACCCCCACCCTTCAAGTAAAATTGAGGTGATCTGAACAGGTCTGCGAATTGGCATTTCCCTCCCTGGCCCCAGATGCTTCTTTGTCAGCCAAGAACCTCCCGTTTCCCTACTCAGAATGTATGGCAAGGCTGGTCCCAAATGAAAAGAGTCGGGAGTCCGGCTTTCCACCCAGCTCTGCTGTAAGACCACGGCAGTTCCTCCCATCTCTGAGTCTGCCTTTCTGATACTGCACTGGTCTTGGCTTCAGACAACCTCAGTGTTGGATACCTCCCTCCTCCTGGCCTGGAACAATTTCCTTTTCGGGCCCCCATGCCTTTGCCCAGGCTGCCACACCTTCCAAAGAATGCCTTCCCCAGGCAAGGTTCCCTGCCCTGTCCCCCAAACAAAATTACACCCATCTTTGCCTGAGAATCTCCCCTGAACAACCATACACTCCCAGATGGTGAGCCCCACTTTATCCCTGGCCCCTAAGACTGTCTTTGCACAGGTGGGCCCTGCCACACCCCAGCCTGGATCTTCAGACCCCTGGGAACTACCACGTGCCTGGGCAAGCCCCCCGAGCCTGAGACCACCTCTTCTGAGGATTTGGTTGACCAGCAGGCTGGAGTCATTCCATCCTTCAGTGAACACGCACCCAGTCTGAGTGTTGGGCTAAGGTGTGTGGTAGGTACCAGGGGTGCAAAATCGGGTAAAGCCCAGCCTAGTCTCCAAGGAGCTCCCAGCTGGGGCAGGAGGACAGGAAAGCAGATCTTTCCAATATATCATGGTTTCCAGGCAGAAAGGGCAGCGTTGACAGGTAGAGGTACAAGAAAGAAGAGCGGGAGATTGAAGGAGGTTTGGTCTTGAGGGTGGGACTCAGGTGAGTGACGGGGGCTGTGGAGGAGAGGCGGGGCCGGTGGGTGGGCGAGGTCCACACCCCAGAGCTCCTGAGAAACCTGTGGAAGGATGTGAAGCAGGGAGTGAGCTGCATTTTGGAGAGACACCTTGGGCTGCCGTGTGGAAGACGGACCGGGGAGGCCAATGCAGCCGTCACAGAGAGAGAAGAGGGGGGCCTCGAGGGGCTGGTGGCCATAGGGTGTGGAGACGCAGTTGGATTCGAGAGACTCGGAAGGTAGACGCTCCAGGCCTTGGGGATAGCTGTTAGAGTCTGGCGGGGAGGGGAAGGAAGGAGTCCAGGGGGCCTCCAGGACCCTCTATTCATGAGACAAACAGCGACCACAGAGGAGGTGGAGGAGGGAAGGGGAGGGCACGGTGGGTTCATGGTGGAATGTGTTGAATTCAAGACATCAGCTGTCTACAGCTAAACACATCAGATGCTCCAGAACAAACACGAAGAAGCTGACAATCACGTTGGTCAGATGACTCAGTACATGAAGGCCCGCAGAACAGGCATATGCAGCAGGCAAGTGGAACAGGGTTACATGCAGGTTCTGGAACCCGATGCCTCTAAACCCCCAAGACTGGCCAGGATGCCCTCTCAACCAGAGACCTCTGCTAACCAGAAGACTACATTCTGGGCACAGGGGCCTGGGAACCAGGAGACCTGGGCCTGTGTTGGGCTGATTGTGTCACCTTGAGCAAGTCCCTTTAGCTCTCTGAGCCTCCTGGGGTTGCTATGAGGATCAGAAATAAAACGGTGTGTGTGTGAGAGGGAAAAAAAGGAAACTTTCTCAGGGGGATCATGGAAAATGCCGGGCGACTCATGCTTGGTATTCTCATCAGTTTTATCAATGACCCCCCAGGTGCCAGGGCTGTGCCCACCCAGCCGGGGCTGCAGCTCCGCCGCCCCCCCGGGCCCAAGCATCCTTGGCTCCGCTCCACGAAGAACCTTCTCCAGCCTCCCCGAAGACGACGCTCCCCGAAGACGATGCTCCCCAGAGATGCCCGAGCCTCCGTTTCTGAGGAATTGGAGGAAAATCAGTGCGAACAATGTAGTCAAAACAGTGTCGGCTGGCGTCAAGCCGGCCGGAGTGAACATTACCGGGGACTCATTCGTGCTCCTTATCTGGCAGTTTGTTCTCAAAAGGGAGCTCTAGCCTCACTGCGAACCCAATAAGTCTTTCAGTTTGACTCGAGACCTCACATTTTTCCTCTTTAGAAAATGTCACCGACATTCCTCTGTTTCATTACTCTTGGTTGCCGAGGCTCTGGCCGCAGGGAAATTGCTAGCAGAGGGAGGGTGCCTGTACCCACTGTCATGACTGGATCTGGCCCCAGCTGGCAGGCCTACATCTGCTGGACATGGCCTTCTTTACCTTGACAGTGACCCTTCCCAGGCTGGCACCCCCTACCTGGCTGTAGAGCCCTAGAGCCCGGAACCTGTCCTACTCCCATCTCCCCACAGTAAGCCCAGCGAAAGCCCCCCAGAGTCCTCTGTCTTCAGGCCAGTGGACATCAGCTGCCCCTCTGCCAGGCGCTGACCATGTCTTGCCAAATCTATCTGTCTCTCTCCATCTTCGTCTTTTATGTCTCCATCTCTGCCTCTTTTTCATTCATCGCCCCACTTGTGTGTTCAACAAATATACATTGAGCACCTACTATTTGCCAGACACTTTCCAGAAGCTGAGGATATCACAGTAAGTCAAGGTCCCTGTGCTCTTGAGACAGGTAGTAAGCAAGGAAGCAAATACATATATGCAGTAGATTATATTTTCCAAAGGTGGCCACACAATCTCTCCTGTCTACTCAAGAGGTGGAGCCATTGTCCCCTTCTCCTTGAAACTGGGCAGGCCTTTGTGACAGCCTGACCAACAGAGCAGGGCTGAAGGGTTGCTCTGTTACTTCCAAGGCTGGGTCGTAGCAACATCATGCACTTCCACCGAGCTCTTTGGGGAGACTCATCTTGGAGCCCAGCCTCCATGCTATAAGGAAGCCCAAGCAGTTCGTGGAGGCACCCACATGGAGGGGAAGGGAAGTCCCCAGGCAACGGCCATCTGGTCAGCCATGGGAGTGAGCTACCTTGGATGTGAATTTCCCAGTCTCCAATCCAACTGTTGTAGCCGACACCACAAAGAGCAGAGAGGAGTTGTTTCTGCAGAGTCCTTCCCAATTGACAGACTCCTGAGTCAAATAAATGATTGCTGCTGTTTTAAACTAAGTTATGGGGTAGTTTGTTACACAGCTACAGATAACTAGAATGGCCTATGAAATAATAAGGGGTGAGGGGTAATGATGAGTGCTAGAAAGAAAAATCAAGCCAAGTGAGGAGAGTCAATGTGAGGAGCAGAGGGAGGTGAAGCATGGCAGACATGGGCCTCCCACCCAGCCCCGCCTGGTCCCAGTGACCAAGATGTGTCCACCAACCCCATGGACATGCTGGGGACATGTCTGCTAAGGAAGGAGGAGCCTTACAAACAGTCTCACTCCCAGAATGCAAATTCCAACCACAAGGCCCACAGCCTCTGCTTGCATACTTCCAGAGATGGAGAGATCACTCCCTAGCCAAGCAGCAATGCTGGGACAGTCTGTGAGGAGGAGTTTCCTTCCACTGAGGAAGGCCTGCCTCCCTGCACTGCCCTCTGGGGACTTGGGAACACAAGATAGGGACATGGGTCCCCCTGACCACCTCTAGCTCCGGCCACATCCATGGTGGTCCCTAGAGAAAAAGACCACTGGGACCCTATGAGCGTGTTCAGGAAGGGATCACACAGGGGTGGAGGTAACGGAGGACACGTGGCAGGAGTGTATGCAGAAGAGGGCTCCTGAGCCTCAATCACCACACCCCTGAAATTGTAGCAAAATCATGCCCACACGGTCACAAGCTCTTCTGAAGGAACAGTCCACCAAGGGGTTCCTGACCTCCACCTCACCCCACCCTCAAATGTGAACAACTCCCGAAATAAAGGTTTTGGGATCACAAAGCCCTGAGTTTGAGTCCCACACACTTACTGTGTGACCTCAGGCAAGTCACTGCCCCTCTCTGAGCAGTCAATGTCAAATCAGTGAGCATGTATTTGTGGCCTCCAGCAGCTTTTCCAAACTCCACTGGTTTGTGTGCCTCCAGCATGATTTCTGCCCTCTCCATCCTTCCTCTCTGTGGTGATCTACTTAGTATTTTTCTCTAAATTGACCTCCTTCTTTTGCTGAAATAAACTTATTTTTAAAGAAACTTTTAATTACCACCTTAAATGGGAAATCAACATTAGATGCCATAAATAAAAAGGAACCCTAAAAATGAAGAAAAACAATGCCACTACGTTAGAGACAAACACTGTTGCTCTCCCGGCCCCCCAAGTCTTTTCAATTAGCAAACCTTAGAAAGAAGTCTTAAAGACACATTAGCACCCAGGAGAGATGATCCCTGGTATTACCAGAAGGTGAAGGGAGCCACTTTCTCACCGCTGGTTTGGGAAGCAGCTGCATCCCTCCTGGCCCCCTGGCAGGTGGTCCAGCCCTCTGGAAGCTCTGAGGTCCTGACCTACAGTGACCCAGGCAGGGAGAAGGTTATCTAAGGGGTCCCGATGATGGCTTTTTTCCAAGACCCCACTGAACAGTCAGGGCAGGGGCAGGAGGTCCCCAAACTGCAGAAATCAAGAATGGCTTTTTGGGGACAGTGGCAATGTGTCACCCTATGGACCGCCATAGACCTCAGAGGCACTGTCCACCAGCCAGCATGGCTGCAGCCCAGCCCCAGGAGAACATGTGGGCAGTGGAGGTTTGGGAGAGGGGCAAGCCTCTGGGACCCAGTGGGGTCCCTTTGCTGCGGGAACCTGGCAAGCACCACCCATCCCCCACCCTCCACACAGGCACACACTGGGCCTTGGGTTTTCTAGCTCCTTTGTTAACAGGTTGTGTGTCCCTTATCCTTCTTTGAGCCTCAGGTTTGTCCCCTCCATTTCCCTTCTGTACAGAACCAACTTATCCACCAGGCATGGTAGTCACAGAATCTAGGGCCCACGACAGCTTTAGGGGCTTTGAAAATGTTTTCATTTCCTTTAAAATCCCAAGGGAAGGACTTCCCTGGTGGCACAGTGGTTGAGAGTCTGCCTGCCGATGCAGGGGACACGGGTTCGTGACCCGGTCCGGGAAGATCCCACATGTCGCGGAGCGGCTGGGCCCGTGAGCCATGGCCGCTGGGCCTGCATGTCCGGAGCCTGTGCTCCGCAACGTGAGAGGCCTGCGTACCGCAAAAAAAAAAAAAAAAAAAAAAAAAAATTCCAAGGGAAAAAAAAAAGAACTTTCTGAAGATCATGCTTTAATGTCTAAAATTAATATTTTCATCTTTATATCAACTGTCATAAAATATAATGTTTAATATTTTTTAATGGAGAAAGAGGCCCACAAAAGCCATAATGTGGCCTCTGTAGAATGGGGAAGAAAAAAAGCACCTGTGTGGGCTTCCTTGGTGGCGCAGTGGTTGAGAGTCCGCCTGCCGATGCAGGGGACGCGGGTTCGTGCTCTGGTCCAGGAAGATCCCACATGCCGCGGAGAGGCTGGGCCCGTGAGCCATGGCCACTGAGCCTGCGCGTCCGGAGCCTGTGCTCCGCAACGGGAGAGGTCACAGCAGTGAGAGGCCCGCGTACCGAACAACAACAAAAAAAAAGCACCTGTGTCAAAAACCTTTCGCCCGAGACCTGGCACCTGGTATGTATCCAAGAAACCCTTTTATTGTTCTTCTGGTTGGTGTGGTTCTTAGAGGGATGAGCACTGGTTTAGAAGAAAGGATGCGGGAACTGTTCTGAGCTCTGTCCCCTCCTGTGTGAACTTTGGAAGCCGTCCCCTGGCTGGCCTCAGTTTCCCCAGCTGTTCAGTAAGGGTCCTGGAGTCAGGCATCCTCTTCCGACTCATTCTCTGCCTTTCTGCCTGGGGAAGCAAGAAGCCCCACCCCCGGGAGACAGACCAGCTGGCAGCAGCGGGACAGCCCACTCTTCAAAAATCATCTCGTCCCCTAGTCAAGTAAATATTACAGTTTCAGACAATAATTGTGGCTTCCCTTTTTTATTGCTTATTTTTTTAATTCCCGGATATTTGACTTGGCCAGGGCCTGGCTCCCTGTGTTTTCACTTGGCCATGTCTGATTCCCTCTCCCAGCACCAGAGTTCCCTGTAGGGATGGGCCAAACATCTTCCAGGGGGCTGGCAGGCACGATGTGGTCCCCGGCAAAACTCCTAATGGAGTTTGCAGAGTGTAACCACGGTGACTGCTTCGTGAGCACCCACTCTGTGCCTGATGCTGTTCCAGGCCCTGGGACTCTGCTGCAAAGATCAGAGGCATCTCTGGGGAGCTTCCTCCGCTCGCTCACGGGGCAGAGGTTAAGGCAGATACAGAACAAGGAAAGCACATGGGGTGGGGGTGGGGATCATGAGGGCCGTCCAGGGAAAGGGCGGGGGAGGAAATTCCTAAGAAGACAAGTTCAGATGAGTCAGCCAAGGTCTCCACTAAAAGTAAGTGATGTTTAAACATCATGGACATATGCATAGCTGTAAACTAGGAGGAGAGGGAGGGAAGGGCACCCTAGGCAGGTGCAACAGAATGTGCGAATATTAAGGTGCTTTCCAGCCCAATGAGGGAGGTCATCCCCATTCTCCAGGTGAGGAAACTGAGGCTCAGAGAGGTCACATAGCTGGTAATTGGCAGAGGCACCACTTGAACCCAGGGCTGCCTGTTTCCAAAGCTGGTTTGTAACCACTAGGCTATGCTATTCCCTCCCCCCAACAGCCTCCATCCTTCCAACATCCCCACCCTCCGCTGGCCTCACTGGAAGAAAAGGTCAGAACCCACATCACCTACTGGGATTGGTTTTGGGGTCTCCAGAGAGGCCATTACTTCTGTGTAAAAGTAACTGCCAGTTCCTCAAATGCCACCATCAGAGCCATGAGGCCCATTGCCTACAAAATGTGACGCCCCCTGCCCAAGGGGTCCAGTGGCCTAGTGCTCGCCAGGTGGGAAAACTGAGGCTCAGTCCACTGAAGTCTTTGCCCAAGGTCAGCCAGTGCCGGCGGGGGGACAGAGACCTGCAGTTCCAAGGCTAGGCCCCTGAGCCCCAGCCCTGGTCGGGGGCAGGACACCCCTTCCCCAGTTCCTCAGCTCGGGGCCCCAGCCCCCTCCCTTCCCGCAGGACAATAGAGCCTTTCACAACCAGACAAAGGGAAAAAGTTTAAAAGGCGAGAATTTCGTTTCCACCAAGGCGAAGGGGGTGGGGCGGGGGAAGCGGAGGAGCCGGGCCTGGGGAGGAGCTGCGGCCGCCTCAGAAACAGACCGGTGTGTATTTATTCATGTCTGACACAACACAATTTGATTTTCCACATAAAAGATCAAATAATATTTCAGTTACAGTTAATTACACAGCCCAAAAGCACATCAAAGGACGGTCCGCGTCAGCCCAGCCCTTGCTTCGCCGCGCCGCGTGCGCCCAGATTTCACGCCCGGCTTCGAGGCGTCTGCAGCACGGAAGCTCCGCGGTTCACAGCCACATGGGCCTTTGAGGCTTGGCTGGGGTCGCCAAGGTGCCTCCTGGGCCCTCAGGCCCCTCGCTGGGCTCTCCGGACTGTCCCATTCCCAATTGATGCCTGGTCTCCCCACCAAAATAGTAGCCCTGGTGGCAGTGTTTCACAGGGCCAACTTTCCTGCAGAAGAGAATCACCCACAGTGACACCACCTCTCCCCCTGCAGGCGGGGAAGGGAGCAAGGTGGGCACCATTATCCCCATGGTGAGAGCTTGCTGGGAGCAGTGCCTGGGGGGTAGGGTGCAGAGACCAGGGCTGGGAGCCCCAAGAGGAGGGGGACCTAGATCTGCTCAGATGGCAGCTCTGCCAGGAGAAGGGAAGACCCCCAAATGCAGGGCCTTCTCCCCTGACCCCAGACCCTGAAAGAGCCCTGGGCCTGGAGCTGGAAGCAGGGTCTCGCTGGGCCAGCCACTTCCCCTCTGTCAGCCTGTTTCCCTTCTGCGGGCTCAGGACCACTATAGGAGGCTCAGAGGACACAGCCTCGCTGGGGAAGTTTCCCAGCTGTGGGCACTGGGGGGACGGGGGTGAGAACGGCTGGCAGGGGCAGAGGGAAGGCAGGAACTATTCTGGGCCCCTCTCCCCCCGCACCCATGCACCCGGGCTCAGACGGCAAACGACCATCCTGTTTGCCAGGCAAAGATGTTTCCTGTGCTGGCTGCAGCCAGGCTGAACCTGCCTGGTGCCCACCGCAAGCTCCCAGAAGCCTCTGCTTTTTGGCCACCTTGGAACGAGCCCCGGACACCCCACCTGGCTCCCACTGCACCCCTCAACAACCCCATCTCACCAGCCTCAGTTCCCTAGTGCCCACACAAGAGTCAGAATACCCAGACCTCCCAAGGCTGAGATGATCAATAAATTAGATCAACCAAGTAAGGCCAGGCACGTGGTAGGTTCATGCTTCAAATCAGTGGCTTGACTGTAAGATACTTCTCGCATTTTCTGGCACACAGCAAGCCTCAGACAAAAAGGAGTATTAGAGCAATTGTGGATGACGATGGCCCCATTGCTGTATTTACCCTCCCATCCTCAGCACTCAGCAAGCTGTTCTGTGAACAGAGGGTGCCTTAGGGGTGTGTGCTGACTTTTTACCTTGTCACCATTGGTTTGTTTCCTTGAGGGCAGGGCTGTGTTTTATTTACCTCTGTGCCTTGCATATATGCAAATATTCACAAATATTTATTGAATGGATGGTGGATGGAAGGACAGATGGATGGATAGGAGAGTAGATGGATAGGTAGTTGGAAAGAAGAATGGGTGGATGAGTGAATGGATGAGCGGATAAATAAAAAGAAACCAAGCGTGAAAAAATACTTTTTGGCTGTAGGACTCAGGAGTCCTAGATTCACATTTGCCACCTCAATTTCATCTACTGTGTAGCCTTAGTCAGTGAGGTCATCCTCTCTGAGCCTGTTTCCTCATTTGTCAAATGAGCCTGGTGACTCTGCCCTGACAGTTCCCTGGGAGGTCTGGAAGATTTCTCATGAGGCTGGTGGAAATTACTTCCTAAACTGTAAACTGCTCTGCCCTGGGCAGGTGGTGGCCAATCCTGAGTCTCTTAGGGTGGCAGGCAGAGAGGATGAGCCCTGAGGTGGGGCAACCTGGCAGGTGATGGAGGCATTGAGGGCTGACACCCTGGTGGGCTCTAACACCCCGAGGCTGCCCTGATGGGCAGAAGCTCTTGCTCTAGTAAAATTTTATGACCTCTGAGAGCAGGCAGAGAGCTGCCAGAAGCAGTTCGCTGAAAATTTATGGCTGGCCTCCTCCCTCCTAGCCTGCCCTTCCTCAGCCCAACTCTCACCAAAACTCAGGTCCCACAGAGACCTGGGCCCTTCAGTGGGGTAGGGGAAGAGGGGCTGAATTAAGAGAGGCTAAAACATTGTAGTTAAAGGCAGGGTGGATGTGAGCTGAAAGACCTGGATCTGAGAAGCATTTACTTGGCAAGATTGTGCAAAAGAGCATCACGCTCTACATGAGGTTACAAACTGCCTTTTATCTAAGGTCCCTTTGGGGAAAATGGGAATGTGGCCACAGCAGCTGCAATCTTGTAGTCCCCAAACACATCTTTTCCCTCCCACCACAGGGCCTTTGCACGTGCTGTTTCCTCTGGGGGGGGGCGGTGAGGAACCTTCTCCCCAAACATGATTTGCATAGTTAGCCAGGATGCACATGTAGAGCTGACACATGTAGCCACGTGTGCATGATGCATACGTGAATGAGTGGGTTCCTGAAGCCTGTGTCCGTGGCACACATGTGGGCATGTCTCTTGTACAGGAAAATCCGGGGGCCTGGGGCTGGGGTGGTGGCGATGCATACATGTGTTGCAAGGGCTGGGTATGGCCGCAGGTAGGATGGGAAAAGGGGCAGATCTTCCATTTCTGGGGGCTGACAGGTCCTCAGCACTGCATAGCCTATTTGTGCATTAGCCCATTAACCCAACATGGTGGCGGGGGGCGGGTACTTGTATTATCTACATTTCATAGAGGCAGAAACCTAGGCATCCAAGATCTCACTGAGGAATTTGAACCCTGACCCTAGAGGGGCTATAAGAATCCCTGTCCAAAGCTGGGCTGGCAAGGGGCGAGTCCTGCAGGGGCTCCAACCACCCCCACCCCCACCCCAGGCACTGCAAGTGCGGAGGATGCACCTCGAGTAAGCAGGGAGTGGAGGGACCCACGGGGACCAGGCTGACAGTCGGGCGAGGAGACGGGGAGAGAGAAGGACCAGCGAACTAAGAGAGCCTGGGAGGGCGGCGGGCCGGGCTGGAGGGCGGCCCCGCCCCGGGCCTGCCCCGCCGCCCAGCGCCCCGTTGGCTTCCGAGGGTGGCGCTCTGGTGGCGCGAGGCCCGAATGGTCAGCAGCCGTCAGGCTGATTTACTGGCGCTCCCCGCCCGCCGCGCGCCGGCAATCAGCCGCTGCCGCCAGATCTATAATTGATGAACTTTCCGAGCCCCGCTAATTAACTGCGCGCAGCCTCGGCGTGGTGGCTGAAATACGGGCCTGGATGCTCCAGCCAATGTCACGGGCGCCGTGCCCCCTGGATGCGTCCAAGAACGGAGGGTGGACAGGGGACCGCCCAGAGGAATCTCAGCTGGCTCAGACCCAGCCCCTCCCTGCCCCAGAGACCAGCCAGGCTCAAGCCAGGACGGCCCCCCTCCTCCACCCCACAGCAACCTGCTGTGTGACCTGGGGCATGACGCTTAATCTCTCTGATCCTCAGGCTCAGATCACCTACAACATGCAGCAGGGGACTGGACCTGAGAGCTCTTCAAATGGAAGAGGTATTATTCCTGTTAGTCGTGTGAAAAAAAAAAAAAAAAGACTGAAAGGACAGTACAGTAGTTAAGGTTCACAAATTTGGAGCCACAGAGACCTGGGTTCAAATCCTGGTCTGCTGCTTCCCAGCTGTGTGACCTTGAGCAAGTTCCTTCCTTCTCTGAGTCTCAGTTTCTGCATCTGTAAAATGGGTTGCAGCAGTCCTTGCCTGTGGGTTTTTTTTTTTTTTTTTTTTTTTTTTTTTGCAGTACGCTGGCCTCTCACTGTTGTGGCCTCTCCCGTTGCGGCGCACAGGCTCCGGACACGCAGGCTCAGCGGCCATGGCTCACGGGCCCAGCCGCTCCGCGGCACGTGGGATCTTCCCGGACCGGGGCACGAACCCGTGTCCCCTGCATCGGCAGGCTGACTCCCAACCACCGCGCCACCAGGGAAGCCCTTGCCTGTGGTTTTTGAAGGTGTTAATAAGTTAAGGGTTGTGTGGCAGCTAGTGCACAGATGAGTAGACAGTAGGTGCTCAGTCATGCTGCCATGCTCCCTTCCCTCTGTCTTGAAAAACAGGCACATCTGGCCTTCTGCCAAAGATAGCCGCTCCAGGGTTCCCAGCTCCCCCTCCTCCCTCTTGAAAACACCTGTGCAGACCGCCTTTCCGGCCTCGCGGAATGAAAATTATGTAAAGAGGCCCACACTTCTCCCTTGCAGACAAAGAATGAAAAATAAAAATTCCAAACTGTCCCAGGAGGCAGCTGGAGGTTCAGGGAAGACCCTAGCCAAGACTCCTCCCCCAGGGCATGAGGGCTGGTCCTCTGGGATCCCAGTTCATCCTCACAGTTGGTCGAGAGGCAGGCAGAGGTCCCAGGTAGGTACCCCATTTGCCAGAAGAGAAAACTGAGACTCTGATGAGCCAGTCTGGCCCCCTAGACTCAGAATTGCCCCCTAGAGAGTGATGTAAGGATGCCGAGGAGTGACCAGGAGTGACCAGAAGGGACCAGAAACATGCTTAGCTCCTTCCTGGAGACCAGAAGGTTGTGGGCAGGAAAGCAGATGCCACAGAGTGGGCTGGCGGCTGTTCACAGACATCGAGACAAACACCATTGAACGTCGGGGTGCCACAAGCCTCGTGGTTCTCTTCCAAGTCTCCTGATATGGCCCGGAAAGCCCCACCTGGGGGCTGCTGAGTCTTAAACATCTAACAGAGGGAGCTGTCAACCTGGGCCCTCAGAACAAGCCACCACTGCCAGCTAGCCTGAAATGCACTTGCATTTCTAAGTCAGTAGTTAGTTTTCCTTTATGGCAAATTGTCAATTCAAAATAGTGATCGAAAGTTTTGAACTGAAATGAAAAGGATATCCCTTTAAATACATAGTAAGTAAGAAACAGTCCAGATGAGGTGCAGAGAAGGGCAATATTGGGAAGGAGGGATGGCAGCTGGGAAGCGTGTTTTTTCTCAGCTCAATAGATGGGTAGCTTTTGGGCCTCCCCTTCCCCCAGGAGGGCGCCCACACGGGCCATTCACCAGCCTTCAGCTAACATTTAGTAGGTACCCGCCACGTGCCCGGTGCTGGGCTGGTGGCTTGCGATACAGACATGGCCCTGCCCTCTGGAGCTTATGGTCCAGCAGGGAAACCAGTACATCAGATCCTCATGGATGGTAATGAATGTCCTGAGGACCCAAAGTTGTGCTAGAGAAATCAAAGGATGGGTGGGGGATGGATGGGGGGGATGGACAGGAAGTCTTGCCATACTTAAGCACTTAAGCGGGACCCAAGGGACGAGAAGTGCAGGCTTTGTTGAGAGCAAAGGGAACAGCAGATGCAAAGGCCCTGAGGCAGGGAAAGGCCATCCCTGCCCCTTGGAAGAATTGAAGAGGGAAAGGGGTGGGGCAGTGGGAGATGAGGTTAGGCAGACCTTGAAGGTTCTGGGGAAGATTTGGGGTTTTGTTCTGGGTACAATGGGGAGCCACTGGGTTGTTTTTATTTTGTTTTGTTTTTCTTAATCAGGAGAGTGACTTGCTCCAGTTTGAATTTTAAGCAGACCCCCCACCTCCAGCCACTGTTTGGACGGTGGACGGAAGTGGTCACCATGGAGGAGGGGAGGTCAAGATGAGGGGGCTTCAACTGGGCTGGTGAAAGCAGGTAAGGGAAAGGGGTCAGATCTGAGGGTTATACTGGAAGAAGGAGCAGCGGGACCGGGTGATTTGTGTGCTGTTAACAGATATTTATGAAGCACCTACTATGTGCCAGACCCCAGGCTGGGCACCAGGGAAACACTGAATGACGCTGAGAAGGAATCCTGTCCTCGTGGGGCTGACTGTCCAGGGGGGGGCCACGTCACAGATACACCCACATCTGTGAGTGCCACACGCACGCACCTGCACACACCTACACAAGCTCACTCTCGCCCTCTCCCGGGCCCACGTGCACACACACATACACACGCCTCCGGCACCCGCATGCACACGCCTGGCCCCGATAACGTTTGCACACGCGCACACACGCACATATTCATCAGCTTCGCTTATAAAAATAGCCTCGGTGATTATACTTCATCGGGCTGACGTTGCCAGGGAATAATTGAGATCCCCTCGCTCCTGCTTTACCAGGTGATTCATTGAGAATGCACTTCGCCCTCGCCTCAGCCCCGCTGAACGCTGCGAGCGCTAAGAATACTTTCTTTTATTGTAACGAGTGACATTTGAATTCATTTTCCTGCCCATTATGCGCCGAGACGGCGGAGACTGCGTGGTTATTACCTGCCCGCCATTATGTAACGTGACAGAAATCCGCCACGGCTCACTGCTGTCGGATGCCTCTGGGGCCCCCGACCCGCGGGTCTCCTGGATATATGAGCTAGGTCCCCACGCGGCCATGGAATCGCCACATGGCTTCAGGCGAGTCACTTTTTGCTCAGGGTCTCAGTTTCCTCATCTGCTCAAAGAGAGTGAAAGGGATGAGCTAGATGACCTTTGAAGGACTTTTCAACCATCCTGCATGTGATCTAGGGTTCAGACGAGGAGCTTGGTCTCCTCCTAAGCATCCTGTCCTTAGGGGGCGAGGGTTGTCTTTGTCAAGGTTGAGAGAGTAAATCCTCCCCTATGAGACCCCCCTCACACCCTGGGGGTTCCCTGGAGCGCCTCCAGCGCCCCTGGGGTGTGTGGATGGGAGGAAGCAGAGGGGGTTTCCAGGCTCCCTCCCCTCCCCAGACAGGACAGCCCTGCTTATCTGATCTCTGAGATCCTGGAAGATTTTGCTTGAACCACAGTATCACTGATGAATAGAAAATATCAGAATAACAACCAAGCCAGGCAGAATAGAAGGAGAGGGGAGAGCAGGAAAGGAGACCAGTGTTTCTCCAAGGAAACGCAGTGCAGTCACAGCTGGCGTTTCAACACGTCAAGGATGAATTTCCCGGTTCCTGAAGAGAAATCAGTAGTTGTTTTCTTCCATCATACAGGCGTCACCTCAAGAATACAGGCTCTGGCACTGTGGAAACTTGACAAGCAAGTTGGGGGACTGCCTCCTTCCCCATCCCCGGGGGTCAGAAGGGGGCCCAGCTCTGGGAGGGAAGGGTAAAGGGGGCCACTTGAACCCTGGCTGGAGGGGTGGGCGTCATCTGGAGCACACTGGCTGAGCCCGGGACCTATGGCCCCACTGCGGGCCCAGAATTCCGGGGACTGCTGGGCGATGTCTGCGGGGTACCCAGGTATACCTCCCGCAGGCTCTGGCTACGTGGGCCCATCTATCCGGGGTTCTTCCTAAGGGCAGCCTGGCATTCTGGGCCCGGCCACACACACAGAAGTGACCTTCAGGCTTCCTCGAGTGCATCCCCAGCCCCAAATCACACTCTTCCTGTTCCATCCCCGCGCTTGGGCCTCACCTCAAATTGTCACACTGTAAAAATAAATGATGTCTCCCTCTGTGACCCTGTCACCAAGGACCCACAGGCTCACTGAGGGTCGTCATGAAGCCACGGTATGGGCGCTGGAAGGCCTGGGAGGTTTTCCAGGGCCCCGTCCCGTTAGAAACAGGTGCTGGTTTCTAACATTGTTGTGAAGCATCCAAATGGCCGTCGAGGATTTCCTACGAAGGCCTGGTGATGGGACCCACAGGCAGTCCAGTGAAACCTGAGTTTGACAAGACACCACTGCAATTTCGACCTTAGTATATTCAAATCCCACGATGGGAGAGAAATGTACAGAAAAAGAAAAGAATAAAAAGGCAATGACGGGGCTTCCCTGGTGGCGCAGTGGTTGAGAATCTGCCTGCCGATGCAGGGGACACGGGTTCGAGCCCTGGTCTGGGAAGATCCCACATGCCACGGAGCAACTGGGCCCGTGAGCCACAACTACTGAGCCTGCGCGTCCGGAGCCTGTGCGTCCAGAGCCTGTGCTCCGCAACAAGAGAGGCCGCGACAGTGAGAGGCCCGCGCATCGCGATGAAGAGTGGCCCCCACTTGCCACAACTAGAGAAAGCCCTCGCACGGAAACGAAGACCCAACACAGCCAAAAATAAATAAATAAATTTATATATTTTTTAAAAAAGGCAATGACAGGGATTTTTCCTACTTCTTAACAATTTCCAGTGTGTCTGGTGTAGTTGATTTTACCTGCAAATGGAGAAAGCCTCCTTCACCTGGGATGGGGTCAGGGTGTACTTCCCTCTCTCCCTCACCCCCTACCCCGCCTCCCACCTACAAAGACTTCCCCTCTCCCCTCCCCTTTGTGCCCTGATGTCTGAAAATCCTTTAACCAATATTGTTTGTTTGTTTACAAAGCTCCTTAGGTTATTATGAGGTCTAACCCCCCACCAGCCCCACCCCACTCCCCATCCCTCCTAACCCCTGAACACCTTCTCCTGTGGCTCCTGGGGGCCCCCTGAGGGCATCAGGGGACTTTGCCCCAATCCCAGCCTTTGGGGAAGCAGGGTTTGGCTGCAGAGAGAGGCTGTGCAGGCCAAGACCACGTGGATCCTGAATGCTCCATCCAGATGGGGGTGGCGAGGCTCCTTAATACTCAGAGTCCAGAATTTCCACAGTGAAACAGGAGAAATCTCCTGCTATGTCATGGATTAAAATTCCAGGTTTGACATCTTGGTCATGGAGCTTTGAACTGACAGTTAAAGCATAACCCAGAGCTGGATGGTAAGAACCTGGGGCTCCTGGCACTTGAAACCACATGTTCTCAAGGAGTTGTGATCTCTGAGTTTTGGAAGATGTGAGCTCTTCAAATTGGAGAACTTTGAATCTAGACAGTAGAGACCTTTCATCAAAAGGGTTGGAAGGCTGCCTCGTCATCATCCTATATGTGAGTTCATAGTTTCACCAAGAAATAATGTGTGTTATTTCTTGTATCAGATGTAATACATTTATTGAATAAATTTTAGAAAATACTTATAACTGTAAAGTCGTGAAGGAAAACCACCTAAAATCAGCAAGTCTGGAAATCACCAAGCTTATCATTTTATTACCTTTAAACTTTTTCTCCATATACACATTATGCATCTTTACACAAAATGGGATAACATGGATAATTTGACAACAGTAAAATGATCTTTCCATGTTGTTAAGCATTCATTCATGCACTCTCCTTGGACAAATTATTGAGCATCTACTGTATATCAGGCACTGTCCTAGATCCTGGAAATATAACAGTTTAAAAATGAATGGATGAACTAAATCCTTTCTCCCATGGAGCTGACATTCTTCTGTTACATCCTGTTAACCAATGGGCTGGTCGTATGATATTCCATTGTGGGGATGTAGCATTATTCATTTAACCAATCCCCTGTGGTTGAGCAGTTAAGTTACTTCTTCTCAACGTTTGCTGAGATGAACATGCTTTTATAGCTGAATCTTTATGAGACACTGTGATCATTAATTTCTTAAAGATGGAGCCCTAAAAGTGGAAGAGCTGAGCAGAGAGATAAATAGATAGATATTTATATACAATGCTTTGGATGTCTACTTCCAAATTGCCCTCCAAAATAAATTGTATCAATGTGGACTTTCCCGAACAAAGGAGCAGGGGACATGGTGGGACTGGGAGGAGAAAGTTAAGGATTTTCTTAGTCTTAAGAAGCAAAAGTATGTGATTGTTCCCAAGACGTTGAAAGCATGGGTTAAAGGCCATTTTCTATGAGACAGGAGGCAGGGAGAGAAGTGAAGGATGAAGAAACCCCGTCGACGCAACAGGGACAATTTCTTTCTCGCAGACGCTTTTGGAGATCCAAAGTCACTTGTGTGTTTCCAGAACACAACACCATGCTCTCCAAAATGTGCTCAGCTCAGAAGGATATCTATATATATATCTTCCACGTCATATATAGTCAGGGATACCAGGTCTCAGAAAGATAAATTATGCAAAAAGAGATTTTTCATCCCAATTTTTGAAATGTCTTTGACAGTTCCCTCTCTGACTTCCTGACCTGTATCACATGGGATGTGGACCCAGAGGCCCACCCATCGTGGGACAGGGACAGGTCCTGGGGAAGATGCCAGGGAGTGCTTCCTTTCTCTGTGATGCTGTTTTCTTCAAGACAATGTGATTTCAAAGTACATTTGGTAGGAGCCTCATACATGGGAAATTGGTATCGGTTGTCACAAAATAAAAGTAACCATAAAAATGAGCCCAGTAGCAACGTGTGACTAAGTTCCAGCCAGCTGCCTCTGCCTGCCACCTCTCTGGACTGCCACCTGGTTCTTCTTGGTTCAAAAGGAAGATGAGGGCTTCCCTGGTGACTCAGTGGTTGAGAGTCCGCCTGCCGATGCAGGGGATGCAGGTTCGTGCCCCGGTCCGGGAAGATCCCACATGCCGCGGAGAGGCTGGGCCCGTGAGCCATGGCCGCTGAGCCTGCGCGTCCGGAGCCTGTGCTCCACAACGGGAGAGGCCACAACAGTGAAAGGCCTGCGTACCGCAAAAGAAAAAAGGAAGATGAGCAAGTGTCAGGGAGGTGTGAAAGCTACCACGGCACCCAATTCGATGCTTGCTTCCACAGCAAGTCAGGACCAAACAGGAATTTACAAAGGGAATACATTTCTCACTGGGGTTTGATGTTCCTCATTGTCATGTCCAATGTGCCATGTAACAGCCACCCTTGTCTCACCGGCAGCATATGTCCCTTGCTGTGAAATAAATACAGGCAGACCTCGTTTTATTGCGCTTTGCAGACAACGGTGGGTTTTGGGTGGGCGGGGGTGGGGGGAGGTTATTTTTTAATTTTTTTTGCAAACTGAAGGCTTGTGGCAACCCTGGGTCGAGTGACGCCGTATTTCCAACAGTATTTGTTCACGTTGTGTCTCTGTGTCACATTCTGGTAACTTTCACAATATTTCAAACGTTTTCATGATCATTATATTTGTTATGTGATTGGTGATCTTTGCTGTGACTGTCGCAAAAGGATTACGGCTCACTGAAGGGTCAGGTGATGGTTGGCATTTTTTAACAATAAAGTATTTTTTTAAATTAAGGTATGTACGTTTTTTTAGACAGAATGCTATTGCACACTTAATAGACAATAGTATAGTGTAAACATAACTTTTATATGCTCTGGGAAGCCAATAATTTCATGTGACGTGCTTTATTGCAATATTTGCTTTTTTGTGGTGGTCTAGAACTGAACCCGCGATATCTCCAAGGTAAGCTTATGTGAGGGTATCAGTGGCTCAAGGGGAGTTTCTTCTATGTCCCGCCCTGTTCCAAGCACTTCACTTCTACTAGCTTATTTAATTCCCCATTTTGCAGATGACAAAACTGAGGCTCAGAGAGATTAGATGACTTGCCTGAGGTCACACAGTGTGTGCAAAGCAGGAATGAGATTTGAACCCACCCAGGCAGTGTGGTGTCAGAGACCTCACTTATGATCACTAGATCATTCTTCCTTCCTGGTGAGTGGGGAGCAGGGGGTTTGGGGCCCATCCAGAAGTCCTGGGTCCCATTCCCTCCCCAACACCTTCTAGCTGAGTGGCCCTGAGCAAGTCCCTTTCCTGCTCCTAGCCTTAGTTTTTCAGTCTGGGAACAAGGATAACGCCTGCCACGGGTGCATGGTGGGTGGAAGGCCTCTGGGCTCTGCAGCCCTGAGAAGGTTAGGGAGGGAGGGCTCTCATCAAACCCATCAGGCGGGGAGAGAGAGGCCAGCCTGGAAGGAGGGGGTCTAGGCCTGCAGGGCTAGAGCATGGCTGGCTTGTTTTCTGGCTCTGAGTGGCTCTCAAAGAGGAGCACTGGGCATGAGATGAGCACAACTGCCCCTCATCAGAGTGAGAGCCCCACCCCCTGGGACCACCTGACAGGGTCCACAGTCACCTGATGACCACGTACAGGTCGTTAGGTACATCCCAGAGCTGTGCCCTTCGGTCTGATATAAGAGGGCCTCTTCTTTTTTGCTGACAACCTTGCACCCTAGAGGTTTCGCATACCCTCTGATCTCTCCCCTCCCCTCCCCGACCAACAGCAAAAGGGAGCATTGGGTCTATGAGAACAGACGGGGCTGATCAGGAGGCCCAGGGTACAATCCAGGGCCTGGCAACCTCACACTGTGCCACCTTCAGCACATCCTCTCGGAGCTCAGTTTCCTCATCTGTGAAATGGGAACAACCCAGGGTCGATTGCCTACTGGATGCCTCCCACCTTTGGGCCTGTGATTGCATTCAATTTTATCCTCAGAAGGGCCCTGGGAGGTGGATGTGTCCCACAGAAGGTGACTCAGTTACTCAAGGTCACACAGCCAGGAAATGGCAGAGTTAGGGGTCCCTCAAGACCCCAGTACCCATGCTTTTCGGAGGTGCTCTGAGTTAGGGCCCAGCTCATTCCCCAGCGAGGCAGGTCTGCTACCTTGCTCCCTCCCAGCATCTGAAGATGCTTCCAGCTGGGGCTGAGCAAGGTGCTGGGGAAGGAGGTTGTGGCTGGGTCCTCAGAACCCACTGAGGTTTTACAATAAAACAGCCCAGGGAGACATCTGGCCGCTCTGCCCTGGATAAACCTCACATCAACCCCGTGTGGAAAGGAGGACCATCTCCATTCCACAGATGAGAAAACAGAGGCCCAGAGATTTTAAGCAACTCACCCAAGGCCACTGTATTGTTTCCTGTTGCTGCTGTAACATATCACCACACATTTAGGCTGAGAAAAACACAAATGTATTATCTTACCGTTCTAGAGGTCAGCATCTCAAAATGAGTTTCATGATGCTAAAATCAAGGTATCAGCAGGGCTGCATTCTTCCTGGACATTTTAGGAGAGGACTGGTTTCCTTACCTTGTCCAGCTTCTACAGGTCTCCTGTATTCCTTGGCTCATGGCTCCTTCCTCCATCTGCAAAGCTCATCACTCTGACCTCTGCTGCTCTCATGATATCCCCTTCTCTGTCTGACCCTCCCCCCTTCCTCTGGTAAGGACCCTCGTGATGACATTGGACCCACCCAGATAATCCAGGATAATCTCCCGTCTCAAGATCCTTAACTTCACGGTCTCTTTTGCCATGTAAGGTAGCATGTTACCGTTTCCAGGGATTAAGACAAGGATGTCTGGGGTGGGGGGCGGGGGGGGCACTATTCTGCCTTCCATAGCCACACAGGAAGAAAATACCCAAACCAGTTTGAACCCAAGCCTGACTGGCTCCAAAATTTGTTTCTGCTCCTGCCAGACTCCACAAGTCCCTTAAGAATGGTAGACAGTGCTGTCAGATAAAATACAAAATAAATACATTTTGTAGTATAAGTATATCCCCAACATTGTATGGGATATACTTATACTACATTTTATTTCTTGTTTATCTGAAATTCAAATTTCACTGGGCATCCAGTGTGTTTTTATTTACTAAATCTGGCAACCCTAAAAGCCAAAAACTATCTCAGGAAGAAAAGAAGCACCTGTATGGGAATATCTGGGTCTAAGTCTTAGTTCCAGCCAGGGACTCCTTCGTCTCCCTTCTCTGAGCCTCAGTTTGTCCATCTGTAAAGTGGGGATGTAATGGTAACCACCCCCCCACACACAAACAGATGGCATGGTTAGCACAAAGGAGAGAGTGTTTGCACACTGCAGAGAGCTGTGCCCACCCGAGGAGCCTGCTCTACCACCAGGCCCCCTCCCCGCCCCCCCCACCAATCCACTGGACCGGGAGAAGAGGTTATTCCCAGGGCCCAGCCCAGATGGGGCTTAAACTCCAGTCAGACAGGAGCCAATTTCCCCAGCTCATTATCCCCAACCAAATTAGGAGCAGCCTGGGCTGCGCCACTCCTGGCTTAATTGGGGCTCACAGATGCCCTTGCCCCTTGCCTTCTTTCTTTTCCCACTCCCCTGTCCCCAGCCGTGCCGTGCCTTGAGGGAGCCAGAGGTGCCCAGGCCCTGCCACCTGGGCCCTCACAGACGCCCTGGTGTAATCAATTAGAGCCAGGCCAGGCCGAGCGCATAATGGGGCACCGCTGGGCAGCTGGGCCCCGCATTGATCCCAGCCCCTGGTGACCCACAGGGAGGCAAGGCAGCCAAGACAGCCCCGCAGATGGCAGTCTCCAGGGTCCTCTGCCCTCAGCCCGACCCAGGGCTGGCTGGTGGATGGATAGACAGGCCTCTGCTCCTGGTGGACCCCAGATGAGCCTGGGAGGCTGGACTTTGGTGTTTGATCCCCCAAAAGAATCAGAAATATTCAGGAAATACTGTCCTGCTGGGGTCCAAGTATCCCCCCAACTGGAGCATCTTTCATCCCTCCAAACCCCTGGATGCCCCCTGTGGCCCCTATTCTGACCAGGCCCGGCCCCCCGAGGGGAGCCAGGGCAGAGGCTCTGAATGCAGCCGGGCAGAGGCAGACGGGAGCTTTCTTTGAAGAAGCCTCTCCCCGGGTCTCCCCGGCTCCCTTCCCATCACAAAGATTGGTCAGACTGGCAGGGGGCCTGGGGGAGGGGCCGGCGGTGGCCACTGGACTCCCATCTGGGGACCATGAGGAGGCCTGAGGGGGGGCCTCTGCCTCTGTTGCCACTATGGATGCTGCCTGAGTCCCCACCCAACTCCCGTCGCCCCAGGAAGGAGGGACGGAAGCTTTGGAACTGGAGAAGGGTGTGGAGACTCAGGGAGGCGACATGGGCCTCCTGCATATGTGGGGACTGGGGGTAAGGCCGTGAGGGGATATTGTGTGGGGTTCAGGGTTACACTGCCCGAGCGCAGGGACTTCTCTGCGTCTGGATTACTCTGTTATCCCCCATGAGGACACACAGTAGGTGTTAAGAACTATTTACAGGATGGGGGTCATGTGGCGTCTGTGTTGCTGAGCACCCGTGAATGGGCCTGTAAAGGAGTGTGTGTGTGTGTGTGTGTGTGTGTGAGAGAGAGAGAGAGAGAGAGAGAGAGGGTATGTATGCGAGTGTACGTGACTATGTATGACAGTATGTGATTGTTTGTGTGTGTGTGTATTTACGTGTCCATGTGGCATTGTTTTCTTCCTCTGGGTGAGCATGTATATCTAAGAAAAGACCTGAGGGCTTTGCTTCCTGCCTGGGAGACTCCAGGCCCTGGAGCACCCCAGCCGCCTGCAGTGGGAGCTTCCCTGTCCAAGTGCAGATGAAATACAAATTTGGAAAGACAAGGTGATATGAAAAGAATAAAATAAAAATCACCTCTAGTGACACCACTTAGAAACGTGCCTGAGAGGAAGTGCTCACCTCACAGCCCTATGGGACAGTTACTGACAAGAGCTCATTTTACAGATGAGAAGCGTGAGGCTGGGAGAAGCCAGGGGTCAGGGCTGAGGTGCCAAGTGGGGGTGCCGAGACCAGGCATTGAGGAGAACACTGCCCTGCAGACAGAAAGGAACCTAGGTTTCCCTTTGGGGCTGAATTTTTTAAGTCACATGCCCAGCGCAACAATGTTTGTGGAATTGAATTGAACCCAACCCAAGAAGCTCTAGCAGGCTTTAAGTCTCACACCTGCCACCAACTGGCTGTGTGACCTTGGGCAAGTTCCTCGCCCTCTTTGGTCTGTTTCCCTCAGCACCACTTCTTCCAAAAGCTTAGATCTCAGGGAGGATCCATTCCATTCTCCTTCCTGATATAGGACTCACCCCCTTTCCCCTAATAACCAATGAGAGATCTGCCCAACTGCTGCTTACACTCCTCCCCAGATGGGGAGCTCACTCCCTCCAAAAGCACCAGGTTGCACTGTTGGCCAGTTGAGCCACACAGGAAGGGCATATGGACTCAGAAGCCAGACTGCCTGGGTTCTAGACTTGCCTCACGTCATAGCAGCTGTGCCTTACTAACCTAGCAGTGCCTCAGTTTTCCCATCTGTAAGATGGGGATATTTAATTCACAGGACTTTAGGTGATTATAAGAGATCCACTCTGCCTCAGTAGCTGTCTTTAATGCTACATGAAATGCTGTGCATCCTTCCTGCACCCACGCCCCCAAAAAAGGAAGCATTGGAGCCAAAGAAGGATGGCATGGGGATGAATAGTGCCGGGCACAGAGCGAGTGCCATCAAAGTGCTCATTACTATTATCACTCACAGAACCCTTCCCTGTGTTCAGATGCATCCTCCTCCTTGTCACTTCCACTTACTAGTCCTCAAGCAGGAATGATCTCACCCACTTGACAGATGAGGAAATTGAGGCCAGAGGGAGAAAGCTACTCTCCCAGGTCACCCCTTGGCATCCTGAGCAGCAGGGTTGCCGCCCCTCTAGGGGCTGGTTCTTCACCGTGTCCGTCTGTCCTTGCCTGTCTGAGGCTGAGCGGGTATGGGCTGGGAGGCCAGAGAGAGGGGGTGGGGGCTAAAGCCCCACTCCCCAGTCAGGGACTTGGTGCCGGATGAGTGGGTTACAGTCCATCCACCGGGCGCAGGCTGGTTAATTGCCGACGCGCGGCCGCTGCCCTGGACCATGACACAGGGCCCTGACAGACGTGATTTATGAGGGTCCTCGGCAAAGCGGAACCCACTCAATTGCCTATTACCTCACTTAGCAGACACCTTGTCACCGCCAGAGAGCCGGGTGTTAAAAATACAAACCAGGCGGCCGGCAGGCCCTGCACACCGGCCCTCCACCTGCTCCGAGCCAGATAACTGCCCCCTCACCAACCCCCACTGGCCAGAAGACCTGCTGATCTCCAGCCAGGCTGGGGTTTGGGAGAAGATGATGAGGCCGGATTCGAGATGTGGATGTCATCGGGCATCAGCGTCTGGGTGGGGAGCAGGATGGCCAGAGCAGGGACGGAGCTTGAATTTAGCGTCTGTGGGCCCAGCCCCCTCAATGCAGGAACAGTGGCTGACCCAGATGCCTGTGTTGTTGTCAGGGACAGAGAGGCCCTGAGTCAGAACCTGCCTCTACCCTCTACTAGCTCTCTGACCTCAAGAGACTCCCTTAGCCTCTCTGGGCCTCAGTTGCCTCATCTGTAAAATGGGTTATCCAGAGGATTAAATGAGTTAATACACGAAGTGCAATTAGGAGAGTGTCTGGCACATTGCAGACGCCCAGAAGTATGGTCACTGTAATATTCTTTTTCTCCTCCTCCCAAGCACTCAGCACTGGGCCGGGCTCTCGTGGGTTCTAATCAATCAGTATACCATCATCATCATCATTATCATCATCATCATCATCACCACCACCATCAGCAGCAGCAGCACCAACATCACTCAGGAAGATGGGTCAGGCAGCTCCTGGTAGTGGGAGCCGCTCATCTTGACGATGACATTAACCCCTGACATTCACACGGGTTTGTATAGCTACCAAGAGCTTACCCTGATGCTGTCCCACTTCCTCCTCCCGGTTCTGAGGGGACATGGAAGCCCAGAATTCTCTCCAGCATGGCTTTGAGGCTGTACGCAGCAAACTCTCCCACTGCTTCTCCACCCGTTGTTGTGTGACTTCTGGCCAGTTTGGTCCCTCTCTGAGCTCTGGGAGGGGTCAGCTCGGCTTCTGGGGGTGTCAGTGCAGCCCCAAGTCAAGGAACCACTCACTGTTCAGTGGACAAATGGCCTGAGGTCCTGGGCTGGTGGCCGGCATTCCCAGACCTGACAGGACCTATCAAAGTCCCTGCCCCAGAGCCACACCTGCTTCCGTCATGAATCACCCACCTCCCTGGGGCCCCAACCCAGGTCCCTCAGCCACACTGGGGTTTTGAACCAACATAAAAGGAAGCCACAGTTGAGGTTTTTCAACAAGGTCATATTTTCACTCAGCAAATATTCCAGCTGAGATAGAGGCAACATGTCCTCTGCCTCAAGGAGTTCACACTTCAAGCAGTAGGATAGTGGCTTCATTTGGAACAGGGGGCTCTGCAGGAACAGACAGGGACACTCACAGCAGAGGCACTGAAGCTGTGATGTGAAGGAGGAGGAGGGAAAAGGGGAACTAGCTATAGGGGAAGGGGGTCTCGGGTAGGAGGAACAGCACATACAAAGGCTTGGGGGCTGGAGAAAGTGCCAAGAACTCAGTGCAACAGGACTGGAGCAAATTGAAAGAAGGGGAAGGTGGCAAGAGAGGGCAGCATTTTCCAAAACTTCCCACATTGGAGGGCAAAGCCAGGGAAGGATTCAGTCATGTGGGTCCTTCATTCATTCACCCTCTTGGTCATCCAACAGTTACTGCTTACCTACTCCCTGCCAGGCCTTGTTGGGAGCTGGGGAGAGGGAGACAAACAAGGGATCACATGAGACAGGTGAGGGAAGTCCAGAGGTCATGAGCAGAGCCAGTGGGGAAGGCATCAAGGAAGACTGCTTGGAGGAGGGGGCCCCAAGCAATCTAGAAAACGCCTCCTCGTGCCTCTAAACTGAGCTCAGGTGTCAAGGGCAATATCGGTCCCAAAGTTCTCCCTGCTGTCAAGGGCAAGGAAAGTCCAGAATTCTCTGGTAAGCTGGATATTCACTCATTCATTCATTCTCCCAAGCAGAATGACAGGCAGAGAAAACTCAGACCCAGGCCTGTGCTCAGAGTCCCCCAGTGCTTCTGGGAGGGAGACAGGTGAGAATAAACAAATGCAAATCGGTGTCAAGGGTGATAGAAGGTGGACACCCAATACTAGCTGGCAGAAGAATCACTTGGGAGCCTTGAAACAAAAAGACTTCCAGGCCTGGCCTCAAGCCGCTGACTCTGCCTCTTGGGATCAGGGCAGGGAATCTGGATCCTAAAAACCCACACTGGGTGGAGAGTGCTCAGCCTGGCACCAGCCTGCCGACTGTCATTTCAGAATCTGGCCGTGCCAAGAGCACTGAGCCCCTGAGTGGCTGGGCTGATCAGGTGGCAGCCAGGACTGGCTCCTGCTGACTTCAGGTCTTATTTTAGCCTCTGGTGTGTCCCTGGGAGGCCCAATGGGAGGAGACTGAGTATTTTATAAGGGGGATTTGCACGGGTATTTTCAGTCCCCATGGAGGGTCAGGTTGGCCCTAGCCAGCTGGCCCTGCAAAAGAAGAAGCCAGGTGCTGAAACAGAATATGACCCACCACCCTTCATTCACCCTGGAGAAGCTGGTCCCCTTGGGCCCTGGGCTGGGGGCTTTGCAGTGAGAGATGGGCCGGAGAAGCCCACGTGGGCTGCGTCAGACCTGTCACCTGGTGGTTCCGAATAGCTTGCGACTCCATGGTCGCAAAAGAATGGCCAGGCAGGTGGCATCGTCCCCTTTGCACAGGTGCAAAAACTGAGGCTTGGAGAGGCCAAGGCCAGTGTCATAGACCAAGTCAACCCCAAGTCCTTGTGACAATGAACTAGACTTTTGCTTAAAAGGCAGCCTCAGTGTCTAACAAACACCACGCCAAGCTGGTGATTAATAATCCTTGTGACAGCCAGCACTTACCTGGCCTTGTACTAAGCACCGAATACCTTTTATTACTACCTCATTTTCATCCTCATGACCACCTACAAAGCAGATACTAACAGGGTGCCCATTTGATAGCTGAAATAAAGCCGCTACCCACCTTGGGAGTCAGGCGGAGGGTCTGTGGAGCCCTGAGTTCTCAGTGACCCTTTCCCTCCCCAGACCACCTCCCCAAATCCTCCCAGCCCTAATTCCTGCTCTGACGGGCCCCTGAGGCAGAGGCCAGCAAGGGGGTTAAGAAGATACAAGAGGCACAGCATCCTCTGGGCTTCGTTCTACCTGCCAGGTGGAAGCCGGCAGGCTAGGGTTGATAGGCAAAGCCGGAAGCCTGGGTTCAAATTCCAGCTCTGCCCTAGCCTAGCTGTGGTTCCTTAGGAAGGTCTCTGGCCTTTCTGAGCCTCAGCTTCCCCTTCGGAGAAGTGGGAACATGTCTTCCCACCCAGTTTACCTCCCAGCATGGAGCATTGGGTCAAGTGAGCAGGAAAATGCTTCCCTGCCTACAGACCAGGAGGGGCTGGGAGATGCCCGAGGCCCCCCAGCTGGGCAGGGAGCAAATGGGCCCTTACGAATCATACACCACTGTCAGAGTGACCATTGAGGGGGAGACAAGGACCAGTGGGGGCAAGTTAGCAGTGCTGAGACGCAGTAGCCGAGAGCTTTCCTGACCCATGGGCTGGCTGTTCTCAACAACAGAAGCGGGGGAAGCACAGGTGCTGGAGTTTAATCCAGGCTCCTCCTAACCAGCTGGGTGACCCTGGGCTCATTACTAAAGCTTTCTGAACTCTCTTTTCTCCTCCTGGAAATGCGGACAATCATAGCAGGCCTGTCATGAGTTCCCAGTGAGGCAGGGGGTGTGGAGTTGCCTTTTGAAAGGGGAGGCACCAGAAACTCTGGTGGAGTGAAGGGACTTGCCCGAGGTCACAGTGAGTTCCCGATGCCCCTACCCGGCCCACGGGTCTGAGGAGGGAGGGTCAAGGAACATGGGGATCAGGGAAGGGCCCCCAGGAACCTGGGCATTGGAAAATGCAGGATTGGCATTTGCAGGAATAGCCCAGAAGGGCACTCCGGGTGGAGGAAGCAGGCAAGGCAAAGGCCTGGAGGCTGGACAGCAGGGAGCATGCGTGGAGAACAGCAAGGCATTTGGATGGCTGGAGCTCAGGATGAGTGAAGGTCTGCAAGTAGGTGTGTGGAAGGTGGCTTTTCATCTGTGCGTGTGTGTGTGCGCACGTGAGCGTGAGCGTGTTTCTTCTGCCATGGATCCCCCATTAACGTGCCCGGTATTTGTTTGCTCAGTTCCGGCTCTCCCGAGCCCCCTGCCGCCTCCTTGCTCCCCGTTTGCCAGTCCGCTCTCTCTCCCTCTCACGGGGGCTCCATGGGTCACTGAAACTGAAACAAGCCCCTGCTCTGATCGTTAAACCAGATGCCCAGGCCCCACCCCGCCTGGGCCCCATCCCAGGTCAGAAGGAGCGATGGAGCGGCTGGCGAGGCCTCGCCCCAGCAGCATCGGACCATGGGGGGCCTCGGTTCCCAGAGGGACAGGGCCAGACGAGGGGAAACCCAATCCCTGACACATGGAGATCATTTGCAGAAGGAACAAAATCCACGACCAGCTCCAAACGGACGCAGTGGGGAGGGAAGGGGGGACTGGCTGGGGAGCACTGCGGCCAATGGGAGAGGGGCCGAGGCAAGCTCTGGCTGGTGCCAGACCAGGCTCCAAGGCTGGGAGACTTGGGCCAGGCTCCCACCCTCTCTGGGCCTCCAGGTCCCCCTCTCAGATATGGTGAGGACTAAGAGAGACAGCTCACAGCCATACCTGACCCTGTGCCCAGCACACAGTCAGCCTCAGCAAACGGAGTTGATATATAGATGAGGCAACTGAGGCCCAGAGAGATTGTGTGACTTGCCAAAGGGCACACAGCGAGTCAGCATAAGACCAGGACTGGAATCTCTCAGAAGGCTCTGGGGAAATATCTCCACAGGGAAGGGTCAGAGGCGGGTGGCCACCATTTGCCAGACTGGACACGGAGTGGCCTTTGTCTCCCCAAGGGCAGCTTCCTCTTCTACTCATTTCACTCGGAGCCCGAGGGCCCCCAGAGTGGCTCCCACCTGTTTTGTTTTGTTTTTAATTCGCATATGACACAATTTACCCATTTGAAGTGTAAACTCAAAGGGTTTTGGTATATTATATAAACTTTTTTAATTGTGGTAAAATATATCTAACATAAAGTTTGCCATTTTAAACAATTTTAAGTGGACAATTCAGTAGCATTAAGTACATTCATAACGTCATAATCTTGTGCAACCGTCACCACTATTTTCAAAACTTTTTCATCACCCCAAACAGAAACTCTGTACCCATCAACAATGACCGCCCCCCCATTCCCTCATCCCTGCAGCCCTTGTTAGCCTCTTTTCTACTTTCTGTCTCTATGAATGTGCCTATATAAGTGGAATCACACAATATTTGTCCTTTTGTGTCTGGCTTCTTTCACTTTGGGTTTTCAAAATTCATCCACATTGTAACATGTGTCAGTATTTCATTCCCTTTTTTTTTTTTTTTTTTTTTTTTGCGGTACGCGGGCCTCTCACTGTTGTGGCCTCTCCCGTTGCGGAGCACAGGCTCCAGACGCGCAGGCTCAGTGGCCATGGCTCACGGGCCCAGCCGCTCCGCGGCATGTGGGATCCTCCTGGACCGGGGCACGAACCCGCGTCCCCTGCATCGGCAGGTGGACTCTCAACCACTGTGCCACCAGGGAAGCCCTTTCATTCCTTTTTAAGGCTAACTAATACTCCATTGGATGGATAGACCACATTTTGTTATTTTCATCTGCTATGGGCACTTGGGCTGTTTCCACCTTTTGGCTGCTATGAATAATGCTTCTGTGAACATGGGTGAGCAAGTATCTGCTGGAGTCCCTGTTTACAAGTCCTTTGGGTGAGTTAGTACCTAGGAGTGGAATTGTTGAGTCACAGGGTGACTCTATGTTAGCTTTTTTGAGGACCCGCCAAACTGCAGCTGCACCAGGAGCCTGTGGCCCCCTGGCTCGGAGGCCAGCCCGTGAGAAGATGTAGGGACCGTGTCCCAGCACTGGTCACCTCTCACCTGAACCTTCCCGGGAGACTCCTTGCCGCCCCGCCTCTGACTCAGCTCCTCCAGCCTGGGGAGATCACCTCCAAACTCTCAGGCTCCAAGACTGAGCCATACATGGCTCCCCATCGCTCTCTGGATAAAATTCTCAGGCATGGTGCCCTCCTGACTCCAGGCTGGGTGAGGGTCCCCCCAAGGTTCCACTGCTGCTCTGTCCACCCACCACAGCACTTATCTCGTGCACTGGGCTTTCTACTGACTCACCTGTCCCCCTACTTGGTGGAGAGCTCCTCGAGGTTGGAGACCGTGTCTAATGTATGTCTCCTCGTGGTCCTGAATATAGGAGGTGCTCAATAAATAAGCGTATTTCATAGATGAAGAAATGGGGCTCAGAGAAGGAAATTAACCCCCCTGAGGACACAGAGCAGGGAAGCGAGGGTAACCTGAAACAGGTTACCTTCCAACTCAAGAAGAAGGTATCTGAATATCAGCACATAACTGATATTCAGAACATATTAAGTGCCAGTTCCTTCCCACCCCTTGCCTTGGGGAGCCTAAACGAACCTGCGTCCAGCCCAAGCCCTACCTCTAACTCGCTATGTGACCTCGAGCAGGGCTGTTGCCCTCCCTAGGCCTCAGTTTCCCATCTGCGATCTGGGGGCTGGAATTCGAGGCTCCTCCAGCCAGCCACCACCCCCCACCTCCGAGCGGATTCCTAACAGCTCAGCTGGACCCCTCAGGCGGCCCCTCCTGCCCACAGGTAATTAGAGGAACTCAGTGGGGGTCGAGGGCAGGGGGAAGCCCCAGCAGGCAGCTCCTTCCTCAGAAAGGGGCCCCTCAACGCTGCCCGCCCAGCCCCTGCTGTGAGAACAAAAGGCCTTGTGGACGTTCAAAGCAAGGCACCGGGCGGGAGGCCAGCGTGGGCGGCCGCAGAGATGGCCACGGGGCTCGTGGCGGGGATGGCCGGCAACTGGAAGCTGTCCCCATCCATCAGTCAGCGGTGACAGCTCCCGGGGCCCTGCGGCCCCCTGCAGCCCAGCCAGCTGACCATACCAGCTACAGTGGGCCCTCCCTCCCCCACCTGGTGGCTCCAGCCTGATGACCTGAATAATGGAGCTGCCTTGAGCATCCAGCCACAGTGACAGACACCTCTCTGACCCAGGCCTCTCACACTCTGCCACTGAGGGTTACTTTCTCGGCCACAGCCCTGGCCACTGGCCCCCAATGTGGAGAGAGAGATGTGACATTCTGATGGGGCCATGGAGCCTGGGGTAGTGTGGCCAGGGACCTGGGTGTCCAGGAGATGACCAGAGCTTGGCCTTGCTTGCTGCCAACCTTCTGTGTGACCCTGGGCAAGTCTTGGTGCCTCTCTGGGCCTCGGTTTCCCCTTTTGTGAAATGAAGGTGTTACATCCCAGCTCCAATGTCTGTATTCTGTGATGCTCAAGTGTCCGGGGAGACAAGTAAAGGCAAGGGTGACGTGAGCCAGGTGGCCTGGTTTCAGATCTCGCCTCTGCTTGCCCTTGATGTGTGACCCCAGGCAGGTTACTCAATGCCTGTGAGCCACTTCTCCTTCTCATCTGTAAAATGAAGACTATCCCCTCACTTCAAGAGATAACTGTGAGGCTGAAATGAGATCACAGCCGTAAAGCACTCAGCGCAGGGCCTGGCATGGAACTTACAGACACAGACCATCAACCACGTGACTAGTTAATTATTGTGTCGTGAATGCTGGGAAGGAAAAAGAGTAAAGGGTCCAGGAAAGGGTACTGAGAGGCAGGGTTGGAGATAAGGCTGGAAGAGCATCCTGGGCCAAAGGAACAGCTGGTGCAAATGCTCAGAGTTGGGACCAAGATGGGCAGTGTTTGAGGGATACGATGGAGGGGAGAGATGGAGGGAGGGGGACCAGGCAGTTTCGAGGGTCTGGGTTTGCTGGGTGGCCTTGGGGAAACTGCCTGACCTCTCTGGTCTCCACAGCTGTGTCTGTTACAAAAGCTCCATGCTGGGATCTGCCTCATGGAGTACGAGGAGGAAAAGGAGGCGATGGGCTAGAGTGCTTGGAACAGCCCTGAATGAACTAAGCACTCAGGACCTGGAAGCTATTTTGTATCATCGTCGTCCTCGCCATTGTGCAGCACACTGAGTAGTTTGACAGATATTATTGGCTTTCTGTCACCAGGTGCTTATCTTTCAGAGAACACTGGAGGCCGGGGGTGTCGATGGGTAGATAGTTCCTACAGCTTGGGTGGTAAAAGAAAAAAAAAATTGGAAACAACCTAAATGTCCATCAGCAGGAGGATGACTCAATGAGTAATGACATATTCATACTGTGCACGAGTCTATCGCAGTGACAGTGTGTCAACTGGAGCGTCACGTATCAACAAGGATCAGTCTCAAACGAGGATGTCGAGCCAAAAAAGCAATCATGGAAAACACATATGGGACGCTTGCATGTACAGAAAGTTTTAAAACATGCCAAGCCGTGCCATAGACCATGTGTGGATACGCACATAAGTGGTGGAAATGAAGACCGGGTGGAGGGAGTGATAGAAACCAGCTCAGGAGAGTGGTTCTCCTGGGGGGCCACCCCAAGACTCCCTTTCTGTCCCCTCCGCTTTAGTTTTATTATTATCTGTCATATGTATTTTAATCTTTTTTGTTTATCATTAGTGTTCCTTACAGGAACGTAAGCCCCATGAGGTTAGGGATCTTGTCCTGATTAGGTCTGTGCTGTGTCCCCAGAGCCTAGAATGGTGCCTGGAATAGAGTAGGCTCTCGGTAAATGAGTATTGAATGGGAAGGAGGGAGGGAGGGGAAGAGGGAGGGAGGGAGGAAAGAAAAGATGCTTGAGAGGGAATAAATTAGCATTGCAGAGAGAAACACAAGGCCTTCCTTATACAAAAGAAAACGCCAGAACCCCAGGTGAAACCAGAGGGTGGCTTGAGAAAATGGAGAAAGACCACCCCCTTATCACTTCTGCCCCGGAGGGTCCTCGCTGCCCCACCTCATGACTCAGGGACCCCCAAGCACCTGACACCCTCCCTGGAGCTGGGACGGGACCCTGTGGTACGAGGACAGTCCTTGCTCCCACCTATTGGGAAAGAAGGCAGGACACGGGGTCCATGAGGCCACGGGGAGTCCGCCTGCCTGGTATGAAAGAGGTTCGTCATCTCTGAGTCAGGGTAGCCCAAGAAATACAAACGCAGTGACACTGGGCCCAGAACAACCGTGTTCTTTACCATCATGGTCTCCCCCGATGGCCTGAGGTCAAGGTCGCCCACCCGACGTAGACCCACCAAGCCAGACACCCTCTGCCCACAAGCCCAGGTCGCCTGGGTTCCCCCACACACAATTTTTCCCAGGCACTTTTCTCCATCCCTAGTTCCCATCTCTCCCGGACCCTGCAGCAGCCTCAGGGCTCATCCCCCTAGGACCACTCTGACCACTCCCAACCCTCTCCTACAGCTGACCAGGCCCCTCTCTTGGCCCTGCCTCCACGGCCCCCATGACCTTGGGGCTGCGGTTTGTGCTCCAGCCAGAGGCCCTGTCTCCCGCTTCCCAGAGTCACCCCTCCAGTCCCCCCCACCCCACGCTGTTGCTTCCTCAGAGGTCCCCTCCCTCTTTGCAAACACTGTTACCTTCACTCCTTCCCCCCCCCCTCCCCCTCCCCCTTCGCAACCCCCAGCCACCAACGCTGGATGGTTCCTCCTTGTCCTTCAATAACTCAGCTTATATGTAAGTCCCCACACCACCACCACCACCACCAGGAAGCCTTCCTAGACTTCCCAGGCTAGGTCAGGTTTCTCCTGGGGGCTCTCTCAGCACCCTGGGTTTCCTGAGACAAAGCCTGCTGCGCTCGGAAGTGTGAGCTGCAGGGGGGCAGGAACCATGTTCTGTTCATAACTGTAACCCCAGTGCTGGGCCCAGGGCGGGGACTGGTTACATACCTGTTGAAGGAATGAATGAATGAGAAAACCACACCCGTCACACCTGGATTTAAGTCCCAGGATCCTTTGGAAGGTCCAGACACAGGTATTCAAAGCCGTCTGAACTCAAGGCCTCCGGGGGTCTGCACGGCCCACAGCCCCTTCCTGCAGGGAATAAAGATGTAGAAAGTTTACCGCCTATTCCGAGCACTCGTCCAACCCCACCTGTAATTCCCCCGCCAAGTAAAGTGAGCATGATATAGCTGATAAAACTGCATTCAAATTCCCCTCAGCCCGATTTCCCTACAGGAAAATGGTGGAACCCTAAATCTTGATGGGCATGAAGTATAGCCAGGGGGTGGGTGAGAGCTGCAGTGCTGGGAGAAACCAGGGAGGGGAGAGCTGCAGGCTCATAAATTGCCCGGAGCTGCTGCCCTAGAGGCTCAGCCCAGAGGAGGCTTCCTGAGCGGCTCCCACGGTGGCAGGGAGGTGGACCCTCCCCCATGCAGCCTGGAACACTATCCAGATCAGCCTGGAACATTCAGGGGGAGGAATTACTAACCCTTTTAAGCCTTCAGCCCCCCTGAAGCACCTACTTGAATTAATCCCTTCAACAGCCCCAGGAGGAAAGTGCGTTCATCATGCCCCTGTTTCCAGATGGGGAAACTGAGGCTCAGAGAGGTCCGATGACGTGCCCCGGGTCACACAGCTAATTAGTGCAGAAGAGGCAGACTGAGACCAGGCTTGAGGATTTCAGTGGTATGGGGAGGGGATCTTTAAATAATAGCTTTTTCTTTTTCACCCTCTTTATATCCTTACAACTTCCTGTCTTTGGCAGCTCCAACACATGCCCACCCCCCTTCACAGCAAAGGGAGTGCAGACCTCGTGAGATCTCAAAGAGGCAGGAAACACCATCAAGGCAGGTTTCTCATAACAGCGTTTTCTTTCCATTGTGTTTATTTATTTATTTTTTTTTTTGCGGTACGCGGGCCTCCCACTGTTGTGGCCTCTCCCGTTGCGGAGCACAGGCTCCAGACGCACAGGCCCAGCGGCCATGGCTCACGGGCCCAGCCGCTCCGCGGCATGTGGGATCTTCCCGGACGGGGGTACGAACCCGTGTCCCCTGCATCGGCAGGCGGACTCTCAACCACTGCGCCACCAGGGAAGCCCCCATTGTGTTTATTTTTGAAGACACCTTCTGTTGACGGCCACTGATACTGATTTTCTGTTATGTTCAGCAATATAAAGCTTCCTTTTAAAAATCTCTTTGTGTGCTTGACGTGAGTGACTTAAAGAAAATATTAGGTAAATAACACAGGTGGTAATGAGTCATCCCCCAAATCCACAGACATTAACCTCTTCTTCTATCATATGTCAGTGTGATGTCATTGCCTCTGCCCTGAGGCAGAAGGCGGGAATTTTTGCCTGCTTAGTTCATGGATTTATCCCAAGTGGCCTAGAACAGTGCTTGGCACATAGTAGGTGCTCAATAAATATATGCGAAATGAAGACGGTGGAGATACAGGAGTGGGGTATTGAAAACTTGTGGAGCCAGCCCCTTTCTCTGCGATTCTAACATCCTCCGATCCAGATATTCTATTGTTGTCCAAGATTCAACAGACCCTGATTCTGGAGTCCTAGGGTGCTGGGAGCCCAGGATCTTGGCTCTGTGGTTCTACAATGCTATTGTTCTCCATTCCTCAGGCCCTCTGCGGCTCAGACGTGTACGCGGTTGCTCTAAGACCCTAAGAACGTGGCTGTAATCGTGTGATGCTTGCTATGAGGCAGCCAGGACCAAGGCTGCAGAAGCAGGTCCTCTGGCTGATGCTGAGAGAGTGAGTGGGGGGGGGCTGGGGAAGAGGAGGGGGCAGACACGCAGAGAGCAAGAGGAAGAGGAAAAAGCAGAGAGACAGAAAGACGGAGGATGGGAGTTGGAAAGACAGAGAGCAGAGAATTGAGGGAAGAGAGAGAGAGAGCAGAGAGAAGGGAGTGAGGGGGAGACAGAAAGGAGAGAAAGAGAGGTGGGGAGATCCGGGGAAAGAGAGAGCAGCCCCCACCTCCACACACACCTGGCCCCTCATGAACCCGTGCTTCCTGCCCTTCCCCAGGGCGAGGGGACAGGCTGCCCTAGCCCACCCCTCCCTGCCAGCTGTGGGTCCTCGCTCTCCTCCCACAGGCGTGGTGGGGTGTGGCCTTGCCCTCTAGGAACGAGCTTGCTGCAGGAAGAGGCGGTGGAACCCCAACAAGCACACGGACCGGGGAAGGGGGATGTTCCTGTTTTCCAAATGCAGGTGCTGCTGCCAGCGCTTCTGAGAGGGATGCTGCCTAAGCCCTTCCTCTGAGCCAGGCATGCCTTAGGCACCATGCAGGCATCAGCTCCTGTGATCCTCACGGCAGCCCCGTAAGGTAGGTATGTCGGTTCCATTCTAAAGAAAAGAGAACTGAGGTGCAACAAGTTTCTACATCTTGGTCAGGTCAGTAAACAGAGCTTACTAAAGATTGGATGAATGGATGAGTGGGTGGATGGATGGATGGATGGATGGACAGGTAGATGGGTGGATGGATGGATGGATGGGTAGGTGGATGAGTGAGTGGGTGGATGGAGGGAAGGGAAGGAGAGAGAGAGGATCGTTTAATGGGTGACTACAGGACAAACAGCACATCCTCATGAAGGGTGCCTCTGCCCTTTTCCAGAATCTTCCAGTCATCTACCACCTTCTTCATCCCAATCCTGTCCAAGACACATCCCTATAACATAATATCAAGATAATGACTGCAGGAAAGAACTGTAAGGAAATAAGAACAAAGCTTCAAATACTGGTGAGACCTGCCAAACAAGAGGAAACCAGCCCTGAGAACATAAAGAAGAATGAACAGCTTAAGCAAAGGCCTGAAGTGGGAACCTAGTGGAACTGGGCATATTTAAGGAGCAGAACTGAGAGCTGTGGAGCTGAGGCCTTGCAAGTAAGGAGAAGAAGAAGTCATCACGGGTGGAGTTTGCACTGGGTTTGAAGCCACGGGTTTCGGACAGAGGACTGACCTGACCACTGACACGGTGCCTGGCTTACCGTTGCTCCCAGAGGGGAAGGGACAGGGATGGGAGTGAGAGATGGAGCAAGGCGAGAGAGGGTGGTGAGGCAGGCGGGGCGTGGGCAGAGGGTGGGCTCGGGCACATTTGGAGGTGGAATTGTCAGGTCTTGGAGGTGAGTGGCCTGTAGAGAGTGGGCCAGTGCAGGAAGCAAGGGTGACGCTCAGGCTTCTGGATTTCAGCTTTGAGATCATGGTGGGAACATAGATTGAGCTGGAGAAGCCTGTCTGGGATTTTAGGTGGGATGTCAAGTGCTCTCCTGTTTATCCATCCATAGAGACACGCTCATGGAGCACCTACTATGTGCCTGGCCATGCACTGGACTCACAAAGAATGTACCAACTTCCCCACCTCCCAGCCACTCAGCACAGCATGTACCCAACCAGGTTCCCACCAGCTCACCAAATCCCCTGGGAGTGACAGGGCCAAGTGTCCAGGGGTGTCAGATTCTCCCCCTCCTCCCCCCGAGACCAGCTGGCCCAATATCCACGGCACTAGGCTTCCCAGGGAGCGGGCGGGCTCCTCAAGTGGCCAGTGCCCCTGGATGCTAATCCCTCCCCCTCCTCCTGGACAGACACACAGTGGACTTACACAATGGTGGCCCAAGTCACCCCCCGGGTCTGTGCCCTCACAGTGGAGACAACAGCCACCAGCTGGCCCTCACCAGCTGTGTGACCTTGGGCGGGCCACATTCCAGAAATTATCACCCCTAGAAGGTGTCATCTGTTGACCCCCATTCACACGGCACCTTCTGTGTGCCAAGCTCTGTGGGAACAAAAAAGACCCCTTTTTTTGGTCCTCCACCAACACCCTACCCAGCAACAGATTAATCAATGGAGATTTCTAGAGCTAGGGCTTCTGGAGAAACTCAGGAGAAGCTGTAGCTCATCACAGGTCACAGACACCCTCACTTTTCACACCACCCTCAGGACAACCAGGGAGACGTGGGGAAATTGAGGTCCATGGAGCTGAAATGTCCTTCCCAAGTTGCATAGGTATCATGCCAGCATCTTACGACTTCTAGCGAAGTGCCCATGTCTTGGCATCAGCTTTATCTGACCAAAAGAGAGGCAAGTGGCCACGTGGCCTGGAGGCTCTTGGACAGAGAGGAATGACTAAGAAAGGGGATGTGTTCCAGGAGGTGTCCGACAGGGACTTGAGGGTCTCTTGCTCCTCTGACCCCCCTCCTGACCATTCCAATCCTATCCCTTCCAAAAAGGTTCTGAGAGGTCCCCAGATCCCACACGGGAGCCAGGTTGGAAAGATGAATCTGTCAGAGTTACACAAGGCTTTGCCTGTTGCTAAATTTAAAACTGCAATGTGAACCTCGGGACAGAGTGAAAACACTTGGGGGAAAAACTGGGGCCTAATGGAGAGCTTCAGACACCTCCCAGGCCCTCTGAGTACGGCAGAGGGAGGTAGTTCCCAGGTGGACCCAGAGAGAGGCTCCCAAAGCCAGCCTTGCAGATAGCAGGAGAGTTACCAGCCTGCTTTGCAAGCCTGCCCTGGTCGCGTGAGATGCTCTCTGCTCTCTGGTTCCTGCCTGGAGGGCACTGTTCCTGATTCCAATATGGAAGGAGAGAGAGAGAAAGACCCTCCATACTGGCCCTTGAGACAAATACTAATACTTTTTGCAGAAGGAGCAAGTTATTTTTCCCTACAAACACCTCCACACAAATTAAGGTATTAAGTTCATGAATGCTGATATGAAATGTTCGGAGCAAGCACAAATCCATACCTTACAAATGTCTCTTGTCTACTAGGTTTGAACTACTCATCGTGAATGTGCATTTCACACAGATGCACACAAGTACATAAAATATGGACGTGTGTGTCTGCACATGTGTGTATAACACTCACCCACATGGCACGTGTGAACATGCGAGTGCGATGAGCACAACACATGTGCTCGCAAAAATTCTGGACCCAATTTGCTGCACACATGCACACAGACACACAGAAACACACACTCCATCATCACCATAAGTAACTCATGTAGAGAGCTAACTGTGAGCCAAACACCATTCTCCATAGTTGTATATATGTTACTCATTCTATTCTCACAAGGTTAAGTACTATTATCATCCCCATTTTACAGAGGACACAACTGAGGCTCAGAGAAGGTAAGTGGCTTGCTAGAAGTCACACATCTGGTGACTAGCAGAGTTGAGATTTGAACTCAGGCAAGCTGGCAGCAGAATCCATGTTCGTAACCACCATGGAGATACAAGGGCCCTTGCACATACATCAATGCACACAGACACGCACTGAGCATGTTTCTTCAGCTCGTGGGATAGACACACACACACACACACACACACACACTGAAATCAAATGTATGAGAACAGGCGGGAGAAAGGCCCTAAGGTGTGTGGACCACAGGGCCTTTGCACCACATTCACTCATCCAGGACCCTGAAGGAGGAAGGAAATTTAGGGGTGTAGTGAGAAATGAGGGGCAGACAGTTTTAGAGGCAGGGTCAGAATCAGGGCTTGGGGGAATCACAAGGTCAGGGACAAACATTTGTGACCTTCCCCCACCCACAAGGCACTCCAAATTCTTGCCCAACAAGCCCCAGGCCCGCCCTGCCTAAACAAAGGCTCCTCTGGGCAAGGCCCCCCTTGCTGAGAGAGGACAACCCCAGCCCGCTGTCCCTTGGCACTACCAGGGTACAACCCAGCCCCAGTAATGCACTGCAGGGGCGTCTAGTGGCTGCTCTGTGGGCAGGGAGGTGGTTGGAGTCCTTGCTTGTGAGGAGGGGAACGGGAGGGAAAATGGTAAAAGTCCTCTAGGAGATGAGAGGTTTGCCTGCAGAAAGCACAGGCTGAGGCCTTGGTTTGGACCTCCATGTCCTTGTCTGTAAGCTGGAGATCATACTAAAACACGGACCACACCATGCTTAGGAGAATAAAGTGAGCAAACACCGGTACAAGGCTTGGCCCAGTGGTAAGTTCTCACCTATATACACTATTAGTATTCATATTATCTTCATCACCACCATCAGTACCATAATTGTCATCACTATATACCTTGCCTCTTGACCTAAAGGGAGCCAGCCCTTGGGGGGAGAAACCCAAGGTGCAGAGAGGGGAAGGGGCAAGGCAGAGGGGAGTGGGCAGCGGCCAGCCCCACCGCAGAGCCCCCTCAGCCCCTTCACTTCCTGGGCTCTGCGGCAGGAATAAACGCGGAAGCAGGAGCTGGGGGGTTGTTACATGCCAGCAGGATCCACACGCTGGCGTGAGGCTGCCATTTCTCGGATGGGGAAACAGAGGCACGCGCCTCACAGTCACCTGCACAGGATGCCAGGGTCAAGTAAACAAGGAGGCTGGCAAGTCTAGCATCTCCTGCTCCAGCCAGCCCCCAGGCCCTGTGCCCCATTGCCTGCTTCCCCCTGGGTTCCAGCTCCAGACGGTGCCATTTTCTTCCTGCTACCCAGATGGTGCCCATCTCTTTGTCTTGAGGGGTTTTCTCCCTTTTCTTTTTTCTCAGCTTTCTTTTTTTCCCCCCAGTTCGAAGGATGAAGGAACAACTCCCTGGATGGCATGTGAAAACAAAAGTGGCTGCTGTCAGCCAGCCCTGCGGCGCTGCGCCACCCAGAGCTGGGGGATATGGAAATGAGCTGATGGGTATGCAAATGAGGCTCCTGGGTGTTTTGCATGGAAGCAACCTGGGTGGGGCCTAGGTGGAGCAGGTGGGAGAGGCTGCTGGGAAGCCCTCCTGGGGGCCCTTCCCCCAGGTACCAGGCTTCTCCAGGCCAGCCTCCCCCAGGGAAGGTTTCCCTCACTGCCCTGGCCTCTGCAGCACAAGATAGCTGGACAGCTGTTGGGATTTAATCATTTCTATTTGTGTAAATAAAACTAATTTCCTGTTTGTTATCTTATGGTGCAACCCTTGGCTAGTTGGATTTTTTTTTTTAATCAAATTTGGAGTGTAAGTTTGGGATGACTTAACAAGATAGTCCTGTGTGACAGCTGAGTTAAGAGAGAGTACCATGGTAAGGTGCCGTGGATGAAAGATGTCAAGGTGTCCCATCCGAGCCCTGGGCTGAGTCCCAAGAGCAGGCTTTTTAATGCTGTGGTGCAGGTTGAGGGTGTCAGGCAGGGCTGCAAAAACCCTCCCCAGCAGTGCCGGGGTGGGATGGAGGAGAGGTGGTTAGAAGGCAGGATGGGGCAGAAAGATGGGTGGATAGGTGGAGGGAAGAAGGAAAGGAAAAGTAGAAAGGAGGGAGGGAGGGAGGATAATAGATGGATGGATGGATAATGGATGGATGGATGGATGGATGGATAGATGGGTGGATGGATAGACGGATGGAAGAATGAAATGATAGAAGCATGGGTGGGTGGAAGGAAAGAAGGAAGGGGAAAGCGGAATGGAAGGTGTACTAGTCAGCTTGGGCTGCCATGACAAAATACTATAGACTGGGAGGCTTAAACAACAGAAATGTATTTCCTCACCGTTCTGGAATCTAGAAGTCTAAGATCAAGGTTCCAACCAGTTCAGTTTCTGGTGAGCCCTTCCTTCCTGGCTTGTAGATACCTGCCTCCTCACTGTGGCTTCACAGGACCTTTCCTCTGTGCATACCTGGATAGAGAGAGAGAGAGAGAGAGCTCTCTGGGGTCTCTTTTTTTTTTTTTTTTTTTTTTTTTTGTGGTACACAGGCCTCTCACTGCTGTGGCCTCTCCCGTTGCAGAGCACAGGCTCCGGAAGCGAAGGCTCAGCGGCCATGGCTCACGGGCCCAGCCGCTCTGCGGCATGTGGGATCTTCCTGCACCGGGGCACGAACCCATGTCCCCTGTATCGGCAGGTGGACTCTCAACCACTGCGCCACCAGGGAAGCCCAGTCTCATCTTTTAAGGACACCAATCCTATTGAATCAGGGCTCCATCCTTAGGATCTCATTTAACCTTCCTTAGAGATCCCATCTCCAAACACAACCGTATTGGGGCTTAGATCTTCAGTGTATGGATTTGGGAGGATACAAACATTCAGTCCACAGGTAGATGGGTGGATGGATTGGTGGATGGGGAAGCTTAACATCCTTCCCTTATTCCTCCATTTATCCAGCAAGCCCTCCTGAAGCGTCTGCACTGAGGGTCAGTCTGGGTACTGGGGTTATAAAGGGGAAGGAGGCAGGCATGGTCCCCACCTTCACAAATCTCACAGAAGAGCTGGACTCTCCCTCAGCAGAGGGTCTAGCAGAGAACGGCCAGGCTTCAGGATCTGACATGCCTTGAGGCTGTCACCTTTACTGGCTGAGTGACCTTGGGCTAGGACACCTTGTGGTTCACAGTGTTCAGAGGAAAGCATATATTACGGAGCCACCAGTTCAGGAAGGTCACACTTCGTCCCCATGTCTGGTCGCCACTGCAGACAGACCCACCGTGTGGTCCTGGACATAGTCCCTCTCTGGGCTTCTGTTTCCTCCTCTATTAAATGAGGAGCTGGACCATGTCTGGGTCCTTCCAGCTCCCTAGATTTCTCTTCCTCTTGCCATGCTCCCTTTACCACTGGGGAGCTCAGCAGAAAATCTAGAAATTTTATTAATCCACTATTTGATGTAGCCCAGGATCATAGTACCATGCTTATGTCACTGCTGTCAGCCAACACCAAATCTGGCCACCATCGTCGCAGTCATTATCAAATATGGCCATCATCACTGAGACTACCATCATCATCATCTGAGGGTCCTTGTAGTAGGCTCAGAGGTCCTCGCTCCCTCCCCACACCTCCAGTGAGTGCTCCTGAGCTCACAGCCTGCTCACAATGCTTCACAAATAAAATATGAACACAAACTCACCCTGCCAGCACCATAGGCAGGGCGTCCTGGTTGTCACGTTGCCAGGCCTCTGGTAATCCATTTGAAAATCAACCTTCCTCAACTTTCTGCAAGGTGACCCATCCAAGAGAGCAAGGGAGCACTGGACAGGGAGTCAGGCACCCCGAGAGACAAGCCCAGCTCTGTGGCAGGGCGACACGTGATCCCCACCCCGTCCTCCCGTGCTCTGTCTAACCCCAGCTGTGTAGCCCGGGCACATCACACTAGGCCCTGGGGTTCATTTTCATCATCGGTTCAAGGGCTTCTGAAGATCCACTGAGGCAACATCAAACAAGTTCCAGAGACTAACTGGGGGTGGGATTAGAAGCCCCTACGCTGAGCAGTGCCTCATCTCTGACTCGGCGATGCCAATCTTAATTCCAAGAGTGTGAGACTCTGGGCCCTAAATTTCGATCCTCTCTGCTAAATTCTTGTTTCATCCAAAATCGCTTCTCAGGAGTTGAAGCAGAGAGAAGGGCAGTTTCTGGTGAGCCTCCTGGTGCTCTCAGCCCCCTTCAGCACCCCCCAGACCCCCAGAGGCCAAGCTGCACCCTGGCCCTCCTCCAACTGTTGAGGCAGGCAGTGAGGCTGTAAAGGCCCAGGAGGCACAGGCAGGTGAGGAAACAGGTGATAGATCATTAGTTAGGCCTGCAGTGGGCAGAGAAAGGAGGCCCGGTGGCAGATCCCTCTTACTGCCTCAGGCCAGGGGAGGGCGGGAACAGAATGGGGCTGGAGAGAAGCCTGTTCTGCCCACCTGTGTTTCTGCCCCTCAAGATTTGGCCTCACCAGGATCCCCACCCTGAGAAATCCCAGACACGCACCACCAAGGTGATGGGAACAGGGAGGCTGTCTAGTGGTTAGCAGGTGAAAAAAATCAATAATAATATCACTGTTGTTATTATATTAGCTAATGTAATCATGGCCAAGATGTAGTAAGGCTCACTTTGGATTCAGACAGCTCTGGGTTCAAACATAGTCCTGCTATTTAATGACCTTGAGGGTCTCTTTGCGCCTGTGAGCCTCAGTTTTCTCATCTGTGAAATGGGTATAGAGATCATTCCCATTAGTGAGATGTGTTGAGACATTCCCACAGGCCCAGCAGCAGCCTGGAGAACACTGCTTCATTTGCCTTTCAGAACAACCCAAGGAGGCTGGTTCCCACTTGGTTATTCCCACTTCAACACAAGGGACCTGAGTGGTGAGACAGGAAATAATGTGCCCAGGATCACACAGGGCAAAGCTGGAGTTCGAACTTGGGTCAGCCTGATTCTGAGTCCCAGCTGGTTACCACCACATCCCCGCCCATCTACCAAGCACCCCACTGGGTCCCAAGCAGAGCATATAGCACAGACCTTGGAGACAGAGATCCAGGAGTCCCAGAACTGGGCTCTGCTGTGTGGCTTTGGGGAGGTTCCTCAGCATCTCTGGGTCTCCTCTGCCTCATTCGTAAAATAGAAGAATTCGTTGTGCGTTGCAGGTTGGGTGCGAGAGTTAGGTAATTGACACGGAACACCCCCCACCCCCCGTTCACACTTGGCAAAGAGCTGGCTTTCCCTCTGGCTCCTCATCTCTGCCCGCAGGCCCACCTCCCTCTGCCCACCATCCCAGCCCCCACTCCCTGGACCACTCCATCAGCCCACAGCGAAAGCCGCTGCCAAAACAACAGAACCCCATTCTCCCAGCAGCAGGTACCTCTTATCTACCGAATGCTCACGATGTGTGCAGCCCTCACCTCACGTTAACCTGGGATGGCCTCGGGACAACCAACCCCCATCTTACTGACAGGGACGGAGAGCGCCAGCCAGGTCCACAGGACTCACCGCACACCTGGCGGTGTGACCCAGGCCTGCCACCCACCCACGCTACGTGGCCTCCGTGACTGACAGCTGCTGACGTTTAAGTGACCCTCCACATCAGGCAGAGGAAGATGGGAACTGGCCATTAAAGAAAGTTCCACTGAGACCCCATTTTCTGGCATTGGGAACCGAGGCCTCCAGGTGCTCAAAGACATTTGTTGAGCTCTGTTTCTGTGTCAGGCGCTGGAGATCAGTAAAGCTGAAACACGGGAGGAGCCTTATTTTCAAGGTCACATGTGGGGGGAGTAGGGACAGTCCAGGTTGCCTTAGCCTCCAGCCAGGATGAACAAGGTGTGTAGGCAGCCAGAATCCAGCTGCTCCAATCTCACCTCCTCCCCTTCCCAGGGGTAGATGGACACACGTTTCTTCCTTTGTCTCCGTCTCTGCCCAACCTGTATGCCATCAATCCCCCTGCCAGCCACGGGACAGCCCAGCCACCTCCTGTCTCTGGATGTGCCCGGTGAAGACAGTTATACTTCTGGGTGTAATTACTGCCCAGCCGTCTCTACTGGGTTCTTCAAATGGATTTCCCAGTGATTTAAGATCTTGTTCCTATTCTATCAATAAATGAAGTTCTCAGGCCCACATTTCGATGCAAGCAGTCCTGAGCCTCTGGAAGACGAAAAAAATATCTCATTGCTAAAATGCAATGTCTCATCGAACAGGATTCTGTGACTTACAGTTCTCTCCTCTTCGCTGCACTTGAATATTAAATGTTGTATTAATAGCTCACTCTTAATTATCCATGAGTAATGTACTACAGCTCAGAAATTAATGAAGGGAAGGACCCAAACGAGAATATTTCCCACTCCTCTGGGTGCCGCAGGGTGGATGGGAGGGGAGAGATTTGCATATGATTTGCATAAGCTGCAGTGGGTTTGGTGGTCCTGGCTGGGAGGGTGATAGGAAGACGTGGGCTCAAATGTGGGGGATTGTGCTGTGGACTCAGTCACTTTCCAGCACTTTCCAAAGAGAGAATTCACTTCTCTCACTCCCACCTCCCAGCTTTTACCCATATCATCCCCCTGCCAGGAATGCTCCATCCACATACCTCAACCAATAGGACAGAACTATCACAATAGCTACTATTTGAGGCCGATTCATCTCTCAGACACATATACAAATGTATTTATATACCTAACACGCATGTGCAAATGCAAATGTCCATGCACACACATTCACACACACACACACACACATTTGCTACCATTTAAAACAAAGTTCAGAAAACAATCTGGTGGTTCCTCAAAAAGTTAAACCTAGATTTACCATATGACCCAGCAATTCCTCTGCTGGGCATCTACCCAAGAGAAATGAAAACACATGAACACAGAAAAATGTACATAAATGTTCATGGCAGCATTACTCATAACAGTCAAAAGGTGGAAACAATCCAAATGTCCATCAACAAATGAATAGTAAACAAAACGTGGTGTGTATTCATACAATGGAATATTATTCAGCCACAAAGAGGGATGACGTCCTGATGCGTGCTACGATTTAGATGAACCAGGAAATCCTTATGCTGAGTAAAAGAAACCAGTCACAGAAGATCGTGTTGTATGGTTTCATTTATATGAAATGTCCAGAATAGGCAAATCTATAGAGACAAAGTAGATTAGTGGTTGCCAGGGGCTGGGGGATGAAGGAATGGAGGGGGTGGGGAGAGCTAGGGGTACAGGGTTTCTTTTTGAGGTGATGAAAATGTTCTAAAATTCATTGTGGTAATAATTGTACAGTTCTTGAATATACTAAAAACAACTGAACTGAGCACTTCAAATGGGTGAACTGTATGGTATGTGAATCATATCTCAACAAAGAAGTTACAATAAAAACACCCACATATTTATATCCTGTCCTATCTAGGACTTGGCATTCGCTGTTCCCATTGGTGGGAACACCCTTCCCCATCTCCCTTCCTCTGACCAGTGGTGTCATCCCCCTGGCGGCTGAGAAGCAGAGCCTAGGGTGGGGCATGTGGGGTCTGTGGAGACCTGTCAAGCAGGCCAGCTGCGCCCCTGCTGGGCTGTGTGATCCTGGGCAAGTGACTTCATGGCCCCGCAGATCTGTTGAGCCTGAGCGTGTGGGGCAAGTGAGAGGAAGGCACTTGGTCCAGGCTCTGGCCCCACCTGGGTGCCCAGTGAGCAGTGGTCATCAGGCCTCCTCCTGCCATGACACCGAGGTCAGAGGGTGACTGGGAGGCTGAGCAAAGCAGGGTACAGCCAGCCCGGCTCTGGGTGATGCCCGGAAGCGGGGGTGACACCGGGGCCTTGCAAAGCAGGCAGGCCTTTGGCCAGGCCGGGGAAGGGATTTGCTGTTCCCATCCCCCTGCAGTGGGGGCAGGCTGTCCCCCACTCCCACAGGTGCAAAGGGCCCTTGGCCTGTGGCCCAGCTGATGGACCCACCCACTGTGCAGTCCTCCCACGCCAGGGATGCCAGAGGTGTGGGTGTAGGGGAGCGTCCCTGCCCCGGGAGGCTAGAGGTACAGGGCCATGGCAGACTGCCAGCCACGGCCTCACAGCAGTCAGTGACCTTTCAGAACGTGGATCCGGTCACATCCCTCCCCTGCTTAAACCCTCTGCTCACCTCTGACGGTGGCCTGTGTGTCCTGGCCCTGCCCGGGAATCTGACCCCGCCTCCTCCTCGCTCAGCCAAGCCGTGCTCCAGGCCGTGTCCCTTGCTGGTCCCCCTGGCCTTCTCACTCCTCCCGTCCCTTCTGCCCCAGCTCAGAGGTCACCTCCCAGAGACACCATCTCTCGCTCCACTCCGTCTTCTCCACCTCACTCTGTCTTCAGCTCCCATCCCTCCAATCGCAAACTGCAACCGTTCAATCCTTTGCCTGATAACCAGGATTTTGCAGCTGCCCTCGTGGAACAGAAGTTTCAGGAGAGCAGAGACTGAGTATGGTTCAGTGCTGATCCCGCAGGACCCAGCCCAGTTCCTGGCATACAGATGGTGCCCACTAATGATTATCCGATGAACGCGCGAGGAAGGCAGCCTGGGTTCCAGCCCCAGGGCTGCTCCTGATTTGTTGGGAGACATTGAACAAGTCACACCTCCTTTCTAGATGACAGGTCTGGCCTTTTCGAAGCAGAGGAATTCTCCTTTATGATCAAAATTTTGGGTGGCCCTGCAATATCTAAAGCAACCCAGACACAGTTGCTCAGAGGGGAGGGTCTGGGACCCCGGGTGCCCAGTCCCTCCTTGGCCACCCTTCCCTGCAAAACTGTGGGGCTCCTCGGATGCCAGGGACTGGTCATCTTCCATCAGGGATCCCCACACTTGGAACATCCCAGTGCTGTGTTTATATCCACACGGACTTCTCTCAACATGACATAAAACTAGCAGGGTACCAGATTGCACCTCCAGGATGAGGCCAGCTGTGTAAAGAGAAATATGGGGGGTGCCAAACACACCCAAATGCCAACCTTGATTATTCTGATGGTAGAAATATGGGGGGGTTCTTCTCCTTCATACTTTGATCAATTTTCAAATTTTCCACAATGAATAGTTCTTTATTCATCAGAGATAAAAGATTACTTAAAGAAAAAACTCTAAAAATCATCTGAGAATGCAGGGCTAGATAATTTCTCAGGGTTCCTCCAGGTCTAGAAAAGGCAGTGAGGAGCTTGAACGAAAGAAGGCAGGAAGGACCCTGGTCTATTTTGAAACAGATGAAGTGCAGATGGGGAAATTTCAGGGAGTACAGCAGCCTGGTGGGGCAGACATCAATATGTGTTCCTTTATTATTTCTCATTCAAGGTCCGCAGAACCCTCCCCTCATCTTGGCCACAGGCTTCTGATTTCATTCATTCATTAATTCACTCATTCTCTCCCTTAACTCACATGCACTGAGCTCCTCCTGACCTTAATGTTGCCATCTGAGAAATGGGTATAGTCCTAGAACCCATCTCTATGGTCCATTGTGAGAACTAAAGGAGTCTCCAGATGGATGCCAGGTACCTGGCACTGAAGAAACTCAAAATACACATGTTAATATGAAGAAGATGAAAAAGAGACACATAGCTTCACCATCAGGGACAAACCCAGACATTTTGGTTTAGCTCCTTCCAGATGTTTTCTCTGCACAGGTTTATAGAGATAGAGATATACAATGAAGTTTTACAATTGGGATCATGTGATAGTTCTATTTTGTAATCTGATTCTTTCTTTCATTTAATAGCCTGGACATTGTAACGTCAAATTCTCTTTGAAACCTGATTTCTATGGCTGAACTGTATTTCAGCATATAGCCATATCCTAACATATTCAATCAATGTTAGTAAAAATTAGTGAACAATAAGAAATAGTAAATAAACAGCAAATAAGCAACCATGGTTTCTTTTGTGTTGGTCTTTTAGTTTGTTTCTACTTGTTCAATATAAACATGCTGCAGTGGGCATTCTTGTTGATAAATCTTTGTCCACAAAAAAGAAATGTTTTAGGATCTCCAAAGAAACGAATCCCCAAAGCTGAGACCATAAATAAGCTTCCCTGAGTGTTATTGTCCTCATGATATGCTAATAGAGAAGCCAACCAACACTTTAGGGGCATTTCTTGAGTGGCAAGTGTTATGCTGTGCATTTGACCCAGTCACTGAGTCTCCACAATAACCTGTGATATGGGTACCCTTACCCCCATTTTCCAGATTAGGAAACTGAGGCCCCCAAATTATAATATCACCTTGCACTTGTAAAGCCTTTTCATGTTTAGTTACTTTAATGGATATGCAAAATGTTAGCTAACTGCTCCCCTGCCAGTTACATGTGATTAAGCCTATTTACCCCCACGGTTACCCATCGCCAACACTGGGTATTATGATTTGTGTCAGTTAGCTATTTCTGCATAACAAACCACCACAACACTCTGGCTCCAAATATAAGCATTTCTTATTGCTTCTGTGTCTACAGGTCAGTTAGGCAGTTCTACCAGGCTTGCTTCTGCACCGCTGGTTGGCTTTATTGGCTTTGAGGGGCATCCTCATGTGCCTGGAGCTTGGCTCTGTACCACAAGGTCCCTCATCCTCCAGCATCCTAGCCCAGGCTTGTTCAGAGGGTGTCAGCAGGATTCCAAGAGAGCAAACAGAAGCTGCAAGGCCTCTTGAGGCCTGGGCTCAGAACAGGCACAGCATCACATCTGCCACATTCTATTGACCAAAACAAGTCACATGACTGAGCCTGATACCAAGAGTGGGAAATAGACTCTATCTCTTAATGGGAAGAACTGCAAACCTCATTGCAAAGGGAATAGAAACAGGGAGGGCCAGAGAATTGAGAACATTTTTGTGACCAATTTATCGTATAGTTTTTAATCATTTAAATTGTTTTAAATTTTTACCAATTTTGTAACTTAAAAAAAATTTGTTTTAATGTGTATTTTTGGATCACCTATTACTGAGATAACCATTTTTTCCTCCCATCTGCTATTGGCCATTTGTCACTTGATTCCTTGCACCCAAACACTAGTCTTTACATCCGCCCTGACCACGGTCCCCTTGGAAGTCCTGCTCGTGCCCCTTCTGGAAGCTGGCCGTCAACCCCACACATCAACTCCTCCTTCCCATAATGAATAGCCCAGGAGCCTGCAGGAGAGAGAGTCATGCCCAACCCCCGGCCGCACTCCCCGCTGGGCAAGCCCCGTGATGACACCATCCATCACTGTCACCCTCGGTGGCTGGGCGCCCCAGGCCCAGCCAAGGAGGGGAGGAAATGCTGCCCACAGCTCAGTGGAGCCCTTAATGATTACGTCAAGTGGCAAGCCATTTATTAGTCTCCTTAGTGGCCAAAAAAAATAAGACCTGAGAAGCCGGCAAGAACATTGGGGGACTGTGGTTTAATTTTTTATGATGGCGTCAAGCCTCAAACACTGAGGGGGATACAGGCCTTGCTGGTGGGGGGTGGCGGGCAGGAGTTCTGGGCTCTAAGCCCGTCTCCGCCGATAGACTGTGGGCACAGAGAGTTCGTGTAGCCTGTCCAAGGTCACACAGCTCCTAGGCCACGTCTGCGTCTGTGTTAACAGCCCCTGTGTTTTACAGTAAACTGCCTCAGACCCTATTTTGGAGTTTGGCGGGTGGAAATCCGTTGAGTGGACACAGGTGGGGAAAAATATAGGGTGCTCTGGAATGGGTGAGAATACCAGGGCTGTAGTCCACGCCATGTCACTCCCCGGAGCCTCACTTTTTCTCATTTGTGAAATGGGCTCGACCAGAGTTCGCTTTATGGACATGTGGTCTCTGCGGTCAGAAGGGCTCCACACCGGCTTTCACATTTTGCTGTTGCCTTCTCGATATTTGTAATAATTTTATCTTTGAACCTGTGTTTTGTAAATGAAGTCTGGTGGGATAATGGAAGGTGAACAGAGGACACAGGCAGAAAAAAGGGAAGGTTTTATATTTTAGTACCTTTATGGGGACGACTCCTGCTTTTTGAATAGGGATCCCTGCATTTTTATTTTCCACTGGGCCCCGCAAAATACGTAGCCAGCCCTGGGCAAGACGACCCCTCCCAGGCTTGGCCTGGCACCTACAAAGCTCCCTGCTCCAGGTCCCCCTTCCCCGCTTGGCTCTCACCTCCACTGGGACCTGGGGGTGGCAACCTGGGAGATGCCCCGTCTTCCTCCTGCCACATCCAGATGAGCACAAAGTCCTTCCCTTCCTCCTCCTTCCCTTCCCTGCCGCTGCCTCTGCTCCAGCCCAGTCCCCCAGTATCGTCCCCCTGGATTGTTTCCACCTGACCTCCCCCAACCCCACACACTCGCCTGCCAGGGGCAAGTCAAACCACAGGACCCCTTCCCTGGTTCCCCAGGCTTCCCCACTGGACCACCACCTCCCACTCTGGGCTCCAGACATTCCCCACCAACCACTGGCTGGCAGTTCCCAAGTTCCCAAGTCTTGTATTCCCCACACCCTCTTAACAACTCGTATTTATTGAGCATCTACTGTGTACCAGGTCTCATGGATTATCTAAACACCTTACATGGATTATCTCATTGTCATCCCATGATATAAGCACCATGAATACCTTCAAATTACAGGTGAGGAAACGGAGGCACAGAGCAGTTCATCCACTTGCTTCAGGTCACACAGCAAGTGGCAGAGCCAGGATTTGACCCCACAGATCAGCTCCAACACCCACACCCTTAACCATCATAGGACTTCTCCCCTGTACCTTAGTAAAAGCCAAGCCTTCCTCCAGGAATGCCCTTCCTGAAAGACTTAACCTGCCCCCAAATATTTGCCAAATTGGTGAGTGAGTAAATGATTTTGCCCCTTTCTTGCTGTGTGGCTTTGGGTAAGTCGCTGCTCATCTCTGGGCTTCGATTTCCTCTCACATCCAAAGAGGGTGAGCTCAGCCCCACTCACTGAGCAAAACTGAAGCTTCAGATTCACTGGCATTGGCCACAGCTGCTGGGAGGAAGCTAGATAGAGGTAGCTGCCCCTGGGGCCAAGGTTATATCTGGGCCATGACTAAGTGTGCTCAGCCCTGCCCCATCTGTCTGTCCACGTCCGTCACTGAGGGGAGGGGGTGGAGGGCCATGTCCCTGAGCTCCAGCCCCACATGACACCTCCTCCCAAGAGGGTAGAGCTGGGCGGCTCACCCTGCCTGCTTCTCCATTCCACTGTCCCACAGCATGACTGCAGCCCCTCCGAGGTTTACATCCTTCCTTCCTGGGCAGGAAGAGCCAGGAGGAGTCCTGGGCTGATCCCAGCTCCCCCTCGGCCATGACCCTGAGAAAATCCTCTGTGCAGCCAGCAAGCAGATATCCATTGTCCCGCTAATCCTGCTACCTGGTGCCAGGACTCTGTTCACATTATCTCCTTGAACTTTCCCCACAAGCCTAAGACGTGTGTCCTCATATTAGATCCATGTCACAGAGGGGGAAACTGAGACATGCTGAGGGGTTGGGACCAGCCGGAGGTCAGACAGAGGCTGTGGCTGGAACCACTGGGCTTTCCTGCCCACCTTGTGCAGGCACTGGGGGCCGTGGTGACCCAGGGCAGACACAGCGCCCACCACCCTCACGAGGCTCCTAGGAGCCAGTGCACTCCGTGCAAGTGACACCTGTCACTCTTCCTCGCCAAGGCAAAGGGCCTGCCTCAGACCCAGCCCCTTGCAGATGGAGACAGACAGGTGCCCATCTCCCTGCCCAACCACCCATGGCGAGCACCTGACTTCTTCCCCCTTTCAAGGTCAAGCTGTGTGACCTAGGGCAAGTCACTCTGCTTCTCTGGGCTGCCCTTTTCGCCTTCATCAACAGGACTTACAGATGCAATCAACCACATGGCTCATCTGGGTGGAGCCTCAAAACAATCCATAGAGGTTGGTGGGTGATTCCCATTATCCAGATGTGGAAACTGAGGCTCAGAGAAAAGGAAACTACTTGCCCAAGGTCAGGAAGTACATTAAGGGCGCAGCAGAGGATGTGGGTGTCCACAGGGCATAGGTGCTTCCTGCCCAGAGCTGAGTCCAGGGTCAGCCAGAAGGGAGGGACAGTAACCCTTTCCTGGCCGTGCTCCTCCCTCCCACCATCCTTCCCCTCCCCCCTCCTGAGGCCTCCAAACAAAGCTGCCTTTATCCAGACTGTAGCTGCATTCCTCAGTGACACATGAGGACAAAGGCGGGGGCCACCGGCAGTGGCAGGAAAGCCCTACCGCCCCAAACCAGTTTGCAGCCTTCCCACGCCCTGCCCCCACCCGCAGGGCCTCCCCGGGGCCTCCAGCCCAGCCCAGGGGAGGTCTGGGAGGAAGCCTGTCGGGGCCTCTGGCCTTGCCTGCCCCCACTGGGGCTGGGCTGTTCATCCTGGTGAGAAGGTGGGCTCACGCAGCTGAGGCCTGGGTCCCTCCACAAGTGTCCTCCTCTCTGGGCCTCTGTTTCCTGGTCTGTAAAATGCGGGTGGATGTCTGGGAGGGCTCAGTGAGATAATGCATACAGGGAAGGTGATTATTGTTGATATTACTTGTTTCCCATCTGCAGCCATTTCTGAGCTGGTTTCCGTCCACTCTCAGAGCTTTGCACATGCCGTTCCCTCCCACTCCTCCCCTGCTTAACTCCCACAGGTGTTTCCCTAAACACCCCCTCCTCCAGGCAGCCTGCCCTGACAGCCACCACCCGCAGCTGATTTAGGGGCCTCTTATGGGCTCCCGCATGCCCCGTGTGTCCCCATCACAGCCCCCAAAGCCCTGAATTATCTTATCTACGGACCTACTGGCACCCCCCACCAGGCTCAGAGTCCCTTAAGGGCAAAACCACAGCTGTTTTGCTCCCTGCTGCATCCCCCAGAGCCCGGCTCGGGCCTGGCCTAGCCCTGCTAGTGCTTGTGAGGTAGATGGGTGTGTGTGGTGGATGGACGGGTGGATGGATGGATGGATGAATAGGCAGATGAGTGGATGGGTGGATGAGTGGATGGATGCATAGTTGAGTGGATGGACGGACGGGTGCGTGGACAGATGTGTGGGTGAAGTAACAGGTGAATGTGCAGGGCCCTATTTTCTGGAACGGGAGGAAGGAAGTAAAGTAGTGGGGTGAGGACCCTGGGTGGGGTGGAAGGGCAGGGATGACTCTCTCTCCAGCCCACCAGAGGATTGTGGCAGTTTTGGGGGGGCGGTTCTCTGAAGCCAGAGCTGGCCCCTTAATCCCACCCCATCTCCATTTTGCCCTGCCAGTAGCAGAGGCTGAGGCTGCAGTGTTTCCATGAAAATAAGAAGTGCAGCAACCTCTCCCATTCCACCCCCTACCCTGGTGCAGCTCTAACAGGAGAATGAGCTCCATTCTGCCAGCCAGAGCCTCCCAACCAGACCTGTACAATTGGGGACCCAGACATTGCTAATGACCCACTCACCTCATCTCCACATTCCTTCTTGGAGCACCTTCTACGTATCAGGCAAGATAGAAAGATAGAACTGAGTCCAGTTCCCCCAGGAACTCACAACCTGGGTGGGTCTTTGAGAACAAGCCTTTGAAATGATCCAACCAGACCAGAAAGGGACAAATATTCACCCAAGGTCACACAGCAGGGTACTGCAAAGTGAGAATGAGGACCCAAGGTTCTAGACTCCTGGCCCGGTGCTCCTTTCTCGACAGCGCAGGTCCAGGTGGGGAGAGAGGCTGGGTAATAAATAGAGACCAAGAGAGATGGAGATGGAGCAGGACAAGAGAGGAAGAAATTCTGAGCTCCTACTGCGTGCCAGGCTGGTGCCAGGCATTTCTCTCCCATCCAGGGTGTTGGGACACCCCCCCACAAACAGTCACGTTTGGAGGCTGGCTTTATCACCTGCATTTAGTAGACAAGGAAGCTGAGGCACTGCAGGAGGGGTGGGACTGGGATTCAAGCCCAAGTCTGCTGAGTTTTAGAGCCTGGCCTTTTAACAACCAAAGGTTGCCCGTGGATTATTTCACACAGAAAACAAAGGCACTGGAGCTGCAAGCACCTGGCTCATAGTAGGTGCTTAATACACGTGGTTAAAAGAAGGGAGGAAGAAGGGAGGGAGAGAAGGCTGCCCAAGTGCTGCTCGCAGTGGAGGATGGAGGGAAGGATCTCACACAGGACAAGTCCAGGGCTGCCTCGATGCAGGAGCACGGGGTGTCCTCCCTGAGCTCCCAGAGTGACCACCTTTCAGTGCGAGCAGCCCCACCTGGGCCACCATGCCCAGCCAGCCCCGGCCTTGGGGTCAAGTTTCCCCAATCAGCAACCCCCAGCCCCGGGAAAATCTTCAGCCTGGCTCCAGCTCGGATGGGTGGCTCCAGGGAAGCCGGTGGCCTTTTAGCTGGACATAAAGGCTGTGTCTAAAAACAAACAAACGACTTCCGGAGCAGAGGGCAGGGAAGCGGTTCCAGTGGGGTGTTTGGGCAGCACGTCGGCCATTCAGTCAGACCCGCTGGGCTGTGAGGGAAACGGCAGAGAATCAATCATGGGCCATGTGTGTTTGCTAAAGGACGTGTGTGGCTGTGACAGCAGCAGAAGCCCCCGGGGAGGCCCCCCGGGGACACGTGTCCACCACCTGGGCTCCCATGGCCGCCTAGCCCCAGAGGCTGAGGCTGCTGAAATACAGATTCCCAGGCCCTGGACCACAGCCCTACTGCCAAATTGCCCGAGTTGCAGCCTAGGACGCTGTAGTTTCTTTGAGGGTCTACCAGACACTTCTGGTGAGCAGCCACGCTTGGGAACCCCTGGGTCCACCAGCAGTAGTTGGGACCACCCAATCTCCGGCCGGGTTTGGGTTGCTCTATGGGGTCAGAAAGGAATGTTGGGGCTGAGGAGAAAGCCTTTGTGCTGGAGAAGCTGCCCCCTCCCTGCCCCAACCCTGAAGCCGTAAGCACGTTGCCTGAACCCAGGATTCCATCTTGCAGAAGCGTGGCCTCTGTCTTCATTCCAGGCAATCCGTCCTCCCAGACCTGGCCATCACAGTCCTCTTCTGCAGCCCTGGAAACCACCCCTGTCCAGTGCCACAAAAAGAAACCCACGGGACCAAGCCACCCATGCACAGATGGGGAGATGGGTGGGGAAGGGAACATTGGTCCAGAACCACCCAGAAAGTCTATGGCAGCCCTTACAACCTGGGTCGTGGGTGGTTTTATCTCACAGAGGGTAGCTTAGAACCCCAGACTCTCAAAGTGGCAGAGGGCACCCATTTTATTCAAGTCCATGCCTCCAGCCATTTACAGATGAGGACGCGGAGACCCAGAAAGATGTGACTTGCCTGGGATCACATTAAGACCACAGTTCAGGTTTTCTGACACAACCCTGATGCTCCGGATGGTGTAGGGGGCATTGGAGTTAGAGGTGAAGAAGAGTCGGTTAATCAAGAGTTAAGTCCTTCATATGCTTGGCCTTGAATCATACGTAAATTGTTAAATTTAATTGTTAAATTGAATTAAGTTGAATTTGGTTAAGGTCAACCTAACTAAACACATTGGCTGCCCCCCTCCCAAGGCGGGGAGGTTTATAGGATGAGGGATTCCCCACACCCCGGGCTTTGAGGTGTGTCTTCCCCAAGCCAAGACCTCATCTCCCATCCCACATGTCCCTCTGAGTGTGAGCGCTGACAGCTCTAGCTTCTGTGACAGTCACAAACTTCTACTTCATCTGGAGTCTAACAGGAGAAATCGTAATCTGTCTCAATGTGGAAGGAAACCCTGGCTACACTGGATTTATCGGGAGATGGCAGTTGACTATACGTGAATTTCCCCTTACACACTTGTCCTCCGCATAAGATGCGATCCCATTGGCTTACTGGCAATTAGAAAAGAAACAAGAGAACCGGCATTTTTTAAATCTCTACCAAGGGATAGCCTATATGCATAGAAATGCACATGTCGTACGTATACAGCTCAACAAAAGTTCACCAAGTGGACATACCCAGATAACCAGCCCCTGGAAGTCCTCCCACATCCCCTCCTAGTCACTATCCCTCAAGGGTAAGCACTATTCTGACTTACCTCATCATAGATTATTTTCCCCTGTTTCTGCACTTTCTGTATAAATGGAATCATACAGTACACACTCTCCTTTGTTGAGCTTCTTTTGCTCTGCAAGGTATCTGAGATCCATCCATGTCCTGCGGAGCAGCAGTTCATTCATTCTCTATGCTGTATGTTATTCCATTGTGCAACTGTACCACAATGTATCCATTTTACTCTTGATGATCAATGAGCTATTGCTGTGTAACAAAGCATCCCAATGCTTAGTGCCTTAAAACAACAGCCATTTATTTAGCACATGCTTCTGCTAGTTGATTTGGACTGGGATCGGCTGGGTGGTTCTTCTGGGCTGGTCTGGACTGGGCTGATCGCAGCTGGGCTTGCTCATGTGTCTGCCATCTGCAGCTGGGGCTGGAGGGTCTAGGATGATGCCAACTGGGAAAGCTTATCTCTGCTCCACCCGTCTCTCATCCTCCAGCCGGCTAGTCCGGACTTTTCACATGGTGACCACAGAGCAAGGAGAAGTGTGTAAGGGCTCTGGAAATCTGGCCTTGGAAGAAGCACACATCATTTCTGCCACATTCTATTGGCCACAACAATAGATTCAAGGGGAGAGGAAATAGACTTTGCCTCTTAATGAGATGGGCTGTAAAGAATTGGAGCTGCTTTGCAATCTACCAAGATGGGCATTTGGTAATTTCCAGTTTTCAGCCAAGATAAATAATTCTGTTGTGAACATTTTAGTGCATGTCTTCTGAGGACAATGAGATTCATTTCTATTGGGGATGTTCTTAGGGAGTGGAGTTGCTGGGTTATCGAGAATGCCTTCACTCAGCCTACATAACTATTTGTCAGGATGAACAGAAGCTGCTATGAGATTTATCTTAAGGAAATCCCCCAGAGGGGCATGTGCACATTCTGAAGCCCCTCCCACCTCCAGACAAGCCCCTCCTTTATGCAAGAACTGCCCTGTCACCCTCTGTATTCTGTTGAATAGGGCCCCCTTCTCAAAATTCATGTCCACCCAGAACCTCCGAATGCAACTCTATTCAGACATAGGGTCTTTGCATAACCACATTAAGATGAAGCTCTTGGGCTTCCCTGGTGGTGCAGTGGTTGAGAGTCCGCCTGCCCATGCAGGGGACACGGGTTCGTCCCCTGGTCCAGAAAGATCCCATGTGCCGCGGAGCGGCTGGGCCCGTGAGCCATGGCCGCTGGGCCTGCGCGTCCGGAGCATGTGCTCCGCAACGGGAGAGGCCACAACAGTGAGAGGCCCGCGTACTGCAAAAACAAACAAACAAACAAACAAAAAAACAAGGAAGCATTCTCCGCTAGAGCCTTCAGAGGGAGCACAGCCCAGTGGGCACCTTGATTTCAAACTTCTAGCCTGCAGAACTATAAGAGAATAAATTTCTGTTGTTTTATGGTACTTTGTTACAGCAGCCTTGGGAAACCATCTTCTTCCTGCTCTGTCTTCTGGTCCAGAGCAGGAGCAAAGGACAAGTTCCCTTTTGCCCCTTGTACTTGACCTTTTCATGCTGCTTGGTCCCCAGGGTCACACGTGTAAGCACGTTACTCAGAAGATTTATCCCAAAGCACGCACAGGGTGCAGGCCCCGTGCAAACACTTGCTGCTGGTTTGCTGTGATTTACTCACAGATTATGCTCTGATGGGGGCGGGGAGTGCAGCTGACGAGCCTCTTTCATATATCAAAAAGGAAATCCTGAAGACATCCCTATAAACGCAGTGGGGAGGAGAACCTGCCGACGCCATAAAGTTACACGATGTGGTGGAGTCAGATGGGCCATCTGCTTTGCTCCCCAATCCAGATGCTCGCAGCAGAGTGGCTTGCTTCCGAGACTCCATGCATACCCCGGACACACCATTCTCCCATCTTCTCTCTGCGCTATCGGCAGCAGGGCAGACCACAGGAGGAGCACATCAGGGCATGGAGTGGATCTGAATTATAAAGCACAGCATGTTCAAACCTTGGCCACGCCACTGCTGTGCCGTGAATCCTGGGCTTGTGTCATGCCTTCTCTGAGTTTCAGCCATCCTGTCTACAAAATGAGAGTGCTCCCCAAGTTCACAGGGTTGAGGGGAAACTTGAATGAGAAAGTGTCCTGCCTGGCTCAGTACATGGCAACACGTCCCCTGCACTACTTACTGCTAGATGACATTACCAGGACTCCTGGTTGCAAGTAACAGAAACCCAACTCATTGTAGCTTAAGAAAAACGCAAATAAGAACAATAATTTGTTTTCTCACACGTATCTGAAAAATTCCTGAAACTACAACTTCAGGTATGGCTGGATCCAGGGTGTCAACAATGCCAACAAGAAATTTCCTCTCTCTTTTTTCATTTCCTTTTTCTTTATTTTCCAAGTTTATTGAGATATAATGGACATATAACATTGTGTAAGTTGCTGCCTGTCTCTTTCAAGTCAACTTTCCTCCTGATTCACCTTGTTCTCAGGCAGGCTCACCTTGGGGTCGCTAAGCAAACCCAGCAGAAGAGAGAAGATCTCTCCAGTAGATCCTGGACTGACATGAGAAAATTCTGATTAGCAACAAGGATATCAGGAGGTGGAAACAAACGCCCAGGCTCACCTAACAGGATATTTGTGAGATATTCACCACTGCTTTTTCACCCTAGTCAATCTTTGCATCCTCTCAAAAGAAAATGTGCTCATCTACAGGCCCATGCCTTCTGCTTACTAGACGAGGTTCCCATTGCCCTCCATGGGATACTGTCTCATCTCCCTCTGCCCCCAGCCCAGTTGCTGCCCTTTCTTCTGGGATGACAATAATCACCTTTGCCTGAACAATCTTCTACATTGTCTATTATAGTCAGAATTTTGCGCCCTGGGTCCTTTAAGACTTAGACTACTGAAGCTCAGAAGCCAGATTCTGGGAACTTAAGACAGACTTTTGAAATCAAAAAGCCACAGACTTAACTCTTTTTTCTTCTTCTTTGTTGTTACATCCATCCCAGGCCAGAAAATGTCCTGTGGCTGCCTGAAATGGAGGAAGGATGGGTGGGGAGCAAAGGAGACATTGGTTAATGTATTGAAGCATCACCCTGACACCCTCAGAGCACAGTTCCCACACCGAGCTGGGGCTCACTCTGGAACAAACTGCCTGACCACAGTCTCCTCTCAGGGAGGAGACCCCACCCCATCCCAGCTCACCTGGGTCTCTCTCTCTGCCCTCCAGTCAGCGGAAATACCTTTTCCTCCACGAGGCCCTCCTTGGTTTGTCCAAGTGAGAATGATTCCTCTATTTCCTTCCTTCCCCATGCTTTAAGCAACCTGGCATTTATAATTTAGTGTTATAGCATGATAATAATATGTCATATGAGATCTGAATATATCTCACTTCTCCTAAAGACCCTAAGCTACTTGCCAGCAAGGGCCTGTTTTATTCTCCTTCGTGTCCCTGACACCTGGAACCCAGTAGCCACCCTGCTCCCATAAGACAGAGGGAGTGACTTCCTTATTTACTCGCAGAGCCGCTGAGTGAAAGTGAAAGTCCCGAGGAAGCAGCTTGAGGAAAGACTCTGAACCATCAGAACTGTGCAGAGATGCAGTGGCCTGCCTCATTAAAGGGTGAGCTCCCTGTCCCTGGAGACAGACAAGTAAAGGCAGCCTGGCAGAGACACTCGAGAAAGGATTCAAGTATCAGATGGTCAGTAGGTTACCTAGAGTCTGAGCAGGAGAATTGGACAGCCGAATGAAGGAAGGAAGGAAGGAAGGAAGGAAGTGATCTTTCACGTATCTTCCAGTTCAAGATCTCTCATAAAATTCCAAGTCCTGCTGGTCCAGGAAATCTGTCTGTTCTGTTTCATCCACATTGCCAGAATGACAGAAGGCCAGGGCTCCGGGCTGAAATGTGCAGCCCAAGGAACAGTCAGACAGAGCCTCTGGGGCCTCCTGGCCCTAGGTCAAGGCAACCCCAAAGATCTGGGCTTTCCCAAGAGGAGCTTACAAGGAGCAGCTTTCATCCCTGCAGAGCAAGCGAGAACTGAATCTACATGCTGGGGGTGACGCCAGACTAGGCTCCACCTGAAATCCAGAAGGCCTGGGGGTTTGGGGGGCAGCCCTGGGGGTCCCTCCAGGGCCCCCAAGGAGTTTAGCCCCAAAGGCATTAGGAAGCATTTGAAAGCCTTCCCTGTGCTAGTTACTTTCTGCAGGAGTCAGTCCAGGGAAGTGTTTGGAGGAGTGCCTGGTACACAGTAAGCGTTAACTAAATGTTTGCTGGCATTACCTTTGTCACCTTTGTCACCCTTCACGGTGACTCCATGCATCTGCTCATCCGCCTAACATCTATTACACGCCACTGCCCTGCATGATAATGAACAAGAGAGAGCCACGTGGAACGTTTCAACAGACGTCAACCTTGCCGGGCGGAGCTTCCAGTCTGGAGGGAGACCGACATCACCCAGGAAAGGCACCAACAGAAGAAATAATGCCAAGTCGTATGTGCTACGTAGAAGGTGCCAGAGCTACTAGAGAGAGCCCAGGGGCTTGACCTGGCCAGTGGAGGGGGAGAGTCTGGAAAACACACTCTGCCTCTTTTCTCTCTGATTTCTCAGTCTGCTCTGGAGTGCACTTTCAGGGCGGAGGTTCCCCTAGACGAACCCTTCATCCTGGTGAGTATCCAGAAGCAGACTGAAGCTGGCAGCTCCAGCCTATTCCAGCGCCCACGGGTTGGTCCTCCCCTCCCCACGGCTGCTGCAGCCACCCTGCAGTGGGGGGGACTTGCTGAACTGGGAGAAGTCACCCCAGAGGGGTCCAGTGGCCACAGGTCAACGGGCAGAGTAGAAAGCAAGGCTGGTCTTGGTGCTTCCTGGACCTGTAGCCCAAGATGGAATTGCCCAGTCCCCAGGCCACCTGAGGAAGGGTCATGACCCCTGTGTGTGTCTCGCTGTGCACACCAGTAGCTGAATTTCTTCCTGTGTACCTCTGTGTGCATGCCACGTGGCTGTCTCAACTAGTTGGGGCCCTCGGTTCCCTAAAACCTCTCTCTCACTATTCGCTGGTGCTCTGTGGATCTTTCTGCACAATTGGTTGACTATCACATTAACCTTGATTTTGTAAAGGCCTTAGAATGAATGAGGGGCAGGCATCTGGAAGGGTTGATCCGAGGGCTGAGAAGGGGGGAGCTCGTAAAACTGGCATTTTTGAGACCCCGAAGGAAACCCCATGGAATAGGCCCAAAGTGGCAAATCTCTCACCTCCATCGGCTGCTTATCGCATTGAAAGTCGTCTGGCTGTGTGCTCAACTGTTAGGGGATAGAACTAATGGAATTTTTCCATAAAATTCTAGAAAAAATGCTATCACTGACTTTGCCTAAACATGATCTGCTCAGGGATTTAATAATACAGTTTAGCTCTATGGGAAAAAAATCCTCACCTTCTTCTAACATACGAGCTTATTGTTCAATTTTCACACATTTGAATTTCATATCATGCACACACATCTGTAACATAAAATTGGGGTGTTGGAGGGAGCTGTGTCCTCAGCACAGGGCCTCCCCCAGGGCTTGCACAAGCGCTGCCAAAAGCCCAGGGACCCTGGAGGTCTGGGAGGAGCTGGAATTGGGACCAGGGCCCAGCCACCAGACTCCAGAAAAGTCTCCTCAGGGAGAAGACCACTGGATCTGGAGGCCCTGAGTCCACCCCCAGGAACACAGGCCAGCCAGCCTCTACCCGCTGTCTGCATCCAGCCCCAGGAGCAGGTGCCGGGGCATCTGTCCCTCCATGAGCCCCCAGAGGAATGAGGAAAGGGATGGAGTATGTAAGGAGTCTGTGCGTCTTCCTTGGGAGGCCAAGGGCACCTGGGACGTAGAAATTAAAAAGGGGGAGGGGAGGCCCAGCATATTAACCTCCTTAATCTTTCATTTCTGACACAGATTGTGGTCCCTCATTTCAAAGAATTTCAAGCTAATGTCTGGAGGGCAGAAAAATCTATTTCCCAATATGCGGTTGCAGCTTTTTCACCAATCGACTACCCTTCCTGGTACAATCAGCCAAGCATTGATTTTCTTTTTCTTTTTTTTTTTTCTTTCCCTCTCTCTCTCTCTCTCTCTCTCTTAATGCTAGAGCACCATCCAAAAATCTATCAATACAAACAATATCTTTGGAGAAAATACCAGCAGTCCCAGGCTGCTTCTTCACTAACCCCAAAGATTCTGGCCTGAGATGGTGGGGCCACTTCCGGGACATCTAACTCTGGGGACACATTTGTGTCCCTTCTCAGAATGTTAGTCTCTCTGAGGATGTGTGGATATTGGAATCTTTAGATTCCCTGGGTTGGACCCTTTAGTCCTGGAGCTACAAGAGGCGATTTCAATGTAAATTAATTTGCATTAGATAAAAAAATACAGTTTCTCAGTCAAATGAGCTACATCTCAAGAGCTCAAAAGCCACATGTGGCTCATGGTTACCATATCAGATAGCATGGGCCTAGAATATTCCTAGAAAGTTCTGCTTTAGAACGGGTTTCAACACAATTTTTCTCTACAGAATCAGATATTTTTGACTTTGTGGACCATACAGCCTCTGTTGTAGCCACTCACCTCTGCCGTTGCAGCACAAAAGCAGCCATGGACAATATGTAAACAGATGGTTGTGCCGCATTTCAATAAAACTTTATTTATGAAAACAGGCAGTGGGCCGGGAGTCGGCCCACAAGCCAGACTTTGCTGATTCCTGCTTTAGCGGCTTCTTCAGAAAACTTAAGGATCTCAGAAAGTTAGAAGAATTTAGAACACTAGAAACGGGCATGTAGGAGCTGTCAGGGGCTGGAAATATTTCTTATCTTGATTCGGGTGGTGGTTATACAGGGGAAACGTAATCTTTGTGTATTTTATTGTGCACAAATTGTCTCTCACTTTTAAAAAATCTGTAGAATGTTAGACTGTCTTAGGGAGATAGAATGCCTTGGGGTTACGAGACAGGACTTGGAGCCAGAACCCCTGGGGGTAGGTTTGTGGGGGGTATGGGACTGGGCACAGAGGTCTCTGGTACCCCAAGTCCCACTTTGGCCAGAGCAACTCCCATCTTCTGTATTTGGCTATTGGGTTTCTGAGTAAGAATGTAGCTGTGGAAGGTCCAGCTGCTTTTCAAGAGTTTGGTAACTTCTGCCTTTTGGTCTTGGAGTCAGAGTATTTTAGCTCAAAACAAGCAGCAGAGTAGAGGGCTAAAAGCACAGATTCTGGAGCCAGAAGAAAGGTTTGAATCCCAGCTCCAGCTGTGTGACTTTGGGGCAGTCACTTCCCCTCTCTGTGCCTCAGTTTCCTCCTCTGTAAAATGGGTTTAATGATAGGGCCCGAATTGCGTGTTGCTACAAGAATAAAATGCATTCATGTTTGAACAGCACTTTGAACTGTGCTAAGCATCTCGTGTTTGCTAAAGAAAAAGGATGTTGGAGTCTGTCTAGGACCACCTCCTCATTCCTCAAAGATTCCCTTAACAATCTTTACTCATGGAGATGCCAGGCCTTGAGAAAGGGGAGTCCTGGGCAAGTCATAACAAACACCCCTCTCTCCTTACTCCCAGGTCCCACCTGTTTCTCACCTTCCAGCTGCCCCACCACACAGGTCCCTGGAGCCAGTCCCGACAAAGATCAGCAGGACACTGAGCCCTCAGCAGGACACTCAACCGGCCCTGCTCCAGGAGCTGCCAATGTCCGATGTCCCCTGGCTGAGCTGGAGAAAGGAGAGGTCACCCTGTCCCTGACCTGGACCTGGCTGCCTTCAGCATCCCTGCACCTGCCCGACTCCCTCTCCCAGGACTTGATCCTCCTCCCCGTTCCCTCACAGCTGGAGGAGGACCCACTCCAGGGCACGCAGGTGGCCTGAGGCTCTGTTCCCACAGACATTCACCTGCCCGTCCATCCTGGTGGCTTCTTGCCCCTGATGATCCCTCACCCTCAGTCAGTCACTCACTGAACAACTATTTATAGAACACCTACTATGTGCCAATTTGGCTCCCCAGAGCCACAGGGAAGAAGAGAAACACAGTCTGCCCTCATGGAGTTCCCATCTAGTGGGGGAGACAAGAAATAAACAAGTAGAGATCATTTCACCTGGAGATCAGTTCAGAGAAGAAAATAATCTGGACAGATTGAGAATGGATGTGGTCAGGGAGGTCTTCCTGGACGAGGTGATAACGACACAGACACCCAATGGAGGGGAAGGAGCCAGACATGCAGATCTATGTGAGGAACATTCCAGGCAGAAGGAAAAGCACATGAGAACAGTCAGAGCCCTCAGCATGCCTCTTTCCTGCCTACTCAGCTGAAACTCTGCTTTGATCTGCAAATGAGCTACTAGCTACCATTCATAGACAGAGCCTGGTGGTTACCCTCTGAGGGCTACAGCTGCAGGGATCTGGGTTCAAATCCTGCTTCAGTCACCTCCCAGCTGAGTGATCTCAGACAAGGCCCCTCCTGGGCCAGGCCACAGTTTCCTCAGTGGAAAATGGAGAGGCTCCTGCATCTGCCAGGGGCTTATAGTGAGGGTCAGACTGAGGGTGGAAAAGGCTTAGCACAGTGCCTGCCACAGAGTGAGTGCTCATCCAACATGAGCCAAGACAGAAAATCCGTCACCCCTGACACCAGGCAAGGCCTAATTATAGATGCCCAGAGGTCACTTTTCAGCCCCTTGTGAGTCAGGACCAGGGCCAAGGAAGCTTGGGCCACCCACCCAAGGGAGGTTCTCCCTCCGGTCACATGGTCTCTGCTCACAGGCTGGCCCACTCCCATTTGTTCCCAGCTCTGCAGGACCTGGACCACAAGAGGAAGCACCAGGCAGCTCACAGGGCAAGGGACAAGGAGCCCGGCAGGAGGGGAGTGCCTCAGTTTCCCTGTCTGCTAAGTGGCGCCATCAACGGAGTCTACCTCCCAGAGCTAAATGAGGATTCAGGGGTCTAGCACCTAGGAGGGGCTCTGTCAACCTCCACAGCCCACAGCAATGCACACAAACACGAACACCGTTGTCATTTGGATAAATTTTCCCTTGAGGCTTTCTTTTCTTTAATTCAGCAAATAGATGCCGAGCCTCTTGGTGTGTGTCTGGCTCCGGGTTAAGTGCTGGATGGACAAAAATGCCCACGACAGCCACCCAGGGGTTTACAGAGCCGATGAAGAGGGTCAGCGAGGTTGCGGGGTCATGTTTAACCTGCTCAAAAAACAAACCAGAGGTTCCGGAATGAACAAGCTTTTTTCTTTGTTCTTCTGCTGGTTTGTTTGTTCAGCCTCGTAGGAGCCAGGCCTTGTCCATCAAGCCTTGGTGTCTGAAACCTGCTGGGGGGTGGTGGAGGGTCCCCTTCCCCAGCCCCAAGTATGGGACCCTCTGCGTGACCCTGGCCTCCAAGATGACTGGATTCAACTCGAGATCTGAGTTCAAGTCCTGGGTCTTCCCCTGCCCCTCTGTGATACCTTGGGCAAGGCACATAGCCATGCTGTGCCCCAGTTTTCTCATCTGTGACATAGGTGATGGTACTAATAAAAATGCTCCGTTCGGGCTATTTAGGGGGTAGTTGTGCTCAGTGTCCTGAAGGCTCCAGTGGGAATCAATGGTCTCATTACTGTCTGTCTAGGGGATGATGGTGATTCCAGCTCCAACATCATCCCGGCTCAAGGAGGGGAGACACACCCCTACACAGCCCCCAGTTCCAGCCCACTGGACTATCCCACTCTCAGGCCATTTCCAGATCACCCTCTGGAAATGAGGGTGCTGGACTAAGTCGAGGTGACCACCAAGGAATCTTGCTCTCTTTCCATATCATAGAGTTGTTGCTGGGAGGTGGCTGATCAGGCTGGGACTACATTTCCCAGCACCCCTGGCATATAGGTAGGGTCATGTGACTAGCTCTGGCCAATAGATGGTGAGAGGAAGTGGTGTGCATCACTTCAGGACTGATGTAGTTAACAAGTGGGTGTGTCTCCCCAATGTTTCTTCCCCATCTGCCAGCTGAATGGGGTGGACTCCAAGCCACATGTTGAAGATGGTAGAGCCACAAGATAGAAAGAGCCTGGATCACTGCATGCTGAGGGCCACCCACAGCAGTGGGCTGTGACATTAGCAAGAAATCAACTTTTATTGTGTTAAACTACTGAGGCATCGATTTTATCCCTTAATGCAGCCAGCATTGCCTTAACTATTACATATACGTTACACGTATATTTTTTCAGCTGTATATGCATTGTCTGCTTTAATACTCACCAAACTTTTAAACTTAATTTGTGCCAAGTCTGGAACAATCTGGGCTAAGTCCTTTGCACATATTTTCTTCTTTGTCTTAACCACAATTCTATAAGGTGGACTCACAGGATTATTATTATTTGCACTTTATAGATGAGGAAACTGAGACTCAAAAACATTCAGAAGCCTGCCAGGGTCATCAGCTAATAAATAGAAGTATCTGGATTAGAACCCAGAGTTTACATTCTTGGTTGGTACACTCATCGCCCCACCCCCACCCCCAGAGAACCCAATAAGGTAGCTATTACAAGCCCTGATTTACAGGTGAGGACACCGAGTCTCACAGGAGGTCCATAACTTGGCCATGGTCACAGAACTAGTAAGAAGCAGTGACTGGCTTAGAACCCAGAGTTGTCTGGCTGCCAACCTAGTGTGCTTGCCTTAACCACACTGCTGCCTTGGTTGCCCTCTCCAGCGGGCATTTAAGCCCTGACCCCGCTTTCACTCACCAGCATTACCGTGCCATGGTTGAAGGCAAACTTGGCAACCACAGAGCCTGTTATGATGCTAAATAAATTTTTCTCTTGGCAGCCTTGGCACTTATTAAGCACCTGAGAGGCTGTTAGTGCCTTGTGCTGTCCAAAACATTCTTAATTACTGCCTAATTAAGATATCTTTCATTGTAGAAAAAAAATAAGATAGATGAGAAGGGGAAATGTTCATGCATACAACTTTCAGGTCCTTCATTGTGCATTTCCCCTAAGCCATCACATCCCCTGGATCTTGGTCAGGGAAGCCGGTAAAGAAAAGAAGATGGAGGGAAACGGTCACTGAAAGAGGCTTTGCTTTCCCCCAGCAATGCGACTTCCTGGACTTGGTCTGGAGGTAAACTGGAATGAGTGAATGGTGAAGATGGACTTACATGGCTTCTGGTCACAGTAGTGTTGGTCATAACGAAAAACTGAAAACATCTGAAATGCCCACTGACAGGACGTGGATTAAATAAACTCTGGTGCATCCATGCAAGGGAGTCCTATACAGCTATTAAAAAGAATGACCTGGAGTGCTTTGGGCTGATATGGAACAATCTGCAGAAAAAGCAAGATGCAGAACAATAAACTTCCTATGTTCCCACTTGGGTAAAAACAAAAGGACATTTGTTATCATTCCCAGCATCAGGGGCTTAATATACCACATTTATTGCTTCACTTAACCCTTTCAAGAATCCTATGATGTAGGAACTGTTACCATCCACAGATCAGGGATGATGATATCGTGGCAAACCAGGCAGAATCAAATGCTAAACCTCCCCAGAGAGTACCAGACATACCCTCAGCCACAGCACCCAGGATTTCCACAGAAACAGCCATGCCAAAGATGAGCTCGCAATCCCAAATTATAAACCGTATGAGAAAGCAAACCACCACACAAATGCCTGGCAAGACACAGGAGGAACTGACGGTAGCTGTTGCCTTTGAAGAGCAGTAATGAACCGATAAAGTGGAGCCAGGCTGTGGCTTTTCACTTAATACACATCTAAGGCAGGTTGAGTTTCTTAAAGTAATGAGTTTATACTGCTTTCCTCTTTCCATTTTAAAATAAGAGATACCTGAGTTGAAAAGAAAAAAAAGGGGGCTTCCCTGGTGGCGCAGTGGTTGAGAGTCCGCCTGCCGATGCAGGGGACACAGGTTCGTGCCCCGGTCCAGGAGGATCCCACATACCGCAGAGCAGCTGGGCCCGTGAGCCATGGCCGCTGAGCCTGCGCGTCCGGAGCCTGTGCTCCGCAATGGGAGAGGCCACGGCAGTGAGAGGCCCACGTACCGCAAAAAAAAAAAGAAAAAAAAGGAAGAAATGCAGGAAAGTGATGGGGAAAGAGGGAGGGAGAGCAGCTAGCTTTTGTGCCCCCATCCCCCCTCCAAGACTGCTCCCTGACTCTACCCTTGCCAGCTGTGGCTGTAACCTCTGGTTTTAGTGATGCTTCATAGGATAGGGCCGGGAACCTTCCTACTTGCCAATGATGTTTTCATACACAGTGATCAACCACTTGATCTAAGATCCATACTTGGGGTCCAGGCCCCCAGATTGCCTCCAACAGAAGGGAAGCCCTTTTTAACTCCTCTGCTGGCATCAATCCATCACCATCTCCTTCTTTCTACCTCTGAAATATTCCTCAAGCCCCACCACCTTTCTCCTTCCCCAGTCCCTCCTCTGTCCAGAAACCATCTCAGGCCTTGCTGAGAACACTGTTCTCCCAGCTCTTCTGCTGACCCCACTAGCCCACCCTCCAACCAGCAGCCCGAGTGATCCTCCCAAGATACAAATCAGATTACCCCCTGTTTGAATTGTTCCATCGGTTTCCCTCATGCTCAGAATAAACTACAAGTCCCTGGGTGACCTGGTCCCCACTGGCCAGTCCTACGTCCTCACCCACTCTGCCCCTTCTACCCACCTCCACTCACTCTGCTCCATTCACACTGGCCTCGTGTCAGGTCTACGATGACATCAGCTCAGACCACATGAACAGAGGCACATTCACTGCCCAGTCACCTTTCCCTACAAGGAATCTCCTTTTCATCTTTTAGTTCAGCCTAAATGCCCTTGCCCTTGGAAGGCCTCCCTGCACCCACCTACAGGTGCTATGGGTGCCTGTGATAAATAGAATAAAACGGCCCCCAGAGATGTCTGTGTCCTAATCCCCAGAGACTGGGAATATGTGACCTTACCTGGCAATAAGTTCTTTTTTTTTTAATTTAATTTATTTATTTTTGGCTGCATTGCATCTTCATTGCTGCACGCAGGCTTTCTCTAGTGGCAGCGAGCGGGGGCTACTCTTCGTTGCAGAGCACGGGCTCTAGGCACACAGGCTTCAGTGGTTGTGGCATGCAGGCTCAGTAGTTGTGGCTCACAGGCTCTAGAGCACAGGCTCAGTAGTTGTGGCACACGGGCTTAGTTGCTCTGCAGCATGTGGGCTCTTCCAGGACCAGGGCTTGAACCAGTGTCCCCTGCATTGGCAGGCGGATTCTAAACCACTGCGCCACCAGGGAAGCCCTGGCAATAGGTTCTTTGCAGATGTGATTAAGATAAGGATCTTGAGATGGGAAGATAATCCTGGATTATCTGAGTGGTTCAATGTCATCACGTGGGTCCTTATTAGAGGAAGACAGGAGGGTCAGAATCAAAAAAGGTGATGTGATGACAGATGGAGGATGGGGCCATGAGCCAAGGAATGCAGGTAGCTTCTAAAGTAGAAAAGGCAAAGACACGGATTCTCTCCCTGGAGCTTCCAGGAGAAACCATCTCTACTGTTAAAAACAAAACACCAGACCCAAAATGAAATCTCTGATGCTAAGCCCCGTATCACCAAACCTAGATTAACGTAATTACAGTTTCAGCTCTACCAGAAATGGAATCTTAAACCAGTCAATCAGGAATCACCTGATCAGCACTAGTTAGGTTATCTGCCTGATAGACTCCATGCCCTAAAAGAAGGTAAGCTTGCAATAACCAACTTGCTTTTTTGTCCAGGACAACTTCTTTGTTCCTGCTCCTTTCTACCTGTAAACATCTTCTATTCACAGCTCTTCAAAGCTCCTTTCTACTGCTTCACCAGAAGCTGGCCGATTCATGAATCACTGAATAAAGCCAATAAGATATTTACAATTTTACTCCGTTGAATTTTGTTCCTTAACCCTGCTGACATCTTGATTTTAGAACTTCTGACGTCCAGAACTATAAGAAGATAAATGAGCGTTACTTCAAGCCACTAAGTTCATGATAATTTGTTACAGCAGCAACAGGAAACAAATACAGTGCCCCTCTGTATTCCTCAGACCTGACTCTCTCCGTATTCTCCAGGGACATCCAGCTGCGAGTCCCAGCATCACTTATCTGAGGGTCTTCCAGACCTGCATGCAGAAGGCACAGCGGAAGTGCTGGGAAACTAACGTGTCTGGGAGCTGGTATATAAACACCCCAACTCCCTCTCCCTGAAGGGAGCACACCTCTGAGGGGCATGCTCTACATGCCCCCCCATGGGTCCCCCCATGCTGTAATTTCACTTGCCCATATGGTAACCGGCTCAACTCACCCACCTTATATGAGCTGTCTTCGCCTGCCTGTCTCACTGCCTCGTTCCTCTTTATGTGTTCTCTAAAATCATCTCTCAAATAAATCACTTGCCCAAACCAAACCAAGTCCCTTCCTGACCCATTTTCTCTCTCATCACCCCCTCCTCTGCCCTCCCAGCGCCTAACACAACTGTAATCCCATGTCTTCCGGCTGGGAACGTCAGCCCCATGGAGGCAAGGCTGTGCCCCTCTCCTTTACCATGTGTCACTGGAGCCTGGCACAGGGCCTGGTGTGCTGGGCACCCTGGATAAATCTTTGTCGAGTGGCTGACAATAAATCAGGTTTTTAGATAAAGCAGAGCATCCTCCGGAAAGCACAAGGCACTCACACTGCCAACAGCCTCCTAACTAGTCCTTGGGGGCTGCTTTAATGGAGCCCAAGTTCCTGCTACAATTAGCGACCTCCATTTGCATGCAAATAACGGAGATGCCAAAATACTCCAGGGACTTTGTTCTCCTAAATGGATTAAATGTGCCCCCTGCAACTAGTACCTGCTAGTACAGACCAGGCTTCCTGACCTCTGTGGGTAACACTAAGCCACCCGGGCAGGGTCACCAACTCCTGATGAGGGGCTCCCAGAAAGATCTCTCCTCTCAGCCAAACTCCTTGGCCTGCCCTCCAGGGCTTTTCATGGCTTTGCACCTGCTAAGCTTGCGTGCCTCGATTTCCATGTCCCAACTTCCCCTCCTCATTCCAGCCTCACCAGACCAGGCAGCGGTTCCCCTTTATCCTCTGCACCTTTGCACATACTGATCCCTCTGCCTGCAACATCATTCCTCTCTTTCTGACCCTGGAAAGTTTATGCTCAATACCCAGCTAAAATGTCTCCTCCTCCAGGCAGTCCCTCTGTCCTGAGTCTGTCTCTGCTTCCAGCCTGTCATTCTGGGTCCACCTCTCTTATTGGCCTGGGAGGTTCTTGAGGGTGGGGACTGTGTTTGACACCCTCATGGTCGGCTGGCACCCAGTACCGGGAAGTCCTTTGGAGCCTCACACTTTAAAGTCCTGAGCCTCGGTTTCCTCAACTGGAGAATGGGATCATCACGCAAACCTCTCAGCACCGTGGGGAGGAGGAAATGAACGAGGCACGTGAAGCCCCCCATGGAAGATGCACAGGTCAGGAGAAGCCACTGGCCACCCCTCACTGCAGCCTGGGAGGCCGAGCAGGGCTAGACCCCACCTGGGGTAGGGGTGAAGGGGACACCGGTGTGCATCAGACTCCTGCTGGGAAAAAAGGCAGCAAGTACAAGTGCAGACCATTTACTCCTCCGGGCCACCTTCCTCTTCCGTCCTCCCCATGACCCTGCCGAGCCATCCCTGCCAGGTTAACACTCGCTGACCTCATACCACACCGGGCAAGAGACCAAAAGGAGAACTTGTCCCCAACCCGGGGCCAGCTGTCCTCACAGACGTCACAAGGCTGGGCACAGGTGAAAACTGAGCCCAAGAGTCACTGAGGTTCATGCCTCCTGCCCGAGGCCTGGCCAAGACCGAGACAGAAGCAGGCAGGGCACACCCAGTTCCAGAGGGCCTCCTGGAGCCATGAGCTTCCCAAATGCCAGCCCAGTGAGGTGTGTACCCTTAGCATCCCCACTCTACAGATGGGGAAACCAAGGCTGAGTGTTGAGTGATGTGCCTAAGCTTTCACTGATAGCAAGTGGGGGAGTCAGAATGTGAGCCCGTGTCTGTAGGACATCCCGACCCTTCATGCTTCCTAAACTTGGCAGTTTCTGCCGGTGGTGTTTTCAGCCAGGGAACACCCTCCCCCACCTCCACGTTCGCACTTTTGTTCTGTGTGTACAGCCAGGAGGCCTGGGAGGAATGGCAAATAAAGACGTGGGTTCTCACTCAAGGCCCCTGGGGAACGTCTGTCTCCACCAAGGGTCCGAGGGCTCCTCCTCTCAGGACCCCAGCTGAGCTGCCCCTGTAACTCACAAACGGAGGGGACTTGTGCCAGAGGTTGAGCCCCAGTTGACCCAGCTGCTGCCTGGGGAGGGTCAGGATGAGGCCCAAATCTACCCTCCCACCCATGACCTGCATTTATTGAGTACCTACTGCGCTCGCCACCCAGGGCGTGGCTTTCTGTCACTTCCTTGCATGTGCCCTTCATGATCCCACCTCCCAGACTTTGCACTCACACATCCTCCCTCATCCCCTCAGCGCACATCCATTGATCCTTAGGACAGAACAGGGCAGAAGATGGACACAGTCCTTGCTCTATCATCACATGGACGAGGCAGACAATACACAGGTAAGCGAACCAATCGCTAAATAAGTAAAGGTTGGGTGAGGCATGGGAGAAGTGACCTGGGCACTGTGTAGAGAGCGCAGCCCGTGGGGAAGTCGGGGAGGGCTGCCTGGAGGAGGAGGCCCCCGCGTTGAGAGCTCAGAAATGAGAAGGAGCTGCCATGCAAAGGTCTGGGGGAGGAGCATGGGTGAGAGGAGTAGAGTGAAAGAAGGATTTGCCCAGCCCCTGCTCCATCAGGGTCAATCTTGGTGTCTGCCTAGCTCTCCACTATGTGACCATACCATCCTTCTGCTGCTGGTCTCATATTGCAAAGCCCTTCATAGTTTAAAAGGCATGTTCCTACTCAGGATCTTTTTAGCTCCTCACATCTGCCCTGAGGAGCATAGATGAGGAAACTGATGCTCAGAGAGGAAAATGTCAGCCAAGGTCACACAGCCAGGTGTCCCCCTCCTGGTCCAAGCTCCTGCTCCTCTCCACCTGCCTCTCTACCTTTTCCAGAGGGCAGTGGCTCGAGGACCCTTGCCCACACCCCTCCCAAGCCCACCAGTCTCCCGGGAGGGGTGGCAGTTCTGCACCAGCCCATATATAACCCACTCCACACGCCTTCTCTGCATTAATAAATGGGGAACCAAAGGGTTATAAATCCTGGGGCTGCCAATGTCCCTGGGACCAGCTCTTTCTCTGGCCACGCACTAGTACTTTTTACAACCCATTAATTAGTCCCTCTAATAAAGTTTGACAAAATGATAACTTGCCCATAAAAAGTGTTGTAATAAATACATTTTCCCTAACTTTCAGCCATTCGAGCATGGCCACGTCATAAACCCTCCACCATGGTTCACTGCCTTATTGTCTCTCTCTATTTCTCCATCACCATGGAAGTTCAGCACCTGGGGCCTCATGGACCCCGGACAGGCCTGGGCCTGACTACGGGTCCCTAGCATCTCCAGGGAGACAGTCATGGGCAGCCCCTCCCCTGCTCCCAGACCTGCAGTAGCTCCCACCGCCCAGGACAACGGTCCCCAAATTCCAGTCCCGCCTTCCTGAGTCCTGCTTCATCCACGGGGCACCTAAAGGAACAGTGTCTGGACATTATTTTTTCTTCAAATCGATTCCCTTACATAAATCTATTTTGCAAGGAAACTTTATATCATCATTAGAGGAAACTGTAAAAGCAGAATAACAGACCCTGAAGAGGAAATAAAGATAAATCCAATGAAACAAAAGGATATCACTAAGTCCCAGGCAACTAGTACTGCTGTTTGCTTCACACGCTGAGCCGGGGACCTGCCTGCTCTCTCTCTGAGGTAAGTGGGGGTCAGCCAGAGCTAGAGAGGAGCCTCCACACATGGGCATCTCGTGGAGACGTTCTCCTCGGTGTAGACAGAGGGTCTGAAAGAGGATTTCAGGCACAACCACCTTCTCCCTCGGAAAACCTCTGTGGTTGAACCCGGTTTGCCGCCCAAGAAGGGTTTCACAGCTGGGGTGGCACCCAGATGGGCCTGGGGGTGGGAGGGGCTGGAGACCCGTCTGGAATCCCCAGGTGCATCGCCAGCCCAGCGTGTTTCAGATCAGTAACATGAGACAGGGTTCTTCACATTTTACAGAAAGTGGAGAGAACAGTCATCATTCATATGACAGAGTAAGAACCCCAAGGTGTGGTTTGTGGGGTGCAGGCTGGAGGAATATCAATGTTCACTCTCAATCCCCTGAAATCATTTGTCTCTTCCCTCCTCCCCATGGAGGAGAATTTAGAACTACTCCTAAGCTTGCCATCAGATTAGCACTGACCCCTGACCTGCCTGGGGTCCCCAGATTCCAGGCCCAGGATCTTGTAGACCTCCCACCCCCCCACAACATCCTGGCAGCAGGACCAGGTCACCATCCGCCTCTGGGCACCAGGCAATTCTCGCTCCTGTCACCTAAGGTGAGGATTTGGACATAGGGTTGCTATTCTCCATCTGTTCCGGCACCTGACCCTGCACGGAGGAGGGGCCCAGTCAGTGTTGCCTGAATGAGTGACTGAGGGACAATTGGGACGTCTGGTGATGGGTCATCCCCATTTCACAGATGAGCAAAGCAAGGCCCAAGAGGAGGAACGATGGGTCCAGGACCCCAGTGAGTCTGGAGCAGAGCAGACACTGAAGCTGCCCCTGCCCCTGCCCAGTGCTGCTTCTCCTGTGGCCACAAAAACCACCAGGACATTTTGGCTCCAATCACTGCCCACATCTTGGGACCCAGCCCCCTTGAGCCCACCTGGACAGGCAGGGGCTTCCTACTTCTGTGCTAACCTCAGAAATTTGCAAATCCACCAAACCAGCACTGCTCATTGTTAAACTACACTTGCTGACACAGAGAGCCCAGCCTCAGGCCCAGGCCCTCACCCAGCACAACAATGGCCTTGAGTTCTGTGAGCCACATTGATGGCGGGCGCCCTGCCCATGTCTGCTCCAGTGCCCCAGGTGGGCACTGCCCATTTGTCACTGCTGAGCCTCTCAATAATCCTTCCCAGATGGGGTGACTCTGCCCATTTAACAGGTAGACAAACTAAGGCTCCAAGAGGTGAAGGCACAGACCCAGCCCCAAGCACATTGGTCCTCACCCCTAAAGGGTAATCGTCAGGGTTGGCTCTGTTCTGACAGTGTTGCACAAGAAGCATGACTTGTCTGCCACCCAATGCCTAAAATCCCACCATTAGTCTCACCCATTTGGTATAAAGCAACGTATTGCCTGAAAGCCTCCTTGGCATAGCAGCAAGGGAGTCTAGTACAGTAGAAAGAGCCTTGGATTAGGAATTAAAAGAACCAGGTTCTAGTGGCAGTTTTTCTATCAACTCTGATCTTGGCTGAGTCTATCCTGCCACCTACCCTGGCCTCAGTATTCCAGGAGTAGAAACAGGGGAGGGGGTTGGATGAGAGCATGGTTTCCCACGGTGTGCCCTGAGAGATGATTTTAGGGAGACGTGTGGACCCAGCATTAAGAATTACCTAATGAAAACATTGTCTCCTCTCTGATCACTTCCCGGATTTCTAACAAGAAGAAAGTTTCAGTTTGGTGCTAATGTGTCTTTAACACCTCCCTTTTGGCTACCTCTCTTTTTAACAAAAACTCAGCAGGGCTGAGAGCCCTCTGCGGACTGCAACGCCTGGCTGGATTCTCAGAGAATCGCTCTGCTCTGTTTTCATTGCATTTTGGTTTAAGGGTGCCCTCTATTTAGGGCAAGTGAAACGCACTTCCCGTTTACTACAGCAGTATAAAATGTCTTTTGTAAATACACTCCTTTGAGTTGAACGAATGAATTGACATAAAGAAAAGCATTGAATAAATGGGAGCGTTGGTGGATGTGAAATCAGGGAGACTAGCAAAGTGGCAGATGAGTGTGGATGTCGGGGAGACCCCGGCCCAGGGGCTCTGTTTGGGGCACATGGGGGCAGCCACTACCTGGCCAGCTAGTCATGAGCAAGCCCTCACGTGACAGTTGACAGAAGCCCAAGCACGGCTATGGTTGATGCCTCCCATGCCTAGTGACCCCACTTTATAGGCCCTCGTCCACATCCTGTAAGCACCCAGCTGTCAATCACAGGCTATGATGGGCATTTTGCAGCCATCAGTGAACTGTGCCTTACTCCTAGCCTGGGAGGGGGGCAGGACATGAACCTCACCTGCCAGAGGAGGAAACTGAGGCTCAGAGAGGCTGAAGGACTTGCCCAAAGTCATACTGCCATGTATTAGTGTCCTGTGGCTGCTCTAACAAGTGACCACAAACTTGGTGGCTGGAGACAGCAGACCTCAATTCCCGCACACTTCTGGAAGCCAGAAGTCTGAAACCAAGGTGTCAGCAGGCCCACAGGCTCTAGGGGGAAACTGTTTCTTGCCTCATCCCGTTTCCGGTGGCTCCAGGGCTCCTTGGCTTGTGGCTGCATCACCCCAATCTCTGCTTCCATCTTCCTGTGGCCTCCTCCTCTGTGCTATTTCTTCTTCTTCTGAGGACACTTGTCATTGGATTTAGGGCCCACCCGAATCCAAGTTGATCGCATCTGGAAATGCTTAACATAATTACATCTACAAAGACTTTTTCCAAATAGTGCCAGTCACTGGTTCCAAGGGCATCTTCTGGGGGGACTGCCATTCGATCCACTATAAGTGGGATCAGGATTGATGCCTAGAATGAAGCCTCCTGGTTCCCTCCACTACACACACACACACACACACACACACACACACACCAGAGCCTCCCTCCCCTGCCCATGCCATCACGGGCTGCCTGTCCCGCCACCCTCATGCCCAGGGACAGGGGGCTCCAGGAGCAGCGGGGCCCAGCTCTCAGGTCAGCCTGGCCCTGCACAGGCCCGTGTTCCTATTTAATTAGGACAGAAGACTGAACTCTGCTCAATGATACCAGCATCAACCCACCCACCTGCCTGGGGACCCACCTCTTTGAGGAAATTTATGGCCATAATTTAGTGGGGAAATTCTGGCTACCGGCACCTGAGCTCTGACAGTCACCCAGGCACATTAAACCCACCCGCTGATGCCCCTTGATGCCAGAACCACCCTTACAGAGCCTGTAAAACAGGTGGTGGCAGAGAATGGGGGTCCTTGTGGGAGCCACTGAGCCCCCAGGACTGCAGCAGCCTCTGGAGCTGGGGGCAGAGGCCTGGGTTTCCTCCCAGCACTGCCTAGCTGTGGTGGGCCCTGTGCCCATCCTGGGTGCCAGTGGCCTGGTGGCACCACGTGGTGGGGAGGCGTTGCATGGAGCAGCAGCGGCAGCATCTCGGAGATGGTTAGAGATGCAGGAACTCAGGACCCCACCCTGAAGGCAGGCCTGTGTGAGCACAGTCATGTTTGAGAAGCATCAGCAGAAAGCACAGGTCAGAGCACAACCCACACAAGCCCAAAGCACCCATGAATCCAGACACCTCCACAGCCCCCACCCAGCTCATAGCCCCGGCCACACGCGTGTGCCCTCCCTTGCACACAGAGACACACCACACTCTACTCCCCACCTGGTGCACACACGCCCCATTTCACACATGCCCACCCATGTGCACTCCAGGCTGCCCACGCACAACACACACACACACATGCACCTGTGCACAACCCGTGCCCCACGCCCAAATGTCTCCCTGATGGTGGAATTTCAGGCAACCGAGGAAGACGGTCTGAAGTTTCATTCACGTGCATTTGTTCATTCAGCAAACGTGTACTAGCCAATGACCAGATGCCAGGCACACACCGGGTGCCCGTGTGCGAAACTGAATGTGGAGATGAGGAAGGAGTCCCTGGCCTCACTCATGGTCCCTATGTGTCTGATGCAATAACAGGTGGACATGCACAGTGATGGGGGGAGGGGAAAGGGAGGGGGAGGGAAGAGAAGAGGAGGGGAGGGGAGAAGGAGGGGAGGGGGAGGGGGTAATCAACCCAGCCTGTGGGGAGAACGTGGACCAGAGAGACTTTCCAGAAAAAGACACCAGAGCCGGATCTCAGTGAATAAGTAGGAATGTACTTGGCAGACAAAGTGAGGAAGAGCATTCCTGGCAGAGGGAACAGCAGGAGCGAAGGCCCGGAGGCATAAGTAGATGGCTCAGTGTAGGCAAAGGTGCGGGTGTGTGCCATGCCCTGATGGGAGTCAGCCTCCCAAATAAGACTCGAGCCCTCCCATCCTCTCCACCCTCTGCCACGTCACCCCCAACTCCCTTGGACCCCAGCAGCAGCCCTTCCTGAGCTCTTTTTTGGACTCCAGACTCACTCCCTCCAGACCCACTCACCTCCGTCACAGAGGCGGGGAAATTCCTAACATGCAGATCTGATCATATCAACCTCTGCATAAGCTCTGCCTTGGTTGCCCAGTGCCCTCAGACTAAAGACCAACCTTTCCAGACTCCTCAAGTTCTGGTCTGGTCTTGTATTCAGTTGCATCTGCCATGCTGTATCTACCTTCCACAGAGCACACCTTGTATGTGCTGTTCCTTCTGCTTGAGAAGCCCTCTCCCAACCCCTTTCTAGAGTTGTCGAACTCCTACTCATCCTGCACAATCCATGCTGTCAAAGGTCTCCTTATCCACAACACCTTCCCTGACCTTTCAGCCTAAGAAATGCTTGGGAAAGGAGAAGTAATTAAGCCTTGGGGTCAGATCTTTAGCTGTTTCTCAGCAATTCAGTCTCCAGGACAAGACAGGGACAGGAAGGGGCACGAGATCTAAGGTTCAAATACATGCACTAGGTGGCTCCAAAACTTCTTACAGTTTTTCTTTCTTCTTTTCTTTTTTTTAAAAATTATTTATTTATTATTATCTTTTTTTTTTTTTTGCGGTACGTGGGCGGAGCATAGGCTCCAGACGCGCAGGCTCAGTGGCCATGGCTTACGGGCCCAGCCGTTCCGCAGCGTGTGGGATCTTCCCGGACCGGGACACCGGGACTCTCAACCACTGCGCCACCACGGAAGCCCTCTTCTTTATTTTTAAATTAGAGATTCATGTCTCAGAGGTTAAGAAGCTCAAAACATTTTCGGTGATAACATTTCTCAGTCCCATTAAGACTGCCACACTGATTTGACTTTTTATCTCCTCAGACCTGAGCTTTTAAAAAGCTTAGGATAAATGAAATCCTATTTCACGAAGAAGATAAATATACAAAAGCCACTGCCCTGTGGCACTGACTAGATTGAGGACAGAGGTAAATAATAATAGGTAAATAACAGCAATAATGATAACACAGACTACAGTCTCCTTGAAGGGGTGTTGTGGACAAGGTCTCTGACCACAAGAGAGGTTACTCAGATCCTCATAAAACAACCTCAGACCACTGAGGCAGGAGGCCACAAGCTGAACTGGGATGTGGGGAGATTCCAGAGGCTGATGGAGGGGGCTGTGGCAATCTAGGAGGACTTCTTAGAGGAGGGAAGCCTCTCCTCCCCTACCTCAGTGACCTCCACTCCCTCCTATGACAACAGATAGGCCTTCTGTCTGCCCAGCTGGGGCCTGAGCCTGGGTTTGCTGGCTCCGGACCCACATAAATCGCCCTCTGCAGCTAGTTCCAGTCTCCCGCACTTGATCGAGGCAAAGAAGCCCTCAGAAGTGAAGTCCCAAATTAGGTTGTTTGGAATTCCTAACCAGTGCAATTAACAGATCCCAAACACTGTTAATTATGTTTCCCATGGCCAGTGTACACAGAGGCTGATTGATCCGCCCAACACTACCAATTATGGAGGTATCAAGACTCCTCGGGTTGGGGGGGGAGTCTGAGCAAGGCTTCAGGCAGACCCACCAGCCTGCCTTTGGGGTGTGGCAACAGCAGGGTCAAGCTGGCCAGAGCTGGACACTCAGACCCAGAGAGCAGGAGGCCGTGAGACCATGTCACTTGAGAAAGAGCAAATGTCCTGATTTCTGTGTGATCTACTGTGTGTGAGCATTAGAGTGTGCATGTGAGATGTGTGTGTGCAGGATACGTGACTGCAGGCTCACGCGTGCAAGTGTGTGCAGGGGCGTGACTGGAGGGATCTTTGAGGGTGTGAGTGTATGTGTTTGTGTCTGAGGACTAGATGTCACTGTGAGTGTGGGTGCGTGTAGGTGAGCGGACCAGGCTGAGCGTGGGAATGAGTGTGATATGTGTGCATGTGAGTGTGGGGTGCAACCAGGAGCTCACAGACTACTGGGAGAGACAATGTTCGTGGAGTGTTTCAAAAGAGAGGTGCATGGAGTGATGAGAGTGTGTATCCACTTTCTTAATTCTTCCTACTTAAAGAAAGTTCTTCCCACTTTCTTTATCTCCATAGCCCAGAGGCAAAGAACAAACTTCCCCCTGGAGAAAGGAGCACAGAAAAGGGGGCGTTTTTAAAATCAACTTATTGGATGAATGAATGGGCCTTGGACATCCAATCCATGGATATCACTCAGGCCCCAAACTGCCAATCCCGTGCCCGTGGCAGACATCACTAATCAATCCCAGCATGCTTTGCCATGGAGTATTGATTTGGTTTCTATATTCTCAAGTCAACACCCCAGGTAGCCACCTCCAATCAATATCGACACAGAAGAAATGAGATTTAGTTGAACCTACCTATTTTGCAGATGAGGAAATAGAAACAAAAGAAAGTCCCGTGAGAAGTCCATATGGACCAGCTGGTGCCCTTTGGCTTCCTGATTCACCCAGTCTCTCCAGAAGCTCCAGAGAAGCCCTTGTCTAGCTGGACAGGCAGGGATGCCAGAGAGGAGCACAGCTGGGCAGCTGGCGTGGGCTCCTTGCAGCACTGCCCTGCACGTCCACGCTGTGATCGCCGCTCTGACGACGTCCCTTCTGTTTTCCGTTGCCTGCTCCCCACAGCTGCTCTTTTGAAAGCCCTGCATGGGAAGCTGTTGATGTGTCTCTCTGTTCCCTTTTCAAACCATTGTCCCCTCATTGGCTCCAGCCGTGTTCTTCTCTTGGCCGCTTAATTAACAAGTATTATTAATGCCAAGAGGAAAGAGTCACCCAGCTCCTTTCTCATAGCAACTCACGCTTGTGAGCACGAGCTGCAGGCAGACAGGAAACAGGGGCTGATGCCAAGAGATGCTCCCCTCCCTGCCTCTGGGGCCCTTCACTTGCCAATGCCCAGCTGGATCACTTGGCCCCACCTCCCAGGGGCAGCCATCGAGGGTCAGGGAGGAGATGGTTTGCAGCAAATCTGTCTAGAGGTGCCCATGCCTGGTTGATAAACCCTGCTCTGAGCAACAGGAGCAAGTTAAATCTTTGGGGAGAGGGGTTAGGGCCCCATCTCTGGGATGGGCTCAGAACCCAATAGTCATGGCTTCTACTTGTAGAGAAGAAGCAGAAGTAGATGGAAAACATGCACAGTAGCTGTGTGACCTTGGGCCAATCCACCACTGTCTCTGTGCTCCATTTCTCCCGTGTAAAAAGTGTTTCCGGGCCTCCCTGGTGGCGCGGTGGTTGAGAGTCCGCCTGCCGATGCAGGGGATACGGGTTCGTGCCCCGGTCTGGGAGGATCCCATATGCCGTGGAGCGGCTGGGCCCGTGAGTCATGGCCGCTGGGCCTGCGCATCCGGAGCCTGTGCTCCGCAACGGGAGAGGCCACAACAGTGAGAGGCCCGCATACCGCAAAAAAGAAAAAAAAAAAAAAGAAAAGAAAAAAAAAAGTGTTTCCTACGCACGTGGTCCTGGGTTAAGCCCCCTATGTGCATTATTATGTTACCTATTCCTGTTCCAGTAATCTACTGCTACATAACAGATCACCCCAAAACTCAGTGCCTTAAAGCAATAACAATCATTTTGTTTGCTCATGAGCCTGTAATTTGTGCAGGGCTCAACAGGTATAGTTCACCTCTGCTCCACACAGCATTAGCTGAGACAACTCAACTATGGGGTGGAGGATCAACTTCCAAAAGGGTTCACTCACATGGCTGGCAGGTTGGTCCTAGCTGTTGGCTGGAAGCTCAGCTGGGAGGTCTCCATTCCTCTCTCCAGGCTGCTTGGGCTTCCTCACAACATGGTGGATGGGTTCTAAGGATAAACATCCCCAAAAAACCAGGCACAAGTATCGATAAATGGCATTTTTATGGCCTAGCCTTGGAAATCATACCATCACTTCCACTGTACTCTATTGGCTGAGGCAATCACAAATGCCCATCCAGGTCAAGGGCAGGGAACTTAGACTCCACCTCTTGCTGAGGGACTGGTGAGGTTCTCCAAGGGCATGAGGGATGGGAAATAGTGTTGGGATCATCTCTGGAAAATACGGTCTGTCACGTCCTTCAAAACAGTTGTGAGGTAGGTAGGATTCTTATTCCCATTTTACAGATGAGGAAAAATGAGGTTCAGAGAAGTTAAGTAATTTGCCCAAAGTCACACAGCTAAGTGAGCAAGCAAAGATTTGAACATATGCAGCCTGACTTGAAAACTTAGGTTTTCAATCATTATATTTTCCTCTTTGGCTGCAAAATGTTTCTTTCTAATAAAATCTTCTGGGGAAAGATCTGTGAAAGGGGGAGGGGGGAGGCAGTGAGGGGAGAGCTGTGATCACATTCGGTCTTTAGGAGGAGTCCTCTGGCCATGGTATGGGTGATGGATTTGGGGAGAGGGTGTGGCTGCACTGGAGGGGGTTTGGTCATCCTGGGGCTGAAAAGGACAGCACCATCAGCCCTTGGTGCTCAGTGGAAGCCAGGACTCCGGTTAGAAGATGGAGTGGAGGGTCCCTTGTCCTTAGGAAACTCCAACAAGACAGCCCCATGGATAGAAGAGATGTGAGGAAGAGCGGATGACTCATCAGAGCCTCACTCCAGGCTGCCAGCAGGGCTGCTCTGACGTCAGCCTGAGGCCTCTGTCTGCCCGATCGTCACTTCCCAGGATGCCTGGGGTGCTCCTTACATGGTGGCTTTGACGTGAACATGTTTTAACTATAAAAAAAGGGGTTTAAAAATAGCCACCTTGTCACGAGGTGTAGGGAAGAGAGACACCCCCTCCCCACCCACAGGAGTGAGGTGGAAAGTCACCATCATGTGGCAGAGCTGTGCCCGTCACTGCCGCCCCCTCCTCACCACCCAGAGCTGCATTGAGGCAACTTTGCGGAGATTTACTGAAGCCCTGAGCTCGGTAATCTTCCTCCTGCTTTAGGCAAGTCATCCTGGGGATCAGTGATATGACGCCTGCCAGCTTCTTTCTCTCTCCTCTCAGGACTCAGCTAGGCTGAAAAGAAATGCCTGCAGTCATCAAGGGGCCAGCTGGTATCCAAGGGAGCCTGGGGGGGTTGAGGGTAGCACTCGTAGCCTGGCTCTGAACACCAGTGCACCTGGGTTCAAGTCCTCTCCCTCTCCCTTCCTTGCTAGGTGATCTTGCACAAGTGATTTGACCTCTCTGGGCCTTGGTTTTCACATCTGTAAAATGGGTCCCATAACACAAGGAGACCAGAGAGGCATTGGCAGAGGGGGGAAGGGGATGTGGAGACATCTAGAAGGTTGGAACTGGAATTCCCCACATCCATCATGCAGGTCCAACAAGACCCTACTTACCATCAAGATACTCGGCAAAGAGCATGACCCATGGGGACAGCCTGAGCGCCTTCATGCTGCTTGATTAATGTTCCATTTAGTGAAATAAACAATACAATTACTCAACTCCTGCGAACTCCACTCTGAGTGGGGTGGACAGTCAGGACAGGCCTTCTGAGTCAAACCTGCTATTAATTGAGGCACTTAAGCACAGCTCTAGAAACCTGTGTCATACCTTCTCAGCTGTTGAAAGGGTGGGTGTGTGAGGGGGGATGAAGACAGTGTCTCATGATCCTTCATTATGGCGCCCACAAAGAAGGCACAGCCAGAGATGGCCTAAGAAAGATATTCTCCCCTTCTCCCCCACTGTTACTGCTTGTTCTCTTGGTCCCAATAAACCCATGTGACAAAAGAATGACAACCTCAGTGGCATCCAATGCTTGGCTGGGTTTCCTCTCTGGTCTGGAGCTCAGCTGGCTGTTGGCTGATCTAGTCTGGCCTCAGTGACTCAGTTCTGTTCCACGTGACTTTCATGCTCCAGAAGTCTAGCCCAGGCTTATTCTCATGGCAGCTGGGCAGGGGTCTGAGAAAGAGTAAAACCGACAAACCCTCTTTAAACCCAGCTTGGAACTGGCATAGTCCCATTTTTAACCCATTCTGTTGGCTAACACAAGTCACACGGTCAAACCCAGATTCAAGGGATGGGAAGAGACTCCGCCTCTTGGTGGAAGAAGATGCAAAGCCACATCAGAAAGAGGCATTGATAGAGGAAGGGGCCTGGATAAAGAACTGAGGTCTTTTTCAATCAATCTAACACCACCAGCCACCCCGGTATAGAATTTATGTGCACCATCTTGGAATAGCACAGGCATCCCGAGTCTGCCATTTTCACACCATGTGACATTTGGTAAGTTGCCAGCCTCTCTAAGCCTCTTTTCCTCATCTGAAAAATGGGGATAAAAATGGGATCTACCTCATGAGGTCATCATGAGAACTAAAAGACGTTGTATTTGAAGTGATGGCTACACAGTATGTGCTCAGTAACTCTCTGCTCACCATCATCAACACCACCCTCACAGACCAGTAACAAGAGGGTGGAAAACTTGACCTGAGTTTGAATTCTGGCTCTGCCACTTGCCAACTGTGTAAACTTGGGTGAGTCCCTTAACCCCTATGCATCTCTATTTCCTTATCTGTAAAGTGGAGATGTTAATAAATACTACCTCCAAGGGCAGGATATAATGAAATAAAATATTCCAGCTAGAGGCTTAGTTCAGTGGCTGGTACAGCACTGAGTTCTTGGGAAATAAGAGTGATTATGATCATTACTATCTGTAAATAGGAATATTAATACTTATTTCAGAGAGTGGCTTTGAGGAACAATGTGGGTAATGAACCATGGAGACACCTTGGAAGCCAGGAAAAGCTTGCATTTATCAACACTGCTTTAGTTTTATGGGACAGAAACACAAGTCCAATTAGCTTAAGCAAAAGATGTTCTTGGCTCTTGTCACCAAAAATTCTGTGAGGAGGACAGGTGTGAGGCAGGCCTCCAGGATGCCAACCTCACCTGGACATTCCCTTTGTCTTCATCTGCTTCTCTCTTTACTGGTCACCTTCTTTCTTTCAGACCAAACTCTCCACAGAGCAGGGAACAGCTCCCTCTATGGAGGAAAAGGAGTTACCTTCACCCAGCCTAAGAGCAGAAATCCCAGGGAAGGCTCTGATTGGCCCAGTGTAGGTCACATGCACATCTTTAGACCAGTCACTGCAGTCAGAGGGTAGGATATTATGATTAGCAACCCCCATTAAAAGCACATGTTAAGAAGAGGAGGAACAGATGCCTGGAAGGAAAAGGAAGTTGGATAAAACCAGAATACTTGCTTTGGCTATGCTTGATACTCACCAGTTCTGCCTGCCCCATTTCACAGAGAGAGTCCCTTAAGTTTAAACAAGGTCAAGGGACACAGGTCACACAACCGGAAAAAAAAACCTTACTCCCGACACAATGTGATACTGTGTTTCCAAGAGGGAAGAGTCTCTCATGTCTGAGCAGCCCTGCTCAGCACCTCACCCAGCCTGGCTGAATTCCCCTGCATCTTGGTCCCTGTCCATGTGTCCCTGGCACATTCACAGGATGAGCCGTGGCACTTGGTTCCTCATGTCTGGACCGGTTGCCATAGCCCAGTGCTGCCGGCCATTCTGCTGAGTCTTGGAGTTGTCAAACATCTCAGAAGCAATTGCCCACATATTTTAGGTCCAGCCAAGGCCGCCTGCCTTTGTCCAGCATCATTTGCTGTATATTCCAAGAGAAATTGGATCCACATGGACCAAATTCCTCTACACTCATCTCACATGGGCAAGGTTTTGGCACAAAAGAACTAAGGACTATGGAAAGGCTTCTTCTCCTTCCCCGGGGACCAGAGAACAGGCTCCAAAGCCAAGAGGATGACAAGCTCCCAGCCAAAGGTGCAGTCAATGCCTTCAAAGTCTAAACTCATAGGGTCAGAGAAGGACAAAGGCCACAGATGAGGGAAACCTGTTATCTCGGTTCCCTGGGCTGGGGGAAGGCTAGGGCACAGCCTCTCCGACCTACTGCCTGGAAGCAGGAGGTATGGAGTCCAGAGCTCAGTGCTCAGTTGTTAGGCCAGCCTGGCACCCCACCCCCACTCTGCCATTCTTTAGCTAGCTGGCCATGGGCAAGCCTCAGTTTCCTCATCTGAAAAATGGGGATAAAAATGATGTCAATCCCATACGATAGTGGTTTAATAATATCAGTGAAGTGAGGAATATAAAAGTCAATGTCAGTTGATAGTAGTGTTTATGCTATTACCACCACAATCACCACCACCATAACCAACGCCATCATTACCACCATCAACATCATTACTATAATCACCATCATCACCATCATTATGATCATCAGCATCATAATCATCATAACCACCAGCACCACCAGCACCATCACCACCACATTATCATCACCATCTCATCATGACCATTATTGTCACCATATCATTACCATCATCAACACTATCTTCATCACCATTACCATTAGGCAAAGCCTACTTGTCAGGCCAGCTCTGATATCTTCTTCCCCAAAGCCACCATCCTCCTCCAAGTCCATATCATCGTTAGACTGCCTACCTACCTCCAGTCTCACTCTGTCCAAAACCCCTGCACCTGCTCAAAGCCCTTCCCCAACTCCCATCAGCCATAGACCAAATCCCAAGCCCTTTTGTATATGGTACTGGGGCCCTTCCCCCTCGAGACCCTTCCCACTTTTTTCACCCACACCCTACAGTCCTAGTCACATCAAATAGTACCCCTCTCTCCCAAATATGTTCACACACACCCAGGCCTCCAGTCTATACCCCAGGTGTTCCTTCCACTCAGAATGCTTCTCCCTGTTCCCTGGCAAACTCCCAGTGACCTTTCTGGGATCAGCTCAGACAGTTCATTCTTAACCAAACTGCTACTAAAGTCTAGCCAGACAGCACTGCCTGCAGAAGGCTCTGGGCTTCTTTGTTAAAAAGGGAGATGAGGGGCTTCCCTGGTGGTGCAGTGGTTGGGAGTCCGCCTGCCGATGCAGGGGACACGGGTTCGTGCCCCGGTCCGGGAGGATCCCACGTGCCGTGGAGCGGCTGGGCCCGTGAGCCATGGCCGCTGAGCCTGTGCATCCGGAGCCTGTGCTCCGCAACGGGAGAGGCCACAGCAGTGAGAGGCCCGCGTACCGCAAAAAAAAAAAAAAAAAAAAAAGGGAGATGAGTAAGAGGTGGAGAGAGATGTTAAAGACACATTCGCACCCGCAGGAGTCTTTCCCTGATGTCATGGAACTGGGAAGAAATAGCCGTCTCGCTAGGGAATTCAAAATGCTTCATCACATGTCCCACTGAGGGGACTGCACCCCACCCTTCAAGACCCAGTGGCAGCTGTGACGTGCCCCACAGGTGCTTCATGCAGGACTCTATCTCCCCAACATCCTCTCTGAGCAGCGCCAGTCCCACACTTTTAGAAGTTTCGCCTTATTTACGGCTGAAGTTACATCATTTACCGTTCTCCGAAGCAGACATTCCTAGTTTAAATCCCAACTCCGCCCTTTCCCGTCTATTTGAAGGACCTAGTCTCCTCAACTATACAAGGGTTGGTTGTAGCAAAGGACCTCAGGGAACCCTTCCTGTCCTGAGCAGGGAGATGCAGGCTGTGAAGCTGGCAGACCTACCTGGCAGAGTTGCCCACCCTTAACATGAGAATAGGAGTTTCCCTGCCAGTGTGCTGGAAGCAGCACGCTTTGACCTGTGTGGACAGTGGCCTCCACCCTGCTCTCATGGAGACTGAGCAGTGCTTTTTGAACATGGAGCCTGGCACGGGGGAAGCCTCCACAAACACTAGCTGTGCATGACTCACAGCTCTTATCCCCTCTGTTCCAAGAGTGCAGTTGCCTTGGGCAGGAGAAGGGATTGGAGAGGGAGCCCAGTAAGGCTAGACGCCCAGAGGGGCCACACCCGATGCCCACTAGCTCCCCTGATGCTCCTTTAAAGCTGTAGCCTTCGTGACAGAGCATTTGGCTGGAACCGTAAAAAATAAATGATTTCAGAGAAAATGCAAATGACACAGGAAAATGAGCTGCAGATGGTGCCTGCCTCCCAAAAGAGTGCCTCCCTGGCCCTCTCTCAGGTCCTACATCAGCACCCCTCATGTCCCCCCCCCGATCCAGCTGACCCACTGTGCCCCTCAGGAGGTACCCCGAGGGGGCAGCCAAGTGGGGAGGGCCCAGCTGCCTTCCTGAGCAGAAGAGAGGAGGGAGGGGGCAGAGCTGCCTGTCACCTACCTGCTGACCACCTCCTAGTGTCAGGCCCTGCTCTGGGGACACCAGGAGGATTTAATCTGATCCCTCTGCTCCAGGAGGGAAGCAGAGGCCCCAAAACCTCAGTGGCTCAGGGGACGGCTCTATGTGAGGCTTGCCCATCTCATGGGTATGAACCTCCAACCACCCTTTCTTCTCTCCTTCCACTCTAAGCGCCCTGGCCTCCTTGCTGTTCTTGCCCACATCAAGCACTTCCTGCCTCAGGGCCTTTGCACTTGCCAGTTCCTGGGCCTGAAAGGCACTTTCAAATCTCACCTCTTCAAAAGAACTTCTCTGATCACCTAGAGTAATCCCAACCTATCATTCTTTATTAAAGTACACAGTTCATGTCCTTCATACCTGTTTTCACAACTAGTAACAATGTATTGGTTTGTACTTACTTCCTACTTGGCAGAACCAGGTAAGTTTATTCATCAGTGTTTCCCTAGGACTTGGCACCATGCCTGGAAGATAGAGGAACCCAAATATTTGCAGGAGGGAGAAGTAGAATGGTCCCTGCTTGGGAGCTTAAAGACACAAAGAAAAGGCCATTTGAGCAGGGTTCTGAAGAATGAGTAGGAGTTCAATAGGTGGAGGGAAAAGAGGTAAGGAGGCAAAAAGGGCAGGGAGATGGGAGCAGGCAGGCCTGTGACAGTGTGGCCTGGTGGTTCCAGGCCCACAGGGGAGCATCAAATGGCCTGGGCTTAAACCCAGTTCCCCCATTCACAATGACTTTGGGGGAGTCACTTCAGCTCTCTGAGCTCAGATTTCTCATCTCTAAGATGACGGGGTTTGGAGGATCTGGGGAGAAGACACACAGGCTTGGCCCAGCGCTTAACACACTGTCAGCTGGATAAGCAAAGTCACTGGTATTTTCGTGCAGGGACTCAGTGGAGGAACGTCTAGGCCCCAGGCCTGGGAAGGAAGGAAGGAAGAAAGGAAGAAAGGAAGAAAGGGAGGGAGGGGGGGAAGAGGGAAGGAAGGAAAAAAGGAAAGAAAGAGAAAAGAGAAAGAGAGAGAAAGAGGGAAGAAAGAAAGAAAGAAAGAAAGGAAAGAAAGAAAGAAAGAAAGATAGAAAGAAAGAAAGAAAGGAAGAAAGAAAGGGAAAAAAAGATAGATCTGGCACATCTAGGCCATGAGCCAGGGCTGTCAGGGATCCTTCAGCTCTGTACAAAGAGCCAAGTTCCAAGGAGAAATCTTGGCTGGAGGCCTGGCCCAAGAATTGTCTGGATGGGGGATGGGATTTAGAGTCACATGACCCCTGAGGATCTCCTTTGGGGTCTCTGGCTCAAACCTCCATCTCTGCCTACACCTCTCCTCCTCAAGGTTCTAGGCTTTGGCAGTTTTCCCCTGAAACCCTTGCTAACCCCTAAGCCTTTGCCCGGGCCATGCCCTCTTCCTGAAATGCCTTTCTTTAGCTGTTGAAATGCTCAGCAAATTCGCAACCTGTCTCCGATGACACCTCAGTCAGTTGCTGTCATTAATGTGCCACCCTCTGGCCACTTATCAAGGGGTGATCAGAGTTGTGGCCTCTGGTTTCAGGGTCTGGACAGTGTCTGGACTACACAGTATCTCCAGGCTTGGAAGAAGGGCCCTGTCCCCAGATGGGAAGTTCCTCAGGGCTAGGATCAGGTCAGTCTTGCCCAGCACATAGTAAATAGTCAGCCAAGATAATGAATAAATAAGCAAGGGTTTGAACTGCAGAAGGCAGGAGGATTCTCGTCTTCTGTAAACTCAGTCCCACTTCTGTTCCTTACCAGCACCTGTCCCCATGAGGCAAATCCAATCCAATCATGAGGATGCTGAGGTACAGAGAGGTCCTAGTTTGGCTATCTATGACCTCATCTGGGTCCCTTCCCCTCTCAGGGCCTCAGTTTCCCCATCTGCAAGGGAAGCAGTGCCCCTGGAACAGGGCCAGCTTCACAAGCATGTGATGTGTACAGTCTACACACCCCACGCTCACCAGGGCCCCACGCTTGGTTTAATGTTTTGCTGTCGCCGTCTTAAAATTCTTAATAGTTTTATCTGCAAACGTGTTTTAAGTGAAGTCCCATGGGACAAAGGAGCATGTGTGCAAGCAGATGAGATACATATAATGCATGTCCGCTGCTGTTTCTTGTTGCCCGGTACCCGTGTAGCTTTCACGATGCTCTGTGAGCACAGAACTTGGGCAAACACCCCTACATAATGGGAATTCAGTGAGAGGCAAGTCAAGTACAAGGGAAGCAGTTTGCATCTAAGATTGAGTCAGTGCAGGTGCTGCCAGCCCGGAGAAACCTCCCTTTCCACCAAACTTACTTCAAATACAGAAGGCACTAAGAAACACAGACAGCCAAGGAACACAATGGTATCCTTTCCAATTTGTGTTTACTGATGCCGAAAATGATGGCAAAGGAAAGAGAGAGTAACCCACAATTCCTCTTCCTTTCAGTAAGCCTCTCTCCAAAGGGAGAGTCTTGGTAGAATGTGCGTGTATCAAGAACTGAAATAAAAACAGTTGAGTTCCAAAAAAAAAAAAAAAAACACCAGTTGAGTTCATTTTCAGCAGCATTTCCACAGTTCTGGTTAAAACAAAGTACACATGCATGTACCAAGTACAAATACAAATTGTGTAATTTCGATGATTCCACACATGAACTAAATGCTCTTATATTTGTTCTTTGAACTGGCATTGCACAATATAAAGATGAGTGGTGAAGTTCATGCTAATAATTCACAAGTTTAATTTTTCTTCACTTAGACCCACATTAAATAACAAATTAAAAACCCCAGAAGTTGAGGGAGTCACCACAGAAGAAAGGGAGAAGCTCTGTATGTTAGTGCCTTTTTTTGTGTTTTTTTTTCCTGCCTTTTGAACAAGGGGCCCACATTTTTATTCTGCACTGGGCCCCCCAAATTATGTAGCCAACCTATCCTGAATGGTCAAGAAGCCAGCCCAGCTGTGTCTGAGCTCATGGTTCACAGCCCTTGGTCCTCTATCCCCATCCCAAGCTGGCCTGGCCACCCACTCTCCTCCCCACTACAAAGGGTCAGCTGTCACCAAGACCGAGCAGCTGGAGGTGAGAGGTGCTTTCAACCTGAGGCTCACCACATGGCCCAGAAGTCAGACCCCACAACCAGAGGATCAGGTCAGAGCATCTGGACAGGGGCCTGGGCCTCTGTAGCCTCTTATAGGTCCCTCCGCCCTCGCTCTAAGTAGTACAGCTGCTCACTGAAGGGGGAAACCCTGCTCCAAACCCCAGAGACAAAAGCCACTTTGTTTCAGAGTTTGAGCTGCTACAGGCCTAAAGCATCCACCTCAGTAATTCAGTTTTCTGGAAGCCCTTCAAAGGAATCATTGAGCCCATTTTACAGCTGAGAAAACTGAGGCCCCAGAGGCAGCCTCTCCTGCCTAAGGTCACACAGCCAGCAGGAAGCCCAACAGGACTCAAACCCAAGCCCATCCAACACCCCAACATCCACACAGCACTCCTCCAGCCCCAAATGGAGCTGGACTCTGGGGGCCACAGACCACTCAGGCCCTGCCTTGCCTGCCATGAAGTCACTTCATGGCAGGCCTGTTCCCTCATCTTCAAGCTGACCATGACCATGGGGTCCACTTCAGAAGCCCATCACTATCCCATCCCCATGTCCACCTTTAACATGCTACAGGGAAAAGATTCTAAGAAAATGTGAGTGTTCGGTGTGCATAACACTGGCTTCCTCATCGGTAAACAAGGTGTGATGACCCCACAAACCTGCAGGTACCTGTGGACGCAGGCATAGCCATCACTCCCCCAGACCCCAGTGTGAGCTCCATGGGGCAGGGGTTTGCTCTGTTCCCTACTGGGTCCTCCAGACTTGAAGCAGTGTCTGGCACACAGCAGATGCTCAAATATTTGCAGAATGAATGAATAAATGAATGAGTGAATGAATTATAGCAATAAAAGATCACATTCCATTATATACAATCCTGAAATCCAAAAGGGCTCTAAAAACAGAAAGTTCTTGTCAAATTCTCATGCCTGGAGGTCCCACTAATCCCACTAATGAGACTATTCCGATGGTTTCTAACATTTGACCGCAGCCCCCCAGGCGTGTCGCTGAGCATGTGATATAGGTCCTACTTTACCCAAAATTTCTAAGTTCTCCCAAATTCTAGATTTGGAAACATAGCTGGTGCCAGGAGTTCCACACAAGATGGTAGGCTCAGTATCTATATCTACAATATTCAACCCCTTACATGATGAATATAACAGCTACAGGCAATAAGCAGCCACTGTGGACGCTCAGCACCTCCCAGTCACCCTGTCTCACAGATGGGTAAATCGATGCTCCCAGAGACAAGGTCTTCAAGGTCCTGCGGAGTTTGTGTAGCACAAGCAGCCTTGTCAGCCCTTGTCAGTGGCTCTGCCCTCCCCCTCCCCTCCCCCTCTGCCTGGCCTTGGAGCCTCAGTGAGCCCCTTGTCCTCCGAGGAGCTCAGAAGTCTTGAGGGTTCCTCCCCGGGACAAAGCCTGCTTGGGGTGGCTGGCGGGGCTCCGGAGGCACAGCCAGTAAGAATGTGCTCCCACGGGTGAGATTCCCGTGGGGTCAGGCTGCCCCAACACGGCAGGAGGGGCTGTAATGATGGGACCAAGGCTGCAGCCACAGTGCATGGTGACACTGATCCGCAGTCCCTGCGGCACCCCAGCCCCCCACTCCAGCCCCCATCCCACTGGCCAGATCTGCAAGGCTCCAGCCCCAAGAGGAGGGAGTTCCCACCTCCCACAGGAAGGCAGGAGGGGAGGCTGCCAGAGCCAGAGCCAGAGCAAGGGAGGCATGAAAATCAGGAGGCTCCTCCTCCCCAGCCTCTTCTCTTCACCTCCTTAGCCCACAGCAGTCCAAAGGATGGGAGATTTGACCAGAACCTGGCCTGGGCAGGGAATAGACAGAGCACTGGTCCAGTGACGACTGCATGCAGGGCACAGAGCAGGGCAGGCAGAGCAAAACCGACCTGACGCCTTAAACCTGAAAGACCCAAAGTGGGCCTGTGCTCTGTCACTGTCAGGCTGTGTGCCCTCAGGTAAGTGGCTACACCTCTCTGAGCTTCATTGTTATTACCCATTGGGGCTGGCCTATCTTGGCCCTACGCTGAGCATGACTGGGCCCCAGGATGGGGAGCTTGGCCCAGGTGACCTCGGCCAAGTGACTTCACCTCTGTGTCTCAGCTTCCTTCTCTGGAAAATGGGGCTCATAAGAGAGCCGGCCTCCTATGCTGTTATTATAATTCATCAGTGGAAGTAAAATGCTTCGATCAAGCCCTTGCACATAGCATCACATGAGTGTTTCCTAGTATTGTTCATTATCACTACCTCCATTTTGCAAAGGGAGAAACCAAGGCACATAATGGTTAATTCTACCACCAAGAGCAGCTGACATGTACCGGATGCTTGCTCAGAGCAGCCCTGCACAAAGCCCTCTTACTGCCTTTAACCCTTGCATCTCTATGCAGTAGGTGCTAAAATCAGCCCCATTTTGCAGATGAGGAAACTGAGGCTCAGAGAGCAGCCATCAGCCAGGGAGCAAGATTTAGAGCTGATGGGCTGTCTGCCACCCAGCCCCTCCCTTCTCCCCGTTACCTCCCACATCATAGAATGAGGCTAACACCCCTATCTGAACAACTAAGGGGACAATGCCAGACCTGGGTTCCAGTTCCTCCTGGGTTCCCTAGAAAAATCCTCCCTAGAAAAACAAGGTAGTCATAGGACCTTGCAGGAAGGGGAAGGTTATTCCTGCTTGCTCAAATCCCTATAAAAAGTACAAATAGAAGAAGAGCCCCATCACCCCCACAGCCAGCCCCAAGCTCGGAGCTCTGAGCTTCCCAAATGTGCATCCAGCCAGCCACTCACCTCCTGGGCGACCTCAGCCTGCAGACTGCAGGTCCCTAAACTTCACTTTCCCCATCTGTAAACTAGGAAGGATTCTGAGACCACCTCTCACGTCTACCTGAGCATAGAATGTGCTGGGCGAGCACCTAGGCAGCACTTGGAATACCACGGGCGATCAATAACCCTTGGCCGGACAGGTTCTGATAATGGACAAGGGTGTTCCCCCAACTCCCGCTGGAGTTCACCATTTTCACCTTTCCCCCTTTCTCTTTTTCTCTCAGGGAAGCCTTGCTTTGGGAGGTTCTGAGGCAGGTACTTTCTTAAGCCTATTTTTCAGATGGGAAAACTAAGGCCTGAAGAGGGGAAGCTCGACTGGTTAGGGGGGAATTCAGCACAGGCTTCCTCGCACCATCTGTTCAAAACACACCTCGTGCACACTGCTGGACCAGGGCCTTCTGGTGGTTGCAGAGCAGCAGGCAGAATTGTGGATGGGGAGTCAGGCAGGCCTGGGTTAGAACCCCAGAAAATGGGGACAAGAAGCCTGGGCTTATGGTTGATGCTTGGGAAGTCCCCGGGCATGTGCTCAGTGAACGGCAGTCAGTATCAGCAGCAGCAGCAGCATTATTTGCAATTCCCTCCCCATCCCTGCAAGCCAGAAATTGTACTGAAACCCCAAACCATCAATACCTAAAGTTGAGCTCCCAGCTCAAGTCAGGGAGCATCACAGCCATTCCCTGGAACATCCAGGGGTCCCCTTCCCTGCATCCCTAGACCCTGGTGCTGTCCCCTTGGGCCTGGCAGCCTCTGCACGCACAGATCTTTGTATCACTTCCATCGGCAAAATAAAGTGGGTTGAACGGCTGATAACCAGTGAGGTTTGAGTGGAGCCAGAGACTCAGAGACCGTGGGACACAGGTCAGGCCCAGGTAATAAGGTAGCAAGTGGGGTCAGAATCAAAACTCTGGAATCCCAGGAGAGAACGGTGAGAAAAAGAGGATGATTATTTCAGTTCTTGTCTTTTAATGTACCAGAGGAAGAGATTCAGAGGACGGGGACTAGTTTCTGAAAGCCCTTTGCTGTTCTGCCTCTCTACAAACTCTCAGCCCATCAGAACATTATCATCCTGGCCACCTCACTCTTCCTCCAACGTGCCAGAGATACTCCCACCACAGGGCCTTTGCACGTGCTGTTCCTTCTGTCCTGATATCTGCTTGGCTCGCTCCCCGACTTTCTTTGTCTCTTCCCCTGGCCTTCATCAGGGAGGCATTCCTAAGCAATCCCTTGTCACCCTCTATCTCCTTCTCCTTCCTCTATCTTCTGTCTCATAACAGGATTCACTTATCACCTGTTGTGGGTTTTGTGAGCACAGGCGTGAGTGGCCCCAGGAGTGTACATCAGCCAGAGTCAGAGTCTGAACAATCAGCTCCCACCCCCAGACACAAGCCCCATTCTCCACCTATTAACCCAACAGCAGCCAAAGGCGAGGAGGGCTTCAAGCAAAAAAGAGGGAACCACCAACAGCGCCTTTCATTCGACCCGTATCTAGTGCGGTTCTACTGTGTGCCAGGCCCTGTGCTGGCTGCTGCAGATACTGAGGTGAACAAAACAAACTTCCTCCTGTGTGGAGCTGCCCTGCCCTCCAGTTAGCTTGGGCCCAGGTCTTGGGACAAGGGACAGTTAGTGGCAGGAGGCAGGGAGGCAGGGTATTTGGTTCTGGCTCTGTTGCTGACCTGCTGCACGACCTTGAACTGGACATTCTGAGCCTCCATTTCTTTGCGTATAAAATAGAGAGACTGAGCAATGTTTCTGGGAAGCCTGGGGCAGGATGGCACATGAGGTGCCCAAATGCAGCCTTGAGCAATCCCCAACCTCACAGTGATGAAGTCACTCCTTTCTCAACTCTCTCCAAGCCTTTCCACTGGTGTAAGAAGGATGTCTCCACTCATGGCTGCTCAGTCTCCAACATCTTTCTCAGATGAGTTGACCTCATTTTCCAAAAAAAAAACCAAAAAAATGAGTTCTCAGGCCAGGGGCCTTCATCAGGCAACAGTGACATTGTCATGTTTTCAAAGTGTTTATTTTAGAATTATGGTAGGACACACTGATCCCTTTCTTCCAGACTCCCTCTCTTGTCCATTCTTCAGAGATAGCATACCAAAATTCCCATGTGACCCCAGCTTAACATTTATCCATGTGGCAAAAGAGGGACAACTAAATCAATAGAACAGAGGGTCCAAAAATAACCCCTCACATACACAGTCAAATGATTTTCAGCAAGGGTGCCAAAACAGTCTAATGGAGGAATGGAAAATCTCTTCAACCAATGATGCTGGGACAATTGGATATTCTGGAAATACAGAACTCTTACCTTTGCCTCATGCCATATGCAAACCTCAATCAAAATGTATCATAGAGGGACTTCCCTAGTGGTCCAGTGGCTGGGGCTCCTCACTGCCAATGCAGGGGGCTTGGGTTCAATCCCTGGTCAGGGAACTAGGTCCCACATGCCGCAACTAGCAGTTTGCATGCAGCAGCTAAGAAGCCGGTATGCCGCAACTAAAAATATCCTGCACCCAGCAGCAAAGATCCTGCATGCCTCAACTAAGACCCGGCGCAGCCGAATAAATAAATAAATATTTTTTTAAAAATGTATCATAGAAAGCTCAATGTGAAAGCCAAATGTAAAACCATAAAGCTACTAGAAGAAAGCAGGACCCCAGGGAAGACACAAATGGCTCTCACCATAAAAGAAACTTGATAAAATGGACTTTGTGGAACTTGTGAAATTTTAAAACGTTGGCACTTCAGAAGACACTATGAGAAGAACCACAGACTGGGAGAAAATATTTGCAACACACAGAGAAGGGGCTTGCATCCAGAATATATAAAGAACTTTTAGAATTCAATAACAAAAAGACAAGCAACTGAATAAATAATTGGGCAAAGGATTTGAACAGATATTTCACCAAAAAAAGATATACAGAGAGCAAATAAACACATGAAAGTACATGAAACATCATTAGGGAAATAAAAATTACAACCACAATGAGATATCACTACACACCCACACTAGACTGGCTAAGTTAAAAAGATAGATAGTAGCAAGTGTTGAAAAGGATGTTACAAGGAACTGGAGCTCTCAGATGCTGCCAGTGGGAATGCAAAGTGGCACAACCACTTTGAAAAATGGTTTGACAGTTTCTTAAGAAGGAAAACATGCACCTCCTATATGACCCAGCCAAAAAGTTGTACACAAATCTTCATAGTAGTTTTCTTCCTAGTAACCCAAAACTGAAACCACTGACATGCATATCAACAGGTGAATGAATAAAAAGACTGTGTTATATCCGTACAATTAAATACTACTCAGCAATAAAAAGGAATAAACTACTGACTCATGCAACCTCAAAAGCATTATACAGAGTGAAAGAAATCAGACCCTTAAGAGTGCAGGCTGTTTGATTCTATTTACAGGACATTCAGGATTAAAGAACAGGCAAAATGAAGCAATGGTGATAGAAATCCGATCCATTGTTACTTTAGGGGTGGGTTGGTGACTGGAAAGGAGCAGGAGGGAACTTTCTGGGAAGTGTGTCATAGTGTATAATATTGATAGAGCTTCAGGTTACACAGGTGTAGACACGTGAGAACACATCTGATTATACACTGAGGATCTGTGCATTTCTTTGTACATAAATTATCCTCAATTTTTTTAAATGTGAAAAAGGGGGAGTGGGGAACCCTGGCTAAGTAAACAAACCGAAACCTCCTTCCAAGCTGTAAAATGGTGTAGCTGCTGCAGCCAACAGTGTGACAGGTCCTCAGAAAGTTAAACATAGAGTTTCTATGACCAGGTAGTTCTGCTCCTAGGGAGATACCCAAGAGAATTGAAAAAGTACATCCACACAAAAACTTGTATGTGAATGTTCATAGCAGCACTTCCTACAATAGCCAAAAAGTAAAGACAACCCTAATTACCTACCTGGTGAATGGATAAACAAAATGCGGTATAGTCATACAATGGAATATTATTTAGCCATAGAAAGCCGTGAACCTTGAAAATATTATGCTAAGTAAAAGTAGTCTGACAAAAAGGCCACATATTATATGATTCCACTTATATGAAATGTCCAGAATAGGTAAAGCCATAGAGACAGAAAGTAAATTAGTGGTTGCCAGGGGCTACCTAGGGTAATTGGAATTGACTGCAAGTAGGTATGAGGCTTCCCTTTGGGGTGATAAGAATGTTCTAGAATTGGACAGCAATGATGGTTGCATGACATTGTGAATATACTAAAAGCTACTGAATTATACAGGTTAAAATCATTAAAATGGTGAGTTTTGTGTTATGCAAATTTTTATCTCAACAAAAATTTTTTTCCAAGGTTCCTGGGATACCTCATCAGACTATATTATAATTGCCATATTAGGGTCTTATCCGCATCCTATGATACTTTGTTATAAATGCAGAATTGGGTATTCGCTCCCAATCACTTCCGGGTCAGGTCAGCCCAGTCTGGTGACAAAAGCTTGGCATCTCTCACACCTTCTATCTCCTTTACAGTGCAATTGTGGTGCCCCAAGTGGGGTCCTTCCTACTAATTCCCTCGTCAGTTAGGGAAATCATGTTTTACTCTGGTGTTGGGATCCTTTTCCAATCTTTTTCAAAAGAAAGTGGGATGGGGTATCTTTTTTGTACCACCTCCCAGCTCTGGAAGGGCTGAGGGCCACCTTCCACCTGACTGCTCCTTCATCATCCCCTGTGAGACAGCCCCTCAGCCCTCTGGATCGTCATGGCTTAGTGGAGGAGACAACCATTCCTCCAACCTGCAAGATGCACCAGCCTGAAGCTGGAGTCCCACCCTGCCCTCCCCAGAGCCAACACACACCTCAGTGTTGCAGCCCCATCCATGTCACATGATTCCCCCCGCCAACAATACACCAGTCTGTGGTCCTTTTGGTTCACGAACCCTCTGAGACATGAATCCCTTCACTCATTCATCCATTCATTTCACACCAACCTGAAGGTTCCCAAATGCCCACCCCCAGTGGTCACCATTCTGTCACTTTTCTTCCCTTCCTTGGGTACTGAACACTGTCACATACCACTGTCACTTTGAGTGGAGACCTTTAAAGGTTGAAGAGATTTTTAAGCTCCTCCAAATTACAGTGAATATAGAGGCCATGTCCTTAAAACTTTACATTCTAACAAATAAGCTGTTGCATATACTGTTGACCCTTGAACAATGAGGGTTTTGGGGGTGCTGACCTGCCCTCAGCCGAAAATCCGTATATAATTTACAGTTGGTTTTCTTTATATGTGTTTCCTCCATATCTGCGGCTCTGCATCCATGGATTCTACCAGTTCTGATCGTGTAGTACTGTAGTGTTTACTATTGAAAAAAATTTGCATATAAGTGGACCCGCACACTTCAAACTCACATTGTTCATGGGACAACTGTATAAAGAAAACTTTAGGGACTTCCCTGGTGGTCCAGCGGCTAAGGCTCTGCGCTCCCAATGCAGGGGGCCTGGGTTCAGTCCCTGGTCAGGGAACTAGATCCCACATACTGCATCTAAGAGTTCGCGTGGTGCAACTAAGAACCCATGTGCCACAAGTAAGATCCGGCCAAGCTAAAATAAATAAATAATATTTTAGAAAAAGAAAACTTTAGAAACTGAAGGGAAGAAATTCAACAAAATTTCTGCCAAATTAGGGTCCATTGTATGTTCCGATGAATAAGGTGAACACCTATTCATCCTTCAAAATCCTACCTGGGCATGACCTGCTGGAGGAAGCCTTACCCATGCCTCCTACATGGGGTTCATGGCTCTCTCAGAGTGACATTCATCCCTTGTACCACCATGGGTTATTGGGCATATCCCCCTCACAGTTACCTGTCAATTTACTTGTCTTGTATATCTCCTCCCCACCACAGTTCCCCCTCTGTAGACTAAGGCTCTGCAATGACCTCATCTCTGAGTCTACAGTTGCCAGAGTGAAGCTGCTGCCCAAAGAGTGGCCCATAGGACAGCCAGAGCTTTTACAGGGCCTGTGAGCTAGTGCTCATAGTGACCTTCAAGCTAGATGTGATTTGCTCCATTGTAGAGACAAGAAAATGGAGATGGGTTAAACCACTTGCCCATAGCCCACGGCTGTAAGCCGAGGAAGCAGCATCCAGCACAGAACAGCCCACCTCCAAAACACTGTCAGCTGTGCCGTGAGCTGATCATGGCGTGACGTCAACAGTTTATGCATATGGAGCCCTCCCACGGGCTGCGTCCACACAAACCATCTCCTATAACGACTCCACGAGTTACTCATTTCACAGATGAGGAAAAGCAGGAGCTGAGAACCTATGAAACTTGCAAGAGGTAACAAAGCTTACTGGGATCTGAACGCCAGGACCCAAAAGAATAACCATCACACAGCACAGCCACCTGGATAGTTTTCCCCCCCTTGCCCCTCCCCTTCCTCCTGCACCAGTGGTTCTCAGCCCCAGGGGTCATGCCCCACACAGGACATTGGGCAATGTTTGGAGACATTTGGGGTTGTCACAAGGGAGGGGGGAGGAGAAGAGATGTTACTGGCATCTAGTGGGTAGAGACCAGGGATTCTGCTAAACATCCTACAATGCACAAGGCAGCGGCCCCTCCCCCACCACAAAGAATTATCCAGCCCAAAGGTCAATAGTGCAAACTAGAGAAATTCTGAGATGACCCAATTTAGAACAGCATCAACATACACGTGCATGCGCACAGGCGCGTGCACACATACACACACACACACACACACACAAACACTATACAGCATCCAGACCCCCATGGAATTTGAAGAGACCCATGGAAAAAGGGGAGGGGGTGGAGGAAAAAATGAAGCAAGCCCCGCCCACAAATGTACCACAGTCACCATTAACGTCATATTTATTGTTATTTAGCTGCTCAGGAAAACATATACAGGTATATACAATATGCATGAATACAGAAGACTGCACTTTACATATTTTTTTTAAAAAAGAAAGAAAAAAATAACACTCAATTTCATGAGCTATTGTCACAGTCTTCCAACCAAGCATTTCAGAAATGAATTTCTTTTAAGAGTCAAAAAGATTACAGGATTGCCTAACACACAGCAGAGTTAAGTTTTCATATTTTACATGTGCAATAACGTTTTCATATTCTTTCCCGAAGAGTTTTGCTATGCAGTACCGATTACCAGTGTTTGTGGAGTCTCGTGGGTTGGGTGTGTTTTTAATCTGCTTTTATTCTTTCCATTAAACCAAATTTAATGAAATAACATCCTTTTGCTTAAGGCTATTTTTAAAGCTGTTCAATTCTGGGGTCGTGGGGAGCGAGAAAGTTTAAAACTTCAGGGGTTTCCGAGGTTGCTAGGACCATGAGATGATGGCCATGTGCTGATGGACTCAACACAGGGCAAGTCAAAGACAGAAGTCAAGACACTTGGCTCCCCGGCCTTAAGCAATTAAGGAGAAATCATGCCTGTTTAAGAAATAAAAGGATGAAGCTCTCAAACAGCTGTACGTTGTGGAATCAGAGGGGGCGTGGAGTTTCGCTCAGACTATGGCTGGCTCTCCTGCAGCCCGTGGCAGGAGGTGGGGAGGGGGCTTTTCTTCACCTTTTCTTTCCTTTGGTGGCAGAACCCGGGGCTGAGTCAGCTCCCACTTTCTTCTCACTGATCAGTTCACAGTTCACCTGCTTCTGCCTGCCCTCTGTGGGGGCCGGGGTCAACCCTGGTCAGACTGCCCATGCAAGAACCTCGGACTGTCCAGACTCAGACCCGAGCCAAAAAAGCCGGCCCAAGGAAAGACAGGAGGGGGGAATGGAAAGAGACAGATTTTTCTGTACGCTCTTCTTCCTTTGCTGAAAAGTTCTTTGAAATAAACAACGTGAGTGTTGTACGGTGAGCCCAAAGCCTTCAGGTCACTTGCTAAAAAAAAGCCGGGTCTGCAAACTCTGGGGACGTGGGGTGGGGGGAGGATGGAGGGGGCGCAAGGCTCAAAATGGCACATTTAGCAAGATGCTTGTTCACAGAAACTGAAATCGACTATAAGAGTTACTGATTTGGGTGAAGTGATATCAGTCACTTCTTGTCTGGCCCGCCCTGGAATCTGGGTGCCTCCCGCCACCCCCATGAGTCACACAAGCCCTTGGGAGTCATCAACAGCACTCAAAGGTGCCCCCCCACCCACCAACACTGGGCCTCCACTGACCACCGCCCTGGGAGGACCAGGTGACAGGCCTCAGCTGGGTCCAGGAGCCCTGCTCTCTGCTGCCCTGCTCGCCCAGTTGCTCCCTCACCTCTGCTCAAAGAAGTTATTCCTTCATGAGATGCACGGGATGTGGCTCTGGTTTTGCAACAGGCTGAGATTAAATCAAAAGGGGTAGGGAGGATTCCTGGGTTTAAAAAAAGGTCCAAGAATCAAAGTCACTAGTTCCAGTCCCTTTCTCCGTCCTCCAGCCCTCAGGAGTCTGCAAACCCCTGAAGAGAATACACACAGGCTTGGAGGAGGGGGGCTTGGTAGGCAGAGCCTGGGGGCTCCTTCACTCAACAAGCCCCTCGAAAAGTGCCGGCGAAAGCCTGGTCCTTCCCAGGGATGGGGGGCTGCCCAAGTTGGAGATGGAACGGGAGAAGTGGGGAGATAACCCAGTCCTGTTCCTTCTTCCCCCAGTGCCTGGCTGGGAACAGATGTCAGGAAAGGTCAGGGCTAAGAATTGATCCTTCAACTCCAGCACCCAAGACCCAGCTGACCTGGCCCTAGCAGAGCCGGGAGCCTGCAGCCTCTAGAAGCTCTGCAAGCTGGACAGGCACCATCCCCACGCGGACGAGGGCTGCTCGGCACAGCGTGAAAATTCAGAGCCTGGGCGTTTGTACAGAGGCCCAGAAAAGGAGAGAAAACACCACTGTTGAACATTCCGACTCCTTCCCACAGAGCGGACTGGATACGTCATCACCTCCATGGCAGTGAAAGGCAGCTTCCAGCAGAAGAGAGAACGGAGCTGAAGGCTGAGGGTGTGTTTGTGGGAACGAAAATATATCTCTATTTTCTTAGGGAACAGACAAAACAAAATCCCAGGCGGAATACCTAAGGGGGGCATTAATTGTTTGGCTCCAGCCTGACTGATGACAGTTGGGTGTCAATATATAATATTGTGATGACAATTTGACTCTCACCCGGCAATATTCCAGAACTACTATTCTCCAGGATTTCCATTTTAATAAGCAGTGAACAAAGCAAAAAGGAAAAAAAAAAAAAAAAAAACAGGCAGTGGGGAGGGAGGTGGGGAGGAACAAGACTAAAAGAGAATAAAAAAGGAAAGCAACTCTTGTCTTATTATGAAATAACAATACTTGGACATACAGCAGCACGAAAATAAAACAAGGAAAGAGGTCATCTAAAAAACGTATGCCAAGATTACAGAAAAATGGGAATTATCTAGCAGGAAAAAGGCTTCAGCAAAAGTTTGCTAACTGCAGAAGGGTTAACACTGGTAACATACCGTGGCAGACAAATTTCTTTTTTAAAAAATTTTTTTGAGGTTTTTTTTTTTCCCTTTAAATTAACCCTTTCTGGTCCATATGCCACTAAGCAGGTACCAACCTAGAAAAAAAATCATCCACTCAGCAATAGTGGCCCTTTCAAATTAACAGGGCGGGTAAGGGTGGGGTCAGGTGGAGGGGGGAGAGGAGAGAAAAGGGGGAGGGAAGGGCCTGGTTGGGAAGGGGGTATTTCTTGTCAATTCAAGTTAGGGCGGCCACGAATGTCCCGAATCTGTTGGAAATGTCGGAGTGCAGGGACCGCCAGGTGGGCACGGAGGCTCGGGCCTTGGCATCGCCCACGTCGTCTGTGCAGTGGACAGACAGGCACTGCAAGTGGCTGCCGGGCTGGGTTGCCGAGGCCTTGTTCGGAGGGAGGTCGTGGGCTGCAGAGAAAGGAGGAAGAGAGGACGTTAGCTGCGTGCTTGACTCTGCAGGAGGCCCTAATGGGGGTAAAGTGGAAGAAGCAGAAGAGAGGCCATGTCCAGGCCCTCTTTTCACACCTAAAGATGGTCCAAGGAGATCTAAAGACGTTTGGTTCGAATCCTCCTGCCGTCACCTCTGACTTGGGCTGTGAGACCTTAGCTAAGGGAAGACCTCCTGTTGGGTCTGTTTTTCCCCTCCCCCTTGGGAAATAGGAGAGCTAGGCCAGATAAACTCAGGGTTTGTCACCTCTGATGGACCTCTAATCCCAAAAGATTAACTGGACCTGAAGTAAGTTGGGAAGGCTTCCTGGAGGAGACACGTCCAAACTGGGCACTGAAGGATGTATAGGAGTTCATCAGATACAGTGAAACGGAGGAGGGGAGGTTGTCCAGGTCTCGAATACAGCCCATTGTCTCGTCATCCTCCAGACAGACATTTGCTAAGGGCCTGCTATGTGCTGGTAACTTCCTTACACAGTGTCAAACTGCTCAGAGCCACAGAGACTAAGAGTGTGGACTCCCCAACCACACCAGTGCCCTTTGCCCCTCCCCAGCTGCTGCATGAAAGGACTTTAGGTGATAAGGGTGAGGGAGTCTATTCCTCTCCTACACCCTCAATAAAAATCCCCTCAATTTCCTTCTCATTCAGTCACACAGCACCAGAAACAGCACAGACCATAGTAATGTTTGGATTAGACTCACTTGACAGGAAAGAAATTTGACAACCATTCACACCTTAGCACGAATTATATTAGAGAAGAACAAGGAATTGGGAGTCCTGAGGCAGGGAAGGAATGGAACAGTCATTTCAGAGGACTTCTAATTTACTGCTGCCCAGTGACCAAGAGTTCTGTTCTGAGGCCTACTGAATCATGATTATTCTCATTATTCCTTTTTCAGGGCCTGACTCTCAGAGAGGCAAGGTGACCTGCCCAAGTTCACACAGCCAGGATGGGACAGAGCTGGGTTTGAAGATGGGCTGATGGTGAACTTCTGACTCAGCAGAAGTGAGAAAAGCTGGAATTGGCGGTGGGGGCCCAGCTCCGGCCGAGGGAGCACACCCAGATACTGAACTCCATGACTGGCCCGCCCTCTTCAGTACACTGTGCAGGCCCAGCCAGGGCCCGGTGCCAAGCAGGAGTCACCCCGCCCATCCCGCCCTCTGGGATCCGCCTTGAGGCTTCCCCCCAGAGCTGAGCCATGGCCTGCAGAGAAAATCCTCTCAGAGGGATGGGCCCAGGCAACCAAGGCCAGGCGTGACTAACTGGGTTTGGGGTCCCCACCCTGGAGCCGCAGAGACACCCAGCTTTGGGACCTGCATTCTTGGGAGGAGCTGGGGCTGGGAGGGAAGATTCTCTCCTTTGCCTCTTCCTTCCTTCATTCAACTAATAAGCTGAGTCCCTACTGTGTGCCAGGTGTGGTGTAAGCCTGCAGATTCCAACAGGAAACAAGGCACTGTCTTCCTCCTCCTCCTGCATCTGACGGTGAAGCTGGGAGACAGTATTGTAGCAAAGTCATCTTAGAGTCACAGACTGCAGCTTGAATCCAAGCCCCACCACTGTGTGGATGAGATCCAACAATTTCCCTCTCTGAGCCTCAGTTCTATTCACTGGCAAAGTGGGGGTGATGCTGTCTTCCTTGGGGTCTTGTAACAGATGTCCTGGCATACAGAGACATCCCCAGACAGGGCTGCTGGGACTGTCATTCATGTCCAAGGTAGGGGAGGGGAGTCAGGAGGTGAGGGGTCCTTGCAACCATCTAGAAGCCTCCAAGCCTTGTCCCTTCCTTGAGACTGGCCAGCTGGGCATGTTCCTGCCCATAAATCTGGAGTCTTTGTACCCATTTCATGGACGGGGAAGCTGAGGTTCTGAGCCTGAGGTTCCCAAGTTGGTTAGAGGTGGTGGAGCTGGGATGCTGTGACCCCAGCTAGCTAGAGATACCAGATTCAGGGTCCCCTCACCCACAGTGGGCTCTGGATTCCAGCCATGCTGATGCACAGCCCTCACACCTCTGCTCCTGAGCCCACGCTTGCCTTGCTCCCAGTGACACCCTGCTGCTTAATACCTGCAAAAGGAATTTTGTTCTGAACATTGCGAGATCTAGATTGGGGGAAGGAGTAGCATCTGTCAGAGAGAGAGAGAGAGAAATTCTGAAAGGAGTTCCTTATTTCACTTTAGACACATTATTTCAAGGAGCCAACGCAGCAATGCTTGTGCCCATTTTACAGGTAGGAAACCGAGGCCCCTTGCCAAAATTTGCAACAACTAAACAAAGACAAGACCCACACGTGAGCTCCTGACACCCGGCTCCCTTGCTCTGTGGCTGAAGCACCAGGAAGGTAGACACAGGAGTACTAGGGCTCTCATGGGAGCTGGGTTTGCTCAGCAGTGGTTCCAGACTACTCCAAATGGCCAAATTTCCTAAAGATGTTTTATTCCCAAGTTCCAGACGACTCAAACGCATTCTGTGCGCCAAAACCACAGACAGCTGCTCTTCTTACTTGGGGTGGATTTAATAAGGGTGTTGCAGGCACACAGTTGGACACTTCCATGTATTATCTAACTCCATTCCCCAGCAAGCCCGGCAGCTGGGTGACCCTTCTCCCCACTTTAGAGGGGGCACCTGGGGCTCAGAGAGGGTGAGGGCCTTGCCCCACATCACAGAGCATGGGCACAGGATTCCCCAACCTCTGCCTGGAACAAACAAGCGAGTCTGGTATCCACGGGGAATGTTTTTAGGAGAGAATATGACTCTTCAGTTCTTGACAACCCAAGCATGACCAAACTCATCCTCCCGCAGGATTCGTTCCAGCTGGGGGGACCCAACACACCCTAGGACTGCGGCTCCCCTGGGCTGCCGAGTGGCTGCCAATAAATCAGTCCCACGGGAGCCGCCTCAAGTCAGGGCCTGCCCCGGCCTGGCCCAGGAGAGGCCCTCCATCCCCACTCCTCAGGGCAGCAGGCATGCCGGCCCCCACACCAGGACCCAGAGATAAAACCGCCCCCTCGCCCGGCTCCCAGGGCTGGGGAGACCCTGGAGGTACTCAGTGCCCGGCACTGGCAGACACTGCAGAACCTGATGGGTGTTGTCCTGTTTTCCACTGTTGGCTGTCAGCCTCCCCTATCAGACTGTGGCTGTGTGGGGGAGGGGCAGATTTGGCCTGTTCAGCTCAGCTGGGGCCTGTGCATTGACTGTGAAGGGCCGCTCAGCCCTATTTGACAGATGGGAAGACTGAGACCCCAAGGGACACGGAGCTGCCCAGGGGTCACCCGAGGCCAGGTCACCAGCTTTGGGACCGGCCCTCTCCTGTTAGCCCAGAGTTCCCCGCAGATCAGGCCGAGATGGAATCCTGGGTCCCCCAACCTTGGCAGCTGGCCCCCATTTCCTCATCTGTAACTTGGGGATGGTGATTCTCATGGGCCTGGCTCAAGGCAGCTGGGGGAGGCCATACAAGAGAAAGAGCTGATGACGCCCTGCCTGTGGGTGGTCAGTTCCTGAGGCAGGGGTGACATTGACTCAAAATGTATAACCATGAGGTGCCTCACCCCGGGCAGCATAGGAGCTGAGATGAGAGGCTTCCTGGCGTGCCTGCCCAGCAAGGAAGGACCATGGGGCGGTTTTTAAGGTCATCCCCCTATTGGCCAGAACAGACCACCTGAGTCCCCATGCACAGGGGCGGGGCCTGGAGCTGGGATGCCTCGCTCTTCCTTCCCACAAAGTCTCTCCCCGCTCTTTCTCCATGTGCACAAGCCCTGGCTGATCCATCCAGCCCCTTCCCAGAACCCCCTCGCTGAACGCTGCAGACTTGGTATCATGCTCTCCGGGTACCGGCTGCTTTGGGCTCACCCTGCCACCAACATGAGACCACATCAGATTTTGTCTTCAGTGCTTCCCTATCCACAAAGGGGATAGTAAATTCCACAAAGGAAAGGAAAGAACCTTGAGCCCGTGCCCATAAAGTGACCGCGTGAATAACGGATGGAATTCCACTCCTCCTACGGTTCCACAATGATCATGCCTACCGTTTGGGGAGCACGGACTTTCGTGCATCACTTCAGCTCTCAGAACCTCAGTCCTAGGAAATGGGGGAAATAATAGGACTGGCCCTCATGGAGGCAGTTACGAGGATTAAGTGAAATGATCCATGTAAAGTGCTTAGCACACAGTGCACTCCCACCAGCACCAGGACTGCCTTGTGTGGCTGTCGACCAGCCTGCAGGGACCAGCGGGGCTGGGACGGCTGTCTGGAGTGCTAACTGGGACGGCTGAGTGACCCTTTGGCTGGCCACGGCTGAGGTAAAGGGAGAAGGGGAAAGATGTGCATGTCTTTACCTGGGGACATCTCATTGTTAGTTTCACTTCTGGAGGTGCCACCCGTGGAGGGGGCTGAGTTTTTTTTTAAAGTCAGCAAAACAGGCCTTGTCACTGCCTTGCCCTGCACTCAGTATCCCCGGGAATGGGTTCCAGTTTGGGTGGGCCACGTGCTCAGGCATCCTCAGCTCCAGGGGGGGAGGGGGTTGGGGTAGCTGCCGCCCCCCCACCCCCAGTAGCTGAAGTGCTGCCTTGGTGGTACGCACGGCCACCACTCTGTCCTCAAACCCTCAGAAAGGGGACTTCTGCTGGGTCACCTCCTGTCCCTCTGCCCCCAGAGGGAAGGCCAGATTATGGGGGTCAAATGTGGGCTCCAAGTTGCACCCAGGTCAGGGGCTCCCTGGGTGCTAATCCAGGGTATAACCTAAGCAAGGTATTAACCTGGGCTGTAAAATGGGAACCTACTTCACAGGCTTGGAGGACGATGAAGTGAGATCACATGGGTGAAAACTTCAGCACATGATGAGCCTTCAGAAGAGGTTAGTTGCTCTTAGGATTATTATAGTTACTATACTTTAACAGCCCAGGGCTTTGGAGGCAGGCAGAGCTAATATTGCCGCACACCCGCCTTGTGCGTGGGGCAGTTTCTTCATTTCCTTGGGTGCCAGGGACCTGCCCCACCCCCTGCCCTCCGAGGCTGGGAGGCCCCCCGGGGTGCGATCCCAGGCAGAGAGGCGAATTAGAATTCCGTGAGTATTTTTAACCTGAAGCTTATGTAAGGAGCAGTGTGGGCCCCAGAACACAATAGCGAATGACTCTCAGAGGCTCACCCTCGCCAGATTCCGACAAAGGGAAATGTATTTTGGTTTTTCCTTTATTTGGACCTGGCAGGGGGTGTAGGGGGGGGAGACGCTGGTGTCTGTGACAGCTGCCACTCAGCTGGGGGCTGGGCCACTGCGCCCGGAAGCAGAGGCAGGCCGGCCGGCCTGGAAGCCACAGGGCTGAGCCACCTGTTCTCGGCACCTCTGTCCTGCAGCCCGGGAGTCCCTTAGGGCCCCCAGACACATCCATGTCCACCCAGAAGCTCCTAGCTCCTAGTCCCCATCTCCAAGAAAGGCCGGGCCATCACACCCAGGCTAGCTCTGGGCATCACTCTTCCCCAAGCCTAGAGTCAAGCACCAGGGAGGGGAGAGCCTGCCTTCAAAATTCACCCACTGCTCTCCCGCCCCGTTGCCCCTACCCTGGTCCAGGCCCCGACTCCCGCCTGCAGCAACACCCTTGCTGCTCTCTCTGCTTCTATGCTGACCCACACGCCCATCTTCCCCTGTGAGCCAGGTGAGAAACTCTGAAGCACCAACCAGAGCAGGCCCCTCTCCTGCTTAAAACTTCCATGGCTCCCCAGTGCCCCCAAGATAAAGTCTCCAGCTTCCCATGATGCGGCCTGCTTCCATCTTGGGCCTCCAGCCTCACCTCTCAGTGAAGAAGTCCTGATCCTTCCCACCTCCACCCCTCTGCTCCTGATGTTTCTTCTGCCTAGAACACACTCCTCACCTCTGCTGACTCCTACCATCTACCTGGCTGTCAGCCTCACGGTGATGTTTCTGCAACACCCCCCACTTGCAAATGGCACCCCACCACCAGCCACCATATAGTAATGATGCCACCAGCGACCGCCTCACTGGGTACAGGGAAGTGCTGATACATCTCCCCGGGCAGAGAGGGAATCCTGAGTTCCGAGCCCCTTAGCAACAGGCCACCAAAGATGGAAAACATCATGGGGAGACTTTGGAGTCAGATGACCAAAGCCTGTAACTTGGTCCCTGGCACTTTTCCCAGCAGGGCAACTTTGGGCAAGTCACTTTTCCTCCTTGAGACTCAGCTTCTTTCCCTACGAAATAGGATAAGGTCAGCACCTGGGTCCTCACCGAGTTCTGTCAGGTTCTATCAGGTAAAGGCCACAAGCAATCAGAGCAGGAGTAGAGAGTCTTGTCGGTGGTTAACAAAGTCCAAGGCTTTTTTAAGGCAACACAAAGGCCCATCTCCAAGAACCCACCCCTGGGGATGTGGGGGGCCCAACCTTAGTGGAACTGGTCCCCAAACCCCAACTGGAATCCTTCTGAAGAGCCTCACAACCCCAAAGAGGACCCCGCCTTGGCTGCCTGTCCACATTCAGTCCCTGGGTCGTGTCCCCTCCTTCAGAGAGCTAGACGGGGTGTGGGGGACTCACCGACTCTAGCCTCAGGGGCAGGAACAACGACTCTAAGCCAGATGTCAGGTGGTACAAAGCTGGTCTATAATGCCACCAGCCGTGCAGGAAGACAGCACACCCCAATTCCCACCCCCTCCTTCCCCATAGCCGGCAGCTTCTGGATGTTCAGAAACCTGGACTCAAATCCTCCCTCCTCCCTCTGAGTCTCAACTCTGCCCTTCACCAGCTCCATGACCTTGGGCAAGCTCAGCTTGCCGAGCCTCAGTTTTCCCACCTGTAGAAGGGGATAACATTCCCACCAGTAAAGACCAGACAAGCCTGGCCTGGATGGAGACCCTGAGAGCAGACACGCCCATGGGGCTCTCCGAGGTCTCTCTGGCCCTGGCATGCAGTAGGCACCTGATAAGCATTTGTGAAATATGTGAATGAAGACTCACATTCTCATCCCAGCTCTCCACCTGCTTGCTGTGTGACCTTGGGTGAGTCACTCCCCCTCTCCAGGCCTATCTGGTCCTCTCAGAAATGAATGGTGGTGAGTAGACGTACAAGTCCCCTGAATCTTTCTATCCCTTTGGGGTGATCAGATTTTACATTCAAAGAAGGCAGGAGGCTAAGGCAGGTGCCCTCCCAAAACAAGAGACAGTAAGATACACTGACCTTAGGCTCCCTATGGGGCCGGGCCTCGGCCAATCTCACTGGACCAACCCAACACCCAGGGAGAGAGGGCATTTTACAGGGGAGGAAACCGAGGCTCAGAGAGGGGACGTCACTGGCTCACAGTCTCACAGCCGGCCTGTGGCAGAGCCAGGGTAACTCCCAGGTCTGTCTGATGCCAAAGTCACAGGAGAAAGTAAAATGTCGCAGCCAAATGGCAGGTACACCCAGTCCCTCCTCCTCTCTCCAGCTCTCTTGTTCCCTCCCCCCTCTCCTTCTTGCTCACTCTCTTTCTCTTGTTCCCTCCCTCCCTCTTTATCTTTTTCTCTCTTCCTCCCCCTCCCCCTCCCTCCCTCCCACCCTCTCTCTCTGGATCAACACTCCTGCTTTTGGCGAAAGGGCCCTAAAGCACACAGATGGGACGAGAAGGACCCTGGGTGACACAGCAGCCAAGGACAAAACCCGAGGCCCCATTCAGTGCTTTCTCCACGGACGCTGCCCGAGCATTTCCACATTGGCCCCATCAGATGGGGGGCAGCACACGGCGCACACACGGGGGCTCCTGAGGGGCTGGTAGGGCCCCTACCAACAATCGGGAGGCCCCATGAGGGTGAGGAAGGGGCCTTGCTCCAGCCGCTGGGGTAGCTCAGCCTGGGGAGAGGCTCAGCCAGGCCCCTGAAAGCCTTCGGAAATTAATTGGAGTTGACTTGGCTGAGGGCAGCTGTCATTTAGATTGAGAACTGGCTGAGGGCTCCACTGAGGCGAAGCAGCAAGGGCATCACTGGGACCCGGCTGCTGAGAGCTGGGGGCTGGACCGGGACTGGGGCGGGAGGCTGAATTCCAGGGATCCTCCCCAGCCCCAAAGGAGGAGGCACTGGGGTGGTGTTTGAGGACCAGAGCCCAAGGATGGACGGGGCAGGTCCCTCTCCCTGGCCTGAGTGCCTCCATCAGGCTCCTTCTCCTGGTGCCTGCGGCCCCGTGGCCAATGACCTGTGACAGATGCAGCCCTGTGCACCCCCCGGGCCACTCCTTGCCTGCCTGCTGCTGAGACGTGACAGGCTGGGGGGCCGGGAGCCGACCCCTCAGCCTGCACCTTCCTTCTGACAGTGTCCACAGGGTGCATCAAGGGTGCTTGTGCAGGGGGAGCTCTGCACCGCGCGTCCAGAGCACCAGGCTTCAGGATTGGCTTTGGGGATGTTAACTCCTCCCAGCCTCAGTTTTCTCACCCATGAAATAGGGCTGGAGACAGTATTATTCTCATAGGGCTGTTGGGAAGAGTCCAGTGATAATGCAAGCAAAGCGCTTAACACACTGCCAGGCACCAAGGCTGCCCAAGAAATAGTAGCTGCTATTAGTATTTCTAGTATGGTTATTATATTGGAGATTCTCTCCAGCCCTGTCTCCAGCAGAGCCCTTCCCATTCTGTTTTCTTGCCTTCTCACCCACAATTCACCCCCATGACATTGGGCCCAGTGCTGTGTGGCCCTGGACAGGACACTGTCCCTCTCTGAGCCCCAGTATCCCACCCGTACACTGGGGGCAACTTTACAGAAGGGCCAACACCTCACCGAGCTCCCCACTCTGCCTGCTGTGCGGTAAACCATTCAACCATTATCTTTATAAAACAAGACAAATATACACATGTATTTCTATAGGATTAGAACAGCATTCCTTTCAGCCCATTGGAAAAAAAAAAAAACAGATTCAGTGACAAGTCTGAATTTTAAAAAGTATGTTTTCGAAGCACTGATGCTTTAGGTGGAGGTTCTTGGGGACATCTGCTCCGGTCACCCATCCACTGGGCTGTGGAAGCTTTGTGCTCTTTCCATGGCAGGTCGGCAGGGGGGCAAGTGGCCCGTAGGCCCAGGTAACTTCCCATAGCACCACTGCGTCTCGAGGAAGGGCTCTGCGTGGGGGTCAGTCATGGGACAGTCATGCACTTTGGAGACAGAGGCTTAGGTTCAAATGCCAACCCTGTCACTGCCAGGCTATGTGACCCACGATCAGCTGCTTTTGACTCCCCGAGTCTCCATTCCTTCACCTAAAAAGTGAATTTGGTCATTGCTGCCTTGCGGAGAGGCGGATGAAATGCCTGGTGCCCAGGGGATGCTCAATATCCAGTTACCATAATCATTTCCCCAAACCCGGGCCTGAGGCAGCCTGTAAGAGGGAGTCCTCGAGACGGTGATGATAGCTAAAGCATCACAAGCAAACATGTGCTCCCAGCTGTGTGCTGGGCGCTGGGCTCAGAGAGCCCCCAGCCTGGTGGATAGACGTTCTGATAAACACGGAACTGCAGAACAGAGACAATCCCTGTCGGAGCAAAGTGGACCCAGGGGACAGGTGGGGATCCAGGAAAACTTTGTAGAGGAGAGGACACACTAAGGGGACTTAAGGATGAGTGTAAAGCTCTGCATCAAGAGAAGCGAGAGGGGGCGCTCCAAGCTCTGCTGTGACTGTTTCAGAAGAGCAAGAGGCCAGCCCAGGGACCCCGATTTAGGGCCTGGGGGACCCAGAGGAAGAGGAGGCAGCAAAGCTCAAATGGAGTCAGTCACGGAGGACTGGAAGCGTTTGGCTTTGTTCCTGCAAAGAGGAGACAAGAAGGTTTCGAGCAGGGGAGGGGCATCAGGAATCTGTCAGAATTAACAAGAGGCTTGCACCTTATCCATTCCGGCCCTGGCATAGGACACCCGATGTAGAAACACACCCCCTTGTTGGGGACAAGGTCCCTTGCTCCCCAACTCTAAGCAAGTGGGAGGATTGGATTGCAGCCCCATGAGAATGGTACTCTGACAGAGCTCTGGTCCAGCTGGACCTGCCATTCCTCCCTGGCAGCTTCTGAGTCAGACGCCTGTAACCCACATCTCCAAGAAACCCAGGCTGGGTCCTAATCCCAGCCCTGCCACGTCTCAGCTGGTGGCCCAAAAGACTCCACCTCTCTGTGCCTCCACGTCCCCTCCGCACAACGATGAGATCATCATGCCCTGTGATTTTACATCAGTGAATCCTCTCTGAGGATACAGGTGGGGAAACTGGGGCACCAAGGGGGCAAGATTGCATCCCAGGTCATCTATTGATGAGTAGAAGGGTTGAGGGCAAGTCACTTGATCCCTCTGCTTCTCAGTTCCCCTACCTGTGAAATAAGACCATACACCAACTGGGCAGTGCTGCTGGGAGATTGGCATTTGATAGAATTAACCAACAGACAAGAACTAATTAGCACCTATCACGTGTTTGTTCTTTTAAACTCACTCCTTCCTCACCATAACTGTGGAGGGCAGCTTCTATTCTCTTAGCCCCATTTCACAGAGGAAGAGCCAGCCAGGGTCAGCACACTACAGCCCACAGGGTATGTCCAGCCCACAGGGTATGTCCAGCCCACCATCTGTCTTTATAAATAAAGTTTTATTGGAACACAGCTATGCTCAGATGTTTACATTTTGTCTATGGCTGCTTTTATGCTACAGTGGCAGAGCTGAGTCATTGTGACAGAGGTTGTACAACCTACAAACCTTAAATATTTACTATCAGGCCCTTTACAGAGAAAGTTTGCCAACGCCTAAACCTGAGGCTTAGAGAGGTGATATCACTTGTCCAAGTTCACACAAGTAGGAAGGAGCAGCCAGGCACCCAGTAGGTGCTCAATACATGCTCCTGAGAAAGGTGTTTGTATGTAAACAACTCTGATCCGTGAGGACTTGCATGGTGACCCTTCGGGAATCAGAAATGTCCTCCCCGTTCATGTGGCCCTGGTCTTCCTCCTCTGGCTATAGTGGAAACCGTCCTGCCTTCCTACTTACAAATTAATAAAACAGTAAAATGCTGCTTGTAGAGGAGAGGGGTTGTTGTAAAAAAAAATTTTTTTTAATCATTCAAAAGCACATCCATAAATGCAATGAAAGAGGAGAAAGGTGAGCTCTCTGAGGAAATGTGAGTCGCCCACATCAGGCGGGAGGAGACGGGCAGCCACCCAGCACTCACAGCCCCTGAGTCCACCCTCTCAGCTCAGCCTCGACTCAGGGAAGGACAGAGGGATGGGCAAAGTGGATGGTGAGAGGCCAGGCAGGCAGAGCATCCGCTCCGGGGCTGGGCCAGGACCTTCTCCCTGGCTGATCTCATTTATCACCTCAACAGCCCCATGAGGACCAAGGTCACACAGCTAGAAAGTGGAGAGCTGGAATCTAAACCCAGGCCTGTGTGAGTCCAGAGTCTGTATTCTTTTAACCACCCCGTGGCATCTGCTTGGCCTGGGAAGGGAGACGGGTGGAGCAGTAGAAGCTGATCTGGGCTTGGAAGAAGCTGGTTGGTCACTCCCATCCAAACAACAGGGACCAAAGTTCCTGGGGCGCCCGGCCTGGCACACCCACCCAGGGGTTCCAATAGGTCCGGACTTGGGCTTTCTGGGTTAGAGGTGTGTCTGCCAAAAACAAACCCCAACCTGCTTTCCCTCCACACTGGGCTCTCCTCCCCTACTCCAGGAAGACAAGCACCAGCCCTACCTGAAGCTGGCTGTGTGACTTCAGGTACATCGCTTGCCCTCTCTGGCCTGCCACTGTAAGTGTCAGGAGTCCCGGCTGCCAGGCCTGTAACTCTATGACCTAAAGAAGCCACCCAAGGGACTTCCCTGGTGGCGCAGTGGTTAAGAATCCGCCTGCCAATTCAGGGGACACAGGTTCGATCCCTGGTCTGGGAAGATCCCACATGCCGCAGAGCAACTAAGCCCGTGCGCCACAACCACTGAGCCTGTGCTCTAGAGCCACAACTACTGAGCCCCCGTGTCACAACTACTGAAGCCCGTGTGCCTAGAGCCCGTGCTCCGCAACAAGAGAAGCCACCGCAATGAGAAGCACGCGCACCACAACACAGAGTAGGCCCCGCTCACTGCAACTAGAGAAAGCCCACACACAGCAATGAAGACCCAACGCAGCCAGAGATTAATTAATTAATTAATTTAAAAAAAAAAAAAAGAAGAAGAAGCCGCCCAACTAGGTGTTCCCTACCCTAAATTATGCTATAGACTGATGGGAAATGCTAGCTAACCTCTACCTTGGAGTGGCGGAGGGGACAGGCTCAGCCCTGTGTGTTCCTGCTGGGCGTACAACGCACACAGTGTGTCTCTGAGGTCAACCTGGGAAGGTGGGGGCCACTGCATTCCTTCCAGACAGGGAGTGTGGGAAGAGGCAGGCACAAGGGTGGGGGTTAGGTGACTAAGCCGACCCCAGTCTCGCCTTCTGTCACATTTTCCCAGGACCAGACACATTTTGCAATACCTGTACCCCACCTCTTGGAAGGATTTTCTAGATTTGGCCTATGTCTCAGGTATGGAGAAGCAGGATTAAGACTCAGTGCCTCTCCTCCCATGGCAGAGATCACAGACCTTTGTCCCTGTGATCTGAGGAAAGCAGAACTGGATCCTAGGAAGACTGGGCTGGCTGGTGCTGTACACTGGGGAAACTGAGGCCAGAGAAGGTTAAGTTGGGTGAAGAAGTGTGACCAAATCAGAGGATTCTGGCCTGCCTGCCAAAGCCAGCACTCAGTTGACTCCTCATTCAGAAGGCTTCACGGTGGAGTTTGCAGTAGGCTGTCACCAAGTGGTGGCAACACTACTCTTGCCAGCTCTCCCCTCTTCCTGGACCACTACTGTCACTGCTCCCTTCACCTAACTAACAATTCCACTTCCTCTTTACTCAGGTAGGTCTCTCCAAGCCCCTCAGTGGGCTCCAATGCCCACCAGGCTGTAACATCTGGTGCTAACACCAACTTCTCATAATTGTCCTGTTCTGTGCTACTCTGCCTCTAGAAGGTGAGTTCCATGAAGTCAGGAGCCTTGTCTCTCCTATTCACCACTGTGGCCCTGGCACCTGGCACATAGAAAGCTCTCAACCAATATGTGCTGACTGTACCAATTCCTGGGGGCAGGAACAAACCCTAAAGAATCATTAAAATAAGGAAGATTCAAACCACATCACCTGCGCCTCCAGACAGACCTAAATAGGAACTTTTCAAGGCTTCCTGGGTGCCAATGAAGCAAGACTTCATTAGGAGGTTTGCCCACTGCCCCTCCCCAAAATCTACTGAGGAGGGCCACCCCCTCCAGACTATCCAGAAATGGAGGAACTGCAGCCATTTACTCTCCAGATCCCCAACCCAGCCAACAGATTTCCTTCAAAGTCTGGAGGTTAGAATTCTCCCCTTTTATTTTAGACCCCACCGGTGTGCGAGGAAGGCACAAGAAGCAGGTGCCTTTAATGGAGAGAAAAACGGCGAAGGGTCGGCTGACAAATGCCAGCAATTTCCTCCTGCTGGAGGATGATGACAGGGAGTCCCGACCACCACCCTCGCGCGGCCACCCTTCCTGCCTACAGACCCTGAGCCTGAATCTGCTGGGATAACCTCTGAGATGAGCTTTAAGTTGACACCAGGCATGGGAATCAGTTAAATTACCCTCCAGGGAAAGGAACCACACCCCAGACACCATTCTACACATTTCTTGCATATCACTGCTTTGGGTCCTCTTGTTAATCTTTGGAGGGCGGAGCTGTTATTCCTTTTTTTTTTTTTTTTCAGTGTTTGCCCTTGGGTATTGTTTGGCTCATTGTGTGTACACACGTTATTCCTTTTAAAGGATGTAGAAACAGGTTCAGAGAGGCAGGGTGACTTGCCTAACATCACACAGCTAGGGAGTGACCAAGGCAGGATGAAGCCAAGTCAGTTTCCAAAGACTTTCTACTTTTGCCTCACGCCAGAAAGAGAGGGAGAGGGAGGGAGGAAGAGAGAAGGGAAGGAAAGAGTAAAAAATGATGCTCACTCTCCTAAAGGCCATCACCTGGCCTTCCCTCTTGGCCCATCCACTCTGTGTCTGGAAACACCTGCCTGTTTCCTGGGGTACCACAGGATGCGGAGCTGCTGGCCTCCCTGTCATGACCTGACGGGGGGATCTGATCCAGACCAGGCCTTGCCCACTGCAGGGTCTGAGTCCTGGGGAACCAGGCCCCCTGGGGAGGCGAGCGGAGCAGAAGGGAAAAGCATTTATCGTCCTGTGCAGAGCTCACCCACCTGAGCAAAGCTATTGCAGAGGTGGTTTCCAGCTGCCTGGGGGCAGGTGGCTGCTGCTAAGCAACAGGCTTTCACCCAACAACCTATCCAGAGTTCATGGCACGCTTGGGGTATAACAAGCTGATGACCTTGGGGGCCGCTACGAATTCAGGGGCTCTAGGAGTCAAGAAGCAGGCTGTCCAATATGGTAGCCACTAGCCACATGAATTGTTTTAAATTTAAATAAAATTTAAACATCAATTCCTCATTCACAACTAACCACATTTCAAGTGTTTGACAGCTGTCTGTGGCTAGTGGTTACCATACTGGACACTGCAGATATAGGACATCTCCATCACTGCAGAAGGTTCTATTGGACAGCACTGGTCCAGAATTATAATCTACAAAGTCTCTCCCAATCTGCGTCAGTGGCTGCCATGACTACCAGTTTTCTTACAAAAGGAAAGCCCTATCATCTTTCAAATAGGAAGCTTCCATAGATGGAGGTAAATTTTGGGCCGGAAGGAGCCACAAGGGTCATGTTTTCCAGGATCATCAACCACCTGGCACTCACACCGAAACTTATTTCCTCTTGAGCTCAAGGAAGACATTGCTCATCAGCCTTGGCACTCCCTCCCATGGAACCCAGATACAGCCTCAGAGTCTTTCTCAACACAATGCTCTAGGCAGCCAGAACCAATCCATCCAGATTAGCACTTGACATTGAATCTGTAAATCTGACCTAGTCCAATCACAGAGGGGAAGAAAGTGAGGCCCAGTGAAATAAAGTGACTTCCCTGAGGTCAGACAGACGATGGGTCAAGGTCAGGCTAGGATTAAAACTCACACCTCCTGGGCCTGTGCTCCACGACGGGAGAGGCCACAACAGTGAGAGGCCCGTGTACCGCAAAAAAAAAAAAAAAAAAAACCTCACACCTCCTGCTTCCTGTTCTCCCCATCACATCTCCCCCATGAAAGCTCTGGATAGTCCAAGTTCACAATCCTCAAAAAAGAGGCCAGGAAATGCAGTGACTAAAGACTAAGAAGAGTGATGGTAATATTAGCAATAATAGTGATGATGCCAGTTCTTGATCACCTGCTCTGTGGCTGACCCCAAGCCTCACTTCTCACCAGTACCTTCCATTATTCTCATGACAACCTATAATGTACACATCACTATTCCCGTTTTCTAGATGATGAGTAAAGGGAGATTGGAAGACCCACAGGGACCCACCCAAGGTCGCATCATCACTAAGTGACAATCATAATCTGATATTGATAACTGGCATTCAGCACTGATCACGCACAGTTCCATAGTCCTCACTCCAACCCAAGACAATCACTGGTCTCATCTTACAAGACACTCCCCCAAGTCCTCTCTGGCCAGCACAGCAGACAGATCCCACAATCCCCCACATTAATTCATGGAATGATCAAAATTGCCCCCATTTTACAGCTGAGAAAAACTGAGGTTCAGAGAAAGAAGGTATTTTGGCCAAGGTCCCAGAGCTGGGAAGTGGTGTTGCTGGGCTTTGAACCCTGGAGAGAAAACACTAAATCTTGGATTCCGTTTCTGGAGGTCAACTATTAGGATCTTCCAGAGGTTTGTGGGACAGGACGCATGTAGGGCCACCTGCTGGAAAAACCAAGCCCAGTACTGCTTGCTGAAGCTCCTCAGATATAAAATATGGGGAAAGGGGCTGTTTGTGTCCTCCTGCTCAGGCCTCCCCAGCACTCTCTACCTTAGGGAGAAATCACCACTGCGGGCTTAAGTCCTGGTGTCGAGCACCTTCGGGGGCAGCTCACACCCAGCCACCAACAAGCCCAGCACCTGGCCCAGCAGGCACCAACTCAGGCTGTTCTCACCCCAATGCTTCACCACCTCTTGGTATAGAAATTGCCCAAGACGAATTGTAAGTAATATTTAATTTTATCAAGGATAATTACATGAAATTAATTCAGCTTTATCTGGAAGCACTTTGTTATCATTTGCTTTCCGAGGGAGCTGGGGTGAGTACTGAGGCCCCCCAGGAGCAACCACGGGAGGGGAGAATGGAGAGGCTGCTGAGATTGGGACTGAACAAGCAACAGGCATCACAAAGTAATCGAGTGAAGATAACGGCTAGCACTTCAGTGAGTGCCAACTGTATGCTTGTGTGAAATGCTCCTCGTATCATGTCACTTTAACTCAGGACAATCCTGTAGGTGGGCATGTTAGAACACACCCCCCATGCCCTCCATTTACAGAAGAGGCCACTGGATCCCAAAGGAATAGGAGGAGACATCTATGTGCCATCAAGGAGAGAGCCTGGTTGAAGACTCTGGTTGAAGCCCTGCCTGGCCACTTCCTAGCAGTATGATCTTGGACAAGCCAGCTTGGGCCTCAGTTTCCTCATCTGTCAAATGGGAATAAGGACAGTAAACTGCCCCGGTGGTTTTGAAGAGCCAATAAGATACTGCAGACGACACAGTTAACACAAGGGGCGCTCAGCAAATGCTCAAAGGATGCTGCTGGCACTTTCATCATCATCATCATCCAGCAGCGCTGCATGCAGGCTGGGGCCTCCTGCCTCCATGGGCCCCCAGTTGAGGCTGGGTTGGGGGAGGATCAGGAGAAGAATCTGAAGAAAGCCTAGCTTTCTCGGCCTCCCCACGGAGGCCTCACACACAGAACCTCTGAGCCAAGAAGTACAAATGAGGCCCCGAACAGGCTGGGAAACCCAGGCCGCCCCTCCCCAGGCTCCAGCCCCCAACCCGGCCCTCCAGGGGCCCCCATTTGGGGGCACAGGCTCCCCCGGGCACCAAGAAGAAAAGGGGGCCCCCTCTCCCACAGCTGCTATCGTTGCCAGCCTCCCCAAGGCCCGAGGGAGGTCTGGAGCTGCTCTGAAAGGGCGCCGGGCGCCGGGGGTTCATTCAGCTGTTTTCGGGTGGCTCCAATGAGTTCATTTTACCGCGGCGGAATATTAAACAGCTCCTGGGGAAACAGATGCTGGGCTTTGGCTTCAGAGGGAGGGAGGAAGGGAGGCCACAGGCCGGCAAGGAGAGAATTCAAGTTCCGCTTCAGGCGGCTCCAAAGACCTTTCCAGGCTCGGCTCAGCCTGAGTCGTCACGCTGACCGGTGCCTGGGGACCAAGTGCAGGGCATCATGTGGGAGTCCAGGCTGACACCTTGAATGTCTCATTTCACTTAGGCCTCACAACCACCCTAGGAAATAGGAGCTCTACTATGCCCACTTCACAGATGAGAAAACTGAGGCACAGGGTAGCAAAATGACTCACTCAAGGCCACACAACAAAAGAGGGCACCGAGATTCAAACTCAGGACCTAAAACATCATCTTGGTCCTTTTATCTACATAACTATCACTCACCACCCTCAAGGTACCCTCTCAGGGGCACATACCAAGCAAACGGACCCCTGAACAGAGGTGAAGCTGCCGGGTGCTGTGCCTCCCTTGTGCTCAGATTTCCCTCCACTCTGCAGAGAACGATCCCACTTCCTATTATTCTAATAATCCCTGACATCTGAGCAGCTTTCTTGGAGGCTGCCAAACACGTCTGGGTGTATCACTTCCTCGAAGCTTCATAGCAGCTTCCCCATTCCAGACGGGGAAACTGAGGCCCAGCCAGCAGGGTGGATCACAAAGCCGCTGCCCAATTAAAGGCAAAGTGATGAAGCAACGCTCCTCTCCTCCCCCTGCAGACTCAAGGTCCAGATTCATCCCACTGCCCACCAAGGAAGTTGGCACTCCCTCCTCACCATGGGAGCACAGAGAGGTGAGGTAACTTGCCCAGAGCCACAGAGCTGGGTTCCAAGGTCAACCCCTAGAACTGGGCTGGGTCAGAGCCCCCCACTCCCAACTCTCACTGGCTCCTGGCTATCCGAAGAGGTGCTGATCATAACATGGGGCTTCTTCCCTTTGGGACTTCATCAGTGCCTATATATTTTTTCCTCCATGATTAGGAATAAATAATGATAATAACAACAAGTAACATGTATTGAAGCTTACCAGGTACAAATCACTGATCATAAGGCTTAATGTGTATGAATGGGTATAGCCCCCCCTACAGAACCCCGCGAGGTCGACACTGCCATCATCCTCACTTCACAGATGAGGAACCGAGGCTCGGGGATCAACACCATATGGTCTCGCCATTGCCCTTGGGCAACTCCATGGGTGATGGAGCCCAAGTGGTCTCGAGGCACGAGCTCTGTACTGTTTTTCCTGTTTCCATGGACTGTGTCCCCATGCTTAGGGGCAGCCTGGCCCAATGGGCAGAAAGATGGGTGTTGGGGGGGCAGATCTGGCTACACCACCTGCCGGCCACACCCACAAGCAGGTCCTTTTCCTTGCTGCACCTCACCCTTCTCGTCTGTAAAATGGGTCAACAGAAGTAGCTGCTTCATGGTGGGGTGAGGATGCCATGGGTGGCTCACAGGAGGCACTGGCACAAGCTCGGCTCTCAAACTGCCCCCCGCTGCCCTTTCAATGGCTGCAGAGTGATTAAGGAGTCCAAACGCCATCCTTGAGTCAGGCTTCTCCTTTTACTGGACCCTAGAGGTTTGCAGGGGGGAACTCCAGTAAATAGGAATCAAAGGTTCAGAACAAGAAGAGCTGGGCCCCAATCCCAGCCCCACCTGTTATCAGCTGGGAGACTCAGTGTGGCACCACGCCTCCTGGGCCTCCGTTTTCCCATCTGTGAAGTAGGACGCCTCCTGGGATGCTGACGGGGTTAGAGCAGTGAATTTGGGAGTCCCACTGTGACTCCCCTTCCCCCCGACACCATGGGAGTAGTTTTCAGCCCAAAACCCTAAAAAAGAAGTCTCAGTGACAAAGTCTCCTGACTCTAGTGAAAAAGAGTAGGAGGAAGTTCCCAGAACCCACAGGCAGGGGCTGGGCTCCAAAGGGTTAAGCTCAGCTCTGATTTCTCCCGAATGGCAAAGACAGCAGCTGAGGCTGCCCCCCTGCTCCCCGCTGCATGAAGCCTGACCCCTGACATTTCCACTCCCAGCCGCACTTGTATTTAAAAAAGGGAAGGAAAAAAATGTAACCATCCACACAGACAGTTTGGGTAGGCAAGGAAGGAGGGGGCATGCTGCAGATTTCCTTTAACTGAGTTCAGTTCACCCCAAAAAAAAATTTTTTTTAAAGAAAGACCTAGAAGGGAGGCAGAAGGGGGAACAGAAGAATGAAAAGGTGGCAGACAAGTTCTCTGGAATCACCGGGTACCACTACATTTTCTGATTAATTAACCCTGAAAGGGGCCTCTCTCCCAGCTCTTCCTGGGGGAGGTTCTGGCTGGCAGAGCCCCGTTTTCAGAGCGGGGCAGCCTCTCTGGGGGGGACTCACTTAGAGGTCCCGGGGGAGCTCAATCCCCTCTCCAGGCCACGCTGCAGTTAAAGCCAAGGATGATAAGGAATTTATCAAATGAGATTTACACAGGGAAACCCTAATTAAGAGGTTAGTCTCCAGTTTAATTGCCTTCAAACCTAGGCAGGCAGGCCCAGGCAGATGGATTTTCAGTCTGACCTCATTAAAAATTAATAATAACCAAACAGAATACAGAGGAAAATCTGAAGTCCAAAATGTGGCTAACAAGTAGAGGGGGGCAGGGGGTATGAAGGGCCGGGGACTGGCCTGACCCAGAATCCGCTGGCTTGTGCCCCCTGGGCTGGCCTCAGACCCTGAGCTTGTGGTCCTTCTCTCTCCTCTCTTGAAATCTGGTAGTTCTGGGCTCTCTGCTCCTTGAAGCCTTTTCTCCCCCAGCCCGTGCTCCCCTTGAAACTGGCACGCCGAATATAAATTGGAAGCATGCATCTAACCCCAACCCCAGGCGGACGCCACATACCAGACAAAATGACTACAGGCCTTGGTCATCTGGGGTTAAGAATGGTTTTTGTTTTTGGCAGGGAATGTGGAGGAGCCCAAAGGAACTGGCCCGGACAATTGTTCCAGGAATGAAAGGCAGAGAAGGAAAAAGAAGGAGGAGGGGGGAGACGGCAGAGAGGGAGATGGGGCAAACACCTGGGGAACCACAGTTGGAGATGTTTTTCTGTCCCTTGGGGAATGGCCTGCAAAGTTTTTGCACCAGTCTTTAAAACACAAGGGGAACATGGATGTACCCCACTCTGGGCAGATAGGATTTTGCTCCTTGTATGTACCCTTTTCACTGCCCCACACCCCACCCAGCTTTGTTTGATTAAACTATAAATTAACGCTTGAGGCAGAGAATGAGAAGAGATTTCTTTCCAAGAGCAAAATCTAGGAAAAAATCTCCAGCAAACAGACTTGCTCATTGTCACATGGATCTGGGGAGAAACACAAGCAAGAAGCAAAGTCTTACAGGGTATGGGTCACTTCTGTCCCAAGTCATTGACCCAGGCCAATGGCAAAGTAGCAGGTCAGAGTTATGGGTGCTTCCTCCCAGCCAGGCACAGTTTTGAAGGGCGACTCATGGTTTGTCTCGTAACTGCCCACGGAGAACACATTACCATCCACATACAGTGCAATTAATATGCTTTACATGTTATCAGCATTGCTACTGTGATTTTTCGAAGTTTCCTAACATTAGCAAGGGACTGATTTTCCAAACCTTACACAAACAGAGATGCTAAGAAGTGGGTATGCGGGGCCAGGATATTGAAAACTCTAAGGGGCTTCAGAAAATGCACGATTTTTATCTCAGAGCTGTTTCTCACTGACTTGCATTCTAAGACATCTAGCCTGCTGTCTGGGGAATTTCTGCCAGCTGCAGTGGCCACCATCGTTACCATCCATGGCACCCAGGATCACCCTCCAAAACTCTGCAGGCAGATTTCCCAGGATTCACAGGAAAGGAGCGATGCTGTCAAGGGGCCCCCGCTCCCCCACTTTCTGCAGTGTGCCACCTCTTCCCCTTGCAGGTTCTCAATTCCTCTTGTCCAGGAGGTGGAAAGCATCTTACTTACGCCAGGGTTTAGTGACCACTGTGATGTGCCAGACACTGGACTGAGTGCTTCTCACTATTTCCCCTGATCCTCACCAAGACCCTGTTTAGCCCAAAAAACAGATGAGGAGACTGAGGCCCAGGGCGGGCGGTGAAGGGATCGATGCAGGGAGAGGCAGGGCTGCTACAGCTGCAGCACTGACTTCCTGAGCTGTCTTCCTCCCCAAGGCCTGGGATGCAAAAGCCAGTTCCAATGGCCAGTGGTCAGGTGACTAACGGAGGACATTCCAGCCTCCTCTCACAGCCCACCAAGGTCAGTCAGGCCCTGATGTCTCTAACAAGCCTTGGCTGGGACAGGGGCTATGTCCTGGGCCCCTGGGTCTCAGGCAAGCAGAGCCTATGGAAGGGAGGGGCTGGTGAGGACCAGTGTTGGGGATGGAGAGAGGGGGAAAGTGAAGTGGGGATGAGGAATTCCGATGCCCACAGCTCCCTCCCTTTCCTCCTCAACCCTGCAGAGACGGGGGCTGGGACCTTGACCCTGGACCAGCTCCTCTGGAGGAAACCCCCACCATCCCTGCTAGGTCTCAGGAGAATTCGGGTGGCACTGACTCCCAGCCCTGGGACCACATAAGGATGCACCCCAACCACTGACAAAGCCCCTTCCTTCATTCATCCAATCACTGGGCACCTACTGGCCATGGAGCCAACGCCAGGTCCTGGGGAAAAAATGCTGCTTCGTCTCCATTTTCCACTCACACATCAGAGCCCCCTGCCATCCTGGCTAATGGGCCTGCCCCAGACCCTCTCTCCTTACACTGGCCAATTTCCTGTGGATCATTAATGCAACTGTCCTTTTTCTCTATGTATTTACTGGGTAATTCCCTCTCTCAACAGGTGTGGTGTCTGTTTTGTTCACAGCACCGATTCCAGCAGGGTGCAGGGTGCAGAGAAAGAATGTGACAGATACACAGGCAGATGCTCCCTGCTCACGGGGCTCTGACTGCTGGGGATTCCAGAATTGACCCACTTGACAGGCACACTGAGGCTCAGCGAGGTTGCACAGCCTTGCCCCGATCACACCAAGCCACCTCCTGGCCCCCAGGCCTGGGGCTCTGACTGCTTCCCCTTCACCCTTGGGGAACAGATGGTGAAGATTTGGATAATCAGTGACATGACTGACAGTTGTCAGGAGGAGGGTGTGCGAGACTGGGAGCTGGTCTTTGGTTTGGTTTTGGTGTTGGTGTTTGTTTGTTTCTGCCAGTCTCTGTTTTTATTTTTTATTTATTTTTTTATTGAAGTATAGTTGATTTGCAATATTGTGTTAGTTTCAGGTGTGGAGCAAAGTGATTATTTCAAGCTTCTGTCGGTGAGAAATCAGCTTCTCAGCTCATCCTTAGTGGTTCTGAGCACGGGCTCCCAAGTCAGACAGGCTCAGGTGTGAATCCGCCCTCTGCTCCCCACTTCCCAGTTGGGTGACCTCAGACAGGTCACCTTCCCTCTCTGAGCCTCAGTTTTCTCAACTATAAAATGGGGCTTGGTGTGATTGGCACTCAGTGAGTGCAGCTTGTAAGGATTCCTTTGCAACTCAGAGAGTCAGGGAGGAAAGCAAAAGAAAACCCTCCAGAAGGTGGACGCCAGGCCAGGGTCACCCGGAGGCTCAGTCCGGCTGGTCCTGTGCCTTCCTGTCCGGTGACCTCTGTCAGGCCTGGAGAACAATGCCTGGGAAAAGAAGGAAACAGTCTCCCTGGGCTAGGACATGAACCATGCCCTGCCCAGATCAGGGGGAGGACAGACATCCCGCACGACCGCCACCTGTGGCAGGCTGAGTGCTCCCCTGAGGCCTGAGTGCCCTGTCCTTGGGGAGGGTGAGGACACGCCCTACCCTAACCTGTGGCCCGGCCCGGGTGCTGCCAAACTATTGGAAGAGAGTTTCTGCCTCCTCAGAAGGGGCCAGGCAGGAAGGAAGAGAAGGGAAACACATTTCTCAGCTACTTTGGGCTCAGATGCAACCACCATTAATCACACATCTACTATGTGCCGTGAGGTCCCATCCCTCTTGTGGCCAAGGCCCTCCCCTGCCCGCCCCCCCCCATCATACTTGGAATCAAACCCACCCTCCTGACTTGAGTGTGATGACAAGTCCCGAGTGGTCCGGCCCCTCCTGCTTGGACAGGCTCTCCCCCTACGCAACCCCTTCCTGTTCCTGGAACTTGCCAGCTCAGTCCTGCCTCAGGGCTCCTGCTCTCCCCTTGTCTGGAACACCCTTCCTGCAGAGCTGGACCGGACTGGCTCCAAGGTGTGGGAACCTATTGTTAAATATTCAGGAATTCTGCAAGCCGGCTGACAGCTGACATTACAGCTTGACATGGGCCATGGTTGGAGTATTTACACCACGGGAATCGGCAAATGCTCTAAGCCGAACTCTCCCCCTCCCTGGAGAGCCAGTTGTTGAACAGCTAGCAGCACACCACTGGCTGCCTCCTCATCATTCAGGGCTCAGCTTAACCATCACCACCTCACAGAGGCCTCCCTGGTGGCCCCATCTAGAACCTCTCATGCCCATCCCCTTCTGATTCTCTGTTTGCAGCCCTGCTCACCCTGTGACATTCTTCTTATTTGTTGTTTGTCTGACGGTCTGTCCCCTCCCCTAGAATGTAAGCTCCGTGAGGGCAGGAGCTTTTGTCTATCTGGTTCCCCACTGCATCTCGGCACCTAGAACAGCATTGCCGCATGGTAAGTGCTTGATATGCATTTGTTGAATGAATAAATATGCCGGGCATTTTGCATTCAGACTTTACTACCATGCTTTCAGTATTATTTTGAACCTCACCTCAATCTCTCACTGTAGTTCAGGGATTCTCAACCTTGGCACTTTTGGCCTTTGGGGCTGGATAATTCTTTGTCGGGAGGAGGTGGAGTGAGGACGGCCCCTGTGCGCTGTAGGATGCATCCCTGGACTCTACCCTAATGCCAGTAGTGCCCTCCTTCCCTGCAGTTGTGGCAGGGAAAAATGTCTCTAGACACTGGCAAGCATCCTCTGGGAGGTTACATCACCCCAGGGTAAGGACCACGGCCAGGGCCCTCAGGGAGCAGTGTTACTCTCCCCAGTCTGCCACTGAGGCTGGGAGAGGTGCTGGGACGTGGCTGAGGGTCCCCTGTGGGAACAAAGAATGACTCTCCTCCAGCTGAGTCCAAAGCCCTCGTGCTCACCAACTTACCCTGCTGCTTGCGGCCCCTAGGGCAAAGGGCTCAGCAACCCTCTGAGAGGGGCCCAGGGATTACACCTGTGTTGTGGGTCCTGTAACCTGTGATTCACCTGCCCAAGGTCACACAGCACCCAAGTAGCAGAGCTGGGATTCGAACCCAGGCCTGTGTGACAGCTAAGCCCTCCCACCCTCTCCTGGAGCAGGGACCTCGCTCACTCACTCCCTGGCACATTCTCTCTCTCTCTCTCCCTCTCTTTCTCTCATGCTTGCTCTCTTCCTGTTTAGCTCGAGCCTGCCAGGTTCCTGAGGCCCCACCTGAGGTGCCGGACATGGGGGTCTAACTTCTTTATTGCCAGCTCCCAGACTGTTTAAGGCTGGCACAGGCTCCTATCAAAGTGCTCGGGGGCTGTGGGTCAGCTCATTTCACAGATTCCTTCCACGAGAAGGCTGACCCTTCCTCATGTGTATCAGAAAACTGTTCCTTCAGAGCCTAGGAGAGCTGTCAAGTGAAAGAAAAATACCAGAGCATTGCCATCCCACCGCCAGGGACCCGGGCCTCACCATGGCTGCCCACACCAGGCTGGGGCCAGCTCACCAAGGTCCACACGTGGTCTGACTGCCCCCCACAAGGACAGGGTCTGACGGTGAGGCCTCAGACAGCTGCTGCAGGAGTAGCAGGTTCCAGCCCAGCCCTGCCCTAGGCCATGTAACATGTACTGAGCATGGCCCCAGGCGCTGGGCCCCGTGCTAAGGGCCTGATGTACAGACTGGCGTGGCTCCCCTCCAGCCGGCATGACTCCATAGCCCAGGACAAGTCACATGGCCTCTCTGCTATTCATTTCCTCACCCTTAAGACAGGACAAACACTAGCAGCAACACCATCTTGCACTTCGAAGGGTCATATGACACTACAAATGAAACACCGGGCATACAGCAGGAGGTTAATAAAAGCTGCTGCTGGCACAGCGCTTCCTCATTGTTGGGCAGTCTTCTGAGCATCTACTCAGGCATATATTAACTCACCAAATCCTCCCCAACCCGCACCCTGCCCACGAGGTATGAACTATTATCCTCTTTCCCTGATGAGGAAATGGAGGCACAGAGAAGTTCAGTAGCCTACCCAAGGTCACACAGCTAGGCAGTGGAGTTGCTTCAGTTTGAACCCAAGTAATCTGCCAGAGCCTGTGCTCTTAACCACATCATTATAATCATCCTATTTAGTCCTATTTAGCTAAAATCATCCCATTTAGTCTTCATAATACTTCCATGAGATATGCACTATTTTTTTTTCCTTTCTTCAATTTTATGAGGAAACCAAGCTGGAAGCACTGAAAAGGTGATAGTCACATAGCTCAGAAGAGTCAAAGAGCCCGGCCTGAAATCTAGACCAGCCATCTGGCAGGATCTGGTGCTACTGTGGCTTCCCAAGGTCAAGAATCATCTCCTATATAGCCTATACCTCCTGTAGCTCTGAAAGAGGAAGGGGAACCGTGCTGCTCTCATCAGGAATGTGTGTCCTACATTGGTGCTTCCTACAAAACATTTGGAAACTTCTGGCTTAAGAAGACCTGGACCCTGGTTTGCACAGGCTCAGCAAAATCAGATCCTAGCGCCCCGGTGAGGGGTCAAGAGGCAGTAAGGCAAGGTCAAGGCTGAAGTTCAGCTATAGTGCAATCCTTGCTGTGCAGCTGTGCTGTGTGACCTTGGCTGAGTTGCTTGCCCTCTCTGGGTCTTGGATCTCTCGGCTGGAAAACGTTGTGGAGAAGGGGCACAAAAATGAGAGAAGTTTTTTTCCCATTCTATAATTTTGCCTAAGCGTTCACCTTCGTGCTATTTCAATAGTGAAAATTACAAGCATATTTTCCAGGATATCCATCTACCGTGACACTGCAGCTTCATCCTCCATCACGTCTGGACATCTCAGTTGCCAACACAAATCTACCCAGTATCTCCACATACGCACACCCTGGCAGGAAAAATTGGGTCAGCAGACAGTAGCCCATGGCAGCCGGCAAAATAAGCTCTCAAAGACTTTCCACAGCAATGCTGCCGCAAAGATCTGCTGGAATGCACAAAGTAGGCCTTCTAAGAAGTTCTGAATTTCCACTCCTCCCAAAATGGCCACAGAGGCCCTGGCAGAGAGCTGACCCACAGAACCGCCCCTTGGTGGGTGCTCTGGGGCTAAAAGCATCCTCTTTCACAGTTGTCACATAAAGGGGAGCAGGCAGTGAGCACCCAGGCTTCCTCTGAAGCAATGAAAAAGCAGGGGAGAAAGGGACACACCAAGAGGATGATGGGGAGTTCCCTGGGGCAAGAGAGGTGAGCCTCCTACCCAGGGAAGGTGAGGGGTTGAGGGGCACCAAACACAGACAGTTCAAATTTCAAGACCAGCTTCTCTATTTGTGGAAACCATCAAACCCTCCCAAACCCACCCCTGGAAGAAGGACGAAAAAAATCAAAATGTGGGCGAACCCAGCCCCTCTCCCTGTTCTCAGCCTTAACGTGGACAGGAAAGAGACAGAATCACCATTCCATCCTCTGCAGGATCTAACTTCAAAAATCTTGCGCACAGAGTAGGGAGGCAAGGGGCCTACTGAAAACTGGGACACCAGTTTTTGCAGGCTTAAAAACAGATCAATTTTACGCTAAAGTTTAAAATGAAACACGTTCCTGTTTGGGAAAAGAATTTCATTAGGAGGAAAATATAATATAAAAATACCCATTTAGAAAGAATACGCTATTAATTCTTAGCACTCTATGCAGAAGGGAAAATTGCATTTTTATCTAAATGGTTTTTCTGCATAAGCCATTTACAATATTCTTTGCCTCTCTATAATAGGCCCTGCTACCATTAGTAGTGGGACGACCAGGCTGAGGGCTGAAATCGCCCTCAAACACATTTAATACATAACCCCTGAAATCTATTCCAACAGGGACCTCAGCAAACAGGCCCGGCATTCCTTTTTTTAAGGAAGAAATAAATATTGCTGAGGGGGTTGGGAGTGGTGTGCTGATGGGAGAGAAAGGGACAAGATGGTTTAAGTTAAAAGCAAGCGCTCTGGGTCCCTTTAGCCAGCTTTAAAATTGCAACCGATTTTTGGCTGCATGATTGCAACCATTTGACTGCCTGCGTGTGTATCCACCCCAAACACACACACACACACACACACACACACACACACACACTCACTCACGGGTTTCCATCAAACAAGCAAACAAGGAAAGATGAAATTCAGGATATGAAAACAAACTATTTTTAAACACTAAAGCAAACACACCAAGATAGCAATACTGCTATTTTCCCATTAAACTAAGTTTCTCTCAATTTGAAAAGTCAGAATAATCTAAACAATACTTCCAAACAAACTGCAGGGAGCTTGGGTGTTGCAGCCTCCGCCGGCTTTAACAATGGAAAAATCCCCTCCGTAGAGAAGCAAAAACACAGGCGGGAATGGGGCCGGTCGGTTTTGCCACGTACTGCCACGTCCCACCACGTCCCACCAAACGGGTTGCCCCAACAGTAGCACATGACTGAATGCCCAGTGGTCTCCAACTTCAAAATGCAATACTTTTTCTTTTTTCCAAAAAGTTGTTTTTTGTTTTTTTTAAAAAAAGTCTTCCAGCTCTTTCTCTCTTGAATTTCCAAAATAACTACTTACTGAATACCAAATGTCGGGGAGCTAAATTAATTTATTAAGGAAATGCAAGGGCTGTGATGGACACCGAGCGTGGGGCCCCCTGTGATTTCGCTGCCATGAGCCAGAACGCCTTGGGCCGCTCTCTTCCGGCAAAGCTTAGTCCATAAATTCTCCCTTTCAAACCAGGAGCCCAGAAATGTCATAATTATAGCTGATACAGGTAACAGGTGTGCCCCTCTGTTCCTCCCACCTCTGCCCCCGCCTTCCAGACAAGCTGCTGGAAGATTTAGTGGTCTAGCCAGGGGTGTCGTAATTACCGGAAACGATTCTGGTTTTAAGGGTTAGATAAAGACCCTCTCCAAATGTAAGGGCAGACTGATGTCCATTAGACTTTAACGGGCCCACATAAAAAAAGAAATTGTATCCTCATCTCTCCAAATGCCTGTTTTCCCAGCGCCTCAAGTTCATTTCAGGCTGGCTCAGCGCCGAAAATACTCCTGTCCAGCCCTCGCTCTGCAAAGGCAAGGACTCAGTAGAAACTGATGTTCAAGGAATTAAGCAACTGGGGAGGGGAGGGTGGCTCAGGAAACCCATTTGCTCTACAACTGTTAAGCCAAAATCTGTCTTTTAAAAAATAATAATAAAAGTGGAATTTTAACCCATCATCCAGAGACAGAGAGACAGGAAGGCTGGAGGGAGCCCAGGAAGAAAGGGAGGGGGTGTACCCAGCGATGCCTGGATAAAGAGCCCGCACCATCAAGAATGACACACTCTCCCCTTCTGAGACTCGGTGTTGGGAAAGGCCAAAGCTGCAGGCTGTTTTGCTCTGGTTTTCTTTTTCCCAGCTTTCGAGACTTATGCATACTTTTTCTTCCTTCTTTGAAAGTCAAATCACGCATTTCCTTAAAAGTTATGCGTGCACGCGCGCGCGCGCGCGCGCACACACACACACACACACACACAAACACCCAGCACCACCGTTTGTCAAGGAGCAGCATGGAAGGTGCCCCAGAGAGGTTTAAGATTCTTTACTCTTCGTCTGTGCTCAGCTCCCAGTCAATTAAGAATTAATGCTTGAAAACTTTCCGGGGACCAAGACACCAGAAGGAAGCCGATGGATGTTCTTTGGCCGTCTCCAAGGTTCTGGGGGGCTGAGTTTGTTGGATTGGGCTTTTCCTCCCTCCTCCCAGACAAGTGATGCTTGGAGGGGCCTCGCCCTCCCTTCCTGTCCTGAGGAAGTGGTGGGAACCTCAACTGGGGGCCTTTATTCCGTGACGGCCAAGGGGGCCCATTAGTGCACACAGTCACACACACACACATACACACACACAGTTCTAATCCCGGCAAAATGCTTCACACACACTGAGCACAAAATAAATGCTTATTAACTAAACTGACCCCAAATAGTGAAATGTACAAGTAAATTAATCACGCCTCTCCTGGAGGCCTAACAGGATTACAAATTCGGCAAAAACTGACCACATGGAGATCAATAAGCTTCTACTTAAAACTGAACAGGGCCAAAACTTTGCATGAGCTGCTTCTTGGGGAAAAAATTAATTTATTTTTTCGTTTCTTATTAAGACTTCTCAGGCCTGTGTGTGTTCATGTGTGTGTGTGTGTGCGCTCATGTGTATACTCGAGTAGGGGTGCACATGCCTGCATGCACAAGCAGAAACCGGCAAAAGGCATCCAGAGCTTTATGCCCAGACAATTTAGAAATAGTCACGGCATAAGGATCGTGAAATTGCTCCTGTTTAAAAAAGCCAAATTTTGGTCCACAGCCTCCCTTCCCTCAAATACTAAACAACCACCAAAAGTTACATCGCAGGAGATGAAAATGGTCAATTTGCTTTGAGCCAATTAGGCCTGCTGATGGCTGGACCGTGGGTCCCCTGAAGGGGAGGAAAGTGAACCTCTAATTCATCCAGCTCCTTTCCACACTTGGCTTATCTCGAGTCAGGGAAATCTTCTTCTTGCTGAATTTGTCATTTACTTGCCTTCCCTTTTTGCCTACCATTCAGAAAATGGAAAAAAATGTATGTATTGTGTGGGAGGGCACTGCTTGCGTTTTAAGACAGTGGGACCTGCCTGCAAGTTCTGTAATAGGCAAGATTATCCCTAAAGAGGCTCAGTGCTGGGAGAGAAGCATCAGTGGTCACTTTACGGGGTCATCAGGGAAAATTGGTCACTCATTTTTCCCACCCCCATCGTCCCTCTTTTATGGAAAGATCTGGGTGCATCTGTGAAACTCGATGCTTCCGCAGCAGGCCTCGTGGGACCAGCTTCTCTGCAGGAAAAGTTAGCCACAGCCACATTACGAGGCTCGATCCACCCAGGGCCCATCTGGGTCTTCATCCCCACGCCCCGGCCCCGCATGGCTAGCTTGGCCACCAACTACACAGAAAGGGGCTCTGACTGCTAAGAGACCCATGACGTGGTCATCCGCCCCAGGCTGGGTTCCCCACATCTATTTCCCCCATACATCTGCGGTCACGTGGAAGCCCCAGGCCCAGCAGGGAGAGCTGAGCCAAGAACTTTCTGTCCTTTATGATGGCCAACACCAGCCCCCAAGCAATTCCCTCACTCCCAGCCTCGCCCAGGAGGTGTTACTATAAATGACTTCCACACTTACAAATTATTTTCCACTCCTAAACCCCGTGTCGGTAAATAACATTTCGACTCATAGAGACACACTTCTCCCCTCTCCATCCATCCCTTGATCACCTGCCCCCGCCCCTGGAGAAAATAAACTGCACCCTCATCTCCATCCAGTCTTCCTAACTGGGGCTGTTTCGCTCTCTGCCTTCCGGCTCAGAGGAAAGGACAGAGTGTCCACATCAGGACTCAGGACCTTGAATTTCAAGGACTTTTCCAACAGCCCATGCGGTCAGGGTAGAACCCGCTTACTTCCCAGTGAACTCTCAACCAAGCCTGGCTTTCTCTGGAAGGCTGAGCTCTGGGGATTTCAAAGCAGGCTATGTTTTCTGCCGACTTCCCCAGCCCTTCTCTGATCATAAGATGGTCCCTCAGAAGTATTTTATTCCTGGTGGTCGTTGCCAATCACTCGACGATACTTGTGTTCCCAGATCCAAGGGCATCTGAAAAACACTGCTTCATGGTAACTTTAAAGGGTCATATCTTTTCCACATCTCACCCTGCCCTCGATGATTGGATGAACAGGGGGCAGGGTGTGTGTGTGTGTGTGTTGTGTACAAGTGCGTGTGCATGTGTGTGTGTGTGTGTCTCCTCTCATTGCAGGAGCTCCCAAATACGACCAGGAGCACCACCAATGGGGCTCTCAAACTGGGGGCAGACAGATTCCTCCAGTCATACCAGGCAAAGCCAGCTGTGTCAGAAAGGCCCAAGCCCACCCCATTCCAGTGAAAGTGTTGACCCAAGCTCTGAGAGCAAATGAAACCTTCGTGTCCAAACACCCTTTAAATTATCATCAGCAATTAGAAGGGAAAACTTATTTTAAGTCCTCAGATTGCATCTCCGGGCCACTTAGTTCTCACAAGATGGTCTGCTGGAAGAGGGAGCAGGGTGGGGTAAGGCCCAGAAGGGTCTCAGCACCCAAGTTAGTCCGCATCTCCTCTGAAGGCATGACAATGTCATCTGTTTCTGAGTCACCCTGGAGGGGGGTTTTGACACGTGCAGGATAAAAACAAGAGCCGGTTCCCTCCAACTTTCCAAAGACCATCCGCGTCAGTGGGCCCCAAAGATGCCTTCACAGAAGGGTCTCCTTGTTTTCCTAAATCATTTTCCAACACACCTGATTCACTTAAACTGAACACTAGCAGAGGTAAGTCATACTGAGACCCAGAAAATCAGAGATCTCTCCCAAGAATCAGAATCCCAGGGCCAATCGTTCCATGAAGGGTCCAAGATCTTCCACAGAGATGTCAAAGACAGGAAGAAGACAGAGCCTTTGGGTCACACAATCCATCCTACCAGCTACAGAGGAAGTGGGGCGAGCTGAGTTCACTGGACGCCTGAGCTTTAATGCTCAGAACGTAAAAACCTGCTTTCCCCCTACCATGTGAGTTTGTGTTGGGATGTTTATTGGAGGTTCCCCCTCTTTGGAGAAAAGTCTATTCCACATAAGATGTTCCTTCTGGGACATTCAGAGAGCCAATTTGTTATCATGAATGTGCTAAGACCTCCAAACTGTTTAAGTTCAATTGCCGTTATGTTTAAAGGGCATTTGGGTCCTTATGATGATGCATAAATTGTGAAAGGATCAGCACACGACCACTATAAAGTTCTCCCTCTGATCCTGCTTGGCGAGGATGCGGAGGTGATGAAAACCTACCAGCTTTCTCAGCCAAGAAGGAAAATGAGAATTTGGGATGCTGGGGCTATGATGGACCCCCCCAGTAGTAGGTATCAGGGATGCCAGTTTGAAGTGGCCTTGCGGGGCCAAAACTTGAAGCTATCAGGGCCCAGAAAGAGCCCCTTAGATTTCATGATGCTGGGAAGCCTCTCCGCCACTCTGCACCCCATGTCCTTTCCGGGCAAACATCATGTTGGGAGCAGACCCTCCACTTGCTTCCCAAACCTCAGAGGCCTCTGATTAAAATGCAAGCCAGCAAACAAAGCAGGCCTCGGAGTCCTGCAATAATTACCCACCGTGAGAATGATGGCTCTCAAACGCCCCTCCTCATTCAAGTATATTAAACTTAACTCTGCCTTTCCATCCCGGTCACAAAATAAGTTGGGGGTTCTGGGCCCCTGAAGTGCACATCCATGGGGTAGCTTCTTACCCACACCCTAAAGTCACTGATGGCCCCGTGAGGCTGCGTGTGGATGTGTGTTGTCGTGTCACTGGAAGACGGCAGAAAATGATCAGGGCCGCCTCGGCACTGGGCGACCCGTCCAGCAAAACGTGATGTGCCAGGGTCCCAGAACCATCTCTTCCTTCCGGTCCCATTCATGAGCTGAGGAGACCATCGGCTGAGCTGTTGTGCACCAGGACACAGAGGGTCCCTGAAGGCAAAGCTGTGACTAATTCAAAAGCCCACCGTCCTCTCCGCCAAGTCGTTGGTACCAAAAGATTACAATAAAGGAGAGGAATTTCCATAAATGAGAAGCAGCGCCCGCTTCCCACAGCTGGGAGGGGGCGTGGGGGAGGGGTGGGTGGGCACTGATTCAAAGATTCCTCTCCCGGCTGTAGAGTGGTGTTAGCTGAACTCAGACAGAGAGACACCTCCACGCGCAAAACTCAGCAAGGGGCGACGTACGTCTGCTACTGAAATACTCCAGATCAAAGTCACCCCCAGCCCAGGAGGCCCGGGAGGCCGAGATTTCATAATTAGGATCTTCAAAATCCTCCTCTATTTTTAGGACTTGCTCTCATTCAGTCCTTTACAGAATCAGAAACTGTCAGCTAAGGCCAAAGAGACTGAAGGTTTAGTTTCTCTCCCTGCCACCGCACGCCCCCCAACTCTGCTTTCAGAAAGCAGATTAATGGTAAACTAAAGGAGTAGCTGGATGATTTGATGGAAATACACTTGGCCATGCATATGTATATGTGCGTACGCTGGGGTGGGGTGAGGGGTTTGGTGGGGGGGGGCTCCTTCCCACGCTGAATTGCATGGGCCCTGCTCTCCTCCTGTGGGCTGCAGATAGACCCAGACCGGACATCGCACCTCAGCCACACCCTTTCAAGCCAGCCCCCAGACCACTTTGCTGGGCCCCAGGGTGTACCAGAAGGCAAGGAAACTTGAAAATTTTTCCCCAAATGTCTCTCTTCTCAATCATGCACTCATGTATGTATCAACATGTCCGCCACTAGCAATCAAAACCCACACTCAAATCTGTCCACCCAAGACACGCCTAAAAATAGACATCATCCTAAAACAAACACATCGCTGGGCAAGTCAAAATCTGACTTGAGTCAAAACGATGAAGCTGGATTATTCCAGCCCTTCCAGACTGAAGACTTGGGTGGAACAAGCAGAGGGGCATCAAGGGAAGAATATAAGGTGCACCCACTAGTTACAGGGGACCCCCCCCAATAGATTCAGGTCCCCTCTGGCACAAGAGGTTTGGTGTTTTTATACTGCAGTGTGCTTGGGAGGCCTACTTGCCCTTACACACTCCCGGGACATTTGATCCTATTACATAAAGCTATCGACTTTTAATCTCTAAAATTAACCAAACCGAGGCAAATACAGTATTCCTAACTAGAAATATTTATCTCCTAAATGCTTTCGGCAAAGCATATCACTCCCTGGGCAAAGAACACGACCCAAGGTTATTGTCACTCAAGTGGACAGAAAGGTGATTTTGCTAAAGCTTCCAGCATAGTGTGAGTTCAGGAGATCCTGTGAAATCCCAAGGATACACTCAAGTTTGCCCTTCCAGAGTGGGAAGAATTTCCCTCCTCTAATTTCACCTGGTCCTCCTGGACTGTTTATTAAAGATGTATATTTTATATCAGCAGAGAGTATCAAGTAACTTCTTGGCAAGGGCAGCCATATTTTCAGGACCTATTAAGATTTTGGGGGGAAATTTAAATACCTCTGTCAGGCAAACAAAATCATATCAGGAATCACAGAATTTCATTTCTAGAAAGAGAAATTAGATTAACCAACCCTCACTCCTTTCCTAGAAATCTCAATAAAATAGAAGTACATTGCAACAGTCTCTTACTTCTGGTCTGAAGGGGCCTCACAAGAAATCTAAATGAATTTAGATTTAAATTAAGAAAGCTAAAGAAAGCAATCCTGAGAAAATGCCTTCCAATCTACGAATATTGTGTGTGTATATATATATATATATTATATATATATATATATATGAGAATATATAAGTATATATTACATATAAGAAGGCAGAGGCTATTTAAAATCAAAACAGCCAGAAAAATCCAGAGGCAGAAACCATAAGTTCAACACCAATAAGCTTCAGGGCCTTAGAAATCCTTGTCCTTTATTAATATTTAGTAGAAATGTATAATTGCAGATGTGTGCTAGGTGGGGATTTTATGTCAGGATGCGGGCAAAGAAGACTGGTTTATTACAACCATGAAATATTGAACAAGCACCAAAGAAGAGTAGCAGTATGTCCCAGACTAGCCAGGGAGCAGGCAGACCCAGACCGTCAGCTGCACAAAGGGGGCTCCTATCTGTTTACATTACCCCTGATTAACACCTGCGAAGTTTTGGGTTACATCTTCCGGATGCTGCAAAAGTCACATGAAGGCATGCAACCCGTGCTGGGTGATTTTGGGGGGAAACAGGAGTGCGAGGCTCCGTGCCTTCCCAAAACCACTTTGAGGGAGCCTTAAAAATTCTCTCCACGGTGTAAGGAGTGAGGGAACTGACTCAGAAAAACAGCACTAGGAGCCCTCCCGCTCTTAACCCAAGCCTGCCCCATGTCTAAGGAAATTCAATGTTCAAATCCTGCCTGACTAGTATTTCTTAGCACTGCTTACTGTGCTCCGACTGGAACACTGAGAGAAGCATGAAATTCCAAAAATTTCTCCCGCATCACTGTAAAAATATCATACCTCCAAAAAGGGCAGAATTGCATGCAAAAGTGTATACAGAGACCTCTCCCTTTTCACTGTGTTAAAGAGTGTTTCTAGACATCTCCAGATTTCAAGATAGAGAACAACCAACGGAATAGAAGTTTGGCAATGGTAAACTTATTACGGGAATACAGTTAATTCAAGTTTTGAAAATTGTAAGGGGCTGGGGGAGTGTGGGGGACATACTTTTTTAGGCTTAATATCCTTTATCTACAAACTATCATTATTTCTCCTTCTCTGTTTTGAAATTCCTCCATAGCTACACAGCCATTACAAAGATAGGTGGATGATTTTGCAAACTAATTTCAAATTTATGTGATCCTCACTGATTTAATAGATATCTGAATAGACCCAAACTCAGGCTGGTTTTTTTGTTGGTTTTTTTTTTCCCCCTTTGCACAACCTCACCCTTCCCCCACCTCAACTTTGTGCAAACAGAATCTCATGATGAGACATAGAGTTTTATGATATAAGAGTTGTTTGGCGGGTTAAGAAGTCAGAGGAAGCATAATTTGGAGAGGCTTACTTTCCTGGTTAAAAAAAAAATCATCATCACATGTGATTCTGGCCTAGACTTTGTGAGAAGTGTTACTTGCCAGTAGAGTTCCCTCTCCAAAGGACATCTAAACCCCATAAGACAATCCGGGCACGTCCCAGTGGCTACACAGCTTGTGCAGTTCTAAAGACTTATTCGTTCTCTCCAACCTGAGCACGATCATTTTGTTAAAGACCGACTAGTATTTTGTCATCGGAGCGAAGAATTTCAGAAACAGTGTTAATATTTAATCACATTAGTACTAGCGTGTTTTATGGCGTGACAAAATAAAATATCATTACAAAATTGGGCTTTGCCTGAAAGGCGGGGGGCAGGCGGTCAAAGAAAGTGCTCGCTGGGGCTGGAACCTGGGAAAGGTATATTCAAAGCTGCTTCATGGCTGATGGGACCCTGGGCATGTGTTTATGGAAAAGCAGGACGCTTTCCTTTCAATTCTTTTCTTCTCAACTCTATTTCAAAGTGGTGCACTTCACTCTGATTTTCAGCCAGGGCACTCGGGGGCCCGTTGAAGGCTCTGTGTACCTATTTATACAACATGTGCAGATGGAGCTGCAGGGTGTTATCATAATGAAAAGTTTAATCATCCTTATTTACTACCAGTAAGGGAGCAGGAATCATATGCAGATACCTTATAAAGCCTTAACTAGCAGCCCCAAAGCTGTAGAAGCTGCGAGTGACCTCAATTCGGGGCTTTATCTAGGAAACTGTCCTTCCCACATCACAGAGTGGAAAACAAAGGAGGTCAAGTGGGTGTCCCTGCCGAGGCTTCTAAGGCGGCCAGCCCCGAAGCGGGTCCCTGGAGGAAGTTTCCGTCTCCCGTATGCAGGGGAGGGCTGAGTTTAGTATACAGGGGAAATCAACCCCAAAGTGACTAGCATCTGTTTCCAAAAAAATATTTTCCTTCGTCTGACTGTGATAATGAAACAAACAAAACAAAACATTTCTTTAATGACATTTCTTCATTCACAGTCTGCATTTTTTTTCTGCAGAGGACATTAGTCAGACTGGGAAGGGAACAGTGCAACACCTTAAAAAAAATCTCGTTAAAACCACCCAATTCCTCTGCACCTAAGGCTCTTCAAAAGACTTGCAGGCAAAGCGCTACTGGTTTTTCTTTATTAATTCTCTAAATCGTGGGGTTTTTTTTCTTTTTAACTCTTCTCACCCCATTTTGGCCAATGTGGTCTTAATTACTGTGGGGGCGGGGGGGGAATGGGAGAAGGGGGGAGGGGGAGGGGCAGCCAGACCAAGCCAGGTAGAAGTGACAGGGGCTGGGATTTGTGCTAACCAGTTATTGATCGGCAGGCCCGAGATGTTGTGTACAAGAAAATAAAAGAGAAGGGGGGCAGAGGAAACAGGATGCTGGGTCCAACTCCATTTTAAAAAGGAGGGTGGGTGGGGGAAAGGGAGAGGCAGCGGAGGGTCCCAAACTAACCAATTTATGGCCTTGCCTGGGAGAAGCCTGGAGAATGCTGATGCTGGCCGCAGCGTCTGCTGTGCATGCTAAACACCCAGCTTCAAATGAGAGAGCGGCGTCCCGGGCTGGGCAGTAGGCGAACAAAGAGAAAAGCAGCAAGGCCGCATTCATGAATTAGAAAACCCAAGCGGGAAAGCTACCCGGGACAGGCAGGCTTGAAAGCCCGGAGTTCTGAGCCACCCAACTCCTGCCGCACTTCTCCTCCTCCTCCTCCCGCCCTCATCCCCTTCTCCTAAAACCTACCATCACCTTAAACCCTGGGTCAAGAGATGGCAAGATGCAGGATGTGGACTAGGAAAACTAAGGCAGAGGAAAAGAACCTTAAGAGAAGTCGAGGATGGGGGATGTATTTTTTTAAGACACGGTTAAATCGCCAGCTACTGACTCCATGGTAATATTCAGCCTGGTGAAACCAAGGAAATTCAGTGAGTATTTAAAAGAAAAAGGTAGGAATTGTTGGGGGGTGGGGGGGTGAGGTAGGAAATGATGTTACGTAAAAAGGCCCCATTAAAAAATAAAATGGATAGCTACCGCAGCCCAGTCGTGTTTAGGTTAAAAAAAAAACTATTATTATTTTAACGGCAATGGTGGTCCATTTACTGATCCCCACCCCACCCTCCTTAAAGGCCTCCAGGCCTGGTGGGGAAAGAGTGCTTAGAATGCAAAGGAGAACTGGGACCGGACATCTGTCACCAAAGCCAGGCGAGATATTGACAAACGCGGGTCCTTTGTGTCTTAAGAATATATATCCATATCCCCATACACAAATGATGCCCTGGCCGATTGGTCTGGTCTCTGCCAAGTAGACCCCACTCCAGCCCCGGCCCCCCCATCAAATGTCAAGGAGGTGCACTCTGAAGACTGCCTGCCTCCTACCATCCCGACAGGTCTCCAGTTTTTCAATGAAACTCTAATAGTTAAGAAGAGACAAAACAGTTATTCATTAGGAACAAAGGTCAAATTAGGCGTTGCCTCTGAATGATGCTGCAGACACCAGAACTGGTAACTTTTTTTTCCCAAAGATGCTGGCACACAGAAGGGAACTCAAGCTGTAGGTTGGCTGACTAGGAAAAGGTGGGGAGGCATTAACACAACTTCCCAGGTGTCCTGCCAGGAAGGGGGGGCGGGGTGGCACGCAACTCCTGAAAAGTGGAACGAGCCTGAATGTTGAAGGTGAGGAGGGGGTCTGAGTGTGAAAGGGAAGGGGCCTAGTGCTCTGGGCACCCAGTAACTCAGCTAAAACTTGAGGGGGTGGGGCTCTACAATAATCCCCAAATGGCTGCCACCTAAGTTGTTACCACCCTCTGGAACCAGAATCTACCTGGCAGCACCTGGGGGGAGGGAAGGGGTCTGCCCACAGAGCCCTAGGTGTAACCAAAGGAAGGGTACCCAGCTCTGAGCTGGGCATAAGGAAGGCCCTGCACCCTCCTGACCCCAAGGGACCCTCCCCTTTCATGGAGCCTTCAAGGCAGAAGCTAAGGCCTGCAATGGGGGCGGGCCGGGTATCCACCAGGTGAGAAGGGAACAGGGAATGAGTGCATATACCTTCTTTGCTGTTGGGGTTCTGGGGTTTGGCCTTCTCCCAGGGTGCCAGCGTCTTGTCCTCGTCTGCGCCGTCCACCAAAGCCTTGTCGGCCGGCAGGTACCAGGTGGCGCTGTGCTCTGCCATCAGCGAGTCCAGATCGATGGTGCTCATGGCGCTCTTGACGGCCTCGGAGCAGCAGCTGCCCAGCTCGCTGTCACCATTCTGCGCACCAGAAGCCCCCACAGCACACTCACCCTTCTTGCCACCCTTGAGCCCCAGGGGCTGGTCCTCAGAGATGCTGAACTGCTGCCTCTGCAGCTGGATCTGTGCCTGGAGGATCTCCAGGGGGTGGATCTCGTCAGGCGGCGGTGCACCGCTGCTGCTCGTTGGGGTCCGGACCTGCTCCAGGCCCGGCGTGCCGGGATGGCCCGTGCCCCCGCCGCCGTAGCTGTCGGGGGTGGAGGTAGAGGTAGACAAGATGCCCAGGCCAAGTGGGGCTGGGGGCGCCTTCGGTCCATGTTCCCCGGCGCCCAACCCGCGGGGAGGGAGTTTGGGCGAGCCTGTCACCAGAGGGCTCCTACTCGCTTTGGCCAGGGCTGGGGGGTTGTCGGAGCTGGATGACACCTCGTCCTCGTTGGCGTAGCTCGTGCTCACCTCGTCCGAGGCGAACTCGCCCGCGTGCGGGGAACTACCGTCCGACTTTGCCCCACCGTCCAGGGACGCCATGAGGTCCGGCTGGTCCCCCAGGAGCAGCTCGGCCCCCTTCCCCCACGAAGGCGACGTGAGCGCCTTCTCATGAGGCGTAGGCGCCCCGCGCGCCTCGCCTGTGGAGCTTCCTCCGACGGCTGCGCCTGGCGCCTGCTGTTGCCCTGGGCTCACTCCAGGCGCGCCCCCGCTGTCCGGCGCTGCCGAGTACTTGTCGAAGAAGGTCCCGGGGCTCACGTGACCACTGTCCCTTTTTCTGCGACCCCGTCCCCGGCCGCCGCCCCCGGGAACCGGCTTGCCGTCGTTCCCCGATGTTGATTCCAGGGTGTAGTTGGGGGAGAGGCTGGTGCCATCTCCCTGGGCGGGCGGATTGGGCGGCCCAGAGGCTTTGGAGCCGCTGCTACTGGTCCCCGACTGGCCTCCGGGCCCTGGGGCCCCAGGAGCAGTCCCTCCTGGGAAGTAATCCGAGCCCGGGTTGCTGGCCATGGCCGCGCCGTCGGTCTCGTTCTGGCTCAGTTTCCTCTTGCCCTCGGGCGGGTTCTTCTTGTTGAAGGTAACGTTGAGGTTGGGGGCCCCGAGGCTGGCGATCATGTTCTGGCAGGCGGTGGAGAGTGCAGCCAGGCAACTCTGGCCGAACAGGTTGTCCTTGGAGCTGGGCTTGTTGAAGGAGCCCAGCGAGAGCGCGCCCAGCTTACTGGCCGAGGTGCGCTGGCTGGGCTGGAAATCAGGCTGCGGCGGGTATGCGCCCCCGCCGCCGCCGCCGCCCGTGCTGCCGCCGCCCCCGCCCGCGCTCGGGGGCGAGTTCACGCCTGGACCGCTGTGCGGCGTGGCCTGCCGGTTCGCTGCGCCGAACGGGAAGCCAGGCTGGCCCCCGAGCGTGGGCGCTGTGAAATCGGGCGGCTGGGGCCGGCGCTCGGAGGGAGCGCTGGGCAGCCCCACCCCAGCCCCGGGCGACTGCAGCTGCCCCAGGCTGGCCAGGCTGCCCCCGAACTGCAGGCCAGGGGAGGGCAGCGCGGGCACGTGGCCCTCTCCGGGCATCCTCAGCGGCTCCTGCAGAGAGCCCCGGAACAGCACCCCCGAGCCACCGGGCGGAGGGGGCGGCGCCAGTCCGGGGTCGTGCGGGCCGCAGTCAGCGGGCAGGCCTGAACCTCCCATCCTGCGGGGCAGCAAGTCACCCGGCGGCGGGTGCGGACCTGGGAACCATGCACTCTCCTGCGCCAAGTGCTGAGCCTGCTGCTCGAACGTGCCCAGGCGCCCGGCGCCCGCGCCGCCGCTTTCGCGCTCAAAGTTCGGCTGGGCCAAGCCGCCCACTGGGCCGCTGTGCACCAGGCCGCCCTGGCCCACGTCCCCGGGGTGGCCTAGCTGGGCCAGGTTGGGCTGGCGCAGCCGCTGCTGCTGATTCCGCGACGCCATCTGCTTGATCATGAGGGCCGCGTTTTGGCGTTGCTGCTGTTGTTGCTGCTGCTGTTGCTGCTGCTGCTGTTGCTGCTGCTGCTGCTGCTGCTGCTGCAGGGACTGGTGGTCTGGGGCCGGATGCTGCAGGGGTGGCCCCGAGGGGAAGCTGTCGGGCACAGGCGGCGTGAACTCGCCGGGTAGGCCGGAATAGGCGGAGGGCGAGAGGTGGTTGTCCAGAGCGCCGTTGTGCATGCTGCCGTTCCACGAAGCGCAGCGATCCACTCCCGCGCTGCCCGGGAAGTCAAAGCGCGGCCTCTTGGCCACATTCATGTAGGGGGGTGCGTCGAAATGCTGCAGCCGCTGGTTGGGCGTCTGCTGCGGAGGAGGGTGCTGCATGTTGAATACAGGCTCAGAATAAGGGTGCATGCTCCGGTTCTCCAGCCGATGGATGGGGTACTCGAACTGCGCGTGTTGGCTGGGCAGCATGGGGCCCCCGTCCTGCAAGCCGCCGCTGGGCGTGCCCGCCTCGCCCTGCTGGGGACGCGGGAGCGCAGGCGGACACGAATTTTGCCGGACCAGAAGCCCAGGCGGCGGCGGCGGCGGCGGCGGCTGTTGCTGCTGCGGAGGCGGCGGCGGCGGCTGCTGCGGGGGTTGCTGCGGAGGCGGCGGCGGGGCCTGCTGGGGAGGCTGCATTAACGGGTGCCTGGAGCCTACTGCAGGCTCCAGACCCACGGGCATCTTGCGGGTCCCGCCGAACCTCTCGAAGAACACTCCGTGCTGCTGCTGCTGCTGCTGCTGCTGCTGCTGCTGGGCGTGCATTTTGGACAAGCCCACCATGCCTGCAGCTCTAGGCATGGCCGAGGCACCCGGGAAAGAGCCCCCGGGAACCTGACGACCCGCTGCATAATGAGGCAGCTGCCCCTCAGAATCAGAGGGGGAAAACATGTCGAAATGTCCCGAGGGCGGCTCGCCCGGGTAATTGTATTCCAGCGAGTCGACGGCTCCTTGGTTCGCCACCCTCCGGGGCTCCAGACTGTGGGAATCGGAGCCACTGGAGGCGGGCAGGCCATGGAAGGAGGCGGCTCGGTTAGGGCTCTGGTCCAGCGGCAAGCATGGGGCAGGCACGGCGTGGCCTGAGGCGCCCGAACTGTGGAAGTCTGGGAGGTTCCCAGGTCGCTGCGGACCGAAGCTCTCCGGCCCCTGGCTCTCCGCCAGGTGATCATAACCCTCGGCGAAGGGCGGCTGGCTGCCCAGGCCGCCGGCCGCGCCGCCGTAGCCGAGCAGACGACCCCCGTGCAGGCACGAGGCCCCAGGATCCGACCCGCCGAAGTTGCCCCCGAAGTGGGGGTGATGCTGGTGGGGGTGGTGGCCTCCCGGGTGGCCGTGGTGCGGCTGTTGGCCTCCAAAGAATCCGTGCACCGGCTGCGCCTGCAGCCCCCCCGCGTGCAACTCCGAGTGGCCGCGCGCGTGAAAGCCGTAAGGCTCCATGTTCATGCCCAAGATCGGGGATTCGCCCAGCCCGCTCATGGCAGGGTCCACGGGGCCAGGGGGTCCCCCCGCGTGGAAAGCCGGGGCCTTAAAGTGGGCGTTCATGCTTAGTCCGGCCTCGTTAAAGTTCCTCTCGCCCTGGCCAGCGTTCCTGCTGTTGATCTGGGGCTCGAATTGGTCCAGCCCAAACATACTTGGCGGGGGGCGGGGAGATCAATAGGGCATGACAGCCTGCTCTCCGCGGCGCGCCTCCGGCCAGCTACTCGTTCCGGCCCTGGGTTGGGCGCTCCGGGACGCTCAGCAGCGCGGGGGCGCAGCGCGCACCGCCACCTCCCCTTGCTTGTGAAGGCTGGGGGTTATCAGCTCCTCTCCCGAAGCTCTCGCTCTGCCCGACGCGGGCCTCTCACATCTTGCGGCGCCGCGGGGCCTCCAGGAGCCGTGTTGGGGGGCCCATGCCCTGGGACGTTAGCACAGCCGCGGGTGGATTTGCGAGGAGGGGACGGAGCTGCGGGTGACTGAAGACAAAAAGTTAAGTGGGGGGAAGGAGGCGGGAAGGAGGGAGGGAAAGCAGAGCAATCACCTTCTTAAGTCCGATCGGTTTGGGTGGGGAGCCCCTGGACGCTGCCTGAAGCCTCCCGGAGTCCGTGGCGGAGCTGCTAAGGGGCCAAGCAGGGAGACCCTTCAAAGCCGTGGCTGGCGCCGGGGCAAAGACCGAGCGGTCCCTCCCCCCTCCCCCCGGAGTCCCCGCGCTCCGCAGCCCGAGCCTCAGCCAAGCAGGATCCGCTCGCACAGTCCCCGTCGGCCCGAGCAAGCGGCTACTGTTTCTTCAGCGTGTCGGAGGACTGGAGGCTCCGCTCTGCATCACCGGTGCCGGTCCCAGAGCCGAGAGCTCAGCGGGACTGAGGAGGCGGCGGGCGCCCGGGGTTGAAACCGAGGGTTGGTGGAAGGCGCGGCTCCCCTGTTCCGCGGCGGGTGCGCTGCACCCCGGCGCGCCGCTTCGCGGCCACGTCCGCCGCCTGACGCTTCTGTCCTCTGCTGTTAGGTCTCTGAGTTCGCAGGGATCTCCGCGCCCCGTTCCAGGCGCGGGCGGGCAGCAAGACGAGGGGTTGGGTCGCTCCAAGGCTAGGGTTCCCTGCCTCCGCGCCGAGGTGCTTCGCAAGTCGCCCTCGGACCCAGGGAGGGGGGCGTACGCTGGTTGGGGGCCACGCTGGGCTAGCAGGCTAAGGCTTTCCGGCTGCGCTCTCGGAGCCCGGAATGGGAGGGAGGCGGGGGCAGCTCTGGGGGGTCCGCGCACCCCTCTCCTGGCTGGCGGGGGGGCTCTGCGTGGGGCGTTCCGAGGGTCTCGGCTCCCCTCTCTGTGTCTGCCTCTCGCCCAGAGCCGGGAGAAGCAGCAACAAGTTTTGCATTTCAGCAATCAATTTCAGCCATTACATTTGCACCAATCAGCGCAGCCCGAGCTCCGGGCCCGGGGCGGGGCCCGCTTTTAAGGTGGTCCTGGGTGCTGACTGCTGAGGCCCCCACCACGAACCCGCACTTCGCCAGCTCGGGGGTCCCCAGCGCCGGTCAGCCTCGGGGTCCGGTGCCAGTGCGCTGCGGGCGCACCCTGGCCTCCTCGCGCATCGGTCTGGAGAGGGCGCAGGCAGAGAATGGCGGGAGCTTGGCTTTGTTCACCCCCCTTCCCATTCACCACAGTTCCCAACTCCCCACCCCCAACTGAAGTGAGACCTGCGGTGTGAGTAAGGGGCGGGGAGCTGGGCGGTAAGCGGTGCGGGGCGCTCAGACAATGGGGTCGCCAGGCAAAGATACTGGGCTCACCGCGGAAAGTCGTTAAGTGTCGACTGCGCTTCAGCTGGAGCGAACCCTCGGCTCTCCACCGCTGTCTGATTACTTGTCGCACCCAAGTTAGCCGGCCCTCGGATTTTCCTGGAGGTGAAAGCAGACGGGGAACCCTGAAGTTAGGGATCTCCTCCTTCACTAGGGCGCGCACAATTGTTTCCTATCCCCACTGTCTAGAGTTCCCGGTGGCCGGCTTCCGCCCGGAGGAACCATAACCACTGGGCCACTTTATGGGGGGCATATCGGAGGAGCCCAGCGCCAGAGCGGCGAGGCAGTTAGGAGCCCCGAGAAGACCAGCGCGCAGAGGGCCACACTGGCCGGCCGAATCACCCTAGTTCAGGCACCCCGGTCAAGGCCCAGGCCCTCTTGGGGCGCGAGGTTGGCCTCCTTAAGAGATCAATTAAACTGAAGAGCCCAAAGAACGGAATTGGGTTGTGATACTAAAATCAATAAGAGTAATTTAATACCTGCCCTGCTCTTTATGAAATATTTATCCCAATAATCTTAGTTAAAATGTTTAGATCTTCCTGATCCCCACTGAGTCTGCAATCTATCTTGCAATTAGAAGTTGGGAGTTAGAGGTGATGGAGGGTAGAGGAAGTATTTATTCTCTGTGCCTGCATGTGTGTATTTTCCTCCCTAAAGCGTTTGTACGGGAGGAAGGGGGAGCAGGCTTTTAATTTTCCTTGCCATAAAATAGCACGAGGCGATCTTGCTAGCAGACCAGCATTCTTAGGAGAAGGGGAGTAAAAGGAACTTTCTTTGAAGTGCCCCTGATATCGCTATTAAATCTAAATAAAATTAAGCATGGTGTATAAAAATGCCTTTTCCCCCCAACAAAAGAAAGTGTTTATCGCCCAAGACTGTCTAGCGTTTGCTAAATTGCGCATGAAATCTGAAATGAAATAAACGTTATAATAAAACCAACCCCTGAGCCCTTTTTATTTAAAAACCTCAGATTGCACTTCACCGTCGCGGGGCGGGGAGTTAAAAAGTTACCAGGACGAGCGTGCGGATTCATCGCTCCCCAGAGTTCCTGCTGGGAAGGCAGACGCTGGGTGTTCCAGAACCGAAAATGCCAGGAAAATGGGCTCAATTTAGAGGGAGGGGAGGAAGAAGCAGGGTCTTCAGGGACTCCGGGAGAAAATAACACCCCGATAACCTCGATAAGAATAAAAATAAAAGCAAACAATAAAAACCTGCAACTTTAAAACTCAGAGAGCAGAAGCAAGCTCAGATCCAAGGCCCTTCATGGTACCTCCCTGTTGTGGAGGTCTACAGATATTTTTTTCCTTTTTGAAATTAAAAATGAAAATTACCCCCACCCAAAATTAGGTCCATAAATAAGCATCCGGGAAGAAGTATTTGTACAGGGAGGTGGCGTTTTAAAAAGATTTTTCTGCAGGATCAGGTTATTGGTCTGTGATTAAATATTGATTTTGTGTAATTAGTTTTCATGTGAACTATCCTCTTGCTGATAGCTTAGAGGTTTCAGAACTAGAAAAGAAATGGAATTGGACATGGAAATTATTACTTAGCAAAGTGACAGGGAAGTGAGAGCCGAAGAAAAGACTGAGGCTTGGCTGATTTCAGCACAAAGAAATAAAGGGCGTGGGTAAGCCTCCAGTGACCTCCCCACCCCCACCCTGGGGCCCCAGGCCAGAGCTGGGGAGACCCAGAGCCTCCTGGGCAGGAAGGAGACCAGTAGAAGGAATGGCTGCCAGAAGGAGGACCCTGCATGGGCAAAGACCTTTGCAAAACCCATGACATCTGGTCACATACCTGGTCCAGAGTGGTGGGTTCTGGGTTCTGGGTGCCTCAGGAGGCACCGTTTAAGGGCTTTATGTCTCTGTGTGTCTGGAGAGAACAGGGACAGTTGGGGCCTGTCTGGAGCCCTGGGTGGGCCAGGGCAATGGGAAAAATGACCCGCAGACCTGCAGGTCTGGGGAGACCCCGGTTGGGGTGTGCTGTTCGCTGAGGCATGACTTCACACGGTGCTGGGAGAGGGTCCCCTGAACACCTGGGCAGGTTTCCTGTGGAATAATTCTGTGCATTCCAGGGAGGGGGGTGTGGGAGTATTTTTCTGGGGCTGTTTCCAAAAGTTAAGTCTACAAGGTGTGTGAGTGTCTGAAAGCAGAGTGTGTTTGGGCCCGACTGTGTTTCTGTCCAGAATGTGTGTCTGGGTCACCTTTCCTTAACACTAAAGAATGTTGTGCGGGTGTGTGGCTTGTGCCTGCATTTGTGTCTTGGCCCTTGTGTGCCGGTGCAGGGCACCTGTGCGTGTTTGTGTCCATGCCTGTGTGTGCCCACATTCCTGTGTCTCTGGGTGTCTCCGTGAGCGTCCCTGTCTGCCCCCCAGACCCATGCTCCTCTCTGTGGATGCCTCTGTGTTTGTACCTGTGTGTGTGTGGCTGCCTCACACCTTGCCTGCCTGCATCTCTGCTCACGTGTGTCTGTTTTCTCTGCGAGTGTGAGAGGCCGTGCCCCTGCCTGTGCCCATCTGTGCCCGTGGATGTGCTGGCGTGTGCGCCTCCACGGTGTGGGCGCCCCTGCGTGTGCCTGTGTGTGCATTCTGCCTGCACCGGCCCGCAGCTTCTTTGAAACAGACACATTGCCCCCTAGCGCTCAGACACATTCAAAGTTCCCGCCCGCCGGTGCAGAGCCTGGAGCAACAGGAGCAGCAGGGGTTCCAACCCCAGGGCCTTTCCCTCCTCTTCCCCTTCCTTCGGCCTTTCCCTCGAGGGGCACTGAGTGTGCTGGCACCAGTCACAAGGGGCCTCCCGGGCAAGGAAAGGAGGAGACATAGCTGGACTGGGGCCCCAGAGCTGAAAAGGGATGCTCCCAGCTGGTGACAAGTGGGGAGCTGCCCGGAATGGCCCCAGGAGCTCCAGTCCCAAAGGGGACTGCAACTAGTGAGCCCCCCCTCCACAAAAAAGCACAAAACAACCCACACTCAACACCCTTTCCTCAGTAGGCACACAGCCTTCACCCTTGCTCATCAGGCCCCCAAAACCAATACAGGCACACGCACTCACAAACACACTCACACACACCTCCATAGTGGACAGATCAGCCCACTGGCTGCTGGCTATCGAAGCCTCCCTGCTTTTCATCCAGGGTCCCATTTCATCCTTGTAGCAACCCTTCAAGGTTGGGATTCTGAACCCATTTTACAGATGAGGACATGGAACCTCAGACTGGTCAAATGGCTTTCCCAAAGTCAAAGAGTGGCAGAGCTGGGATTCCAAACCAATCTGCCAGACCCTGACCCCTGGCTCTTAACCACCACCTGTTCTACCTGAATGTACTAGTTCAGGTAAAACGATTAGCACAGTACAGGGAACAGGGTAAGTGCCAAGAAATGTTAGCTACTTTTATCACTACTGCCATTATGATCATCATTAATATTATTGTGATGATGATTAGTACTATTCTCTGGGTGTTTCTCTACCACACCAATGTGAGAAATTAGTGCACGTGCACGCATGTGCAAGTGCACACACACACACACACACTTTTGTTCTCAGCCGTCTCCCCACTAACCCCCATCCCATTTAGAGCTTGGAAACTCACAGGAATCACAGCAGACCTAGTCTCTCTTGCAGGCAAAGTCCCCAGGAGGCCCAGAGGGGAAACTGCTTCCACTGACACCTCTCTCTCCTGAGTCAGTGGTGGAAAGCGTGTGAGCTTTGGCATTGCACACCCAGAGTCAGATCTTGGCTTCACCACTTCTCATCTGTGTGACCTTGGACAAAATACTTTCCCTTTCTGAGCCTCAGTTTCCCCTGCTGGGAAAGGGACTCATAGCCAGTTCATATGGAGCATAAGGATTGTCTCATAAGGAGACAAGGTTTTAAAAGTGGCACAGAGCATGGCAGATGGCGGGCATTCATTAGATGGTAGCCTCTTATTACCATTAGTATCATTATTATTTCTTCTGTGTTTGGATCCAGGGAGGTGAAAAGCAGAACAAGGATGCCAGAGAAATTGGGTTTATTTAACAAATCAGCCTTGCCTCACCAGCCAGTCTTTGAGAGAAAGAATGACTCTCTTACGTGGTCACCTCAAACTCCCACCCCCAACTGTACTGACATAAATGGGTGCAGGCCCAGCATCTGTTCAGGGAGCATCCAGGGCTGAAGCCTTTGGGGAAGGTCCAGCTATGGCCAGGATAGAGGATATGGTAGCTGGCTAGAGGTTAGAAGGGATGAGACCTTCATGTAGCCACAGGCTGCCAGTTGCTAAGCAACAGTATCCCTTCCCTCTCTCTATGCATGATGCCTGATATCTTTTGGGGTCTCTTCTCCATTGAATAAATACATATTGAATGCCTACTGAATGTCAGGGTTCAGCCTAGGAACTTGGGGAAAAAGTAGAAGATCCAGTCCCAGCCAGATCAAATGAGACTACATTACACGCTATAAGGGATAAAATAACTGTCTTAGGAGAGATGGATAATTGAGAAGTGTTCCCAGAGGTGGGTTTTGAAGGTAGAATAGGAGTTTAACAACCCAACCAGGGTCAAAAGACTTCCCAAGCAGATTAGGAGTGTGGGAAGTTTTAGGCAGCACTTTATTTAGAGTAGGACAAGGGAGGGGCAGGGCCTGAAGCTCAAGAGGTCAACAGGAACCAAGATCAGGAGGACCACAAAGGCAGATGGGACGTCGTTTTGGACATGGTTCTGGGGAGCCAGCCACGAAAGGATTTTAAGCAAAGCCAAGTGACATAATCAGAGGTGAGTTTGAAAAGGACCTCAGGATCTCCCTTTTCTTTGCTTTTCAGGGTGACCCCAGAAGCCATCTTCACTGGTTTCCAGGAAAACAAGGCCTGGGAGAGGGAAAGTCCCAAGTTTGTCCCCAAGCAGCCAGCACATATCAAGACAATACCTGCTGGCTCTCCCACCCCAGGGCTGCTTGCACAGACAAGGGTCCCCTCCTGCCTCAGGGACGACAGATGCTGCTTCCTGCTGAGTAGGACTTCCCACCCTCAGCTGGGGGAGGCCAAGGGGCATTTCCAAGAGAGACATTCTAGGTTCAAAGCCCAATTCTGCCACGCACACAGTTCTGACCACATGACCTTGGGCAAGCCCTGGACTGGAGCTCCATTTTCTGGATCTATAGTAACACCTGTGTCCCAGGGTGTCCGGAAGGCTAAAAGTGTGGGAAAGCACCCAGCCTACACTCTATAACATGTATCATATACAATAGATATTCTCACAGTATATTATATATTCTATTATTATATTATATAGCTACCCTGTGAGGTGGGTTTTGTTAGTTTTCCCATTTTACAAAGGAGGAAGCTGAAGCACAGAGAGGTGAAGGGATTTGGCCCAGGTCATCCAGCAAGTGAAAGGCAGAGTGGGACTCACACCAGTCCCAGTGTGACCCCACCATCAGCCTGCAAACCAGTCCACAGTCTAAACAACTTGGGCCCAGGTCTGAGTCCCAGAGTTTGGGGCTAGGGAGGGGCATGGGAAGGGCCTAAGAAACGCCCCCTCCTCTGCCCCAGGAGTGCCCAGCCTGGGGAGGGATACCCCTCCTCTGCTTCTTCCTGTACCTCCCTGCTTCCCAGAGGCCCCCGGGGTCTGACACAGAGTTTCAATACAAGGGAGCCACTGACCTTCCCCTTGAATAATAGCTGGACAAGAAGTGGCTGTTTCCAGCTCACCTGGCCAAGTAGGGCCACCTGCACAGGACAAGAGCTCTGGCCACCATAAGGCATTTCGACTTCCCAGGGAACCAGACACACAGGGGCCTGCTTCCAGCATCAAGCCCTCCCTGACAACCTAGCCTTTCCTCAGACACACTCCCTTTCCAGGATCTAGCTCAGAGCCAGCATGGACATCCAAACTACAGGGCAACCTGCTTAGCTGTGACCTGGAGGATCAGAAACAGGACCACTGCCTGGAAGTATGAATAGCAACCTTGATAAGAGCTGCCCCTTATCTGAGCACAGAAGCTCTCCCAGACCTCGCTTAATCTTGAAAGCAATCCCAGGAGGACAGAATCTCCGTTATCCTTGGGAACTTGCTGGAGGCCACAAGGCTTGTCCATGGCAGGGCCCAGTCTCAAACCCGGGTCCATAGGATCCTGAGGTGATTCAGTGGACCTCTCCATCTATGAGGATTTCTCTTCCCCAGATGGCATCCAGCTATGAGCTTCTATTTTCCATTCTCTAACCGGAGTGCACTGAACCCAGGCCCTGGTCCCAAAATAACTCAAACCAGCCCCACGAGCTGGAACTGAGGCCCCTGGCGACTCCAGAGCCCAGTCCAGCCTCCCCTTGAAAAAGTTCCCATTCAGCAAAAAAAAAAACAACAAAAAAACAAACAGGCATCGTACATAAAGCATCACGCACCACACAATTAGTCAGAAAATGGGAAGTTCGGGAGGGTTCATAATTATTCAACAAACCTATTTAGCTTGATCCCCCCCACCCCTACATTTTCTCTCCCTGCAGCAATCAGCAGTGTGGGCTCATTACCACCGAGAATCTAGCTGGCAAACCAGCTTCATAAACGGAACCAAACAAGCATACATGATGGGAAAACTTTGGACCAGCCAGTCATTAGCCAAAGCTTTTCAAGTCACGTCTCTGTTGCTCCCCCATCCCCACCCCTCCCCTGCTGGGAAGGCTGCTGCACGCGGTGTCTCCATGGGACTGGGACGGGGGCTGGGAGAATCACCCCCAAGGCAAGGGGAAGGTCACCCAGACTTGGTCCCGCAGTGCCCAGGGCCAAGGACTTCTCTCCCAGAAGGGACCCGCTCTGTGTATCAGCAGCAGCCGCAGCTGCCAGGGTGGCCAGGTAGGTCCCTATTTGTTCAGCACTATCCCATCCCTCTTTGCTTTCCATCACAGAGGGGCAGGCTGATGTGGCTCAGAGCATCACACAGATCTGAGATCTGTGACCTTAAACAGGTCATTCCCTTCCCTGTGCCTCAGTTTCCTCATCTGGAAAAGCAGTTGTCAAAGGGCACTTGTGAGGATAGATTAAGTGTCACAGTCTCACACGGAGGACACGGAGGTGTCCTCTATAGGGCTTCCTGGAAGTGTGAACCCCCGTGTAGGAAAGGCACCCCCTCCTCCAGTGACTCACAGTAAGAGGGAAGTGGTCTCCAGTCTTGACGGTGTGCTGAGCTCCATGCTGAGTCCTTGCCATAAGGTTATTTCTAATTCCCACAGCAACCTTACAACAGGGTCCTATGCGTGTGCCCATTTTGCAGAAGGGAATGTAGAGGAATGCACACCGCTTTGGGAAGGAGCGTGGGGAGAGTTCCTCCAAAAACAAAGCCCACACCTGTCACCCAAAGGGCCCCAGCAGGAATCAAACAGAACTCCCAGGGAAGCCTCAGACTCCCCCACCCCAACCCCCAACCCTGGCACTGAGGCTGTGAAGCGGACCCGGGACCAGTGGGCTTTGAAAGCCCTTCCCACTCTGACGAGGAAAGAGAGCCCAGAGAGAGTAAGCAATGTGCTTATTTGAGTCAGATCCTTGGAAAAGTTCACAAATTCTCACTGTTTGGCCCGTGACAGTACGAACAGAGCTTCTTCTGAACGTTGTTTTGCTTGTAACCAGGAGGACAGTACCGCCTAGGAGTGAATGGGGTCAACCTCAACCTCGGCCGCTTATAGTGGCTTATAGTGGCTTTCCCTCTCAGAGCCTCAGTTTCCCCATTTGTCCAATGGGGAGAATGATAGTTCCTAGGGTTGTCAGGGAGGGGGGACCCAGCAGAGAGAGCACTTAGCACATAGTTAACACTCAATAAACAGCAGTGCTACTGCACGGAGCAAGGCCCCTGCAGGGCGGGCCGGCTCCCACAGGGCGGCCCTGAGATGGATTGATGAGGTGCCTGTGTCACACTTTTGCTCCCTCTCAGACCCTGGCTGTGCGGTCCCAAGGCTCCCAGCTTGCATCCAGAGGCCTCGCAATGCCAACACGCTGCCACCTCCGAGGAGGGGCAGTGCTCCGGCGACTCCACCCTGGGTTCTCCAGGCTAGGCCGCAGCTGTGCGAGGCCCACCCTCCCCTGGCTGCCGCCTCCCCAGCTGAGGCCCAGCAGCCTCTGACATTTGCCACCGGGCCACCTGGTGAGCTCCGGGTGGGTTCCAGGCGCCAACTGCCCACCCCCGCCCCCCACTGGCTCAGATGAGCTCATCTGGGTTTGGTAACTTCCAAAGCGGCCAGGAATGTTTGCTCAAATGTTCCAGGCCCAGCGAGCAGAAGAGCAAAACTCTGCCCTCCACCCGCCTCGAACACGCAGAAAGCAATCTGCTATAACTCAGACAGGCTGGCTTCACCAGGCCCGGGAGATGAATGCAGCATTATGGAATCTATATCACCCCAAAGGAAAATGCCTCTTAAATCACAGGGAGCCGAGAGAGTACAGGGGCGGGAGATGCAGGGACCCGGTGATGCTCCAAATGTGGGGCCGTGAGGGGGAGACTGTTACCGGGCACCAGACCTCCTCCCACCATTGGTCACGGCCGCCCCTCCTTTGGAGGAGTCTCAGGTGGAGGGACGGGGGCCTGGAGGTGCTTATCCAACGTGGACACTCACCGGGAGTGTGTGGACCTGCACACACACACACGCACTCACATGCACACACATGGGCACACTAATCCTATCCCTCCCCAGGTCCTGCTGAAATCTCTCTGGGCTCCATCCCTGCTCTGGTCCTGGTCACTACCCTCCCCACCTGGACAAGAGCCAGGGTCTAAATCTGATCAAATCCAGTCACACTTGTCCCTCCTCCGGCTCCACCTACATCGTTAAAACAGCCAATGGATCCCATCATTTGGGAATAAAGATCAAATTCCTCGCCACGGTCTGCCCAGCCCTGGAGACCTCACTGTGCCCACCCCAGTCTCCCCAGTGGAGTCACACTGGCCCTTACTCTGTGCTTCTTTCTTTCCCCCTTCACAGGACTTTGCAGGTGCTGTGCCCAAGGCTGGAGAGCTCCTTCCTGCCCACGCCCCCTTTGCCCAGGTAAGAAGGCACAGCCATCCCTCTGCTCAGCTGCCACATCCTTCGGGAAATCTTCCCAGCCACTCCTGCCAATCAGCCGACTTAGGGATGCTTTCCCAGCCTGAGGAGCAGGGAGTGTGACATCCAGTAAGTAGCATTACTGCTTGGGATCCTTTAATGAATCTCTGCCCACCCCACTCAATAGCCGGCGCCCGGTGGGCAGGGACTCTTCCTGTTTCTGGGCCCCTGCTGTTTGCTGGTACCATATAGGCACTCCATATGCATTTGCTGAATGAATGAATGAATCAATGAATGAAATGAGACACTTTCTCTGGGCCAGACAGAGAAAGTGACAAGGTTAGGTCCAGAGCAGCATATCTAAGACTTATTAGGTCAAACCCAACAGATTTGCCGGCCAAGAAGGGCCCTTACATTCCAGTTTTCCCTGTTCAGCCCCATCCCCTCTGTGACCTTTTTCTCTGGTCTCACTGTTACTTTCCCTTCCAGGCCCAATAAACTCCTATTCACCCTGCAAGGGCCCACTCAGTGCTTGTCAAACTGCAGGTTGTGACCAACCCATAGATTAAAAATCATTTAGGGGGCTTCCCTGGTGGCGCAGTGGTTGAGAATCTGCCTGCCAATGCAGGGGACACGGGTTCGAGCCCTGGTCTGGGAAGATCCCACATGCCGTGGAGCAACTAGCCCCGTGAGCCACAAATACTGAGCCTGCGCGCCTGGAGCCTGTGCTCCGCAATGAGAGGCCACGATAGTGAGAGGCCCGCGCACCGTGATGAGGAGTGGCCCCCACTTGCCGCAACTAGAGAAAGCCCTCACACAGAAACGAAGACCCAACACAGCCATAAATAAATGAATGAATAAATAAATAAATAAATAATTTAAAAAAAAAAATCATTTAGGGAGTGTGGTATATACATACAATGGAATATTAACCATAAAAAGAAGTGAAATTCTGGTACATGCTACAACATGGAAGTACCTTGAAAACATTATGCTAAGTGAAATAAGCCAGACACAAAAGGACAAATATTGTGTGATTCTGCTTACATGAGGTAATTAGAATCAGCAAACTTGTAGACAGAAAGCAGAACAGAGATTACCAGGGGCTGGAGGAAGGGGGCAATGGAGAGTTATTGTTTAATGAGGACAGAATTTCTGTCTGGAATGATGAAAAAGTTCTAGAAGTGGACAGTGGTGATAGCTGCACAACATTGTGAATGTACTTAACGCCACTGAACTGCACACTTGAAAATGGTTAAAATAGTAAATTTTATATTATATATATTTTACCACAATAAGAAAAAACCCCATTAAGCTAGCCAAGTAAGTACACAAGTAAGAATTATCTGGTGAAACTTTTGTTTCGTGTGTGTGTTAGTGTGTGTAAAATATATTTCCGACGTAGGGTCAAGGTCAAATAATTTTGAAAAACATTGCACTCGGGGGTCACAGATCCTCAGGAGCCTGCCCTGACCTCTGGCAGAGTCACGTTCTGCCCCTTCTGTTCCCAGGCCCCTTTGTGCTGGCTCTCAGCACTCGGCAAGCTTCCCCTTGTGGTCTAATCTTACGTTTATCTATTGGTCACCAGAACTGGACCACAAGCTCATCAGGGCCAAGGACTGTGTCTCATTCCTCTCTGTGCCCTCGAGATACCAAGTCCAGTGCCTGGCACATAGTAGGTACTCAGCATTTTTTAGAAATGATCAGGGAGTAGGTGAGTACAGCAGTCCCAGCTTCAGATTCACCGTGATGCCAAGTCCCAGCTCTGCCACTGATATGCTGTGTGAGCTCAGACGAGTCACTTCACCTCTCTGGGCCTCCATTTCCCATTAATAATAATAATAATAATATTACCTACTATATTTTATTGAGCACTTACTATATGCAAGGCTAAGTGTTTTATAAACATTGACTCATTCACTCAACAGATGCTTGAGCACCTACTACGGGCAGCCCTGGAGATTAAAAGGTGAGCAAGACAAGCAGGTCTTGGATCTTTATCTTTATGGAGCTTTATCTTAGCAAATCCTCCCAGGACCCATTATACAGACAAGAAAACTGAGGCCAGGAATTTTTGTCTGACTCTGAGCCCGGCCTCTTTGCTGCCTCCCATCTCCCTACAAGGGTCATGTGGTCACAGCCCCAGGACTAGAGAAGAATCAATTTCTTCCTCATCCCACAAAGGCTTCATGAGCCCTACTGTGTGTCAGACCAGCCCTGTGCTGGCTGGGGAGATAAACACATGAACGGTCACTGATGCCTTTATGGGGGAAGCTCTGGGCCTGCAGGAGCACGGAGGAGACCCTGGAGGGGAAAGGGGGTCAGGGCAGGCCCCCTGGAGGAGGTGACACCCAAGCAGAGTGCTGTGGAAGCAGAAAGGGCATTCCAGGCAGTGGAACAGCAAGCCAACTGGGAGGAGCCCCAGATAGCTCCCTGTTTCCTGCTTGAAGGGCTGGATGGCAAAGCTGGTCCTCGCTCTAGTTTGCGTGTGTGTGTGTGTGTGTGTGTGTGTGTGTGTGTGTGTGTGTGTATCCTGGATGCACTAGCTGGTGGGGAGGCAGGAAGAAGCAGAGAAGAGGTTAAGGGAGGGATGGCGGCAGAGTGGAGGAGTGGAGGGAACTCAGCTAGAGGGGAGGCAGGAAGGCACAAGCCCTGCCTGGCCCCAGGGAACCCAGAATCTTCATTCAAGATACCCCCTGGCTGAATGAAAGAGCAGGAGAGATCCCTTCCATAGCCACGGCTTCTTTCCCTTGAGAGGGTCGGACAAAGTCTTAACTACACATCGAGACCACCCCTGAGCCAGATACCATGCAAAGTGGGTTCTAGCAAGCCCCTGCAGTTGGGAAAACTGAGGCCAAGAGATGGGAGGGGACAAGGTTAGGACTCCTACAAAAGGCACTTCATGTCAACGGACTTTAATTGAACACCTACTATGTGCCGGGCACAAGGAATATGATGAGTTCAAACAGGCATGGTTCCAGCCTTCAAAGGGCCCACGGTCCAGAGGAAAACAGGTATTAATGTGACAATGAGAAGAACAGCAGAGTATTACAGAGAGGTCAGAGCCCTGAAGGCTCTGGAGGGAAACTGGACAATAAGAGCCCACAGCAAAAGACACTGACTAAACCTGGGGCACAGGGTGAACAAATAAGAGTTAACCAGGTTAGAGAGAGACAGAGACAGAGAGAGAAAGGGAAACAGTGCTCCTGGCAGAGAAAATGGCATACGCAAAGGTCCTGAGGCAGGAAGCAGCATGCAAAGTTCAAGAAATGATCAGAGGGGCCAGAGACGATGACAGGGTCCAGGCCTGCAGGACTTGTTGACCAAAGGCAGCCTTTGAAGATTAAGGGGCAGTGATATCTATTCATTTATTCATTCATTCATTCAACAAATCAATATGCATTCAGCATCTACTGTGGGCTCCTCTTTCTCAGCTCAGTTCTAGGCTCTGGAGATACAATGCTGAATAAAATTGACAAGGACCCAACACTCACAGAGCTGACTCTCTCGAGACCAGATTTGTGACATCACATAAGCCTTTCTTTCCCTCCTTCCTTCCCTTCCTTGCTTTTCTCTCCCTCCTTCCTCCCTCCCTTCCTTCCTTCCTTTCTCCCCTCCTTCCTTCCTTCCTTCCCTCCTTCCTTCCTTCCCTTTTCTTAACTTAAGCCATCCTTTCCCACCAATCTCAATGTTCTTATGTCATATCACCAGCTGGAGAAAAATCATCTTTAAGCAGCTGAACAAGATGGGTGGTGACCCCATGTGTTAGTGTCCTAGACCTGCCATAACAGAGTACCACAAACCAGGTGGCTTCAAACAGCAGAAAGTTATTCTCTCACAGTTCTAGAGGAAAGCAGTCCAAAATCAAGGTGTTGGCAGGGCCATGCTCTCTCTGAAGGTTCTAGGGGAGGCCTCTTCCCTGCCTTGTCCAGCTTCTGGTGGCTCCAAGAAACCCTTGACATTCCTGGGCTTGTAGACACGGCACTTCAGTCTCTGCCTCTGTCTTCATGTGGCATTCTCCTTGTGTGTCTCTGTATTCAAATTTCCCTCTCCTTATAAGGACGCCACTCATATTGGCTGCAGGGCCCAGCCTATTCTAGTATGACTACATTTTAACTTGATGATATCTGCAAAGACCCTGTTTCCAAATAAGGTCACATGCACAGGCTCTGGGTGGACATGAATTTGGGGGGTACACTATTCAAACCAGTACACTCTGGTTCTTTTAAATCAACTAGAACGTTTTCCAGTGACACCAGCTTTTTTTCTGATACACACTGGAAAAAACCCACGGATAAAAATTTCATGCAACTGTGTGCAGATTCAGCATGTGTTATTCAATTAGGTGTTAAAATATCTTTTGTCGAGTAACATCACAAAGCATTTCATTTCCGTCACAGTCAATCTGCATTTCATCTCCTACAACATTTAATAGGTTTGACCCTCAATTAACAAAAAGAATTTTTTTTAAATCTAACTGCAGACTGGTTAGGTTTGAGCAGCCTACACATTTATCATTCACTCAAGGCAGAGGAAAAGTTTGATTGTGATTCACCTCATTATGGGATACAGTTCCCAAAATATATAGTTACAAACTATTTCATAAATAGTTGTTTTATACTTATAATCGTATAGTATTATAGGAAATGTTTTATAATATTTACTATACTATGTATAATCCATTTGTTATTTTGATCAATTGTATGCTAATAGTTACTAAAATAACTACAATGATAACTCAAGACAGAAAAATACACTGTAACTCTTAGAGCTTTACAGTCACAGAAAATGAGACAAATATTAAAACTTAAAAAAAAATCTGTGTGCAATACTTTGGCCTGGAGAGGACGAGGGCTGGGTCTGAGTGGTGACAATAATATTTCTATAGCACGTGGCATGGGCTAAAAGAGCCGGCTGAGACCCCACTCACCTTTCTGGATCCTTCTCATGCTTGGGCCAAGACATGGCACAGTGAGAAAGATGCAGGACTTCCAGGGATCACCAGCAACTCAGAAACCACTCCCCACCTGGGCAAGAACCAGATCTCCTGACCCCTGATTGTGAAATTCTTTAGACCCAGAAAATCAGAACCCCCTTCCTGCAACCCTTAGAAGGAGAAATGTCAGCACAACTCCTCCAACCAAAGACAACCGCCCAAGAAGTACTTGAAGTCCTGCAGGATCTAATTTTGGCCTGGAGGTGACCAGAGCTCGGGGATTAGTTCTGCACACATGTGGAGAAGCCAGGGTTGGAAGAGTCAGAAGGGGCTGCTCTCCCTTGCACATCTCACTGCAGTCATGTTTCCACTGCACCCTGGACATTTGGAGAAACATGAATTCCCCAGGCACAGATGTTTGGGTATCTCCTGGCAGCCTGAGGCACAGTGAAGGCAGCTGATGAGTATGGTTCACCTTACCCCATGGAAATATATTTCAGTAATAGCAGACCCTTCACCTTGGTTTGATGGGCTCCCTCCAGACCTCTCTGGGGTCCTCATTGTTAAGACAGGTTCCTGACAGGACCCCACGCTCACCCTGACCTTGGACCATTGGGGGAACCATGTAGAGGGCTTGACACAAGCCCGGGGGGTGGGGAGGGGACACAGTGCAAACCCCTTTCCAAGGCCACTGTAGGGGGCATGTGGAAGACAGGCCAGGACTGCCAGAAAACCACAGGCCAGCCACTGTACATCCAACAAGCCTGGAATCCTCCCAGGACCTCTACTTTCTCACCTGTAAAATGGAGCTGCAGAAATCCTATCCTTCCAGAGTCACTGTGAGAGCCACATTTTTAAAAATGGGGGTGAAATTCCCATAACATGAAATTAACCATTTTAAAGAAAACAATTCAGTAGCAATTAGTACATTCACAATGTTGTGCAACCACCACCTCTATCAAGTTCCAAATGTTTCCATCACCTCAAAAGGAAATCCTGTATCCATATTACTCCTTATTCCTTCTCCCCCCACCCTTCCCCAGCCTCTGGCAACCACTAGTCTTCATTCTATCTCTCTGAATTTGCCTATTCCGGGCATTTCTTATAAATGGAATCATTCAATATATGACCTTTGTGCCAGGCTTCCTTCCCTTCGTATAATGTTTTTGAGGTTCAACCATGTTGTAGCCTGGGTCAGTACTTCTTTCTTTTTCATGGCTGAATAGTAGTCCATTGCACAGATAGACCACTTTTGTATATCCATTCCTCCACTGATGGACACTTGGATTATGTCTACCTTTTGGTTATTGTGAAGGGTGCTGCTATGAAGACAAATGTACATAAAGTTGCTGCTTTTTGAAGCCATCTACTATGTGCCAGGCATGGTACTGGGCTCTGGAAAAGCAACAGGGAATAAACTGGAAACATATCTGCTCCCTTGAGCTCTTTGCAACGCAGCATGAGATGAAGTGCGTGAATTATAAAGTGGATTACCTGCTGGGCAGTTTCTCTTTTGGTTCTCCAGCTCCTGGCACAAAGTAGGAGCTCAATAAATATTAGTTGAATGAATGAGTGAATGAATGGATGGATGGATGAACCAATGTCTTTGTCTTGTTCATTACTGGATCGCCAGTGCCTGGAACCAGGGCTACGTGTAGTAGGTACTCAACATACAATTGCTAAATGACTGGACCTGGAACCCGATACCTGGTCCCACAGAGGCGCTCAGAACTTTGTGTTCAGAACCAAACACAAATTCCAGCTGTGCCATTCACATGTTGGGTGACCTTGGCCAAGTCCTTCGCCAGCTCCTCATCTAGAAAGCAGGGATGAAGCTAGTGCTCCTTTCCCAGGCTACTGATGGATCACCAAGGCCGGGACACACCAGGGAAGGGGGTTGTCAACCCCTGCAGGTTTAAGGCCCTGCCGTGTCACGTGGCTGGTTGCCCTCCTTACCCCGACAAAAGGCCCAATTTAATCCAGACGCCATCACTGCTGTGGCAGCTGGGGCACAATGCAGAAGGTTTGTGGCCAGCATCTGCCGATCAGGTTTCGAGTAATATCCCCGCCAGGCTGCCCAGTCCAGCAGACAAAGGTCTCTTTGTTGCAAATATATTTTTTTAAATCCCTAAAGATATTAGCAGCGCTGGGGAGCTCACACTGCAAGCTGGTTCAGAAATTGTTTAAGGAACGTGTTTCAAATTTGGGGGTGATTGTTTAAATGGAATCTGCCCTGTGCTTTCTTATCAGGAACAAGATTAGCTCAGGGCAGACTTGGCCCTTGGACCTGGGCTGGGAAATCTCAGTGGCGAAATAATCCTAACAGCCATCAGAACAACAAAACCAGCTGTGATTTACAGAGCCCTGGACAGGTGCCAGCCCGCCTACGCTTGTTACTTCCAATCCTCAGAAGTTCCTCAGTTACTTCCAATCTTCAGATTTAGACTTGTGCTACCATTCTGTGGATGGGAAAACTGAGGTTTAGGGAAGTCTTGGCCCAAGTGACAGAGCCAGGCTTGAACTGGGTCTGCTGGATCTTCTAAACTGCTTCCCGTGTTCTCTCTTCATGCTGTTGTTGGCCACAGACGTAAAGTACCTCCCCACCTCTGAGCTCTGTCTCACTGGTCACCCAGGAGGACAGCTGATGGCCACTTGACCCCATACGCACCTTATTCCTTCAAGTTCACACAGGAGCACCTCCCTCAAACCTCTCCCGCCAACTGGTCTCACCTCCTCTGAAGCAACTCCACTGGTTCCAGACCATGCCTACCCTTGAGCTTTTAATAAATGACAGTGACAGTTCTTCAGGGCTGTGTGGTAGGCTAAAGCATGCAGACATTTCCATATCCCTCAGCATCGGGAGAGCACTTAGGTGAAGTACTTGGACCTGGATCAGAAACACCAGCTCTACCTAGATTTTCACAAACTGTGTGACCGTGGGCAAGTTAAAAGTGAATTCAGTTCCTCTATAGTTAAACTTAGAATCACCTTATGAGGCGCCGAGCCTCAAATGCAGACAGCAGAGCAGCAGTGAGGAGGAAGCGAGAACCCAAGTATCTCATGGGCCCCACACGGAGCTCAGGACCCCCAAAGAGGCGGCGGCAGGAGCGCACGGTGTACACCAAAGAGCAACTGGAAGTGCTCAAGGAATACTTCCAGAAGAATGAGTACCCCGGCTACCAGGACCGCCTGCGCCTGGCGACCAGGCTCAGCCTAGAGGAGCACAAACTGCAGATGTGGTTCAAGAACCGCCGGGCCCAACGCTCGCGGCTGGAGCGACTGGCCAAGGGTCGAAGCCAGAGGGCCCGCGATGCTCCCACGGACCCCGGAGCCCACGGCGCCCCGGGCCCCGCGCCTGCCCCTGTCATTGCCGCTGCCGCCGCAGTTGCCGGCCCCGCATTCCCAGACGGCCCGGGGTTCCGCAGGCCGCCTCCGCACAGCCCCGCGGGGATGCTCGCAGCGCCAGAGCCCAGCATCTCCAGCCACGGCCGGGCCATGTGGGCCCCGGCACAAGGCGCCCAGGTGCCCGTCCAGGCTGCTTCAGCACCGGCCCCGGCCCCAGTCTGGCCTCTGGACCCCTACGCCCCCAACTTTGGCCCAGATCCTTTTCCAATTCCAGATTTTACAGCGGTATTCTCACCCCAATACCCCTCCCCCGGATCCCCCTCTCCCTTGATGTCTGGGTCCCGAAAGAGAGATGAGTCTGTGGATGAGAACGACTTAGACCCCAAGCGGTTACTGAACTTATAGGGTCATCTGTCCCCGCAAAGTCCTGCAGACCCCGCGCGGCCAGAGGGGAACTAGGGCGTTGGGGGCCTGCGCTTGGCGCCCACGCGGTGCCGGAAGATGTGGCTGCTTGGGGTTCACAGCTGGTTACTCTCCGCAGCGTGACTGCACCTCCCTTGGTCCAGCCTGGGGAGGGGACATTTTTGTGTCACCGGTCGCGCAGCTCTGAATGTCCCCGCCCCCTCCCCGTTATTCGGGGCGCCCGTGGGCATTTCTGTCAACGCGTAAGTGAGCAGTGGAATTGCTGCCCGCGGTGTGTGTTCCGGTTTCGCGGACGCTGCCGGAGAACTTCCTATGCGACCTGAACCAACATCATTAGCTCTGCGCTCCAGCCCAGCCTGTCGGCCGTTTAGGATTTGAGACTAATGTTTGCTGATCTGCCGTCTTGTGGCTTCTTTGTAGTTTTAATATTGATGTCTCCAATGATGGAGAAGTTAAGCAAGCTCGTCTCACGTGTTAATCAGACACCAGGAATACTTGTAAATTGTCCTTTCCCCCCCCATTTTTCTTAATTTGTTTGAATTTATGTGTCTATCCCTTTTGGTGGTTAAAGTGTTGCAAACATTTAAAAAAAAAAAAAAAAAAAAAAGAATCACCTTATGACCCAGCAATTCCACTCTTAGGTAGACACCCAAGAGAATTGAATACAAGTGTTCCAACAAAACTTGGACATGAATGTTCACAGCAGCATTATTCATAATAGCCAAAAGGTAGAAACAACGTAATGCCCATCAATAGAAGAATGGATAAGCAAAATGTGGTCCATTCATATAATGGAATATTATTCAGCAATAAAAAAGAATGAAATACTGATACAAGCTACAATATAGATGAACTTTGAAAACATAATGCTAAGTATAAAAGCCAGACACAAAACGTCACATATTATATGATTCTATCCATATGAAACGTTCAGAACAGGCAAATCCATAGAAACAGAAAACAGATTAATGATGGGCTCGTGCTAGGAGGAGAGGGGGATAGGGAGTGATTGCTCATGGGTACGGGGTTCCCTTTTGGGGTGATGAAGACATTTTGGAAATAAATAGAGGTGGTGTTTGTACACCATTGTGAATGTACCACATGCCACTGAATCATTCACTTTAAAACAGTTTATATGGTGAATTTTATGATATGTGAATTTTACTATTTCTTAAAAATTTACTGGGCTTCCCTGGTGGCACAGTGGTTGGGGGTCCGCCTGCCGATGCAGGGGACACGGGTTCGTGCCCCGGTCCGGGAGGATCCCACATGCCGCGGAGCGTCTGGGCCCGTGAGCCATGGCCGCTGGGCCTGCGCGTCCAGAGCCTGTGCTCCGCAACGGGAGAGGCCACAGCAGTGAGAGGCCCGCGTACTGCTAAAAAAAAAAAAAGAAAAAAATTTACTTGCTGTCTCTGTGCCTGTTTCCCTTACTTTCACACACTATTGTGAGGATCCAAGAAGATCACATATTTAAAGAACTTGACACCAAGCGAATGGCAGCAGCTCTTTTATTTTACTGTAACTCTTAGAACTGCTCTTTGGTTCCCTTTGTAGAGCAGGGAGCCAGTACTCAGGGGTGAGGTGCGGCAGACCCTGAACGCTACTCTGTCTGGACCTCAGCAGTGTCTACCCTGTCATGGTTACATCTCAGGAAAAGAGGACGTTCCGATTAAAAGTTGCCATCAACTCCCCACTCTTTGTTGGGTATGTTGCCACTGACTGATCTTCTCAGTGCAAAGTCAAACCAGGACTTGAGACCCTGTGCCCAGTCTGGCCCTTGCTTCTGACTTTTCTCATCGAATCAGGGCTCTGTGCATCGCAAGCATGTGAGAAGACTCTCCACGTTTATGTACTGAGAGATTACTCTGTGCCTGTATCAGCTGGGGTCCAGCAGGAGCTGAGAGTGGTGGGGGGATGTGATAGGTTTAATAGGAGGCCATTTGTAGGAGCAAAAGGGCCAGGGAACATGCCTGCAGAGGAAGTGTGTGCACCAAGCACTTCACACAAACAGGTGCATGCACACGCACATGTGTACACACACACACGCTCGCCAGGAGGACCCAGGGGACAACACATGGAGGCCCCTCTCATTCTCTTAAAACTGGCCAGGATCCTCTCATTCAGACTACGATCAGTAGCTGGTGTGGACACAGGCCACAATTTAAACTTTACCCATGATAAGCTTTGGACCAGCCCCTTCCCTTCTCAGAGCTTTGGTCTCTCCCTCTTTACAAAAGGGGGTGAGTTTGGGTGACAGAAAGCTCTCTCCAGCTTACAGGTCATTGCAATGCTGTCCCCTCTGCCTGGAATTCTCCTGCCATTCCTCTTCCCCACCTCTCCCTCACCTGTCCCAGCTCACCTGTATGCCACCTCCTAGTTGAAGACCCAATATCACACAGCTCAGTGCTTCCTCAGGGGACGCATCATATTCACTTGCTTCCTAGATGGTCCATGAGGATGAAGGACCCATCTGCCTAGGGAGCTGCTGCAGCCTCAGCCCCAACCGCAGTGGCTGGAATTTAACAGACGCCTGCAAACATTTACTGACCTTCAGGGGTGCACCCAACCTCTGGTGGCTCAACTTGAACCTGTAGGTTTCTTGATAAGTTTAACATAGTTACCCATATGACCCAGCAATTCCATGCCTAGGAATATACCCAAAAGAATTGAAAACAGGTGTTCCAACAAAAATGTGTACATGAATGTTCATAGCAGCATTATTCACAATCACCAAAAGTGGCAACTACCAATGTCCATCAACAGATGAATGCATAAACAAAACATGGTCTATCCATCCAGTGGCATATGATTCAGCCATGAAAGGAATGGAATACTAATACATGCATGCTACAACAAGGATGAACTTGAAATCATTATGCTGTTGAAAGAAGTCAGTCACAAAGACCACATATTGTATGACTCCATTTATATGAAATGTCCAGAAGAGGCAAATCTATAGAAACAGAAATAGATTAGTGGTTGCCAGGAGCTGGGAGAAGGGGAATAGGGAGTGGCTGTTAGTGGGTATAGGATTTCCTTTTGATGTGAAAATGTTCTAGAACCAGTTAGAGGTGATGGTTGCATAACATTGTAAATGTAATTAATGCCAATGAATCATTCACTTTAAAATGGTTAAAATGATTATTTCATGTTATGTGTATTTTCCCACTCACACACACACGCGCGCACACACACACACGCACCTGTATGTCAGTCCCCTTTCAGGCAAGAGGTGACCTGAGAGAACAAGGAAAAGAGCATCAGAAGACATAGGTCCCAGCTAAGCTCTGTCCAACCTGCTGGGCACCCTTGGGCAAGTCAGTGCACCTCTCTGAGCATCTTTGTTCTCCTCTGTGCATCAGGCCTGTTGCCCTTGGCCCTGCAGATCTCACAGGCTCAGGGCAAGCTCATGCGGGAGACCATATTGTTCAAAAAATTCATATCATGACAATGAGAGCAAACAGGAATAGAACCCTTGGGCTCCACGCTAACATTGCTCAAGCTTCCCTCCTTTTTCCAAAGGGCCCTGCTTCACTTTATTCTCACGAAATCCCTGGAAAGAAGGCAGGCCAGGGCTGAGGGGTGTTCTCCAAGCACAACATGCCAGCGCATCCACCCTGGCCAGCTTTCCAGAGCACACCCCATGGGTGTACCGAGGGGGGCCTTCAGATGCCTGCCTGTGCTGGTTGCTGCCCACCCATCTCACTGGCAATATGTCTTGGCAAGTAAGGGCACGAAGTAGGAGCAGGCACACCAGCCTCAGGCCCCCTGATGGCTCTGCATGTGCTTTCCCACCCCCAGGCCTTTGCATATGCCGTTCCCTCTGCCTGGAGCTCTCTTCCACAGTATTAGTTTCCTGTTGCTGCTGTAATGAATTACTACAAACTTAATGGCTTAAACCAATACAAATTTATTATTTCAGTTCTGGCGGTTAGAAGTCTTTCCAGTTCTGGAGGTTAGGGTCTCCCTGGGCTAAAATTAAGGTGTATCCTTCTGGAGGCTCTAGGAGAGATTCCAGTTTACTGCCTCTTTGAGCTTCTAGAAGCTGCTGCATTCCTTGGCTCATGGCCTTCTTCTTCCATCTTCAAAGCCAGCAGGACTGTATCTCTCCAAGCATTCTTCCATAGTAACATCTCCCTCTGAACAGAGTCAGGAAGGGTTCCCTGTTTTGAAGGGCTCATACGATTACATTGCCCCAGATAATCCAGGATAATCCCCCCATCTACAGATCCAGAATCTTAATCCCATCTGCAAAGACCCTTTTGCCATACAAGGAAATGTAGTCACAGGGTATAGGGATTAGGATGTGGGCTTCTTGGGAGGCTGTTATTCTGTCTGCCACAAGCACCTCCTCTTACCTTAACTAACTCCTACTTATTCAGTGACTCAATGCATACATCTTGTGTGCCTACAATGTCCCAGGCACCGTACTGGGGAAACAGTGACTAGGACAAATGCAACCTCTGCCGTCATGGATCTCTTAGACTGGCAGGTCTCAGCATAGACAATCACCACCTCCAAGAAGCCTTCCCTGACTGTCCCGACTTCTCCTTTGGGCTCTCCTGGCCCCCTGTGTCACCCCCATCTCAATACCATCATCTTGTAAAGTGACTAGCCCACCTCCTCAACTAGGTTCCTTAAGGACAGGGAGTGTGTTTCATTCACCTGCATCTCGTCAGGGTCCCCATCTAGCTCCTAGTGAACACTCGGGAAACATTGGTTGAATGGGTGAGCTTGGGTTCCATCCCAACTCCATCGCTTCTGGCCACGTGACCATGGGCAATCCCTTTCCTTCTCAGAGCCCAGTGTCACCAGCTCTAAAGTGGGTATATTCAGCAGCACCTGGCTTCAGAGGTTCTTGCAAGAATTAAGCCAAAGTCCATAATGCACATAGTAGGTGTTCAACCGAACAGCAGTTCTTTTATCTCTTTGACCTATTTCATGGAGGCAGATTCTGAGTTAAGCAACTCTTTGGGTTTGATTCCAGGCCTCAGATTTCTCCATCAAAGATGTAGGTTATAGGAGCATTCTTCATAGGCCCAGCTGTCCAAACCGCACAGTGTGGCTGCAGGTGTCACTTTCCCAAACACAGCTTCCTCCTATGGAAACACCACATGCCACCTTGGGAGGACTGGTTAGAAACCTGGAGCTGTCTTGGTTGGATATTCAGCAAGAAAGCAACATGAAAGATGAGAATGTATCTATCTGCACACAGTAGGTGCTTCCATCCAGGATCAGGCAGTGGTGAAAGTCTGGACTTTGGAGTCAGGTAGAACTGGATTCAAATCACCACTCTCCAGTAATCAGTATACTGACCTTGGATAAGTCCCTTCCACTTATCTGAACTTGATTTTTCTCCAGCAAGATTGGGATAAGAAGAGGACCTGTGTGTGAGGAAGAAATAAGATAAGGAATAGAAGCACGGGGCACACAGTAAGGACCAGATCATTGCGAGTACAATGGTCAGAGAAAAAACCCATCACCATTGAGGAACTGGCCAGGAGACAGGGCCCCTGGAAATTACGCAAGGTTGGTCTCTGATTTCCTGTAACTTGGAGACTCCTACTCAACTCCTAACTTTGGAAAATATTCTCTTAGTGTTTGCAATTCTTGATCTGGGACCAACACTGAAATTATTGCAGCCCTTTTTTTTCTTCTTCTTCTTCTCCTTTTGACAGCTTGAGCAAAAGGAGTTGTTTTTGTATTTCAGAGGGGAAAAACACACACACGCACACACACACACCCCAAACAGCATCATTTTGCAGGACAAAATATCCCCTGTGCTCCAGAGCGGGCGGCCCAGGCCCCTCTCCACTGGCCTCACAAACACTTACTGTCACTGGCGGTTATGTAAGCGCGGTTTGGGCCTGCGAGGTTGGACGTGGCCTTGGGTTTTAAAAGGAGGCAGAGGAGTTTGGGTGAGGAGACGTTTGGCTCAAGATAAGTCCAGGAACTCAACACAGAAAAGAAAATCCCCAAGACTCTAATGGAGGGAATATTTAGATGTATAGTTTGGAGCATCAAGAACTCAGAAAAATCAAGCCAGAGTTTGGCCAGCGTGACTTTCTCAGCCCCATGATGCACATGGGAGAGGCTCAGAGGCCAAGGGAATGAGGGGTCGGGGGGAGGTTATAATGTGACCCCCTCAGGGAGATAAAGGGCAACATGCAGACCACATCACTCCTGGAAGGAAAACACCAATTCTTAATATTTTCAAAAACTGTGCTTTTGTTTACTGAGTTTCCAGCCCTTTCATTGGGGCCCCAGATTCAATGATTCCTACTGGCCAGTGGAACCAGTGCAGGCAAGCAAGATATTTGATCTGGGGAGAAGAAAGCAAGAGATGTAGGGCGCCCAAATCCTCCCAATTTGCCCGAAACCTTCCCAGTTTTAAAACTAAAAGCCTCACATTCAAGGAAACCCCTCAGTCCAGGGTAGATGGGGGCAGTTGGTCACCCTACAAAAGAGAGTAATAATGACAACCATCGTAACCATTATAGAGCATCTGCTAAGTGTCCCTTGTCATACTAGGGTTTATATAAATACTGTCACACTTCATTTCCCCAGCTACATCTTCATGTCGATTATACTCATTCTACAGACCAGGCAACTGGGACCCAGAGGGGGAAGTCAAACAGCAGGGGAGCAGAAGACCACTGGGGGCCCCAACTCGGTAGTTGGGGACCCGCACTTATAACACACACTCCCAGTGATTCTATGAGCAAGTAATTTCAATGTGCAAAACTCAACCAAGCTCTGCTGGGAATGGCCTCGGAACTGAGCGTGGAAAGGCAAGTTCAGTGGGGACAGGCATTTGAGCTGAGGGAATAGCATGAGGACGGGCACAGAGTTGGTGGAGGCTGGTGAGTGTGTAGCCGAATATAATCCCCTCGAGGGACAGAGCAGGAGAGGAGGCTGCTGTTGAGAAAGCCAGGTCTGGAGGGCTTGAACGCCAGGCTAAGGAAGTTTTAATTCATCCTGAGGGCAACTGGGCAGCTGTGGGAGGGTTTAAAGAGTAATGACAAGGTCAAATTTGTACTTTTGTAACCCACCCTCCCAAGTGGGTCCCCAGCAAGGGTCTTTCTGCCCAGTGTCGTTTGAGCCAATAGAATGTGACGGAGTTCGGTTCAGAAGCAAAGGAAAGCTTTATTCTTTAATCTAAGAATGGAGACAGGGGCTTCCCTGGTGGCACAGTGGTTGAGAGGCTGCCTGCCGATGCAGGGGACACGGGTTCGAGCCCTGGTCTGGGAAGATCCCACATGCCACGGAGCAACTAGGCCCGTGAGCCACAATTACTGAGCCTGCGCGTCTGGAGCCTGTGCTCCGCAACAAGAGAGGCCGCGATAGTGAGAGGCCCGCGCACCGCGATGAAGAGTGGCCCCCGCTTGCCACAACTGGAGAAAGCCCTCGCACAGAAACGAAGACCCAACACAGCCATAAATAAATAAATAAAAATTAAAAAAAAAAAAAAAGAATGGAGAGATGTGAGCTTGAGCTCTACACTCCAGGAACTCCCCAGCAGCCTCCCCGCCCCAGTGGGCGGGGCTTCTTTATAGGGTCAGCGGCGAGGGGGCGGAGTTCTGCATAGCTGTGCTGCTCACGGCTCCAGATCGCCGTGCCGGGTGCAGCGTCTCTGCACACAGCCCGCCATCTTGAATTAAGTGTCGCGTGCAGCGCTTCGGCACACCGCCCGCCGAGCTGACGTGTCTGCGCAGCCATTTTGCAACAGGAATTCTGGTCTGAAGTGCCTGGTGCGAGGCCTCTGCACGCGGTCCCCTATGAGTGAGCGAAACTAGACTGACCCCAGAGGAAAAGGAGAAAAAAGGTTAGACGTTATTATACCCGGATTCTATTTTTATTTCCCAGGAACTGTTAGTGGGCTTTGCCGGTGACTAACGCCTCCTCTGCCTTTTTCCTGCTCCTCATTCTCCAGGGGCGCTGAGGGTGCAGGTCCGTCTTCTGTGACTGCTTTCTGCCGAGCGCGGGCCTCGTGGTGACCGGGTGGAGGAGCAGAACTGCTTCCCTGGCCGCCTTTAGATGTGTTTGGTGTTCACCCGTCCTCGGCCCTGACTGTCGGCATCCCTCAGCAACCCATGGTGGCTAGAGTGTTACTGAAAGAGATGAGCCCCAGTTTTGGGCCTGTGGGGTGGCAAGTGCATCCCGGGAGTCTGTGTAAACATTTAAGATCTTCCGCGTCCTGAGCTGGGGGGAGGGCTGTCAGCTCAGCCTTTTTGGGGGGAAGTCCCTGGGGGAGGCTTCGTGCCTCTATGACTTGGGTCTGGGCGGTCACTGCGTGTCCCACCAGCCTTTTCCCTTCTCTCCGTCTGTGCATTATTCCCCTTCTCTCTTGAATATAAAGGTCAAGGGGTTTACCTAAATCTGGAAGGGTCAGGGTGGGGCCTGAAGCACAGTAATTGCTTTTTTGACTCTTGAAAGGCCCCTTTGCATTCTGAATTCATTCAAAAGGGTCATCATCCTTTCCTTTCAACGTTTCATTTGGAGGCCTAGGTATTAGATCATAGTTAGGGATCCAGATGTGGCAAAACCCAGCCATCCCCAGGAAACCCCTAAGCTGCAAATTACTTCTTTCCAGGGGTAGGCTTCTCTGACCTTCTGTGAGAATGAAACCTAGGTAGGTCACCCTAGTTTGTGACATTTGAGCCTTTTGCTTGGACACCTTATATCCTTTATCAGCTAGGTGGCTCAGGGTGGTTACAGTATTTTATCAGAGGCCTCCTTGGTGGGGCTGGTGATCAGAATGTTGTCTACATGTTGGAGGAGGGTTCCCTCCTCCAGCTGTAGATCTTTTAGGTCTTTAGCTGAAGCTTCCCCAAAGGTAGTGGGGAAATGTTTGAGCCATTGGGGCAGGGCTGTCCAGCAGTATTGTTGTTTGTGTTGTGTGTTTGGGTCCTGCCACTCAAAAGCAAAAATGTCTTGTGATTCTGGGGCTAACAATACAGAAGGCATCTTTTAAATCTAATACGGAACATCAGGTCCTGGTGGATGGTAGAGTGACTGGCAAGGTGTAGGGATTAGAGACCACCAGATGTATATCATTGGTGGCCTCATTGGCTGCCCTGAGGTCCTGTGCCATCCAGTATTCCCCACTGGATTTTTTTTTTTTTTTGGTCGCGCTGCATGTCGTGCGGGACTTAGTTCACCGACCAGGGATCATACCCACGCCCCCTGCCGTGGAAGCACGAGTTTTAAGCACCAGACTGCCAGGGAAATCCCCCCACTGGGTTTCTTTACGGGGAGAATGGTGGTAAAGGCTGATTCTCCTGGTCTAATAAGGCCCTGGTCTATTAAGGTCTAATAAGGTCAATTAGGCCCTGTATGACGGGGCAATGCCCAAGAAGGCCTCCTGACAGAGAGGGTACTGTTTTCTATTAGCTGTGTACGTTCTGGTTTTAGATGGACTATCAACAGGACTGGCTCCTGCAATTCGTCCCACCGGTCCCTGAGCCCAGCCTTCGGGATTTACTCCAGGGAGGTCGACTTGCCCTGTCCGGGGAGGTTTGTCCTCAGCTATTAACGTTGTCATCTGTGCCCACTATCTAGGGGACGCCAGTCTCCAGTTTGCCTCCCAATAGGTGGACAGCAACTCCCTATTTATGTAACATATCCCTTCCTAGCAGGGGTATAGGGCATTCGGGGACGGATAGGGAGGAATGGAGTGTGTTCATCCAGTTTGCGTTCTAATGGCTCTGGGAATGCTTGTTCTTGGGCCTTCCCACATATCCCCATAATTTTACAACTCTTGTGACCAAGTTTGCCTGATCTGGTGTTCAGAACCAAGAATAGACCATGAAGGGAAGGAGCGAAGTAGCCCAGCCTTGGGCTGGAACCACCGGATTACCATTCCCTTTTGCCTGAAGTGGAAACAGAGAGGTGAAGTGACTGGCGAAAGGTCACACAGCAATCCAGGGTCTCCAGACTTTGTTCAGACAACTGTTAAGGCCAGCAGTCCGCCTTGTGGGCCCTGCAGGGTAAGAGTTATGCACACTCCTTGAAAACAGCCTAGAGAAGCTGCCCATGGACTCTCAGAAGTTTAAGAAGTATCTCTAAAAGCTGCCCTCCTGCACACCCAGTCTCAATATCCAATCATTCTGCAGGCATATGTTAAAAGGGCGGGAACCTCAAGAAATCTCTGGTCTAGAGTCAGGATTGAACGGGTCCTGGAAGCCCCCCGGACAAATCACTTCCTGTGTGAGGCATGAAGAAAGGGCTGCAGATCATGGAGCTGGGGTCCATGAAGCATGTGATACCACAGTGAACCGTCGCCAGGGCACAATTCATTCCGACATGCAGAGCTGTGTCTGCCTGGAGCGGGGGCATCGCTGTGTGAGCAGGGGAATAAATAGCCCTGAGCAACACAGCACAGCACACGCTGCGAGGTCTCTGTCCTTTACCTCTCTGTCTCCTTCCCAGGCTGTGAGTTCCAGGAAGGTGGGGGTCATGTTGCCTGTGTCCTCAGCGCCTAACACAGGCCTGGCACACTGTGAGGCCTGACAAATAGTTGTTAGATCAATGAATGGCTGCCTCAGTTGTCTTGCACACCCCCAGGCACTGGAGGCTCACTGCCACCAAGATGGTCTGTCCCTTTGTTGAACAGCCATGCTGGAAATGCTGTCCTTAATACCACCCCCCTCCAATGGCAAAATGACAGAGCAAGACCCAGGGATCTCCCAATTTGAAATTCATCCTCAGGAGAGAATTTAAAAGTGGCAAAAACAAATGATCCATATGAAGATGTTCATTCTAGTGTTGTCTACCATGGTGGAAATCTAGGAGAAGTCTGAACACCTCACAGGTGGCAAAGATTGTATGTATGTGTATATTTGTGTATACATTATGTGGATGTGTATATGTGAGTGTTTGTGCTTTAGTTACTCCTGAGTCAACTATAGTGGACAATTAAGCAACCATTAAAAATGCAAACCTCAAGAACCGTGTAGAAATGTGGGGAATTGTGATCTAACAGAAGGTTAGGAAAAGCAAAATGCATGTTATGCCTGCAGCCACATAAGCCAAGTGTGTGCAGACAGGACGGAGTGGGAACTTGCAAGGAAGGAAATAGCTGTGGGGTCAGAATGGCAGCACCTTGGGTTGTTTTTAAAGTTTCTTTCCAGTTTTATTCCCTCATCCTACAGATACTATTATTCCCATTTTAGGGATGAGGAAACTGAGGCTCAGGGAGGTGAAACCATTTGCATGTGGTGGCTGCTGGGACGAACCAGGCAGTTGGCTCTGAGCCCCTTTGTGATCCTATCCGCTGTCCCCACCTGGCCTGCAACTTCCGCAGCCCTCCTGGGACCTGAAGACAAAACTCCTGCCTCCAGGGCCTTCTCTCCTCCTCCTAGACTGTTCCTGCACCCTCACTGTCCCTGCTAAGACTTGGCCTCAAGTCCCCCATCGCAGACCAAGAGGGAGCAATGGCCAGAGAAGCCCCCATGACAGATAAGAATTGCCTGAAAAATATCCACATGGCCACAGCCTGACTTTAGTGTGAGTCTCAGAACAAAGGCCCCTGTGCTCACTGGGGCAGCACTGCCAGTCGGGCAAACAGAGCGATGTGTCACAGCCGCCCGGCATGGCCATCTGCTCTTTAGAGCGCAATTAAATCTGACCCAGCAATTACGACTTCCCGGTAGGCGACGGCCTCATAACCACAGCGTGCGCATCCCCAGGCTTCAGGCTCCAGGCTCTGCAGAGAATTCTAGAGCGTCACACACTGGGTGAAAAGCCCCTTCTTTTAAGGCAAGTGGAAGAAGTAACTTGTGTCTACAGATAGAGCTGGCTGTGCTAGGCCAGGCTCTCATGTTAACTTATTTACTCTTCCTGAGATCTCATTAAGGTACATGTCTTTCTCCCTGTTTCACAGACAAGGAGCATGAAGGATGCTTGTCTGGCCCTCAATATGCCCCTGTCCTCCAGCCCAGGCAAGCAAATAACAACTGTCTTCCCTCCCCTACCCCAGCCCCAAATTCTTTGCTTCTGAGTCACTCTTTCAGGAGTTTTCTTTAGACACAATCCCCGTTTTCAGACATTCACTCAACAAACATTTATTGAGCGTTGACTATATGCCAGAATCTGTGCCTGGAGGAAGGGAAGGTGTCATGAGCAAAAAAGACACAGCACCTGCCCTCATGGAGCTTATAGACCAAAGAGAGAGGCAACATTCAACAGCACAGGAAGCTATAGTCTGAACAATGAAAGGAGGGGTACACGATACCATGAGAATGTGGGGGCCATGAAGGGCTTCTCCAAGGAAGTGCCACATGGGCTAAGAGCTGAAGGCAGGTAACAAAGCAAAGAACTGGGTGGGGGGAACAGTATTCCATGCGGCAGAAACACCATGTACAAAGGCCCTGTGGTGAGACCCAAAAAGGTCAATGTGACAGGAGCACAGATGTGTCCAGGGAATAAGATAAATGTTGATAAACTCCTGATGCAAGTGATTCCAGCTAACATTTGCCCTGTGGCCAACACACGCTGGCTCTGAGCTGCATGCACAAAATCTCTAAATCCTCCCAGTGCTTCCATGGTGAGGGTATTTCCCTAAAACTGTTAGTTGACTGAGGGGGTGTCACACTGTGCCTGGCTCTGTGTGAAGCACTTTGCACACATTATTTCAATGAGTCTGTGATCTGTGAAACAGGGACCTTTACTACACCCATCGTAGAGATGACCAAAAGTGAGGCTCAGGCAGGGCGTGTGACCCTTCCAAGGTCACAGAGCTTGGAAGCTGCAGAGCTGGGGTCTGAATCCCGGTGGGCTTGGCCCCAAGTCCAGGGCGGTTTCTACAGTATCCAAGTTGCACCAGCTTCAAAATGTTTGTTGGCTGAAGCCAGCCGCGCCCCTGTGCACAGACATGGGTGAGGGATTCATGTTTGGCTCCACGTCTCTTTGCTGCTGTGGCTTTATCTGCAGCTTCTGCAGATCCGCGGGCTGAGCAACCTCCAGCTGATGAACTAGGTGCTCTCTCGGTGGCCAGTGCCATCTCGCTGTTAGTATCTCAGGGCCTGCCCCCCCCCTCACATTATCACTTGATTCCTTCGACACCGCCCCCAACCTTATCAGGCATCTAGGCACACTCATTCTGGGTTCCCCTAAAAGCAGGCCCCAAGGAAAGGACTTGGAGGCAAGCACTTTGATTGGCAGATGATACAGGAAGTAGAATGGGGAGTGAGGAAGTGAGACGGGGGAGAGCCATTGAGGTTGCATTCAGGAGTGGGTTTCCACTGTGGGCAACTGGGGCACATTCCTGTTGGGACCTCTGGGAGAGTGTGTTGCCCCCACCCCCCTGGGTTGCCCCACCCACCTGAGTTGCCCCACCCACCTGAAGGATGAAGGAGTTGGGGTATTTATCCCCCAAAGCCCATCCTGCTATGGCTAAAGGCTGTTTCTGGGGTGGGTGTTTACTCTCCAGGGCTTCTAGCCAGCCTACCCACTCATCTGGCCAGAGAGCACAGAGGCTGTCTGCAGGTGACCTCCAGGGTGGGCCGGGAGATATGGCTGGGGCATCGATTACAGGAAGTTTGTCCATCCATGCAGTCTGGCAGGCAGCAAACCTTTCTTGAGGCCCCAGGTGCCTGGTGGTGCTAAGCTCTGAACAGAGACAGCCTGGAAGGGTAGAACAAATAAGCACCTACTGTGCATCAGCTGAAAACTTAAATCCATAGTCTTTTTAAAAACCATGTCACCAGATTTTGCATCCTCTACTCACTGGCTGTGGAACATAGGGCATGGGAATCACCCTTGAAACCTCGGTTTTTCCATCCACAAAATGGGCGTGACATCAGTATTCGTTTCAGAAAGTTGTTGAGAGGATTAAACTGCAAAGTTCTTAGAAATGGTACCTGGCATGGAGTAAGCATTCTATAGACGGTAGTGATTCTTGTATTTTTCTCTTCTTATCACCGTATGTCACAAATCTAAGACACCACATCCCAATTTTAGAGATATTAAAATGCGAGAGAGAAAAAAATAACTTTTTTAAATTGATGGAATACAGCATAATTCCTGTTGCCCAGATTAAGGCGTGGAGGCTTGGGGCAGGGATATAATTTGCCTGTTTTTCCCCCTACGTTCCCTGCTTCTTGCCCCGGGACAGGGTCCTCACCAGGTCATTCTGGTGTCAGGTTCGGTCAGACTTTGCTGTTAATGCCGTGCTGCAAGAGGAGACTCAGCCCTTTTTGAGCCATGGATTAATTTATTTTACTACGTGTCAGAGAAGCAGAAGTCGGGAGCAATTATGCTGATGGCGGCCCCACCCACCCAACACCCTCCTCCCGGCCTCTGCCAAGATGACTCAGCCCAAATTATCCTGCTAATTGTATCAACCTGTGTGGACTCCCAGCTGAGGCCCTCCTTCCCCCAAACAAGCATTACTGGATCCTGGAGGGGTGCAGGCAGGTGGAGAGAGCCCCTCTCTCTGAAATGGACTTTGGACTTTCAGGCCCTTCCACCATTCCTCATAAACCCAGTTCCCACTGCCCGCCCTCCTCTGCACGCATGCCCTGTTGTTGATGACATTTTTGAAAGTTCCTGCTTGGAATGGAGAATCTTTCTTTGGGCATCCCTGTTTCTCTACCCCTGGCCTTGCCCTATGCTTGTTGACCTGCCTGGGGAAGGAGGGGTATTGAATTTGAAGTCCCATGAGAAGAGGAACTATCTTGCTTTGACATCTGAATCCCACCCAGCCGAGTTTATGGCACAGAGAAGCTCTTTAAGACAAGTGGGTTGAATAAAAGAGAAGAAAGGAAAGAGAACCAAAGAAGAACTTTGGTCACGGAAGAGAAAAGAAGGCCGCCCAGGAAGGGGATGCTATGGCTGAATCAAACTCCTGTAGTGAGAATAAGCAGACAGCAAAACAAAATGGGTACAACAGAAAGAACAAGCAGACATACCAATGTTCCATGCAAATCAAGGGATCAATAGAATCTCACAGGGAGAGAGGAGAATGCACTAAGTGGTGGATTTTCACGTTTAGGGTTCAATAAAGGATCTTTTGTTGGCTGAGAAAATGCTCCTAGTATATCGGTTTTATGAAGGCAGGAGTCCCATGAATTGAACAGATATTTATTAAAGACCCACTGAGAAGGCAGACTGAGGCTCCAGGGACCCAGGCCCAGGCTGTGCCACAATAGGCTGGGAGATGCTGGGAGCCTGATTTACTTATTTTTAATTGGCAGATGCGCAGGGATGAACTGATTCCCTCAAGGACACTCATCTGTGAGCAGCTCAATATCATCATCAGTCTAGCCAGACCCTTCCCCCCAATCTGTTCCCCTCCTTGCTACCACAGACATGGGCATAACGTATTTAATGTAATTTCAAACTTCAGGATGCTGGCCACCCCTTTATGGACATTGCCTTGGGTAGGTGGTTTTAAAATGAATGTAAGTGATATCACCCTCTGTGGTTCATTTGCAATTTTCTTTTCTTTGTCAATATAAATTTTCAAGGTTCATCCTTGCCCACTCCTTTTAGCTACTATATAATACTCCATTTTACAAACACCCTTATTTTACCTGTCCATTCCCCCACAATGTAAGTTATTTCTAGCCCTACCCTACCAGACACCTCATTTCCTTTTATGAAAATGAGGTGCCACAGATGACTTCCAAGTTTCCATAAGCTGGCTGCCTAAAATGCAGAACTCACCCCCAGGAAGTTCACAGTCCAGTTGGAAAAGTCATGATTTGTACATACAAACGAGAGATTTCACTACTTGGCTGAACTGGGCGCCAAATATATGTCTTAATTTTCATCTCTGTTTTCGGCCCCTCTCACCCTGAGGATGCTTTGCAGAGCGCCTGGCACTCCTGAGTGAGGCCAGTGAGTGATCTGGCATGCGGGATGGGGGTGGCGGGGGAGGGGGGAGGGGTGTGCAGCTCCACCGATTCCATAAGGGGCCCAGTCTCGTCCATCAATAGCAGCCCGGGCTGGGCAGCTTCCTGCCCCAGACCAGCAGGACGCACCTCACGTCACGCAGCAGGAATCCTCTCCCTGTTATTTATGTTGGCTGCAAAATCCAGGAAATCGCCACTGGATATATAGCCCAGTGTCTCAGGATTAAATCCTGTTAGCATGAATCTCATTCCCCAGTATTCCCCTGTGATCCAGACCATGGGGCCCACCCGATGGTGCATCCAGGTTGTTGTTACGGGGAAAAAGAAAGAAACCAGAGCCCACGTCGGGGAAGCTCAGAATCAGATCTATGGCCTGGTGGAAACACTGCCATATGCTTAATTGTACTCCAATTACACAGATTCCTCCAGAATCGCTGCTCTGGGGTGGAGAGACGCTAATGGCCATCATTACATTTGGACAGCCCTGTTCGGTTATACTGTGATCTTTGCATCTACCGTGTGGTTCATTGAGAGTCACCAGCCTCTTCTCACATGGGAGAAATGCCGGAGTTACTCATTTACAAATGCTTACTGAGCACCTAGTACAGACCACACAGGGTTCCAGGCATGGAGGGCAGCACAAAATTGGCTCTCATGGAACTTCTAGTCCAGTGGGAAGAGACAAGCAATACACACACACAACACACACCATGCAGGTAGTGATAAGTGCTATGAAGGATAAAGAGCTATGACAGATGGGGGGAGGGCTGTTTTGTATAAGGTGGCCTGGGAAGGCCCTCCCGGACATTAGAGCATCTGAGTGAGGCAGGAGAGGAAACTGGGAGGGGCTCTGGTGGAAGTGTTCCAGACAGTGGGAGCAGTCAGTGCAAAGGCCCTGGAGGTGACTTGCCTGGTGTTTTGGAGAACTGGCCCGCAGGAGGCCAGTGTGGCTGGAGTGGAGCGAGGGGGAGGAGGAGCAGGGGCCGGTAGGGACAGAGAGGGGTCTAGTGGGTCGCTGTCAGCTACGCAGGGGCACTCTGAGCAGAGGGGGGCACAACTTGTTTGATACTTAAAAGAACCACTCTGGCTTCTCTATGGGAAGAGAAAGGGCCAGTTAGGAAGGTCTTGAGCAACAATCCAGGGAGAGAAGATGGTGGCTGGGCTGGGTTACGGTCGTTGTGGGTGTGGTGAGAAGGGTCGGATGCTGGATGCGTGTTCAAGATGGAGCCCATAGGAACCGATGCGGGGATGTGGGGTGGGAGAGGTGCACGTGACGCACTCGGTGGGGACGTGGGGGGCTGGGAGGGGGGAGATGGAGGGCGGTGTGGAGGCACATCTCCTGCTCAGCTGTGCCCCGGGCTCCCTCCACTGCAGCCTGTCACTGGGCTTTGCTTTATCCACTTGGACAAGCATGCTGACAGCCACCAAGCCCAGTGGGTTCAAGCCAGTGGGCGTGACCCCTGTTCAGGTGATCCCTGGGCTCCCTTTTACCTCCGCAGACTCTCCTCCCCATGTGCACTCCCTCTTACCAATGGGATTATCATGAACAGGGTTTGGGACTAGGACCCTGGGTCAACCTCAGTGTTTCCACAGACACATAAAACCCATACAAATAATCCTTTATGTTGCACCCACTTTAAAGCCATAACCAGAGAAGAATCTTTCCATCTTTATTGAAAAGACAAGGAAACTAAATTAGGAAGCAGCAGGATCCGCTGCCCGAAGCAACTCAGTTAAGCTGGGGGTTGCACTCAGGTGATGGGGAGACCGCCATCACCTGGCTGAGCCCTGTCCAGGCTGAGGGGTGAAGGATTGTGATGCTGGGATCCAGCCAGGGCCAGACACTGGCTCCCACTCCTTCCGCTCAGCTCAGCCTGTTTTCTGGGCTCCCTGATCCCCACTGCCCAGCCTGGAGACCTCACACTTGAATCCGTCTTCACGCACAGCTGTGATTATTTGAGGCGCTGCAGACTTTAAACATTTGAAAGCACTAAGGGATGCTAGGCTTTGATAATCAGGTACAAGGCATATGGCCTCTTGTTCTCTCTGCCTGCAGAAGCTCCCATGACAATTAAGGAAGAAAACAATTCTGTCTTAGGACGTTCACGGTTCCAGTCCATTCCATTTTAGAATTTCTTAGATCTAATTGCTTATTTGTTCCATCTTGGAACGTTCAAGGTTTTCACTCCCTTAAAAAAATATCCTAGATCCAATTCCTGCCCTACTAGAATTTCCTTGATCTAATTTCTAATCGAGTCCACCCTAGAACTTTGGAAAAGTACGTGGGAAACAGGTCTGGGTCACTTTCCCCAGCATGGATATTTGCTTGTATCCAATTATTTCTTCCGTCGGTCTGTTCTGAGTGTCGACTGTGGGCCAGACACAGAGCTGGGAACTGAAGGCAAAAGCAAACTGGGCTGATCCCTTCCCTTGAGGATCTCACAGTGAGGGAATCAAACACTCTACCAAAGAAATTGATGAGGGTATCGTGTGCTACATTCATGCAAAGTGAGAGAACACGGGCCCTGAGGGTACCTGTGGTCCCAAGCTTCTCAGAGTCACCTATGGGAACTGATCAAAACTAGATCCCTAGGCCTGAGCCCTCAGAGGTTCTCATTCTGGGGTCTGGGGTAGGGCCCAAGTAGGGTGACCAACCGTCCTGGTTTGCCCAGATCTGGTGGGGTTTTCCAGGACACAGGACTTTCAGTGCTAAAACTAGGATAGTCCTGAGCAAACTGGGACAGTTTCTCTCCCTCAATCCAGGCGTGTGCATTTTTAACATCCTCTGGTAATTCAAATGTAGGTGGTTCCCAGGGACCTGGGTGGGTACAGATAGGAGGCCCTGAGTCCCAGTCTTCCCCAGGGTAGATGGGGAACCATGGCTGGGCTGGGAAGTCCAGGGTGAGTTTGCAAGGGCAAGGTTGGCTGGCGGGGGTGCGTAATCCCGGCAGATCAGGCAGTCAAGACTCCCGGGAGTGGAAACACAATTGAGACTTAAGCCCCCGAATCTGCTGACCTAGATCTCTTTCAGAGCATCCCATCCCCCAGCATGGCAGGCCAGTGTGGGCAGAAATAAAAGTAAAAACGATTGATTAACCCAACCGGGTGGAGATGTCCAAGCTTGTTGATACCACTGGGCCAAACTTCCCGGCAGCCCCCAGCTGGGCACAGCTGAGCTACAGCTTCCGTGAGCGGCAGGATATTTGGAATCAAGGCTCAACCTTGAAGAAGTATTAATGAAAATGTCACAGGCACTAAAGTCAAAGCAGATGTGAAGCCGGCTACATGGGCAGACATAGCTGATAAGAAACAGCCCAGGAGAGAACAAAATCTCTTGAGATTAGGTCACAGGCAGACCAGAAAAAAAAAAAAAAAAAAGACATCAGGGGTCCCCCATGAAAACTCAGAGGAACACTGTCGCTCCTGTGGACAAGCCAACATTTTTTTGTGCTGCTGCATTATATACTGACATCCCGACAGGGCAGCATTTGGAGGCTTCCACATCAGCAAATAAATATTACGTCTCCATCTTCAGCTAAGCAGAGCTGTGGTGCATTCCTATTACTTCATGTGGATTAACCATCTGGAAGTTGAATCAAGCCACAGAGTAAAGAATGGGATCCAATTTTGCATTCACCAAAATAAGCCGTACTAGTCTCAATTTATGGCAGATGGTTATGCAGTCTCAGCGGGCCAAAAAATCTCTCTGCAAAAGAATAAAGTTTATGCCAATTACTGTAATAGGAACCAGCACAACAACTGTGTGGGTTGACTAAGATCGCAGATATCGCTGTACAGCTCATAAACCGCAGGGGGCCACGGGAACGATGGGGACCCAGTTAATTCATTAAGATAACGCGAGAGAAATGAGGAGCAGGGTTTAGTCATAAAACAGAAATATTTCTTCGCAAATGATGGGAGGAGAGCGAGGTGGGGTGGCTGTTACGGGGATGTGGCCTCAGCTGGGCTGCAGGCAGGGTCAGGGGAATGGTTAACAGGTAATGATGGAGAGAGACTGCCTGCTGCTGGGTGGGAAAGGCGTGGGAGGAGAGGGGTTAAATTTGGGGCTTCTCGGCTCCATTCATTCAAAACAGATCTGTGGAGTGTGGATGACTCCGTGGCAGGCCCTGAGCCTACGGTGGCGAGTGCCGCTAGTGCTCCTGGTACCCGCCTTTATGGCGCTCCCGGCTTGGCTGAGATGGCAGCACCCAGTAGGGATGCTGGCCTATTCGGGAGGTCAGGGGAGGCATCTTGGAGGACGGGGCCCCTGGGCTGAGGTTGAAGGATGAACAGGGGAGGGAAGGGGGCTCCAGGCCTAGAAGGCACCGTAGGCTTTGGTCTCAGAACCTGGAATGAGGCACATGTGGCTGAAGCCTGGAGGTGAGGGTGAGGATGGAGAGGGTGCCGGGCCAACACACAGCGAGGAGGTTGGTCTCTGTCCTGGAAGCAAAGATGGAATGACCTGACCCACCTGCTTTGGGAGAGAGGCCTTGACTGCAGGAAGTGCAGCCTCTTTTTAGCCGAGGACAGCTTCTTGACCTATGGGAAGTGTGAGAACTTCCTGTTCCCCAGGATGGTGTCAGGGTGAACCTGTGAGCTGGAGCAGAGGAGGCCTGGGAGGAGAAGGGATTTGCTCCGTCCCTGATGAGTCATCCCACCTGAGGAAAGCCCTTCCAGGCCCTCCTGGCCAGCACCTCCTCGGGCTGGAGAGAGAGAGGCAGTTAGTTTGGGGCACATCAGGCTACAAAACAAGTCTGTTTCCTATACAATTTGGCTTCAGTTTATTTATTTGTTTTTAAATGAAAGCTGCTGGCTTTAAGAATCTTGACATTTGGGGCTAAAAATAAGGTGACCAATGGTCTTAATTTGCCCAGGACTGTCTTGGTTGTAGCACCCAAAGTTCAGCCTCCCAGGAAACCCCTCCATCCTGAGCGAACCAGGGTGGCTGGTCACCCTAGCTGATTAGTAGACCAACCCAGGGGCAAATCCAGTGCTGGAGAGATTTTCACACACTACTTACACATTTGTGTCTCCTGGCCACATTCCATGTTGGTATTATTACCCCAACCTTCACTGGCAGGACAGTGAGGCTCAGAGGGGCCAAGACTTACTGGCTGGCCCGTTGCTCAGTAAGTGGACGTGGCAGGCTTGGAATGCAGGCGGCGGATGGCAGAGCCCCCATGTCCAGCGGGGCCTCTCCGGGAGAGTCAGCGGCAGTGACCATTAGTAAACCCCATGGCAGTGGTCATGGTTGCCGACCTCCACATTCTCTGGTGGGTTGACAAGGAAGGGATGGAGCTCTTTGCAAGCAACAGTAATCCCACTGTTCCTCTCCTGGCCAGAGGACTCTTCCATACTCACTCTCAGGCCTGAGCAAACACAGGGGCTGCATCTCAGCCTGGTGGCCCAGAGCCAGAGCTGGGCCAGGCTGTCCCCAGTCTCCGATGGAGCCTCCCCACCCCATGGGTGGCAAGCAGGATGGAGAGGGCCAACTAGGGGAGTGAATTCCAGGGCAAATGAGAGAAGCCCCTGCCTAAGGCCTGGCACTAGCATATGTGGGGAGCTCGCCAGCCGGAATGCAGGCACTGACCTCAGTCACACAAGTGGAAAATCTGAGCCTGTTGGGTTGGGAGGGGCCGGGAGGAATCGAGAAATCCCCCCTCCCCCCGCCACCGACAGCTTTCTAGCACGCACCTAGGAAGAGGAGTGAGCTCATGGGCCACCAGATGCCGAACTGAAAATTCTTATCTCCAGTGATAGAAGGCGCACGAGTGGGCATTCACATATGGGGAAGTGCTCTCAAGGTCTCGTGCGTTACAAAAATAGTTTCAAGGAAGAGTCTCTTGTAAAGTGAAATACTGAGGACAATTCTTGGAGGAAAAAACTACCCACAAGCCCGCAAAGCTAACAAAACAACCCTGGTGGCTCCCCTCCAGGTAGTCACAGGCCTCAAGATTTCCTGCAGCTGGAGTGATTGCAGTTCTTCTGATTTCTCACCTCAGTGGAACAGACGTGTTTCTACATACATCAGAATCATCACTAAACCTTTCCCCCCAAGGAGTTTGAGGGGACTTACCTAGCAGTCGTGGACACAGGAGAACCACAAACCCTCAAATTTCCCAGCACCGTCACAGAATTCAAGTATGAGGGGTGGCAAGGGGGACTGGGTGGGTGGGGGTGGAGTGATGCCAGGAAGCCTGCCTAAAGAGGTTGCCTCAGTTGCACATAAAATGCAACATGGGAGTTTCCTGACACCAAGACTGAGGGGGAAATTCAACACTGTTGAGGAAGTTTTCTTGGCTCTGAGCTCTGGGAAGAATCGGTCATGGAATTTTGCTCCTAAGTGGTGTTTAAGAACACAGAGTGTCCTCAGTAGAATTTTTATCGTGATGGCTGCTCCTTATGTTGGCCTTAGTATATGCCACAGGCATGGAAACTTGCAGCTCTCAAACACAGGGAGACGGGGTGATGGGCAGTGGTTGTGCGTGACTCCGGAGTGGTCCCTGGATTATAACCCTGGCTCCCCTGCATTCTGTAATAATACCTAGCAAAACTACACTTACCTGGGTCTCAGTTTCCTCATCTGTAGAAAGGGGTGATAACAGCACCTACTTCATAGGGTGGTAGTGAAGATTAAAGGAGGCCATTTACGTGTTGTGCTTATTAGAACAATGCCTGACATACACTACTAAGTGTTGGCTGCTTTGGCCAGAAAGAATCTAAAGTAGAGCTTGGGAAACTAGGGCCCTGGGGCTAAATGCAGCCCACCACCTGTTTGTGTAAATAAAGTCTTATTGGAGCACAACCCCACCCATTCATTTACACAACATCTGAGGCTGCTTTTAAGCTACAAAGGCAGAGTTGAGTAGCTGCAACAGAAACTGTATGGCCCACAAAGCCCCAAATATTTACTATATGGCCCTTTATAGAAAAAGTTTGCCACCCTCTGATCTAAATGGACGAATGGCTGTTCTGGGCTTGATCCTAAGCCTCCCTCCAGACTTACTTGAGAGAAGTCTCAGCCTACACAGTGTCTCTCTGGGAACATTTTTGGACTGATGGCTACAGAACACCCTGGACGGGAAGCACTCACAGCACCTCTTGGCAAGCTGAGTTGTTTCAGGCCTTCCAGGGCCATGGGAAAGTAGAGGCGGCTCTGAGAGAACATGCCATCAGTATTCCAGGCTGCAGGGAGCCGGCGTGCAACGGGATGCCCAGAGGCGAGGCTTTTGTTTAGCACATACATTAATAAACACTGTAAGCCACTCCTCCGTTCCACTTCATGAAGCTCCCTCAGTCTGGAGTGCAAGGCAATTCTGCTATCGGCTGATTAGCAGGTGGTGTCAGAATATATAAGGGATCAAAGAGGCGGAGACATGTCACGGTGCTTTACTGCTTCTCAGAAATCCAAGGAGTAAACAGATTCGACCCAAAGTTGAGTGTCGCTGACTCAGGGAAACTCCGGGCTGCTTTTCTAGGCAAAGGCCTAACCTTACCATGCCCAGTCAGGAGCCACGGAGCCGAGCTCAGGTTAACACGTTGGCAGTGGTATCTAAGGAGCCAAATTTTAATTGTGGAAAATGTATAGGGCATCTGTGAGCTTTCCCATGAGAATAGCATTTTAGTTTAACAGCCACAGATGGTATTTTCTGGACAACAGACGTACAGCGATATAAAATATGCCAATCGAGAAGAGTTTAGCTAACCAGCATTATCTTCATTGTATTTTATACATCAACAGCTTTCATTAGCACACCACAGCTCTACCCTTCAACTTCCGGTTGGGTATTGGCTGGGAATCAGATGGCAAACAGCAGCAACTGTCTTCCTAAGCTTAGAGCCTTTCTAGGGACAGCATCCATGCCGGGGCAGCAGAAATCTGCTCAGTCCCTTTCACCCATCCAACAGCCATGAGGTGGGTGAACATCACTGGCTCCACTTTACAAACAGCAGAATGAGGCTCTCGCTGGTCACTGGCCTTGACTGCACTGGTCTTTTGGGCCTCACGGAGCCATGCAGGTGTTCAAGCAGGGGTGTAGCACCATCAGGGGCATTCCAGAAAGTCACCTCTGGCAGAGACTGATTAAGGCTTTCCATGCTCTAGACCAGGTCTTGGCGGCTACGGCCTCACCAGCCAAATCTGGCCCACTGCCTGTTTGTGTAAATAAAGTTTTATCGGAACAGACACACTTACTTTACATATTGTCTACAGCCGTTTTTGCATTGCAAGGGCAGAGTTGAATAGCTGTGACAGACCATGTGGTCTATAAAGCCTAACATATTTACTGTGTTTACAGACCCCTGCCCTAGATAAGAGGACAACTCATCGGAGCATGGCTTGGACCAGGATATTCAAGAGGAGCAGGATTTCACAAGCGTTTGGGGGCACTTTTAAGACTCGGTGACCAGCTAGGATTTCTAGCTTGGGCAGCACAGCCAGTGACACAGTTAACTGATGGGAGAAAGAAGTACATTTAGGGGAAAGAGGAAAGACTTAAGAGTTTGGTCTTAGGCTCCTTCAGTTTGAAGAGTCTCTACCAAAGCTCCTGTTAATGTCTGGAAAGTGAGGAGGGAATGCGGACCTGGAGCTCCCTCGTCTGTTCTCTCAACGTACTTAGTACCTTGAGCTACCAGAACTGCCTCCTGCTGCAGCTGGCTGTCAGGATTTGATTCTCTGAGGGCAGAAATCTGATCTTACTGATTTTTTCGTCATACTCCCCTCCACTCTAACTCCAGGACTCAAAGGGGGCCTTGCACAGCATAGGCAGGAATCTGTTGTGGGCAGAAGGATCAGTTTCAGAGTCCAACTTGCCATCGGGAGAGGTGATTCTGGGGTACAACAACTGTGTGACTCCTGCCCATGAGGAGTTCCTGAGCTCACTTGGGAAGCAAAATATACAGATGTATTAACCAAGGCGGCAGAGTCTGTTAAGAGCCAGGGGAGGGGTGTAGACTGCTAGAGGTCACTCCAGGTTAAGGAAGGCTGCACTGGGCTTTGAAGAATGGGCAGGAGTCTGATTACTTGGAGAGAAGGTCTTCTCGATCTTCCAGGAGCAGGAATTCTCTAAGCTCTCTCCCTGGCCTTTGAAAACAAGGCACACTGAACCCAAGCCATAGAAAGGCAACTGGTGGGCAACGGTATTTTTAAAGGCTTCCCCCATGATTCTAAGTGGAGCCAAGGTTGAGAACCTCTGGTTGACACATGCTGAATTTTTTTTGAACCAGTAGCCCTAGCATAACAGAACACTCCAAATTTTCTACTTTACCTAATCCATTCTGGTTTAAGAACTGGTTTTGAAGGGATCGCTGTTGTTTAATATTCCCAAGTCAGAAAACATAACCCCAAGTGATGTTGGCAGGGTTCCTAGGAAGCACGCCCTGTAGATGCTCCAGGATCAGCGGGACAATCTTTAACCTATCCGCCAGCACCTTCCCTCCCTCCCTCCAGTCACGTGAAGTCCCAAACTCTAAAGTTGACAGTGAGGGCAACGTTGAAAAAAATCAAATTTTGGACTCACTGAACTCTACCTCCTAACATTCAGTGGCTCTCAATGGTATCAGGTGTGAGGGTCTAAAAGCAGTCAGACCATTCTCCTTCCAAATCGTCAGGAACAGGGAATTCTAAGCCGACCTCTTGTCAACTTGACTGCTGAGGGGAACTGGACAAAACAACTGTTAGTAAGTGTCTCTTACTTCCTCAGAGACAAGATCTGAGGGGGAAGTTGGGCTGTGAAACTTACAGCTTAGCGAGTTGAAAAGGGGAGAGAAAAGTGAGCTATTTAAAAGCCAGGTGTTAGGTCCACAGTGACTTTTTTTTTTTTTTTTTTTGCGGTACGCGGGCCTCTCACTGTTGTGGCCTCTCCCGTTGCGGAGCACAGGCTCCGGACGCGCAGGCTCAGCGGCCATGGCTCACGGGCCCAGCCGCTCCGCGGCATGTGGGATCCTCCCGGACCGGGGCACGAACCCGTGTCCCCTGCACCGGCAGGCGGACTCTCAACCACTGCGCCACCAGGGAAGCCCCGCAGTGACTTTTAATCAACCAGGAGGCAGTTTGGTAAACGGATAGAACGGGAGGGGAGAAATCACACTGAAGAGGACACAACATATGCTAGGGGATACAGTGCCTCAGCTGACCCTGAACACTACAGGGCACCAGGGCCCCAGTGACAGAAAAGGAGTCCAAGACTCGGCGAGGGGCCAGGAGGGGGCTCCGAGGGTCCCCACTGCCAAGCTGCCTTTGGCCTGGACTTTTGCTTTCTCATCTGTATGATGTGGATGACGTCTTAAGATCTCTCTCCACCAATTCTCTACTGTCAAACGACTACTTATCAGACTGAGCTGTCATCTACCTATTAACACGTCTGTCTCCCACCCTGGATTCTGCACTGCTGCTCACTCTGGCACCTCCAGGGGACCCGAGTACTGGGCGTGGAAGAGCTCACACTGCTGAACGCACGAATGACAGACGGTCCATGTGAATGCAAACACTACCTCTGAAATAAAACGCTAAGAAAATCACCTCAGAAAGCAAACACAAGAACACCCTGGAAATATAACATTTTATTAAATCCATCCCGATACCTGGCCACCTCTCTGAAGGTTGAACCGTTCTAGAATGTAAGTTGGCACCACAAGAAAATAGTTGTTACATGTCCAAAACTGGAACATTGGAAGTGACCAAATCCTAAAAGAGGAGATGTAAAACATGGCCCCAAACCAAAAAGCCACGATCTTGAAATGAGCAGAATCTAACAGCAAAATGCTTACTGAGTACTTTAAAAAATACTATGGATTTTCCTTATTTTCCCCCTTTAAGAATAATTTTTATCAAACCCCTGAGACTAATATATAATCTTTCTTTACTGCTCAGATTTTAAAGACAAATTAAAAAAAAAATTTTTTTTTCCCAGAGTGGTAGTGCTGCAAATTGGAGAATTCTTGAAAAAACAGCAGAGAAGTGGTCCACAGTGTTCTAAACCAGGCGTGGCATCAGAGAAACAACCACTCAGGCACACAAGTGGCATTTTGTGATCAAATTTATTTTTTGTTTAAATTTCATTTACTTTGTTTTACTGTAATTTACACAAGAGACTGCCAAGTAAACTAGATATTTTACATTCACCACACATTCCCTCAAATCTCCACAGTTGTTAGAAAAACATTAAAATCCATGCGCTGGGCTCTCATTTCCATGTGCGCCTAAGCTCCCAATGATGCTACAGACGCCAGCGAGAGTTAAGTTCATTAAAAGGAGAAAGCTAGACTCTTTATTTCACAAAATTAGCAATAATCTTCCTGGCATCACTTTGCAGACAATGATTATGCTTTGACAAAACCTATCTTACAACAGTGCCCAGAGAGTAAACATCAATCTTGATCCTGAGTACACAGAGGACATGTGCGACGTGGGGTCTGCAGCCGAGGATAAAGGGTATCACAGCGCAGGAGTGATCCTAAACATCCTTGTCTAAGTCACCGTGATCACTTCAGTGGGGACACAGGTCGTGGGAAAACAAGGAGCAGGGAGGGCAGGACTGTCAGCAAATCAGATTACTAATGTGATACGACCATGTAGGGGCCTGTGTGCTGTAGGAGGGACGGGAGGTTAAAGAAGATGGTTTGTGACTTGAAGGCTTCAACAATATCACTCTATTCAAGCTCCCAGGACTGACAGGAGAAAAACTGGATTTGGACAGAGAAAGATGATAAAAATCTTACCTAGCTATTGTTCCTTTCTTTAAAAAAAAAGGAAAAAAGAAAGAAAAAGGGGGCAGCAGCTTCTAACCGGCATTTTCATGATGCTTTTTCAGGATATGTTCTAATGACGTCCTACTTGAGAGCACATCCCAACGGGTGGAACTGCGCTGGCCCCTGGCAGGGCCTCCTAACCATGTGCAGACAAGCCTCATGCTGCCTCTGAACCTCTTCTTATCTCAAAGGCAGCATCTCCTCCTTAAAGTATATTTCAACATGAAAAGAGCAGAATGTCATCACTATCCATATTCTACCGTGTAAGCTGTGAGGAATCTAGATCCTTTGCATAGTTTCCAAGCTGTAATTTCAGAAAGCAGGCATTTCGGAAACAAGACTCCATGGAAGTGCTGTACGTCCAATTTTTCTAAACAGCCTACAATCCTATTAATTTCTTCATCAATTTCTTTCTTTGCCTAACAGAAGCCTGAAAATTGTATAGTGTTTGTTATAAATCACAGACTGTCATTTCCATTTTTGCTAGACTTGATGTAGAAAAATACTTGAAATTCAACATACAAAAATCCAATAAAAAATGGAATTTTTTTTAAAAGGATCCTTTCCTTGGGGCAAACAAGTAAAAACTGGTCTGTAACTCTACTACTTACTAATAGATATTATCCAGTTTGGCTGTATGATGATGAAAATCCAGAAATAAATGATTATAAATACATTCAGAGTTACATTCCAAATTCCTTGGAATACCAAAAGATTTCTAATAAATTTTTCTGTGGGAGTCTGTTGATTATGGCACTAAAATTAAAATTTATAAGAGACTGATTTAAAAGAACAGAAAAGTAATAAAAGGCTATATATATGTATTGGTCCACAACTTGCCATTTATGAAACATACCAGCTGGTATTACACTGCAGTCAGTTTGTCCATTAATGGTATTACTCTGATAATTACTAAAATCTGTTCCAGGTATATATATTGAAAATATTTTCTTTTGCATTCTTGCTGGAGATAGGTACAGTACTTTGGAGAAATTGTACTAATCCCTTCAGTATGTTTGTATGTACATATATACACTAGTGTGTGTATTTTGATCTGCAGCTCTACATGCGTTTTATATACAGCTACAGATAGACACACATATATACACACGTGGTTGGGACCTGTGCCTGTGGGCACATAACCACAAGCACACGTCTGGGAAACGTCAACACTGCAAGACATGGTCAGATTCTTCTTCACTCATCACTGGCTGCACTTGTTCCCCTTACTTGACCTTGATTACGTAACTGTAAGGAAAGCGAGACAGTGCAATGTGTTAAAATACAGAGAGACGCAAAAAATGTTAGACCGCAGCTTGTCACAAACATTCTCTAGGAAAAAAATCCTCAGTGTAACAAAACTTCTGGCAGACAATGCACCCCAACTACTGCATTTTTTTAACATTTAATCTCTTGATTCTGGTCTTACTAAGGGCATAATGTTTTGTTTCATCAGAGGGAAAATAAATTAGAAGCAGAAATAAATCACAGAAACTCAGAGGACCTTAATGAAAGTAATAATAAATTTTTAAAAAATTGTAAATGAACACTAAATTTTAAGAAAAGGGCTTTGGAGGAATCCTGGCAGAGTTCATCCATTCTTATTTGGTATTTTTCTTCAGGACTGAACATTTCGTTTCTCCGGTGTTCAGTAATTAAAGAGCAGGCAGCACATGTCAGGGGGCAGCCAAGAAACAGTGGGGTAAGAAGTGTGTTCTGTCTTGTCATTTTTCTCAATAAACATCATAGCTCAATATTAACAAACGACGACAGTGTACTGCCGATTTTTGTTTTTCATCCTGGTTTCAATATGTGGGGTAGATTTTGAGGTTCTTTTTTTCCCCTCTAGGAAAATCTCTTATCTAGGCATATAAATCTGTGTGAAAGAAATAAGACCATAGAAATATTTTACACTGTAAACAAAAAGCAGTGTATTTACACATATTAAAGCTAAATGTAAAGATAACTGAAAAGTCAACATGAAGGAAGACTTCCTGATATTCAAAAAAATGTCTACTAAAATGAATTATTGAGATTGGCCCTTATGGCATGGGATGAAGGATCTTTGACTTTAAATGCTTTTACGTATTTCCTTACTAACCACAAATGGTCCTAGTGAGAAATAGGTCAATTAACTGGCTATCGATGAAAACTCAGCTGGTTTCTAGGACAGTGCTGCATGATGAGTAAGTGTACTTGGCAGCTGGATTCTAACCCGTAACACTAAGAACCAACTTAGGATTACTAAATTCAATCTCTTCCACAGATAAAATTCTTACAGAATAATAACTCAGGTGTTCACTGTCAATGTCTGAAATATATACCTCTTACATTCTAAAAATTAAACCGTACTTAATATGTTGTCTCCACTCAGCAAGTTAACTACCCATTACCAAAAAGGTATTATTGGTTTTTAAACATTCTTTTTACCCAGGTCTTCACTTACACAGTTTGATATTGTCTCTGACCCTACAGGGGACTCATCTAGACATCAGCAGCCGACGTGCCTCGGACGGAACCCTTCTTACGCATCTAAACGTAAAATAAAATCATGAGCTGCTGAAATCACAGACTCTAAATTGGGTTAGTAAGCAAGGGGAGAAAAAAGATCTAGAAGAGATTGTGAAGTGACCGCTGCCTATTTACAAGCATATCCACGTTAAAAATGAAGTTCCGAGGCCCTTCTAGTTACCTTGATCTAAAGTAAATCTTGCAAAAGCCTTTTCTTACCACAGCACAAAAAATGTATCTATTCTCGAATCTAGGAAACAAAAGCCTGCAGACTGATGATGTGAAATTATCAAAGATAGCCAGGGTAAATGAACTGTTCACTAATACAGTGTGAGAAAATGCCCCGATGGTCTGGTTCACCTTTTCATAGTCCCTGGACCAGACAGGAAGCCATGAGGTGTAGCCACCTCTGGCTTCTGAGACCAGTGTCCCTCAAAGGAGTTCTTTACAGGAAGTTCATTAAAAAGAGGGAGGACAAAAGGAAGAACAAGCAAGCACAGAAACAACATATGATAAACAATGGACACAAGGACAGGCATCAGAAAGGACAGGCATTCACAACAACGGCCTAGAGACAACTCAATGAGAAAATTAGAAAAGAATGGACAGAAAAGAAACACATGTAATAAACACATTTCTGAAGCTCAACCCTTCCCCCCTCTCCCGACCCCTCCTGAAGGTCCAGTTGAGCACAGGCATAACGTTGCCCTAAGTACTCCTTCAGTTGCTGGGCCTAACCCCAGTATGCCTCTGCAGGATTACAGGCAGGGGCATTCCTCTCAGGCCTAACCTCTCCAGATGCTACGCCTGCTCTCCAGGGCCAAAACCCATTTGAAAGAAATCCAATTCTTCAGATATTTGCAAGTTAAGAAGAGAATATAACACATCAAATTCTATCATCAGGTGTCAGGGAATCAGGACCTCAAGAAAAGGGGAAATTCCTCCATGGTGAAGAGGACTTGAAAATGTTAAGCCTCTTCAGGAGGCAGGTGTTTTCTGGGTAGGCATTTTGGCCTGTGGGCATGATGCTGCCCAGATTGAGATGCTCACAAACCAACTGTTAGGACTCAGAGCAGCAGCAATGGGATGTGGAATAAAGCACTCCCCAGTGACCTAGAACAAAATAAATGGGGTTTAACATTAAGATGATCAGCATTTAACCCTGCAATTTGACTTGGAGTATTTTTGAAATATTTAACAAAGAAACTGCCATGGATTCCCAACCCTGAACCAATGACAGATTTCTACCAACTTTATGAGGGAATTTGTCAGTTTAAGCCATGTGGATACAATAATGATGCTTTCTAATAAACTGGGCTTCTGTATAACACTTCTTACACCTTCTTTTCAAGTGCGATTCCAACTCACAAGTAACAGATGTGCATGGAGAAGCAGCTGAGCCTGCAGGCCCTCTGCCACAGGTGGCAGCCAGAGTCACCACCTCCTGTCAGGGCTCTCCCGTTGGCGCTGTGTTCAGGCACCTTGAGACTAAAAAGTTGTGAGGGAAGTAAGCACTCCCCTGGGGGAAGACAAGGCCTCGGCCAAGTTCGGTCCGAGGGATCCAGAGCCCAAACCAGGGAGGGCTCCATTCGTTACCCCTTCAGCCATCACCACTCTTCCTCGTGCTATGGACGGGCCTTCAGCATAGAAATCAAAACCAAATGAAAGCCTCCTTCCTGAGAGTTCGAATCAATAAATATAAGTCCATTTTCTGTTTCTTCTTGGTGTTGGCAAATCGTTTTTTGGAGATGCCAAGGCTATACCATAAGCTTAGTGAGAATGAGTGTGTAATCCTGCTGCTTTCTTTTTGATGTTCAGCTGACGCCGGCTGCTCGGAGGGGTTGGAGGCAGAGGTGGCAGCTATTACGGGAGCCTGGAGCACCTGGAAGGAGCAAAACCAGGCAAGGCAGGAGGAAAGGGACTAAGACTGGGTGGTGGTGAGGGGTGCTTCTCAGAGAAGGGAACCTGACTCTTGAGAAAGGGAAGACAAAAGTGGGAGAGAGGCATTGGAAGGAAGGTAGCAAGTACCCATGACTTACTCTTGTCCGTTTAAATATTTTGCCTGGGTCCAGCCTAAAAATAAGGGTGTAAGGGATGGTCTTCCATGCTTGCCATCCTATCACCTTACTCCCAAGATCTAGAACTCAGAGCCATACTATTAGTATGAGAAATTGAGGTCAGAGAAGCCTCTATTGTCTGGCCTGCAAACCAAACCCCAATTTATAATGTTGTCACTACAGGAAAACATGTTCCAAATCTCAAAAACTGAACTTAAAAACTTTTGGAACAAAATCCATTCATAAGCTGGAGGCTGCTTAAAGTTTACTTTATGTATAAGATAAGGTTAAAACATTTTATTGCCTTATAAAGAAAATATGTCCTAGTCCTCTCAGAAGGTTTGTATAAAGCTAATTAGAAGCAGATCTGCTGTAATCACCAAAAGTAAGCAATTTTAAACACAGATTCTTTACAATGCTATGTGCCAGACAAATAGATTTCCTTCTGTGCCAAAGAACCTGATTTGTTGCCATTCTCCTGTGATTAAATGGAGTTCCTGCCTCACACACAGGCGTTCGTCAAACACTCCCGCCCGCCCACGGGGCTTCCCAAACTGGGACTGCTGGCAGGACTCTGGATGCCTGCATGGAAACCACAGCCTACCCTGGACATTCCTCGGGTTTACTTCCCCCGTGGGGCCTTACTTCCAACAGAAAAGAAGCGCAGCTCAGAGCAAAAGCAAAACCAGACGCATGCAAGAGTAAGTCGGGGAAGAAACCACTCTGGGAGAAAGGGGGTGCTCTTGAGCTGCAGGGCCGGCTCTCTGGTGCGGGAGGAACTGGGGTGGGCTTAACTTTGAGAAACAGCACGCAGACCTCCAGCCCAAGGATCACCTGAACTTCTGCCTAAAGCTTGTAAGAAATAAGGAGACACTGCTAGTTGTAGGATGGGAGGAGGCACTTCTGCAATCAATGACAATACTACTAGCCTTATCTTATCTACAGAATAGGGAACTAGGACTTACTGTACTAGCATTAATAACTTACTGCGATAACAAAATGACAAAGGCAACTTGGCCTGATAAAGTGAATGCCTAAAAGGACTGCGAACCAGGCACTAGCATGGACAACCAATGCGTGAAAAAGAATACAAGACCGCTGAACATTTTACACGTAACAAATTCTGGATCAACAAAGTTCTAGTTTACTTTCACGAAAGATGCCTAACAAAAGAGAAATCGGAATAAAAGGATATTAGTGTCTAAGAAACTGGATTTTTATTTTGAGGATACAGAGATTAAGAAATGGCTTTCAATAACAATTTTCCTAATTTTAAGTCTATACTTATTAAGCACACAGTTTTAGAAAGGGGAAATTAGAGAATTTCCCCAGAATGGGAAGTCTTACTGTTTCTAGTTCTTTCTGAGTTTCATCTTCCATTCTCCTAATGTCTTCCATTGTCAGATCAATCCACTTGTCAATCCAACAAAAAAGCTGGCGATGAAAGTTTGTAAATATCCTTTTTTCTTGCTTTTAAAACAAAGAAGAAAATGATTATAAGACGGCAAAACTCTAACATTTATAACATATTAACTTTATATGCCCCAATTAACCCATGAAATCTACATATTCTTGGTTTGAAAAGACCACTATTTCAATTAGTGAAAATCTTAATTCCGTCCTATTAACATTTTGTAAAACAAAATAAAAAGAAAAATCTCCCTTTGAAATGTGAAACAGTCCTTGCAAAAGCAGAATGATTTACCAGAAACTGAAAACAAATGTGGTGGGCATTCTGATCCAACACAAACTCCTGCTGGACCCGACTTATTTTTACCTTTTTCTAATGTCAGTGACTAAAGGTCAACTCAATTTCTTCTGCTATAAAACCATACACTGTCATTCTTAACTTCTCTGCAATTCAAAGAAATATTGTGAGGTAGAATACAACATGTACTTAAAGAAGATAGTCCTGGGTTCTTTAGAATAAAGTGTTTTATTAAATTAAGAACTCTTATATACTCTCCATTAATTTTTCTGCTCTATTGTTACTAGGTACACACACACACACACACATATATATATTTAGTGGCTTTAACGTATATAATTAGTGGCTTTAATTGCTGAATTATTTAAGTTTTACTACACTTTCCCAAGAAGCGAGAAAAGTGCAATGAACAGTGAATAATACTTTAGTATGTTTGGACAATCGACTTAAAATTTTTTTTCCATGAACAGGATGGACTTCATCAATTACATGTGTACCTTCTATTTATCAGAACTGGATTATTAATCTATTATTGTGATCCAAGAGGAAGAAAAGAAGCCAATATTTACAGAGTGCCTACTGTGGCCAACAGCAAGCAGGCCCAAGAATAATGAAAGTTTCCAGCGCTTTAAGATCCATTCTTTTTTTAAACATCTTTATTGGAGTATAATTGCTTTACAATGTTGTGTTAGTTTCTGCTGTATAACAAAGTGAATCAGCTATATGTATAAGATACTTTTTAAAAAAAAATGTTAGAGCAGTTACAGTTTAAAAGTAGAAAAGTTACGGTGAAACTCAGATGCAACTAGTTGTGGGAAGTTCAGAGATATAACAGGGGCCTCTATATAATGATAACGGAACGAACTATTCACCCTATAGGAAAATTAAATACCAAAGAAACTTTCCATGTTCCTCACACGTTTACAACCATGTGTCTCTATGCAACTGCAATTCTCCCCTCTTTCTACATCAAAATACTTGTGTTACTTTCAGTTGAATAAAGAAGACATAAAAAAGAGGTAATTAGAATTTGTATCCTCAGATTATGTCACCCTAGGTTCAGCGTAACTATTCTCAGTGAGGATCTCTGAAGAAGGCACAGGGCACAGAAAGTGTGTGTCAGGAGAGACCTGTGTGCAGGGGCTATCAGCTGAACTGGGACAGAAGAGCCTCAACATCAAGGCGTGGCCTCTCCCTCCAGCCAGTGCCAGGACCCCAGGTCTCCTTGGAGACATGCTGGACGTGGAAAGGGCGCTCTACAGAACAGCTGGGCAAACCATCAGGAAAGCACTCTGCACCAAAAACCGCTATGCTTTTCTCCAAAGAAAGCCCCTTAAAACCTCTGCTGGCATCTGTTTTTGCTGTTTGTAGGCAGAAAAAGGAGCGCAGAGAGGAATTACACAGAGGGGCAATAATTTCACCTAAACGAGAAGGAAAAAGTGGCAAAAGAGAAAATATACCATTAATAGCTACTTCAACTCTTAACCTAAATTTAAGTCACCACCCTCTGAACAGACTTTACCTTCTGAATGAAGTTTTCTACTTTGCTTTGCAGTCCCCACCACTTGAATTTGATGGTCACCAGCTTATAGGCACACATCTGAGGACAGTCAGGGTTGCTTGCCAGCTCCTTCTGCATGAGGAAAATTGAAAATGGGCAATCGTGACTTAAAATTGACTGTTGCATAACAACATCACAGACGTACATGAAGAAAATTACAATCTCATATGTGTTTAATTCAGGTATTTGGAAATTTGAAATCATTTTAGCAAAAGCAGCAGTATTCCCCTGCTGCAAACCCTCCTTCCACAGACCAAGTTACTTCCTGGCTCTACAATTTAATAGGCGCAGTGCTCGGCCTCAAATTACACTATTCATATTTCACATTAAACACCAAATTCAATTCAGTTCATACCAATAGTGAGCCTTTAATACCTAAAGGTTCTCATAACACCATTATCGCACTCCCACCGTGGATGTGGTGAGGTCTCATCCATTTTATTGAGCCTCAATAAAAAAACCATGAGGAAGATTAGTCATCATCTTGCCTTCAAACACTGGCAAGTGGAGGGACAGTGTTTTTTGTGTGTTTTTTTAATTAATTAATTTTTAAATTTTTGGCTGTGTTGGGTCTTCATTGCTGCGCAGGCTTTCTCTAGTTGCAGTGAGCAGGGGCTGCTCTTCGTTGCGGTGCACAGGCTTCTCATTGCAGTGGCTTCTCTTGTTGCAGAGCACGGGCTCTAGGTGCGTGGGCTTCAGTAGTTGTGGCTCGCGGGCTCTAGAGCGCAGGCTCAGTAGTTGTGGTGCACAGGCGTAGTTGCTCCGCAGCATGTGGGATCTTCCCAGACCAGGGCTCGAACCCGTGTCCCCTGCATTGGCAGGCAGGTTCTTAACCACTGCACCACCAGAGAAGTCTGGGGCACTGTTTATTAACTGAGGTATTTTTCAACCGAAAGGGGGGACATTTAAAGGGATGTAGCAGCAAAAGTGATCTATAACTATCAAGTATTTGAAGGCAAATTCCATACATCTGGATTTTAACTTCCATAAATGATTACACCTCATAGTTTAAATGTAATAGGGAATCAAATCAAGAGTTAGGGTAAAAAAGGAAAAATATTAAAAAAAAAAAGAGCAAGGGAGAGAGATGGGGGACTATATGGACAGAAAAAACAAAAAAAATGTTCGCAATTTACTTTCATAAGAAAACATGAAAAAGCAATTAGAATTTGGATCCCCCAAACATGTCACCCTAGGCCCAGAGTATAGAAACTTACTCTGGATTTTTAGGTTCTGCATGCATGCATGAATAAATAAATAAATAAATAAATAGGTAGGTAGAGAGAAGGAGAGAGAGGAGGCAGAAAAGGCAGAAGAGGAGGGAAAAAACAAATACGGCAAAGTGCTAACAACTGTCCAGTCTAGGTGGAGGTGTTTACTGTTCTACGGGTTTTATGGCTGCCTCTGAAATTTTTCATTATAAAAACTGGGTTGGGGGGGATTGCAAGCTATAGTATTGCTGATGATTTCTGTGAAACTTAGTGCAGGCTACTGTCCTAGTAAGCACAATATACTAGCATGTTTACTTGGGGGAGAGGGGTGAGTGGTGTGGGAGGGGTGAACCAGGAGCTCACGGCACACATCAGTGTCTTCACCACGGACCCACTTAGCACCACTGTTCTCCCAAGGTGGTATATGCGGGAGACCGATCCACTCCCGAGCTGACCGAGGAGAGAGCCTGGGACGGGCCCAGAGCAAAGGCAGCCATCGTCCTGCCTCTGGAGCTCCCAGTCTAGCATGGAAGGCAGGTATGGTTCAAAGAATCCCAGGTGGCAGAGGCAAACTGCAGGTGTGGTCTAGGGAAAGGGCCATCCAGTAAACTCTCAGCCCCAGTTCTGGTGTAATTCCAAGAAGAAAGCTATGTCTCAGGACTGTTGTAAAGACTAAATAAGGCAGAGTATGCTCCGTGCTTAGTTGGTAGGGCTCGGAGCTTAAAACAGATTAGTTCTCCCTCCCTTATTCTTTCATAGAGTTGTACCTACCACCGTGAATTTGCAAAACAATTTTAAAATAAAGTTTCTCAAAAGAGTAGAAAGTTATGGGGACCCTTTTTATAAAAACTAAGTTACAGAGTGAAAAGATGAAGCAGCCTTTTACAAGCACTCTTCCCGTTTCCACCACTGTTCTTAGCTTCACACAGCACTCAAATTGCAGTGCTGGCGTCAGTCACACCGTGTGCCACTGTCGCTTCTTGTCAGCTTGCACTCATGCACACACCCCACTTTCAGTAAGTTCGTTGTGTGTGCACAAATGTTACTTCCGTTCAGCCACACGTCCATAAAATCTTAAAATGATGAACTTCTAGGTCGTATTCTAAAACCGCAAGATTATTCTTCATTGACACAATCGCAGCAACCAGACCACATTTTCCCCCCAAACCCTCAATAATGTTCCAGTGTCAAGTGAATTCTATGATACAATATATGAAAAAATTCTATTTTGGTATTATTGATAGGACTCAAAGTTCTGTAGAGTCCTGCATGACTGATCAACTTTTCTCAGAAAATGTCTTCTGTAATAACATTTCACCTTCTGAATAATGACCTGGTACATGGATTAAATCAATGAGGCAACACCACAAGCATTTAAATACAAACATTACATACAGCAAACTGTCCTTCTGTAGGTGAGTTCTATGGCAACAGAAGGACTTGGCTAGCTCAGCTCTAGTTTTCCAATTTCCTTCCCATTAAACAAGAGTACCAATGTGAAAATTCAGCATGGATGTGTACGTGTGCACATGTGCGCACACACACATACCCATACTTTATGAACAAGTTTAATTCAGCAAGTATTAAGCGGGCACCATTTACAATCCAATTTGTGCTAGGTGGTATTAGAGGACACACATGTGGTTGGTAGAGAGGAGAGTGACTATGTATAAAAATAATGATGAAACCACTATCCTTGTACCAACAATCCCTATCAGAAGAGACACACCTCTGTTGTGGACACTGTGGCCCCAGACTAAAATCACATATTTGTGACTCCCCCTCTCGTCCCTGACCTGCAGACCCAGCACTTAAGCTGGGCTCTGGTGTCTCTAAGAGCAGTCCACAGCCTTCCCCAGGATGTAGCGAGCTTCTCAGTACCCAGCCTTGTTGAAATAATGACAAGGTTGGTCTTTTACAGATCATTTTTTCCATAAGCAGAGAGCCAGAGTGGAGGTACTCTCTCATCCAATGAGTGTCACTGACATGAAACTTTCACATGAAATACAATTTGGGTGTATGTAGAATAAGGCACTTAAAACTGTGAGGTACACCTGCCAAACGGTAGTGCTAGACTCAGAGTAAGGGGACTTGGGTTGCAGTTCCCATTATGCAAAGTAACTTCCCATGTAACGTGGGCAGGATCCTTTACCTCCCCAGGCCTTAACTTCTCTGTCAGTAAAAGCAAAGGATGGGCTCCACTAGAGCTTTTCATCTTCCACTGACGTGCCACTAAAAGCAGGGGTGAAGGAGTTGAGTGTGAGGGTCGGGGTTGGCCCAGGGCTGCAGGGGGTAAACTCATGTCCCTGACATTCGATGGCTTGTCTTACAACTTCCTATAATTTTGCATTTTATTCTATAATATGCTTAGGCTTAACAAAATAACCTCCTGCCCACCTACTCAGGCTGAAATTTCCTCTTGACTGAGAACCTCTGATGCACCACTGATTAGTCCTAAGATACCTTCCAGATGGAACATTCCAAGGTCCTATTAATTACGGGCTACTGAGAGCTTCCTTCTCAAACTCCAAATCATTGGACACCTTGTGCTAAATGAAAACCCTGGGTGTTTCTAAAACACCAACTCTTCAGAATTTCCCCACCGTTTTATAAAAACAGCAGGATGAAGCATGGTTCTAATTAAAGAGTAAGCTAAATTTAATACACACATGCCTATACCAAACTGGGGCTCCAAGAACAAAGCACACACACGTGACTTCAATAATTACCCAAGTTTGTTTCTCACATTCTTTCTAGTGACTTTGGCAGGCTGCTCAAGCCAATTAAAGTACTACTGGTAATTTACAAAGTAACACTGGTCTATAGCATTTAGTTTAAAAACTATAAGTGATGGGACAACAAGAACCAGTTCGCCGAGCTATCTTCCATGGATCTAAAATGTACATTCAGTCTCAATTTGATTTTTCTTTTCCATCCAATTTACAATTATTAAAAAAAAAAGTGCAGGGAAGAATATGTAAACCAATTAAAAAAAATAAACAAGTGAACAAACAGCCTGCTGCCTTTATTTCTTGGCCTAATTCTCCACAGTATCAATACTCTAGTGTGAGGTACAGAAGGTGACTTACAGAAACATAATCTCAAAGATCCCCAGGAGAAAGATGAGAACATAGAAGCTATATATTTTCATCAGCTATCATTATTAATATGTGTGTGATATTTAAGGTCTCATCCAACTCTAAAAATGACTTATGCAATTCACCTCTTAATCTGTGCTATGGTCTTAAACTAGTGACTAAATTAAGAAAATAGCTTTAAAAGTCTCTTTTGGGACTTCCCTGGTGGTGCAGTGGTTGAGATTCAGCCTGCCAAAGCAGGAGATGCCAGTTCGATCCCTGGTCCAGGAGGATCCCACATGCCGCAGAGCAACTGAGCCCATGCGCCACAACTACTAGGCCTGCGCTCTAGGGCCCACGAGCCACAACTACTGAGCCCATGTGCCACAACTACTGAAGCCCGCGCGCCTACAGCCCATGCTCCGCAACAAGAAAAGCCATCGCACTGAGAAGCCCACGCACTACAACAAAGAGTAGCCCCCACTCGCCACAACTTGGGAAAGCCCGCGCACAGCAACGAAGACCCGACACAGCCATAAATAAATAAACAAATAAATAAAAGTCTCTTTAATGATGACACAGAAAATAGTAAACTTGACTACATGTGGTAAATAAAAGGTAAAATTATCCTTTTGGCATAATCTTTCTGGGGTGGGGTCTGACACTACGTAATTAAAAAGTTTTAAAGCTGCTCGTATCCTATATATACCATATACCCTTTAACCTGATAATTCCACTTTCAGAAATGTATCCCAATTCATCAGGTAAGAAAATAACACTGTAGATTACAGCAAAACCTTGGACTTACTAAACTCAACACCCACTGAAAGAGAGTTGGTGAAATACCTCATAGTTCTTCCAGTCAGTCGGCTACTATGCATACAGCCATTAAAACCCATCTTTTCAAAGAATGTGAAGAAAAAAAAAATCATAATATGAATATAAATAGGTATCTATGTATAATATAAATATCTACAGCAAAATAAACTGTGAATTAAGAAATATAACAAATAGCGGTAATGCTGAGACTACAACTGACTTTTATTTTCAAAACTTCATAAATATGTATTATTTTATAATCAGAAAAAAAAATTAACACGCTTGAAAAACAGACTCTAAGAAAGTTTTTGCCTTCAGCTGAGTATTTTAGGACAAAGATTTACTTCGCCCTAAATTATCTGGGTACTATTTTAAATCATTCATCTTTGACTATAAACAATCTAAATATTTTCCTGCTTCTTTTCTTTTTGATGTTTCATAAATCAAAGCTAAACAAAATCAAGCTAAAAGCTGAATTAAGATCTTTAATACGTAACTTTAGTTCAGCCCACATTTAATTTTTCCTCATCTTAAACTTCTAAAGCAAAAACAAGGTATACATGTAAAGTATTATCAGCTTCAGAGAGAGTTATCAGAAGTAGTCCTGTGAAAAAATGTGTAACCTTTAAAAAAATGTGAAAAATCTCAATGGGACAAGTATTTGCGACCCCACATTCAGAGCAGTGTTTCAGAATCCAGAGGGCCCAAAGGACTTTCAGCTTGTCTGCCCAGCCTTCAGGGGGCTCGCTGCTGGCGCAAAGCAAAGTTTCCTCTTTGGCCTTAAACAATACAAATGTTTTCTGATTCTTTCCTCCTTCATCATTTGAAAAAATAACCCCAAAGCAAATAAAGGCAAAATCTGAATTCAGATCATTCACACCTAATTCCAATCCAGCCCAAACCTAACACTTCCTAACCTAATGTAGCAGTAAATAAAATTATTCTACTAATGAAAATACAAGTTTTATACAGATTATAGCATGAAAATTTTAAAAAACAATTGAAAATAAAAGGTAAAGAATGGTTGGTCACCAAAAGATAAGAATCAGAAGTTCTATAAAAAATAAAGTCATGGGCTAACATAAGAACCCAAAATGATCACCCATCTCTACACGATTTAAATTTCATCTGTAATACTAGCTCGTTGTGAAATGTTTCCAAAATTGTATTTAAATAGTTTGTGTATTCACTGAATTCCTTACATTTCACTTTTCTAACTATAAATGAAACCCCTAAGCTCAAATCATGTTTTTAATTTAACGACACATATTAGGTTACTCTGAGGTATGTGGATGAGGCCTAAGGGAGAGTAATGTATACTGAAGCCACACAACGTAACTAAACAAAACGCAGGGTGTTTAATTGGAATGGTGAGCAATCAGCCCATGCTCTCCACAAGAACTACTTCCTCGTATCTGTGACAAACAAATACATACAAATGCAAAAGAGGGGGAAAAAAAACCACCCAAAGGCATTCTGCAAACTCATTTCCTAAAAATGTAGTCCTCTCACAGCTTCATCCTACATGTCAACTGCACATACACTTTTTCCTATTTAAAATGTGTTGGGATAAAGACAGAATAGGTATAAGCTACATCTAACCAGCGTTAATATTTTGCAAGGACACAGCAGTTTTTATAAGGCTCCCTTCATATTTCAATTTTTCAATTTTAGGCAATCTGAACGCTCAATTTCAGCTGCTGATTTCATAATGTTAAGTTTCCAACCCAGATTTCACTAAGAAAGTTAAAAATAAATGCACTGCTGGGGCTGTTGCCAGTGCACCCATCAGTAAATATCAACACAAGATTACAGAATGTATGTGGAGTATGCGTACTGAAATTTCAAGCAAAGCCTGATGCTACAATTCACAGCCATTCCCTCAATTTGGTTTAGATTTTGGTAGCCATTTGGACAGACCAACACTGGACATTATATTCTCTGTAAGTACATGGCAAGTCCAACACTGATTTTTATTTGGTTTAAGATAGTTAACTTGAATTCAGCGAATACTTACTAAGTATCTGTAAATATCTACTATGAGCAAACCCCGTGCTCAGCACTGCACATATCAAGTGAGCTGGACACAGAGCCTACCGCTGAGAGTTCGGAGAGTGACGGGGGGGACGAGGAGCTGGGGGAAGGAAGGGAGCATGAACCCATGAACCGTCAGGTGGCGACCTGACGCAGGACACACCAAGCTCCATGAGCAGGTCATCAACAAAGGACTCGGAAGGGTTCAGGGCAGGAGATTCCTAACTGGTTGGGCAAATGCTAACTGTTAAATGGGAGAAGTAAATGTGAGATAAAGTTCAAAAGATTAAACTAATCGTAGGTTAAACTAATTTCACAAAAATAGACAGTAAAGCTTACTTACTGCCTGTGAGAGAATGATCAGTCACATTTTCCATGCCTCCAAACTTAGTATTTTTGTAGCTCACACCCATTTTACTAATCAGAACTTTACTAAGCATGTGCTTCATGCCTGTGTCCAATTACTTCCAGGAGTGACACCAGGTACAACTGAAATCACAAATTCACGCTTCAAGTGAAACTCATGAAGAAAACTTTATGGCCCTGACAGTGTCAGGAAGACACTCCGCAAGAGGCCCATCCTGTCAAATCACTCCTTGAACCTGAGTGAGACATACCATCCGTCCACGCCTAGTCCTTGGGCTCTGCCTGAGAACAGAGGCATTCGGTACCGAGATAAAGCTAGAACTAAACATGTACCGCTCCTGGGGCACTTAGCTTCTGGAAGACACAGAACGGCTTTTTTGGTGTCCTCTTAGGAGTTGCATAGTTGATACATACTAAGGGCAAAATGCCTATTTTTTATACTGAATTAAAAAGCTAGTTGCCAAACCAAGTACTCAAAAAAAATGAGCCATGTTCTAAGGTCTGCTTTAGTATACATAAGCCACAGTGTGGTCAACTAGAAACTAATTATTAAGCCTCTTTATACCACCCACTATGGGTTTCAAATGTGAGATTACAGGGAGGGAGCACGTTTAAAATGCCTTCACATCCCTCCTGGACTCAGAGCCAGGTCTAGATGAAGACACAGGAGAGCGCCCTCAGCCTTCCTCCTTGGGCGGCTCAGTAAGAGACAATGCTCATTAGCCTCTAGAGGACGAGGATGGATGATCTGGGCTGCTTTCCTGCCGGTCTCTACCTCAGAGATTTCCACAGAGGGGTTTCAAATTCTCCCTCATCCCCTACTTCCATTCTTCCCATCCCCAGCCAACAGAACCTTGTGGTATCTCTACTTTAGGCCACAGACAACCAAAACTGCCTTCTTTTCACAGGTGTGGGGGGAGAAGAGAAAGGAGTCTTGGCAGCACAGCAGGAAACACATCAGCATCCCCATAACCCAGAGATGGCTGCCCTCCACCGGCTTGGAGAATCCAGAACGGCCTCCGCGGTTAAGTCCAAAGGAATCTAAAGCGTGACTGCGCAGGCGAACTGTACAACAAACTGCTCTGCAAGACCAAGCTCCAACTGCCAGAGCTTTTACATAGAATCGAATTAACTGACAGAGAAGACTAACTGCACATGTCTTTATGATTAGAAAGAGAATATTTATATAAAGATATATAAAAAGATAATATAAAAGCCACCACAATTTCTGCATCAACTTCTTTACTCGACCTGATCCCCTAATACCCCAATGTTCAGACACCATTGAGTCTTCTGAAACATGTCAAGCACTGTAAGGGCTCTGCAGATGCTTTGGCAAAGCCTCTTACAAAGACCTTTACAGGCCTAATTATTAACTATCATATATATGTAGACACAGAGGCTGAAGTCTTCATGAGGCATCTGGATTAAATGAAGAAAAAAATGAGACCTTGCCATAATCTTCAAAAGTGTTGTTTCAGTTGGTTAAAATGACAGCTCCTCACCTCATCAGAGAAGGCAAACTGGAGAGCTAAAGGAATCCACATGCAAATGGGTAAACCATTGGTATTGGTAGTCATACCAACATCACAACCCCCGAAACATAAAATGAACCAAAACATGGACACATGCACACACACACGCACATGCATGTGTGGTGCTACACAGAAGACATTTACATCCATGAGAAACGCACAATTTTGCCTTGAAGCCAAAATCTTTATAGGTCATAAATCACTCTCCTATTACTATGCAGAGTCACTTAATCTTAAGTGTTGAACCCTAAATAACAAAATATAATTCACATGCTCAGATTTAAAAAATTCTTTTTTTAGAGGGAAAATGAATACGTATACAACTAAGGTCTGCACCTCTGGGTTTGTAGTTTTTAAAAAAATTTTAAAGTATGTATCATACCATAAACTAAAAAAAAGTCTGTACTCCTAATACATACAGGTAATATGAAAATCGATTCCCTGGCAATCCCGTGATCCCCTGCTAGCAAAGGCTCTCTAAACTGTGTGGCCTCTGCTTTATGGCTGACCCGAGTCAAGCACTCATTAAGCATTCATAACCACGAGGGGTAAGGACAGGTGAACCAGGACACGTTCGACAGTCCCCAGACACCAGAACCAAAGGAACCCTGGACACTAGACAAAGAAAAGGAATAACTGTGTCATAAATAGGGTAGCATATTCACTGACCTCATTAACCCCAGGAGATGATAGAGGATTTTTATTTCCAAAGACAAAAGCATGACAACAATGATAAAAGCTACCATTTATTGTGCACTTCCTCTCTGCTGGGATTATAACATTCATTATTTAGTCCTCACACAAACCTGAGGCAGTTACTAATATCATTCCCATTTCAGAGGTGTGGAAACCGAGGTTCAGAGTTAGGGTTAAGTTATTTAAGTCACAACTTGTGATAGATTCACGATGGGTTTTTAATGGATCTCCCTTAGTGCCACTGTCACCTAACAGATTCCCTGACCACTGGAAACGTATGACAGGTATTAAGAGAAGTATCAAATTCTGGAAAATACCACGAATAAGAGAGCCACACAACTGCCATGATGCAGGAGGGCAAAACGGTGCAGATTGGTGAGTCGGGGTCTCTGGATTAAGAGCCAGAATCTGCTATGTCTCCATCCTTTACACATCTCTGTGACTAGCACTGAATCAGGTGCTACAGAAATGGCAGACGTTTCTCCTGTAACTATTATTCATGTTTCTCTGGCCAAGTTTCTAATCTATAAAGTGAAGCAGCTGTATTTACCCCACAGGAAGGTTGTGAAGATTAAATACAACCTTGTCTAATGCCTGGCACCAAAAAAAGGCTTCTTTTCCCTCATCCAGTCTGGTGCAGACAAGCATTAAATACTGCAATGATTCAGAAGGAAAATATCACTGTGGGATAAGTAAGGGAAAGTTTCAAAGCGATCACGGGGTGTGCACTTAGCTGTGACTACCCTTTGGAATGTGTGCTGGTAAGGTGAGTCTCTGCTGAGGGGCATGGAGGGCCTCTGGAGCGGCAGAGGAACCACCAGGCAGCACTTAGACTGGAGCATTCTTCTATACGATCCTGGGTGAGTGGGTCCAGAACTGGGTTTCTTCTTCCTTTTTGCCTTAAGTACCATGTATTTCTTCCCTATTCTCATACTTCAGAAGTATAGAAACCTTCAACTATTATCCTTCCCTGGTGCTCCCTTTGGTGCCAGGCAAATAGGGCCTGCTGAACAGCTGCAGGAGATGCTGATAAGAGCAAGTCAGTCCACAGGTTCCTGTTTTTCTATATGTTGTATCATCAGCTAGTCAATCCTTCTTACTCTTTAGTTTCTATCTCAGCAGTAAGCGATGCTTGTAAGGCCAGTGTTAAATCTCAGAGAAAGACTTCTCCTCTGACTTACTCTTGACTACCTGAGTTATTTCTGAGATCACAGTAACTCACTGAAATTCAGTTAAACAGTAACCCAACTTATGAGAGTAGCTGCACCTACTATCTTTTGGCTTAAGTCAACAACCGACAGGCAAATCGGTAGAATGGTATCACTACCAGCCAGCACTCTCCCTGAGAAGTAAGCTATTGTTTAACCCCCTCACCACACACACACACACATGCACACACGCGCACACACACGCACACACACACAAAATGGGGCAATAATTTGCTATACTGCAACCTGAAAAAATGCAAAATTTCACAATTTCTAAAAATGAAACCTATTCTAGAATTTTAAGTAACCATTAATGGATAATACAAGACAAAGCAATGTTAGTTAAAAAGGTAAAAATCATAAATAAAAAAGCAGTAAAACTCATATTCCAAGTTCCTAAAGGTTGGAAATCAGGTAAAAGTCATAGTGTCAAACTACCCTTGCTGCCTGTTATAAAACTGGTTAGGAGGTCCTACAGGAAAGATGTGCACCCAGACACAATAGCCCACCACATAATATAGCATCACCTTTTCAAGTTTATACCTGAAAAATTGACAATTTGAAGAAAATTCAATATTTAATCCACCTCCAAGTCTCAATTTCATGGCCCTCTATTCCCTGAAAAGTATCATCAGCTAAAGAGCTGGTACTTATTGGGGCCAGAAGGCCTTTGAGAAGATATGGCAACCTTAGAAGCAGACACCTGTCTGCTCTAGCATAGCACTCTCTTTTAAGGCCAGTGTTAAATCTCAGAGAAAGGCTTCTCCTCTGACTCAGGCTGAGTTCTAAAGTTCACAGTGAGAAATCTTGAAAGGGGTGGGGAATTTTTTTTTTTTTTAATCCATGAGAGTAAATTTAGAACATGCATACTGAACTTGTTCCTTAATTTTTTTTTTAAGTGACATATATCACTTTCTGGGTATTAAAAGTCTCTAGTCATGGCCATTAAACTGAGAGAATCTTGAACCAAACTCTATCCAGAGAACAAATGTGAAAATAATTATGAATCATTTCTTATAGAAGAAAGTCAGACTTATTCTTCATTTTAATTGATGTGCAAGACTGTCCAAAACAGTCTAACACCCATGGAGAACCACTCACTGGGTTCTTCTTGTGGGGCTGTTACAGTAATCCCCTATCTGCAAGCAACAATTTGAACCTAGACATCATTTATCGATGACCTGTGACTGGCTTCAGCATAAACAGATTGGTTACCAAGTACAACCCTGTTGGCGGAAAGTCTGCTCTGGGCATGTTTAGGTTTTTATGCTCCTCTTCTCCTGTCAAATTAGCTGTAATAACTTGCCATCAACACATTAAGCCTTCTCTAAGGGGCTGTCACTTAGTTTAGCGGATGTCTTTAAAATCCATTATATTTCTATAGCAATTTACATGATTACCTTAACATTGCTTTTCTTACTTTCATGAATAAAGTAAGGGTGTGCTTTTTATTAGAAAACAACTACTTGCCATCAAAATTGTTCTCTGGTGCCCTGCTTTCCGAAATATAACTATTAAAAGGCCAGGAACACGAGACCGGGGAAGGGGAACTTGTTCAGTTTTTACTAAGACTAAATTTAAACTATCAACCTTCACTTAACATGGATTTTTGTACTGCTTCAAGTCTCAAAAGAGAACATTACAATCCCCAAAGACTAAATCACTTGTCTCTTTTAAGAGTTATCAGAATAGCATTATGCTGAAAGTGACAGCCTGGCTCTGTTCTGTTTGTTAATGCAGCACAGACTTGCTGGCCAACTGCAACTGGCTGTGAGTCCTTATCGCAAATAAAACTATTTTTGTGCCATTTCTGTTTTTCACTTAAACGTCACCAGCTCTTCCAGACTCAGGACCTGTCAAGTGTTCTGTTGCCAAGACTCTGCCTGTCAGAAAGGTCAGCATCCAGTACCTTCCAGTTGGGTCCCAAAGGGCCTCTCTTGGTTTTGACTGACTGGAATAACGCTGGGTCTTCATCAGCTTTGTAGTCCTGCAAAGCAAAACAAAGTCAGAAGCAGAGAAGAAAACCAGAGAAAATTCTTTAACCTTGCCACAACAGCCCTTTGCAGCTACTAAACACATGACAGAAACTGACGGGGCTTACTGTGCTTTGCATAAACGCAGGAAAATGTTTCTATACGATATTAAGTTCTCAGTTTGGTTCTCTTTGCTTTAAGCTTTTACCTTGTGGCAAAACAACTACATAATAAAAAGTAATAAAAGTCCTGACTAACAGTCCACCATGACTGGTTGCTGGATAGCTATCTCTAAGAAATCTTCCAAAACTTTTCAACTGTTTCAGTATTTTGATATACATATAACCACACTCAAGAAATACAGCCGACCCATACCAGTTTTCACAACACCCATAGATGAAGACACTGGACTCTAACGCCTGCTGGAGAGCAACCACCATGACTGGGAACACCGATCAGAACCACAGATGCTGTGGCATCCCCTTGAGCCCTGCCACGGCTGGGTCTGTGGTGGATGCCTCAGTTAGGAGGCCAGCCACTCCAAAGCCTTGTTCGTGGAGAGCCATGGGTACACAGGCAAACCTTACGGACTACACTCATGTCAGCCCTGCAGTGCCAAGTGGGGTGAGCGAGGGCTTTACGACTCCATATGGGACTCAGTTATATCATGCCATAGGGAACAGCCCTAAAATCTAGGTTTTATAGGAGGTTTTGGTATGTAAATTCTGTTTCCCTTAATATCCTCTTTCTGATAGAATGGAAAACACGAAAGGAGTAAACCTTTTTAATCCCATCTGCTTTACAAAAGTTCTCTTGTCATTACACACATACATACACACAATCTACAGACAGAAATAAAAAACTACTTTTGAAGAGCTAACATCCAGATTTAAAAAAAGAAATGAGTTGTAACAGTAACAGTGAACAGAGGTCAGTTGAAAATACTACAAAAGGAGAGCCTCTTTCTTGAGCAGAATTTTTAAACCAGGGGTCCTTCACAGCATTTATGTAGGGACCTCATACTTTGAGAAAAATGCCCAGACAAGTCAGTATGAAAAAAAAAAATCATTGTTTTAGAGATAGGGGCAGTGCAAGCACTGAACACATGCCAAAGCATAATACAAACTTTCAAAATCAAAGAAAACATGCTGAGAAGCAGCCAATCAAGACTCAACAGTTATTCAGTAAATGCATATGACATGTTAATAATTCCTAAAGAGAAAGTTATAAATAAATTACGTGAGGAAGGAGGAAAGTGAGGTTCGGTAGACAACAAAACTTTAAAGAAAGATAACTGGGCAAATGTGTGACCTTGAACTCCTACTGCTGTCTTCTAAGAAGCTACAAAAAGGCCCCCCAAGAGGGTCAAGACGATTACACAGGCAAACTTGGCTGGCCATGCCGGGCCTTACTGCTAAAATACGCAACAAGGCGCAGCTACAGGCACGAGGTCAGTCAGCACTGTCCAGGAATGACAAACTGGGATGAGCCAACTGCAAGGAGTCAGACAACTGGAGTTAGCTGGTGTGTCTGGGCACATGAGCAGAAAGTTCAATTACTGTCAGCTAACACGAATTCTTAAATTCCAATTTAGAACCGCACCCTAAAAATTAACAACTTCACTGCTGACTGAGAAAAGAATCAACTGTACAGGTGGTCTCAAGACCTGGATTCAGTGAGAAATCAGCTGTCCTACTAACAAATACTTGTAACCCCATAACACATTTTCTTCTAGGTTAGAGGCTTGGAAACCCAGAGATAAACTCAGTTTCCTCCAAAACTGAAAATATTTAACATTATATCAAATAATCACTTTTGACATCATCTCCCTCGATTCAAGGTCTATTTATTGAACAGCCATCACAGAAAAGGTGCATTACATATGCAACATGCAGTGCACAGGATGCTAAGCTAAGAGGTAGTCTAAGGGATCTAAGGACACAAGGAGAGCCAACACCTGGTTCTGGCTCCTAGAAAATCAGTCTAGCTGGGAGCAAAGCAAGAGAGACAAAGAAAAGGTAATCGAAACCCCAAGGACTACATGTTGACTGCCAACACAGAATGGAGAGGAGAGTTATAGAAAGAATTGAAAGCAACCGACACCAGCCAAGGAAATGTATTTTTAAAATGAGTTTTAACATCATGTTTAAAAGTAGAAAAATCTTACTGGTAAAGAACACTGTGTTAAAATTTTTGATGATAAAATTTTAATTATCTGTATAATGCCCAGAGGTCTGACCAGTGTTTAACATTTAACAGTTCATCCCATTTGAAGGAAAAATACTTCCTTTTTTCTTTTTTACTAACTGGGGTGTGACCTTACTGTGGGCATGATGCTCAAGTTTTTGTTTTTTACAAAACCGAAGATATTATGGAGCCTGGCATGAGTTGAATAGTAAACACCACATTTCCTGAATCTAAGAGGCTGCCAGTTACAGGATGCTCCATTATTTTATGTACCATTAAGAAGGAAAACACTAAGCCAGTAAAACATGCCACAACTGGAAGACAGATCTGACAAAACAGAGACTGCAGAACTATCTCTGAGGATGCTAAACTCACCAGCTCCAAGAGAAAGAAAAAACAAAATCCACAAAACAAAGTGTACTCAAGTATCAGTAGGGCTGACAGTATACAATAAGGGTAGTACATAAACCAAGGCAGAACTAATTTAAGAAAAGCGAGCTTGGTCTAAAAATTGTATCAGCATAAATTATTTTCATGTAGAGGTAAACGAATTAAGGGGTGACTCACCCCAGGAGGTGGGTCTAAGCATGATTACAGCACCAGTGAATGTGAAAATGTAAGCAGTTGGATTAGATGGACTTTTGGACAACACTCCTTTCTCCTTCCTAACCCCACCCAGCTCCATACCAGGGCGACACCTTAAGGGATTTTCAATATCTATCTGACATAGATTAATTAACTGAAGAACATGGAATAACACTTTAAAAGTTCTCCACTCTGGACCTAATATACTGATCCTGAAAGTTTATTTCCGAGACTTCATTATTAGTGCTGTTTGCTGGATAACTTTTCTGAACTATGGATTCACAAAATTATAGAGGTGAACTGCACCTTGAAGACCACCCAAGTCGCTTCAATTCACAAATGAGGAAACCACAGTCCTCCAAGAAGGTGGCATGGCTCACCTACCTGAGGACTTGAACACAAGCCTTCTTACCCTCTGTCCTGGGCTCATTCTAGTCCAGCACACAGGAGGACAGCAGAAAAGTGTCCACAAAAGCCAGATAAGCAAAACACATTTCAAAAACACCAAGAAGCAGCAGCACCAGAGATACCAAAGTGGATTTTCCTATAAGGCATGAGTGTGTGCATATAAAATATCACACATACACATATATACATATATCTCCAAAGCTAAGTCTTCCCTCTCTGCTTTTTTCTCTTGAATACAAAGCAGCAAACATTAAGGATATACTGAAAATGCAACAAAACCCAATTATTAACAATAGCACCTTAACCTTGACAGATGAGGATAATGCATCTTGTCAAAACCTAGGAATTTTTTTGTGCTTTTTAATGTTAGTTTGAATACGTAAATGTTTAATCAGTTGAATTAAGTAGCAAGATATTAAAAAGCAGGGAGCAGGTGTGGTTTTAACAACCTCAGTTTTGTATCTCTATAACAAACATTTAATTTTTTGAACAGTATCTTTTTTGCTACAATTTTATTGTTGGGTAGCTAGTTTGGTCTTTCTGTATGTGGAAACCGGCCGATTTATATCCGTATCACAATGAACAAATATATTCCTTCATGTATGACAGTTTCAGCATACAGAATGCAACCTCCGCTACCAATTATAGCTGCAAATGAGCAATAGTGTGGAATGAGACAGCCTGCTGGCTTTGTTAGTATTCTGTCTCCTTTGGGATCCCGTGGGGAAAGGGGAGGCTCTGATGAAGAGAAGCCCTTGGCTCATGGTTTATTGTGCTTGCCACCAGCTGCAGACTTCTCATCTCATTAGTTCTTTTAGAATACTGTGGGTGAAGACAGCTGTAGCCTACTTGAGTCTTCAGCTCCTGGGTATTCTGAAGGATGAATTTGCTATGCACTTTCTGTAATCCTTGGGAAAAAAAAGAAAGCAAATTCACTAGGCCAAGGAAATGTATTTTTAAAATGAGTTTTAAAATCATGTTTAAAAGTAGAAAAATCTTATTGCTAAGGTGCACTGTGTTTAAAAATTTTTATGATCAAATTTTAATTGTCTGTATTAATGCCCAGAGGCCTGGCCAGGATAAGGAAGAGTTTAGTAAAACCATCATTATCAAGTTAGGTGTAATGTCCCCAGACACTGCTTGCTCCACCAGTGCTAGCGCCTGAACAACAGAAAAACACAATGGTATCAGCATAAGGTAGATTCAGATAAGTGTTAATACAGCTCTATTTAATTGAAAACTCTTATTTAAGTAAAAAAGGCAAGTCAAGACACCCTTTGGAGAACAAATAAAATAAAATATGGTAAATAAATGGATTACTGAGACTCCATGCTAGAGCCACAGATTACATTAATTAAATTCTTATAAATAACTGTTTTCTGTCACTGGAATACAAAAGTTGTGCTACCTCTTGGGTGTACATCTGTTACTCACTACAGTTCTCAATAGAAACTCTCAACAGAAACCAGATTCATTTTGAAGACAAAGAATATTAGTTTTATGAATCTTTTAGCATAGTGGCTGTCCCCCAAAATGCAAGTAAAAAATCTGTGCTGAGCCAACCCAATGTCCTCGAGCCAGACTGAACTCATGATTATAAATGGGGGAGTGAGGAGGTGATGGGGGTAGGCTGGTAAGAGCTTCTTAACAGCTTGTGGAAAAATCGAGATGAGCTCCAGATACCAGAAACTGCTTAAAAAACCATGCCTGGGGCTTCCCTGGTGGCGTGGTGATTGAGAGTCCGCCTGCCGATGCAGGGGACGCGGGTTCGTGCCCCGGTCCGGGAAGATCCCACATGCTGCGGAGCGGCTGGGCCCGTGAGCCATGGCCGCTGGGCCTGTGCGTCCGGAGCCTGTGCTCCGCAGTGGGAGAGGCCACAACAGTGAGAGGCCCACATACCGCAAAAAAAAAAAAAAAAAAAAAAAAAAAAAAACCATGCCTGGATTACCACAGGTGAGGTTACAGTGAACTAAGGAAAGGAAGAGTGCCCAATCCACATGCATTAGCAACTCCTTGACACCTGCTCTCCCCAAAGAGAAACAATCCTACAGGGTAAACAAAAACTTGAGAGAGATGTTAGGATCCTGCAGCCTGCTGTAAAATGCCTTCCTTTAGCACAAGATGATTAATTAGGTGTCTATTCAAATAGCTCAAAGATAATCATTAAGTTTAAAATGCACAGGTATTGCTGCTCAACTTAGCAAAGCTCATTTCTTCTAATCACATCCTAAAAGTAAAGACCAGGATGGGGGAAAGAGATGAATTAAACATGTAGATAAACAAGCAACATCATTTATTAGCACTGCCCTGTATTTTCCAGTACTGTGGCACTTAGAAAAAAGGAGTTCCCAGATCCTATCACCACTGACCCAGTGCATAGCTAACTGGAGCTGAGAAAACTCAAGCCAGACTCTAAAAGGGAAGCCCATTAAAAAAAAAAAAAAAAAAAAAAAGTTTGCATTAAATTTTGCAAGTAACAGAGGTGTAAAGAGAAAACATTTACTAACTTGTTTAAGAAACTCATTTCAACAGTTATTTTCAAATAAGCAGTTTTCTTTCCTATTTTTAATCACATCTCCCCAGTGACTCCTCACCCTTTCAGGTTCCCACATAGAGTACCATTAATGTAGTATAAGTAAATCTCATTAATTCAGGTCCTACCACCTTGGAATTCATAATAATTCGGACAGGGGCTAGACTGAAGTTTATCTTTGCATGATCTATGAAAAAAAGATTTGCTACACAAATTAATAGAGTAACAAGATCTCAGGAGGGCTGTTTAAACAGTTCAGAAGTGTTTTAGAGCAATTCAGAAGCATTCATTTGCATATAATTATTATGCTAATTACAAATCATTCTTATCTATTCATTAAAGCAGATTCCCAAAGGACCACTAATTGTCAATAACTTGTTGGCCTAGTTTCTGTTACTGAATGTACCTCAGAGGAACAAAACTGCATTAAAAAATATTCTCTAATTCAACACTCTCATTAATCCTTACTGGCTTTCCACCAATGAATCCTTAAAGCTGAATTTTTAAACAACTGCCCTGAGAACTGAGAAATGCAGTCAAACCTACACACCCAAACAGAACACTTTCTTGTAATCTTTTCAATCTCATAGAGACGCTGCACAGAGACCTGGGGTGGGTGAGCTTGGCAGACAGGGGAGGGGGACAGACGCTGTCAGCAGAGGTCTGTGCTGAAAGGTGGCCACAGCCTAGAGCACTGCTGGGCTAGAGCACAGCTAGAGTAATCGCCTCCTCCATTCCTTCTCATCTTGTCCGAATCACAGCCAGAGCCTGCCAACACTGTCATGTTTATGAAGGCAGACCCCCAAAGCCTTTGGAAGGTTGCAAATTGATAGAGAAAGAGAAAAAAACTCAGAATTTCAGTTACGAAAAGAAGTTACAACAAAAAGCCAGATGTAACAGACTCCATCTCCTACAACCTGGCAGGGAAGCTAAATAGTTGGGCTCCAGAGGCTGGGCTCCTGGAGAGCCCAGGGCTGGAGGGTACTCCCCAGCCCTCCTCTCAGGGGTCAGTAGGCTACTGGTTTGGATAAGCCTGTGTTTCATACACAAATATACAATATATTTGTTACTGTTACATTATATTTATTATTATATGTTTATATAGTATAGCATTTTAAAATGAAGACATTTTAAACTCTTAAAACCAATGAAACAAGTTTCAACATACCAACAAGTCAGTTTTTTTTTTTTAAGATGATTGTTAAATATATATTTTAAAATTAAACCGCGTATGCCTAAAACATAAACAATATGTTTAGGAAAATTCTGCTGAACATAAATGCATTTATTTCCTTAAATGACAGCAGATCACAGAACATATTACATCAAATTCCTTATAAAATGGGAACGTCCTTTTGAAAATTCACAGGGTGAGCCCTCTCCAGTAAAATGTCCATTTTGGTTCATGATTTGGGCTTCAGGCACAGCTGCATCTAAATCCCAGGACCCCATTAATTCCATTAGCACCAATTTAACAAACACTAAATGGGAAATAATTGCAGAAAAAATTTTTAACTTTTTTTTTTTTTTTTTTTTACAGCAAGAGCAAAATCTGATAAGCAGCATCATTCTTGCTACCATTTTAGGAAAACTTACTTATGTTCCAGGCACACACTTTCTCCTAGTTAACCCTCACAACCTTGGAACAAAGTTACTAACACTGGGGGTGAGGAAGTGAAGTTCCTTGCCCAAGTTCACGGTGGCTGAGCAGAGCCGGGACTCAGATGCTGCTCTGTGGACACCCAGGCACCACTAAACTTTACTGCAAAAATGCGATGTGATTTACACTTCATCACTTGATAAGACTCAAGTACCCTAAGGGATGTTTACTCCCATTCAGTCTAGAGAACCTCTCCTTGAGGGCTTTACACTGCTGAAAAGGGCTTTTATAAGGAATAGACTTTAAAAACTTGATTTGGAGCTGTTTATGCTAATTTCTTTAAAAATATCTGCCGTTAGCTGCTCAAAAAAAAAAACCATTTTCTAACTCTTACCAGACAATTTCTCCTCCCTAGGAACTACTTCACACCTGACCACCTCCACCACCCTCCCTGCTTTTTTTACTTTGAAATCATGGAAGAGATTAGAAGTAAACACCAATAACAGGTTCTAGTGGAAAAAGTATTTTCTGCAACATAAGCTTGTACACGCAGAGTTTTCAAGAGAAATTTTTAAATTCTTGCTAAGATTTAAGCAAGCATGAAATAAGCAATGTGCTCTTTTCCCACAAGAGGGCACTGCCATCCAACTATGCCTTCAAATACACAGGACATTCTCTAAATCCACCGCTGGATGCAAATCTAAGTGTTCCAGAGTACTTGACCATGTAAGGCAGCAGAATAAAGTGGGAAACATTTTCACATTTCTTTTTAATAAGAACCATGCTTACATTTATTTATATCTTCTTTGAGAATGGAGAAAAGAAAAAAACCTCTGTAACTCACTACGAAAAGGATCTTGACAATGATTTGCTTCACAGCACAGCGAAGGGAGATGAGATAAGCCTTTGACGAGTGAAGTTTCTTAAGAAAAAGCAAAAGCAAAACCACCACTACCTCAGAACTTGTACTTGAGTTGTTCTGTTTTTTCTCCAGAGGTCAAGGAGGCTACTACTACAAGTCAGAAGCTGGATCCCAGCTCTCACCTCTTTATGAGGCACACACTTTAATAAAGGGCTTTTGGAGCTCTTGCACGTATACCAGGGATAAGTTACACCCTTTCAAGATAGAAATGAGTGTCTAGGTTCATTCTAGTGGCAGAAGGGAGAGGTACTCTACTGGGTTGAGTGTCTGCTCATGCCAAGGAGACCTGAAGCATCTGGCAACCACAGGCTCCTCGCACTTGCTGGAGCCCGGCCACAGACTTCCAATAAACAAAGGCTCTCTTCATGGCTGAAGAATGGGGCAGCCACAGCTCTGGGAGGCAGAAAGCCCTTCTTAGGAAGTGAGAGGCAACAGCTGGAACAAAAGTAACATCTAAGATGCAGGCGCTTTGTGAAAGCTGTGAGCAAGAATGAACTGGAGTGACGGTCAGCGCTGACCATTTAGGGTTATCAGCTACCAATGGTTAATTCCGAAGTCTATTAGATTGACCCCAGAAGTGTCACTTTTGTGGCTCAAAAGCTGACAAATATTAACAATTTCATATGGTCTGATCAAATATTTAACTTTTTCCAGCCGAATTTCATCATGTTTCTGATTTTAAAGAGAAAAAATTTTAATCTTATAAAGATTATTTAGAAAGCATATTTTATGATTCTTACATTTCTTTAAAATTATGAAGTTTTTTTTTAAAGGCAGTGCAATAAAGCATATGTTGCCAAGACTATCTACTCAAATGTGTAACATCTGGGTACTGTCTCACAGAATGTCTGATCAAAAGAAAAGATATGCCCGAATCCTTCCTAGAGCACAAGAAACAAGCACTGCTTAAAAGTGTGACCAAAACTTACATGCCTAAATAAATTAAACCAAGTTTCATCAGCCTTCCATGGCTGACATTTAGGAAAAAAGTATGTTTAAAACGAGCTGTAACTTTAAAACAATACATACTCATGGTTTAAAACAATAATAAAGTGCCAGATTGTTCAATACTCAAATAATGGAATGGTGTTCAAAGTGAAAACAGCTAAATGGGTGGAAAAGGCAAGGCTTACATGTTCATTTCCAAAGGCAACCAAGATTTCAGGAAATCAGATACAGCTTAGCATACTTCTGCTCTCAACTAAAATGGGCCCACCAAAACACATTCGCCAAACAAATGGATCATAACCGGAGAACAAATGGTCAGTGCTGGAAAGAACAAGCAAAAAGCACAAACTTTAAAAGCCAATTCATTTTCCTGGAGACCACCATCACCACGGGACTCCTACAAGCGGCTTGGATGAGCCCAACAATCCCATTACTGCCTTTGGATACGCAATTAAACAGTGGGGGCTCTTCATTTAGTAAAGTACTAAACTCCAAATCTACCATCTAGTCAGCCTTTGAACCCGGACTTCGCAGGCACCCTGGAGCCCAGCACTGGTCTCTAACAGTTGTGAGAAAAAAAGCTCTTTGGTGGAGGGCACTTGACACCACCAGACTACACAATCAGAAAGAACGAACTCCAAGTCACTTAGAAACACTTTTAACATGTTCACTGATTAAGAATCTTGTAGGCTCTTCAGACAGATACAATTATTACTTTATCTGGAAAAATATTTACCACGCCAACACAGAGCAAATAGCAAGTTCCAATAAATGTTTGCTAAATGAACATGAAAATATATGAGTGGTGCTCACTGTTAAGTACCCACACCAAAAGACATCTTAGGGTCTCCAATCCTTCTATTCTGTTGTATGTATGCAAATTTCCAAATATGCCAGAGTTTAGCAGTTATGGATGGCGGTAACAAAGGCCACCGACGAAAGCTGCTATTTCCGGGGGCGAGAGAAGATGGATGGAAGAGCCAGCACTTGCTTGTTTTAAATAAATTGAGAATGCTCTTTATCAACATAATGCAAAGGAAGGAACAGCATACAGTGAGATGTTCTAGAAAAATAAGTCAGCAGCCCTGCTTTTGAGTCCATTGGTAACGTGGCTTGCGGAAAACTTACAGCACTTCCCTGAGCTGAAACTCCTAAACAGTAAAATTAGCGACTGGTGTGAATGTTTTGGGACCATGGCCTCCAATTGAGATTCCTTCTGCTTCCAAAATCCTAGAAGGAGAGTGCCCCCCTCTACAATGTTGCCCAGCAACAGCGTACTAGAGCACTTCCCAAGAGTGAGCAGAAATCACCTTAAGAGCTGGACAGAGACAGCCTAGGGCCTGGAAGGCTCTGACCTGGGAGGAGGAGAATTTACATCTCTAACAAGCTGCCCACTGGCAGACCTTGCTTAAAAGGAAAGCGTTTTGGCCAGAGTCCTAGCTAAGGTTCTGAGGGGCAAGCTTAGGACTTAGCCACAGCGTTCCCCAGAGGGCCTCAGGGGCCCTAAAAAGAAGCTTGTAACCTCTAAAGAACGTTCAGAGAACTGGACCAGTGGGCAGATCCAGCCACAACTGAGATCCATATATGTACGGCCTTGTGGCCGTGGTGGGGGTGTTCTCCAAAGGAGCCCAAACAAGTGGGGAAACTACGTAGGCTGGAATGGAGCAGAGGGGTTCCAGGCCCCACAAGGGAGTGAACTTTATGAGCAGCCCTGGCCTCTCACCTGGGAGTTCCTGTGTCCCTTGGGGTAGCAAGGAAAGAAGCGGGACTAGTGAGTGGAGCCACACTTTGCTCCAGGAGCTCCTGCTGAAAAAGCTGCTCAGGAGAAGTTTTCTACTGGAAGGAGATGGCACAGAGCCGTCTAGAGTCCAACAGTGGCGACCCAAGGAGCACAGCCCAGGGAGGGAGGTTTGGCTACTGGGGGCAGGCATCAGGGTTGAGGGCATAGAGCTCTGGGTCCAGAGTGTGAGATACTTCCTCCCCACCACTTCCCGGGGTGGACAATCACAAATGTGGAGGGAAAAAAAAGGACTTGGGGTAAACACGACATGGCAACCAAGGCAATTATACTCACGAGCATGTAAGGATAAGGACCTGAGAGTAACAAATGGGGCAGAGGGGGGTTAAAAAGGACAGAAGAATGAAGAGATATGTATGAAATCTGAGCTTTATCTTAAGAGCACAAGCTTCCTGGGTCACTCACAATGAAAGTGCCCCTCTGAGCTCTTTGAGGAGTCTCCACTAAGGACCTGATCAATCAGACCACACCTTGCACATCCTTTCTGTGACCCAGAAACAATATGGCATGTGAGTTTCTAGCTTGTGTCTCTTCCTTTTAGGAATACCATCTTCAGTGAAACAACACTAAGGTTAAAAAACTGGGCAACTCTTGGCTTTGAAATGCCTCATTTGGGAAAAATCTTTCACCTTTAATTAATACACCCTAAGATGATGAAAAAGGGAAAAAAATTATTCTCTCTTTAAACCTGCTGCATTTTAATTTGGCAAAGATCTATATTTTTCAACTATATGTCCCAAACTTTTATGCCATTAATATTTGCTTATTACTGACATCTAAAAAGCAGATGTTCAGCTTTATCAATTTTAGACCTGCGAGCCTTAAAAATTTGAATTGAACATTTATTTCCATGAAAAAAAATATAAATTATAAAAATAAAGTCCCATAGCAGTACTTCAGAGGAAGCATAGACTACAGAGGAAGGCTGATACAATCCTTTCCCGGTTACACATAAATACCTAAAATGTGGTTCCAATTTCTTTTTCTTTTCTTTTCTTTTTTTTAAATTGTGCTCATTTTCTTTCAAATTACTTCCAAAAACGAAGGTCTCTCTGATGTTAATCATGTGTACACTTCGGCTTACACTTTAAAGACTCTTCCTCTCCTGGGAAGTGACTTTTGTATACAAATCATGGAAAGCTACTTAGACAAAGTGCTGGAGATGATTAAAAGGGGCCAGATTCAAATTCATACCTTAAAAAAAAGCAGAAGCAGATGTCAACTGACTCATTTGTGTATATTTTGGAAATGAGTTGAAGATATACATGTGCATTTCATCAGGACATTTAAAGAATTCTCAACTTTTTATTGTGGTTATGTATCAACAACGACTTTAGAAATTAAAAATACTTTAAAACTTGTATTCTGGTGTTTTACGCTGGACACCTTGACTCCTCCTTACAATCTGATCTAACTGAAACACTTTTTAATCTGACAGAAAGGCATCTGCTCATTCAGAAAGGACACAGTTTTTAGAACTGAAGGCACGTCACATATACTTCATGATCCAGAATTAGTAAAGAATGAGCTAAAGTAGCATTTGTCCATTTAATATTTGAACAATAAAAACTTCATTTCCTCCAAACTGTCTCCCCATTGCCCTGCTTTTTTTTTCACACCACAGAGGAAGAAATCTGCAAATTCTCTTTGACTGATCAAACCTTTACTGAAGAGCTCTCTGCATGTCAGGCGCTGAGCATCTTGTTAGGTCCTAGAAATACAGAGATGATCAGTACAGTCCAGGCCCCCAAGGGGCACCCAATTTACTGAGGAAGGCTTTTCAAGAGTGATATCTGGGTTATATTTGAAATGAGGGAGGGGCAAGAAGCTGAGGGGATGGAGGAGATGTGGGGGCAGGGGGTGTGTTCTGATGGAACGTGATGTGCTCAGTGGCTGTTGCAATTACAAGCAGAAGGACCCTTCCCTCTAAAAGGATATAACATCTTAATACTTCACTCCAATGCCTCTTTCCACTAAAACAAGAAATCTGTTTTGCATGGTAGCCAAAAGAAATTGGGTGGGGACATTTAAGCAGAAATCTCAGACTGCTCAGCTTGTTTCATTAGGCAGTGCTGTTATCTTCTAGAAAATACCAGAGAATGGTGGCTATAGTAACAGTCCTATGCAGACTTCCCATAAGTCATCAAGGAAAAAACCAAATAACCCATAAATTTAAATGTATATATGATTTCTGTAGCAAATTACTCTGTGACTCTGCATCACACTGACAGTTTTTACAACTCCTTGTTCCTAGAGTTATTTTGACAATGTCATCCTTCTATTATGTAAATATGTCAAAGCATCCACCCAAGTATTCAGTTACACTGTGGGTCTAATCACATCCCTTCTATGCATGGTGAAGTACAGTGCATAAGCATGACCAAAACCCAGCAAGTCTATAAGGAGAGCAACCCAGCAGAGAGAGTTAAACGTTAAAAGCAGTCAACAGTTACTCTCAACTAGAATAACGTTCAGGGCTGTATTTGTATTAAATCCAGCTGCAGTGACAGAAACCCCCCACCAGGTGGAGTAAAAAGATTCAAGCTTCACTTGCAACTTCCTGGTTTCTTAACTCCCAACCATTTCACATTTGTCCTGATTTGGGAGAGTTGACTACTTATCCTCTCAAAATTACTAACCGACTGTTTTTACTTCTTTTAAAGCAAGTAATATGCAGGACAGAAATTCAACCATTTAAGACGTTTTAAGAAAATTTAGCTCATTCAAGTAAAAACAGAGTTCATTAAAAACAAAATAAAAACCAAGGAATTAAGTCAGACTGAGACTAAAACCTCCAGGAGTTAAGGTGCCAGGCTGAGCATGGAGAGGTGACTACACCTTCAGGTCTCCCTACTGAAAATCCACCTCGTTGGCCCATGCAGTTAACCAAGCTCCCAATTCTAGTATCACTTAATCCTTAAAGAGCAAGCTTTAGGTACTAAAAATTGGCCACTGGTATGGCAGACGTATCCTAAGATGACCCTTTTCCCCCAGTGAGTAACAATCTTGTGTGATCTCCTCCCCTGAGAACAGGTGGAAGCTGTGACTTCTAACCAAGAGACTATGGCAAAGGTGATGGGCTGTCATTTCTTTGATTAGGTTACATTACACGGCAACTCAATTTGTGGTGATCTGTCATGTAGCAACAGAAAACTGAACACTGAGTGAGGACATCCCCCCACCCAGTCCACTGGGCATGTCTCTGCCAGACCCTGACTCGTCTACCCCATCCCCCTGCCATCTAATCTAGCTGCTCCCGTTTGCTGAAGAATCACTGTCCCCACCATCTTATACACATTTCTTGACCTCTATACGTAAGCAAGCAAATACATGCATATAGATATTATCTTTTTCCCTCCACATTGTCTTGGAAAGGATACCCTATCAGTACAAAAGACTCACTCCCTTCTGGTGACTACACTGAACTCCACCATACCGGTGGAACCACGTTTTTCATCAGTTCCCCATCGATGGAGAAACATTTAAGACTTCAGACTGTTTCCTTATAAAAATCTTATGCTTATACATTTGGTACTTCACATTGAGTAGGACCAATTCCTAGAAGTGGAATTTTGCTGGGGCAAAAGGCGCGTGCATTTGCAATTCTGCAACAGAGGTTGTGCGACTTCCACGCCCACAGGGAATGTATGTGAGTGCCTGATTCCTCACCCCCGGCCAACCCAGGTGTTACAGGTTAGTTTCTTCATTGCCCTCAAGCTCATCAGGTTCATTTGACACCTATTCACAAGTCACCACTCTGTGAAGAGGGGATGGGTTCCTGAACACAGAACAAGGCACAGCAAAGAAATGAACAAGAGCTGAAACTCAGCAGAGGGGAAGACTGATGCCAACAAAAGTGAAATCCCCCGGAGGCAGATTCTGCAGGACACACAGGCTTTGGACAGAGAGGAAGGCTCCCAGAAGGGAGGCCAGAACAAGCAGTGTGACGTGGCCAGTGGCAGACCAGCTTGAGGAGAGGAAGACAGTGCTCAAGTGGCAGCTTGAAAAGGGACAAAGCAGACAGGGCCTCTGCTCAGAAGGAGTCAAGTCAGTGGAAAGAATACTGGACTGAGTTAGAATTTCCACTTCAGGCATCAGCTCAACGACCTTGAGAAAAACGCAGTTTATCTGGCCTTAGTTTCCTCACTTGTACAATAGGACTTCCCTGTTTAGCCCTGAAACCAAACTATGTGTAGCTGCAGAACTGTGTTCAAAGTAAATCGTATGGTGAAGACTAGTGTAAGACACGCAGAACTGTGCTGGGAGAGGGGCAGAGGGAACTTCCCAGCCCCATGCTCTAGGCACTCGTCCTAACAACCAGAGTGGTTTCCAAGAAACTTAGGGTTCTGAAAAGCACAGTTTGAAAGCACTGAGGCCTAGGTAGCTAAGGTTCCCTTCAACTCTATTATTCCAACCTCTCCCTCAGTGTTGGATAACGCACCTGTACCTCTGCTTCTATTCTGCTTGCCTGCAATTCACTCATTCATTCAACATGCATTCACTGAGTACCTATTACAGCCCAGGCACTGTTCTAGGAGCTGGAGAGGCAAGGGTTAACAGCAAAAAGATTCTTCCCTCTGGGGTTCAATTTCTATTTAGAAGGGAGAGAGAAAAACAAACGTACAATACATCAGAGCAATGTGGGTAAGAGGGAAAACTGTAGTGAGAGAGACCCATCAAAACGCTACTCGTCCTCATATTATGACTCTTCCTCAGTCTTTTCACACCTCTGTCCTCACAGATCACTTCTTTTCTCTGAAATCCTGATGCGCTCTGGACCAAGCATACACCTCCACCATTTGTTAACTATTTCACTGTACGGGGTTTGTCTCACCCAGAGTGTAAGCCTCTTGAGGGTACTGTACCATCTTGAGGAGCTACCAGGGGCTATGCCAGCAGCACAGACTGCGCCCCACGATATGAGTTGACTGCTATGACAACATGGCCATTTCAGAAACGCAAGTGCGTTCTTAAAGCTTCCTTTGACACCGTGGGCTATAATTTCCAAGGAACATAAAAGTGCAGAATCAAAGGAACAAATTAATTCAACAGAAAACCAAACTGGATCTGGCAAGAAGTAAGGATAGCCAGGTGGTCCAGGTGTTTGCAATAGAAGCTAATCCTAATGCAAACGTTAACTAGTGGAGGCCAAGCAGATGGGGGGGGGAATCTGAAGGGAGAGTGTGGGGCAACCGTCTGTGCCAGCAGAGGGGGCGGAGGAGGCTGTGCAGAAGGCAGAGGCAGAGCCCGAGCCCCGGGACTCCCCCTGCTCCGCCCACTGCTCAGCCTTCACATGCCCCCAGGCAGCCCAGTGCCCTGCCCCTCACCCCAAGCCCCAAACATCCAAGGGCACCCTCACCTCCCACCACACAGAGTTCCCCTCCCCCCTTTTATAGTAGAAAATATGTATGTCAAGGTTCGTTCTTTCTTTCTTTTAATGCCAAAAGGTTTTGAGAATCCCTACATGATATCATTTGTACTTGTAGTTTCCACAACTGAGAAAACACACAAACAAAAAGCTACTGTGCCACACATGTTCACAGTAGCCCTATTTACAATCGCCAAAAGGTGGAAACAACCCAAATGTCCACCAACAGAATAATGCATAAACAGAACGTGGTATTCATACACTGGACTATTCTTCATGCATAAAAAAGAATGACAAAATGACACATGCTACAAGGTGGATGAACCTTGAAAACATTATACCAAAGTAAAAGAAGCCACAAACAGAATGCCAGATATTGCTATGATTCCATCTATATAAAATATCCCAAACAGGTAAAACCATAGGGGCAGAAAACACTTAGTGGTAGCCAAAGGTTGGGGGGAGGGAGCAGTGAGGAGTGATGGGTACAGGATGTCCTTTTGGGGAGGTGAGAATGTTCTAGAACTAGATGGTGGTGATGGTTGTACAACACTGAATGTATTAAACGCCACTGAGTTGCACATTTAAAATGTTTGAAGTGGTAAATTTAATGTGTATTTTATTACAATAAAAAAAGGTACTGTGAATTCAGTAAACTTTAAAATAAACTAACTAATCTTTAAAGTGTAACTTGGAAAACAGGAGCTATGAACGGTGAAAAACAAAACCACACATACATATGTGAACACTTATTCACTCCCCAAACAATGCTTGGTGTACAGATTCTCAGAACTCCTGCTAAGAATAATGACAATAACCGCAAACATTTATTAAAGCAGGCACTGCTCTAAGTGCTCAAATTTAATCCTGTGAGATAATTAGCCCCATTTTTCACAAGATAAAACAGGGAGAGAGGTTAAGTAACTAAATAGCCAGCAGGCAGCAAGACCTCAGAATTTGAATCTGAAGCCCATCTAGTTTCAGAGTGTATGTTCTCAGTGACAGCGCCATGGACTCAACAATGCAGACCCCTCTCATCTGGGCCCAATCCATTCTCTCTCACTATCTATCCCACCCACACATCCTTCCAAAAAGAGAGCCACCTGCTGAGCCTCTGCACTGTGGTGCCTTCCAGCCAGAGCCCCTGTGGCAATGCTGCTATCATGCATCCCGGGCCAGCAGTGCCTTCCCTCCTCTCTGGAGGTGAGGCTGGGGTGGAAGGAAGGGAATGAGGGCCTCCAGGGCTCTTGCACAATCGGCCTGAACTGTTCTTTCCCCTTGCACTGTTGCCTGCAAACATTGTTTGGGAGCCCATTTTAGCCTGAGGACAGGAACAAAGAACTACTCTTGTGCCCCCAGCAAAATCAAAGGTGCCTTGTGCTCTGCTGGAGAACAAGGTGGAATGCAAACCTCTGAGCCACAAGACTGGACCGTTTTGCTTGGCCAGCACAACTTAGTCAAACACCCGCAATACGATCCAAGTGCCTTCACCCAATCCCGGTGGGCAGCACTGCTGCTCCAGGCATCTGAGCTACCCTGACCTAGCCATTAGTGACCCCACTCCCAGTGATCTTTCACCCTATCACCACTCTTTAACATACACAAACTCATGGCTGGAAGAGATACCAAGAGAGATAAAGGGGCCAAACAGACACCTGAATATTGTTTTTAAAACAGTACATTCATTTCTAAGGATAAAAAAGTCCAATATAACTTCAGAGGTGGAAATATCACTAAAACTGAAATAACTTCAAATCACAGCATGACTAAAATTTAAGAATTTCTATGACAAGAGTCCCTTACCAGTGCTCACACTTCTTATCGGGGAGGGGGCCCTAAACAGAACAGGACCTGGCCTAGCAGAGGGTCACTGCTGGCAGTCCCAACCCCAGTGATTTCTGAAAAAAGGTCGAACCTTTGTTTTTGAAAGCTTACATTTCCATTTCAATGGCAAAACCAGACATTTATTATCTGGGTTATTTCTGTTCAGCTTACAACACTGCTCAAGTTCAGGGAATAAGCACAAAATTGAAATGGAAAGGGATCCTAACTGAATGTGCCATGCTTTGCCATGACAAAGCAAGGGGTGCCACTCTTACTGCAAAGCTTTAGTTCTCTAGACTAGCAGGAAGAGGGCCACTGGTTATTTTAGCACATAAAAAATCCACAACTGTACCCCACACACTATAAGAACTAAGTTAACATTTATAAACTGGGGCAAAGTAATAACAAGGGTCTTAATTGCTGGGGTTGGGGTGAGGAGTAAGGGTCCTCACTTTTTGGGAAAAAAAAATTTTTTTAAGTCAAAAGTCTAGAGTACAAATAATTACATCTAGTAAGACTCAAAAGAGAAAGCTACACAACTGTCAGACTGGGATATTCTACCATCAACCATTTCCCACAAATGACAACTTTAGCCCTGAATTACTGAAAATTTGTATGTAAATTAAATTTTTGCTTTCTTAATCAGACTTTAAACATATAAGGGAGCCATAGTATTTAAAGACGCTCAAGAGAAAATTCTTTTGTAAAATAATATTATTCCCGCCCCCCAATGAAAACAAACTCATATGTATATCCTGGGTATACTGGGATTCCTCAGAGGGATCACTTGTGCAAAGGTGAAATCTGCACGAAAAAACAAATCACATTCTCTCTTATTCTCTGATCGCTTTTGCTGCTCTGCTCTCTTTTTGGACCCAGACCTAAGTTCCAGGCTTATTTCAGTGTAGAAAGGTAGGTCATACCAGAAAAAAAATAAAACAATTTTTAGATGTAAAAGGCAACAGGTTAAAACGTCATCGAGTTGTACATCATACTTACTGCTGGTTCAACTTGACTTCGATCTGCAATATCTATGTGGACAATTTCAACAGTTTTCCATGTGTTCGGATCTAAACCGTGTACCTATAAATGACAAAGAGAAAGGAAACAAAGCAAACTGTTAGGCAAAACTACTACACTTATATACATAATCTTTTATCTTTAGACTCTCGGAGTACATTATGAGGAATAAAAAAAATCCAAATTGCTATTTCATTAAATTAGTTGTCTGAAGGCTGGAGGGATCTCAAAATCTTTTACCCCTGTAAAAGGGTAAGGCGGAGAGGGAAGAGGATAATGCCAAATTAACAGAAATCTGTCACCATTATTTTCTGGTAGCCCTTAGAGATGATTTATACAAAAAATGTACCTGACCTATGTTTAACCCAAATGGTACATGACAAAGTCCTTGTAACCTCTAAGTCCTAGACAAACAGAAGGTGACATTATAATTACATTTTAAGAGGGTGCACTGTATGGTTTAAATCCTCTCCTGTATTTGATTATCCTAAAGCTATTCAGTTTCAGGAGGATGTCAATTCCTCTATACCTCATGTTGTTCAATCATTTATTTCTGAAACTCCATCTACGAACCCATAAAGAACTGTTTAAAAACTGCCAAAGATACACCCATTTGAAAACTAAAAATGGCAAATTAAATCATACAGACTAAAGCATACCAAAATACCTCATTTCGACTCTAAATTTTAGAGCTACTGTAAAAAAAAAAATGTGAAAAGTCAAATGATCATCTCGAAGAAAAACTCAAGTCAAATACTACAAATTATCATTAAAGTTCTACTGATTGGCACCAATAACATTAAACCACAGGGAGAAAAGAATCTACCACAATTACCATAAACTTACTTTCCCATAACAGCATATCATAAGGTTGGAATGGTAGTTCTCAAACTGGAATGCCCACCATGCTGGACCCCATTTCCAGAGATTCTGATTCAGTGGGTATGCAGTGAGGCCTGAGCCATCTGCATTTCTAACAAGTTCCCAGATGCTGCTGCTGGTCCAGAGACCACACCTTTGAGAACCACTGGGCCAGGGCATCAACCTATACCAGGTGCCCTCCCAAGTTCCCTGCCAAACCTTACCAAGTTAATGACTACACTGAGTCTTAACTGATTTTTTGGTAATTTACTTTAGGGATAAATGTGCACCAATTTGTAAAAGGCGGGAGCTTGTCAACATTTCTGTAAATCAGTCAAAGTACCTTCTCCCTCCTACCTTTTGGCCATTTCTCTGAAATCAACCCATATTCCAGCAAAATGGAATGGAGGTGAAAATTAAAGCAATCAATTTTGCTACGCAGAGCAGCTCTGGCAAATACATAAAGGAAAAGATGAAAAAAATTATCTGTGCATTTTTATCTATGCTCTCCCTGTCCCAGGAAAAGTTGCTGATAAAAACAGCAACCTCACCAAAGTCCACTCACACACCAGGGCAAGGGACTGACAAGGAAGGCCCATTTGTTTCTGGCTGCGTGCTTGCCTCACCACAATCTGACACACACCCCGGTGTGGCCAGGTGCTCATCTAAGGCAGGTGGCATCACTTTGGTGATGACAAAATGACTACAGTATTCCCATTTCCAGGGCCTTCTACACTGAAAGCCCAGAGTCAAAACTTACATTTTCTAATGTTCCCAAGTCTGGTTTGTGCCATGTTTCAATTTTAATGAAGAAATCATCTTTCATATATTCATTCTGCAGAAAACACAACAGCAAAATGATAGTGATCTTTCACTGGTTCTTGGGGCTCATGTCTGCAGGAGCTTTCCCCAGCACAAGTATCCATGCTTTGACTCTACAGGAAGACTGACATAGGAACACTGATCCTCAAGTGACAAAGAATCATTAGCTGCCTACTTTTAGACTTGTCAGGCAAACCAATTGCTGCATGCTTTTAAATAATGTAAACAACCCTGCTTGTCATGCAGCACACAGGGCTAATATTAAAGAAGCTGTGAGGTTTGGCGAGTGAATCTGGCATTCAAAGGAAGTAGCAGAAGCAAAATAAAGTGAATAGGGAGAGTTTTGAGGCAAGGCTGGAAAGAGCCCCTTAACAATGGAGCACGAGGTGGAGCGCGAGCTGCTGCCAGGAGCACCGAGGAGCAGCCATGCAGCAGTGGGCAGTTTTAAGAAAAAAGCAAGAAATAGCTGAAAATATTACTATGTAAAGCAAAGTTTAAAGATGAAGAGTATGTTACACAAAAAGAGTTTTACTCACCGTTACAACTGAGGCATAACGAACAGGTAGGCGACAAAAGGGGAAAAATGTCAGAATATTAATTGGAGCCAAAATAGTCTGTCACAATATTTAATGTCACAAAGATTAAACTACCTGCCAACACAGAACATTTGGTTTATATCTGCAAAACACAACTTCTAAACAGTGACACTATAGGATACTTTAGATTGTGGAATCAATAATCTAATTTTAAAACAATGGTAAAAGAATAATGTCACAAAAGCAAAACATCATTTATAAGGCTAACTTAGCAAACAACAGGAAACTGTCTGAGGAGTCTGTCCATCATATTCCTCCTCTACTATGTGGCAATACAAGTAAAATACTGTTGAAACTACATCAAATGACACTTGTGCATGAGAATGACCTTTCTTTAAGGTTTCTGTATTCCTTTTATTTGCTCCCCGTGGAGCCTGCTTGGTCAACGGAGGACCTCAAGGTGCCTGTCATCTGGGAATGAACACGTGTCCCTCACTAGGGCCTGGGGGTGGGACCCAGCACAGCTGCCTCTCTGCCACAGTGCGTGCAGTGACTCCCCGACAACCCAAAGAAGGCCTTGCTTCCTGTTACCTTTCTCTAAGGCGCGGGCACCGCAGTCCCTTTCCTCATTAGCCGCAGGGTAGAAGGGTGAAACGGTTTCTGGGAACCAAACTTACTTGTTCTACAGTAGGGATATGCGTTCCAGGCTTTCTCGTGAAACACCAAGGAGCCCTCGGGAGCAATCATCCTCACGAATGCTGGGACTTTGCTTTGAGGAGAGAAATACCGGATACGTTTTCAACAGCACCATTAATTCCTTGTTGGCTGCTATCAGACTGCTTCAAAGAGTACTCAAATATAAAATTATTGTAAAAACAACAAAATGATTAAGAATGTGTTTAACCAAACAGAGGGTTGTTTTTTAAAATAGAAGCAATTCTTTCTTATGGCTTTTGACCTACTCCCCTAATATGAGATCTAAGGGTTAACTGAAGCTATTCAACCTGCACATAATACAACACAGAAGTTCTCTTCTGCAGTTTAGACTACACCACATTGTTTCTTAATGCAGTATATAGTCGCCAAAATAAGATAACGACTCTGAATAAAAGTCCTTTAATACATTTTACAGAATAAACTTAAAGAAAAATGATAATGTGAAGGATCCATGTAGAGAGTCAGATATTCAAATATGTTCAAGTATAAAATTTTGTAGACTTGGAAAATGAATATTAATTGCTGCCTCAAGTGTGGTCAGAGTAGACGGGTTAAATATGTAATTAATACATGATGAGTTTCTGCAAATTCATGAGATAATCAGGAAAGATTCCAACAGATAAATGGGCAAAGGACATCCACAGACACACCACAAACAGAAAACACAACTGGTTAACAAACATGGAATATCAGTTTTATCAGTCTTCAAAGCAGTGCAAATGAAATGACCATTTTACTGATCGGTACCTACAGTACAGAAAGCAGTTTTACATGCACAGGCTTTCCACAGGTTGGATTCAAATCCCAACATCACCACTTAGTAGCTGTGTGACCTGGGGCATATTACTTGGCGCTCTTAACTTCCTCCTGTGTTGAACGGAGTTCATACTATCTACTCTGCAGGGTTATTGAGAGGATTCCATCAGATAGTATCTGTAATGTATTTAGCAATGGCGCAGTGCAATGAGAGCTCACTAAATGGTGGTTACTGCTTTTTAATTATAATTTGACATGCAGCTGGGTGCTTTCACATGCCTTTCTTCACTTTAGTCCCTCAAGAACACTATGAGTTAAGCATTAATTCATTACTTCATGTAACCAGCATTTAAGTGGCTGAATAACTATGTCAAAATGATATCCTCCAACTTGAAGCCCTGCGTATATTTTTTCCATCAGAGCTGCCTTCTGACAACTTTCAAGCACAACTTAATTTCCTAAACTAAGAGAAAGAACAAACTAAAGATACATGAGACCCAGAGAGGACTGCTAGCCCCATAGTAAGATTGAGCAGTTGACCGAAGATCTTCTTATGTTGAATTTTGGAGACTAAGCAAGGTAGATGGAATGAACCCCACACCAGCCAGAGAGCTGCACAGCTACCATAGTGTGCGCAGTCCTTTCCTTGCCTCTGCAGTACCAAGAATGGTACAGTTTAGGAATTCCCTACAGTTTAACTCACCTGATTTAATATGCATTTAAAAAAATGCCGTAACTATTAAATGCCTTGTTTACAGACAGATGAAATAAATGTATTCCAACCAAAAGAAAAAACAAACAAAGACAGGATACATGAAAATAATATCACATTAAAAGTCAAGGAATCTCTAAGCAGTCCAAATTATTTCTTCCATTGCTAAAAAACTGGAACCAAAACTCCTTTAAATGTAGGAGAGGTCTAATCAGGGTATAACATAATACATATGGGGAATGTTTTATAATACTAGCTACAAGATTACCTGTCATCTGAGAGAATGACAAACAGATTATATCAGTGGTTCACTTGGTCAACTAAGAAAAAGGCAGGAGAAAAATAGCTGTGTACCTGCTCAGAAACATACTCTGAACTATTGTATTTATTCCTATAGTGCCCAATGTTCTAAAAACCTTAATATTCATCAAGTTTTAAAATTTGCTGATACAAACAAGAAAACTGGCAGTCAGTTACTGAAGGCCAGCATGAGCCAAATCTGTAAGGAAGTTTTAGTATTTCATCGTCTTGCTTCCAAATGCCTATTGTCTTATTTCCAGCATGTTTTTTCTACCATGTGAATTCCAATTCGTTTTATGTTTTGACTTAGTTAAAAACGACCAAACCTTTGAGCTAGTTTTGTTTCAAATTTACTGTTCTTTTACGTTTAACATGAGAACATTAACATACATCTCTCCTCAATGAATCTGACTAAATTTAGAGAAAATGTATGAATGGAGAAAATAAAACTGAATTTCACTTCTACTTTAAAGGAGAGGAATTTTCATTAATGGCAACTTTAATATATTCCTAACAAGGCAGGTCAAGTGTGCCATTCGTACACAACTGAAAGCATATACCTTGTTTTCTACCTCAGTATCACTTAGGAGGTCACTTTAGTTAACATGCAGGAAACTCTGTTTTAGAAGCTTAGAGTCTCAGAAAAGGGACAAATATTAACTAAATTAACAAAATAAAGCTAGACCTTCAAAAACAAACAAATTAAAAAGGACATTCCTCCTCTTATTCCCCCAAACTAGTCACAAAATGTTGTCTTCTCATGATAAACCAACATTCATGACAGTGCTTACCTCAAGGTAAACACATCTCGATTTCAGAGTTTAAGAGTTAGCCATAGTATAATGTCCAGATGCACAAAGGTACTTTGCCAATACACAGCCCTTCCCCTACCCCATCTCTGAATACAAAATAAGAATACTTAACTTCAGGGTAAAATTCAACTGAAGTGTTTTATCAGTTGTGTTATCAGTATTAAGATCTAACCTCAATATACCAATGGTTGTGAACCTATCTGTTGTGCAGTAAGACAACTTCGTCAGTTGCAGAAGAAAACAAAGGGCTTATATGATTTAAAAGATACATAATAAATGACCATTGTGTTCACTGAACTTTGATGTAGGAGCTTTTTTAAAAAAATCTTGCTCCTGAGATAAATAATACCTTGGCAAATCATTTCAAACTGCACTTTTTCCAGTGAAATGTTTACATCTTCTTGTAGACAAAATGAACAAAACCGTTCAAAGTTCCATTTTTCCATCCTTCTCCATCCTACTGTGGATAAACATCAAAATGTAGAAAAACATAGGGAAGAATTTGAAGACTACATTAATTTGCCATAAATAAAGTAATCTTTCATTTTATAACCAACTAAAATACACCTTAAAGACACTGGAGACCTCATTCATTCATCCACTCAAGTATTTACTGCCTGTCCATTTTGCCAGGGACCATGTACATAATGGTATACAAACAGGGACAATTCTTACCCAGAGCTCACCTTCCAGGGAGGGAAACAGAAAACAGGCCAGCAAACAACAAATGACAATGAAAATTACCTTTCCTGAAGGCTATGAGTTTTAAGGAACATGGCAGTGGGCAAGTGAGTACCTGCGGCAAGGGTGCTCAGAAAGGCCTCCCTGAGGAAGTGACACTACAGTGGCGACTGGAGGGTGCAGAGGGCCAGCTACATGAAGAGACAGCGAACACCAGAGCAGGCAGAGGGACCAGCATGACCAAAGGTCCTAAGATAGCAAAAGATCTGGTCTGCTGGGGCCACTCGGGAGGCCTCCAGCATGGCGAGACTGTCGTGAACAAAGAACAGAGGGATACAAGACAAGGATGATGAGGTGGGCAGGGTGCAGACAGATCACACGGGGCTCCTCTCACAGGCCTAAGAGTTTGGATTTTATTCTTTGTATGATGGGAGGCTACTGAAGGCTCTAAGGAGAGGAATGACACAACGTGATTTAAGTTTTAATATCATTCTGGCTTTGTGTGGAAAATTAAACGGAGTGGGCAAGAATGGACAGCAGCAAACGTTAACTAAAAATGGATTAAAGAGCTAAATGAAAGAGCTGAACGTATAAAATTCTTAGAAAAAAACATAAATTGAATGTCAAAATTAGAAGCTTTTTAAGCCTCAAAGGATATAAGAAAATGAAGACAACTCACAAATGGGGGAAAAATACTGCAAATCATGTATCTGATAGGAGACTAGTATCCGGAATATATGAAGAACTCTTACAATAAAAAGCCAACCCAGGGCTTCCCTGGTGGTGCAGTGGTTGAGAGTCCGCCTGCCGATGCAGGGGACACGGGTTCGTGCCCCGGTCCGGGAAGATCCCACATGCCGCGGAGCGGCTGGGCCCGTGAAGCGTGGCCGCTGAGCCTGCGCGTCCGGAGCCTGTGCTCCGCAAGGGGAGAGGCCACAGCAGTGAGAGGCCCGCGTACCACAAAAAAAAAAAAAAAAAAAAAAAGCCAACCCAATTTAAAAATGGGTAAAAGATTTGAACAGTTATTTCTCCAAGGATCTACAAATGATCAATAAGCATATGAGAAGATGCTCAACATCTTTAATCATCAGGGAAATGCAAATCGAAACTACAATGAGATACTACCTCACGCCCATTAGTACGGCTGCCATTAAAAAAAAAAAAAATTCCAAAAATAACAAGTGTTGGCAGTGATGTGGAGAAAATGGAGCCTTCGTACACTGTTGTTGGGAATGTAAGATGGTAAAATCACTTTGGAAAACAGTCTGGCACTTCTTCAAAAAATGAGGAGTTACTGTATGCAATTCCAATTGTAGGTATTTGTACATGTGTATGTACATACCCAAGAGAAATGAAAACATATGTTCACAGAGAAACTTGTACACAAATATTTATAGCAGCATTATTTATAACAGTCAAAAGAATGAACAGCAAGAGATGAATGCAGGGAGGCAACCGGAGAAGTCTGAGAGACATGGAGCTTGCATTAACGCAGTGGTGCTAGAGATGGAAGAAAGGAAGAGATATAAGGGGGAAAAAATTAAAAACGGACTTAAAATTCCCCAATTTGTGGGAAAGGAATAAAATCGCCAGACACAAATTGAATAACTTCTGGAAGGTATAACAAGACTCTAAAATTCAAGAGAATTATAAAAAACAAAAGGAGAAAGAAGTATTTTTCACAGAACAAAAGGAAAGTAGGAATGAGAAATGAAATATACCATAAAGAAGAAACTACATTGGAAAATGTCTGACATTCTTCTGAAATAGGGTCACTCCTGATGTAGAAAACTTTGAACTATGCAAATCTTAAGACTCAGGCCTATATACAGAGAAAAAAATTACATGTTGACAGCTAATTCTCGACTAAAGAACGAATTACTCATTTGGCTGATATTTATTAATTTCTTACATACTATACTTACTCAGTGATGCTCATATCTCTGGGAAACATCATATGTAATCAACCTTTGCATTCTCAGATGATTTAAACTTCTCATTTTTAAACACGAACATAACTTAAGTTCCTGGCAAATGACTCTTGTTGCTTACAAAAATGAGCTCTTAACTTGAACCACATGAAACTTTTAAACAATGATTTTCAATAAAACCTCTGCTTCAACCTTTGAGGAACGAGGCCATTTTGGAGCTGGTAAAGCTTTATGAATTCTCCATCATCCAGGACTGACTGAAGAGGGCTAGATTATAATGCTTATGGGGAATAAAAAACAGTAATGCTGATTTTCCCCAAGAAGGAAGAGAAAACAATAGCAAAAGAATTGGTCAGTGTGTCTGCATGAGGTCTCAGGACAGCTGCAAGTTTTTCTCTGAAATACCATCTTAAAAGCTGCACCACATTTCCTTGACCAGCTTCAAAATTCTTCGACCAATAACTTGTCTCCCCTCCCCACCATCCACTATTAAGTGTATATTAAACAACCTTAGGAAACGTCCTCAAGCTTTTTTGGCAAATGGGGTGCACAACAAGACAAATATGTATGCATACAGAAATACCGGATTAGGTGTGAAATGGAGAAGTGACAAAAAGTGATGGTGTTTAGGGAAGAAGGATCAATATGCATGAAAGTAGTCAAGGAATGCACGGGACGGATCTGAGCTGTGCTCAGGAAACCAAGCAGGTTATGAGCAACCGGACAGAGGCGGAACAGGACACTTCTCGAGGACGATAAAGAGACGGGCTTGCTTAGAGCCACGGGTTTTTACTTTGGGACAGAGTTGTAACAATTGGAGATACATGGGTAATCTTGAGTAAGTACCTTGTTAAGTTCAACTTTATTTTGGATAAAGACTGGCGACTTTAAAGACTTAGGAGAAAATGGGATGTGGTGAAATCCATGGTCTTTGGAAGAAATTTCTCTGTAAACTCTTTTGGAGTTCACTTTAGGAAATGGAAAATTTCCTCCCACAGGGCTCAGCAGTAAGGAGAGCAATAAAGAGGAGCCACAATGCCTCCTGGGTTCCTGGGCTATCTCTGCTACCAAACAGCAGTGACATATCAGCCAGCTACTAAAATCTTAGCTACTGGACCTAGTTCCCTCACTAGCAAAGGTTGACATGGGGAATGAATGAGCTCCCACCTAGAGCACTTACAGTGACCAGTACACAGGAAGTACTAGATCCTCTGCTTAGAATCACAATGGGTGAACACTCACTATAAGTTATCAAAGGAAATGGAAAGAATATCATCCCATAAGAGGACTATTACCTGAGACTCAGGGAAACCAGACATTTGAAATGTCCCTTGCGATGATCACTAAATTTTGTATTTATTTTATTTTTATGTAGGAAAAATATACTATTCCTCAACCTCTACTGTAAGGCTGGTAGCCCTGAGAACTCCTTCTTTAACGAAGCATGTTATGGATGTATTAAATTTTGAATTTTTTAATACTTCACCAAGATTGTTTCTCAATCTTCTGGCTGAGATTAAGTGTGTATATCTTACCATGAAGTGTTTTTTTCTGAAATGGGAAAGCGTACTGACCAGGGAATTCAGAGACCTCGATAACACTGGGTAAAGCAGACCTCAGAATTCAAGTGTCCCAAATGTAAAGTAAGGTGCTGGCAGCCTCAGCCAACCAACTTACCCAGCAAGGTTTGCCAAGTTTGCAAGCCTATCTATCGATGCTATACAGTGACAGTGCACAGAGCACTATAGGTTTCCCAATGGAATAAATCCTGGAAAAGGGAACATATATTTCTGGATACAAATTTAACTTCCTCAGGGAGAGAGCTCTAAAACTCTCTGGGGATTGTGGGTATGTCTTCAGCATGATGAACGGATGCCCTTGCAGGACACTGAAGTCTGATGGGGCTGTACTGCCAGCCCTGGGCCATGCCTGTGGTCTTTCCTCCACAGGAAGGCCTGAGCACTTGCTGCTAAACGATTCTTTACCTTTCCATAACAGTTATCCTGGGGCTACTGTGCCTTCAGTATGACACTGATGACTTTGAGCGTGGACATCTGATTGCCCTTGCTCCATGACCTCCCCCACGGGACCACAGTGACAGTGGGTCCCTGTTTTGTCTTTATTAACGGACAGCTTTTTTACTGTTTTTCATTACCACCAGAGTGGCTATTATCTGCCACACTGTCTGAGATCCATTACTGCCAACTTCTTTCCTTCTCCCCTTTCCTGTCTCATGCCTCTCCATGCTTCCATCCAGAACTGCCATCTCGGTGTGACAAGGCCAGCCTTCTATGAGCATCAAATAGTCCTCACCATCCAATCAGACCCCATCTCACCCTTCTCATGGGACACCTGTGCTCATCAGCGCAGGCCCTTGAGACTGTGACTTGTGACCAAAAGAGCATGGGATTAGAAATCAGAGAATCCAAGCTCAGTCTCCATCCCACCACTTACTAGCTGTGTGACTTCGAGTAAATATGAAACTTAGTGTCTTTTTATGTATAATGTGTATACTGCCCATGTCTCAGGACTGCAATGAGGATTAAAGGAGTGCATGAAACGGTGAAACCAAAGGGTACTGTGGAATGATTCCAGCTCCTTCTAGGAATGAAGAAGCAGCTCCAGAAGCCAGATTGTGCTGGGAGGCTGGCCTCCAAAGCCAAGGTTTTCCTTTATTTAACTGCCTAAAAGGAATTCCGAACCTTATCCCAATAATCCCTCCAGAATAATAATATCTCTTGCACTAACCATATTTATACAGCCCTCTTGAACTTAACAGATCCATTATGTATGGCTGGAGTGTCACCTAAATCAGATATTTCAAAATTAACATTTATCATTCTTTACTTTCTCATTAAACAAAAATACAGAAGAGTAAAATAAATTTAAATCACCCATAACTCCACCACCAAGGGAAAAACATTCTTAACATTTTAATGAATCTCTTTCTAGGCGTTTTTCTGATTAATTTTTAAAATTATATACAACATATTATTTATGTACAAATTTAGCAACTGGTCTTTTCCATGTAATAATATATCAAACATTTTCTCAATATTCCAACTCTTAGTTTACAAATGAAGGATATTTCGAATCTATTTCAAGTTTATATGGACATCGTAGACCAACAGAAAATTTTATATATCAAACTTTTTGGTTTATTTTAAATGCTCCAGAGAGTTGAATGTTTATAATAAAGGGAGTTTTTATATATTGGTAAAATTCAATTAATGAGTAAATGTAAAATGCTAGAAAAGTAAGCTGAGTAAACATAAGTAAATTCAATACTATAAATATTATATAGGTTATACCATCTAGAATGCTAAAATTCTCTCAAATGGCACATTTTTAGATATGCTTAAGGTGCCAACAAATTAACAGAAACCATGAATAACACAGTCTTTATGGACAATTGATTAATCAAAGTTACTGCCTTCATTCAAACCTGCATCAGAAACAAAGAAATGCTGTGTTCTAAGTGAAAATAAAAGTAAAATTTAAGGTTCTACAAAGTGATGACCCACTTTATATTCATGTGTCATTATAAATGAAGCAATAGCCTCAAACTGAGAAAATATGAAAAATACTAATCATCACAGCTTATCTGCAACTTTAAAAACCTCTATAAAACCCTGGCATTAATCAACATGAAGAGAAGAAAGCCAAGAGCAGAGCAGATTCCCTCTTCCTTTGATAAACTGGGGACACTACTGACAAAAAAAGACTCTTAAAAACCATTACTGATCTTTCGCCCTTGGATAAATATTGGTATGCATTTTCTATTTTAAAATATTTATGCCAAAGACAGAGATTAGACTGCCAAACTTAGGAGAATGTGCGAAAGAACCTCTGCAAACAAAAGAGATAAAAACAATGAACAAAGGATTTGAAGGGTCAAGTCACACAGGAAATTCAAAAGTCCAAATTAATATGAAAAGACATTCAAGTTCACTAATAAAGAAATGCAAATTTAAACAAGGGGCTATTTTTTGTGTATCAAGTTGGCAAAAATTAAAAAGATAGAAAAATATGGTAAAACAAATGTTCTCAAATTCTTGGAAGGCAATCTGGCAATAATATCAAAATTTTAAAAGAGCATGGACTTCCAGCAATCCTACTATAATGAATTTCTCCTAGAGAAATAGTAACCTAAGGCATAAAGACTTACAGAAATACTACCTGTAACAGACAAAAAGGAAAATACCTAAAACACCTAAATCAACTTACCATTTAGAGAATGGTTAAGTAAACTAAGCTTATGTCCACACCAAGAAATTTTACTCAGCTTTAAAAAGAATGGAAAGGGCATTAAATAATAACAACATGAAAGGATGCTTGTGATATATCACTGCATGAAAATTAATGCAAAGTGCATAACCATATGTATGGTATGATCCCATTTGCTGTGGGAAACAATAAATGATACAAGTGACATATCTCTATGTTTTTTAAAAACTTATTTGAATATGTATAGAAAATGATCTGTAAGGATAAACTCTAGGCTGTTTCTAGTTTCTCTCTGGAGTTATGGGTATGTGATGATGTGAGATGGGGACTAAGTTTTTAATTTAAAATCTTCTGTTTGAATTTTTTAATAAGCAGACAGATCACTTTTTAATTTAAAAATAACTAATAAAGGGGGAGAAACACTCTCAAAAAATTAAAATGCAACATATTAGCACGATGAAAAAAAAATTTTGGGGGGGTGCTCACAATAAAATTTTTTAAAGCACCTCAGCACATCTACTAGTGAGTTAGGTAGTTACATACTGAATAAGTAGGCTGGGTAGTCAAAGCGTGATTGTTTAATATGATGACTAAGCACCAAATGTGAACACCCTGCTTACCTCTTCAGGTGATAAATTTTGTGTGTATACTGTCCCTTTTCTCCATCCTTTTCATAAGGTTCATTCTTTAAGACTTCAATTCCTTCTCCACCACCAGTCTCATTCTTACTGGCTTCTGCAACAGAGTAAAGCTGCCCAACCTGATACTGAAATATCAAAGAGTACAGAATTTCAATAAGTCAGCATAAATGCAGAAACTTCCTGTGCTAAAATCTTATTGTAGATATAGAAAAGCACATCCAAACAATTTAGCACATATGTTCTATATGAAAACATGACTCAAATCAGAAATCAATATGTTTAGAGAGACAAACACCAGATGATCATACAGCTTCAAGAAACTATAATATTTCACAAGATTTCCATTATTTAAGAAAACTGTTGGTTACAAATATTCTGGTGCTTTAACATATACTATCCACTTATCAAGACATCTTGACACTTGTTTCAGTTTTTTGAATAATAAATACACATTTTATTTTCCAAAGCATTTTCATATCTATTATACCTCATTTAGTTTCACAAACTTCTAAAGAAGGTATGGAAGGAACATAATTGTTACTTCGCCAAATAAGGAAGCTGAGCAATCAGAATACCGTTCTCAATAATGAGGAGGGATATAGAGTGTAACAATAAAAGCCTACAAGTACAAAGAACCATTACAGTCTAAATTTTAGTAGACCTCTGGGGTGTTCTTTTCCATGCTTATGTACATGACATGGCTGATTTGGCCCTTGCCCACCTAAACACAAACAGTACTGGGTATCCAGGGTCAGAACAGTTAATTGTGAAGTTCTCCAGTAAACAGAAACTGTTTTTTAAGTATTTATAAATATGCAAGTATTACCATAAAAGGCAAGAAATTGCTGATAGTGGTTTCTATTTCATTTTAAAGTGAATGAGAATTCTCAGTGGACTTCACCAATACCTGTGGGTGGGCAGTATTGTTCTATGCCAATCTGGAGTTTCTAACGGTTCCAACAAATGATAAAAAGCAAAGTTCTTGTGTTCTAATTTGTTCTAGTGACTCAATCATGGCATTATCTCCAGTCTCTACAAATTTGGCTAAATTTCTTCTTTCCAATGAAGACAGCCTGAAGAAAGGTTTTTTTCTTTTTTAAGCATATTTTCAAAGAAAAGCTACCTCTCAAAAGTAATAATTCAAAACTAACATTTTATTTGAGGAATAAAAAGAGAGGGGTGGTTGTAAGCTCAGTAAATATTCATATCTAAAAAGCCCATGGGAATATGATACTATCTTGCAGGTTAATTTACACACACACACACACACACACACACACTCAATTTGGAAAGGTTTCTTAAACACATCAAAAAAGTTTTTTGTAGAGATTTTAGACTGCAGAAAGGGCTATCTTTTTTCTTTTGGTTTTCATGATACCACACCAGGGTTAGTCCAGTAATGCTACAATCCTTACGTCCTTCAAAATATACTTCTCAACACTGTGATATTTTGAAAACATGATTAAAATGTCTCTAAGCCAGAGGGTAAATTTGATCTTGGTCAGGAATGGAGTAACAAAAACGTACACAGAAAGAACAACAGTATCCCAAAATATGTTATTAATGGACTGATATTTTGCCACATGCTACTAGGCTTTCATTCTCATTTTTAAGAATAACTTAAAGACAAGAGGCATGTTTATTAACTCCAAATATAACAAAAAGCTGAGATTATTCTGGGTGACAATACCAAGACTCAGAAACTAGCTGAAACCAAAAGAAAAATTTAACAGAAACAAATGTCAATTTCCACATTCAAGTTCAAACAATTGTACAAGTAAAGAATAGGGGTGCCTGGCTTGTCTCGAGTGTTCTAATTCACTTTAATACAGAAACCTCAGGCACTACTGAGGTACATGCGGCTATGTTCAAGTCTACATGAAACAGTGACAGACAGCTAGCTACTCCTTTTCAGTTCCTGCATTTCATTTTTTTTCTGTCTGCCTTCTGTCAGCTGTCACGTCTTAGGTTATCAGTTTGTTTTGTCCCACTTCCAGTTCACTGCTTCTAATCGAGTGTCAGCTCTAGGAAAACCAGATAACCTAGGAGTGCAAGCTGTGCGCAAGTTACAGGAGGACCCAAAGGCCTTTATGGGTTTTCCTACATGTATCTTGATTTCTCAGAAGCCGTCTCTGCTTTTATCCTCATTCCTGGCTATACTACAGAGAGCTACAACTGCAGGACATGGAAGTTCTGAATAGGTGATACATTTCTGTACCGTGCAGATCAAGGGAGACAATGATCTCTCACGGTTCTGTGGTCAGACTGTGTTGGAACACTTTTTCAGTTGGGAGCAACAACTACAGCACGTGCAGTGAGTGGTGAGACGAGCTTGTGAGAAAGTCTGGAGATCACATTATATTAGGCCAAATGAACGTGCTGGGAATGTTTAACCTTGTGACCTCACGCAGAGAAGATGGAACAAAAAGGCCAGGAGGAGGAGAGAGAATTGTCAAAAAATACCCTGAAAGGTCACCATGTGCAAGACAGAACAGGCTTACTTCTCTTTGCTCAAGTGGAAGGAACTGTAAACAACAGGCAAACTTTATAGGAAAGCAGATTTTGGTTTAAAGTAATGACAAATGTTTAAAATATGCAACAGTAAAGTAGGCTGCTTCTCCAAGCAGCAAGTGACTTAACCCTAAAGTGCCTAAGTTGAGGCTGGAACCTTCTTTCTCTGGGATACTGTAGATAGGATTCCTGCACCAGACAGGAAGTTAATCTACATTCTGAGACCCTTCCAAAACAAGGCAGTGTTAACAGAAATTCATTTACAATTAATTATCTCTAACACATCATAATTCACTCTGTCACATAAACTGCAAAGTAAAGGTAAATGAATACAATGAGAATATGTCTTTAGATTAGCATATCAAAATAAACTATGTAAGCAAGACTTACCTCCTGAACCGAACATGGCAAAACCACACGGCTAAAAAGACAAAAGAATAACAAATATGTTAAACATGAAATAGTTGGCTTTAAAACACAGATCTCCACGATTAAAGAGCTTTCGTTTTAAATCCAATGATAGCTTAGTACAAGATGTATTTTATGGAAGAGGGTCTTTGCAATGACTACAGCTCTAAATAAGAGTTTTTAAATGGGGGAAATAAAACTACCCATTCCTGGCTGTCAACAATCACTTGCATTTAGCATCCTCATTATAACAGGATCCCAAAAACGCAGTTGTAGAGATTCTTGTGAGGAGTAAAGGAACAAGAGAAAACTCATCACTGAACATTGCAGGGTACAGGATATATTATTTGTAGACTGCCTGGTCAGGTTGCCCTTGTGAAACTTTTAGTATGGTTTCATTCTCCATCTATATATTATGCATTTTGTTTTTATGATACTTTCTCCCAGAATACATGTCTTGAATCTCACGAATGAATGCCTCCAAAAATTGTTCCCCACTACCCAATTATTTCTCAATTTTATTGAGAAAAACAAGTAAAAGGTCCTTTAGACTTAGTAAGAAAAAACTTTACCATGGAAAATACATTGAACTTTATAAATATGACCCCTTTTCAATATAATGTTTCTGTGTTTGATCTTGTCCAAGAGTTTGTTACTGTACATACAAAAGGACCAGTATAGAGGCATAATGCTCCTAAAGATGAATTCGAAAAAAGAATTCTATGATGAATTATTTTATATATCAGGATATTGCATTTTATCTCCAGATTTTTATAGGGAAGTACCCTCACACTTATTTCCACAATAAGCTCTGAAAACCAAGGCCATCACTGAATATCAAATGTCTCATGATAATAGTTGATGTCCAAGATAGCAACTTTTTCTTTTTTGGCCTCGTCATTCTCAGACTTTTCCCTCCTAACCATCGAGCTACCATAGCAGTGCCATTTAAAATCTTATTTTAACTCTTTCTACTATGAGGCGAGAAAAAAAAATATGGCATTTACCTCAATTTTCATTTTACAGAGAATTCCCAGTAGTTTTCCTCATTCCAACTTCTCTTCAGCTCACTTTTCACCTGTTTCTCTCTCCTTAGTCTCCTCAAACAACGATGCTTGAAAGCCCACATCACCTTAATCTCCAACACGTGTAAAAACATGTCTCCTGTTACTCCCTCCTCCTTGACTACTGGGGGTTACTCATCACTCTGTCTTTCTGATAATGGTCATCTAAAGACAACAAACGTTCTCAAAGTCACAATGGTTACTAATTTTTATTCTCATCAAGAATAAACTTGTTATACAAAATCCTTCCATACCTAATCATTTTAGCTGTCTCCTCAGGGTACACAGTAACTTGCTCACTGCCTCAGTAACAGAAAATGAACTATGGCGGAGGCAGGGGGAAAGACTATGATACAGGCTGGGAGCATATTTTGGGAGATACAGACAAAGATACAGTTTGGGAGCATATTTTCAGGGTCTGGAATACAATGGTAAGAAATCTATTAAATTTATTAGACAACAAGGAATCCTGGAAGGTTGTTCCAAAAGGTAAGTGACATAACTACAGCTAACCTGAAGACGTCATCTGTAGGTGGTTAAAAACACTGAGAAGCAGGAAGGTGAGGAAAAGCCATCTTTTGAGGCAGGGCAAGGATGTACAAAGGTCCAAATGAGGATGCTGGGATGCAGAGGAAATGGAAGGAAAGAACAGAAAGGAAACAGTTAAAGACTTCCCTAAAGTTCCACAAAACCAAAGAATCACTGCTGAGTAATTTTAACAACTACTCACTAGTAGAAGATCCCTATTTTTATATACTAACACTTTCAGGGAAACTTACTTCACAAAATGAAAATGACTGATAAGGACATTGTGAATGAATGATGAGTCAAGTAACTTCTTCAAGATTTGCTTAAGAAAAAGTAAAAGAGAAAAGAAACAGGCTTTGATTTTGTAGTATTATTCTAAAAGCAGTATTCAACTTTTAGAGCAATTTGAAATTTTTCAAACTTCTCTGAAAATCCTTCTAAAATAATTTTCCAGATCGAACTACAAATAGTTCTTTAAAACCAGGACTTTTACACTAATGGCAATTTCACCTATTACTTAAGCAACAACCTGAAGGGAACTCCCCAACCTGAGAAAGTTATTTCTAACCTTTTAATTCATGTCAAAAATAGATGGCATTTTTTAAGACAACAAACATTTGCCAAAGTATATTACAGTTTACCAACATCTTCACATAGGAATGACCTATTCATTGCTCCGGACCAAAAACAATTTTAGAAAGTTGACGTGTGAGTAGGAAGAACCATTTCTTTTGTTAAACAACACTGAGTTCTTACAGTGTGCTAGACTAGATGTGTGCTGTGGAATACTTAAATAAAATAAGCAACAGCCTCTGACCTCAAAAAGTCTAGGAGGAAAATGGGAATTCCCTAGCGGCCCAGTGGTTAGGACTCCATGCTTTTACTGCCAAGGGCCCAGGTTCAATCCCTGGTTGGGGAACTAAGATCCCACAAGCCACGACTCAGCCAAAAAAAAAAAAACTCTAGGAGGAAAAAAAAAGTCTAGGGGAGACATACATGAGGAGTGAACATTAAGAAATGTAATTGTATAACTCCTCCAGAAAAAGTATTACACCTTGAACACATTTCAACACTTGTTACCTCGGTACATTAAAATTTTTATAAAGAAAGTAATGATTCACAAAAAGCACAGCATGCAAATTCCCAATGAGAATTTCTTTCCATGATTTAGCCTGATACTACTCACATAACTGTCGAAGGGATCTACTGAACACTTAATTCACATTTTAGGAGGGAGGAAATAACTAAGAAAAATGACTAGATCTATGACCTAAAATCAGTTCTGCAACGCACTTGCTATGTGACGGGCCAAGTCAATTTCCTTCTGTCTTATTTCCTCCAGAAGTCTTAATACCTGCCACTTACCAGTTACAAAAACTTCAGAGTAATAAATGAGATAACACGTGCATGATACATTGTACAAACGACTTGGAAGAAAAATTTTATAAATCCAAAGTTCAATACTATAAATAAGCTTTAACTGAAAATGTGTCTTTTCTCAGGATCCCTGTCACTGAATAAAGTTATAATTTTTCATTAATTTATTTAACAAATATTTATTGAACACTTACTATGTGCTGGAGACTATTCTAAGAGCTGAGGATGTGAGAGTGAGCAAAACAGACAGATTCGTGGAGTTTACATACAGTGAGAGAACACATCTAGTAAAATAGAAAAAATAATCATTGTGTTGCATGTTTAGTGGTGATAACTGCTATGGAGAACAATAAAGCAGGGAAGGCAAACACCAAATGGGGGGGGGTGCAATTAGATCTTCAGAGAGGGATTCCCAAAGGTGATATTTAAGCAAAGACCTGAAAGGAGGTGAGTTAGTGAGATGAGGGAAGAGCTCTTCATGCAGAGGGAACAGCAAGCAGAAAGGCCCTGAACTGAACTTTTCCTGGAGTAGTGGAGGAACAGTAAGAAAACTTGTGAGCTTGGAAGGGGCAAGGGAAGGGCAGTAACTGAAATCACAGCACAAAATAGTGTTAAGACCTCCTAGGCTATAGTAAAGGCATTGGCTTTTATTCTCAGTGAGATAAGGAGTCTGAAGGATTTTAAGCAGAGAAGCGACAGGAGTGACTTTTTAAAAGAAGTTTGAGAACTAACACTAAAAATAAGCTGTCCGGAGTTAGCTAAATTAAGCCAAGAATTTTAAGAGTTTAAAATCAAAAGAGCATTTGAAAAACCCAAGAACGGGCCACACTCGAAATCCGTAGTTGCCCAAGGGATGCTGACAACACGAACCAGCTGTGACAGCTGAACACAGATTTCCTGTGATATTCACAATCCCTGCTGGTAGGAAATGCCGTAACTTTTCAACAAAACCACTTCGCCGGTCTGATGCACCTGGAAACCCTTTTATCTGACCAACCACATGTTAACGCCTCATCTAAACCCCGGGAAGTACACGGAGCCCAGAGTGTCACCCCATCTTAAAGATGTAGAAACTGAGACTCAGAGCAGAAACATGGCTCTCCCGTGAAAGGAGAGCTTCACTGCCCAGTGAAGAGCATGTTTTCCGGACTCCCGACTCCAGCATGAACTTCAGGGCACCTACGTCCCACCTCCAGCCCCGACACCAGGGCTACCTTTACCTGGGAAGCCCACCTCCCGCGGGTTACAGACAGGCTCTACCCCGGACGAAAAATCAGAGACCCGCCGCGTCTCCCCCACCCTTGGGCTTCGGCTGGGTCCCACCCGAGAGCCTGGGGATGGGCCCAGGTTCAGACGGGGGTGAGGGGGTTAGGGAGAGAAGGCGGGTCCCAGCGGAAACTCCCGGCCGCGCCTTCCTGAGCCACGCGCTGCGGCTGAGACCCTGCCGCCTCCGCCCCTGGGGTGGGGAGAGGGCAGCACTGTTACCACGACAACGCCAGGGGAGCCTGGGGGTGCGCCGCGGAGGAGCCTCGAGCGGGCCGGGGGCGCGGGCCGGGGGAGGGGGTGCGCGCAGGGAGCGGCCGGCCCGAGGCTCGTTCCTTCTTAGGAATATTCCGCCACTTCTCAATCAATGAATCTCCCACCACCGCCGTCCCGGAACCTCGCTCACGCCCACCGATCATACTCACAATTCTTTAATCAGCACCATCTTCCCGGAACCCCTTCACAGCTGCCGCCACTACCTCTACCACCGCCGCCGCCGCCGCTACCGCCTCTCACGGCGCCTGCGCGGCCCCGCCCCTGCCTCCCGGGCCGCTGCGGCGCCTGCGCGTCCACACCCTTCCGCCACGACCCGTCACGTCAGCGCGCGAGAGGAGCTGGCCCCGCCCCAGTTCCGCGCCCCACCCTGGGCGCGCGAGGCTTCTACTGCGGCTGTGCGGGCTCAGCGCGCACTAAGCGCGCGCTCGGTCGTCTCGCGTCGGCGTTTCCTCCGTTCAGTCAGGTTCTCGAGGCGGCTGTGCAGCCTACGCTCTCTGGTGAGTTTTCCAGTCGGTTCCCTCGAAGTCGTTTTCTGGTGACCAGAGCTAAACTTTCTCTCACTGCTCTTGAGAAGGAGGCCCGCCTTCTTCACAGACCCCTCACTTCAGAAGTCCGTGTTAAAGACTCGAGACGGGTCGGAGAGGGGTTGGACGGGTGGGCGGCTCGCGCGCCGGTTCCACGAGCCCAGAACCAAGCCGCGTACAGCTGTGGCTGCACGAGTTCCCAATGCCCACACCCTCCTGCCCCCGAATCCAGAATCCCGCTGTGGCTGTGACCCGACCGCAGGGGCGTCCGACCCTCCCGACCAGCCCCCCGGGGGGAAAGGGGGTGCGTGCCCTTAGGTCCCGGAAAGGGGGCCTGTTGTGGGGAGACGCTAGCGGGTCCCGGTGAAGGCCCCACACGACCCGGGCGCCAGCCTGAAAGCCAGGAGGTGGCCTTAGGAGGAGTTGTAGCGCAGGGTCACTCGCTTGCTCTGTGCTAGTCTCAGGTCTAGGCCCTGGGATACACCTGGAAGCAAAATAGACACGGTCCGTGCCCTCACTTGGAAACAAATAAGAGAGAATTTGGCGTAGTGGTAAGTGCTCTTCCATGAATACGATAACACAGGGTAGAGGCGAAGGCAGAGTAATCAAGGGAAGGACTCTCCGGAGGCCACGGTTGAGCCTGTTTTTAGCCCAGCCTGTGAAGATGGGGGAGGCATTCCAATTAGAGGAAAATAGACCGGGAGGCTGAAATACGCTTAGAGTAGTAGTTGAGGAGCAGGTGGAGGCCAGGTGTGGCTAGGACGTCTTAAGTGTGTGGGGCAGGGGGGGAATAAGCTGGGACTAAGCAACTAGGCCATAGTAAAGAGTTTGCGTTGTATGCTGAGAACCATGAGAAGTTGTTGAAAGGTTATTAAAGGAATTTTAAAAATCATTAAAACACTTCTACATAAATTTATATGGAATACACCCAGTGGAGTTAAGGCTGCCTCCAAAAAAAGTAATAGTAGTGAAATATTTGCCTAAAGCTGGAATCTTCTGCTAAGGCAGTCGCTGGGATCCACTGAGTTTCTTTGATGTGTGAAGCACTATGCTAGTTATTGTGATGGTGAAGATTCAAGGAAATACATGCTCTTACTCTCAGGAAGCTTAGAAACTAGGAGTAGCTTCTGTTGATTGGGAATCTGTTGTATGCCTTCTGTCAGTATGCCTACTGACTTTTTTCTAGATAAAAATAAATAAAGGGCTTCTCTGGTGGCGCAGTGGTTGAGAGTCCGCCTGCCGATGCAGGGGACATGGGCTCGTGCCCCGGTCCGGGAAGATCCCACATGCCGCGGAGCGGCTAGGCCCGTGAGCCATGGCCGCTGAGCCTGCGCGTCCGGAGCCTGTGCTCCGCAACGGGAGAGGCCACAACAGTGAGAGGCCCACGTACCGCAAAAAAAAAAAAATAAATAAATAAATAAATAAATAAATAAAAAGTTGAGGCACGTAGACTATATTTAGGACAAGTAATTGTTCTCAGTTATGGGAAAAAGGAGGTTATGGTCAAAACATAGAAGATACTTAAAGGTAACAATAGACAACCTACAGATTTGAATACTATACCAATGAATAGGAGCACTGGAAGATTTTTTTTTAAGGTCCAAGGAGGTAATATTAGTTGCCAAACTTATAAGTAGTCATTTTAGTAGTTTCTCCCCAGATGTTATGCAGGCTGAAGATATAAATAGCTTTAAAAACGTGAATAAAGTTGTGGTTGACGTGCTTAATTAGTCATTAAGAAAAATTAGAACGTTGCAGAACATTTCTGTAACTTCTGAAGTCTTCCCACAAGTGTTCACTAATTCCATTCTCTGCATAGTACAGGTGCTGCTCAAAGTAACTCTCATATGTTTGTAAAGTAAATGAAGAGATAGTGTGCTGGGTGGAGCATAAGTCTGAACTAGGGTACAGCATGGACATTGTCTCCGTTCCCCATGTAAAGATTCATAGTAAAACAGTCAATTGAAAACCGCAAGATACGGACTTCCCTGGTGGCACAGCAGTTAAGAATCCGCCTGCTGATGCAAGGGACAGGGGTTCGAGCACTGGTCCAGGAGGATCCCACATGCCGCAGAGCAACTAAGCCCGAGCACCGCAGCTACTGAGCCTGTGCTCTAGAGCCCACGAACCACAACTACTGAAGCCCACGCCTAGAGCATGTGCTCCACAACAAGAGAAGCCACTGCAATGTGAAGCCCAGGCACCGCAGCAAAGAGTAGCCTCCACTCGCTGCAACTAGAGAAAGCCCACGTGCAGCAACAAAGACCTGGTGCAGAGCAAAATAAATAAATTAATTTAAAAAAAAAGATAAATTAGCTAGTTTAGGTGTATGTATTTGTGGGCAACAAAAGATACTAATTCAGGTTGATAGAAAATATGAAATCTGTATACCTATATACCTGTACATCTGTTTAAGAGATAAAAAAGGCAGAATGAGGGAATATTGAAGAAGACTAGAGAGTAGGAAAGACGAACCATCAACCCAAAATGACAGAGAAGGAAATATAAAGAAAAAGATTATGACACATGAAAAAAAATAAGCTGATGGATTGTGTGGCATTTTCTTGTTTTAAAACTAAAGATGTTGAATCTTATGCATTTTTGCAAATAACGGACATACGATGGGATATAACTTATTAGTAATTGTTTCCGGATGTGGAAAAGATCCACCCTCTTTTTTAAGCCTGGTATCTGTTGTCCCTTGTTCTAACTTTCATCCTTCAGCAAAGGTAACCTTTACACACAAGATGTCTAATTGAATTTAATTCTACAAGCCTCATATAACCACCAGTCTCATTACTTCTCGTATACAGTTTGGAACAGAGCTGGTTACAGTAAGAATGATAGTAGATTTTACTGAGGCAAACCAAAAGATTTCTGAACACAAGCAATGTTTGGAACATTTATGCACTAGTTGATAAAGTACAACTCTGGTCAAAGAAATTTGGATGGTCCTTCAAATACTATAAGTGAATATGGCCTGTTTTTTCCCCCTAAGGAGACGTTCTTAACCTGGATCCAAAGGCCTTTTCGTGGGTGTTCCCAGGGAATTTGTGAACCACTGAAATTATATACATAATTTCATGTCTATGCACATTTTTCTAGGGGAGATGTCTATAGCTTTTATTTGCCTTGCTTACTCTGCAGTTTGCCATCCTGTTTTCTTTATCTTCTCCCCATTCCAGAATTATCTTGATTGAGATACTTTGATGAAAACCAGAAATATTTCCAAGAATGCATTAATATTGTCAAACATTAGGGCATAGGTCATAATATTGTACTGCTGTGGGAGAGACAGGATTGGACCTTGCAGTGGAAAACCCTTGGCCTGAATCCTGGCTCTGCCACTAGCTGGCTCTGTACCTAAAGAGCTACTGATATCTACAACATAGATTTGTTGTGAGGAATAAAAGTATGAAGTGTCTCTTACACATTACCTGATATGTATTAGGTGTTCAGTGAATGGGTATCATTTTAAAACTTACAGCTTTCAGAGAGCAGAACTGTAATTTAAATTAAGATATAATTAAGTTCCTCACCTCTCCATCCGTAGGGGTAACTAATGTATGAATAGGAATGCATATATTGATATATGTACATACATTCATATATGTATTGATACATGGCTGTAATTTACTCTTTCACCTGCAGTGTATAGTGTAGATTTCTGTTCTTCTCTATTGCACCAACATTTGGTATTGTCATAGTTTTTCGTTTTTACCACTTTATTGGTTTAAAAATGCTGTCTCACTCACTTTGTATTTTTCTACAGGGAGAGGATCTTTTCATGTTTACTGGCCATGTTCTTATTCTTTGCTCATTTTCCTGTTGGTTTTGATTTTTCTTTTTGATTTGTAGAAGATATATACTATAGTCACTTTGGACTCGAAATTCTATGTTGATTATGTGCACTTTATATATTTTCTTTCCATATGTGGATTGTTGTGTCACTTTGTTTACAGCAAGATTTCTCAACCTCTGCAGTATTGACATTTTGGGTCAGATAATTCTTGGTTGTGAAGATTGTTGTGTACATTGTAGAATGTTCCGCAGCATCCCTGACCTCTATCCACTAGATGCCAGTAGCAGCACTCCAGTCATGATGATGCAAAATGTCTCCAGACATTGCCCATTGTCCCCTGGGAGCAAAATTGCCCCTGGTTGAAAACCACTGGTTTATCGTGACTCTTGTGCAGAGTTATTTATCTTTAAGAAAACTTTATTCCACTAACATTTTTTTGGTTTATATTATACGGCAGGTCCTAAGTGTTTCATATGACCTAATGCTAACCTTAGCCCATTTACTAATCACAGCACATAGAAAATAGGTACTATTATTATCCCTGTTTTATAAAGAGAAATCTTGCTTATGTCTTCTAATGTAGAGGAGATGTTAATCAACTTTACTGAGCTATAATTTACAGACAATAAAATGTATCCATTTTAAGTGTACAGTTCGAAGTATTTTGTCAAATATATATACTTCTGGTGATCCTTACCAAAAACAAGATATGTGACATTTCCATCATTCTAAAAGGTTTCCTTGGGGACTTCCCTGGTGGTCCAGTGGTAAAGAAACCTCCTTCCAATGCAGGGGACTTGGGTTTGATCCCTGGTCAGGGAAGTAAGATCCCACAGGCCGCGGGGCAACTAAGCCCGCACGCCACAACTACTGAGCTCACGTGCCTCAACTAGAGAGAGAAAACCTGCACACCACAACTAGAGAGAAGCCCATGCACTGCAATGAAGAGCCTGTGGGCCGTAACAAAAGATCCCGTGTGCCAAAACTAAGACCCGACGCAGCCAAAAAGTAAAAAATTAAGATAAAATAAAAGGTTTCCTTGTGCCCCTTTCCATTCGGTTCCCCCACACTCCCAGCCCCAGGCATGCGCATAACTGCTTTCCATGACTATATTAGACTTGCCTTTTCTAGAGTTTCATATCATTGAATGATATACAATTGACCCTTGAACAACGCAAGTTTGATCTGCGTGGGTCCATTTATACACAGATTTCTTTCAATAGTAAATACGGTATGATCCTTGGTTGGTTGAATACACAGATGCAGAAATTCAGATATGCCAACTATGGGACTTGAGCGGCCTCAGATTTTGTTATTCGCAGCCAGTCCTGGAACCAATTCCCTGTGGATACTGAGAAATGACTGTACTATGTCCTTTTTTGTTTCTGGCTTCTTACACTCAGCGTGTTTTTGAGATTAATTAATGTTGTGTGTAGTTCAGTCCTTTTTGTTGCTGAGTGATTCTCCTTTGTATGGATATATCAGCTTTTGTTTATCCGTTTACTTGGTGATAGACTTTTGAGTTCGTCCCAGCATTTGGCCATTATAAGTAAAGCTACTATGAATATTTGTGTGGAAGTCTTTCTGCAGATATGTTTTCATTTCTCTTGGGAAAATTTCTCTTTAATTATGAGGGAAGTAGACATTTAACTCTAGGAGAAACTGCCAAGTAGATTTCCAAAGTGGGTGTGCCATTTTACATTCCCACCAGCAATGTATGAGAGTCCAGTTGCTTCACATCCCCTTCAAAACATTTTAGCCATTCTAGTGGATGTGTTGTAATATCTCACTGCAGTTTAATTTGCATTCTCCTGAAGATTAATGATGTTGAGCACTTTTTCATGTGCTTATTGGTCATTTGTACATCATTTGTGAAGTGTCTGTTGAAATCTTTTGACCATTTTTAAATTGGTTTTCTTTTTATTATTGAGTCATAACAGTTCTTTATATATTCTAGATATAAGTTCTTTCTCAGAGGTATTTGTTGTGAATATTCTCTCTCAGCAGCTTACCTTTTCACTTTCTTGATGGTATATTTCAAATAGCAGAAGTTTTAAATTCTAGGAAGTCTTAAGTTATTTTTTCTTTTATGAATCATGCTTTTTGTGTCCTATCTAAGAAATATCTGCCTACCCCAAAGTCACAAAAATCTTATTTTATAATGTTTTCTTCTAGAAGTTTTAAAGTTTTACCTTTTCTTTTACATTTAGGTCTGCATTCTATTTCAAATAAGTTTCTTTTCCTCTTTTTTTAAATTGCAAAATATACATAATTTATCATCTTAACCATCTTTAATTTCATAATGTTGTGAATCCATCTCCATAGCTCTTTTCACCTTGTAAAACTGAAACTCTCTGCCCATTAAACAATAACTCTCCATTCCCCCTCTCCCAGCCCCTGGCAACCATCATTCTACTTTCTGTCTATATGATTTTGACTACTGTAAATATTATATAAGTGGACTCATTCAGTCTTATCTTTTTGTAACTGGCTTCTTACTTCACTTAGCATAATATCCTGAAGGTTCATATTGTAACATGTGTCAGAATTTTCTTCCGTTTTAAGGCTGAATGATAGTCCATTATATGTATATACACGTTTTCCTTATTCATTCATTGATGGACACGTGGGTTGCTTTCACCTTTTGGCTATTGAGAATACAGGCATACCTCTGAGATAATGCAGGTTTGGTTCCCAACCACCGCAGTATAAAGTGCATATCACAATAAATCAAGCCAAATGATTTTTTTGGTTTCCCAGTGGATTTAAAAGTTATACACTATACTATAGTCTGTTAAGTGTACAATAACATTATGTCTAAAAACATGTACACACCTTAATTTTAAAATACTTTATTGATAAAAAATGCTAACCATCACCTGAACCTTGAGTTTTAATCTTTTTGCTGGTGGAGGGTCTTCCCTCGATGTTGACGGCTGCTGACTGATCAGGGTGGCGGTTGCTGAAGGCTGGGCTGGCTGTGGTGATTCCTTAAAATAAAATGACAGTGAAGTTTGGTGCAACAATTGACTCTTCCTTTCACAAATGATTTTTCTGTAGCAGGCAATGCTGTTTGGTAGAATTTTACCCATGTTAGAACTTCTTTTAAAATTGGAGTCATCTTCTTAAACCCTGCTGCTGCTTTATCAACTAAGTTCACATAGTATTCTAAATCCTTTGCTGTCATTTCAGTAATCTTCATAGCATCTTTGCCAGGTATAGATTCTGTCTCAAGAAACCACTTCTTTGCTCATCCATAAGAAGCAGCTCCTCATTCATTAAAGTTTTATCATAAGATTGCAACAATTCAGTCACATCTTCAGGCTCCACTTCTCTTGCTATTTCTACCACATCTGCAGTTACTTCCTCCAATGAAGTCTTGAACCCCTCAAAAATCATCCATGAAGTTTAGAATCAACTTCTTCCAAACCCCTGTTAATACTGATATATTGACCTCTTCCTCTGAATCACAGATATTCTTAGTGGCATCTAGAATGCTGAATCTTTTCCAGAGGTTTTCAGCTGACTTTGCCCAGATCCATCAGAAGAATCACTATCTATGGCAGGTATAGCCTTAAGAAATGTACTTCTTAAATAGTAAGACTTGAAAATTGAAATGACTCCTTGATCCATGGGCTGCAGAGTGGATGTTGTGTTAGCAGGCATGATCGCAACATTAATCTCATTGTATATCTGCATCAGAGCTCCTGGGTGACCAGGTGCATTGTCAATGTCAGTAATATTTTGAAAGGAATCTTTTTTTTTCTGAGCAGTAGGTCTCAGTAAACCATGTTGTAAACAGATGTGCTGTCATCCAGGCTTTGTTGCTGTTTATAGAGCACAGGCAGAGTTGATTTAGCATAATTTTTAAGGGTCCTAGGATTTTTGGAAGGATAAATGAGCATTGCCTTCACCTTCAAGTCACCAGTCGTGTTAGCCCGTAACAAGGGAGTCAGCCTGTCTTTTGAAGCTTTAAAGTCAGTCATTGACTTCTGCTCTCTAGCTATGAAAGTCCTAGAGGTGATAAAGATACTCTAAAGTTTTAAAGTTTCACATTTTACATTTGGGGCTTTAATCTACCCTGGCTTAGTTTTTGTGTATGGTGTGAGGTGTTGAGATCCTGTTTCCCCCCCGACACACACACACGGGTAACAAATAATCTTAGCATCATTTATTGAAAGAAATGTTTGTTATTGTTGAAGTGGATGTTTGATTTTCCCCATTTCATACTTTATAGCAGAATGTGGCTTAACAAGGTAGCCAGTAGTATCATGAGATTCAGATAGTACTTTACAAAGAGGGGCAAATGATACTTAAAACAGTAGTTTGAGAAGTTTTTATTTCTGCACAACTATGCTGGGTTGAATAACTTCCATAATCCTGTGAATTTTTGGTTCTGTCAGGTGAGGCAGCGACCCTGCTGTATTTAAAGACCATATAATTTTTGTTGTGTGCAAACATCTTTTAAAAGCTATTTGATGATCACCTGCATATATGCACGTGTGTTACCTTCCCCTCTGGATCACTTCTGTTAATGCCAGCATGTTTCGATGGAAAGAATGTTGGCTTTGGAGCCAGAAAAACTCTGGCTCACCATTTATGGTATCTGAATCCTATTTGTGATACAGTAATAATATATGATTTAAAGCATTTCATAAGATTAAGTTGAAGTTTTTTTTAAAGCATACATAATGGGCACTGTACAAAGACTGGTTTTCTGCTCATTCTCCTAGGCTCCATATCTGAAGAGATGTTCTTAACTACTCCCACTTCCTCTACCTTCTAACTAGGATTTTCTTTGTCAAGTTTTCACATCTTTTTTCTCTTTTTTTCCCTCACGTGGTTAACAATCTTAGCATCATTTACTGAAAGAAATATTTGTTATTGTTGAAGTGGATGTTTGATTTCTCCCATTTCACACTTTATAGCAGAATGTGGCTTAAGATAACTAGTAGTATCATGAGATTCAGATAGTACTTTACAAAGAGGGGCAAATGGTACTTAAAACAGTAGTTTGAGAAGTTCTTTATTTTTTTCTTTCAGGTGAATTGATACTCATATGTAATGTCCTTCTAGCAATGCTTTTACCTTTTATCTGATATTCATTTAGCTATACCAAGTTACTTTGTGTTAGTACTCTCCTGGGATATCTTTTTGTCTTTTTAAACTTGTTTATTATTACAAAAGCAATTTTATCATATGCAAAGTTGGAAGCATGTAATGAATTCCTGTGTGTCCATCACCTGTCTTCAACAGTTATCAATTTGGCATTCTTGTTTCATCTACTCTCCCTCCCCAGTTTATTTCTTCGGAGGGATTTTTTTTTTTTTTTTTTTTGCGTTACGCGGGCCTCTCACTGTTGTGGCCTCTCCTGTTGCGGAGCACAGGCTCCGGATGCGCAGGCTCAGCGGCCATGGCTCACGGGCCCAGCCGCTCCGCGGCATGTGGGATCTTCCTGGACCCAGGCACGAACCCGTGTCCCCTGCATCGGCAGGTGGACTCTCAACCACTGCACCACCAGGGAAGCCCCGGAGGGAATATTTTAAAGCAAATCAAAGACATAGAATTTCTCCTACAAGTGTTATTGTTTGCCATCTCCTTTCAACCTTTATGTTTTAAGCGTGGCTCTTGTTAACAGATTGTATGTTTGTTTAACATTCATTCTGATTTTTTAGAGTTCTGATATCTTGTCTTTTAATGTAATTGTCCATTTCATTCATTGTGAATTTATTTCTACAATTTTAGGTTCATCTCACTGTATTCCTTTTATTCCTCCTTATCATCTTTTGGGTTGAAGGGATTTTCTTATTCAGTTTTGCTCCTTTTCTCCATTTTGTTCGTCTGTTTTTGCGGAACTTATATGCTTTTGTCTATTTCAATTATTATTCTAGCTTTTATAACATACATGTAAAGTATAAAAATAAGCAGTATTTTTACTCTCATTAATAGTACAAGGAGCTTAGAATAGTCTAACTTTGAATACAAGTTTGAACAATACACTGGATTTTGTATTGGTCCCATTCTATTTTTCTCTTACAAATCAAACATTTTTTGTACCACTTTATACAATCAGTATTTTATTTAGATTTGCCCATATTTTAATCAGTATATCTGCTCATCATTCCCTTTCACATCTCAGCCCTTCCATCTTAGATAATTTTACTTTTGCCTGAAATTTGTCTTCTAAAATTTACCTTAATAAGGGTCTATCAGTGGCAAATGATATTTTCTTTGTCTGAAAATATCTATATTTTGTCTTCATTCATAAAAAACACTTTGATAGAGAATTCTAGGCTGAGATATGTTTTTTCTTGGCATATTTGAGATACTATTGCCCTGTCTTCTAGCTTTCATTGTTGAAGTAAAGAAATCAGTCATCTAATTCCTGGTCCTTTGTAGGTGATACATCTTTCCTTTCTAGCTTTTTAAGAAAAGGTTTATTGAAATATAACATGTATACAGAAAAGTGCAAAAAATCATAAATATATTGCTTGGTGGATTTTCAATAATAAAAACACTCACAAAACCACACGCAGAAATATAAAGATAGCATTACCAGAACCACAGAGGTCTCCCTTTGTAGCCCGTTCCAGTATTTACTATCTAAAAATGATCACTGTCTCACCTTATATCATGATAGGTTATTTTTTTCTTATTTTGAACTTTTACATAAATGAAATAATAGGCTTTCTTTTGTGTCTGGCTGCTTTTGCTCAGCACTATGTGAAATTCTTCCACAGCAGTTTGGTTCATTCTCATAGAATATTCCATGTTACTGTTACTAGTCATTTGAGCTGTTTCCAGTTGTTGACTGTTATGAATAGTGACACTAATCTTTTAGTGACATTTATACTAACTTGTGTATATACTTAGATGTGAAATTGCTTGTAGTAGGAAACTGCCTAATAGTCTTCAAAAGTGGTTATGTCATTTTATGCTCCCACCAGAAATATATGAGGGTTCTGATTGCACCATAAACTCATCAGCTTTGGTGTTCTCAATCTTGTGGCTTTAATTTGAATTTCTTTGATGACTAATGTGCTTGTTGGCCATTCATATATCTTCATTTGTGAAATATCTGTTGACATCTTTTACCTAGTTTTTAATTGAGATGTAATTAACATATAACATTAAATTAGTTTTGGGTGTAAAATAATGACTCAATATATGTATATATTGCAAAATGATCACCACAATAAGTCTAGCTAATATCCATCATCGTAGTTACAGATTTTTTTCTTGTGGTGAGAACTTTTAAGATTAACTCTCTTAGCAACTTCCAAATATGCAATACAGTATTATTAACTATGGTCCCCATGCTGTATATTATATCCCCATGACTTATTTATTTTATAACTGGAAGTTTGTACCTTTTGACCCCCTTCACCCGTTTTATGCAACCCTACACCCCCTATCCCCCAACCCCTGCCTCTGGCGATCACCAAACTCTTCTCTGTATTTATGAGATCTGTTTGTTTGTTTATTTAAGATTCTACATATAAGTGAGATTATGCTGTATTTGGCTTTCTCTGTCTGACTTATTTTACTTAGCATAATGCCCTCAAGGTCCATCCATGTTGTCCCATGGGGCCAGATTTCTTTCTTTTTATGGCTGAATGATATTCCATTTTTAAAAATTTAAATATGTGTATGGCATTTTCTTTATCCATTCATCCATTGATGGACACTTAGGTTGCTTCCGTGTCTTGGCCGTTAGTCTAAACAATGCTGCAGTGAACATGCGGGTGTATATATCTTTTCAAATTAGTGTTTTCATTTTCTTCAGATAAATACCCAGAAGTGGAATGGCTGGATGATATGGTAGTTCTATTTTTAATTTTTTGAGGGACTTCCATACTGTTTTCTACAGTGGCTGCACCAATTTATATTCCCATCAACAGTGCACAAGAGTTCCCTTTTCTTCACATCCTTGCCAACACTTCTTATTTCTTGTCTTTTTGATGGCAGCCATTCTAACAGGTGTGAGGTGATCTCTCATTGTGCTTTTGATTTGCATTTCCCTGATGACTCGTGATATTGAGCACCTTTTCATGGTATGTTGGCCATCTGTATATCTTCTTTGGAAAAATGTCCATTCAGATCCTCTGCCCATTTTTTAACTGGATTGCTTATGTTTTTTTGCTGTTGAGTTACATGAGTTCTTCATATATTTTGGATATTAATCCCTTATCAGATGTATGATTTGCAAATATTTTCTCCCATTTAGTAGATTGCCTTTTCAATTTGTTCATGGTTTCCATTGCTGTGCAGAAGCTATTAAGTTTGATATAGTCCCCCTTGTTTATTTTCGTTCTTGATGCCTTTGCTTTTGGTGTCAAATCCAAAAAAATCATTGCCAAGAATCATGTCAAGGAGCTTATTGCCTGTGTTTTTCTTCTAGGAGTTTTAAGGTTTCGGGTCTTATGTTCAAGTTTTAATCCATTATTTTACCCATTTTTTGAATTGGATTATTTTTGTCTTGAGTTGTGAGTTGTTTTGTAAAAATATATTCTGGATATGGGTTCTTTGATATATGTATAATTTACTTAATGTATTATTTACTAAATGGTGGGGTCTTTTTAAGGAACAAAATTTTAAGTTTTAAATTCAGTTTATCAGTTTTTAAATCTTAGAGTTCATGCTTTTAGAGTCCTATCTTAAGAAGTCTTTTCCTACCCCAAAGTTGCAAAGATTTTTCTCTTACATTTTCTTCTTAGAAGGTTTGGTCTTCCATCCTTTTCAAGTAAATTTTTGTCTGTGGTATGAAGTAAGGGTTGACATTCATTTTTTTATACAGTTGCATATTCAGGTGTTCCAGAATATATGTTACCCAATAACAACTTTGATTTTTATAAGTTTGTTGTAAATCTTGAAATCAATCTCCCATCTTTGTTCTGTTTTCCAATATTTTGGCCATGAATTTCTATATAAATTTTAGAAAGAGCTTGCCAATTTCTGTGAACACAAACCTGCTGGGCTTTTGAGTGGGGTTGGATTGATTAATCAGTTTGGGGAGAACTGACATCTTAACAATACAGTTGATCCTTGAACAACACAGGGGTTTGGGGCCCCAGTCCTCTGCACAGTTGAAAATCCACATGCAACTCATAGTTGGCCCTCCAACTACATGGTTCCTTCAACTATGCAGTCCCTCTGTATTTATGGTTCCACATCCACAGATTCAACCAACCAGGGGATTGTGTAGTAATGTAGTATTTATTGTTGGAAAAAATATACATATAAATGAACAGCACAGTTCAAATCCATGTTGTTTTAACTGTATTGAGGTTTCCAATCCATGAACATAGTTTATCTCCAGTTTTTTTTAGGTCCTCTTTAATAATTCTCTGCAGTGTTTTATACTTTTCAGTGTAAAGGTTAGAAACATGTTTTATTAAATTTATCCCTAAGCATTTTATGTTTTGGGATGCTGTTGTTATTTTTTAAATTTCAATTTCCAATTGTTAATATGTACATATTATGGTTATTACATGTTCCTGGTGAATTGAACCTGTTATCATTATGTGAATGTTTCTCTATGTCTTTGGTAATATATTTTATCTTGAAGTCTACATTATTTGATATTCATGTAGACACTCCATCTCTTTCATACTTTTTATTTTATTTTATTTTATTTTTTGCGGTACATGGGCCTCTCATTGTTGTGGCCTCTCCCGTTGCGGAGCTCAGGCTCCGGACGCGCAGGCTCAGCGGCCATGGCTCACGGGCCCAGCTGCTCCACGGCATGTGGGATCTTCTGGACCGGGGCACGAACCCGCGTCCCCTGCATCGGCAGGCGGACTCTCAACCACTGCGCCACCAGGGAAGCCCCGCACTTTAAAATTTTTTAATGATATGTCTTTTCTTCGATTTACATTCTGCATATTTGTGTCTTTTATTTAAAGTGTATCCCTCACAGACAGCATCTAGCTGAGTCTTTTTTATCCATTTTGACAACCTCTGCCTTTTGGAATGTTTAATCCACTAAAAATTAATGTAATTTTTGATATGGTTGTTGTTTATTTCCTTTATTTTTTGTTCTTCTGTTTCTGCTTTTTAACTATTCCCCTTTGTATTTTTAAAAGTGGTTACGTTAGGAATTAAAATATATAAACTTTATTTTATAATCTACTTAGAGTTAAAATTTATGTACCACAGCATATAAAATATAAGAATCAGCCAGATAGGTTCAGTTAATCCATTTCTTTGTAAAGGTCTGTTTCCATCTGGTATCCTTTACCTTCTGCCTAATGACTTCCTTTAGCATTTCTTATAATGCAGATCTGCTGACAATGAATTTTCTTAGTTTTCTTTTATCTAAAATTCTGTTTCACCTTAACTTTTTTTTTTTTTTTTGGCTGCCTTGGGTATTTGCTACATGCGGGCTTTCTCTAGTTGTGGTGAGTGGGGGCTACTCTTCATTGCGGTGCACGGGCTTCTCATTACGATGGCTTCTCTTTGTTGCGGAGCAGGGTTTCTAGGTGCATGGGCTCAGTAGTTGTGGCTTACGGTAGTTGCTCCACGGCATGTGGGATCTTCCTGGACCAGCGCTTGAACCCATGTCCCCTGCATTGGCAGGTGGATTCTTAACCACTGCGCCACCAGGGAAGTCCCTCACCTTGAGATATTTTTACTGGATATAGAATTCTGGATTTATTATTTTTTATTCTTTTGGAACTTTAAAGGTGTTGATCCATTGTTTCTTCTGGGCTTTATTGTTTCTGATGAGAAGTAAGCAGACATTTTGAATCATTCATTATTCCTTGCATGTAATGTGTTTTTTTCTTTTGGCTGCTTCAAGATTATTCTCATTAATTTTGATTCTCATCGTTTTGATTATGGCTGTGCCTAGGCATATTTTTCTTTGTGTTTGTTGGGGTTTGCTGAGCTTGCAAGTTTATATCTTGCATATTAGTCAGTTTTTGGCCATTATTCATTCTTTCAGGTATTTTTTCTTTTGTATTTTCTCTCCTTCTAGGAATCCAGTTACATACATGTTATACTTTTTCATGTTCTCCCATAGGTCCCTGAGGCTCTGGGTTTTTTTTAATATTTTTTCTCTCTAAATACTGTCTAATCTCTGTTGATGTCTCTTCAAGTTTCATATATCCTCCTGTTATCTTCATCTGCTGTTAGCTCATCCAGTGAAGTTTTCTGTTCAGATATTGTAATTTTCAAATCTAAAATGTCCAATTTATTCCTTTTATATAGTTTCTACTTCTCTGCTGAGGTTTTTTGTTTTTTTTTTCCTTTGTGGTACGCGGGCCCCTCACCGCTGCGGCCCCTCCCGTCACGGAGCACGGGCTCCGGACGTGCAGGCTCAGCAGCCACAGCCCACCGCTCCGCGGCACGTGGGACACCCCCAGACCAGGGCATGAACCCGCGCCCCCTGCATCGGCAGGCGGACCCCCAACCACTGCGCCACCAGGGAAGCCCCTCTGCTGAGTTTTTATCTTTCCATTCCTTACAAGCATATTCTCCTTGATGTCCTTGAACATAGCTGTCATAGCTGCTTTACATTCCTTGTATGTAAAGTTCAGCGTATGGAGTCCTCTCAGGGTCAGTCTCCATTGAATGTCTCTGAGTATGGTTCACATTTTCCTGTCTCTGTTTATGTGGAGTACATTTGGATTGCATCCTAGACATTGTGAATGATATATTGTAATGACTGGATTCTGTTATGTTCCTAAGAGTACTGATTTTTTCTTTTTAAAAAACCAGACCATTAGGTTGGCTGAACTGAAACTGGAAACTCATCTCCACAGTGGGCAGCAGGTGAAATTTTTCTTTAGTTCAGTAATAAAAACACTCACAAAACCACTTTTAGGGCCACTTGGAGTCTGCTTTCCACATATGTGCTTCAGGGGTTAGCTAGAGATTTGGGCACTGTTTATAAACACTTTGGGGGATACTTGTTTTTTGCTCCTTCCTTTGTAGCATTTTCCTCCTTAGGAAATGGCATTTTCCATTTGCCCTGAAATCTTTCCTCTGAGACAAGAAAGTAAGACTATCAAGTTTTTTATCTGAGCCTCTTGGCATGGCACGGATTGGGTCCTGCCCAGCTAGAAAATGAAAGCTCAACCCTCCACTACAGAATCTTTCTGCTTCTGATTGCTCTCCAGTGCTTTTAGGGAGTTGTTGGTGTTTTGTTTTGTTTCTATCCAGAATTTATAGTTGTTATATGTAGAATTGTTATTCCAATAAGAGTTACTCAGCCATGATTAGAAGCAAAATCTCTGGGCTCTTTGTAATGCATGAGCTTTATAGATGCTCATCTGAGGAGAGCAGTAGGCCTTCATTAGTACCTATTTTAAGACATGAGTTACATGACAGGCAGACGTAACATTAGCCGTGACTTTACTCCAGAGTTTGGCTGTTAGATTTGGCAGTAGTAACTGAACCAGGAACCCTTTATTAGAGTTAGTTAGATCAGGCCGTTAGGTCAGGTCAAAGTATTCCTCCAAACTGTATGTATTGAGAACACAGCAGACTTACAGGGCAAGTAGTTTCAACAAGCGTCTAATTTCATATTCATATAGAGCCCAGTAAGGCAAAAGCCCATTTCATGTGGTCAGTAAATGTTAAATCACTCTGATAAACAGCTTCAGCCCTTATAAATGATTCAAAAATAATATATAGTATAGAGTTGTGATGGATTGGAGTGTGCCCAAGGAAAAGAAAATTGCCTACAATATTAGTAAGTTCAAGAAACAACCATCTGTGGCCTGATGGAGGGGGGGTGTAACATAAAGATGCATGATGCCATTTGTAAAACTAATTTCTCTTTCCGTTTAACCTCTTGTTGCCTAAGAAAATGCAGCTAGTAATTAAGATACCATTTTGGTCTTACTTGTAAATGCTGTTGCCTTCATTAAATTTCACACTTGTGAAAAGGAGCTATTAAGAGACAGCCTAAGGTAACACTTTTTGAATAGCTAACTTTGTTAAAAATACTTTTCCAAATTTCTTACAATAAAATGTAATTGCATTTTCTGTTTTCACTCATGTGGAATTTTCTCACGTGTTATCTGTTAGAGATAAGACTTGGTGATAGAGGGAATATTCTGTTAAGCCCAAGTAGTACAGTGACTTTGGAGTTCTCCTTTCCTTGCCATTTGTAATAAATAAAGTTTTCTGGTTTCTCTAATTTTTCTTACAATTCACTTCTCATAAGGTTTAGCTGGTGGCAGGGGAGAGATTCCAGAATATATACTATTTTGAAAGTGTCAAATTTTAAAAGATTTGTTATTGAATTAAAGTGGTTAGGAAGCAATCAGTAAATAATCATTGAGTCTGTATTGAAATACTAGAGTACCTTGATAGCACACCTATAAAGTTCAAAACAAAACAGGGTGGGGGGACGAAGAAAAGAAAGGAAAAAAATCTATATAGTCTTTTTATTGTTGATAGTAATATAATCATGGACAATGGAAACATGTTCTACCTTATAAAAATGGGTACATAGTAAAGTTGTTGCTGTTGTGTATATGAACAGTGAACTTCTTGTATGACATGTCTTTGTTTCACGTGTTATGATTTTTTTCCATTGGAATTCTAAGTCTTCACTTCTGTGACTGGTCTATCATGAGTATAGTTTAATAGACGAAAATGTTTTTAGATTAAACGTTAGTATAACCCTCAAGCATTCCTGTATCAGGTTACCTGAAGACAGATCTTAATTCAAATGTCTTTATTAGTATCTCTGTCATATAGGAGAAACAGAGAATGCTTCTTGCTCTCCACTCAATTTTAAGTACATTTCATGTTTTTAAAAAGTGACCATAGTAACATGCTCACTTCTGAAGTTCTTTCTCCAAACAGATACTGATATGAGCATTCTCCTCCGTTTGCATTAATTTTAACCTAAAAAGACCATCTTGCAGAAAAGATGTCTAGTTTTATCTTTTAGGTTTATTTTGTCCTTTACTTCTTTCTAGGATTATCAATAGAATGTGCTGTTAGTGTGGATGAATTTTGTGATATGAATACTTGCTACAGAGAACAAGACCAAGACTCTAAACCTACTTTGAACTCAAATGTAACATGCTTTTGAATCCAACAATTTTTTATCTAGTTTGAAATCAGATTACTAGGTTGTACAGTTGAAAGTGTTTTCTTCAGGTTAATACACAAAAATCTGTAACCTTTATGTATATACAGTAACCACCTAGAAGATACACTGGAATAGAAATTCTCATTTTCAGTAGCAACAAAAAGAAACACTTAAGAATGAAGTTAATGCAAAGGTTTAAAAGCTATATGAAGATAACTTAAAGATATTCCTAAAATATACAAATGTGGACTTGAATAAATTGAAAGATATTCTGTATTATTTAAAAGGATGTTTCAGTATCACAAAGTTGTCACTTTCTCCCCATGTTAAAAAGTAAACACAATCCCAATAAAAAAACTCAAGTTTTTTTCGTTAGGACACAGAAAGATTAATTATAAAATTTATATGGAAAAATAAACAAACAGGCATAGTCAGGAAATCCGTGAAAGAGAAGAGCAATAAGTTGCATGTGGCTAGCCCCACCAAATATTGAAACATACTATAACTATAAAGCCTCTAAAATTAGAAGAGAATGGTGTGGTAATACCATAGACAAATCAAGGGAACAGAATAGAAACTCCAAAACTAGACTTTCATATTTAAGGAGATTTGGTGTATGGATATCACCATCTCAAATCACCATGGAAAAGATGAACTTTTTTTTTTTTTTTTTTTTTTGCGGTACGCGGGCCCTCTCACTGTTGTGGCCTCTCCCATTGCGGAGCACAGGCTGCGGACGCGCAGGCTCAGCGGCCATGGCTCACGGGCCCAGCCGCTCCGCGGCATGTGGGATCTTCCTGGACCGGGGCATGAACCCGTGTCCCCTGCATCGGCAGGCGGACTCTCAACCACTGCGCCACCAGGGAAGCCCAAGATGAACTTTTTAATAAATAGTGTTGCGATCATCGGATAGCACTTTGGAAAAAAATAATATTGGATCTAAACCTCATACTGCACACCAAAATACATTCGGTGGGTCAGAGATAAAACAGTTGACCCTTGAACAACATTGGTTTGAATTGCAGTTGGTTGAATCCATAGATGGGGAACTGCCAATAGGGAGGGTCAGCTGTAAAGTTACATGCAGGTTTTCGACTGCAGAGAGGGTCAGCACCCTTAACCCCCTCCTCACTGCCCCATCCCCCCTGTGCCATGTTCAAGGGTCAACCGTAATGTAATAAATGAAACCATACAAGAGCTAGAAGAAAAAAATGGATGAATTCCTTTATAACTTGGTAGTGTCAAAAGCCTTTCAAACTCTGACTTGATGACTACATAAAAATAGCATTTGCATACCAAAAATACTATCAAATCAATGGCAAACTGAGAAATAGTATTTGCAAACTCTGTCACAAGGGGCTAATCTCAATATACGAGGAACTCTCAAAAAATGAGAGATCAGAAACCCAATACAACACTAGGCAGAAACTTGAACATTCCAGTTCATAGGAAAGAATGTCTGATGGCGTTTGAACATATTTAAAGATGCTCAAACCCACTCATAATAAGTGAAGTTCAAATTAAAATCACTATGATGTGATACAGTGAAGTACTACTCAGCAATAAAAAGGAACAAACTGTTGATACCAAAATTATGCTATGTGAAAGATGCCAGACACAAAGGCTTCATACAGTGATTTCATTTATATGACATTCTGGAAAAGGCAAAACTGTAGGGACAGAAATGTGATATGTAGTGGTCAGGGGGGTAGGGGTGGTGGAATGGGACATGAGGGAACAGTTCAGAGTGATGAAAATGTCTTATACTTTGGTTGTAGTGTTAAACAAATATATGTTCGTCAAAACTCATCAGACTGTAACCCAGAAAAGATGGGTGTTATTTTGTGTAAATTATACCTGAATTTAAAAACAATCAAATAAAAACCACACTATGGTATCATTTCTTAACAGTTTATTAAAAAAATCTAAAAGTTTTACTGTTGGAGATGCTGTGGAGAAACAGGCATTCTCATGCCTAGCTGGTGGTAGTGCAAAATGGTAAACCTTTATGTAGGGGACTTGGTAACATCTAACAAAATCACATGTGCATTTATCCATTGGCCTGGCGGTTCCATTTCCAGGAGTCTGCTTTCTTGCTGCTTAAGTCCTATCTCATCAAACGATAAGAGACTGCTGCTGTTAGTTGCTTGTGTATGCTATGGAGATTTTATTTAATGCATATATATGCAAGTAGACATTAACATTTTCCCCCTTTCACACAGATTTTTGCCTCATTTACACACTGTTCCATACTTTATTTTCTTCACTTAAGATATCTCAGAGATCTTTATATATTAGTACATAAAGGGGAGCCTATTTGTAGGGTTTGGGAGTTTTGTTTTTAAAAAAGTTTATTAACAGCTTCAGAATATATTCCATTGGGTATGTAATTTATTATGTAACTACTCTCCTTCTGATGGACTTTAAGGTGTCTTTTTTTTTTTAATACTGTCTTGATATTACAATGCTGCAAGGCAAAACCATTTCACATGTTTGCAATATATTTGTAGGATAAATTCCAAGAATTAGAATTGCTAGGTAAAATGAAAGGTACATGTTTAATTTTGAAGAGTATTAACAAATTGCCATCAGTAGGGATCATACCAATTTTCACTGTTACCACTGGTGTATGAGAATAACTATTTCCCCTCAGCCATGCCAGCAGAATTTGCTTCCAAGTCTTTGGATTTATTGTATTTTAGTTTTACCCATTGGTTGGTTTTCTATTAAGTTGCCGATCTTATACATTAGAGAGATTAAATCTTTTGTGATATGAGTTACAGATATTTACCCCACTTTGTCAGTTGTGCTTTGACTCTGCTTTTGGTGGGCTTTTTTCCCCCATATATAGAAGTTTCTTATTTTTATGACGTTAAATTTCTTTCATAGTTTGTGGATTTTTTTTTTTTGAGGCCACATGCTTTTTTTATTTGTGAAGGAGGGGAAATTGGGTAATTAAATTTATTTCTAGTTTGCTTTGATTTATTTTTTCTTTTGGTTTTATTCAGTTATAATTGACATACAGTACTGTGTAACTTTACAGCATAATGACTTACATATATTGTAAAGTGATGACCACAGTAAGTTTAGCTAACTTCCATCATCTTGTATAGATACCAAAAATAGAAGAAAAAATTTTTTTCTTGTAATGAAAACTTCTAGGATCTTCTCTTTTAGCAACTTGCAAATACATCATACAGCAATGTTAATTATATCATCATGTAATACTTTACATCCCCAGTAGTTAGTTATCTTATAACTGGAAGTTTGTACCTTTTGACCACCTTCATCCAGTACCCCTACCCCTACCCCTACCCTTCACTTCTGGTAACCACAAATCTGATCTCTTTTTCTATGGGTTTGGCTTTTTTGTTCTGGGTTTTTGGGAGTTTGTTTTTTAGATTCTATACATAAGTGAGATCATACAGTGTTTGTCTTTCTCTGACTTGTTTCACTTAGCTTAATGCCCTTGAGGTCCATCCATGTTGTCATAAATGGCAGTATTTCCCTATTTTTATGGCTGAATAATAATCCATTGTATATATCTACACCACATTTTCTTTATCCATTCATCTGTAGATGGATGCTTAGTTTGTTTCCATGTCTTGGCTATTGTAAATAATGCTGCAGTGAACGTGGAGGTGCAGATATCTCTTCAACGTAGTGATTTCATTTCCTTTGGATATATACCCAGAAGTGGAATTGCTGGATCATGTGGCAGTTCTAGTTTTAATTTTTTGAGGAATCTCTATACTATTTTCCGTAGTGGCTGCACCAATTTACATTCCCACCAGCAGTACACAAGGGTTCCTTTTTCCTATATTCTCACCAGGACTTGTTATCTCTCATCTTTTTGATGATAGTCATTCTAACAGCTGTGAAGTAATACCTCATTGTGGTTTTGACTTGTATTTCCCTAATGATTAGTGATGTTGAGCACCTTTTCATGTACCTGTTGGACATTTGAACATCATCTTTGGGAAAATGTCTATTCAAGTCCTTTGCCCCTGGGAATTCCCTGGTGGTCCAGTGGTTAGGACTAACTGCCAGGGCCTGGGTTCGATCCCTGGTCAGGGAACTAAGATCCCACAAGCCATGCAGCGTGGCCAGAAAAAGAAAAATCATTTGCCCATTTAAAAAATCAGATTGGGCTTCCATGGTGACTCAGTGGTTGGGAGTCCGCCTGCTGATGCAGGGGACACGGGTTCGTGCCCCAGTCCGGGAAGATCCCACATGCTGCGGAGCGGCTGGGCCCATAAGCCGTGGCCGCTGAGCCTGTGCGTCCGGAGCCTGTGCTCTGCAACGGGAGAGGCCACAGCAGTGAGAGGGCTGCGTACTGCCAAAAAAAAAAAAGAAAAAATCACATCAGATTATTTGTTTTTCTGTTATTAAGTTGTATAAATTCTTTATATATTTTGGATAGTAACCGCTTATCAGATACATGGTTTGCAAATATTTTCTCCCATTCCATAGGTTGTCTTCATTTTGTTCATCATTTCTTTTGCTGTGCAGAAGCTTTTTAGTCCCACGTATTTATTTTTTATTTTGTTCCTTGTGCTTTAGTTGTCATATCTAAAATATTGTTGCTCAGACCCACATCAAGGAGCTTTTTTCCTATGATTTCTTCTAGGAGTTTTATGGTTTCAGGTCTTACATTTTTTTTTAATGTAAATTTTCTGTGTCCCAAAGTGTATTACTGGTAAAGGGTCAAGGCTGCCTTGTACTTCCTGAGTCTCAGACCAGTTCTGCATGTGAAATTCTGTCCCTTAACTGAATTCTAATTTATATTCTTTTTTTTTAAACTTCAATCATTCTTTGGCAAAGACTAGTCCTTTGTTTTATTAATTAATTTATTTATTTTTGCTGTGTTGGGTCTTCGTTTCTGTGCGAGGGCTTTCTCTAGTTGTGGCAAGCGGGGGCCACTCTTCATCGCGGTGCGCGGGCCTCTCACTATCGCGGCCTCTCTTGTTGCGGAGCACAGGCTCCAGACGCGCAGGCTCAGTAGTTGTGGCTCACGGGCCTAGTTGCTCCGCAGCACGTGGGATCCTCCCAGACCAGGGCTTGAACCCGTGTCCCCTGCATTAGCAGGCAGATTCTCAACCACTGCACCACCAAGGAAGCCCCAGGTCTTACATTTAATTAAATCTTTCATCCATTTTGAATTAATTTTTGTGAGTGGTGTCAGATAGGGGTTTAGCTTCATTCTTTTACATGTAAATATCCATTTTCCCAGCCCTATTTAGTGAAGAGACACTCTTTTCTCCATTTTCTTGGCTCCCTTGTCGAACGTTAGCTGGCTGTATATGCATGGGTTTCTTTCTAGTCTCTCGATTCTGCTCCACTGGTCTATATGTCTGTTTTTATGTCAGTACTGTACTGTTTTGACTACTATAGCTTTAGAACATAGCTTAAAATCAGGAATTGTGATGCCTCCTGCTTTTTTCTTCTTTCTCAGGATTGCTTTGGCTCTTTGGGGTCTTTTGTGGTTTCGTATAGATTTTAGGATTGCTTTTTCTACTCCTTTAAAAAATGCCATTGCAATCTTGATAGTGATTGGATTGAATCTAGATGGCTTTGGGTAGTATGGACATTTAAGAATATTAATTCTTCCAATCCATGAACACAGAATATCTTTCCATTTATTTTTGTCAGTTTGTGGATTTTGAGTTCAGTTAAAAAGGCCTTTCTCAGTCTAAAGTTATTAAAGAACTTTGCCATATTTCCTTCTAGTGTTTTTCATTTTTTACATTTTACTATTTGATTCGTATGGAATATATTCTGGTGTATAGTGTTCTTGTTTTTTTAAATAGTGAGTTATCCTAACAGTTTATTGAACAACCTATTTTCCTCCTAGTGATTTGAGATGTCACCTTTACCACATATTAGCTTTTCAAATGTTAGTCTATTTCTATTCTTTCTATTTTGCTTCATTGGCCTTCCTGTTACATGCTAGAACCACACTTCTTGAGGCTTTTACTGTTTTGTATGGCTTGTCCTGTTATTCACTTATTTGTTTTTAAGAAATACATATATTTTCCCCCCTCAGAGTTTTTCTACGTTTTATATTTCCAAATGAACTTTAAAGTCACCCTATCTAGTTGAACAGCAACAAAGCTCTCCAAAACAAAACTCAGTACTAACCAGAAGCTTATTTTTTTAGATATATTTTCTTCCTAAACAACACATAGCATACCATACACTTTGAATACTGGAATTTTTGTCTTTACATTTGAAGGATTAAAATACTCAAAATAACATTAAATAAAGCAGCAGTAGCTATAATAAATTGTTACTGTATCATAGTAGTGTCTCACAGCATCTATAAAAGCATTCACAATTATATTCACTAAGTTGCTTTTAGCAATTAGCAATGTCTCTCTCCTTGAGTATAACTGTTTACTTCTCTGACTAGCCTGCATGTGTTCTCATGAAGCAAAGTTTCTTTTCATAAACATCCTTAAGTATTGGCTTGATGCTGTGATAACAACTTTTAATCTCCGATTCCTATTGTGTTCCTCTATCCCTTATCATACCACTTATTTAGATCAAACTGTGTCCATTAAAACAGTTTATAGTTATTTTGAAAATCCAAAAGAATCAACTCAAAAAACACAGAAACATAGCCAGATATATGCAGATTTTTTTAAACTTAGTAGTTTTTTCTGTATGTATATCAGAACTAACAGTTTAGAAACTATAATGGGAGAAAGACCTCATTTGCAGTAGCAACCAAACTATAAACTATCTAGGATTAATAAGTTTAACAAGAAATATGCAGCGATCTATTTGAAGAAAATTGTAAAATTTTAATAAAGAAAATGAAAAACATTTGAATAGATGGAGAAACATACTTGAATGGGAAAACAGTATTGTAACACTTTCCTAAATAATATTTATACTTAATGCAATTCCAACAGAAATGACAACAGAATCATTTGGAAGTTGAAGAGTTTATTTTAAGAATAAAACAGGGTTTTTTACTTTAATAAGTTTATTTTAAAGTTCATCTAGAAGAAGAGAGCATGGAAAATTTTGAAGAAACATGAGAAGGATTTTCTCTGTAAATATTAAAATGCACTAATAGAGCTGCAGTACTTTAAATAGTGCGAATATCTGGCAGAAACAGATTGGATTTTTTAAAAAAGAAGAAACCACTAAAGTACCAGAAGCAAATGGGGGGGTTTTCCAACCATTTTATTATGAAAAATTTCAAAATTCAGAAAAGTTGGAAGATTTTTAAAGCAAACACTTATATACTCAGCACTTAGATTTTTAGTGTTTTTGCTGTGTCACATACCTATCCATCTATTCATCCCTCAATCAATCTAATTTTTTTATTCATTTCAAAGTAAACTTCAGATATCATATTCCACCTAAATATTTCAACACTTACAGTTGACCCTTGAACAACTTGGGGGTTAAGGGTGCAGACCCTCCAGGTGGTCCAAAGTCCACATATAACTGCCCTCCTTGGTTCCTTATCTGCAGATTCAACCAACCATGGATTGTATAGTACTGTATTTATCATTGTGAGAAATCCACATATAAGTGCACCTGCACACTTCAAACCTGTGTTGTTCAAGGGTCAACTGTATATTATTAACCAGAGTTCAAGAAAATGTGGCATGCACATTTATAATTTTGGAATTGGGTCTACCCTTGTAAGCATATCATAAAATTTAAAATTTTAAAGGAAAAAAGCAGCTATATTAATAAAGAAATGGAAGTTAATAAAATGCAATCAGATTGCCAAAGGTTAAGATTCAAAACATGGACAAAACTCAATCTGGTCACAAGATGGGGAACCAAGCAGCCTCAAGTGTTGTATGTAAGAGTATGAATGAATTCAGCTTCTTTGAATAGCAGTTTGGTTACATATATCTACATACAAAATATGTAAAACCTTTGACCTAGTAATCTCACTTAAATTTATTTCAAAGAAACAGATACACTAGGTTTTCTCAGCACTAGTTATGAGTGAAAATTGGAAATCCAAATATAAAATAGGGAACTGATAAAGTTAATTATGGTCATGTATACTGTAGGGTCTATGAATCCATTAATAATGATAACGGTGAGTCATAGAAAAAAAATAGAAGATTGGCAGATGTAAATCCAGCCATGTATAATTACATTAAATATGAATGGAGGGACTTCCCTGGTGGTCCAGTGGTTAATACCCTGCGCTTCCAGTGCAGGGGGTGCAGGTTTGATCCCTGGTTGGGGAACTAAGATCCCACTTGCTGTGCGGCGCGGCCAAAAGTTTTTTTAAAAAAAATAAATAAATGTGACTGGAGTAAATATTCCAACCTCAGACAAGGTTTGTCAAACTGCAAGATCCAAAATATATGCTATGTACAAGAGACTTTAAATTCAAAAACACAAATATGTTGAATACAAAAGGATAGAAAAGGATACAGAATGCAAACGACTATAAAAGAGCTGGAGGAGTTGTATTAATATCAAGCAAAATGGACTTTTAAAAATACTACTAGAAACAAAAGAGTAACATTTCACAATGATAGAAGAGCCAAAAATTCAGAAAGATTTAAAAATTATAAATACACCTAACAACAGAGTCCTGAAATATATGAAGCAAAAACAGATAAAATTCAAAGGAAAAAGACAATTCAACAGAGTTGTAGCGTTCAATACTCTTCTCTTAGTAATTGGTAGGGAAACTAGACAGTGTCATTAAGGATGCAGAAAACTTGAGCAGCATTATCAACTAACTTGATCTAACTGAAATAGATCTCTCCACCCAACAATGGTAGAATACACATTCTTATATAGTGCATATGGAGCACGATAATTAACAAATTTTTCAGGATTGAAATTACTCAGATTATGTACTTAAGTGCAAGAGAATTATATTTGAAATCAACAACAAATTATTATTTTCAATCACAACAGAATTAACAGTAGAAGGAAACTTGGGGAATCCCTGAATACTTGAATATCAATATACTTTTTTTTTAGCAGATATTCATTTTTAATTATTAATTGTTTATTTATTTATTTTTGGCTGTGTTGGGTCTTCGTTTCTGTGCGAGGGCTTTCTTCAGTTGCGGCAAGCGGGGGCCACTCTTCATCGCGGTGTGCGGGCCTGTCACTATTGTGGCCACTCTTGTTGCGGAGCACAGGCTCCAGACACGCAGGCTCAGTAGTTGTGGCTCACGGGCCCAGTTGCTCCGCGGCATGTGGGATCTTCCCAGACCAGGGCTCGAACCCGCGTCCCCTGCATCGGCAGGCAGATTCTCAACCACTGCGCCACCAGGGAAGCCCTCAATATACTTTTAAGTGATCCATGAGTCAAAGAAGAAATAACAAGGAATATTATAGATTACTTGAACTGAGTTAAAATGAATATACAACATTAAAAATGTATGGATGCAGCAAAAATAGTGCTTAGAAAGTTAGCGCTTTAAACACCTTGGTAAAAAAGAAAGATCCAAAAGTAATAACCTAAGCTTCCACCTGAAGTTAGGAACAGAGGATTAAATAAAGCTCCTGTAAGGAAGGAAATAATTCAGAACAGAAGTCAGTGAAACAGAAAACAAAATCAAAAGAAGGGACTTCCCTGGTGGTCCAGTGGTTAAGAATCCGCCTTGCAATGCAGGGGACGCCAGTTCCATCCCTGGTCCGGGAACTAAGATCCCACATGCCGCGGGGCAACTAAGCCCGTGTGCACAACCAGAGAGCCCATGTGCTTCAACTACAGAGTCCATGTGCTCTGGAGCCCATGCGCCACAACTAGAGAGAAGTCTGCACATGCACCACAATGAAGTGAAGAGCCCGTGCGCCACAATGAAAGATCCTGCGTGCTGCAACTAACACCCGATGCAGCCAAAAAATAAATATTTTTAAAAAATAAAAGCAGATCAATGAAACCAAATAATAGTTCTCTGAAAAGATTTTAAATATTGTCTTTTGCTATACTAACCAAGAACAAAGAAGATACAAATTACCAAAATTGAGACTGAAAAGGGGACATGATTATAAGCCCACATAAATTAAAAGAATTGGAATATTATGAACTTCTTTAAGTTCATAATAGACATTAGATAACTTAGATATCAGAAAAGACAACTTAGATGAAATAGACAAATTCTTAGGAAAACACAAATTACCAAAACTAAGAAGAAATAGTAACTCTGAAAAAATATATATTTTTTAAAATTTTATTTATTTTTGGCTGCGTTGGGTCTTCGTTGCTGCTTGCGGGCTTTCTCTAGTTGTGGCAAACAGGCTACTCTTCATTGTGGTGCATGGGCTTCTCATTGCAGTGGCTTCTGTTGTGGAGCACGGGCTCTAGGCGCACGGGCTTCAGTAGTTGTGGCTTGCAGGCTCTAGAGTGCAGGCTCAGTAGTTGTGGCGCACGGGCTTAGTTGCTCCATGGCATGTGGGATCTTCCCGGACCAGGGCTCGAACCCGTGTCCCCTGCATTGGCAGGCAGATTCTTAACCACTGTGCCACCAGGGAAGCCCCTGAAAATATATATATTTAAGAAATTGAATTAGTACTTAAATATCTTTCAGCAAAGAAAAGCTCCAGTTCACATGACATTACTGATGAATTCTACCAAACACTTAGAGAAGAATTAATACACAAACTTTTCCCCAAAAATAGAAAGGAACACTTCACAACTTATTGAGGCCATTGCTACCCTAATACCAAAAACAGACATACATTACCGAAAAAGAAAACTATAGACCAACATCTCAAATACAAATGCAAAAATCCTCAACAAAATGCTAGCAAACCAAAGCCTGCAATATATTTAAAGTATTAAACACCAGAAACAAGTGAGATTTATTGCAGGAATGCAAGGTTGGTTTTAACATCCCCAAATCAATTCTTATAGTACTCCATATAATAGAATACAGGACAATAATACACGATCACTTCAGTAGATGCAGAAAAGGCATTTGACAAAAGTCAGCATAACTTGATGATAAAAAATCACTCAACTAGGAGTAGAAGGGAACTTCCTCTGTGGTAAAGGACATTTTAGAAAAACTAGCATCATACTTAATGAGAGAGAGACTGAATGATTTCTCCCTAAGATCATGAGCAAGACAAGAATGTCTGTTCTCCCCACTTCTGTTCAATACTGTACTGGAGGTTGTAGCCAGGACAGTTAGCAAGAGAAGGAAATAAAAGACATCCAGATTGGACACAAGGAGGAAACCATCTCTATTTGCAGATGTCATGGTCTTGAATATAGAAAATCCTAAGGAATATACTAAAAAAAACTATTAGAACTTAATAATCAAGTTCAACAGACTGCAGGATACAAGACCAGTATTCAGAAATCATTTATTTCTATTCAGTTGCAATGAACAAACCAGAAATGAAATTAAGAACATAATTCCATTTATAGTAGCATTGAAAAGAGTAAAATACTAAGGAATAATTTTTTTTAATTTTATTTATTTTTGGCTGCGTTGGGTCTTTGTTGCTGCATGTGGGCTTTCTCTAGTTGCGGCAAGGAGGCTTCTCATTGCAGTGGCTTCTTGTTGCACAGCACAGGCTCTAGGCGCGCAGGCTTCAGTAGTTGTGGCGTATGGGCTTCAGTAGTTGTAGCTCACAGGCTCTAGAGTACAGGCTCAGTAGTTGTGGTACACAGGCTTAGTTGCTCCACAGCTAGGAATAAATTTAACCAAAAATTGCAAATTATATTGTATTAACCTGCTAGGAGTAGCGTAACAAAGTACCACAAACTGGGTGGATTAAAAAACAAAATTTATTGTCTTATAGTTCTGGTGGCTAGAAGTCCAAAATCGGGGTTTCAGCAGGGTTGGTTCCTTCTCAGGGCTGTGACAGAGAATGTATTCCATGCCACTCTCCTAACTTGTGATGGTTTGCTAGTAACCTTTGGCCTTCCTGGCTTCTGCTGCAGCACCCTGATCTCATGGGGTTCTCCCTGTGTGTGTCTGTCTCTGTGTCCAAATTTTCTTTTTTTTATAAAGACACCAGTCCTACTGAATTAGTGTCCACTCTAATGATCTCATCTTAACTCATCTCCATTTCCAAATAAGATCATATTTCCAGGTACTGGGGGTTAGGATTTCAACGTCCTTTGCAGGGGACACAATTCAACCCATAACACTTACACTCTGAAAGTACAAAACATAGAAGTTAAGGAAGACTTAGATATATGGAAAGACATTCCATGTTCATGGGTCAGAAGACTCAGTATTTTTGAGATGGCAATACTATGTAAATTGATGTACAAATTCAGTCAATCCTTATCAAAATCTCAACTGGCTTCTACACAAAGATTGACAGACTAGTCCAAAATTCATATGGAAATACAAGGGACCCAAAATAGCCAAAACAATCTTGAAAAAGAACAGCTTTGAGGAGACTCGTATTCTGATTTCGAAACTTACTACAAAGCTATAGTAATCAAGCAGTGTATTGCTGGCAAAAGGGTAAGCATGTTGACTGTGAGATGTATATATATATATATATATATATATATATATATATATATATATTGGTTTCTGCCCCCAGTTCCTGGCACAGAGCTCCTAAAATCCTTGTAATTTTCTTTATGATAAGAGCCTAGGAACATCTTTTGTTCTAATATTTGGTCTTTAACCCCAGTTCCTGACAAAGGGCTCCTGAAACCCTTGGTTGATAGGAGTGTCTTTTGTTCTAATGAGGCAACCCTGGGTGCACTCCTGGATGAGAGCTGGTTGCCAGAGAGACCAAGCCATGATTAGAAGCTTGGAATTTTCAGCTCCATCCACCATTCTCTTGAGAAGGGAGAAAGGCTAAAAATGGGTTTAATACCTACGTGAGGAAGCTCCCATAAAATCTCAATAGTATGGGGTTCAGAGAGCTTCCAGGTTGTGGAACACAGCCATCCAGAAGGGTGATGCGCCCCAACTCCACAGAGACAGAAGCTCCTCCACTCAGGACCCTCTCATACCTGGCCCTATGTATCTCTTCATCTGGCTGTTCATCCATATCATCTGTACTGTTTACCATGTTGTTTAATGAACTGGTAAACATGAGTAAGTGTTTCCCTGAGTTCTGTGAGCCAATCTAATGAATTAATCGAACCTGAGGAGGGAATTGTTGGAACCTCCCATCTGTAGTCTGTCAGAAGCCCAGGTGATAACCTGAGCTTGAGACTGGTGTCTGAAGTTGGGGTGGGCGGTGCAGCCTGGAGCCCTTACCTGTGGGATCTGATGCTGTCTATGCGTAGACAGTGTCAGAACTGAATTAATTTGTGGAATACCCAGCTGGTGTTGGAGATTTGCTTGTTGTGGAGAAAAAAACCCACACTTTTGGTGACCAGAAGTATCCGAAGTGAAGTGTTCTGTGTGAATAGTAAAGGAGACTCACAGGAGAGAAACACAGTAGGGAAGAACTGAGTTTTTCCCTACATAGGAAGGAAAAAACTGAGGTTTTCCACTATATAAACCAATGGAATATGATTGAGAGTCCGGAAATAAACTCACACATATGTGGTCAACTTTTTTTGACAAGACTGCCAAAACAAGCATGCAAAAGAATAGATTTGGACCCCCTATTATGTACAAAAATTAACTGAAAATGGATTAAAGACCTAAATATTAGCTAAAACTACAAAACTCTTAGAAGAAAACATAGGCATAAAATCATTGTGACCTTGGATTAAGCAACAGTTTCTTAAGATATGGTACCAGAAGCACAGGTAACAAAAGAAAAAACGAATACAGCAGGTGCTTCCAAAGACACTGTCAAGAAAGTGAACAGCAACCTACAGAATTGGAGAAACTACAGGCAGACCTCATTTCATTGCACGTTGCTTTATTGAGCTTCGCAGGTACTGCATTTTTTTAAATTGAGGGTTTGTTGCAACCCTGTCAAGCAAGTCTGTCGGCACCATTTTGCCAACAGCATTTGCTCACTTCAGTTCTCTGTGTCACATTTTGTAATTCTTGAAATATTTCAGACTTCTTCATCATTATATTTGTTATGACGATCTGTGATGTTTGATGTTACTGTTGCCAAAAGATTATGACACACTGAAGGCTCAGATGGTTGGCATTTTTTAGCAATAAAGTATTTTTTAACTAGGGTATGAACATTGTTTTTAAAGACATAATGCTATTGCACACTTAACAGACTACAGTCAACATAACTTTCATATGCCCCGGGAAACCAAAACATTTGTGTGACTTGCTTTCTTGCAATGTTTGCTTTATTTTGATGGTCTGGAAATGAACCTGCAATATCTCCAAGGTATACCTGTATTTGTAAATTATATTTGAAAACAGGTTTCTATCTAGAATATATAAAGCATTCCTACAACTCAGTAATAAAAAGACAACCCACATAAAAAATGGGCAAAGGATCCCAATAGACATTTCTCCAAGGGATACACAAATGTCAGTAAGCATATGAAAACATGCTCCACATCATCAGCCATCAGGGAAATGCAAATCAAAACCACAGTGCCGCTTCATACCCACTAGGATGGCCATAATCAAAATGATAGATAATAGCAAGTGGTGGTGAAGATGTGGAGAAATTGGAAACCTTATATACTGCTGCTGGGAATGTAAAATGGTGCAGCCACTTTGCTGCTTCATGTGAACTATGGAAACTGGACCAGTGAATCTAGAGTGCTTCTCAAGTTAAGAAATTTAGAATATCCTGGATGTTTCTGTAAGTCATACTGAATGTTCTTGTTGGCAAATTATTCTATGATATAATGCTCTGAGAAGGGAATTCTAAGCTTATTTGGAAAATAAAAGTTGGGAAATGTTTATCTGTTAACCATATTCTAATCCTGATTAATTAAAATGTTTACTTTCATGATATTGTTTAAAGGTTCAGCTTAATTTTCAGAAAATGAGAAGTGGAGATACTATTCACTGACATTTTGCCCTTTAAAAAAACTTTTTAATACAAGATTAGCAAGATATTAGAGCTGTGGTAATTGGATGTCTTTCAGGGAAATAAACCATTAAAGTTTATGAGTCACGTTAACAGAAAGCCCTGTCAGTTCCACCATTTCCCTTTATCAGTTCATTCTACAATAAACATAAAATCCTCTGCCTAGAGTTCAGAGCACAGCAAGGGAGAGAGGAAAAAGCCAGAACAGAAAATCCAGAAAGTAGTAAGTAGGAAATGTTCAGTAACCTTATGATCCTCAAGCTCATGACAAGATGTCCAGTGCTTAGTGCACTGCTGGGACCAGCAGAATTTGGCTGTGGTGAGACTCCTTCTCAGTGGCTTAGTAACTCATCTGTGGTCTTAAAGATTCAGGGATTCCCCAGATATATTTTCTGGAAGGCGTCTCAAAGCCTTTTTAGTCATTCAAAAAAAAAAAAAAAGATGAAAGGAAGCAACAGCATCATTAAGGGCTTTGGCCCTTTGTGTGGAAGGAGTCACTTGATTGTTCCTAGGTGCCTGGGCAGCTGGTGGAAGCCTCAAGAAGGAGCACAGTGTGGGACTCAGGCCCAGTCTCTGAGCACAGAGATTGGATGCCACTTGTTGCTAACAGATTCAAAGAGAAGAGTGCCATTGCAGCAACATGGATGGACCTAGAGATTATCATACTAAGCGAGTAAGTCAGAAAGAGAAAGGCAAATACTATATGATATCATTTATATGTGGAATCTAAAATACGACACAAATGAACATATCTATGAAACAGAAACAGACTCACAGACAGAGAACAGACTTGTGGTTTGCCAAGGGAGAGAGGATGTGGGGAAGGGTTAGATTGGGAGTTTGGGATTAGCAGATGCAAACTAGTATATAGAGAATGGATAAACAACAAGGTCCTACTGTATAGCACAGGGAACCGTAGTCAATATCCTGTGATAAACCATAATGGAAAAGAATATGAAAAAATATATATGTGTGTAACTGAATCACTTTGCTGCACAACAGAAATTAACACAACATTGTAACTCAACTACACTTCAATTAAAAAAAAAAGAAGTGCCCTGCCATGCTTGCTGCTCTGTACCATCCCTACTTGGAGGAGACGGGAGGAGGCTGTGTGAATGATCACAGACAACAAAATCCTCGTGTGTGTGTAATTCACTTATTTTCTTCCTCGGCCCTCCTCATTACTTGACTCTTATTTTTGCTTTTATGGATTCTGTGCTTTTATTTAGAGCTTCTCAAAACCTTTTTGGAAGTTGAAGAATATGTATGTATTTCTTAACACATTGTTGTAATAAGAAAATATAAACTGATACACATAAAAACAGGTTCTTCATGATTTATGGAAAACATTATGCAGATTATATTGCATGTGGGTTTTCTTTCAAAAGAATTCTTTGATTACAGATTTTCAAAGAAAAATGTCATTGTTTGCAACTTATTCTTCAAAAAGAATATGCTAAATGCCAGATGCTCTTTTGTGGCCAGGAAGATGTATCAAAAACATCCTTCTGTAGAAACCTCAGCATCCTTCTGTGAATTCTAAAAGTTTGAAAAGTCACATACACAATTCTGTATATGTCAGGATCTGGGTAAGAATAGGGGACGGAGAGCTGGGAATTGGGATAATCTCAGAAAGCAATCTGACATCTACTCAGTCAGTTGTGAAGTCACTGGCATCTTTAAAATCCTGTACACAGAACCACTTTTACTGATTAAAAAAAAAAAAATCAAAGTAACCATTCTTTGGCCTCCATATCCAGCCTAAAGGAATTTTTCACTTCTCCAGCAGTTGTTTTTACCCTAAGACTAGGAAAAAAACAGCTCTACCCTGTAACCTCGGATAGAAAACGTTAGATGCCAAAATGTTCTCTTATCTTTTATACTCATCTGATGTGTGTGCATGACTCCTGAGTAAAAATACAATTCTTGGTTGGTAGGCTAATTTTTTTAATGAAGTTGGATATATACAGCTGTCTTACTAGTCAGTTCTGGATGGCCTTCCCACCCAGTCTTTCAAGATGTATTAGAGCTTTATCAGTTACTCAAATCTGGACTAATTATCAACTTGGTCAGGTTCTAGATGAAGTTGATGATCTTGCTACACTGTCAGAATCAGCTAAATTATCAGGAAATTATCATCTGATATCAAACTTCTTTATGAGTACGTTTTTCAGAAAACTGGTGGTATGCTAAAATAAAACACATTTTGGTTTTTATTTTAACCACTTTGGATGAAAAATTTTCAACTTAAATTAGTAAATTTTTTAATATAAAAGTTTCAGGCTTAAATAATGGTAAATAGAATAACAATGGAAACCCATGTATCTACCATCTATCCTAGGAAATAAAACATTATAAATAAAATTGAAACTGCTGGTATATTCCTCCCAGATTATATTGTCTCCGTTATAATTCCCATGCATATCTGTAATAGATTAACTTTACTCATTATTGTTGATGGGTTTTATCTGTGTTGGTGTGTGTAGCCCTAGTTCCTTCTTTATATATATATATATATATATATATATATATATATATATATATATATAATTTATTTATTTATTTTTGGCTGTGTTGGGTCTCCGTTGCTGTGCGGGCTTTTCTGTAGTTGTGGAGAGTGGGGGCTACTCTTCATTGCGTTGTGCAGGCTCCTTGAGGTGGCTTCTCTTGTTGGAGAGCACGGGCTCTAGGCGCGTGGGCTTCAATAGTTGTGGCACACGGGCTCAGTAGTTGTGGGTTGCAGGCTCTAGAGTGCAGGCTCAGTAGTTGTGGCGCACGGGCTTGTTGCCCCGCAGCGTGTCGGATCTTCCCGGACCAGGGCTCAAACCTGTGTCCCCTGCATTGGCAGGCGGATTCTTAACCACTGCGCCATCAGGGAAGTCCTAGTTCATTCTTTTTCATTGCTCTACTTCACCATTTTCTTCTTGGTGGGTATTTAAGTTGCTTTTAACATTTTACTATAATAACACCATGATGGACCTTCCAATAGGTCTATTCTTGTACACATGTATGAGTTTCTCTGGAATAGGTATTTAGGAGTTCAATTGCTGAGTCATAGAGTAGAAATACCTTTCATAGTTATCAAGTTACTTTCTAAAATGTTTATGCAGTTCACAAGCCAGTTGTAGAATGTCTTTCAGTTTGAGTTTCTCTGATGTTTCCTCATGATTAGATTCAGGCTGTACATCTTCGGCAGGAGTATCACAGAAGTAATGCTCTACATCCAATGAGGACCTTTATAAAATGGCACATGATTCCAAATTGTCCCATTTCTGATGATGTTTATTTTGTTCACTCCATTAAAATGATGTCTGCTAAGCTTCTTTATGTAAAGTCATTCTTTCTCTTTGTAATTGGTAAATATTTTATGGAAAAGTGTTTTGAAACAATATAAAACATTCTGTTCTCCACATCCACCTCAAGCCATGATGAAATAACAGCATCCAGACTTACCACTACAGCTTAATAACAAAAAATCTGACAGAATATGGGAAACAGTGGTTTCTTGACATTGGATCCTAGGCCATGTGGATGTTGATCTCTCAGATGAGGTGAGCCCCATGACTGCCTCAGCTTGGTGCCCGGAGAGAGTTTCCAGGCCTTATCACAGGGAAGGGGAACTATAAGCTCAAAGGTCTCAGTGAGTGAGGCTGAGGATTTGGAGAGGTCGACATGGCTGGAATTTACAGGACAGAGTATCAGAGAGCAGAGGTCAGCAGGGAGAGAGCTCTGGAGATCTGCAAAGGATTCTCCCCGAGTCTTCAGCACCTCTGTGAGGCTGGGGATAGAACCACCATAATGAACAGAAAGGACAGTTTGTGGAGCTCACAGGGTTGGGAATACAGTAGTCCCCCCTTATCCGCAGATTTGCTTTCTGTGGTTTCATTTACCCACAGTCAACTGTAGTCTGAAAATATGAAGTGGAAATTCTAGAAATAATAAGTTTTAAATTGCCTTGCTCTTCTGAGTAGCGTAATGAATCTCACTCCATCCTGCCCAGGACGTGAATCATCCCTTTGGCATATCCACACTGTATATGCTACCTGCCTATTAGTCACTTAGTAGCCCTCTTGGTTATTAGATCGACTATCGCAGTATTGCAGTGCTTGTGTTCAGGTAACCCCTGTTTTACTTAGTAATGGCCCTATTGACCTTTGAAGAAATTATTGACAGGAGACCTAGGAAAAAACATAGTGTATATAGGGTACGGTACTTTCCTTGGTTTCAGGCATCCACTGCTGGTCTTGGAATGTATCCCCCTCAGATAAGGGAGGACTACTGGAGTTCATGTTCCCAACAGCCAGGATGGAGGAATCTCATAATACATGGCATTGGATTGTTCTCAGAAGGTGATCACCTCAGTGGTGGAACTGAATTTGAATTAGCCTTGGACTACAGGCTGCTCTGGTCCTAACCTGACGAAGCTCAAAAGCAACCTCCAAAGGATCAAACTGTTTCCAAGTAACTTAACCATGTCCCAGAACAAAGTGTAAAACATTTTAAAGGAATACCACCCCCCCCACCAAAAAAATCCAGCACCCAACAATGTAAATGTTTCAGCATCGAACCAATAATTAGGGGATGCAAAGTAGGAAAATATGACCCTTAATGAGGAGAAAATGCATTCAAAACTGACAAGAAATGGCACAGGTGGTGGAATTAAAGAAACATGGACATTAAAACAGCACTTATAAGTGTACGTCATATATCCCAGAAGGTAGAGGAGAGCATGATGCAGAGTGACGTGGAAAATCTTAAAAAAAAAAAAAAAAATTCTACGGATGGAAACTATCTCATGTCTCATCAAATTTTCAATTTATTCATTTATTTATATCAGTTTGGACTCTTGGTTTCCTATTTTATTCAATGGATTATACATTGTTACTAGTACTATTTATTTTGATATTCAAGTTGAACCTGACTTGGCCAGTGGGAGCCCATTCAAGTTGTCATCTGTGTGCTTTTGACATGTCCCAAACATTTTTTGAGAGCTTTTTAACTTTCAGATGCACAAGATGTTCCAGCCCTGGAATCAGGCATTTTCCAAAGAGCCCTGGTTCCTTTCAATGAAGAATGGTATTTAGAAGCCACAATCTGAGTGTTTGGTATTTTCATTCCTACTGGGGTGTTGCTGCTGCCAGGCCCCCCCAAGTTGGAGCTAGGGAATATATCTATATATTTATCAATTGATGAATCAACAAATTGTAAACAGTTTACACCAGTACCTCCAATTCCAGTCCAACACCATGTAGGGTTCATTCTAGTTTTCTATATTTGTAACTCCTTCTCCATCAGTGAGAAACCTGACTCCCATTATCCTTAATATATTTGTGTATTTGATCAGTCCCACTGCTACCACTGACCTGGGTGGATGCTCCCCTCACCCACTCAGGCCCCAGCACCCAACACGGGGCTGTCGTCACCACCACTCCTTCACGCAGGCATCTCCTCCCCCAGCCTGTGCTCTGACACCCTGTACTGCCTTCCTCATCCTGATGAGACTGTTATCCCCCCCACCGCCCCGCCCCCACCCCCGCCCCAGGCCACCACGTTCCTCCTATGTGGATACCTACCTTGCTCAGAACCACCCCAGGATTTTGTTCTGAATGTGAGGGAAAAGAGGAGGGAGAGAGCTTAAGATGCTTTTTGATGCATAGAAGTTAATTTCCCTTATGGTTTATGTTTTTTGTGTCTTATTTTAAGAAATCTTTTCTTCGAAATGATAATATTCTTCTATAAAGCTTTTATGAAAAAGTTATTTTTCACATTTAAGGCTTTAATTCACCTGGAATTGATTTTTGTGTATGTAAGTAGTAGGGATCCAGGTTTTTTTTCTTTTGAAATAGGTATTTCTTATGAAATGGGTCCAAGCAATCTTTAATGATTAGTTCATATTTTGATCTATAAGCTACTGTTGATCTATGAACTATCCATGAAACTGATCTGCAGTTTCACTTCTGTAAATACCGAGTTTCAATATATGCATGAGTCTAATTCTGAGCTTTCTCTTTCTTTAGTCTAGATGTTTATTTCTGTGCTAATCATTACCACTCTGTCTTATTTACCAAAACTTTTCATTCAGCCAGGGTCCATTCAGGAGAAAAACCACTCTAAGTATTCAAGCAAGACGGGACTTAGTGTGGAGAATTGGGTGCTTAGTGAAACAGTGGCGGGACTGGAGGACTGAAGGTGCAGGAAGTGACTGACTGCTACCTCAGGTTCGCCACTAACTTTCAGGGAGTCAGGAAGGTGCAGAAACTACAGAAAATCTCTGGAAATAATCAGTTGTCACCAGTACTGGTGATTTACAAAAAAACACCTGAAAGATGCTGCAAAATCTCACATCTGCTAAAGTTTATTGTGCATCTGCCCATCCTTACAAAGGAGCAAAAATATTCTTCTGCTTCTCTTTTGCCATCAGGTTTTATGAGTGCCTTTCATTGGGAATCTAACCAGAAACCTGCTGGCAGGGCCCAGGGAAATGTAGCTCCTGGACATCCAGCCCTGTGAGTTGGAGAAGGGGCGTGAGGGTATGAATTGCCCGCAGGCGTTCTGGCCTAGATTCTTGTTAGACTCACTACATCTAGAACAATCCTCCCTTGGCTGCACACACACACACCCTTTCGTTATCAGGATTTCTCTGAGTCCTTTGCATTGCGGTATGAACTTTGAGATGATCTTGCTAAATGTTATGAAAAGCTCAGGACTTTAATTGAACTTATACCTAATTTTCAGACTAATTTTGGGATAATTGACTCTTTATGATATTTGGGCTTCCTGTCCATGAATATGATCCATCTTTCTTTTTAATGTCTTTAAAGCTTTATGTCCTTCTACGTGAAGGTCTTTTGTCTCTTTCATTATATTTAGTAATTAAACACTCAGTAAAAAAATATGTGCTATTTAGGTGGTGGCGGTATACGTAGTTGTGAACAAAACAAAAAGTACCTATCTTAATGGATCTTACACAGACTATTAATATATTACATTTGATAGTAAGAACTGTGGAGAAAACTAAAGTTGGAGTAATGGGGATAGACGTGATTGCAAATAAAATAATACAATAATACAGGGACTGCCTCTGAGGGGTGAGCGAGCAGGAAGCTGAACGGGGCCAGTGAGGAAGCCGTGTGGACATCAGAGAGAGCAGCATGTGTCAAGGCCTGAGGCATGAGCATGTTTGGCACGTCCAAGCAGCAACAAGAAGGCCTCTGTGGCTGGAGTGAGCAGGGAGCACAGTGGTGGGGTCAGATCATGGAGGGCTTCATGGGCATTAGAAGAGCTTTGGCTTTGAAGGCTTTGGTGCAGACACGTAAGGTGAGCCGATGTATGTTATAAAATGGTTGCTGTGGCTGCCATATGGAGATCAAACTGAAGGGAAGAAGGGTGGGAGCAGGAGAGACCAGGGAGGAGACCTGACGGGCCAGTCAGCAGGTGGCAGAGGTGAGAGAGCCAACAAGTTTGCGATGGATTATATGAGGCGCTTGAGAGAAAGGAGGAAGGTGAGCATGGCTTCCCTGGTATTGTCCTGAACAGCTGGATAGAATTACCATCCTACTGAGATGTGGAAGACTTCAGAGGGAAGAAGACTGGGGAGAAAAATTAGGTTGGTGGTTTTTTAACTTTATAGGTATTGATGTATAACACACAGAAGAGAACACAGATTGTACTTGTACAGCATGATGGGTTTTTACCAAGTGAACCCATCCAGGTAAGCAAGTCCCAGTCTTCCACCACAGAGTAAACAATATCCTAACTTTTAACAGCATCAATTCATTTTGCTAGTTTTTGAACTTTATATAAATGGAAACATATGGTATATATTCTGTCTGGCTTATTTTGCTCAACCTTCTATTTGAAATATTCATGCTGTTACACGTGGTTGCCATAGAATTTTCCATTGTCTGATACACCATCATCAATTTATTCGTTCTATAGTTGATAGTCCAGTTTATCAACTTTTTTTTTTTTTTTAAGAAAGCTGGCGAGGCTAGAGAATCCTGGGCCCAGTAGGATAGGGAGCCAAGGCTCAGACAACTTTATCACTGGGCCTTAGGCCAGTGATGTTACAATGTACTTTTTTTTTTTTTAAGAAGATGTTTGGGGTAGGAGTTTATTAATTAATTAATTTATTTTTGCTGTGTTGGGTCTTCATTTCTGTGCGAGGGCTTTCTCTAGGTGTGGCAAGCGGGGGCCACTCTTCATCGCGGTGCGCGGGCCTCTCACTGTCGCGGCCTCTCTCGTTGTGGAGCACAGGCTCCAGATGCGCAGGCTCAGTAATTGTGGCTCACGGGCCTAATTGCTGCGCGGCATGGAGAATCTTCCCAGACCAGGGCTCGAACCAGTGTCCCCTGCATTAGCAGGCAGATTCTCAACCTCTGTGCCACCAGGGAAGCCCTATCAACTTTTTATATCCTGTGTAAGAAACATTTGCCTACCTTAAGGTTATGGAGGTAAAGTCTTGTGTTTTATTCTTAATATTTTCCCTAGATTTTCTGTCTTTTAGTTTTGTATAGTCCACCAAAACTTGATTTTTGTGTATGGTGTGTGGAGGTCAAGACTGATTTTTAAAAATATGTATATCCAATCGAACCAGCTCCATTTATTGAAATTTATTCTTTCTCCACTGTACTGTAGTGTCATCTTTGTCATAAATCAGGTGTGTGTGTGTTTCTAGACTTTCTGTTGTGTTTGATTCATCTGTTTTTCTAACCTTGCACCAATCCCATTCTGTCTTTATTGTAGCTTTATAATAGAGCTTAATTTCTGGCAGTGGAACTTCTCAATCTTTGTTCTTTTTCTAGACTCCCTTGGATATTCTTGGCTCCTTTGCATTTCCATATAAAATTTAGAATCAGCTTATTTCTACCCACCCCCTCTTCAAAAAACCCTTCTGAAGCTTTTATGTAATTTACACATAATAAAATATGTAAATTTTAAGGGTACAATTCGATGAGTTCACAAATGTATACACTCACATAATCAACACTCCGGTCAAGATATAGGACCAGTTCCATCACCCTAGGAAGTTTCATCATGTTTCTTTCCAGTAAATCCCCTTTTCTTCCCAGAGGCAGCTTCTCTTGATTTTTATCACCATAAATTCATTTTGATTGTTCTAGGACTTTATATAAATGGGATCATAAAGTCTGAATTCTTTTGTGTTTGACGTCTTTTGCTCAACTTGTTGTTTCTGATGTTGGCTCCCGTTGCTGCCTGTATCCTTCATTCATTCTTACTGTAGCACAGTGTCCATTGTATGACGATACCACAGTTCCTTATCCAGCCACCTGCTGACAGCCATTTGGGCTTCCCCACTTGGGGGCTCCTATGAATAAAACAACTATGAACATTCTTGTATGAGTCTCTTTGTGGGCATCTGTTTTCATTTCTCACAGGCAAATACTGAGACATAGGATTGGGTGGCTGTATATTAAGTTTTATGAGAAATTGCTGAACAGTTTTCCAAAATGGTTGTATCATTTTACACTCCTACTAACAAGGTATGAGAGTTCTAGTGGTTCTGTATATGCACCAACACTTGGTGTGGTTAGTCTCTAGCCATTCTAAAGGTGGGAAATATTATTTTCATTGTGATTTTAATTTGCATTCCCAGATGACTAATGATTCTGAGCACATTTTCATGTGCTTATTGATCATTTGTATATCTTCCTTCATGAAGTTTCTGTTCAAATCTTTCATCTTTATTGTTTGATGTTTTATTGTTGGTTGCCGGTGATACAGATATTCATTCCAGATACAGGTCTTCTGTCAGGTAAAGTTACCATGAAAAATTATCATGAATATTTTCTTCTAGGCTGTGCTTGCCTTTTTGTTTTCTTAGTGATATCTTATGAAGAGCAAAAGGTTTTAATTTTGATAGATTACAATTAATTTTTCTTTTGTAGTTGGTGCTTTTTGTGTTGTAAGAAATCTTTGCCTGACTTAGGATCAAAGAGGTATTTTCCTATGAATGAAACTTTATAACTTCACCTTTTATGTCTAGGTTTATGATCCATTTTGAATTACTTTTTGAGTATGGTTTGAGGTAGTCATTGAGGTTTTATTTTTCTAAATGAAATGTAGTTTTAATGCCATATGTTGAAAATACTGTTCTTTCCCCTACTAAATCACCTTGGCACCCTTTATTGAAAATCAGTTAGTCATCTACATCTGGGCCCTTTTCTCTCTATATATATTTCTGGACTCTCCTCTGTCTACTACTTGTTTATATGCCAAAACTACATAATCTTATTTACCATAACTTCAAAGTAAATTTTGAAGGCAACTTCTTTTTCAAGTTTGTTTTGACTCTTCTAGATTCTTTGCATTTCCAAATAAATTTTAAATTTAACTTGTCAGTTTCTAATAAAAAGTCTGCTAAGACTTTTTCCTGTTAATATTTTCATTACAATTGTGTTGTCTCTATAGATAAGTCTCGAGAGAATTGACATCTTAACAATATTCAGTGTTCCATTCATCAACATCTGTCTCAACTTACGGCTTCTTTAATTTTTGTCAGTAGTGTTTTCTCATTTTTAATATAGAAATCTTACTTGCCCTTTGTTAAATTTATCCCTAAGTTTTTTTTTATCAACTTTATTGAGGTGTAGTCTACATATTATGAACTGTAACCATCTTGACTATAGAGATCAATGTGTTTTAATCAATTTATGTTTATTGACCTAATGGTAAACAGAATGGGTTTTAATTTTGTTTTCTAGTGTTTGTTGCTAGTATATAGAAATACAATTGTATTTACATTTGGTTGTGATGTCACTTACTTAAAATTCTTTATCCTTGAAGAGTTCATAGCCTCCTTTTTCTCTATATTATTGGCTTAAGAGACCAGTCCAGACCACTATATGTACAAATAAATTAGAATAAAAATTCATATCCTTGGTCACACTGACTGTGTTGTGGCTGCTCAGTAGCCACATGTGCCTAGTGGCTGCTGGATTGGACAGCCCAGCTCTTCATCATTGCAGAAAGTTGTATCCAGAAGCACTGTGTGGAGTGATGGGGTGGCCCCACCTTGGGAGTTACCTCACTGTTTACTCATGGTGTTGTATAACCCATTCTAACAATCCCTGTATTTACAGTAAATTGAAAGTTACATACCTATATTTAAAAGCTTAATTAAATGCAGATTACACTTTTATTTCAGGTCTACCTCATATGTGATGCTATGTGGTTTGTACTGCATTACAGAGAACTAAGACCACTAGATTTTGCAACATTTTGGATGTAGCTCCTGATCTTGTGTTGCGGACAAAAGCGTGATTTGAGGGGGTGGTTTAAGAGAGAAGAAGAAGAGTGGAAGTGGTGACACTGAGTATAGAGCAGTCGCTTTGCTCTGAAAGAAGCGGAGAAATGACATATGTTTGCAGGACGGGGATATGGGGCCACACGGGAGAGATCACAGCACGTTAATATGCTGATAGGAATGATTTACCTGAGAGGAAAAATCAGTGCGGGAGAGAGAGGGAGGATTATTGACATGCTGTCTGTCCTTCAGCGGGCAACCAAGAGCGGGTCTAGCAAGTAGAGGTGTAGGCCCTGGCGAGGGGCCCAGGTTTCTCCACCTACAGTGATGGGAGGGCAGGCTGAGCGTAAGCCACAGGAAGGGACGTGGGGCTTCTCTTCTGACTGATTCTTTTTTTTTTTTTTTTTTAACATCCAAGCATCCAAGATCATAGAGGCCCCTCACTGGATGGCCTTAGACTTATGTGTTCTTCCATTTCACGTGTGTTTCTTATTCCTTTGCTGTAGTTTCCGTCTTCAGTTTGCCTCCTCTACAGCCTTCTTTCCTGCTCTACGTCTGACTTGCTCCTTTTATACCATATGTTCAAACATCCACAACTCAGGCCATTAAATCGAAAGGAAAAAAGTCCCATTTCAGCTAACCCAAGTGGGAAGTAACTGAACATTGAAGTGGAGAGCAGCCTGGAACTCAGCTACTTCAGGGACTTTGTCTCCCTCAAGGTGCCTTTGCATCTGCTCTTTTCTCCTTTCTCCACTGCTGGCTTCCTCTGCTCACTCAGGTTTTGCACCTTTGCAACTCTGGCCTGCATATGGCCGTGCTGGCCACTGACCTCAGTTTACATCCCTACCTTTGGCTTTGGCTTCAGCTGCAGAGACCTGATCTAGACCTGGACTGAATTCATGAGAAAAGGAATCTGGTCGCAGGGGTTTTTCCTAAGGTTCTGACCTCCCACAGGATTGGTGGCCCTGCTCAGGACTCATCAGCTGCAGCGGGAGAGTAGAGTCCTTCCACATGGAACACCTCTGCCTCCATATGCTGTCTCATCCCTCAGGCTGAGCCAAGGCAGTTCTTAGCCGGGGCACTGGGTGGGGAGGCACGGCGATTGGCATTTTCATTCATCAAGCTGTTTGGACTGTTTGTAATACACGAGAGAACAGAATCTAATTAAGTGAAGTGCACAGAGTTTGTTTTATGGACTTTTTAACACCTATTTTAACTTTCTGCTTGTTTAATGTTTATTGGCTACATTCTATTTATCACAGCAAACCCTCAGCAAATATTTGTAGAATGAATGACTTTCGAGATGTTAGGTAAGAACTGCCTCTTTTTTCTTAATTACATTGCAATTTTATTTTATGTTTGCATTTTTGGTTCAAAAAGAAAATGGCTACAACTTCAGAAAGCTCTGGGGACTTCCCTGGTGGCGCAGTGGTTAAGAATCCGCCTGGCAGTGCAGCGGACACGGGTTTGAGCCCTGGTCCCGGAAGATCCCACATGCCGCGGAGCAACTAAGCCCGTGCGCCACAACTACTGAGTCTGTGCTCTACAGCCCACAGGCCACAACTGAGCCCGCATGCCACAACTACTGAAGCCTGCGCGCCTAGAACCTGTGCTAACAAGAGAAGCCACTGCAATGAGAAGCCCGCCCACCGCAATGAGAAGCCCGCCCACCGCAACGAAGAGTAGCCCCTGCTTGACGCAACCAGAGAAGGCCCGCACACAGCAACGAAGACCCAACACAGCCAAAGATAAATAAATAAAATAATTTATTAAAAAAATAAAAGAAAGCTCTGTATATGGAAAAAAAGTCAGACTTTTGGCAGAATGCTGCCAGACGGATCAGAATTCAAACTCATTTACCTGTCCGAATTAACTAAAAGGGCAGACTTTGAGCCCTGCTATTGGGATTTAAAGTTATTTTAGAATTTTAGAACTTCTTATTTAATATAAATATATTGAGAATATTTATATATTTAAGAACACTATTGTTCCCTTAAGCCCAAATACACAATTGCTACAAATCTAATAAATATCTTGAGATTGGATGCAAATTCATTTGGGAGGCAAGATGTTTCCTTAATGCCAACATGTCCCTTTAATGTATTTGGATCCAGGTGTTTCGGCCTTATTTGCTGGAGTGGATGCAGCATTAGACTGTCAGTTAGTTCCCTGTTTGACATTATTTAGTATTAGAGGCTGTTAAGCATGCATACTCATTGGGAAAGTTGAAGAAAGGCTTTAAATTGAAAAAGGTACCAAGCTGTGGTCCTTGTCCAGACATCCTGAGGTTAAAAACAACAAAACAAAGTAACTATAAATAAAGCATTAGAATACTAATATTAAAAAGCACCACAGTAGCTAAGAACAGTCTTGGTAGTACCTGTCTTTCATATTAGCTGTCAGTCAAGGTCCCCAGCACATAACTAGATCTTCACTAAGGGCCAGTCTCTCCTTCAGGGAAGCATCTGACAAAGCATGTATTCCATAACTGAACATGAAAATTCTCGAACATTAACAGATAACATAAATTATATTTCCTAAGGTAATAAACACCACATGATTGTGCTCAAAAATCTTTGCATGGTGCTATGTTAACCTTGCGTCCTTAGATCTACGCTATAGATTATTGTACTAAAGTCAATTTCTACTTTAACATTAATAGCAGGGTACAGTTCTCACGTTGTTTCTTAAGAAATGATAGAACTGCTTGGAATTTCCCTTACATTTGCATACATATTTCATTGTTCTTATACTAGGAGTGTAATAGATTTGCTTCTTGTCTAATTACAATGTAAACTGTAGGATTCAGCACTCCAGTTCTCAGGGTGGTAATGTGCTCTGTAGTTTCATGCTGATTGGTTTTCCTTATATGAGTGTGTTTATAGATGCTCCTTAGGGCTGGAGCTCTGGCCCTTAAGAATACCATGTGCATGTTCATCAGCAAAGATAAGCACCAGTGACCAATAGATAGATCCACTTTCAACCTGTTTTCCTAGTTTTAAAAACAGAAGGATTTAATGGCCAGTGTTTTATTTTGGATTTTTATGTCTAGATTCATAAATGAAATGGGCCTATCCTTTTCTTATACTATCTATTGATCTTAGAATTAAGAATACCATCATGGAGTGATTTTAATATCTTTTATTTTTATATTTTCTTAAACAATTTGAAAATACAGAGTATCGCTGGTCCCTGAAAGTTTGGTGAAATACATGTAAAACCATCTGGGCCTGTATTTTTTGGAGAGTTGGATAAAGGACAAGGAGTTAGGATTACCATTTTAATTTTATGGGCTCTGGTTTTTTTAAGTTTTCTTTTCCTTCTTGCACCAGAGCTTTTAATAGTTTTTCTAAAAGTTTATATAATCTAATTTATTGTTGTATAGTTGCTAATAACATTTTTCACTCATTCTTAAATTCCTTATGAAATAGTTTGTATGTGTGAACAAGGAGATGTATGCTACAGTTCTTTGCAGTTGAAGTCACTGGCTTATCACTCCTGATTCTAGTTCCATTGCTTCCCTCCCCAAAGGTGGCACCACTCCTGCATCTGAGGTCCATCGTCCCCTGCATTTTGGGATTCCTCAACTACATATGTATGCCTAAAACATACTAGGTATTATTTTTCATTTTCACATATATTGGCATAAACGTATTCATAGTATTTTCTTATTAATTTTTGCTGCATCTTTAGCTGTAACCATTTATCCTTTGCTCTTTCTGCCTCAAATACACACACGTGTGCACGCATGCACACAATCAGCCTTCCCAGGAATTGGTGTATTTTTTCTTTTTGGCAGACTTTACCCTTCTTGATCTTCTGTACTATCTTTTTTTAAATTAATTTCTGACTCTTGTTATTCCCTTCCTTCTTTTCTCTCTGGATTTTCCCTTCTCTCTGGGTTTCTCTTGTTATGCCTTTGCTAACTTCTTGGATCAGTCACCTAGCTCAGTGGCATCATTCTTTACGCACTTGTACCACATCACTGGCTATTTAGGACGGCATCCCTCCTCATTGGTTGGGGCTTAAACAGTTACATGTTTAAAATTAACCTTGAAAGTAAACATTTAGGGCTATAATTTTTTTCTTTAAAATGCCACTTTAATCGCTTCTCGGTCTTTTGGCTAAGATCAAGTGTAAAATGCCACTTTAACTGCATCCCACTAATTTTTATGAAATTTTAAGTTAATTTTATTCTTAAGCTATTATATAATTTATAGATTTCCTGAAAGTGGCATGTAACCAGAAATAAAAATAAGTATATATATTTTACTTTATCAGGTGAAAATGAGATTGTTTGTAGTCTATTGTGCAAACTTCTGGTCTTGAGTAGAACAAATAAGAAATACCTCTGTCATTAGTAAAAGTAAACCCCAGAAACTCCCAAGGTGGCACTGGAGGCATCTATCTGTTTAGATACGTAATATTTTCTCATTTCTATTATGAATTCCTCTATGGTTCATATGTTATTTAGTGCATTTAAAAATATCTAAGTGGTTGGCAACTTTTCGATTATCTTCTTGTTATTGATGCCTAACTGAATTGTACTCTCATTAGGTTGGTGGCAATGATATTGATTGCTAGAGGCCAGAACATGGTCTATTTTTCATGAAATATTTTGTGTGTGCTTATGAAAAATGTTGATTCACTATCAGAAACTAGGTTCACTCCAAGTCATAAGCCTGTTTGCTGATTGTTTAAACCCACCGTATATACTTTCTAAATATTTGTCTAATTAACCCATCAGGTACTGAGAGTAAAGGGTAATATCTCCCATTATAGTAGTGTAGTTTTCCAAACTTGTAGTTCTGCCAATTTTTACTTTATGAATTTTGAGGCTATAATGTTAGCTGCATACAAATTTAGAATTCTGCCTTTCTACTAAGTTTTTTTTAACATTAGAAAATGGATCTTCTTTGTTTTTATTAGTGCCTTTTACTTTAGCATCTATTTTACTGATTCTTTACTGTCAGTTATTTGGGGCCCTTGTGCTTTGGTAGTTGGGTTTTTTCTTTCCAAACAGCATTTTTTTTTTAAAGAACATGTGGCATGTTGCCATCATCTGTCAGCCTCCTTTTCAATTAAGTTTAGTTCACTTACATTTTTAATGATTACTGGTTATCACTGATTTTAAAAATTTATTTCATCTTTCTTTTCTCCTTTTAAAATGGTTTTTGTTGTTCCCTCTTTTTTCTTTTAAGTCAACTAAGTTTTTTAAAATTTATTTCTCCTCCACTAATTAGTTTGGTATAATCCTCTGTTTCTATTTTTTGTGTGTGGTTATGCATACTTAACATACTGTCTCTAAAAATCTACTTTTCTCTTCCCAAATAACACTTTAACTTCCTTATTTTAATTTTTTATTGCTACCCAAATGAGACATTACTCTTTGTATAATCAATACTTGTTTTTTTTTTCACATTCACCTAATTCTGTGTTCATTATTTCTTCATGCATGTCAGACTTTCACAGGTAGGATTTTTTTCCTTTCTGAAATACAGTTGTCCTTTGAACAACGTCTGGGCTGGGGCACCAAACCTTTCACAGTAAAAATCTGCGTATAACACGTAGTCCACGCTGTTTATATGTGGTTCCTCACGGCTCCTCCATATCCGTGGCTCCACATCTGCACATTCAGCCAACTGTGGATCGTTTAATATTGTAGTATTTACTACTGAAAAAAATCCACATCTGCGTGGACCCGCACACTTAAAACCTGTGTTGTTTGAGGGTCAGCTGTACTTCCCTTGGAAGTTTCTTTTAGATACAGGGATCTAGTGGTAATGAACTCTGTTTGTCTACAACCATAGAATTTTCTGTCCTGCAACACAGAAGATCAGAAGCATTTAGCCATCTAAACCACTGCCACCGACCGGTACCCAGGGCTCGGGGCCAGATGAGCTGCGTGCAGGTCCGCTCTGCTATGGGCTTCCTCTGGCTCTGCTCCTGGCAAACGTGAGGCTACAGTGTGTCTATAAGGATAAACTCCAGACAGAAATACATACTCATTAATGACACATGACCACTTTGTGTACTGCAAAGAAACCTAGGAAGTGTGGAAAATGCATAGAAAGTGATTCAGATACAGTACTTAAAACCAAAGGAACTCATGCTTTAATAGACACTGAAATCACAAAGGAAGGCCAAGTGCCTTAGCAATCTCAATAAAAATATGAAGTTCTTTTTACATGGTAAATTTCATAATATAAAAAGTTTAATGCCATCTGGAAAACTGTAATTTACAAAAAAAGTCCACATAGGCCAAAGATGGCTAACACTGCATACAAGGGGCATGAGTGCCAAGTGGGGAAGGCGTCTGAGGAGGGGAGATGTGACCACGTGTGTCCTTACATGGAACATCTTTGACAAAGGGGTCTGGCACAGACAAGGGCCCAGTTCACAAAGCACATATACAGTTCTTTTAGGTAAAACAACAAAATATGTGATGAAAAGTATACATTTTTCACATTCTGCCTACTTACTAAATGCAAACCAAATTATTGTGTGGCATTTTTTCCACCCTGAACTGAAACTAACGAAGTGACTGTTCTTCTTGTGGTGGGGGTGGTGGCAGGACAGGCACTGAGCTGGGGACTTGCCAAGGTGACGACCTACCGGGATTCACCGGGACAGACAAGCACAGCGAGGACAGCGTGTGCAGCAGCGCGTGGACCAGGGACCGTTTCAAGTGGATGGAGGTGAGAACTTCTTCATTTTACTACACACCAATACCAAAATGCAGCAGAATGTAAGCTTGAGTAGCTAATTTTGTCTTGGTATATTGACTTGAGTTAAAGATCACTGAAGTAGTTGCATGGCTCACTGGTGAGAAGTAAGACAGATTCGACTACCTTGCTCTGGTCATACCACGGTTTCTAGGAGAGGGAGATTTTATTGCTTGTGTTTGGTGTTTTTGCATCTGATAGAGTAGAGTAGGGGCAGGGGTTCCAGTTTGCTGAGCTGAAAAAGAAATAATATCCAATGCTGTCTGCATACAGTGAGGAAAAATAGTTTTGTAACTTTCACCCACACCCATCGACTCCTTCCAAGTGGGGCAAAGAGCCGAGGACTATGCAGGGGTCATTCGCTTCCATCCACATGGCTCAGGTTCCCACGCATTCCTATCAGTTTTATCCACAGCCTGACACTCACTTTCCCTAGATTGTAGAAACAAAACATTATGCTAATTGTGTTTTCTGTCATCTGTACCAGGAGTCAGCAAACTTTTTCTTAAAAGGCTAGATATTTTAGTTTTTGTGGACCAAGAGGTAAAATCAAAAATATTATGGAGGTACTTATTTATATAAATATTTTAAAATGTAAAATCTATCCCTAGCTCATGGCTGTAAAAATCCGGGCCTCTGACCAGATTTAGCCTGTGGGTCATCATTTGCCAACCTCTGATCTGTACAAAGAATTTGCAAATTATACAATCTCACATAATTTTTAAGTGCATACTGTTTTCAAGGTAGCCTGAAAATTTCACCTTGATTTTACATCCATTTCACTTGTATAGAAAACACCCAAGACTGACAGTAAACATAAAGAAGCGGCAACTCTACAGTGATTTTTAGATTGGTCCTGTTATTTCATCACCTTTGCTTTTCTTCCTTGAAATTTATATCTAGGACCAAAAATAAATCATATATTCCATTTGGCTTTTCAACATGAAACCTACAACAACAAATGTATTTAGGACTAAAACCAGGTTAGGGTCCACGAGTCCTCCTCGCTGGCTTGGTAACCACGGGGAAGCCGTCTGGGTGGTGGAGGATGTGCGCTAGAGGGTGGCCTACGGGGTTATGCCCTCGTCCTCAGGGATGGGGCAGAGACCCGGCCTTTCCTCCAGGGCTACTTGGCACTTGGGAAAGAGGCTGAGAGTTGCTGAGAAAGGAATAGCCCAACTATCTATATGTGGATTCAGAAATTCACTTTGAGGTTTATTTCTTGTTGTTGAGGACCTGATTTTGCTATCTAAATGCACAGTGCTATAAACTTGGCTTTCATTTGCTACACTGGTACTTTTATTACCATTTATAAAAGACATAAAGACAACCTCATAGTTGCTTGCTTTTTTATAAAGTACTTCTCTTCCAGTGTTGGGATCAGGGTTAGAATGTGACATTCTTTTGCTTTTGTCAACATGGCTGTTGGGTTAAACACAAAAAGCTTCTATGACATAGCTCAGGAGAGTAAGACAAATTGAATAAATATTATCTCTTCCTCTTTTCAGAGTACAGTGAGGAACAGGGCAGCTAACTGGTCAGTGTATGTTTATAAAGTGAGATCCCATCCAGGGTTAAAAACTCTCCCTGGAGGTCTTGATGTTAGTGTCCCTCCTGCCAGGCCCCTCCTGTCCACTCCCTGGTGGCTCGTGTCCTGGGACAAGAGGCTGCCCACCATTGTATGATGGACCCTCAAAGTGAGGATGGTAGGATTTCAATTTTAGAATTACCTAAAAGAGGCTTATGTAAATTCTCCAACTAAGCTTAGGACTAACATGATTTGCAGCGCCTCTTTTCTTTATTTAAATATGTTAATGGTTACCCCTGCCTAGACTGTTCCTCTGTCTTGTCCCAGCTGGCAACAGGATCAGTGAGCTGTCATAGCTATAGGAAACGTCCCTCTTTTTTATTTTTCCTATGACAACACTTTTAGGAATATCTCTTTCCCTGTTCAGCAATAATTCAGATGTATATCCCAGCAGAAGGCTCCCTGCCTCTGAGGCTTTGGACATTAAAGTCTTCTGTCGGGGGGAGGGGATTTGTCCTTCAGACCACAGGAGCAAGGGGCACTGGTCACACTAAGATGAGGGTCCAAATGCACCTCACAGATGTGAGGTACTGGGATTGTGGGAACCTGGTGACAGATTTAGACAGAAGGGGTTTTAGAAGCCTGGCGTTGGGAAAAGATAATAAAATTAAGCAGGTAATAAAGGGAATAAGAGCTGGATGGCTAGATTCTGGTTAAATCTGGTTAGCCATGGGATTTTTCTTTTGTTTTTTTTGTTTGTTTTTTGGGGTTTTTTTTGTTTTTTTTTTTTGCTTATAAGGAGACTGAATAATTTCAAACTCCCCCCTCCAAACTTGATAATTGCTTATTGATGACTATTCAAAATTTGACATTTTAAAAAACTTTTTGAGCTTTTAAAAATAAGAGCTATAAATGCGAAGTACTATTGATAATAAAACCAAGTTGTTTATCCACGTACAAAAAAGGTCAGTAATGTTTTAAAAGCACAAAGTTGCATTTTTAAATCACAATTGCATAGTTCTAAAATGCCTGGATAAGAGTTACATAAATTTTTTTAAGAAAATTCAAGTTTGGTTGACAGTGGGGCCCCAGGGACATTTGTAGCCCTCAAAGAGCAGAGTTCAGGAAGTGAATTATTGCCTTGTTACTCTGATGTTACAATATCATGAGACCAAAACTGCTACAATTTAATTATAAATCATTGGCATTTTTAAAACCAGTATCCTGTTTTTTGGCTACTATAACACTTTCATGTAGAACTCAACTTAGATTTTTATATACCCTACCCCCAACCAGCACCTGAAGGCCTTAAAAAAGCTCTGTTTGTATTTCTATGTATAAAAGGTACTGCATATATACCTCTTAGCAAAATATGTGCTCCCTTTCTCTCCCCACCCCAGAACCATGACCATTTTTGTACAAAAATCCTGTTGAAGAATCACATCAAAGATGAGAAGCAGGGAGTTCCAAGGTAAACAAACATTTGGTGACATGTGTAGAAAATTCCATGAGCCTCCTGTACCAATCCCACAGAAGTCCTGGCTTTTGGTGAATCTGGCCCAGAATCCCAGAGGGGCTACCAGTGTGTGTGTGTGGCGTCTGGGAGTGGCGGCGCCCGCGCCCCGAGAGCACACCCATGCTGGGGCGGCCACATTCAGGAGCAGGCCAAGTGAGTGCAGAGAGCTGGCCTGTGGCCGCTGTGCTCCAAGCCGGTGTTGGTGGGTGTAAAAGATGTTTTAACATTTAGAGGAAGGAAAAAATCTTCCTGGGGACAGAAACTTGTAGCCGTTTCCAGAAGGAAGTCTCAAAGGGCGTGTGGGCACTGCGGCAGGAGGGCCAGCAGGCAGCGGCAGCGTGCTCAGCGAGGTGGTCTCCGTATGCCAGTGTCCGTTGGGAGGGGCTTTTGGGGGCGTTTCTCCACATTGCTGCAAAGACAGCTCTTTAAGTTCCAGCTTGTCTGCTCCTTCCTCCTTCTTGTTGTGCCGAGGTGACAAGTTTAATAGACTGAGGACATCTCTCTTGGAAGTCATCGTTCCAGGGGTCCCCCGGAATATTTTCATTGGTCCCGTGGAATGCTGGGGCGTGCTTTGCCAAAACATCTTCAGGTTGTGTACAGCCTGCACCTTCTCGTCGATGGCTGCCATCTTCAGCTTGTCTATGTCAGGAGCGTCGGCTGGACTTGAGCGAGCGGAGCCAGCTGAGGAATAGGAGAGAGCTGGGGATGGTGCACTTCCAGCAGGAGACTGGTGGCCTGAGCTCGGGGACATGTTCCTTGGTGATTTAGAAATGTGAGCACTGTAAGGAGAGCTGGGATACTTCAGCTTAAAGAGAGGCTGGTCGGTCAGGGAGGTCTGGGAGTCAGAGCCGGGCGACGGCCGGCCACTGTGCTGGCTTGGGCTGTCTTTGATGGACGCCTCTGAGGCGGTGGGGCTGCTGTATCCTGAACTCACCTTGGGTAGGGAAGAGCTTCTGGCTGGGGGCTTTGGTTTGATAGTAACTGGCGACGGCTGGCTCTTCTGGTGGGAGAGGGCAGGCCTGCTGAATGCACTTGTTTCTGACGCTCTGAAGACAGCAGCGCTGTTGGGCACGGAAATGCCATCCTCAGGATTAGTGCCCTTACCTTGACCACCGCCCCTCTGAAGACGTTCCACCGCAATGAGATGGCTTTGTGTCTCCTCTAGAATCTTCTGGGCCAACTCTTGTGGATCAAGCTTTGGGTTGCTTTCTTCTTGGGATTTCACGGTACTATCTGTTTCTGTGCTAGACTGGTCTGATTCTCCCGTATCTGAACTTGCTAGTTTTCCAACCTTCTGGAAGGGTGAGTTTGGGCTGGGAATCAGAGTCATTTTAACTGGAGAGTTTGGCGTGCTTATGCTCCCCTTGGAGCTTACCGAGACTTTCACACCGCCAGCTGTCCCGACGCGGGACTGTTTGTGATCTGGTGAGAAGCGAGTCTTTCTGTTTTCTTGGTAGGCTGCCAAAGGCTCAGTGCTGATGATGGAAAACCCTTCGTATTCTTCTTCATCTTTGCTGTCTGCAGGGCGGGTCGGGGGGGACAGCTGGCTCCGAGGCAGGGTGCATCGCTGTGGGAAGGCGTTCTTGGACCGGTCGTAGTCCTGCCTTCCTCGAGGACCTCCGCCCTCTGACCCACCCTCAGGCTTGGACACAAAGCTCATGGAGGAGGCAATGGAGCTCAGACTGTACACAGAGATGGCATCTGAGGCTATGCTCTCTGCACCAGTGGGAGAGAAAGGAGGGTGCTGGTAGCCCAAGGGCAGAGCATTGGAGACAGACTGGGCTGAGGCCAGAGACTCCAGGGAGGACGAGCTGTCAAGGCTGAGGCGCTTGGGCAGCTCAGTGGAATCTAAGACAAAACATAGGTGCCCAGAGGACAGTTAGAATTCTGTATGGTTATTTTTCTTTCACAAGCATCCTTATATGCATAGAAGCTAGCAAAGCATTATGCAAGTGTTACTTATACACAACTTCAATTCATCTTATAAGCCTGAAAAACATAGACCTGTTGGAAAAGTAAAGCTTACATTGGGAACAAAAACACCCCGGGAGTGCCCACAGCCCTGTGTGCTGCGGACCCCACCATGTGCCCATCTCCACTCTGCTCCCTATCTCAGGGGACCCCATGGCAGCCTCCTGTTCTGAATGGGGCGATCTGTGATGCCCCCTGTCCTAAACCCTCACGCGCCATCCCTTCCAGCTCCGGCCCCATCGCTCCACACCCTAGCAACCTCCTCTCCGCACGGCCTCTCCTCCCAGCTGCTCTTAACCCACTCCAGTCAGGCTTTCGTCCTCCCCAGTGCGTGTAGAGGTTAACAGTGGCCACCAAATTTGGTATTCTGCACAGTCAATCACACCTGGCCCTCGTGGACTGATCCTTCCCGGGCCCCTCCTTATCTCTGTGACCTCTGACCCCAGGAGTGCCCACAGGACACAGCCCTCTTCCCCTCAGACCTATGTGCACATTTATGTCTCCACACTGGACTCGTCTAACCAGCTGCCTATGAAGGTGTCCAAGAGGGAACTCAGACCCATCCCATTCCTTCTGCCACTTTCAAGATCTCAGCAAAGGCAGCCCCATTCTGGCAGCTGTTCCAAAGAACAAGATATCACCTTTGGCCCTCTTTCTCTGAGCACATTCATCAGCAGGCCCTGCTGGTTGCCTTCAAGCCTTGGCCACCATCCGAGCCAGCATTTAGCCTCACTGGGCCTCTTGAGAATGGCAGGCAGGCAGGCAGGCTTGCCCCAGGGTCTGAAAATTGCCTCGCAGGCCCGGCTCTGGGCACCACTGCTCCCTCATCTCCTCTGCTGCGATGCCACCCTCACTTCCTTAGTCCCTTAATCTGCACGTTTTCTGCAGAGCACATGGTGGCACCTCATCTAACACATACTACATGTTGCTCATCGTAAGTTGAGTTCCACGAGAGCAGGGAGTTTGTTTCCTTGAACATATTCCATATCACACAGAAAAGGTGCGTTCACTTAATTCTTCCTCTTCCCGAACGATAATCAGGGTCATGCCCGTGGCTCCTGGGGGCCACTTGGGGTGGCACCACACGGAGCTCTTACCGAAGAGTGCGAGCAGGGCTTGGAGCGCAAAGTGCATCGTCCGTCGATTGGCTTGTTTCCCGGTCTTCAGGATTACTTCCTCCTGACCAACCTCACAGAGATCAAAGCCTATAGAAACAAAGAATATAAACACCTGCTTCCTTAGGGAAGATTGCATGTCCTAAAAAGGATTAGGGCTCCTCGTACAGTCCCAGGGGAGCCCCTGCAGACCCCTCAGAAAGCCCCGCCTGGGCCCCCCACCTGCACGTCAATCATGTGAACGTCAAGTCACGTGAACCAACGGGGGCCAGCTCTGCGACCATCACACCTGCTCAGCGTGGCTCCCCCTTGCTGTGTGTGGACCTCTGTCCCTTTGTAGAGCGCTGAACTGCATTCTCCAGAGGGAAGGGTGGGAATTAGTAAGGCTCATTAACACTTGTCTCCATTCTTTTGCAGAGGAACAGTCCACTTAAAGAATACTGTCCAGGACAGACAATGGCCACTCCATTCGGCATTAGGTCCAATATTTAAAGCTAGTGCAGGGGAAGGTGGGAGCTTCTCAAGGGCAAGGACAGTGTCTCCACGCGTGGTCAGTGTCTGCCACAAGGGCTCTGAGATGAGCTCTCTCTGATGCTGCAGAATCTGCTGTATTGGCTGAACTGCCCTGCAGGCACTCCATTCCTCTCTGCCAGAGCCTAAAGGGCTGCTCCTGAGCCTAACAGTTCTAATGAGACACGGAACTGGCACGACCAAGGGGAGGAGCCTCCTGAGCAGGAGGCTGCCTAACGAGCTGTTGCCACAGCACTTAAGACTCATCAGGGGCCATTACAGAGGCAGCCAGCATGTCTCCCAGGAAGAATGTAGGAGGAAGAAGCCAGACAGACACCACAGCCAGTGCCGCGTCCATAGACAGCGCCACCGAGCAAGGAGTTAGGGCCTGGGAGCCTCAGCATGGAACGTCTTCACTCACCTTCTCAGCGGATCACTGAGCTCTGCCTGAAACAGTGCAGACGCTCGGTGCTGGCAGCCAGGGGGCAAGGCCCTGTGATCCCAGGCCCTTCCCCTCCTCTGACCTCACAGTGTTCCCACAGTAGGGACCCATGATACTTGATGGATGACGGAGAGCATTCGCCAAAGGAGAAATCTGTCTCTGCCTTTTTTATTCTTGTAACTCTGATATTGGTTCTGACACTATCATTCCTTTGGGAATTAGATTCAGTAGAGTAGCCACTCAGCATTCGGGTTGCTATGGGACATTTTCCTCTCTGAACTCAAAAATAAACAGTCCCTGAAAACAACAGGAAGGTCTCAGAGACCTCAGCACTTTGAAAACGAATATCTAATAATATAAATGTAACATTTTTAGTTAGAAAACTCTATCAAAGTAACTTGAACTGGTTGCTCTAATAGAACTGAGTTCTCTAAATAAACCACAGCTGTGTGACGGGTGTGATGGTGCCAAGGGCTGGAGGGGGCACTTCTCCCCAGTCTCAGTCAGAGGACTTAAAAATCAGAAGTATGTGCACCCAACTCACCCCTTGAGTATCACTGGGATTTGCAAAATACGGAGACGTAGAGGAGCATCAATGAAAGTCACCCAGGATCCCAACACCAGAGAGAGCCAGTGACACACCTGGTAAAGGGGCATCAGAAACAGCCTGTCCACAGGGGAGGAGGGCTGGCTCCGTCACACCCACGCTCAAAGCGGGGCTGAGGCCCTGCTTGAGGACAAGAGCTTTTCCTTTATACAGAAGGGCCTTGGCTTCGTTCTTGCCTCACCCTGCGGCCTGTCACAAAGATGAGACCCAGCCTGGGTGTGGACCTGATCTTTCTCACCCTTGCTCCATCTGCTCCTGACTTACCTATTCAGATATAAATTTACTATGTTTACACCAAGAAGCCTATGTTTTAAGTCCACAGAAAACAAGCAAATAATACAAATCATAAAGGACATCAAAGCATCTACTCACAGGGGGTTTGGAGCCCCTGCGGGGCTGTGTGGCTTTCCCCCTTTACCTTCAAAAACAAATGGAGCCTGCCCTAAGCTGAGTTGGGCGGGGAAAGGTCATCTACAAATGGGCTAGCAAAGATGGCCCAATACTGAATATCCAGGCCTCCCAAGCAGAAGAGAAGTTCCTTAAAAAGGAATCTCTGCCCTGCCATGTTTGATGGCTGGTCCCTGTATCAGTGTATCCAGGCCATGTCAACCTCCAAAGACGCCCCACTCCATCAGGTTAAAAACCAAGGGCCTTCCACTGGCCTCACAGCCCCAGGATCTACCCCATCCTCTGTCTGTCTCATCTAACCCCGTGTCCCCTGCACGTTGCCCAAGCTCACCGACACTCTTCCCTCGGCCTGGATCTTTCACCCACAGGCTCTGGGCCTGCCAGCCTCCCTGCCTCCACCCCTCCAGCACATCATTGTGACCCCAATGCTTTTGTCTGTCATGGTGCTTCCTCACCTTCTGAGGTGCTCCCCTTAGATTAGGTCTTTCTATGTCTGTCTGTCTCCCTCTAGCATGAAAACTCTGGTAAGAGGGCAGGGCTTTTTGTCCTTTGCTTGCTGCTACATCCCCAGTGCCTAGAACATTGCCTGACATAGAACAGGTGTTGAAAAACAAACAAACAAAAAATGTGTGGAGTGAATGGCTCTCCAGCAAGTCACACAGGCACTAAAGTGGGGCAGGAGGAGAGCAGCTTAGCCTCTCAAGATGTTTGATCAACAAACGCACCTGTGGTAAGAAAGGAGCCATATTTTTGGGAGCTGCCTCAGTTGGGTTACAGTGTTGAAAATGGAAGTGTTCTGGATTGAAAGGGGATCCTGGAATAAGCAGTTCTAGGTCCCCGTGATCAATCAAAGGTGGTTTCAATTGTATTTTTTTCTGCCAAGTTCCAGTAGCCAGTGATAGGGACCAATATTGAAATCATTATTTTATGACTTGACTTTATTTTCTTTAATCATGGCCTGACTCCCAACGATACCTGAATCTAACAGATTCATCTTAACGCAATGACTACAAATGGGAGAGAGGAAATCATAATGTAGGGAGAGTGGGACAAAGCTGGAAGGCCATTTGGAAATAGTGCTAAAGCACTAGAGCCTTTGCATTAGCTATTTTTAAGTAATAAACTAAGAAAACACTAAGACCCCCTAAGAGTCTATCACCTTTACCCAATAGAAATTAGACAAATAGGTTTTTTAAAAATAGAATGAAAGAAGCCAATGAAGTCAAGGATGCTCTATCCTACCTAGAGCTGCCAGGAATTCGTGACATCCCGGGAGCCGCCACAGCTGGACGCTGATGGAGACCTGAATGGGGGCTGATGTGAAGTCCTGCTCCTTCTCGCCGGCCTGCAGCTGGACCAGCACCTGGTGGAGCTGAGCGGGGAGAGCGTCAGCAGCGTCGGCTGCATCTGGCCCCCAGGGGTTTGTCCCCAAGTTTCTCTTGTGTCACCTGTCATTATCATCGCTAATGACCTTACACGTGGGTAGCATCTGAAATTCTCTTTACAGTGCCTCCATGCCTACTGTCCTGCTGTCCTCTCTGTGGGAGCTCCAGGGCCAGCCCCTAGGCAGGGTTTCTGCTTCCAGCCTCTTCCCTCGCACACTGGCCACGGGGCTATGAGTGCAGGAGGGGACTCGGGGCCTAGAGGAGGGGTGGGGTCTCCCAGACGCAACCTGCTGAATGTGTGAACTCCACCCGGGGCCTCGTGTGGGTTCACAGTGTGTTGCTCCTGCCCCTGCTGTTCTGAGGGAACTTGAAAGGTCAAATCAAGAGCACAAGAAGGGTGGAGCAGGAAAGGGGAGCCAGAGCGGAGACGGGGCAGACCACCTGAGCCAGCGGCACTGCCCCCCCAGCCTGAGCGCGTGTTGGCGAGACAGCAGTGCCAGGGGGACCTCGGGGTGGGCGGGTTGAGGGGCTCACCTGACAACAGTGCTACTCAGAGTGGTACTCACCATTCCAACCATATTTTTAACAGCCTTCGGCCAGCAGATTATAAGAAGAAGAAAGAAAAAGAGAGAAAGAAGAGAATTTAGACTTAAGCACAGGTAGTTACGCAACACAAGCTGATCACTGCTGTAGGAAGCACCACACCGGGCCCGCGGCTCTGACCCGGAGGGGAGAGGAGTGAGAGTCAGCAGGGACACACAGGAGAATGCACAGCCACGCCCAGGCCAGACGTGGTGGGGGTGGGGGTGGGGCCAGGGTCGGCCAGGCCCTGCCCTTCCTCGCCAGGAGAGGGAGAGGGGCACAGTGGGCACGGATAGGCCACTCTGTAGAGCAAAGTCCACTCTGGTTCCAGAGTGACTCAGAAATGCCTACCTTCCCCCAGCCACTGGGGGCAGCCCAGGACGCTTCCCTGTGGAGGTCCCTGTGCTGCCACCAAAAGCTAGAAATTAAGCTATTGGCTGCTTGGATGCTCAGCCTGGCCCTGTAAATGTAACTCTGGCTTTCTCTTTTTGTAGAGCATAGGCTTGTAGCCCTCCTGGGTTCAGGATGTTTAAGTGTCTTGCTGATTCTATTCAACAAGCAGGTCTAACACACTTACTACAAAATGAGCAGAAACTCAGTGAAGGGGCCAGATCAGTGAGCTACGTTCCAAATCCAAGCTGGAAACCACCCCAGGTAGGGGGAGGCTCCAGGAACCAATCAGATTTGCTGAGGTTAACCCTAGATGGAGCAGCTTTATTTCCACATAGAAACAGCTCTGCTAAAATGAAATCTGCTGATATCTAATAACATGTATTTTTCAAATGATTACATTCTAAGGTGACTGGAGAAAATTGCTCTGTGCTCTTTAGGGATTGCTATGCTGTCACCCCAGCGCTTGTTCCAGACCCTCACTGGCCAGTAGGAAGATCAGAAGCTCTTAGGCCAAGTTGGGAAGGGCCTACACGATGCTAAGGGTTAGAGTCCTCCGATTCTCTGAATTAGATCTACATTCTCCTAAAAGAAAGCACTTTTTGAAAACCTGCTAAGCAGTATCTTTCATGAGACTTGACTTTGTGTTCACCACTGTGCCTCACTGGTGGTTTTGTTTCAGGCAGGGTTCATACTTTGATCTAAGAATAGGTATTGGAGCACCTGTAGCCACCCTGACGGGATGGCCCTACACCTGCTGGCTTGGGTAAGGTGGCTGCCGCACTTGTCAGTCAGCAGAAACAGTTGGTGGTTAGGGATGATAAGGTGCAGGAGACCACTGAATGGAGAGTTCAGGAAATGCCCTGGGACTACAGGTGACTGGGGCCCCTTAAGCATCCTCTGAGGCCCTTGGGACTCAGTGCCCAGGGAGGACACTGGGAGAACTTGCTCCTCTGTGCCTGCACCTGCCGGAGAGGGCAGTTCGACCCCCAGCCCTTGCCTTTTCCTTCTCATTACGAAAGCTGAAAAAAAGCAAGGCTGCATCACGTGCAGGTTCCTATTTGGGGCCAAATCACTGTCTTTCCAACCCGGCACAGTCCTCAGACCCGGGCTCAGCCGTCCTGGCTCAACTCACCCGGCTGATGAGCTGCTCGCCCGTCTCCGAGGCAGTGATGAGCTTGCAGAGGGCCTGGAGGGCAGGGTTGGGCAGACCTAAAGCAAGGAGGAGGCAGGCGTTAACCCGGAGGGGCCTCTGCACCCCCAGCCCTGCACCTTCCGAGGGGAACGCACCCAAACGCGCAGCTTTGGTGGCACTTTCAGAAGCTCGGGACAGCCAGATGTGTGTATCCGTGTCTGACTTGTCTCTGAGAAGGGCAGGTGGAGGCAGGGCCAGTCCTGACCCTGCTGTGTCCTCCAGGCGTACGGTCACATGCCAGGACACCAACTAGTTGCTCAGGCAGCATCACCCACTTCGAGTGAAGCACAAAGGGCAGCCCTGAGCCTCTGTGCCCCGCGTCACCCTGGGGTGAGCCACACAGCTCTGTCAGATCCGAAGCTGCTGAATAAATGTTAATAGCAGCTACTGTTTGCCCAGCAAGACCTCATGTCACCCCAGGAAGGGGTAAGAGGATGTGTTGCCATCAGATGGAAACACCAGGTCAGGAGCACTCCTTTCCCCCAGATCAGGAGGAGTCTGTGTCTGGGACTCCGCAGCACTTCTCAGGAGACCCTCGCTCCTCCCCGTCTGAGACCCAGCAGGGACCGGGGCCACCCACTATCCTGCTTGAGCTGTCAGCTGAGGCTCACCCAGCAGGGACTGGATGGTGCTGCTGCACTGCTGGAGCCGGTCGCCCGGGTCGGAGGTTGGGAAGAAGACGGCTGCCGGCAGGCCGCTGGCCGGGGGGTCCAGCCGGAAGCCCACAGCGGTGAGGAGGGCCTGCCAGCCAGGGATGCCGCCCACTTTGTTCTCCACGCTCTGCTGGGATGTGTACATGGCGTTGCGCTGCCCATTCTGAATGCGCTGCAGGGACTTCTCCACCTGCAGGGGAGGGGGGAGTGAGGTGCCACTCTGCGCGGGGTGGGCGGGGGCGTACCCTGTTTTCTCTCCAGGTGGCTTTGGGGGAACACAAAGCCCATGTGGGAAGCTGTGCAGGGCTGGCAGCTGCCACCAGGCACCCAGGGCTGAGGACCACACTGCAGCAACAGCCAGTGTCTTGCAAGGGAGGGGCTGCTACCATCAGAGCCGAGTCTGGAGACTCAGAAGAGTCCTGTCCCTTCCCTATCCCAGCTCCCGGCTGTCCTCCACAGACACTGAAGTGACTTGTCTGAAAACCAGTCTCCGGCCAGGGACCTGCCCAAACCCTGCAATAGCTGTGCCCCATCACTAGGATGAACCCTCAGGCCTTCAGGACCCCCCTCACTGCTCGTGCACCTCACACACACCAAGCAGTGCCCACCGTGGGGCCTTTGTCCCCCCAGGCCTCCAACTCCTCCTCCGTCCTCTGGAACCTGTGTCCACCTGCACACGGGCCCCTCCCACCTTCCAGGGCCTAAATCAGTGCTGCCAGATAACTGCCACCTTAACTCTCCCAGGGAGCATCCACAGCACCTGCAACAGGCACAGGCCTTTCCTTGGCGGTTTTTCTAAGGGAAACCTCAGTCCCTCTGAGATGTCAGCTGCTCTGGGGTACATGTGCTGTCACTGGAGGGGAAGGAGAGTTGTCCAGAATGTCACTTGAGACTTTTCTTAGAGTAAAACCTTGGGATGCTGGGGGCTGACATCAGAGGCAGGAGGAAACGCACGTTCCCGGGCAGGACAGACAGGCAGCCAGCTGGCTGTCCCCTGGGCTAGAAGGGCCCTAGAGACACTGTCCAGTGGATAGAAGGAGGAAAAGACTGGTGAACTTGACCCATGGCCCCTACACTCACCCCAGAAGATGAAGCCAAGAAGAAAGAGAAAACCCTTAGATGTACTCGAGGGGCCTCAAGGCCGAATGGGAGCAGAGAGGCCTGGCTCTTGCTCCACGGCCTGGCCTGGGAGGAGAAAGCAAATGGGCTACAGCAAGGAAGGAGGGCACCTCTCGGGGCAAGAGGAACCTGACAAGGGTCCTAGTGCTGAGCAACATAAAGGCTCCGTGCAGCTTCCAGGCACAGGTTAAAATCAGTTGAGAAAGTCTTCCCCCAAATTCTCAAAGCACAAGAGCACGTCCACCTGGTGGCAGGCAGCGTGGGTGCCTTGTGGCTGGCCCAAGAGCTGTCGGAGGTTTCAGGCTCCAGCATTCTTGTTCACACACTGATTTCTGTCAGGCCTGAAAAAACCTCCTTCAGGCAGACCTGAGCTTAGGAAATGTCCGTGACTGATCCCCCACTGGAGTCCACACAGCTGATGCCCAGCCTCATGGGCCATGGCGTTCCCCTGGCCAAGGGAACATGCCCACCGCCAGGACCCGTGGAGAAGCCTTCACTGGGTCCTTCCCTCCTGAGCACAGGCAGAGCCGTGTGTGCACCTCTAAGCTACGGGGTGGCTGTTGCCTTGGGTTTGGAAAGAGCTCAGCTGTGGCGTGGGCGGTCCCCCACCTCCCCCTGCCTCACGGGGTCTGGGCTGGGGCTGCACTGGTCTTTCTGGCACAGAACTCCAAGGAAGCTAAGAATTCTAAATTATTTGAAACTGCCTTCCAGGTTATCAAGGTGGAAGGGTGGAACAAGTTTTATGTCACTGTTTCCTGGCTTGATTTATCTATAACCTTTCAATTCTGTAGAAAATGGCGTATGGCCTCTGTGTTCTCACCAGGGCCCCACCAAGAGTAGGGTTGGGCTTGGACTCTTCCAATTGAGTTTAGGGAAAGGCCAGTGTCCTTTGATTATAAAATACCAGTTCTCAGCTACTAGGACCCTATTATGTGCCAGCTACTCACCTTTTCTCTAACCCTCACGAGAACCTTGTAAAGTTTTATCCTCCCTTCTACTCAAGGAAGTTGAGGCTCGGAGAGCAAGGTCACTTGCCCAAAGCCATGGGGCGGAAGCACCTGTGGTCAGGCCCTGCTCCAGGGCCCCCCTTGGCCAACCCCCACAGGGTCTGGGCGAGGATGGCTGCAGCCATCGGTGTGACACTGCACACTGTGCCCACCGCACAGACGTCTGGGGACAATGTCCCCTCCACCTGCTCACGCCCCCCAGTGCTGTGGGATCCCTCCAGCCTTGCCCTGCTCCTTGTGCATCTCCAGCCGCCTCCCGCGAGGGCCTTGCGCCCCTTACCAGGTGCAGCAGCACTCGCAGGGCATCCCGCGCCCGCTCTGGGTGCTGGAGGATCTCGGTGAGGGCCTGGCCGATGAGCGAGGAGGGACTGTTGAGCTTCACATCGCTCCCGATGAGCAAGAACCCTGTGGGGAGCCCAGAAAGCACTTCAGAGCCACCCTCACCCAGCCCAGCTGGTCTCTACAGCTCATTTGTGCCAGAGAGAGAGAGGCCTGCCAAGGACAGCTGCTCCATGGGCTGGACCGGGATGGCTAACTCACTGGGGCAGTTTGATACTCTTTTGCTGGGTGAGCTGCTCAGGAAAGCTGCTGAGGTAACTGTGCAGTGAGCGAGGCAAGAAAAGGCTGTGTGGCCCCCAGGGCCCCTCCCTGGCTTGGCCACCATCCCGAGGAATGATCTGCCTTGTTTTCCCTGAAATTAATCTGTGTCGGTCTGGAATGTGCCCGGGGACGGAGGGGCGGGTGTGCCTGACTCCTCGGGGCCACCAGATGAGGGGACAGGAGGAGGTATCCCCCAGTTGTAAGATGAGCAAACGGAGCCTAGGCTGGGGAGGAAGGAGCCACACGTCTGCCTGGATCCCGTCCCCCTTCCTCTTCCCCAGCACCCACTTCCATAAGCAGGGCCTGGGGGAAGTACACAGTGGAGCAGCCTCCCCCGGCAACTTTAGGACCAACCTGCCCCAAGTAATGGAGGGGAAGGGTTTTCTGAGAATGAATGTGCCAAGGCTGTTTTTAAGGGTAACAGGGCCGCATCATTAAATACCATTTCCCACAGAACAGTTGGCTTTTCTATTGTCTGTCACTGAAACTAAACAATGACAAAAATACCACGTCCATAAGCACACTGGGAAGATGTGGGGTGGGGTTGGGAGGCCCTGTCAAGAATAAATGGCCAAGCACAGGGGGGTCCCCACAAACCCTGCAGTACATTCTGTGGGACCACACGGTGCTCAGAGCCCCTTCTGACTGCTGAGAACAGATATAAACAGACACCATGTGCTGAGAACAATCATGGAAACCACGGGCGTGATCGCCTCTGATTTCCACATCTCCTGGCAGAAGAAGTCTGGCAACATGGCCAGGCCCAAACCCGCAGGGCCTGCCTGCCCCCTGCCTCGCAGAGGGAGGGCCCAGCCGTGAGCTGAGGGCTGCCAGAGAGGAGTCCTGCTGGACCAACTGAATGCTTCTCTTCAGCCACGTGAGGAAACAGGATAGATTCTGCTTTGAATTTTGAATACCTTTTTGAACAAGACCACAGCTATGATGTATTTGTGAAGTAAACACGTTCCACTCCTCAACAACATGGCTCACCCACCCGGCACCAGCCCTTGGCCGTGGGCAACTCAGCGCCACACCCAGGGCGGCCCCCGCGGGCTCCTGTTTGCTGGCCCCTGGGCGCCACAGCCCCACTTCAGGGCTCACCCGCCTTTGGGGAACAACACCAGCAACCTCAGCTCACGTCAACTGGATTTACTTTGAGAGGAAGAGTAAGGTGAAAGCCATTTTGTTCCCACCTTTTAAACATATAAATGAATGGTATATTTTTTTGCCATTAAAACTATAAAATATAAATGTTTGAAAGTAGTCTTTTTGGTGTGCCTCTGCTTCTCAAGGTTTAAGACACTCGTTGTGGCATTGGTGGGATTGTCTTCTGCTCTGGAGGCCCTGGGGAGGTGTAGGGGCCAATTCAGAGAGACCACCGCAAACTGAAGGATCGTGAAGTGTGGCAGCAAAATGGCCCTGCCGCATGAGAGGCCTGGGTCTGGGTTTGGACTCTGTCTCAGCCCGTTGGGGAGGGTCTCCCACGTGGGGGGTCCAGAGCGGGTCGCAGATCATCGCACGGAGCTGAGCGGCAGACCAGATGTCACAGGGAACATGCTCCCTCCACTCCCAGGCCCTCATGCCCCTCACAGGGCCCTGCGGTGGGACCACTGGGCACACACATGCTGCCGGCCCCTCACGCATCACAAGACGTTCAACCCGCTCCTCAGACTGTCTCAAATGTGGACGGGGAGATGCCAGCACCACCACCGTCACCCCCGTGGCACCACCGAGGACACTGAGCTTCAGAGAGGGCAAGGAACCCGTCTCAGGTCACACAGCCTGATGCGGAGCTGGACCAAACCCAAGTCCTCCGACGACCAAATCTCAGGTCTTTCTAAACACACTGACTGCTCTTTCCTACAGTCTGGGATTTCATATGAGGGCCGTAAAATGGGTCACCCAGTATACACGACATCAGGAGGGGCTTGACCCGTGCTCTGACGGCAAACCGTTCTGATGCTCCTGCTCACAAGGCCACTTTAATGCCACAGTGAGGAGAGACTGACTTGGCTCGGCCAGCGAGGCCCCCTCCCTGAGCCTCTCCGCACAGTCTTTCCCAGCCCCTTCCCCGCCCCCATCCTCACCCCCCACCACCCCTGACTGCACCCCCAGGCCCTCTGACAGGCGCCCGAGCCCCTACCTGACCAGTTGGAGGGGTGTGAGAAGGCCTTGCTGCTCTGTACCACCTTCATGGCCTCGCCCAGGGCCGCGCTGGCCTTCAGGCCATTCAGCAGGGACGAGTACAAGGCGTGCAGGAACATCTTGGAAGCAGCCACGGGCACAGGCCACAGAGACACGAGGACACACTGTGCGCCGGCTGCCAGGAAGGCCCGCGTCAGCGCGATGACCCCGTCGGCTGTGACCTTGCTGTTGGATTCCTGGGAGGAGCCGAGGACCACCAGCTTCACAGGCAGTCGCAGGTCCAGGACGTCGGCGGCCGTGAGCAGCAGCTCCTGCAGCGGTGGGCAGTCCGAGATGCTCTCGCCATCGCTGGTGTCATCCTGCACCCGCAGGGACTCAGGGATGGTGTAGGGGTGGCCGAAGGAGCTCTTGCTGCCAGCAGGGGTGCCCTCCACACTGGGCGTGAGGACCAAGGCCGACAGTTTCCAAGAGATGTGGGTGGCAAAGTGGACGCACTCGGCCTGGGTCAGGGCGCTCATGACCCGCTCTTTGGTGGCCACGCTGCCCACCAGCGGCTGGCAGCCCAGCAGCTCAGACACCATGTAGGCCTCTTCCTCGGCTGACGGCATCGGGCCCCACAGCCACCTGTCCATCACCGCCGATGGGAGCTTGGGGTTGCCGACCACAGCCGCCATGGACGTGGAGCTGGAGTAGGCGGGAGGGTTCTTCCGCAGGTGAGACTGGAGGGGAAGGAAGACAGCGGGCCACCCATTAGGGCTTCTCTGGGGCAGGCAGATGCCAGCACTCCAGCAGGGCTGCATCCAGCGTGGCTCCACCTGTTCTCCTGATAACCTTGTTCACTCTACTTTTCAAGACCTTTTTGACACAGGTGCATGCCTGACTGAGAATCACACCTGCTAGTGACAAGCTCTTGAAAACAATGAGACCAGATAGATGGCAGGAAGACCCCCTGATGTTTGTCAAGCCGGAGGGGGGTGGGACAGGGCGTGTAGGAGGCGAGGGTGTGCAGGGCAGGACCACCTCCATCTCCCTCCCACAGGCTCCCCTGTGAGCCCCTCAATCAGGGGGAACCCACTCCTGATGCAACAGGGGCTCTGAGGGGTGATTTTGTTTAAACTTGCAAAAAGCAAGTCACAGGGGAGACAGGGCCAAATTAAGTCCTTTAGAGGCACTACAATTGGAAAGATGAAAAACATCACTGAATTATAAAATCAGCATAAAGAAGCCCAACAAAGTTCTGATTTTCCCCCACGATGCCTTCTGATGTTTTCTGGGGAAAACATCACGTATCAAATTATTTCAAAATAATTTTTTGGTGTTTCCACCTGGTGATGCCTTAAACTGGGAAAGAGAAATGCCTCTCGGGTGCCTGTTGGGAGACGGGACTCTTCCACTCTCTGGTTCATCTCTGCCTCCCAGGGTGCCCTGGCAGCAGGAGAGGTGAGTTGACCCTCCATGCCGGACGGCACACAGCTGGCTCACGGGTGGGATTCACAGTCAACCATGGACATGAGGAAAACTTGGAGAAAATCATTTCTTTCACCTTGAACTGATTCTGTCCCATGAGAAGTACAATTCAGCAACAAAAACAGTCATAACTAAGATCTCCAAGACCCATGAGGCAGAAACTGACCCGGCTGGAACCATGCCAATGACCAAGGTCAACGGAGGCCAAGGCAGGTCCTGTGGGGGCCGCCCACACCCAGGCCTGGGGCAGGAGTGTTGGGGCAGGAGGGAGCCCAGGTCTCAGGGTATCTGGGCGAGTTTAGAGAAGGGAAGAGGGCTCAGGGCTGGCTCCGAAGGCCCTCTAGGTAGGTGGGCAGGGCCAGGGGTGGCTGTGGGCTAAGCCCTGACCTGCGGTGGGCCACTGTCACCCCCTTGAGTCCACAGAGTTCATCCCACGCTGATTTTTGCTGAATGAGACCCAAGTCCTGAAAGCCACCCATTTGTTTTCGGTTCTTTGTCGGCCTGTGGGGCCCTTGCCCACTTGACGCTAATCCCATCTGTCTGCCCTCCCTGCCTGCAGCCCCTCTGCTGGGCACACTCGGCACCCACTCAGCGGTCAGCTTGGCGGGTGAGCGCGGCCCCCAGGGGGTGACCCGCTTCCTCAGACAGGCGGCACGGCCTCCAGCCTGACTCAGTGCTGGGAGTAGCTCCCAACCCTGGTGTCACAGCAAAGCAACGCAGAGAGAAATGACACACATGGTGGCCTCCTGGGGTGGCAAAGTGTTCGGGAGGCTGTCCCCCTGCCTTCGGACGGATCTGCTCCAAAGTCACCCCACCAGCCGCAAACTAGGGAGTCCACACCTCCTCCTTACGGTCGCCAGCCCAGCCAGAGGGACAGCGCCCCAAACACCCAGGCGGGCCTGACTTACCTTGGCCTGAGGACCGAGGGAGCGGATGGAAGGGACGGCGATGAGGGCGAAGCGCTCGTACAGGTACTCATTGGAGGAGCTTCCCTTCAGGAGGGCGAACGGGATGAGGTAGAGCTCCCCCTCCAGAACCAGGACCAGTTGCCGGTGCCGGCCCACAGGGCCGCTGGAGTGCATCAGGCCCTGCGGGGTGAGTGGAGCGGCTGACACACCCAGCGGGGGGGATGCCTGGGGAGGACCAGGCACCCCCGCCCCCAGGGGGTCCGCTCAGGGAGTGGGGGCGATGGGCGGGGCTCCCTCCCACCTGCCTCACAGGCGCCACCCGAGGAGGAGGGTAGAGGAGCAGGGCCAGGAGGGCGACTGCGGTCACCCGTCACGGAGGGTGTCCCACAGAGACAAGGATCAGCCCGGGTCATCCAGATGTTTCTGCAGAAGGCAGGGGATTCATGCAAAGGGCAGCTGTCCCAGAAAGCACTCAGTGAGTCATGGTGCACCCGAAGGACCAGGGCAGGAGAGGCTGCGTTGGCACAGGGACCTACGGGCAGCGTAGGGATGACCCTGTAACACAGGCAGTGAGGTCTCAACCGAAGTGGGACGGGCTGTCCATTTTAGCGGACAGGAGGCGAGAGAACTGGCGTGCAGACAGCAGCTTTGGGAACCAGGATGACATCCCCGGAGGAGAAGGGTTCCAGATTCCAGGACCTCAAGTCACCTCAGGCCTCTGTGTCCCTCCCCCGAGGACAGGATGGCCCCATGGCCCCAGGCTCTGCAGGGGCTGTCCCCACTCGCTCCCCCAGTGCTGGCAGGGAATCTGACACTGATGGGACCCCCATCACTCACTCCTGAAAGGTCCAGGCGGGGACCTGAGGGAAGGGTGAGTGCATGCGGACCCATAGCAGACAGACACCCCTCATGCCCCAACAGGATCGCTCATGGAGACTAAGGCCGGGTGAACCTGGATAACGCAAGTGGCAATGACTGTGAAAACCAGACTAGACACAGGCTAGGTGTGAATAAAGAGACGAAGCGGCCACAGGAGCCTGCGGGGAGAATGTGCAGGGCCCACAGACCGCGGGCACCAGGTGCCAGGTGCTGGGCGGCCCTGAGCCCTGGGGTGCTGGCTCGGGGGAGGGTCACAGCCGGGTCCACCCCCCAACCATCCCTCTGTTGCCCAAGCCACCGCGCTCTGGAGGAGCGAGTGTCCACGGCCGCACTGCTGTGGGCACTGGGCTGAGGGTGCAGAGGGCATTCAGCTCACCCAAGGGGACACGCGCCTGGCGGGACATCCTGTCTGTACACACCCACTGTGGCTTTCTTTCTTTTTTAAAAAATTCTAGATGCATCTAAAGAAAGAAGAAGTAAAAATTATCGGGCCAACTGTTTCTTTTTTTCTTTAAGAGCTACTTTCCAAGAAAAGGTAAAAGTATCGCTGTACGACCCAGGAAGGAAGAAGCAGGGTGTGCACAGTGCCCACTCCAGGGGTCAACTCCCGGGCTCCGTGTCCCCACCGTGGGCCACACTGAGGCCCCTGCTTGGCCTGGCACAGGGAGGAGGCTCTGGAAGGCCCTCTGGAGGGCAGACTGCTGGCTGCTGCAGTGCACCCAGAGGCCCTGGGGGCCGGGCCGGAGCAGCTGGGCTGATGGTACCCTGACCTCGGGGATGGGTCAGCAGCTGTGACAGTGATCACTGCCCAGCCAGAGCGCTGCTGCCTGGCACGTGGGCAATGGGGGGGCTCAGGCCACCTGCCATGGAAAGAACCAGACCCATCCTTGCCTGATCCGGGGTCACCAGGCATCACTGGACAGGGTGGCAGCCCTACCCCTGCAGACCTTCCCTGGACTCCACCTGCCAGGGCCCAACCCTGATAATTCTCTGTCAGGCGTCATTCCAGAGGTCATGGACTTCACGGGGACACAGCACTCTCAGACAAGTCCCCAGTCACAACAGCACCTGTCACGTGAAGTGAAGGTACTTGAGGGGTGCTGGGCCAGGTAAGAGGCTGGATGCTGCTTAGAGAAAAGGTCCACAGGCAGAGTGCCTCTGAAGGGACTCTGCTACCTCTGCCCACAAGACTGTCTTGTCTGAGGCACAAGCCTGAAGAGGGTGATGTCACGTCCTGGGAGGAGCTCAGATGTCTTCTCCGATGACTGATTTCTGATCTCTCCACTAGTGTCTAAGGTGGGTGACTGGGCGACGGGGAGCCACGTCAGTTCAGGACTCAGTCCCTGCTTGAGAGCTCACGATGATGCAATGTCTCAGAAAATAAAACGTGCACAAGAAACCACTACTGAGTGAGACCACGGAAGTGTAAAACACCAGCCCCAGAGGGTGGGACACGATGCTGGGCCCCCCCGGCTGCTGCTCTGCACGTGAAGGTGGGGAGGCCCCACCTGGGCAGACGAGGCCCATGGGGCACACGGAGGGCAAGGCTGCAGAGGGACTCGGGAGCCAGATGGTGGAGGCCTGAGGCTGAGCGGGAGTGTGGCTCTCGCAGGCTGTGGGGACCTGCATCCTCTGCTGCGGAACCTTGAAAGGGAGCCTGCACCAACGAGACGGGCTGCACGTGGTAATTCAGACGAGGAAACGCAGCGGAGAGAAGGGGACAGGACTTGGTGAAGAGTGGCCTTAGCAGCGAGGAGAGGGAAACGCCTCTGAAACTCTAGCCTGGGAGCTTGCGAGCCTGTCTCTGAACCATGTACCCGAATTCATAGGTCCAGGTCCTCCCGGGACAGCACCTCGCAGCAGGTACTGGCCTGGCACGCACAGCCCTGGGTGAGGGCTCCAAATGGGACCCTTGTCCAGCAGAGGGGAAGGAGGTGGGTGGTGGCAGACGGGCTGCACGGCAGACAGGCAGCTCTGGTTAAAGGCAGCGGGAACACTGACCGAACGTGTTGGAACAGAGGCCCTGAAAGCTGTCCTCTGCATCCTGCCTCCAGGAACACACAAGCATCACCCTGGCACGGAAGGATCAGCCATAATCCAATGTGAACTTAAACACAGAGAGCACAGAGATGTCTCTATGCAAGCTACACCTCGTCTGTTAGACGGAAAAGGAGAGGGAATTCAAGGAAGCGCTATTCTGTGCCTCCGTCTGTCAGTCTGGGAAGGGCTCGCTGGCTTCTGAAGCCCTGGGTTTGAAGGACAAAAGGGCTCCGCATCGCCCCCACACCCGCCACGAGCACAGTCCAACAAATGCCAGCAAGGACTCCGACTCTCTGACCCCTACAGTTTCTAGAAAGGTGTCTTCTGAAGTAGAAAACACCAGGCCAAGTGCCCTAAAATCTGTTTACTCTCCCAGGAAGCGTCCCTTCGCTCTCACCAGGGCCATGACCCTGCCTGTCGCAGCAGACACGGCTGGAGGGCTCGCGGCGCCAGGCCGGCCGGGCTGGAGGGGAGGTGGGCAGCGAGAGGACGAAAACGGGTGAAGCCCAGGCTTTGCAGAGGAGAAGGGGCTCCTCTCCACAGGGGGCTCCAGGCGGCTGTTATCAGCTCCCAAAGCCCTGTCCACACCTGCTCTTGACACGCTGCTTCCTGCAGCCGGTTCTCCCGAGCGACACGTGCTGCCCTGAGGCGGGCGTGTGCGTGCGTGCGCGCGCATGCGCACGTACTGAACGCAGCCCTGCTGTGGCCCCGCCGGCGGTGGCTCCTGGCCTCCTCCCGCCCGCACTCAGGGGTGGCCCGGCTCTGGCCTGACCAGGGCACAGCCCGCTCCCAGGGAGTGGGTGGAGGGGGAACCACACCTCATCAGTGTCCGTCCTTCCTGGGTTTCGCTCCCTCAGCCCAGGAGAACCGCACAGTCTCCTGTATCTCAGTTACCCCTTCACCACAGGGAACAGTCTTGATACTGATCTCCCCTGGTTAACCCACCTGTGCTTTCTAGCTCCGGACCACACCCAGACCCTCTGTTGAGCGGGGTTTGGAAGGTTGGAAAGCCTTGCCCAGTGACCAGGAAGGGAAGGCACATTCCAGGAGAGGCCTTCGCCACGGGGTCTGGGCCCGCGTGCTGGGTCGGGAGCTCTGGGGGACCCAGAACTGCTAGATGATGGGGTGTGTGGTTAGGGGAGAGGTGGAGGGGGTTCTGAGAACATCGACAAGACTCTCACCTCCCTGCCCCTCAGTTCCCGAGCCCACGGGACAGCACTGACGCCGCGACCTCACAGGCAGCGTGTGGGGCTCTAGGCGGGCCCTCAGCACATACCGGTCAAACGTGAATTCTCAACTGCCTCCAGGTGCTTTAAGTAAGAGGAACACAGGTCCTATTATTCATACTATTCTTTCCTGCTGGGTCTCGATCATTTTTCTAGTACAACTCATTCCCTTTCCCTCCTGTGTTTGTAAACATGCCCAAAACACGTAAATGGCCTCTTTGGAGCATCCAGCTCCACATGGAACCCAGGGACTCAGGGATACCGCCATCACCAAGGTCCTCCTCACCTGCACGTCTCCACCACCATCATCCACAGCTCTTCACTGAGTATCCACCACACCTGACACCTGTGAAACCCACCGCCGAGCAGTTACCCTGACGTCCAATTTCCGAGTCGGCAGTTCCCCCGGGCAACCCCCACGGGTCCCAAGTGTTTGCCTGGGTGGTGAACTCTGATTCGATCACCATTTTGGTTAACGGGATCTCCCATATACACTCATGGTGACCGGGGGGTGCTGAACCGTTTGGAAAGCACCGATATCAAACGTGATGTTGCATGCGTCCTAACTTTGGCTTCAGCACTCTGTGCACAGCACCAGGGTTCAGAGGAGCAGCCTGCAGCCCCCATACGCGGGGAGTTCCATTTTCACGGAAGGACAGGAGGCCTCTCAGAGCCTCGCAGCATCACAGGCCAGAGAATGAACACCCCTGATCACCACGGGGGAGGGCAAGAAAATTCCTGGGTCCATGAACTTTCCGGCAGATTCGATTTGGGATGAAATGGACTTCACTGTGTACAACAAGGATTCCAGAAGCAAAGAACTGACTGCTGGGAATCTGGATACCCCAGAACCATGTACAGGTCTTAGGATTTTTTTCCTGAATTATATTTTTGATTGAGCGAATTGATCAAACAGAACTTTTTAAGGTAGAGAAACCTTTTATGTGACGCTTCTGAGAAATATTGGTGTCATGGATGGTGGTATCAGTCTCAGTAAATATCAGAGCTGTTCAAAACAAAACCCTGAAACCATGACTACAAGCTACCAGGACTGCAGACACTGTCTTCCAACCAGAAAAATGCAAAAGTGCAAATTCGACCCACTCAACTGTCCTCTCTGAACAACAAAAATCAAACCACTGGTTTGCCTGGAGACTCTGAGAAGGGGCAAACCAGAGGAATCTGGCTATGGGAGATGCATGACCAGTGGCCAACCAGAGCCAGAGGGGCCTGCCGGCCACCAAGGGTCCAGTCTCAGCCAAGTCAGCCCAGGGATCTGCTCATGCACAGAGGCCTCTCTGTGGCCGAACTGGTGAAAACGAGCCCACACGCCCTCAGTGGAAGGCGTGCCTTGGCTCCCCCAGAACCTACTGGGGCCAAGCTGCTGAGACGGGGGCGGTTGAACATCAGCTCGAATCGACCTAAGGGGCCCTGACCCAGGTGAGAACACCGCTTGCCTGGCAGGAGCTCGCTGATCAGCCTGGCGCTCTCACCACTGCTTCAGCAGCCCAGACAGCTTGCGAGTCGTTGCCTCTGTTTTTCCTTCTCCTGATCAGCTGTGGTGACACTTGTGGTCTTTGGGTGACGTCTGTCCTATCCATGTGAATGTTACCACAGAGTCCCAATCAGAAATCAGACAGCCTGGCAGTGCCCATCTCGTGGGCCTTGTCCCCCCCCTCCACACTCTGGAGTCAAGGTCGGACTGTTGTGTGACAAGCCTTCGAAGATGACCTCCAAAGCCTCCAGTCTATTCACAAACCAGGCACCTGACCAGTCGGTCTCATCTACCGGGTAAGGATAAGCTAGGTTATCACACCGCTTTACAAGAGTCCCTTTCCCCCAGAGCAGACATCACAGTCACGACCCTGCCAAAGCCAAGCTCTCCTCCTGGCCAAGCCCCTGGCAGAGCCAGACCCCTACCTCGAGTTCTCAGAGGAGAGGTCCTGGGCCATCCTGGAGCTCTGGTGTCTAGGAAGGCAGTTTACCAACCTAACCGATGTGAACGGCAAGTTTTAAGTCAGTTTCTGGGGTCCGGAACCAGATAACTCCACTTAGCCTGGAGGCTTCTTTAGTCAAGAGCAGAGGTGGACGAGGGGGACCATTCCTTCTGACCAGAGTCGTTCACTCCTCCTACCTGTCCTATCATCTTGGCTTTGACGACTGTAAACTTAGCAAACAGGGAATTTAAATAAATGGAAATAATTATAAGGATGACAGAGACTATAACTAGAACAAGCCCAGGAACTTGTTAAATCACATTTAAAGAGTGATTTGACCAAATCCTAGGGAATTTTAGACTCTACACCTGGGTCCTTAATGCTAGCAGCTTCTGGCTTTGGACGAAGCCCCGTCTGCAAACTGAGGGGTAATTCGGGGCCTGCGCTTCACGTGGAGCAGCCCTGGGGGTGCGTGGTTCTGCGTGTCCCTGTGGCGAGTCCAGGCTCGGGCACGAGTTACTACCCTTCACTCCACGGTGACGAAGAACGAACGCCATGGACACAAACCGGGTCCCGGTCCCTCTCACACTAGCACGTGCCACTTTGGTGACATTTTCTCCTTTGGGTCTGAGACAGGATTTGACTTAATGTTTGATGATGGCTCATGTGCAGATGGAATGGGGCCCCCTCATGATAACTGGACATGCTCACCCGTCCTGACAGCAAAGGACAGCGTGCTTCAAGGAAAGAGCCACGGCAGTGTTTCCCTTCAGCTAAATTAAATCAAGTCCTGGTGCAAGCCTGCGGTAAAATATTATTCTGTTCCACTTTTCATACCGTCTGACCTAGTCCCTTAGCAACAGGACTGCGGCTAAACAAAGGCAGTTGTTCAAATAATTATACGTCCCATGTGAAGAGGCTAATCGTTTTAGTCTTGAAGTGTCAGTAATTCATAATCTTGGACTTTCGGTTTTGATTTGTATTTTCATTGAAAATGTGAAGAAGGCCTGGCTCTGCCTGGCAGCTGACAGCGGCGGGAGCGGCGGACGGTGCCGTGTCGCCCTCTAGTGGCCTCCGGAGCAGGGCGGGAACCAGCAGTCTTCGTCCTCCGCCAGGCAGTGCGCTGAGCAGGAGCACAGTCCATGAGCATCATACCCGGCAAACCACCCCCGCCCCCAGTCTCCTCTGTGCCCGGTGTGCGCCCGGCTGTGCCTGGCACGTGTCAATAAACACGTGAATGAGGGGATGAAATGGGGAGGGAAGGAACTCCTGATCAGATCCCAGCTCTTCGGTGAAGTGGTTTTACTGAACCGCAGTGAGTCCCATCAGTCAGCCAAGGAAAAGCTCTTGCCCTGATCATTTACTTTAACGACCTCACATCTCTTGTGAGGCAGCCTAACACCTTCACTGTGTTCAAACTCCTCAGTCACAAAAGGACTAAATATCAGGAACTAAATGCTTTCAAACTAAATGCCTCACTTCAAGACGAGACGCACCCCTGAGGGTCACACCCGTTCACACGTGCAGTTCCCGAGCACAGAAGGGCCGCCGCAGCCTCAGGACGCCGGCACGCACCTTGGGGGGCCGGGGTTTCCTTCCTTAGTCAACTGTATAAAGACATGACTTCGATCACAGTTCTAACTCGTTCTGGGGCTCAAGTCCATAAATCTTCCCCCTCCCGGCACCCCTGGAGGAGCACAGATGTCCAGACACAAGCAATCACTAATCCCACTGGCATGTTTATATTCTTTAAGTCAGAGGGGAAAGTCCTCAGAGAGAAAAACTGTCTAAAAAACACAGGGCAGAGTTTATGAACTCATGGGACCCCTTCAAGGATGACTCGTGGCTGTAGCAGCCTCTCTCCTGGGTGGAAACGCTGCAATGGATGGAAGGAGGGGTTGCCTCTCTCCGCCCCCAGCCTCTTCCCGCTGCTCTCCACCCCGAGGATTTCTGTCTTTGATACAAGGGAAGAGCCCCTTCCCTGGTCAAAAGGGTTGGTGTCAACCAGCGAAACAAACAACGCTCAGGTGTGGGTCCCCTGCAGGCACGTCACTGGACTTGGGATCTACCCGGAAGTAAGCGGGAACCAGCAGGGGGCTGGTTGACAGGGTCGGGGGCTCACAGACTCAAAGTGGCTCCAGGGCAGGCCCAGCCCCTTTCTGCTGCTTGATAACCTCTTGAAAAGCTCCCAGCTGCCACAAAAGAGTGGCCACAGAAAACCCATTAGCTGACTTCTGCCTTGGGTCTTCTGCTTTGTATCCAGACTAGACCCAAAAACCAAATGCAGCTTTGGACCACGTACCATCTATAAATTTTACTGAGTGCCAACATGAACCAGTGCCAGCTGCTAGGGACGCAGAGATGGCTCTGCTCGGTGGCATCGTCCTCAATTTCTAATGAGGACACAGGTACTCAAGGAGGGGTACCAGCTTGGCCAAGGTCACCTAGCCAGGAAAAGGCAGTGTTAGACACGAGTCCAGGCTTCCAGCTCCTAGAGGCTCTGTGCTTCCCTCCACCCCTGTGTCCCTGAGCAAGGGAAGTCCAGAGGGCACCACCAGGCAGTGCAGCCTCCTGAAAAATATTAGGCAAGTTGACACACATCCTGGGAAGGCCAGGCCAGGAGATGCACTGGCATTTCCTGAGGGTGAAGGGATCACTGTCAAGGTGAGGACACCTTGAGGATGCACCTCACCTCTGTCAGTTGGCTAAAGTGGAAGAGAGCTGCTGATGGGCCACTCCAACACCTGTGAGACAAATCTCCCACCTGTCTGTGGGGAGCTGCTAGGAGGGACACACAGGCTGGCTCCCTGAGGGCCCGTCAATCCCCACCCTTCCCAGCTGAGAGCTGGGCCCCCCAGGAGCACAGCCTCCACTTGCTGCAGGTACCTGGACTTTCCTAGGGGTCTGTTATGAACTGGATGCTTGTGTCCCCCCCAAATTTATATGTTCATGCCCTAGGCCCCCAGTATGATGGTATTTGGAGGTAGGGCCTTGGGGAGATAATTCAGTTTAGATGAGGTCATGAGGGCAGGATCTCCATGATGGGATTAGTGTCCTTAGAAGAAGAGGAAGAGACCTGAGTGTGCTCGCTCTCCCTGTCTCTCTCTGTCTCTCTGTCTTTCTCTCCATCACGTGAGAACACGTGCAAAAGTAGCTTTTTCAAGCCAGGAAGAGGTCTCCCACCAAGAATCTGGGACTTCCAGCCTCCAGAACTGTGAGAAATAAATGTCGGTTGTTTAAGCCCCAGTCGGCAGCATTTTGTTACAGCAGCCAGAGTTGACTAGTACACAGTCGCAAAAAAAGCATCTGATGGGCTCACCATTCAGATTCACAAGATCCCTGAGCCCTTTGGCAGCCCTCCCCCCACACCCTCCCGCCAGTTACATAGCCACGTCTGGATTGAAAAGTGATGTGCAAAGACTAGGGCCACAGAAACCTGTCAGTAGCCGCACTCAACCTTCTCGAGAAATCACAAGTGCAAGGGCGTCTATGCCGCTGGACCCTGTGGTGGAGTGAGTCCTGACAAGGGCAGAGGCCAAGGGTCTGTTCTCACCAGGAAGCGGCCCTGGGCTTGAAGCTGCTCAGGCAAGACCCTCAGATGAGCAGTGGGCGGGGGAGCGCTGACTGCTGGGGAGATGCGTGCAGCCCTGCGCCCCCAGGCCTCCCCAAGTCTGATGAGCAAGGTGGGAAGGAGCAGCGTCTCATCTGCACCTGAGGAGGTCACAGAGGCCAAATTGACCAGCCAGCCAGTAAGGAGCCGGGCTGGAACCTGAACCCGGATCTGCCCACTTGGAGCTCAGGGTCCATCCACTAACCAGCAGCCAACCCAGAACACACGTCCACTTGGGCTTCCGGATGCTGACTGAGAAGCTGGACGGAGAAGCCCCGTGTCTGGAAAACCTCTTTTGTCTCAGGAGCCTGTGTTTTGTCTGGGGGGTGTGGGGGTGCTGAGCAGGAAGTGATGCATCCTGACGCCAAGAGCCCTGGGCCGGGCACTTACCCCTTCCATGGGTGCCACGAGCAGGTCGTACAGAGCGCGGAGCGGCGGCCTGGCGAACGAGCCCTGCCTCCTGGGAAGAGAGGAGGTCCCGTCCGTGATGGGCGACGTGGCGCTGCTGACCAGGCTGGTCATGCTCTGGCAGCTCCTGGGGAGAGAAGGACATGGGTGACGTCGGGCACAGGCTGCGTTCCTGTTCCTGGAGGAGGGAGCGGGGAGGCCTCCCAGCAGGACGCGCCGGCCTCCCTCCCTCTGGCCTTGCCCCCTCCCCCTCAGGTACTGTTCACAGCACAGTGAGCACTGACAGACACCACAGGGCGGACCAGCTGCACACAGCAGCTTACACGGCTATGGAGTTTTTCTGCATAATCAAATGTCCTGAAGTGCTCTTCAAAGGATTTAATTACATCCTTGTGTGGAGCGACTGGGCAGGCAGACATGAGGACCATGAGAATCGGGGCAGCCACCAAACTGCTCGGAAGATGGTGCCCCAAGACCAACTAATGTCCAGGGCGTTGGCCTTGTTGGGGCCAACGAGGATTCTGTTGGCCCCAACCTGGGCTCAGGTCAGCCTCCGGCCCCCACTGGAGCCCCAGCACAGCCCGAGGCCCTGCATGGGGGGGGTGGTCAGCTCAGGCGCAGCTGCAGGGTTTTGTTTCCCTTTTTAATTTATGTTCCAAAGTTTCCAAGCAAAATTTTATTAGTACAGGTGGTATTTTCAACCCCAAGGACCCCAAGTTTCACTCCCAACACAGGTGAACAACATCCATTGAGTCACTGATGCATTGAGAAAATGTTTCCTGAGCACTGGCTACCTGCCAGGCACTGACGCAGGCCCTGGGGACCAACAGAGGACCAACGGCACAGGTGAGCAGAAGAGATGGCAGGTAGGGAAACAAACCCATCTCCACTGCAAGGACCAGGCTGCCCCCACGAGTCTTTCTGAACCAGCCCCTCGGCGTGGCTAGCGTGGCCTCAGCACAGCCTCTGGTGACGGTCTCCACATGACTATCAGACAGTGAGTGGTCTCTCAACCTTGATCCAGACACTGTGCACAGTTCTGGAGTTTCTGCTATGCGCTCAAGGACCTTAAGGCAGAGACTAGGTCTCACACCAGACACATGGCCAAGTAAGTACTCTGGGCGGCTGGCAGTGGCAGCTCTGTAGTTGTTACCTAAGGAAAAGCAGAACGTGGCTTTCCCTCCTGGGCCAGGCCAGGATCCATGACCATCTAGAGAAATGATCTGAAAGATGCGTTTGCGTTTTTGAGGCATGGCTTCTGTCCCTGGCCTTCCCCCGCCCTTTGCGGTGTTCTCAGCAATGTTCCACTTCTAAATCCTAGGGTTGCGCCAAGCCAGGCTGTGAGCACCCTCAGCCCCTACCCTGCTCCAGCAAGAGAAGAAAAAGGAGAGGGCTCGGAGGGGCTGCGAGCCCGCTCATGGCTGCTCCTACATCACCCTCACTCAGAAAGCATGTAATTACAAGCGACTGGGGCTGCGGCATGTCTCTGCCATCAGAGCCAGTGAAGCACAGATAACCCTGCAGTGACACTCAGAGGCTCACTTAATTCCCTGGAATACACGGCAAAGAGCATTGCTCCCCTGAAGGAGAGAGCACCATACTGCCCTCCAGAGATGTGCTGGAGTGACGCACAGTGTCTGTCATGGCACTGTGTGCTCCTACACACGGCCTGGGCCTGTGTGCGCTTGCAGCCTGGGGAGCCCAGGCTGCCACCAGAACAGCACGGGGTGGGTGGCAGGACTGCAGCACCCTGCCCCACACACCCCTCACTTCACTCCTTAGACATGTGTCTCCTGGACTGTGGGCTTGTTACCCCACTTGAGGCACCTGAGTCTGATTAATCTGTCCACAGACATCCCGGGAGTGCCATGTTCCCAGACAACGGTGTGGCCACAAATCCTAACAGTGACCGATGGGGCGCTCCACAAACCCCAAGGCCCTAAACTAAATAGCTCCAACTGGAGAAAGAGACCCAGCTCCACATCCCGAGCTCCCCTGGTACAAGGAGACCAGCATGACCAAGCTGCACAGGGAAGGCAGGAGGGGGTGGGGAGCTGTGTGATGGACAGACCTGTGGGCACGGGTCCCAGCCTGGGGCAAGTCTCTCGCCCGCTGGGCCTCACTTTTTGCATCTGCAAAAAGAGAAAATGCTACAGAGAGTGTCAGATAGGGGAGGATGGCTGCAAAGCATCCAGAACCTGAAAGGTGTTGGGAGTCTCAGCTGATGGGACAATGAGTGAGAAGCCCTGGGCAGGAGGGTGGGAGTGGGCTGGGGTGCCTTTTTATTGAACCCATGAAGTGCCAGAGGCATCTAAAGGGGCCCAACAATGCTAACCCACTCCACATGCATCACTGCCCCGTGATGTGCCAGGCACGTGGGTCCACAGAGGGGCTGACCCATGGGTCCCGGCACTGGGCTGTATGTAGGGAAGGGAAGAGCGCCAGCACGGGTCCGGGGCATAAGGCCCTGACTAGCTGCTGGTCAGGCAGAGCCGAGGGAAGGCCTTCTGGGAGAGGACCATTTGCTGTGGGCACAGGGGACGATCTTGAGTTAGACTGCCTGTGGACAAGGAGGGGCAAGGCCGTTCCAAGCCCAGGGAACAGCGCAGAGGGAGGCACCAGTGTTGGGAATGGAGCACTGGGGTGCTTGGGGCAGAGTGTTGGGGGCAAATGTATGGAGGGTGGGGCTGCGGGCTGGAGAGGTGAGGCGGCAGGGCGGTTGCTCTCTGGGCTGGCGATGCCGCGGCTGGCCCGCCCCCTTCAGCACCAGGCCTGCCTGAACAGGAAGCTCCTCCCCCAGGCTGAGTCCTTGCAGGGCTCATCAGAGGAAGGCCTCCTGCTGGTCTCCAGGGCTGGGACCAGGCTGGGGCTCAGTGCCCTCACCCCCGGCCAGTTCAGGTGGGAAGCCAGTCGATGTCCTTGGTCAGGGCTGGTAAACACACGGCCAGTCGCGTCATGTGTTGCTTGGCGGAGGTTTCCAGGGACACTCTCTCTGGGCATCTGTATGCTTCCGGGGGCTGGGGGGTGGGGCGGGTCTCAGGCTAGGACCCACCAGGGTCACAGTAGCGAGCAGTGGTTTCCTCACCTCCACAGAGCTGCCTTGGACAGACTGCGATCAACAAGCTCCCTGGGCTTCCCTGGTTGCGCAGTGGTTGAGAATCTGCCTGCTGATGCAGGGGACACGGGTTCGGGCCCCGGTCCGGGAGGATCCCACATGCTGCGGAGCGGCTGGGCCCGTGAGCCATGGCCGCTGAGCCTGCGCGTCCGGAGCCTGTGCTCCGCAATGGGAGAGGCCACAACAGTGAGAGGCCCGCGTACCACAAAACAAAACCAAAACAAACAAACAAGCTCCCTGTGTGTGTTGCTTCTGTTTTTGCTACAACATTCACAGTGACCTACAGCGGCTCTCACAGGGGTGCGCCTGCTCGGAGATCTGCACAAAGGTGCGCCATATTTCAGAGGAGCCGAGCGGTCAAGCTCCTTCCCTGAGCCGGGGGGGCATTCCCGGACAACACAGCTGCCGCCGTGTGACTCTGCCAAGGCATGTCAGTTCTGTGCTCCCCACGTTTCCTTGCTTGTAAAACGAAAGGGGTAGACTAAATGCCTTGCAGTCTCTTCTAGTTTTAAAAAATTAAAAATCTACTCACTCTAGGAAGCCATCAAAACTGCGGTGGCTCTTTTAACTGCTCCACTGGCCTCAGCCCTAGAGCCCTCCCTGAGCTTGCCGGTGTCGGTGGCAGGGCCTGAGCACAGCCCTCCGGCGCTGCGATCTGTCTGGAAAGTCGGCGTCACCAATGCACGTCCCCGTGGTCGGGATTCAGAGTCACAGCCAAGCGGCTGCAGCCCCCTGGGCTCTGAACCCCGGGCCGGAGTGGTTGACAGGTGTGAGCGGATGTGTGGGATGGTCCGCTCCCTGCTGTCCTCCTTCCTGGCATTGTCGCCACGGCCCAGTGCATCCATCACACTGCGGAAGCACGGCCACGGGGTGGGGCCTCGGTGATGGCACTGCTCTGATTTCTGCGGACCCTTTCAGCCTGGCTGACTTCTCTCTGCCTGGGCAATCTGGACGCAGATGAGAGGATGGTGCTTTGACAGGGTGGAAACGTTTCCCTGTGGCAAGAGGGTGAGCCGCAGGAGGGGCTGCGCCCCTATTCAGGCTCCTGCCAAGCCTGCCACACCCACATCTCGCTCTCAGGACCCTAGGAGGTGGGGAGGTTCCTCTTCTACAGATCAGAGAGGCCAAGAGCCTGGACGAGGCTGCCGGCCAGAGCAGGGTCAGGCCTCCCACCTGCCGGGGAGGGAGGGGTTTTATTGTGTCCTCTCAGCATTCAGGGCACACTGAGAAACCTGCACTTGCCTCTGATCCCTGCCCTCCCTGCTGCTGGGTCCACAAAGGCGACGTTGACAGCGGGCGGCCTCTCCCAGATTTCGTGAGAGCAGGAAGGAGGGCCGGGCTCCCGGGACTCCCAGCTGCTCCGCCATGCGGCTCCAGCAGGGGGCGCTGGCTCGCTTTCCTTGAGGCCTCCATTTATTGGCAGGGATCCCATCGGGCTAATTGACAGTCCAGCTCTCAGCAGAGAGGATTTTCTCACACCACATCGTGGTCTTTACCAGCTCATTCCTCAGATGTTTATTAATCTACTTCTGGAGAAATATTCGTTTTCTCTGCAGCTCGGCCATCTGTGTGGTAATGGGAAACGGAGGGACTGAGCACGCATCCAGGGAGACGGCAGGCAGGCAGGCAAGGGGGGAGCTGCCTGGTCTCTGCACCAGCAGGACGCAGAGCTACGAGGTGATATGTGGAGCGCTCCCGGGCAGGGCAGAGGCATCGGGGTAGTTTATGTCTCCGGAATGATGACAAAAGCCAGGCGGTCTGGGTAGCACTTGCGGCTCATGAATCTCCCTGCAGGGATGAAGAGATCTATTCCCCAGGCAGGGGTTTTATAACTACCTGGGCCTGCAGAAGACCCTGTGCGCTGGGACTCGCTCGGGCTCACACGCTGACGCGCCCCACGCCGAAGCCCTGACTGGGGCAGGCGTGCGCCTACCGGGCATCCGGGGAGGCCGGGGGACACCTGGGGGATGTGCGCTTGGAAGTCTCGGCCCGAACTGCCACACTCAGCACAAGCTGGTTGCCCTGTCTGCTGAGGAGGGGAGTGAGGTCACGTGCAGTCAGTGTGTGTGGGGGGGGACCCAGGGGGACCCACCCCAACACACACACTGGTTTCTCAGCTTTCACAGTCAAAGACGGAGAGCGAGGAGAGCAGCGCACATGGGGGAGCAGGGACTCAGCCCCCCTGAGGTGAGACTAAGGGAGGGGCCCCACCCAGGCTGAAGACCCCAGGGATGGTGGCAGCCAGCCTGGCCCAGAGATCCCGCCCGTCCGCCTGTCTCTCGGCGCAGAGGGAGGAGCCCAAACCTAAGCTTAGTGCATCCCAGAGATTCGCAAAGGACTTCCCAGGGCTCTGCACACACTTCCACCCAGAGGCGGGACTGGGAACAGGCCTCCCTTGTCAGGAGGGGCAGGGACCAGGCGGAATACAGGGGAGCAGCGAGGAAAGGGGCGTTTCATGAAAGCATGACAGGCGAGCTGACCGAGGAGCCCGCTTTGCTCTTCCAGGTGCTAAGAAGCAGGGATGCCTGCCTCGCAGGCTTCCCTCCTGCGCCTTGGAGGGTCTTCTCCTTTCCCACCTTTCCCGTGTCCTCCCCTCTGTGCTCAATTCCCCGCCAGGCACTCGGGTCCTTCCCATCTGACAGGGCTGCAGAGTGAGCTGAGCCAGGAGCACTCACTGGGGCACGTCTGGCATCTTTAGGGCAACTGGAGGGAGAGGACAGGAGAGAACCATGGGACAGGGGGCATCTTCTGGGGTGGGCCAGGCCGGGCTGACCCGTGGCCATCACTGGAATCCTCCCACCAGGCAGGTCTCACCCGCACCCCCCGCACCTCCACTGTCACAGCTGAGTAAACAGAGACTCTAGGTTAAGCATCTCACCTAAGGCCCAGGTCATGGGCAGGGCCCTGCTGGCAATGCAGTCAGGCAACAGGGGGCTGGGGAGCCCAAGGCCCAGCGCTGCCATAGCGTCAGGCCCTGAACCCTCATCTGGAGTGCCCCGTCACCCAGGATGGCAGACGCTGCACTGAGCGCTGTACTCCAGGCTGTCTCCGCGCGGGGCGCACCCAGGTCAGGCTGTGCAGGGCCAGGAGAAGGAGGAGGCCTCCCGCCACAGTGCTGAGCTCGTTCTAGGGGCGGCTGCTTTGCCCAGGCACCTGGCTCCTCGCCTTCTCTGAGGCCTTTATCACATGTTTTCACTTTCCAGTGGCCAGTTCAGGAGGCTTCCTCTCTGTGCTCCCAGCAGCAGGGTCCCGGGCCTGGGGGGAATCCTGCCTCCACTCCTCGAGAGCCCCCCACCTTTCTCAGGGGGGCCTCCTGCCTCACAGCCAAGGAGCTGGGAGCGGCCCTGGCAGACAGAGCTGAGCTCCTGTTCCATGGGCACCTGCTGCCTGTGAAACCACTTGGGTTCCTTCCTTCCCACCCCCAGCCCTGACCTGGATGCTCCAAAATCCCCTCTGGGGCTCTGAACTGCGTCTTCTGAGGGAACAGGGGCTGGCTGGCCTGAGATTTGAACAAGTACCTGGGTTTTAAGGTACCAGTGGAAAGATTAATTGGCAAATCCATTATATTCAAGCAGCCAGAGATGCCTCAATTCAATTAAAAAAAAAAAAGGACCCTGATAGTATTCAGTGACTCTCTGCCATGAACATCCTCACACGAAGGGTTGTCTCCTCAGGGAGATGAAGGCTGTCAAGTGCTGCATTTTAAGTGCTTATTCAATAAGCCGTCGGTGCTTTCTGCTTGCTCACCTACCTAATCACCAAGCGCCTGGATCACTGCTCTGGTCCCTCCTCGGGAGGTGGGCTCAGGCAGAGACCCCTGCTCTTCCAGTGACACCAACTCCTCTCAAGCCCAGGGATGAATCTGGGCTGCACGAGGCTTCTCTTCTCTTGCTCTTGGTCTCCTCTGGGAATGGTGGGCAAGGGCTGTGACACACGTACCACCAAGGGGCCTGGGACTGCCCTCCTGCAGAAACCACGGCCGCTGCCCACTCTGCTCTTTGCTGCAATGTGCATGAGGCTCCATGGCCAAGCCTGGGGATGGTCGCCTTGGAAAAGCCTGATGCCCAGGCCAGCCTTGCACAGGCTTTGCCTGCTGACCCCATTCAGGGCCCAAGCTGGGCAGTCATGGGGGGACGGGCTTATTATGTGCTCAGGGATGGAGAGAAGAGGACCCTGTGTGTGGTGGCCTGCTCAGCTGATGCTAACACAGAAACCCACTTTCCAAAGGGCCTTGCACCCATGGGTGATTTGTGGGTCCAAGCCTGTCCCCCCACAAACCCATGGAGTCTCACTCACTCGTTTATAAAGAACCCAGAGCTGTATTAGTCAGTGTTGTCCAAAGACAGAATGCACCACCTCAGGAGGCGGTGAGCTCCCTCTCACTGGAGGAGTTCAAGCAAAGGCTGAGTGATCATCTGGCAGGAGCATTAGATGGGTGGGGATCTGGGAGCTAGAGCACTGTCTTGGGACATGGCCAGACACAGATCCTAATGCTAGCTCTGTCGCTGAGCCCATGTGACCCACCCATTGGGAAGGCACGCCTCTGTGCCACACTAGGCGTGGGCACCCAGACCACACCATGGCTGCCCCTCTCTTTGGTCCCACAGGATGGTGGTGCCTCCTTCTCTTCCTGCAGGACCCCCAGTCTTGGTCACTGACTCTCTTGGAGGACCCCAACCAGGCCAAGGAGGCTCACTTGCCGATTCGCCCACCCGGTCTTCTTTTGTGGGGGTGTGTGGCCGGGGTGCTAGCTGGAAGCTGCAAAGCTGAGGGAGGGCTCTGGCCCCCTCTCTAGAATGGGGAGCCCTGACACTTCATTGCCCTCTGCTTTGGCTCTAGCCACTGATGTCTGGGCAACAGGAAAGCCCCTTTCTGCACCATATCACACATACTGCCATAAAGCGAAAAAGTAAAGACCTAGCACGCATGTTGCACCAGTGGTGGCAACAGAAGTCAGAACATTTCTATGGGATTCTGGTCCTAATTGATCCTGGCTGGGTGCACCTGCAATGCCAAGGCACAGCCCTAGGACCCAGAATCCGGGTGCAGCTGAAAGCCTGTCCTGCTCCTCTTCCTCTTTTCTGCAGCAAATGTGATCTGCTGACTGCCCCCAGGTTCACACACACACACACACACACACACACACACACACACGCACTGGCCTTCCAGCCCTCAGCATAACTTCCCAAGCATTCTGCAGGATGAGGGGTAGAGCCCTCTCTGGGGGCTGCTGCTTTGCCCAGTGGGGGCCCCCAGGGTCAGGTGCTAAACGAGAGAAGACTGCTCATTTCCTCACTAGCAGTGCCTGCCCTGGGCTTGACATGCAACTGTGTTTTCTGCCAAAGTGCACAGGCAGGAAGAAAAATAGTGGTTGTGGAGACCTCAAGAACAAAGACCAAGCTAGCTGTGCAGTGGGGGGAGAGAGAGAGAGAGAAAGAGGGGGAGAAAGAGAATTCTAAGGCCAAGTCTCACTTGACTTGCCTCTGCTGCAGCAGCCTCATTGCCAAACCAGTCCAGCAAACTGCCTGGAACAAAAGAGCCAAGCAGCCCATGAATCACGGGGCTGGAGGGCCCTGCAGAGGGGAGCTGGTGCTGCTACGCACACGGCTGCTTCCACTTCACCTCTGTGGGCTCCAGGGACAAGCGCTCTGCCGTCCCAGCCAGTGACAAACCAGCCCACCTCCTGGTCACGAAGGGGCAGCAAGAAAGGCCTGCCTGGGACCCCACGCAGGGCAGGGCAGCACACAGGCCAGCAGGGCAGCTGGGAAGTGGGACCTGAAACCCAGCTTTGCACCTGCTGCAGGGGCAGGTCTCCACCCTCCCAGCCTGTGCATGCCCCTCAGCTGCGAGACTCGAGGATGGGCTGGAAGTTTGCAAGGGCCCACACCATCCTAACCAACAAGGATACCTTGGCCTCTGTGGGTCACTTGGCAGGATGGAGGCCAGAGACCCCTCTTCCTGGGCTTGTCGGGAAACAGCAGAGAGCACACAGCATGGCAACTGTCCTAGGCCTTTGGCTCCCTGCACTGAAGCTGAAAGAATGCAGCCTGTTTCCCCTCATCTGATCTGCCCTCAGAAGTCTCTAGAAGGTCAGGATTGGAAAGGTGAGCAGAGACCACTTCTAACCCCTTTGTTTTCCCGAGGGCAGGCCTGAGGCTTCGAGCAGGTCATGCCCTGATGAGGGAGCTGGGCACAGAGCAGCCAGGCAGCGAGGCCCAGGCTCCCGTGCTGCAGGCCTTGCTGCCCGCTCCCAGCCTCAGGGCTGGCCTAGTCCTCAGCCTGGTCCTGGGCACAGACCGCATTGTTTAAATGAACCAATGAACTAATCCATGGTATTGTGCTCACTGGACCTACCCCAGAGCTGCTCAGAAAGACAACAAATATTTTCCCAAAGGAAGTAACTCCATGATCCAAAATTCACACCACCTACCATCCAGGGGTGATAAGCTAGGATTCCGGGTACACCTGGTTTGACCCCTTTCTTGCCTTAGCACCCGAGGCCCTGGAGGAGGGGCTCCTGGCCGCAGGCACGCCTGTGATCAGGCTGGCCATGGATGCCTGATGGCCTGCCGCTGGCTCTCTCTCTCTTGAGAGCAAAGGACATGAGGTGGGACAGGAAGAGAAAGGGCGGGTGAGGCTGCAACCCACAGTGGTCAACACCTGTTCCACAGGTACATACAAATTTCATCCCTTCTAAAGTCTATCCACCCACATTATCGTAAGAATCCAAGTTTCGCACTGTCCTTCACACCTAAAACAGCAGAAAGTCAGCACGAGTACATGTGCGTTAGGAAGCCTGTCATGTGCTGTTCATACATTAGCTCCTCAACTCCCATGTTAAGGAAACCCTGAAAAGTAGGAAGCTTGTTCCCACTTCAGCAACGAGGAAACAGGCTGACAGTGGTGAAGTCACCCGCCTAGGGTCCCACAGCTGGCACGTGGCAAGGCCAGACCTGAGCCCCAAGCTCTTCACGCCCTAGTTCACAACCATGGATCACAGCACCAGGCAGAGTCGAGAATCACCCGCCTCAGAGGCCGAGGAGCAGCGGCAGAGGGCGGAGCCGGGCCCAACCCGCCTCCGGCGCCTGGTCCTGTCCCTCCACAAAATTAAAGCCACGAGGGGCACCTGCAAAGGGGGCAGGGCTGAAGAGGAAGCTGGGGGTGAACCAGACGGAGGTTCTGGCGTCCTTTCAACCAAGTTGCCACTTCCTACAGACCCAGCTCCTGGCTCCCGTCCCATTCGGATCGCCCCTGGGAAAGTAAACACACGTTTGTCACCGTGACAGCACAATAATGAGAGGAAACCAGGGCCTGGAGTAGGAGCAGACGGGGCACACAATGCCCCCCGACACAGGGCAGTCCGGCAGAGGCCGCCTCCACCCAGAGCACAGTCACTCCCTCCTGGGTGCCTGGCTCAACCTGCTGCCCTTCGAAGGCAGGGACCTCAGAGAGTCTGGGGTGTCTTTCTGGAAAGGTCTCTCCAAATGTGACTCCCAGGTTGTTGCCAGGCAACCAAATGACCGCGGGACAGGTGCCCCTCAACCCCAACCTCCTGCCCCTGTTTATCTGGATGTAGCTCAGCTGTCACCCCCGGTGAAAAGGCACAGGGGTATGTATGCTGGTTGGCACTTTCAACCCTGACCCATCTCGGAGTCGCTGAGGTCTATCTGGTCAGGTAACGGGGAGATGGGGCCTGGGTCTGGACGGGCTCGCTGGCATCCACTCTTCCGGGCCTCCCTCAGTCTCAGGCCAGGAAGGTCAACACAGGGGCCTGGCCGTGAGTTACTGGCCAAAGCTGGCAAAGAAGTATGTGAAGCCACTCTGTGTGGCTTCTGCCTGGTGTCCGGGAAGTCAGCTCCAAGGTCACGGGAAGAAGCGGCCGACCGTCCCCTGGGCCCCGTCCCAGCCAAGGCGGACTGCCACATCAAGCCTGTTACCGCCTCCTCCCCTCACCCGGAGGGGCTGCTGTGACGCCCAGGCCCCGGGGAGCGGGGGCCCAGGAGTACCACGCTCGCTCCTGCAGACTCACATCCCAGCCAGAAGCCCAAGCAGCCAGGAGGAGCATCCCCCGAAAGCACGCTATCCACGCTGCCGGGCCGCCCTGCCTGGCACCAGCCCAGGAGGCCGGGCCACACATACCTGTTAAAGAGGTTGTTGCGGCGGACCATCCGAAGAAAGCCAGTGGGGTCGGTGACCGAGTTGAGCCTGTTGTTCATCTCCTCAAACTGCTGGTCCATGATGTCTCCGGCTTCACTCTCTGTCTCACTGCTGGCACAGGCCCTGTGGGGGAACGGCAGAGAAAGGGCGCTGAGCACTGCTGCAAGCCTGCTCCGAGGCCCCGTCAGTCCAGCCACCAGCGCGGCCCCGCACAGCACCTCCTGAGTCCCCTCCTGCTCCCCTCAGCCTACACCCTGCCCAGTCGTGTCGCACTCCGCTGGCTGCATTCCCTGTGAACCTGCTGCAGGAAAGGGCTGGTCCGGCACCCAGGCTGCACTCCCTGCATCCAGCGTGTGCCCAACACAGACCGGGTGCTCAACCACCACTTGCTGTGTCCTGACTGCCAGCCAGCCGCTCCGCCGGCGCAGAGCTTGGGTGAGTGTGCTGTGCGGCAGGAGCCCCAGTCCATTCCAGCCCAGAACCAGTAATTAAGCACCTACCTATGCCAGGCACCATGCCATGTGGGGGCACACACAGCCCCCAAAGGCATTTTTCCAGACGAGGAGACAAACATGCACACAAGTGGCTGCAGTGCCAGGCAGAGGAGGACTTTGAAATGTAGGCTTGAGAAACGTTGCTGACTGGAGCCCATTTCCAAGCTCAGCATGAGGGTGTTATAATTTTTGAGTTAATAAATTCATATTTCCCCTGTGACAGACTGTAAAAGAACATCTCACAATGGATTTTAAATAAATAGAAGTACCCAGAAGTGCCCTGATTCATCAGTATGATTAAAATAACAAAGGGCATATTAAACGTAAAAGCTGTGTCCTGTGGCCCTGTGAGGCCAAGACAGACGTGATGACATGGTCATGAAGGTGTCCGAGGGGGCGCTGGCCTCCCCCGGTCCTCACCGCACACCACTCCACCGAGGCTGAGGCTTAGCGAGGGCAGACCTCTGTGTGGAGTCCCGTCTTCCTTCAGCATCCTGATTACATGCAGACTTTGTGGAAATGCTGAGTGATGTCTGGCCCATGGACGACACCCAACCCACGTGGCAACTTTGTTTAAAGTCTCCTGCTGCCTAAGGAGCAGAGGGGAAGAGCGGAGAGTGCCAGGGCACTGGCGGCAGAGGACAGGCGCACAGACCAGCCACGTAAGCCACTCACATGCTGGAGAAGTGGGATCTGGAAAGGAACAGACTTCCTGCTGCCCAGAGGGAAAAGGCTCGGTGCCTTGAGATTTGGGTTTAAGGTGAGCATGGCCTGCTTCAAATGGCTAGGCTGGTGAGCCCGTGGCATCAGGATTACAGGACAGAGAAGGGGGATGACCCCCTCACTGGGTCGTCACAGAGCCAAATAAGACGCAGCGTGTGAAGCTGCTTAGTAAACCTGAAGGCTCTAAGTGAACGTCAACCCTGGTGAGATGTCCATTTTATGTGTCAACTTGACTGGGCCCTGGGGTGCCCGGATATTCGGTGAAACGTTATCCTAGGTGTGGCTGTGAGGGCGTTTCTGAGAGATTAACATTGGAACCTGTAGACTGAGGAAAGCAAACTGCCCTCCCCATGTGGGTGGGCCCCATTCAATCCACTGAGGGCCTGAATAGAACAAAAAGGGGGAGTAAGAGAGCACTCCCTGCCTGCCTACCTGCCTTCAAGCTGGGACACGGGTCTCCTCCCCCTTCAGATGTGGACAGATTGGAACTTGAATCACCGGCTCTCCTGCGTGTCCAGCTCGCCCACGACAGATCTGGGACTTCTCAGCCTTCATAACGGTGTGAGCCAATTCCTCACAATAAACTTCCATGCATGTGTCTGTGTGTGTGTGCATGCACGTGCCCTATCTGTTCCTCTGGAGAACCTGGCATCAGGCACCAGATTCCGACTCAGCCATGCTCCTTGCAGAAGGTCACGCAAACGTCCCATCACTGGGAGAGGATCCCAGGAGCCAGAGCCCCAGAGAAGTGTCAGGACTGGGGCAGTCTTCAAGGGCGGCAGAGAGGTATGATTTCTGAGCCAGCTGCTGTCCTTCGCCCCAGAACCACACCGATGGCTGGTAAAGGCATTAGCCTGCCTTTCTTCCCAGCCAGACAATCTGGACATGACCCTTCAAACCCAGCACAGTGCCCAGCATACAGCAGGTACGCAAAGAGGAACTGCTGAACGAATGCCTATACTGGAGAGCATTTTACAACATGCAAAGTATTTTTACACAGATTTAATCCTATCTGTCCAACAAGCCTGTGAGGCAATTCTCGTCATCTCCACTTTATTTCTGAGGAGACTGAGGTCTGGAGAAGCTGAGGAACTTGGCCAAGGAGCACTAAGTGGTAGAGCCAGACCTGACCTCCTCGCCTCTCCCCCTCTAAGGCTCTAAGTGTCTCACACATTCCAAGTCTCTCTTTGCTGGGGTTTGACTAGGGGAGAGAGGGGATGAATACAGGAAACAAAAGGAACCAGGAAACTTCCGAGCACCTAAACAAATCACCATGGCTTCCATCCTGTTGGAGAGCAGGAGCGAGGTTTTATTCCTCTCGCCACCCCACGGGCGTCAGTCAACAGGGTGAGCAGCTGAAGGCTTAAAATGCTCCCTTGGGAGCTGAGGGCCCTTCACAGAGACACTGGTAAATATCACTCAACAGGCTCTTCTGTCCAGGGACACATTTATCATCTGAACGCGACGGCCTGCTTGGAGCTGAGAAATCTGCCTGTCATTCGGTGCTTTGCAAAGGCGAGAAGAATTGACTGGAACCGGTATCGGCCTCCATTATCTTGCAGCTCCGCTCGTGCTGTCAGCTGCGGACTGAGCCCTCAGAATCTCATACTTAATGGGGTTGTTTCCTATTTCCTGACCCTTCAGAGTATTAACACTGAAGGGAAAAACAAACAGGCGATGTCACAGATAAGGGAATCTCCCATTTACAAAACAAGCCTCATGTACACAGCAGGGATCCCGAGTGTCTTCCCATCAACGGTCGCCATATCACAATCACAGCCCCCTCGTTTCTCTGAGAGACTTTCTAGAGATGGCATATCAGCTAGTCTGATGTCATTCACTTTGATCCAGCAAGGATTACTGAGCAGGACCTACGTGCAAGAACCACAAAGGCCAAACAGAAGAGAGCCTCACTACGCCTGCCTTCAAGGCACATACCATCCTGTATGACTAGTGACTACTGGCTAAGGTGGGTTAAGAAGGAGGCAGGAGGGTATCAGCCTATAGCCAAGAGAGGGAGGGCATAAGAGCTTTCCTGGAATTAGCTGCATCTGAGCAGCATCTGAAGGATACAACTTTGACAGGTAGAGGCTGGGGTGGTGGCTGGGAGTGGGGGGATGGAACAGTATGAGGAGGTGTGGAGATAAGACAGTCTGGGGACTCTCTGGGGCCCAGGGAATAGCCCAAGTGAGCTGGAGAAGAGGGAAAGAGTGGCAGAGAGGAAGGAGAGAGTGGTGGAAGGCCTTGAACTTGGAAGGCAGTACAGAGCTGTCAGTCCAGGCCTCTAAGCAGGGCATAGTGGGCTCAGGGCTGCTGTCTGAGAGACAGTCAACTGGCCCAGACTGGAGAATGCCGATTACAAGGGAAGGAGAAAGTCAGGTGGCTATTACCAGCACCTACTCAGAAGCAGCCCTGAAGGCCCGGGGTCGAGCTCAGTGGGGACTGTTGGCCCCTCACACCTACTAGAAACCCCATTCTCAGGAGTTACTACTGTGTTAATACATTAATGTGCCCTGGGCCTCAACACGCCAGGTGAGGCAAGCTTTCCACAAGCCCTCGGGCTCTGAAATCTGGGTAGTGGCTCCCTCCTCTGCCCTGAGCTCCCATCCCCTGTCTCCCTACAAATGGACAAGGCTGGCTGTAAACCCACCTTCCTGGTTCCTCCTCATTCTTTGCCCTCTATTATCACCAACAATGGTTCTGCTTGTCCTGTGGTTGGGCCGCCTATCTCATTAGTCTAGACCTGTGAACTAGGGTGGCAAGGCTGAGAGTGAGAAAGTGAGAACGAACAGGAGAAACATTACCAAACAGAGAACTTATCTTCCTGAAACTCACTGAAGGGAAAGGGTAAAAGACAACTAGCAGTTAATTTATGGCACACAGAGAAACTGAAAGTAGAAGCTAGTCTTCAGTGGAAGAGGAAGGGGTTCAGTTTGGACATGCTCAAAGTGCAGACAGGACACTGAGTTGGTGATGCCAAGTATGCAGATACTGATTCAATTATTTAGATGGTCTTCCTTCCAGAAGGGCTGGAGACTATTAGAAATCCTGGTGCTGAAGACAGAGGTTGGGACCAACTGTTTGATATCTCATTCATTTATTCATTTAATAAATGTTATTAAGAATTTGTTATAAATATCCTGCTATACCACGCTCTGGTTCTAGGTAAAATGGAGTAAAAACACATTCCACCCCACCTTTCCGACTGAATACAACTATAAATTCTTGATGGGCTGCACAAAACAGGATATCTGAGGAATGTGAAAAGTAAACAATATCAGGCAAATGAGGGAGGAAGACCAGAATTCAAAGTGCCACCAAATCAGTACTGAGTTTCACATTCTTTGTCCCATCAGACAGGTCTCTCTGAAACCCCCAGATGTAGAAGCAGGAATCAGTGTGAACAGAGACCTCCAGGAGAAGCCCTCTGTTTCTGGCTCAGAGACACTACAGAAAATCTCCCATTTTTCTTATTCTTTCATTTCTGTTCTCATGTTCCAGGCCACAAACAAATCCTGTCAGTTGACCTACTCTAAAATAATTGCTAATGGAAGTCATTCAGATAGAACGGAAATGACACCAGAAAGAACTAGGAACATCAGGAAAGAAGGGAGAGTAACAGAAATATCAAATGTCTAAGTAGATATAATAGACTAGTCTTCTCCTAACACTGTCTGTTGGAGTTTTATTTATTTATTTTTATTTATATATTTTTTTATAAATTTAGTTTTATTTTTTATTTATTTATTTTTGGCTGTGTTGGGTCATCGTTGCCGTGTGCAGGCTCTCTCTAGTTGTGGTAAGCGGGGACTGCTCTTCATTGCGGAGCATGGGCTTTTCATTGTGGTGTTTTCTCTTGTTGCGGAGCATGGGCTGTAGGCGCATGGGCTTCAGTAGTTGTGGCACATGGGCTTCAGTAGTTGTGGCTTGCAGGCTCTAGAGTGTAGGCTCAGTAGTTGTGGTGCATGGGCTTAGCTGCTCCGCGGCACGTGGGGTTTTCCCGGGCCAGGGATCAAACCCATGTCCCCTGCACTGGCAGGCGGATTCTTTTTTTTTTTTTTTTACTCCTTTGACTTTGTGCCTCCAAACCTAAAACCTACCTGCACCTATATCCATCTTTTCCTCCTTCTCTCTTTTTTTTTATTTATTTTTTATTTATTTTATTTTTTTATTTTTATTTTTTTTGCTTTATAACAAATTTAATCAGTTATACATATACATATGTTCCCATATCCCCTCCCTTTTGTGTCTCCCTCCCACCCTCCCTATCCCACCCCTCCAGGCGGTCACCATTGCACCACCAGGGAAATCCCTGGAGTTTTAATGTAGGTAGATGTAGTACGTAAGACAAATACAAGATGGGGAGGGGTGCTGGTAAAGGTTCCCATATGGTGATAAGACTTTTATATTTCTCTTTTTTTTTTTTTAAATTTTTTGTCTTCTTTTGTGTATCTCTGTTTTATCTTTCCTATGATCGTCACTGTCATAGATTGAGTTTTTATTTTATTTTATTTATTTATTTTTTTGTGGTACGCAGGCCTCTCGCTGCTGTGGCCTCTCCAGTTGGGGAGCACAGGCTCCGGACGCACAGGCTCAGCGGCCATGGCTCACGGGCCCAGCCGCTCCACGGCATGTGGGATCCTCCCGGACCGGGGCACGAACCCGTGTCCCCTGCATCAGCAGGCGGACTCTCAACCACTGCGCCACCAGGGAAGCCCTTATATTTCTCTTGAATTAATAAAGTATCAATAGTAAGTAAACTGCAGACTATAAAAAGTATATATATATTATAATCTCTAGAACAACTATTTAAAAAGCTATAAAAAGAAACATAGTCAAACACACAAGAGATAAATTAAGGGACTTCAAAAAAAAAGTTCAAATAACCCAAAATAAGGCAAGAAAGGGGAAACAGAGGAATGAAAAACAGAGACTCAAACGAAAAACAAATATTAATATGACATACATAAATCCACACATATCAATAATTATATTAAAAGTAAATGGTCTAAATACAGAGACTGACAGAATGGAATTAAAAACACAATCTAATTAAATACTTTTACAAGAAATTCTCTTCAAATATGATACAGGAAGGTTTAAAGTAAAAGGATACAAAAAGATGTATCATGCAAATAGTATTCAAAACAAAGCTGGAGTGGTTATGTTAATATCAAAGTAGACTTCAAAGCAAAGAAAATTACCAGGGGTAAAGAGGGACATTACACACTGATAAAAGGGCCAATTCACCGGAACATAAAATGGTTCTCAATGTGTATTCACCTATCAGCAGAGCTTCAAAATACATGATGTAAAAACTGACAGAACTGAAAAGAGAGGTGGATAAATTGACAGGGATTTTAATACTCCTTTCTTAGTAGTTGACAGAACTGGTAGACAGAAAATCAACAAGATACAGAAGAACTGAACAATACCATCAACCAACTGAATATAATTGAAATTTAGAGAAAACTCCACCCAACAAAAGTAGAACACATATTCTTGTCAAATGCATGGAGAATATTCCTTAGAATAGACCATACCTTGGGTCATAAAACAATCTTAACAAATTTTAAATAATGCAAAATATGCCCTCTGCCCACCATGGAATTAGATTTGAAAGCAAAAAAATGAAAGTTAACAGGAAAATCTCCCAACACTTGGAAACTAAACAACACACTTCTAAATAACTGTCAAAGAAGAAGCCTTAAGAGAAACTAGGAAAATATTTTGAACTGAACAAAACTGAAAATACAACATAAATTTGTGGGACATAGATAAAGCCTTAGAGATAAGTAAATAGCATTAAATGCTTATATTTAAAAAGGGCTGAAATGACAAGAAGGTGGGGGTAGCAATACTCATATCAGACAAAACAGACTTTAAAACAAAAGCCATAAAGAAAGATAAAGAAAGACACTATATAATGACAAAAGGATCAGTACAAGAAGGTGATATTACACTCATTAACATAAAGGCACCCAATATAGGAGCACCTAAATACATAAAATGAATACTAACAGACATAAAGGGAGAAGCTGATGGGAATACAATAACAGTAGGAGACTTCAACACCCCACTGACATCAATGGACAGATCTTTCAGACAGAAAATCAATAAGGCAACAGAGATCCTAAATGACACAATAGAACAGTTAGACTTAATTGATATTTTCAGGACATTACATCCAAAGGCACAGAATATACATTCTTTTCAAGCATACATGGAACATTCTCTAGGGTACACCACATACTAGAAGACAAAACAAGCCTCAACAAATTTAAGAGGATAGAAGTTATTTCAAGCATCTCTTGTGACCACAACGGCATGAAACTAGAGATCAACCACAGAGAGAAAAACAAGAAAAAAAACGATTACATGGAGACTAAAAAACATGCTACTAAAAAACCAATGGGTGAAAGATGAAATCAAAGAGGAAATTTTAAAAATGCCTCAAGACAATAAACACACAACCATAAAAAATCTATGGGATGCAGCAAAAACGTCCTAGAGGTAAGTCCATAGTGATACAGGCCTTCCTCAAAAAAAGAGAAAAATCTCAAATAACCTAACCTACCACCTAAAAGAATTAGAAAAAGAAGAACAAAACCTAACATCAGCAGAAGAAAAGAAATAATAAAGAGAGGAAATAAATAAATAGAGATAAAAATAACAATAGAAAAATCAATAAAACCAAGGTCTGGTTTTTTGAAAGGATAGACAAAATTGACAAACTTCTGGCCCGGCTCACCAAGAAGAAAAGAGAGAGGACCCAAATAAAAAAAATAAGAAATGAAAAAGGATAAATAATCAATACCTCAGAAATACAAAGAAGCATAAAAACAATTATATGAACAATTATATGCCAACAATTTGGACAATCTAAAAGAAATGGACAAGTTTCTAGAAACATACAGCCCACCAAAAGTGAATCAAGAAGAAATAGATACTCTGAACTGACCAATCACTAGAAGGGAAATAGAATCTGTAATTAAAAAGAAAAAAACTTCCCTGAAAACAAAAGTTCAGGACCAGATGGCTTCACTGGGGAATTCTGCCAAACATACAAAGAACTTATACCCATCCTTCTCAAACTCTTCCAAAAGACTGAAGAGGAGGGAACATTCCCAAAGTCATTCTACGAAGCCAACAATCACCCTGATACCAAAACCAGACAAAGACACTACCAAAAAAGAAAGTTATAGGCCAATATCTTTGATGTATAGATGCAAAAATCCACAACAAAATATTAGCAAACCAAATCCAACAACACACAAAAAGGATCATAACCATGATCAAGTTGGATTCATTCCAAGGTCACAAGGAAGGTTCAACATATGCAAATGAATGTGATACATCACAATAACAAAAGACAAAAACCACATGATTATCTCAATAGATGCAGAAAAAGCATTTTATAAAATGCTTCATCCATTCATGATAAAAACTCTCACCAAAGTGGGTATAGAGGGAGCTTATCTCAACATAATAAAAGCTATTTATGACAAACCCAGAGCCAACATAACACTCAATGGTGAAAAGCTGAAAGCCTTCCCACTAAAATCTGGAACAAGACAAGGATGCCCACTATCACCACTTCTATTCAACATAGTATTTTGGAAGTCCTAGCTACAGCAATCAGACAAGAAAAATAAATAAAAGGCATCCAAATTGGAAGGGAAGAGGTAAAATTGTCATTATATGCAGATGACATGATACTCTAGATAGAAAACCCTAAAGACTCCACACAAAAACTATTAAAACTGATAAATGAATTCAGCAAGGTAGAAGGATACGAGATTAACATACAGAAATCTATTGCATTTCTCTGCACTAATGATGAAATATCAGAAAGAGAAAGTAAAAAAAAAATCCCATTAAAAAAATACCTGGGAGGGCTTCCCTAGTGGCACAGTGGTTGAGAGTCCGCCTGCCGATGCAGGGGATACGGGTTCGTGCCCCGGTCTGGGAAGATCCCACATGCTGCAGAGCGGCTGGGCCCGTGAGCCATGGCCGCTGAGCCTGCGCGTCCGGAGCCTGTGCTCCTCAACGGGAGAGGCCACAACAGTGAGAGGCCTGCGTACCACCAAAAAAAAAAACCTGGGAATAAACCTGACCAAGGAGGTAAAAGATTTATATGCTGAGAACTATAAAACATTGATAAAGGAAACTGAAGATGATTCAAAGAAATGCAAAGAAATCCCACGATCTTGAAGTGGAAGAATTAATATTGTTAAAATGGCCGTACTGGGCCTCCCTGGTGGCGCAGTGGTTGAGAGTCCGCCTGCCGATGCAGGGGATACGGGTTCGTGCCCCGGTCTGGGAGGATCCCATATGCCGCGGAGCGGCTGGGCCCGTGAGCCATGGCCGCTGGGCCTGCGCGTCCGGAGCCTGTGCTCCACAACGGGAGAGGCCACAACAGTGAGAGGCCCGCATACCGCAAAAAGAAAAAAAAAAAAAAAAAAAAAAAATGGCCGTACTGCCCAAAGCAATTTAAGATTTAATGTGATCCCTATCAAATTATCCCATGGAATTTTTCACAGAACTAGAACAAACAATCCTAAAATTTATATGGAACAACTAAAGACCCAGAATTGCCAAAGCAATTCTGAGGAAAAAGAACAAAGCTGGAGGCATAACCTTCCCAGACTTCAGACAATACTACAAAGCTACAGTAATCAAAACAGTGTGGTATTGGCACAAAAACAGACATATAGATCAATGGAACAGAATAGACCACACATGGTCAGTTGATCTTCAACAAAGAAGGTAAACATATACAATGGAGAAAAGATAGTTTCTTTAGCAAGTGGTGTTGGGAAAGCTGGACAGCCGCATGTAAATCAATGAAGTTAGAACTCTCCCTCACGCCATACACAAAAATAAACTCAAAATGGCTTAAAGACTTAAAGACATGACATCATAAAACTCCTAGAAGAGAACATAAGCAAAACCTTCTCTGACATAAATTGTAGTAATGTTTTCTTAGGTCAGTCTCCCAAGACAAAAGAAATAAAAACAAAAATAAACAAATGGGACCTAATAAAACTTATAAGCTTTTGCACAGAAAAGGAAACCACAAACAAAAGGAAAAGACAACCTACAAACTGGTAGAAAATATTTGCAAATGATGCGACCAACAAGGGCTTAATTTCCAAAATATACAAACAGCTCATACAGCTCAATATCAAAACAAAAAAAAAACCCCAATCAAAAAATGAGCAGAAGACCTAAATAGACATTTCTCCAAAGAAGACATACAGATGGCCAAGAGACACAAGAAAAGACACTCAACATCACTAATTATTAGAGAAATGCAAACCACAACTACAATGAGGAATCACTTTACACTGGTCAGCACAACCTTCATCAAAAAGTCTACAAAGAATAAATCCTGGGGCTTCCCTTGGTGGCACAGTGGTTAAGAATCCGCCTGCCAATGCAGGGGACACGGCTTCAAGCCCTGGTCCGGGAAGATCCCACATGCCGCAGAGCAACTAAGCCCGTGCACCACAACTACTGAGCCTGCGCTCTAGAGTCTGTGAGCCACAACTACTGAGCCCACATGCCACAACTAATGAAGCCCACACGCCGAGAGCCCATGCTCCACAACAAGAGAAGCCACCGCAATGAGAGGCCCGCGCACTGCAAGGGAAGAGTAGCCCCCGCTCACCGCAACTAGAAAAAAGAAAGCCCGCGTGCAGCAACAAAGACCCAACGCAGCCAAAAATGAATAAATTAATTAATTAATTAAAAAAAAAAGGAATAAATCCTGGAAAGGATTTGGAGAAAAGGGAACACTCCTACACTGTTGGTGGGAATGTAAATTGGTGCAGCCACTATGGAGAACAGTATGGAAGTTCCTTAAAAAACTAAAAATAGAGTTACCATATGATCCAACAATCCTACTCCTGGGCATATATCCAGAAAAGACAAAAACTCTAATTCAAAAAGAAACATGCATCTCAATGTTCATAGCAGCACTATTTACAATAGCCAAGACATGGAAGTACCTAAATGTCCATTGACAGAGGGATGGATAAAGAAGATGTGGGGTGTGTGTGTTTGTGTGTGTGTGTGTGTGTATGTATATACATATGTGTATATATGTGTATATATATACATACATACACATATATACACACACACAATGGAATATTACTCAGCCATAAATAAGAATGAAATAATGCCATTTGCAGCAACATAGATGGACCTAGACATTATCATACTAAGTGAAGTAAGTCAGACAAAGACAAATATCATATGATATCACTTGTATGTGGCATCTAAAAAAATGATATAAATGGACTTATTTACAAAACAGAAACAGTCTCACAGACATAGAAAACAAACTTATGGTTACCAAAGGGGAAAGGGGGGAGGGATAAATTAGGAGATGGGATTAAAAGATACACACTACTGTATATAAAATGAACAGCGAGGACCTACTGTATAGCACAGGAAACTATATTCAATATCCTGTAATAACTATAATGGAAAAGAATCTGCAAAAGGATATACATGTAACTGAACCACTTTGCTATACACTTGAAACTAACACAACATTGTAAATCAATAATACTTCAATTTAAAAAAAAGAAAAAAAGGGCTGATATTAATAACTAAGCTTCCACTTTAATAAACTAGAAAACAATAGAGCAAAATAAACCAAAATAAACAGAGGCAGTAAAATAATAGAGCAGGGATCAATGAAATTGAAAAGATCAATGAAATTAAAACAATATCTTTTTTAAAAAATGATAAAGCAAAAAGTTGGTTCCATGAAAAAAATTTTAAAAATCAATAAAATCTCTATCCAGGCAGACCAAGAAAAGGCAAAATTTATCAATATTGGGAATGAAAGAGGAAATGTAACTATTGACCCCACAGAAATTAAAGGGATAAAAAAGGAATACTACAAACAACTCTACACACATGGATTCAACAACTTAGATGAAATGGATCAATTACTCACAAACCACAAAGTACTAAAATGCATCCAAAATGAAATAGATAACCTGAATAGTCCTATAACTACTAAAGAATTATATTCATAGTTGAAAACCATCCAAACTAGAAATCTCCAGGTCCAGATGGTTTCAATGGCAAATTCTACCAAACATTTAAAGAAGAAATAATACCAATTCTACACAATCTCTTCCAGGAACCTGAAGAAAGAACACTTCCCAACTCATTTTATGAGGCTTATATTACCCTGATACCAAAAGCAGACAAAGATAATATGGGGAAAAAACCCCTGCAGACCAATATTCCACAGATCAAATGCAAACAGACATAACAAACAAAAAGTATTATACACCACAGTCAAAGGGGAGTATGGTTATTCCAGGAATGTAAATTTGTTCAATATTTGAAAAATCAATCAATATAATCCACCATATTAACAGACTAAAGAAAAAAATACATGTTTAAATCATTTGATGCAGAAAAGCATTTGACAAAATCTAACACCAATTCATAATGAAAACATACAAACTAAGAATAAAAGAGAACTTCATCAACCTGATACAGAGCAGCTACAACAAGCCTACGGCTGATACCATCCTTTATGATGAAAGACTGAATGCTTACCTTGGGAACAAGGTAAGGATGTCAGCTCACACCATTCCTGTGCTTATTTGCACATCAACACAGTCCTGGCAGTCTTAGCCAGTGCAAAAAGGCAACAGAAGGAAATAAAAGAGTAAACAGATTGGAAAGGAAGAAAAGAATCTACTTACACAAGACATTACTGTCTATGTAGAAAAGACTCTATACAAAAAGACTCCTAAAACCACTGAGTTTCACAAGGTTGTGGGATACAATATCAACACAAAAAACTCAGCATTTCTATATACTAGCAACAAACAATTACAAAATGAAATTTTTAAATGGTTCCATTTATAATAGCTCCAAAAATAAAATACTTAGGTGTAAATCTAACAAAACATGTATATGGTATGTATGCTGAAAACTACAAAATGTGATGAAAGAAATCAAAAAAAGATTTAAATAAATGCAGAGACATACAATGTTCATGGATTTTAAGACTCAACACAATAATGACAGCAGTTTTTCCCAAATTGATCTATAAGTTTAACGTAATTCCAGTCAAAATATCAAGCCACTTATGTTGCTGTAGAGAAGCTGATTCGAAAATTTATATGAAAAGGCAAATGAACTACAGCAGGGAAAGCAATTCTGAAGAAGTAGAATAAAGTTGGAGAAATGACCCTGCCAGATTTTAAGACTTGCTATAAAGCTACAGTAACAAAGATAGTGTGGTATTGGTAAAAGGATAGAAATATAGATCAATGAAACAGAATAGCGTCCAAAAATAAACCCATCTGAATATGGACAATTAACTTTAGACAAAGGTGCAAAGACAGCTTAGCAGAGGAAGTCTTTTCAATAAATGGTTTGGGAACAACTGGACATCCACATACAAAAAAATGAACCTTCCGGGGGCTTCCCTGGTGGCGCAGTGGTTGAGAGTCTGCCTGCCGATGCAGGGGACACGGGTTCGTGCCCCGGTCTGGGGGGATCCCACATGCCGCGGAGCAACTGGGCCCGTGAGCCAAAATTACTGAGCCTGCGCATCTGGAGCCTGTGCTCCGCAACAAGAGAGGCCGCGATAGTGAGAGGCCCGCGCACCGCAATGAAGAGTGGCCCCCGCTCTCCACAGCTAGAGAAAGCCCTCGCACAGAAACGAAGACCCAACACAGCCAAAAATAAATAAATAAATAAAGCAAACTGTCAACAAGTAAAAATAAACACTATAAAAAAAAATGAACCTTCTAAAAATGAACCTCAGACTAAATCTTATACACTATACAAAAACTAAGTCAAAATGAATCACAGATCTAAATATAACAATGTAAAACTATAAAACTCTTAGAAGAAAATATAGGAGAACATTTCTGTGACCTGGGGTTAGTGACATATTTCTTAGATTCATTTCACCAAAAGCATGATCCAGGAAGAAAAAATTGATAAAACTGATGCCATAAAAATTAAGAACTTTTGCTCTGTGAAATACACTGTTAACAGAAGAAAAAGACAAGCTAAGGACTGAGAGAAAATATTTGTAAACCCATATCTGTCAGAGGACTTATATTTAGAATATATAAAATATCTAGAATATATAAAGAACTTTTAAACTCAACAAGAAAACATACAGCTCAATTTGAAAAATGGGCAAAAGACTTGAAGTGACTACTTCGCCAAAGAAAATTTACGGATGGCAAATAAGCACATGAAGAAATGTTCAATATTATTTTGCCATTAGAGAAATGCAAATTAAAAGATGTCACTACACATCTATTTGAATGGCTCATATTTTAAAATGCTGACAATATCAGGTGCTGGTGAGACAGATCAACTGGAACCCTAATATACTGCTGGTGGGGATGCAAAATGGTATAGTCATTCTCAAAAATACTTTTCAGTTTCTTATAAAATGAAATACATATTTACCATATGACCCAGCAATTCCACTCCTGAAGAAATGAATTTATTTACCCTATTTACCCTAAAGAAATGGAAACTTATGTTACATAAAAATCTGTCAATGAATATTTATAGCAGTTCTAGTCATAACTACCCCAAACTAGAACCAACCCAAAGTTCCTTCAGCAAGTGAATGGATAAGCAAACTGTGGTACCTCCATAAAATGGTCGCCAGGAGTTAGGGGTAGAGGGAGGTATAGGATATGACTATAAGAAGACAGTTATTTGGGTTATAGAACTTTTCTGTATCCTGATTGTGGTGGTGGTCACACAAATCTATACATGTATTAAAACTCATAGAACTGACACCAGAAGAATAAAATTTACTGTGTGCCAGTTATCCATTTATTGCCTCTGTGCTCCAAATTCACCCTGCGTTGCCTGCTCTGAGATAATGGACCACAGCCCTTTAAATATTTTTTCTTTTGCCAGCGGGCAGAGTTCTGAGCACTGTCAGTAGGCAGCTCTGGAGAGACAGGCAGGAGGAAGGGGTTCTGCCCTCCTGGTTCTGCTGTGCTCGTTTGGCGGGCTCCTGCTGGGCAGGTACCTTCTCCAGTGTCCAGTGCCTGCAGCTCGGGTGGTTTCCCTACAACCCCAGTTCTGCAGTGCATGGCAGCCGGCAGCCTCCAGTGACCATCAACTTGCTCTGGTGACCACCCCTAGGGTGGTTCTGTAGTGGACTGAGACACCTCCCTGTGAACAGCTTCCCATAGCACCCTAGACAGCGTATTTCCAGCAAATTCTGCAGGTGGATTTCCAGCAAGTTCCACTGGTGTGGCACCACAGCAACTTCTCTGCCACTGAGTGAGCCATGGCAGTGCCGCTCCAACAAGGTCCTCAGCCCTCGATGGGGGTGGGTTGGGCTGGGGCCTTCCTCCGCAGGTACTCAATCTCAGGGGTAGTGACTGCTCCTTACACCTGCTATTCCTGTATTCTTTAGAATACTTTTACTAGCCAATCCCTTTTCATTCTAATCTCTGTTAGAGTATCTATCTATCCATGTTCAAATTACTGGGTGGTTTCTTGTTCTTGCTTTGATTCTGACTGATACATACCATACGTTAATTAAAAAACATATACTAAATCCTGCTATTACTAAATCCTGAGAGGAATTCAGAAAAGCAAGATAAACTTTGGCGCCACTCATTCATCCATCTGGCCATCAGGTCAACCAACCCTCAAAACCATTCATTGTGCAACCAGTGTGTGCCAGGCCCTAAGCTGGGGCTGGGATCACTTCAAATGAAGACAGCCTCTAACCTTGACAAACTAGTCTCTGCAACACAAAAAATAAATTATTACATAGTGCCATGTATGTGTATAGAGATAGATTAAATGAAGTATCAGCAGGGGATGAGAGAGAGAGAGAGAGAGAGAGAAAGAGAGAGGGGCCAAATATGAGAATATGAACGGATAAGCAGCCAGTGATTGTGCAGAGAGAGCCCCTGGAGCACTTGGACACATGGTCTGGTTTTGATCACCCTTCTGATGGCCATGATCTGAAACAGAAGGAAAGGCAGAGAAGCGCCGGCTTTGCAGACAAAACTGGTGGTCACAGTTCAGCAAAGGGGAGACCAGAGGCCTGGAAGGAGAGAATAGATGTGGGCTGGGTGGCAAGGTGGGAGAAGAGATGGGAGGCTGCACAGCACTGGGAAGTTGGGGCTGCACTCAACGCCTTTCTCCCTGTTCTGCCCACATTCCAGTCCTGTTGGCCCAGCTCTGGACCCTTGGCCTGCCTCCCTGTCCTGCCCCCTGGGCCTGACACTATCTCCCCACCCCTGTGGCTCTCCAGGCCAAAGGATTCTGGCTCTGACTTGCCTCCCTGGCCCTTTCCTGGACGTTCGACGGAGGTAGAGTTCTCTGTTCTTGCTCCAGGCCCCTGACTTAGCATTTGCCCAGCAGCCAGAGTCCTGGCTGGACCTGGCCCCAGCTCCCTGCATGGGGATGGGCGGGAGGTTGAGGTTTAGATCATTTTGGTCATGGAGAACAGTGAGGGCAAAGGTTAAAGTCAGTACAAGCTGGCCTAGGTGCAGGATGGTGGCACGGGTCCTGGTGAGGGGCTGAGAAGGAAGCTGGAGAGTCCAGTAGGTGGGCAGTGGCTTCTCCATGGCGCCCACCTGCCCTGCCAGCATCTGCTCCTGGGACCCTGTGAGAAGACCAGCGCCCCCTGCTCTGGAGAATATAAATCATGCCGTCACAGAGGCAAGCTCCAAAATGCTGTTCACACGCAGCTTTCCCCAGAGACGGAAACGGCCCATGAATCAACCACCACAGAGCCGTGCCAGAGCTGTCCTATTCTCGGGGACAGGGCTTGGCTAGAGGCTCCAGAGAGGATTTTCATTTGCAAGGATGGCCTCCTGATCTCTCCAAGTACACGCTCTCTGTCATCCCTCTGACAGTTGTGACTGAAGCTCTACACAAGTACACTTTATGTTTCAACAACCCTTTGCTAACTCATTCCTTCTTCGCGCCCCCACCGTCTCTAGGCTTCTTTTGCACTGGTAACCAGTTACTTGCCAAAGACCAACCATTTGCAACCCTGAAGCTAGAACAATGGGTGAGAAGCCCCATCTTCAGTTTTGGGTGCACAGGTCAGTGAGGCAGTTCCTGTGTCACTAGTCCCATGTCTGATGGAATCAGCTCAAGGGCAGGAAATGCCCCTTCTTTCAAAACAAAGACCTCTTTATAACTGAAAAAACTTGAGGAGGCAAGAGTTAGCTCATTTGCTGCCACTGTGTATAATCATTTTGGGCTTCCTCATAACGAGGCCAGGTCTGACTGTGCCAGCACCCTGCGTTACAGGAGTCCAGAGCTAGGTGGCAGAGAATATCTTGGAGATATGAAAAGATACACAGAAGACAGGTACGATGGGCATTTACTGGGCTTTGCACAGCCAGTCAGCCAACAGCTGAAAAGACCAGAAACTGAAAATCCCAGAAGCCACTTAGCAAGAGTCTCAGAAACTAAAGACATGCGACTTTGGGAACTCGAGATTTCTGAGACCTTTGAAATTTTCCCATGTGAATTACTTGCTAGTCCCTGTGTGTTTTTTCGTAGTGATTATAAGTGAAACTTAAGATGAAAAGAGCCTGGGGCTTACTTTTAGGGACAGCAAGGAAAGGAGGAGCTGGAGAAGAAGCATCCTACTCCGTGGTGTCTCATATAGAAGAACCAAAGAAACAGAGATGCCGATGTGAGGCTTTAAAGCAGGAAACAGGCTATAACTTCAGGATGGGAGGAGGTGGTGGTGTAGTAGACAACTTTGGGGCATCTGCCCTGGTCACAACGATTCTACTTCTAGAAATTGCCTCCCTGATCCATAGTGCCACAGAGGAGAGTTCCTAGCACCAAGTTTATACCTGATGATGCCCACTGCTGACTGGACCAGAGATGGACATCTGCTCTATGCGAGCCAATCAGATTCCTTTCCCGAGAATTTGTGTGTCGGAATTCAGGGAAAGCTGAGGGTGACTTCCTGTGGCTGTGAGCACAGCAGCTGCTTAGGGTGGCCCTTTTCCCACTCTGGGACTAGAAGCAAGGAGCAAACCAGAGGGTCTGCAGCAGGGGGTGCACAAGGAAGTGGTTGAGCAGTGATGGGAACCAGGCTGCCCCGTGCAGCCCAGGGCTCCCCACAGCTTTCCTTTCCTATCCTAAGCTTGCCCTTGGGTTTCACGGGACTCCTCGTCCCCATAACCTTATTATAAATCCCCCTTTTTGGTCTAAGCAAACTTTTGAGAGGATTGTTGCTGGGGGACAGGAAGAGGAGGATTGAGAGGTGTCCTTGGAGACCTATGTGGCGTTACTGCAGAGAGCCGGTGCCCAAGTTGCCCTGGCATCATTCCACATGGTGGGGCACACAGAAGATAGGCCAGCAAGACTTTAGTGGGTAGGAAGGGTGTGAGCTGCACACCAGAGAAAGATGTGCCAGAATCACCCAGGAGGGCAGGAGCAAGGTGAAGGCTATTCTCAGAAAACCCTTCCCAGTGAGGCCACTCATATCATGTACCAGACTTCACAACCAGAGGGAATTCGTACAGCAAGAGCAGACTCTGAGGTTAAATCCACTGGTTCAAGTCCACACTACTGGTGTCCCCCCGCCTCCCCCCACCCCACCACAGCATTCACTGTCAGCACTGCCCAGGGGTATTGCTGTTGCTTATCAGAAAGTCAAAGTCACTGTCACCTACTCATCTCGCTGGAAATGCTTACTCCTCTACTTGACTCTAGAAATTACTTTTCTTTGCGTCATCTCAAGATGGTAATCCACACTATTATCTAACAGTTAGTATTTACAGAACAAACCTTCTGTTGGTCTGAAGACAAATGATTATATTCACCTTCCAGGAATCTACACACACACACACACACACACACACACACACACACACAATCAGTAAGTTCTGATACGTGCTATGGTTGTTAAAGTGATATTAAAAGTCCTCTTCTGAAATGCCTTCTTAAAGTGATCATTTGAATTAAAAACAAAAAAGCCTCCTGCCTTTGGGATCCAGCACAGTTTTAACTCAGAAGCACTTTGTGAATACCCTGAGTATATCACGGCCTGGAATTATCTAGTCTGTACTTAAGAGGAGGAACGTGGGTTTTTTCCTAGTTTTTCTTCCTTCAGTAAATACAGTGATCAAACAAATGAGAAGGTTTCACTTCCACTACTAGCTCAATAGCCTCTGTGCAGGAGGATGGAAAGACTGTAATCAATTGGAAGGTCCCATTACTTGGTCTCTCATTTTTGAAATCTCTGCTGAGAATGCGTTGGCAATGGAGAGCTCTCCTGACAATGCAACTCCAGAACCCTCTCCACTGTCGATGTGGCTTCATCACATCAGTAAAGACCCTTTCAGCCAACACAGACACCGTGTGCTGTAGTGGAAAGAGCCAAGGCCCAGCATTGGGGAGACCCAGGCTTGACTCCCCCTCTCCTGGTCACCACCTGTAACCAGGGTAAGCAAGCCTCTCTTCTAAAGTGGGGATAATGATGGGACTGCTGAAATGATGGAACCAGCAGGCAATGGAGGCTTTTCTCTTTCCAATTCTGCCAATACATGTGTGCACTGCATGAGAAGGAGACACATTCACAAGCTCAGGTACATCCAGGAAAGAAAGTCATCCTGACCACAGAGAATTGCTTTGAGCACCAAAGGAGAGTATAGGTGAAGCCCTTTGTAAAAGGCAGACTGTACAGTTAAGAGTTATCACTGTGTTGTACTACAAGCACTTAATAGGATTTTTAGCCATACCAATATGTGCTTTCCCTGTTGAAAACGCCAAAAGCTAGGGAAAAAATAGTATGGTGGCAATCTTGTTTACTTTCTTTTAACTCTAGAAGTAAAATATACCTGAGGTAAATATTTAAATTGGTTTAAAAGGAAACCAAGTGAGGATGAAAAAGCCCCTCTGCCCCCTCCCCAAGTGAACGCTGCTCCCATCGTGTGGGCAGAGAAGCCTGTAGGATAGCTGCGCGCGTGCGTGCATGCGTGTGTGTGTGTGTAGGGAACAGAATGTCAGAAAGAGACCTTTTTTAACTGAGGTGCCAGTTAACGTCACCACTGAGGGGCAGGCACTCTGCCTCAGCTCCCCATGTGCGGATGCCCATAGGAAATGGCTCTGAGAACCTGTCCTAGGACTCTTGGGTACCCAGCAAGATCAAGGGTCAAAGAGGGCCCAGAGAGTAGGGGGTAAGGAGACTTGTGAACAGATTCTTTGGTGAGAGCTCCCCCCACACAGTGAGTCCCCATCACACCCTCTTGGGAAAGGAGTGAAGGGTGCCTCTCCCACCTCGAGCCTGGTGGGGGTGTTTTCAGGGGGTACCACTCACAGAGCCTGGAAATGTGCACCTGAAGCTGGGAGAGAGACTGGAGGGACAGGAGCCCAACTCTTGCTGGGGGAGGGGGAGTCTCACTGTCCCACTCTTGCCCCTGCCCAGCTGGGGAGGGACCAGCCGGCACTGCTAGAGTTTGCTGGGGTTGGGCCCACTTGCGGTCCACAGGGAGGGGACAGCGGACATGACTCATCTCAGCTTCTGTCCAACAAGGCCACCTGGAGAGGCCCGAGGAAGTGCAGCACTGGCTGCCAAGGGCTGAGAAGGTATCTCAGGGAGCATGCATGAGAAAGATGGAGGACTAGAGGTACATCCACGTGGGTCCAGCAAGCTGCAGGGCAACTCCAAAGAGCCTTCAAAGGGCCCACAAGGAGCAATATTCCACTTTAACCATGTGTCAAACGCAACATTCCCAAAGCCTCCTACTGAGCAGGAACGGTCTCCTTACCTGCCCTCCTGCCACCCCTTAAGACAGCAGTAACGGTGGATGGAGGCCTGTCCCTCACCCTCAGCAGCCTTCCAGCCCAAGGCAGGCCCAGGCGAGGGTCTCCTAGGCCATAGTGGGACCAACCCTGGCTGCTACAGATGACCGCATTCAGGTTAGTGGCCAGTGGAATTTAAATGGGCTCCTAATTTACTTGATAACAAGAGTGTATCTTGGGCTTTCTTCTCTTCTGGCCCAGGAAACCATCTTGCCCTTAGCCATGGAGGAAGGAAAGCATCCTTATCCTCTTCCTGGATTCTTTCCTAAAGTCAAGCTTTTGCTCAAAACTGAGGAGAGAACTGCCCTCCTCCTTCCCACTCATCACGTGGGGCCCAGCACTCAGAGCCCATCCTGTGCAACAAGCCTCGGGGTGGCAGCCACTCTATCTAGGCGGGAGATGTTTTCTGCCAGGAAAATCCACAAACAAATGGGTTTCTGCTCTCTGAGCAGTGAAGTAAGGGAGCTAAAGTGTCAAAAACACATAGTCCCGGACAGGGTGCGCTCATTCTCCCAGATATTCTGAGGGCCTGCACGGTGCAAGATGCCAAAAGACCCCACAAAGTTTAAGAGTCTGTGGCCTCAGGACCCCCCAGCCTGGGGGCGGGGAGCTGAAACGCAGACAGACTTAACTCTACCACAAGCCAGGAGCTGCGAAGTCTGCAGGGCAGGGGAGTAGTCAAGGAAGTTCCTTTCCGTCCCCTCAGAGGCAGCGGCACTTGAGACGCATGAAGGAAAGATCCAGAGCTGGGGCAGGTGGGGATGACAGAGTGGACTATCTGGCGGGGAGGACACAGCTAAAGTGAAAGGATAAAAATGGCATTAAGGGAAAATGCATAACTATTGTCAGACTAATCTTCCTAAAACCAGCACCCTGATTCAGCATTAAGTGTGTGAGTGCCACAGATGCTGTCCCAGGAGACGGGGTGCAGACGCAGGCTGTTCAAGGTCACTGTCATCTGGCGCATGTCCGCCTTTCGGGTCTCTCCTCCCACCACCGCCTGAGACAAGCCTGCTCCATCCAGACCAGGGAGCGCTCCAGTCACGCCCACACCAAGCAGCATGCCACCTCTCGGCTTTGCTCTGGCCGTGCCCTCGGCCTGGACTCCCCTCCACACCAACCCCGCCCTGCCTCCACACGTGGAGACCACATCTTTCTGTCAAAGCCAGCTCAGAGGCCTTCTCCTCTAGAAAGCTTCCCTGAACTCCTCTCCATCCCCTGCATATTTCTAGGTGGACAACTCCTAAGGTCCAGACAAAGGAGCCTTGCAGCCAGCTCATCTTCACCCCGCGCTGGACAGACAGGGGTGGAGGTGCGGCCCTTTCTCACATGTCTCCGGCCCTCACAAGGCCTAGCACAGCGCAGAGCTCAGCTCCTGGGAGACACATCTCAGCACCAGCACTGCACCACCAACACCGCGGAGAAATGCTTCACTGCAAAACCCACCCACAGGTTAGCCTCAGTCCCCTCCCAGGAGAACCGCACCAGTCACTGGAAAAGCAAAACATGCACCTTTAAGTAAACAGTGCCTACAGCAACGGTAAAGTGCCTTTCTTCCATTTCCTTCCTTGAATCTTGAACTTTCTTTATGTGAGGTGACCAAAGAAAGGCGGAATTGCTACAGAAAGGATTTTTTTAAAGCATGGTTGGGTTTGGGGCCAGAATTCTGGAGCGCCAGAGGATCCTGTGCCCTTGGAGGCTGGTCCCAAATGCCCGGCGCTTTCTATAACAGGGCGTGGCTATTCTTTTCCCACCCTGGTTGGAGACTAAGGGCTCACGATGGCCCTGCTTCACTTCGTCACGGAGCATGTGAGGGTGTCCACAGCGTGTGGTGGTGAGGACACGAGATGAGTGCGTGTGTCACTGTGAGAAGTGAGCGTGTCATGTGAGAGCTGTACATGTGAGGGGTGTGTGTTGTGAGGGTAGGTGAGGGTGTGTGCAGACAAAGCATTCTATCAGGGGAGTGGCTCTAGGACCTTCCCCAGGCATCTGAAATAAGGTACCCATTCTCATCCGTAGAGCCCCCCAATTCCCAGTCCAAAGGGCAACAGAGCTAGGACATGTTGTTAGTAACAGCAGAAGGCAGTAACTGAGCCCCAGGGCCCTGATGCTGAGATCCCGGGAGACTCAGAGGAGTGCAGGCACCTGTCTTAGGCCCCATCAGGAATAAGCAGCAGAACTGGACCCAGGAGCCAGGGGGTTGCGAATTCAGGCCTGTGCCTTCCCACGCCGCCATCCCTGCCTCCACGGGCTCGAAAGCTGCCTGATCCAAGGAACATCCAAGGCAACTGGGGACTGTGGAGCCCAAAGTCCACAGAGGTGGTTCCATTACCTCAGCCCTCTCAGCAGCAGCCCTTCCCGTATGCTCTGCGTGCCTTTTAATTTCATTTGATCCTATGTTCTTGCGGAAAACACAGGCTATTATAACTGAAAATGGTTTTCGAAGATTACCATGAGGTCCATTTCCCTTGTCCACTAAGAGCCAAGAAGGTGTGTGGGAGGAACATTTGCATCCATGACGAACACCCTACAGATCATCTAGGATCATGTAAACGTGGAGGGATTGAGGGCAGGAAGCTGAAGTGTGGGGTGTGGGTGTTCCTTTACCAGCTGTTAATGAGAGACCTGCCCGAGTTAGTCTTTAAAGATTTTTGTTTCCTACAACTGCACTAATACAAATTATATTAAAAAGCCAAATGAGCCCTTTAACAAATGAAAAAGAGATGAGGGTTTAGGATAATGAGAATATTATAGCAAAGCTCCTACTGTGTCTGCTTGTAATGGGAGCCCTGCAGCTAGACCTGCATGTGATGCTGTAAGAAAGCCCCTCAGAGTTGTGACGAATGCAACCAGCCCTAATATGTCATAATGGAAATGCATATTCCAATGCAACACAGTCTCCTTACCGAGGAAAATGGGAGGGGCTGCATGGTAGTTTTATTTATAATCCTCTAAATCTAGGTAAATTGCATGCATTTGAAATTTCTATACAAATTATGTCACCAAGAACTACCAAACTGAGTCTGTTTAATAGGTCTGGGTAAAGAGACCAGTGGACAGAGAAGGTCAAGGCGTGGCTAAGCACTGGGCAAAGGCCGTGGGAGGGGAGTTCTTTTTCATGTGGGGCACAGTCCCTTAAAGCTTCTAAAATCACTTCTAAAATCACTCCCTATTCCTGAGATCTTTTGTTAAGACTTTTAATTAAAACAGAGAAACTAGTTGAGGGGGAATGTGACTCCTATGCTTCTAGGAGGAATGGTGAAAGGTCTCTGATTTCCCCGACTTCTGTGATGATTTCTGAATAGTTATAGTCACGTTTGTTATTGCTAAACTGAACTCTGGGTGGAAACAGTTCCCTGTCCACTTGCAGTGTTTGTTTCCTGAGGAGAAACACTGGTTTTCTGAAACAAGTCAAAGTGATACAGGATTTTCCTTTGTTAATATCAAAGTCTTTGGCCTGGGGGTGGGGGAGAACTTGTTCCCTCTCTCTTTCTCTCTCAGCAAAGCATATTTCCTTCTCTCTCTAATTGGATTTTCTAAAAGGATCCGTTTCCCCTCCTCTATTCCAGATGCTTGGAGTACAGCACTGTACAAAAAGCCACTGGCTGGTGTTGTTCTTGTCTTTTTCTGCCACATTAACCCAGCAGGGGGTTTAACAGCTCGAGATTTTGAAAAGCTGTTGTCAAGTCGTGAAAGCCCCCAAATGCAACTTAAATGGTTATTAGCTGGTGGGAAACGTCTCCTGCATTCTAATACCTCCATTTAAATAACAATAATAAATAAATAATAACAATAAGAGTAAACTCCATGCCTTCGCAGCCATGATTATACCCTACCACCCACAGTCCATGGCTAATTCACAAAGGGCCTGGGGGTGAGGGTGCAGCTTTGGCTGGCTGGACGCTCCTGATTTTGCAGCCAGCCAGCAGGGGTCGCCCAAGCCATTTAACAGCTAACTCAAGCTTCCATGACACCGTGGATAATTCCTTTAAACAATCCAAGGCATAGACAAAAGAGCCAAGGGGGTTCCTTGCTCTATTAAAAGCCCTGAAACACATGTATTTGCCAAATGGAAAGGTGCAGAATTAATTGGAAAAGAGATGAAATTTGTATTCCTTAGCAACCTTGGGCGTTTTGTAATTAATAAATATTTGTAAAACCTTTGACAAATTTGAAGTACCATATATGTGCTAAACAAAACAAGCTTTTGTGAGCATCAGAATATACCTGTGGTACATTCCATATTAGATCAAAAGACATAAAAGTTAAGAATAAGAAAAATGATAACAGTGCCATATAGTGACCCTTTATCATGTGCCAGGTATTTTCCCTATGTTATTGCTTTCATCATGATCTATCAAGGAAGATATTATTATTATGACCATTTCATAGGCTTTTGTCAAAAGCCCCTGAAAGTTCTGTGAGATTCGGTCACTTGCCCCAAGAAGTCCAGCCAGTTAAGTAGAAGAGCCCAGATTCAAACTGGGCTTTACATCCAACTCTTCCCAACTCCCAAACTGGTGTTCTTTCTACAGCCCTCTTGTATAGCCACCATAACAAAATGTATGAATTCCTTATGCCAGGAATTCTCTAAAGGAAAACCTATCACAGAAAAAGAAAAAAAGGACCAGCCATTTTTAGAATAATTAATGAAGTGCAAATTGTATAAGTAATACGAAAAAAAAAAAGAACTGAGTTGGCTATGGGGCTTCTAAAATAATGTCTCAAGTGGTTTTATTTCATTATGTATATTCAATACTCTATAAACTGTCTACAGATGTGAAAATTATAGTAAATATGTTCTACAGTCTTAATTGCTAAACGATTACAAAGTAACTAAACAAGAGGTGGCATGCTGCCCTGTGGTTTTATTCTTCTCTTTCCGGAGAGCAGCGAAATCATAAAGTCTTCTCTGACACAACAGGTTTCTATGGTTACACAAGACGTAAATATATTATATGTCCTGTGCAATGTGAAAGGACCAGGCAGGCACGCTGTGTGTGCAGCAGACCCCCAGAGGGAGAGGACTCATGTAGATGGCACTCCACAGCTAGCTAAATATTTGTTTCCAGGTTTACAACAGGGTAGGAGCAGGAATAAAAGCTGGTGGTGATAGAGAGACTATCTACAGAGCTTGGTGGATGTATAGGCATGTTGGTCACAAAGAAACGAAAAGAATGAAATGGCTTCTGCTGTGTCAGGCATGAGAACCAGGCTTTAGTGAGCCGTGGGAGGCAGAGGCTTTATCCACCGCCCCTCTGGATAAGGGTAGCCTATCTTCTCCCATGGGGCATCTGCGCAGAATCTACATGGATCCAAATTATTCTGCTGGTGGTCTGCTTTTCTTCTTTTTTTTTTTTTTTTTTTTAACTTAAAGAAGCATAACTCGATAGTGGCTGCTGAGAAACCAAATAAGAAAAGTCGTTTTCATTCAAGATACGATAGGGTTGAGAACTGCCACCTCTGAATCCAGGATTTACTATGTGTATCATGAAAAGTGACAAACTGCAATAATCTCCATCATTAAGACTGAGGATGGAATACTGGAAAATCCAAATTCAAAGACCAAGGATAATAACAGCTTATCCAGAGCTATTTTTATTGCATAAATTGTGAAGCAATGTTAAATGGAGAAATGCTGTTGCCCATTAAGCGGAATCCCTAAGACCGTGAACTATGGTCTCTCCCTGCTTAACCCTGAAGTGTTTCACAGATCACCTGCTCTCGACTGTACATACTCCAAGGGGCCCTGGAATCCAGGAAAGCAGTTACTGGGGTAGCTACGTTTCTTTTTATTTTTTAGTGATGAGAAAAGAAAAGGAAGGATAGGCAAAAAAAATCCCTAGGACAAAAAGAGGCAAGCTCTTCTGGAGAGAGGTTTTACCTGAAGAAAGTGTTCATTGGTACCTTTTGGAGAAAAAAGTAATGCCTCTTGGTGGACAGTTTTGCTTTTAAGGTTTTTAGAATACATTAAACAATTCTTTTAAATGTAAATATAACCTGATGCTTGTTAGCCAGAGGAAGGCTTATACAAACCCCAGTTAAAGGGGATGATCTGAGTTAGGAAAATAGCATATGGACCCCTTTAGGAGAAGAAGGGGGCACATATGCTGGGTATCTGGCCCTCCCAGAGAGAAAGTAAGGAGGCTGGTTTCCTCAGCTGTCTTCCAGGATCCAGAACTGTGGCAAAGGCAGGAATGGAGAAAGAATGATGAGATGGACCAAAGGGAAGGCTCTGGTGATCCCAGGATGGGCCCACATGCAGCACAGCACTTGCTGAAACGAGGCCTCCTAATGAGTAGCTTGGATTGATTTGAAGACAAGGAGACATCAGGCTGAGGCTGTGCTAAAGGTCCCTCCTGGGTTTTGGGCCATTTCAGCTGGCTTCCATCTACGCCAAACACAATGCAAAACCAATACTTCCAGGCTGAAATATAGGGTTCCAAATGGGTTATTTGGATTTCATTTAAAAATCAGGGTTTGAGCCTGTCTTTGGTCCAAATAAAAGGAGGAGGAGGTCAGAACCAAATCAAGGATGCGATAAGGCTGTTACAAAGGACAGAGCAGAGAGGGGAATGGCTTCCAACCAGTCCACTAGCCATCTTGACCCCTTTAAGTCATGTGATAATCCTGATGAGCAGCTGGCACCCCACTGTGGGCTCCCCTCCAGCACATATCTGCTGCCATCACCAATCCCCAGCTCATGTCACTCTACATCCTTGGAATGTTCCTCCCTCTCTTTAGACAACTTACATCTCTCCCCACTGATAAACTCTACTTAATATTTACCTCCTCCATGAAGGCACTCCCACTGACGAATCCCAATTGGCTTTAGATCCTCTCATCTAAATTTAGTTTTCAAGGGTTTGATTACATAAAATCTAAGATCACTTCCAGCTCTAAAATGTTATCCATAGTTTAACAGAATAGCTGAAAAAACAGCCATAGTGCTCTTTTACCATAGTAAAGAGAGGGTCCCTGTCTTTGAGTCCAGTGGGGTTTCTGGAGTGCTATCCTGCAGCAGATCTGGACTGGGCTCATACAATTGCATCAGTATGTTTGGAGAAGTTCAGCAAGTCTGACGGTTGGTAAAAGCAATGATAAATCAATGTGCTTACCAGACAACGCTGAGTTAAAAGAGCAGTGGAAAAAAGGTAATGTCTATTCTTTCATACATTCAACAAACATTTGCTGAGCCCCTTCCATGTGGAGACAAAATAGGGGGTAATACAGACACTGTCCCTGCCTTTCTAGTCAGGGAGAGACACACAAGTGACTAAACAACAACAGTCCTGGGTAACAACTGCGCAGAGGGACACTCAAAACTACACTCTGAGTCCTCAAGAAGCTATGGAATGATTAGTGAAGAGATAAGATAGATATACAGAGAGCAACTCTACACGTGTGAGACAAAACGGCATTGAAAGGAATGGTCTGCAAGTACCAGTGGTCTTTGGAAAATAGGAAAAAGAGGCATGGTGCTGTAGACTTAGAGAAGGTAAGCCCCTTGAAGGACACCGAGGATTTAGATGAGAGGAAAGAAAAACAAAGGGTGATAGACCTTTGCTGCGTGTCTACCATAGATTAGGGGTTGTGCTAGGAACTTCCTGGACATTCTCATTTTAAGGCTCACAAAAACTCTGTGAAGTAGAGATCATAATCCCCATTTTATAGATGTGAAAAGTGAGTCTAAAGAATGTTAAACAACTTGTCTAAAAAGGCATAGTTAGTAAGCAGTGAGGCCAAGATTTGACTAAGTTTAATGCTTTTCCATCTACCCATCCACCCTCTCTCCCTCTTTCCCCATCATCACCATTTAGCCGTACAAATCCTACCTATCCAACACCCAGCTGTCACTTATCCTGTCATCCCTAGACCCCACTCACATTCCTTTCCCACTGGCAACTGTTCTAATGTGTTTGTTGTATATCATTTTGCCTGAATTTCTTCCCCCAAATCTGGATGTAGGTATTTTAATCATGTTAATAATATTGTATTATATACTTCCTCCTCTTTCTCATTTTTCCACTCTATTTTTAAGATCCATATGTCCATGTTGCACTTCTACATTTTCCCAAAATTTCATTATGGAAGAATTAAACATATAGAAAAGTTGAAAGAATTTTATAGTGAATACCCAAATACTTACTGCCTAGATGATTCTATCATTAACGTTTTAGTAAAATTTCTTGATCACATATCTGTTCAACAATTTTTCTCTCTTTCCATTCATCAATTCATTTTGTATTTTGGATGCAATTCAAACTAAATTTACAGACTTCAATTAAAGTTCCCCTCAATACTTCAGAAGGCATATTATTAGCTAGAGTACAATTATTTGTTTACAGTTTTTAATGTGAAATTTATATATAGTAAAGGAATAAAAACAATTACATGAAATGAACTACACAGATCTTCATTATGGATTCAGTGAGTTCTGACAAAGGCAAGCACTTGTGTTCAAAAACCCGATCAAGATACAGAACACTACTTTCACCCTAGAAAGTTCCTTCATGATTCTTCCTAGTCAATCTTTGCCCTCCCCACCCCAGAGGCAGTTGCTGTTCTGATTTCTTTCCACCATAGGTTAATTAAACCTGTTCTACAACTTCATATAAATAGAATATACATACTCATATATATATATATATATATATATATATATATATATACTCTTCTGTATAAGGCTCCTTTCACTTAGAGTATTTCTGAGATTCATCTATGCTGTTATTTGTACTTGCAGTTTGTTCCTTTTTATTGCTGGGTACCATTCCATTGTATGACTACAGCACAGTTTGCTTAATCGTTCTATTGACAGACACCGAAACTGTTTCCAGTTTGGAGATATTATAAACAAAGCTGCTGATAATATTCACGTAGAGTTCTCTTTGTGAACATATATTTTCATTTCTCTTGGGTAAATATCTAGGAGTGAAATTGCTGGCTCATAGGGTAGGTATATGTTTAGTTTCGTAAAAACTGTTAGAACTTTTTCCAGAGTGATTATATAGTTACAGTAGCTCCAATAATACATGAGTGTTCCTGTTGCTCTATATCCTCACCAACATTCGTGTTGTCAGTCTTTTAAATTTTATCCATTTTGGTGGGAAGGTAATGGTATCTTCTTATGATTTAAACCACATTTCCTCAAAAACTAATGATGTTAAAAAATTTTTTTTGATGTGCACATTGCCATTCATATAACTTTTTGTGTGTAAAATTGTGGGTTTTTTCTTAGGTATTTAATAGAATTAATCAGTGAAACCATCCAAGCTTTAAGTGAGTTTGTTGTTGCCATTAAACGGTTTTTTACTGAATTAAATTTCACTAATAGATGTAGGTCTATTCATATTTTATTTCACCTACTGTTGGTTTTCATAAAATGCATTTTTCAATGAATTCTTCCATTTCATCTTAGTTGCAGAATTAATTGGTATGAAGTTGTTCCTAATCTTCTCTTATCCTTTTAGTGTCCATAAGATCTGCAGAAACAATGCTTCTTTCAGCTCTTACATCCACAATCCATGTTCTCTCCTTAGCCAGTCTCACCAGAGGTTTCTGCACTGTTTGCTCTTCTCAAAGAAGCAAGTTTTAGTTTTGTGAACCTTTCTATATCATTTTAATGCTTTCTCCTTCACTGATTCTGCTTTTATCCTTGTTATTTCCTTCTTTCTACTGTGCTCTTCTTTTTCTAGCTTCTTTAGGTGTAAACATAGGTCACTGATTTTACATTTCTCTTTTTCTAATATAAACATTTAAAGCTATAAATTTCCCTCCATGTATGTTTAGCTACATATTGTAAATTTTGATATATTTATTTTCATTATTATTTATTAGAAATATTTTTAAATTTCCTTTTTGTTTTCTTCTCTGACCTATAAATTATTCAGAAGTGTGTTTAATTTCCAAATATCTGAGGTCAGAACACATACTCTATATAATATTTCAATCATCTTTTAATTTGCCGAGATTTGTTTTATGGTCTACCTCGTTGAATGTGCCATAGGCACTTGAAAAGAATATGTACAGGCAGACCTTGGAGATATTGCCGGTTCAGTTCCAGACCACCGCAATAAAGCAAATATCTCAATAAAGTGACTCACATAAATGTTTTGGTTTCCCAGTGCATATAAAAGTTATGTTTACACTACACTGTAGTCTATTAAGTGTGCAATAGCATTATATCTAAACAATGTACATACCTTAGTTAAAAAATACTTTATTGCTAAAAAATACCAACCATTGTCTGAGCCTTCAGTGAGTGGTAATCTTTTTGCTGGTGGAGGGTCTTGCCTCGACATTGATGGCTGCTGACTGATCAGGGTGGTGGTTATTGAAAGTTGGGATGGCCGTGGCAACTACTTAAAATAAGTCAATGCTTCAAAGCAATTATAATAGTGACATCAAAGATCACTGATCACAGATTACCACAACAAACAGTAATGAAAAAGCGTGAAATATTGCTGAGAATTACCAAAATGTGACATAGAGACACAAAGTAAGCAAATGCTGTTGGAAAAATGACACCAATAGACGTGCTCAACGCAGGGTTGCCACAAACCTTCAGTTTGTAAAAAATACAATATCTGTGAAGCGCAATAAAGCAAAATGCAATAAAATAAGGCATGCCTATATTCTTCAGTTTGGGGATGTAGTGTTCTACAAATATAATTAAGTCAAGATGATTGGTGTTTTTGTATCACCTATGGTTTTTTTGGTTTTTGTTTTTTTCTAATTGTTCTAGCAATAAAAAGGGGTGTTAAAATTGCCAAATACAATTGCAGAAATGTCCGTTTCTCCCTTTAATTCTGTTAAATTTTGCTTCATGTAATTTGAAACTTCGTCATTATGATTATGATTACATTTATGATTTTTATGTATTTTGGGTCAATTGATCCTTTTATCATTAAGAAATATCCCTCTTTATCTTTGTTAATACTCTGTCCTGAAGTCTATTTTACCTGATTGAAGGCAGTTCATCCTTCTTTATGCTTACTTTTTGCATGGTATATCTTTTTCCATGCATTTAATTTCAATCTATTTATAAATAGCAGATATTTCGGTTCTGCTTTTTTAAAAATCCGTTTGACAGTGTCTGTCCTTTAATTGGCACATTTAATTCCTTAATATTTAATGAAAGTGCTAATATGTTGGATTTAAACCTAGCATTTTATTATTTTTTGTTTGTCCCCTGTGGGTTTTTTTCTGCCTTTCCTCCTTTCCTACCTCCTTTAGGATTACCTGAATGTTTTCTAGAATTCCATTTTAATCTATATTGGCTTTTTACTCTGACATCATTTGTCATGTACAGTGGTTGTGTGGGGATTAGAACATGTGTCCTTAACTTTTCAAAGTATCACACAACTGGTCCATTGAACACCACCTCCAACTTTCACTGTATAATTGTGATATGTATAGCAGCTATATTCATTATGAACACCATAGGACAATATGATTTTTTTGTTTATTTTATATAGTCTTATGCACTTTTTTAAAAATAAGGGAAAACTAGGTCTTGTTTTTACCCATTTATTTTCCATTTCTGACCTTCTTCTTTCTTCCTGAAGATTCAAGTTTCCACCCAACATTAACCTTTCAACTGGAAGAGCTTCTTTTAGTACTTCCTATAGTACAGGTCTTCTGATTATCAATATTCAACTTTTAAAAAAAATCTGAAAACATATTTATTTTGCCTTAATTCTTGAAATATTTCTTTTGCTGTTCCTAACATTCTGGATCAATGATTTCTTCCTTCAGCATTTAAAGATGTCATTCCAATGTCTTCTGCCCTCCATCCTTTTGGATGAGAAATCCACATCACTCAAATCACTGTTCCCTTCCATGCAATGTGTTGACTTGCTGTAGCTACTTTCAGAATTTTCTCTATCTTATTTACAAAAGTAAATATCTTATTTATTTTGCTGGGGGTTCTCTGAGATTCTTGAATTTTTAAATGTATGTCTTTCACCAAATTTGGGAATGTTTTTCTTCAAATATTTTTTCTACCTCATTCTCTCTCTCTCCTTTTTTTCTTGGACCCTAATTACAGGCATGTTAGATCTTTTGGTATTATTCCACAGATCTGTGAGGCTCTATTCTTTTTTTTCTCCAATCTTTTTTTATCTCTCTTTTCTTAGGATTAGATATTTTCTATTGATCTATCTCCAAGTTCGATCTTTCCTTTGTCAACTCCAATCTGTTGTTAAGCCCATCCAGTGAGTTTTAAAGTTTAGATATTATATTTTTCAGTTTTAGAATTTCCATTGTATTCTTTTAAAAAGTTTCTCACTCTCTGCTAAATTATATTTCTATATTTTGTTTTATATATTTTGCTTTATATGTATATTTGAAATATACTTGATAAATTTTTATATATTTTATATACTTAAATATAATATTATTCTTATATTTTCATTCACTGTGAGCATAGTTTATTTAACATTATAAATGCTTTGAAATCTTTGCTAATTCCAACATCTGAGTCAGCTCAGGGTTGACATCAGTTGAGTATCTTTTCTCTTAAAACTGAGTTATATTTTCCTGGTTCTTTGTATGTCAAAATTGTTTTCAGTGTATCCAGGGTGTTGTGAAAGCTATGTTGTGAATTCTGTTACATTCCTCTAAAGAGTGTTGATTTTATTTTTTTAAAAGCAGGCAGTTCACTTGATTGGATTCAAATGAAAAATTCTGTCTCTTGAGTGGCAGTTCAAATCTCAGTTCAGTTCTTCTATCTTTAGACAGAATCTGTCCTGTGCATTTGCAGTTCAGGGGTCAGCCAGAGATGGGGCAGAGCTTCACAGGCTGTAGTTGCCCTGGGTACTGTCATCTGGTTCTTCAGACCAGAAGGGTGTCATGTTTTACTGGAGTTCTAAATGCCAAATGTGGCTGCTGACTGTGGTCTGACCTTATGCTAAAAGCCATACACATGGGCCTCTGTGCCATCCCTTTCTTCCAAGTTATGACTCCTCTCCAGAATCTGTTTGCCTCTGTTCACTCTCAGTACCTTCAGGTACTTGGTATTTTTCTTCCCCACAGTTTTAGTTGCTTTTTGTGGGAGGAGCTTATTTTACCATACTGGAAGTGGAACCACTGCAACTGCAGTATCCACTGCTGCACTCAATGCCACGGTGCACTCCCACTGCACTTTCCCAACCCTCTACAGTGATGGACGCTCAGGCTGACTCCAACTCCCCATCAACACAAACGACACAGTCCAGGGCCCTTTCTCCCATATGTCTCTGTGGTGGGAAGGTGGCTGGATGGAGATACCTTCACATCCTGGATGTGAATCTGGTACGTGAGGAGGAGGAGACAAGACTAGCACAGCTGAGAGGAGGCTGAGTAAGAGCTGGAGTGGGGACCCATGCAGGAATGGGTCTCTGCAGCCTCCATCAGGGGAGCAGCAGGATAGCCATGGTTCAGGAGGAATCTTGTGCCCACAGAGAGTTTGTTGTCCTGGATTGCACAGAGACTGGGTGCAATTTTTTGGTGTCCTTTTTTCCGCACACATTTGACAGGATATGAACCAGGAGAAGCATGCTTGGCAGGGTTGGACATGGAGGTGAAAGGACAGACATGGGCTTATTACTTTTCCTGTGGACAAGGGAGGGGTATAGTAGCGACGGCCGCTTTAAATTTAGTTTGCAAGGCTGCTTCTCAGAAGACTGGAGATGAAGGAGTGGAAGGAATGTACTAGAACTCCATGTCTGCGGGTTTGGTGTCTTGGGAGGCTCATGGTATCACTGACACACAAATCAGAGGGAAAGGGATGACTTCAGTCTTGGATGGAGTCTCTAAATAACCTCCCGGGCCCCTCTAACTTCAAACCTCTCTGATTCCATGTTTCCGAGTGTGGTTTTATGATCATGTTATGTTCTGAAGCTCATTTGTGTTACTTCTATGCCTTCAACTTGATGGTAACATCCTGAAAGCAGGAAGCAAGCTTTTACTTCTTTAATATTCTATGGTATTTTAAACTAGAGCTTGACACTTGAATTTTTATCATCTTTTAATAACTGCTAATAATCAAGACCCATGTTCATTTGCTGGATCTTCAAATAAATAAAATATCTGGGGCTTCCCTGGCAGTGCAGTGGTTAAGAATCTGCCTGCCAATTCAGGGGACACGGGTTCGAGCTCTGGTGCAGGAAGATCCCACGTGTCCCAGAGCAACTAAGCTCGTGTGCCACAACTACTGAGCCTGTGCTCTAGAGCCCGTGAGCCACAACTACTGAAGCCCATGCACCACAACTACTGAAGCCCGCATGCCTAGAGCCCGCGCACCGCAACAAAGAGTAGCCCCCACTCGCCGCAACTAGAGAAAGCCCACACGCAGCAATGAAGACCCAATGCAGCCAAAAATAAAATAAATAATAAATAAATAAATATATGTATTATGGAGATAATAATCATTTCTGCTCTGGCCACCCAATCTGGGGACACAGCACTTCATGGCAGAAATAGACACAAACTGGATTTGAATTCCATTTCTACCACTTTCAAGTTGTATAACCACTGGCAGTTTACTTCATCTCTCTGTGTCTCAGTTTCCTCAACTGTAAAATGGGTGAATATCAGGAATTAAATATATGGCAATACATGGCATACATAAGGCACCCAGCATAACGCTAAAAGAGAGGAGGGCTCAGAGACTAGTTACAATGAAATAGTTTTCTTAGTATAGGTCTTTAATAACCCTTCACAATATTGCTTGTTCCAATATTTTATTGAAAGCAAGAGACAAAGTATTTCTAAAATCACAACAGATTCCATTACAACTCAAAATATACAGTAATGGAGAATCCATGCCCCTAAAATCAGGCTTGCAACACTGGGCAGAAGTATGAACACAAGGGGAATCATCTCTAATCTAATTCTGCCACCGATCAGCTATAAGACACAATGAAAGGCACTTACTTTCTCTTCACCTAAGTTTTGTGAACTGTAAAATGGGAATAATAATACCTGCTCTTATCTATTTTCTAGATTGTAATAAGGGTAAAATGAGACATGGAATAAAAATATTTCACTGCTATAAAATGTCATGTAAAATTAATATTTTATTGTTAAACAGGCCTAATTACACCCCTCCTCCAAATAACTTCATATACTTTCAATATCAGCTCTATGTTCAGAATGAAGGTTGCAAAGTAGTTTTACCACACCTATGGTCAAACACTATCACTGCCCTCAAGAAGCAAGAGACAGGGACTTCCCCGGTGGTCCAGTGGTTAAGACTCAATGCTCCCAATGCAGGGGGCTCGGGTTCGATCCCTGGTCAGGGAACTAGATCCCACATGCATGCCACAACTAAGAGTCTGCATGCCGCAACTAAGACCTGGCGCAGCCAAATAAATAAATAAATATTTAAAATAAATAAATAAATAAAACAAATTCATGCTTGAAGGAAAAAAAAAAGAAACAGCAAGAGACAGACGTATCAAAAGTAAATGGGTGAGGGCTTCCCTGGTGGCGCAGTGGTTGAGAGTCCGCCTGCCAATGCAGGGGACACGGGTTCGTGCCCCAGTCCGGGAGGATCCCACATGCCGCGGAGCGGCTAGGCCCGTGAGCCATGGCCGCTGAGCCTGCGCGTCCGGAGCCTGTGCTCCGCAACGGGAGAGGCCACAACAGTGAGAGGCCCACGTACCGCAAAAAAAAAAAAAAAAAACCAAAAAAAAAAAAAAAAAAAAAAAGTAAATGGGTGAGATTTTCTCTGGGAAGTTACCTGGGAAACTGGAACACTGGCAACTCTGAGGAGGAGACTTAGGTCGTGAGAAAAAGAGATGGGAGGGAGACTGTTCACCATTTTCTCTTTTGAACCCTAGGATTTTGTACCAAGTACTAGTTATTCAAAAAGTAAAATAAAAATGTAAATGGTGAATAGGAGATGCATTGAAGAGAGCTATCAATGCATCAGTGCATCATTTTGATACATTACACACAAGAATGTGTGGCCTTCCCTATCGCATCCAGAAACCAACAACGCCTCTGGTATTCCAACCAGGCCACCCCCCTTGCACGGCGTCTTGGCAGCAGCTGCTAAACCTCACGAGGCCAGCCAGGACGGACTCTGACCACACTGGGTATTTCCTTTCAGTGATTATGGACACACGTTCTCTTCCCAAAGTGGCATATGCAAGGGTAATTATACTTCCCACCAAGATGAGATTCTTCCAAAGAAGGAAGTGAAAACCCGTGGATGCCGAAGAAAGTACTGGTTCCTCTGTCGCAGTACACAGTCTACATACTTAGCCCTCCACTGACTTAGCATATGCTCCGAGGTCACTGAGAATCTGTGACCGAGGCGAGCTGACATTCTTTCCAGACTGCTCTGCCATATAACATTATTATTCTTCATAAAATTATCGGGCCAACAAGGGTCAGGCATGCTAACTGTGATCATTTTTCATTTAAGAAACACCCTATAAGGCCAAAATAATTTAAGAAAACATGTTTTCTATGGTTAAACTGAGGACAAATGAGCTGCTTTGACAGCTGTGCTGCTGCAGTGTTTAAAGACAGCTCAAGCCTCACAGCCTCGTCTGCCCTTCAGAAAAAGGAGACCATTTCTTCCTACTGTCTTCTTTTTTTATTTATTTTTACTGACACCATGACGAAAGTATTCAATTTTAATTCTAATAGAGAATAGGGTAAAAAGAGCATTTGATACCATTTCATATTGCAGGCTGTCACGGAGTCAGGCCCTGGCCTTGGGTTTAAAGAGAAGGGATTTTGGTTTGGACTATGCACAGCTAAAACCTTGCTTGTCCCCTGAACATTTACCCAAGATAGGCTATTTTCTGCCAACGCAATCAAAGACATTACCAGGAAATGTACATATTTTATACTTGACTTACTCTTACGGCATTTGCTGGACCAAATCAGAATATTAATTTTTCTGGTTTTCTCTAGAACTAGAAAGTGGGGCTTCTCCCTTATATGTACAATATTTCTAGGTTGAAGGCAGATGCTCAACATGACTTTTAACTGTCCAGGAGGTTTTCAAATGGTTCTCTTTTCCCCTAAAATAACAGACCATGTATAATATTTAACCCAAGAGCCTCAGAGAGAACAGGGCAAAATGATCTTGAGTTCTCCTTGGACAATTTGGACCATATGCCTTTCTCAAATGCAAACCTCCTGCCCTGGCTTTGGAGTGACACCACCCTCCATGGCCACACAGCATCTGGCCCCTTCACACCTCTCCAGCCTGTTTCTAGGGGTGTTTGGGTCAAAGTTCTCCCTGTACTTGATACTCCAACTGTGCTGCCCTCCTTGCTTCTCCCTGCATGTGGCAGCTGTCCCACATCCCAAGCCTCAGCTTGTGCTGCACACTCCACCTGGGTTTCACACTGCCTTGCCGGCCTGGCAAAAACTCACCGCATCTCCAATGCAGCTCAAGCAGCACCTCCTCCAGGAAGCCTCTCCTGACTAAGCCCTCCTGGAGGCACAAGTGGCTCCTGTGACCTCTGTGTGCCTCTCCCGCTTCTCTCATAAGTCACAGTGGCAACTACATGAAGGCTTCTTATGTGCCCAGCTCTCTCCTGCTGTTTTTCAGGCATTATCATTTTATTGTTACAAAAACTCCATGAGATTAAATTGCTTGCCAAAGATCATGCAGCTATAAGTGGCAGAATCCAAACAGGGCATATTTGTTTATCGTCTCTCTCCTTTTAGATTGAGAGCTCCTTACTGCAGGAAATCTATTGGTTTCATCTCTGCAACCCCAATACACAGCAGACAACCAGACACATAGTATACATTTGACAAATGTTTGCTGAATGAATGAATGTCTCAATAATTGGATTTCTCACAAATTAGAGTGATTGCATTATCTCTTGTAATATGAAATACTGAAAATCCCAACTTCAAGAAAATAAAAGACTTGAAAATTTGGGGGCAGGTAAACTTGGTGTCCACCAGAACATGAATGACCTTTGTGAAACTTTCATCTGTGCTTTCGAGTGTCTCTATTCATGACACCCACAAACCTACTGGCCTGTGAACTCCTAAGGACAGGAAATGTGTCTTTTCTCTGAATTCTTGGGGCCCAGTATAGTAACTGGCATTATGGGGATACTAAGCAAATAGCTGTTGAACAAATAAATGGATAAAAAATTTCAAACTCTATTTGAAAGGCTAAATTACTCAGAAAAAATGCTTCTAAAACTGTCCACGCTATATTAATTGCAAACCCTTCAGAGCTGTTCTTTTAACTAGAGTTGCATCACACTAAGTGACATCTCCTTCCTTCCTTCCTTCCTTCCTTCCTTCCTTCCTTCCTTCCTTCCTTCCTTCCTTCCTTCCTTCCTCCCGGCCATGCCACGCGGATTGCAGGATCTTAGTTCCCTGACCAGGGATCAAACCCATGTCCCCGGCAGTGGAAGCACAGAGTCCTAACCACTGGACCGCCGGGGAATTCCCTGCTGCCTGTTTCTTATCCCACTTTGTTTTCTGTTTGTTTGGTTTTTGTTGTTGTTGTTTTGGCCATACCTCATGGCATGTGAGATCTTAGTTCCCCAACCAGGGATCGAACCCACGCCCCCTGCATTGGAAGCACAGAGTCTTAACCACTGGACTGCCAGGGAAGTCCCTCTTATCCCACTTTGATTTAAGTGGCTTCAGATTTATCCTGGAACCCACATGCCCTAGCCATGTAGAAGTTAAGTAGATCAGTTTATTCATATAATATTGACTTAAATTTAGCTCATCTGAAAGCTTAGTGTTACACAGAAAATAATTCAGAACTTCATTATTACAGTTCAAATTCCATCTCTATAAATACTGTTACAAATCCCAGGCAATGCCCATCTGTCTCAAACATAGGAAAACTTCTATTATAATCAGAGACTTTGCATGAGCCTTGGCAAATCTAACAAAAGCTTATCCACGGTAAATATTTGCCTCTTGAGAGAGAAAAATGGCTCTGTTGGAAAGAGCAATAGACTGGAACCTGGAGGCCTGGGTTCAAGTTCCGACTTTATCCTTTAGCTTTGTGACCTTGGATAAGTCAGTCTTTGAGGCTCAACTTCCTTGTCCCAAAAAGAGGTATCCTAATAGCTGTGCTTCCTATCTCCAAGGGCTACTGTAAAGATTAACTGAAGAATATATGTGAAGATGCCTGGTAGATGTTATATAAAGTCCACCTATAGAACAGGTGGTATTATTATTGTGAGAGCTGATACCTCATTCCATTCTGGGCTTGTACACACTTACTTTTCTCCTCTCCTCTAGTCCCTGTGGACAAAGGGTTTAAACCTCTGAAGTCTCTATTTCCTTATAACTGTTTCTTTCTTTCAAATGAAGTCAAATATACAACAGATGCAAGTCTGTTTCAAGGTTGAGCTAAAATCACCAAAGCAATTATTTAGGGAGAGTTCAGGGAATTCAGGGAATTGTATGTAAGATTAAACAATCACTTTAATGTTTGAATGGAAATTAGGTAAATTCTCAAGGACTGCTGAATTACTTCTTTCATGATATAGCTTGATAAATTGTACTCTTTTCATTTTAAGAAATACCTTGTGTAATGAAGGATTTATTTTTTGAAAATATTCTTTAAGCCAAAGGACTTTTATTTCTCAGTGAGAAACCATTCTCCTTGCTTTCAAATTCACCTTAGTAAGATTATTTAAATGCTGTGTTGGATTGCACTGTGACAAAATATTTCTCTACTTTTTCATCTTGTATATTTTTCTACATTTCTCTCTGCTCCATTTTACTGCTGAGACCAATGAGACTGGAGAATACCCAGTACTTGGAGACTTAATGGAAGTTTTCAAAAGGGGAGGAGACAAGTGTACCAAAATCTCCAAAGGGACAGCAAAAGTCTGGAAAGGCAGTGAATGGGTCATTTTCTGTCAGTCTTTTTCTCATCCTCAAACAAAATCAATTGAAAACGCAATTCTAGAGCCCCAGGAGGTATAGCACTCTGATTTTGAGGAACCCTTTCTAAGGCCCACCTCTGAGTTCCAGTTCTACCATTTAACTAGCTGTGAACCCCTGACAATTCCTTGAATGGCTCTGAGTTTCTTTAGGCTTTCTGCTATGTAAAATGGGACCACAATCACCACCTCAGAGGATGTCGCAAACATCTAGCAAAGTATGTATGCCTGTGTCTGGCACATGGCTGCTATCAGCCACAGAGGCCATTTCTCTCTTCTTTCCCAAAAGAAGCAAGCTGAGTGGTTCTAATAGGGAGTCAGAGTTAAAACATGAGCATTAACTTGGCCTAACAGAGCACTCAGCAAGGCATTGTATGCATCCTGGCTTGTTAATATTATTTAGCAGTGTAAGATGAAATCAAAGTTGCATGCATATACTAAAAAATCCTACCTGCCATGGGAAACTGAAACAATTCGTATTTTACAGAACCTGGATTCTCTTGCCTATTTGACTAATTTTCAAGATAAGTTAGACAAATAGCTTTTTTCTCCTTGTAAATGTCTTCCAACTATAATTCTCTATCCTTCTAAACTTAGCCATTTCCAACATTCAAAAACACTGTAATCCAAAGTCCTTACTCACTATAAACTCTGTTGAGTTTTTCTCTCCAGGACTTAAAAGTCAACATTGGACTAAAGTAGGAGGAAGCAGACAAGAAGAAAAAAAATAATAAAGCATTAGTTTATGCTTGATTGAAAGAAAGGTTGTATATATATACACACACACACACACACACAGAGTCCCCCCTGTCTTTTTTTTTTTTTTTTCTCATTTCACTCTAGTATTAAGTCCAGTTTGCTCAATCTGTGTCCTTCTTTGGAAATTTTTTTTTCTCGTGCGTAGCCAGATCAATTCCAGCATTGATGGGAAACTTTCCTAACTTCAGCATTAACATAACCATGAATTGACAGTGTTTATATGTGAGGAAAAAAAGGTAGGTCCATTTCATTTAGTCATTCAATGACTATTTCCTGACAGCTGACCACGTTCCAGGTACTGTACTGATGGTGGATCAGACAACCCAATCCCTCCACTCAATGGACTTCTAGTCTGGTGAGAGAGAGAGACATTACAAAATGAACTCCATACAACAAATAATACTGTGATTAGGGCAGCCTACAAGGCGCTGAGATAGAAGGAAACAGTAGAAACCCACAACACTACAACTACACAGACCTAACACATAGCTTTTTTGGAAACCCCAAAGAGCTCTCTTAGTTCTCTACAGGGATGTGGCACCCAAGTCTGGAGTGGCTAGCTAAAGGAAAGGAAATCAATGTTGTATCTCACTCGGTCTTTCCATTTAATTTTCTCAAGAAAGGCCGTCTCCAACCTTGAGGTGATAATCAATACATGACACATACAGTGTCAACCTCATCAGTCTAAATTAGTAAATGTATGTATTAACTTATAGTGAGATCTTAAAGTTATCCCATGGCTCTATCATTTCATGGATGGGATGTGTCAATCCAACTTCTAGTTTTAGGTGGAAGCATCAACTGTTGCTTGATCCACCTGTGAGGCTGGAGATGAGGACACAGAAAATGAACTGAAGCCCATATCACCGACAGGCTCGCAGGAGGCCCTGGAGCGGAGGCAGGGAGGGGACGAGGGCAGGACAGCTACGGGCCGACTCCAGAGATGGGAAGGGACCCAGTCCCTCCGAAAAGCAGGAAGCTTCTATGAGGGCTGCCAGAAAATGAAGTGTTATTTCCTGATGGTCTCTAATTAGCAGGGGGATGAGCAGCACACATGGGAATAAAGGAAAAGACTAGTTTACGATGATAACTTTGTCTCCATCAGACAGTATGTTTTTGGAAGTGACAGGTTCTTAAATCAATTCTGCCACTCCCTGTTTATTAACAGTGACTCCTCACTGCATTAGCATAAGTCTATCAAAAGCCAGCAAAGAACATCTCATTACTTTTGAAGCCTTAACTAGTTTAGTGTGTTACTGACACTCAGATGAGTTTCATGTGCTGGCCTAGGGGCCAAGTTTTGTAATGTGGATGTTAGTTCAAAGTCTGCACTAATTATCTGATCTGGGTAAGTCCACCTCTATGAGTGTTGAGGATAACACTGTGCTTTCACAGTACTTCACAGGGGTAGAAGTGGGAAGAAAAGGGCTAGAGCAACATGAGAAGTAACTATGAAACATGCTCTCACTTGTGTCATGCTTTGCTACATTGATGATGCCACGCTGACCTTACATTAAGGATGCTATACTGACCATGTGCTCAGGGGAAGCAGTCCTCCCAACCCCCAGCAGTTTGTTCTCTCCCTCCTTTACTCATCCACTCATCCAGGGAACATTCATTGAGGGCCTCTTAGGTACCAGGCACTATTAAGAGCTGGAGGGTAGAGATAAGACACGATCACTAGACACGATCACTATTCAGGGACATCACCACTGGGACTGAGCCAATTTGTCCTACTTAATTCTAGTTACCCAACGAGTATACATCACAGTTCTATGTACTATGTGTCCAGACTTTTCTAAATCCTGGTTGAGAGTACAGAAAAGTGGAAAGCCCCAGCAGGTATCCCCTACCTTGTCCTCTCCCCTTAATAGCTTCCCCCACTTTGGCTTCCACCCACCTGTGTAAGCAAATCCTGCCTTCAATGTGTGCTTAAGACTTCCAGGAAAAGCAATGCCCCGGGGGACAGAACTCCAGGGGATCCCACACTGGCAGAAGACAGTATTTGCAAATTCAGGGGAATGTGCATGGTGTGGAGGTGGTAGGGGACAAACCTGGCCCCTGTGGGAACAGAGGGTTGACTCCAGGAGCTGGAGTGGGACAAGCCATATAGAACAATGGGGCCTGATGACCAACTCATCTCAGGGACTCCTTGGCCACCAGCATTCTCTGTAGGCTATGATGTGTGCAGGAGCAGTCAGATGACAGTGGAGCTTCTGGAAAACTTCTCAGTCAGCAGAGGGCCAGGAGAACTGAAGGAAGAGGAGGCAGGAGGCAGGAGGCAGAGAGCCAGGCTGGTAACATGGACATGTTCTTATAAGAGCCTGGCCCAGAGCAGAAGAGAAGAAAGGGGGATTCTAGAAGCAAATGGGTAAGATCAGAGCTAGTGACAGATTACATAAATAGCAATGAAGGAGAGGGAAGTTTAAGGACACATGATTCAAAGGCCTCAAAACTAAGGAATTTGGGGGGAAAAGATGGAGACTTTAAAATAAATAGGAAAAACTGGAAATAAAGGTGAAGCAGATTGGGGTGCTACCTGAGAAAAGGTATGACTTTGGATGTGCTGAGCCTGAGGTGATTTCCAGGGGTCCTGCTTGTATTCCGGGGGAAGGTCAAGCCTAGAAATCAAGTGAGACACTGGGCCAGGCATGCACATCTGTGTCCGTGAGGAAGACTACATTTCCAAGGGAAAGCCCAATAACCAAGTGTGAGCGAGGGGAAAAGCCCACAGTTTCAGAGCAAGAGGAAGATGAGAAGCCATCAGAGGAGACGGAGGAGCACTTACACACCTGGGTGTGCACTGTGTTCAGAAGGGAGAGAGAGAAGCAGAAAGTGGTCCACATCAGAAGCTGAAGGGAATGGGAGCATGAAGCCTGAGCGAACATCATCCCCATCTCTCCCCAATCTCCAGGGGCGGTGGGAGTGGGAGGTTGGCCTACTGTTCAGCACGCAGTCACTTCGGGAGGGACTCCCATCCCATCGCTGTCCCGCTTTGTACGTGACTTGCTTTAGCCAATGGAACAGGAGTGAGCGGTGAGCAGGGCTTTAAATGTGCCTGATTGTTTTGCTTGGTCTCTTGTGATCCTGACTTCTGCTCTGAGTGTTGTCTGGTCACCACCAGTCACAGAAAGACGAGACACAGGGACCTAAGCCCACAGGCTGCCTAAAGCAGAACCACCCCAGTTGACCTGCAGACCCAGAGCAAGGAATACATGTTTGTGGTATAAGTCTCTGAAATTTTGAGGTGCTACATGGCATTACTAGAGGAAAACCTCACCAGCACCATGTGAGTTGTGGGTCTGACACAGTAAAATGTGCTCGTGTAAAATGTGCTTTAAGGACGGCACCTCTCCAGGGCCTCTTTACCACTGTGCTCAAATGATAAAAGTACAAAGGGATGAAAACAATACCTATTTTAGCCAGTTCAAAGAGGAACATGGTGGCTATACTGAGGCTATTTTCCCAAAGCAAGCTAAGTCAAGAGTTATATATTAAATGTCTTAAATATTGATTGCTAGATAAAGCTACACAGAATCAATCAGAAAGAAAAGGCCAGGGAATTTCACTGGGGCAAAGGGCAGGATATACAAAGTCAGAGATATTGAGATTTGATTAGTTCAAAGAATTTTTATAAAATTGGTTACGACAACAGCCAGCCAAGGCTGATGTGGACCTGAGGGGAAGCAGTGACTGGATTGGTCAGTGGATTCACCCCACCCCTTCTCCCCCAGCCCTTGTTCTAACAGAAATGTCATTCCAAGCTTTGGGACCATGAACAAAGGATCTGGGACAAGACATAAAAGAAGTGTCTGGTGTCCAATAGTGCCCCTGCCAGGGCTCCATGACACCCACCAGAGTGGCCCCTGCCCTGTGGCCCAGGTGCTGAAGTGTCAGCCCCTGGCCCAGGGAAGCCCAGGCCATTCACAGTTCCAGGCCCGGGGGCCCCACACTTGCTCAATGACAGGCACAAATGGTTTTCCCTGTATCACTACTGTCTGCTTTTTGTCTTCAGGCTGATTCTACCATTCATCGATTATCCCTCCCATGAATAATGGGAAAACTCATATCTAGCAATTTCAAGAACTCTGCTTTTAAAAAGTGCATGAGAAATACAAAAGGGGATTCAACTTAGGCTATTTCAGAGGTCATACAGAAAGACCAGCTACACTTATCCTTCTCGCTAAGCTGCCGAATTACACTAAGAAGCTTACCAGAGCCTTCTGTACTCATTTTGTTCTCAGCTCTTTGGAAGGAATCCAAATTCAGGAATCAGGGGCATAAGACCAGAGTCTACAGAGCGTTCCACTCATTTCTGCAGCTGTGTCTCTTCAAGTGCTCTAATCCCTAACCTGGCATCATCTTTTTTTTTCCCCTCAAACAGATACAGCTGAGCCTGAGTGAGTCACCTCAGAGATAAGGCCTGCCCTTTGGAACTGAGCCATGTCACAGAAGACAGGACATAAGAGATTCAGCCAGGCAAACCCACCCTATCAGAAAGGGAGCTGGACTTGGTATATTACAAGAAAGAGGTGGGCCTCTGGAGGCAGCAGCTGAGTGGCTGTGACGTAGAGACTACAGTTCCTGCAGCAAAGGATGGGGGCCCGCCCTCCTCTTGCAATGACCACTCATCACCTGAAAGCCTTGGCCCTTTCATTCCTCCGTGCCCTTGCTGGGTGAGGAACTGCCTCTGCCTGTGATGGTTTCTCTCACTCTTCAGGGCCCAGCTCAAATGTCACCTCCCAGGAAACCTCTTGAACTACTGCCTTGACCCCAAGTAGGCAGATCGAGGCATGGCCTTCTTTTTTAGACCTTTACCATAGCATTTCGCACATGGTGGATTGATAATTTACACATCTGTTGCATGTTCCACACTGTGAGCTACTGTAAGGCCAAGAATTCCTGCCATTATTCATGCATATATTTCCAGGCTCAGGACCAGCTCTGGCACAGACTGACTACATGCTCATAATATATTTTCAAAATGGCACTGCCCTAATTTAGAATGCAATCGGAAACTCTTTGTTTTAAAGGACAAAATAAATGCCCCAAAATAGTATATCCACTTTTATTTATTTATTTATTAAATTATTTATTTTTTTTTGTGGTATGCGGGCCTCTCACTGTTGTGGCCTCTCCCGCTGCGGAGCACAGGCTCTGGACGCGCAGGTTCAGCGGCCATGGCTCACAGGCCCAGCTGCTCCACGGCACGTGGGATCTGCCCGGACCGGGGCACGAACCCAAGTCCCCTGCATCGGCAGGCGGACTCTCAACCACTGCGCCACCAGGGAAGCCCAGTATATCCACTTTTATTCCACAGAATTCTGAAAAAAAAATTTGGGGTAAAAAAATTCGATTTGTAAAATAAAACCTTACTAGTTTGGGTTAATTGGGAAGTCAGCCTTGATTAGCAATTTGCCAGAATTAGAAAATATTGTAAATATAGTGGGTTTTTTTTTTTAATGAATTTATTTATTTTTGCTGCATTGGGTCTTCGTTGCTGCACATGAACTTTCTCTAGTTGGCGGCGAGCAGGGGCTACTCTTTGTTGCGGTGCACAGGCTTCTCATTGCGGTGGCTTCTCTTGTTGCGGAGCACAGGCTCTAGGGCGTGTGGGCTTCAGTAGTTCTGGTTCGCAGGCTCTGAAGCGCAGGCTCAGTAGTTGTGGCGCACAGACTTAGTTGCTCCACGGCATGTGGGATTTTCCCAGACCAGGGCTCAAACCCATGTCCCCTGCATTGGCAGGCAGATTATTAACCACTGCGCCACCAGGGAAGTCCCGTAAATATAGTTTTAAACTTGCAAAGGCCCACTGTAATTTAAAATAAGCCAACGATGTAGCAGTGACCAGTGCTTGGGTACTTGCTTAAAAGAACAGATACAAATAATTTAAATCAGTTTATCAAGTATCCATTTACATCGACTAAATATGTCCTAGTTGCAATCTTGCTTTTGCAATTCATTTGTTTAAAAAACCCCGTTTTGGGGCCTCCCTGGTGGCGCAGTGGTTGAGAGTCCGCCTGCCGATGCAGGGGATACGGGTTCGTGCCCCGGTCTGGGGGGATCCCATATGCCGCGGAGCGGCTGGGCCCGTGAGCCATGGCCGCTGGGCCTGCGCGTCCGGAGCCTGTGCTCCGCAACGGGAGAGGCCACAGCAGTGAGAGGCCCGTGTACCACAGAAAAAATAAATAAATAACAAAAAAAAACGTTGTTTTTTTTTTCCTCTTTTAGTGGAAATGGGGGGTGGAAAATCTCTTTGGAACTGAATTAATCATAATCTTTGGTTCATCATTGATCCATGAACAGCCTGTTTTCATGTATTTATTGAGTAATTTTTAATAATGTAATAAGTACTCACAAACCCACCAGCCAAAACAAAAAACAGAGAATAACTGACATCTAATCATTCGTTGCCTCCCCCAGAGCCCATCCTCCCCTTCCCAGACTGAGGCAAGTGCTATCCCAAATCCCATGGCCATCATTCCCTACCTGTCCTTTCCACACAAGTTTTATTGCATCTAGCTATATTCCTAAAAGTATATTTTTATTTTATTTGTTTTAACTCTATCAAAAGGATGTCAACCTATAGGGTAGTATTTTGGGACCTACTTTTTCACTTAACATTATACTTCTAAGATTTAGGCACATTTTGGGGTTCACTATGACTCATCTCTTTTGTCTGCTGCCTAATATTCCATTTGGGGACTAACTGTTCATCCATTCTCTCACTGATGGCATGTGGGGGTTTCCAGGACTTTGCTATTGTTTACAGTGAAGCTCTGAAAATTCTTGCTCATGTACAAGATCCTGTCTTGGATATTACACCTAAGGTGTGTACCTGGGTCAAAGGGTTTGCAAATATGCAGCTCAGAAGGTGATGCCAAACCATCTTCCAATGAATCATGCCAATTTACTTTCTTCCCAGCCACATATAATATACCCTGTGGACCCACATCTCCTCCAACACTTGGGATTGTCAGACTTGTTAACAGTTGCCCTGTGTTATCAGGCTAGAACCAACTGGAGTCATCAGCATTTATGAATTGGTGCAATCTAAATTAATACATGTTTTGAAATAAGAAAATACATTTGATTATAAAAATAACTTTCACTGTAGAAAATTCAGCAATATAGAAAAGCACCAAAAGATAAAAATCGTTAACAGCTATAGTTTATCAAGGTTTCATATTCATTTACAATAAAGGAATATTTACCCTATTATCAGGGCAGTCTACAATTGCAATTTATTTAGAACCCCCGAGGAAGCACACCTTTCAGACGAGACCTACCACTGAACACAGCCCTGCTAGTGTTCTAACCAGTCAGCTTAGCTTCCCCAAAGTGCCACTGCGCCATCCCAGGTGCCCAGGAAGCAGCAAGACTCTGGCTAAATATCAGAATTAAAAGCTGAAGATGTGCTCTGAAATTTATAACATCTCCCTTATGGGAGGTTCGTATTCTATATGGTGGTTTCAATCTATGCCTCTTTTGATCTGGGAAGAAGGGACTGGAAGTTCTTATTAAACACTTAATAAAAGCAGTTCTTTTATTTTAAATCCATTTTCAGAAACTCTTTTGTAGCACTGTACTTCCTTTTAGCAGCAAGATGCCATTAAGGACAGCAAAAATGGTCTGCAGAATAACAAGGACATCATGGCCAGACTGTGGGTAATTGAATGAAGGTGTTCCCCCAGGCACCGAGACTCAGTTTCTAGGGGCACACTGTGTACTTTACGTCCACAAGAAAAAGAGAATCAGTGAGCCAGCCCAGCATAAGCACAGAGTCTACTCACAGCACACCTTCTGGTGACTAAATTTCAAATTCACTGATGTCTCACTGTGGGCCAGGCACTGTGTTAGACAGTGAGAATTTAGAGAGAAGGACACTGCACCTGCCTTCCATGGCATCACCATCTGCTTGGGAAGACACACAAATCAGGTGATTATGAAACAAGGAAGAATGAAATAATTGCTATTGTTAGCAACCACAGAGAACAGCAAAGACTGATTTAGACTTACAGGGATTGGGTGGTCCTGATAGAAACAGTGTGAGATTTGAACAGGGATCTAAAGGGAGATTAGACTATCTACAGGAAAAGTAGAAGGACAGTTCTGGGAGAAGGGAGAAGTACTTCATTCACAGAATCAGTTGGCTGTTCACACAAACTTTTTAATAAACATCTACTATGTTGTAGGACTGCCTGAGGGCCTGGGTATGAAGAGGTGAATAAACCTGACAGTGAAGCTCCTGAAAGGCCTTTTTGAGGAGTTATCATTTAAGTAGGAACTTGAAGGATGAGAAGGAACCAGCCATACCAAGAGCAGTGGGCAGAACTTTACAGAGAGAAGGAAGGGCATGTGCAAAACTTTAAGATGGGAAAGCCCTCGATTTACCCTAGGCAGTGAATGGAGGCTGGGGTGGCCACAGGGAGATGCCAAACTGAAGAACTAGAGGTGTCATTCAAGGGACAGACAGAAGCCAGAAGCCAGAAGACACGGGTTTACAGGCCAGTGTGAGGAATGTGAGCTGGAGTCTGAAGACCATCAGAACCTTTGAAGGGATAAAGTGTGATGGGGAAGCTCTGGGATGGGTGGAAAAAAAGGGAAACATAGTCCCAATACATCTATGAAAGGTCACTCTGACCGAAGGGGACTGGAAGGCCGTGAGAGGGAGCAGAAAGGGCAGAGGGGAGGTAGCAGCAGTGGTCCAGGGAGAACTTTGACCCAGAAACCCCTAGAAACAGGCTGGAGAGGTTCGAAGGGGCCAGATGCTGTATGGCCATGGAGGGTGGTGTCACCCCACAGCCAAGGGCAGGAGGTTTGCATTTGAGAAAGACACATGGTCCAAACTGTCTAAGGAGAACTCAAGATCTGCTAATGTGGTGCATTAGAGTGACTGATTTGGGGGAGAAATAGTGGCCTTTAGATATATTAGACTAGAGATGCCTGGAAGATACTGAGACAGCTTTGGTTAGTGGGCAGCTGCAGCTACAGATCCAGAGGTTAGACATGCCTGAGCCAGAGTGGAGGGGGGAGTCACAGGGTACATGTAGAGAACAGAGAGGAAGGTGTGGTGGCTGGAGCATGGCGCTCACGAAGAGGCAAGCACAGAAAAGAAACACAGATTGCCCTCCTACAACTAGATCGTGGTGTCAGGCTCCAAACCTTGGATTTTATTCTCTGTAAATTGAAATTACAGAAAGGTTTCTTTTTTTCTCTTTGAATTGCAGAGTTGTTTATACATGGCTATTTATTTCTGACTTTAAAAATAATATATGTTCATTGTTAAAAAACTGAAAATAAGGAAAAGTACAAAGAATAAAATACCAAGCATCTATAATTCCATCATCCACCGGTAATTACCCCTAACACTATGGGCTATTTCCTTCCAAGGACTTTTTCTTACTTTTCATATCAGTATTTTGTATACATTACAAAATTTGAATTATACTATATACAATAATTCTAATCTTATTTTTTCACTTACTATTTTGTCACAAATATTTGACTATGTGCTTAAAAATTCTCTGTAAACATGATTTTAATTGCAACATAATATTATATTGATATAAAATAATTTGACATTAAATAATTATGGATATTTCAGTTGTTTTTTCTATAATATATAGAACTATTATAAATATTCTTATGTATACATCTTTACTCCATTTCTAAAACGAGAATTTTGGGGTCGAAAGGCCCATTTTTAAGATTTCTCATACTATTGGCAAATTATTTTTAGAAAGGCTCAACCAATTTATATCCCTAGAGTATGAGACTGTTCACTGCATCCACACTTTAAAAATATTTACTAATTTTATAGATGAAAAATAATTTAGCTGTCATTGAAATGTTTTCTTGAAACTGAGGCAGAAGCCAGTCTCACAAAAAACTCCACTTTAGTGAATTCAAACCATGCCACTAAAGTATTCAGTTTTAATATCAAAATCAAGAACTTGAGTTTAAGTTCACAAAAGATGAACCAATTTCTAATAAGACTAGTCCAAAGCAACAGGAAAGACCTCACTTCTGCCTTTCAAACTGGGGATCGAAGATACCAAGGGCAGCCCCCCAAATTCATCCTGAGCGTCAAGCCACCCAACATCCTAGAGACCCCTGAGGACTCATCCCTACTTGTGAGCTTTCTGTACAAGGTAGAGGGGAAAAGATTAAGGTGGGGAACAGAAGCAAGTTACAGTGCTTCCTCTCTCCCTGCCATTGAAGAAGAGCTGAACTATAACCCCAAAGTCATTTTTTTAATTCAGGAGGCACCAGGAAGCAAACTTAGTCAACCTCCAGTATCATATAAAAGAACTGCTGAGGCACAAGTGTTTGGAGTTAAACCATGGTGTCCAACAGGAGGGGTGCTGGGAAGAGTCAAAGGGTAACCCCCTTCCTTCTCATGATGAATTTTAACCTAGGTACATGAAAATTGGGATCAAGAGAAATCTGTATTTTCACACAGACTGAGCCCTCTCAGTGGTTTGTGTGGACTGCAATGCCCTGGCTGTGGCCACCACGCTGCAGTAAGGGAGAAGCGCACCTCTACATGGGCAGGGTTTCAGATGGCAGGTATTGCACACCCGGGTCCCTTCACAATTTCATCTCAGTTCAAGCTCTGGACTGTGGCCTTACAAGCTTGAAAACCTGCTGTTGTTAATGTGCTCAAAGAGACTTTGCCTCTTGGGAGCTCATTTTCATTAACCAAGGTCACAGAGTGGTACAAACCAGAATGCCAGTTTGTTAGGTACATTTTATATCTGCAAGTATATGTCATGAGAAGCCAAATGATAACCAGAAAGCAGAGGCCTGAACAAGGGAAGGGAGGGGGACAGCCTGAGAGGTCTCCTCCTGCAGACCTTGCACATCCTGCCTGGGGTGGCCGTCATTTAGTTTATTTCTCATCATCCTTCTGAGCTCAGCTCAAAAACCCCCTCCTCAAGGAAGCCTCCCCAACTCCCAGTATAGGTTTCCCCACCCCTGCTTATACATTTTCACTATGCCCCGCATTTTCATTTAAATACTTACAATGATTTTCATTACAAGACTGTATATGCTCTGTGTCTACTTTCTTTCAGTTCCCTTAGAGCAGGAGCTATTCCTGCCTCATTCATCACTCTTTCCCCCATCTCTAGTAGACACAGCACATAGCAGGCACTCAAATATTTGTAGAAGGGAGGGAAGGCAGGAAGGATGAGAGCATAATGACAGCAAAGTCCACCACAAGAACAGCCTTCCAATGGGACTTGGAGTCCCTTAGCCAAGATTCTCTCCCCCTTTTCACAGTGTCAGAAATGGGCACTGCTAAAGTCTGCCTTGCTTTCGCTCCCCCCTTTTTTTTTTGTTTCTACTGCTGGCCATCCCCTCCCCTCTAACACTCGCTTTGGATATGCAATACCTTTGATCAGGTTACAGATTAGTCAGACTAGCCTAAGCGCCTTTCTGTCTGCTGAAGCAGCTCTGTGTACCCCTGGCCTAACCTATTTTATGGTCATTTATAATTAAATCTCAGGGAGTAGCCTTACTTTCCAAGTTCGTGGGGTTCCCACACTGTGAAGCCCCTGTGAACACCACACCATTACCCAGTGTTAAGGACAGGGATGCTCCAAGACGCACGGCAGCCACGGGAGAAATAGGACAACAGTGTGGGCATGTGGCTGACGCCTGTTCATGCTTCATAAAAACAGAAGCTAGAGATGACATTCTTACATGCTTTGGCTATTGTCTCAAGTATGATATTAATTTTGATAATTAAAAGCAGAACAAGCACCGGCCCGGGAGTCTGGGTGAGATCTAGATTGTTTTGATCCCAGCTCTGACACTAACTCACTGTCGGCAAGTCCCATTTCGGTGCCGAATAAGGAGTTGGCCTAGATGACCACCAGAGCCCCTCCCTTCCGGCCTTGACATTCCATTATCGAATGGTTACTTTTCATCTAAGAGCTTGTCTCAGACTTCATAAACACCCAAAGATCAATCCAGCTGCTGGCAATGACTACCACACACTCGGGGGGTCTGAGTTAAGCATCTCTAAAGAAATCACAGCGATATCTTAGGATTTTCATGATTACAAAAGAAATCATTCAAGAGAAAAGCAGATGTCCTTGGAACCTGACACCAGTTCACACAGCAGATTTTCTGACACAGATCTTCTCAACATTTGTTAATCACAGGATGGGGGGCTGAGACGCCTGGGAAATCTGGCTATGACCCAGCTCTAAGGGACTCTCTTCTTTCCATTTTCCCAGAAGCAGGGTCCTTGTGTAAATTATTTTCTATATATAAAATAGCCAATCATGATAAGACATTTCCATGAGTATATAACTTTTACAATATTTGCAAAAAAGCACTTTTCCTCCCCATCCTCGATATTGGGAGTTCAACTTCTTTCACCTCAGCCCCTCAACGCACAGATCCTGTCACTGGTAATACATTCTCAAACAGGCATTCAGCTATAGTACAAACAAACTCATCATGAATCTGTTTATAACCAAAAAAGCATCTCAATTTTAATTAGCTAATATGTTAAATTCGAAGTCGTGTTTATGTTTAAACATTCTACAAACCCATCTTAGAAAATGGGCATGTCTGATAAGGCCCTTCCCTGTCTGAAAGGAAATTACCAAAAATAATAAAGATGTCCTGCTAAGGGGTTTGCACTCCAGAGACATGTATTTGTTTCTGCTGCAGCAACTGTGAATAGACTGAGCACAATGTGTGAATGTCAGAAGATTTCTTCCATTAGCTCAAGCAGGACGTTTACAAAAGCGAAAACAGACAAAAACCCCTGAGATCATATCTGAAGGTGGGACTGGGAGCACCGCACTACTTGCCTTGAGTAGTAAGATTCCACACCCAGGGCCTCCCGGACGCTGGCGATGTGCTGCTCTAGGGCCGAGCTGGTGGCTGTTGGAAGGGCTGCACTGCTGCCAGCCTGGAAGTCACTGGAGTTTTCCACCGTGTTGTCTCCCAGGTAGTGTTCGTGAAACTTCAGAATCCCTGAAACAAGACAGGCACAGGCACAGCCAACGTTATACATGATTGGGGTGGGGGAAGGGAGGGCGGAGGACAGTGGGCAGCAAGGTCGAGGCTATGTGACCTCTTTGACAAGCATGCTGTCCTCCAAACCATGTGAAGAAATCCTGAAATCCGAGGTGTCGAGAGGGTTTTCAGAAGTCTGGTCAGTACGCTTTTTACAGCTTTCACCAGAAGGTTTGGTGCTTGAAAACAGGGAATTCAAGACAGGGCTTTTGATTTTGACGATATATATTCAGAAGTTCCTGGAATGATGATTAGTTCACATTAGTTCACGTATTTCAAAACAGATGCTTCTCAGAAGCACCAAACAGGGAAAGTTTCCTTTCAGGAATAGTGCATGAGCATGCCAAGGTGTATTCTCCCCAAAAACTGAACTCCTGACAAAAAATACAGCTAGCCAAATGGAAACTGTGTTACTCAGAGACCTTTCGTTTCACAAAAGCAAATCAAAATAAATATGTAGTGTAAAGGCCAGATAAAAACATTTTAAACCATCTTTAAATAAGACCAACTGGTCAATGGTCATTAATGGATTAAAGGAGCAAAAAATGATGGCTGTATGAAACTGAGGCAATCCGCAGTGGTTTTCTAGCAATAAACACAGGACATATTCTCAAATGGTGATGAGGTGTGTCAGCCCTGGAAAATGCTGGTCCTCTCTGATTGGATTAAAGCCCTGGTGAAAGCTTCAGAGTCTCATTAAGAGCAAAGAGAAACGGAAAGAGAAACAATAGGAACCTCATAATACATGGCTCATTGTTATAGGGATTTGGATATACCACCTGTCAAATCATGTTCCCAAAACATAACAACCACCGAGAGAAAGAGCTCAATGCCTCCATCATCAGCTGTGTCCTCCTGAGCATCAGGGCCCTCCGGGGGCTGGGATACACAGGGATTCATCCCACTGTGCACGACACTCACCAAGTCACCATGAACACCACAACTTAAAACCTTTAGCATAAAAAGGTCAGAGGCAAGAATGTTCTTTATGGAAAGCCCATAAAAAACATGGAATTAAGGGTAAAATTATAGAAAGTGAGGCTGGGGCTTCCCTGGTGGTGCAGTGGTTGAGAGTCCGCCTGCCAATGCAGGGGACACGGGTTTGTGCCTCGGTCCAGGAGGATCCCACATGCCGCAGAGCGGCTGGGCCCGTGAGCCATGGCCACTGAGCCTGCGCGTCCGGAGCCTGTGCTCCGCAACGGGAGAGGCCACGACAGTGAGAGGCCCGCGTACGGCAAAAAAAAAAAAAAAAAGTGAGGCTGAAGCATAGAACATACAAGCATTCTCAGAATGTAATCAGAACCCAGGAAGCATCTCAGATCTGTCATCCAGCCATCATTTTCTTTTTAAATCAAAGGGACAGAAACGTAATCAAGAAAATCTTGTCAGTTCTCCTTGGCAGTTGAACTTTTTGAAATTGGCTTACAGGTATTCAAGAAGCCCATTCTTCAAGATTCCCAATTATAAGATCCACTTCCCCAGTCAATAAACTCTAATTGGATCTGGTGTGTCTCCAGCATGGTAAAACCATCAGCATTTTGTTATGCAAAAAACATGGCCCTAACAGCTAATTAGTGGTTCTGTATTTAGTGAAATTGTTAAAGCCTGAACATTTAATCCTGATTTAATCAAAGGGGATTTTTACTTCTGAAATAGATTTACAAATGAACTGGTTAAAAATGGGTTTTGCTAAAATCAGAAATTTCCAGCATAAGACTTCATTTATATACTGTGATAGAGTTGCCATTATCGTTTTAGTCTCTTTAACTGTACCATGACAAAGGGTCACAATTATTAAATCATATCTAGAAAGAACTCATTCGGACTTATTACTTTATTAGCTAATGAACAACAGCTGCCTAAAAATAGGGCTGCTGGTGAAATTAATCCTCCTGCTCTCAGTCGTCCTTGATAAATGCTTCCACATTCACCAGCGAGGAGCCGTGATTTCTTGGGGGAATGAGAAAGCTGGGCTGTCTTATTAATTGAATGCCCCACCACGGACTACCCACCGTGGCGGAAGATTGCTGAAAGCCGACATTAGCTCCTTGATCTGATCTATGGTAATGCACCTCTCCCACCTCTATTCACTAGACTTTCACAACCTAGTGTCTTAATTGCCCTGTTCCCACAGAAAGAGATCTTACCTGCCCCAGGAGCAAGCAGCCAGCTGTACAGGTAGCCCGCAGCCAGGGAATAGTAAAGCACTAGTCCCCTCTGGCCATTAACCATCTCTAAGATCTGATCAATAGTGACTGGGGAGTAGGGGTCGGAGTCCTGCTGTCCTGTCTGCCGTTCTACCAGGAGATCTGCAAACGCCCTTGTCCGTCCTCTTTCTGCCACAGCCAGGGCTTCATCATGATGGCCTAGGAGACAAAGGGATAGGCTGGGAGTTCACGGGGAGTATGCTTATCAGAGAGGGCTATCAGGTACAGAGACCCCGGGCAGGGAGAAACCCCACTGCCTCTCCACGCCAACGTGTGGCAGACTCTCAGTGAGACTGTTTCAAATTCAACCCCCTGCCTCAGATGACAGGTGCAGTGACCACTCTGCTCAAACCCCACATTTTCAGATTCCACACCACCGTAAGCCACCAGGCTTCCCTGTCTGGCAGCCACACCACAGGAAAGCTGACTGTTCAGAGCAGCCATCCTCAGCCCTGCCCACTCTCCCCCCACATCCTGAGTTACTCCCCGGCCTCCTGGCTTCTGACCCCATTCACTTGGCTCTTTGGACCTGATGCTCTGCACTTACCCTCTCACTTCCCTGCTCAGCTTGGATTCTGATTTGGCCTTGGCAGATGAGCCCTCCAGGACATGGCTCTTGACCATCTTTCTATTTCTCCTCGATGCAGCCCCTCTGTGCATCACATTGCCCAGCCCTGTTTCCACATTTCCCACCAAATTATACCTCTGTGCCCTCACACATGCTGGTCCATGTGCTCAGTGTGCCTTTCCCCTGTTTACTGAAAACAAGGAACCCCGATAGCTGTCCTGCCTATCTCAAAGACTAAACGAGAGGCCCTGTATGTGGAGGTGGTTGGTAGGCATTATTCAAAGCACAGTATATGTAACAAGTGACATTGTAATCACTAGAGCTGATACCTCATTCCATTCTGGGCACCCACACACTTGCTTCTCGTCTCTTCTCATTCCCATGGGCAAAGGGTTCAAACCTCTGAGGTCTCTAATTCTTTGAAACTGCTTCTCTCTCCTTCAAGCTTTTCCTCCGTCTTTCGATCCAACCTCTAATCCCACTTCATCTAAGAAACTAGTCTGTAATCTAGTTTAAAAGCTAATGCTCAAATATGAGAGCACAAAAGATAAAGCAACATCCTTTCAAGTTAGGATTATCAGAAGGAACACAATGCAAAGCATCTGCTTGCATCATAAATATACAAATGGAAGAGTTGCTAGAACTAAGGTCCAAAGAGAGGGCAGGCAGAGGCAGGAGACCAGATGCCACAGCCCCAAAGCCCTTCAAGGATGCCCTGCTTCCTACCGTCTGAGTATCAGTAGAAAGTGGGGATTTGTAGGTGTGTATGCAAATGTCTTCTTTTACCCTATTAAGTTATTAACTGGAACAGCAGGGCCGATTTCTGTACACATTGGAAAATTGGCCCCAAAGTGCTAGACAGACTTAACACTGTGATTATAGTAGATAATAAACTGTAATCGCAGGCAATGAGCACAGTTACTAGATACATTTTTCAAGGGGAAGTTTGAGTATTCATACCCATAAAGCAAAGGACAGGTTATTGATAAGGCCTCAAAATCCAACTTCAAAGACATTGTTAATTCCAATGAATACCTCCTTAACCCAAGTTCTGGGTTGGCGAAAATGGTCTGCAGAGATGGACAGGCCTGAGGAGAGGCAGAGGACAGGGTGGCTGGAATAGGGTGGCTGAAACAGTCAAAGCCCAGGTAAGGGAAGGTGGATGCTGTCCCAGTGCAGTGCAGCCCACAGGCCTGGGAGTGTCGTCACTGACTATGTCACAGCCTTGGGGGCAGACAGTATAAACATTTATTAGACAGCAACATTAAAAGATGTGTGGCAGTAAAATAGGGAAGAGACCAGTGTTTTCTCAGGTACCTGTCCCCAGGTACTAATGGGCAGAGGGAACCTGGTGGGAGCACCTGTTTCAAGCATCCCTGTCTCCAGGACACCTTCTCTGGCTCCTGGGTCTGCCTGGCAAGCCACTTCGTTCCCACAGCACCCGAGCCCCTTTTACTCTAGTGCCAATCACACCCTCCTGGGCTCCCGACTTCTGTCTCCTGATAGGCTAAGAGCTTCTAGAGGTCAGGAACCGGGACTTCTTGACTGGCACTCGGCACATACAAATATTCGTTGCTTGAATGAACGAATGTTCAATGGCTGCGTTGTGGTTGTGGCTTCAGTCTGCCGTGACAACAAGTCATATTTCACCACAGCACTCACTAAACGACTCAGACGCAGGGATGCACGCACACAAGGGGGGAACCCCCGCTGCTCTCACCGAGGCTGACGAGCACTCGCTGCAAGGCCTGGTAGGAGGATGTCTGCAGGTCAAAGAGGGAGAGCTTGTAGTCCGTGCTCAGCTGCACCTCGTGTCGGATCGTTTCAAACAAGGCTGATGCTCTATAGAGCTGCAAGGAGGGGAAGAGAACGTTATCTGTTTTCCAGAAAACACTGTCTAGCCGTTCACCGACTAGAGACAATGTTTGCTCACATCTTGGTAGACAACAGAAAACTTGTTTTAAGAGATTTGAAAGGACGAATCTTTATTTCCAGGTAGGTCTTTGTGGACCTGAAAAGTCATCAGTTAGATCCTACTCAATAAATTATAATTTGTGTAATCAATTTTTGACAGACAAGGGGATCTAAAAGACAGGGGTTATAGACTCATAGTCTGAAACTTGTGGGAAAAAATCAGCTATGTACGCAATCAAGTGCTGATTTTGATTAAAACAAATGAAAAGCCTCTCCTCTTGTCATCAAGCAACTGTAATTCACCACCCCAACGCCTCACAGTGCGGAAGGGCTGGAACTGGAGCAGGTGAGGGGGAGCCAGGCTGGAGACGCCTGAGGCTGGGGGGGAAACCCTGACAGCAGCCGCGCTCTCAGGAGGAAGGCTTCTTGCAGGCAGTTCAGCTGAACCAGATGCTGCTCTGCACAGCAGTGCTCCAGGGAGCCACGTCCACTCACAGGCACACCCTGGTACCAGACACACGACACTCCTAAGGAGATACTGTCCTGCTGCTCTGAGGGGACCACAAGGTCAATGGGACAAGGCCTTTCTCTGATATTTATATGTGGAAACAGTATCAAATTTTAAATTCATGCAAATTTAAAGAATAGAATTCTAAGACTAAGGGATTTAGACTAGGAGAGAGGAATGTATTCCCAACCCTGCCACTAATTTGCTGGGTGACTTTTGGTAAGATTCGGAACCTCAGTGTTTTCTCTGTAAAGGGATGGTTATCACTCTACCTCACAGGGTTATTAAGGAATAAATCCAGTCAGTGAAAGTACTTTGAAAACTATAAATCACTATATCAATACAAACTTTAATTTTTGAAACCAGAAAACTAGAGAATTAATTCTTTAAACTGTAAAACGTCATAACATCCCAGGATGCTGTGGCACAAGTTCCAGCATATCATGTCCTCACTCCCTGTGAGCACCTACGACAGGAGCCTGGGTTCACCAATCCTTGGCCCCCTTTGCTAGCACAGCACCCTCCACAGCAAGCGCTGCCTAAGCAGTTGAGTGTGTGATTTTAGATGCCATCTCACAATTCCTCCAACCTGACAGAGGAACCCATAATTCCAGGGATCTTTCTAATTTGCAGAGCCAGCACAGAGCAGGCTTCTCTTCAACTATTTGTGTGTATGCAGAAACATGAACTTTGTGTGTGTGTGTGTGTGTGTGTGTGTGTGTGTGAGAGAGAGAGAGAGAGAGAGAGAGAGAGAGAGAGAGAGAGAGAAGGGAGGGAGAGGAAGAGGGGAGAGAAGCATCTAGTGATATAACTAGAAACCTACAAAAACAGTAAATCCAATAATTATGAATACTTGGATTATTTACTTCTGTCATAAAATGTATATAATTTCATATTAAGGTCTAATGAGGAACAGTAGCACATAATACAAGAATTCCAAAGAAATTATTGAGAAATCTATCATACAAGTGAGTAAGAGTCTTTACTACGGTTCAACACTTCTGGGCTGATACAGGCTGGAAATCTTGTATGTCAAACCCAAGAGCACAGGTCAACACCCTCTGGCAAATGTCATCACTACTAGGATAGTAATCCCAAGGTCTTCCATGCTTCTAGAAACAAAATCCACTCGGGACAGGGTTCTCCTGCTCACCTGATGTTGGGCTTCCTCCAGATTCCCACTCGCCCAAAGGGAGAGGCCAAGACCATGGCGAATTTTGGCTTCATCTTCTCTTCGGCCCAGCTGCTCTGCTAACCTTAAACCTGAATTCAGATAGAGAAATTTTGAGGACACATAAAAGACAATTCCATCCTGCCGAGGAGTTCTGGAGGGTAACTCTGGCTCAGGTGTATATAAGCAGTGTTAGCAACATAGCTAGTTAAAATGCAGGACAAAAGCAGAATCAGCCAAGGCAGAGTAAGCATTCTTTTCAAATTCTGTGTCGGTAGTGACCTTTCCAGGTCACTCCAAGTTGCCCCAGCAAGAGCTCAGGTGATGGCTATCAGCAGGAGACAGGTTTGCAGGGCAGGCAGAAACACTGAAACAAATGGAACCTAACTGGCAGCCCTCCCAGCTGTGAAATCCCTAGCTTTGCAAATGAAAACTCCTGGCCTATAAGTTTACCTAACCCAATTCTCTGGCTGGCAAAAATCTTTCTTGAAAGTTCCATAGTCAAGTACAGAAGCCCAGCTAATACTCTTTCCTATCACATGTGCACAGCATCCAATCAGTGTTGACAAGAGACACATCAGGTGTCCTCCTGGAAGCAGAATGCTCACACCGCCTGACCCTGCCTTCTGTTACTGATGCCACTGAGGCATTTCGCACCCAATCTGCCTTTCCTTTAAGGCTGAGACTTTGATGTGCCTCAGCGGGGTTGCAGAGCAAGAGCTATTATGAGTTGAAAGCTTTAAATGAGATTGTTCTCATTCTAATGGCCTTCAGATAGGCACCTGCAGTTTGGGTCACTTACTCACAGCAAGCTTCTGGATTTCAGGACACCAGCAACCTCCAGGGCTTTGTGGGGGTCAAATATGAAGGCAACCATTTATTGTATTGGTCACTAAGCAGTTCTCAGCATCACTTTGCCCTCATTATCCTGCTCTCTGTACACAGGAGTTAGCTTGTGCCGAGACGGCAGGAAGGCTCCCACACTACAACTGCACACACAAAGGAAGGTCTTCTTCTTTCTAATCTAATTCCGGGTGCATGGGAGCCTGCCTCTGAGCATGCTGGGCCCACACAATTTCAGACTTTCGAAAAGGAATTGAGTCAGTTGAGAGGCTAATAAAAGTGATACTCGGGTTCAAACTCATAAAATATCATGCATCTCAAAATGCACATAACTCAGAAAACTTAGAAACAGCATTTTAAATTTAAATCATGTCACCGGGTAACAAAAACAATATGTATTTGCAAATTATTCGCATTTTAAAATACTTCATAGAGTAGGAACAGAAATAAAAGAAATGGTTTTTGGGTGAAAACCAGGAGGAGACCGGTTGTTTTAACTTTCAACAAGCTAACCATATTCATTCAGCAATATAGCTCTCCCTGCTAGGCCTGGGCCTCTGAGTTGGAAGTAAAAGTCATTGAGGCAGCTCCTCTAGAAGGTATGTTCTGTGCAAGGAGGGAGTTGACTTTGCTCCCTGCAGGATCCCCAGCGTGTAGGACACTCCCTGGCCCATAGTCAGAAGTTCAACAATGAAGAGCTAAAAGCCCACTGGACAGACATGGTATCTGTCCTTCCCCAGTTTCTACCTGCTTCTGCCTCTTAGGAATCTGACCCACCCATCCAGCCCTCCTGGAGCCTAGTTTGCCAGAAACTAGTTACATGACTCCAGGTAAGTCACTAAATTGCTCCAGCCTCCCTTTCTTCATTTGCAAAAAGAAAAAAAGCTGGATGAGACCAGTGGTTTTAATCACGGGTAACCATACAAATCACGTAGAGAGCTTGTTCCAAAGGCTCTGACCAGGCCTGCCTGTGAGATTCTATTGCATGTGGGCAGGGGGATGTTAGTCCACAGGCCTGTCTGAAAGCCAGGAGGGAGAGAGAGTATCGAAGTGGTTTCCAACTGAACTGTCCCCTCACTTCAAGAGGCTGCAGACCCAACTCAGAGCACTCAGAAAGGGCCTTCCAGGTGTCCTGCACCTGAAACAACTCATGCAAAGAGGCATCTGGTCAGGTCCACGAGGTACACCAGGCTCTCTGGTAGAGCACATCCACGAAAAAGACACTGTGGAGATAGCACGATAAGAATTTAGATCTCTGCAAGACTTAAAATTACAATAAAAATAAACGGAGTTTTCCATAAATATAGAATTATGTTACAATATCTTAGGCAAAGCAGCTGCTTCATGGAAATAACATTTCAGGAAGTACCAAAGAACACAGTTGAAAGGTTGTCATACACTGGGTCTGAATTTAATAGTTTCCACATATTCAATTGAAAATCGCCCCCAGTGTGTTAGAATTTTACCAGTCTCGGTTCAGGAAACCAAAAGCCACCTCTCATATTTAATGCATTGAGGCAGAGCTCCCACTGAGTGGGAGCCAAATCGCGTCTGGGAAGTGGCTTCTAGCCTCTCAGTAATCTCTCAGCCTGCAGGCCAGAGCAAGACTGGTCTGTGCAGAGGACCACAGCGACCATCAGCCCCTGGCCCATTCTCCACTTCATGTGCTGCTTCCCTCTCTCCCAACTTCCAGCTGGGGATCAGAAGTAATCGTGGACATGACTGCCCCAGCCCTGCTCTGTGCTTGGGAGGTTGAAAGAACCGCATACAAGGTCTTGTGTGGTTCCTGAGGTCAGGAAACCTGGACTGCACCCCATGCCACCACTGACTGACCGCATGGTCAGGATCAAGCCACTATAGTCTCTGAGCCTCAGGTCACTTAGCTGCCAATGGGAATAAAAAGATACAACTCTCATGGTTACTATGAGAATGAAATCCAATTAGATAAACTATATATGCCAAAAAATTTTGGAAACTATAAATGACAGTTTTTGCTTGAAATCAGCAACCATTTCCTTTTACTAGTGAGCCAAGAACACCGTATCTGCTGTTTTTCCCTCCCAGGATGACAGGATGCCATGTGCCCGTGTGAGAGGAAGTGCTTTCCAGAGGAGGGTTACAAAGGGGTGGAGGGCAAACACACTGCTGTGGGGCTCCTGCTTGGCGAGGAAGGAAGCGTCCAAGGCCTGACTGTACGCAGGTAACTGCATGGAGCCTGCCGGAGAGGAGAGGGGGTGGGGGGAGGGGGTGAAAAAGAGGGGAGGGAGGGAAGCAGTCACTTTCTGGGCCTGCCTGAAATAAGCCTACTGTGGCACCAGCCCAGCACCGTGGGTAACCAGCACCGGGAAACCTGGCTGATGGCTTGAGCGACCCTCAGACGGGTGCTTCTGGATTAGACCCCAGCTGCCACATTAAAATGGACTTCTACACAACTTTGATACAGCTTATTTTCTAAAGGGACAATGGGCCCGGAACAGCTGTGCATTTTTCCTCTGATTCAGGCACTTAGCTTGTACACTATTAGATCTTGACCTTGTGTAGAATGTGTTTTTTACTCAGTAGAGGGCCCTGAAAAGCAAGGAGGGTGTCAGCTCCTTGGACAGCTGGCAAGCAGAGTGAGACAAGCTGGGTAATGCATCCTGGACAGTGGAAAGCCTTTGTACTACTAAGGAACGCCCAGTGGGGGACACCATGGTTTTGGAGTTGAACTGATGATGTGGCCTCTGAGATCCTCACTCCATGCAGAGGTGGCCACTCACACCGTGCACACCTCCTTCTGAGCAGACTGTGAGCTCAGTCTCAGGGTAGACCGAGAAGCCACAAGAGACCTTTTCACTTACCTTCCTGCAAGTACATGACTGCCTGGGAATAGTTCTGCAAAGCATGATGGGTCCTTCCAAGGCTACTATAAGACACCGTCTTGGCCACCAAGTCGTTCATCTGTGCAGCGATGCTCAAGTGCTGTTCTTGATAGACCACGGCCCTCTCAAAGGTGCCCAGGGACTCGTAGGTCAGGCCCAGGTTCCCATAGGCCCGTCCCTGGCACGTGGGGTTGTTGGTTTCCTCTGCTATCTGCAGATCCAGCTGGTGGTACTGCAGGGCTGTATCATATTCCCCCATTTGCTGGTAAACGCCCCCCAGGCCACAGGCAGCATCACTTTCCAGAGCTCGGTCTTTCATCTCTCTAGCAATGTTCAGCTGGCGTTCAAGGCAGGAAATGGCTTGTTCGTAATTCCCTAATTGGCTGTGCAGACTTCCCAGCTCTCCATAGGCTTGGGCTTTATTAAAGGCCTCCCCGAGCTCATGGGCAACCACGAGCCTCTTTTCAAAGCACACAAGGGCTTGCTGCAAGCTCCCCATGGCCCTGTGGGGGATGTAGACAGAAAAGCAATGATATTATTTTGTGCAGGTGCAGACATGCTAAAGCCCCTGAGAAAATGAAAAACATTTGTCACTGTCACTTACTATAGAAGCTCTTAACTTCTCTTCTAGCTAAAATCTATCATGTGCCCTTACAGTGAGATGCAGGGGAATTTCATAATCTGGAAAGCAATTCAAAAGTCATCCCTTAGTGACCTTCCCAAGAGCTTGAGATTCAATGGGATATATACCCCAGAGGAAACATAAAATATATTAATAGGCACAATGATAGCAAGTGAACTGTTTGGTTCTTTGGGCCTCCCAATTTCCACTACTGCTTAGACTATGTTTTTGAATTCACTTTACAATGGCTATAAATCTTTCACCCTTAGCTTCTCAGAGCACTCTGTGGGTGATGATTTAGTCTGACCCTTGCCCTTCCTCCACTCCAGGAGCCCTAATCCCCTGCCTCTCTGGAGAGGCCATATATTCTGCAGACACAGACACCTTCTTGGTTTGCCCACATTCAGAAGGAAAGCACCACCTTGGCCAACAGTGTATCTTTTTGTGCTGCTAAGAGATGACACGATAAGAGTGAGAAGAGCATGGATTCTGGCGGCAGACCAAACCAGTTGTGTAGGACACATGAATCCCTTTTCCTGAGCTTCAGTTTCTGGATGCTAATAAATCCCACATCCCATAGCAGATGATAATAAATGTAGACTAATACAGGATTGCTATAAATATTAAGCAAGGTATCTATGCAAGGTGGCTAGCATGACAGTATATATTTATTCACTCCCACTATTATGAGGTGGCTTTCCCTAAAAGCAACAAAATGGGGTCCAAGTAATTGGTGGGTATAGGTGTCATATTAATGAACACATCCATATAATGTGAGGGGCACTCAGAAAATATAAGTTAGATCGATTCATTCATCTTTCCCGTGCCTATTATCTCTTTTATTCTGCTCATTATGATGTAGTCAAAAAGGTAGTGCATTTGGAGTCAGAGAGCCCTGGGTTTAACCTCAGCTGTCCCTTTTAAGCTGTGTAATCTTGGACATAAACTCTGGGCCTTAGTTTCTTCCTATATAACATAAGGGTAAAAATATAGCCTGCTAATTTCACAGAATTATTGGAGGAACAAAATGAGGAATGCATGGAAATGATTTGTAGTCAATAAGCTGCCATGCAGACATTAAGTGGCCATTACTTTCACAACTGCTCCTTGTGCAGGTTTATCAACCACATTTGTCCTCTGTCATTTTTACCTGTGTCCATTTCCCAGGCCCCGGTAAGCCTTGGCTTGGTCTTGCATGCGATTTAGACTCTGGGCAACAGATAAATATTGTTCATAGTACTTTATAGCTTCCTCATAGTCACCCAGGGCCTCGTAGCAATCCCCCAGGTTGCCATAGGCCCGGCCCCTGTCGAGCACAGACTCGTTTCCACTCAGCTGCTGCAGCATGGCCAGCTGCTGCTCGAAGTAGCCGATGGCTTCTTCCATCACATTCATGTTCATCTTTGTGATGCCCATGTTGCCATAGACCTGAGCTTCTAGACTCGGATCTTTCAGCTTCTGCCCTAGATCCAGCTGCTCTTCATAACACTTGAATGCCATCGTGTATTTCCCAAGGGCCATGTAGACAGCTGCCAGGTGCCCATGAGCTCTGCACTCTCCCGGCAAGTCACTCAGCTCCTGATAAACCTCCAGTTCCTGTGTGTGATAACCCAAGGCCTTGTCGTGTTTCTGGATCATTCGGTATGCAGTGCCCAGGGCTGCATATGCACTGGCCTCCAGTCTTCTGTCCTTTACATGGTGAGCCAAGCCCAGCTGCTGCTCATAGAATTTTATTGCACCACTGATATCTTTTTTACAGATGAATATATCACCCAGGTTCCCCAGGGCTCGAAATTTAGCCTGGGAATTATTCAGGGACTGGGCTAGGGACAGCAGGTACTTCTGACACTCTTCGGCTTTGTTAAAATTCAGCAGAGCCTTGAATGCCAAGCCCAAGTTGCAGTAGGCTTTTGCTTGGCTCAATTTGTCATGAAGGTCTTTGGCCAGGGCCAGATCCTGCTCATAGTACTTCACCGCCTCCTGGTAATTTCCAAGGCAGTAATGGGCGTAGCCAAGATTGTGGCAGACCTTCCCTTCTCCTTCCATGTCTTGAAGCTCAGGAGCAAGCCGGAGGTACTGTTCGTAATAGGGGGCAGCCTGGACGTACTCCCCTCGAGAGCAGTGGAAGTTGCCCAGGTTGCTGAGGGCCCGGGCCTCGCTCTGGATGTCACGCAGCTCCCGAGCGATGTTCAGGTGATTCTGATAGTGTTGCAGGGCCCGGTCGTGGGCACCCAGGGCCTGGTAGGCCACGGCAAGGTTCCCGTGTGTGGATGCCTGTGAGGCACGGTCATTCACTTCCATGGAGATCTGCAGCTCCTGCCGGTGGTACTTGACAGCCTGGTCGTACATGCCCAGAGCATTGTAGGCATTGCCCATATTCCCATAGGCACGGCCCTGGGCGGCGTAATCACTCAGCTCCTGGGCGATGCACAGGTGGGTCTTGTGGAGTTTCAGTGCAGTATCATAATCACCTTTCATCTGGTGTATGATTCCTGAGAAAGAGAATAAAACAATAGAAAAGGGTTGAAATGACTGATTAGCATAGCAATATAGAAAAAATGTAATTTACAACTCAATTTATACTCAAATACAATCCAGATGAATTAAAGAATTTAAAAATAACAGAAGGTAGAATTAAATATTTATCAGCTCTCCAGAGGGGGGATAGCTTTCTAAGCTTCAAAGCAACAGGAATAAAAAAAAAAAAACCTGACAGATTTGGTTACAAAAATAATAAGTTTTATACTATAAATATATATCTACAATTAAAAGGCAAACACAATACTGGAAAATATATGAATTATACAAAAAAATTCAATAGCTATCTTGTATAAAGATTTCACTTGTTTCATTTTTTAAAAAATCAAGACCCCAATTTACTGAAATAGGCAAAAATAGTAAAAGTGAGCAGACAACTCACATCCAAGGAAATACAGAGTAACCACAGGGGAAAATGTTAATTTCTTTTAATAATCAAAGAAATGCAAAATAAAGCAACCCTGAAGTACCATTTTACTTCTACTAAATTAGCAAACAAAAAATTTAAACAATACCCTATACTGATGAGGTGGCCCTCAAGCTGGTAAACACATCAACTGCTGGACACAAACGGGAACAGCCTTTGGAGGAGCAGCATGGCAAGAACCACACACGGTGCTGCTCAGACCCTGCAGTCCTGCTCAGGGGAATGTCTTCTAAGGCAATCATACGACAAATGCAAAAGCTGTATGCATAACAATCTTCACTGCACCATTATAGATTAGTGGAAAATCAGAAACATCTTCAATGGCAAACAACTTGGGGATTATATGAGTACATTTTGGTATATCAACTCACCAGGGGATTATGCAGTCATTAAAAAGATAATTATGAAGTCTATGCAGAAAAATGGGGAAAAAAGAGTTCTTGCAATAATGTTAAGTGGAAAAAGCAGAAAACAATGCTGCACGCTCCCTGACAATGACTAGGAAAATGAATGTGTGCACATGGACAAGACCTCGAGGGTATTATGCAAAAATAAAAACAGTTGCCTTGTTAGGTGATAGGATTTGAATGATTTTTGTTCCAGAATTTCTTGTAATTCTGCTATCTAGCTTTTACAGTCAACAATAACAGCACTTCAAACAGCCCTCATAAACTATGCTATAGCTGCTAAGCTAAGCTGTTGTTTTTACAAGCAGTTCAAAATGAGATATATCATAAATATCATAAATATAAAGTAGTTCCAAACGAGGGATATAATAAAAGTAACTTGGGAAGCGCGCCTTTAAGGACAGCCTGGTTCATTTCAGTTGGGGCTGGGATGGGGAGGCACAGAAAAGGTGGAGGGATCTAGTATGCAAATAGGTTTCTCTTTGCCCTTGGTTTTGAACATGCTTTTCTGTGCATCAACGTGTGAACTTTGCACTGGTGACCAAAACCTGCAGAAGTATAAGAACTCAAAAACACCAAGACGGGTTGCTAAAATGTCTGAACTGAAAATAGAGGCACTGAAAAAGCAAGCTATCGAAATCCAGCCTCTGCAATTTGCTTATCTCTACACCTTTCATTCTTTCCTTCCTTCATTTACTACACACTGATCCAACAAATATTAACTGAATATTTATTGTGTACTAAGCCTTGTGGAGGGCAGCACACAGAGAGAGAAATGAAGACACGTGTCTGCCCTCAGAAAGCACACAGGGTCATAAGGGAGACAGTCATGAAACAAATAATGTCAATACACACAATAAAAGCTGAAGTGAGCGGGGCGTGGGAGAGAGAGGAGCATGCCAGGGCCACTCCTCTGGTCCTGACTTCCTCCCCTGCCTGCAGTGGAGGTCTGCCCTGCCCCAGGAGTCGTGCTGAGCTCTGGGTCCAGCCATCTGTATTAACTGGATTTAGGGCACTGGATAAATCATTTAGCCTCTTTGAGCTTTTTTTAGTTCATCTATAAATTGAGGAAAATAATAATCTTGATACCAACCTTAGAGGATAGTAGTGGGGATCAAATGAAATAATGTATGTGCAAGTGCACTGTAAACTATAAAGTGAAATTCAAATATTAGTTACTGAAATTACTATATGCTTCTAGGGAAGGGAATTCTCGAGGTGGTAGAGATTAAACAAACTATGGTAATTCTGTGTATTTTCTTTTATGAGTAAAATATTTCATAGTTTAAGCAAATCATGGTACTCTATATGACGGAATAACATGGTGCCATTAAAAATGGTGAAGTGGGCTTCCCTGGTGGCGCAGTGGTTGAGAGTCCGCCTGCCGATGCAGGGGACACGGGTTCGTGCCCCGGTCTGGGAAGATCCCACATGCCGCAGAGCGGCTAGGCCCGTGAGCCATGGCTGCTGAGCCTGCGCATCCGGAGCCTGTGCTCTGCAAGGGGAGAGGCCACAACAGTGAGAGGCCCGCCTACCGCAAAAAAAAAAAAAAAAAAAAAAAAAAAAAAAAAAAATGGTGAAGTAAAAAATAATAGATGAAATAGAAGTTTATATACTGACATGGGAAAAATTATAATATATCAAGGGGTTATATGGGCACAGACAGTACACTTAATAAAAACATTAATAGGATGTATGTATATACATACATGTTTACACTTATACATACAGCATACATTTTTTAAAAAGGTAACAGTAGTGATCTTCGAGTGGTGAAATTTTGCTTATCTGTGTTTTAAATGGTTTTTCTATGATGAATGCACAACACTTGGTTAAAAATTACTCAAATTTTTGAAACTCTGCTCTAATTAGAGCAACATTCCTGAGGACTGGAGATGTCACTGGCGTCCTAGCTGGGAAGGTCAGGTCTTCAGAGCCTGTCTCAAGGTTAGAAACTCTAAGGTGCCAAAAGGCACTACCTTAGCATCACCTGAAGGAAGCCCTCTTAGTGACAGAAACATTTCAGTTCTGAAGATCTGAATGTGGCCTGTATCCCTAAACGGCTTTTATCTAAAGAAAAAACTTGTAGGTTTCAAAGTTCCAAGTATCCTTAGAGGAAATGAATCATTTATTCCCTCTCTCCTCAGCTTCTGCATAAGGAGAAATAAGGGGCAAGACACCTGACCCGTCATGAGTGCACAGTCATGAACAGAGCCAGAGCTGGGGAGGGCAGCATGAGTGCCCACACATCCCTCTGAGCACTTTGCCCCCCAGCAATGCCTTCACATTGATTTTTTTCCCCACAGCTTTTGGATTTCACTGCAATGATTTTTAAGCCAATATGATCACTGATTGGTTGCTAAGGCAGTGTTAAGAGGAAGCAAGCAGTGTGGGACCTTCAGAGAAGGAAACTGAGGAAGCTCAGGTTTTTTGTATGCACCCTACCGCTAAAGAAACAGGTCACCTGGCTAGCACCCCATCCTCCCCACTTGTACCCCATCCTATAAGAAGCTGGCTAAGTATCTGGAAGGCACACCATAATGGAAAAGGCACAGAACTTTAAGTCAGAAGCTCCATTTTACAAGCCTGGCTCCCACCTCATTCAGCTGAGTATTTTGAGACCCTAAGTTTCTGTCTCAGAGCCTTTGTTTTTTTTTTTTTTTTAATTGAAAACTTTTTGGTGTTTTTGGTTTTCTTATTAATAAGGCCAGGTTATAATCATCTCAAAGAAATGGTATGAGAAACACAGTAGTGTATATCAATAGGCTTTGCTAACTATCGCATGCTTCCTAAACACAGTATGAACAGTATTCAGAGAGTGAGCGTTCAAAGGAAAATAATTCCATTTCTCTTGCTCTCAGGGCCTCAAGAGTCTGGCTAGTTAATAGGGAGCAGTTGGGATGATAATGGCTACCCAGGGTTCAATGATTTGTGAAAGAAATTGCCTGCTGGTTACAGCAAAATGATCTGACCCCCAGCCAGTTTGCCCACACACTCCCTTTCGCCCCCGCCTTCCCCCTCAGCTGACACTTCCAAGGGTTTCTAGAGAAGCATAGGAAGATTCTCAAAGCAAAGACTTCCAGACACAGGCAAGGGTAGAGGAGATGGGACGGCAGAGGTGGGAATTTTTTCTTCTGCCCTGTGTCTGCTCTGTCCCAGCCGCTGCCAGCCTGGAGAATTCTGAACGGAACATTACACACTCTTGGCAGCTCTTCTCTTTGTTGAGGCAACATAAAAGCGGCCCTGAGAGCTGCCAGCAGGGTGACTGCGCATGCTGAGGAGATAATCTGCAGATCCTCCTTCCCTTTCGAGACCACAGCTTGATTTTCCAGGGCTGTCACTCAGATGAAGACTTACAGAGGGCCTGTCAGAGGGCATGCTAGGTGACAACGTGCTGCAGGGAGGGGAATTAAATGAAGATTAGTGGGGCCGAAGATCCTCACAAAGCCCAGTTCTCACAGGGCATGTAGAGAAATGACACATGCTTATGGATTTATACATCCATCCCCACAGTAAACCTCCACCTATGCATCAGGAATGGTCACTGCCATAGGAATAATAAGAGCTACTGCAAAGACCTGTTGTGAGGGCCAAGGAGTCATGCTTATGAGAAGCTAGCACAAGCGCCTGGGACATAATAAGTGCTCAATACATTTTGCCTCTGTTGTTAACCATTACCAGCAAAGATCAAGGGAGGTGTGAACAGGACAAGCCTAACAGAACTCTACTGAAACTAGAATAGTTAGCATCTTAGCAGTGAATTCTGGCAGCCTTTTCTCTTGCAAATTCTCTAAAAGTAGGGCCTCATTGTACTTCTACAAAGGATGTGTGCATTCTTCTCATTTACTGAAAATATTATTATTTTGATTATTAATAGTACACAATCCAAATGGGGCTTTAAGAGCTCATCTATTCTTTCCCACTGCTTTCAAACAGGTTGAGTTCGGCTACATTCTAGCCAAATCACCAGCTATTCTCAAAGGAAATATCAAGATTTGGGAACTGGAAGAGTCCTCCTAACTTTGTAAATGACGTGACCCTGGCCCAGTGAGAGGAAGTGAGTTAGCGACAAAGCAGAGAGAAGGACTCTCGACCCACAGACCTTCAGCTATACCAGCCCACCTGCTTTCAAGATAAGCAGAAGACATAAAGGAACTGTATTTAGTCTCACTAGGTGTGACACAGGACAGTAGCTATACTTTTAAAAACTTCTCATCTGCTAGGAATACATATGGAATTACTTACAGATGAAACAACACAGTGTCTACTATTTGCTTTAAAAATACTCCAGCAGAGGGGAAAAGTAAGTATATGTTTGTGTTTATGAAAATAGATGAAATGATATTAGCAAAATGTTGATAATTGGGAATTGTTGTCATTTGGGGATTCATTATACTATTTTCTCTGTGTGTATATGTATGTGTCTGAAAATGTCCATAATAAATAGTTAAATCAAATAATTGAGATAGGCAGAGAGGTCTGTAGCTCCTTTTGGATCAGGAAACTCCCTCATAAGTAAGTCCCAGTATGAACGTTTAAGTTTACTTTTCGTCTTCGGGACCTCAGCAGAAAAAAAGAAACCAGCTGGTCACCAGCCTCTACAGCTATACCAGCCTCCATACATATCCTTCTCCAGGCTGGGAGGAAGACATGTGTAGACAAAGCAACACAGCACTTTGTCCCATTGCCCTGATTTGTTTATCATCATGATATTTAGTTTTGTCTTTAATTTCAAATCATCTTAAAGATAGGGTGATACTTTGTCTATCAAAGAGGCAGAGTGGGAAGGGATGGTAAAAACAGCTGAGAAAACCTGCTCCACAGAATATTTTGCAGCACTGCATATTCTCAGCTGCTTCTCCCAATCCTCCCCCTCCCCAGAAGGGGCCCCAGTTTCTCCTGGGGAGCCATTATTCCAGCTCCAGACATCTCTAGGTTCCCTGGACCCTCTCTCTCCCTCTCAAGTTTCCACATAAGAGTTCTCTACAGTGTACTTAAAATATCTCAAAGCTTGGGGTGGGGAGGAGGAGACAGATCTTGTTAGTAAACAAATGTCTACAAAGGCAAAAGAGCATAGTGCTCTGTGTTATAAATACAACCAACCAGATGTCTTAACTAACTCATTTTCAGGTGACTATTTATGTTCCCGGAGACAAGTCTCCATTATTTTTGCCAGTGGAAGACAGCAAAGGTATAGATATTTTTAAATGTCAGATCATTCCAAAATTGCTTATCATATGATTTCAGCTACAAGCATTTTCCTGGTAGGTAAGTTTTTCCTGAGAACCTGTGCCTGGCTGTCTACCTGATGATCTCATTCACTCCTCAAAACAATCTTGCGAGGTCAATATAGGGTTCAAGAACTTAATCAGGTCCATATGGCTCTAAGTGGCAGGACTGATACAGGAGCCTGGTTCTTCTGACTCAGGAGTCCATGCTATTTCACTTGCTCCCCTTCTGTAATGAAGCTGGCATGCCTTCTAGTGAAAGGTGGTCATGATTTTATACCCACTTCTTCTTTATTAACATTAGTATACTGTTGTGGCAAACCAACCCTCTGGCAGCTATGTAAAAACAGACCGATGGGCTGGTTAAATTTGTTTCTAGAGCAGAGAGGTATACATTAGAGACCAGAAAACCCTAAGAGCTCTGGAATGTAGGGGGAGGCGGCAGATGTAATTGTCAGTGTGGGCATCACCTCCGGAGAACTCTTGGGCCATCATCTGTCTCTTCTGCCCTCATTTATCTTAATTACATTCTGTCTACTTTTTCTACCAAACCCACCAGGCTCTTCCTGTTCCTCCAAAGGGTAAGTGAAGTTAAGAGCCTGTTATCTTCTTTTGTTTCAACAGCAATTGAGGATGTCTTCAGTGACATTGAGAGTACAGTGGCACTTCTGTCCCAGATCCCAACTGCCCTTCCCTCTGTCTCAATCCTGAGGAGGTGGCTATAATAAAGCCGAGGAAATCCTTGCACGTGCCACCTCTCCCTCCCATAAACACGTTTCACTGGAAACTACCTGTCCTACCACCCTCCAGCTTTACTGAGGTATAATTGACAAATAAAATTATATACATTTAATGTGTACAATGTGACTTGATATACATATACATTGTGAAATGATTACCACAATCAAGTCAATTAACACATCCATCACCTTTTTGTGGTGAGAATGCTTAAGATCTACTCTCTTACAATACAGCATTATTAACTATAGTCACCATGCTGTACATTAGATCCCTAGAACTTATTCATCTTATAACCAAACTTAATAAAATGAAGTCGAAAGAGAAAGAGAGAGGCACTAGCTGCTCCATCCCCAGCCCTCAAGGCTTCCCTTAGGCTGAACAGAAACAGAGGCAGCTCCTCTGTAGTCCCCTCCTGCCACCGTCCCAAAGGCCTGGGCTGAGTGAAGGCGACAAGAAGCCAGCCTGGAGCCACTGGAGCTCACAAATACTTCACTGGCTTCATACATGGCCCCACTTCCTACCTTCCCTCGGATAGTTAAAAACCAAGACTGCAGGTGAACAGCTCAGTAATTCCCTGGGCCTGTACGGCTGTAAATCCTGAGGCAGTGGGGAAGATTAATTGTGCCATGAAGTAGGGGAAGTAATAATTAAACCTATTAAAAAGAAGGTGGCTCCAGAGGGGGCTCTGGAGATGGATGATGAGGTAGGAAGTGCTAGGCACAGTCATCCCTAACGGCTGTGACCAGGCCACTGTGAGGGAACTTGGTGAGAAGCCCAGAGCAGAGTGAAAAATATGCTGGGCCTGCCTGGCCAAGCCTGGCCATTAGTCACTGTTTGGAAAAGGCAAAGTATGCCTGGTTTTCATTCTGGTTCACAATAAGAGGTGGGAGGCACCCTCATAAGTTAACAATGCTGAGAATGTTACAGGGAGTTAGTTTCAATATGAAACAAACATTTCTTTTGTTTCAAGCCCTGGGGTAGAACCACTGAAATGCAGAGATAGCTGCTTCTGCTCCTCCCTTGAGCTGAGCCTCTAGACACTGGACTGGTCCCACCTCCCTGGAGCACCTTCTGAGGGTTCCTCTGGCCTGTAGTGTAAAGAATAAGCCAATTAAAACGGCATTTACAAGCTTTCTGGATCCAGGCCAGCTTTCCGGATTCAGGTCCAGCCCAGCCATCCCTGCCCTGTGACCCCTGCGCTGTGCCAGCCACGAAGCAGCCCCCTTGCCCTGTTGCTCACTCCCACGCTGCCTTGGATGCCTGACTTTCTCATCCCACTCACTTGGCTTGGCCTGCCTTTCTCCCCATTCTGAGATGGACTTTACTAATGCTCACTGTTCTCTGGTTCTCTTCTACATCCAGGTACCTATTTTCCCACTCATTAGAAGTTAGGCATGACCAAGTGACTTGCTTTGCCCCATGAAGTGTGAGCAGAAGTGATATGTTACTTCCAGACAGAGCATTGAAGGGCTGGACTACAATATTCCACACTCTCCTCCACTGCCCCACTGACTGTGGAAGCTGTGTGTTCCAGACAGCGCCGCTGTAGGGAGATGGAGCCACGGCAGGCCTGGATTAGTGAGTTGCCCCAGAGGGCTACATGAACCTGTGGTAGGCTGTGCATGAACACAACACTTTGTTGTTCTGGGCCACTAAGACTTGTGGGCTGTTGTTACTGCACCAGACTCTAACACATCCTGATGGATGTGCCTTCCAATATCAATACTCCAAGCCTTGTCATACCATACAATTTCAAACTGTCCTCAAAACTCTGTGTCAGAAGAGAGATAGCTATTAATAGACATTTATTTCATGAGTGGTTTTGGGGTCATCCACACCTCTGGATGTTCTAAATTCTAGCCCTGGATCAAGTGAGACCACTAAAATCTATAAACTTGAACCAAATTACCTTCGACTCACACAGAATAGGCTTAAGTGAATTGAGGTTTAATCTTAATGCCCTAATTAGTTGATTTGTTTTTGATTCAAGTTTGACAGTAGAAAAAGTGCACTGAAATCTATTATAATCTTTGCTGTTAAAATTTTTTGACAGGTATAAATTTTGTTACCAAATTCCCTTACATAAAACCTCTCTTGAGATATTTCTTTCAGAATTCTGTTTTCCTTCCTCTGTGGAATTCTATGCTCCTATCTTTTAGGTAATGAGAATTATGTGTTTCTATTTTTGCTTTTGGTCACCAGGAAGCTCTGACTCGAATATAAAACTGTTTAACAACTAAATATTTTAGCCTTTATGGGCTGCATGTTTAGGCTCTTTTCTTTAATTTTGGTTTCCTACTTTTATTTGTATTTCCTTGATTTTCTATTTCTAGTGTATCATCATTTGATAAGTTAAGTAAAATCCTTTATGGAATGAAACAAGTTATAAACAAGGAAGCAATCAAAAACCCCTTCCACATCTGCTGTATGCTCAGATGACTTTACCTCAGTAATCTGCCTATCCCCCTAGCCTGTCACTTCTTGACTTTGCTGCAATTTGTTTCATTGGTCTTGTTCTACCAGCTTTAATAACCCAGAAATGCCAGTTACTTAGAGACAGTACTTTATGATGGAAAGACATTGCGACCAGAATTAGAAGTTCCCTATTCTTGGTTCTACCACTTCACTGTTTCATGCTCTTAGGAAAGTTACTACTTCTCCTGGCCTCAAGTTTTCATCTATCTCAGATGGCTATTATGAAGATCAAATAAACCGGTGAATACCAAGGTGTGATACTCCATTTTCTAGGGTATCAGTATTATTCCAAACAGCTCAATTACCAGAGCCCTTGATATTTTACATAACAAAATCAAAATATGCCACTCCCTCTAACATTATTTTACTATAGAATATAATTCACTTTACCTTAAGATGCCGTCATATTTCCAAAGTGAGTGCACCAAAGGGAACTTGATACCAGGTGATATCATCTAAGGAGAGTGCAAAATCAAGGGCTCTGAGAATATTAGAGCCAAGCTCTGCATGTGATGAGAGAAATGGAGCCCATTTCCTTAAGGGTCTCAGCGTGTGCATGTGGGAGAGGAGGGCCCCCAAGGGCATCTAGAAATGCAGAGGGGCAATTTGGGTTGTCAGAATATCTGGGGGCCCACCATGGCAGGCTGTGGGTGAGGCCAGGGGTACCAAACAGCCTGCACCATGTGGGTAAGTCCTGCACAATGAAGAACCATTGCATCCCCAAATGCCAAGAGACTACATTGAGAAACACTGGATGCTGAGGTGATTTTATACCCTGGCACTCATTAATAATCTGAAAAAAAATAACTTCACTTCTGTACTGTCATATAGTTGAAGCTGTTAAAATAAATCAGCAAAACTAATAAATTAGGAAGTCTTTTGGCTGGTATCCAATAATTTAAGCAAAAGACTAAGAAACTGGAAACCCTAATTTTAAAATCTGGTGTACTGACTGATCCCCTTTACCAGTTTCTTACCTGTGAAATATAATTCACTGAGAATATAAATCAAAAGACACCATATATGGGCTTCCTCCCAATTTCATTATGATAATTAACAAGGAAGAGGGGAACCTTTCCCTAAATAATGAAAATAGTAGTAGCAGTAATAATGACACTAATATACAAAATTCTCCTTGGTGATCTCATTCAATACTATGACAACAAGAACCGATTATGTGACTCCCAAATATGCAGTTCCAGCTCAGAGTTCTCTCCTAAACATTAGTCTCATAAATCTAACTGCCTAATGGATATACTTCAGATAACCTAAAACTCACTGTTTCCAAAAATGTTCACTGAATTATTGAACAGAATTAAATCTAACATTTTACAGCACTTGTCCGTTTGCAAAGGCTTCAGGCCTCCATTATCTTATTTGACTCCAGGACAAAGGCAGGGTAGCTGGGCCTGCTTTTGAAGACACTCACAAAGGCCACATGGTCACTAAGTTATACAGCTAGGACCTGAGCTCAGGCCCACAGCCTCCCAACCCAGCACTTTTCCCCTGGATTACTTCGCCCCTCTGAAAGTCTGAGGCAGCAACTGCTACAGAATTCAACTGTACAGTCTGCAGTGAGGACAAAGCCCATCTCCTGAGGCCACATCATTCCGTCAGCCCAGAGAGGACGAGAGGATGGCATGGTCTGCCCAGACCAACAGGAAGCCCTGGAAACGAACCGGGAAAGGGAGGAGGAGCAGAAGAGCTGGCCAAAAGAACAGCTCTTCAAAATGACTTCACTTTGCAAATTCAATTGCAAAGACAGATGGATTTTCCAGCAAGGCTGGAGAGCAAATTATGAAATCTGCTTTCCCAAGGCAATCGGGTCTGAAAAGCTTCATTTTAAAAATTCACACTGGATAGAAAACTCAAACTCTATGATTGTGTGAAGTGTTCTAGCTAGATTAAGCATAATGCTATCAAAACAAGTGATTCATATATTCTGCTCATTTTTCTATTAGAACATGGGCTTTTGGTTAGGGCAATTTCAAAAACATGGAATGGGATTGAAATTGTGAATCCGTTTACTGCTTTCAGTTTTTCTCCCCTTTCTGTTTAATTGAGAGGAATTTACTTAGGAAATTAGAGGCTCCTGAGGCTGGCTCACTCATGCACATCACAGAAGATTGAAACGTGTATTCCTCTTGTGAACCGCTTTAAATGTGAAACCCCATTTCCCTCCTTTATTCAAGGTGTAAACTCACAGGATCAGAGAAATCTGTAGAAATCACCTAAACTTGGGCTTCCCAAAACATCTGTTGGTTCTTGACACACCTCAACCCTGCTACATCAGGAAGGGGTGGGTCCTTGTCTGTCTATCCTGCCAGACCAGTCCCCTGTCCGTCTACACTCCTATCTCCAGCCAACCACTTCTTCCATGTACATATAAACAGAGGAACCACTCAATCTCTCCCCCTCTATCACACACAGAAACACTAATGCAGAATACTACTGCTGTTGAGACCCAGAGCAGACAACTTTAATGCTTTTATGGCTTTCTTTTTGTCCTTTTGGCATGCATATTTTTACATTATTTAGATTCTATAATCAAAATTGAACATAATAATCTCAAAAATATTTTTCAATTATAAAAATAATACATGTTAAAAAAATGTTTCTAGCAGACCACAAAGTTTGGGTCACCCAACATTCATTTTCACTTCCTCCTCCTCCCTTGCTGCCTCTGAATATGGAGCTGGAAAGCTAAATATTCACTTTCCCAGCCTTCTTTGCAGTCAGGGTTGGTTAAGTGACACTACTGTGGTCAGTAGACAAAAGCAAAAGTCTGCTGTCATTTTAGAGAAAGTTTTTGCTTTTCTGATAAATGGATACAGAAGCAGCTGGCTCGGCATCCCTTGCTTCTCCTGATTTGAACAGGTCATGATGCTTGGAGCTTTAGTAGCCACTGTGTAACCATGAGGCATAAGAGACTAGTGTGAGAATTGCAGAGTAACAGTCCCTGTTACCCTTAGCCTCTGAACCAACATCAGGTGCCTCACACTTGCTGTTTTATGAGAAGAATAAGTCCTCATTTGTTTAAGCCATTGTAAATAAGATTTCCTCTTTTCTAGCCAATGGATTATTGTTACTATATTCAATGTAGAAAATATGAAACACAGAAAAACTCTTTATTTATGTATGTATGTATCTATCTACCTACCTATCTGTCTCACTTCATGACTGTCTGAGATAATCATTGCTAACATTTTAGTATAGTTCCTGACGATCTGTTTTTGTGTTGGTGTAGATTGTTTCATTTATATTATTGAGATCATACAATATGTACCGATTTTTAAACATAATTAAAACAAAACCAGGTTCTTAAAGGAAAATAATAATAAAAGAATTTTGATGATGGATATCTGCCTAATTTAGGTCTATGCTCTAAATTAGGTCATTCAATACGGGTTTAAAGGATGTAGACAACCATTTCTCAAGTTTCTTGGTAATGAAAATAGTTATCATGTTGCTCTCTACAGCTCTGCTTTGTAGAATAAAAACTGTTTTTAAGTTCAGTAACTCTTCTGATAGTGTTTTTTTTTTTTTTTTTTTTTTTTTTTTTTTCTGTACGTGGACCTCTCACTGTTGTGGCCTCCCCCATTGTGGAGCACAGGCTCCGGACGCGCAGGCTCAGTGGCCATGGGTCACGGGCTTAGCTGCTCCGCAGCATGTGGGATCTTCCCGGACCGGGGCATGAACCCGTGTCCCCTGCATTGGCAGGCGGGCTCTCAACCACTGCGCCACCAGGGAAGCCCCTGATAGTGTTTTAACAATGCAAAGATAAGCCATTCTTAGGAAGTGCTGGGACAGAACTCCATCAAGTTATAGCTTTCCAGTATCTGGACAGAATAGCTGTCCAGTATCACACTGGACAAGAGGTTTCATTTGAAACGGGGGGTAAAGGATGTGGCAAAAGGAACATATTTTCTGGTGTTGGGCAGGAGCCAAAGGGCAGTTGGCAGGTACATGGCAAGATCAAACTTCTCTTGGCAACAGAAGCCACCTCACAATACACCAGTCAACTGAAATGTGGGAGCAAGATGAGAAAAAGACCCCTCAGAGCCCTATACTAACACTTTCTAATTCTTATCTTTGTTTCTTGGTTCTTCTCTTCTATATCCTGATAGAGCTCACTCTCTACTTCACTGATTTAGCTTTCCACCACTCAGTTCTAATTTTATTTGCAGATTTTACATTTTTAGGTTCCCTGCGCTTCTTCCTTCTATCACCCATCTTCTTTTTCATCTGATCCTTTTTTCCATATTAACCTGCTTTCTTCTTCTAGTTTTCTACTCCTGTCTCATGTCTTTTTGCATCTACTAAGGATGCCAAACTCGTGTAAACTTTTCTCCTAGTTCCTATGGTAAACAATATTTAAATGTCTGCTTACCTTCTGAGAATGACTGTTGCCTCTCCCTTATTTTGTAGCAATTTTTCGTTTATCTCTATTTTTTTCCTGTTTAACCTTCAAATGAAGCAAGCTGTATCTAATATTTACTCATAAATAAAGTACAGAGTTTGTGCTCCAGTGGGATTTGGCCTCATCCTCCATGTGCCTGGGCTCTAGCCAAATCCCGGTCCCAGATCTATCATTAGATGACAGAATGATGATGCACATAATGCCTCGCTCAATTCCCAGTGTATAATAATATCCATTTTAATAGTGAAAATTATTGAGGACTTACTATGTGCCAGGCACTATTTTAGACATTTTACATGTGTCAGTGTGATTCTCACAAGAGCATATGATTTAAGTACTATAATTATCCTCACGTTCCAGACGAGTCACAGAGAGGCTAAGGAACTTGCCCAAGGTCATATGACGAGAAAGTAGCAAACTGGGATTTGAACCCAGGCAGCCTGATTCTAGAGTTCAAGCTCTAAGACAGTATATTTGATAGCATTTAATGGCATCTGGGCAATAAACCAAGGCTTCTGTGAGCAAGATACAGGTAGAGAAGGTGGGATTTGGGGAGGCACTATCTATGCCTGGTGACTTCTAAATCATCTCTAGATCACTTATCTGAGGCTTTTACTTCATCACCTTGGGATGGAAGTGGGGGGGGGTAACTCTTTAGGACAAAGTCCCATAGGTTCTCCAATACTGAAAAAATGGATTCTAAACTGGGTGAATTCTAAACTGCTTAACCAACCTCATCTCCCATGTCTCACCAGTCAACCCTCCACTCCAGCTAGCTCTCTTCTGTGCTCTTCAAAGGAGTAAGTTGAATACACTGCACACCCTAGAGAAATAATAATAGTGGCAATTACGGTGACTGAGTGTTACACAGATATCGCCTCCAAAAAGCTCACCGTGCTCTCATCTCTCTCTCCCCTTTATCTTTATAGCATTACTTGGGGCGGGGGGATGCAAAGTTATTAATCATTCATTTTCCAGATGGAGAAATTGAAGTACAAAGAAGGGGAGCAACCTACCCAAAGTCAGACAGCTGGTTACGGTTAGTATGAACCTGGTTCCTATCTCATCTCCTTAGGATGAGGTCCTGTGAGGCCTCCAGAGTAAAAAATAATTTATTCATCTCTGTTGGCTGGGACATAATTGGCTAAAATGCCATTATCACTCATTCAGCAAACATTTACCACAGTGCCATAGTGGGCATTGGGGATGAGAGACAATGATCATGGGTTCCTGCTCAGGACCTGGTGGGGGAGGCACGATCACAACATGGGGTAACAGGTGTAGGAACGGAGGCACCGCAAAAACACACAAAGCCCCCTAGCCACTAGGTGCTCGCTCGAATGACCACCGATGCCACTAAAGGCTCTGCTACATGGGGGAAAAAGAGAATAAAGAATGCTTTTACACCTTGAACTCTGGTAACAGAAAACAGTACAGATCAATACCATGTAGGCTTTACAGCAAGAGGATTCATATTTCTTTTTATGATGTGTTTATCTGTAATAGTTCCTAAAGGTCTGTTTGAAAAAAAGGATCATTACCAATCATTAATAAAACAGGTTAATTTGCTTAACAATGACTTTTTAAAAAAATGATGAATGAAATTTATTCAGCATAAAAATATGTACATAATTAATTCACACATGCTTTAAACATACCCATCCATTAAATTACAAAAATGTTGCACAGCTCATCACAAAAAACTGGGTAAGAGACAAAAGGATAAGTTTTCTATTATGAGGCATCTGCATAAATTAGGTGAAAAAAAAAGCCACACTGGGAGCTTAGAGACTGCACATACCCATCTACAGTCCTTAGAGGAACCGAGGAAATGGAAATTAGAAAGCAGCAAAGTCACTATATTCTTTATCACTGAAAGACATTGTACCCCAGAGGTAAAGAGCAACAGACGAAACAAGAGAGAATACTTTGGTCCTAGAGAGGATTGGAGAGGAGTGGAGAGAGAGAATGAGTTTGGCTCTCTGTCCGAGCAGGTGTGGAATGACTGAGTGCAGCACGGAGCGGTTCCTCCATTCAGTCTGAAGTAATGAACATCCCATCCTGAAAACAGTTCCTAACTACATGGTGCCAGGGGTTGCCAGTGAAGGACAAGCATGGTTCCCCAAAAAGAGAACTGCCATTTCTTTAATATAGTGAAATAATCTAATCATGAAATTGTTTAATTATTGGGCTGGACCCTGGACATACCACTCAGATTCATCAAAATCACAAAGGTAACCATAGTTGGGCTTGACCATGGAGAACTATGGGTTTCCACTGTTTCTAGCCCATTTGGGGCAGCACTTCCAGTCTCTCATGGCATTTGAGGTCAATCCATGTCCCACGTTCCTCTTCAAGTCTCACACTCTACAGCAGTTCACCTAAACAGGTGACTCCAGCAGTCAGATTGACTAAGTAGGTCTGTTGGCCTGAAGAGTCACTCACTAGTCTACACTGTGTAAATTTAGACTGAAAAAGGAAAGGTTCTATGCCTTACCCTTCTAGTGGGAGAGGCTGCCATTATGTAAATATAGGGTCATGGCAAAGTAACAAAAGTAATCAAGAGTAATTTTGTGTTTTCTGAACCTTGCTTTGGAAACAGCTGTGTCCCATAAGACACTAAAAGATGTCATGAGACTCATGTGCCTTCTGTGGTCAAGTGAGTGTGAAACATACAGGACTTCTCAAAGCTTTTCATATGCTAACATGCAGGATAAATTTCCTAGAGAGACATCTAGTATCCCAAATTGTTTGATTACAGAAAGACAGCCTTATCTACATCTCCTGGAAGAGGGGTTCTATAGAACAGTTTGTGATCTTGCCAATTTTTAAAATATTCTAATAAAGTGAAACACTATTGTTTAGATTGATTCTTAAAAGGTTTGATAAAACTATAATCATTACAAAGTTAAGCCCGATTAAAAACATTAGTTACCAACAGGAGAAACCAGTGGGTCACCAGGCCTGGGACACACAGGTAACTCTTCTCTAGGCTAGCTTGGGAAACACTCTCTGTCAAGGGTTGAAATCAGCGTTTTGCTAAAATTTTGATATATGAGAGCATTTACAACTGAGGGTCTCTAATGCATACTGCATTATTTCACTGCATGCAAAGATACAGCATAAGGAATACAGCATTAATACTTAGCCCGAGGTGGGGTTTTAAGGTACCTTTTAAAGTAGGAAAATGGTAGCAATAAACCACCAACTTCCCCAAACCCTGCTCCCCCAAAAACAACTAAGATGTTTCCTCGACGTTTCCCTAGTTGCACACTGTCCAATACAGTGGCCACATGTGGCTACTCAGCACTTGAAACGTGGCTAGTCCAAATTGAGATGTGCTGTAATATAAAACACACCCAGGATTTCAATTTTCATATTAATGTCATTAATTTTCATATTGATTATATGTTAAATGATAGTATGTTTTATGTAGTGGGTTAAGCAAAATATGTTAATAAATTTATTTTCACCTTTTTTACCTTTTAAAATGTGGCCACTAGAACAATTTAAATTACGTATGTGGCTCACATTATCTTTCTAGTGGACATGCTGCCCTGGCCCATTTGTCTACCCTTCAAGACGATGAGCTCCGTGAAGCAAATGACTGTACCTTCTTCATTTCTGGAGCCCTGGGACTTAGCTCAATGTTTGGCTCACATCAGAGACTCCAAAAGTCTTTGTTGAACTAACTCGAATTGCAGCTCCAGCAAATAGCTTACTTTCTCTGAACCTCAGTTTGCTCACCTGAGAAACAGGATAAGGTGAGGATTCAATGAAATACTTATGTAAAGCAAACAGCCAACTTCTGTTGCCAAACCATGGAGCTGGATTCGAATTCTGGTATCTATTTTTAACACTTCTGTGGCTAATAATGAGATCCACTTGCAGACCTAAACATGATTTTTTTTTTTTTTTTGGCGGTACGCGGGCCTCTCACTGTTGTGGCCTCTCCCGTTGCGGAGCACAGGCTCCGGACGCGCAGGCTCAGCGGCCATGGCTCATGGGCCCAGCCGCTCCGCGGCATGTGGGATCTTCCCGGACCGGGGCACGAACCCGTGTCCCCTGCACCGGCAGGCGGACTCTCAACCACTGCGCCACCAGGGAAGCCCTAAACATGATTTTAAGTAAGTGGTGGTTGGAGATGAGGGCCAGGCTGTGTGAGGAGTAAGAAAGGGGAACTTTGCAATCATCACAAAGATTGGAAAAGACGCTTGCTCTGCCTTTAGACATTTAGCAAGATCTAGATGGCCCTAATCAACCTCTCTCTCCCTGAACACAATGAGGTTATTGCACGAAGCAATGCATCAAATGCTTTAGGTATTTATACCACCACTCCAGTATTCTTGGTGCTGGCAATCTAAAAGCCTACCCAGGCAACAAGTGAACCAAGGCAGGTGAGCTATTCCCAGTGGAGGTCCTGTCAACAGTGCCACATAGAGAGACATTTAGCCAGTCTGTAAACTAGTGGGTCTCAACCCTGGGGAACATGTTAGACTCTTAGAGGGAGCTTTTAAAAATCCCAATGTCAAGCCCAGACCCCAGACCAATTAAATCAGAATCTCTAAGGTGGGGTTGCTATGGTCTGCATGTTTCTAACCCCACAAAATTCCTATGTTGAAATCCTAACTCCCAAAGGTGATGGTACTGGTAGGTGGAGCCTGTGGGAGGTGATTAGGTCATGCAAGTGAAACCCTCATGAATGAGATTAGTGCCCTTATAAAAGAAGCTCCCGAGGGATTCCTAACCTCTTCTGCCATGACCCAGAAGAGGGTCACCCAACCTCACCCAACCATGCTGGCACCCTCACCTCAGACTTTCCGACTCCAGAACTGTGAGCAATAAATTTCTGCTGTCTATAAGCCATGTAGTCTGTGGTACTTTGTTACAGCAGCCTGAACACACTAAGAAGTGGGCATCAGCACTTTGTGATGCTCCCCAGGCAATTCTAAAACCAGCCAAGGCTGAAGTCCACTGTGATAATCTCTTTCTCATTCTAGCATGTTCTTAAATGAGGAAAAAGCAGAGGCTCTGAGATCAGGGGGCTCTAGCATTTCCTGGCTGTGTGATATTTTTTCTTTCTTTTTTTTGTTTTATTTTTACTTATTTATTTATTTTATTTGTTTATTATTTTTGGCTGTGCTGGGTCTTCATTGCTGTGCGGGCTTTCTCTAGTTGCAGCGAACGGGGGTGCTACTCTTCCTTGCGGTGTGCGGGCTTCTCATTGCAGTGGCTTCTCTTGTTGCAGAGCACGGGCTCTAGGCACACGGGCTTCAGTAATTGTGGTGCATGGGCTCAGTAGTTGTGGCTCATGGGCTCTACAAAACAGCCTCAGTAGTTGTGATGCATGGGCTTAGTTCCTCCACGGCATGTGGGATCTTCCCGGACCAGGGCTCAAACCCATGTCCCCTGAATTGGCAGGCAGATTCCTAACCACTGCGCCACCAGGGAAGCCCTGACTGTGTGATCTTGGGAGAGTTATGTACTTACCCTCAGGAGCTTCATTTTCTTCAGCTGTCAAATGAAGCTAAAAATACCTCCCTTGAGGGTGTGATGAGGATGAAATGAATATGATCACCTGTGCAGAGTGACTGGTGTGCACTGGGGGCTTAAGGAACCACAGTTGCGATCACTGTCATTATTCCCTCACCTCAAGGGAAATGATTCCTGTGTGTGGTCAGGTCAATATCACTTTCTCCTGTGTTCATGCTACGCTGGCAGGGGAGATGATGCACATAAAAGTACTTTGCAGACCAAGGTTTCTCAAACCTTAATGTGCATAAGAATCACTGGGGACCTTGTTACCATACGGAAGCGTATTTCCTAGGTCTGAGGTGGGGCTGAGAGTCCTCATTTCTAATAAGTCCCAGGAGATGAGACGCTACTCATTCATGGGCCACAGTTTGAGTACCTGGACTATAAATGGTAAAGCTCTTCACCAAAGTAAAGCGCTAATAGTACTTCCTTAACTTACCTTTGGGAAGTATCACCATATTACCTACTCTCTTCAATCTTCAAATGTTTTTATTTTGAGAGACTTTATAGCAAGTTTAATGCCTATAAAGGAACCAGTATACTTAGAGATCCTATATGAAAAACTTGAAGGTTTAAGCTCATTGTTTTTCACCTTATGGTTCTATTCCCTCCATTAGTCACCACCTGATTGAACTTAATAAACACACATCTGAGTCACAAGTGTGAAAAACACACTTACCCTCCTATTTCTCCCTTTGCTTGCTCCTGAAGAGTCAGAAGATTCATTACAACCTCCAAGGTGCTTTGGGCTTCTTCTACCACTTTGGTAAAATAACAATAAACTCTCTGATGTTTCAGAAACTTCTCTAGCTTTATCATAATGATGGTGGTATTTCTCAATGTCAACAGTTTCATTTGAGCATAATAATCTTAGTCCTGCATGTGCTCTATCTGAATGATAATGGAATTTTTGTTTTATACATATGTATCCAGCTTTACATATAATTATGTCCTCAAAAAATTGAGCGTGAGAAACTTCTAGGTGAATCAAACCATATTTTAGATGCAGAAAAGTGGCTGGCTATTTAAGGTTTCTATGAAAGATAATTCTGAAAACCACCTTTGAAAGTCTACTTTGTCCTTTGGAAAATCTGGATTTTGATTTTTTCACATAAGTGGATTAAATCACCTCAATTAGTGATCACCTCTACAGTGGTTCCTCCAGCCCTATGGATTCTGGGTATTGGGGTTTTGTTTTTTGCTTGTTTTCTCTTGGCTTAGCCATGAATCTGTTGTGTGATCTCAGGTTGGTCAATAAATCTCCCCAAACATAAGTCCTCTTATCAGTGAAAAATATTCACTTTCTTATAAAGTGAAGGAATTAGACTGAATAATATTTTATAAAAAGCCTTTCCAGTTCTAACATCCCATAGTTCTAAGATGCTTTTAATGGTAGGATACGCCAATATTCTGATTTTCTAACGTGACTCTGACAATGTTTGGCAGCACCCCACTGACAGCTTTATTCGGGTCACAAGCGAAGTGCACCAAGGGCAAAGGATGCCTCAAACTCTTCAACAAAAACAAGTGCAATAGACTATAGAATATACCAGAGGCTCTTGAAAATGGCTCCAAGTGCTTCTGGAAGTCAAGGAGGCTGAAGAACTAGAAGAGTTCACCAGTTCTGGCATCCAGACTCAGCATTTTGAAATTGCAGAAGCAAACATCAGTTAAATTTCTCGATAATCAAGCTTTTGATAAGAGCAAAAAGACTTTGTTCTCAATCCTGGCTCTACCTTAACTGACTCTGTGATCTTTTTTTTTTTTTTAATAGCTTTTACTTTGAAATAATTACACTTTCCCCATTCTCCATTGATTGATATAATCATGTGATTTTTCTTCTTGAGCCTGTTAATGTGATGGCTTACTCTGACTGATTTTCAACTATTGAGCAAGTTTTGCATTCTCCGTATAAACTCCTCTTGTCATGGTATATAATTCTTTTTATATGTTGCTGAATTCTAATGGCTGATATTTTGTTAAGAATTTTTCATTAATAGGTATATTAATTACCTATACATGTATGTATATATGTATATAATTATTTTAAATGTCTTTGCCTGGTTTTGGTATCAGGATAATACTGGCTTCACAGAATGAGTTAGGAAGTGTTTCCTCCTCTTCCATTTTCTGGAAGAGATTGCAGAATTCATGTTAATGTTTCTTTAAATTTTTGGTAGAGTTCTCCAGTGAAACCATCTAGGCTTGGAGATTTCTTTGAGAGGAGGTTTTCAATGAAGAATTCAATTTCCTTAGTAGTTAGGACTTAGTAGTTAGACTATTCAAATTATCTAGTACACATTGGGTAAGCTGTGCTGGTTTGTACTTTTCAAGGAATTAGTCCATTTGATGTAAGTTGTCAAATAATGGGTGTGAAGTTGCTCATAGTATTTCCTTATCCTTTTGATATTTGCAGGATCTATAATGATATTCCCTGTTTTATGCCCAATAATAGTAATCTGTGTCTTCTATTTTTCTTTGTCAGTGTTGCTACAGGTTTTCCAATTTTACTGATCTTTTCAAAGAACCAGCTTAGTTTTATTGATTTCTCTATTGTTTTTTCTGTTTTCAATTTCACTGATTTCTGCTCTTACATTTATTATTTCCTTCCTTTGGCTTGCTTTAGGTTTATTTTGCCTTTCTTTTTCCAGTTTCTTCAGGGGGGAGCTTAGATTATTGATTTGAGATTTTTCCTCTTGTCTAACATAAATATTTAGTGCTATAAATTTCCCTCTCAGCACTACTTTAGTTGATTCCAACAAATTATATGTTGCACTTTCATTTTCATTCAGTTTAATGTACTTTTTCATTTTCCTTAAGACTTTCTCTTTAACCCATTTATCATTTAAAAGTGTGTTTAGTTTCCAAGTGCTTGAAGATCTTCTACCTATCTTTCTGTTATTGATTTCTAGTTTGATTCCATTATGGTCAGAGAATATACTGTGATATCAACTGTTTTACATTTGCTGAGGTTTGTTTTATGGTCCAGGATACATATGGTCTGGTTGTTTTCAAGATTTTTTTCTTTGTCTTTAGTTTTCCAAAGTTCGACTAGGATGTGTCTTGATGTAGATTTCTTTGGGTTTTTCCTATAAAGTTTGCTCAGCTTCTGAGGTTTATATTTCTTGCCAGTTTCAAGAAATTTTCAGCCATTATTTCTTCATATTCATTTTTAGCCCCTCTCCCCTCTTTCCAGGACTCAAATGACATAAATGTTGTATCTTTTGTTATAGTTCCACATGTCTCCAAGGTTCTGTTCATTTTTTTTTCCAGTCTCTTTTCTCTCTGTTGCTCAGATTGGATAATTTCTATTGTTCTATCTTCAAGCTCATTGATTTTTTTCCTTTGTCCTCTCCATTCTGCTACTGAGCCCATCTGTTGAGATTTTTATTTCAGTTACTGTATTTTTCAGTTCTAAATTTCTATTTGGTTCTTCTTTATACCTTCTATTTCCTTGCTGAAGCTTTTCATTTTTTCCATGTTTCAAAACTGTTCATAATTGCTCACTGAAGCACTTTTGTGATGTTTGCTTTAAAAATCTTTGTTAGATAATTCTAACATCTGCGCCCTCATGATGTTACTGTCTATTATCCCTTCTCATTAAGTTTGAGATCTTCCTGGTTCTTGATATGATGAGTGAGTTTCAACTGAAACCTGGTCTTTTTAGATATTATAAGATTCTGGACCTTATTTTAATCTTGTGTTTTAGCGGGTCTCCTCTGACATCACTCTGGTGGGTGAAGGGGGCGGTACCACCTTATCACTGCGAGGTGGGGGAAGAAGTCCAGTTTTCTCCACTTAGCCTTCTGAGGGAACTCACTATCAGGTAACTTATTACCTTGTCATTCTTTGGACCCTGAGGTCCCTAGCTGGTCTACCTTCTCTCTACCTTTCTGAGCGTTCTTATGTTTGTTTTACATATAATGTTCAGGATTTTTTAGTTGTACTTGAGGGAATGGAGGAGGCATTTCTTGTTTGCAGGATGGGGTGAAAGTTCAGGCCTCCACCTATATCACCCTGGCTGGGAGGGGTAGGCTCATCTCATTATTGCTCCCCACATGGCCTCCCACTGACACCATGGAGGGGGTGGCCTTGTTACTACTGAGAGATGGTGAAAGTCCTGACTCTCCAATAAGCCTTCAGAGAGGAGATGAGAGAGGTACCTCATTATTGCTGGTAGAAGCCCAGGCTCATCATGTGTTCCTCACTGACATGGAGTAGGAGTGGGGGGACAGCGGCCTTATTACTACTGATTGATGATGAAAATCTTGACTCTCCACTATGTCTCCTCAGACCCCACCTCAAGAAGGAGAGGGAGGAGTGCATTGTTACTACCAGGTGGAGGTGGAGGTCTAGGCTCCCCACATGGTTTCTGCTGTTACAGAGCTGGGAGGTGGGGGAGATTAAAGTTTCACCTGGCAGGGACGAAAGTTCTGGCTCCTCACGTGGCCTTCTCTGGCACTACCCCAGCAGGTGCGTTGAGATGCCTTGTTACAGCCTGGCAAGGGTGAAAGTTTAGGCTCTCCAGTCAGCCTTTCCTGGTGGGGGAGGAGCCTCAATTCTTTCTACGGTGTTGTACTGGAGTAGAGCAGATTGTCTAAAAGTTTTCCGTCTTGGTAGACTGGTCCTTCAGCTAGAGAAGCTTTTCTTGGGGCTTTTTTTTTAATGCACTCATGGCAGTTCCAGGCTGCTGGCTTCTCCAATGTCCAGTCTGGGGTATATGAAGCAAAACGTGACACAGGGAACTCACCATTATGTTGTTTCTTGGGTCCTGAGGTTCCCTAGCTCATCTGCTTTTTTCTCTCTACCTTTCTGAGTCTTATGTTTGTTTTATATATAATGTTTAGAGTTTTTAGTTGTACACAGAGGGAGAAATAGGGAAAGTATGTCTATTCCATTCCCTTAAAAGCAGAAGTTGGTGATGCAACCTTGAGTGAGTCATTTCACCTCGCTAATAAGGAATTAATGCACCAGTGCTTAACCAATGGAAAGGACTCAGTAAATGATGATTAAAGTAATTCAAATGAAATTGAAATGTCTTAAAATGAAGACACAGTTTCATTCATGCTTTGGAGTGAAGAGAAACTAAGAGTGAATCAGGTCATGTGTGTGTGTTTGATTTCCAAACAAAAAAAACTATAATTTTTTAAAAACTTACCATTTAAACCTAAGACAATGCTTATTCACATTATAAAAGTATTCTTTATGAAATAAGCAGAGTGGTTTATTAAATCCATTAATGAACTAAATTTCAAAAGATTTTACCCTCCCAATGGTTTATGTCCAGTTTTTGCTAAGCAGAGTTGTTGAGAAGTAAAACTCCAGGGCTAAGAGGAGCTCTGGAAGCCAAGTGAAAGTGCAATCTGGGAAAGGGTGTCAGGGGGGCAGACAGGGAGGGGAGCTCAAGTAAACAAAGTACAAGGCAAGGTGGACAGATCTGACATTTAGAAGATCACTGAGACTTTAGCAAAAGAAATTTAAAACAGTGGTAGGGGAAGGAGCCAGATTTAGGGTGTTGAGAAGTAAATGGGAGTTGAGGAAGAGGAACCCGAGAGGAAGAGGAATAAAGAGATGAAGCCAAGTTTGAAAGTGAAGGGGAGGAACTATGGACATTTACATCCTGATATCACTACTGTAATTGTTACTATATTAGAGTCATTTCCAAAGAAAGATCAAGAAGACTTAAAACAGAATGGACATATGGAACAAATACAAAGAAGAAATAATTCCAAAATTGATTACTCTTTTAACTATATCCAAGACTGATCTGAATAGACTATTAAGTAGTACTTATTCTAAAACTATCTTGGTGAAGGCCAGTTTGGGGATTCTTTGCTTTTTACAATCTATTGCAAACTAATACTATTATAAAATGCAACAAAATATCATAGCAATGTCCAATTGCTATAAAGGTTTCAAAACGCTTACCCTCGCTTTCTTTCCTTATATTCTTGTGGACAGGGAATAGATAGTTCACGGACTGGCACTGGCTCAGCTTACAGCAGTGCTGCTCTCTAAAGCTGGACTCAGGCTTCATAGACCTCAAATTCAAAACCTGACATCTCAGCCAAGCTCCAGATGTCCAGGGAAATGTCTAACATGAGGGCATTCCATTTCTGTGCCCCTGCTTGTATTAATCAGGGTAGGCTAGGTTATGCTGTCACAAAGAACATTCTGGTCTCAGAGGTTTACCACATGTGTTTCTTGCTCACTCTGCATATCCAAGGTGAGTCAGCAGGAGGCTCTATTCTGCACACCCACCACCCCAGTGGCTGCGGTAGAAAAACAGACACTGAAGAACTCCATGTGTGCTTTCCATGGCCTCACATTTTATTGGCTAGAAGTAGTAACACCCGTATGTCAAGGAAGCTGGGAAACTTCAGCACACCGCTTTAACCATAAGCAACACAGAGGAAGGTCTGTTGAAGTTCTACTGTAAATCAACTGGTGGAGAACTACTTCTCTCTTCCTCTCATTCCTCCCATGTACTGGGCAAAGAGATTTGGAAAGGGACGGTGACTCTTACTTAACCAGTATTCTCTTGATTATGCTGACTTTTTGCCCAAGACTAGCTACTGATGCTGCCTTTATGAAGGCATTGAAATGCTGCCCTCATTTGTAAGGGTCTTGTACAAGTTCTCTGGAGCTCTGTGGGGAGATCTACTCACTGCACAATTCCCTGATGTGGGAACCCTCTTTTGGATCCCATCCACAGAGTTACACTCCAGAGCTTTGTGCTGCTAGGGTCTGCTCATCCAGAGGTAGCCCTCTTGGGAGGGATTCTGGAGAACTGCCTCAAACCAACTTCTTTACTCCTTGGTCCATGGGAAACTAGTGTGTGCTTGACTTGCCAAACACGGGAATGCAGTTCTCCACTACTGGCCCCCTCTCTCCATCTTTCTCCTCTCCCTTTCAGGAAGGTACAGAGAGCAGACCAGCAAGTTCATTATGTAGTCAGACATGTGTCTGCAGAATGTGACTCCCATTTCCGCAGGTACCTCAAGCACTGTGAGTAGTTTTCTTGGAGGCCCCTTCTTGGTTTGGAGGGTAAATACCCACTTCTGTCCACTGGGAGGTTAAGTTTGAGCATCCTCACAATATGGCAGCTGACTTACCCCAGAGTGAGTGGTCCAGGAGGGAAAGAGTCAAGCAGAAGTTGTATTCTTTTTATAACTTTGCCTCAGAAGTCCTATAGCATCACTTCTGTCATATTCTATTATTTAGAAGAGAGTTATTAAGTCTGGCCCACATTCAAGGGAAGGCAAATTAGTCTCTACTTTTTGAATGGAGAAGCGTTAATGAATTTGTGGACATATTTTTTTGTTTGTTTGTTTGTTTTTAGATGTTGGGGGTAGGAGTTTATTAATTAATTTATTTATTTTTGCTGTGTTGGGTCTTCATTTCTGTGCGAGGGCTTCCCCTAGTTGTGGCAAGCGGGGACCACTCTTCATCGCGGTGCGCGGGCCTCTCACTATCGCGGCCTCTCTTGTTGCGGAGCACAGGCTCCAGACGCGCAGGCTCAGTAGCTGTGGCTCATGGGCCTATTTGCTCCGCGGCATGTGGGATCTTCCCAGACCAGGGCTCGAACCCGTGTCCCCTGCATTGGCAGGCAGATTCTCAACCACTGCGCCACCAGGGAAGCCCTGTGGACATATTTTAAACCACAACTCTCCTTAAAAACCTTCCAACTCAGTCTGTGGAATGAATTATAGTATCAACCAGCCAGAGTCTGAATCAAACAAATGTCTGACACAGAAATCATTACAATCTCAAGATACTGTCAAAAGCTGTTAGAATTCTTTGCTTTTATAAATAAGGTGGAGAGGGATGTACTGCTAGACTCTTGGGAATGAGATCCAAACTCTTCAAATGCTCCAATAAATCTCTTTCTGCACAAATTTTTAAAAACACTGAACAAATGTTTATAAAGTATTTGCACAAGGGAAGCTTTAATAACTAATAAAAGAGTTGAAGGTGTGATATTCTGTATCTTTCCTCCTATCCAGTACCACCATCAAGATGCCTACTCTGGCAGAAGCCCATCTCTCCACCTGCATGGGTGATCAAAGAAGAAAACAACCCAGGAACACATTGCTATTTAGAACTGTAATGACACTGATTTGGTCAAAGCAGCTCTGGCTTTAATAGTTTGGGAAAATCCTGAGGCTTATCAAGGCCTAACAACTTGCCCAGAGATAACCCCACAAGCAGGATATGAGCAACCCTATGCCCCTCTGACTCCACAGCCTGAACTCTTAATCACTAGGCGGCATTGTCTCTCCTAAACACCAAAACATAACTCAATATGCAGCAAAGATCTGAGGTGGCTTCTATTCCATTAAAAGGAAATCAATATCGTTGAACTGAACTCAAAGATACGAACAAAAATAGAGTATAGTTCAAATGAACAAAGAATAACAATGACCACTACTTCTCAAAATACAGATACTTAAAAAAGACAAACATGAGCATGAATCATGAGGCTGCAGTGTTTCCTGTCTGTTAACTATTAGGATTATAGAACAACTGCTTTCGTCCTGAGTTTGGGGGGTAGGGTGGGGTGCAAAAGGGGATGGGGTGGAGTTGAGGGGACTGAGGGAGATGCAGTGTTAACCTGCTACTAAAACAAGCACATTTTTATTTTTTTCTTAGATTCCATATATATGTGTTAGCATACAGTATTTGTTTTTCTCTTTCTTACTTCACTCGTATGACAGACTCTAGGTCCATCCACCTCACTACAAATAACTCAATTTCGTTTCTTTTTATGGCTGAGTAATATTCCATTGTATATATGTGCCACATCTTCTTTATCCATTCATCTGTCGATGGACACTTAGGTTGCTTCCATGTCCTGGCTATTGTAAATAGCGGGGGAAGGGTAAGCTGTGACAAAGTGAGAGAGTGGCATGGACATATATACACTACCAAACGTAAAATAGATAGCTAGTGGGAAGTAGCCACATAGCACAGGGAGATCAGCTGGGTGGTTTGTGACCACCTAGAGGGGTGGGATAGGGAGGGTGGGAGGGAGGGAGATGCAAGAGGGAAGAGATATGGTAACATATGTATATGTATAACTGATTCACTTTGTTATAAAGCAGAAACTAACACACCATTGTAAAGCAATTATACTCCAATAATGATGTTAAAAAATAATAAAATAAAATAAAAAATAAAACAAGCACATTTAATGAATGCCTTCTGAGGGTCACACATACACAATCCACAGGCTCAAAAGGCCTGGCGCCAGGCCTTCAAGGAGCTCATAGCCTACATGGGAGGACAGACATGGAAAGAAATAAGAACACCACGTTGTAATACAAGAAAAACACCAGAAAACAAAACATGGTTCTGTGAAATGAGCAACTCCCTCCAGGCCCCAGCCAGCTCCGTTTCTGTGGTACATTCACAAATCGAGGAGATGGTAAGGAGAATAAACCCACAATAACAAGGATAGGATGCCCTTAATCACTGCTCTTGTTTCAATTAGAGACATTTTAATCAGGACTTCTTTTAGGAACCATGAGCACCAGATGAACAATTTTAAAATATGAAACTGTCAAAAATTAAAGGGCTTTCTGTTGCAGGAAGGAGATTAGGGCGAGTAAGCCTGATATGAGGAAGGAAAATACTACAGAAACCTGTTTGCCCAGGCATTAAAAGCACCAGACTCTCACACTGCTTGGCCTCAAACCAGCTCTGTGATGTAAATCCCTCAACTCCTCTGAGCTGTGGTTTTGTTCTGCTTTCCTAACATTAAGGGGACTGGATTATACAATCACTACAGTCCCTCTCTAGCTCTAAAATCTGGGACCCTAGTGTTCCAAGGAAAGCCTCTTTCCCCTCTCAGGTGCCATCTCCCCTGCAAGGTTCTCATTGGCTTCAGGCCTTGAGCCGAACCTCCTTTCTCTCCTCTCCTGACTTACCTCCTACACACGACCAGGATCATAGCACCAGCCGTAACCTCCCAGATGACTTCTTAGAAGGATCTGCCACATGGCAGCAGCTCCCATGCTAAGGAGGGTGGTCCTTCCCTGCACGGTGGCCCAGGGGAAGCTTTCTCATAAGCTTGCATCTGGGTGTAGTCCTGGCTTCTGGGTGATCTTGGATGTGTGAATTCCCCACCCACCAGGGAAAGAGGGTCTGCCCTGACTCTCTGCAGGGTTGTTAATGGGGGTTGTTAATGGGGACAAAATGAAGTGATTCATAAAGCACTGTACAAATACAGAGTATTACAATGATGACCATGATGACTGAATGCTCTGAATTCAGGGGCTCCTCCAGCCGGAAGTCTTGCCAGGACAGAACTGTGTGCTTTATTGCTCCCTGAGAGGAAACCTGATGGAGAACAGACACAGCCTTGAGGCTGATGTGCCTCTGAATGTCTCCCCAGAGCAGCTAGTGGCTCTAGAACTAATAAGGTCCCAGCGGATTCTTCCTCTAAAGAAGCTTTTAATGTTACTGTGAACCGACAGTAAGGCTGTCCACATCAATCCCATTATCATAGTTTCCAGAACATACCACATTATAACTCTAACTGTAGAACTTTCCTGTCACTTCCCACTTAGGTCAACATTCATGCCACCCACTGTCCCATGCAGAGTTCTAAGACGTTAAGATCTCTATCCTGTTAAAACTGACTTCTGGACTCCCCCAGAAGAGTTTTATGGGACTGTGCACATTTAACGTAGTTAAAGTACCCATGGGCCTGGACTTTCCAGAAATGGCCAATTTCATGCAATCTTCTTCTCAATAAAGGCAAAGATTAATTACATGTATAACTAAGTATAATTAATCTTTCTAACTCCTTTGGATATTTATTCATATAAATAAATTCATAAATCAGATTTAAATATTTTTTCAGATCAGATTCTTGAGTCTTGAATTTTTACTTGGAAAATATGATTACTGTAGATACTGTAAACTCTGGGTTAACCTGCATGGTCAGAGAATATAAAGCTGTATTCAAGTTTTAACTGCAAAAGAAGAAGAGGAGGAGAAGGAGGAGGAGGATAAAGAATATCAACAAACACCAAATACATTCACGCAAGCAAGAAGATGAACCTAACTCAGAGAGGTCCGACAGCGAGTAAGTTATAATGATGGAATTCAAACCCAAGTCTGGCTCACTCTGCTTCATTCACCACCTAAAATATCCCAGCGGGCACCCTGACTCCCTCCTTCCTCTCCATCCATTCGCTGTCCTTTTCTGTCCTCCTTTCCCAGCTTTATTTTCCTGCACTGTACTTATTTGTCTGTTTAAAAATATGTCTCCTGTACTAGAACGTAAGCTAAGCAGGGATTTTTTTTGTTGTATTCACTGCTTTATCTCCAGTGCCTAGAAGAGTGCTGGAGACATGGTGCTCACTAAATATTAAATAAACAAAAGAATAAAATATCCTAAGTGCATGTGTTTTTCATCACATCTCACTGGAGGGTATAGTGAGAAAGCAGACATGTACATACATACATACATATACATTCTACTTCATAATTCTGTCCATGATCTGGGTGGTATGGTCACAGAGTAAAGGTTCAAATTGGTTGTGGAGAAAACTCATCAATCTTTTTACCAAGAGCAAAGAGCAGCTGTGTCCTAGAAGCTGGAGGACACCCTTACATCTGTAGCAGCACGTTCTTGCCCACACTATATTTATGTCCTTTGTTACAAGAATTAATATACAGTACTCTTTTCATGAAGAGTCCAAAAATTTGGTAAGATGATTTTTATCTTATTTTTCCATACGAAGAACAATTTAACACCAAACACACCTCCCAGATCCTTCATACAGTTAATTCCACAACCACTAAACTTATTCTGACTCACCAACAAAAGCCACATCAACATGGGAGCAAGGGATTCATTTATTACACCAAAATAGTCTCTTCAGAACTTCTGAAGTAACTGCAATTTTTGGTCATTTAAATAATTTTGCATTTAATGTAGGCTCTATTTCCAGATCTTTCTGAAATAGTTGGAAGATATACCTAATAAGAATACATTTCAACAAAAAGGAATTTAGCAGATTATGGAGCTCTTGGGTCATCACCCTGGGAAGGTAAGACTTTAAAAAGGAAGTGATGCTTCCAAGGGAACATCATTAGGGCACATACGTAGTTTATTCAGGCAAAATGAGTGTCCAATAAATGTTGATTCACCAATCATGTATACCTTTCACATAAGAGATACCCTGAGATCTAAATCACATACCCAATATTCAGCAATGTGGCCTAGAACCAAGGGGTGAACCATGGGGGGAGGGAGATATGCTCTTCTTCCTGATACCTATAAGCAGAACACTGCTGCGCAGACCCATTTGGTGTTTTTATAATTACCCAAATTCTCTTCTTTTGTCAAAATTCATTCTCAGTAACAGCTTGAGCAATGTAGCAATCGTGCTCTGAAATGACTTGTAAACCACAGACACAAATATTTGGGCCAAGAATGTGGAATCCATTGCTGTCACATTCCATTATTTCTGGTGGAGCAATTCACTAACATTTTGGAATCTAGATCATAAATTATGCAGAGCCTCAGCAAAAGAGCTGAGGACACAAACTGCTGTAATAAAATTCCTGTTACTGGAGCCATAAAAACAGAACAAAAGAAAGGCAAAGAAGAAAAATCAGGGTTGGACTTTTCTGACATTTCTTGTCCGCCATTGTTAATGCTTTCACAAAATGAAAATGTAACATTCGGGAAACCATCAGACAAGCCAAAAATGATATGATGGGCATACGGTCATTTATAAACACCAGCATCACTATGAGATTCCCCAGAATAAAGTGAGCTTTGTGAAGAAAGCTTGAATATTGATATAAATTAAAGTGCCTAAATGTACAACAGAGCCATCTGTACATTTTCCATGATTCTCAAGAGGTGTGAAATGTCCTTCAATCATAGCACCCAGGCAATGGTCGAATTTTCTGTTGAGATATATTATAAAATGTCAGAGGGAAAGAGCTCTGAATCGCCAGGTCATTTCTCCTCTCTGTGGAAACTGAGGTAATGGCAGAGCCAGAACTAAAACCCCATCTCTCTCTTTTTTTTTTTTTTTTTTTTTGTGTGGTACACGGGCCTCTCACTGTTGTGGCCTCTCCCGTTGTGGAGCACAGGCTCCGGACGCACAGGCTCAGCAGCCATGGCTCACGGGCCCAGCCACTCTGCGGCATGTGGGATCTTCCTGGACCGGGGCATGAACCCGTGTCCCCTGCACCGGCAGGCGGACTCTCAACCACTGCGCCACCAGGGAAGCCCTAAAACCCCATCTCTTGACTCCCAACCCACTGAGTTTCATCTTGCAGAATGATGCCTTAAGCATGGTAGGTGTTCAAAAATTATTTGACAGGCAGATGGATGAAAGAATGGCTGAATAGATGGGTAAATGGACGAATGAATGAAATAAAAAACCATCCTCTATGGGTCAATGTCAAAGAGAACATACCATTGAAATACTTTAGAAATAAAATAAAGAACTGAAAAGCCAGTTGGATCATGCTTAGCAACCATTCACAATGTGACTCCCAAGAATTCTTTCTTTTCAAGTATAACTTGAGAGCACTGACATATGTATGTATGCATACATATGTATGTATATGTGTGTATACTCCAAAAGGAGTAATGAGCATGAGAACAAACATAGGCAAACATGTTTCTTAAGCAGGACTGATATTATTGGGCAGTATTTAGTATGACTCCCTTCTTCAAGGTGCACCATAAATGAAGGAGAACAGAGGAGGTGAAGGGGGAAAGGTCCCAGCACAGATGGATGAAAAGTCAGGCATGTACTTTTTGAGCACAGTACTGCTTCTGCAATTATTACAAACATATTTAGAAGAAAACAAAATGCTTTTCAAGATAGAAGGTCTAAAATGTTAAAACAGGAAAAGGGGGCTCAGTACAAGTTAAAACCATATAAGGGAAGAAAGTTGTTTTTTCACCAGGATAGGAGGAAATTTTTCTTCTAGCAAATCCCAGAGCACAAAAGAAACTAGCTCCAATCATCTGTCTAGGTTAGGAATCTTCAAGTTTTCTACAAAGAAGAACTGCTTTAAATTTCCCCAGAGTCTTAACATCACTCAGAGGAGGAGGGAAAAGGAGTACAGAAGAAAGAAGGAAAACAGCCTAGTGGTGCCATTAGTGCCCTGAGGCGTGGGAAGTCTCAGCGCAATACCAGACACGATTTCTGAGCCTGTACTGTGTGCCAGGCACAGTACAAAGCACTCACATACATCGTCTCATTTAGTCTTCACAAGAACTCTACCCCCACCCCCACCCTGGAGATTCTACTCTTAACTCCATGTTTCAGATGAAGAAATTGAAGTCTGAAGAGCTTATATAACTTTCCCAAAGCCACACAGCTCATAAATGGCAGAGCTATGATTCAAACCCAGTCCGGTATGACACCAAGGCTCAGGTTTTTCTGTCTCCTGGCTGCCACAGTCTCCCTCCCCTCTGAGAATCCCAGAAAGCCATGGCTTTACCAGGCTTAATACATGGTTTGGAAATCTACCAGGTATACCTTCAAGTTCTTTCAAGACTATGATCTGAGATTGCTGGTCAGAGTTTCAAAAATCTGGGTTTACCATTACAAAACAACTGGCAGTTGTTGTCTTTCTTTGGTAAAAACCTTCTGGAAAGCCAAAAATTGCTGTGCTATGGTCATTCCTTACCCAAGTCTGTATTTTAACATCCAGCTAATTGAGATGAGTGGAGACATCTGTAAGCTGATTTTAAAAGAGACAAATCTCTTTGGAGCATAAAAACAGCAGAAGCATTTACTGAGTGCTTGCTATGTGCTAAGCATTGCTCATCAATTCACGCAGCATCAAAGACTAACAAGCAGAGCACTAAGCCCTAGGAATACAAATGCATCAGAGGAGGAGCCTGCAGCTTCTCCAGGGGCCCACAGCTTGCAGGAAGCCAACCACACAGAGCAGTGAGAAGTGCGCCCCCTGCCTGTCGGGCACAGAGTACTGCAAGGGTGCCAAAGAGCACCCATGTGGATCCTGGAAGCCTCCTTAGAGGCAAGGTCTCCTCACAACACCTCAGGATGGAACCTGAGGGTCAGAAAATTTAAGTAATGCAAAGGGGCACAGCTCTGAGGTGGACTATGCTCAGGTTCGCCTCACTTCAGAGCCTTGCTCTTCGCATCACTTGCTGTGGCCTCACAGGAAAATATGCTCCTTAAAGCTTCTGTCACAGGATTACCTTTATCTTACAGGGCAAACACTAAACAAAAACCTACACTAACTTCTAGGTTCTCAGTAGAGTCATATTGACATGACTCTTATTTAATACCTAACAGTCATCAAAGCATTTTCATGTTCACATTCACATTTTGAGCCTAATAACCATCCTGTAAAGAACAAAGATATTATATGGTGCTCTTCTTTGCATGTAAGAAAACTGAGGCCCAGGAAGGGGAAGCAACTTGCACAAGTTAAGGTTCAGAGCTCAGTCTGGGGGCCCTTGAATGTCTAACTCCCAGTCCAGCCAATCTCCAAGCCACAGAACGTTAGCTTATCATACCTGCTTGAGTTTTTCCTTTCTTGGTATCTCAAACTACTTGCCTTACTCCAAAGATCAGTGAACAGTGTGGCAGATTTAGAATCTGGGGTCAGGTCTCTGTAGTCAATGTTTTGGTTTGGATGTTTTTTTCATGGGTCTCTTTCATTTGAAATGTTTCTTATCAGAAAAACGTCAGGCAGGGATATCGGAGAGTTTGTCAGCAAGAGATGAAAAGATCAGAAGTAGGAGTGATGTCACCAAGATGGCAGAGTAGGAAACCCCAGCCTCTGTCCCTCACAAAGATCAATAGGGAGCTATCCATGAACAAAAACAGCTCTGGGGGAGCTCTGGAGTCCACTTAAGAAATTTCAGCAACATACTGGAACAAAAAAATTTGAGAATAATCACACAAAAAGTGAAGGAAGAACAGCTTCGACTTGCCTGCATCATCCCATTCCCCAAGCCAGCATTGCTCAGTACCAAAAGGGAACCGTTCAGCTAGCAAGAGTTCCTTTTGTTGAGAAAGGAAGAGTGGAGTGAGCATCTAGCTTCCCCAGCACCACATGAAGGATCTGTTTCCATTTCACTCCACCCAGAGATCAGCAAAAGCTTAGATGTACAGAGAAGACTAGGAACAAGGAAGAAGAGCAGGGGCTACCATTATCCACCATGCAGCAGGAGCATCTGCGCTTCCTAGTGACCTGCTCTGCAGACAACCCCAGCGCTTTTACCACTGAAGAGACCAATGACCAGCGCATGGACCACCTGTGGATTTCACTGGATTTCACCCTACAGGTATTCGTGTTTGCTGATGCCAGCCACCTGAGTGCCTCCCTACTTCTTCAACCAGAGCCCGGGAACTGCACAGGAAGCCAGCCCCGGCCTCTGCAGCTGTGCTAGTGCAAGAAGCCAGCCTAGACCCCTGCAGCTGACACCCACCACCGTGCACATGCTCAGGGCTAGCCCCTCCAGCCATCCATCTGCACACCCCCAACCCAACCCTCATCCATGGCCTCTACTGTTGTGCACACAACCAAAGGGAGACTGTGCAGCCATGAGAGAACATGACAAATTGTAAATGGATTAAAGTTTCCAATCAAAAGGCACAGACTGGTTGAATGGGTGAAAAAACAAGACCAACTCTATGCTGCCTACAAGAGACTCACTTTAGCTTTAAGGACACATAGGCTTAAAGTGAAGGAATCAAAAAGATATTCCATGCAAATGGAAACAAAAAGAGAGAAATGGTAGCTTATATCAGACAAAACAGACTTTACGTGAAAAACTGTAACAAGAGAAAAAGAAGATCATTATTTAATGATAAAGGGGTCACTTCATCAAGAGGATGTAACAATTGTAAATATATATGCACTGAACATAGGAGCACCTAAATATATTTAGCACATACTAACAGATCTAAAGACAATACAATAAAAGTAATGGACTTCAATACCCCACTGTCAACAATGGATAGGTCATCTAGACTAGAAATCAATAAGGAAACACTGGACTTAAATAACACTTTAGATCAAATGAACTTAACAGACATATATAGAACATTCCACCCAATAGCAGCAGAAAACACACTCTTTTCAAGCACACATGGAACATTCTTCACAATAGATCATGTTTTAGGTCACAAAAAAAGTCTCAGCAAATTTTAAAAGACTGAAATTATACCAAGAACCTTTTCTGACCACAACAGTAAGAAACTAGAAATCAATAACAGGAGGAAAACTAGAAAATACACAATATGTAGAAATTAAAAAACACACTCTTGACCAACCAATTGGTCAAAGAGGAAACTAAAAGGGAAATCAAAAAATATATTGAAACAAATGGAAATGCAAACACAACATACCAAAACCTACAGAACATGGCAAAAGCAGTTCTAAGAGGGAAGTGATAGTGATAGCTTATCACTTTATAGTAATAAGCACCCACATTAACAAAAAAGAAAGATCTCAAATAAACAAGCTAACTTTACACCTCAAGGAACTAGAACAACAAGAACAAATTAAGCCCAAAGTGAAGAAGGAAGGAGATAGTAAAGATCAGAGTAAAAATAAATAGACAACAGAAAAACAACAGAAAAGATCAGTGAAACTAATAGTTGGTTTTCTGAAAATATAAAGAAAATTGACAAACTTTTAGCTAGATTTATCAAGGAAAAAAAAAGGGAGCAGATCCAGATAAATAAAACTGTAAATAAAAAGGAGACATCCTAACTGATATGACAGAAATCCAAAGGATTTTAGGCAGTTACTATGAACAAAAACCGTGAGACACTGATGAAATAAATTGAAGAAAACACAAATAAATGTAAAGATATCACATGCTCATGGACTGGAAGAATTAATATTGTTAAAATGTCCACACTACCCAAAGCCATCTATAGAGTCAATGTAATCCCTATCAAAATTCAAATGGCATTCTTCACAGAAATAGAAAAAACAACCCTAAAATTCATATGGAACCACACACACACCAAAAAACCCAAATAGCAAAGAAATTTTGAGAAAGAACAAAGCTGAAGACACCACATGGTCTGAGTGCAAACTATATTACAAAGCTATAGTAATCAAAACAGTATGGTACTGGCATAAAAAGCAGACATATACACCAACAGACCAAAATCAAGAGCCACAAATTAAACCCACACATATATGGTTAACTAATATTTGACAAGGAAACTAAGAAAACTCAATGGGGAAATAATGACAGTCTCTTCAATAAATGGTGCTGGGAAAACTGGATATCTGCACGCAGAAGAATAAAATTGGACTGCTATCTTACACTATTCACAACAAATTAAGTGGAAATGGATTAAGGATTTAAACATAAGATCTGAAATCATAAAACTCCTAGAAGAAAACATAGAGGAAAAGCTCCTTGACATCAGTCTTGGCAATGATTTCTTGGATATGACACCAAAAGCATAAACAAGAAAAGCAAAAGCCAACAAGTGGTACTACCTCAACCTGAAAAGCTTATACACAGCAAATGAAATAACAAAATGAAAAGGCAACCTAAGGAATGAGAGAAAATATTTGCAAACCATATACCTGACAAGAGGTTAATATCCACAATGTATAAGTAACTCATATAATTCAATAGCAAAGAAACAATCTGATTAAAAAATAATCAAGAGGGCTTCCCTGGTGGCGCAGTGATTGAGGGCCCGCCTGCCAATGCAGGGGTCACGGGTTGAAGCCCTGGTCCAGGAGGATCCCACATGCCGCAGAGCAGCTGGGCCCGTGCACCACGGCTGCTGAGCCTGCGCTCTGGAGCCCATGAGCCACAGCTGCTGAGCCCGCGTGCTACAACTGCTGAAGTCTGCACGCCTGGAGCCCGTGCTCCGCAACAGGGGAGGCCAACGTGGTGAGAGGCCCATGCACCGCGGCAAGGAGTGGTCCCCGCTCACCAAAGCTGGAGAGGGCCCATGAGCAGTAACGAAGACCCAACACAGTCAAAAATAAAAAAATAAAATAAATAAACTTATAAAAAAATAATAATAATCAAGAGGATTTGAATGGACATTTTTCCAAAGATGACAATTAAATGGCCAACAAGTACATGAAAAGGTGTTCAACATCACTACTCATCAGGTAAATGCAAATCAAAACCACAATGAGGGGCTTCCCTGGTGGCACAGTGGTTGAGAGTCCACCTGCCGATGCAGGGGACACAGGTTCGTGCCCCAGTCCAGGAAGATCCCACATGCCACGGAGCAGCTAGGCTGGTGAGCCATGGCCACTGAGCCTGCGTGTCCAGAGCCTGTGCTCCACAACAGGAGAGGCCACAGCAGTGAGGAGGCCCACATACCGCAAAAGAAAACAAAAACAAAAACAAAAACAACCACAATGAGATATCATTTCACACCTTAGTTAGAATGGCTATCATCAAAAAAACAAGAGATAACAAGTGTTGGTGAGGATGAGGAGAAAAGTGAACCCTGGTGCACTGTTGGTAGGAAGGCAAATTGGTGCAGGTACTATGGAAAACATATGGAGGTTCCTCAAAAATTAGAAGTAGAACTACCATATAATGTAGCAATCCCACTTCTGGGTATTTACCTTAAGATGAAATCACTATCTCAGAGAGGTATCTGCTCCCATGTTCACTGCAGCATTACAATAGCCAAGACATGGAAACAACCTAAGTGTCCACCAGTGGATAAATGGATTTTTACAATGTGTTTTACATACATACAATGGAATGTTACTCAGTTATTAAAAAAGAAGGAAATCCTGCCATTGTGACAACATGGATGGACCATGAGGGCATTATGCCAAGTGAAATGTCATACAGAAAAAGACAAATACTGTATAATCTCACTAACAGGTACAGTCTAAACCCTTGAGACTCACAGAAACAGCACACTGATGGCTACCAGTGGCTGAAGAGTGGGGGACATGGGGAGATGTTGGTCAAAGGGTACATAACTTTAAGTTATAAGATGAATAGGTTCAAGGGATCTAATGCATGGCATGATGACTAAAGTTAAATACTGTATTGTATACTTGAAACTTGCTATGAGAGTAGGGCTTTAATGATCTCATTACAACAACAACAAAACAGTAATTACATGAGATGGAGGGTGTGTTAACTAACCTTACTGTGGTAAAACATTTTGCAATATATATGTGTATCAAATAATCACACTGTACATCTTAAACCTACACAATGTTAAATATCAGTTATATCTCAATAAAGCTGGGGGAAAAAGAGATGAAGAGATCAAATAACAACATGTATTGCTGGCCCCAGATAACCACCTTCAACTTTCAATAGATCAGAATATTCTGAAGGGTAAGCAATGCTACATATTTTAGTAGCATTTTCACCTTTCTCTTAGCATCTTCCCACACATGATATAAAACTATGATGATGAAAAGGATGAAAACATTTTTGAGTGCTTACTATGTGTCAGGCATTGTTCTAAGGGCTTTACACATATTAACTCACTCAATCCTCACAGCCATCTTGGGAGATTGGTGCTATAATTATGCCCATTTCACAGATGAAGAAACTGAGGCAGAGAGCAACTAAGCACCTTGTCCAAGGTCACAAAGCCAGTAAGTGGCATAGCTGGCATCTCAAGCCAGGCCATCTGATTTCAGCAGTAAGGCTCTTTACAAGTACACCAGATATAGGCTGACTCTATATCCTATATCCTGCTGGTGCTTGGGACTGTCCCAGTGATAAATTCTACAGTCACCCTAGCTATACAACACTGTAAAAGCCATAACACTGGCAGTGAAGGGGAGCCATTTGTGAGTGGGGCTTCTTAGTGATCAAAATGGAGAGAAATCAGCTTATGAGCTGAGTGGTTTATATGTCACCAGGATAAAAGAACAGTCCAAGAGGATTCTTATGCAGAATGCCACAGCCCTGAAGGACAGAAGGGGAGTAGAGGAGAAAGATCATAAAAGTGTTCACCGAGAGATTTAGCACATAGGTGCTCCTTATTCACTTTGTCACACACCAAGTAATATGAGTTCTTCACTGATGACAAAGAGAATGTCTTTCTCCATCAGGCATTTAAGAAGTACCAGGAGTTATCAAGGCATACATGCCAGCTCACCGGATGGTGCCACGAACTGGAGAATACCATCTGTTTTGTTAAGGTTGACAGTCTGAAATTTCTGGTTAAACTCCAGATCTCCTTGTTGTGAAGGGCTTGATAACTTTTAGTCCATTACCTTCTGCTTACTGAGTCACAGAGCATATTATATCTCCCTCCAGAGCACACCAACAGCTGGGCCATGTTATAAGCTGTCTTTGTCTCATTCGGTATTAAATAATGGATTTGATAGGACCTTCCTTTTGAATCAGGGAAACTCAATTACAGACTTGCTGTTGTTTCAAATAAGTGGCCAACTCTGACATTCTGGCTCAAGAACACAAATCTGTTACTTTTTTGCCACTGGGGCTGTTCTGATGAGGGCTTGCTTTACAAGCGCATTGGACACATAACAACAAAGCATTTACTTCACATTTTAATTGCTCTTGGAAACATTCTAAATGGCACCAATGCAATTTTTACTTGAAAATGAAAGTGTTTGCTTCCCAGAGTAACTTAACTCTTCAAAGGAGGGCAGAAAAGACCACTTTTTGAAATCCCTTGAAAACTGAGAGCCTGTCTGTATTCAGGAGCTAACAAAGCTGTTTGAAAGTCAAGTGGGGACAGGCTGAGTCAGCAATACCAACTAAAAAGTCGCATTTCGGCTTTAATCCAATTCAACAAATGCATTTTCTGCTGTGTCAGAGACAGCCTTAAGAAGAATTTCTGGAACAACATGCTGAAAATTGTTCTCGATGAAAGCTACTTTTTGAAGGCACCATGAAATTACTAATTATGCTGAAGAGAGTCTTAAACATTTGAGCCTCTTGTGTATTTCATGCTGGGAAAGAGGGGTGAGTTCAGGTTGTGGTCTATGAGCAGCCACATGTCTGCCTGGCATCGGTCTGAAGGTGTGCCTGTGTGCGCCCAGCATGAAGTGGGGATGAGTGAATGAGTATGAAAAGAAGCTGTGAGTGGACTTTCCTGGTGGCACAGTGGTTAAGAATCTGCCTGCCAATGCAGGGGACACAAGTTCGATCCCTGGTCCAGGAAGATCCCACATGCCGTGGAGCAACTAAGCCTGTGCGCCACAACTACTGAGCCTGCGCTCTAGAGCCCACGAGCCACAACTAGAGAGCCCGTGCACCACAACTACTGAAGCCCGTGCGCCTAGAGCCCATGCTCCACAACAAGCGAAGCCACCACAATGAGAAGCCTGCGCACCCTAACAAAGAGTAGCCCCTGCTCGCCACAGCTAGAGAAGGCCTGCGTGCAGCAACGAAGATCTAACGCAGCCATAAATAAATTAATTTTTTTTAAAAAGCTGTGAAAAATGCTCATTTCCAGTTTTTTTCCAGTTACAATGTCAAACTGTCCTAGCCACTTCAAAATCAAGAGCTTCAGCTCTTTCCTAAATAACTGTAGCCAATCTCTTTAGAGAGGCAGGCAGCATGACATAGTATAAGAACACAGACTTTAGATCCAGAGAGCTCTGGGCTCAAACCCCACACACTTGCTGTGGGACCTTTGACAAGTTAACCTCTCTGTTCTTTAGGTTTTTTATTTCTAAATGGGAATAATAAGCTCAATCTTTCTGAATTTTTAAATGAAACAATGAAACTTCAGAGGAAGCTACCCCAAGTATAGTGTTTGGAGGCATTCCAAAAAGTGAAATGACTTTTATTACTATCATGACTTTTATGCCACTTCAAAGGTGTGTTAGAGACATCACAAAGGCCTTTCATATATTCTCTAGGGAACCTGTAATTTGAATACGTAAAAAGTGAAACTAGTATCAGTTTCCTAAGACTAGATAATAAATGCAGAGGACAATAAACTGCTAAGTTTATGCACTTAAAAGAAGAGAGAGTGTGATATCTTAGTGATTTTCTTGTCCAGAAGTAATAAATATTACGGTTCTTCAAACCTGCACAAAAGGCCTCATTTTAGCCACGCTTTGTAAACTTCTTAGATAAAGATCCAAAAAGGTTAATATATTATTTAGTTTGCCTGCTACTCAGACTGCCTCATTTAGCTATAGGGCAAAGAACTATGTAAAAGAAAGAGAACTATCTGCTCAATTCAGTATCCCTACTAGCTGTAAGGAGTAAAATTAAAATGGCGTCATAAAACCTAATCACCACCTGCTGGTTTAACTATTTCTCAAGCTGATTACATTTTTGGTTCATTTAAAAGACTTTAGGACTCACATTCCAGCTTCCATATACATCGTTTTTCCATGAAACTCCAGTTGTTAGTTCCTGGCATTTCCCACAGGGCTCAGCTCTTGTCGCCCTTCGTCTACTCAAGATACATGTATGGCGTGGCCACTTATCAGCCACTAGGAAATAAGGCCACAAAAAAGCAAAGAAACATATCCTGTCCATTCTTGGCATTTATGATCTAGTTGGTAAACAATTATGATACTTAATAAGTGCCATATACAAAATGTTAGGGAACACAGATGAACACTAAATTTCCTGGAAGAGCCTGAGAGGCTTAAGAGTAATGTGACATTTGACTGAAGTATGGACAAATAAGCAAGACTTCAAAGGCTTAACAGAAGGAGAAAGATTAGTCAGAGCAGAAGAAATGGCATGAGGAAAGGCATGGAGGAGTGACAGAGCGCAAACGTTTGGAGAACAGTGAGAGTGAGGGGTGAGGGGGCAGAAAACGGCGTTAGTAACATAAATTGGGACCAGTTCCTTAGAGAAGTTTTCTGACACCCCCACCTCAATTAAAATTACACCCAATGTAATAATTTCTGAAATCAGTAAGTACTTCTTCTCCTTTAAGCACTTAAATTTATCTACCATACAGCCACTGGCAATAGTTTTTGGCCCATAGTAGGCGCTCAATAAATACTTTTTGAATGTTCAGCGTTGTTGAAAAATATATATGCCAGGTGTAAATGGAAAACCTCAGTTTTTTCCATCCTGTGTAGGGAAAAACCCAGTTCCTCCCTACGGTGTCCCCCCTCTGAGACTCCTTTACTACTCACACAGAACAATTCACTTCCAACACTTCTGGTTACCAAGTATGATGGGAGGGGGGGTTTCCCCACAACAACAAGAGAGTCTCAGACACCAGCTGGATGTCCTACAATTCAATTCAATTCTGACCCTGTCTACCCAGAGCTGGCATCAGATCCCACAGGTACAGGCTCAGTCTCATAAGACCAGCCCCCCACCCCTACTTCAGATGCCGGTCCCAAGCTCTGTGCTTCTGACCAACTGGCCATAGATTGGAGGTTCCCACAATCTCCTCCTCAGGTTTGATTAACTTGCTAGAGCAGCTCACAGAACTCAGAGAAACAGTTACTTACAAATACCAGTTTATTAAGGGACATGATAAAGGATATAGATGAACATCCAGATGAAGAGATACATAGGGAGAGGCTTGGAAGGATCCTGAGTGCAGGAGCTTTTCCATAGGAGTCTCTGTGGCATTGGGGTGCATAATGTTTCTGGTGTGCATGTGTTCCCCAACCTGAAAGCTCTTTGAACTCCCTACTATTGGGATTTTATAGGCTTCTTCATGGAGGTGTGATCAGTTATTAACTCCATTTCCAGTCCCTCTCCTATCTCTGGAGGATGGGGAGGGCAGGACTGAAAATTCCAAGCTTCTAATCATGGCTTGGTCTTTCTGCTCCCACATAGGAGCCCACCCAGAGTTGCCTCATTAGAACAAAAGATGCTCCTAGTGCTCTTATTCCTTAGGAAATTACAAGGGCTTTAGGCACTCTGTGCCAGGAACTGGGGGCAGAGACCAATATACATATTTTCTATTGTCTCACACCAGGCCAAGGATTTTGGACTTCATCCTGAAGGTAATGGGGAACCACTGCAGGGTTTTAAGCATATAAATGATTGAGTATAGATAAGATTGAGCACTTGGGGTTTTGAGAAGGTTACCTTGGAAGCCATGTGGAAAATGAACTGAAGGAGAAGCTGGGAGACCAGTATGGCGGGATCTGTTGCAATGATCCAGGCAAGAGTTGATGGAAGGCTGAAAACACAGCTGGGCAGATACAACAGAACTTGTTTGGAGAGGCAGAATTCTCAGGACTTTTGACCAACTAGATCTGGGCTACGAGGGAAGGAGGCAGGCGTCCCAGGCTAACTTTGAGATTTCTAGGTGGGGCACTGAGTTTGTGCTGCCATTCTCAGAAATAGGGAATACACAACATGAAATCACAGACTTAGAGAGAGGCCTATTTGGAGCAGATGGAGCTGTCTAGGAAGCAGGAATAGAAAGACATTCAGATGGAAGTAAGGTCTGGGTTTGGGGAATTGGTGTATGGTGGTAAAAGCCATGGGCATGGATAGGATCAAGAAAGGCATACCATTCCAATTCTACTCTGCCCTCAGGATGCAATGTGTTTTTAAAAGTAAACCTTTAGTTCAAGTATAATATATAGTCAGAAAGGTATAAAATTTTAAGCATACAACAAATTTTCAAAAGTGAGCACAGCCATGTAACTACCACCCAGATCAAGAAGTAGAACATTATCAGAATCCCTGCAATGAATTTACCATCAGACACATTTACTGCCAATACTGTATTGGTGGCTTAGAGACCTGGAATCAACACCTGTAACAATAAGCTGTCTTTAAACAGAACTCACCATGAAGAAGAACAACAGAGGTGATCTGAATGTCTAAGAGACCTGGTTCTAATGTTCTACTTTTTCCACTGTTATTTGATTTTCTCAAAAAATTAGTCAAAAGTAAATTCCTCCAGAGTCACCTCAAAACAGATGGTTTCCTTAAAGAATGAACATGAGACTAAAAGCACAGCCAAATGATTCCAGAAGACCCCCCCAAAGCTCATTGCAGTCACATGGCATAGGTCCAATATGAAGTGTCCAGCACAGATGGCAGGACCCAGGGTCACATCTGCACCCACCATTGTTGGCAAAGCAAATGGCTACACAGGAGCTGCTACAGATGGAAAGACTTAGGGACGGGCAGGTGTGGGAGGTGCCAGTGCCAGGTATGGGTGGCAGAAGCCGAAGACTAACATCATTGCGAGGCTCCCCTGCTCACTGCATGGTGCCAGGCAGCACTGCTCACAGGAAACAGCCACACAAGAAGAGCTGAAGGTAGAGTGAATGCCAAAGTGGCAATACCCCCAGAAGGCCCACCTAAGTCTGGGAAAACAGAATGGTGTTCGGAAATCAACATTCTCCAAAGTGATCCCTCAAATGTTCCCTTCTGAAGTCCTAACAGAAGTGTTATCAATGCTCAGGACTGGGCTGCCTAATGGGAAATGCCCCCATGGGGGCCTTTTGACTCATACACCTATTCAGCCTCACATGTTCATAATCATTTGTGTAAAGAAGAAAAAACCTCCAAGCACTAATTAGAAAGACAGAGCTGTTATATTTTCCTCCTGATCACCTTAACTTCTTTATTCAGTTCTTGAAGACTCAGCTATTAAAAGAAATTAAGTAATTCATCAAGCCCATTTCAATTACCTGCTGCTGATAACATCAGATTACAATTAGCAACTACAAATGAACCAAGTGCCAACTGCCAAGCTGAAACATAAGCTAATTTACTGCTAGACTCTGCCTGCTGGAGACAGAACTCTGGGACCTGGCAGTAAGCATCCACTTCATTATTCCAACAAGAGTTTTGCAGCCTCTCCTGCAACCATCCAAAGTGCAGCTCTGACCAAGATTTACTGCTCTGTCTGCCGCTGCTCACATGTTTACAAATGCGCTGTATCTGTAAGCAAATCACAGCTCCTTTTAAATAGCAATGTCTAGACAAGCAGGGTGACAAATCTTGACCTAAAGGAGAGAATAAATATTATTAATATTTATTAGGTACTGATAGGTGTGGGGCACAGCACAGGATGTGCATGTCACAACGGTAATGAGGGTCTGAATCATTTTCTGTGAGTCCTCTGGTGCTTGATCAGAAAAATCTCCTGCTTTGGTTGATGCTCTCCATTTTTCATTTCTCCTTTCAAACAGGGAAAGTACATTCTTGCTACTTTCTTTTAGATGTCTAGAAAAATCTGTTTCAAGCTCTGGGACACATTTTTCCCCTTTTCATGACCCGAACAGGAACTGCTTTGAAAGAAAAGCAGAGGTGTGTGGTTTGGCTTTCTGTATTGTGGACATTATTAGACTTTGACAATCTGTGTAGTCTCGTCTATGCTTCTCAAGCAGAAGAACTAACAGTTCAATAAACGTGTGGGGTTCAGAGGGGGCCTGTGGGCTGTCGTAGAAGACAGCACGCAGACCAGGGTTTGGATCTTGCCTCTGCTGCTTATAAACTGTATGATTCTGGGCCAGTACCTTTACTTCTGTGCCTACCACATAGTTTTGTAATGGGGATGAAATGAAATAATGTATGCACAGTATCTAGCTCAGTGCAAGTAATCAACAGAAAATAGATTCTCTAGGAGAAGAAGAGAAAGGGCTGTTCCATCCTGACAGGGCCTGTACTTCTCTGGGAGCACTGGCTGTCTTGTACATGGGCACAAGCAGGGACCACTGTTGCAAGGTGGCCTAGAGCCCTTCCAGTGGTGTTTCTTCTTTCTCATCTTCCTGTATATGGAGGGTGGGGGTGGGTGCAGAAGAAACATCTTTGGCTTTTAGCCCTAGGCTGAGTGATCTCAGCACGGCTCCCACTGGAATCTACCATCCTAGTGGGAATGTTTCCTCATGGCAGGATCTGTGGACATGGAATCAGAGACCTGAAGTCTAACCTCAACTCTGCCTCTACAACCCTGGGTGAGTTACAGACATTCGTTAATCTCTGGATCCTCGTCAGTGAAAAGGAATAATAATACTTTAACTCATAGCATACTTGTTTGCTATTAGAAAGGCAAACAAGTACCATAAGACACAAATATAATGGAACTGCATTGCTGAAGCAAGAATTTCTATGTGAGGTCTCATGGACTCTTCAACTTCTTGAATGGTTATTCTGAACATGGTTCCATAATCACACTGTGGATTTTCAAAGAAAAACACCTAATTAGTGTAAATTAAATACTACCTACAATTATTATTAACATTTTACTCATAAAGCTAGACCTCTCTCCACCTAAAGAAAACCCAACATATAAAAATTGAAATGTGAAAAACAGGTAAAAGAGAGTGACTGCCATATTATAAAATACTTTTCTCTTACAAAAGAAATTTATTATAAGATTTTTTCAGGATACTGTGTTTTACATGTGTTCACAGTATTTATTGAATATTTAATTCATAAAATGTAATCAGGAATACTATATAATTAAGGTGCAACGTGTGTTTGTTATGTATACAACATGTAATACTGTTCCACCTTTCCTTGGGAATTCAAAGTTTTCTGATTTAGATTGCCAGAATTTAATTTTTAAATATAATTTTTATAAAAGTTACTTAGGTGATATTTCTTAAATCCTAGAATTAGAACAGCTGAGAGTCACCATTTCTGGTGACTATCATTTTGCTGCACTATAAATAAGAGGAATGATGTATACCCACCAGAGTTGCTACCGAACGTTTACTTCAACACATGACTACCAGGTTCGTTTGAAAACATGGAAAAAAAAAAAGCCAAGCATCATTTTATGAGATCTTAATACATCTTTTATGCTACAGGTCTCTTGAAATTAAATGGGTCAAGATTTTTTTTAACCTACCTGGGCTGTGATTTTCTCATATGTAAAATTAATTAATACTCTTGACCTCATAGGTTTGTGGAGATGATTAAATATGAAAATGAATATAAATATGTGACACAGAGCAGGTCTCAATATATGCTTGTTAAATGAAAAACCATAAGCTCCATGGGGATGGGAACTATGTCAGTTTTATTCATAAAATGTAGCACAGTGCCTATCACATAAATAATGTTCAATAAATATTTGTTGAGCAAATGAATGATTAAGTGAACAAATGAATTAATGAACACTAGTCCCACACTGCTATATTTAAAATACATAACCAACAAGGACCTACGGTATAGAACAGGGAACTCTGCTAAATATTTTGTAATAACCTAAATGGGAAAAGAACTTGAAAAAGAATAGATACATGAATATGTATAACTGAATCACTTTGCTGTACACCTGAAACTAACACAACATTGTTAATCAACTATACTCCAATATAAAATAAAATAATTTAAAAAAACACTAGTCCCATTTCCCTTTCTTTCCCAAAAAAGCTACTTTGTAGATAGCAAATGTCTTTTTGACTAAAAAGGTACAGATATTTTAAAATTTGAATTATTTTCCATAGATAGATTATTAGATATTTCACCCTAGGCCTTGGTGGGAAGCACTTTCCATCTCTCATGTTTGACCCAATACTAGAAACAGAACAGCTCTTACACTGCTGTACATGGGAAGTGGCTCCTCCAATGTGTTCACTTTTGTAGGTATTCTAGGGACATGGTGGCAAGCTAAGTGCTCACCATCATCCGGAAAGAGAAAGAAAGAAAAGGAAGGGAAGGAGGGAGGGAGGAAGAAAGGGAAAGAGAGGGAGAAAGAAAGTGAGAGAGAGTGCAAGAGAGCAAGTAGGAAAGAAAGAAGGAGGGAGAGAGGGAGGGAAGGAAGGGAGGGAGGAAGGAAGGGAGGGAGGGAGGAAGGAAGGAAGGAACAAAGGAAAGAAAGAAGGGAGGGAGGGAGGGAGGGAGGAAGGAAGGAAGAGGCTATCCTTCTAATTATCTCCCGTCTCATTTTCCTAATTGCAGTTTATCTCAAAGTAAAATGAGAGGCATTTCTGCCTGCCTCCCCAGTGAATGAGAAGATCTGGGATGATCAGAGCGAGAGCACTTTAACTGAGGCTTTACTCTAGTGACCTACTTTGCAGCCTGAGATTTGACTCCAAACTGCCTAAATCAGAACCATAAAGAAGGCTACCAAAAAACCAGAGGCTACAGAAACACTGTCATGCAACTACAGTTGTTTTGAGCATAAAAGAAAAGATGGACATTTTCCAAGCCAAAATTTGCATTAGCATTATTTTCACAAGTAAGACATACTTAGAAAACATCTAGGCTATTCTTTGTTGTTCATAAGAAATCTAAAGAGTCTAAATCATTTCTACGTGTTTTATTTTAAAGCATCTAAAAGGTGGATAGTAAATATTAGTATATGCTGATCACCAAAGGATAAAGATTTCTCATCATCTCTACCTTCTCTTTTTCTCCATCTCCATAAGTTCTATCCACTACCCCTCAGATGTGCACAGAAAGCTTCTAATGTCAAAAAACCTTCTTAGTGACTCAAATCTCATTCTCCCTGGCTTCTCTGATTTAAGTGATAAGCCCTCCACATCCTGAAGCTCTCTTCTCCCTGAACTCTACCTGGGTCACCTCCACCCTCTGTGATCATGACTCAGTCTCCCTGACTGGCTTTCCTCCCTTATCTCATAGATGTCATTAGGATGATGCCATCTTAATACTTGTTTCCAATTCTATTTGCTCATGTTACATTGCGAGAAACACATACTGGGCATGTACAAAACAAACTTACCACGTTTGATAAAGAACTACTTTGGGGAAGTTCCTCCTCTCAGCTTTCCTGTTTCTTTCCAAAGGCACCACTGTTCTTCCAATCACTGGGGCACAACATCTTGGCATAAGCTTTGACTCATTCAATCTAACCATATAAACACTGAGTACTCACTGTGTCTAAGGGGTTATACTCAGAGATACAGAGACTGTGGAGTAGAATAGTGTTTACACTTCTATTGAGTTTTAATCCAGTGGAGGTAACTATACAAGTACACCAATAACCATATTTTATGATTGAATAGAAACAGAATAAGAGAAATTTTAAAAGTGGACTCAGGACTCAGACAAGGTAAAGAACTTGCTATCAAGAGAAGCTTCAAGAAGTGAATAGTTTAAAAAAAAAAAGTGAATAGTACTTGGGATAATCCTAAAAAGATGGGTAAACTTTAGATAAGCAAGATAGGGACAGAGAAGTTCTTCTAAGCAGAAGAAATAGCTTGAGAAAATACATTAAAGCAAGAAGTATAGCCAGTGTGGCTAAATTAGGGAAGATGGAAAAATACAGTTTTAGGTAAAGAGTATGTATAGAGGAGTAGTAGAATTAAAGAATGGAAATCAAGATAGTCCCCATTTTAAGGTACAGTTTAGGAAGGTCAGTCTACTATTGGTGTGTGGGATGGAGGAGACATGGGAGGGAGGGAATGGTAGCAAGGAAAACCCAACTAGTTGGTTATTGCAACAGACTGGGCAACAAGGAAGGAGCAAGGGAAGGAAAAAACCTTAATGAGAATACTTACTTGACAACTGTTAGATTGAGTGTCAACTGAAAAAAAAGGGGGATAGGGTAAGAAATCAATGATGACTTTAGATTTCTAAGTCAGGACTGTATAATGGGCTGAATGATCCTCCCGCTCCCCGGTCCCCAATCTCTGCATTCTAATCCCAGGAACCTGTGAATGTTACTTTACGTGACAAAAGGGATTTTGGAGGTGTGATTAAACTGTGGATCTTGGGAAGATTATTCTGGATTACTCAAGTGTGCTTGATGTAATCACAACAGTCTTCTTTTTTTTTAAGAGGGATACAAGAGGAGTTAGGACAGAAGAGAAGGCAATGTGATGACTCAGAAGCAGAGATTGGAGTGATGCACTCTGGAGTTGGAGGAAGAGGCCGCAAGCCAAGGAATACAGGCAGCCATTAGAAGCTGATTCTCCCCTAGAGCCAAGAAACCAGGCTTGTTGACATTGACCTTAGCCTGGTGAAACTGATTTCACACTCCTGATCTCCAGAACTGTAAGAGAAAACATTTGTGTTATTTGAAGCCACTAAGTTCATGGCAATTTGTTACAGCAGCAATAGTGAATTAATAGAGATAACTACAAGAATGGGCCTGTCATCAACAGAATAAGGAAAGCTAGGAGAAGCAGTTAATTTAGGAAAAAGATATTTCACATTTCAACTCACAAACTTGGACTGATCAGCATGAAAATCAGACGAAGCATCTACTAGGCATACGAAAATGTGAAAATGATCTCAGGCAGGAGGTCAGAGCTGGTGAATATAGATTTAGAAACAATGGACATTGAAGCAGTAGTTGAAGGTATAGTGGTAAAAATGATAGAGAGATACAAAGAAAGAATGGGAAAGAATCAAGGAACAAAATACAAGAACTCCCACATTTAACAAGTGGCAATACAATGGAAAAGAGCCATTAAAAATAATGTAGGGAAACTGAATAATGACACAGAGGGAAGCCTAAGAGGGAAGGTGGAATAAAAAAAGCAGGTGGCAGAAAAGCACATATATTATGATCCAAGTTTTTATAAAAGGAACAATCTGTACACACATGTGTATATTTACATATATGATTATACTACCATGTGTTTCTGTGCAGAGTAAAAAGGTCTGGAAAGAGTCTAACCAAATTGTTAACAGTACTTAACTCTGAAGAGTGGGACATGGGAAGGTATGCAAGGGGGTGGACTGAGGTGGACCTCCTTTTTCTACTTTATACACTTTCATACCATAAGAATTTTTACCAAAGTAAGTACTGTTTTTGTAACTTTTAAAATTGTTCATTTTTTAAAAAGAAGGATAAGAAAAGCCACTGAAGATGGTACAGAAAGAGCAGCCAAGAAGAAAATCAGGACAGTGGTGCTTCACAGAAACTAGAGGAGGAGAGAATTTCAAGGAAAACTTAGTAAAGGCTGCCAAATGTTGCATACTGATTAGGGAAATTTAGAACTGTCAAGAGATCTCTCAACTGAGCCATCTGGAGATCACTGTTGATCTTTTTCAGGGGACAAAAGGTGCAAATCAAATTGCAATGGGTTAAAGATGGATAGGAGGAGTTCCACTTCCAGTAATGGAGAAGTACCTCCTTTCAGAGCCACCCTCCTATAGATAACAACTATAAAGTCTGACAGGGGGCAGGGCAGGAGGGCTGGCATGGAGGGGGCAGGAGGCCAGCATGGAGGAAGCAGGGGGAGGAATTTATCTAAAAACACTGGAGTGCAACCAAAAGCAGTGAGAAACTGTAGGGAGGATGGAGTTGACTCTTTGCAGAAGGGAAAGGCATTGGGTAAGTTTCCCATTTTGAAATGCCAGAGGACATTTTGCAGGGGCAGGGACCAGAGGGCAAACCCCATTAGTGCCGTGTGGTGAGGCTAAAACTCAGGTAGAAACACACCATCTTTCTGGCTTGAAGAACCAAAGGAAAAATCCCAGAGAGAGCCACAGTGGAGAGCCTTGGATTTGTAATTCTACACAAATCTCTGTTTAACTCATGAAATATGCATGTGCAAGGCCAAATCTAAGCAAGCTGAAAGACCTGAACAGAGATTTCAGCTGCTGCCCAACACAGGGAAGACAGAATTTGGAGCTTGAATTAAGTCAAGTTAACTGGTAAAACAACTACAACAAAAATCAATACTATTAAGAGAAATATATCAGAGTCCAGAGTCTCTATAAAGTATCACTGACAATGTTGGATATAATCCCTTTTCAAAGAGTACATTAAAATGTGATTAACAACTCAAAACAAAAGGCAATCAATGCACAACTCTGTGACTATACTACAAACCAATGAATTACACACCTTAAATGTATAAATAGTATACTATGTGAATTATATCTCAATCAAGCTGTTAAAAAAATAACAACATCAACAACAGGCAATCAATAGGGTCTAACACTGAGATGACCCACATGGAATGAGCAGACAAGGTTTTATAAGCTTTTGTAATAACTAGGGCCAGTTATGTGAAAGAAAATATACATGTAATGAATAAACACATAAATCTTAGCAGGAAAACTGAAATGTTAATTAAAAGAGCCAAATGGAAATTCTAGAGCTAAAAATATAATATATATCTAAATTTTAAAATGCACCAATGCAGTAAAGAATTAACCTTGCCCAGAGAGGTCCAGCCTTTGCCCCTGGCTCTGGGAGATAATCTTGAAGCCCTCAGAATGCCCAGCCTAAGAGTCTTTGTTTACCTGAGGGTGTTGACCATGCCAGAGAGTCGATGCTAACAGTATGATTTACAGTGGGGGCTCTCAGCTCAACCTCCAGAGAGGCAGGAAACTAAGGTCACTCATGCAGGTGGTCAACCATATCTCTGTGACCAAGATCCAATAAAAACTTTGGAAAAGAAAGCTCAAGGGAGTCTCTGTGCATACTGTCACGTATTGCTGCTTGGAAGAGTTAGCACCATCCATGACACAACTGGAAGTTTTGTGCTTACAATTCTCCTGAACTCTAACCCATGTGCCTCTTCCCTTGGCTGATTTTAATCTGTATGCTTTCACTGTAATAGACCATAACCATGAGTATAACAATAACTTCCAGTGAATTCTGTGAGTCCTCCTAGTTACTGAACCTGAGGGTGACCCTTGCTTGCTGTTGATGTCAGAAGTGAGAGTAGTCTTGGGGAATCCCAAACTCTGCATCACCAGATAGGTTTAACAGAAGATTGGAGATAACAGAAGAGTTAGTGAACTTGAAGAAAGATTAACAGAAATTTTCAAATCTGAAGAATACAGAGAAAAAAATTAAAAACATGAACAGAGCCTCAGCAATATATAGGACAAAATCAAAAGACCCAAAGTAATGCAGAGACATAAACAGAGGAGAGAGGGAGTGAACAAAAAGAAGTATTTTTAAAATAATAAGTAAAAATTCCCTAAATTCAGACAAAGATATATATGTGCTGATTCAAAAGCTCAAAGAACCATAGGAAGGAAAAAATACAAAGAAAGCCACATTTAGGCATATCATAAACTGCTGAAAACAAAATTTAGAAGAAATCTTGTGAACTGTCAAGAAAAAATTAGCATATACCATACAGATTATTAATTCCACTGACTTCTTATCAGAAATAATGGGGGCCAAAAGACACTGGAAAGACTACTTTAAGCCACTGAAAGATTAAAAAAAAAAATCTACCAACCTAGAATTCTGTATCTAGCAAAAAATATCCTTCAAGAATGAGGTGAGGGCTTCCCTGGTGGCGCAGTGGTTGAGAGTCCACCTGCCGATGCAGGGGACACGGGTTCGAGCCCCAGTCTGAGAAGATCCCACATGCCGCTGAGCGGCTGGGCCTGTGAGCCATGGCCGCTGAGCCTGCGCGTCCGGAGCCTGTGCTCCACAACGGGAGAGGCCACAACAGTGAGAGGCCCGTGTACCGCAAAAAAAAAAAAAAAAAAAAAGAATGAGGTGAAATAAACACATTTTAAAGTAAACAAAATGAGAATTCATCACTAGCAGACCTGCATTACAAGAAATGCTACATGAAGCTCTTTAGGCTGAAGGGAAATAATACCAGATGGAAACTCATATCTTCAAGAGTGAATGCAAGTACAAGAAATGATAAATAAGTGGATAAACAGAAAACATTATTTTTCCTCTTAATTATTTAAAATGATAATATAAAATAGAACAACTAACATTGTACTGTGGAGTTTAAAAAGAATATAGGTGTAGTTATAAATGTGACAACTACAGCATAAAGTATAGGGAGTAGGGAGTAAGTGGACCTACAAGGTCATAATGTACTTATATTTTACAGGAAGTGGTACAATGGTAGCTCAAAGTAAACCATGAAAAGTTAAGGATATATAATGCCATCCTTAGAGCAACCATTAAAAAATAATGCAAAGATAGAGCTAAAAAGCAAATAGACAAGTTAAAATAAAATCTATATGATTAAACTAACCCATAGACAGCAGGAAAGGAAGAACAGAGAACAAAATATAAACGGGACAAGCAGAAAACCAACAGTAAAATAACAGATCTAAATCTAACAAAACCAATAATTATATTAACTGTTAAATGATGAAATTCTCTAATTAAAAGGCCATTATTGTGAAAATCAAAAAGAAGCAAGACCTAGCTAGATGTTATCTGCAGTTGACAAACTAAAGACACCGAGGAATAGAAAGTAAAGACAGAAAAAAAAATGGAAAACACAAAAAGTAAGCATAAGAAGGTAGGAGTGGATATATTTGTATCAGATCAAGTAGTTCAAGAAAAAAAGACATGACCAATGATAAAAAAGGACATTTCATAATGATAAAAGGGCCAATCTGTCAGAAAGACAAAAACGATCATAAATGAATATTTGCCCAAAGAGAAAGCTTCAAAGTACATGAAGCCATGTTTCACAGAATTAAATGGAAAAACAGACAAGTCCACACTAACAGTTGTAGATTTTAACAACTTCCTTCTTAGCAACTGACAAAACATATAGACAAAGAAATCAAAAAAGACAAAGATGATCTGAACAACACCATCAACTACCTAGACCTAAACAACATCTGTAGAGACACCTACTGCAATCCTACAAAGTATGTTCTCTGACTGCAATAGAAGTAAACTAGAATTTGATAACAATAAAGTTTCTAGGAAAATCCCAAATGTTTTAAATTAAACATCACTTCTAAACAACACGGGGGTTAAAGGGAAATCACAGACAATTTTAGAAAATATTTTAAACCCAATGAAGGTAAAAACATAATACATCAAAAATTATTAGATGCAGCTAAAGCAGTGTTTAGAGGAAATTATATATTTTTTAATGCTTGTATTAGAAATTTTAAAAGTCTAAAATCAGTGACCTAAGTTTCAACCTTGAGAGGCTAGAAAGAGGACCCAAAGAAAGCAGCAGGAAGAAAATGATAAAAATGAGACCAGAAAAATGAAATTAAAAAATAGACAAGCAATAGAAAAAACTTAACAAAAGCAAAAGTTGGTTCTTTAAAAAGATCAAGAAAATTGATAAATTTCTAGCTAGAATGATGCAGAAAAGGGGGAGGGGGTTAGTACAGGTACAAAACACAAACTACCAATAACAGAAATGAAATAGGACATATCACTATATATCTTATAAGCATTAAAAGGAAAGTAAGTATTATAAACAACTTTATGCCAATAAATTCAACAATTTAGATGAAATGAACGAAGTCTTTGGAAAATAAATACAACTAATCAAAATGATAGATTTCTGACACAAAATGATAGAGAAAATATGAATTGTCCAATATGCACAGTCTTCTACACTCCAGGTTTCAAGCCCTCCAACCTATCCTATGTGCCACTGCTTGACTTGTCTTCCTTAAATATCTAGTCAATGTTCTCACTTCTACATTTCAAAACCTTCAGGAGTTCCTGTTCACTAACAATTCCTTGCCTAGTTTTCATAATAATCTTCTACCATCCTCTAGCACATTCCTGAAGGCTAATCATGCCACTATCCCTCAGATATGCCAAGCTATTGCATCAAATTCTTCTTTCACATACCCCTTGCCATCAATGCCATCCCATTTCTGACCAAATCTCAGCTATTCTTCAAGGTCCACCTGGGCGTCATCTCCCCCAAGAAGCTTTCCAGACTATTCCCAGCCCTCAGGGCCTCCCTTCTGGGAATTTCATGGCAACACAACATCATTAACACTGTTGTCCTATGTATTAATCTTATTTTCCCAACTAAATTATAAGCTCTTTGAGGGCAAGGATTTTTTTCAAACTTCTCTATCACGTAAGGCAATTATTCCAGGATTCAGCACATAGTAATGATTCAATAAATACTTGAAATCTGTTGAATGAATATATCATACCAAGAACTTATTTCTATGGTTTTTATCAGGCTCTCTAGATTCTCATTCTGATCTCAATACCATCTTCAGCATCATCTCCAGGGATTTGCCAGACTTTTTCTAACAACCATATTCACGAAACATATGGTTACAATAAGCAGAGGTAGAGGGGAGGGAGAAGTAGTGCTAAAATTATATAAAGAGAAATAGGGTTTTGTAGGTCACAAAGAAAAGGGGACTGACTTTTACAGTGCATTGCCACTAATATCTGCTAAGCATACACTAATAAGAATAAGGTCACCGTCTCCTTGTCCTCTCCCCCGGCTGAGTCCCTGTGGACATAACAAACCATGGGCTCCAGGCACAAGGATGAGTTCCGCTTATACTTCTGAACACATCTGTTCCTTTCATTCATTATGTACCAACATCTGTTTGGGTACCAAGAAAAGATAACAATATCTTCTAAAAAGTAGCCAGTTACTAATACTTATCACCTCTTACCATTCCACATAAATTCCCCCAAATCTATAAATATCTTAACTGTAACCAAGTACTATCAAAACATAGACTGCAAATCTATCTTATTTAAATTTTTCAAAAAATAATTTTACATTTACACTATAACTATCAACATCATTTGTGAATACACATACATTGAGGGGAAAAAGTACATTTCCTTTGGGGTTAAAGTCACCAAGTAAAGAACTTCCTCTAAACAAAAATCCTCTCAAATTCCCTTCCATTGATGACTTCCTAGCAAGCTTCCCTTTCATTTAAACCAAACATAGCTTTGTCTCTTCATTTCATCCCCCTTCTCTCTAATTAGATAAATCTGGTCGTTCTTCTCTCTAGACAGATTAAAAGGTTGGGGTGTTTTGTTTTTCCAGTATTTCAGAGTTCTAATCCTCAGAGCACTGTGATGACAGAAAAGATCCTGTGATTTAGAGCAGGCAGGCTCCAAGGAAATATATCTGAAGGAAATATAAAACACACACAATGAGGAGATTCTTTTGAATATAAACACACAGATTCCTGTAAAAGACAGTGGGGTACTCCAGCTATTTCCAGCCCTTGGCCCTGACCCTGGGTCCCGCAAGCAATCCTGTCCTTACCCAGATTGGAAGACGCTCGCCCCTCTGCAGCCCGGTCCTTGAGATCCTCAGCGATGCCCAGCTGCTGCTCATGGTACTGTTTAGCTCTCTCCAAATCCTGCATGCACCTGGCAGCATGGCCCAGGCCAGCATAGGCCCGCATCTCAATGGCCTTCTCCACCAACTCCTGAGCCAGCTCCAGCACATAGTTGTGGTAAGACATGGCCTTGTCAAAGTTCCTCCTGTAGTGGTAGGCACTGCCCAGATTGCTGTAGGCGCGGGCCTCTTCTCGCTTGTTGCCCAGGTCCTTGGCTATCTTCAGGTGCTGCTCATGGCACTGAACAGCATTCTCAAAATCACCCATGGCAATATACACAGCTCCCATGTTGCCGAGTTCTCGGGCTTCAGAAAGCTCATCTTTGGATTGCTTGGCGAGAAGAACACACTGTTTGTGACTGGCCAGTGCATTGGGGTAGTCTCCAATGGCTGTGTACACGTGGCCTAGACTGCTCAGGGCTGATGAAGCTGCCTGGAGAGAAAGGATAAGGCAGAGAAAAGAAAGCACATCAGAAAATGGCTTTGGTTTGTTTCAGCAGATAAAATGTTAGAGAGTTTGCCCATAACCATCCAATCCTATTCCTAATGGTGTTTCTATCAGTGGTCCGCAGACCTATGCAGAACTGAAAAAGAGCACATCCAAACAGCAAGTTCCTAATAAAAGACAATGGCAATTTAATCAGTAACATTCAATACCGAAGCTCATAGAAACAGGTTGTGTGCCATATAACTTTCATCTTAAAGACTTGACATTTCTAATATTGTGATATTATATCTCTGTTAATAGTTATTAACCTCTGCAGCATAAGAAAATATTGAAGAAAATCAAAATTAATTATTACATGTAATATAGCATAGGAAATTCATAGGAGAAATCCATGCTAGGCTCTTTGCACCCCGGGCATTTCTCAATTCTTGTCTTCTCCCAAAGCAAATGGATACATTAACGGCAAGGGAGATCTTTAGATTGATGATTGATAATTTTGTGACCCAGGACCCAATGGAGGGTCCTGTTCTCTTATCTTTGTTACCTCAACGTAACTTCATCAGTGCTGGTTACTGTGGAGGGCTTAGATTAGATGAGCCCCAGAGGGAAGTAACGGGAGTTACAACTACATCTCTGAATTGGGTAGCCTCCACGGGGCCTCACCACCCCTTTTTAGGCTCACATTGCTCTTCGAGCTTTGCTTTTCTTGCCTAGAGGCTCTCTCTTCTGACCCCAGCCTCTGTGCAGAAAGATGCTATCTTCCTAGTCCCCGCACACTGCTTGCCACTCAAGTAGTTCTTGTCTAAAGAAAAGAACATGAGCCCTTTTTGTCTTAAAGGTTTTAATGAAAATGACTCTATATTGGCATAGTGAACCAAAGGGAAACAAAAATAACAAAGGAGATGTTACACGGGTTCTAGAATCTTACCAAGTGCAGATAGTCTTAGATTCTCGTCTTTAGTTTCTAACTCCTTTCAGAGACATAAAAGGGAAGTTACACCGAGCTCTCCTGCACTTCTTTTCATTCAACAACTTGCCTATCCTTCCCTTCCTTCACACCGTACCTACAGCTAGAGCCACGTAGCCCCCTTTCTTCATGATGCTCCCTCTTCGTACCATGAATATGTGATCCTGGCAGAACAAAGGGTAAACTCTGTCACAAGTAGGCAAGTGATCTTCACCAGGGCCTCCAGGCTAGGGAATAACAACGAGGGAAGGCCGTCCCACCTGGAGTAAGGGTATTTCTTTATCAGATGTGTTCTATGTGCACTTCAGAACACTTTTATTAATATTTCATAGTTGTGAGTGATTTGCTACCCTATTTCTTTGCCTGCGAAATAGCAGTTTTGATCAAAATGACTGAGACTGACCATCTTTACAATGCTTGCAAACTGTGTATCTGCAAAAGGTTCCATATAGTTTTAAGTTGCTTTTATCATTTCACAGATGTTCCAACAAAAAGCTTGAGGAAAATAGAGAGGAAATAAACACTCAGAAATGTACTTTTGGGTTTTTTTTTTTTTTTTTTCCTGAGTGGTGGAGAGCAGAAACAATTCCATGAAAATCACAATCCTGTAGCAATGTGATTCTGGCAGACACAGCAATGATGTCACCCAAGAGCATGCCACTTGGATGTGTACTGGCCTCAGGTTCCTACTTTGGGAACCTCTTCAGGATCAGAGGTTAAGACTTCTTGTTGGCACAGTGCACATAGGCCTTTCTACTGCTCACAACTCCCCTCCCCACACCTGACAATCTCCTTTCCTCCTTTGCTGCAGGATGGGGGGCTCAGTCTCTTTCCTTTTCTTCTGTAATTGGCCCTCCCCTGCTTACTCTCTGAGGTCCTTCTGTGCCCAAGCCAGGCTAGAGAGCAGGACACAGTCCACAAACCCTCCCACCTGCAAATCTTTGTTGCCCTCAAAGTAGAACACATGGCTCTTTCACTATGGAGCTAGTGTGACTTAGAATCAGACACCCTTGGTTCAAAACTGCACTGCTGTTTACTAGCCCTGGGACCTTCAGAAAGTTAACTTCTCTGAGCCTTGGTTTTCCAAACAGACGTTTCTAGGTCCCAGGAACTGAGTATTTTCAAACTTAGCCACGAGCCTCTGTCAAATGTGTAAACCATAAATAATTCACTAGATAATTCCAAATAGTAGATCTGGTTGGAGGCAATGAGCCCTTGAACACTGCAGGGAATAGATTAGTAAGGCCTGGGGCAGGCACAGCACCCCAGGCATCACTGTTCTTAGAAACTTGTGGTATGTGGCAACTCCGAATGACAGCCCAGGGACCTTCTGCTTCTGGTTCTTCATTTCTGTAAATGCCAGGGAGACACAGGAGCTCATTTGCTGAAGCTCCCCCAAACATAAGGGAAGGGAGTATTGGGGCATTTCCCCTCTAGGGCTGTGAGGAAAGAGGGAAGGACTACTGCATTAGCTCTTCCCTGGCACCATCCAGTTACAAAGCAGCGCTATCAGGCTGGGACTCTTCACGCAGGTGTCCTGGAAACCAGCAACTCTAGAAAGGTCAATATAGTTTATGAAGCACACATCACAGCCTCTGAAATTAGAAAGGCAGCTTGATGTAGTATAAGAATGGAATAGAATTTAGAGTCAGAGGCCCTGGCTGTGTAACCCTGATAAGTCATTTCACTTCTTCACCTGTATTTTCTTTATATGTAAACCGTTCTGATAATGACAGCATATGTACTTTCCAAGGTTAGGATGGGATCATATGAAGCAGTGCAAGTGAGTGTCCTGAGTAAACTGTAAAGTTCTCTGTAAATGCATCACTAAGGTGTGGATGGATGTTTTATGACTGCAGGCCGGCTGGGCTGAGCTCTGTTACCAAGCAGAAGCTAGTAACGGCACCAAAAGCATCAGTCATTACAACCAAACATCTATATTCCTATCAGTTGCCACAGGAAATGAAGTCCAGTGTTTTACAGCTGCTGGGCAAATAACATGTGATCATATTTATCAGCTAAGTGAATTACAAATTAATCACTTGTCTTTGTTCCTGTTCCTGTGGAATAAGCTTAGATCTGAAACATGGTTCCCGGCTGTTAAGGAGAATCTGAAGACCCACTATCTACAGGGAAACACAGGCCCCACCTCAAGCAGATGCTGCACTTGCCACTAAGGTTCACACTGCCTTCGTATATTCATCTCTTTGAGAGTTTTGTGCTAGCATAGCAGCAGCTGCTTCCCACAGTGGAAACATTTTGGAACATCTGTATTTGAATACCAAAATGCACACAAACAGTTATGCTAACAAACGCTCTGGGTGGAATAAGACAATACTTTTCTCTTTTTACAAGATATAAATTACTCATGTTCTTGCCAAAGCATGATTTCCAGCTGCAGACTTAGCACACAGGAGTCATTACCTCTTGCTCTGTGACCCAAATATTTGCAGAAGAACTGCACCTGATGAGTCAGTTTCGTGGGACATGGAGCTAGAGAAGGAAATTGGCTCATATTTTTTCAAACCACCTTTAAGGACTTTCAGTTTGAGACAAGAAATAGAGAAAGTTTAAACTACCCAAAAAAACCACATTGATGATACTACCATTAAACATTATTTTTCAGAATTAAACGTGTTCCTCACAACTAGCATGTTTTTCCCTTTATTGTATGTATTTTATACGGGTTATATTTTGTGGGATGATTAAATGCACATATAGAGAATATCTGATATAACTGCTGATTGACTAATGGCATGTAGTTTTAAGAAAAGGGGAAATGCACCCACAGCTAGTACCAGAAATACAGTTTTTCATCTTCACTGTCCAAATCCACATGCACCTTGTATTCCTTGCCAGTTTAGTGGCCACGAACCCAAGGTACTGGGTTAACCACCTGCAACCCAAGAGGCAGAGGGATGTAGAAGAATAGGGGCAGACTCTGGAATCAGGCATGCATGGGTTCAAAGGACAAACTGTGTGATACTACACAACTTCTGCAACATCTCTGAGCCTCAGTTTCCTCATCTGTAAATGGGAATATTAATATCTCACAGTGCTCTGATGAGTACTAAGTAAGATAGAACTTGTAAAGAGCCCATTTCAAGGCTCACAGAACATGCTCAAAAATTTTAGATTTTCATTTCTCTTCCTACCCTAACTTAGCTTTATTCATTTCAAAGATGTGGTAGAAGATGACCAGAAAATAGAACATGATGTTATATGTCACCACAACTAAAAACAACACAAGAAGCGTGCCCCACTGATGGCAGGAAGGGTCATTATTTTCATATGCTAAAGCATATTACTCGTATTACTCTTCTGCAAGTATAGACATAAGAAAATTCACCCTTTACTCCGGGGCATTTTGGAATCATTGGTATATCTAACACATAATGTTGGTAAAAGCACTTTAAGTGGTCAAAGCTTACACGGATATTAGAGTGTTTTGGGGTCTGTTGGTTGGTTCATTTGTTCATTCATTCACGTACTCAAGAAAATTCTCTACACACAAACAGAGTCAACTAATTTTTGACAAAGGAACAAAGGTAATTCAATGGAGAAAGGTCAGCCTTTTCAAAAAATGGTGCTGGAACAACTGGACATCAACATGCAAAGAAAGTGAATCTAGACACAGACTTTACACTTTTCATACAAATTGACTCAAAATGGATCATAGACCTAAATGTAAAATGCACAACTATAAAACTCCTAGAAGATAAGAGAAATTCTAGGGGACCTAGGGTTGGGAAATGAATTTTTAAATAAAACACCAAAGGCATGACCCGTGAAAGAAAAAATTGCTAAGTTGGACTTCATTAAAATTAAAAACTGTTCCCTGAAAGAGATACCATGAACAGAAGGAAAAGACAGGCTACAGACTGGGAGAAGATATTTGCAAAATACCTATCTGACAAAGGACTTGTATCCAAAATATACAAAAACAAAAAACAAAAAAACTTAAAACTCAACAAGAAAACAACCCAATTTTAAAATGGACAAAAGACCTGAACAGATACCTCACCAAAGAAGATACAGTTTTCCCTCAGTATCTGCGAGGGATTGGTTCCAGGAACCCCCACGGATACCAAAATCTGCGAATGCTCAAGTCCCTTATGTAAAATGGCATGGTATTTGCATATAACCTATGCACATCATCCCATATTCTTTAAATCATCTCTAGATGACTTATAATGCCTAATGCAATGTAAATACAATGTAAATAGTTGCTGGTACATGGCAAATTCAAATTTTGCTTTTTGGAACTTTCTGGAATTTTTTCAAATATTTTTGATATGTGGTTTCTTGAATCTGTGGATGCAGAACCCATAAATATGGAGGGTCGACTGTATATAGATGGCAAAGAAGCATATGAAAAGATGCTCCACATCATATGTCGTCAGGGAATTGCAAGTTAAAACAACAATGAGATACCACTACACATCTATCAGAATGGTGAAAATCCAAGACAACTGACAATATCAAATCCTGGTGAAGATGTGGAGCAATAGGAACTCTCATTCATTGCTAATGGGAATGCAAAATGGGACAGCCACTTTGGAAGATGGTTGGGTAGTTTCCTACAAACATACTCATAGCATACGATCCAGCAATCATGCTTCCGCGTATTTACCTTAATGAAATGAACATTTACATCCACACAAAAACCTGCACATGAATGTTTGTAACACCTTTATTCATAATTGTTAAAAACTGGAAGCAACCAAGATGTCTTTCAATAGGTGAATGGATAAATAAAATTTGATACATCCTTACAATAGAATATTATTCAGCACTAAAAGGAAAGGATCTACCAAGGCACAAAGAGATATGAAGGAAACCTTAAATGTATATTCTTCAATGAAAGAATCCAGTCTTAAAAGACTACACACTGTATGATCTCAACTACATGACACTCTGGAAAAGGCAAAACTATAGAGAAAGCAAAAAGATCAGTGTTTTCAGCAGGAGAAAAGGATGGATCACAGGGGATTTTTAGGGCAGTGAAACTATTCTGCATGACACTATAATCATGGATACAGGGCATCATACATTTGTCAAAACCCATAGGCTGTACAACACGAACAGTGAACCCTAGTGTAAACTATGAACTTTAGTTAACAATATTATATCAATATTGGTTTGTCAATTGTAACAAATGTACCACACTGATACAAGATGTTACTAAGAGGGGAAACTGAATGGGGAAGAGAAAGGGAATGTGGGAACTCTCTGTACTAGCTGCTCAATTTTCTGTATATCTAAAACTGCTCTAAAAATGAAGTCTATTAGTTAAAAATTAATAAATAAATTGGAGTTTTCCTCATTGGGGGAGTGGGTAATTCTAGGAAATGGAAACAGCACAAGCAAAGGCATGAAGTATTACAGAGTGTGTAATGATTAGAGACCAAGAAGCTGGTTAGACCTGGGAGTGGGGATAGTGGTTGGAGGGGAGTCTAGAAAGGCGGGTTTGGATGAATTCTGTCTGTCCATCAATTTGTAAAATCTAACACATTTTCCATGTATGTTGTTTCATTTAATTATTAATAACAATCCTTTTAACTGTGTGTTGTTATTATTAAATCCATTTGTGAGATAACGCTAGACTCAAAGAGATAAAATGGCATGCCTAAGAATACACAATTGATAGCACTGATGGCAAAGCCAGGGTTCAGGTCCACAGACATCAGACTCTAGCTCTCATGCTCATTTGACTACATACAGTTTATCCTCTATTGAAGAATTTACAATCCACCCAGGGAGCAATAACAGCCACAGGTTTAAGCAGGGGACTGACAAGATCAGATTTATACTTTCATGTATTTCCATGAAGTAGCTGAAAAGGAGAGAGATTGGTCATAACGACAACAACAAAATGCTTAACTAAAATAACAACTAATTAGAATACAGTAAGATCAATGTTAAGCACTAATGATATCAGGGTAGGCTTTAGGGATATTCACAAATATGCTGGCATCTCTGTTTCGAAGCAGGTAAGACTGCACATCACTGACTGCATGAAGTCAGGTGTGAGTGGCTACGTGACCTTCTTTGGCCAATAAATGTGATCACATCCATGTAAAGCTTTAAGAACCAGTGCGTACTTCACCACATTTTCTCTTCTCTTTGCTACACACTGCTCCATCAAAATTGAAATTTAAGTGACAATCATAGCAATGTGGGCCCTGGCTGACCTGTAATGAATACACAGCGGGCACAAGAAATAAGCCACTAAGATTTGGGAATTTACTGTTATTGCAGCATAACCTGGCCTAGCCTGACCAGTACAATACTGAGCATAAATTAATAACTTTCATGCTCCAGTCACTATAGTTATAGTTAACACTATCTAGTGGTTCAATTATTTGAATTACCATAGGTTTCCGGGTGATGAAATTTTAGTCATTTTTATAGAAAAACTAAATTTGAGGAGAATTAGGTACTAAAAACAGAAACTTAGCTAATCTTTAAAAATCTGTATTAACCCAGATACAAGGGTCTACCTGGTAGTAATTTACGCACATTGCAGATCTATTTAGCGGGAATCAATAGCCACTCAAATACAAACCTGTAGAAACAGAAGACTGAATCATGTTCTATAAGGTCTATACACTTCCTACAGTCTTAAATACCATTCATTCCCTATTTAATGAGTGTACTATAGCCTGAAAAATCTACCCTTAGTCAGCAACTGAGTTGATAAAGTCATTCTGTATAAAAAGTTAAATGATAGTCATGAATGTCTAGAGTTGCTTACTCAATAGCCACACAAAAACAACTGTACAAAAATAATTTTAAAAATGTATAATCTATATTGTTGAGGACGTTGTCCATGATACCACCAGATGTCATCTTTATAAGGACCAGTGGAAAAATTTCTTTCAGATTTCAATGCAGCTGCTATGGTTTTATCTTAAGAAAAATGTGACTCATATAAGCAGTCATGTTTACCTTTTTGTTTGAGTCACCAGGAAGCTTGTAATTTAATACAGAGCCTCCTTTGAACAGCCAGATAGAATCCCATAGTATGTTCAAACTCTACCCTGGCTTTAGCATATGATATGATCCTAATCCTCTCATTACTCTGATTTCTTCCCTTTTATGTTCTGTTTCCTGCTCCCACAAATCCTTCTTGGATTACAATAGAGAAAAAACAAATCAGCAAAACAAAAACAAAAAACAGTTAAATGTTAAGACTCTTGGTAGGGAGAAAGCTCCTGAAATGGGATCTCTAAGAATTGTGAACTCACAGCCACAGCCTGAAGAAGAGATTTAAATACCACATAAACAGGGAAATTTTTAATTACATGGTCTTTAGTAGTCTTCAATCATTTCATGCTGTACATGCTCAATAACTGGCGTTGGGTTTATGATAATCAGTCTAACCAGTTTGTCCCAATTCCTAAACTTAGCATTGGAGGAATATTCTGCAGTTGTTACTAAAAAGTAAGACAGTGATTTGTGTACATCAGAATTCTTTCTACCATATTATTATACCATAGTTGGAATAGTTGGTTTGAATCTATTACTATGAGCTTAGAGAGAAGTTAGTGACAGTTATAGCTTCTCCATAGGTAACCTGTCAGCTTTTCCTAATACTGTGGGACCAGAGGAGCTTTCACAATAATTATTTTTATCAAAGCTATATTAGGGTTGGAAGAATAATACAATGTCAGAAAGATCTATTACCTAGACCTAAGAGTTGCTATCACAGGTGATAAATTACTTATAATGCCCAGCATTAATACAGCAATGTTTTCAAACCAAGTATTTGTAAATGTCCTTTGCAGATGCAAATTAACAGATTAATAAGGAAACAAGCTTTCTTGTTTGAGAAGCTGGGATGACAGATTAGCTATTAAGAGCAATTTATAGGTCATAAGATATGAAAGTTGGCAAGAAACACTACCTCTGCTGGCTCTATAAACAGTAAAACTGCATTTAGTTTCCCAAAGGTATCCTGTTAGACATTTTAATTATACCATAAAAACTGCCAGAATTTATAATGAATTCATTTTTTTTTAAACTTGATGCTCCATGTAAACTTGATTCAATACAACAGGCATCTGTGCTATGTGCTGTAACTGCCAAGTTGCAGCCAATGCAAGAGTGTGTGCTACTTCCTCATGAAGGACTGCAAATGATGAGGTTGATGCTGAACGACAGAGGAAAGAAGATGTTCCTCCCTAACATCTCTTCCAGGTTACTTAAGGATTCTCCTCCCTCCTTTACATCTTAACACCTTCCACTGCAGCCATATGCTATCCCTTTAGAGAGATTTTTTTTTTTTTTTTTTTTTTTTTTTTTTTTTTTTTTTTTTTTTTTTTTTTGCGGTACGTGGGCCTCTCACTGCTGTGGCCTCTCCCGTTGTGGAGCACAGGCTGCGGACGCGCAGGCTCAGCGGCCATGGCTCACGGGCCCAGCCGCTCACGCGGCATGTGGGATCCTCCCGGACTGGGGCACGAACCCACGGCCCCTGCATCAGCAGGCGGACTCTCAACCACTGCGCCACCAGGGAAGCCCCTAGAGAGATTTTTATAAAGAATTCCATTCTACATAGCTCTTTGGCCACAAGATGATGACCCAGTAATAATCTTAGAGACTTGGTAGTCCTATTAGGGAGTTGAGTGTGATTGGGGATAAATTCTCTCACTCACTTGAAATAATCAATTGAGATGATTTTTGGAAAGTTATTTCCCACTCTCAGTTTCACCTACATCTTCAGTTTTATTTGGGGGAGTGACAGGCAGATAACTTAGCTTCAAATTAGTTTTTTACGACATAACTCACTCAAGTTTCTTATGCAATAATTTGACCTGGGTTAAGAGACATTCTCCCATAGTGCTGTTTTAGTCCAGTCAAAACTATTCCATTCCACACTTGCCAGCCAACCTGAATTTTAGTAGACTATAAAACATCGTTTTGTAGGGAGTTGGAATGTAGTCAATCACCCTTTGAAGACCGAATCATAAAATCTGGCTTTGGCTGAGCAGGATATAATGGAGAAATGTGGAGAGAAAGAAAGATGGAAAACACATATGTGTTCAAGTACAAATACAAGAGGCAGAAGAGACATTTCTTGGAAGGAAGAAACCCCAAGAAAAGGACAGCTTATTTGCTAGGACAAGCAGATAACAATTTAAACAAGAAATCTTTTAATTGGATAGAAAGGAGTCCTCAAGGATCCTGGAAAGATGTTAGGAAATTAAGAAACAACTGAGAACTTCTGCTACCATCCATGAAGGAATATCATTATGGCCCTCCCACATTAAAGAACAGGCCCTAATGCAGGCTGAGGGCTTCTGAAATTCATGGCTTCTAACTGTTCAGGAATAAATGGTCCACAATCTCAGCTCTCTGTACTTTTGCTTAGCCTGGCAGATTCAACTTCTATCCCTGTTGGATGATTCCAAACTCAGATTTCAGAATAAGAAACAGAGGATTTTAGAGCTGGAAGAGGCCTTATAGATCACCTAATTTCATTGGTTTTCAAACTTTGTTTAAATCAAATTAAAAATACAGGGCTTTCCTGGTGGCGCAGTGGTTAAGAATCCATCTACCAATGCAGGGGACACGGGTTCGAGCCCTGGTCCAGGAAGATCCCACATACCGAGGAGCAACTAAGCCCGTGCGCCACAACTACTGAAGCCCGTGCACCACAACTACTGAAGCCCACGCGCCTGGAGCCCGTGCTCTGCAACAAGAGAAGCCACCCAATGAGAAGCCCGCACACCTCAACGAAGAGTAGCCTCCACTCACGGCAACCAGAGAAAAGCCCACGGGCAGCAACAAAGACCCAACACAGCAAAAGTTTTTTAAAATAAATTTATTTTTAAAATATATTAAAAAGACATGTGATTTACGTGATTAAAAGTGTTGTTGTTTAGGTTACTTAGACTAGGATGCACTTTTCTCCCCAGCACCCTTGGGAGAATCTATGGCACCCTGCAGGTTTGAAAACCACTTACCAATGTTACTTCTCAATGTCTTTAGATATTGAAACTAAGACCAAGAGATGTCAAGTACCTTGGCAGCAGGTCAACCTGCTAATGACCAGCAAAGGCAGGACTAGAGCCCAAATCTTCAGGCCCCCAGCTGTTACCCTCCTCACTGTGCTTTGCCCACATTCCATCACACCATCTCACAATCACCTCAAACTCAAGCCCTCACTGCCTTTCCTAAGTCTGTCCTGTGATTTCCATGATTAATGAAAGAAGTGAACGTTATCACTATTTCTTCCAACAACTAGTTAAAAGCTCAGTGTTAGCATTGACTTTTTCCTTTCTTTTGGCCCTCATATTCGGCAGCCACCCAAGACCAGCTTTATTAGACTTGTGAAATTATAATTATACTAGGTTTTATTTAATAATCTTCACTTTAATGCCAATCATTTATATAAGAGAACCACTTAGAATTAATTTCTGATGGTGTTATTTTAAATAATAAGTATTATCTTTAAGGTTATGTGACGATGTTAACAGATGAGGTTTGTAATATATTTTAAATACATACTGCTCTTCCCTCTAAAATCCAAGCCAGCTATTTAGTGACAAATTCAGTGGCAAACTTTAATAACTTCAGTAAAACTTTAGTAACTTTTCTAACAGCGACTGATTCTGTCTCCTGAATAATAATGAACTTAGTAATTCCAGGGTAATACAGTGACTAGAACTGTCTAGGTTCAAATCCTGTCTCTGCTGGCCATCTTCCTGACTCTTTGTCCTTGTTTCCTTATCTATAAGGTGGAGGTAATGATATCTATCTCTTGGGATGGTTTTAAGCATATACTTAAAGAGCTCAGAATTGTGCCTGGCCCATTATAAGTATTCAATTACTGCTAGCTGTTATTACAGATGCCAAATACCAATAAAATTGAGTAAATTAAGTAATTTTAAAGTCATATATTTACATTCATTTAACCTGTTTTGCACATTTATTTAAAATTTAAATGTACTAAATTAGTGCCTGCCTTCCTCTCTCTCATTATATTAATTTAAAAACCTGAAAATGTCATTTCCCTTGTGTGACATTTGTCACTGTTCCTTTGGCACAGAAATTATTTGGGCATGCAAGCACATAAACATTCCTTTTTGGGAATCCCCAAAGAAAGAAGACATCACACCAAGATCTAAAAAAGGAACACAATAAGTTCACTGAAGAAAAACTAAAATTTTAATTAAGATCCTAAATTACATTTTAAAATATTAGCTTATTATAAAAATATCAAAACTGATAGGTTTGGATTAAATACAGGTTACACTGATAGATAAAAATTTTAATTACAACTGTGACCAAATTCTTCATCCTATTAGTTATTAAATTTGTTTTTCAGTGGTATGCTTGTTTGGATAAAAGTGAATATCAGAAAATGTACTAAAGTGTTAAAGGAACTATGTTCTAAAGCAAAAAGACATGATTCGTATATTTTCTATTTAAAGCAATAAGAAAAGATACAGGATATGGGTGAAGGGAAGAGGAACACAGCATGCAATAGGTCAGACTGGGCCTTCTTGAAGCCAGGAGTTGTCATATTCATCTCTGAAACTTCAGAGTCTATCATAATGCCTGGCACATAGCAGACACTCAGCAAATACTTGAAGAACAAACCAAACTGACAGTCATGGGACTTTCAGTCTGCACAAGGATATAAAAGAAGAAAACTCCATCCTCCAAGGTAAGAATGCCAGAATGAATGTGCGGTACCAATACCTCAACGTCTAGTTCTATTTAAGCAAAATTCTGACGCACTAAAACTTTCCTACAGCTCTAAGAATAGGAGGTCCATAGACATAGGTGTTTCTCAGCTGCCACTTTGGTGTCTGTATACCCAGAACTCACAGTCCTGCATCTCTGTCCTTGTCCTTCTACCTGCTGCTGCTCATCTAATCAGTCACATTCATTCTAAGTCTTATGAAATCTTCTCCCTTTTACCTTTAAATTGTTCACATGAGACATGAAATGATTAAACAGGAGCAACTATTATTTTTATTATAATACTGTTTTTCCTAAGAATGATTATAATGGTACCCCTAATTGGAGTCTAGGAATTTAATCTGGGAGCCATTGAAATATTTCTTAGAAAAAATATATCATAATAATAAGTATGATTATTATTCATTGAGAGCCAGGCATCCCACATTTCATCAAATCAAAGTTGCCATAAATTTAAGAAGCACTTTACAATATGTACCACAAATAAAGGGACCAAAATGTTACAATGTTACAATTAAACAATGAAAGCACGCTTTCTTATTGATTGTAAAATCATCCTAGAGATTATCCTAGAGATTATCACACTAAGCGAAGTAAGTCAGAAAGAGAAAGACAAATACCACATGATATCACTTATATGTGGAATCTAAAATACAACACAAATGAACATATCTACAGAACAGAAACAGACTCACAGATACAGAGAACAGACTTGTGGTTGCCAAGGAGAGTGGGGAAGGGAAGGATTGGGAGTTTGGGATTAGCAGATGCAAACTATTATATATAGGATGAATAAACAACAAGGTCCTACTGTATAGCACAGGGAACTATATTCAATATCCTATGATAAACCATAATGGAAAAGAATATGAAAAAGCATATATATACGTATAACTGAGTCACTTTGCTATACAGCAGAAATTAACAACGTAAATCAACCATACCACAATAAAATTAAAAAAAAATTTTTTTAATCATCCTGATTTCAGAGATACTAAAACACGAAAAAATGTGTATTTCAGAGTCAATAAATTATGATATATCAGGTGCCTTATTTACATCATCCCAAATCCCCACCAGACCTCTCAGAGGTAGGAATTTTTACCTTTATTTTGCAGATGAGGAAACAGACCACATTAAGCAATTGCTCCAAAGTCAAGGTAATTAATAAAATGACAAGGTTGGGGTTTAAACGTAGGCCTACCTGACTGCAAATCTGAATATTTCCATCATACGGCACTTCCTCCTCCAGAAATCTCAGACAAAAAATGAGGAAAACGGGGCTTCCCTGGTGGCGCAGTGGTTCAGGGTCTGCCTGCCGATGCAGGGGACGCGGGTTCATGCCCCGGTCCGGGAGGATCCCACATGCCGCGGAGTGGCTGGGCTTTGAGCCATGGCCACTGAGCCTGAGCATCCGGAGCCTGTGCTCCGCAACGGGAGAGGCCACAGTGGTGAGAGGCCCGCGTACCGCAAAAAAAAAAAAAAAAAAAATGGAAACCGGCAACAGCACTTGTTCTGAAAAGGACTAGTTATTATTGCTGTTCACAATTAGGTGCTTAGAACAGCTTAGCAGGCAGGTGTTTCTAATTTGCAATATTTAATAAAAATGGCTATTGTCAAATTCTATCACAAACTGGATACAGACTCAGAATTTTTCCAGAACCAAAGGAAAAAATAACCTGCAACAATTAGCCTACATTGTTGTTTTCTGAGTAAAATAATGTTTTACTCTCTACCTCCTAGATATAAAAACTACCTTTGGATGGCTTCAAGTTTGCCAACCAACCTTTGAGTCTCAAAAGAGATGTATTTTATTTGATTAATATTATCCTCAGGATTATATATAAACGCTGAGATATGAAATGAAAAGTTTAGGAATGTGCCAAGTCTAGGACTGGTTAATGTGTCTGGCATGCCTGAAAAATCCCAGAAAGCTGCTCCCAAATGTCTGCAATTACAGACATTCGAAAGATGTGTTATGATTCAGGTTTAAGTTTATTCTATTTAGGGACAGAGATGGCTTTCAACAGTGGTATTGGGCTATGAGTTCAGGCAGGACCGTTTAAATATGCCTTAGTAATAATGTATGTGTGCTGGGAGAAAGAAAGAACAGGAAGAAAGAATTAGCCCAACTTTTTGAATGGCAGGGTCTATTTCCAGAAGGTTCCATTCAAAGTATTATGGTATTAAATAGAAACCGCTGTAAGTTGTATAGTTTTATGGAAACCTCAGAAGCCTCCTTCTGAAAAAATCTGGGATTAGAATGGATTGGTTTACCTTGCTCATAGTAAATGGTGAAAGGGGAGGTGATGATTCGGTCACCGTTAAAGAGAAAAAGCAGTGGGAGGGAGAAGAAGAAGTGGTGAGTGATGACACTTCTGTCGATGCCCCCTTCCAGATGGGGGTGGAATACAGCCTTTTCCTGCTCTGGCTTCTGCCCAAGAAAGTAGCAGCACATTTCCCCCAAAATAAAGCACATGTTGTATCATATTTTATTACACCTAAAGCTTATTTTACCTAATTTTTATAGTTCAGAAGAAGAGGAAATGAAGGAGAAAACAGGAGGATAAATAAAGTTTTGCTTTCCAGGTTCTAAGGTTACTCTACTGATAGCCACTTCATTCTGTGCTTACTTATGTGCCTGGAATCTAAGAAAACTAGATAGAAATGTGGAATAGAGGGAGTCGTTAAGTGAGAGTAAGGGTTAAGATTAACCTCTTGTGTATAGAAGGGGTGCAAAATAAAGAATGGAAAGAAGTGGAAAATGACAGTACTAAAACATTAATCTACCAGAAATAGTTTTTCATAAATGTGAAAATGTGACAACTTTAATTTAATTTAAAAGAAACACAAAGCCTTGATTTGCATTCAGTGAGTTGTCAAAGACAGAACTTGGATTTTTTAAACCTAATTTTTAGTGTAACAACATTAAACTTGCTGAACCGGTGATAAAAGGCAAAGGCCACTATCCACAACCACTCTAGGCTCCAGTCAGGGATTTACCCGTCTTTTACAGCAGCATCCAGATGTGCCCTAGTGAGTTACTTTTCCCCCTGGGATGCTTCCTCTAACATCTTCTAACAAGATAAATAGTGGTCTTCACACTTCTCATGGGTGCCATCAGAGGCAAAAAAGAGAATAGTGCTTTAAACATGTGTTGGGTACTTGAGAGCAATGTGGTGATTAAGTCAGCTGGGGGCATCAAGGATGTGCTTCAGGGGGTTGGTAATAAGAGACTGGGAGATATATTCATCATTGGATACTTAATAAAATCCTCCATATAACAATGCCTGCTAGGAATTCTAAGTAACTTGAGCATACTGTGAATACCAGCTGCATTCAAAGGAGACTGGCCTCATCCAATGGCAGAATCTAGAATGGCATTGTAGGCACTTTGCTTCCAGAGACATCAAGAAAATGAATGTTTTGCAAAATTAACAAAGAAGAGTTAAAATTTATTTATTCACTCATTCATTCAACAAACATTTGAGAGCCTACTATGTCCTAGGCCCTGGGAAGATAACGACAAATGAGACAAGGCATCTGCTGCAAAGTCACTCCCAGCCTGGGAGACAGACTGGGAAAAGTAGATGCAATAGACCTTTGGGTGACTAGGACACATAGAAATCCCCAAGTTTCTCAGCTTCTGTCAGAAATCTCAGTAAAACAACAGTGAAAGAATAAAAAACCCTGCAAACCCATAAAAACAAAAAGATTGAGAAAGATGCCAGCAGAAGACAGATATCCACCAAATTCTGGAGGATGGAAAGCAGATGGATGAGTGGTAACTGATTTAGTAGGACAGGGAAAACGGAAACTAAACTGCCTGCAAGGAGGAGTGCCAAGTCCAGCTGCAGAAGGCTGGAAAGAAGCAGGAGTTGCGCACGGAGGCTTCTGAAGTTCAGGGGAAGGGATGCAGGGTTGAAACAGAGGATGGGATATAAATTTATATAAGAAGCAATGAGAGCTTAGATCTGCTCCCCCAATCTGGCAAAAGATGGAAGCCTACTTTCTGCAGATGTTTAGAGATGAAGATAGAAGTGAAACGCTATACTAAAAAAATGGGGAGATCAGTAAAAATCTGCATTCTGAATGGAGAGATTCTCCTCACCCGGCACTCCTCTCCACATAACAAGTCCCTTTGCTCTGCTCAGTTTCTGCTAAGCTGGCAGCTACATGTATATCTTCTGGCAGCGGACTGGAAGTTTCTGGGGAAATTGGTCCAAAGAAAAGATGTGCACATACTAACATGAGGGGATTCCCCAAATTAAAAAAAAAATTCTCTGTCTTTTCAACGTATATTGAAGACCCACCCAACCATACAGAGGCTCTCATCAGTTCTTAGTGCCTCACTCCTAATGTGTGCAGCTGGCCAAAGATTACCAGACACTTGAGGAAATCTCTGACATGAAAGACAACAACCAAAACAAACAAACAAACAAATTAAGAGGGAAGAGATACAATTAGAGGATAAAAAAAAAAACCTTTCAAAATAATATCTTCAGGGACATAAAATAACATACTGCACCCATGAACACAAAGTACCACACAGAGGAACATTCAGAGAGAAGGCTTCAAAATTTTAAATGACAGCAGAAAATAAGTGTATGAAGTAGAACAAATTGAAGAAGAATATTACATCACAGGAAGTAGGATTTGAAACAATAACAAAGAAACAGAAAAGAGGGAGAAGGAGAGATAATCCAATTAGAGGATCAACCCAAGAAGCCTAACATCTGACTAATAAAGCTCTAGCTGTGGAGAACAAAGAAAAAGGACAGGAATAAACAGTCAAAAAAATTTTTTTAAGAAAATTTCCCAGGGGACTTCCCTGGTGGTGCAATGGATAAGAACTAGACCCCACACGCACGCTGCAACTAAGAGTTCGAATGCTGCAACTAAGGAGCCCATGAGCCGCAACTAAGGAGCCCTCCTGCCACAACTAAGACCCAGTGCAACCAAATAAATAAATATTAAAAAAGAAAGAAAGAAAATTTCCCAGAAATTTTACACATGAGACCTAGACAATGAAAAGAAAGGGAAAAAGCCCACTATGAACAGGAAATATTCCAGAGAAAAAAATCTGCTAATAAACAAATAATTAGGAATCAGAGTAGCACTGGGCTTCTCAACAGCAATTAAAAGGTAAAAGACAATGGATCAAATACTGTCAAAATTCTGGGAGAATATCATTCTAATCTAGAATTCTATTCCTAGCCAAACTATCAGTCAAGGTTGAGAGCAGAATTAAAGAATTTTCAGACATTTAAAGTCTCAAAAACTTTACCTATCATGCATCTTTTCTCAGGGAACTAATGAGGGTGTGCTCCAGTAACATATGGGTATAAACCAAAAAAGAAGATGCAATCTAGAAAACAAAGGCTACAAGACAGGAAAGAGGCAAAGGGCGTTCTCAGAATCACAGGGGAGGGCAGCTGTGCAGGGGCCTACAGAACAACGGGTTAAGTTTGGAGCAGTACAGAAAGGCCTGCAAGAAGGATTTCTCTAGAAAAAATAAAAGGTTTAGATTATCTGATATGTTTGGCACTCAAGAAAGGAGTTTTCTAGTTTAGTTGGAAAGTCTTATGTTAGTGACTGGCACACAGAAAAGCAAGCAAAACCATAGCAACAACAAAAACTAAAGTAGTAATTAATTCTGATTTTGCAATAGGGAAAGACCACTGGGCAGTGTGAAGAATGGACTGTGGCAGGGGCAGGACTGGAGGCAGGGGAGATAGGTTAGGAGTTGAGTGACAAAGTGTGGAAGAAGTTACAGGGCTTGAACCAGAGCAACAGTAGTAGGGATAAAGGGGAGGCCAATTTAAGGGAATGGAGAGCTAGGAGGGTAACTTCTGATGCAAGTTCAATCTGTAACCTTAACCACACAGTCTTGCTGATGAACAGCTAAGGCAAAAAGATAATTTTAAAAGGAAAAAAAAAAAAGGGGGAGCATCATCATAATCAGTTAATTAACTGGGTGGAATACTAAGCATTGTTTTTCTCATTACGATGCCTAAGTAGTTTCAAGAGGACTCAACAAATCTAGCTACTACTAGACCACTGTGCTGGCCCTTCATAAGCAACAGGATTAGGAAGGTATTGTTATTCCCCATTTTACTAATGAGGCCTGGAGAGGTGAAGTAATGCACCCATGGTCACCCAGCTGAAAAGTGTCAAAGGATTCAAACCCAAGCCAGCTGTCCCCACAACCTAGTCTCTTAACTGCAGGGTTCATTCTAATAACTACTTAATATAATAATTATCACCTCCTGAGTACTCTGTGTCAGGCACTGGGCTAAATATTTTACATGTGTTAACACATTTAACCTTCAGAACAATCTTATGAGATAGATACTAGTATCATCCCCATTTCACAGGTGAGAGATAAAGTGATCTGCCGAAGGCCATCTAATTAGTAAGTGCTAGGATTCAAGCCCAGCCACTCCAGCTTATTAAGAATGAGCTGCGCTATAGGGTGCTGCCTCCTGTACCACTGGACCATATCACCTTCTCTGAAGTTACCTTGATTCCTCTAAATCTCCTTCTTTCCCTAGATCCAGTAATGGGCAATGATGGGCAAATCTTACTGAGGTATGTATGTCTAATGTAGCACATGGCCTGGTGGCCAGCAAACACGCTTTATTTGGTTCACGCAGTGTTTTTTGTTTCTCTTTTAATTAGGAAATCTCATACAAAAATCCAGGTTTTCAACTTCCCTAGGGAAAAACAAACAAACAAACCGAGATCTAACAACACCAACTCATATTCTCTCTCACACAGGAAAAACCACCTAACTGAATAATGGCCGTCCCTGTCAGATACTGCATGTATGCGTTTTCAAGTTCTCCATAGATTCCACCACTCACCTGTATTGCTTTAACAGCCTCTTAACAGGTCGTCCAGCCTCTACCCCCTCCATCTACTACTCCATTAATTTCCCTAAAGTGTAGCTCTGATTATGCCATCCTTTGCTTAAAAACCTTTGATGACTTCCCAATGCCTACTAATCCAACCCCTAGGGTTGGCAAGTAATGATTTTCACAATTGTGATGCCAACCTTCTTTTTTACTATTATCTCCCTCCTAACAACCCAGACCTCCTGGCATATTTGTTGCTCTCTAAACATCCACCTCATTTCCTGCTTCTAGGCCATGGTCCATATTTGTGTTAAATTTTTAATGATAAGAAATATTTAAGTGCAAGTTTATTTTTTCAAATTATGCTAGAGGCTTCTTAAAAACTCCTGGTTTATAAGATCAATGCAGAAATAAAGGATTATCAAGTAAATGGAGGTGGAACAATTGGTTAAAAATATATAATTTTTTAAAATCAGATAGATTAAAAAAGGTTAAACATAAAAAATAAAACACAAAAAACTAGAAGATATAGGAGATTACTTAATCTCTGAATGGGAGGGGCTTTCTAAGCCTAGAAATGATAGAAATCCCAAAGAATAAAATCAAAAGGTATGACTGAATAAAAAATTTAAATTTATTTATGTCACAAACATCATAAAGGAAATTAAATGGCAAAAAAATCTGTCACAAATAAGAGATGAAAGAACATATAATTTACCAAAAGAATGTGAAAAAAAATCAGACATGAAAAATGTATCTTCATTACTAATTAAGGAAACACAAAAGAAAAGATTCAACTTCAACTTTCAAAAAGCAAAGAGTAAAAACATAATTTAAAAAAAACTCACTGTATTGGTGAAAATGGAGTAAGGCGGGTACTTTAGGACACTGTTGTAGGAATATAAACTGGTTAAGCCTTTCTGAAAAGCAACCTGACAGAATCAAAAGCCCTAAAAATGTTCTTTGACACAATAATTTTTCTTCAGACTCAAGACCAGGAATTTTCAACTTTGGCACTATTGGTATTTGGGGTTGCATAATTCTTTGCTGTGGGGGTGTGTCCTGTGCACTGGAGGATGTTTAGCAGCATCCAGGACCTCCACCCATTAGATAACTCGTAACAACTCTCTCCCACTCCACTCTTTAGGAAGGATACACACCAATTGGACAAAAGTGTTACTTTAGAAGAAAAAGGGGGAGGAATAAAAGGTACATTCATTTTACCTGTAATATTTTTTAAATTTACCATGAGAATCTACCCGTGTATTTTTTTCATGTCTACTTGCTTTTTAAAATTTTTTAATTTTCTTATTTTTTTATAGAGCAGGTTCTTATTAGTCATCAATTTTATACACATCAGTGTATACAGGTCAATCCCAATCTCCCAATTCATCACACCATCACCACCACTACCCCCACCGCCACTTTCCCCCCTTGGTGTCCATACGTTTGTTCTCCACACCTGTGTCTCAATTTCTGCCCCACAAACCGGTTCATCTGTACCATTTTTCTAGGTTCCACACATATGTGTTAATATACGATACTTGTTTTTCTCTTTCTGACTTAACTTCACTCTGTATAACACACTCTAGATCCATCCACATCTCTACAAATGACCCAATTTCGTTCCTTTTTATGGCTGAGTAATATTCCATTGTATATATGTACCACATCATCTTTATCCATTTGTCTGTCGATGGGCATTTAGGTTGCTTCCATGACCTGGCTATTGTAAATAGTGCTGCAATGAACATTGGGGTGCATGTGTCTTTTTGAATTATGGTTTTCTCTGGGTATATGCCCAGTAGTGGGATTGCTGGTCATATGGTAATTCTATTTTTAGGTTTTTAAGGAACCTCCATACTGTTCTCCATAGTGGCTGTTATCAGTTTACATTCCCACCAACAGTGCAAGAGGGTTCCCTTTTCTCCACACCCTCTCCAGCATTTGTTCTTTGTAGATTTTCTGATGATGCCCATTCTAACTGGTGTGAGGTGATACCTCATTGTAGTTTTGATTTGCATTTCTCTAATAATTAGGATGCTGAGCAGCTTTTCATGTGCTTCTTGGCCATCTGTGTGTCTTCTCTGAAGAAATGTCTATTTAGGTCTTCTGCCCATTTTTGGATTGGGTTGTTTGTTTTTTTATTATTGAGCTGCATGAGCTGTTTACATATTTTGGAGATTAATCCTTTGTCTCTTGATTCGTTTGCAAATATTTTCTCCCATTCTGAGGGTTGTCTTTTTGTCTTGTTTATGGTTTCCTCTGTTGTGCAAAACCTTTGAAGTTTCATTAGGTCCCATTTTTTAATTTTTGTTTTTATTTCCATTACTCTAGGAGGTGGATCAAAAAAGATCTTGCTGTGATTTATGTCAAAGAGTGTTCTTCCTATGTTTTCCTGTAAGAGTTTTATAGTGTGCAGTCTTACATTTAGGTCTCTAATCCATTTTGAGTTTATTTTTGTGTATGGTGTTAGGGAGTGTTCTAATTTTATTCTTTTACATGTAGCTGTCCAGTTTTCCCAGCACCACTTATTGAAGAGACTGTCTTTTCTCCATTGTATATCCTTGCCTCCTTTGTCATAGATTAGTTGACCATAGGTGCATGGGTTTATTTCTGGGCTTTCTATCTTGTTCCATCGATCTATATTTCTGTTTTTGTGCCAGTACCATATTGTCTTGATTACTGTAGCTTTGTAGTATAGTCTGAAGTCAAGGAGTCTGATTCCTCCAGCTCCCCTTTTTTCCCTCAAGACTGCTTTTGCTATTCCGGGTCTTTTACCTGTGTATATTTATATACATTTTTTTTAAATTTCAGAAATAAAATATACAAACGTATTAACAGTAATTATCTTTGAGTCATGAAACTGGATGACATTTGTTGTTTCTGTATAATTCATCTAAAAATACTGATTTAAAAAAATTTTAAATAACTAACCTTATTTTTGAAGAAAAGAACAAAGACTGAAAAAGATATAAAAATGTTAATAGTGCTTTCAGATGGGAAAAGAGATGACATGCCATTTTTGTTTGCCTTTTTGACCATTGCTTTCAAAATTTTCTACCACAGCATGCACTTATTTACAATTCAAAAAAGTTTTGCTTTTTAAAAATCCTAGTCTTAGCTCTGTTCCAGGAGAGCTAAGGCTAGCATCCGGGTCTGCTGAGAGCCAGTGCTCATGGCAGACTCTGTTTGCTAAGGTTTGAGGCAGTCACCATTGCCATGGGGCTGGTCCTGGCAGAGGGTAAGCCCAACCCAGACCCATATTCCAGGCTCATTGTATGGGGGTGCTGTTTTCCTGCCCTGTGTCTCAATCCTGGCTGCCTAAGCCCAGGACACTCAAATGCTTCCTTCCTTTCCCCTCTTCCTCCCACTGGGAGGCCTCTGGGCCTCCCTTTGTTCCTTGGGCCCTGAAGCCCCACCCATAGTATTGAGAAAGGTGGCCCCTGGTGGAGTGAAGTGAAAGGCCCTTCAACCCCGAGCCACGTCTGGATCCCCATCCTCTCTAGTATCTGCAGGATTTTTCTACCTGCCCCCAGAGCTGAGGCTCACGTGAGCCTCTGTGCCCAGGGTCCAGAGGGGAGCCTCCAGCCAGCAGTTTGCTGTCCTCATCAGCCATAGGATGGTTCTCACTGCCTGGACCTCCATCCCTGCCCCCTCCAGCTCATCTGCCCCTGACCTACCTGTCACTTTCTCCCAGGGGGAGAGAGTGCTGCTCTGAGGTTCTGGGCAGTAGGCTGGGCCTGGCCCCAGAACCAGGGCAGCTCTTGCCTACTCCTTCACTTTTGTAAAGCCAACCCTTTCACCAGAATAGTATTAACTCCTGGTTCTTTGTACTACTGGTCCAGCTGCCTTGGGATCCTTTTCTACATTAATAAAGAAATGAGTCAATAAATAAATAAATAAATAAAATAAAAATCATAGTCTTATTAACTCTGAGTTAAAAAGAACAGTACCAAAAGAATAAATTAGGACCAAATGGGGTCAGAGATAGTGTGTTATATGGCTCCTCTTTACAAGGCAGTTCAAAATCCTGGCCTCCAAGATCAGACACCAGGGTTGGGAAAGAACTGTTTAGAACTGGGTTTAGAACAGCAAGGCTAGGAAGATAGCTCCTCTGAGAGCTTAAGAACCATGGGAAGGCAGTTAGGGCCCTGAATGGGGAACAAACAAATGGGTGTGATGCAGTCTCGAACATGCCATCTCCGACTAGCAACTAAGGAGCAATATAAACAGAGAGACTAGTTAGAAGGCTGGAAATGGCCTGGTAGGAAAAAGACTGCAAACTCTGCTGAGATAAGCAGCTGAAAATAGGTTCTCAGAGACTTGTTCTACTTGATTTACAAGTATAAAGTCATATTGTATGTTACTATGCAAATAATTTTTGGTTGTTTTCTTTTTTTTTTTTTTTTTTTTTTTTGCAGTACGCGGGCCTCTCACTCTTGTGGCCTCTCCCGTTGCAGAGCACAGGCTCCAGATGCGCAGGCCCAGTGGCCATGGCTCACAGGCCCAGCCACTCTGCGGCATGTGGGATCTTCCCGGACCGGGGCACGAACCCGCGTCCCCTGCATCGGCAGGCGGACTCTCAATCACCACGCCACCAGGGAAGCCCTGTTTTCATTTTTAAAAAGCACAATTATATTTCTTGGAAAATCTCTATCTTCTGGCTTATCTATTTATGAAGAAAAAATGTACTCACTCAGCATCCACTATGTGCCAGGCAGCTGACACATGTTGGCTTACTTGAAACTCAGAACACACTAGGGTTGGATGGTGTTATCTCACTTCAAAGGTTGGAAAACTGAGGATCAGTCAGATCATTTAACCAAGAGCACACAGTGAGTAAAGTATAGGAGCAGCACTTGATCAATCTCAAAATTAATTCATTCAAACAACCAAAGCAATATTTTTGAACACCTATTACCTGCTAGCTAGGCCAGGGATACAACAATGACTGTGATAAACTCTGCTTTCATGAAGAGTGTGAGGCTAGTGTACAGCATAGACTTCACACAAGAAATTACAACACAGTGTTTGATGAAGACTGGGGAAGTGTAGGAGATGAGGTGAAACAGCAGAACTCAACCTCGGGCAGTGATCAGCGGAGGCCTCCCAGAGAAGCAGATTTAAAATGAAGCCTGGGCCAACAGGTATATGAAAAAGTACTCAACATCACTAATCATTAGGGAAACATAATTCAAAACCACAGTGAGATATCACCCACACCTGCTAGAATGGCTTTTATCAAAATGACAAGAAACAACAAGTGTTGTCAAGGATGTAGAGAAAAGGGAAACCTGGTGCATTGTTGGTAGAAATGTAATTTGGTGCAGCCACTATGGAAAACAGTATAGAGATTTCTCAAAAAATTAAAAATAGAACTACCATGTGATCCAGCAATTCTACTTCTGAGTATTTACCTGAAGAAAATTAAAACACTAACTCAAAAAGATACACACCCCGCCGTGTTCACTGCAGCACATGGCCAAGACATGGAAGCAATCTAAGTGTCCATTGATGGATGAATGGATAAAGAAGATAGATATAGAAATAGATATAGAAATAGACATAGATACTCATATATATCTCAGCCATAAACAAGAATGAAATCTTGCCATCTGGAACAACATGGATGGAGCTTGAGGGGCATTATGCTAAGTGAAATAAGTGATCTCAGTTATACATGGAATCTAAAACAAAACAAAAACAAAAACAAAACACAACCAAGCTCACAGATACAGAGAACAGACTGGCAGTTGCCAGAAGCAGGGGTAGGCGTAGGGATGGGGACAAAAACAGTGAAGGGGGGTGTCAAAAGGTACAAACTTCTAGTTATAATATGAATAAGTCATAGGGATGTAATGTACAGCATGGTGACTGTAGTTAATAATACTGTATTGCATATTTGAAAGTTTGCTAAGACTGATCTTAAAAGTTCGCATCACTAGAAAAAAATTTTTCTATGTATGGTGACAGATCTGAACTAGAGTTATTGTGATGATCATTTCATACTGTATACAAATATCAAATCATCATGTTGTACACGTGAAATTCATGTATTTGTTATATGTCAATTATACCTTGATTTTTAAAAGGGAGAAAAAAAAGAAGCCTGAAAGACGTGTGAGAATTAGAAAGGTGAGGTGGGGCAAGGTCAGAGGGAGAAGGACAACAAGCAAGAGGCAAAAAGAAAGCATGAAGCTTTCAAGTTACTGAAGAAAACTCAGTGTGGTTGAGTCATGCAGTGCGACTGAGAGTTGTGAGAAAGAAGATGAGAGAGGACGACAGGGACAGCTGGGAGCACCCAACAGGCTAAAATAAGCAAGACCCAATTTGGGTTTCTGAAAGATGTGACTAAAAGGAAGCAAAAACTTGGAGGGGAGCCAGCGTGGATACAGAATTATCAGTTAAGTGGCTGTTCATAGAGTCCAGACGAGAGATGAATGTAGCCAGAACAGGGGTGATGGCCCTGGGATTAGAGAAGTGAGCAGACATGAGGAACACTCAGAACATAGAACTTAACGGAATTAGTATTTGTATAGCACTTCAGAGGCCAAATGAAATAACCTTCTCTGAGTGCACATTATGTGCTCAACTCTTCAAACATGTCCTCTCTAGCCCATGACAATCCTATGAGCCAGTGTTTTCCTCACTTCACAGAAGAGGCAGAGGCTCAGACAGATTTCATAACTTGTCCTCAGTCTCATGGTTGACAAGTGGCAGGGCTGGGATTCAGACCTTAGTCAGTCTGACTTCATAAAGCCCCAGCTCTTTTCAAAATACCGCACTGCATCTGAATAGATTCAGAAACTTTAAACTCCTGCTTTTATTCAATAGTTTAAAAACAAGAGAAACAAGGATAGGAAAAAGAATTTTCTTTGCATCATCATTCTGTACCTTAGATTTATAAAGCTATAAAGATGTCAAACTAGCAGGGACCTTTGTCATCAGAGGACTATAGAGTTTTGTAGCTGTCCTAGAGGGGCTTCCAAGGTGCCTGCATTGTCTAGCTCTTTTGTCCTTCCAATGCAAGGGCCACCAAAGCTTTGTGTTGTAATTTAGGACTGGTTTTCTTTCTGTTTTTAGTTTTTGAAATTTTCAAACAGAGAAAAGTAATACAATGAATACCTATGATTCAACTTTAATAAATCTTAATGGTCTCCCATATTTGCCTCAGGTTTTTTTCTTTTCTTTTTTATGGAAAATAAATATTACAGATGCAGTTTACCCCTTTCTTCCCTTTCCAGAGTAACCATTATCCTGAGTTTGGTGTTTACCACTCCCATGCATATTTGATACTATTACTGTGTAATATGAATCCACAACAATTGTTAGCATTTTTGTATGTTTTCAAATTTTATAGAAATGGTAACATACTGCATACATCATTCTGTAGATTTTATTATCTACATGTATTTGCATTATTTGTATTATTATTATTTTTTTTGCTGTATGCGGGCCTCTCACTGTTGTGGCCTCTCCCGTTGCGGAGCACAGGCTCCGGACGCGCAGGCTCAGCGGCCATGGCTCACGGGCCCAGCCGCTCCATGGCATGTGGGAACTTCCCGGACCGGGGCACGAACCCGTGTGCCCTGCATCGGCAGGCGGACTCTCAACCACTGTGCCACCAGGGAAGCCCTATTTGTATTTTTTGGTAGAAGTCAACATGGTAAAGTGAGGCAAGCATTGACTCTGGGAGAGCCAGGTAGACACTATGGCTTTTTCACTTAAGCCCTCAGGCAAGTTACTGAACCTTCCAGAGCTCCAGCTTCTTGATTTGTAAAATGGAGATAAAGAGCTACCTTGCAAGGCTATTGGGAGGTATAAGATAATACCTATCTTTAGGCCTGGCACCAAGCAGATATTCAATAAATGTTAGCCATTATTTGCCACAATAAAATAGTATACACTCAATAAATAGGAGCTATTTTTATTGTAACCTGTAAAAGTTCTTTATATTTGTTTGAGAATCCTAAGCCTTGAATGGCCCCAAGGTCCCCAGTGTCTGACTGTGCTCATGTAAGAGGAAGTGTGATAATTTCCAGGTCAAGTCTCTGTGAATTTTTACGTAGTCCCCTATCCAGCTGGGCTTGGCTTGTTTATTTTTTTATTTTTTTGCTGTACGCGGGCCTCTCACTGTTGTGGCCTCTCCCGTTGTGGAGCACAGGGTCCAGACGCGTAGGCTCAGCAGCCATGGCTCACGGGCCTAGCCGCTCCGTGGCATGTGGGATCTTCCCGGACCGGGGCACGAACCCGTGTCTCCTGCATTGGCAGGCAGACTCTCAACCACTGCGCGACCAGGGAAGCCCCCTTGGCTTGTTTATTTTAATGGTAGAATTAAACTGCTAATTCTTTGATCTCTACCAAATGCCATTCCATATGACTGTGTATAACTTGCAGAAGTCATTTAAAGCCTAATCCTGCCCCCCAGCCCCTTCACCTCTCCCGTGGACAAACCCATCCCACTACAATTCTGTGTTATCCATAAATTTAATGAGCATTCATCTGTGTTTTCAATAAAGCTGCTAAACATGGGCTCAGGACTGACACCAGCAGAAGCATAGTGGTGCTTATATAATCTCGGCTTCACCTGTCACAAGAAGATTGATATTGTGCCTTCAAAAGCTCTTCTAATTATGTTATTGCTCCATTTTTAAAGAAAAAAGAAAAATACATTTATTCATTGCCTTATTTTTAATACCTCAGTCTGACTTATGCTTAACCTCTGCTGGTCAAAACTTCACCCATTCTTCATGATTCCTCTCAACTACCAACTCCTTCACAAAATCCATCCTGACTCCTCCCCTGCCCCAAGGGGGTAATCCCTCTCTCTCTTCTGAATCCAGAGCCTGTGCCTGTTGCACAGAGCTCAGCACGTACTTAGCCCTATGTAGCACTGATTAAACTGCAAGCTTCTCCAGGGAAAGACATCCTACTTCTCTCACAGGAGTTAGAAGAGCTTGTTAAGGAGGTACTGACTGGAACTCAATAACTATTAGGACTTGGTACACTGTGATGGGACAGCAGCCAATATGCAAACGATAACCACCACTGAGTGCAGGCCAACCCGCTGATTCTGATGTCCACATGGATTCAATCTCTCTGTCTAAAGGTTATTAGTAATAGCTAAAATCAGGAACCTCTGCCATGCCTGGTCCTTTATATGCATCAATTCTATTCTTATATTAAGAGAAGTGGAATTGTCCCCATTTTTCAGACTGCAGTGAACTATAATTGAAATCCAGGTCTGTCTAACTCTGAAGCCCATGTTCTTCCCACTTCAAGTGTCCAACATTATAAACACTAGTCTGACTCTCATGGCTCTGCAAACCGGCTACCCTGCCACACGTAACTGAGCTTGAGGCAAGGAACACATTGAATAAGTCAGTTGGGATGCCCTCAGACACAGCCAAACAGTAATTCATAAAAAACACACTTAATCTTTCCCAAGACTCCTAAGCCTCTGGTCCTTCCATCCCCCAGAGAAAATCCCAATATCCATTCAGGATATTAATTATGATAAAAAATTATTAAATACTCATAAATGCTAGACACTACAGGGAACACTAGAAAAACACTGCTATATATCGTCACTCTTATTTGAAGAAAATTAAGTGTCTAAATGATGAGGACTCCTGGTAGCAGTAAACACTACTTTATTACTTGCATTTTCCCCACCTTTCTCTTAAAACTGTATATTATTTATTCTCTTGGATTTCAGACAAAAGGCCAAAAAATAAAACGTGTTCCAGTAAAATACGATCTTAGTGGAGAGCATACCACCAACTCACTATCAGCCTTATCTCCATCATAAGGGTCCTTGTGAAATACTACCTACAGTGTTTTCACGTTTCTTTGCTACTTCTTAGACTGAAACAGGGAAAAGAAGGGCTTAAACCTTTTATATGAATACAGTGAAGATGAAAAGATGCTCTTTTACGTTAATGCTAGAATCACCCCCCAACACACACAGAGAGAGAGAGAGAGAGACAGAGAGACAGAGAGAGACAAAGAGACAGAGAGAGAGAGACAGAGAGAGAGAGGGAAAAGACTCTATTCAACCTAATTTATTTCTCCATAGTAGATCTGGATATTTTTTCCTTTAAATATCCTCAAATTTCAAGACTCATTTTTTCTCAGAACTTCTGTTCAAGGTGGTATAGCACAGTAATTAAAACACGTGACAAGACCAAAAAAGATCATGTGCACCTTGAAACCCAGACTACAACTTACACCTGATGATAATTCTGCCCAGCTGCCCCACACTTCAGGGTCAAGTTGATATTAAATTTTAATAAAATGAAACTTCCATCTAGTGGTTTTCTAAGTACTGAGGGAAATGAGATTAACATAGGAAAATATCAGACAGATGAATGATTCACAGATGAATGAATTAAATGAGAATTTTCAATGATGAAGATGTTAAATGAGTAACAGAATAAAACATTTGGTGGGATAAATATATTCAAATTAAACATTTGAGAACATCTGAAATGAAGGTATGATTTCCTGTATCAGGGAAGGAGCCCACATAAGCCCAAATCTTCTTCCTTTCCCCAGGCATGAATTCCTTTAACAAGCCACAGAATCATTTATTTCACCATTAGAGATCAGGTTTTTTTTTTTTTTTTTTAAATGGTTATTTTTTTTTTTAATTTATTTATTTATTTATTTATTTTTGGCTGTGTTGGGTCTTCGTTTCTGTGCGAGGGCTTTCTCTAGTTGTGGCAAGTGGGGGCCACTCCTCATCACAGTGCACGGGCCTCTCACTATCGCGGCCTCTCCTGTTGCGGAGCACAGGCTCCAGACGCGCAGGCTCAGTAATTGTGGCTCACGGGGCTAGTCGCTCCGCGGCATGTGGGATCCTCCCAGACCAGGGCTCGAACCCGCGTCCCCTGCATTGGCAGGCAGACTCTCAACCACTGCGCCACCAGGGAAGCCCGAGATCAGGTTTAAATGGACATAACCCCTTGGAAGAAGGAGCACCTTGATTTTCATGAAATAACACTGATTTATTTCCACCCCCCCCCCACAACACACTGATTCATGCTGAGGTTTAAGTAATCTGATGAGTAGAAGAGGGTTACTGTAGACTGTCTGCATAAACCTCTAAATAGCCATGGGATGTCAAAAAAGAGGGGAACATTACTAGAAATTGGGAAAGGGAGAGGTTAGAGTCCAAGGACCTGAAGCAAAACATTTAAAATTCCACCTAAGTCCCTTGGAAGCCAGCTTGCAAAATCTACTCCCAATTTTTCTAATTATGCATTGGGTCAGCTGTGAATACTCTGCAATAACTGCTAATTAAAATACAAAAGCCCATGATCACGGACTGGTAAGTGACGGTAAATGCATGCATTTACAAAAGATGGGAGAAACCTAAGAAGATTTTGGTTAATAAATGCTCTAACCCCCTCGGGTTTCTTTGTATGAAATATTGGCTTACTGTGGGCTCTGACTCAAGTTATGGTCATACAGCACCTCCAGATCTTTTGTTGTTTAATTCTTTGGAGAATTAACAAAATGTGTCCATTTTCTAATCATCTTTCAACGTTAATAACATTAGATGCTAATTAGAGTGTTTGTGCTAGGCCAAGCAGCAGTTAAGTGTCCAGAGCTAGTAAAGACAACCTATTCTATCATATTGCTCAGAGGTTAGGCCAAAAGGGAAAATTCAGCTGACTCTGCTGAAGCACAAATCTGGTTAACATGTCCCTTGCAGTAGATGAGCTCTGATTAGTATTTTCTCTGTTAAATCATTTAAGACCTGAGAGCTGAATTTTGCCTTAAATAGCACTAGGGCTTCGTAAACAAGAGATGGGTCCTCTTACCAGGGGTTTGAAAAATCATTGAATGTTGGCTACAGGGAAGCCAGAAAAAAGAAAACTGACACATTTCTAACCTGGGAGCCACACTACATTCTAGTTGCCATCCTCATTAGTACTTTACTCAGCACTATCACAAGAAATAGGCACTCAAAAGTAATTTAAGTGCAACTGGCTCACGTTGTTTCAGATAATGGCGGAAAGTCTCCACTCTGGGGCGGGGGGGAGTTGGGATTATCTATTACTGGACATTATCTACAAGTTGAATATAGTACCCTTAAGAAGAAAATTCTGAGTGCAAATAACTAACAAGTCACTAAGCCCTTTGAAGAGGATGCCACTTGATTTTGTGGAGGCCAAGTAGCTGTAAAAGGGGCACAGTATATGGGCCTTCAATAAGTAACTGTTTACTGCTGTGACATAGTACAATCACTATGGGTTAATTCATCCTGAAAATCACTGTAGCATTCCACTAGAGGAACACAAAAACACTGACTCTGAAACACTATCCTTGACTACATGGTACGCTGAAAAGGGCAAAAGGCCACACCCTTGGAATCAGATAGATGTGGAAATGAATCTAGACTCTACTACTTATATGTATGACCTTCAGTAAGTTATTTATACCTCTGGATCTCAGTTGATTCAGGCTATAAGGTCAATAATACCTGCCCTTGTAGATTCTTGACAATGTAAACTCCTAGCAGAGCACCTAGAACACAGTAGGTGTCCATAAGAAAAAGATTTTTCTAAGCTCAGCATTAGAACCATAAATATCTACATCAAAGTGTGGCTTCAGAGACACTGGAAAGCTGAAGGCAGAGACATGATTCAGGGACACAGAGGAATGTTCTCTATTTTCTTTCCATCAAGAATGAGTTGGCCTTGCTCACACTAAGCCTGATGGAGGATCCAGGAGAGCACTACCTTTGTAAATATGTACTTAAAGTACATATACTCTACATGTAAGGTCTTCTGGAACAGCGATGAAACCCTCAAAATAAAAAGATGTGACTCATCAAGTTGTATACATTAAATATGTAGAGTTTTGTGTGTGTCAATCATGCCTTAATAAAGTGGTTTAAAATAAATACATAAAATATGATATTTCAAAAAAAAATACTGTAGAGTAGGAGGTACTCAACCTGGCAGAACTTGACTTGCACAGGGATTGTCTTAGGAAGCTGTGTGCCCTATAGGCAACCAATGGGCAACAAGAACACTACGATGCACCTATGACTACTCTGCATAGCCACTTGTTCCCACGAGTCCTATACACATGACACAATAAATCTAGAATTTGCAGTAGGTATGTGGCTGTGTGTACGTGGAGTCTCTTCCCTTCATTCTGTAACCTGCCTAAAATGCTGCAAGGTGCTTAAATAAATAAAGGACACATGGACTTCCCAAGAAGCACCCACTGATATCCACGAACACTACTTTCTTAGTAAGTAAAGGCAAAGTAACTTAGCATTAGTCAAGCCTAATGGTGCTTTTCTGTGGTTCGAAGTATTCTCCTTCACCAGCCCTGGCCACAAAACTCCATACTACATTTGGTTCTTCATCCACATAATAATGTGACTAATACAAAGAAATGGCAGAGATGCTGGAATTGCCATACACTTCCAGGGTGGGTCAGTGAAAAGGGCACCACACTAGAGGAATCAGAAGAACCAATTTCAAGTCTCAGTTTAATCAGAACAGTTTCTAACGCTTTTGTGCCACAACCAGAAAACAACGGAATTCAAAGATTCTGGGGCCTCCCTGGTGGCGCAGTGGTTGAGAGTCCGCCTGCCGATGCAGGGGATACGGGTTCGTGCCCCGGTCTGGGAGGATCCCATATGCCGTGGAGCGGCTGGGCCCGTGAGTCATGGCCGCTGGGCCTGCGCATCCGGAGTCTGTGCTCCGCAACGGGAGAGGCCACAACAGTGAGAGGCCCGCATACCGCAAAAAAAAAAAGAAAAAAAAAAAAAAAAAAAAGAAAACAAAGATTCTGGAAATCTATGAATAAAAATAGCCACACACCCACATATGACCTTTATGACCTCCCCTAGTTTACCAGGCACAGTTATAGTCCACACTTACAAAAAGGTAACTTGTCTTTTTCTACATAAACTAATATCCTATGAATTCAAGTTACAAAAATCCATGGTCTTCTAAAATATGGTATTTTGACCTCTAACCAAATATGTATATTTCAAACCTTAAAAGACGCAAAAAGGCTGCAGTCAACACCTGGAACTAACTCAAAGAACTGACAGACCTGAAACCAATTTCAGCCTCTGAGAAAAGGTCTGTTGGAAAATTGTGTGCTCAGATTTGAGATTGAAGATACTTATCCTCTACATACTAGAGGGTCAGTCTCCAATTATTCAGAAGAGCAATTGCTCATTAGAATCATCTGGGACCTGCCAAGGAAAATTACGTGCTTTGTAGCCACTGACTCGAAACAGATCAGTTGAATTAAAAGGTTTCTCAGACACACACAGCCTTGTAAAACAGGTTTAGGATATACACCAAGAGACCACGGCTCTCATAGTTTCATATTTTCACACCAAGTGATCTAGAGATGAGACTTCTCTGTACTTCAGTCCCCTTAGCTATAAAAAAGGAGACTGGATCAGATGGTCACATGGTGCCTTCTGACACTGCAATCCAGTACTTGGCTCACTCATGAGGGCCACCGCTGTGCTACCATTTTCCACACTACAGAAGGAAGGTAGAGGGTCCAGTGATGGATCACAGTAATTGGACTTTACTGTGAAAAATAATGCCTCCCCTGCCCTTTTTGTTCCTTGTCTCCTAATTTGGCAGTTAATTTTCTTTCCCACAATAGTGGCCTCACTCCGGATTTATCTCTAAGGAAATAAAAGCAAGGCCATCTCAAGCTGACAAATCTCTAAAGTGATTCTGAAGCGTGCACACCTGTGTGAGGATAGGTCTGTGGGTGTGGGTATGTTGGGGTTGGGTCAGAAGACTAGGACGCTAGTGATCATGTGCAAAAAGAGGATGAAACCATCTTCACTTATCTTAGGGATACTATAAGAATCAAATGAAAGAAGTACAGAAAAAGATTTGTTAGGCATAGTGCAAGCATGAGGCATGTTTTTATTAACTTTTCTTACTCTTATATACAACAGGTACCTTGAACTCAGAGAGAAAAAAGCCAGACTTACACAGAGTACAGGCTCATTAAATTGTAATTGGCTACAAACTTAAATACCAGAGAACACTGTGAATGAAAAGCATCATACAATAGACAATCTTTGTCTAGCCCTTACTATACAGCAGACCCTGTGGGCTGAGAACCACACGCCTGGGTCACTGCTGCATCCTCAGCACCCGGCACAGCAACGGAGACAGAGAGAGGCACTCGACGTTGGCACGAGTGAAGGAGCTGCTGAAGAGAGGAGAGTGCAGGCTGGACACCGGGCACATAACAAGTGCAGTAATTATCATAGCTGATGAGAAAGAAGTTCACATGGTCTGGGCATGAAGGCGGGAGTGATCAGTCAAGCTGGACTGGGTTCACTGAGTGGGGGTGGGGTGGAGAGAAAGTCAGAAAAGCCGCAGGAGAGGAGGTGAGCTTGGACTGAGCGTTCAGTGCACAAACTCACTCTTAAGTGTAACTGTCCTTTAACCACAAGGTGTTTGGAGTGAGACATGTGGTAACACATGAGTTGTGTGTTGTGAAGTGGGGTACAGTAAGGAATAGATGTGTTTATATCATCTTTGCTATGTGTAATCCTACGGTGACGAATTTATATGCCTTTCATGGCCTCGTTTACAAAGTTAAAAAAACAAGGCAAGAGGTAGTTACCAAGGGAGAAAAGATATTGGCAGCTTCTACCAAGGCCCAGCAAGACCACAGTTGTTACTGATCCTGAGGTCCACTAAAGATGTTAATGACAGCAAATATCATTTTCAAGAATAAACTTCATGTGATGAAAACTCAAGTTTGGAGAAAATATTAAATACCCTCAGATACAGGCAAGAGATTTGCTGTAGTCAGTTCTAGCATATTCATTAGGTGTCATTAAATGGTCCAGGTCAGAGAACTCATTGCTCCTAATAGCTGAGTGTTAATGACTACACAAGATATACATCATCCTGAAGTTGTGGTCTCAAGAATCACTCTACAATACAGGAAAGATGGAAGGGGAGGAATTAACAACCCCAATTTATATTGCTTTCAAGATTGCAAGGCTAAGGAATTATTTCAATGGCAAGTTTGATTGCAACCTACATAAACTGGTCAGTAAAACAGTCTACAGTTTTGCACCATTAAAATTGAGTGTAACTTGCCAGAAAAATCTACAAATGACCTAACAATAAATTCACACATGAGTATAAAACGAGTTTTACCACATACCTATTTATATCAGTTCAGCCAAGTCATGTCTAATTTATGAATTCCATTCAATTAAAAGGAATTGTGGTGATGGAGGAAAGTGGTAATTGTATATAATCTATCAAGGTGAATAGTTTGAATAAAGGTGAAACAGGCTCAACATCATTAGTGACAGGACTATGCATCTTTAAAGTGCCTATAACATTTCACTTTAGTTTCAGAATAGACGTGTAGGTACAGGAAACAGAGTATAAAGCATCAGTTCTAAAAAACACGTTTTGGTCTCAGGACCCCTTTGTACTCTTGACAAGTACAACACTAAAGAGCTTTTGTGTGTGTGGATTTTACATTTGAATATTTATTATATGAGAAATTAAAACTATGAAAAATTTTAAATATTTACCAACCATAAGTATAAGCCCATTACAGGTTTAATATAAATAACACATTTTTATGAAAACTAACTAGATCCTCTAAAACAACAACGAAATAATGAAAAGAGTGGCACCACTGCATATTTTTTTTAATCTTTAATACATGCTTAATGGAAGACAGCTGGGTTTTCATATATGTTTCTGTATTTAATCTGTGGTAATATGTTGTTTGGATTGAAATATATGAATAAAATCCAGCCTCACACATATATGTAATTGGAAAAGGGATAATTGCAGATATTACTCTTTAATACTGTACCAAAACTTGACAAGTGATATTTTTTAAAGGTTAGCTACAATGTGGAATCTGAGACTATATCAACAAAGTTTTTGTACTCTGTTCTGTTAAAACACATTGGTCTATCTTGCACTTTGAATGGACCTTTCACCTACTCATGACTTTGTACCATCATGCATTGGTTATTTGCAAATACTGTTCACTCAGTCTTCAGATCTTCCAAATGTTGACACATTTCATTATACAATATTGAACACTAACCACCAATCTCATCAGAAAAATCTTTAAGTATTGGGAAATTGTCAAGCTCACAGTTACAGTGGTGAATACAAGTTTTCCAAAATTCTAACTTTCCTTGAAGCCTTGAGTTGAAAATAAATAGTTTTCCTTGAGGCAATAGGCTCATTCTGTTTTTTTTTTTTCCACTCATTCATTTTTGATAAAACCTCTCCATATATTCAAGTCTGGGTGACCACAGTCTTTTTGTCAGTTATTCTTTTAAGTAAAAAATGTGCTCCATGAAAAAAAACAGCCACTCAGCCCACAAATCAACAACTGCACACGTACTTTTCTTTGAGACAGCCACAGTCCTTTGGTTGGTATGCAGCACAGTTGATTTAAAAATACCACCTAAGATGGCGGAAGAGTAAGAGATCACCTTCCTCCCCACAGATACACCAGAAATACAGCTACACGTGGAAGAACTCCTACAGAACACCTACTGAACGCTGGCAGAAGACCTCAGACCTCCCAAAAGGCAAGAAACTCCCCACGTACCTGGGTAGGACAAAGCGGAGAGATTCCCGCACAGAGGATCGGTGCCAACTGGCACTCACCAGCCCGAGAGGCTTGTCTGCTCGCCTGCCGCCGGGGCGGGTGGCGCTGGGAGCTGAAGCTCGGGCTTCAGTCGGAGCGCAGGGAGAGGACTGGGGTTGGCGGCGTGAACACAGCCTGAAGGGGCTAATGCGCCACAGCTAGCCGGCAGGGAGTCCGGGAAAAAGTCTGGACCTGCCGAAGAGGCAAGAGACTTTTTCTTGCCTCTTTGTTTCCTGGGGCGCGAGGAGAGGGGATTAAGAGCGCTGCTTAAAGGAGCTCCAGAGACGGGCGCGAGCCGCGGCTGAAAGCGCGGACCCCAGAGACGGGCGTGGGACGCTGGGGCTGCTGCTGCCGCCGCCAAGAAGCCTGTGTGCGAGCGCAAGTCACTGTCCACGCCCCCCTTCCGGGGAGCCTGTGCAGCACGTCACTGCCAGGGTCCCGGGATCCAGGGACGGCTTCCCTGGGAGAACGCGCGGCGTGCCTCGGGCTGGTGCAACGTCATGCCGGCCTCAGCCGCTGCAGGCTCGCCCCGCACTCCGTGCCCCTCCCTCCCCCCAGGCCTGAGTGAGCCAGAGTCCCCGAAGCGGCTGCTCCTTTAACCCTGTCCTGTCTGAGCGAAGAACAGATGCCCTCCGGCGACCTACACGGAGAGGTGGGGCCAAATCCAAAGCTGAGCCCCGGGAGCTGTTAGAACAAAGAAGAGAAAGGGAAATCTCTCCCAGCAGCCTCAGAAGCAGCGGATTAAAGCTCCACAATCAACTTGATGTACCCTGCATCTGTGGAATACATAAATAGACAATGAATCATCCCAAATTGAGGAGCCAGGAGTCAGTGCTGTGCCTCTGAGGTGGGAGAGCCAACTTCAGGACACTGGCCCACAAGAGACCTCCCAGCTCCACATAATATCAAACGGCGAAAATCTTCCAGAGATCTCCATCTCAGCACCAGCACCCAGCTTCACTCAACGACCAGCAAGCTACAGTGCTGGACACCCTATGCCAAACAACTAGCAAGACAGGAACACAACGCCACCCATTAGCAGAGAGGCTGCCTAAAATCATAAAAAGTCCGCAGACACCCCAAAACACACCACCAGACGTGGACCTGCCCACCAGAAAGACAAGATCCAGCCTCATCCACCAGAACACAGGCACTAGTCCCCTCCACCAGGAAGCCTACACAACCCACTGAACCAACCTTAGCCACTGGGGACAGACACCAAAAACAATGGCAACTACGAACCTGCAGCCTGCAAAAAGGAGACCCCAAACACAGTAAGATAAGCAAAATGAGAAGACAGAAAAACACACAGCAGGAGAAGGAGCAAGATAAAAACCCACCAGACCTAACAAATGAAGAGGAAATAGGCAGTCTACCTGAAAAAGAATTCAGAATAATGATAGTAAAGATGATCCAAAATCTTGGAAACAGAATAGACAAAATGCAAGAAACCATTAACAAGGACCTAGAAGAACTAAAGATGAATCAAGCAACGATTAAAAACACAATAAATGAAATGAAAAATACTCTAGATGGGATCAATAGCAGAATAACTGAGGCAGAAGAACGGATAAGTGATGTGGAAGATAAAATAGTGGAAATAACTACTGCAGAGCAGAAGAAAGAAAAAAGAATGAAAAGAACTGAGGACAGTCTCAGAGACCTCTGGGACAACACTAAACGCACCAACATTCGAATTATAGGGGTTCCAGAAGAAGAAGAGAAAAAGAAAGGAACTGAGAAAATATTTGAAGAGATTATAGTTGAAAACTTCCCTGATATGGGAAAGGAAATAGTCAGTCAAGTCCAGGAGGCACAGAGAGTCCCCTACAGGATAAATCCAAGGAGAAATACGCCAACACACATATTAATCAAACTGTCAAAAATTAAATACAACGAAAACATATTAAAAGCAGCAAGGGAAAAACAACAAATAACACACAAGGGAATCCCCATCAGGATAACAGCTGATCTTTCAGCAGAAACTCTGCAAGCCAGAAGGGACTGGCAGGACATATTTAAAGTGATGAAGGAGAAAAACCTGCAACCAAGATTACTCTACCCAGCAAGGATCTCATTCAGATTTGATGGAGAAATTAAAATGTTTACAGACAAGCAAAAGCTGAGAGAGTTCAGCACCACCAAACCAGCTTTACAACAAATGCTAAAGGAACTTCTCTAGGCAAGAAACACAACAGAAGGAAAAGACCTACAATAACGAACCCAAACCAATTAAGAAAATGGGAATAGGAACATACATATCGATAATTACCTTAAATGTAAATGGACTAAATGCTCCCACCAAAAGACACAGATTGGCTGAATGGATACAAAAACAAGACCCATATATATGCTGTCTACAAGAGACCAACTTCAGACCTAGAGACACATACAGACTGAAAGTAAGGGGATGGAAAAAGATATTCCAAGCAAATGGAAACAAAAAGAAAGCTGGAGTAGCAATTCTCATATCAGACAAAATAGACTTTAAAATAAAGACTACTAGAAGAGACAAAGAAGAACACTACATAATATCAAGGGATCAGTCCAAGAAGAAGATATAACAATTGTAAATATTTATGCACCCAACATAGGAGCACCTCAATACATAAGGCAAATACTAACAGCCATAAAAGGGGAAATCGACAGTAACACATTCATAGTAGGGGACTTTAACACCCCACTTTCACCAATGGACAGATCATCCAAAATGAAAATAAATAAGGAAACACAAGCTTTAAATGATACATTAAACAAGATGGACTTAATTGATATTTATAGGGCATTCCATCCAAAAACAACAGAATATACATTTTCCTCAAGGGCTCATGGAACAATCTCCAGGATAGATCATATCTTGGGTCACAAATCAAGCCTTGGTAAATTTAAGAAAATTGAAAGTGTATCAAGTATCTTTTCCAACCACAACGCTATGAGACTAGATATCAATTACAGGAAAAGATCTGTAAAAAATACAAACACATGGAGGCTAAACAATACACTACTTAATAACGAAGTGATCACTGAAGAAATCAAAGAGGAAATCAAAAAATACCTAGAAACAAATGACAATGGAGACACGACGACCCAAAACCTATGGGATGCAGCAAAAGCAGTTCTAAGGGGGAAGTTTATAGCAATACAATCCCACCTTAAGAAACAGGAAACATCTCGAATAAGCAACCTAACCTTGCACCTAAAGCAATTAGAGAAAGAAGAACAAAAACATCCCAAAGTTAGCAGAAGGAAAGAAATCATAAAAATCAGATCAGAAATAAATGAAAAAGAAATGAAGGAAACGATAGCAAAGATCAATAAAACTAAAAGCTGGTTCTTTGAGAAGATAAACAAAATTGATAAACTGTTAGCCAGACTCATCAAGAAAAAAAGGGAGAAGACTCAAATCAATAGAATTAGAAATGAAAAAGAAGTAACAACTGACACTGCAGAAATACAAAAGATCATGAGAGATTACTATAAGCAACTCTATGCCAATAAAATGGACAACCTGGAAGAAATGGACAAATTCTTAGAAATGCACAACCTGCCAAGACTGAATCAGGAAGAAATAGAAAATATGAACAGACCAATCACAAGTACTGAAGTTGAAACTGTGATAAAAATATTCCAACAAACAAAAGCCCAGGACCAGATGGCTTCACAGGCGAATTCTATCAAACATTTAGAGAAGAGCTAACACCTATCCTCAAACTCTTCCAAAATATAGCAGAGGGAGGAACACCCCCAAACTCATTCTATGAGGCCACCATCACCTTGATACCAAAACCAGACAAATATGTCACAAAGAAAGAAAACTACAGGCCAATATCACTGATGAACATAGATGCAAAAATCCTCAACAAAATACTAGCAAACAGAATCCAACAGCACATTAAAAGGATCATACACCATGATCAAGTTGGGTTTATTCCAGGAATGCAAGGATTCTTCAATATACGCAAATCAATCAACGTGATACACCATATTAACAAACTGAGGGAGAAAAACCATATGATCATTTCAATAGATGCAGAGAAAGCTTTTGACAAAATTCAACACCTATTTATGATAAAAACCCTGCAGGAAGTAGGCATAGAGGGAACTTTCCTCAACATAATAAAGGCCATATATGACAAACCCACAGCCAACATCGTCCTCAATGGTGAAAAACTGAAACCATTTCCACTAAGATCAGGAACAAGACAAGGTTGCCTACTCTCACCACTCTTATTCAACATAGTTTTGGAAGTTTTAGCCACAGCAATCAGAGAAGAAAAGGAAATAAAAGGAATCCAAATCGGAAAAGAAGAAGTAAAGCTGTCACTGTTTGCAGATGACATAATACTATACATAGAGAATCCTAAAGATGCTACCAGAAAACTACTAGAGCTAATCAATGAATTTGGTAAAGTAGCAGGATACAAAATTAATGCACAGAAATCTCTGGCATTCCTATACACTAATGATGAAAAATCTGAAAGTGAAATCAAGAAAACACTCCCATTTACCATTGCAACAAAAAGAATAAAATATCTAGGAATAAACCTACCTAAGGAGACAAAAGACCTGTATGCAGAAAATTATAAGACACTGATGAACGAAATTAAAGATGATACGAATAGATGGAGAGATATACCATGTTCTTGGATTGGAAGAATCAACATTGTGAAAATGACTCTACTACCCAAAGAAATCTACAGATTCAATGCAATCCGTATCAAACTACCACTGGCATTTTTCACAGAACTAGAACAAAAATTTCACAATTTGTATGGAAACACAAAAGACCCCGAATAGCCAAAGCAATCTTGAGAACAAAAAACGGAGCTGGAGGAATCAGGCTCCCTGACTTCAGACTATACTACAAAGCTACAGTCATCAAGATAGTATGGTACTGGCACAAAAACAGAAAGATAGATCAATGGAACAGGATAGAAAGCCCAGAGATAAACCCATGCACATATGGTCACCTTATCTTTGATAAAGGAGGCAGGAATGTACAGTGGAGAAAGGACAGTCTCTTCAATAAGTGGTGCTGGGAAAACTGGACAGGGACATGTAGAAGTATGAGATTAGATCACTCCCTAACACCATACACAAAAATAAGCTCAAAATGGATTAAAGACCTAAATGTAAGGCCAGACACTATCAAACTCTTAGAGGAAAACATAGGCAGAACACTCTATGACATAAATCACAGCAAGATCCTTTTTGACCCACCTCCTAGAGAAATGCAAATAAAGACAAAAATAAACACATGGGACCTAATGAAACTTAAAAGCTTTTGCACAGCAAAGGAAACCATAAACAAGACCAAAAGACAACCCTTAGAATGGGAGAAAATATTTGCAAATGAAGCAACTGACAAAGGATTAATCTCCAAAATTTATAAGCAGCTCATGCAGCTCAATAACAAAAAAACAAACAACCCAATCCAAAAATGGGCAGAAGACCTAAACAGACATTTCTCCACAGAAGATATACAGACTGCCAACAAACACATGAAAGGATGCTCAACATCTTTACTCATTAGAGAAATGCAAATCAAAACTACAATGAGATATCATCTCACACCAGTCAGAATGGCCATCATCAAAAAATCTAGAAACAATAAATGCTGGAGAGGGTGTGGAAAAAAGGGAACATTCTTGCACTGCTGGTGGGAATGTGAATTGGTACAGCCACTATGGAGAACAGTATGGAGGTTCCTTAAAAAACTACAAAAAGAACTACCATACGACCCAGCAATCCCACTACTGGGCATATACCCTGAGAAAACCATAATTCAAAAAGAGTCATGTACCAAAATGTTCATAGCAGCCCTATTTACAATAGCCCGGAGATGGAAACAACCTAAGTGTCCATCATCGGATGAATGGATAAAGAAGATGTGGCACATATATACAATGGAATATTACTCAGCCATAAAAAGAAATGAAATTGAGCTATTTGTAATGAGGTGGATGGACCTAGAGTCTGTCACACAGAGTGAAGTAAGTCAGAAAGAGAAAGACAAATACTGTATGCTGACACATATATATGGAATTTAAGAAAAAAAATGTCATGAAGAACATAGGGGTAAGACAGGAATAAAGACACAGACCTACTAGAGAATGGACTTGAGGACACGAGGAGGGGGAAGGGTAAGCTGGGACGAAGTGAGAGAATGGCGTGGACATATATACACTATCAAATGTAAAATAGGTAGCTCGTGGGAAGCAGCCGCTTAGCACAGGGAGATCAGCTTGGTGCTTTGTGACCACCTAGAAGGGTGGGATAGGGAGTGTGGGAGGGAGACGAAAGAGGGAGGAGATATGGGGATATATGTATATGTATAACTGATTCATTTTGTTATAAAGCAGAAACTAACACACCATTGTTAAGCAATTATACTCCAATAAAGACGTAAAAAAATAAAATAAAATAAAATAAAAATACCACCTATTTGGTCACACAGAATATTAAAAAGACATGTACTCAAGGGTTGAAACTCAATAAAATTAATGTTTTTTATTGCTTCACTGAGGATATTCTTAAGTGAAACTGGCTTTTTTCCCTTTTAACTGCAAGTGTATGGCAGTGAAGAATATAATGACTTCTAGTAGTTTGGTGCTACTGCCCAGATTCATGCTAAGATGCCAGCAGTTTTTCCACCATTGCTTTTGTACCACTGGTGCAAAAAACATCAGCATGGCTTAAAAATAAAACAACCCAAAAATAACATTTTAGTATTAATATGAAACTAATTTTGACCTCATGAAGTCCCTGAAAAGATTTCAGGGACCCCAGGAGTCCATGTACCAAACTTCGAAAACTGCTGGTGTGTATAGGAAAGACAGCTCTGAAGGCATGAGGATTAAAGTTCTGTCTCTGAGACTTACTGGCTGTGTGCTCTTGGGCACATAACTTATCTGGCCTTAGTTTGCTCACTTAACAAAATGAAGATTGAAAAGAAAAAAAAAAACCCTCATTTTATAGACCTGCTGTGAAGACCATATGAGATGTGAAACAAGTAGCAAAGTACTCAGTAGGTGTTTACAAAATATTCTTTTTTAAATCTCTTTCCCCTACATGAAATGAATATTAGCCTATTTTCAAATATATTCAAAAGCCAGGAGAGGTTAAATGATTGAAGATCAGAAGAACTAAAATAAATGGAAAAATTACTATGAGCATGATGCATAAATAACAGATCAATCTAATGCTGTTATGAAACTGATTTTTAAATAAATTGGACAAATGTTTATATTTTCTATTAGTAAGCATTTGTGAACTGCCTCAATTTCAAGCGATGGTACTCACCCTGAACCACTTATTACTGCTTCAGACACTACTGACACCTTCCCCAACACTCTCAAGAAAATCTTTTAAGAATTCAGTTTTTTCTTTGTTCTCTGCTACACACAAGGTTACACTCAATATAATCTCCATGATTTTATAGTTTTCCTACCCCAGCTGCTGGATCCCATCTGGTGTCCTTTATCTAGGACACCTGCTTCAGGAATGAGACAATTAAGGTGATGAACCATTTCCTCGCAGAAAATAAAAATTTCCCATTTCCTTAGGAATGTTAGTAGGAGAGAGAAAAATGTTTAATAAAGCACAATTACACATCTAATTACCAGATATCAAGTATTTAACTAGAATAGACATTCTATTGGCTGTATCTTGTTTTGCTCCACTGAGACATTGTATTAGTTATCTATTGCTGTGTAACAAAATTACCACAGACTTAGTAGCTTAAAAATAACACACATTTATTATTTCATGGTTCTTTGAGTCAGGAGTCCCAGGCACTGCTTAGCTGGGTCTTCTCCAAGGGTGTTGACCAGGCCTGGGTTCTCATTTGGAGTCTCAGGTAGGGAAGAATCTGCTTCCCCTCCCCTCATGTGGTTGTAGGGAGTGCAGACTGCCTTCAGCTCCTCAAGCCACCTGCAGTTCTTTACCACATGGAGTTCTTCAACATGGCTATTTGCTTCCACATAGCCAGCAAGGAAGAGACTCCAGCAAGACAGATGCTACAATCTTGTAGAACATAACCATGTACACATAATCATGTATATTCCGGCACCATTGAAATATTCTATTGGTTAGAAGCAAGTCACAGGTCCCACCCACATTCAAGGGGTGGGGATCTTACAAGGGCATGAATATCAGGAAGCAGGGGTCAGGGGGATCATGGGGACCACCTTAAGAGTGTGTTTACCATAGACATATTGCAGCATACTATGTGGCTAGAGGGGAATAAGAAGTTGGGAAGAGCCAAGATTAGGGTGAGAAGAACCAATGAGTTTAACGAGCTTGACAGTTATGGAAAAGGAGGGGTACAGGCTTATTACCAATATAAATTTATGTCCATAGAGATGCAACAAATCCAGACAAGAGCTGAGATAATACTAATATACAAGAAGGTCTGAGTTGGTGAGTTGGATACCACTGTAAGAGTAACAGGCGCTCACAATAAGCAAGTGACAATGGTGTGGCTCTGGGAAAGTGTCAGTTGGAACAGCTGGGAATATGGAAAGAAGAATCTAGGCTTGAGGAGGATGACTGGTAAGACAGATGCAGTGTCTGGGCTCTAGTTGAGGAGGCAAAAGCGTGAAGCAAGCTCTAGCTCTGGGAATCAGAGAGCTGAGTAAGAAACCAAACAAAAGCCCAGTCACAAGGACCTGGTGAACAAGAATACAGTGAGGTTCCAGTTACAGAGCTCAGGGAGCTAGGGAGTTAGGGAACATCTGGGCACACCACAGTTTAGGGCAGCAAGACTAACTGTAGATCCCACTGGCTAATAACCCAAAGCTACCTTAGCTCCAGAGACTGACTTAGGGACTGACTAGGGAAGCTGAAGTTTAAGATATTGGTGTTGGGAGCTTAGCAAGAGAAGACAGGAACTGGCTTTGATGGTTCTCCATCACTTACGACACTGGGTGGGGTCTGAATCCACAGTATAGTATGAACACCACCATAATCCAGCCTCAGTCTGCCCATCTATGGTTGACACTCCTTAGATTGAAACTACTGGACTGGCCTGCCATGCTGTGAACCTGGCATGAACCTGCATGCCTCTGAGACTCATCCTCTGCTTACCCTGCCTGGAGTGCCCTATCCCCTCCATCTCCATCTGGAAAATTCCTACTTGCCTTTCAGGACCTAGTTCAAATGTTACTTTCTCTGTGAAATGTGCCCACTGTCCAGGCCACTCTTGCAGCACTTATCCAGTTTTACTCTTTACTTAGTGTGTCTTTACCCTACAAGGCTATGGGTATGAGAGGGAAAAGGTTACATCTAACCATTCAACTTTGTATCCTTCCCACCTGGAATAGTGGTGGGGCTTGCATGGTTACTCAATAAAAATTATTGAAACAACAAATCCAGGAAGGAATTAAATCACTCTTTATTGATCTTGCCTTAGGAGCCTAATTTTGTTCCCCCACCCTCACTGACACCCTTCTCATCCCTTTGCTACACACCCACTCTTGCAGTATTGACGGGAGCTCTGTGTATATGTCTGGGTTCACATAACTGCTGCTCTTTAATGAGCATTAATGCAGTTGAAGCCTGACAGAGAGGGCTGAAAAAACAGCACTAAATCTTTTATGGACAAACTGCAAATCTGCATGCACAGTCAGACATTTCCCTTGTTGACCCTGAGCTCTGATCACCAGATGTGAGAGGTAAAGCAGAACACAACACCCACATGTTTTCAAAAGAGAGTAAATCCCAAGTGTAGTTCACGGCTGCCACTGTGGGCAACCCAGAAAGTCCACATGACCTGAAGGTGATTCTAAGTCCCTCTCCCTCTGCTGACAAGAAAAACATAAGTCTTGGCACTTGGTATCTTTAGTGTCTGAAGCCCAGTAAAAGTATTTCCTCTTCAAAATTCATTCTGCATGTGAGAATGGCTTCCTTCTGCCCTTGCATGTGAGACTTTAATGACTAAACCTAATGTACAAGCATAAAGCTGGATCACAGACACAGCCATGACTATTTCTAAGGCCGGCTATTGAGTTCGGCACTAAATAATGTTCAGAAGCTGTCTGCCTTCTACTGGGCAACAGAGAAAAGGGTTATTCATCATCATCAGACATGCAGAACAGTATCAGTCAATTCTTTTCTGTGCTGAAAGATTTTAAGTTGAAATGAATCTTTCAAATCTGATTGTTAATGCTCAAGATGACCCCAACAGGGAGTGGCTGGAAACAAGGCCTCAGCTAATTTGCATGATGCCTTTTAGGCCTCTTAATACAGACATTAAACCCTGGAAATGGGAACAAATTATGCACACATCTGATCATTTTATTTTAAAATATGCACAGATCCATGTTTTAAAGTGGCCCTTTGGCCTATGACAATGAAAGAACTTCATTCATAATGAGGGACAAGCATTAGATATGCAGAGAAAAAAAGAACTAATTTGCTTAATATGTCCTTAGAGTTGGCCTTGTGGAGAGAATGTGTCCAGGAACTGGACTGCCCTTCTGTCAAGATACCCTCAGCATGACACTGAACACAGTAGGTGAATCCTATGCAGGGTGTCAGCTAGAGCCAGCATCTCATGTACCATTGTGCCTTGTCTGCTTGCTCTTCAGTCCTTCCTTCCATTCCACAAATATTCATTGAAAGCTTATTCAATGCTATTACTACGATAGATTCCTTCCTTCAAGAATAGAATTTATATAGTAGCATAAGTAAGAAATTAAAGACGTAAAAAAGGAAGTTTTAAACCACATAAGGTGAAGGTGACAAAGTCCCTTTGGAAAGCATACTTGGCTTACTTCTCCAAAAAAAGAAATCAAAATTGCAAAAATATTTACTTCCACTGTTCATTGTTAAAAGTTTAAGGAAAGCTATTAAAATGATTCTGGCTTTTATAATCCATTTCCACGAGCTTCAAACATCTGTGCATTAGAACTTAATTATTTGAACTGGATTTGATCTGTTTTTACATCTCCACAGTTGGCCACAGCAGTGGAACTTCCTGAATGATTAGAGCTTGAAATTCCCAAAGAGATTTCTCTGAAAAGATCTCACTGTTAAATGACAAGAGGTATTTTATAGAAAACAAATATAATTAAACAAGTGGCTAAGTTCAAGATTTAATGTGTACATGATATCTATGTGAGTAAACATTTTACCACTACACCAGAAAAATGAAAATAAATGGCTTTCTAAATTAATGCAGTAAAATGTACAAGAATGTCACAAAGGTTAACATTATGAAGAAATAAAAATTCACCCAAATCCTGATATTAAACCTACCCTTTTACATGGCCTTTGGCTTTTGGAGGGCAAATCCCATCAGACCGACTAATGTTTATGCAGATATTTATAGTTTATAAAACACTTTACCTGTTATTTCTTTTAAGCCTCTATTGCAATGGTTCTTAACCAGGGTGATGCTCCCCCCAACCCCAGGGCACATCTGGCAATGTCTGGAAACATGTTTGGTTGTCACAACTGGAGTAGGGGTGGGCAGAGGTCAAGGGTGCTGATAAACATCCTACAAGGCACAGGAAAGCCCCCCACTGCAGATAATGATCCAGCCCCATATGTCAATGCAGAGATGGAGAAATCCTGCTCTAAGCAGTGCTGAGCTTTAAAGTGCATGTGTATCACTTGAGGTCATGTCAAAATGCAGTGTCTATGACAGGCCCTGAGATTCTGCATTTCTCTCTGCTCCCAGGTGATGCTGATGGCTGATCAAAGGAGTATCAAGGTTCTGTAGATCACATGTAGTATTCAGTGTGCCTATCCTATGCAGCCCTTCTCAAGAACCTGCTCTCAAAGCCCATAGTGAGTAGGCTACATGACTCCAGCCTTCCAGCCGTCGTTCTTATACCTCAACGGACCCCAGAACCCAGCTGAGCAGTCAGATGACCTAGGAATTTGTTATCAGGCCTCAGGGACTCTAGAGAGTTTCTGCTGAAAGCTAGGAGCTAGCAATCAATTCTGGGAGCCAGACACTAAGGCAGAGCTAGGTTTCAGGATGGCTTTGTGTCTGGTCCATGTGCACAGAGAAACAGAAGGTTCTGAACTAGGGAGGGAAGGCAGGAGAGGAAGAAGAAGGGAGGGTGGGAGTGAAGGAATGCCTGATGAGAGGCAAATATGAGTGACCTCACCCTGGTTCCAGTCCCTCCTGAGGCTCCAGCGGAACTTCCTGCCCAAGAATCCATTAGATACCTCTACATCCTGTGATTACATTCCTTTTTTTTGCTTAAACTAATTTAAAGAGGTGTCTTCACTTAAAACAACTGATACCTGACTAAAGTGTGTTCACAATGACTATCCTCAACGCTGTAGTGTTAACTATGGCTCAGAGGTTAACAAACTTACCCAGTGTTAGTAAGAACCAGTAAATGGCAAAGCACAAGTTCTTTGCCTCCAAACCCCCAGCTCCTTAAACTACATAGCCTGCCCTTTAATGATCCCATAATAAAACGTGAAACTATGCCACATCTCACAGAAAAACAAGAGTGACTCAAATTTTCATTCCATGATTCCAAGTTACTCCTTCTTGCTTCCACCTGGAGGAATGTCTCCAATTGACTTTTCAAATTGAGATAAACTAACTTTTCTGCCATGGACAGACAATAACACGAATATGAAGGAAAAGTATAACAATGACCTGAGGAAGGGTAGAATTGCACAGATAATTCAAAATAACATGCAATTTATTTACTTAGGTAATTGACAAAATAAATAGCATATATTTGAAGTAGAACTTGATAAGCTCTGATATCAACACCTGTGAAACCATCACCACAGACAATATAGTGAACATATCCCATCGTCCCCAAAAGTCTCCTCCTGCCCCTTGGTAATCCCTATTCTTTTGCCCCTCCCCACTTGCCTCTATTCCTAGGCAACTACTGATTTGCTTTCTATGCCTAAAGATTTCCAGAGTTTTATATAGGTGAAATCATATAGGGGGAGGTTCTTTCATTCAACATACTTATTGAGACTCATCCATGTTGTTGCATGTATAAATAGTTTGTTCCTTTTTATTAGCGAGAAGCATTCCATTGTTTGGATATAACCACAATTTGTTTATCCATTCACGTGTTAATGGACATTTGGTTGTTTCCAGTTCTTTTGGCTATTACAGATAAAGCTGCTATGAATATTCATGTACAAGACTTTGTGTGAACATGTGCTTTTCTTTTCTCTAGAGGAAATACCTCAGAGTTATATGGTTGGGTCATATGGTAGGTATGTGTTTAACTTTTTAGGAAACTGCCAAACTGTTTTTGAAAGAGGTGGTACAATTTTAATCTCTCAGCAGCAGCATATACAAGTTCCAGTTCTTCCACATCCTCATCAAAACTTGGCATAGTCAGACTTTTTAATTTTAGCCATTCTAATAGGTATGTAGGGTTTTAATGTGCATTTCCCTAAAAACTATTAATGTTGAACATCTTTTTATGTTGTTTTTGTTATTTGTTGCCATTATTTGATCAAGTGTCTGTTCAACTCTTGCCAATTTTTAAATTGTTGTTTGTTTCTTTTTATTCTCTCAACAGTGTCTTTCAAAGAGCAGAATTTTTTATTTTGGTGAAGTCCAATTTATAAATTCTATTTCTTTAGTAAATACAGGGCTACCCAGGTCATCTATTTATTAAGTGAGCTTTTCTCGTCTTTATCTTTCAAGAAATTTGTGCATTCCATCTAAGTTGTCAGAATTACTGGGATAAATTGGCATAAATCATAATATCCTCTTATTAACTTTTTAATATTTGTAGTGATATCTGCTCTTTCATTCCTGATACTAGTTATTTGTGTCTTTTCCTCCCCTAATTAGTCTGGCTAGAATTTTACTGATTTTCTCAAAGTACCAGCCTTGAGGTTTATTGATTTTCTGGGTTTTTTTCTTTTTTCTATTTCATTGATTTCTGATCTTTATTATTTCCTTTCTTTGGCTTACTTTCAGTTTAATTTGCTCTTCTTTTTCTAGTTTCTTAAGGTGAAAGCTAAAGTCATTGATTTGAGACCCTTCTCCTTTTAATAATATAGCCACTAATGCCATGAATGTCCCCCAAAAGTGCTGCTTTAGCAGCATCCTACAAACTTTGATATGTTGTGTTTTCATTCAGTTCAAAATACTTGTTAATTTCCATTTTGAATTCTTTTTGGTTTTTTTTTTTTGATTCATGTGTCTGAAAGGATAAATGACTGACCCAGGGACATGGAGTGAAGAAGCAGAGCAGCTGGAATTTGAATCCAAACCTACCGAATTCCAAAGCCCATGTCCTTAATCACTATGTAGTTACCCAACATGGCAAACCTTTTCATGCCTCCATATCTTCATACATGGGCTATTTCTGCTGTAACACTCTTCCTTTACATAACTTCTAATTGGCTTTCAAACTCACTTCAATCACTACCTATTTAGGAATAACAGTGAAATAAAAATTTTAAAAATAAACAAATAAACAGAATGAATGCTAATATTTGTTAAGGGGTACTAAATTCCAGATAATATACATATTTAATCCTTACAACAACCCTGTATGATCAATAGTAGAATTTCAATCTTAATTCTGAAGAAATGTCCAAGGTCATAAACTGGTAAATGGATAAGTGGTGGAGGTGAGATTTAAACATTTTCTAGCCCCAAATACTACTGGGAAGTTTGGAAAGGCCAAGGAGGATGGTGCCTAACCAAAGACATGCATTAGAACTCCGAAAAGCTTTTCAAAAATACACATGCTCAAACCAGTTGCATTTCTATGTATTAATAATGAACAATACAAAAAGGAAATCAAGAAAATATTTACAATAACATCAAAGGAATAAAAATAACTTTTAAAATAGTAAATATAAATTGAATAAATAAATAAATTTAACCAAGAGACAAAAGACACAAACATTGAAAACTTTAAAATATTACTGAAGGAAATTAAAGAAGACATAAATAAATGGAACGACATCCCATGCTCATGGGTTGGAAGACATAATATTGTTAAGATGATAATACTACCCAAAATGATCTGCAGATTCAATGCAATTCCTATCAAAACCTCAATGGCACTTTTTTGCAGAAAGGGAAAAATTCATCCTAGAATTCATATGGAATCTCAAGGGACCCTAAATAGCCAAATAATCTTGAAAAAGAAAAGCAAAGTTGGAGAATGAACGCTTCCTAATTTCAAAACTTACTAGAAAGATACAATAATCAAAATATTGTGGTACTGGCATAAAGACAGATATATAGACCAATAGAATAGAACAGAGAGCTCCAGAATAAATCCTCACATATATGGTCAATTGATTTTCCATCACAGTGCCAAAACCATTCAATGGGTGAAATGACAGTCTTTTCAACAAATAGTGCTGGGAAACTGGATATCTACATGCAAAAGAATGATTTGGACCCTCACGTTACACCACATATAAAAATTCACTCAAAACGGATCAAAGACCTAAATGTAAGAACTAAAACTATAAAATTCTTAGAAGAAAACATAGGGGGAAATCTTCATGACCCTGGATTTGGCAGTTGTTTCTTAAGTATAACACCAAAAGCACAAGCAATAAAAGAAAAAAAATAGAGAAACTGAACTTCATCAAAATTTAAAACTTTTGTGCAAAGAACACTATCAAGAGAGTGAAAAGACAATTCCCAGAATGGGAGAAAATATTTGCAAGTCATATACCTGATGAGGGATTGATATCAGAAGATATAAAGAACTCCTATAACTAACTCAACAACAAAAAATAAAGAACCCAATTCAAAAATAGCTAAAGGACTTGAACAGACGTTTCTTCAAAGAAAATATACAAATGGTCAACAAGCTACATAGAAAGATGCTCAACATCACTAGCCATTAGGGAAGTGCAAATCAAAATCATGATGAGATACCACTTCATACTCTTTAGGATGTTATTACATGTAAGAAAGGGAGGGAGGGAGGGAGGAAGGAAGGAGAGAAGGAAATAAGTGTTGGTGAAGATGTGAAGAAATTAGGACCCTTGTGTACTGCTGGTGGGAATGTAATAGTGCAGCAGCTGTGGAAACCAGTCCGGCAGTTCTTCAAAAATTAAACATAGAATTACCATATGATCCAGCAATTCCACTTCTAGGTATATACCCAAAAGAACTGAAAGCAGGGACTTGAACAGATATTTGTATAGCCATGTTCATAGCAGCATTATTTACAACAGCCAAAAGGGAGAAGAAACCCAAGTGTTCATCACAGATGAATGGATAAACAAAATGTAGTATATATACATACAATGAAAAATTATTCAGACTTAAAAAGGATGGAATTTCTGATACATGCTACTACATGGATGAATCTTGATGACAGTATGCTGTGTGAAATAAGCTAGACACAAAAAGACACATATTATACGATCCCCTTATGATAGATATCTAGAGGAGCCAAATTCATAGAGAAAGAAAGTATAATAATGGTCACCAGGGGCTGGAGGAGTGATGGAGAAGGGAATGGGGAGTTAGTGTTTTAAGGGCACAGAGTTTAAGTTCAGAAGATGAAAAAGTTCTGGAGATGGATGGTGGTGATGGTTGCACAACAATGAGAAAAAACTTAATGCCACTGAACTGTACACTTAAAAATGGTTAAACTGGTCAATTTCATGTTATATTTTACCACAATAAAAAATAAAATTTAAAAAGTACACATGCTCAGACTACACCCCAGATTTGATGAGAGTCACTCTAAGACAGTGAAGATCCCCTCTACTGGTAGGAACCATTTTAAAATTTTTATTTAAATCAATAAATGGAATATAAATATTTCCTAGATGGTTTAAAAATAAAAACAACCCCCAATAAGATAATAAAGTTAGTTTCAAAGGAAAAGATAGCTAATCTTGTATCTCTTTTTTATTTATTTATTTATTTATTTTTTTGCAGTACGCGGGCCTCTCACTGTTGTGGCCTCTCCCGTCGCGGAGCACAGGCTCCAGACGCTCAGGCTCAGCGGCCATGGCTCATGGGCCCAGCCGCTCCGCGGCATGTGGGATCTTCCCAGACCAGGGCACGAACCTGTGTGCCCTGCATCGGCAGGCAGACTCAACCACTGCGCCACCAGGGAAGCCCTCTTGTATCTCTTGAATAGAATATCTACTGCCTTTAAAAATCACATAAAGAACAAATAAGTTCTCCATTTGGCTTTAAAATACAAACCAAAAAAATTAAGTCAGGCTAACTAAAATAAAGGAGGGACCATGTGGATCAAGAAGATAATTAACTTTTAACAGGTATCATAAAGAACTACTATCAATTGTTCCCAGCAAAAGCCAACTCCAAAACTATTAAATTCAACCTGGCAGCCCTATTCTAATATAGACATATAAAATATGGAACCAACTAGCTTATTTAAATACTCCAGATTCAACTAATTTCTCTATTTTCATTTTCCCCTAACCATTTATTTGTGATTGTATAATTAAAGTCAAGCAGTCCTCAGAACAATGTTATAGGTTAGCAGGGTGGTTAGGCAATAAGCAGGTTCCTAAGGGCTGCTAGTCATAAAAGTTTATTCCCCACAAATCCCTTCAATTCTACAACCATATGAATCAGGAGTTAAGACCGATCATCCAGGGTGGACAGGAATAACTCTGAAGCCTCATTCTGAGTTCTCTGGGTTAGACACAGCATAACATCTCAAAAATGTCCTCTTCTACCAGATATAGATGACAGTGTTTTCCCTGCTCAATGAGAGGATTTTGAAAATTACAGTTCCATAAAACATTTTGAAATGCTTAAATTCTTGAAGAAAAATCTAAAGGAAAAATTCTATTCCTAATGACTGCCTCATGATATGGTAATAAAAAGGATGCACACATACAATGTGTCTGGGCTCCAGACGGAACATTCAAATAGTGGGAACCTGCTCTCCAGCCTGGTCACCAGCTGACAGACACCAGTTGGAAAGGAAAGAATGGAAAAAGCCATTGTGGCAGTAGCCTGCATCCTGCAACAGCAGATTCTGACTGGCATCACTTCTACTGTGAAAGGTAAAAGAACTTGACAAAGAAAAATGCAGGCTCTTTTTCTACTTGCAATGGTCACAGCAGCCCAAGTGGCAGTATGATGTACAAGAGTCAAAGAGTGAAAGCAAATATCCGTAGCCATGGAAAGGCCCCTTCTAGCTAAGCTGAGACAAAATTTCATGTGGATAGGCAGCAGTACGCATAGAGCTCTGTTGGCTGTAAAAGGCTTATTGATCCTGCTGAAGCATTCTGCAGGTTATTAAATCTAACTCAAGAGATCCAGACAAGGCTTATTACTATCCATTCACAGGTGACTGCAACGTAAGACTGCACCTTCACAGTAGGGGAAGTTTTTTGTCTTTTCATTGTCCAGAAAAGAAAACAACCCTCTTATTCTCAAGTGATACCTGGACACCACAGGAGATTCTTCAAAGGAGATTCTTCCACAGCATTTCCTTCACATGCCATGACAGATTCATCCAGAAGCTTTTACTGTATTACAGAGAGAGGCTAGGAGGAGTTCAGAGAAAACAGGATATTTTCCCTTGGAAGTATACCCTATAGTGTGCCAGATGGGAAGGGCCTGAAAATTAAGTCAAGTGTGAGTTGAACAAAAATTTTTTCTTTATGGGCAGGAGAAGCTTCCCATAACTGTAAACTACTGAGCTCTCATTCATTCCAATCCCAGGATTCTACTCCTCCTTAGCCAAGAGGAATGCCCTAATGTGAAGTCTAACTGGAATTATGCAATTCTTTGTGTGAGTTTTAGGCAAAAATGTTTAAGAGAGACATGTGTGCCTACATGGGAAGTGTGTACTGGTACAAATGTATCAAGTATTTTACAGGTATGAATTATAATAAATATTAACATTGGTGACCCTTCTTTTTGCACGTATTTAGGTATATTCTAAAGTTAATATCTCTAGCTTGCCTTTCAACAACCTATTCATGACACAAATGCTGTCTACAGACCTAGCACATATATTACTGCACTAGAGACAGAGGCAGGAGGGTGAGGGGTGGGGAGGAGAATGAGCAGATGAATTAAACCTGGTCTTTGCACTTGAGGAACCAACAGTCTACAGAAGGAGATATATATTGGGTTGGCCAAAAAGTTCGTTTGGGTTTTCCTAAAATCTTATGGAAAAACCCAAACGAATTTTTTGGCCAACCCAATAAAACAAATGGCTATATAATATGATAAGCACTTTAATACAGGAGCTAAGGAAACTCAAATAGAAGATCATAACACCTGAGTCTGGGTTTTGAACAGGAGACAGGACAATGAGCCTAGAGTCCTATTTCTAAATTTTAATTCTAAATCCCTGCAGAGGTCAAAATGCACAGCTTGTATCTAACTCTTCTAACTCCTCCTAGAATCACAAGATAAACCCAATACAAGAGGGGCTGGTGTCTGCAGATCACAGCTGGGAAGAGCTCCGGGTTCTGTTTGTTTTACAAGTCCTATGGGGGGTCATGGAATGTTAGCAGTTTACACATGTCTGATGGGGAGAGGCTGTACAAGAGCCATCAGGAACTCAGCTCTAACAGACCAGGCCTGGCCATGAGGAAAGTCCATGAAAATAAATGTCTGGAAGGAAGATATTTGTTGTTCCAAGGATTCAAAGAAGTCAAACATCAGGTCATTTACCCCTCTAATCATACATTAATTCCAGCCTTGATAATAGCAAAGAGACAATGGAAAATGGTTTGTTTATATGAAACTTAAAGTATCAATCAATGGCTTGAAAACTTAAGGGACATTTTCTTTCTGATTGGATATAAGGCTTAAATACTTATTCCAGACTTACACACCTAGGGGCTACAGTGGTGCATAATGTCTGAGAAAGTATCCAGCAGAGAATTAGGGGCCATGGATTATTTTTTAAAGTATTAACCTATAACCATGTAGGTCAGGTATTGGTTTTCTTATATCAGACAAGACAATGACCGGGCATGCCAGCCCACAAGTCCTTTCTAAGGTAAACTGCTTCTTCATCCCAGCCCCTGCTGAGCGCCACAGCTGGCCATGTTGAGTACCACAGTATTTCAACCACCCCTCATAGCTGATTGAATCAGGTGTCGGAATCTGACTGAAAGACAGCCAATCAGTTGGATGCCCAATGACCTGTTTTGTGGTCTGGAATGAAAAAAAGAGCGCCAACCAATCAAATCAATCCACTTTCAGGAAATTAAACTAATAAATATTAAGAGAATTAGGCAGTTAAAAGTGAAACTAAAACTGAGCGAATGCATAAAAAGAGAAGCCTCATGAGGCAGCCTTGGGGGCATGGGTGCTCATGGCAAGGCCAAATGATGACAGATTCTCAAAGAGCAGCAAAGATCTAGAGAGAACACAGAAGACATTAACTGACCCGTCAGACAGAGAAAGTTGGTGGTCCTAACTGGAGTGTCCATTCCAGGGTAAATGTATCCTCATAATAAATCCTCTTTCACTTAATGTGTTTTTCACAGATTTCTGCGTCTTGAAACGAAAAAAATCCGAGTACAGTTTTCATTTTACAAATGAAGAAACTGAGACTTAATGTAATTAAATTATTGGTTAAGTGGTAGAGCTAGGACTGATTCCTGTATGTGGCTCAAGACAGAAAAGTAGCATAAACAGATAAAATAATTTGACTAATATCTTTTGCAAATTTATGGCTGTTTTTTCTTTCTTTTACTTAGGGTTCCTTTCATGACATTACATTGTTTAGTTTCTTAAAATTTCCATTTTGATTTGTATTTCCTTTTATTGCTTTATATTTATTATAATACAATATTATTTGAGCATTTAAATTCTGGATTTTTTCAGTGATAATTTTGGAGAAAGTTAAGTACACTGGTAGAAAGAACAGTTGCAAGTGCTCCTCATCAATTTATATTTGAATTTTAGACAGTTTTTCTCATACTTTATGACTTTTAAATTACAACATATATATCACATAATTATGCTCAGATTTCAATTAATTTACCTTCATTATAAGATTTCTCTACACCTCACAAAATGCACACATTTTTATTAATGCATTATTTATACACTCTTCTAAAATATTACCATATTATTTAATACATGAATATTTGTCCATTATACAACTAGTAAAATAGTGGAAAATAAAATAACAAAAAACAACCCAGGGGTTAATTCCCTTGTTGAACATATGTATTCCAAGTATTGTTCAGACATTAAAAATTCACCAGCAATACATCACACCACTCAAAGCCATGTGTGTTATTTGTTACAAGAGCACAAGGAGCCATAACTAATGTGCATTCTACAGACTCATACATCACTGGCTAAATGACAATGGAAGAATTTGCTAAAATTGTTAGGGAAAGGGAATTCACTAGGATCTCAAACTCCATTTTCTATTATGCTAGCCTCATCTTCTAACCTACAGACTATATAGAATTAGAGGCTGAGATCCCTTGAAGTGTTTATCCATACATAGTGAAAGAAGTGGGTGAATAAAACCCTTGAACTCTAAGAGACATGCTAAGAAAACACCAAAAATACATAATTTACTTCTAAATTAGAACTGCAATGCTGAATTGTTCCTGTGGGGTTGTGAACTTACAGGTAATAAGCCTTTAAAATATACTCACTGATAGACAATCAGCCAATGATTACCTCCCAACTTGAGTCGTGATCTTTTACATTATCTCCAAGGAAGATGCTCTTATGTATTACAAGTGCTTCCTCTCCGAGGCTTTTTTGATACGCAGTATTATAAGGTTTAGTCATATAATATTAGAAAAGGAAAGACTGTTTGAAGTGTTTAATCTAGCCCACTCATACAGCAGATGGGAAATCAAAGCCCAAAGAGATGAAACAACTTTCCCAGAGTCAAAGCTACTCCCAGTCCCCATATTACTTTCTCTTCATCCAGACTTTACTGCTCCTCCAGTTATTCTCATTAGATCCTCATTCGTTTTTTGATTGTGTGGGTTTTTTTCCCTGTTCTAAAATAGGCAAGACCAAGAGACCAGGGAAGGAAGTAACATTTGGCCTAGCATTTGATGTCTGGTCTTCGCTCAACTCTGAATAGGAAAGAAGCTTCACCCCAGCTGAAACTCCACAGTAATCACTGGCAAAGTTAGTCAGTCTCTAAATCTCAAATTTCTCCTTTCCATTAACAAGTTCTAATATTCAAGGTGAAACACTGATCTAAGTGAGAGTTTAACTAAAGTAAGATAAGAGTAGTGTTCAAATATGGGCTTTCAAACTTATAAAGGAAGACTAGCCCTATCAGATATGAAAACATACTAAAAGTCTCTAGGATGAAACAATGTGGTATTGGTACCTGAACAAACAGAATGAACAATGGAACAGAGTACAAAGTCCAGAACCAATGCAGTACATAAGGAAACAGGATAATGGTAGCATCTCAAGACAGTGAGACAGAGATGGACTTTTAATAAATGTTGATGGGGAAAACTGAATAGCCTTGGGAAAATGATAAAATGAGATCCATACCTCCGACCATAGACAAGAATAAACTCAAAATGGATCATAGATAAAAATAATATAAAAACTGCAACCGTGTGATTGTTCTATTGTTACCTTGGTTAGGTCTGGAACGACATTTCCTAGATTCCTGTTCCTTATGTGGTTTCAGGTTAGAGGAAGCCAAAAGAGGAACTTATGGGAAATTTGGGGGGGTGAAAGTGAGCAGCAGCTACTACCCTCTGAGAGTCTTCATGATCTGACATGACGGTGAACAGACAGAGAGGTGCCCAGTGTGTTCAAGCTTGTCTTCCTCCTCTGCTCCATACCCAGCTTTTCTTCCTAACTGCTGGTCTTGCTGACCAACAGCAGTCCCAGGTCCTTCCCCAGAGGCTTGGCAGTAGACAGAGGCAACAGCTTCCCCACAGACCCTTCCATGAATTCCCCCTTCACAGTCCGACGTCAGTAGCCGGACACGCTCAGCTTCTTAGATTCTTCCACAAGCTCCAACTAGTCCACCTGTGCCAGTGCTTCAGGAGGACAGAGTGTGACTTTTCCACTCATCCTCCAAACCCCCTTCTTGACCTTCATTTCCTTAGCTACTCCCACATTTGTGTAGTTCTAATTCCTATATTAACTCCCTTATCCCCTAACACTCACTGTGGATTTGCTTGCATGACTGATATAACTACCAGTCTTGGAAGTAGAATTCCAAGGTAATAGAATGAAAGGGAATCTAGAATTAGTTCTCTGATCTAACTATACTCAAAGGCATTAGTGACCTTTTTGCCAGTTTTGAATGGGATACTGAGTGTATGGCATATAGAGGCAAAATAGATTATAAAAGTATTACCTGGAATCACCTGAAGTCAAGTGCCAATAAAGGGGAAGACTTTGGGTGACCAAGAAGCTGCTGCCATGGTAGATATTAGTGGAAATAGAGTATAAAGACTGTAGGTTTGGTTGCTCCTAAGGATCGTAGAGAACTTGAAGGAAGAAAATTATGAGCTCAGCACTTTAAATTTCCAGCCCAAAGTCAGGGGAAGGAACCAGAAAGCTTTTATGACTGTCCTGAAAGAAGTCCTTATTTTCTAAAGCCAGGTTTAAGATTTCTGAAAACTAGTTACAACACAGACTGAGAAGGAATGCGACCCTGAAAAATAGAATGAAGACATATAGGCATATTCTGATGAAACTGAGGACCTCAAATTGCAAGGGTTAGTCTTCCTTTGCCTGATAACCTATAGTGAACAGCCTCTCCTGAAGCAATTGCCTTGAAGAAGATGTTAATCTTGAGACCAGACCCCAGCACCATCACCTCTCATTGCTTCTAGACTAGGGTTTCTCAGTTGTGGCACTATTGACATTTGTTGGGTAGGAATGTCCTATGCACTGTGGGATGCTTAGCAGCACGCCTGGCTTCTGTCCACTAGATTCCAGTAGCCCGCACTCCCAGTTGTGACAACCAAAAATGTCTCCAGACATGGCCAAAATTGCCTCCAGTTGAGAACAACTGTTCTAGGCCAATAACTAGTCACAAATCCTGGCAGCTCCAGGGGGTCAGGTACAAAAGTGTGACATGTGGAGGTAGCAAACACCAGTAGAATTATAAGATTTTACAATTCCTATCAACAGAAACCTGAGGACTATATGTAAGAAATGATCTTAAGGGTGTTAAGATGAAAGGAATATAATGCAGGACAAATTTATTCATGGAAGTTCACTGAGCTCAAGCAACTGGGAGTGGGTCTAGCAATTTGGATGATTGAGACTAAAACCTGGAATTTTCGTCTCTCATCTGCTCCTTTTTCCCCTTTTTATCCTGCCTTCTTCTGGGTCAAGTGAGCAGTTTTTAGAATTTATTTAATCTCTTCTATTGGCTTATTACTTTCTCTCTTTCTTTTTTCCTCCTCCCTTCCCCTCCCCTCCCCTTCTCTCTTCTCTTCTCTCTCTCTCTCTCTCTCTCAGTGGCTGCTCTCACAGCTCTCTTTGACTGGGATTCTACAGCAGATTCAAGCCCCGATGCCCTAAGGCATCCACTGTATGTCATGATTTTACTCTTCTCCTATGCATCGTAGAATGGTACTAACTACATTTCATCCTTAGGAGAATTGAGATAACAGTCACTCAAATAATTTTCTGTGTTCTGATGTTGAGATGAGGAACTCCAGTTGAGAAAGGCTGCTGGGTCTACACTATACATCTTTAACTTATCAGGGTCCACCTTTAAATATTACACTGCTTCATGAATAATGTGAGAACTCTACAAGAGTACACTTTCATTTCCCCCTCTTGTCCTTTGAGCTATTGTTATAACACATTTTACTTCAACATGTTATAAGCCCCACAATACACTCCTATTATCTCTGCTTTACACAATTATCTTTTAAGTAAATGAAAAAATGATGGGGAAAAGTCATTTCTATTTATCTGCATATTTGCATGTTTAGCTCTCTTCTTTCCTTTGTGTAGACTTGAGTTTCTCTCTGGTATCATTTTCTTTCCACCTGAAAAACTTCCTTTAACACTTCTCTAGTACAAGTCTGCTGGCAACAATTTTTCTCAGCTTTTGTTTGTCTGAAGATGTCTTTATTTTATCTTCATTTTTGAAGTGTATTATTGCTACATATAGAATTCTAGGGTGACTGTTTTTTTTCTTTTAACACTTCAGAGATGTCATTCTATTGCTTTTTTGGCTTGTATTGTTTCTGACGAGAAGTCAGCAATCATTCTTATCTTTGTTCCTCTGTATGTAATGTCTTTTTTCTCTGGCTGCTCTTCAGTCACTCTCTTTATCATCTGTTTTCAACAGTCTGATTATGGTATGCCTTGGTGTGGTTTACTTTGTGTTTATCCTGTATGGATGGGATTCATTGAGCTTCTTGGTATAATTTTCACACTATTAGGAATTTCCTTAGTCTTTATTTCTTCAATATTTGTATGCCTTATTCTGGGAATTCAATTACACATACGATAGACCACTTGACATGTCCAATACACCACTGAGGCTCTATTCATTTTCCTTAGCCTTTTTTCCTTCAGTTTGGATGGATTCTACTGCTCCATCTTTAGAGTTTTTTTTTTATCTTTTCTTCAGCTGTGTCTAATCTGTTATTAAGCCCATCCAGTAATTCTTCATCCTCGGTATTGTATTTTTCCAATTTAGAAGTTTCATTTGGTTCTTTCTGATGTCTTCATTTCTCTCTTCATTATATCAAAAGTTTTCTTTTAAATCCTTGAAAATATTTACAACACTTGTTTTAAAGTACTTGTCTGTTAATTCCATCATCTGCATCACTTATTTGCAGATCAATTTATTTTGAGACTTCTTTTTAAGTTTGTTAGTTGAAATAATATGTCTGGATATATATGTATCCTTGTTATGATTTCTATTCTAAATGACTTTTTACGTTAATTACTGGTACTGAGTGGGTTAGATAAGTTTCAACTTTATTTACCATCTACGACAAATAGCCTGTAAAAGGTAGAAGCAATAATAAGCAGATTCATTTTAGATAACATGCTAAAATTGAATGAACAGCAGATTGAGCAACCACGCCCTAACACAGTGCTTCTCAAACTGTGGTTTATACATCAGTCGTGATCTGCAAACTGTTTGTTACTGGTGTGCACTGACACATGTACAGAAATTGAGAGTAAGTATTTAGAAATATTTTTATCAGTTTAACAGAGTAATATTATGCCTATTTAATCTAATAATTTAAAAATTGGGGCTTGTATCTTTTATAAAAATTTTATTTCATTTTTTTGTTTTGTTTTTGCTTTTTTTTTTTAGGAGGGTTGTACTTTACAAATGTGTCAATTTGTGATAAGTTAGAAATTTAAGACTAATCCTTACCCACAGAGAGTTTGAAAAGTACTGCCCTAATACAGTGTAAGCTTTTTTGCTCCTATCATGACTGCAGACTACAGAGCTAGATAAGGAAAGATCTGAGCCAGCAGGAAAATTCTTAACAGTTTTAGGCTTAAGTTACAGGGAATAGAGAACAGATATCCACTGTACACCCAGCTCACTGCTTTAGTGACTTCACAAGCTCTGTGGGGTGGGAGGGGGCCAGATAAAATGAGAGTGTCTTCTGGCACAGAAAAGACAAGCAAGCTAAGATAAAGGTGAACAGGAGTAAGGAGGTGGGTGGTGAGACAAGGATAGAGGAGTAAATGCAGAATAGCTTTTCCCCCAAATCCCTTGAACTATTCAATTCATTCAACAAATATTTATTGAGCACCTATTATGCGACAGGCACTTCTAGAGGTGCTGGAGATACAGAATGTACAACATAAACAGAAATCTTTGCCCTCATGGAGCTTATATTCTAGAGGTGAGATTTCAGAGATGTTAAAGTGTGAAATATAATATATAAGCAATAAACATGGCAATAAGTTAGATAGCGCTAAGTTCTGAGGGGAAAATAAAGCAGGGCAGGTAGATAGGCAGGATTGGGGTAGGTTTGAGTAAAAACCTGGAGGAGGTGAAAGAGTGAGCTAAGTGGGTACCTGGGAGAAGAGCAAAGGGAAAGTACAGAGGCGAGATGGAGACCAGCTTTACCAGGCAGAATGCTTTCGCAGGGACCATGTGGGTTCCACTCAAATAAATCTCTTCCAACCACCAGGTCTACAGTTACCCTTTGCCTCCTTTCAAGTACAGGGGAAAGATTTTACTGAGAAACAGCTTACCTTGATTTTCGAATCAAAAGGTAGGCAAAGAATGATTTTGCTATAGAGAGGAATAAAGCTCATGTAAACACACCACTACTCCTAATCAGTGAACAGACAGATAAGTGCTACTGAATGACTCAGCTGATTGCAAGATTGTCCTCTTACTAGTAGGGTATAAAGAAGGCAAATGAAAATCTGAAAAAGCTTCAAAAGAGAAACCTAAAGCTCCACATTTTCTTTTCCCCAAGTACTAAATACATGCTCTGAATTCTCAACACCTCTGCTTCCAGGGGCTCTTGATACATTATTCAATGTTTTTAATTCATGACAAATTATGTCTAAATTTCCTCGCTCATGTTCATTTATGGGACATTTTTATCTTGTCATCTTTTTTCATGTACCATGCAAGCAAGAAGAGAACATCCAGCACAACATACCCTTCAGAAACAAGCTAATGGCACAATTTGGTGTCAATTTCACAGCTCAGTGAAGTGAAAGTGATCTAGCTGGCCATCCACATACACCTAGGAGGAGGTCTACTGAGAGTACCCAGCCTTGATGTTGCTTGTGTCATGCCTACAAGCAAGATAAGTTCAAGTGGAGACATTATGTATTAAGAAAGCAGTTATCATTCAGATGCCCTTAGAGCTCACTAGAACAGAACATAGAGAGAGAAAGCAAGCCAGACCTTTCATTTTTATATTGTGGAAAGCTGTTTTTTAGAAGTCATGCTTATATTCACAAATGGCAAGGAACAGTAGCTTCCCTTTGGGGTTTTGATAACATTTAGAAGCCGAAATTTTCTTTAACAGAAGCATGAGAACTGAATAACTATTTTAACAGTTTTCCATGCTTCATGATGGGAAAAAATCATAGACTTCCAGCTATATTTAATACAAAACCAAAATGCAGTAGCAAGATTATGTGGCTCCTATTATTAACAGCAATACCAATACGATTTTTTGCTAGCACACGGTAATGACTCCATTTCACCCTTAGTCCACTTTTGCAAAGTAAAGGGGTACAATTAATGATTTTCCCTGTTTTGTAGATAAGGAAGCTGAATCTGAGGTGAAAGTTAATAAATGTAAAAAAGTCAAAACTTAAACTCTGGTTTTTAGAGGGCAATTATACTAGACAGTCTCTAAGGCTCTCTTCCAGTCTTTAACATTCTGTGATTCTGTGAGGAGCTAATCTTGCCACTCTTCATATATAATACATTATATTGCTACTTACTTGTTTCATGTGACAGTATTTCATATCCCACACAGACCCTAGCATAGCTGCATATGGTAATGATCACAGTGACTGAGTACTTGGCGTTTTATGTGTATACATTATCTCACTGAATCCTCACACTAACCCGATGACATAGGAACTATCTCCACTTTCAAATGAGAAAACTAAGGCTCACAGAAGTTAAGCCACAGGCCAATCACAATCTAGTAAGTGGTGGAGTTCTGCTTTCACCCCAGGTCTTGGACTTTGAAACTCCTGTTGTTCCCATTGTGCTATGTGGCCTCTTGAAAAAATGACAAGTAGAAGGAAGACCAAATATAGCAAACTAGTAAAAATATAAGACAATAAAAGGTGGGGATGCACTATCCTTCAGTGAAAACCATTTTTAAACTGTTGTGCATACCTGCCAGAACCTGGCTAGGAAGAAGATGCACTTCTTGAAAGTAAACAGCATGCAAGCACACATGGAAGCAGTGAGAAACTTGACTAGACCCTTGGCTGAGGACAAGATCTGTTCCAACCTGGGCAGCCATGCCAAATAAGATGGGGAAACAAGAGCATTAGGATACCAGGCACTCTTAAGATACTACCTTTCTCCTAAGTGTAAACAAGGTGATGCGGCTGCTAGGTGCCTGCTAGGACCGCCAGAGACAACACCCAGTAAATAGTGTCTCTAGTGACAATACCCACGAAGGAAAACAGATTGTACCGTTTGTATATCTGGGCTCCTCAATCATGGAAAATTGAGGGAGTCACACTGCCGGCCAGTTCTTCAATGTGAACTTTCTCATCGTGTGGGTGTGTAAGGCCCTGGGATAAGGAGCATAATGAGAATCATATGTGACTGCCTGAGTGACACTCAGAGCCGCTTACCAGGCAGTTCAAGTCAGTTCAAGAATCACTAGTGGCTGCCTCTGCACTGCTCAAGGCACCGGACTGGGCACCTGAGGGCAGGCAAGAGAACAAACACCAGCCAGACTTCAGGCTGCCCACACCATGAGACAGAGACAGAAACATTATTTCAATACCGTGAGATAAGAGCTACCCATGACAGATGGCATCTCACCATTCTCTGAGCACACAGAGCAGGTGCAAACCCAGACTGGGGGAAGAGAAACAGAGAAAGGCTTGCTGGGGGAGGTGATATCTGACCTAAGTCTTATAAAATGAGAATGCTTCATGTTGACAAAGAAGGCAGAGAAAGACTTTTTCAACAAAAGGAACAAAGAAGCAGAGGTCAAGGAAAGGCCAAAAATTGTATGATATATGTGGAGAGCTAACAGAATTCTGCCTCCTAGAGGTAATGGAAGAGGATGAGGCTGCAGAGAAGGCAGAGCCCAGTCTTGAATGACTTTGACTATCATGAGTCACTGAAGATTTAAGCAAGGTAGACACATAATCAGATTTGTATTTTAAATACCTTCTCCTCAAGAAGCAGCTAGTAAAATGCTTCTTCTTTACAAATGAATCTGTGAATTGTTAAGAAATAATATCCTTGTATGATAAACATTCTAAAAGAACTAAGTCACACTGTTTGTTGCTTACTTGTAGCAGGGCCTGAGTGCCAGTCAGTATCAGTAAGTGGCCTATGATAAATGACCCATTCAACTCTGCAGTAAGGCTGGGGACAGAGAGGGGTCTGAAGTGTCCCTAATGGAAACAGCATGTGTTCTTGTATTTGTATTCACTGAACACACCACATGTGGTGCCCACACATGGCTGAAAACTCCAGGAAACCTTAGAGCCCCCATCTATCTCCCTGACAGTTCTCATTGTAGCCAGCCTGGAAACCAGGGGCCAGGCTGGGGGTGGAATTTACTTTAATCTCTTCAACTTTCTCAGGTTCTTATTTGCCATGGAAAAATGAGAGTTAATTCCAGAGGTGCTCTTTAATTAAGGAGAACATTAGAATTTAAGACAAATCACAGTTCTCAACACTCAACCATCAAAATATTGTGAAGGTAACCAATACATACCCTACTGTATGCACTACCCAAATAAAGAGGGTTGTTTTTAGTTCAATAGTTAGTAAAAAGGAGGAAAGACTTGGAATATGATCCCACTTTTCTGGTTGCAGCTCTGTCCTTCATAGTAGGCACCCACTGAAGCCACACTGGAGTTAGCTCTCCACTGATGTTTACTTGGGAAGAGAGAAAGGATGCTACCTGAAGTGCCCTATAAACCTATAGGGGCCTTCCATGGCGCCAAGAATTAAAGGTCCACACTCTGATTTCAAATCAAAATTTTCTTGCAGGTTTGTTTTCTGTTTCCATCAGGGCTTAATTATTCACTAGTTTAGCTTTTCTAACTTTTCCATATAATAAGACAAACAAAAACTTAAAGCAGTATGGGGTATTCAGCAAAGGAGAAATTGCAGAACTATGAAAATTTTTCCTTTTATTCCAGCTTTACCATGTGAGTAAATATGTCCTTCCAACCATAATGAACATGTTAATTAATAATAGGTAGGACTCATAGAAATAACATTAATTCTTTAATCCCCCAAATTCATCAATTTGCACTGTTACATAATTCTTTATAGAGCCTACTAATTTATTCCCAGAAAAAAAAACCACAGTAAGAAGACAAACTAAGTACCATAACTGGTGAAGGCAGAATAACACAGAGGCTGAGAGTACAGTTTTTTAAGTGAGACAAACCCAGGTTTCAAATCCCAAGTCTGCCACTTGGGAGTTCTAACCCTGAGTTTTCTCATTTGTAAAATGAGGACAAGAACAGTACCTTCCCCACTGGGTAGCTGTGAGGATTAAATAAGTGAATGTATAGAACGTTTTTACTTCAGTATCTGGCACACAGAAAATGCTCAATATATGTAAGCTCTAATTATCTTTATCATCGTTACTTCTCAAAGGGTAGCAAGGTGACTCAGCATCCCTGCAGATCTTAGGAGCAGGTAGAACAAAATCTCCCACAGGTAATTTTTTTTAAAGTACAGCTTTAAAATTAATTTTGAATTATGTAAGTAGTACATGAAGACATTCTCCTTTGCCAGAGATAATTTAAGTGAATTCCTACTTGGAGTCAGAGGGATGAATGAGATAATGTCTTGCAATCTCTAGTAGCTCTAGGAACTGACGAATTTCCCAAGGACAAGGGTAAAGGGCAGCACCTCCACCAGGACTTGCAATGTCACCGGGACTCAGCCAAGCTTCACGTCTCCTGTGGCAGGGCTACATGCCTTCCATGGCCGCCTTGAGTGCTCACTGAGATGGGCGGGCCCTTAATGGTAAACACATTGTTCAGCAAAATGAGAGGATGGATGTGTTTCCAGCTCAGGAAACTTAATAAAAATTCTTTATCTATTTTATTGAAAACTCAGTTCTGAGACATTACCTCAGAGGTCAGGCCTGAAGACCAGCCACTCACTTGCTATTTCATGTTGAGACCAATTCACTGTGCCTCCGAGCAGCATCTCTGAGGTTTCACTCCTCTTGTTGTGATTAAAATGAAGACTCTCAGCCACTTAAATATAACATTTCAATTAATACTCAACTAAGAAGTTAATTCTACACATAAGGGAGGTGTCTAATGTAAGTAACTGACAAATCGTGGTCCTGGAAGACAGTTGTGCAAATTCATAAACCATTTTCAATACTTCAAAAGCCTCTAGGAAACTGTAAACTGCAATCTAAAATGTCACCTTTCCTCGCTGTGCCTGGAATACCATCAGCATAGTCACAATATTACTCATACTGATCACTTCAGTGTGAGGTTTTTCCTTTTAATGCCCTAGAGGACAGAAACAGAAAACACTTTCAGGCATCCTTTGGTTTATTTATCCTTTTGCTATATTTCAAAATTCAAAACTCTACTTCACTCTTAAGATTTCAAGTTTACTTTTCTTATTATTCTCTCTATATCAACACTTAAAAAAATTTTTTTTGGTTTTCTATAACATCACCTTTAAAGAGAGACTATTATAATGTTAACTTATACTCACTTAAATGCATTAAACTACATTTATAAATTTAACATATTCAGTTCTCTTAAGTTCTCTAGTTACCTGACAAACAAGCCCTTTCAAAGAGTATAGGTAATTCTTATAAATAAATGTTCAAATATGATAATTCTTGGGCTCTCTAAAATATTCCAATATAGTTTATAAACTTAGAGTTCTAACTCAAGATCATAAGTCTAATCAATTACTTGAATATATTAAGAACACAAGGCTGACCCATTGATCTAATAGGCCAAATTCTCTTAAACTTTAAAGTACATATTGCCTAACACAAAAATATTAATACTTGGGTTTGAATCACCTCTATATTTCAATATATAATTCTGAAAAGATGCTTACATCTAAGGAAATGATTATGCCATCACGAACAAAATTGAGAGTTATCTTTGGAAGCAATTTTGGGTGTTAAGTTAGCTAGGTAAGGCTGCATGGCAATTGAGAGACTGGCTGGGATGCAAGTTTACAGACGCAGATATCAGGGAATTATTCTCAGAACCTGATGGGAAGGTGGGCCCCTTTTTGCAGTTGGCACATAACAGGTTACAGAAGCTAAAGAGGGAGGTAGTCATCTACCCTGGGGGCTCAGGGCTTGAGTTATATCATTATCTAATTTTCAAGTCATCATCTAGGTGACTGTGCCCTTGACAGGAAAATGGACTCTGGGTATCACAAGACAACATGTGACTCAATGGTCACAGCTTTTAAGAAACATGGCCATGATAGGTTTTGATTGGTATTAATTTTAAAATGAGAGAGCGAACTCATTATTATTTAATATTGAGTTTGTTTGAAAGTCCAACTTTTAAAATATGGGGACTAGAAGGAGTCACAGATGGAAAACATATCAGACCCTTTAGTAAGGAGAAGTTTGGCAGCTACTGGTTTATAAAAAAGGTTGGCAAAATCCTGCCCACCACATATTTTTGTAAATAAAGTTTTACCAGAACACAGCCATACCCATTTATTTACTCTCTATGGCTGTTTTCATGCCACAATAGCATTGCAATGGTCTGGCCAAGAGAAAAAAAAAAAAAAACCTGAAGTATTTACCATTTGGCCCTTTACCAAAAAAGTTTGCCAACACCAGGTTTAGAGGAATAGCCACAGAACTGGAAATGAAAGAGCTGGACTCCATACCTAACTCTGACATTGTTGGGAGAAACAAAAGTACAATATGTATGAATTACTAATAAAATGTAAGTGATTCACAAATATATGGTGTCATATGATTAGTAATTAATTGAGCAGTCTTACCCAATTTATTTAACCTGTTTTTAGCTGTGTTTCACAGCCTAATGTAAGGAAGAGTAATATTTACTCTAATCCATGATAAGAAAACATGAGAAAATACAGACTTTGAAACACTACAAGGGCTATGAAATAGGGTAGTCCCATTCCACTATCCATTAAAAAAGTATCTTGAGAGGGGATATATGTATATGTACAGCTGATTCACTTTGCTGTACAGCAGAAACTAACACAACACTGTAAAGCAACTATACTCCAATAAAAATTAATGAAAAAATAAAATTAAAAAAAAGAAATGCTTAGCTTCTTGAAAAGTACTTAAAGCTGAGTTCAATTGACTTTTCTTTTTTGTGTATTTAATAATGTTTATTTTCCTTAGTATTGAAAGTTTTTAAAATAAATTTTTAGATGGAAAAAAAAGTATCCTGAATCTGAATCAATTAATTTCTCCCCTCTCTCTTTCTCTCAGTATTCCATATTCCATGTGATTAAAAGCAAAACAAACACACACGAAGACCACAAGCATTTATCCTAGACCCCCAACACAACTGGTTATTAGCCATGTCAGTGAGCTGCTCTTCACTCAGTTACTAATTTTTTTTTCAGAAGAGGAAATTAAATTGGATTATATGCAGTGAGGACACAATTCAGAAATAGCCACAGAATGATTCAGTATCATAATTTGTGCACATGAGAGGGCTACACGGTAACATGCTACATGTCTCTTTCCAGAACAGCCCTGGGCCAGTATGGAGTAATTTCATTTCGTATTTTGCTCCAACTCATTTGACGGGCAATTCCAACAGATTTTCAACAACTCCCGTCCCATTATCCAGGAATAGTGATAGTCATTGGCTAACATCAGCTACAACTCCCTACAAAAACAGGACTCCAGAATTCACTGTGAGAAATGAGATGACGAAGTCTCCCAATCATCATTTTTAACCTGCCACACCTGCTATTCTGTAGTTCAACTATTGAGATGTACTAAGTTGAGAATGACTGCAAGATCAAAAAAAGGAGGGGTGGAGGCAGATGATGGTATATATTTCTACAAAACTGAAGCCAGATAGTTAAGCTCTAACTGCCATGACTAAGACCATAAATGCAAATGGTATTGTCTCATCTTCCTAGCAGCATTTATCTAATTGAAACAACTGAAACCAGAGAGAAACTATTCATTTGCGATAAGTTGGATGCTCGGATCTTTTTTTACTCATTTCACACTGCCAGGTTCATCGTCATTGGCACTGCTGAAGTCTTTAAAGGTGTGGACATTAGGGGAAAGACTCAGGTTTGCGTTCAAAGGTCACAAAATACCTGGCACCATCCTCTGGCAGAACCTGACTGACTGTGGGGACAGGTGTGACGGTAGTTAACCCACCCAGCAAGCCTAGATCAATGTTCTGACCCTCTGCTACTACCCCAACAGGAGTTATTAGTTACATGGTTCAGCTACTGGTTTTAGAAACACGTTGACTGATTCATCACCAGCTGTAGCAAGCCAAAGAACAGCATAATGTGGGCATAAAGATACCCAAATATACACCCTTCTTGTTAAGTGCTGAGACAGGATTTGAGTACTCCAGTGCTCACTCACTCAACAGCTATAGTTTGTTGTTTTCTGAAAAAGTCACACCACTTTAAAGATACCTACAAAAAGTTTACATAGATATTTCAGAAAATGGACTGAAAAAAAATACTACAAGAAAATTATAAGTACTCTTGAGAGAGAGCATATATTCCTGGGAAATTTTCTAAATATAAAGAAAAGGTTACCACATAAAATAACATACCTGTATAATCAAATGATTATTTAAAGGAATACATTTCAATAATGTAAAGGAAACAACTGTTTAGACTTCCAAACAATTTTAAGTAAATTTATGTTTTGCATATCTAAAACTCAGAGAAATAGTTGTAGTATGGCATTTTCTGGAACTTATTTTCATTATGGATTGAATCTTCAAGAGAGATTTTATTCACATTCCAAAAAACTAAATCTGCAAATTACCTAAATCACCAATAAGTAACAAAAGAACGTCATTGCAATGTAATGACTTATTGATCTCTAACATCATATTATATGTTATATATTTATTTGTTCACTATCTCTCACATGTGAATAAAAACTCCATGGGACAGGGACTTTGCTGTCTTAGTCACAACTGTGACTTCAGTACGTAGCACACAGTACTGGGCACATAGTAAGTATCCAATACATACTTGTTGTATGAACAAATGAATGAATAATGAGGAACTTAGCCATGTATGGTAGTAGGGATAGAGAGAATACTGATTTTTAAAATATTTAGGAGCAATAAGAGCAATTCCTGGTATCTAACTACACAGTGGTTGAAGGAGAGGAGGCCTGATTTCCTGTTTGAATGACCAGGAAAAAGGGGATGTCAGTAAGTGACATCAGGAATTCATGGAGAAAATGAGTTCTGAGAGGTAAGTAATGAGTCCAGGTTTAGATAAGCTTAGTTTGGGGCACCTAAATACATGTCAGTGAGCCTCTGAATATACAAGGGAAGGATAGGATAAGGTTGGAAATATAGTTTGGTAATAGTTATAATCATGAAGATATATGGGATCATACAAAGAGAGAATGTGGAGAAGAACACAGTGAAAAATAAACTAACTTGAAGAACATCAACATTTGGTGAGTGGGAAAAGCCCAGGAATGTGAAGAAATACCAAGTACTGAAAGAATCAGAAAAGTCAAGGAAGAAGAACATTTCAAAAAGACTGCTTATTCAGGAATACTGAACGTGCAGAAAAAGTCTGGTAAGACAAGACTGAGATTTGATAAAATGGAAGTCAATCGGTAACCACTGAAAAAAGGTTGAGTATATAAGGGAAAGAAAGGATGTACTGGAATAGTTGAAGAGTGACTGAAGCCTAGTATAGCCCTCCTTCCATTAGAACACATAGAAATGTCAGATATAATAACATGTTAAAGTCCCCCAGGTGCAAGAAACAGAGGAAACGCAAAACCAAAATATCAAGTATAGGAGCAAATACAGTGGTGGCCCAGGGTCCATTAGAACACATAGAAATGTCAGATATAATAACATGTTAAAGTCCCCCAGGTGCAAGAAACAGAGGAAACACAAAACCAAAATATCGAGTATAGGAGCAAATACAGTGGTGGCCCAGGGTCCATCTGATGAGGAATAATACCGAATGGTCTGGAGGAATCTGGTCTTAGGTTCACAGAAGGCAGAGAACCAGAACTGATACTCTTGTATAAAGCAAGGACTCTGAAAAGGCCTTCTCCCTTCGATGAAAAGGGGACTAAAAAACTATCCTTGGAAGACATAAGGAACCTAGTCATCTGTCTTCTATACAGAAACGGTGTATCAACCTCAGAAATTAAAACCCCAGACCCGTGGTATACACAGCTGTGGAGTATGAATTTAAATCTCACAAATTGTATAGAATCTCAAAACAAGAAATCAACACTGAGAACAAGTCCTAGACCAGAGAAACCCCTGAGTTTCTTCAGCAGAAGCAAATGCAAAGCCAATCTGTAGGAACACTTCTGCAATCACTCCCAATAAAGATGATCTTGCAATTTGAGAAAAGCACGGATCACACAAGAAAGCCATTTACCAAGAGGGAGTCACAAGACACAATAAACTGAGAATTAGCACCCCTGAAAAGTGACATAACATAACTGTGGTTGTCATTAGTGCTGATACCAAATATTTCCAGCCCTTTGCCTCCAGGACATATAAGATTGCACCCCTTGGCCAACCTGCAAGTAACATGTGTCACTTCCAGTGTGAGACCCTCTTTTCACTCTGATATGACAACTGGAGATGCTCAAGATGGTGGCTGATCTCTCAGTCTGGGTCTCTGAGTGACTATAATGAGCAGAGACTCTCTAATGACCTGCAAAGAACATACAGCATAAAGAAAACATGCACCTGAGTTGTTGTAAACCACTGAGATTTTTTGGTTGGTTGTTATTGTAGGATAACCTAGCCTGTACTGTCTGAAATGAAAATAATTTAGAAAAGCTAATAAAATAAATAATTTAACATGATCAAAGAGGTTTTTTTTAAAAAAGGAAGAATGACTAAAAAGTCAGGAAGTATTGATATCAAGTGTAGATTATGTTTTTGAGAAATGTGGCTCACCTTGGTGGTAAAAAAATAGCATAGTAGCTAAAAAAGAACACAAGGTCAAGGGAAACTTTTTCCTAAGATAGGAGAGAACTGAAGATATTCATAGGGCTAATGGTGAAGAGAAAGAGGTTAACGTAAGGGATAAAGACAGAAAGGAAGAACTATATATCGTTTATTCACCTCACCTAAGCTCTTTAAGCAAATCTTACAGGAAGTCTTAACTGATTTTTACCACCATTGTCCTTATAGAAATCCTACTTCTTTTCTTTATACTAATTAAATCCTACTTCCTTTCTTTATACTTCTTCTTCCTTTGAAGGAGACGGCCCCCAAATTTTCCCCATAGAATAAAATAATTGCCCTCTATACTCTTATTTTAGTCCTCCCATTTTCCACCTTCCTTAGCAGAAACCAACATACTATAAATTAACACACTATAGTTGGAATTAGTCGGTGCCCTAAAGCGGTGGACGTTACTTAGCAATGCCCTTGTAACCGGTCTCTCAGACAGAACTCTTGACTTTTGGCGCATAATTTGCACCAAATGTGAACAAAGGCTGAAAATATGAACAAAGGTTTACTGTGCACAGGTCAAACAGTGGAATTTCATGCTATAAGGGAAGTTCTGGTTCTATGATTACACCCAACCTATTAGATAGGATCTTCACAGTTATATTTTCAGCATTTTATAAATGTTCTTTAGCCTTAATCTTTTCCTTCCTTTACCAGGACACGTCAAAGAAAGTCAAACTGAGGATAAAGGTATACTATTTTGAGCAGGGCCAATAGTTTTCCATCTTTATCTCAACTGTATTAGTTTATGAGACCTACATATCTTTTTGTTAATATTAGCACTTTTATATTTAAATTTCCCACTCATTTTTATAAAATAAGGGCAATATGCAATAAAATATACAAATAATTACACGAACTCATGCACAACAAAGATGGCAATAGGAGAAAGCATTTGCAATGTCTAAAACTGGCAAGTGACCTGAGCTCTAGAGCATAGCAGGGTGGCAACCCCAACACCGCCACCGCCAACAGCAAAATGTCTAACAACTTACAGAAGAGGGAACTTAAAGGCAAACAAGAATGTAAGCAGATGCTTGAATCGGTTAATAATGAAAGAAATGCAAATTAAGACAATGAGGAAGCATATTACAGTTTTTAGACCAACAGAAATTAGAATGTTGAAGAATGCCAAGTGCTAATGGAGATGTAGGACACAGGAATACGTATGTGGAGATAAATACTGATACAGCCACTCCAGGGAAGAATCTGGCAGTTTTTGGTTAAATCTAGTATATGTATATTCTACTACCTCACACTTTCACCGCTGAGTATATATTCCAAAGAAATTCTCATCAGGTCCAGAAGGGAACAAATCCAAAGGTGATCTTCAAAGTACTGCTGTGGTGGTGGGAAGCTGAAGACATTTTGGTGTCCATTACAGGAGGCTCAATTGGTAAAATGTGGTGGATGTGCACATATCACAGACAGGCAATAGCTCTTTAGAAGCAATTTATTATTGCTGTAATTGTAATTTTTCTGTTTAGCTATCTGTCTTTTTCTCTGGACTGTGAGCTCTTCAAAGGCAGGGACTGAATTTTGTTCATCTTTGTATTGAAGTCATCATACACTGTCCCTAGCCTATAATAGGTGTTCATTAAATATTTAATGAATGAATAAAAATGGATTTAATAAAACTTTAAAGATGCAGAAACAAACAGTGTATACAATGTCTCAGGATACAATTTTCACTTCTACATAAAACAACAATGTGACAGTAACTGCAATAATGGTGGCGATTTAACATTTTGGGTTTGGTTTTTTTTTTCCCCCAGTTTGGACTCAGAGTACCACAGATAACAAAGTAATTGATGTTAGTTCAGAAATACTTAGGTATGTCACAAAACTATGAGAAATGGCTCTATCTCTAGGATATAAGACAAATGCTAGAAAAATCTAGTCCAGGCTGTTGCAGATATCCTCAGATCAAGTCACATTTCTAAGAAAAAATGTGTTGCATGTTCATGTTCAATGGATGGAGCATCAAATATAAAAAGACAGCTCAATGGGTTTGCATCATGATTTTTAAAAAAAAGAGTCAGCTAGCCACCTTTATGTATGATGTCTAGAATCTACTAAGAGCAGCTATAATGGAAATGTCAGATGAAAGCACTTCACTATTTGCCTTTAAAAGGGTTGTGCTGCATTTTAAAGACACTTAGATATTTGGCATCAAAAACTGTGGTGACAGGGTCACATGATTTCTCTCAGAAGAAATCACGACGAGAGGGGAAAAGGGCACAAGGAGACAACTGTCTGGTAGTAGAGGCAGAAAGTCAGTTTTCAGCCCCAAACCCTCTACTCCTGAGGTTTTCTTCTAATCACAACAAATCAACTGTTAATGCATTTATTAGAAAAATGTCTTCCCACAATTCCGGTATTTTCAGGTAATGCTGTGTTCTCTTGGATGAATGCTTCAGAGAAAAGACAGGAACAGATGTGGAAGACGTAATAATTTATTAGGAATTAGCAGAGCTTGTGCTTTGTTCAGGGCAATCACATGTCCCAAAGCATAATCTCATGGGACATAAACATACTTTGAAATAATTCTCCTTTTATGAAGCAGGAGTGGAAGAAGTGGAAAACTAGTAGTTGTGATTTTGTACTACAACATGTTGCATTAAAGGGGACAAATTTTAGACTAACTCTCGAGGACACTACTGTATTCATTCTTTTTAGCTAATGAAACAGAAGTGGTATATTTTACCCATCTGGAAAAGAGTGAGGTTAAGTTTTTCATTTGTATCTTTTTCATAAATATATAATAGCAGAAAGGAATCCCAACAGCTAAAAGATAAAAGCTCTATTTCTTGGTGGCAAGAACTAGAATTATCATTATAGTCCTAAATCGCCAACTTAGCCTTCTATTATTTTTTGAAAGACCAAAAAGGAATTCATTTTTAATATGAATTTGGGGGAAAAAGGTGAAATTATCAAAATCCAGAAACCAAATGAACAAGCTTTGCAAAAACAACAACAAAATCAGTCACTGGAAAAACAGTATCCCCCAAATGAATCTGTTCTTTCTATAACTTGTTTGGCATGACTTGGCATCCTGTAAATATGTACTTAAAGAATGACAGGCCAGTGTTTCCCAGACTCAGGACCACTCTAGACTCAGGGCTCACCATCAAGCTGCGCCAGAGGGCTGCCTGTCCTTTCATGGGACACTGGCTGTAATTACAGGAGAGCCTAGCATACTAAGATGAGCACCATCACTCCTATTTCAGGAGCATCATTCCTATTTCCTCCTATTCCCCTTCTCATCCTTGGTGCTGAGAAGGATATCATCACCACATTCATGGTACAACATCATAATATGACTCAAATATGACTCAAATATGACTCATTTCCTTATACAGGGACTTTGTAGAGGGGGTTCTTCTGCTCTGCTTGTGCCTCTGCTCAGCCCACTTGGGATGGAGGTGGTAAAAATCTGTACCTTTCCTCCTAGCCTCAGGAATACCACCCTAATCTAGATGCTTGATTTCTCCCAAGGACAATTAGCTCATTCAACAAATAATTATTTTTCAACAAATAATTATTCAACAAATAATTATTGAGTATCTACCTTGTGTGAAGCAGTATTTTAGATGCTGGGGATACAACAGAGAGCAAAATACACAAAAAATTCTGTCGTTGTAGAACAACGTTCTAGTAGAAGGAAACAGATAATAAAAAAATAAATAAGGCAATGATGTAGTTAGTATAGTAGAAGACATTATGTGCTATGGAGAAAAACAGAGAAGGAAGGGTGGGTAGGGAATACCTGCGTTGGACAGGATGATCTGAGCAGGCCTCCCTGAGGAGGTGTAGCGTGCCTGGAGCAGGGCAGGGAGAGCCAAGAGAGGAGGTTCGAGAAGAACAGAAGATCAGGCCTTGAAGAGTCTTGGAGGCCACTCTAAGAATCCTGGCTTTTATTCCATGTGAGATGGGAACCTATTTCAATGGTTTTGAGCATCAAAGAGACAAACTCTGTCTGTCTGTTAGTAGGTGTTCCACTAAAAAGAATTCAAATAAATTTGAGTCACGCTCCCTACTTAATAAACCCTCTCTAATTAATCCCTTTATGATTAACAAAGTACGTTAGCACATTTAAAGGTCTGAGAGCTCCTGCAGAAAGACTCCTACTAAGCTTACGTTTTAACCTTGGATATCACACACCTACTATGCCCATACAATTCTTTAATTATTCAAATATCTTACAGAATACAGTGAAGAATACAGGAAATACTGGGGTAGATCATCTTTAAGGTCCTTTGAGATCTAATATTCTAAGATTTTTTAATCAGAAACATTTTAATAGAAGCTTCCTAACTAAATTGATATTACACAGGGTCAAGGAAATTGGTTATGAAAAACAGATGAAATAACTTGGGGCTTTAGATGTCTATCCTTTTTCTCTCTCTTGCTACAGTGAAATAATAACAAAGAGAAGGGAATCATGAATACTCGGAAGCAAAATCAGGGCTAAAATCTCCCTCAACATACTGTGATACTAGGCAAAATCAAAGTTAAAGTCATCAGTTCAAGCAGAGACCCCCTCAGTGGCTCTGTCTGTCACATAAGCGTAGTTTTACAGCTTGAACTATTAACAACTAACACAACCCTGAAGCCATTTATATCTGACACAAATGTTTATCTCAGCTACTGACTTTGTAAATTAGACTTTATGCAAACAATAGTTCTGAGCCACTAAACTAGAAAAATAGAGTTTTCCACACTGCAGCAAGGCTAAATTAAAGCTACATTTTTCAAAGCAATACATTCATTTTGCAATTTATTTCTTTGGTCTTCTCTTATTCACATCATAGTATCTCAAATGTCTCATATATCCACAATATTACTTAGTCACTAAAACTTAATATAAACTAACAGCTTATTTCTATAGCTTCTTATCTGACACAATTAACTATGAGCTTTATATATATATATATATATGTATATAAAGCTCATATATATAAAGCTTTATATATATATAAAATCAGTCTTAATGAAGGGACCTAGACTGACAGATCTAGGCATAAGACTTCTACTTGCTAAGGATCCCAAGGAGTAACGTATTATACACAGATAACTCAGTTAAGCTCTAAGGCAGAGATTGGCCAAATATTAGCCTAAGGGGTCTAACTTTTCTCTCCTAAGGGCAAGCAAAGATGACAAGTATGTTAACCCACAAGCCCCAGTGGCAATGAAGAACCAGGGCTTTTCTTATGGGGAAGGGTAGTTCATAAGACCTGAGAATGACTACCAGAAGTCAGCTCCTCATGAGATCAAGAGAGGTGCAATGTGGTTGACAAGTGAGCATATTAGATGCAGGGTGGAAGCCAAGTTACAGAACCTAAATAAGGGGTGAGAGGCAAGGATGGGTCAGGAACTAGGACTGGCAAAGACAAGGAAGAGGAAGGCAGACAAGCAGAGAAGGTGGTCTGGAAGAATTCCAGAATAAGGGTTAAGATATGCAAAGTGGTTTCTAAGGGAGCCGCAGGATAGGTTTTCATGGTGAAGCTTTATGTTGGGTGTTGAATAAGATGAATAAGAGATAAATGAGATGGTTTCTGGCATCAAGAGACAAACAACAATAATAATGGCTAACATCTATTACATCCTTACTATGTACTATGCATGATGTTAATGTGTTATGTGCATTTAATCGCTTTAATAGCCCCATGAAGTATTTACTGGTTTTATCCCCATTCTACAGATGAGTAAACAAAGGTTTAGAGAGTGGTTGAGCAGTTAACTAGAATTTTTTTAAGATAATAAGGCTCTACGAATACAACTCAATAGCAAAGAAAACCAAACAATCTAATTCAAAAATGGGCAGAAATGTCTATTCAGATAGACATTTTTCCAAAGAAGACATACAGATGGCTAACAGGTACATGAAAAGATGCTCAACGTCTCTAATCATCAGGGAGATACAAGTCAAAACCTCAATGATATATCACCTCACACCTGTTAGAATACCTGTTATCAAAAAGACAAGAAACAACAGGTGTTGGCGAGGATGTGGAGAAAGGGGAACCCTTGCGCACTACTGGTGGGAATGTAAGTTGGTACAGCCACTGTGGAAAACAGCATGGAGGTTCCTCAAAAAATTAAAAATGACCTTATGATCCAGCAATTCCACTGCTGGATATTTATCCAAAGAAAATGAAAACACTAATTCATGTTTACTGCAGCATTAATTACAATAGTCAAGACATGGAAGCAACCTGAGTGTCATCAATGGATGAAGAATATGTGACACACACACACACTAGAATATTAGTCTGCCATTAAAAAGGAATGAAATCTTGCTATTTGCAACATGGATAGAACTTGAGGGCGTTATGCTACATGAAATAAGTCAGAAAAATGAAAAGCATATACCGTTTTATCTCACTTATATGTGGAACCAAAAATAAATAAATAAAAGCCAAACCAAAACAAACAAACAAAAACCCAAGCTCATAGATACAGAGAACAGATTGATGGTTGCCAGGGATGGTGGCAGGCGGATGGGCAAATGGTACAAAATTCCAGTTATACAATAAATAAGTCATGGGGAGGTAATGCACAGCATAGCAATTATAGTTAATAACACCATATTGAATATTTGAACGTTGCTGAGAGAATGTCTTAAAAGTTATCATCACAGGGCCTCCCTGGTGGCGCAGTGGTTGAGAGTCCGCCTGCCGATGCAGGGGATACGGGTTCGTGCCCCGGTCTGGGAGGATCCCATATGCCGTGGAGCGGCTGGGCCCGTGAGCCATGGCCGCTGGGCCTGCGCGTCCGGAGCCTGTGCTCCGCAACGGGAGAGGCCACAACAGTGAGAGGCCCGCATACCGCAAAAAGAAAAAAAAAAAAAAAAAAAGTTATCATCACAAGAAAAAAAATGTGTAAATATGTATGGTAACTAGACTTATTGTGGTGATCATTTCTCAATATACAGAATTAGCAAATCATCATGTTGCACACTTGAAACTAATATGTCAATTATACCTCAATAAAAATTTTTTTAATTATAAAACTCTATTATATTTGTGCTTTGCATATTACATTATATACAATAGTCCAAAATAAGCATCTCATGCCTAGTGACACAAAAATGAATAGCAACCAAAAAAATCAGCAATATGTACATTATTTTTTCTTTAATAATAAACATCCAGTTCTGAACTGGGACAATTTCACAACATACAGATGCAGTCTGCCTTTTATCTTATATAATCATTCTACTTTCCTATATCTACACTATTCAATAGGTTCCTATGTCAATTCTGATACACATGTGAAGCAAAACAGACAAAAGAATGTAGTGCTGTGTATTCTTAATGGGGTGTTGTTGACAGATCGGTGAAGCTGGGATGCATAACGTTCTTTCATTAAACCTTCCTCAGAGTCTATCTGGCAAGAGATGACATTGACGCAGCATTTAGGGAAGTCTAACCAGAGAGGATGAGCCTTGATCTAAGGTTTGATCTCAGGACAAAGAGAGCAGGAGACTAGTCAGGCTAGAGGATAGGCTCCACACAGAGTAGCAGTAAATTACAGTGGAAAGGCAAGTAGGAGCTGGACCAGGAAGGGCCAGAGCTAAGGAGTTTAAACTTTGATTTGTGGCCTATGGTGAGTCACTGGTGGATTTGATACAAGGAAATGCTATGTTTAGATTTGCACTTTGAAATTCTGCTCTGAAGTCTTTGGGAGGATGGGTCAAAAGGAGGGAGAAGGGAGGGAGAAAGACCAACTCAGAGATTGTTGTCCTTTCCATCATTTGTGGAACAACACGGAACATAAATTAAGGGAAAGATAATGAGGGTCTGCATGATGGTCTCCTGGAAAGGAGAAGAAAGGATATTTAAAAGAGATACATATATATCTCATTTATCACATATGATACATATGAACACGTGTGTGTGAGCTTAGACAGGGCCTGAGGACTGTCTTGGCTGTGGAGAATGTGAGAAGCTAGTATGACTGCCGGGTTCCTGCACCGGGCATCAGGGGAGCCAGGACAATCAGAGAGACCACGTGGGAGGGAGAGGAGCTGAAGAGCTTGGGTTGAGACCCGATGCGCTGAAGGTGTCTGTAACACACGCTGGTAGAGTTGTATGGAATGAAGCTGGAAATATGGATTTGAAGCTTAAGAGCAAGGTCTTGGATGAAGATGTGATTCTAGTGATTTCTGAGTGAATCCTCATTTTCCCTCACAGATGACAGTACTGAATATTAGGTTAAATCATATGAAACTACCAGTATTCTATTTTTTTGATCTACTAAAATGGCAATTTCAATAAGATAATCTACTTTATCCATGAGCTCTTTGGAAATATGACAACATGTGAATATACAGTATTTGTAAAATAGAATCTGCAATAGATGTTTCACAAATAGCCTGGAAGAAATAAAGCAATTAACAAACATTTATGTATCCTGTGCCCATTGTTTGTTTAAATGTGATTTTGGGAAATTATTATTATTAGCAACTTGCACAAAACATAATTAATGGAACTGTAAGACTGATGGATTGCTCAACTGTAATTTCAAGCAAATGTGTTTTGTAGGGTCATGCATACCATGTTATCCATCCTGTGATTTTTCTGCTTATGTGAGGAACTAGTAACTATGCATAGCTTTTCGAATGGCTTATCAGTGCTCACTAATTTACTCCCTCCCAATCAGTCTTTGTGGAAGGAAGAAATGAGAAGAGGTGGGTACCAGATCACCTGCTGAAATACTTCCTCAAATAAGGCACCTCAGTTTCCACATATGTAAAGCAAAGATGATATTCTGTAATTTTGTGGCTTATTGTAAGGATTAGAAGAGATACTGCATGTACCCCATGGGACATAAGAAAGGCTTAGTAAATGGTAGCTGTTGTTATTATGTCACAGATTTGCGAAATGACCAGCAGTACTACTCAAAAATCATCTCCTATGCCAGGTTGCTGATGAGTGACCTATACCAACTTACCTATACACTTAAAATTCTTGGGACAAGACAAATATTAGAGAGAGTAATGTTGAAAAATTGAAAGTCATTTGGCCAAGATAACATAGTAAATGACACAAAGACTCAGAAAAACCACGCAGTAACCACTGAATCATAAATATCTTAGAGTAGAAAACGGCCTTTAAAAGTTATCTCATCAACATTCCTTCAACAGCACCCAGATAGGAGTGAGAAAGCCCAAGTATTTCAGGGATAGCAATAATTATTAGAGTTATTAAAAGGGTTCTTCTTGTAGGTTTTTGTACCGATTAAATGGGAAAAAATGTGAAAGTGCCAGATAAACTGATTCTATTCACCTTTTGTCCTGTTCTTAAGACACGGACAGTAAGTTAACGGGAATCATATTAAAAACAATACATATTAAGGAATTTGTAACCTGGGTATATCATTTTCAGATAATTAAGCCACCACACTGTGGTAGAGTGATTACACTGATAGTCCCAATTCTTTACTCCTCTCACTGAGGTCGTGGTAACCACTCAAGGCTCAGTCAAGTTCGCTTGCTTAGACCAATAAAATGTGCAAATGTGATTCAAGCAGAAGCTTGACAAGGACTTGCTGCTCTGTCTTTATCATAAGAGCATGCCCAGGGTGACTCTCTGGAGAATGAGACACACGGAACAGAGCCTGCCCTATATGGTGGTCCCAGGGGATGTCTCAGATATGTGAGAAAGGCAGGGCAAGGTCAGGTAAGCTGCCTAGCCAGCATCCTGCTGATTTCAGCTGATTGCAGACATATAAGTTAGCCCTGCTGAGCCTAGCTCTGATCAGAGATATATAAGCAAAAATAAATGTGTATTGTTTTAAACCACTGAGGTTTTGTGGTTGTTTTGTCATAAGGCATTTCTGTAGCAACAGAAAACTGATATACATGATTAGTAATCATGTGAAAATTGTTTACTCACTAACTCTATAAAAGCCCAGACTCCACCAGAATGACTACATAACAGCATCTCAACTATGACATGCGTTGTGTGTGTTTGAACAAGGGTCTGGGAAATCACTTTTCTTCAGGTGTTTGTAAACCGTTAGATTTTAACAGAGTTTCATCAGACATGGGACCTTTCCTATTACACTACTTTTAAACTCAAAATCAGCAGGCGTCAATGATACTGAGTTGCTAAGATTATATCCATTTGAAAAAATCTTGTTTGCTGGTTGACTTCCTAGTTGCATGTAGGGGAGTAGCAGGTTACTGTACTAAACCCTGGGCTAAATGCTTACAGTATCTTTCCTATTTCCAGTTTCTGTGATTTCTCATTCTATACCTTGATAGAACCCAGTTGCCTAACTATACAGAAACACTAGTTTCTAGTGAGAAGAAAAAGCAGCTGGATTTCTATTCCTATTTCCTGGAAAGTCTTCTCCAGTATTCAAGAGCCTTATCTTCGCATATCAATCTAGAAGAAACTTTATAAGCTGGGAAATCCATTGCTTTTAATAGCCACACAGGACAATAAAACAGCCAGGTGCCAGGGCAAATCACACTTAGTAAACGGGAATAAAGCAAGCCAAAATATCTGTTTCTAAAATTTGGTAGGAGAAGGACCCAAGTCATTGCTTTCTTGTGATCTTTTACCTATGTCCAATTCCTTCTGTAACCAAGAGAAATAAAGTAGAACAAGAAGAAAACATGAATGTCTGAGAGTCATAATACTGAATGTGCTAAGACAAATAAAATATTTTGAGTTCTTCAGAGAAGATCATCATAGTAATTAACCTAGTACTATTAATCCTATTGTTCGATGACCACACAGGAATTAAACCTGCAGAACTTAATCAGAAGTGGGCATTCTTCTGAAATAATAAAACCAATAACACGAATTAGTTTTTCTAAATTCAAATGTCTTTGCTCAAGATTTCAGTAACTGTTTTTCAAATCTCTCTAAAATGATTCATTTCCCACATTTCTAAGTAAGAGTACAGGACAGAGATCAAGTCCTTTGAGACTAGAGCTGGTCAGCTGCAGTGAAATCCTTTTACAGACATTTTCAAAGTTTAATATCAGATATTTTATCCTATTTAAACCTAAAGGGCATGTCAAAGCCTAGTGTGCCATCAAGAATGAGCTAACGGGTTCTTTTCTGGTCATTCAGACTGGAGATGCATACTCTATACACTCAAGAGATTAAAAGCAAATGGAGGGACTTCCCTGGAGGTCCAGTGGTTAAGCCTTCGCCTTCCAATGCAGGGGGTACGGGGTTCGATCCCTGGTAGGGGAGCTAAGATCCCACATGCCTCAAGGCCCAAAAACCAAAACATAAAACAGAAGCAACACTGTAACAAATTTAATAAAGACTTTAAAAGAATGGTCCACATAAAAAAAGAAAAAAATCTTTAAAAGCAAATGGAGTATATGAACCAGATTAATGGTCTGGTCCCTGCAGCCCTAGGGGAGAGTTTACTTAAGATGAAAGCTTTGGATGCAGAACCAACTTTTTATTTACATTTAACAAAGGTTCTCACTCGAATGGCCCCCATAATAGTATTAGTACTGAAATCCTCCAGCTTATTCTTTCCAAGGCTGCTAGCAACAAGAACATTGCAGAAAAACCTGACCCAGATTACTGCCTGTAGTGGGTACAGGAAAGGAGTGCTACAAGTTCAACAGCAGAAACAGGGTGGGGCATATGCCAACAGAAGTCCTTTTAAAACAATGATTCATGAGGTTAGGGAAAAATCTTTTCATCCAGGTCACTGAAACACATCTTTGAAGGCAGATTTACTTCAAGACTCATCTGTGTTAATGATATATGTGGGAACGAAAGCCAATTGCCACGGTAATGCATATTTAGTAGCAAGAACCATTGAACCAGAGCAGGCTCTGTGACATACTAGTTTGAAAATATCTGATTCTAAGAGAGAATCAGTTTTCCTTTCAAGTGGTAATGAGAATTCCAGATCTTCTACAACTATGCATTTAATGGGAAATGCAATGATCCTCACCATACCTTTATGTCTAATTCCCCTTTACAAATTAATGAAGAGCTAGTTTTTTGTTGGTGGTGGTGGTGTTCCTTAACTAGACATCTAGTTTCTTACATGTTAGCTCTTAGATACCCTTCACTGAATCAGTCTTTTTGAGAAAAGCAGTAATATTACTTCTTCAGTCAAAGTTATTTAATTTCTACTTCTCTATTTTGGCGAAAAAGAGTAACACATTTATTATGACAATCTATTTTTTCTGATCCATTTTCTATTACTTACAGAAAAAAAACCTTTTACACTTATGATCACGAAGAAAAGACACTCTATCTTTAATAAAACGCCTAATACAGGTCTCAGCGTGCTGGCCAGTGAATGCTTGAAAACTGCCAACACCCAGCAGCCTTCTGGCAGCGCTGGGCCTTCTAAAAGCTGTTCTCTGGCAATAGTCTTTCACGCAAGCACTAATTTTATTATAGCTAGTTTATGATTTTCCCTCATTTCCCTGCTATTTTTAAACGTGGGGCTGTAATAGGAGGCGGCTAGAGGCCCAGGAGATGAAGGAACCATTACACACGGGCCTCTGTGGTATCAGTGGCCTTTGGAAGCTAAGGATTCAAATGCAATGTCAAAGAGTATTTGAACACAGGGTCCCTCATGGGAACTCTGCCCAACGAGAAACACATTGCTTTGCTCTCTGCATTTTCCTTTTAATTTCTGCTTTCAAGTCCTTGTGGTCTCTCAACACTCTTCCCAGTTTTGTTCTTTAAAGTTATTTTTGTACATTGCTCATTCTAGCCAGACCTATTTAGCTACTTTTAACAACACTGTCTTGAGGGATGAGTTTTTGACATTTTGCATAATGTACCAATGGTGATTTCTGTAACACAACAAAACACCATATGACGTAAACAAGAACTTACATGAAGAAATACCAAATTTACTTCATGTCATTCTACATGTAACTTTGGGATGTGAGGCTTAAGGAAAACTTGCTCTGAATTTATGCTAATCAGAAAAAAAGTTTGAAGAAGTAGAGTGGTTTTCAAGGATGGTTTACTGGGAAAAAGGAAGATATTTATGAAACGGTGGGGGGGAGAACCATGTGTTTTTCTTAGAAACATACTTTTAATAACTGAGATAAGCAGAGCTCTCACATAGGAAATTGACAATCAAATGCCCTGGACCCAAACTGCATCATCCCAATCAATTTCTTTAATCAAAAAAAGGGAAAAAAGCCCAAGATATAGCCCAAGCTGCACGTTTATAAATACCAAAGCACCCTGACTTTCAGTTGAAAGAAAACACAGGTGGAAGAGCAGGGACTGATCGATCATAAGAACACGAGTTGGGAGTCAGAGGGGCTGTAGACTAGTTCCAAATCTACTTCTAATCAGACCCATAGACAACCCATGCACCTTGGTTCTCATCTATAAAATGAGAAGAGTGCTATAGATTATCTCCCTAAGTCCTTTCCACCTCTAAAATTCCATGTATCTAGAATTCTAACAGGTCCCTCCCAGGCCTAGATACAAATGAATCACTGGTTTACTTCCTGTTGCTTACCTGAACTATCTTCATTATTCCTTTAATTCTTGTGAAAAAAACCAAGAGGCAAAAGACAAAAAGAGACACATTAAGGAAGCATCTGAATCTTAAAACTACATTAAAAAAAGAGCAAATATTAGAAATGTTACTCTTCAGGGTTACATTTATTCCAAAACAAAATAGAGAGAGATAAGAAAACTCATAAGCACACAGAAGTATGGCTCTGGCAATACTATTAAATAGTAATAATCTCTGGATCAGACATTGCTTAACAAATGTACTTTGTACAGAGAAGCTTAAAGCCCAAAGCAACACTAGAATTCTTTTTCAGACTGTCATCAAGTACAGATTACATTCTGTCATTAAAAACAAAATACTTGGGCTTCCCTGGTGGCGCAGTGGTTGGGAGTCCGCCTGCCGATGCAGGGGACACGAGTTCGTGTCCTGGTCCGGGAAGATCCCACGTGCCGCGGAGCGGCTGGGCCCGTGAGCCATGGCTGCTGAGCCTGCGCATCCGGAGCCTGTGCTCCGCAACGGGAGAGGCCACAACAGTGAGAGGCCCACGTACAGCAAAAAAAAAAAAAATAAAAAAATAAAATACTTTAAAGTAGCTTTTATATGTACAGAGGTCAAACGCTAAGCAGAATTTATTCCCCATAATGTCCTTTTCTATTTACCTATTTCCATTACCTGTGTTTCACTTTCCCTAACATAAAAACTAAAAGGCAAACAGATATGCAACCCAGACGCTACCTTATACATCCTTGTACAGCATGAGAAAGCGGGTGATCAATCTATGTTGCCATAAAGCCACTGTCAATGGCTCCCCTGTGGGATCCATAAACCAGATCAAACTCTAGCCAGAGTCAACTCCATTCATTCTACAGTGTATCCTCCAAACTTACAAATAAGTTTATCCTTCGTAAGAGAAGCTAGCAACTTGACTGATAAATAAGATTAAGATTATTCAAACATTCTAAAAGTAAACTGCAAAAGTCCAAAACAATATTCTTTGGTTTAGCACCCTTTGACTGTATGTGATTCCATAGTCATATATACCTTATTCTTCTCTGGCATAACCTCTGAGCTGAGCTATTGTAGTTATTGTAGTTAATAAATACTCCTCTATAGCATGATGGGCATAATCTGGTAATGTTCTTTATGAATTATCCACTCTAGATTGGAAAACAATTCATTTTACATGTAGAGTCTAACAAAAGGGGAAAAGATAACTTTAGAGTCTTAAATGTGGGTGTATTAAATAGCCCAGATAGGGCTTCATAGATGTGCCTGCAATTTGACAATGTTATCACAACTTCAAAATGTAAGCTCTTTTCTCATAATATGAAGTCCATCAGAGCACTATCATCACTCAACCAGATCAAGGTTGAGTTGCTTTTATAGAATGCTGGTTAGACATGGTTTATGACCTCAGTAAGTGAGTACAAGACACAAACACTATATTACCAGTGATGCAGTGTAAAACTCAATGGACTAGAAGTTGGGAGTCCTTGAAATGAGAACAGCTATTAATGGGCTGTGTGTCCTTGGATAGGTCTCTCTAACTCAGGGCCCTCACTATCTCGCTAAAAAATGAGGACAAGTTACTCTTTAAGATTCTTGTTTGGATCATCTCAATAGATACAGAGAAAGCTTTTGACAAAATTCAACACCCATTTATGATAAAAACCCTCCAGAAAGTAGGAATAGAGGGAACTTTCCTCAACATAATAAAGGCCATACATGACAAACCCACAGCCAACATCGTCCTCAATGGTGAAAAACTGAAACCATTTCCACTAAGATCAGGAACAAGACAAGGTTGCCCACTCTCACCACTATTATTCAACAACCTATAGATTCAGTGCAATCCCTATCAAACTACCAATGGCATTTTTCACAGAACTAGAACAAAAAATTGCACAATTTGTATGGAAACACAAAAGACCCCGAATAGCCTAAACAATCTTGAGAAAGAAAAATGGAGCTGGAGGAATCAGGCTCCCGGACTTCAGACTATCCTACAAAGCTACAGTAATCAAGATAGTATGGTACAGGCACAAAAACAGAAATATAGATCAATGGAACAGGATAGAAAGCCCAGAGATAAAACCATGCACACATAGTCACCTTATCTTTGATAAAGGAGGTAAGAATATACAATGGAGAAAAGACAGCCTCTTCAATAATTGATGCTGGGAAAACTGGACAGCTACATGTAAAATAATGAAGTTAGAACACTCCCTAACACCATACACGAAAATAAACTCAAAATGGATTAAAGACCTAAATGTAAGGCCAGACACTATAAAACTCTTAGAGGAAAACATAGGCAGAACACTCTATGACATAAATCACAGCAAGATCCTTTGTGACCCACATCTTAGAGAAATAGAAATAAAAACAAAAATAAACAAATGCGACCTAATGAAACTTAAAAGCTTTTGCACAGCAAAGGAAACCATAAACAAGACGAAAAGACAACCCCCAGAATGGGAGAAAATATTTGCAAATGAAGCAACTGACAAAGGATTAATCTCCAAAATATACAAGCAGCTCATACAGCTCAATATCAAAAAAACAAACAAGCCCAGCCAAAAATGGGCAGAAGACCTAAATAGACATTTCTCCAAAGAAGATATACAGATTGCTAACAAACACATGAAAGAATGCTCAACATCATTAATCATTAGAGAAATGCAAATCAAAACTATAATGCGATATCATCTCACATCGGTCAGAATGGCCATCATCAAAAAATCTAGAAACAATAAATGCTGGAGAGGGTGTGGAGAAAAGGGAACCCTCATACACTGTTGGTGGCAATGTAAATTGATACAGCCACTATGGAGAACAGTATGGAAGTTCCTTAAAAAACTAAAAATAGAACTACCATACAACCCAGCAATGCCACTACTGGGCATATACCCTGAGAAAACCATAATTCAAAAAGAGTAATGTACCACAATGTTCACTGAAGCTCTATTTACAATAGCCAGGACATGGAAGCAACCTAAGTGTCCATCGACAGATGGATGGATAAAGAAGATGTGGCACATATATACAATAGAATATTACTCAGCCATAAAAAGAAACGAAATCGAGTTATTTGTAGTGAGGTGGATGGACGTAGAGTCTGTCATACCGAGTGAAGTAAGTCAGAAAGAGAAAAACAAATACCGTATGCTAACACATATATATGGAATCTAAAAAAAAAAAAATAATGGTCATGAAGAACCTGGGGGCAAGATGGGAATAAAGACGCAGACCTACTAGAGAATGGACTTGAGGACATGGGGAGGGGGAAGGGTAAGCTGGGACAAAGTGAGAGAGTGGTAGTGTATATATGGACATATGATAGCTAGTGGGAAGCAGTCGCACAGCACAGGGAGATCAGCTTGGTGCTTTGTGACTAGCTAGAAGGGTGGGATAGGGAGGGTGGCAAGGAGGGAGATGCAAGAGGGAAGAGATATGGGATTATATGTATATGTATATGTATAACTGATTCACTTTGTTATAAAGCAGAAACTAACACACATTGTAAAGCAATTATACTCTAATAAAAATGTTAAAAAGAAAAAAGATTCTTGTTTGATCCAAAAGTTGTGATTCTAAATAAATAACCATCAGGAATCTAAACATTCATTAGTAAAAAGCAAATAATAAACTACTCCTAGTCATGACAGACTAGTTTGTAGCAGAAGAATTCATTTGACCAGAACAATTAGGAAAAAAATGGATTTAAAAAAAATCCATTTAAGGGCACTAGAGTGGTATCAAGGCATTCAAGATTTGAGACCAAAATCCTGGGCAAAAGGAGACTCACTGAAGTGAACATGACATTCTCTGGAGAAAATTTCCAATTTGAAAGAGTCATGGGCAGAAAGTTGAGAGGTCAAGCATGAAGTGGTCACTATGAAGCACAAAAAAGTAGCAGAGCTTTCAGCAATCACATGGGACTAGGGAGATAAAACCTAAAGTTAAAGACTTACCAAGGAAGTCAGGATATGGCCAATATTACAGAAAAGCGAGCCCAAGAGTCTGAGCCATCTTTATCCTTAAAGATAGTCACTATTTTATAACTACCACACACCCCAAGGAAGAGAAGTAAAAAGTAATTGCAATAAACCATGTTAATGGTACTGGTAAGATAAAAATTGAAGTTCGGAGCCCACAACAGCTGGGGCCTGGTAAGTACCTCAGGCTTAAAGTTCGGCCAGTGGAAGGACTAAAGCCTAGGAGGAAAATTGAACCAGAAATTGATCTGATTAAACCCCAGCTCAGAAATATCTCATTCTTGCCTAGATTAAAATGATCTACTCCTGCTCTAGATGCCAACAAGATAATTAAGAAAAATTCTACCTAGAGGAACATAACAACATTGAGATCTCAATATTTTCATACACAATGGTGAGCAGTCAGTAAAAAGCTGAGCCAGGCACAATATAAATAGGACCAAGAAAAAACAGAAAAAGAGAAACAAACCCACAAATTATTAGACATGGAATTTAAAATAATTGTGCTTTATATGTTCAAGAAAAAAATGATAAGATGAAGAATTTCAAGAGAACTGGAATCTATAAAAAAATAATCAAGTTGATATTCTAGAAAAATAACTGAAATTACAAATGTAATATACAGCCTTAACAGCAAGTCAGACATAGCTAAAGAGAAAATATTTATGATCATAAATATAGCATAGTAAAAAAAATCTAGGTTGAAACACACAGAGATTAAAAACTTCCCAAAGATGGAAAATACATATAAAGCATAAGAGACAAATGGAACATTATGAAAAGGTGTAAGTTACATGCAATTGGACTCCTAGCAGGAGGACATAAAAAAATGGGGTGGAAGCAATACTTGAAGAGACGATAGCTGAGAATGTTTCAACACTGATAAAAGCAACAAGCCACAAATTTAAGAAGCCCTGCAAACTTCATACAGGATAAATACAAAGCAAACCACATCTAGGCAACTTCATAGTAAAAGTGATACAAACCAAAGACAAAAAGAAAAAGTAAGAAGAGGGAGGAAAAAAAAGACATCTTCAAAGGATCAACAGTAATGCTGAGACAGATTTTTCAATATAAAAAATGGAAATAACCAAAATGAAGTGTATATATTCATATAAGAATACTCTATAAAAATGAGAATACATAATAGTACTGCTATAGGTATCAAGAATAACGAATCTAACAAACATTATATTCAGCAGCAGAAGCCAACTACAAAGGATATATTTTATGAATCCATTTGTATAAAGTTCAAAAACAAGAAAAACTAACCCACGCTATTATAAGTCAGAATAGTGGTTATCCTTTGGAGTGGGAGACAAGAACCAGACTACTGGGTTGCTGGTAACATTCTAGTTCCTCATCTGGGTAGAGGTTAGATAGATATGTTCACTTTGTGAAAATTCATTTAAAAAATGATTTGTGTACTTTTCTGTGTGCATGCTATACTTCAATACATTTATTTAAACAATACACACATTAATGTATAACAGCAGTCCTTGAATTGCAAATTCTTTTCACAAATGATTCATATACAACTTCTTTCCTCCTTTCCTCCTTTTTACTCACTGCTTAATGTATCTTCAAACTACCCCATTCTTTGGGTTCAGAAGACTCTCAGGAATGAGACAGTCTTAAAAATAGGAGCTTCAGCTTATAATCCATCTATACATTATGAAGTGACTAAGGTATTAATGGCCAGGCTGGGAACTTGATTGCAAAAGACATCTGTTTCTATGAGGAACCAATTTTAAAGATAAGCCAAACAAAAAGAATTTAAGAGAAGAGGGAAAGAATTGTTTATTAAGAGTAACAAAAGAGACAGAGAAAAAGAGAGAGGGAGAGAGAGACGGAATGGATTGCAGGAAAATATTCTAGTAAGGAGCATTAGGAAATGAGTAATTTGATAAGGTGGTTCAATAAAATAAATACAGTAACTTAAACTTCACAGTAAGGGGTCCATTTGTGATAGATTTGAACATTTATCAATCACTAGAAGAACAAGAACTTTAAAACAGGATAGACTATTTAGGCTGCATTACATAAGTTTTATAAGAAATTCTACATTTCTAGAGGAACTTTCGAAAATCCATCAATCTGGTATAAACGCTTTAGCAAAGCCCTTCCCCACCTCATGCATATTTCACCCCCCAAAGAGAGGGCCCTTAAAGTAAATTCCTGCCACCACCATGAGTTTGCCTAAAACAGTAAAATCATTATGTGTTTTGTGAGACAGACTGTTAATAAAGCAATCTTACTGATTTGGCAGTTCTTTTTTTCTAGTCATTTTCTTACAGGATCTCATATGCAGTAAAAGTGGCTTTATAACTGAACAATGTTAGGAACCAGAAACCCAGTACAGGCTTTACAGGTATTGAATATTCTTCCACTCCGGTAATTTAGAAAAGGAAACTCTTTATCAGACTCTGCTAAACCTTGGGAAACAGTCACTGATAGAAATATTCATACTTGACCTTATAATTGTTCTTACATGAAAATTCTCTTTTCTTCCTCTCTTTTATGAAAGAAAGCACTCCAGCTGCTTTTCTGGAGAGTAAAGGTATTCTGCAGTAGAGCAAAGTAATAGGTTTTTAACCTATTTGTGGGAGAAGAGGAAGCTTAAAAAAATTTTTTTTCGAACTGTTGTCTACCGCTCCACTCTCTTATGATGCCGAGATGGTGAAAACATCAAATCAGTAGATGGAGTATAAGGGGGGATTTGGTAGGTTTGGTTTAGAGATGCTGGCCAAGTCATTCTTTTTTTTTTTCCTTTGGCTGTGTTGGGTCTTTGTTGCTGCGCGCGGGCTTTCTCTAGTTGCAGTGAGCGGGTGCTGCTCTTCGTTGCGGTGCGCGGGCTTCTCATTGCGATGGCTTCTCTTGTTGTGGAGCACAGGCTCTAGGTGCACAGGCTTCAGTAGTTGCAGCATGCAGGCTCAGTAGCTGCAGCACATGGGCCCTAGAGCGCATGGGCTTCAGTAGTTGTGGCACATGGGCTCAGCAGTTGTGGCTCGGGGCCTCTAGAGTGCAGGCTCAGTAGCTGTGGTGCACGGGCTTTGTTGCTCCGTGGCATGTGGGATCTTCCCAGACCAGGGCTCGAATCCATGTCCCCTGGATTGGCAGATGGATTCTTAACCACTGTGCCACCAGGGAAGTCCCAGCTATAAGATTTGATTAGATAAATAGGTAGAGTTATGATACTGTCAAGTATACATAGTAACTAGAACTTCTCTAATAGCTTTCATGGCTAGAGGAGGAAGATGAAGATGATGAGGATGGTTGCAGCAACTCCTTCGGCTTACCAGTTGACCACACACTTTATGCTAAACACTATGCTAAACACTTTATTGTCTATTATCCCTGTTTTAGGGATGAGGAGATTAAGGCTTAAAGAAATGTAAGTTACTTACTCAAGGTCACGTAACCAGATAAGTGTCAGAGTGAGAACTCAACCAAAGTCTATTTGATCTTAATTACATTCTGCTCATAAATTCCAATCAGCATAATCAACTCCTTATATGCCTAACATTTCTGGAGAATTTGGGAATGCTTATTGATCTTCAAGATTTATTCGTCCTGTAATATTTTAACCTCTTGGTTTGCCTAGAAAACCTCCTAAAAGATAGTTAAAAGTAAAAATATAGGCTTAACCAATTACAAATTCTAAATAGAAACAGTTTAACTAATTAGTGAAGTGTTATCAGAGACTAAAATGGTAAAAAATTTAAAAGATTCTTAGCACTCTCAACCTCTATCTTCCAGGAAAGGCCCAAAGATGTGCTGTAACACACCTCCAGAAACCAGTGGACACCTGGCTAGTCTGCAGGAAAATGTGGATTAAGGAATAAAAGCGATAAGCAATTCAACGGTGATTTCTTTGGGATGTGATTTCTCTGAAGAAAAGGAGAACTTTGAGATTCATATGTGTTTTATGGTAATTAAAGAAAAGTGCTTTTATTCAGGGGGAATAAAAGATTCTGATTACTGCTTTGAAAACCAACTTTTTTTTTCCCCCAACAGTGAACTAAAATTGAAAAATAAGAAAGGATTCCTAATTTGGATCATCTATAGCAATGGATGGGAAGGGCATTGTACTTACAATCTACTTTCATCAGATTTTAATTGTTCTAACCCACCATAACATAGAATTAAACAAATCTCAGTGATGTCCTTACAAAATTAAAATGGACTGTAGGAAATTATGGTTTTTGTTGTTTTTGTTTTGGAAATTATCTTTTTAAAAACTGGACACACATGATAAATTTCATTTCAGCAAGGATTAATCATTTGTACCAAAATTCTATTCCAAATAGCTAGCAGAACATATTTCATATTGTCTTCTTCCAAAGCCATGATTCTATCTCTTACCAGCTGTGTGGCCTAAAGAAAAAGCACCCATACTCTTTAAGCCTTCATTTTCTCATCTAAAAAACAGAAATAATATCACTAATTTGCTTCAGTTTCTGAAGTTTCCATGGTCCCTAGAATAGATAAATCCAAAGTTAAAAATCAAGGAAGTGCAAGCTAATCCAGCAGCTATTCTGTCAGGACAGCTCGCCACCATCATACTGGAATGACAGTGTCTTAGCATTACACATGGTCATCAGTACCTTCAGCAACAGTAGCACTCACACTCCTCTCTGTCCTTGGATGATGCTGCAGTCTCCAATATGTCACATTCTACCTGTCTCTGAGTCTTTTAATTTTGACTCTTTATGCCCATATCTCTCAGCTCTTGGTTCAGTTCGCAGTCCCTCACATGGGGGGGACATGCATAATCAAACAAAGTCTTTTTGTATAGCCCAGGGAGCCTCTCTCTCTGGAAAATTACTGAACTATATCAAACGATACAAAAGTCCATTCTTGAAATCCAAAATAATGCTCTGGGGTTTTGTGACAATGAAGTAATGTATAAGAAAATAAGAAATGTATTTGTAAATGGTAAACATTACCCACATACATTAATTAATTAGTTATCACTGATAATCATGATTTCAAATGACTAGGACTCTGTTAACATTCTAAAAATTGCATCATTATAGAGAAAATACTTGACAAATTTAGGATCTTTAGAAGTAAAGTGCCACATAATGACAAGAAAAAAAACTATTCCTAAATATAACAACTTTAAGCAACTCACTGTTGATCCTGGGGCAAGTCACTTCATTTCTATAAGCTTCTTATTCCTTAGGATAAAAAGAGAGGGCTAGATCCGGTGATTTTTATTAAATTGCATAAAGTACTTTTTCCATGGGACCTACATCTTACTCCCTGCCCCAACCTATCACCTTTTTGCAAGGAAGAGGTGGCTCCTCACAGACAGTGTTTTAAGAAAAGGCCACTGGCCATGCAATCAAGGTGAGCACTCCCACCTTCACTGAGGCAGAGACGATGAGATTGCCACTCCCTCCTTCCGCTTAGACCATCCAAAGTGCCCTAGAAGGCTAATGTGCAATTAATTGGTTTCTGACATTTAGTTGAAACTGTTTTCACCCATATATGAATATTTTGCTGTGATGGTATTCCAGGACACACTGTGCATGTATAGCCAGGAAGGAAAGAGGAGGTGCGGTGTGATTTTTTTTTTCTTGGCATTGGGGGTGGGGTGGGTAGAGACAGGGGCATCCAGTGAAATTTATTCCACATGGGTCAACTCCTACCAAGAGGTCTGATCACTGGAATTACTGCTCATCTCTCTTTCATCACCAAATCCTCTGTTTTTTCTAACATTTTTATGGTAAAAAATTACAAAGACACAGAAAACTTGAAAGAATTACACAATGAATAGCTACATATTCACATTAGGACGCTGCAATTACTAATATTTTATTAAATATGACTTTGCTAAACATGCTTTATCACGTATCTATACATCTTTTCATCAATCCATTTTTGGATACAATTTAAAGTAAGTTTCAAACATTAGTATACTTTCCCCCAGTACCACAGCATGTATGTCACTAACTAGAGTTCAATATTTACTTTTCTATTAAAAATTTACACATAGTGAAATGCATAATTTTTAAGTGTTACCATCTGATGAGTCTGACAAATGCGTATATCTAGGTAACCCAAACATACATTAAGAGAGAAAACATTCCCATCATCCTAGAAAGTCCATTCATAGCCCTTTCCAGTCAATCCTACCCTCACTTCTGCTCCCAAAGGCAACCATTGATCTGTTTTCACCACAGATTAGTTTTGCTGTCCTAAAACTTGTTGCTAATGGAATCATAAAATATCAATATCTTCGTTTTTGTGTTTGACCTCTTTCACACAATCTTATGTTTTTGAGATTTGTTCATTTTGCTGTATGTATTTTACAACTATACAGCAGTTTATATATCCATTCTTCCACTGAAAGAACACCTGGGCTATTCTCAGATTTTTCTATTATGAATAAAAATGCTATAAACATGCTTACACACATCATTTTGTGGACTTATGTTTTCAATTCTCTGAGGTAAATTCCTAGGAGTGGACTTGCTGGACCACAGGGCCAGTGTATGTTTCCATTCTAAAGAAACTGCAAGACATTTTTCTAAAGTGGTTGTACTGTTTCACATTTCCAACAACAACATATGAGAATCAAACATATACATCCATGTATGCCATGCATCTTACAATTTAATGTTATAATTTTGCTTTAAATAGACATATACATAGAAAAGAAATAGAGTCATCCCTTGGTATCTGCAAGGGATTGGTTCCAGGACCCCCGTGGATACCAAAATCTGCAATGCTCAAGTCCCTTATATAAAACATAAATCAATCCAGGTTGGTTGAACCTGCAGATGCAGAACCCACACAGATAAGGAGGGCCAACCGTATGAGGAAAAAACGTAAAAGTAGTCTTTTATACTTATCAACATATGTATTATTTCTGGTGCTGTCCCTCTTTTCCTGAAGATCTGAGTTTCCACTGGATATCATTTTTCCATCAGCCTGAAAATCTTCCCAAAGCATTTCTTATAGTACAGATCTGTTGATAATTTTCTCGGTTTTCACTTATCTGAAAATGTATTTTAGTTTCATTCTTAAAACATATTTTTGCTGGTTATGGAATTCTGGCTAGACAATGTTTTGTTTTGTTTTTTAAATTTTATTTATTTATTTATTTTTGGCTGCATTGGGTCTTCGTTGCTGCACGTGGGCTTTCTCTAGTTGAGGTGAGCAGGGGCTACTCTTCATTGCGGTGCGTGGGCTTCTCGTTGCAGGGGCTTCTCTTGTTGTGGAGCACAGGCTCTAGGCGCGTGGGCTTCAGGAGTTGTAGCACACAGGCTCAGTAGTTGTGGCTCGCGGGCTCTAGAGCGCAGGCTCAGTAGTTGGGACGCACAGGCTTACTTGCTCCGCAGCATGGGGGATCTTCCCAGACCAGAGCTCGAACCCATGTCCCCTGCATTGGCAGGCGGATTCTTAACCACTGCACCACCAGGGAAGCCCCGGTAGACAGTGTTTTGAGTTTTGGGGTTTTCATTTTTCAGCATTTTGAAAGTTCTGTTCCACTGTCTTCTCCATTCCATTACTTCTCATAAGAAATCAGCCATCATTTGTACTGTTGCTCCTTCTCTTTCTAATATGTCATTTATCCTGGTTACTTTCAAGATTTCCCCTTTATAATTGGTTTACAGCAGTTTGACTATAAAGTGCATAGGTATGGTTTCCTTTGTATTTATTTCCTTGAGCTTAGCTGGATTTTTAGAATCTGCAAATTATTTATTTTTACTAAATTTAGGGAGATTTTAGCCACTATTTCTACAAATATTCTTTTTTTCCATTATTTTCTTTATCTTGTCTTTCTGCAACACATTTAACTATACATATTGTCCCACAAGACACTAAGGCTCAGTTAATTCTTTTCAACCTATTTTCTCTGATTTTCAGGTTATATAATTTCTACTGACCTGTCTACAAGCTCATGCCTCTTTCTCTGTCATCTCTAATATTCTCCAATTTCTGCCACTTTTGGTCACTCTCCAGTACCTTCATATAGTTGTTTGCTTTACAGTTTGCTTAGAGTTTATAATTGTTATGTGTAGCTGAGCTGATATAAGCTACTTTGCCATTATTAGAAACTGAAACTTCCTTCTTTCCCTGTGTATCTACAAAGAATACAGGTGATTCTACTATAATTAGCAGTACTATGAAAAAAAGAAGGTGTTCTATGATTCACACTGATGTACTTTTTGTCTTCTGATTAAAGACTAGAGCCACAAGAGACTCTAATAACACTATTCAGTAGAACTTTCTGAGATAATAGATTTTTTTCTGTGTTGTCCAGTATGCTCCACTTGGCACACAGACTACTGGGCACTTAAAATGTGGTTATTGTGTTTGGGGAACTGATTTTTTTTTACTTTATTTAATTCTAATCAATTAAAAATAACCACATGAGGCTAATGGCTACTGCATTGGGCAATATGACTCTAAAGATCATCTGATGTGGTCTTTCTGTTTACAGATGATGAACCAGCAACTAAGAGTTTCCAGAAGTGGCCTGCACATGATACATGGCTGCTAGTGACAAAACCAGGATTCCAATTTAGATCTCCCAATTCCTAGTCTGAAGCTCCTGCTACTCTGTAGAGGAAGAGAATGCAAAATGCTATGGCTGGAAGAGGACAACCAAAAATATAATAGGTGAGTGATGATAAATTAGAACTTGAAAAAATATAGCTGGAAAAAATGGAACAGCTAGCTGAGAGCAGAATGATTTGCAAACATATCATACATTACACATACATACACACATATTCACTGGGTGTGCTCATTTCTTTTAAGGTAATAACTGTTTTGTTAGTAGGAGAAAAAGAGCCTTTTATGACTCATTACAGGCCCAAAAGGTCTGACTCAGACAATTTATACAAAGTACAAAGAGCACAATCAAGAAGTTGATGTCCTACCTCCATTCTTCACCAAGTGTCCACTTTCCAAGTCCTACAGTCTTCAGTGACTTGAAGAGTTACACCTTAACACTTATTTCTCAAAAGCCTGTAAGACACACACCACTGGAAAGGTTGCCAAGCATTCCCCTCCTGAACTTAATACTCCCTATGAGGATACGGCTCTCTGCTAAAGTGGAATGCTTTTTACCTTTTAACCACTCTCCTATACTACTGGAAGTAAAATAATTACCTCACTACATTCTTTCTCTCTGTCTCTGTCTCTCACACACACATACCCCACAAACCTTTGTGTTGACTTCATACTAGCACTACTAATATATTAATATACATGGTGTAGAAAAATGTCTGTAAAAAGGTCCAAGATAAACAGCATTGTTTTTGGAGAAAGTGCCGTGGTCAGGATGATGTCATAAAAAATCAACTGATCAATTTCCTGTACCACATCCTGAAGGAAATCCAGACAGCTCAATTTTCTCACAGTCGAGTAGTCTTTCTGGGGGGACACTAACTGTTCCTGTGAACCCACCGGTGGTAAATTGATAATGATTATTATTTACCTTAAATCTTCAAAATCACAAAGAGTAAAATTTCATTGTAAAAGATCTTTAATGTGGGAGGCATTATGAAAATACAAAAAGTATCCTCATTAAATGTGAATTTCAGATTTTAGTTACTGACAGCAAAGAAAAGAAAAAAATGAGTAAACTTAGTTGGTATTTACTACTGGACTTCAAAACGCTTCCTCTCCAGATCTGAGTAAAACAAAGACCACCCTTCACAAGAGCCAAGGAGAGATCACTCTTTACCTACTATACACCCTCAGTGCTTTTCCTCCAGGCAACAAGCACTCACCAACACTGGGCTGGCACACCGCAGGAGACCTGCCAGATTTGAGCTCCTTGAGGGCATGAACAATGGCATATTTAGCTGTATACCCAAAGGCATTAGAGCACCTGGCACAAAGTAAGTGAGCAGTAAGCATGTGTTGAATGAATGAATGAATGAAATTATCAATATAAATAAGCTATTCTCCTTTCCCTCCAGAAGCTGCCAGTTAAAAATGAGAAGACCACCATTACAAACAAATAATCAATAAGCACCATAACTGCGGTATCACTAAGGGCTGTGATTTGCCAAACAATTTGAAAAAAATCTAAAGATTAATAAGAAGTGCTTCTGGCTTTAGAACAGCCTTTGTGGTGAGCAATTTGGGAAAAAACTTTTAATTTAAAATATGTATAACACCTGTTGACCCAGCAATTCCACCTGTTACACACTACTCTCGTCCTAAATGTATACAGACAGACTTGTAAAAGGTCTTTTTTCCTGCAACCATGTTTGTAAAAGGAAAAAAAAAAAAACCTCCCTGAACATTCCGTCAGCAGACAAAGGGTACATCCATAATACATATCACTACACAGAAGTTCAAAAGAACGTAGTTGATCTGTATGTGCTAACATGAAAAGAGTGAAAAAACATTTGGAAAACGTATAATATTCCCACCTATGAAAAACAAAACCATAATAGAAAATGGGCTGGGGGCTTCCCTGGTGGCGCAGTGGTTAAGAATCCGTCTGCCGGGGATTCCCTGGTGGCGCAGTGGTTGAGAGTCCGCCTGCCGATGCAGGAGACACGGGTTCATGCCCCGGTCCGGGAAGATCCCACCACGGCTGGGCCCGTGAGCCATGGCCGCTAAGCCTGTGCGTCCGGAACCTGTGCTCCGCAGCGGGAGAGGCCACAGCAGTGAGAGGCCCGCGTACCGCAAAAAAAAAAAAAAAAACCCCAAAGAATCCACCTGCCAATGCAGGGGACATGGGTTCAAGCACTGGTCTGGGAAGATCCCACATGCCGTGGATCAACCAAGCCCAGACGCCACAACTACTGAGCCTGCACTCAAGAGCACGCAAGCCACAACTACTGAAGCTTGCACACCACAACTACTGAAGCCCACGCACCTAGAGCCCATGCTCCGCAACAAGAGAAGCCACTGCAATGAGAAGCCCATGCACCACAACGAAGAGTAGCCCCTGCTCACCGCAACTAGAGGAAGCCCACGTGCAGCAACAAAGACCCAACACAGCCAAAAATAATAAATAAATTAAATAAATAAATTTATCTAAAAAAAGAAAGAAAATGGGCTAGAGCCATGCTATCTAATACAAACACAATAATTTAACCTTTCTAGTAATGTAAAAGAAAAGTGAAATTAACATATTTTATTTAACTCAATGTATCCAAAATATTATCACTATGTTGTCATCAATATGCAAACTAAGTAATGAAATACTTTACATTCTTTTTTTCATTCTAAGTCTTCAAAGTGCAGTGTGGATTTTACATTTATGGCACATCTCAATTAAAACTACACACATTTTAAATGCTCAACAGCCACATGTAGCAGTGGCTACCAAAGTGGACAGTGTAGGTCTAGAAGGATACACTTCAAACTGGTAATAGTGGTCACTTCTGGAAAGGATTGTGTTTAATCTTTTACATCAATAACTAACTCATATATTACTTACATAATGGTAAAAACACAACAGTAAAAAACCAAGCAGTATGGGAATATAGATGGCTGAGCAAATATACCTATTCCAAGAGTTACTGAATATCCAGGTAGAGTAAGGGGGACCAGGGAAAAATAAAATTTAACAATATCATTTACAATAACACACCCATGTGTGTGCATGCACACATGTACACACACACACACACACACACAAAACCTAAGGATAAAACTAAAGGAAGATATGCAATAGTTATACACTGAAAACTATAAAACATTGCTGAAAGAGAGTTTACATGGCCTAATAAATGGAGAAATATACCATGTTCATGGACTATGAAATTCAAATATATTTATATATTCAAAGCTATCCCAATCAAAATTCCAGCAGGATGTCTGAGTGAAGGAAGGGGGAACTATAAGCTAATTCTAAGACATATATATGTTTTATATATTTATATAAATATATACTTGCATATACATGAATGTAAAGAACCTGGAATAGCCAAAACAATTTTGAAGAAGAACAAAGCTACAATAATTTCTAGAGTCATTAAAAAGCTACAGTTATTAAGCAATATGCTATTGTCACAAAGATAGACAAACAGATCAACAGCACCCATCACCTTGTTTCTGACAAAAGTGGCACAGAGTGCAATCTTGTGAATATATGGTGCTGGGTCAACAGGGTATTCACATGAGGGAAAAACTGAACTTTGATACCTGCCCCAAACCAAACACAAAAGTAAATTCCAGGTGGCAGCAGAGCTAAATGCAAAAGGTAAATAATAAAGCCTCACAGGAAAATATCTTCATGACCTTGGGATACATAAACATTTTCTTAAACAGGACACAAAAGGCACTAACCATTAAAGAAAGGAATGGTAAACCGGCCTTCACCAACATTGGTATGATATTGGGTAGAAAAGATAGAAACTGAGAAAGAGAGCTTTTTTTTTTTTTAATATCTTTATTGGAGTATAATTGCCTTACAATGGTGTGTTAGTTTCTGCTTTATAACAAAGTGAATCAGCTATACATATACATATATCCCTATATTTCCTCCCACTTGCGTCTCCCTCCCATCCTCCCTATCCCACCCCTCTAGGTGGTCACAAAGCACCCAGATGATCCCCCTGTGCTATGTGGCTGCTTCCCACTAGCTATCTATTTTACATTTGGTAGTGTATATATGTCCATGCCACTCTCTCACTTTGTCCCAGCTTACCCTTACCCTTCCCCGTGTCCTCAAGTCTATTAGAAAGAGAGCTTTAGTGAACAGAGACAATTCAAACAAACCTGGATAAGAAAAACACTGCTGAGGAGTCAAAGATAAGGTCTTCTATGCAGAGGGACCATAATAAGTAAAGATACAGAGGATAAAGTATAAGGCATGTTTAACAAAGTATGGCAAGTAGACTTGTATGAACAGATTATAAGGTGTTTGACACGCAAAGCAGCTGAAGAAAAGTAATAGGAAAAGGTTATGAAGGGGTTTGGACTTTATCTTAAAGGAAACAAAAATCTGTCAAAGGCTTTTAAGCAGGAAAATTACATGATCAGGACTAAAGTTTAGAAGGGTAACTCAAAGAGCTCTGTAGGTGACGGACTGGATACATAAGAAACTAGAATCAGGGCAGAGTTAAAACAGATTTCACAAATTAGAATCTTTACATACTCCAGTGTGACAAGAGGTATGCAAAGCTCCTAACAAACAGCGCTTTTTCAAAGAGTATCCAGTTTACGTGAATATCTGGGGGAAAACAATTTTACACTACAATAAACACTGATGTTATACAGGCATATGCAACATTCATCATTTAAATGATGATGACAATGATAATGCCAATAATAATGCTTTTTTGAATCTTTATGTCTCAGGCATTGTTTAAAGCAAGCCCTTTATATAAACTAACTCACTTAATTCTCACAACGATAAGCAAGAAGGTACTATTAGAATAACTTCTATTTAACTACGATATAGTTATTTACTCAGACATTTTGAATTTCTATATAACTTTTTACTTTTTATTTATTTTTTAATTAAGGCTTAACAATCCCTTATATTGCTTATGATAAAACTTGGTACAACTACTTTGGAAAACTGGTAAAAATCTAATGAATCTAAACATATATACAACCAAACATTTAACAGATATAAGTGCTGATGTTTACCAAAAGATATATATGTTTATAGCGGCTTTTTCATAACAGCCAAAAATCAGAAACAACTCACATGTCCATCACACTTAGAAAAGTTATGTAATTTTCAGGGTCAGAGTAATAAATGGCCAAGCCAGAGTTCAAGCCCAAGGCTGTCTATTATCTAAGTTCACACTCTCAGCCACTACACTACACCTGAAAGAAATTATATTCCTATGGCAGTGGCTTCAGGCTATGCTCATAGATCCAGGTAGTAGACACGCTCTCTTCTTTGCTTGGAGGAGAGTGTTAAAAAGTATAGAAAGTTCTGAGAGGAGGTTACTGCAACAGTCCAGACAAAAGATGATATGGCAGAAAAGAGATTTCTTTCATAGAAAGAAGAGAACCCAGTAACAAATCAAACATGCTAGTGAGGTGGCTTGGGCAACAGGACAAATGGTGAATGCAGAAGTAGGCAGAGATTGAGGGCTAAGTCAGGCATGTTAAATTGAAGATGGGTGTCCAGGAGGCATTTGGATAAAGAAATATGAAGCTCAGGAGAGAAATCAGACTGATTAAAAAAAACTTCAGATTCATCAGCATATGTGCATATCAGAGTCCCTGAATAGAGAATAAAATCTCTAAAACAATATAATTAGTGTATTCTTCTGACAATTAATATTAGTTCACAGGAAGGTCTCTGTGGCCATCTGAAATGAATTTTGAAACTGTTAAAGCAGACAGGTTAGTTAGAATGAAAAATCCTGTGGCGAAGGTATCACCTCCGCTATTAAGTATCTGAGAATAATCGTACAAAAGAAAAACATTTTTTTTTTTTTTTTTTTTTTGCGGTACATGGGCCTCTCACTGTTGCGGCCTCTCCTGTTGCGGGACACAGGCTCCAGTCGTCGCGCAGGCTCAGTGGCCATGGCTCACGGGCCCAGCCGCTCCGCAGCATGTGGGATACTCCCGAACCGGGGCATGAACCCGTGTCCCCTGCATCGGCAGGCGGACTCTCAACCACTGTGCCACCAGGGAAGCCCAAACATTTTGCTTTTTAAGGTAAGTGGCCAAAGTGGTTTGAGGCTGCTATCTTGCTACTTGGGAAAATCTTAAAATGTATTATAGCAAAGATGTAAGAGGCAGAAAGATGCAGCTTGGTTTTCTCACAAATCATAGCATTCATAGTGGTTAATTTTTGCTTCAAAATGCAGCTTCCTGTATTTTATTTCAATATCAAAATAATGCAAAAGGAAAACCAAGATAAAATTTGAGGTCACAGATACAATGTAAGAGTAGAATCATCATTAAAAAGTACATCCTCTGAACTTTTTATACTCAAAGGGTATGATTGCTTTGGGGGAGAGTTCTCAAAGTTCTAACCAGTGCAATAATTAAGAGAAAAAAAGTAGGGGTATAACATAAGGAAAGAAATGCACAAAATTATCATTATTTGCAGAAAGTCTGCATTACAAGAAAATCCAAGGGAATCAACAAAAAATACTGAGCTATAATGACAATTTTCACGTAGTTAATTACAAAATGTGCAAAGTAAACATCTTCCCTCTTTGGCATCAATAACTAATTTTCGGAAAAGACACAATGGAAAAAATATCCCATTTCCAACAATACATATTAAATATCTAGGGAAAAACCTCCCCAAAAGTGTAGATCAGTGAGGGAAATAAAGAGTAAATGAAAGAACAGACCAGGCTCTTAAATAGAAGATAAACTGTTGAAACGACATCAACTTATCCATAATTAACAAGTAAATTGAATACACTTCCAGTAAATACTACAATGGGAGAGTCTCCAAAATTTAGTAAAATGATTTAAAAAATCATTTGATGGGGGACAGAGAGACAAGAATACCCTAGACATTAAAAATAATAATAATGATATGGGACTTGTAGCAGATGTAAAATGTATTATAGAGCAACAATAATTAAAACTATACATTAGAACACAAATTGCCCAACTACTCAGTAGAACGATACAGCAATGCCCAGAATCAGATCAATATAAAATAACCAATATTGCAATAGAAAAACATATTTTGAGTATTCAAGATCTTTATAAAAGAAATTTTTAAAAATAGTAAACCCAGTAGTGACCAAAGAAATGCAAATTAAAACAATAAGATATCATTTTTTAAAATATCAAACTGACTTTTTAGTTTTAATAGTAATGCCTAGTGTTAGCTAGTGCAAGGAAATGAAAGCTTTTATACACTGCTTGTAGAACTGAAAACAGATACAGCCCCTCTGACAGCAATGTAGCAATAAGTATCAGAAGCCTTAATGTGTTTTTTGCTAAGCAAGCCCACTTCTGATACATTAACCAAAAGAAATGATGAGAGATGTGTTCAAAGATTTATCCATAAAGATGTTTCTCCAGATTTTATAACACCCAAAATTTTTAAACAAACTAAATGTATAACAGTAGGGAGAAAGATTAAATAAATTATGATAAAGCCAAAGACCTTCAGTAGAACATTTAATAAAATGAAGAAATGTTTAAAAATAAGTGGAAGACAGGCCAAGATGGCATACTATCAAGACGTGGAATTCACGTCTCCTTACAACTAGGGCACCTATCAGGCACCGGTGGGGGACCACGGACACCTAAGGGGATGGGAGGAACCCCCAGCAACTGGGTAGGACATGGGGTGTGGGGGGAGTGAATCGGGAGGAGAAGTGGAGAGGGGAAGGGACTGGCGCCCCTGAGGGGCAGCTGGGGGAAAGGAAGGGATCCCACCCCCGAAGGGGAAAACTGGAAACCACTGGGAGGGCAGAGGATCAAAAGGGAGCTGTTGCCAGGTTTCCCCTGCCCACTTAGACCCCTAGGAACCTGTTGAGTTCCTGGGCCTGATCCTCTGCCAACCGAGGACCCCGCACAGGTCCTGAGGGAGTGGGACGGAGGGAAGGGGGAGCAAAAGTAAAGGCTGGGGGCTTCCCCGGTGCCGCAGTGGTTGAGAGTCCGCCTGCCGATGCAGGGGACATGGGTTCGTGCCCCGGTCCAGGAAGATCCCACATGCCGTGGAGCGTCTGGGCCCGTGAGCCATGGCCGCTGAACCTGCATATCCAGAGCATGTGCTCCGCAATGGGAGAGGCCACAACAGTGAGAGGCCCGCGTAACACACACACAAAAGTAAAGGCTGGACCAGGACCTGCATGACTGAGGGGTGGCTGGGGTAGGGAAGAAGTCCCTACATCCAGCAGAACCCACCCACGGTTAGGGGTCCAGTGGCGATGGGGGAGACGGTGAGGGAGGGGTGAGAAGGAACAGAAGGGAATGGGCCAGTGCTTTCCCTGTCCACTTAGGCACCGGGAAGCACCCGGGACTAATCCTCTGCCCTCGGAGCCTCCCTCGTGCCTCGAAGAACTCAAGCCCCGCACCTACACCCCCAACCAGGTCCCCGCCTCCATACTCAGAGACCCCCTCCAATGAGCTGGGCCTAAATCCCACCCACACACCCTCACTCAGGGCCCAACCTCCAAACTCCTGAACTCCACACTCCAGAAGCCCTCCTTTCCACATGCTGCCTCTCCCCTTCTACGAAGGTCCTAAGCAGAGGCCCCGCCCACACTTGAACATCATCTAGGCCCTGTCCCACCCTAAACCCCACCCCTGCCTAAGTTCCACCCCTCACCTAACCTCTGCCCCCATAGCCAAAGCTTTTTTTCTTTTTTCCTCTTTTAGATTGGGGTTCTGTTTTACCTTGTTGATTCACTGTTGTTGATTCTTTTATATTTTTATTTTTCCTAAACTTTTATTTTTCTAATTTTATTTTATTCTTTATACTTTGTTAGTGATCTCTCCTTTTGGCTTGTTCCCCCCCCCCGCCCTTTTTTCTTTTTTTTGTTGTGGTTTTCTTTTACCTTGTTGCAGTTGTTTCAATTATAGTTTTATTTTACCTAACATATTTTTTATCTTTCTAATTTTCTTTTGTTTTCTATTCTTTGATATTGTACTGCTCCTTTTTTTCTTTCTTTCTTCCTTTTTTTTTTTTTTTTATTTTTAACCGTGCCACAAAGCTTGCAGGCTCTTGGTTCCCAGGCTAGAGGTCGGGCCTGAGCTCCTGTAGTGGGAGCTCCAAGTCCAAAACCCTGGACTAACAGAGAACCTCAGACCACAGGGAATATCAATTGGAGTGAGGTCTCCTGGAGGTCCTCATCTCAGCACCAAGACCCAGCTCTATCCAACTGCCTGCAAATTCCAGTGCTGAATGTCTCAGGCCAAACAACCAGTAAGACAGGAATACAGCACCACCCATCAAAAAAAAAAAAAAAAAAGAAAAGAAACGACAAAAAAATATGTTACAGAAGAAGGAGCAAGGTAAAAACCTAAAAGATCAAATAAATGAAGATGAAATAGGCAACCTACCTGAAAAAGACTTCAGACTAATTACAGTAAAGATGATCCAAAATCTTGGGAAAAGAATGGAGAAAATACAAGAAACATTTAACAAGGATCTAGAAGAACTAAAGAGCAAACCAACTGTGATGAACAATACAATTACTGAAACTAAAAATGCCCTGGAAGGAATCAATAATGGAATAACTGAGGCAGAAGAACAGATAAGTGAGCTGGAAGACAAAATGGTGGAAATAACTGCCAGGGAGCAGAATAAAGAAAAGAGAATGAAAAGAATTGAGGACAGTCTCAGAGACCTCTGGGACAACATTAAACGCACCAACATTCGAATTATAGGGGTCCCAGAAGAAGAAGAGAAAAAGAAAGGGACTGAGAAAATATCTGAAGAAATTATAGTTGAAAACTTCCCCAATATGGGAAAGGAACTAGTCAATCAAGTCCAGGAAGCACAGAGAGTTCCATACAGGATAAATCCAAGGAGAAACATGCCAAGATACATATTAATCAAACTATCAAAAATTAAATACAAAGAAAAAATATTAAAAGCAGCAAGGGAAAAGCAACAAATAGCATACAATGGAATCCCCATAAGGTTAACAACTGATCTTTCAGCAGAAACTCTGAAAGCCAGAAGGGAGTGGCAGGACATATTTAAAGTGATGAAAGGGAAAAACCTACAACCAAGATTACTCTACCCAGCAAGGATCTCATTCAGATTCGACGGAGAAATTAAAACTTTTACAGATAAGCAAAAGTTAAGAGAATTCAGCACCACCAAACCAGCTTTACAACAAATGCTAAAGGAACTTCTCTACTCAGGAAACACAACAGAAGGAAAAGACCTACAAAACCAAACCGAAAACAATTAAGAAAATGGTAATAGGAACATACATATTGATAATTACCTTAAATGTAAATGGATTAAATGCTCCAACCAAAAGACACAGATTGGCTGAAGGGATACAAAAACAAGACTCATATATATGCTGTTTACAAGGGACCCACTTCAGACCTAGGGACACATACAGACTGAAAGGGAGGGGATAGAAAAAGATATTCCATGCAAATGGACACCAGAAGAAAGCTGGAGTAGCAATTCTCATATCAGACAAAATAGACTTTAAAATAAAGACTACTAGAAGAGATAAAGAAGGACACTACATAATATCAAGGGATCAGTCCAAGAAGAAGATATAACAATTGTAAATATTTATGCACCCAACATAGGAGCACCTCAATACATAAGGTAAATGCTAACAGCCATAAAAGAGGAAATCGACAGTAACACAATAATAGTAGGGGACTTTAACACCCTACTTTCACCAATGCACAGATCATGCAAAATGAAAATAAATAAGGAAACACAAGCTTTAAATGACACATTAGACAGGATGTATTTAATTGATATTTATAGGACATTCCATCCAAAACCAACAGAATACACTTTCTTCTCCAGTGCTCATGGAACGTTCTCCAGGATAGATCATATCTTGGGTCACAAATCAAGCCTTAGTGAATTTAAGAAAACTGAAATCGTATCAGGGATGTTTTCCAACCACAACACTATGAGACTAGATATCAATTACAGGAAAAAATCTATAAAAAATACAAACACATGGAGGCTAAACAATACACTACTAAATAACCAAGAGATCATTGAGGAAATCAAAAAATACCTAGAAACAAACAACTATGAAAACACAACAGCACAAAACTTATGGGATGCAGCAAAAGCAGTTCTAAGAGGGAAGTTTATAGCAACACAATCCTACCTCAAGAAACAAGAAAAATCTCAAATAAACTACCTAACCTTACACCTAAAGCAATTAGAGAAAGAAGAACAAAAACACCCCAAAGTTAGCAGAAGGAAAGAAATCATAAAGATCAGATCAGAAATAAATGAAAAAGAAATGAAGGAAACAATAGCAAAGATCAATAAAACTAAAAGCTGGTTCTTTGAGAAGATAAACAAAATTGATAAACCATTAGCCAGACTCATCAAGAAAAAAAGGGAGAAGACTCAAATCAATAGAATTAGAAATGAAAAAGGAGAAGTAACAACTGACACTGCAGCAATACAAAGGATCATGAGAGATTACTACAAGCAAATACATGCCAATAAAATGGACAACCTGGAAAGGATTAATCTCCAAAATTTATAAGCAGCTCATGCAGCTCAATAACAAAAAAACAAACAACCCAATCCAAAAATGGGCAGAAGACCTAAACAGACATTTCTCCACAGAAGATATACAGACTGCCAACAAACACATGAAAGGATGCTCAACATCTTTACTCATTAGAGAAATGCAAATCAAAACTACAATGAGATATCATCTCACACCAGTCAAAATGGCCATCATCAAAAAATCTAGAAACAATAAATGCTGGAGAGGGTGTGGAAAAAAGGGAACATTCTTGCACTGCTGGTGGGAATGTGAACTGGTACAGCCCCTATGGAGAACGGTATGGAGGTTCCTTAAAAAACTACAAATAGAACTACCATATGACCCAGCAATCCCACTACTGGGCATATAACTTGAGAAAACCATAATTCAAAAAGAGACATGTACCAAAATGTTCATAGCAGCCCTATTTACAATAGCCCGGAGATGGAAACAACCTAAGTGTCCATCATCGGATGAATGCGTAAAGAAGATGTGGCACATATATACAATGGAATATTACTCAGCCATAAAAAGAAACGAAATTGAGCTATTTGTAATGAGGTGGATGGACCTAGAGCCTGTCATACAGAGTGAAGTAAGTCAGAAAGAGAAAGACAAATACTGTATGCTGACACATATATATGGAATTTAAGAAAAAAAATGTCATGAAGAACATAGGGGTAAGACAGGAATAAAGACACAGACCTACTAGAGAATGGACTTGAGGATATGGGGAGGGGGAAGGGTAAGCTGTGACAAAGTGAAAGAGCGGCATGGACATATATACACTACCAAACGTAAGGTAGATAGCTAGTGGGAAGCAGCTGCATAGCACAGGGAGATCAGCTCGGTGCTTTGTGACCGCCTGGAGGGGTGGGATAGGGAGGGTGGGAGGGAGACGCAAAAGGGAGGGGATATGGGAACATATGTATATGTATAACTGATTAAATTTGTTATAAAGCAAAAAATAATAAATAAATAAATAAATAAATAAAATGGACAACCTGGAAGAAATGGACAAATTCTTAGAAAAGCACAGCCTTCCAACACTGAACCAGGAAGAAATAGAAAATATAAACAGACCAATCACAAGCACTGAAATTGAAACTGTGATTAAAAATCTTCCAACAAACAAAAGCCCAGGACCAGATGGCTTCACAGGTGAATTCTATCAAACATTTAGAGAAGAGCTAACACCTATCCTTCTCAAACTCTTCCAAACTACAGCAGAGGGAGGAAACTCATTCTACGAGGCCACCATCACCCTGATACCAAAAGAAGATAAAGATGTCACAAAAAAGAAAACTACAGGCCAATATCACTGATGAACATAGATGCAAAAATCCTCAACAAAATACTAGCAAACAGAATCCAACAGCACATTAAAAGGATCATACACCATGATCAAGTGGGGTTTATCCCAGGAATGCAAGGATTCTTCAATATACGCAAACCAATCAACATGAAACACCATATTAATAAAGTGAAAGATAAAAACCATAGATAATCTCAATAGATGCAGAAAAAGCTTTCGACAAAATTCAACACCCATTTATGATAAAAACTCTCCATAAAGTAGGCATAGAGGGAACCTACCTCAGCATAATAAAGGCCATTTATGACAAACCCACAGCCAACATCATTCTCAATGGTGAAAAACTGAAACCATTTCCTCTAAGAGCAGGAAAAAGACAAGGTTGCTCACTCTCACCACTATTATTCAACATAGTTTTGGAAGTTTTAGCCACAGCAATCAGAGAAGAAAAAGAAATAAAAGGAATACAAATCGGAAAAGGAGTAAAACTGTCACTGTTTACAGATGACGTGATACTATACGTACAGAATGCTAAACATACTACCAGAAAACTACTAGAGCTAATTAATGAATTTGGTAAAGTAGCAAGATACAAAATTAATGCAGAGAGATCTCTTGCACTCCTATACACTAATGATGAAAAATCTGAAAGAGAAATTAAGGAAACGTTCCCATTTACCATTGCAACAAAATAAATAAAATACCTAGGAATAAACCTACCTAAGGAGACAAAAGATCTGTATGCAGAAAACTGTAAGACACTGATGAAAGAAATTAAAGATGATACAAACAGATGGAGAGATATACTATGTTCTTGGGTTGCAAGAATCAACATTGTGAAAATGACTATACTACCCAAAGCAATCTACAGATTCAATGCAATCCCTATCAAACTACCAATGGCATTTTTCACAGAATTAGAACAAAAAATTGCACAATTTGTATGGAAACACAAAAGACCCCGAATAGCCAAAACAATCTCGAGAAAGAAAAACGGAGCTGGAGGAATCAGGCTCCTGGACTTCAGACTATCCTACAAAGCTACAACAATCAAGATGGTATGGTACTGGCACAAAAACAGAAATATAGGTCAATAGAACAGGATAGAAAGACCACAGAGAAACCCATGCACACATAGTTACCTTATCCTTGATAAAGGAGGTAAGAATATACAATGGAGAAAAGACAGCCTCTTCAATAATTGATGCTGGGAAAACTGGACAGCTACATTTAAAAGTATGAGATTAGAACACTCCCCAACACCATACACAAAAATAAACTCAAAATGGATTAAAGACCTAAATGTAAGGCCAGACACTATAAAACTCTTAGAGGAAAACATAGGCAGAACACTCTATGACATAAATCACAGCAAGATCCTTTGTGACCCACATCCTAGAGAAATGGAAATAAAAACAAAAATAAACAAATGCAACCTAACGAAACTTAAAAGCTTTTGCACAGCAAAGGAAACCATAAACAAGACGAAAAGACAACCCTCAGAATGGGAGAAGATATTGGCAAATGAAGCAACTGACAAAGGATTAATCTCCAAAATATACAAGTAGCTCATACAGCTGAATATCAAAAAAACAACCCAGTCCAAAAATGGGCAGAAGACCTAAATAGACATTTCTCCAAAGAAGATATACAGATTGCTAACAAACACATGAAAGAATGCTCAACATCATTAATCATTAGAGAAATGCAAATCAAAATTACAATGAGATATCATCTCACACCGGTCAGAATGGCTATCATCAAAAAGTCTACAAACAATAAATGCTGGAGAGGGTGTGGAGAAAAGGGAACCCTCTTGCACTGTTGGTGGGAATGTAAATTGATACAGCCACTATGGAGAACAGTATGGAGGTTCCTTAAAAAACTAAAAATAGAACTACCATACAACCCAGCAATCCCACTACTGGGCACATGCCCTGAGAAAACCATAATTCAAAAAGAGCCATGTCCCACAATGTTCATTGCAGCACTATTTACAATAGCCAGGACATGGAAGCAACCTAAGTGTCCACCAACAGATGAATGGATAAAGAAGATGTGGCACATATATAAAATGGAATATTACTCAGCCATAAAAAGAAACGAAATTGAGTTATTTTTAGTGAGGTGGATGGACCTAGAGTCTGTCATACAGAGTGAAGTAAATCAGAAAGAGAAAAACAAATACCATATGCTAACACATATATATGGAATCTAAAAAATAAAAATAAAAAGGTGAACCTAGGGGCAGGACGGGAATAAAGACATAGACGTAGAGAATGGACTTGAGGACACGGGGAGGGGGGAGGGTAAGCTGGGACGAAGTGAGAGAGTAGTACTGACATACATACACTACCAAATGTAAAATAGATAGCTAGTGGGAAGCAGCTGCGTGGCACATGGAGATCAGCTTGGTGCTTTGCGACCACCTAGAAGGGTGGGATAAGGAGGGTGGGAGGGAGATGCAAGAGGGAGGGGATATGGGGATATACATATGCATATAGCTGATTCACTTTCTTATACAGCAGAAACTAACACAACACTGTAAAGCAATTATACTCCAATAAAGATGTTAAAAAAAATAAGTGGAAAATATTAATGAAAAAACAAGTTAAAACAATATATAATAGGATTTCAGTTCTTGTGTGAATACATATGAACAATTATAACTGCATATATGATCAAAAGATTATACCCAAAATATTAATAGGATGGTAAGCTTACAGTTGGTTATTTTCATGTATTTCTTACGTAATTAGATAAAACTAATAAATATCACCTTTTAAAAAAACCATGGGGACTTCCCTGGTGGCGCAGTGGTTAAGAATCCGCCTGCCAATGCAGGGGACGTGGGTTCGAGCCCTGGACCCGGAAGATCCCACATGCCGCAGGGCAACTGGGCCCGTGCACCACAACTACTGAGCCCATGTGCCACAACTTCTGAAGCCTGTGCACCTACAGCCCATGCTGCACAACAAGAGAAGACACCGCAATGGGAAGCCCGAGCACCGCAATGAAAAGTAGTCCCCACTTGCCGCAGCTAGAGAAAGCCTGCGTGCAGCAATGAAGACCCAACGCAGCAAAAATAAATAAATAAAGTTCAAAACTCAATTTTAAAAAAAACCAAGAATCTTTGACTATATATATAATATATATAATAGGATGGTGGAAAATATCTGTTCTTTGCTAAAGGAATAAATTATCTTATCACTCAGCAAAACATGACTTATCTGCTGACCAGGTTTTAGAACCCCATATGGCAATTTCTACATCCCACTTGGGGGCCAGCTTGATTTCTACCTGTTTCACAAAGCTTCCTCAGGTCTATATCAGTCTCTGTTTCCTCTGGAATTCCAGAATCTTGGCAGCAATTGAGTGTTCTCCTTTTTAATACCTATCACAACCCTATGTCCCTAATTAAAAGTCTTTCTAGCTTATCCAGTAATCGAGCTAATATATACACCTCAAAGTTTAGGAAAATGTGGTATAAATTCAGCTCTTGACATATTTATAGCTATCTTTCCCTACACTAAATGGCTCTATCTAGATATTGATGCTGTTTTAGTTCTTAAACCTGGCTCTCACTTCTTAATGCCATCAGTATATCTGCCTCTAGAAATCTGAGCCCTTTTGTTATTCTCTTAACATCAAGAAATCAGATAATCTGGCTTATAAGAAATGTTTGTAAACTAAGAGTAAATAGGTAAAGAGAAAAGTGTTTAGGCAACTCTCCTGAGAATAAAATTGCCAAAAATTCACTGCCCTTGGAGCTTTCAAAGGCTTTTTTCTGATACCCATGGATGAGAGAGACTTTCTAGGAGTCCAGTTCTCCCAAGGGGAGATTCCAGCATGCCACTGAAGTAAAGGTTTTTTTCTTTCCCAATTCCTTTCTAGTGCCTGACTGTGTTATAGAGACATGAAGATGCTGGGTCATTTAAATAATATAGTTAATCTCCATAACGTCCTACAGTGACATTCTGAGATGTAAATGTAACTAAATATATTTCCCAACACATAGATTAATTCATGAATTTATTGTTGCCTCTGCTATTAACTTCATTCTTATTTATAATATTATATTACTACTACCATTTATGAATTCCAGGTACCATGCTAGGTACTTTACATGTATTATTTATAATCCTATCACAACTGTGTATGGAATAAACAGAATCGTCATTTTCTAAATAAGAAATAAGAGGCAAAGAGAAGTTAAATAATAACTTCCCCAAGATCCCCGAGCCAGGAAGAACTGAAGCAGGGATTCAAATCTGGGTCTGTCTCCTACCAAACCCCACCCTCTTTCCACTCTGCAGGCACCATCATGTTGCATCTACTGGATATCAAGTTTCTGAGAATATTTCATTTCATTTATCTAGAAAAGACAAGGATGATATTTCTCTATCATTACGATTCAGGTCTCTCAGTGAGACTTAACATGCTTCTACCACCAGAGTTAAAAATCCACCAAAGAAACAATGTGAAGGATTCATAGCAATAATACTCCATCTCAGATAAAGCATAATGTGTGCTTCTTTAATTTAATGAATATATCATAATGATATAGCTTTTTGCTAATTTTACATATATCCATAGCACATTTGAAGAGAATAAGAACAATGTATCTGACCAAGCTGTTAGATCCTGAGGTCAGAGACCATGTCTCATTTACCTCTATATCCCCAAGTCCTGTATGTGATAGATGTTCAACACCTCATTGTTGATGAAAGTTAGAAGCAATGATTATCAACTCCTGAAAGTAATATTTTAAGATACCTAAAACATTTTGAGCAGCAAAAAAAGACCCCATGTTTCAAAAAAACTGGTTTTGGTCTGCAGGTAAACTTCCTACCTCTCGATCCTTGAGTTTCATGGCAAGCACCAACTGATGCCTGTGGTTAGTGAGAGCCTCCCGGTAATTTCCTTTGGAGAAGAATGCAGAGCCCAGATTCCCATGAGCTCGGCATTCTCCTGTCTGGTCACCTGAATTGGGTTTAAAAAGAAAAAAAAAGGTAAAATTTATCTAAGTTACAGCATTATTTATAATATATAATGGCCATCCTAATTCAAGAGCCACAGATTTACTAGCTAAGATTTCACTTGCCTTCTTCTCTTCTTCTAAAAGACTCTATGTAGGAAGTTATGGTCCTAGAAGTTAAATCTCTGGACAACTGTTATTGATGTTATAACATACAACTGCAGTCAGGGACATAAGTGTTCTGGAAATGAGAGGTCATTGCTTTGTTTCTGAACAACTATCAGCTTGTTGGTTCAGTCACTTTACTCCACACCTACCATAATATGTTGCTTCTTTACAAGTATGCTGATGGTAGACTCACCATATCTCTTCTCTTACTGCAATCCTGCAAGTCCTTGAATAATCACTGTGATGATTATCATAAACCACATTTTTTTTTAAATGAGGAAACAGCAGCACAGAGATTAGGCAACTTGCCGAAGGTCACACAGCTAGTTAAGTGGCAGCGCCAGGATTCTAAACTCAGCAGTCTGGCTCCATAGTCCACAGTCTTAACCACTGCACTGCACTATTTTGTCCAACAAAATGATGGTGCATTCTAATGTAGGCAAAAATGAAAATTAAGGTGAAAGATTCACCCACAAATCTATCATTTGAGATATTAAATCTGTGAGCCCATATCTCTGAGGAGGCAATGAATATGTTAATCCATATCTTTTGGCCTTTTGGGAGCTTGATACCTTGTTAAATGAAAAGCCCTAAAGACCTAAGTACTCTAAAACAGAGAATGTTCCCGAGGTACAATCACTTTTCATTGCACATATTACTCCCATTCACGTCAGGTTAATCAGCTTTCTTCATTTCCTTTCTGTACTGAAATAAAGGAGAAAAGCATAACTCTACCTAAGGTCTTGGCTACATCCAAGTCCTGCTGCATGTATCCAGTGCTCTTCTCTGTGTTTCCGAGAGACCAGTAAGCACTGCTCAGCGCAGAGAAAACGGAACCTCTCAGTTTGAGGCTGCAGGTGCCAATCTTCAGAGCGGCTTCTAAGACAACCACAGAGGCCCCATGATGGCCAGCTGTCAGGAGTTCTTGCCCAACCACAGACACAACCACAAAGGGACTCTTGTCCAGTTTCATTTTCTGAAGCTGTTGATAAGTGGGCTCGAGGGAGTCTGAAGAAAAACAAAAGAAAATAAGAGAATGTAGGCTTATACACAAAACAATCTTTTCCAATACGCTCTAGAAACAAATGTTTATCGTACCTTTTTATGGCCTGTTTCAGGTATAAACTCTTCAGCCTTCCGATCTAGCACCACCCTTACTGTCCACTCATTCATACGACTGGGTAACACCAATGTCTTTCCAGTAATTTCCTTACATCACTTTCACATGCATACGCCACACTAGTCCTCTCTTCTGGTCTTTCTTTGATCAGGACCCACCACTTTCCCTGAATGGTTCTCCCTTATCTGACCTCCTGCCCTCTCAAAATATCACAGGCACATCACTCAAGTCCCACCCCTACTATATACAGGCAGACCTCAGAGATGCTGTGGGTCTGCTTCCAGACCACTGCAACAGAGCAAGTATTACAATAAAGCAAATCACATGAAATTTTTGGTTTCTGTGCATATCAAGAAGAAAAAAGAAATCGTCTGAGTTTACTAAGGTAAGATGAAAGACAAAATTAATGTTTATCTCATTTTATTTTCATGTTGTGGAAAGGACACAGATTAGGGGTCAGGAAGCCCCAGGGAGATTCTTTACATTTGAAGCTAGGTTTCAAAGTGGATGACCTCTAAGCTCCTTCTTCCTCCTCTTCTTTTATTTTTTTTTTAAAAGACTGTTGCAGAGCTAATGACTATAACCTTACAATGAGGTAGCACTTGTAACACTTTTGTTGTTAGCTTTCCTGAAAAACTGTTTCACATTAGTTGTTCCACTGTGCCTATGTGAAAAAAAAAAAAACTATTGAAAGGTTGGTCTCTTTAAACTGTGAATCTCTCAGCCAACAGTACTGCATTAAAATGTAATTTTTACAATTTATGACTTCAAATCCCCACTTGCCACTAAGGAGCTCTCATCCGAATCAACATTACCACAGAAACCTCGAAACCTATTGGTGCCTAAAGCATTTTTCCCTTCAATCAGATCACTAAACAGCGAACAAAGAACGTTTTTATACCTATCAAGATGCAAGCAGTACACAGTACCAGTAAACGCTTGCTAACCAATAGGGTTACACGCAGGCACAAGAGCCCAGGAATTGCTAGAACAGGAAAAGAACAATGCCATACTGAAATAACTGTGAGCAGAATTTTGGTGGTACCCACTGATGGATTTGGCAGCCAGTGATGATCATACATTAGCATCCCACTGGCCAATTAGCAGAAGCAAAAATAACAGAATTTTGGAGCTGAAAAGACCTTGAAAACACCCTTATTTTATTTATTTATTTAAGTTATTTATTTATTTAATTATTATTATTATTATTTTTTTTTTTTTTGCGGTACACGGGCCTCTCACTGTTGTGGCCTCTCCCGTTGCGGAGCATAGGCTCCAGACGTGCAGGCTCAGCGGCCATGGCTCACAGGCCCAGCCGCCCTGAGGCATGTGGGATCTTCCCAGACCAGTGCATGAACCCGTGTCCCCTGCATCGGCAGGCGGACTCTCAACCACTGCGCCACCAGGAAAGCCCTAAATTTATTTATTTTTATTTATTTATTTTTTTGGCTGTGTTGGGTCTTCATTGCTGTGCGTGGGCTTTCTCTAGTTGTGGCGAGTGGGGGCTACTCTTTGTTGTGGTGTGAGGGTTTCTCACTGCGGTGGCTTCTCTTGTTGCGGACCACAGGCTCTAGGCGTGCGGGCTTCAGTAGTTGTGGTGTGTGGGCTCAGCAGTTGTGGCTCACAGGCTCTAGAGCGCAGGCTCAGTAGTTGTAGCACACGGGCTTAGTTGCTCCGCGGCATGTGGGATCTTCTCGGACCAGGGCTCGAACCTGTGTCCCCTGCATTGGCAGGCATATTCTTAACCACTGCGCCACCAGGGAAGCCCAACACCATTATTTTAGAAATGAAGAATCTGAGTATTTAAGTACTGAGTATTCACGCAAGGTCAGATAGCTTGGGACAAAGCCAAGACAAGTACCTATTGCAGGGCTCTAAGTCCAGGCTCTCTGATACCATACCAGGCAAAATTCTTGTTCACACAAGAAGTCAATTCCAGCTGATTTTAAGCAGAGAAGAGATGCACTGAGTGGCTACTGGGAAGGGTGGAAAACCAGGCCTCCAGACCCACAGTCAAAATCATGTCACAAAAGCTTCCTGGTGAAGGCAACATCACCATTGCAAGTAAACACAGGACACGGCAGCTTGTAATTCTGCCTCCACCACTACTAAATGCCACCCTTGGAAAACGGATGTCACTACTGCCACCTGCCACCACTGGAACAAATTCTGTATATCCTTTCTTCTTTCAGCCTTTAGCTCCTAACTCAAATGTGGAGTCCCAGCTGCAAAGGAGGATGCGAAAATTAGGATCTGATATTTTCAAATTTTATAGTGGAAGGCAAGGAGGCAGAAGTAAAAGACAGGGAGTTCCCAAAACACAGGAAGAGTGTTCAGACACAGATGGCACAAAATGACTGATGGCCAGCAAAGATTCTACTTTTCAGCTGGTGATTTTTTTAAGCATTGCAACCATGGTTAAGTTAAAAAAAAGAGCCATCCAATAGAGCCTCTAAAACTACACAAGAGTAGAAAGAAGAGAGCACATTGCCACAGTTAGAGGACCAACGGAAATACCTGGAAGATTTTCAAAAGAAAAGGAAATCTTCATTTGTACAAATTTTTACTAAATAAAAATGAAACAGAAGGATTAAGAGGTAAAAGATCAAATTTCCATTTGTAGTACACAGGGAAGAGACTATACATATATAAAAAGATAAATTATAATGCAAGCTCAAGTACAGTATATGTTATAAGAGTTTGGAAAAGGGAATGATTATCAAGGGTAATCAGAAAGCTTCATAAAAACAGAACCTGATTTCTTAAAGAAAGGGTAGGACTTAGACAAGTCTTTGTACTTTTTTCTGTGAGTAGAGGGTATTTTAGGCAGAAGGTTTGTCCTAAACAAAGGTGCATGGAATGAAAGATAGGTACATGGAATGAAAAGGAATGATGAACAAGGCAGCTTGAATGGCCCAGAGAATATTTATGGGGAAGGAAGCGGATGTGGAATAACACAGAAAATACTGAGCTAAGGATAAAGAGACCTGGATTTCAAAGCCACATAACCTTAGTTTCCTCACTTTGTCAAATGTATCACAATTATGATTGTGGTGATGGCTACATAAATCTATACACGTTATAGATAAGTATATGTCAATATTAAATACATATGTGTATATACATGCAAATGTATCTATGTTTGCATCTATGCATGTGTAAAGATATATACACGAAACGTCCATTTCACTTGACGTAAATTTAAAAAAATTTAATGTCAAACTTCTCTGCTTTGGGCTGTAATTACGTCTCATTTGTCCATATTCACTTATCAGAAGGTCTGGTTAGCAGTTGTACACTCATTTGATAAATAAAAGTGGTAAGATAAGTTTTTTTAATGTATAAAAACTATATAGGCTGCAGAGTGAAGTTAAGTCAGAAAGAGAAAAACAAATATCATATATTAACGCATATATGTGGAACCTAGAAAAAGGGTACAGATGAACCGGTATGCAGGGCAGAAACAGAGACACAGACATAGAGCACAAATGTATGGACACCAAGGAGGGAGAGTGGCGGGGGCGGGGTGGTGGTGGTGTGATGAATTGGGAGATTGGGACTGAGATATATACACTAATATGTATAAAATAGATAACTAATAAGAACCTGCTGTATAAAAAATAAATAAAATAAAATTCAAAAATTCAAAAAAAAGAAAAAAAAACTGTATAGGCTGGATTAGGTGATCTATAAGATTCTTCCCAACTATACTATTCTATGATTCTAAGTCCTATTCTACAGTAAACTTAGGCTGTTAGCAAAAGGACTAATTGTGTGATTTTCTCAGGCTAGATGGAACAGAGTTTTGGCAGCCTGTAGATGTAAAGATGTTTTTCTTTATAGAAATCATGCATAATATATAAAATATCCAATGTCAAAACAACTTCATAAGAATGTAAAGGCACTTTGCAACAATCATTGAACACCAGTTATGTGCTTTCAAAATGTAAAGGCTTTAAGAATTTAAGATAAACAAAGTCACATTTCCTGACACCTGAAAACCTTGTAAGAATGTAGTAGAGGCTAATAATAAACAAATAATCACACTCAGCTAAAAGATATACTATATTTATTTCATCAGTTCTGCACATTTATTCACATATTAACATTTCTGAATTTGAGATTTAATGTCCATGAACTCAATGGTGCCTCACAATGGTTGGTTATTTCTATGCCTAAATGGGACTAAAAGAATTCTTTCAGTTTATATAAAATAAAAAGTTAAGTGATAAGAAAGAAATGTGTCATCATTTACTTATCAGCATTTTCTTTTTTCTTAGTAATATACAAAATAATGACACAACTTTCAATCCAGATTTCTCAGCATTGGTAGGATGTGCTACGGGACCACAGAGGAGAAAGGTGCTAGCCCTACTCAGGTAGGTCTAGGAATGCTTTCCAGAGGTAATGACATCTGAATAGAAATCGGAGCTATGAGAAACTAGTGTTTTCCAGGAACTGCAGGTAGTTTTAACTGGGAATATCTTGGTAATGAGAATAAAAGAGAAGCAAGATCTTTTATACTAAGGTAGTTGGCCTTTATCCTGTAGGCAATGGGGAAAATGCAGAATTATGAATAAGAGAATGACAGATCAAACTTACACTTTAGAAAGTTCATTCTGGAAGGGAAGCAAAGCATGGACTGATTTGGAAGAGATAAAAGCCAGGAAAACCAGTTAGAGAAAAAGTCCTGTATTTGCAATGACAAAACAGATGGACAGCAAGGGATAAATTTCAGACATATTTAGAATTTTAAAATTTACAGAATTTGAGGAATAAATGCATTAATAGGCACAATGCCTTATTCCAAAGTCATGATACTCTACTGACTGTCTCCTATGAATCACCTTCAAGGTAACTAAAATTTTTACAGATTTCAATCTGTCTCAGGTACTATGAAGACATTCTGGAACCTTCCAAGTTATCCTTATAATATTTAATTAGCATACATGACTAAAAAGCTTCAACTTTCCTAAAAACCTGGTGATACCACTACCAATTATTACTGGATATAATATAATACTGTACTGCAAACTCAGAAGACTGGGAGAAACAATTCTGGAATGAATCTCCAAAACAGGGATCCAAAGAGAGAACAGCAACTACTGACAAGGTAAGAAGGTAAGCAAAGTATAATGAGAGTAAAGTATAGCCCCAAAACCAAAATTTAGAGGTATGGTTCATAATATCTACTTAATTTTAATTTTTACCTTTTCTTAGGCTAACTCCTTATAGGGGAAACTAAGTTAAGAACCACTGGGCTTGTCACAAATGGACAAATATTGTATGACTCCACTTATATGAGGTACCCTGGTAGTTGCCAGGAGCTGGGGTGGTGGAGGAAGATGAGGAATTATTGTTTCATGGGTACAAAGTGTCAATTTGGGAAGATGAAAAAGTTCTAGAGACAGATGGCAGTGATGGGTGCACAACACTATAAATATACTTAACACCACTGAATTGCACAACTAAAAATGGTCAATTTTATGTTATGTACATTTTACCACAACTGGAAAAAAAAACCTTTTGGTTCACACTAAAAGGAAAACTTAACCCTCCCCCCCAAAAAAGAAAATAAAAACTGACATGTTTAGCTCTTTGTCTAAGCCACTTCATATTTTTCTGGGTTCATTTGTGAATTTATTTATATCCTACTTCATTACAAAAGGATTCAAAGCCTTCTATAGAAATAAGGTGGAAAACACAGAAGTCAGAGTGAGTGGAAAATAAAGTAGGAAAACTCAGCTTAGAGACTATAAGTCCTGGCACACTTCCTAAAGGTGGACAGGACACTAGGCTCTAACGCTTCACAGAGGACAAAGCAAAAGAATAAAGGATCACTTCAGATAATTCCCAGACCTTTTAGATAAAAATACACCAATGCTCAAGAGAAATGCAGTTTTTCCAGGCACCATGTGCTCAGCAAAAGGACGATGTGTGCTGTGCAGTGTTTGTTCCACACCCACAACACAAATACAAGAGCAAGCTTACCACTGCTGCTACTTCTTCTCTCCACAGAGAGAGGAAGGGCATGACACTGCACAGGGAAACTGTCCTAAAGGGGCCTGCCTTTACATGTCAAGGCTTGATTCTCAAAACAATTATTAGGGGACTTCCCTGGTGGTCCAGTGGTTAAGAATCCACCTTCCAACGCAGGGGACGCAGGTCCAATCCCTGGTTGGAGAACTAAGATCCCCACATGCCACAGGGCAACGAAGCCCATGAGCCGCAACTACTGAGCCTGGGCAGTCTGGAGACTGTGTACCACAACTAGAGAGAATCCCACTCGCTGCAACTAGAGAAGCCTGCATGCTGCAACGAAGAGCCTGCATGCCACAACGAATATCCCGTGTGCCACAACTAAGACCCAATGCAGCCAAATAAATAAATAAATATTAAAAAAAACAATATGAGGAGGTACTTATTATCACACCCCTTTTACAGATAAGAACTGAGGTGCAGAGAAAGGAAGCAACCTTGCTCAGTCAAGGGGATAGCAAATGGCAGTATTGGAATTAGAGTCCAACCTTTGGGGGAAAAGTCAGTTTTTTTTTAACATAACATTTCAGAAACAGGCCCTCTGTGCAAAGTGACTGCCACTTAAAAGAGAATCAGAGGGAAAGAGTTACCAAGGGTGGACAATCAGGTAAATAAAAGGTGAGCCCCAATTTGACTCTGAGAGAAAAGCTTATACATTCGAGCCATTTTCTACCAGTACTTCATAAAATCAGCTTCCTGGATCCTCTGAAGCTGGTAGAAACACCACGACAGGTGATAGCCCATAAATGTAATAGTCTTTAGATTACCAAATTAACAAGAGGAGAGAAAATATACACAAGAGAACCCTCAGCAAGAAGCAGCCCTAGCGTCTTTAGAGGAACAAATAAAGGTAAACACAATCTCACTTTGTAATTATATTATTAAATCTGCGGTTGGCAGTAGTACTATGCTACACCATCCAAATTTACATAAACATTTATAAGATACAATGAACTGAAATTGCTGAAAGACTACCTAAAGAGGAGAAATGGAAAATAGTAAAAGGATAATTTGAGGGTCATGAAAGAGTCTCATTTTATATTAATACTTATTTGTACATTTACATAAATGATTTAAGGGAAATACATTACATATAGTGATGTAAATATATCTACAGGAAAAGTAGATTATCTGATATCTGGTTGGTGAGCATGAATGAAACCACAAAAGTAAAGTAAAAAAGACTTAATGCAGTTAGCAATATAGGCAACAACAATATTTTAAAAATCAAGTAAGTTCCAAAGTGGATTAATATATTTATTTGGGAACAAGAGTATATTACTATAGATTAGCCCTATCTATAAAAAAAATCTTGAAACGTCCCCAAAAGGCCAAACCACAGGAACGCTGTGCACACCGTGGGAGCTTTGTTTGCTTACAGAAGCACTGGACGAGGGAGCTTCCCTATTGCATTTCAGAATTTCAAAACAAAAACTGACACAACAGATCAGACCTACATGTAAAGTGTCCTGGACTGCACAGTTACGCAACAATGGCAGAAACTGAGAACGCTGCAGGAGGCTAAAATAAACAGTGGGTAAAAAATGGGCAGCAAATGATGACAGATTTTGTGAATTATAACCATATGACAAAAAGAGAGGTCATTAAGATGTTAAATGATGCACAGAACAACACTGTGCAAAGCAACAGTCTTTCTATAAAATGTTGATGAGAAAAGCCCACCTGGAATAGCTACAGTGGTAAAGGCAATACCAAAAATAAGTAAGTTAAATTGCTTTAAGGAAAGAGAAGAAAATATTACAGCGCTCCAGGCACCTGTAAGATGCAGCTTTCTCCAGGGTCGCCCTTAGGTCACTCAGTATAAGATGGGAAAGAACATGGCACAGAAAACCCTAAGGCTGAAAGAAGCACTGAGCTATTTCTTGCAGTGTAGAGAAGATTTTCTTATATTTATCTAAACAAATTGCTTCAAAGGTAAAACGGTAAATATGATTCTGCTGATCTCAACACATTCACTCCAGTATACTAAGGCAGCAGCAGAAATACCTCAGAAGAAGGGATATCTTCATGAACTAAATAAAAAAATGTTCCATGTAAATTACTTGCAGAGGGATATAGGGAGAGAATGAGAAAATACTAGAAAAATGGAAAGGAGAGACAGATTGATTTTTTTTGTTGTCCATTCCCCCCCCACCATCCTCAAGTCATGGAGCTCCAAAGTACATCTGCTTTAAGTCAGAGTTTATTAACAGCAGGTCCCCCAGTGGGAGAAGCCATTAGGTTCCTGCAGCAAAGACTCAGCTTTGTATGGGGTTATAAAATCGCATGAAGAGAGGCTTCCTTTCCACTTTTTTTCTGGAACATGAAATCTTCGCTTTCAGGAAAGTATTTTTTTATAGCTATGAATTGCTCAGAGGCCATACGAGTACCATTTAGTTAATCAAACTTTTACTTAGCACATATTTTGAGCCAAGTACCATACTAGCCTGTAAATTAAAATTATCTAATGCTGCAAACATTTTCAAAACTAAATAAATTACCTAATGATACTGCCACCAAAATTTTTAGGTTAATTCAAAAACGTACCATTTCAGAAACAAAAATAGAGTTCTGCTTGACGTACCTAATTAGTGTGGAACGTCATTAGCTGTCTACTATTTGCCATCAACCTGCCTTAGTGTCTCCATCACTCTGCAAAGATGACAACTGGTGTACACTTTCAACCCAATCTTCCCAAGAACTCCTTCCTCAAAACTCAATGTTTCTCAAAGAGAAGCCAATCTGATTTGAGCCTTAGAACTCCTCCAACCTCCACAGTACTATTTTCAATCTACTGTTGTCCCAGAATACCAACTGGTATAATACAGAAGTAGTATAGGAGAAAACCATGTATCTACCATGTTTCTCTCTCTTTCAAGTCAACATAATCTTTTAATGCCCCTCTGAAAAATATTAGACATAGCCTATAGTTAGATCCATATTTCCTCTCATAAAATGTTTAATGTCTTCTCTTATCTGTTTATTTCTAGATGGCATATTGGTCCAACTGAGCAGATCAACTTACTAGTAGAGGTGTTTTGGTTTAGAGGTACAAAATCTTAGAACTACAAAAAACATAGGGATTCCTTTTATAACCCTAAAATCCAGAGAATTTGATTCATTTACCCAGTCATACAGTTAGTTAACAAAAAATTCAAAATATAATCTAGGTCCACAAACTTCCAGGCCAGTGGCCTTACCACCATCCCATTCCATTGTGCCTCATTAATGTCACCTACTGACAGTGATTCCTGGTCTTCTTTGGTCTAAAATATCCAATCTTAGCTAATTTCATAACCTATCCATTCTCAATGCCTGAGTCTAAAGTCTTCAAAGCCTAGAAATGTTCTAATGTAAATTAGTGTTGGACCAAATACTTTCATCATATTTACCTCTCATGGGAGATTTCATGGCTGCTTCTACCATCCCCACCAGAAGCTGGAGACTCTTGGGGTCCTGAGCCAGCCCAGATGCAAAGGCTGCCAGGGCATCGGCATGACGTCCAAGGTACTGGAGGGCAACACCCTGTCGGAAGTATGCCTGGAAATAAAGAAAAGATAATGCATGTTTTACTTATACACAATGCTCCACCAAGGCTGATGAGGATTCTTGATTAGAACAACAGGTCGGCAGAACTAAAATTGAGGTGGTCCTGGTTCAAAAATCTAGTAAAGTGTTTATAATCAAATCTGATTTCTCTGAACATCATAAAATGTAAGCATACTTCTTTCAGGCAAATTACGTTTAAAACTTTCATTCTTTTCCCTTCTAGAACACATTGATTTTATCACATTCTTTGGTATTTATTCATATAGTACTTTTACTTTTTTTGATGATTTTTAAAATCTTTTATCCTTTAATAGCATAAGCTCCTCAAGGACAGGGGTTTGGAGATTTCTTTACATGTCACCAAAGTATCTGGTATAGCGCAAGACAAATGAGAGATATTCAAATTCCACGTATTTTATACTTCTACTCATTAATTAAAAGGATAAATCAATATGTGATTAGTATTAAGATAACTGTAATGAGTAACACAACATGGTTACATTTAATGTGGTGTTTCAGACATAATATTTTAAAACTGTTATTAAAAATACATGTGCTTTGCTTAGAAACAGAATAAGATTGCTGTCCTTTGTATTGTTTAATTGGATTGGTTAAAAAAACTAGTATTATCAACTGTGAATATAAGGAAACAACCCTCCTTCCAGCTAATTGCAGAAAGGGCCAGAAAATTAATAAAATATTTAAACTTCAGAATGATCTTAAGAATGTGTAGTTTGTTTTTGAACACAGAGTAAAAACAAGTAAATGATCAATGTGTTACCGGTATTTAACCAGCAAAGGACCTTGTACCTGATTAAATAACACATAAAACTGACATATTATTAATGCATTCATTGCTTATATGACACCTGCTTCTAAAATACCTGGCCCCCTATTTAACTTAAATACTTTTACAATACTCTATGTTTGTAACACAAATGTAACTTTTTCAGTCCAGTATACTTTGCAATTGTAACAAATTGTATTCATGGAATATAAATGAAGTTTCAAACAACTCCTAAAACAACTACTCAAAAAATTTAATACATAATTTTATAATTTTATATTATGCACACATACAGAGTGAAAGAGAGCACCTTTCATGTTTATAAAACATATTTACTTATTTCATTTTTGTAACTACACTTTGAGGTAATGTAAGATAGGCAATACTATTCAGTGTTTCTATTAAGAAACAATCCATAAACAGAATGAATACTCACAATTATTATGAGCTATTCAGACTTCTATTAGTTTAAACTACTAGCAGCTGTTAAAACTCAGACTCCAGTAAGACAATAACCTGTAAATGCACTTTCATTACTAATTGATAAGATCACTTCCTTTCACTGGACTCAGCCACTTTTTAATCTTTAATGTCTTTATACACATTTTTCACCACCCTTTTCATTTCACATTTTAGGTGATTTCTATAATCCAAGAGGCAATATGTACCACATTCCAACTAAAATTAACTATAGTTTACATAATTCTATAAATTCTATATTAAAGCTAAACTTAAAAAATGTATTTATATATGTGTGTGTGTGTGTATATATACACACCAAATATCTGTAAACTCTATTATTTATGGAGAGAGACAAAATGTGTCTGTAGTAATGATTTTAGGTATATATTTTAAGAAATACAAAAATCTACTGTGGTAACCATTTCACAGTATATGTAAGTCAAATCATTATGCTGCACACCTGAAACTAATACAGTGCTGTAAGTCAATTAAATCTCAATAAAACTGGAGAAAAAACACAAAAATTTAAATTAGTCTCAATGAATTTTGATAATTTCTTGCATGTTTAAAGCAAAGCATTATGGTTCATTACTTCACTGAGAAAATAACTGATTTTACTATCTGCCAAATGAAATCACCAAAAAGTATGACATCCACTCCCCATGTGTCCACTCCCTAGTAGGTAGGCAAAGTTCAGCGTTAATGGCAAGTTATGGTGTCAAATACACAAAGGAGTTAAAGAAGGGCATGCATGTTTTGTTTTCTTAGGACACTCATAAATTAGATGAAAAAAGGTATGACTGGACCATGCTGCTCATAGTCTCGGCTTCCTTTCTCCAGAAGATTTTGAAAAGAGATATAGGTGAGAAGGCTCCAAGGTCTCCCTTGATCCTCCATTATGTCCTTCCAGAATCCCCAGTCCAACTTTATAAGATTTTCTCAGTTAAAAGCTTAGAGTTGCATTCTTGTCAAGACAGCATAGTGAGTCAAGCTCTGACATATCTCTGCACCTAATTTACAAAGTGGGGCTCTCCCAACTTACTCCCATGCAATATTAATTGCATGTATGAATAGCTGTTGAATAAAAATTAGTTATCTATACTTCTGTGAGAGATATGCCACTATGGGGTTCAAGCTGATGATGATAAAACCTAGATTATGGGTTACTGTGATAGAATAAAAAGAATTCAGCACAGTGCCTGACATAGAGTAAATACTTAATAAAGTGAGCTATTTTGATTATTATTAGTTAATGAGAAAATAATCATAACAAGAAAACATAATTATAGACTAAGAGAATATAAGGAGAGTCCAATAAATATTGAAAATATTTCATTATTCAATATATTATCCAATTCCTATCACTGCTTTATTCACTCCTCCCCCTTGCTCCATATAAGACTGCTGGCAACTGGAAAATTCACAGCTGTAAGGCTCCCAGACAAAATCTGAACCACCTGACTAAAAGAAATTGGTACTAACAGGTCTTGGGAGGTGTAGCAGCCACCCAGAGGACTCTCCACCGGCCTCTTCCAAAGCAAAGGTCAAGTGCTGAGTTTCACAGCTGTTTACTATAACTTCAAGAAGATTGATGCGACCTAATATTTCTCTTACTATCACAGGTTTCATAGGAAGCAGCGTCATCTGAGAAAGGGGCAAATTTGGGTCACTTAGGACTGAGGAGAGGCAGTATATGTGCAGCACACCAAGGAATAGTGGGGCCTATGAAAAAACGTTGAACACTTGGTGCCCAGCCAACCTCAGATAACATACCCCCTGCCTCAGCACTCCCCACGCATATACCCACATTCTGGTCACTGGTTATGTAGCAGATGGAGAAGGGAATGCAATAGGGACTGACTATTGAGAGCACCTAAACCCTGAGAACAGTGGTTTTAACCTGAAGCTTTAGCCAAGAAGAAAGACTTAGGGTTAAGACTCTGCGCTTCCAATGCAAGGGGCACGGGTTCAATCCCTGGTTGGGGAACTAAGATTCCACATGCCACACAACTAAGATGCCACATGCCATGCAGGGCAGCCAAAGGAAAAAAAAAAAGACTTATAGGGAGCTAGTTAATACACTGGACTAAAGGGGGAATGCCCAGATTTTAAAGTGCTGCAGAGTCATTCATATATTTTTTGTTGTTCACCACAAAGAACTTTCAGTGATTATTCCACACATGCTACTTAATCTCACAAATAACAGAAATACAAGTAGTTTACAAGTATAAGTTTTCATTCCTTCCATCCTGCCTTCAATTAACATTCTCTAAAAATCTACAGCACCAGTCACTGTGATGTGTACCACAGGGCTTGTACCCTCAAGTGCTCACAGTCTAGAGGGGAAGAATATAAAAAGCTATAAATGTCTTGACTGCTACCTACAGTAACTGTTTACTAATAGTTAGGGTTTGTAACATTTTGGCAGGAATAAAAATGTAACTAATCACCAAAGTATTTATGCCCTTTTGTTAAAATTGTTAGTATTTGGTCTTTAATAAGTGGACATTCTTCTCATCTCAAAGAGTTTGCTATAGACTAAATGTTTGTGTCCCTACAAAATTAATATGTTGAAACCTAATCCCCATTATGATGGTATTTGGAGGCCGGGCTTTTGGGAAGTGATTAGGTAATGAGAGCGGAGCCCTCATGAGTGGGATTAGTGCCCTTATAAAAGTGACCCCCATGAGCTCCCTCTTCCCTTCTACCACATGAGAACAGGCACAGCAAGAAGACAGCCACCTATTAACCAGGAAGTGGGCCCTCACCAGACACCAAGTCTGCCATCACCTTGATCGTGGACTTCCCAGCCTCCAGAACTGTGAAAAATAAATGTTATTTAAGCCACCCAGTCTATGGTATTTTGTTATTGCAGTCCAAACAGACTATGACACGGTTAAAGTAAAAACACTCAAAGACTAAACATGGGAAACAATAGGCCATTTCACCCTTCAAGTACCCCTGGAAACAATGAAGCACCTTTAAGTCTTTTCTTTCAACATTTTATTACTGGGTTCACAATTCTAAATCATCACTGAACCCAATAATAACCTAAACTTCCTACTCTCCCATGGCTCAAATGAGTAATGAGGTAAATTCCTATGCTCATAGGTACACATGTATATTTATAACATAAAATATAGAACAAATGTATATAATATGTAATGATATATGAAATTAAGGACTTCCTTGGTGGCACAGAGGTTAAGAATCCGTCTGTCAATGCAGGGGACACGGGTTCCAGCCCTGGTCCAGGAAGATCCCACATGCCGTGGAGCAACTAAGCCTGTACGCCACAACTACTGAGGCTGTGCTCTAGAGCCCGCGAGCCACAACTACTGAGCCTGCGTGCCACAACTACTGAAGCCTGCGTGCCTAGAGCCCATGCTCCGCAACAAGAGAAGCCACCACAATGAGAAGTCTGCGCACTGCAATGAAGAGTAGCCCCCACTCGCCACAACTAGAAGAAGCTCATGGGCAGCAACAAAGACCCAAAGCAGCCAAAAATAAATAAATTAGTTAATTTTTTAAAAAATTAAGTGTTTACTTATATGTACAATACAATCTATTACTTAGTTCAAGTGCTCCCAAATATTCTGCTTTTGATTTAATCTGTACTTTTAAATGTTATACTTTAATGTTCCTAACCTGTCTTTCACTGTTTGAATTTGAAATTTTTTACATCTTCTGAAGAATAAATATCTCTAACTATAACCTGCTAGCCAATCCAATCATACCACCTGCTACATCATCACCATCTTTGTCAACAATGTTTGTAAATTACATAACTATTTTACTGACTTTTCCCTTATTATTTTATTTAAAAATGAGTTGAGATTGGGAAAATAGAAATGCTGATTCTAGTTTTTAAAAAGCAGCAGCATTAATCTATAATTTAACCACAACTGGGTCAAAAATGAAAATGATTACAAGGTGCCAAAAGCAGAAAAGCTTTAACATCACTGGATGAACAAAGAACAGCTAACTATGCTCATTTTTTTTTTTTTTTGCGGTACGCGGGCCTCTCACTGCCGCGGCCCCTCCCGTTGTGGAGCACAGGCTCCGGATGCACAGGCCCAGCGGCCACGGCTCACGGGCCCAGCCGCTCCGCAGCACGTGGGATCCTCCCGGACCGGGGCACGAACCCGCGTCCCCTGCATCGGCAGGCAGACTCTCAACCACTGCGCCACCAGGGAAGCCCCTATGCTCATTTTTGATGGAAAAGATAAAATTAGAGAATATATATATTAAAAAATGATTCTTAAAAGGGAAGACATGATTTGAGATTTTATTTTTCAGTTCTCTAGGAATTAACGCTCCCCACTCACTGAACATGTCAATCTCTTGTTTAAGATTTGTATGTTTGATATTCCACATATTTGACTTTCATATACTTTTTCAGAAATGCATTATACAGGAAAATAAGACTGCTTGTATTACTTAAAACATATCCATCGTACAAGTAAAATGTAAATAAACACATATTACCCACTATAAAATTTATAACATATTACAAATCATACATTATGTCACATTAAAATATGACATATAAACATGAAGGGACAGAACCCATGTCCTCAGTAAGTTTCCACTGTCTCACATGAAATAGGCACCTACATGGATACATAAGCACAAATTATTTTTGTAATATATTTTGTTATGTATGTTCATTTAGAACAAGGGAGAAATTAATAAAACTTTCTACAATGATGGAACTGTTCTCTGTACTAATAACATTAGCCTCTGGCCAGCCACATGTGGCCATTGAGCACTTGAAATATGGCTAGTGTGACTAAGAAACTAAATTTTATATGTCCTTTCATTTTAATTAATTAAATTTAAATAGCCGCAACTGGCTAGCAGCTACTGTATTGGAAAGTGCAGCTCTAGAGTTTGGTCTTCCTTTAACAACGAACTTCCAAACACAAAGTAAAAGGGTATATACTAAACAAATAAAAATACCTACTACAAAAGCTTTGAACTGAAGCTATGTGACTTATTCCCAGGGCAGCTGTTGCAGAAGAGAAAGGACTCATAAGGCTGACATTAGAATCCTATCCCAGCTGCTTTTTAGCTGTGTGCCTTTAGCCAAGGCACTTAACTTCACCCAAATTCATGTGCCATTTCCACTTACAGAGGGGATGATAGGGATGACCTCAAAGGGTTGTAACAATGATTGCTAACTGATATCACATATGATATATGAAGAGTGGGTACATTTTTTAAAATTTAAGTGAATTTCTCACTATTCACTCTCAGTTTGGCATTTGCTATTTAATCAGGTGGCTCATCTGCTTTACCAGCTTGCAGAATAGAAATTACTTTTGGTAAAGTGGGTGAGGGGTTGACAAAAATTAGGCATAAAACAAAAATTAATGATCTTAATGATAACCTTCAGTCATTAAGGAAATAGTTAACTTATGTTTGGCAACTTCCGTTTCAAGAGCCTATAAAGTAGGTAATACGTTTAAGGGAAATTTTAAATCAAAATTGCTTTTAAAAACGTTTACACTTTTGGGGACTTCCCTGGCAGTCCAGTGGTTACGACTTCACCTTCCAATGCAGGGGGTGCGGGTTTGATCCCTGGTCGGGGAGCTAAGATCCCACATGCCTCAGGGCCAACAAAACCAAAACATAAAACAGAAGCAATATTGTAACAAATACAATAAAGACTTTAAATAATGGTCCACATCAAAAAAAACTTTAAAAAAAAATGTTTACTTTTGGCAGTTGATTGGGTAGGCTTCAATTATCTAGTAAATTTGTTATTTGGGAAAAATATCATATGCAGGTTAAATAAAGTCCTTTGGCCTAGGTGGAAAAGAAGAAAGAGGTGGCAAAAATAGATGACCAAAAATCTATCTGTAGAAACATGAAAAAGTCCCTCCTCTCAGAGACTTTACCTTGATCACTGATTATTAGAATTACTACAAGGTGTTCTGAGGCCCAAGCCTGACACCTATTTTAGAATTAACAAGAGCCCAGTCTTACCATAGCAGTCTTGCCACTATAAATTATCATAACTTTTAGTGCACAGATGTTTTATTTTCCAAAACCCTTTCTAGCTATCATTTGTTGAACCTCTACTCTGTTAGCTGTTTTCCATAGTTTATCACTAACTGTTTTCCATAGTTTATCACTAACGCTCACAATATTCTGCAAGAAGTTCTTATGACAACTATTGCACAAAAGAGGTGGTTATGAAACTTGCCCCTGCTGCCAAAAACTCTTTCCACTATCCCACACTACCTCTTTGATAAAAGAATTAATGGTGTGCAATTAACCTCTAAATCAAGCTTTTTGTTTGGGAATTCTTATACTTGCAAAATTCAACCTATGGAGGCAGAAATGAAGGAAAATCAGAAATGACACAGAAAATTTATGAACATGAATATTTAATCTCTATTCCATTAGCAACCGTTGATTGTAGAACAATTTTTAATGAATTGAATGGAAGGAAAATTCATTTCATTAACCTTTCATATAAATGTATTATTACTGAACTAAACAGACCACTGTACTTGCAACTCAGTTCGATGTTAATTAGATTACAAGCATGAGGATTTAAATCAAAGAGAAACAAAAGGAGCCATCAGCAAGCTTCTCAGCCAACCCTTGTTTGTTTGCTGGCTAAAATGGATTTTTACCTGCAATACAATTTGCTATGCTTCTTTTATTTTCTGACATTTTCAAGTGGATTTTCTTTTGCTTCTATTTGCTGACACTTTATATTAAAAATAAAAATAAATAAAACCTTGAGAATCAGCAAAGAACACATTCTTCATGTAGCAATGTTTTACCTGCTCAGCTGGGAGTAATCATTCCTATCTCTCCAGAAAACTATGCTTCTATTTTTTACTAGTCTGTCTTATATGCTGAAAGTACATGCAAGAGATTGAAGGCTATTTTAGAAAACACCATTATTTAGTTTGCAACCCAGAGTCAGAGGCTCAAATGGCCTAAACGTAATGTTCTAACCAAATCTGCAGCTGTGAATTGTTTTTCTCTTCAACATGGCTTTTGGTACATTGAATATCAATTTCCAAAAGAAATCTGCTCTCAATCATAATTGTTTCATATCATATCAACTTTTTTCCCAAAATTAGTTTTAAACTAATTATATCTAAAGTGTTAAAGTAACAAGCTTATGGGAAAATCATATTTTGAAAAGAAACCAGAAATCTGATAAGCAGTTAAAGATGAAATGACAACCAGGAGTTAAATAACTAAGTAGGTGTCAATTTCTAGCACTGGAGGAATTCCCAGTGTTAAAGTTTATGTCAAATTATAAGATGTGTCTACTATCATCTGGAGTTTCCCTTTTAAACTTTAAAAGTAAACAACAAAAGAAGTCTGAAGTCCCCTAGAGTAATGGTTCTGAACTGCCCATATCTTGTGCTTTGGTGTGGCATAGGAGGAGTGTAAAGTCATGCCAAGAAGAAAACCAGGGAATTTTCTGAACAATCGCCAAGAAATCATCTGGCTTCAGCATGCGTTCTGTGCCCATGTCCTACCCACCCTCCCTCTACCCCAGAACACAGAGCATGTGTGCCTTCACACATATAGACTGGTCCTGGGGAAAGTGCTAAAACCCAAAGCAAAATGGAAAAAAAATAATGGTGGGCAGAGAGAATTACGAAAAACACTGATGCCAACAATGTGGGAATTAAAGGATTCACTAACTATTGAAAAAAACACTTGGTATCTCACCTACCATAATGTAACTCTACCCAAACCATGCTAGATTAATCAGAATCCACTTCCACCAGAAAGCAGTCTATTAAAAATTATTGCCATAAGTGCTGTATATTAGGATACAACAGTTCTACATAAGGCTTCCCTGAGCAGATGAAATACCACCATTAGTGGCTCACTCCCTGATCTTTCTGAGGTGATAGCTGATAGTTGATAACTCTTGCTTTTCTCATCAAATTATAATTCAAATGGGAGTCCACAGCATTATACCACGCAGAAGGTCAAAGTCATACAATAACATAACATATCTCCTGAAATGGCAAATCTATTTGAAGTTTCTGGGAGAGAATCTTTTTAATTAATAAACTTTGTTTTTAGAGCAGTTCTAGATTCACCACAAAACTGAGTGAAAAGTACAGAGAACTCCCATATAACCACTGTTCTGACACATGCATAACTTCCTGCACCACAGTGGTTCTTTCTTATAATCAATGGAGAATTATTTTTATAGGAAAATTATAGAAGAAAATAAAAGAGTTCACACAATTTTCAAAAACATAAATAAATACCCATCTCTGTTCCATCTATAGCCCCAGTCCTTGGAACAGTACCTCTCTTCTGACTTTTTAGGTATTTGGGAAAGCAAAGTTTCAGAAGTGCTGCCTAAACCACTGATAGCCTTTACCTTTGTCAATTGCTAGCTCACACAAAGAGTCTCCAGAAAAGAATATGTATTGGGGAGAGGGACATGACAGGGTGACATAAGCAAGTGGTAAGAGCAGGGCTGAAAGGCAAGAATATATGCCCCAAAAAACTTACACAAATATTTCACACATGCTTTTCTAAACAATAAACTTCACAGCCTACCTCTTTCCCCTTCCTATATTAATTAGGTAAGCTTTCTACACTGGCACATGTGTTAAGGTGCCACACATCAAAATGAAAAACAAGAAAAAGGAAAATGTCTGCCTCTCAATACCTACCAGCACAAAAACATAACAATACACTTTACATCTTTTCAAAAGAGAAGGGGTTCCATTTCTAGGCAAGATAGAGTAAGCATCCAATCTCTCCCACTGAATACAACCACATCCTGGAAAGACTTCATGGAAGAGCTCTCTGTAAATGGCAACAGATGAATTGAGGAAGGAGACCAGAATTCAAAGCAGTACCAAATCAGCAATGGGTTTTCTGTTGGTCTGTTTATTCTTCCCATCTGGTATCACCCATCTTGGATTCAAAAGCAGCTTAAAATGAGGAAGTATTCATTGGTGCAAGCAGAAAGCTCTCCAAGTAAAGTCCTCTTCTTCTGGTCAGAGAAGCAAAAAAGAGAACTCCCAAGGGTCAGAAAGAGTGGAGAAATTCCATTTTTAAAATCCTCTTTCCATTCTTTCCCAGTCCACACCCCAGGCAAACCAACAGTGCCAAGGACAGTAACAGCAGTGGCTGCTGGGCAGGCATATAAAATTCTGAGGAAGAGGACCCTCACCACAGGAGCTGTGGTCCCCAGAGCTCAGGATGAGTCCTAATGCTTTTTTTCTCTCTCTCTCTCTGCCCTCTCACTACTTGATGCCTCATAAAGACATGATTCTAGGACATGCATGGCAGAGCAGGGAAACTAAAGCCCTAGTTTTGGCTAGAGGATGGAAAGGGAGGAGGGCAGCCAGAGAGCTGGAAAGTGTTGGGGAATTTTTGAAAAGACATAGGAGGGAGCTTATGAGAGATCCCATAAAGAGGTGTTTGGATCTGACCTTAAATAGCATACCAAGACTTTGAGAACTAAACTACAGAACAGACTACCACCTGGTTCTCAAACTGGCCATTGGGTGGTGCATACAAAAGAAAGGTCCCAGTAGAACTACAAAAACTCTGAAAACTTAACGGACTTGGGAACCAAAGTCCACAAAATATGGGCTGAGACTTATAGCCTGAACCTAACCAGGTAAATTGCCTATTAAAACAAACTATATTCTTCTTAAAATGTAAACAAGATGCAATGAATAATACCAAAGCATTCAGGATATAAGCAAAATTACTTGGCCTATGAAGAACCAAAAAAATATCTACTCACAAGGAAGTAAGGCAATAAACAGATGCCAACTCTGAAATGACACAGAAATTAAAATAACCAGGCAACTATTATATCCATGCTGCAAGAAGGGCAAATAATCTTGTGAAAAATGGAAAGACAGACATTCCCAGCAAAGAAATAAAAGATATAAAGAAAAACCAAATAAAAAAATTTAAACATAAAAATACAATAACTAAAGTGAAATATTTAGGAATGGGCTCAATAGCAGAACTTTGATTACAAAGAAAAGAATCAGTGAATTTAAAGATAGACCAAAAGAAATTACCCAATCTGAACAACAGAGAGAAAAATAATTGAAAACCAAAAATATTCAGAGCCTCAGGAATATATGTTGGGCAATAACAAAAGCTTTAATATTCATGTCATTGGTATCCCAGTAGGAGACGATAAGAAATGTGGAGCAGGAAAAAAAAACTTGAAGAAATGATTTAAAATTTCCTACAATATGTGAGACACAAACCATCAGACTCAAAGTCGGCAAACCCCAAATAGGATTAACCCAAAGAAATCCATGCCTAGAAGCATCATAATCAAAATACTGAAAACTAAAAACAAAGAAAAACATCTTGAAAGCAGTCCGAGAAAAATGCCATATTATTTGCAGGGAAATAACATTTCAAATGACTGCAGACTTCTCATCAGAAACCATGGAGGCCAGAAAGCAGCGGAAAGACATTTTTTTAAAGGGCTGAAAGAAATGTAAACCTGGACTTCTATAATACTTCAGGAAAACATCCTTCAAGAATGATGCTGACACTTCCGGGTAAGATGGCGGAAGAGTAAGACGCGGAGATCGCCTTCCTCCCCACGGATACACCAGAAATACAGCTACACGTGGAACAACTCCTACAGAACACCTACTGAATGCTGGCAGAAGACCCCAGAACACCCAAAAGGCAAGAAACTCCCCACATACCTGGGTAGGGCAAAGCGGAGAGATTCCCGCACAGAGGATCGGTGCCGAGCGGCACTCACCCGCCCGAGAGGCTTGTCTGCTCACCCACCAGGGCGGGCAGCGCTGGAAGCTGAGGCTCGGGCTTCGGTCAGAGCGCAGGGAAAGGACTGGGGCTGGCGGCGAGAACTCAGCCTGAGGGGGGCTAATGTGCCACGGCTAGCCGGCAGGGAGTCCGGGAAAACTCTGGAGCTGCCGGAGAGGCAAGAGACTTTTTCTTCCCTCTATGGTTTCCTGGTGCGCGAGGAGAGGGGATTGAGAGCGCTGCTTGAAGGGGCTCCACAGACGGGCGCGGGTCGCGACTGAAAGCGCGGAGCCCAGTGACGGGCGTGGGACGCTGGGGCTGCTGCTGCCGCCGCCGGGAAGCCTGTGTGCGAGCGCAGGTCACTGTCCACACCGCCCTTCCGGGAGCCTGTGCAGCCCGCCACTGCCGGGGTCCCGGGATCCAGGGGCGGCTTCCCTGGGAGAACGCACGGCGCGCCTCGGGCTGGTGCAACGTCACGCCGGCCTCTGCCGCTGCAGGCTCGCCCCGCACTCCGTGCCCCTCCCTCCAGCCCGGCCTGAGTGAGCCAGGGTCCCCGAGGAGGCTGCTCCTTTAACCCTGTCCTGTCTGAGCGAAGAACAGACGCCCTCCGGCGACCTACACGCAGAGGCGGGGCCAAATCCAAAGCTGAGACCCAGGAGCTGTGAGAACAAAGAAGAGAAAGGGAAACCTCTCCCAGCAGCCTCAGAAGCAGCGGATTAAAGCTCCACAATCAACTTGATGTACCCTGCATCTGTGGAATACATGAATAGACAACAAATCATCCCAAATTGAGGAGCCCGGAGTCAGTGCTGTGCCTCTGAGGTGGGAGAGCCAACTTCAGGACACTGGTCCACAAGAGACCTCCCTGCTCCACATAATATCAAACGGCGAAAATCTTCCAGAGATCTCCATCTCAACACCAGCACCCAGCTTCACTCAACGACCAGCAAGCTACAGTGCTGGACACCCTATGCCAAACAACTAGCAAGACAGAAACACAACGCCACCCATTAGCAGAGAGGTGGCCTAAAATCATAAAAAGTCCGCAGACACCCCAAAACACACCACCAGACGTGGACCTGCCCACCAGAAAGACAAGATCCAGCCTCATTCACCAGAACACAGGCACTAGTACCTTCCACCAGGAAGCCTACACAACCCACTAAACCAACCTTAGCCACTGGGGTCAGACACCAAAAACAACGGGAACTAAGAACCTGCAGCCTGCAAAAAGGAGACCCCAAACACAGTAACATAAGCAAAATGAGAAGACAGAAAAACACACAGCAGGAGAAGGAACAAGATAAAAACCCACCAGACCTAACAAATGAAGAGGTAATAGGCAGTCTACCTGAAAAAGAATTCAGAATAATGATGGTAAAGATGATCCAAGATTCTATTTCCCAGATCCAAAATCTTGGAAATAGAATAGACAAAATGCAAGAAACAGTTAACAAGGACCTAGAAGAACTAAAGATGAATCAAGCATCGATTAAAAACACAATACATGAAATAAAAAATACTCTAGATGGGATCAATAGCAGAATAACTGAGGCAGAAGAACGGATAAGTGAGGTGGAAGATAAAATAGTGGAAATAACTGCTGCAGAGCAAAATAAAGAAAAAAGAATAAAAAGAACAGAGAACAGTCTCAGAGACCTCTGGGACAACATTAAACGCACCAACATTCGAATTATAGGGGTTCCAGAAGAAGAAGAGAAAAAGAAAGGGACTGAGAAAATATTTGAAGAGATTATAGTTGAAAACTTCCCTAATATGGGAAAGGAAATAGTTAATCAAGTCCAGGAAGCACAGAGAGTCCCATACAGAATAAATCCAAGGAGAAATACGCCAAGACACATATTAATCAAACTGTCAAAAATTAAACACAAAGAAATCATATTAAAAGCAGCAAGGCAAAAACAACAAATAACACACAAGGGAATCCCCATCAGGATAACAGCTGATCTCTCAGCAGAAACTCTACAAGCCAGAAGGGAGTGGCAGGACATAATTAAAGTGATGAAGGAGAAAAACCTGCAACCAAGATTACTCTACCCAGCAAGGATCTCATTCAGATTTGATGGAGAAATTAAAACGTTTACAGACAAGCAAAAGCTGAGAGAGTTCAGCACCACCAAACCAGCTTTACAACAAATGCTAAAGGAACTTCTCTAGGCAAGAAACACAACAAAAGGAAAAGACCTACAATAACGAACCCAAAACAATTAAGAAAATGGGAATAGGAACATACATATCGATAGTTACCTTAAATGTAAATGGACTAAATGCTCCCACCAAAAGACACAGATTGGCTGAATGGATACAAAAACAAGACCCATATATATGCTGTCTACAAGAGACCCACTTCAGACCTAGAGACACATACAGACTGAAAGTAAGGGGATGGAAAAAGATATTCCATGCAAATGGAAACCAAAAGAAAGCTGGAGTAGCAATTCTCATATCAGACAAAATAGACTTTAAAATAAAGACTACTAGAAGGGACAAAGAAGGACACTACATAATGATCAAGGGATCGATCCAAGAAGAAGATATAACAATTGTAAATATTTATGCACCAAACATAGGAGCACCTCAATACATAAGGCAAATACTAACAGCCATAAAAGGAGAAATCGACAGTAACACAATCATAGTAGGGGACTTTAACACCCCACTTTCACCAATGGACAGATCTTCCAAAATGAAAATAAATAAGGAAACACAAGCTTTAAATGATACATTAAACAAGATGGACTTAATTGATATTTATAGGACATTCCATCCGAAAACAACAGAATACACATTTTTCTCAAGTGCTCATGGAACATTCTCCAGGATAGATCATATCTTGGGTCACAAATCAAGCCTTGGTAAATTTAAGAAAATTGAAATTGTATCAAGTATCTTTTCCGACCACAATGCTATGAGACTAGATATCAATTACAGGAAAAGAGCTGTAAAAAATACAAACACATGGAGGCTAAACAATACACTACTTAATAACGAAGTGATCACTGAAGAAATCAAAGAGGAAATTAAAAAATACCTAGAAACAAATGACAATGGAGACACGACGACCCAAAACCTATGGGATGCAGCAAAAGCAGTTCTAAGAGGGAAGTTTATAGCAATACAATCCCACCTTAAGAAACAGGAAACATCTCGAATAAACAACCTAACCTTGCACCTAAAGCAATTAGAGAAAGAAGAACAAAAACACCCCAAAGTTAGCAGAAGGAAAGAAATCATAAAAATCAGATCAGAAATAAATGAAAAAGAAATGAAGGAAACGATAGCAAAGATCAATAAAACTAAAAGCTGGTTCTTTGAGAAGATAAACAAAATTGATAAACCATTAGCCAGACTCATCAAGAAAAGAAGGGAGAAGACTCAAATCAATAGAATTAGAAATGAAAAAGGAGAAGTAACAACTGACACTGCAGAAATACAAAAGATCATGAGAGATTACTACAAGCAACTCTATGCCCATAAAATGGACAACCTGGAAAAGATGGACAAATTCTTAGAAATGCACAACCTGCCAAGACTGACTCAGGAAGAAATAGAAAATATGAATAGACCAATCACAAGCACTGAAATTGAAACTGTGATTAAAAATCTTCCATCAAACAAAAGCCCAGGACCAGATGGCTTCACAGGCGAATTCTATCAAACATTTAGAGAAGAGCTAACACCCATCCTTCTCAAACTCTTCCAAACAATATCAGAGGAAGGAACACTCCCAAACTCATTCTACGAGGCCACCATCACCTTGATACCAAAACCAGGCAAGGATGTCACAAAGAAAGAAAACTACAGGCCAATATCACTGATGAACATAGATGCAAAAATCCTCAACAAAATACTAGCAAACAGAATCCAACAGCACATTAAAAGGATCATACACCATGATCAAGTGGGGTTTATTCCAGGAATGCAAGGATTCTTCAATATACGCAAATCAATCAATGTGATACACCATATTAACAAGTTGAAGGAGAAAAACCATATGATCATCTCAATAGATGCAGAGAAAGCTTTCGACAAAATTCAACACCCATTTATGATAAAAACCCTGCAGAAAGTAGGCATAGAGGGAACTTTCCTCAACATCATAAAGGCCATATATGACAAACCCACAGCCAACATTGTCCTCAATGGTGAAAAACTGAAACCATTTCCACTAAGATCAGGAACAAGACAAGGCTGCCCACTCTCACCACTCTTATTCAACATAGTTTTGGAAGTTTTAGCCACAGCAATCAGAGAAGAAAAGGAAATAAAAGGAATCCAAATTGGAAAAGAAGAAGTAAAGCTGTCACTGTTTGCAGATGACATGATACTATACATAGAGAATCCTAAAGGTGCTACCGAAAAACTACTAGAACTAATCAATGAATTTGGTAAAGTAGCAGGATACAAAATTAATGTACAGAAATCTCTGGCATTCCTGTACACTAATGATGAAAAATCTGAAAATGAAATCAAGAAAACACTCCCATTTACCATTGCAACAAAAAGAATAAAATATCTAGGAATAAACCTACCTAAGGAGACAAAAGACCTGTATGCAGAAAATTATAAGACACTGATGAAAGAAATTAAAGATGATACAAATAGATGGAGAGATATACCATGCTCCTGGATTGGAAGAATCAATATTGTGAAAATGACTCTACTACCCAAAGCAATCTACAGATTCAATGCAATCCCTATCAAACTACCACTGGCATTTTTCACAGAACTAGAACAAAAAATTTCAAAATTTGTTTGGAAAAACAAAAGACCCCGAATAGCCAAAGCAATCTTGAGAACGAAAAACGGAGCTGGAGGAATCAGGCTCCCTGACTTCAGACTATACTACAAAGCTACAGTAATCAAGACAGTGTGGTACTGGCATAAAAACAGAAAGATAGATCAGTGGATCAGGATAGAAAGCCCAGAGATAAACCCACGCACATATGGCCAACTTATCTTTGATAAAGGAGGCAGGAATGTACAGTGGAGAAAGGACAGTCTCTTCAATAAGTGGTGCTGGGAAAACTGGACAGGGACATGTAAAAGTTTGAGATTAGATCATTCCCTAACACCATACACAAAAATAAGCTCAAAATGGATTAAAGACTTAAATGTAAGGCCAGAAACTATCAAACTCTTAGAGGAAAACATAGGTAGAACACTCTATGACATAAATCACAGCAAGATCCTTTTGGACCCACCTCCTAGAGAAATGGAAATAAAAACAAAGATAAACAAATGGGACCTAATGAAACTTCAAAGCTTTTGCACAGCAAAGGAAACCATAAACAAGACCAAAAGACAACCCTCAGAATGGGAGAAAATATTTGCAAATGAAGCAACTGACAAAGGATTAATCTCCAAAATTTATAAACAGCTCATGCATCTCAATAGCAAAAAAACAAACAACCCAATCCAAAAATGGGCAGAAGACTTAAATAGGCATTTCTCCAAAGAAGATATACAGACTGCCAACAAACACATGAAAGAATGCTCAACATCATTAATCATTAGAGAAATGCAAATCAAAACTACAATGAGATATCATCTCACACCAGTCAGAATGGCCATCATCAAGAAATCTAGAAACAATAAATGCTGGAGAGGGTGTGGAAAAAAGGGAACACTCTTGCACTGCTGGTGGGAATGTGAATTGGTACAGCCACTATGGAGAACAGTATGGAGGTTCCTTAAAAAACTACAAATAGAACTACCATATGACCCAGCAATCCCACTAGTAGGCATATACCCTGAGAAAACCATAATTCCAAAAGAGACATGTACCAAAATGTTCATTGCAGCTCTATTCACAATAGCCCGGAGCTGGAAACAACCTAAGTGTCCATCATCGGATGAATGGATAAAGAAGATGTGGCACATATATACAATGGAATATTACTCAGCCATAAAAAGAAACGAAACTGAGCTATTTGTAATGAGGTGGATAGACCTAGAGTCTGTCATACAGAGTGAAGTAAGTCAGAAAGAGAAAGATAAATACCGTATGCTAACACATATATACGGAATTTAAAAAAAAAAAAAGTCATGAAGGACCTAGGGGCAAAACGGGAATAAAGACACAGACCTACTTGAGAATGGACTTGAGGATATGGGGAGGGGGAAGGGTAAGCTGTGACAAAGCGAAAGAGAGGCATGGACATATATACACTACCAAACGTAAGGTAGATAGATAGTGGGAAGCAGCCACAGAGCACAGGGAGATCAGCTCGGTGCTTTGTGACCGCCTGGAGGGGTGGGATGGGGAGGGTGGGAGGGAGGGAGATGCATGAGGGAAGGGATGTGGGAACAGATGTATATGTATGACTGATTCACTTTGTTATAAAGCAGAAACTAATTAAAAAATTTAAAAAAAATAAAAAAATAAAAAATAAAAAAATAAAAAATAAATAAAAAATAAAAAAAATAAAATAAAAAAAGAATGATGCTGAAATACAAAGAACTATGAAAACTTAAGAGTTAAAAAACAAAGGGGCTTCCCTGGTGGTACAGTCATTAAGAATCCGCGTGCCAATGCAGGGGACACAGGTTCAATCTCTGGTCCATGAAGATTCCACATGCCATGGAGCAACTAAGCCCGTGCACCACAACTACCGAGCCTGCACTCTAGAGCCCAGGCTGAGCCCACGTGCCACAACCACTGAAGCCCGTGTGCTAGAGCCAATGCTCTGCAACAAGACAAACCACCGCAATGAGAAGCCCGTGCACAGTAACGAAGATCCAATGCAGCCAAAAATAAATAAAACAAATAAATTTTAAAAATAAAAATAAAGAACCCAATAAAAAATGGGCAACAGATTTGAACAGACACTTCAGCAGAGAGGATATTCAGATGGCAAATAAGCACAAGAAAAAGATGTTCAACATCATTAGCCATCAGCCAACATTAGTCAAGAAAATGCAAAGTAAACCACTATATACCTATTTGAACAGCAGACAAACAAAGACAATACCAAGTGCTGGTGAAGATACAGAGCAACTAAAATTCTCATACACTGTTGGTATAATGCAAATGTCTGGAAAATAGGTTTTCGGTTTCTTATAAAGTAAAATACAGATTTACTATATAATCCAGCAATCCTACTTCTAGGTGTTTATCCTAGAGAAATAACAGACGTTCACACAAAACCTGTACATGAATGTTTACCACTGCTCTATTCATAATTTCCCCAAACTGGGAACAATCCAAATATCCTTCTAACGGATGAACAGATAACTTTTATTTTTCAGGTCTGATTTTTTTTTTTTTCTGTATGCGGGCCTCTCACTGTTGTGGCCTCTCCCGTTGCACGCAGGCTCAGCGGCCATGGCTCACGGGCCCAGCCACTCTGCGGCATGTAGGATCCTCCAGGACTGGGGCACAAACCCGTGTCCCCTGCATCGGCAGGCGGACTCTCAACCACTGCGCCACCAGGGAAGCCCTCAGGTCTGATTTTTATTACTAGCATTTCGCCCATTTGCCAACTACTCCAGACAGGGTCAAAGTACAACCCAAATAAAGTCAAGGGATAAATCTATTAAGATCAATTCAGGGTTGTGAGTCATGTGGATGATTTAAAAATTTTAAAGGTGTTTTTAAAAGTAAAATGATGCTTTGGGCATCTCAATGAGAAGCATGCACAAACACACACAGACAATACACACTGCAAACCCTATAATGAAACAAAAAGAATACTTAAAAATGAAATGCACTTTGTATAAAACAAACAACAAAACTACCATGGAAGTAGAGTTATTTATATAAACATTATATTTATATAAATTATTATTTAAAGTAAAGCCAAAAATATGAAGTTATGAGATTAAATATAAAAAATGGATAGTAATATGTATAGTTAATCTCATTATTCACAGATTCTATATTTGTGAATTCAACTACTTACTAAAATTTATTTGTAACCCTAAAATCAATACTCCTGGTGCTTTCATGTTCATTCAAGGACAAGTGCAGAGCAGAAAAAATCTGAGTCACCCAATCCACATATTCCTAAAACAAGCTGACACTGTCTTCTTACTTCAGCTGTCATAAGTAAACAAGTATCCTTTTCACTGGTGTTTTCAGTTTTAAATGGCCCCCAAGTGTAGTGCTAGAGTGTTCCTAAGTACAAACCTGTTATGTTCCTTAGAGAGAAAATACATGTGTTAGATAAGCTTTGCTCAGGAATGATTTACAGTGCTGCTGGCCATGAGTTCAGTGTTAATGAATCAACAATATATATTAACTCAGGTATATTTAAACAGAAGCACACATAAAACAAAGTTATGTGTTGATCAGTTGACAAAAATGTTGTGACCAGAGACTTACAGGAACCTAACCCTGTGTTTCCCGTAGGAGCAATGGTTCAGTATTTGCTAACTCAGTATTTGCTCAACTCATAGAACATAATAACCACCTTGAATAACCAGAACTGACTGTTAATTTTAATTCGAGGAAAAGGAAACCATTTTCCCCTTGGCTGTGACACCCAGTGAAGTGGCAAATGTGCAAGAGCTCTACTGTTCTTTGCTCTCTCCTGGAGCACTAGGGCAGGAAGCAGAGAAAGAATGGATACCTACACCTATAAGTAGAGGTACAATTACTAACAATAACCATAGTGGCTACTACTCATTAAGTGCCTCCTAATTTACCAACACTCTCCCAGGTGCTTTACATTCATTCACTCATTCTTTAAACAAATATTTGCATGATTAGCTCCATGCCAGGCCCTGTGCCAATGAAACCCAAGGGAGAGAAGATAGATACTGTCTCTGCACTTCTAAAGCTCATATCTAGTGCAAGAGTAAACAAATACACAGTGAAAAAATAAAATAAGTTGTGAAAGTACAATAAAGAAACAAAACATGTAGAGTAATAAAGAATAACTGGTGGGGGAGACATACGTTATTTTAAAACATACCCAGAAAAGGTACCATTTAAGCTGAGAGTTAAGGATGGTAAGAAGCCAACCAAGGAAAGAGCACTGCAGGAAGGGGTGCAAAGGCCTGAGACTAGAAAGAGTGTAGTATGCTCATGGAATTCAAAGAACCCCTCCTCAGTGGGAAAGAATGGCATGAGATGAGTCATTTAGTTCCCATAATGACTTTGGAAAGTAGGCATTATCAACCCTATTTTTAAAATGAAGAACTTGAAGAGTTCAGAGAAGTAAAGAAACTTGCTCAAGTTGCATAGCTCGTGGGCAAAAATTCAATCAGGATGGATTGATGCCAAAATCCATACTCTTTCACTTACATCATGCTGCCTCCCACTTTCTTCCTGCTATACTATGACTCACCCCCAAAGATTCTCCTGTCTCACTAAGGTAGATATATTTATATACCTTAAAGAAAAATAACTAAGTCACAGAAATGTAATAAATAGGACTTGATGCCAACAAGTACAGTTGATATATGCTCTTTCTCTGTGTACATCCTGGGACCTTATGCACTTCTAAATAGTCACATCCTACTGCTGACACATGTTCAGTAATTACATTATTATCCTCATTACATCTCTGTAACCCCTTGATGCCAGTGCTTTCTCTCAATCATGAGCTAATCTAGCTTTCCCCTATGAGACATGAAAAGAAAATGGCTTTTATTTTTACAGATAGAAAAACTAAGGTAAAGAAAGGTTAATAAAGTTCATAATGTCTTCCTCTTAGCACATCACAGTTACCCTAAACCGGCAGTTCTGTTTTGCACGTAGTATTTACAGAGATTTAATCCTGAAAGGGTCTATGCCAGGGATTCAGGTTTCCCATTTTCCTTCTTTGTTTTTGTTTTCTTAGGTAGTTATTTATGTGACTGTCCTCCTAACTAAATGGACCAATCTGGGCATAAACCATTTTCTCATTTTCTCTGCTTATAGAAAGGAATGGTTTATTTCAGCACTGCAGATAACATCTTGAGGTCTCAGGAGGATGACAAATTGAAACAGTCTCTTCCTTGCCTAACATTTCTTACCCAAGAGTCAAGTGATGATGTTAAGGAACAAATTTCTCTTCTCCTGACAATTTGTACTTATTTTCTTAATAGCCCTGCTAAGATTAAACGAATTTCAGTTTGCTTAGAGCCTGCTTAGTGCCTGCCAACAAGCACAGGATGCTTTCATTCATCTGTGTAACAGTCCTACTGGTGAGGCATTCCTATAAAATTATGGCAGCAATTCCAAAACAGAAACAGCAGAAATAGGGTTAATGAATTATCTTTCAAAAGAGCCATCAGAATAGCACAGCAGTTCTTACATAACTAGAAAACTTAATAAATTATTTTGATTGAGAAATATTCAGAAATTTTATTGAGGTATAATATCAATGTGCAAAAAATTACCTCTTCAGTGGTAATTACCTGTATTTTACAAAATCATGTGAAAACAAGCACAACAACTGAATGCAACTGCATAACTCCACTAATAAAACTATGTCTTGCTAATCATGCACAAAGAATAACATTCACAGACAACTGATGCCTCAACTGGCTAAACAGTTCCAGATTAATGTTGTTCTTTGACCTGTTAGATTATTCTTGCACATAATTCTGGTGTGCTATTTGACAGGTACCTTTGGTGCAGCAATGGTGTGATTCGCACCTCTTCCAAAGATCAAAAATTGCTAACATTGTACCCTCTATCCTTTAAGCTCTCTTTCTATAAAACTTTTAAATTGAAACATTATTTTCTAGTGTTATTTGTTGACAAGTTTTAAACTGCAGAGTCAAAATGAATTCATATTTTTAATTAAATTCATCTTTGGCATTTTTCTGTAACTTTAACCTTTCATCAATAACATATTCTCTACCATGTATCATGTATTCAGTGCTACAGAGGTATATAAGAAGAGATAATTAATCTCAGCTTTCAGAAAGCATATAATCAACTTGGGAACATATGTAAAAGCTGCACATTAAATAATTAAAGAATTATTTCAAAGTAACATATGAACAAGTGCATATAAAATTGAATATGGATCCTCCCCAATTTACAGAGGAATTGTTTTCTAAAAGTTCATTTTCAAGCCAGTTGTTCAGAATGTTTTAAGCATCTTTCCATTAAGAAAAAATTATCCTGTAAAGGGTAGTTATATTATCCAGCCAGTTCACAATGACCTACTTCATAGAAAATGCCACTGGATTACAAGACTAGCAATATTACAGAAAGGAAAAGAAATGGAACTGATATTCATTAGTATGTGACAAGCACTTCCACACAAGTAATGTTATTTAGTCTGAATAATCCTGCAAGGTAGATTATTATGTCTTCCTTTAAAGATAAGGACCCTGAGGCTGATAAAGGTTAAGTAACTTGCCCAAGGGAATAGCTTGTAAATGACAGAACAAATTCAAACCCAGAACTGCCTGGCTCTGAAGCCAGGACTCCATTCCTACAACATGCAGCTTCCCTTTAAAACAGCATTTATAAGGGAACACTTTTTCCGTGTTCCAAATGGGAATGTCAGAAATATATTTCACAACCCAAAAGCTCCTGAAGTGCAGAAACAATGACTTTTCATCTTTGTATCTCCAGTGTGGTGTTTCACACAGAGTAGTTACCCAATGATTACTGAATGAATGAATGAACGAACAAACAAACAACAAATTAACAGAAAATGAGTTCTTCAAAAGCAGGGGTTATTTTTTTATTCATATCTAAATACATATAGCCTACCATAGACATATAATCTATCCATCAATAAATATTTATTAGTAAAGAATTCCATCCTGCTAGCACACCTCTCATTCTGCTTTTCCTAAATTTGTAATCCTGACTGCTTCCAAATTCATTCCTTGAACTCAATGTCTTTCAAAATCTCAGTTCTCTCCTCCTTCCTTTCCTTAGACACTGAAATCCAGAAGACTAAATCTATATTTACATCTCTTATGGGCTCAGCAAGCTCCCTAGCCAGGACAGATATGAATTTAACCTAGTAAGCTTTACCCATAATGCTCTTGGACCTCAGAGTTTGAAAAAGATGCACTGCCCCTTGGGGAGAAATTATCCAAACCAGTATCAATGAAGTGGATTTATTTTGTCCAGAGGAAATGCAAATGAACTTAGTTGCATCAAGTTCCTGAAAGTACACTTCTTAAGCAAATTAAGAAACCCATTTCAAGTTGTTTGAAAGGAATCTCGGCTGACACTTGCAAATGAGTCTTCTACAGAGAAGTAGCTCTGATTCCACAGCTTTTCATTTCATATGGTCTTAGAGATGAATATTCAGATCCCACATCAACATTTAATGAAATGGATAGAATCCCAAAGGCTTAAAAACTAGGTTCCACTTCATAATCTGTCATTCTCTCTACCTTCTTTCAAGATACATTAATTTTTTAAGAAGTTCTTTTAACTAGCTTCTAAGATACATTTTTAACCACTACAAGTTCAAAAATGATGTACAAAGCCCCTAATTTAATTGGTATCTTATGTAAAGAATCCTTATTAATTATACAATTGTGACTATAATTAAATAAAAATATAGAAGTGATAGAAATAAAGGTTCTGAATTTCTCACGTTAAAAATCCTTGAAAAAAAAAGACAAATCATTTTCTTAAGCTCCCAGAGAGTACAATTAATATCCTATAACAACCATGTTGATTATTTTCAAAATTATCCTGAATATTATTAATGGCAAATGTTAAACTACCAAATATCCTGTACTATTGATAAGTTCTCTCTGATGACATGGCTCAGCAATTTCAGTATATACACTGTGAAACAAGAGAACCAGAAGTACTTTCAAGAAAGAACAACAAAATCTTCATTCCCTTCAGCAATTGGCTCAGAGCAATGAAATAGAAATACGTGTTTTTAAAACATACTTTATATCCACATTTAAATGCCTAATTAATCCTAATAATTAAATGCAGCCACTAACCACTTTCTTTGCAAGATCTCTTTTTTATTTCCATAAACTCTGGAATTTAATGGAAATCATTGTGTCATTATGGCCAGGGTAATAAATGCCTATTGGTCAATAAGCTCTGAACCTTAACAGGCAGTTAACTAATTCAGTCGGAAATAAGACCAATAGTTCTAATGGCCTCTAATTTCACTGCAAGAGTCCAGTCTTATGAACTATAGATGGTTTTCATGAGCTCTTCCTACAGCAGAGAACAGCAATTTAAATGTAAAAGACATGCATTTGAAATTCAAGTGCTTACACTGATTTCATTTGCCAATGAGACCACAGATCAGAAGAGGTCCTTCCAGAAGAAATATTTAAGTGCAATAAGTAGAGCCAATGCAAACAAAAATAAAATGATTTTAAATCACAAGAGGTCAATTTAGTCTATTTGAAAATCATTCAAATTTTCTTTTGTTTATTTCAAACAACCTGAATAATTTTTTTAAACTGGACAAAAGTAACAACTGTACAAACACCTTGTAATAAAAACAAAAGGGAGGCTTAGAAAGTTGACCTCCTCCTGCTGTCTCACTCATCCTCCCCTGAGAGTGAAGGCTTCTAGATTTCAACATAAATAGATATAACAGTATACAGATATCAGTATACTTGAAATAAAATAGTTTGGAGACATTAGTATCCACTCAAAACCTGATCTTTTCAGCTGTTTGTCTCACACTGAAACAGCAGAGAAAGCACTTCAAGCGATGAGGTAAGAATGTCCCTCCGTCCTATACCAGGGGGTGTCTTCCATATGAAAATGAACCTAGGTTATGTTCACTGTTCTGCTAGCATTCAATTCTGACCTGATCATTTTGTGCCTCTATCCACTTCTATAGTAGCTACATTTATACCTAACAGGAAAATCTCTTAAATTACACAATTGGGCTCCTTATTCCTATGACATTTAATTTAAAAAGCATTTACATGCCAAATTTTTAAAAATCCTTATACTTATTCATCACTTACTTTGTCAATTATGGTGAAAGAAGTTAAAGTTCTTTGGCCTAATTTTATACCAAACTTCTGACAAACCTAAAGAAAACAAATCACTGTATTTTCTAGCCTCTAGTTCAATCATAATCACATTTAGCCTAATCTTCCTGATCGCACACTAATTGAGACAGTGATAATATATGGTAGTGAACTAGAACACTAGACAGGTAGTAAAGAAACCTTGGGCTGGTACTAGTCTTGTAAATGACCAGTTACATGAATTTCAATTACTTTCCCTCTCCCAGCCTCAATTCCATCATTTCTAAAGTGAGGGGTTGGGTTAAATGATCTCTTAAGGGTCTTTAGAACTGTGTAACATCCTAAAATCCTGTTCTATGAAATGTGATCTTCTTTAATTATTTATAGAGTGGTTAACTGCTGAGGCACCCTAAATTTCTCCTTAATACTTCCACATTCACTATCATTTGGAATCTTGTGATTATTATACTTGGTTTCATTTCAATGTCTCCTTTTTCAAACATTTTTTTCCAAAAAAGAAAACCTAACATAAGAGTCCTGGATAAGATATCTGCCACCACCATCCTTCCCCCAAGGCAGGGCAAGCTTTCCCTTTTAACAAAAACACTTGCAATTGGCAAGAAGGGTGTGAGCCAGTCTATTTCTTTCCATGTGTTAATGAACCACCTACTGCCAAATGGAATTCTTTCCTTAATTCCAGACCAGTAAACACCATTTTCTGATGATGTAAAATGACAAAGTACTAATTAGAAGGAATCTAATATGAAGTCACAATTCTCATTAATTGGAAGTTATTAGAGTAATTATTAACAAGTCACATTATCATTAGACCAAAGAAAATGACAAAATTGATTTATGCATTCAAGAGTCTCTAATAAACAGGGTCTACAATCAAGGTCCTCTATAAAATGACCAGAGTAGAGAAAATAATATTTTACAGGTTTAATGAATGCTCTGAAAATATCACATTTTTTTATTGTCCAGATGTCATTTTCCAGCGTTAAATATAGCCTGAAATATTGAATTAAACTAGATGACTAGGAAGAGAAAATACTTTGAAGTCTCCAAAGAGTACAACCTGTAGCATCTTCAAGAGGCTAAAACAATCCTAATGATGGCTAATGCCCTGAGGATCCCAAGAAGCATCTAACTCTAAGGTCAAAAGAGTACTGCCTTTGTTCAGCTCCCTAATTAAGATGAATTGAAGATAAATGCAAACAAAAATTGTGGGCATTTGGAGACCAATACATCAAAACAATAGAGGAAGAAAAGAAAAGCTGCTCAATTAATTGCAAAGTCATAACAACATGAGTAAATTTCATGTTTCTTTTGGAATTTGTCAGACTTCCTGATTCTTTCCTTAGGGGGTTTTGCAATTTTGAACTAGCTCAGATTATACCATAAACACGTTTTAACGTTAGTGAATTTTGGTATGTATTTGTACTCTGAACATACTTCAAAACTCTGTAATAAAAAGTTACTGATCTGAGGAATTCCCTGGTGGTCCAGTGGTTAGGACTCTGTGCTTCCACTGCAGTGGACACGGGTTCGATCCCTGGTCGGGGAATTAAGATTCCACAAGCCGCGTGGTGCAGCCAAAAAAATAATAATAATTTACTGATCTTTGGTTTATAAAAGCTAAAATTGTTTCTTGTGTTAAATTCCCTAATTGCTACATATGGTCTAGGTTAGAGAACTATGTTCTCAGAGCATAATTAACATGCTAATCTGATGATGCAATAAAAAGTTAACATTACTAAAAAATTATTTTAGTTAATTTCATAATTTAAACTCAAAAATTTTATGCTAATATATTTATTACATTAGTAATCAAGTAAAACACATTTCTCAACTAAAAGGTAGAATAAATAAATTTCAAATGTTTCTTTCAAAAAAATTTAAACTACATTTATCTTATTTGTTTGTTTGGTTGGTTGGTTTTTTTGGCCTTACCGGGTGGCTTGTGGGATCTTAGTTCCTCAACCAGGGATTGAACCTGCGCACTTGGCAGTGAATGTGCAGAGTCCTAAACATAGGACTGCCAGGGAGGTCCCGACATTTATCTTATTTTAAAGATTTAGGGACTCCCTGGTGGCGCAGTGGTTAAGAATCCGCCTGCCAATGCAGGGGACACAGCTTCGAGCCCTGGTCCAGGAAGATCCCACATGCTGTGGAGCTACTAAGCCTGTGTGCCACAACTACTGAGCCTGCGCTCTAGAGCCCGTGAGCCACAACTACTGAGCCCACGTGCCACAACTAATGAAGCCCCCACACCCAGAGCCCGTGCTCCGCAACAAGAGAAGCCACCGCAACAGAGTAGCCCCCACTTAACACAACTAGAGAAAGCCCGTGTGCAGCAACAAAGACCCAATGCAGCCAAAAATAAAAAGATAAATAAATTTATTTTTTAAATGATCTATATTATTCTAATTAAAGAATATATGTTCATTCCAGAAAATTTAGGAAAAATAAAAAGCATAACAAAAATCTAGCTCATCCTTTAATCTCATTACCCAGAGATCATCACTTTCATTTTAGCTTATATATTGCCAATATTTTTCTATTCAAACATATATTATTTTACAAAATTTGGAATTTCTCTAATTTTTTATGTTGGTTTAAATTGGTTTAAAATAGTCATTTGGTTATATAAACTTCACAGATGAAAGTGGACAAAGCAAGATGAAATTAATTTATAAGACATGATTTTATATATGTATGATACATGCAAAAAAGTATGTGTAAAAATATATGTACATGCATATATGTGTAAAAGCATGTGTTAAGAACATATCTTTCATACAGATCCAATCAAATTTGTATATCAGAGCTGAAGGCATACCACAGTTTTATCAGATAAATGTATCCATGCAGCATGTCTAATTTGTAGAACAAACTGTTGATCGTATTATAACTATATAATGGAAACTAACCAGATAAGAGAAACTAGAATAGCTTAAAGTATAAAGTATTTTTCAAATGAATGTGAGAAATTAACATATACAAACTCAGACCTAAACTACAAATTTTATTAGACCCATGAGAGGAAATTCCAAAAAACTTTTAATTCACATCAGCCTCTGCTAGTAGAGAACCAGGCTAATTCTCACCAAAAAAAAAAGAAAGTTAAGCAAAAGAAATATTTTCACTGTGACAACTTCTAATTGGTGGCAAAGGGAACATACATACACATGTAAACATAATGAAAAAGTACACCTTATGAATGATGCATATTAAACTTACAGATTTACTTAATAGTAAGAACCATCTCCAAAATTGTTTAAATATAGAATAAAATACAATAGAGATAAGACAGAAAATCCTGGATGGGGAAAATCACATGTGTCTTTAAAAGTTTCTGATACAGAGGAGTAACACTGTCCTAAGTCTAATTCAAGAATTCCAAAGGATTACTTTTATCAAGCACAGGTAAGTCCTTTTTGTGAGACTTGTAGAACGTGGCACTGCAGATGAATATAATTTAATTTGGACATGTGCAACCATCTATAAACATCTATTGGAGTCTGTATGCAGCAACATTTTCACTGAGTTATGTATTCTGCACACCAGTACAGCTGCTCTATAGCTTTCAAATGCTGATATAAAACTAGCTTCTACCTATTTAAAAAATTACATGAACAGTAAAACCTTGGATTAACCCAGTGTTCTGGTATTTTTAATTTCCTTGGGAACATACAGAAAGGACAAATAAAAGAATTCTTTATTTCAACATTAAGTATATGCTATTGCTTATACATGAACATAACCACATATGTATATATCCCCGATTACCCTTTAGCAGAATTATAAAATTCAACAGAAACAAATAGCATTTACTATTTTAAAACAGCCTTAGTCATTCTACTAGTCATTTGGCTTCTGCTCTGTGTCTATGAAAAAGTGTGCTAACCATCACCAATCCTGTGATCACAGGTCCAGAAATTTAGTGTGGTGTCTTGCAACATAAGTCAGAAATTAGACTACATTTAAAACAAGTGCCTTCAAGCTGAGTCTTAAAGAACAGCCACTGACCAGAGAGAGTAATGAAACATTCACTACCTGAAGCAGCATTACCAAGAAAAGAACAGCAAATTCAACCATGCTTCCTTTAAAATAATCTCAACTCAAAATTTCTTCAGCTTTCCTTCCTGATTAAAAAAGTCAGATATTAAGGTCTTTTTGAAATAGGCTTAAGAATGAACATACAACAAATACCTTGTTGCTAGTATTAAATCATGATACCACCTGCCAAACCAAAGAATCTGAAAGCATTAAGGAAATTGTAGGACTGAGTCTCTAACATGTTAAAAGATTTGGAATGTTTAAAGAAAACATAACTGAAAATAATAAATCCATTCTTCTGATTGGTATTATTAGCGATGAGAACTATTACAATTAACAACCACACAGGCACTCCACTTATGCCCTATTCTCAAGGTTATTTTATAATCATCCTAATTCTATAATCTGCATGAAATAAGATATAGCCCATTGGGATAGGGAAGTTTCCCAAAGGGGTGAGAAAATGAGTCTCTCTGACCTTAATTAGGAGGAGACAGGGAGGGTTTTTTCTCTCCTTTCATCTCCAAAGGAGGTGGAAAGGCCCTGGCCCCACGTGAAACCAGAGGTTGAATTCTTTTATGAATAAGGAGTGGAAGGGGAAGTAGAAGAACATGGAGATACCTTTACATATAGGACACTTGACATAAATCAATGCTCTCAACCACCCTAAACCATAAGAATTACCAATTCATTTTTCCAGTGAGGGAGAGGAGCCTCTGAGAGGCTGAGCAGCTGCCCCATGTCACACACACTCAAGCAATTCAGTTGGGATTCAAACTCAGATCTAACTTCAAAGGCCCTGCTCTTTCTATGGAAGTACACTGCTGCCCTGACTGAAGTTTTATTCAGCACAGTTTAGTCATAATACCTTTCTCTATTGAAATAAATAACTTTAATCAGCTGGTCTTAATATCACAGGAACTGAAATTAAAACAAACAAACACAACAACCACAAATATTTGTAACCACAAAGGGATATGTCATATTACAGCCAATGAAGTGCTGGTTTAACAGAACTTCCAAAGCTAGACCCCTGAAAAAAAAAAAACTCACAGGTAGGGAAAAAAAATAACTGCTGCCAAAATGCCAATACCCACCCCCTGAAGATCTTTACACAGCACGTGGGACTACTGAGTCCTCATGTCCTGAACCATCTCCTTTCCCAACCCTCCTGCCCTCCCATTTCCCTCAGCCTCACTCGTCTCAGAGAGCTACGGTCACTGAATTAGCTGAGGTGTCTGCAATGACCTTTTATGGATCTGCCAGCCTAAGTTTGCTCACAGAGCCCAAGGCAAAGCAACTTTGAGAGTTTGGCAAAGAAACTCTAAATTTTAGTTGTTTTTATTTTTAAGAGAAAACATCATCACAAAAACATTAATGCTCCGGGTACATAAACAAGAAAAATTTCTTATGAAGCTCACTCTTCTTTTTCAAAGACTTTTACTGCATAAATATTAGAACGTAAAACCCAGAAAGGCATATTATATTGGTTTTTCAAAGATAACAATGAATTATAAAATTACCGGGCTTGAAGGGATCTTAAGTAGTTACACAGATCATCATCTTTACTTCAAACAAAATTTATTGAAGCATGTGGCACATATATACAATGGAATATTACTCAGCCATAAAAAGAAACGAAACTGAGCTATTTGTAATGAGGTGGATAGACCTAGAGTCTGTCATACAGAGTGAAGTTAGTCAGAAAGAGAAAGACAAATACCGTATGCTAACACATATATACGGAATTTAAAAAAAAAATGTCATGAAGAACCTATGGGCAAAACGGGAATAAAGACACAGACCTACTTGAGAATGGACTTGAGGATATGGGGAGGGGGAAGGGTAATCTGTGACAAAGCGAAAGAGAGGCATGGACATATATACACTACCAAACGTAAGGTAGATAGATAGTGGGAAACAGCCGCAGAGCACAGGGAGATGAGCTTGGTGCTTTGTGTCCACCTGGAGGGGTGGGATGGGGAGGGTGGGAGGGAGGGAGATGCATGAGGGAAGAGATGTGGGAACAGATGTATATGTATGACTGATTCACTTTGTTATAAAGCAGAAACTAATAAAAAAAAATTTTAAAAAAAGAAGCATTTTAAATAATAGGGAATTTATTCAATGTTAAAACCTTCTCTCAGAAAATAAAGTCAGCATTCACAGGCAAATTATTTCATATAACTAATGTGAAACACTCATTTTCCCTTATAAACTTGTGAGTTCTTATTAAAGCTTCGGGGTGGGAGTTGGTGGTAGGGATGGCTTGTGTGAAAGAAAGGAAAACAAGCATTAAATGTCAGGCACTACCCTGGCTACCTTTCATATATGGTATCATTTCATCTCCACAACAATCTGTGAAATAGGTACTATTAGCCCATTTTACTAGCAGATATTAAAGTTCAGAAGGGTAAATTAAATGTCCGAGGCCAGAAGGTAATAGGTGGCAGATTTGGGACATTACCTCAGGGTTTCCTAACTAACTATCCCCCTGTCAGTTCATAGTTCATCATCCTTTATGCCAGAGATTACCAACCTCGTCAAAGTGATTGTGCGTTGCTTTCACTCTAATGTGTCAGACTGGATCAGGGACAGCAACTTGAATAGCTGGGGATGAAGACATGTGCTGGCCAACAGCTCTTATTTGCAACACTGGGTCTACTTTATGATAATTGGAAACTTCTAAAAGCCAGGAGGGCCACACCAACTCCAAACTCTCAACAGACTTTGAGAACAAGAGATCCAAGCTGGCTGAAAATGGGCCACAGACTATGGGGGAAAGGTCCAAAAGCTACCACCTGCTAGGGCAGGTGGCCGACAGTAGCCCTTGCGAGTGACAAGGAGTGGGACTTGTTGAAATAAATATCCATGAAAACTGTTTAATAGCCATCCTTGGCATACACTCCACAGATTGACAATCTCTGTACCATACAGGACTTTTTACATACAGACAATGCAGATAATATAGAGGAAGGGGAGCAGGGAGAGAATAGGGTAAAAATAAGTGCCCATCCCCTTGTTCCAGGAGATGGGGTAGGAGCTGCAGGAGAGCAATGGACAAGCACACTGCATAGCACAGCAAGAAAGAAATCAACTTAAATCAAAAGGAAAAAAACCAAAAAATTAAAAGTCAAAAAACAAGCAAGCAAAAAATTCAAAAAGCATTCAGTGACATGATCAGGGTAGAAACAAACTAAGATTTTAAAGGAAAAGCTCTTGAAAATCACTTTTCTCCTCAGTACATGCTCCTTCTACTTACCACTCTTCTTCATTTACATGCACTCCATTTGATTTCATATTTCATCCCTAGAGTTTCATAATAGAGTCTCACCACAGGCAGCTTGAGAAGCAATGATCAATACATTACTCAGCAACAATATACATGCATAGAACACCTAATGCCCCAGATCATCAAATTTACTCCTAACCCATTTGGGGCAGGTGAGGCCCACTAGGAAGGGCAGTGGGAAGAACAGCACCTATGCAATCTCACACACTGTGAGAGAGAGAGACTTAAAGCAACGGGGTTCTGACATCTCCCTTCAGAACTATCAGATTGGCATCAACCAATCAAAACCAAAAGCAGGCTTGCCACTTGAGTCTGAAGCAAGCAGGAAAGAGCCAAACACATGCCTTTCCACGATTCCAAGTCAGTCTAGATAGAACCTGTACCTTGATTTCAGAGAGTCCACCTAGTGCTTGAGGGCTGTGATAGGAGAAGATTCACCCTTGGGTAAAATCTATAGAAGAAAATAACCATTACACTCCTAGATACTAGAAACAACTGTAGAACTTATAGATGTGGTCTCAGGTTGTCAAAAAAAATGTGAAAGCAGTAGATGAAACTCTAGCCCTTCCCCACATGCACAGTGGCCTCAATTCCTCCCATCTGCCTCCTGTCCTTGAAAGGTGGAATGTAGCTGAAGGGTCAAGGGAAAGAGATGATATTCAGCACTCCCTGGGGCTCCCAGAGGGTACCAGGTGTGGGCCTAGCCTCACAGGCCTCCAGAGTTACCTGAGCCCAAGACAGAGCACAGAGGTTTCCTAAAATCCTTGGAATTAGCTCTCACCTGAGAGGAAGTAAGCTTTCCCTGAAGCCTAGAAGAACTAGAACAACTTCTTCATGTTTGAATCAGAACAGACAGGCCTCCACAGGCAGTAGATACACTCAGTTGTTTGGGAGCTGACTTCCAAACATGTGGAGCTTTCATTCATGATCGAATGCTACTTAAGAGTTATAGACTACTTCTAACCAGTTGATGGCTTCTGATCCCATACTCCCTGCTCAAGTGAACATGGAGAAACGAAATGTCAGCCTCTTTAAACATGCCAACTGGAAATCAAAGTGAAACGCAGAAGGAGAAGTGACAGCTCAGTGTTTCTAGTATAAATTCCCTGGTGTCACTCTTAAAAGAATCGTCCCAGTCCTTTCCTGTTTGACATTTCCTTCCTCGCTCAAGCTAAAGTGGGGCCTGTGCATAATCACTGATGAACTAAATGCCCACACGACCACCTCAGGTGACACACACAGTGCTTTGACACAAAAAACAAAATCAATAATCTGCTGCTCTATGTCACATGTTAATCCTGACTGCTGTCAGCAGACAGGAGGAGGCTTGGGGGTTGCAGTAGAGACAATTAGAGCCCTTGGAAAAGCAGAGCAGAAAGTAATGAAACCTCTCCAAGTTCATCAGTTACACACACACAAACACGCACATGTGTGCACATAAAATGAAAAGGCCATGTAGCCAGAGGTCATATTTTTCCAGCCTGCTAAATTAAAGTGACTGAAAAGCTCTGTAATTACATAGAAACAGATGAAATTGTTATCTTAACTGAATTGTAAATGTACTTTAAATGTCATAAGTTTTGATGCAATTTAATATTTTAAATGGACATTGCTCCATATAGTCACTGATTGTATACCAAGCAGGTGGGGACATAAGCCATGTCCATTACCATGACTGAACAAAAGCTCATCCATCTGCCTGAGTAGTACAAAAAGATACTACAGAGAAACCAAAGAACAAACCCTCTCTGACTGGAGTTACAGAAAAGAGCACTGGAAAGGAGCCAAGAGGCACGAGTTCCAGTCTCAGCTCTGCCACAGTCACAACCTCTCTGGGCCTCAGTTTCCTTGTCTGTGAAACAGAGAAAAATAATCCCTGACATACTCATGTCACAAGTTACTGTGAGGATAAAATAAGATCAAATAAGTAAAAATGTTCTGTAAACAGTTAGATACAAATGTAAACAATCATTATAATTTATGCCATTATGTACTTGGGGCAAAATATGAAAACAAATCATTACTTACTGTAGCCCAGAAAAGATGTGAATTAACTTTCCACTAACCAGTTGGTTAAAAAAAAAAAAAAAAAGTGGATGAATGACACATTCTCAGTGCATTACTATTAACCCCTTAGAGTGCTCAACACTTCTAAAAAAATTAACTCAACATTATGTTACAATGAAGATGGGACAATAGTCTTCATGTACAAAACACAGACATACCTGTCTAGTATGTACCTAGGAGGGGAAAGAGTAAATAAATATACTGCTTTTCATATCTAACTCATTAGCAGAGAGTGACATAAGCACTGGAGAAAAACAGATCCATTATCTCTCACCTTTCTTGGTCCCTTCCTACACACATTGTATATAAAAAAGCAACTAAAGAAGACTATAAGAGCAGTACTAAAGTGGCAAGTTTAAACATTAACTGCATTCCAGATAAAGTACAATTTTCTCAAAACTATATCAACTTCTTTTTCTATTATACATTTTGTGTATCTAGCAGATTTACTAGTAATTTTAGGACTCAAATGTATTGTGTGTATGATTAATGCTGTTAAGAAAATCTTTATTTCAGTTTCTAGTCTTTTTTTTTTTTTTTTTTTTTTTTTTTTGGCGGTACGTGGGCCTCTCAGTGCTGCGGCCTCTCCCGCTGCAGAGCACAGGCTCCGGACGCGCAGGCCCAGCGGCCATGGCCCACGGGCCCAGCCGCTCCGCGGCATGAGGGATCCCCCCAGACCAGGGCACAAACCCGTGCCCCCTGCATCGGCAGGTGAAACCTCAACCACTGCGCCACCAGGGAAGCCCCAGTTTCTAGTCTTTTTAAAGTACTAATAGTTTTTAGTTATCTGTTCATCAAAAAAAAAGAGGTTTTTTTTCCGTGCTTAATGTGTTTTGCTCAAACTCTCCAAAAATTTTCTTTGGAGTTAATCACAAGAATGGAAAGTTTTAGCTTTGATGGGATATTGTTTGAGGTCTGGATTAGGTTAAACTAGAAGATACTTCACACTTTGAGCTGTACAGGACTCCATGGATGGAACTGTATTTCTACAATCATTCTCTCTTGTTATCACAGGCTCCACCAGAATGCTAAGGCAATCCAACACACACACACACACACACACACACACACACACACACACACACACACACACACGAATCTCTGAGTTAGGGGGAAGCCATCACAGCAATGCTATCAGAAACAAAGAGGGCTGGAGTTAATGTACTGCTAGTGGAGAAACAGAAAATGATTCAAGGAGTATTTAGGAGACCCCCTTGCTCAATTTTAAATCTTAATGCACCACTCTATGCACATATAGGAAACAGATAATTCTGTATAGTACATAAAGGTTGAGAATTACTGTTAAAATCCTCAAGAAACATTTCTCCAGAGATGTCAGGAAAGGACTGGCAACACTGCACAAAGAGAGTGTCTCCTAACAACCTGTGTTCTGCAAACAAAAGAGCTCACTCTCACAACAAACAGATTCCATTTTATATGTGTAGAGAAAGGATTGTTTAGTCCACTTAAAAAGAAAAATACTACCAAAACAGAAAGGAGAACATCATGTCTTAATATAGTCTTCCACCGTTTCAGCCTTGGGCTCACTTGATCTGAAGAATTCCATATATGCTTTGAGAGGTGAAAAGCCTTTGTGAATAATTGAAGACAAAATAATGAAACCCTAGAACGTCAGAGACATAATATAGTTTTGTAGAATTCATCATGGAGCTTTTAAATTCCCAAATACTACATGCTGAATAATTTATTCCTGTGTCAATATGGGGCCAGCAGATGTTCATTCAGAGCCAATATTAACCCTCCTCAAGCTGAAAAAGCAGGAAAACAGGCTCTGTCTGAGATGGAAGGAGGCACTTAGTTTAAGTGAGATTATCTTGGTATTTATGAGAAAATTAAAGCAGCTTTGGAAGTCAAGAAAAAACACACTACTTAGTTGGCAATCTTTTATCAGAGTCTGCTTAGAAAGATAAGGAGTTGAATTTCATGAAAAAACACAAACGGTTGAAACAGGGGGAGCTGATAACACTGCTCTCTCCTTTCAAAAGGGTCCCTGGGGACTTTTCACGGATTCTGTTTTAGTGGCTTATTGATATTTACCTTCCTCTTTGGATCACTAATTCTTGATGCAATTTTGAACTCTCTACTGTGTTTTAGTTTCTGGGTATTCTCCCCTCTATGGCTCACCTCTAATTCTGTTCACTTTTTTTTAAAAGAGAATAAGGCAGAAGAAAATTGAAAAATTAAGCAACAGGGAAGTTTAAAGTTTCACCAATGGGCTATTAAACTTCAAAACTGGAAACCAATGCCTTAGATTTCATTCATTCATTCACTCATTCAACACCTAGTTATTGAGAACCATCTCTGTACAAAGTATTATGCCAAGGCTAAAAAAAGATGAGATGTTTAACCAAATATTCTAAAGATTTATTAAACAGGGGAATATACATGTACATGTCTAGATATCTGCAGAGGCTTCCAGTCAATATTGTGAAAATGGTGTACTAGGCCTCTGCAGAAAGAGACGGCTCTTGATCTGAAAACACACAATGTGTAGAATATATTAAAATAGTTTTAGGCTACATGTCTGAGCTCATATCCAAGGAAGGGAAATACCTCAACTGCTAGAAGAAAAGAGGAAATAAAGACAGAATAATGAGCAGGAGGTGAAGCCAATAAAGCTCCCAGGAAAAGTAATAGAATCAGCCACTGGAGGGGCGCCCTGATGCCACCTCAGTGAGAGGTGCCCAGGTTGCAGCTTCACGCATGCTGCTCGGTGGACACGAACTACCTGAATAAAATCAAGAATCACCAAGGTCTATGCATGAAATAGAGACTAGGAAAAAACTCTACCTACCACCCAGAATGGTGATGTAGATGGGACCATCTGCACCACAAGAGTTAGGCATAATTCAACAGACTAAAAAATTTTAAAACAATTATTTTTAAAATGTTAAAAGAGATAAAGACAGGAAGAGAAGTAATAAGTTTTTTTTAAAAAAAAGGACAGTATAGAAAATTATCAGGCAGATCTGAAAAAGAATCAAATAGAAACTCTAGAAATAAAAGAGGAGGGAGACCTGATTTAGGGGGTGTAGGACCTCAACAGGTGGTCTGAACAGTACACAGCTGATAATTAGAGACTAGGAATATTAACTCAAGGAAATAACCCAAAATTCAGGACAGACAAGGAGATAAATACAGGAAAAAGAGGTTGAGACAAAGAAGACAGAATAAGATAGTTCAAAATACATCTAAGAAGGATCCCAGAAGAGAATAGAGAGAAAAATGAAAGACATAATTGAAAAACAGTATCTAGAACAGACCTTATTTTATAATGAGAAAATCGCAGCCCAGAATTGTCTTCAATCATACAGCATGTTAGAAGAAAAGCTGGCAGCACACAGATCACTAGCTGATCACTCTTTCGTTATCAAACATCTTTCTAAATGGAGAACCCCATTAAAAAAAAATACATCAGCCTGAAATTTCTTTTAGTTATTAAACTATTTGAGTATTTAAGCGTATCATAGTGCTAAAATCCTTGTATGTTACTACAACTGTTTTTCAAAACAACCCTATTATTATTTTCATTTTACAGATAAGAAAACTGAGGCTCAAAGAGGAGTAACTTGCCCAAAATCATACAGGTGGTGAATGGCAGACCCAGGATTCAAATAAATGCGTGTCTGATTCCAAAACACATACTTTTTTTAAAAATTGAAGTATAGTTGATTTATAATGTTGGTTACTTTGTGGTATACAGCGAAGTGATTCAGTTATATATGTGTGTGTGTGTGTGTGTGTGTGTGTGTGTGTGTGTATTCTTATATACACATAAATTATTTTTCATATTCTTTTCCATTATGGTTTATCACAGGATATTGAACATAGCACCCTGTGCTATACAGTAGGACCTTGCTAATAAACTAATAAACTAATAATAGTTTATCTATTTTATATATATAGTATTTTGTATCTGCTAATCCCAAACTCCTAATTTATCCCTCCCCCACACCCTTTCCCCTTTGGTAACCATAAATTTGTTTTCTATGTCTGTGAGTCTGTTTCTGTTTGTATATTTTATATTCCACATATAAGTGGTATCATATGATATTTGTCTTTCTCTGTCTGACTTATAATCTCTAGGCCCATCCATGTTGCTGCAAAGGGCATTATTTCATTCTTTTTTATGTCTAAGTAATATTCCATTGTATATAGATACCATATCTTCTTTATCCATTCATCTGTTGATGGACATTTAGGTTGCTTCCATGTCTTGGCTACTGTAAATAGTGCTGCTATGAACACTGGGGTGCATATATCCAGAAGGCATACTCTTAATCACCATATAACAATGCTTCTATAGTGATATAGCTTTAAAATAGTAAGGCATCCCTAAAATTTACATTCAAAGATCAATTTAATTACATCACGGTCTCACTGTACACTTGGAGTATGATCTTTAAAAAATACAGTCAGCCCTCTATATCCACGGGTTTTGTTATCTACAGATTCAACCAACTACAAGTGGAAAATATATATTTTTTTAAATTCCAGAAAGTTCCAAAAAGCAAGATTTGAATTTGTCATGTACTGGCTACTATTTATATAGCATTTCCATTGTATTTAGGATTATAAGTAATCTAGAGATGATTTAAAGTATATGGGAGGATGTGTGTAAGTTACATGCAAATACTATGCCATTTCATATAAAGGACTTGAGCATCCTCAGATTTTGGTAATCTGTGAGGGGTCCCAGAACCAATCCCCCCAGATACCAAGGGACGACTGTACTATGAATCAATTTAATATATTGTGTATTACCTTATATGTTGACAACTATGGGAAGCCTTAAGGATTTTATTTTTTGGAATACTCACAAACTATTTCAATCTGTTATTTTTAACATATAAATTAATGACTATATTAAAAGAAGATAGAACAAAAACCTATCTTAGGGCTTCCCTGGTGGCTCAGTGGTTTAAGAATCCGCCTGCCAAGGCAGGGTACATGGGTTCAAGCCCTGGTCTGGGAAGATCCCACATGCCGCAGAGCAGCTAAGCCTGTGCACCACAACTACTGAGCTTGCACTCTACAGCCTGCGAGCCACAGCCACTGAGCCCGTGTGCCACAACTACCAAAGCCCGCACACCACAACTACTGAAGCCCGCGCACCTAGAGCCAGTGCTCCACAACAAGAGAAGCCACGGCAATGAGAGCCCATGCACTGCAATGAAGATTAGCCCCCACTCGCTGCAACTAAAGAAAGCCCATGCACAGCAAAGACTAAACTAAAATAACTTAATTTATTAATTAAAAAAAAACTATCTGAACATTCATATGGAAATCTCAAGGAAGCCCAAATAATCAAAACAATTTTGAAAAAGAACAAAGTTCTAAGACCCATACCTGATTTCAAAACTTACTACAAAGCTACAGTAATCAAAACAGTGTCATACTGGCATAAAGACAAACACAGACCAGTGGAATACAATACAAAAGCCCAGAAATAAAGCTTCACATACATGGTCAATTAATTTTCAACAAGGGTGCCAAAATCATTCAATAAGAAAAGGACAGTCTTTTCAACAAATTGTGCTGGGAAAACTGGATATCCACATTCAAAAGAATGAAGCTGGATCCTTATCTTATACAATATACAAAAATTAACTCAAACAGGATCAAAGACCTAAGCATAAGAGCTAAAAGTATAAAATTCTTTGTTTTTTTAAAGTATAAAATTCTTAAAAGAAAACATAAGGGAAGAGATTCACGACACTGGATCTGACAATGTTTTCTTGGATATGACACTAAAAACACAGGCAACAAAAGAAAAAAATTAACAAATTGGACTTCATCAAAACCAAACACTTTTATGTAACAAAGGACACTATCAAGAGAGTGAAAAGACAACCCACAGAATGGGAGAAAATATTTGCAATTCATATATCTGATAAGGGATTAATATCCAGAATATATAAAGAACTCCTATAATTCAACAAATATATATATATATATAGCAACAACAAATATATTTAAAAATATATATTAAAAATGGGCCAAGGACTTGAGTAGACATTTCCCCAAAGAAAATATATACATGACCTACAAGCATGTGGGAAGATGTTCATGTGCTTGTTAATTATTAGGAAAATCAAAACTTCAATGAGATATCACTTTATATCCATTAGGAAGGCTATTATCAAAAAATGGCAGGAAAAAAAACAGATGTTGGCAAAGATGTGGAGAAATTGGAACTCTGGTGCATTGCAAGTGGGAATATAAAATGGTGCAGCCACTGTAGAAAGCAGTTTCACAGTTCCTCAAAAAGTTAAATGTAGAATTCCCATATGATCAACCAATTCCACTTCTAAGTATATACCCAAAAAAACTGGAAAGCAGGGACCCAGACAGATACTTGTATGTCAATGTTCATAGCAGCATTATTCACAATATCCAACAGGTAGAAATAACCAAGTGTCCATCGACAGATGAATGGAGAAACAAAATGTGGCATACACATACAATGGAATATTATTCAGTCACATAGAGGAACAAAATTCTGATACATGCTACATCATAGCTGAACCATGAAAATATGCTGAATGAAATAAGCCAGATGCAAAAGAATAATTTATGACTTCACTTATATTATGTACCTGGAATAGGCAAATTCATAAAGACAGAAAATAGCACAGAGGTTACTGGGGACTGGGGTAACCTAAGAGGAATGGGGGGTTAGTATTTAATAGGTACTAAGTTTCTGTTTGGGGTGATGAAAAGTTCTGGAACTAGAAAGTGGTGCTGTTTGTACAACTGTGAATGTTCTTAATGCCAATGAAATGTACACTTAAAAATGGTTAAAATGATAAATTTTATGATATGTATATTTTACCACAACAAATAAATAAAGCGAAATGGCATGTGACTCACAGTATGCCTCCTCCTAATGTTATTGATATATACTAACATATCGTAAACATCTTTAAGAATAAAGAATATTCCTTTACTATCACAAATATGGGTATAAGTATTTAAAAATACCGGATCCCTAAGTCTCAAAATAATATGCAGTTGAAGAAAATAATAATTATTGCTCATATTTATTGAGCACTTACAATGTGCTAGCCACCATTCTTGCAAGAACTTCATAACACATACAATATATCACATTGTATATTATTATTCTGACTTTACAGATAAGAAAAGGGGGAGCCACAGAGGCTAAAATCTATTTGCCATTACACAGAAAAATATTTTTAAAAATATACTGGAGTTATTTTCTTTACAAAAGTACTTCCCTCTCTTTGGAAAAGGAATTATCACTGAAAGCTTTCTTTTAACAGAAATTTCATCCAACCTAACTAAAAATTCTTAATTAATTGTGCACATAATTTATGCAACTATCTGTTGCATCAAGAAAGGTATAGTCACACAACACTTACCTTTTTTTAACCAGTAATTTTCTTCTTATTTAAATTTCTTTTAAAATATAGGTGTTACTATATTTATCCATGCACATTTTGCCAATAATTTTTTTAACATCTTTATAGGAGTATAATTGCTTTACAATGTTGTGTTAGTTTCTGCTGTATAACAAAGTAAGTCAGCTATATGTATACATATATCCCCATATCTCCTCTCCCTTGCATCTCCCTCTCACCCTCCCTATCCTACCCCTCTAGGTGGTCACAAAGCATCGAGCTGATCTCCCTGTGCTATGCGGCTGCTTCCCACTAGCTATCTATTTTATATTTGGTAGTGTTATATATGTCAATGCCACTCTCTCACTTCATCCCAGTGAGATGAAGAGGGATGAGGAAGGAAACTAATATTTGTCAAGCATCAAATCATGTGCCAATGTACTAAGCATATTTTATCTCATTTAATCTTCTCAACAACTTGTGAAGTAGGGATTACTATTCCCATTTTACAGGTAAGGACAAAAATATAGTAATCCAAAATACTCCTATTCACTACTTTCAAATTCTGATAAATATTTTATTCATGTAGGAGCCAATTAATTCCAGTTCCCTAGGAAGTCAAAGAATAGTGGTCACTGCCAAAAGCAATCCCAGATACCTGAAGGAGCCAATATGACAGCTGCCCCTAGCATGCTGCATGACTGAGTATTCAAAAGCCCAACAGATCTCACACCCAAACACAGTGTGCAAGGGCAGAAGATCACCCTCTCGTACTATTGAGTCAAGAAAAACGGACTGTGTAGCCTGCTCCAGCACCACCCCAACAGCGGAAAAGACAGCCAAATATGGATGACCCTGAGCCACATTAAGGGGGCTCACACTGCTCTCTCCGACTTGGGTATAAAGAATAGAATCTAAGGCACCTTCTGTTGCTTTGGAACATGAAAACTTTTGAATGTCAAAAATGTATAGCAGGGGCTTCCCTAGTGGCGCAGTGGTTGAGAGTCTGCCTGCCGATGCAGGGGACACGGGTTCGTGCCCTGGTCCGGGAAGATCCCACATGCCGCGGAGCGGCTGGGCCCGTGAGCCATGGCCGCTGAGCCTGCGCGTCTGGAGCCTGTGCTCCGCAACGGGAGAGGCCACAACAGTGAGACACCCGCGTACCGCAAAAAAAAAAAAAAAAAAAAAAAAATGTATAGCAAAAACTATACAATAAATTTTTAGTAAATATTTTGGAAATGATTATATTTAACTTTTCCCTCTGGACTAACTTCAGCTTATTAACACTTAAATATTCTCAGTTCTCTTTAAAAAACAGAAAACAAACAAAGAACACCTCCCTCTATTTTATCTCCCACCCCAGCTACCACTCTCTTCCCTATTCTTCAAAGCCAGTCTTTTGGACAACTTTGTTTCTGTTTCAATTGCTATCAACACCCTCACCTTTGACTCACTCCTCCATACACTCCTATCTGGCTATACCCTACTCCACACCTACTAAACTGCTCCTGCCAAAGTCACTCTTACCTACACCATGGGGATTGGAAGGTGCCCAGAGAAATCCCTAAGGGCTCTGAAGGGCAGAGTTTGAAAACTACTATACTTGGGTCTGGTTACATATTTTGTACGGCAGCTACATTATTTGTGGCGGCCAGTACAAAGTGAAAATGCGGGACCCCTTGTTTAAAAGCAGGAAAAAGAGCTTTTTCCTTTTTTTCCCCCTGTGGTCTCTCTATATACAAGTTATGATGTTTATTTGCTACTTAATAGTGTACTCCCTAGGGCATGAGGATGTTTGTATGACATTGCAGATTCTCATAGGCACCCAGGCAACACCCACAACTTGGTGTGTAGGGTACACACCAAATCCCACTCCTCCTATGCCCATACCCAAGGCCCTGCCAAGGGTGGAGAGTGGCATCAGTCTCTGGGCAGGGGAGGGGAAGTGGGCAGCTGAGAATTCGTCCCAGGGAAGTGATTAAGAAGTAGAAAAACGCTAGCTCCTAGAAGCTCCATGCCCCCAGCATAGGTGCCATTGTCCCATCTGACTTCACTCACAAAATACAATTTCAAAGATACAGCTAGGCAGAATGTCAATATGATAACCATACAGCATTAAATTCCAAGCACAGGACCCTCTTCTGAACATGATATTTTAGGTAACTACAATGATTGCAAACCCTGATCCTGGCTACACCACATAATAATCATAATAATACCACCTTACATCTGCATAAAACATCATAGTCCACAAATAGTTCCAATTTAATTTTAACCCCACAATAAACCTATAAATAGAAGTATCTCATTTTACAGATGAAAAAGTGACTTAGAAAGGTGAAATGCACTGCCCAAGGCATGGAAGAGCAGGTGTTAAACCCGCCTCCTAACTCCAAGTCCAGGATTCTTTCTAGTGTAACGTGCTTCCTAAGCAAAGGGCAGATGGGAAGGGACTAGAACAGTGACCATTTCTGTGCATGAGCCACTGGTTTAGTCATTAGGTGGAAAGTATTTCTGCCAAATTTCTGTCAATTCCAGTCAGATTTTTAAAAACTTGATCTTTTACTCTCTAGAGTTCAATGGCTTTATATAAATATCTAGTCTAAAAAAGAAAAAAAAAAGTAAAAGCAACAGGTGTAAAGTTAGCTTGTACCCCATCCAATATGCACCTTGAGACCAAGCCACTCTGAGATACAATACAGTTTCACTATAGGAGAGCTGATGATTCCTTGATTTCATTGGGAGAAAGTTCATCAAAATGCCAGATAGTAGTAACAGAGACAATGGGGAAGCATGTAGCTAGGAGATACCAATATCAAGGAGGGAGCTAGTTTCTTCAACGTGACTCTTCCTTACCCATATTCCACATACTTTATATAATTCAATCTTTCCAGATAGTGAAATTGTTGCTAAACTTCCTCAGGTTAATGTAAAGGATAATACTTTATCTCAATTTCCTAATTCAGCTACTCAAAATTCTCCCCTGAAAACAAGAAGAGAGCATTTTTTGTGGTTGAACTAATATGCATTTGTTACAACCATTGGCAGTGTCGACCCTTCACACTGGCTGATCAGCCAGAAAATATCCAAGGAAAAACAAGTGCAACTGAATGTTAGATCCAAATAGCACAATCTCTCAGCTCACTAGAGCAGAATCTCTCTCTAATACACTGGTCACAGGCTATATTACTAGCTCTTTTTATCCTGTCCTAGGTAGAAAAGCTATAATTTAAACTGACAGCATTACTTGTCATGAAGTCTGTGGGTTTACAATTTCTAAATGTCAGTTTGAACTTCTGACTAGTTACTTAGAGCACTACCGTTTGTTTCTAAATGAGGCAACTTGTCAGCTCTGCATACATAAAAGCAGTTAATCAGCAATTTGCAGTGCAACACAAGAGGGATCAGCTGGTATGCTAATAGTGAGCCCACAAAGCACCTCCAATTAGGAAAGAAAGCCTTGTCCTAAGCCAATAATATCCTCATGTATCACAAAATTCATTCTACTGCTCAATAGATGAAACATTTCATGCCAACGAACTTATTATCTTGAAGTAATTGTCTGCCTCCAGCTTGATGTACACATGTTCCCATGGGCCTATAATGGAGGAGCTGCAGGAAGTAAGGACCACTGTGATTCCTGACCCTCCTCTCACTTGTGGCTTCTTTTCAGTTCCCAGTGGGTTCTTATTCTTTTCTTTTTTTTTTTTTTTTTTTTTTTTTTTTTTTTTGAGTTATGCGGGCCTCTCACTGCTGTGGCCTCTCCCGTTGCGGAGCACAGGCTCCGGACGCGCAGGCCCAGCGGCCATGGCTCACGGGCCCAGCTGCTCCGCGGCACGTGGGATCTTCCCGGACCGGGGCACGAACCCGTGTCCCCTGAATCGGCAGGCGGATTCTCAACCACTGCGCCACCAGGGAAGCCCTGGGTTCTTATTCTTGACTCCCTCCTTTTTACTATTCTGCTGTCCCCTTTTCTATGTGGCCTTCACATCTCCTGTCTTCAGCTCTCTAAGTAAAATGGGATGGGATCTTACCCAAGAATTACCCTGTTTCCTCTAAACTTTTAGAAAAACTACTGAACTATATAACAAAATCAATTCCAAAGAGAGGAATAATGATAACTCTAACAATCAGATTATTTCATTAATAAGAACACCCCCCCCAAAAAAATAAGAACACCCCGCTTCAAGGGTAAAAACACTTCGGCATAATTTTAACGACTAATAGGTTTGAGCCTATGGACTAAATTCTAGAATATGGATTGGAATGACTAAAACTAAATAGTAAGTAAAGGAAATATATCTAAAAGACTTCTTAAAATCTTTCCCACTATCCCTAGTGGCTATCTTAGGTGTTATATCAGGATAATATCAGGAAAAAAAATGTTTGACTGTAGTCATGTACCTCACCCATTTAAACAACCTTTGTGGACTTCCCTGGTTCGAGCCCTGGCCCAGGAAGATCCCACATGCCCTGCAGAGCAGCTAAGCCTGTGTGCCACAACTACTGAAGCCCACACGCTTAGAACCCGCGAGCCACAAGAGAAGCCACCACCATGAGAAGCCCATGCGCCGCAACCAAGAGTAGCCCCCGCTTGCCACAACTAGAGAAAGCCTGCGTGCAGCAATGACAACCCAACACAGCCAAAAAATAAATAAGAATTAAAAATAAATAAATTTTAAAAATTTAAATAAAATAAACAACTTTTGTGTAGCTCTCAAATCAGATTTTGAATTGATCAGGCAAATCTGGTTTAGTGATTGGGTGTAGTAAAAGAGCTACCCAGCCAAAATCCAATAATCCATTTTACCTCATATGAGACACATTTTTTGGAGTTAGAGAATAAGTGCTTCTGCGTATGCTACAGTTTTTCGTAGTGGCTAAGACTTTTGGGAGGGAAATCCTTTCTGGACCCAGTGGCATTCACCTGCCTGTCAAGTAACAGGTATGGGCAGATCCCAAGAAACAGAACCTGGTTCATGGTAGGCCCATGTGCCACCTGCCAACTGTCAAGCAGATGCACGTTGGTAATCAGAGAAGCTCTGTTTATGGATCAGGCTAGGCTAGGCTACTGGGCACCATTCAGCACAGAGGGAAATTCTGAGACACTGGAGTGCCCTCTTACTAATGTTAGGCTTCAATGTCTCTTTATGAAATCATTTACCCTGGGGGTATGAGAATGACAAGGCCAGGGCAAAGAGCTCTGATCTGCGTGTGCTCAGCCTGCCCCTATTCTGAGCAATACACAGAATATTATATGGTATACCTGGAGATCATCTACTTTAAACCCTCTCTCCCTCCATTTACAGAAATGAAAAGTAAGGCCCAGAAGTCATTTGCCCAAGATGACACAGAGATAACAGAGTAAGGTCTGATTCTAAAACATCTGATGCCTAGACCAAAACTTTTCTCTTCTTCCCTCCCTTCTTCTTCTCCTCCTCCCTCTCTCATTCTCTTTTCCTCTCTTCCTCCTTCCTCTCCCTATCATCATCATCTTGAAGCAGCCAATATCTTCAAACAAAATCTTAACCAGAAGTCCAATATACAAACCAGATTAAAAAGGGCCTGCTTAGATTCAGACAGAGAAGGGAGACAGAGTGTATGTGCTAGAATCCTACTTGCTTAAATGAGCCTGCAGCCTCCTCCGGGATCCTGGGCAGAACCCTGTGAATAATGTGCCTGAGATCAGGCAAACTTCTTCCTTAGTAACTTGCAATAAAGCTAGTTTCAAACACTAATTGGGATTGTGTTATTTTTACATAAAATTAATATTTTCTGAAACACTGGTAAAATATACATTGGAGTGGCAGTTATTTTCTTGCATGTGGGTTTTTTTTAAGACATCAACATTAAATCTGAAACTGAGAAACATTAATTTTCTTTCAGTACCATCAGCACACACGAACAACCATCTGATGTGACAGATTTATTTAGGTGATATTTAAAATTAGGAAATAAAGGCATGAGATGATTGATAGTAATGAACCATAAGGGTCATTCCTAAAAGCTACCAGGAAAAAGGCACATGAACCTGACAACACAGAAGCAAGCTTTGGGAAACTTCAGCATAAGACATACATGAGGTTACCACGTGCAAACACAAAACATCCATCTTATTCCCTTGGGTGACTCTTTTCATTAGTGCTAATGGGCTCAGGGACTCTGTTTAGAGGCTCTTTCTACAGATGCTAGAACACAAATCTTGTTCTCTCTGGTGAAGTCCATTCTCATAAACAAGAAAAAAATGAAATCTATGTGTTGAAATCGACATATGTGCACATGCACATAAGTCTGTGTATTACTTCTGATCACTTTTCCCTTTAACTTGAATTTATTAGTCATTAGAAATCCTGCCAAACATTACTGAGTAATATAATGTAAAATTAGTACCAAAATCAGATCCAACGGACATTTTTAATTAAATCCCTTTCATCAGGATTAAGAGTTTTAAAAAACTGTGTAAAAAGTAGTAGTACTGAAAGTCATTCACCACAAGTGACTTAAAAGCAATAATACAAAACACAGCACATATCAATCATGTTTATTAAACACCAATTTGCACATGGTTAAGTGCTAAATAATATATAAAACTGAACCCAAAAGGAAAGGTATGTGCCCCAAATCAAGCAGCTACTGATTCAACAACTTCTTTCCTCTTCCTTTATGTATATATATGTGGAAAATACCATTCTCAACATACCTTTCCTGATTTTTATCTTCTGTTATTTTCTTCTGTCACTTACTAACTGCATTTAACTGTATAAAGAAACTATGCCAAATTTCAACCAAGAAGTCGGTTGATAAAGAAACCCATGGAAAAATATGCAGTTCTAAGATTTCCTATAGCCCACTTCACATTCTGCACACAAAGGCAAATGAAATCTAAACACCATGTATTTTCTTCTCGATTAATTTTTCTCTTAAAATATTCACTCTTAATTTCCTCTCTCCTCTCTCAGTCACCCATTCTTTTTTTTTTTTTTTTTTTTTTTTTTTTTGCGGTATGTGGGCCTCTCACCGTTGTGGCCTCTCCTGCTGTGGAGCACAGGCTCCGGACGCACAGGCTCAGCGGCCACGGCTCACGGGCCCAGCCGCTCCATGGCATGTGGGATCCTCCCGGACCGGGGCACAAACCCGTGTCTCCTGCATTGGCAGGCGGACTCTCAACCACTGTGCCACCAGGGAAGCCATCACCCATTCTTTTAACATTTTCTTACTTAGTGAGTTCTACCCACTGGGATACAAAGATGAATTAGTCATGATCCTGGTCCCTGTCTTCTTAGGAGCTCACAGTCTGTTAGGAAAGACAGAAATGCATGCAGACAATCACAACAGAAAGTAATAACTGCTCAGCAGAGGTCTATCTATATTGCTTTGGTGATACAAAGGAGGGAGCAGTTAACTTAGGAAATAAGAGGTTTCTCAGAGGTGGCATTTGGATGGATTTAACAAAGGAGTTGATACTTCACTAGGGAAAGGATAACTCAGGCAGAGGGAAGAGCTTGTGAAAAAGCACAGAGACCAGAAAGCCAATGACACAGTCAAGGAGCAATTTCACACAGTAAAACAGGGGTAGATGGGAAGACACCAGTTATGGCAGGAGATGAACAAGCATAAATTGGGCATGATTATTAAAAGTCTCGTTTATTTTCCAAAGAGTTTTGTCTTTATCTGTTCTTTTGTTTTCATAGTGCTAAACAACACAGCAGAAAAGCAGAAGAGAACAATCCACTGGTTTTAGACAAAGGCACAAAAGCAATGCAGTAGAGAAAAGAGGGTGCTAGAACAACTGTATATACATGTGCAAAAAAAAAAAAAAGAATGTGGATCCATGCCTCACACTATATACAACAATCAATTAAAAATCAACCATAGCCCAAAATATAACATCTAAAACTAAAAAACATCTGGAAGACATAGGAGAAATAGGAGAAATCTTTATGACTTGGGTACTCCCAAAGATTTCTTATATATGACACCAAAAGCACAATCTATAAAATACAAAAATTTAAAAATGCATTTCAGGGCTTCCCTGATGACGCAGTGGTTAAGAATCCACCTGCCAATGCAGGAGACACGGGTTCGCAGCCTGGTCCAGGAAGATCCCACATGCTGTGGAGCAACTAATTAAGCCTGGGTGCCACAACTACTGAGCCTGTGAGCCACAACTGCTGAGCCTGCGTGCCTAGAGCCAATGCTCCACAAGAGAAGCCACCACAATGAGAAGCCTGCGCACTGCAACGAAGAGTAGCCCCCACTCACCACGACTAGAGAAAGCCCGTGTGCAGCAACGAAGACCCAATGCAACCAAAAATAAAAAATAAAATTTAAAAAATAAAAAGTACATTTCATCAAAATTTAAAACTGCTGCTCCTCAAAAGACAATTAGGAGAATAAAAAGATAAGCCAGAGACTGAGAGAAAATCTTTGCAAAGCATATATGTGATAAAGGACTTATGTTCAGGGCGAGAAGAGCTCTCAAAATTCAACAATAAGAAAACAAACAACCCAATGGGAAAAAAATGCTAAAAGATTTAGACACCTGACCAAAGAAGATATATGAATGGCAAATAAGCACATGAAAAGATGTTCAACATCATTAGTCATTACAGAAATTCAAATTAAAACCATAATGAGATACCACTACACACCTATTAAAATGACTAAATTAAAAAGATTGACCAGGGCTTCCGTGGTGGCGCAGTGGTTGAGAGTCCGCCTGCCGATGCAGGGAACATGGGTTCGTGCCCTGGTCTGGGAAGATCCCACATGCCGCAGAGCGGCTGGGCCCGTGAGCCATGGCCGCTGAGCCTGCGCGTCCGGAGCCTGTGCTCCGCAACGGGAGAGGCCACAACAGTGAGAGGCCCGCGTACCGCAAAAAAAAAAAAAAAAAAAAAAAGATTGACCATACATACTAAGTATTGGCAAGGACGTGGAGAAACTAGAATTCTCATAAACTGACAGTGGGAATGTAAAATGATACAACTATTTTTTAAAACAGTTTGGCAGTTTCTTAAAAAGTTAAACATACACCTACCATATGATTCAGCCACTCCACTCCTAGATATTTACCCAAGAGGAAATAAAATATATATCCACACAAAGATTTATATACAAATTCTTATAGCAATCTTATGTATAATAGCCAGAAACTGGAAACAATCCAAATTCACATTAACATGTGAATAAATAAATACATTGTGGTATATCCGTACAATGGAATACCACTCCACAATAAAAAGTAATGAACTACTGATATAGCAACAACATGGATAAAATTCAAAATAATTATGAATACTTATGCTGAGTGACAGAAGCTAGACACAAAAGAGTACACACTATATGACTGCACTTATATAAAAATCTAGAAAATGAAAAGCAATTTATAGAAAGGATACTGGTTGTTGCCTGGGGAAGACATTGCTAGGAGGAACTACAAAGGGCACACAGAAGGAAACTTTCAGGCATGGTGAATATGTTCACTATCTTGATTGTGATGATGGTTTCATGGACATATACACATGTCAACCCTATCAAATTGTACACTTTATATATGTGTAGTTTATTGAATGTCAATATCTCAGTAAAGCTGTTTTTAAAAAGTATTGAGTATATCCAATCATTAACAATCATTTCATTTCTACCCTGCTTTCATACTTTCTTTGCAAGAGAACTGAATACGTGAGACAGTACAACAAAGGCACTATCTAAGGTTTGCGTTTTCTGGTAGTTTTCCATATTTGTGACAAAGTTACATATGATAAAGTGAATAAAGTAGACAAGGATAGAATACGCAAGTTGGTAGAGACCAAACTTTTTAGGCACCTCCATAAGAAATCTGGTATCTATAAAGTAGCTGCTTTTCCTTATTTTGTTTCCCTTAAACTACCCAAACAATTTATTTGGTTCTTTATTTTTCCCATGACTGCAAAAAATTAGTGATACAAGTAGTTTTATTTTTTAATTTTTTGACTATAATGATGAAAAACTACAAAGAACATTTCCAACCCGGCATGGTAATAGGAGGCTTCAATATTACTGTGAAATCACATTTGAATGTGTATACAAAAACATGTAAATACTCTGTCTAGTAAGATGAGTGTTTAAACTGATAAAACGGTGGTACTGAAAGAACGTGCAAAAACATTTTAAAAAATGGGAAGACAAACATTTTTAAAATCTATTTCAGGAGTTTATAAAAATATACCAACAAAATAAATACCCTTCAATACTTTGGCTTTCTCCTCTACGTGCCCTGAAAAAAAAAAAGTTCTCAAAAAGATAACTATTAAACAATTCTAGAAGGGAAAGAAATCCAGCAGTCCAGAATGAGGTCATATCCTGGCTAAGGTACATACACTTGAAGTTACTTTCTCAAACTACAATAGTATGGTAAGCCAATGTACTTTAGATCTGAATCAAGGACTTAAAAGGATGTCTGGCTTTTCAAAGAGTCACTAGTTAGAGTATCCACTGCTTTTTGTCTGTCTTAAACCACTTTTGAGACAAACAAAAACAAAAAACATCAGCTCTTTTCTTAAAAGTTTAGATATGAAAAGCTAATAATAGAGTAGTACTATGCTCTAAAGAGTGTGATGATCAGGGACTAGAAATGAACCAAGGTGACTGGCAAGATATCTGGCCCCATTATCAGGGCCGGGGTATTAGTTCTCAGGGGTAGCTTTCTCTGAGTGGACAGTGCAAGAGAGACTCACCAGGCTAGGGAACTCTCATATTGTGAACACAAAAGGGCTACATATAAGGGCAGCAGACTGAAGCTCTTGCTTATAAATGTAATAAACAGTTGTTGGATTTTGTTTTTACCACAAAACTGTCTCATTCGAGGGATAAGGTCTCACAGCACCGAATGGGACTCTGATGGGCCACAAATAAAACTGGGCTTGTAAACCTCTAGAAAGATAGGTTATAGGAAGATCCAAGTTGAATCATGAAGGTATATCAACTACAGAAATAATTGAAAAAGGTTATCCACTGTGTGATCAGTTGTAACAAGTACTATGATTAGATTAGCAACAAATCACTCAAAAGATTGAATACTAAAGTAGAATCCTTTCTTCATACAGTCCATATACAGGCTCTTCAAAGATTCATGCTTAATTTAAAGTATCTTTCATCAGCTTTAAAAAAAAGTGTCAGCCTGATCAACTAGCACATATCCTTTTCTTGAGTATAATAAAGATTTGCGGAAATAAACAAAATCTACAGAACAAGCTGATTTTGCCTTTTAGAATTTATATAGAACTCCCTCTTCCTAAAGTATTTATAAGGCATAGTGAAAATTATTATTTGTAAAAAGTTTAAAGGATAGATGCTAAAATATATATATACCTAAGATTAACAGGAATATACAGTAAGCATGAGAAGAAATCATAGATGTGCTTCATTTTACATTAAAGCTCGCTTCTATTTGTAAATCAAAATGTATCCTTTCTGTGCTGATTATTCTGTCTGTCTCCCCCCACCCCCACTTAACCATATCTGCCCTTGTCTGGTCCCTCTGCACCAGGAGGCCAACCTCTATGGAAAACTAGGGCTCCCTCTCCCCTTGGCTTTGGGTTGGGCTCAGCCAATGGGAGGCACTGGCAAGAAATCAGAATGCAAGAGAAGAGAGGTATCAGAGTATTTATTCCTGATCCCTCTCCCAAGACCCCCTCAGCTTTCTCACTCTGCCTCAGTGCAGTTGTTTTCAGTGGCTTCATCCCTCTGCAGCTACAGCTTCTACCTCATAGCTCTTCTTCAACAATAGCAGCTCTCATCAGGCTTTAATAACACTGTTCCTTCCTTTTCTACTTCTGGACTAGGGGAGGTGGTGACAGCTTCCCAGGGATGCTAATCCCAGATATCTCACTATCATTTTCCAGTTTCCTTAACCCTCCCCAAACCTATGTAAATAGTGTCCTCATTAAATTCTCTTCAGTGAACCCCTGACTTTCTACATACTGCATGTCTTTAAAGCAAGACAGTCCTGTTTTGAGGGATAAATGAACATTTTACATAAAGACTATGCTACATCTTGGCCAATCTTATATTCCCTACCTATCTGAACCTTCATTGTGATACAAGTGACTCCACACACCAATCTGCATTATCACATTTACAATTATATATTTATCCAAAGGTTTCCTGGGAAAAAATCAAATATCTTATCTCAGAAAATAATCATCTATGGTTTCTTGGTAATTAAATAATTTAATAGAAAACATATCATCTGTGAAACTTTAAGATGCTGAATCCAAGGAATATTCAAACTAGTGCTAGTATATGAGTGCTGCATCTAATAAGTATACAGACTGTTTATAGAAGAAAAGCTCAGATACATAAGGAACTCAGCTTTTCAGGGCCCTACTCATTCTACTTTACATCATCATTTCTTCTCCACCAAAACCAAAAGAAAATACAATGGGTGTTTCCAAAATCCATGGTATCTTCTAAGATAGTTATTGATTCTACTTCTGTCCAGTGACAATAAGTACAAAGTAGCCAGAGCACTGAAAAGTAAAAGGCACTCAGCTGGGCTTTTTTGGCTTTAGATTAACTAGTGTTAAATTTTATATCTATATATTGATAGCTCCAGGTACCTCCAAAATACAAACTATACCCAATATGTTAGCCCAGGCAAACCTACCGTTTGTAGGTTTCCGTTGTAATTAGATAATATGTTCTAAAATAAATAAAAATGATTTTTGGCTTACATTACCCTTTACCTATATTAGTGGAGATAATTGAGAGATGAATGCAATATACTGATTAATCTTCAAATTAAACCGAGAACATATCAAGTCTAGCCCCATTCTACAGAAAAAGAAATTTATATTATGATGTGGAAGTGATCCAATCAAGAATTTAAACAAACTACCAGCCAATATTTGAAATGTTCTTTACCTAATGATTTTAAAAATCACAGAATGTAATAGCTAAAAGGAGGCTTGGAGACCATCAGTTAAACTCTTATTTTACAGATGAGGAACTTAATGCCCAAGCTTTAAGTAACTAGTTCAAAATTACTAGCTAGTTGGTCTGAACCCTATCAGGACTTGAACCTGGGGGCAAGAAGATATATGGCTATAAGAAGTATGACTCCTTGAAGGGGAGTGCTTAAATTAGGGGGAGAAATTCCGCTAATCAGCTAAGATTGCTGGATTCTGAATTACCAGTGTAAGCTTTCTGTAATGATCAAGCCAGTCTGGGGAATTTATGTGCTTTTCTAATACTTTTAAGGGAACCATGATCACCCGTAGAAGGATGTCTCAGAGTCCAGAGTCTTGATGCTGAATAAAAATTCAGACTCCCCATGCACCCTTGGCATTGTTCCTTATCTCTGAGAACAGGGAGAAAGGTTTGGCTTAGACTCAAAGTGGGAAATACATCATCAACATCATTAAATACTGGTCAACATTCTTCACTGAGAATCTCTGTTCCCTAAATTATAACTCTCTGAGTGGTGTGTGTGCCTGTGTGTGGGTGTGTAAGAGAGAGAGAAATAGAATGAGAGTGAGAGAAAGGGTAGGTTAAAAGAGAAGATAAGCAGAGAAGCAGGCTGTCACAGAGAGGAGATAAAAAAGGGGAAAGCAGAGGAGAAAGCAGAGAGAAGCAGAGAAAGAGACAGAAAGGCAGAGATACACAGAGAAGGTAAAACAGAAACAGTGAGAAACAGAAGCAGAGAGAGAGACAGACAGAGATGCAGAGACACGCAGATCAAGAAAGACAGAGAAAAGGAGGAGAGTAAGATAATGAAGCCACACTATAAACCCTTGTTAGACAATGCTGTCCTTGGCCCAGAAGCTTTAGCACCTGAGAATTGGTTAGAAGGCAGGAACTCAGGTCTTGTCCCAGGATCCACTAAATCAGAATCTGTATTTTTAAGACTATCCCAGGGCTTCCCTGGTGGCGCAGTGGTTGAGAGTCCGCCTGCCGATGCAGGGGACACGGGTTCGTGCCCCTATCCCGGAAGATCCCACATGCCGCGCAGCGGCTGGGCCCGCGAGCCATGGCCGCGGAGCCTGTGTGTCCGGAGCCTGTGCTCCGCAACGGGAGAGGCCACAGCAGTGAGAGGCCCGCGTACAGCAAAAAAAAAAAAAAAAAAAAAAAAAAAAAAAAGACTATCCCAGGTAATTCAGGCGCTATGACAGTTAACTCTATTTACTCAAGGTCATTTTAACTGTCTCCCTGTAAGAATACTAAAGTATCGGCAAAAACCATGAAATAAACGTTAAAGGTGCTCTTTGTTTTGTCTTGTTTCTGAAAGCAAACATGGAGGAACACAGACATTTTTCAAAATAAGGACTATTTTTCAAAAGAAACACTTGGAAATGTCCATCATTTGAAACATCCTGCCTCCTTTCTTTGTTTTAAATTCCATGTAGGTTATTTTGAGCTTATTGCTTTGATCAGATTTAGCTGTAAGTAATTATATTTAGTCATAGACATTTGATCTATAAATGGGATCTACTAAAGGAATTATCATAACTTCCATGAAATTGGCAAATAACAGCTCCATTTGATGTGATTCTGAAAAGAAAATGCAATAAATTTACCTACATAGAAGATATTTGCCTTCAAAATTAAAATCTTTCAAGAGTACAGTTACACATCTACGTTTTAAAGAAAGAATTACCATTTAACAGTGTCACAAATATGGATTAATTACTCAATAGTCACTCTCATATTGAGGAAGTAGTGGGTAAAAAAATTATGTTTTTCTTTTCATAGATATCATGCAAATAATATCTATAGATTGAATGCTGTCACTAAGCAAAATAAAAAGAGTAAGAGTCCTCAGGATCCTTGCCCTGAAAGAATATAAACTCCATTGTTGATGAGACAGTATGTAAATCTAGACACAAGTAAAATGTTTCACTAGGAAGCGACATGAATAGTGCAAAAAATACTTAAACAGTTGTTCTCCCATCACTGATATAGTCGTGGTTCTGTAATTTACTAGATGTTTGGCCTTAAGTTCACTGCTTATATTCTCTGAGTCTCAGGTTCTTCCTTGGAAAACAGAGACAAAGATTCAAGCATCAAATAAGATAATGTACGTGAATACATTCTATTAACTATAAGGTGATATACAAATATTATTAAGTAAGTTGTATATTAAAAAGAGTAGGCCACTAAAAATAAATCATGGCCTAGAAAGTTGGAGTTAGGTGGGTTATTTCAGTTTTAGATCTCTGGTGTGAACTTTACTACTAGTAAAGTTTATAGTCACCATTTATTAAGTCCTAACTCTGACAGACACTGTGCTAAAGGGCTTTATATACATTAACTTATTTAATTCTTCCAACAACCATATGAAATATGTGATATTGCCCCATTTTACAAATGAGGCAACTGAGCATTAGGCAGGCAGAATAACTTTGCTGCAGATTAGTAAAAAGGGAAGCAAGGATTTCAATTCAAGTCTGACACTATAGACTATGCTCCTAATCACTATACTATTCTGACTTTGAAAATAACAATGGTTTCAGAGAAAGTTACTACTTTCTATAATGATTAGAGTATTAAGAATGATATTTTAGGCCTGGTAAAAATAAATAAATACAGGAGGGAACAGGAGGGGAGGGCAGGGGAAGAGGAGGGAGAAAACCACTTTTACTATAGCTCTTGCTTTCCTTTTTTCTTTAACATTATTTATTTATTTATTTATTTTTGGCTGTGTTGAGTCTTCGTTGCTGCACACAGGCTTTCTCTAGCTGCGGCGAGCAGGGGCAACTCTTCGTTGCAGTGCATGGGCTTCTCATTGCAGTGGCTTCTCCTGCTGTGGAGCACGGGCTCTAGGCATGCAGGCTTCAGTAGTTGTGGCTCACAGGCTCTAGAGCGCAGGCTCAGTAGTTGTGGCTCACAGGCTTAGTTGCTCTGCAGCATGTGGGATCTTCGGGGACCAGGGCTCAAACCCATGTCCCCTGCATTTGCAGGCAGATTCCTTTTGTTTTGTTTTGTTTTAACATCTTTATTGGAGTATAATTGCTTTACAATCGTGTGTTAGTTTCTGCTTCATAACAAAGTAAATCAGCTATACATATATCCCCATATGTCCTCCCTTTTGCGTCTCCCTCCCACCCTCCGTACCTCACCCCTCTAGGTGGTCACAAAGCACCAAGCTGATCTCTCTGTGCTATGCGGCTGCTTCCCACTAGTTATCTATTTTACATTTGGTAGTATATATAAGTCCATGCCACTCTCTCACTTTGTCACAGCTTACCCTTCCCCCTCCCCGTGTCTTCAAGTCCATTCTCTATGTCTGTGTCTTTATTCCTGTCCTGTCCCTAGGTTCTTCAGAACCTTTTTTTTTTTTTTTTCAGATTCTGTATGTATGTGTTAGCTTTCGGTATTTGTTTTTCTCTTTCTGACTTACTTCACTCTGCATGACAGACTCTAGGTCCATCCACCTCACTACAAATAGCTCAATTTTGTTTCTCTTTATGGCTGAGTAATATTCCATTGTATATATGTGCCACATCTTCTTTATCAATTCATCTGTCGATGGACACTTAGGTTGCTTCCATGTCCTGGCTACTGTAAATAGATGTGTGATGAACATTGTGGTACATGACTCTTTTTGAATTATGGTTTTCTCAGGGTATATGCCCAGTACTGGGATTACTGGGTAGTATGGTAGTGACAGGTGGATTCTTAACCACTGTGCCACCAGGGAAGTCCCAGCTCTTGCTTTTTAATACTCTGAATTGTATGTCAGAGAAAGTGAGTCAGAATAGAAAGGACTCGCTCGCGATCTTAGTTTCCCAGACTAGCACAAGCCATTCTCTCCCTTTTTTGGTGCCAATAATAACAACAACTAACATTTACTGAGCATTTACTATGTGCCAGGAACTGTTCTAAGAGCTTTATGTGTATTATCTATTCAATCCTCACAAATCCATAAATATTAGCTACATTTTATAGATGAGTAAACTAGAACATAAGGAGATTGAATAACTTGGCTCAAATTCTGCCTCCAGGCAAGATGGAGTAACAGGGACGAGACTTTTTTTTTTTTTTTTTTGCGGTACGCGGGCCTCTCACTGTTGTGGCCTCTCCCGTCGCGGAGCACAGGCTCCGGACGCGCAGGCTCAGTGGCCATGGCTCATGGGCCCAGCCGCTCCGCGGCATGTGGGATCCTCCCGGACCGGGGCACAAACCCATGTCCCCTGCATCGGCAGGCGGACTCTCAACCACTGCGCCAACAGGGAAGCCCATGGACAAGACTTATTTATCTAATTACTTAAACAACTAAAAAACTGGGGAGAAATATACAAGAAATAACAGTTTTCAGACATTGGGCAAGAGGCAGCAAAGGACAATGATCCCTGAAAAAGGTCTAAAAACGAGGTAAACTCTATGAGTGCCCAAGCTCACTGCATGGACAGTTTTAAGCTGCAGCTCTGGGAAGGGGAACCCAAGAAAAGCACAGAAATCTCCCTTAGTTGAGACGACAGAGTGGGAAGCTCAAGGAGGCTATGATGGGTAGAATTCACAGGGCAGAATATTGGAGAGGAGAGAGCTACACAGAGAGAAAAGAGGGGCCCCTCACCCCAAGCCTTCACCTGAGAACTGGGTAGTGCAGCTACGTGAGAAAACTATCCAAGGCTGGGAGAAGAATCACCAGAAAAGAAGCAGGTGGAACACTCTTAGAACTCACACAGGGCCAGGAATAGCCTTCTCATGAGCCAGAGTGAAAAAGCCTCACAATACACAGGTCATGAAGTATTCTAAAGGCCACTGCCTCAATAGTGGGGCAAAATTTGCCTAGATAAGACTGCTCTGTCCCACCTAACAAATGTTAAAAGAGAGCCTCAGAAAGATCAAACTATTTCCAAAATAATTTGATAGCAACAAAGCTCCACAACAAAGTTCAAAAATATTCTGTAAATACAGGAGTGCCTAGCATTCAACAAAGTAAAATTCACCATGTCTGACATCCAATCAAAAATTATTAGGCAAGCAAATAAGCAGGAAAATACAATCCAAAATGAGGAGAAGAATAATTCAATAGAAACCAAACCAGAAATGACACAGATAAGTAGACAAGGATATTAAAAGAGTTATTATAACAATGTTCTATATGTTCAAGAAAATAGAGGAAAACATGGTCATGTTAAGTAGAGACCTGGAAGATATATTTTTAAAGATATGTATCAGAGGTATAGAGATAAGACCATAATGTTTCAAACTTAAAAATGCAGAGAGTGTGACTAACATCAAATTAGAAATTAAAGAACAGATTAGTAAATTTGAAGATATACCAACTGAAATAACTAAAAATGAAACAGTGTTTCAACAGAACATAAGTGAGCTGTGTACAACTTCAAGCAGCCTAATGTATGTGTAATGGGAATCTCTAAAGGAGAAGAGAAAGAGGAAAGGGCAGGGAAAACATCTCCTTATTTAAGGAAATAAGAACTAAAATACGTCCAGGTTTAATAAAAACCATTATTTTTAAAATAAAAACTATTTAATAAAAACTACAAGGCACATCATAATCAATGTTCTTAAGCACATTAATAAAGAAAAAAAATCTTATAAGCATCCAGAGAAAATAAAGATTTTATACAAGAACAAAGCTAAGAATGACAGTGGACTTCTCACTGGAAATCGTAAAGGAGAGACAAGTGAAGCAACATCTTTACATCTATGAAAGAAATCTCTAGACTTAGTAAAAATATCTTTCAAATAGCATAGCAAAAAACAAACATTTTCAGACATATAAAAGCTGAAATGGAAAACAGTATGGTGGTTCCTCAAAAAATTAAAAATAGAATTACCATAGCATCTAGCAATTCCACTTCTAGGTATATACCCAAAAAAACTGAAAGCAGGGATTCAAATAGATATTTGTACATCAGTGTTCATAGCAGCATTATTCACAATAGCCAAAAGGTATAAACAACCCAGTTTCTACCAAGAGATGAACAGATAAACAAAATATGATATATACAAACAATGGAATATTATTTGCCTTAAAAAGAAACTCTGATACACAAATACACAGGTTCATGCTACAACAAAAGATAAACCTTGAGGACATTCTGCTAAGTGAAATAAACCTGTCACAAAAAGATAAATATAGTATGATTCTACTTATATGAGGTACCTAGAGTAGTCAAATTATAGAGACAGAAAGTAGGATAGTAGTTGGCAAAGAATGGGGGGGAAGCAGGAATGAAGAGTTGTTTAATGGCTATAGAGTTTCAGTTTTTGCAAGATGAAAAGAGTGCTGGTGATTGGTTGCATGACAATGAATGCACTTAACACTACAGAACTGTACAGTTAAAAATGGTTAAGATGGTAAATTTTATGTTTTGTGTATTTTTACCACAATAAAAAATAAATAAAAAGTTTTTTTAAGCTGAAAGAATTCATCAGCAGCTGACTTGCACTACCCAAAAAAAAAAAAAAAAAAAAAGCTAAAGGAAAGACTGATAAAGACAAGGAAGACAAGTCACATATCAGAGGCCACTTAACGGAGATACGACAGTTAAGTGCAATGTGGGATCCTGGATAATATCCTAGAGCAGAACTAGGGCATTAGGGAAAAACTGGTAAAATCTGTATGGGCTATAGTTTAGTTAATAGTATTGTACCTATGTTAATTTATTAGTTTTGATAATTATGCTATGCTTATTCAAAATGTTAACATTAAAGAAAGCTATGGGAAGGGTATATATAGGAACTCTCTCTTCTGTTTTTGCAACTTTTCTGTAAGTCTAAAATTATTTTAAAATTAAAAAATTTTTAAAAAGAAGAAGAAAGCATGCTTAGCATACCACCTTCAACAAGAGTTAAAAGTTCCCCTGTTAATATAAGTGAATAAAGTCCAAAGTGAGCACATTTTAGATCAACTTAGAGGAGAGAGAGGCAATTTTGTTTTGTCTGTTTATTTTTAAACAGGAGTATAGGGGAGAACAAGGTCAACAAACACTGTTGGAACAGCATAAAAATCATGGTCTATATATAACAATAAAAAATGCCTCCTTACCAAAGTTGTGATACCTGTGACAGTAAAACAAATTCCAAAATTAACCCAACAAATGTGGGGATCTAGGTTCATAAGAAATGTAGGAGGAGTCAAGAGAAAGGAAGAGGCTTTTAGGATTGGTTTGCATAATTCTGTGTGCTGTATGAAATCCAATCACTTATAATCAATCCCTTATGCTAAAGAATAATAATTTATTGGTTAAATTTCCATAAGAAGACAGATGTTTTCCCCCTACTGTGCCTGTCCATGAGATCCACGTATCAATTCTCAACCTTCTTACCCACTTCAATCTGGAGAGGCAGTTTTATGGAGTAGAAACAGCATGAAACTGAAACTAGTATTTATTGATCAGCTACTCTGTACCAGGTACTGTTCTAAATACTTTACACATGGATTATCTGATAATCCATTTAATCCTCACAACAAGCCTGAGAAAAATGTACTATTATCCCCATTTTTACAAATGAGTGCTCCAGCCCTGGCTTTTCTACTATGTCACTGGGAAAGTTTACCTTGAATCACAACGTCTCTGGGCCCTCAGAGATCAACACCTGTTAAATGTCGCTGCTAGCATTTGTTTCATGCCTGCCTTACCTCTCCTACTCTGAAGTCCTACAAGGTGAGACAGTATTCACCTTGGTATTAGGCATATACGTGCACAAGATTTGCAGTTGCTGAAAGAAAGAATGTTAGGTGAGAAGACTGAACTAACTAGAAAAATGAACCACTAGAGTTTCCTACAGCTCTGCCATCACATTCTTCAAAGAAAAAGCATCAGAGGAAGGAACAGACTAGGGATGAGGAATTTGGGATCTGGTCCCAACTCCACCACTGACTGGCTATGTGGTCTTAGGCAACTCACAAACCTCTCTCTATCTAAGATTCCAAACCAATGCAATAGAAACTATAATATTTGACCTTTCTGATTCAGCATATTGCTATGAGGAATGAATGAGCCTACCTTAGAGGTTTACTGTAAACCTAAAAGAGATAAAATATGTAAAGCTCCTGGTACAAGATCAGTGCCCAATGATATCAGTTCCCTCCCTTCCAACACAAGGATTCAAGGATGGAGCTGCCTTATTAGTAGATGGTGCCTTCCTGTCTGCTGCATTTTAGTAACCTGGCATTTTCACTCTGATGATATTTTCTTGTGGTGTCCTACAAATGTTGGTATAGAGTGTGATTCATCATGTAAACTAAAATCACTGCTTGCTAGTAAATGCAAACTGCAAATTACAGAGAGAACAGAGGTTTAAAAATGTACTTAAAAATAATAAAAACTCAAGTGAAGTCACTTAATCCAATATTTTATTGGAAATTGGACCACCTCCAATTCTCTTAAGGGTACCACAGTTTGGTAACAGATGTTAATACTGTTCTTCTGCCAAAGAAAACTGCAAGATTTAAGGACTACTTTTCCCTTTAAAAAATTATATTTATATTTCAAAACATATACCTCTCTGATACCTTAACAGATTAGATTAAAAACTAAGTATCCCTTCGATCTCCATGCTACTCTAAGATATATTTGATGTGTACTGGCAGGAGGCACTGGAAGAGAAAGGGTCTATTTGTTATTTGGCTAAAGAATAAAATGGACACCAGTAGATAGCCAGCCTGACATTCAGATTTACAGCCAAAAGGTAAGCATTGTAGAAGCAGCCCAGACCCAAGAAGAACTTAATTATTCTATTGTAACTAGCAACATGAGCCTTATTAAGGGATGGGCACAGTAGTCATGAAGCAACGTGATTGCTGGTACGATCCAAGCTATCAAAAGGAATAAAGTAAACCATCATCCAAATCAACCAAATGTCAGATTAAAGTAAATTCTCTGCAATTTCCCTCAAGATACAAATATGAATATCCTAATCCACAGTATCAGAGCAGCAATTATGACAACTACACCAAGGCATTTTATTACTCTCTACTAGACTTGGCAAGAGCTCTGAGCTGCTTTCATCATCAGTTGAGCATTCCCTGAACCCCAAGGCTGTTTCTGACACAAATGATGCGCAGCAAATGATATTCACCTTGTGTCATCTTCAAAGTATAGATAACAGAGTAGATTTGATTCTTTGACAGGATTATCTATGGACCTGACCTTTGGTAACTATTCCTAAGTTCATCAGCTATCCAACACAAGTAAATGAGCAAATGAACAGGAGAGCTAGAATAAATGACATTAGACCAAACCCATATCACTGTGCAAATACCTCCAACTTAAAGTCTTAATTCCTTAATCAAAGTAATATGAGAATTAAATAACACCAAATAGATATACAAGTGGCTATAGCAAATGGCTACATTAATATCAGATAAAGCAGACTTCAAAACAAAGAGATAAAGAGTACATTTCATAATTACAAAAGGGCAAATTCATCAGAAAGACATTACTGTATCATCATAAATGTGTATGCACCTAATTAACAGAACTTCAAAACACAGGAAACTATCTATTCTTTCTGTCACTAGTTCATCTTCCACTTTCTTGAATCCTCTCCACAAAAACTTCTCTAAGCAAGATCAGTGATCTCCATGCTGTCAAATCCATTGATCAATTCTCATTTTATCTTACTTAACCTACCACTTCCTCACCCTTGAAACATTTTTCTGTTTTGGACTTAAGGGCTCCATTCTCTCTCCATTCTTCTAAAATCTACCATCTTTCCAGTTAGGAAATGCATTAGACAAGAGACTGGATGCAGAAAGAGCAGTTGTAATCATTCATCCATTGGCCATTTCTTCGTGGTTTCCTTTCCTGGTTTCTGACTCTATCTTCTTTTCTAAATATTCTAGTCCCTAATATGTACTTGGTTTTGACTCCTTCTCTATTATGTCTATTGCTTTACTTATGCACTTTCTTTGATGAAAATGACATTGTTGAGTTTGAGACACTTTCCTTTGCCCACATTGGTGATGTGTTTATCCTAAACTGTTCACATCCCCTTACCTACCTCCATTTACAGTTTGTGATTTTAGGGTAACTGACCATAGTTAAAACCTACAACTCTCAAATTTATAGCTGTACTGAATTCCAAACGTGTACTCAAATCTCCACTTAGATGTCTAATAGGAGTCAAAAACTGAAATCTTAATTCCAACCTCCCTTCCCCTCAAACCTCCTTTATCTATATTCTTCCCCTTTCTCAATAAATGGCTCTGGCCAAAAAACTTGGCTCCATTCTTTCTCTCATACCCCTGATCCAATCCTTCAGGAAGTCCAGTTAGTTCTACTTTCAAAACAGATCCAGAACCTGACCACTACGTACCACTCTACCACTACCACCTTGGGCCAAGCCTCCCAATTGGTCTCATGGCCCTTAAGCCCACATAGCCTATTCTCCACATAGCAACTAGGATAACCCTTTTGAGCATTAGTCTGAACATGTCATTACTTTGCTCAAAACCCTCTGATTTCCTCTGATTAGAATAAAATCCTGACTCCTTACCATGGCCTTCAAATCTTACATGATCTGCCCTCCCCTCAACAACCTCTTTGACCTCATCTTCTACCATTATGCTATTCATTCTCTCCAGCCAAATTGTTCTCCTTCCTATTGTGTGAGTACAGCAAGCACACTTCCTACTGTGGGTCTTTACCCTTGATGGTCCCCCTGCTTGGACTACTCTTTTTTTATTCCCTGAAACCACATGGCTTTTCCCCTTACTTCTTCCAAGTCTTTGCTCATACATCACTTCTTAAGAAATGCCTTTCTATTCCACTCAAGATAAAACTGCATCCCATCCCAATGTATTTATGCATTGTTTCCCTTTAGAATATAAACTCTGTGAAAGCAGGGCCTTTGTTTTGTTCAGTGCTGAATCCCCACTGCCTAAAGCAGTATCAGGCATATGGTAGATGTGCATTAAATATTTGGTGACCATATGAATATATTCTCTCAGTTAAATGGGTATCTTCAATACTTTCTCTCCCTTATTACCCTCATCCCATTAGTCTCTAAGTTCTTTCAAATCTGTGTCCATTACACTTCTTCACATCCCTCCATTTCCATTACCAATGCTAGTTCAGCCCCCTTCATCTATCTTCTGCAACAGGCTTACCAGTGCTCTTTCTCATCCAATCTCTTGTCTAATGCACTTCATAAGTGGAAAGATTACGGACTTTAAAAATTAGACAGGTATAGACTTTCCTTGAGCAGTCAATTACCAGCTATGTGACCTTGAACAAAACATTGGGAATTTTCAGGGTTTCAGTTTGCTTATTTGTAAATGGAGATAATAAAACCTACTTTAAAAAAATTTTACAGACTTTATTTTTTTAAACAATGTTAGGTTCACACCAAGATTGAGCAGAAGGTACAGAGAGTTCCCACATACTCCCTCCATACATAATACCTACTTTTCAGAACTATTATGAGGAGTGAATAAAACAAGAATATAAAGCATGCAGTGTTAGTAGCAATGTACATAGCAGGCACTCAACTATTATGAGGGTTTTTTTTCCTTTCCAAACTCTGATCATGTATTCCCTGGCTCAAAACTTTAACTGGCTTACCACTATATACAGATAAATCAAATTCTTCAGTCTGGTATCCAAAGACTTCCACAACTTGGCTCCAACCTAGTTTTCCAGCTTTATCTTTTGCTAAACACCACCATCCACTAGCCCCCCACGCAAATTTTACTCCACCCACAACTCTACTCGCTACTTCTGATCACATTCAGCATTTTCCTACATCTGTTCTTTGCCCCATCTCTGCCAAAAATACTTTTTTCTCCTCCAGTATGTCTGCCAAAACCTGAGATCCTTCTAAGCTCAGCTCAAATCCCATTTTTTATAAGAAGACATCCACAGTTTTACCAGTTGGCATTTATTTCTCTTTCTCCTATACTTTCATGTTATTTTGTTTATGCCTCTTTTCCTACTCTCTCTTGATGAGCAGGGAACACATTTTATTCAGCAATTAGCACAGTGCTGTGCAATACTTGGCATTCAGAAAAACTCTGTTGAATTCAACTGAACATATTGACTACAAAATCACAAGTTACTCAACATTAGAGGAGAAAACTAAAGATCCATCCCTAGAATATTTATCTTTGAATGAGTACTGAGTGAGGTATAAGTATTCTTTCTGTACTATGACTCCATGAAGTATTCTACTTTGAGAACTTTTTTTTTAAATGCCTTGGAGTAAAAAGGAAGAAGGGAAGAAGTACGAGGAAGGAGAACACTAAATATCTAAGAGCTATAGAATCTCAAGAATTGTATAACTCCTCAGTAGCATTAAGTTAAATGCTTTTATTTAGCTTCAGCCAGAAAGTTAGTTAGAATAAGAAACTAAAATCAATTTGTCATAAACTGTCCCTGACCATCTCTCTCTGAAGAGCTCTTTTCCCATCTCTAGGTTCCTAGAGCAATTATATTCACATTAATCATCTGATAATCATATCCTGCATTTTGTTACTATTGCAGAATTTCCTTGAGCCATTTTTAAATCTTTCATCATTTAACTTTATTTCTCATATTCTCAACTAGATGATCAATTCTATGGAGGTAAAGTTCATATCTTGCACTTTTACAGTCTGTTCTGCTACAACACATTTCCACAACACCACTTAGCTCATGTCAATAAAGCATGGAAGTTGTATTGGTTCATATGTGATTTTTTTCTTAGGCAAGAAGAGCTGGAATAGTTCAATAGAATTATAACCTTCAGAAGGAAAAGTAAAATGGCTTCAGAGAGTCTGCTACACAGACAAGGCCCTTTGCTCTACTTAAGGAAAATGAAAAGTGAATGCCTGTATACAGGCTAAGAGAGGCATAATTTCTTGTTCTTACTTCCTTCTGTGCTCCTTAATGGCAACCCCATTGGCTCAGGGCTCCACTTTGAAATGCATTATCTCACATTTCTGGAAGTCAGCATTTTTTTAGTGCATTTTTAATATCTATGGCAACTTCCACTCATGCTGAGCTACCTGCCTGGGCTGTCCAAGCTACTGTTTTTTTGGTTCCATGGTTCAAAGTTGCATACATTTTGAATAGTCCACATCTAGCCCTATTTTTCTCATAATCCCTATTATTTTTATATATATACACAAACACATTGCATATATATCATGTTATAGTAAAATGCATGATTATCCCAAGTCATTAGCACATTACCTTGAATATAACACTTAAAGGTTATTGCATTTAATTCTGAAAACAACTAGTAAAAACACTGTATTTTGCCATTGTTCACATGATCTTAAATCTAAAATCCATTTTCTGTGATTCCTAAGCCCCCAGTCCCAACAAGGAGTCCTTCCCTGCTAAGGTATCTATTCATCACACAAAAATCACTACTGAAATTAAACCACTTCTGTTAATATAAGATTCAACTTATTGTTATAAAAAGATCTAACCTGTAACACCATCAGTATGACTCTCAAACCCCAATAAGCAATGTGACCTCTCTGCTTGGTGATGCTAAACTTCTGGACACAATGAATGGAAAAGCGGAGGCAAACAGGCTCAGTTTTCTATTCACTTTCACAGCTGCTTGGGCTACTGTCCAATCTCCATAATGAGGGTGGTCTCTTGCTTTGTTTTTATGAAACCGATAGCATGTAGAACACACAGCATTTCAATAGTGAAGCCTTCAGGATATTATATTGTCCCCAGTTGCTTGATATTTTGTCTCTCTCCTCCTCAGAATAGTCAGAAACACATTGGAGCTGTAATAGTAACTATGACTCCTACTGAACCAGCTTAAATGATCTACTTATTGTCAACAAGATGAATAATCAACATATCATTTTAAGTGAAAGCCTCCACACTTTGATCTTTAAGACTTGAGCTTCAATTAAAAAACTTGGAGATCAGAAGTATATTGTACTATATCGCCAATCAGGCCTGAGGACGCTCCTTTAACCCAATTTAGACATGTGCACATATATCTGCATATCTTCAAGGATACGTGATTTTTTTTTAACACACACAAATATCTGCCATACATAATTCAGAGAGAGGAAATCAATCTTCCCTCCTTCCTTCCTTCCTTCCTTCCTTCACTCCTTTCCTTTTTCTTCTTGAGGGAGGCGGGTGTGGTGCCAGAAAACATTTTCCTTTATAAAACAGCAACAATCCCAATGTTCACTGTTATTGTGTATTTATATAAACCCTGTGTAAACAACCCCCATGTCCTTGTAGGGTTATTTCATCCCTGACATATGCTGCTCAACCAAATTATTTACATTACAAAATATATTCAAACAAAAGCAACATTTTTAAACACCATGCAACCATGCACCATGGATATGAACTGTGGCTTATCTTTCATCAAAGCAGGCAAAATCAGGAAAGGCACTAATAAATTTCATATTTCTCAGAATCTGAAAAATATTCACAACTATGGCTAATACAGACAAACAAGAAACCACTTTCAAGTTACGCTTTTAGGCCCTAAATCCTGGAATTCTAAAATATCAACTTGAAGGTACTTTAAAGATCAGATATTCCAACCACTTCATTTTCACGAGAAAATTAAATCTCATAGCGAGGAAGTGACCAGTATAAAGTCACAACGCTAGAATCCCAGGTCCACTGATTCTTGAGTGCCATAATGCCTCTTCTCACAGAAAACAATGATTTTAAAACAGATTTTGAAATAAATTGAAGCACTGGTAAAATATTATTGATAGAAACCTTTGGCAAGCTTCTGAAATATATACGCTAATTCAGCTAATGTACTTGGTTAACTCTCTATTTTCTTCTTATAAATTGTTCCATATCTGTTAACACCAATATGACATTCCCCTGCAACTCCAAACAATTTTGGCAGCCTTTTCCATCTATTGGGATGTGCTCAGAAAATATATGCTACATTAAATATTTATTGAAGTAGAATCACTAGTGAGGCAAATTCATTGGGAAAACAACAAATTAATAGTAACACTTAGTAAGCACTTAAGTGCCAGGCACTATAATAAGTGCTTTACATTTATTACCTAATTTAAGCCTTACCAGCCCTAGGAGGTGGGCATTACTAATATCACCATTTTATAGATGAAGAAACTGAAGCACAGAGATAAAATAGCCAGGATTGATTATCAACTAGTAAACTGCAGAACAGATGTTCTAGCTTCTGAGCCCATGCTCTTAACTACTATGCTTACAGGGCCTCTCTAAAAGGAAATCATACATTTCAAAAGAAAACACATTTTTTTTTGATTAGCTGAAAGTTGAAAGTTGTATTATTTCATAGAATGATAAAATTTCTTTCACTTTAAACACAAAGAAACTGATACTCAGAGAGGTTAAGTGATTTGTCTAAGGTCACACAGCTGTTTGGTGGTAGAACCTATTTGTCATTACAGTCTAATATTATTCCTCATTGCCCTCCTATGCTAATACACAAGCTAGAGAATGTACTATTTAAAGTAGCAATACTAGGTATCAGATAAATAGTCTAAAAGGAAAACCTGACTTTGGGGAAGTAGAATTTCTAAAGAGCTACACATCAAAGAAAAAGTATGTGTGTAATTTGGTGATTACATGTTCCACAAACAGGCAGAAGAGATTTCAGTAGTTCAAAGAAAGCCAAAGGTTACATTCTCCCTTAGAAAATAAGAGATATTTTGCTAGTATTGATTGTCCCTAACTGAACATGGCCCAAACTGAGGCCCGACAGTAAAAGCAGTCCACTGTCTGGCTGCTCCCACTTGGCCACGTAGCTCAACTTCTAGGGCTGTAATTCTGAGTTATCAGTTTGAGGATGCAAGTGTTAAACAAAGCCTACAGCAGCCGCCCAGATCATTTCCTCCTCCCCCCTTTTTTAATGAAGCCACAAATTCAGTGGAGTCTGGAGATTTAAATTCTAATCATTTTCCCTTTGCCCTTTAACATCAGTGCTCCCAAGGGAAACTTTACTTCCAAGCATTACTATTCTAGGCCCCTGAATCAATAACCCACAGCTCTAAAAGGCAAGAATGCCAAGTAAATGCTGTTCTCTCTATCCCTCCCCATCCCAATTAAAGAAAATGAAATCTATAAGGCTGTGGAAGAGCCTCCAACAGACATACTATCATAATAAAAACCACTTAGAACATCTCAAACCAGACTAAAAATGCTGCATTCTACTTGTACACAGCAGCCATGAGATAATCCAGCAGACTATATTTAGGAAGAATGCTTCTCAAAAGAGAGCACCTAAATCTGATTGCCTTTTTGTCCCTGCTCCCCATCCATACCCACCAGAAGCACCAAACACTCACCTTGTTCCTGTACACAGGATGAGATCTACCAGTACGCAGCTGGGTCTCTGCATTATTGATACCACTTTGCACAAAGGATATTGGCTGTGCAGCAAACCAATCCAATATTAAGAATAAAAATAATTTTAAATTTCAGTTTAATGAATATTTATTGACTATCTTTAATATCCCAAACATTGAGTTATATGCTGGGAACAAAGTAAAGGAAAAATATCCAGTCCCTGGTTCCAATAATTTTACTGTCTAGTAAGGCAAAGAGACAAGTGAGCAAACAAAAATCTAACCAAAAAAAAAATCCCTTACAGTTCTATAACCCTTCATAACTTTACAAAAGTTTGTATAAAACTTTTGCATCCTTTATAGCTCACTGATCTCTACAACAGTCCTGAGGTACGTAAGACTGTCCTAACTACTCCTCTTAACAGATGAAAGCACAAATTCAGAGTACAAAATTGCTATGAATAAAAGGCAAGAGTAATAACGCACCACAAAGCTAGTGCCAAAGAAAATATATTTAATGAAACCACAAATACTGTTGCATCATGATTATATGAGAGAGCCCAGTCTGGCAAGGTGAACAGCTCCAACAGCAAAACAGCACTGAAAGAGTGATGACGTAAGTAGTATACCAACCAAGGATGCTTTTACAGGTGCCAGGACCACGTGGTACTCTAATTCTAACTCTACTGAACTGCTACTGATTTGTTTAGTGCTGTTTTGAGATTTTATTCCCTTCAATTATATCACAAAGTGCCATTTAAAAATATGCCACAAATATATAAATTTTTTTAAAATGTTGCACAAATTAAAAAAGCTGAGGAACATTGACCGAAGAGCACAGAGGGGATAAGTGGTGGTATAAAATCAAGTTTTTGATCTCTCATTCAGTGCTCTTTTCACTATTCTCAGACAGTACCAAGGAAGTCCAGGTCACACGAATTTCCCCTTGGAAAAGACTCCTTTAATAATCCAGAAGGCTTTCAGTCCAGGATCCCTGCATACATCCCAAGTCTCAGCCTCACAATTCATCCCTAGGATCCCACACATCCTCAGAATTTGCAAACCAGGCCTTAACATCTTTTTTTAAATTGCAGTACAGTTGATTTACAATGTTGTGTTAATTTCTGCTGTACAGCAAAGTGACTCAGTTATACATATATACATGCTTTTTTATATTCTTTTCCATTATGGTTTATCCCAGGAGATTGGATATAGTTCCCTGTGCTATACAGTAGGAGCTTGCTGTTTATCTACTCTAAATGTAATAGTTTGCATCTACCAACCCCTAACTTCCAGTCCATCCCTCCCCATCTCCCCTTCCCCCCTGGCAACCACCAGTCTGTTCTCTATGTCTGTGAGTCTGTTTCTGTTTTGTAGATAGGTTCATTTTTAGATGCCATATTTTAGATTCCAAATATAAGTGATCTCATATGGTATTTGTTCTTCTCTGACTTGTTTCACTTAGTATGATAATCTCTAGTTGCATCCATGTTGCTGCAAATGGCATTATTTCATTCTTTCTTATGGCTGAGTAGTATTCCACTGTATATACGTACCACATCTTTATCCATTCAACTGTCGATGGACATTAAGGTTGTTTCCCTGTCTTGGCTATTGTGAATAGTGTTGCTATGAACATAGGGATGCATGTAACATTTTTAATTATCGGTTTGTCCAGATATATCAGGCCTTAACATCTCAAAGGCACCTAGACCAGACTGGACACCCTGAGAGCCCAGTTTAGACCCAGCTGCCCCAAGACTAAATGGGTCCAGAAACATGGGTATTGTCAGGTGCAGTGTAAACCTTGTCAGGCCAGAACAATAGCCCCCAACCCATTCCAAACCAAAGAGGATCTGGTAAGTACCTAAAATGGTCACCCTGAGGACTGTGGAGTTCAGTGGTTACACTGGCCCCACATGAGTGCTCAGAAGAGATGGTGAGAGGGGGTGAAGAGAGAGAAAATATGGGGGAGGGGGAAGGGAAATGTGGGAACAAGAACTTTAAGTGTGGGATGGACGTTACAGATGTGCTCCCCCTTCAGTCAGCCTCTCATAGTGTGAACCCTTGGCCACGCTGAGGGTGGTTCTAGTGTGTAGAGCATTACTTTTCCCTAAACATCATGGCCCATAAACGCAAGCTAGGTTGGGGCTCAACCAAAGAAATGTTGCTTTGTTCTAACACTGGAGGAAAAATCTGCTGTATTAAACTTACTAATTTCTAACATGGAATTTTTAAAGAGATTTTTCAAGGTAATTTTGATTATCCCATTTTTTACTTTAGGCACTGACCTTGGAACCTACTGCCCAAGTAAGGTGTAGGTAGGTAGCTTCATAATATTTTTCTCAGGGCAAACATGACTTCCCTACCCCTGCATATCTCCAGCTTTTTGCCATTATTCCTTCTTCTAATTTCCAGTTTATTATTTCTATATCCTTCTTCCTACTCCAACCTAGAAAAATAGGACTGCAATAACTGGTTCAAGTAGAATGTGATGCTTTTAAGCTTAAATATGGACTAAAGAAACCAAAACAGTTTTTATTATTTCTAACTTTAGTGATTTGGCAATGAAAATTCATTGCATTGCTGATGATCCTAATATATGATGCACTTCAACTCTACCAGACTTTTTCATTTTCCAGCCAACTGTCTCCTGTCAGTCTTTGTTTGAAATTTCTTAACTCCTGGGGATTTCTGCCAAACTCTTAACACCATGAACTCTGCATTATCTCTGTAAAATTTAAATCCCAGGCTGGCTTCCCCAGCCACCCAGCTCATTTCTGAGCCCTTTCCACTACAATCTGTGTACAATCTGAGAATAGAAACTAATTTTATTATCACTGTGAAACATAATGAGGAAGGTAAATTTCTCATAATCGCACAAGTTGATGAATTTATCTTAATACTATCAGTTAAAAGATAAGTTTGTTATTCTGATGTTTTGTATTATCAAAGACACTAGATTTAAGCCTTCAAGGCACCCAGTCCCTTGTCTTGCCTTGCCTGGGCCCACACCAATAGTCATCCTCATCCACTACCAAAAGGAGACGCTACAATATATTCCTCTTCAATAGCCACTTTTGAAGACAACCTTCTATTATAACAGTAGAAGCACATGCATTGCAGAAATTAGAAAATAAAGATGAGCAAAAATTTTCTAAATAAACATTTCACATTTCCATCATTCAGAGATCAGCCCTTTTAACATCTTGAGCTAAACCCTGTTAGGTCTTTCCCCTTGCCCCATATACACATATTCATATATGTTTTCACCAAAATAACATTATATTCTACGCATTCTTCTGCATCCTGCTTTTTAAAGCCTTTGCCTCTCCATTTCAATAAGTTTTCATCTTATCTAATATCCAAACCAAATTCAAATATCCCAGATGACTCCAGCTGGTTTGTCTCAATTAGTATCAAATCTAGAATCATCATCAACAAATTTTTACTCTAAGCTATCTCTTCCAAGTCTGGTATGACCTGCCTTCTTCCCTTTGCAAATCTGCACAGCTCAAGTCCTTCTGTTCAATATCTCAAAACGTGCTCCTCCTCTAAGCCCCATTACATGTATAGTTGTATATAGTAGCAGTAGTAGCAGCAGCATCAGTAGAAACAATACCACCACCTTTCACCTGGAAACATTTCCTTATCACACACATAAAAAGCTTAATGCAAAGCAAAATCTTTGAGTTAGTAAGCAGCTCATCCTCAACCTGGAAAAAACAGAACCTTCAAGTTAGAGACCATATTACCCAGACTGATCAAGAAGATCTAAATGAATTTGTGACTTAATACATAAATATTGGCTAAAATACTTAGGACAGACCAGATGGTAACAGCAGTAGTGCCAACTCCTCAGGCCACTTATTAATATATTTCTAGTATTACTCTTTCAGCCTTCAATATTCTAAACAAGTATGTGTACGTAAGAAATCCAACAAGATCCAATTTAGTTTCTTCAACTCTTAGACTCTGAAACATTTTTAAAAATACACATACTCATCAAACATTGAAAAGGCATAAGTTTTATTCTTATTTCAAATTAATGTTTCAGCTTCTTTAATTCTCATTTATATTTGGGTTGAGAAAGAAGATAGGAGTAGTAAGGGCAGGAAAAAGGGGGGATCAGGGAGGTATGATAAGAAGATAACACAGGATACTTGACAGTCTAAAAATGAAGCAGAAAGAAACATTGCTAGAGGGCCATAAACAAAGGGAAACAAAGGGAAAATTCAAAGGCATATTATAGCCAGTCAGGGAACCAATGAGAGAGAAGCAAATATACAATGGCTGAACTGGCCTTTCCATTACAGGTATCTCCTTAGATTAACAGTAACAGGGTTACTGCTCACTAAGTGATTATCCAAGACCAAAATAAAAATAAAAACCAAAGCTTTTAAATGTGCTTAAAAGAAATTCAGAGAAGTCAGATTCAGAAATACATGGGTACTCCTCATTCATTCCCAACTGTTTGTTGAAAGCATTATGCTGAGCAATAAGCATGCACATGTCACACACCCCTAATGTCAAGATAATTATTCCCAAATTAATGTTGTCTCTATACCAGCATATCAATAGGATTTTTAAATCATAAAATGTACTTAAGAGGAAGAAGAACAAGAAAAGGAGTGGGGAGGGGGGAGAGAGTGGAGGGAGGGGGAGAAGGAAGAGGAGCAAAAGGAAGAACAGGAAGAAGAGGATGACAAACCACCACCGACAACAACTTATCACTTTACCCAGCTCAAATAATATTCTCAACGGGCTAAAGTCTCCTAATGAAGATCAAAGTCATCCATTATCAAATTAAACCATTAGACTCACAGCATAACATAGACATAATCAACTAATTTAGAGATCCATGCCAAACCTAAATATCAACTTGATGGAGAAGATCTGTGCATTTAACTCACAGCTGCTATGTTTCAGACACAGGATTTTTTAATTGACCTTTTTTTTTTTTTAGATAAAAGCCAGGATCTCCCACCCATCTGCTTACTGGTTAAGTTCCCCTACCCTTAGTCCAAATTTAAAGTCTAATTTCAGTACTAATTACACTTATATATGGGTTCCCAAAGAGTACATCTATCTATAAATGCTGGTACACTGGAGACTGAAGTCTTCTAACTCTTGAAATGGTAAGAACAGCAAACACAATACCACCACTTTATGCAAGCTTGTCAGAGGGAGCACTGGCATGGTTGGCTTAGGGGAACATCTGTTTCCAGTGGCAGCAGTAGACGGATGAAGGAGAAAAATAAGTTCCTGGTGTCTGCATTGAATAATGCCTAAGGCAGTGACAGGACACACAGGGCTCACAAGCATTGTCTTTTTTTTTTTTTTTTTGGCTGCATTGGGTCTTTGTGGCTGTGCTCAGGCCTTCTCTAGTTGTGGCGAGTGGGGGCTACTCTTCGTTGCAGTGTGCAGGCCTCTCATTGTGGTGGCTTCTCTTGTTACAGAGCATGGGCTCTAGGCGTGCGGGCTTCAGTAGTTGTGGCACACAGGCTCAGTAGTTGTGGCTCGCAGGCTCTAGAGCGCAGGCTCAGTCCTTGTGGCGCTCGGGCTTAGCTACTTTGCAGCATGTGGGATCTTCCCAGACCAGGGATTGAACCTGTGTCCCCTGCATTGGCAGGCAGATTCCTAACCACTGCTCCACCAGGGAAGCCCCACATTGTCATATTTAAAGCATAGAAAATCAGTTCCTTAAAAATCCTGTGGTGGCACATGCAAAACTAAGAGCTGTTAATACTTTCCTTTACCTGAAATTACCACAGAATGTTAGTTACGTAACTCACTCTCTAATTCATTCTGATCATCACATGTTGTTAGCTTGTGATCTTTGAAAACATGTTGAAAGCTCTGCTTTCTGGGCTTCAGTGCCTTAGAAGTTTTGGCACTACTTCTTCATAGGCCTGTCTGTAATTTTTTTTTTCATCTTAAAGCACACAACTACAGGAATTGTGCACCACACCTGTGTCAGACAGATCCGGATTCAAATCCCAGATCACTACTTACTAATTTCGTGGTCGTCAGCAAGTTACTGACCCAGTTTTAGACTCAGTCTCCTTCCCTGTAAAACAGTCATTCTAAAACCCTCCTGCAGTATTGCTAGGATGTGAAGGAGGCAATGATGTCAGCACAGTGCCGAACTCACAGGAGGCGCGAAGTAAATCGTAGCTATTATTAGCATTAGCATTGACAACTTTTCTCCTGTTTGTCTATGCCTCTGCTTTACCTCCATCTGCGAAACTGGAAAAGAATTTCAAAAGTTTTATCTCCATCATGCTCTTACAACCAAGATTTTCAGATTTTCTTTTTATTTTAAGTCTAATTATTCTGTGGTCACAGACTAGTAAGAGTCTATATAATCTATACAATCTCCCAGTCTCCAGAAGGCAATTTAACCTATGGAAGTAGTCAACCTCAAACGTTACAGATATTGTGCTTTTATATCTTTTAACTGTACATCAATCTGTTCATTAAGTAAACCAAGAGACATACACAGAAGTTTACCAACAGGCTCTTGACAAACTTATGGAACCCAACACGGAATACAATCACTGCTCTTTGCTACCGGCAGTCACCTATTGCTACTGGGATTAGATCCCCAACATGACTACTACTAGGCTGACACATGGAAGAAAACTGGCCCAAAACATTTTGTTTTAGCCACAGGCTATTAGGTTATGAACAAAGCTGTTACCTCCCTATAATATTAGAGATACTAAGGTCCAAAAGGGGACATGGAAGTGAATGGGCAGATGGATTCCACAATTCAACTCATTAAGTGGACAACTGCCCTGATCCCTGTTAAATATGACTCGGGGTCTAAAGTCGAAGCCTAGCTAACATTTGTTCATTTACCTCCTGTTTTAGGCCCTTTGTACAGATACTATCCCAAGTCAGCAAGCTCCATGAAGGCCCATTTTGCCTTTCCTCCAGCTACCATACCCAAGTGCTTCAGGAGAAGCATTAAATCAAAGCCAATCAAAGCTGTCTCTTGACTCTAAATAGCATCCTATCTCACAAAGGCCCCATTTCTTCTGCTTCACATATAACAAGGTTGTGAGAGGCTATAGGAGAGCCTTAGACAGGTTTTGCTTGGCTTCTTGCCATCAGAGGTAAACAGCTTTGTGTGGTTCAAAAGACTGACGGGTCCCATTTTGTCATGAAAACCATCTCTGCAGCCATTCACACTGTAAGTCTGAGGCGGTCCGCCAGAGCTGGGGAGATAGACAAATTTTCTTAAGTAAAGAATCATCTGCCCCAAAACCTGAAGTAATAAGCTTCCATCTTCATGTGACTGTGCCTTGATTTTTGATCTCTTTGTTTCTACAATGACAGGCTCCAGAAGCAAAGGACACAAAACCACTAACAAAAAGACATTCTGAATATTGATAAGATGGGGAAAAAAAGTGAATATATGCTTTGTTTTAAGACATACGCACAAAAAGGAATGATGTTGGCAGATGTGAACCACTGTTCTCCTACACACACTTATCCTCTCCAAGGCACTGGCCTGCCTGTCAGCCCGTCCTGTATCTCCTCTGCTGCTTCTCACTCACAGCCTGCATGCCAGCACCCAACCTCCAGGTTCCTCCCTCTCTCCAGTCATTCTATCACCTCTCTCCCACCCACCCTTGATTTTCTCTCACTATCTTCTCAGGTGTCCCTACATGACTTCTTACTAGGAGCATTAACAATGGCATTATCATTAGCTGCCCAAATCGTAATGTTTGTTTTATGAGAATTATCTAGGAGGGCAGAGCTTTAAGGAAGATAAGGTCTGGGGAGTGAGATGATAATGATCACCACCAAGGGGCAGAAAACTATCAGACAGCAGTGGTACAATTTGTTTTCAGAGTCATACAGGGCTGGGAATGACCAATGACTAATGGAAGCAGGGCTTGATCAAATATTTTATTTTCTAATACCTCCTCAGATGCATGGTGAGCTTCTGTTTGCCCATAAGTTTACCATTTAATAGTATGTGTTGTTAAGACAGGAGACTTTAGTGATAGCTCTGAGCTCTGTACAATTAATGAAGAATTCTATTTCCATACAGCATTTTCTTGAAGAAGGCTCATACACTTGTTATTCAGTCTGCAAGACTCTTGATTCTGCTAAGAGGATCATATGTCAGTTTCTTCTCATATAAAATTCGGCATGCAAAAGTTTCTTAATTATTTTGATTAGTGTTTTTGAGATTTAAAAATAAAAACATCTGGGCTTCCCTGGTGGCGCAGTGTTTGACAGTTCACCTGCCTATGCAGGGGACACAGGTTCGTGCCCCGGTCCGGGAAGATCCCACATGCCACGGAGCAGCTGGGCCCGTGAGCCATGGCCGCTGAGCCTGCGCATCCGGAGCCTGTGCTCCGCAATGGGAGAGCCCACAGCGGTGAGAGGCCCGCGTACCACAAAAAATAAATAAATAAAAATAAAAATAAATAAAAAAATAAAAACATCCTCACGTACCTAAGAACAGGTTGTAAGTCCCTTCGCAAGACCTGGAATATGATTATGTAAAACAGATTAAAGTCAATGGGAAAACGTTATTTCTTTCTATTGGTCATTCACTCAACAAATGTTGCCGAGTAAATCACAATGTGCAAGCCATTGCTGTAGGCTACGTGGAAGACAAGAGAGTCGGCAGTCATAGAGCCTGCCTTTAAAGAGAAGCATTTGTAAAATGTGTGTATATAAACAGCTACAGCAGAAAGTAGAAAGTACCATAAGAAGAATATAGATAAAGCACTCCAGGAGTTCAGAGAAGGAAGTGATCAATTTCAGTTAACAGACTCATGGAAGAGACAGTGGTAGTGGGACAGTTCAGACAGAGGCTCTTTCACCATATATTAGCATGTCAATTTCTGTGAACTTCTCTCAGTAGCAAAATCTCCAAGATTTGGTATTACATCTGTTGTTAGTATTCCTATCTATAACATTTCTCCAAGTCACCTCTTCCATTCACAGAAATGAAAATGTAAGAAAAAAAATAAGTATTTAAACTCTTAAATTACAATGAAACTGGTAAAGGGACTGGAATACAAACATAATTCACTCGGCTAAGCCTCATGCCCTTTGTATTTGTTAGCAATAATCCCATAGCAACTAGAAAACATACTTATCTTATTAACGACACTGGAATTATTTTAATTAGTTATCTCCACATGCACCAACTGGTATAAATCAGACTGTTTTGAAACAGTTGTTAATGACTTAACACGGCAAACGTTTTCCTGAATTTCAGGAGGAAATCTATGATTGAGACAGATGGGGAAGAGCCTGTCCCTGCTGTGTAGCAGAGGAACAGCCTTGTGGGCCTAGAAACGCATTTTCCACTGGGATTCAGCGAAACAAGCCTAGAGACATCCAGAAAGACAATCAGAAACTTTGGTAACATCTGCTACATTAAAAGTTCAAAACTGGCACTAGCAAACATCTAATAATGAAGAAATGCTTCATCTCAGAAACAAGTCTCTAAATTTCAAAGTCTCAGAACACCTAATAAGAACATCAGGAGTCCAAGGTCTAAGCCCAGCCTTCTGGTTAACCTGGATGAGTGTGCTCTCTACCTCTACTAGACCCTTCCCTCAGACAAGAAACAGGACTCATAATGGAGTTCTGTTCTATGCTTCACATTCTGTTGGAAATGAGGTTGTTTTCACTTTATTATTAATTCATGGGAATGCTTTAAACCTTGGAAAAGGCTGTTAGCAAAATTTACAGAAATATATACAGTACCTCTGAGGAGGTATATGCCCTAGAAATTCTATGTTAAAGAGGCATGTATGTGGCCTGCCTAAAGCAAGATGGAAATGTGTTAGAAAGCAACAACTAAAAAGGAATATATTTTATGCTTTAGCAGCTGGATAAGTACTATCCTTTGTGGTACTTCATAGGTGAGTCTCTGCCTTTCTACTGAAAGCAAATACATCAAAAAATGGCATATTAAATTCCTTTAACTTATTTTCTGGCCTAAGTAGGAAGAAAAGTAATAGAGTTCTCTTCCATCCAGTCTAGTCTTTTTCTAGACCTGGGACAAAGATACATCTGGAGAAAGGAAGAGGGAGGAAAGCAAACACAAGCATAATAATGCTTATTTCCAAGGTTTATGGTACTCTGTACCTGGTATTTCTCCAAGGGTGTGATGAACGAAGGTTTTTCTGTCTGGCATGCCCAGGCTCCCTGGGCTGCAAGGTTTGGGAATATGAAAGAATTGCTATGTGTGTTCTCTCTCTCTCTCTCTCTCTCTCTCTCTCTCTCTCTCACACACACACACACACACACACACACACACACGCACACACACACGCAGTGTTTTATACAAGGTTTTGCTATTTGGACAAGACAGAAGGTCTTTTGATTATAAGCCTGAGGGTCAAGGTAGGTGTGGCTTATAATCCATTTAACTGCTTCACTGATTAAGTTTTTCAGAGCTCTCATCTTATTTTACAAGAAAGAAAAAACTCAGTTGTTACTAGGTACAATAACATTTTTAGTCCAGGTATTTTTGTGCTATAATATGCATTGTGATTTGCACATATAATGAATACAAGGACTGAATCACCCTGGTGACAAATGTCTTATCTCCTCTATTTTTCTAGTTCTCGCACAGCCAATCACTTCTATTGGTGCTTAATGACCAAAGGGCCAGTCTTTTGACTCTGGCACATTGCCAAGTACACAAGGAAATGAATGCTACAGAGTCAACATCCTCTCTAAAGGATGTGAGTTGGATAGAGAAGTTAAGGCCATAGCGTGTCAATTAACTCTTAAAATGACAAGTAGAGGTACAGCTGATTCTGTTTAGTAATAGTATTCCAGAAAAGATGTTTGTGAATTCTTAGTAATCTCACTTATATTTTAATAATTTCTCTTATAATTTGGTTACATTATGGAAGAATTACTGTAAACTAAGCTATAGTTTCTGTTTTCCCTGCTTTGTAAACACATTTTTATAGGATAGACTTAATAAGATGCTAGGAAGCAGACTCCCTAAAAGTTGAAAGGATGGAAGAAAATAATAATAAATAAAGGAAGTTTCTAAAACATCACCATTGCATGTGGCAAACACACAACTTTCCAGTTCCACTGAACTGTTTTAGCTCCTCGGGAAGAACAAGGAGATTGGATCAGGTGTCTTCTAAGGTCCCTTCCACCTAGAAGATTCCATGATTCTCAAAAGTAATGTTTCATTTCATAATACAATCATCAAACATTATGAGGAAAAAGTCCCAACTTTTATTTTAAAAGCTCAGTTTTAAAGCCAGTACTTTTCTACATCTGCCCGGCAATGACCATAGGCCACCAACATGTGTTGGAAATTAACCTGCAATTAAAATAAGCTTTTTTGCAAGAGACTCCTGAACTATCATCTCAAACTCTTGAAAGAGAAGGTGAACAAGAGAACTGCTGCTCATGCAGAGCATAACATACAGTGACTAGTCACTTAAGAACCAAGCAACGGAGTATTTCTTGCATAGAATTTCTTCAGATCATGTTTCATTATTCATTAAACTTGGAGCCGAATCCTTTCTGAGCTACCGCAGGGTAAAGGAATCAGTTCCAAGCTTCCAGCTGCAATTTATGACTCTTAGCCTTGCTTCCTTGTCCTCCTTGCAATGTTATACAATATCCGCCTTCAAGATGTGGGAGTTTCACTCCACCCTTCTCCTGCTGTGAAAAATTGGTGATAATCATGGGAAGAAAAATAACAATTGTTAGAAAATATGGTTCTAAACTGAAAACTAAAGAAGAGGTCACTCTCATAATCATGCCTATTGTCTACTGACTCCTATATTATTAGAGCTGAGAATGTGGAACATGGCTAATGTGGAACACTGCTAATTCCTCTTCTACATGATAATCCTTCAAATACTTGAGGACAATATTATATGCCCCTTCCTACTACTAAAGATATCCATTTCCTTCTACCATTCCTCATCTGAAATCGTTGAAAAGCCACATGGTCATCCAGTCTTGGCTGTGGTGGCTAAACTGAGCATACTACAGTTTATCTTCATCTTAAATTACATCTGCCTTATCATAAACATGCTAAATAATGAATAAAAATAAATTATAGAACTCCGGAAAACATTTCATTGTGAGAAGGAACATGGATTGATTGTATTGCTGTGAGAGAAGAGGCAACTGTGACTTCTAAGCCCAGACCTTAGTAATTAATAGATGAGGGCTGGGATCCAGAAAGAAAGAGTTCACTGAAAAAGAGAGTAGTCTAGTAGGTTGGGAGGAGCCCACGAGAGGCTAAGGCAGAATGAGGATAACACAACTGGTATTTACTGAGATACAAACAAGAAAGCATAACTGAAGAGTTTAGGATACATTTGTGAGGATAAAAAGATAAGATGCCTAGAAAGAGAGAAAAATGGTAATTTAGTGAACTAGCAAATAAAATGAATATATAGGGTAGAATTCTTTGTTTTTCAGCCTTTTCAAAAGAAAATAATTCTATTTTTAATGATGTAACTTCAATATACAACTTTTTCATTAACAATTTTCCTTACCTTGGATGGAATTAAAACAAAACACAAAGACAACCCAAACAACTGTTTCTAAAACAGCAATTTGGGTATGCTATGGATAAGACTTCATTTTTACTCAGTTCCTTTATTTTCAAGTTTGTTATTTTAAAAGTGATGAACTAAATTCTCTTGTCTACAGGTAAATTTTTTAAAACTCTAATGAAAACTTGTTCAGAACACATTGTTTTTTTTTTTAACAGATTCAGCAAAACTCCAGCTCAAACCCTTCTAACTGATTTTAGAAAAAAGTATTATATTTTTATGATGTTTTGCCACCCTTAAAAATTTCTCTCAAGTCCAGCTGCAGGGTCAATGACAGCCACACTTGCAGATCCTAGCTATGTGGAGCCAGGAATAGCAACTGCCAAGTTATTCAACTCTTAACAGAAGGCACCTCCACCACATTTCAGCCATGTTTATCATATTTAGTCATCTAAAAGCAAGCTTCTTCCAAGAGTCCATTACAAAAACATAGTCTTGGAAAAGATTTTTGGTTCAAAAGATCATTCTTATCCATCTGGAGAACCTCAAAAAGTGGTTCTGTGGCAGAAATTGAGATGTGCTGTAAGTGTGAAATACACATCAGATTTTGAACTCAATATAAAAAAAAGGAAAAACATCACGTTAATAAATTTTGTACTGATTACATATTAAAATAATATTTGATAATATTAAATAAAATATATTATTAAATTTTTTAAGTGGTTCTGCAAAAAAAAAAAAAATACAGTGTCCTACAACCTCTCCAAAAAGCACAGGATTAAATGATGCCTGCAAGAAAATACTACTTTCACAAGAACAGTTACAATGTCAGTTTAATGGCCTTCACTATTGATGATCTCCTCAGTTCCAAAGGCAGTGAAAGTAGTGCCTTAAAAATAGAATAGTTCTAACCACTGTAGGAACTACAACTACTACAACTAGAGCTAGGTAGCAGTATACAAGTAGAAACACATGTAACACCTGAATCATTTGTTTTCCTCACAAGAGATATGAGAAACAACCAAAACCAAAGTTTCCAGTCTGAGATCTGGCAAACAGAATCATAACACACAAGTCTCCAGAATTCTGCTCTCCAAAAGTTCTAGACCTTGCTGGAGTTTCCTAAAATAAAGACCCCACATCAATATTATTTCAAAATAATCAAATATTTTGAAGCACTATAATTTCAAAGAAATAAAAATAGTACAATCACACAAATCATGGGAAGAGGGTAGTAAGGCCAAGTTCTACAAGCAGGTTGACAAGTCACTGACCCTTATACCCTGTTCCAGCTGGAGAGGGAAGCTAGGACTTCAAAAGTTTCCCCAAATACATGCCTTGATAAAGGACACAAGATCTGTCTTTCAGACATCTGAAGATCTGTCACGTAGAAGATGAATGAAGGCTGTGCCAGATGGTCAGATTCAACATCTTAGTCCAGCTTTGTTACCCCTTGATTAGAAATATTAGTGCCTCAGTAGTTAGCAGGTCTTCCTGCTACCCCTTCTCCACAGCTGCTTCTTTCCAGTTCATCTTCTACCATGCAGCCATAAGGAGACAGAGAGAGAAAAGGTGATCATGGTTCTCTACCAAGTTTGGAAAACATTTCTTGTATTTTCACTTGCTCCTAAACAAAACCAAAGCTCCTCATCTTGGCATACAAAGCCTTCACAATATGACCCAGTCTCTCTTTCCTGCCTTGCTTCCTTATAACTTTCCACCAAACTCATGAAGAACCAGCCACAGTGATCTTCTCCACCTACCAGGTTTGCCAGGTGTTTTCACAATTCTGTGCCAGAATACCCTTCCCCCATCCTTCCGCCACCTGACAAAATTTTACTCCATTTTTAGTGCCAACTCTGCTCTCAGAGTTAAAGTTTCTTACTCTACTGCTCTTCTGTTCATTTCAGTTTTAGCACGTACGGTGTTTCTCTATAATACTTTCTCTGTATTTGGGAATGGTGATGCTTGGTGACAGAATGGGCAGGGAATGGGGCAGGTGGGCTGCAAGCAGACAGGAATGCAAAATAGTTGCAGGCAAACTTTCTCCATTTAAAATATTTATCTAAACCCTTGGTTGTCAGCTTTTAAAAAAATCATCTCACTTGCTGCATTATTTAGATCACTAACGCCTGGGAGCACATTCAGGTAGGCTTCTATAAAGAATTTGGGCACCAACATGCTTAACAACTCCTTTAAGATCAGACTATTTCTAGGCATCTGATGTATTACTGAAAAACAATGTGAATTGGATTTTATTTTCATGAAATACTGAAAGATAAAAGCTTAAATGCTACAATGAACTCTGGTACTTATACTGATACCAGAAGCAGCCTGGAAGGCAGCCACAGGGGTTAAAAGGATCAATTCTGTTATAGGAAAACTTATTTTAAATGTATAATGCAGGAGGAATGTGTTATACTTCAAAATACCTTGTCAAAATTATTTAGAATCCTAAAGAAACAAATCTATGTTTTTAGAAATTTTCAATTAAGATTGAGGGTTCAAAAAAAAACTGGGCAACTTCTCCTCACCATTCCCATGAGCTGTGGTCTATATCACTTATGATAATACTGACAGCAGAATAAAAGAAGGAGGACTATTTGATTTGGGTTGTTCAAAAGCAAAGTACAATGACAGCCAAATGACATAAAAACCAACAGAGAGGTGGAAAGCTATGTTATCTTTAAGCTTTGAAGGGGATATTATAAACAATGAGGAAAAAGATAAACTACTGACTAATTCAAACTCAGAAACAATTCTCTAATTCACTATGAAACCTAGAAACATGTCAAAGCTTAGATGATCTTAAATATTCTTATTTTTACCTATTTCTGTCTGTCAGTCATTAATATGTCACATCATCATCTAATTTTGTTTGCTGTGCAGCACATCTGAATGGAACCTTAATTTCTCTTCCACATAAAATAAGTACACAAGAGAAAAAAAGCTGTACTCTGGCTTGATCTCCTGTGGTTAGAATTCACACCAGGAAAATGACCTTTCAGAAACAAACACCCTGCACAGATGCAGCATAGCTCTCTAGAGAGCAGCAGTAAATCTGAAGTTGATCAGACTGTCACTGGGGAGTGCCTGCAGGAAGGAATATTTGAAACATCTGGGATACTAACTGCAACCCTCTAAAATAATGTAAGGTGATGGAGAATGTGAGGAGAGTCCAATGTGTTATGTTCTTAGGAGCTGGCTCTTTTCAGACTAAGATATCTGAAGATATTGAGAAATCGGTTCCGAGTTAAAAACTGCAGCAGAGTTGGCCTATGGTGGGAAAAGCATTCTCCCTGAAGACAAACCACCCAGAGGCATGTGCTTCAGAGATGCAAGGGCAATGTAGACAATCAGGATGGAACAGGAATAAGTGTCTCAAAAGTGAAGGTTGTCTGTCCAAATATTTATACTAGTGGGTGGGAAGGGGGAAGAAATGGAGAGAGAAGTATGGGCAGGACGGGGATGTAAGTCAGTCCCTGAGGGAGGAAAAGTGAATATGCAATGATCTAAGCACCAAAAGTGGAGCAAAATTCTGCTAATTGTCCAGTAAATTCACAATCTGTATAGTTCAATTTCCAATTCTGTATAGAAACTTCAAGAAATATTTTCCTTTGAAATAAATGGAGTAAAAAGCAATAATCAATACAATACTTACAACTTTTAAAAAACATGTAATCAGGTTGGACAGACTTGACCAATTTACTTTTAATATTTTAATTGCATAATTTGTTGAATTATGGCAAAACCAATGATCTAAAACTGCATTCTAGTAAAATATCTGAGACAGGGTCTCAGAGACTAATTCACAAGCTTAATTAAAATTGGCCTAATATGAGCACTACCAGATGGATTGAAAAGTGGCTCTGAGATGGAGAAAAATGATAAAGGAAAATATGTCAAACGGGAGAAGGGTCTGCTGCATGTGCCAGGGTTAGTATTGGGTCTGAGTTTAATTAGCACATTCCTTAAATGACAAGAGAAAAATAAGATAATATCAGATAAATGAAATTCCCTTGGGGTAAATAAGAGAAATTTTAATTGAAGAAACAATTATAGAAAAGTGGAGACTATTCTTTGGAGGCATGCAGATAAGCAATTATAATTTTTATTAGAAAAAAATAATATATGGCACAGATTTAAGGGAAAAATCTATCATTTTACTGAATCAGAATTGAAACATATGTTCAATGTGACTCGAACTATGGTGAAATCACATTTGGAAATTAATAAAAAGAAGTTTAAATAAAGATTTTCTTGTAATAGGCCATATCAACCAAAAAGTAAATATGATTTGAAACTCCCTTTTACAGAAATGATAATAATCTATTGCTTTACAGTTTCCCAAATGCTTTCACATATATTATGCTGTGAGATCCTCATAACAGCCCTCTGAGACAGGCAAGGTTCCTTATCCAATTTTACAGATAAGCAGCCTGAGGCTCTGAATGGGTATAAAATGTGCCTATGATCATACAGCTAGGACACAGAAGAAATGCCAGCGAACCTCAATTTGCTGACTTCTATTCCAATGAAAGGAAAGGGATCACATCACTGGAAGAAAAGCTTATGCTACTATAGACGTAAATCTTCCTTCAGTGCTTTATCAGGCACTTCAGCCTCTAAACTGGGCAAAATCCAAATAATGATGTAACTTATTAAAAGGGCCAAAATAATTTTTAAAAAATATTTAAACACTAAATGCATATATTTTCTATATTTTGCAACCTTCAAAAAAGTTTAAGAATGTTAAAGAGTTCCAACATTTCAAGATTAAAATTTGAATTTTCCTAAATATCTACCTATCTATGAAAGAAGACTATAAAAACTGCCTGATTTTTCTTTATGCAAGTATACAGAACTCGAAAAAATACACTGGAGAAGCCAATATCAATGGTTATAAAGAATATATTCTCCACCTCTGGTTCCATTGATTTCAGTGTATTAGATCACAATATTCTATGGATTGATTAGTTGTTTTTTCTCTGCACTTTGAAAGATTTCCTCTTAGCAAAAATATTTATTAATTGAGAGGATACTAGAGGAAAATATCCTACTGGTGCAGTCACAATTCCGTATAGAATTCTGAACAGTCTCACAGGCACTGCCCCTCCAGGTATCAATCTGAAGTGATGGAAATTACTTGAACATCATGTGGTCATTACATACTGAATACAATTCCCCTCAACCTCCACACCCAAAGAACTTTTACTTTGCTGGAGACAAACCAGAGGAAGATTTGTCAGGCTGTAAAAAGGAACTTGTTGCTGTTGTTGTTGTAATATTCCTAGAATATTCTTTTCTTATGTCCATCAATCTTATTGCTTCAATAAAACATGACAAGTTAGGGTGAGCTCCAGAATGGCTTGGCTCAAGTTTCATCACTCCAAGGTTTTAAGTTACCCCTACCATTGCCCACGAGCCATTTGGGAAAGCACAGCACAGAACACTGAAACAAAAGAGATAGTAACATGCTCTTCAAAGGAGCTGGGGACACTTCAACCAAACAGGAAGACTGCAGTGAAAGGAAAGATTTAGAACTCCTATGATAAAACTTCATTACATGCATTCAATCAACAAATATTCATTGAGTACCTTCTCTCTATATAAAGAACACATTCATAGAAAATAGCACATCCATAGCACAGGCATAATATTAATAACTTTCCATAAAGCAATTTTTCAAAGGAGTTTCTTTTAACATAGTCATTTTTTTCCCCAGTTTGGAAAAAATTCAGAATAAGACACTTACTTGTGCAGTTCCAATAAGGACTACCTTATGTTGACATGGACCTTAGGAAAAAGAATGAAATCACTGTGTTCTATGTTGGAAAGAAATTCTAAAAAGGCAGACGACATATGGCTGACTTAGATGACTCAGGAGTTTACAAGATTTAGATTCTGTCTACCTACCAAACACTGTGGTAGACATGTTCACATAGTTTTATTACCGAGGCATATGCACATGCATTTTCATTACATTAGTAAATTATAATACCCCACGTCAAGCTTCCTGACAGAAAAATGGCACTACATTTGATTACTAGTCTACATATCAGGCCAAGCTATGGAAACCCTAGTAGCTCTGAGCCTGAAACCTCAAGCCCTCTCACTACATAGATGTGGACAGTTGGTATGAGTCTTAAGCCAGGAATTACTGTGGCTTTGAAAATACTAGCTATCTCTTGCTCTGAGTGGTACTACGCCATGGTTTCTCTAAAGTACGATCAACTTCTTACAGTACTCCCAACACACTAAAATACAGATAGATCTTTATACAGACATTTTGTCTGACTGTGACTAAGAAAACCCAGTTCTAAACAGCACACAACCATAATCTACAATGGAGGCAATCTCTCAAGACTTGAGCAAAGTAGAATTAAAAGGGAAAACCTTGAGAAGACAGTAATTGGGCCATTGGAGTCTCTTCTCACTAATTATCCCAGAGTGGCCATTAGCTATGTAACCAAGGAGGAAACTGTGTCAGACTTCAGCAAAGCTGTGTCTTCAGCATCTTATGGAATGCACCCTAAAGCCACTGTGTAATTAACTGCCAGGAAAATGCTGAGCGAGTAGAATAAAGAAGCTACAACAAATCAAATATACTGCACAATTCAACCCCCAATGACAGCAGTTGAACTGCTTAGAACTTCAAAATACTCATCAGCATACATTCCCTGTTCAGAATCTCCAGAAAACAGATTCTTGATTAAGAAGCAAAAATACATGCTACAAAAGAGGCTTAAAATTATAGAAATCCTCAGCAATATGACTCACTTTATCTAGCTGCCCTTCATAACGTTACAGGAACACAGCTATCAGTGGTGCTCAAAACATGGGCCACAGGGAACCTGTAGGGCTTTTCCAAAAATCTAAGAGCATGATACACTGTGGTCAAACACAGAACAGACCAAAAATAAAAAGGTGAGTCTCTTGAATTTATTGGGGGTACTCTCCATTAAGATTTTTTAGTACATTCATCTATTCAACAAATATTTATTGAGCACCTAAGTGCCTATAGCTAACAATAAACTCCAACCCCACTTGAACATTGAAATTTCAAGGATCAAATAACTAAGCATAGACTGAAACATGCCCATTTGTTTTATTTTGATTTGGTAACATAGGAATGAGAGGAGGAAGGCTGTATGTTCTGTGAGCAATGAAAGCTCATAAAGAAGCTTATCTTCCAAACCTGGCAGGGCAGAATCACAGAGAACTTAAAATCATAATTTTGAACCCTACCCAACATTTACTGAGACAGACTCTAGAAGCAGAGTACAGAAACATATAGTTTTTAAGACTCCTAGGCCTAGATAATTATGATGATTGGCCAGGTTTAGAAATCACCAGTGAATACTGTGTCTCTCTTAAGAATCTAAATAACCCCTATTAAACATTGAATCATACGAGCTTCCCTGGTGGTGCAGTGGTTGAGAGTCCACCTGCCAATGCAGGGGACACGGGTTCATGCCCCGTTCCGCGAAGATCCTACGTGCCAGCGAGTGGCTGAGCCCGTGAGCCATGGCCGCTGAGCCTGTGCGTCCGGAGCCTGTGCTCCGCAACAGGAGAGGCCACAACAGTGAGAGGCCCGCGTACCACACACACACACAAAAAAAAAAAAATTGAATCATAACCAAGAATTCTATAGAACTATCTGAAGCCATAATTTCTCATTTTATCACCATCTCCTTCTTTCAAACTCACTACCTGACAAAAAAAGAATATCATTGTTTTAAAATACTTTCCTGGGGACTTCCCTGCTGGTGCAGTGGTTAAAAATCCACCTGCCAATGGAGGGGACACGGGTTCGAGCCCTGGTCCAGGAAGATCCCACATGCCACGGAGCAACTAAGCCCATGCGCCACAACTACTGAACCCGCGCCCTACAGCCCTTGAGCCACAACTAGTGAGCACGCGTGCCACAGGTACTGAAGCCTACACGTCTGGAGTCCGTGCTCCGCAACAAGGGAAGCCAGCACAATAAGAAGCCCATGCACCACAAAGAAGAGTAGCCCCTGCTCGCAGCAACTAGAGAAAGCCTGCATGCAGCAACAAAGACCCAACGCAGCCATAAATAAATAAATAAACAGATAGATAGATAGATAAATAAAATACTTTCCTGGGACTTTCCTGGAGATCCAGTGGGTAAGACTCCGTGCTCCCAATGCGGGGGGCCCGGGTTTGATCCCTGGTTAGAGAACGAGATCCCACATGCATGCCACAACTAAGAGTCTGCATGCCGCAACTAAGAATGTGCATGCCGCAAGTGAGTGTGCATGCCGCAACTAAGAGTCCACATGCCACAACTGAAAAAAAGATCCCACATGCTGCAACAAAGATCCTACATGCCATAACTAAGACCCAGCGCAGGCTAAATAAACAAAATAAATATTTTTAAAAAATACTTCCCCATATCTACGTGTTGAAATTCTACAGATTATTCATGACAAATTAAAACACAATTTATTCCAATAACTCTCCTCTGATCCCTCAGCAGGAATTGTTCCCTCCCCTGTGTTTCACAGCACTTTATGTTTCTTTTTTTTAATATAAATTTATTTATTTATTTATTTATTTATGGCTGCACTGGGTCTTTGTTGCTGCACGTGGCTTTCTCTAGTTGCAGCAAGCAGGCGCTACTGTTCATTAGGGTGATCAGGTTTCTCACTGCGGTGGCTTCTCTTGTTGCCGAGCACGGACTCCAGATGTGCAGGCTTCAGTAGTTGTGGCACACGGGCTCACTAGTTGTGGCTCACGGGCTGTAGAGCGCAGGCTCAGCAGTTGTGGTTCACAGGCTTAGCTGCTCCATGGTATGTAGGATCTTCCCGGACCAGGGCTTGAACCCGTGTCCCGTGCATTGGCAGGCGGATTCTTAACCACTGCGCCACCAGGGAAGTCCTACAATATGTTTCTTATATTCTGCCTGCATTACAATATGTTGCTTACATTGGTCACCCTAACAAGAAGTTAATATCTTTAACAGATGGAACCTCACCTACTGAATCTCTATATCTATTCCAGCATCTAATTCCTTGCTCAGTGCATGTTCCACACATATTTGTTTAATTAAACTAAACTTATAAACTAGAAGAGAACTTGTCTTTTCTTTCTATCTGGGGGCATTATTAAGAAACACTGCTGATTCAGGACTCTTGTTGAAAACATGATGTTAAACAGCAAATCAGCAGTCTAAATAAGAAAACCACCACCTTCTAGGCATGGTATGTCAGCATTCTGGTTAAACCAGAGCACTCAATTAAAGGCAAACTGACCATGACAAAGAAATTGTTTATTTCACTTTAAATAAAATCTCAAAGTTATACTCTAAATGTAAGGTTGTACAGCTTTTCTCTGTTTCACTTCTTTCAAGTATTAGAAATACCCAGATAGCTTAGAATGCTATTTTCCCAATTGCAGCTCTAAATGAGACTAAGACTCAGTGTATTTTCAAGAAAAAGGGCTACAGATGATTAAGTAAAAGGAAATACCCCCAAATCCCAATTACAGGATATTAATTTAAGATTTATAAGAAGTAAAGTAACCAAGTTACCAATCTTATCATGAAAGGCTGATTTATTTTGTATTAGGCAAGTTTGATTGTAAAAAGTTACATCTTTGATTCTTTGGCAGCTGCTACTGTTGTTTGTACAGCGCTTGTCATCACCCCAGATGACTGCTGATTGACAGGACTAATAGATTTTGTTTTAATTGTAAAAGAAGACAGATGAAAGCTTTTGGCCAGATGACTAACTGTTCATCTTGAGTAATAAACTTGCCTATTTCTCTCCCTCCATATTAAATATCTATTTTTAATTCACTATTAACTAATCAAGTAGGGCTGCAGTAAAAAAAAAAAAAAAAGCAAGGATATAATATAAAAGTTCAAGCGTATCTCTTTGAAAAAACAGGTTTCTTCTTCTAACTTTGATACCAATTAGAAATTACTAAATAGAAACAATCAGGTGAAAGTTAAGTACTTTCCTGGTAGTTTCTCTTCTCTGCAGTTACAATAATTTTCAAAATTACACTTAAAAATATAGAAAGATTGAGAGGGAGAGCATGCACATGGCTTAACTCTCTGAACTTCTTTTTTTCTCCCTAAGCACCTGAAAGAAAGCAACTTTAATTCTGTTTCTACAATCACAAAACCAAGAAAGTCAACATTTTAAACACAATTTTAGCTGAGATACACCTGGAAAAGAAAGTAGATGTCTTCCTTCTTTTTGCTATATTTTATATTAATTGATATATATTCAAATCTATAATGCCACATTTTATCCAAAAACTATGTATCATATTTGTGGCTGACCTAATAAAAAAATTATTTACCACTAAAATGGTGTAAGTACAGAGAGACCTTACTCTGCTATAGAGTTGCACGTGACCTGTAGAGGCTAGTGCTTTGCTAACCAATAACCAGATGTTCAAGAAAGAGCCACAGCATTTCTGGTTTACCGGACAAAGCAATCTATAAAGATGCTCTATGGCCTCAAATTGTGCTCCCATGTATTTTCAAAGTATTTCTTTTTACTTTCTTCCTTCCTTTTGTCCTATATCCACTAACTATAGAAAAGGAATTGGCATATCCTATCCTGTTCCATCCTTATATGCACACATCCAAAAGCATGCTTAACATACATTGTCTTTCAAAATGAAACAAATAAAACTTCAACCCTAGAAAACTAATTTGTCTCAGTCTAGGAAAATATGAGTAGTAGAGTGAGATCTTTAAAAAGAATTGTTTTGATTCTACTTTACATGGTAATTTACTGACTTTTTGAAGAAAATTACAAATAAGCATAACATCAAAAGAAACAGGAGCAAAAAAAAAATACCCTGTATCATATTTCTCTGTTGACTAATGAGGTAGGAATGGTTTTTTTCCATCTATATTAGCAATTATTATTAATTTATGGCTGATTATCTGCTTAAAGAAGAAATAACACACAAGAAATGATGAAACTATATAATTGTTTAACACATTTATCAAAATGCCTACAGTTACTATTTCAAATCAAGATGAGTTATAATAAATGCCTAGTCAAGGAAAAAAAGAGCAAGAAATGTTGTTTAATATAAGCTTTAAACAGATTTGATGGGGATGTTATGGTCTTCAGTTGTATTTCTCTTTAAAAATTCCAATGATTATTTTTAAGAGGAAGGGAGTAAATGAACATAAGTATCTGTTAAGTCAGCAAAGCAGAAAATGTTATACTCAACAGTGTAATAGTAATAACGCAATGCTCAAAAACATGAAGAGCAAGCTGTCTACCTCTCACTTTATACCTGAATGATGTCCCTGCTAAATGACTTTGATGAGCAATAAGGGGTTCTATATATAAAAGGACAAACGTATGGATGGGTTTCAGAGGTTAGTGGTCAAAAGCCTTTTTTGGAGTCACATAACTCACACTACAACCACTGATCCTCACATCTTTTCACTTGTGAGTTAAAACCTTAAATATACCTAAAGTCTATGTAGTCTGCACCTTTTGCCATTCAATAATATTAAATAAGTTATATTTTATTCAGGCCTCAGTAAGAAGCATTTTAAAAGTCAGAGAGAAAGCCCTTATTTCATAAACACTAAAAGTCAAATTTTTATTTTAAAAATCAATTATATATTTTTTAGAATGTATTGATAACATTAACAATTCCTATCAATGGAGAATACAAATTGCCATTTTCTTATTTCCAATCACCTACTTCTTCACTCAAATTACTGAAAGCATAGTTTGGTATTTTTCATGAAGAAATACAGATATTACAAACCATGTATCTGATAAGAAAAAGATTCCAGATTAATAGTCAAGAACTTAAAAACTACTATAGGTCCCTGACATTCCTAAAGATCTCTGGATCATTCTAACACCCCAAATTTGCAAAAGATACTATAGCATATACCTTCCCCCACAAAATTCACTAAAATATGACTGAAATTTTTAGGTGACCCTTTTCAGACCCTTGATGGTTCTATAAATAATGGACTAAAGTAATTTGTGATACCATTAAAATAAATTCTGCCATGCAAATAAACTAAAGTCCATTAAGTTACATCATTACAGTAGCTACATTAACCTTACCTGTCTGTACAAAACCAGAGCAGTGCTTCCAAGGGCTGATGATGGCCACTATACCACTATATAGCACATAGGCCATCATGATAAAGAGAAGGATGGCAGTGGATACTGTATAGCAGGGAGAAGTCAGTTTACACTAGCAGTAATCCAAAAGTGGGTATATTTAAAAAGTGGCTGAATACAAGGTTGCTGGGTAGCCAGCTATGCTCACTCATTAGCTAAGCAACTCACAGGTGGCACAAGGGCCACTGTGTGCTTTATCAAGATCACAAATTTCTATATCACTCTCTGGGATCACTAGAACAATTTAAATCTTAAATCTTAATACATCTGGAAATGCCAGGTGCTTTGGCATACTTATGTATAATTAACCTTATGAAATAACTTGAAAAAATACCTAATAAAATAACTGCACATAAAAAGATGCAATGAAAGGTTGTCCTTTCACAAGAAAATTAGGCTCTAAGTAATTACTTGCACCTCACACTTTACATTCCCACAATAAACAAATAAATAAGTAAATAAATAAATGTGTCCTACTGTTCAACATCTTCCTGCCTTTGCCTGTGGTGATGGCCTGCCTGAAACAAAACCCTCTCACCTCCCTCAAGTGTGGGGAACCTTCTCTATTTCCCTCACACTCCTTTCTCAGTGAACCCATGATCCGTAGTACATACTTTCATTAGAATACTCAGAACAATGTATTATAATTGAATATTAATACATGCCTCCCAACTACACCCTGGCAAGGATCATGCCTTTTTTAGGCTGTTTTGAAGTATAATTGCTTTACCCAAGCCATAGTATAAGTCTGATAGCAATTTCCTTTTATTATATAGTCCGAGGTAAAAGCATCTCATACCCAATTCTGTGTTTGTGTCTTAGCTGTTTCTAGTAAAGTTCTTTCTTACCACTTGGCTTTGATAGGAGGTAATTTCTCACCTCTGGCCTTTACCATACCAAACTATAACCACATTTAGTCAAACATTTATATCTTTGCTAATTTCCAGTTAGCCCCATCCACATGTTCCCCTTTCACAAACCTCCTGGATTAGATCAGTAAAGAATGGCTGCTGGCAGCTGTATGCCGTTCAATTTTGCTACCACTAAAGCATGTGAATATTTCATTGTTTAGGCATTGCAGAGACTCTTAGCAAACATTTACTCTGGGTTCTTGGATTAGAAGAACATTTGTGGTAGGCAAAAGGTAAATAATAAACCACAATGCTACTCAACCAGTGACCTAAAAGCCTTTTGACATCTGACTCTATTGCTTACTAAATCATTGTGCATATAAACAAAGATTCAACCCTTTGTTGCTACTACCATTTATATTTCTAAAACACAGTTCCTTCAGTTATTTGGTTTATTTAAAATAAGCTAAAGTAAGGCACGATAGTTCAGTGGCTTGCAAACTAACATAAAAAGTATCAGAAGGGCTTCCCTGGTGACGCAGTGGTTGAGAGTCCGCCTGCCGATGCAGGGGACACGGGTTCGTGCCCCGGTCCGGGAAGATCCCACATGCTCTGGTCCGGCTGGGCCCGTGAGCCATGACTGCTGAACCTGTGCGTCCGGAGCCTGTGCTCCTCAACGGGAGAGGCCACAAAAGTGAGAGGCCCGCGTAACGCAAAAAAAAAAAAAAAAAAAAAAAGTATCAGAATATGAATTCACGTGTTACTGACTGACTACATACAGCTGGATGCGTCATAATATAAGCTGTCAGGGCTTCCCTGGTGGCACAGTGGTTAAGAATCCGCCTGCTCATGCAGGGGACATGGGTTCAAGCCCTGGTCCAAGGAAGATCCCACATGCCGTGGAGCAACTGGGCCCATGCGCCACAACTACTGAGCCTGTGCTCTAGTGCCTGAGAGCCACAACTACTGAGCCTGTGTGCCTCAACTACTGAAGCCCAAACGCCTAGAGCCCATGATCCGCAACAAGAGAAGTCACCGCAATGAGAAGCCTGCGCACCACAACGAAGGGTAGCCCCCCGCTCGCCGCAACTAGAGAAAGCCCACGCACAGCAATGAAGACCCAACACAGCCAAAAATAATTTTAAAAATAAAAATAAATAAATTTATATAAATAAATAAGCTGTCAGAATGCTGGTTTCCTCCAATATAAGTCTATTATACAAATTTCAACTATAATGAAGCAATATCCATGAATCTTCAGTTCTGTGTGTCAGAAACAAAAACAAATTCAATATACTCAAAGGCACTTGCTGAATGCCTTGTACAGTCAAGCACTATGCTGGGCACATGGGAGAGGATGAGTAAGAGCCATCACTGCTCTTTAGGGGTTTAAGATCTAGTGGGACAAACCGATATAAACAAGCAATAGCAATGAACAATTAGCTCCCTGAAGATACGATTGAAGATAGCTCATCAGTCCCTTCCTGATATGCTGTAAGGCTGATATATGGTGTGCAACAAACACATGTTGAACAAATAAACTAATCAATCAATCAAACTGTAATAATTGCTCTAATAAGAGTAAAACAGTAAAAAAAAAAAAAGAAAGAAAGAAAAGAAAAAGGGATTAATTCCAACTTAGTGGGTCTCAGAGAGCCTCACTGAGAGGAAGGCTTGAATTAGGTTTTGAAGAATGAGCTCCATTTGGGCAAGTTGAGATGAGGTGGGGTACTCTGGGGACAGAGTAAGGGAAACTCTTCCTCACTAAAACAACACACACTAACAATATCTCCTCTGTCTCACTTTCCCCTGGGGTCCATTCACTTTGATAGTGGCTGTCATCATCTTACTGGCACCAAGAGATGTGTTGCTTCCCTCATCAAACTTCAACAGGCACTTGGCAAACATTTGTTCAGTGAAAGACCCAACTAGTGGAAGTAGAGAAAAACAATAATAAAACCTTCCTTTGATTCTCTTCAGTTACAGCTGATGACATTTTCAAAAAGACTCAAAATGCCAAGGTTAAAAAAACTAAGCAGAGAATATCATTCATTAATTATTTAACTAAATTCAATTAACTAAAAAGTCTGACTTACACAGTCAGCTTTCCAAATCTATCTTCATATAGTTAGGTGGTTTGCCCCAGGAGTTGGATCAGGTCATTCTAATTCCTAAAATAGCTACATTCTAACCCCAAAGGTTCCCTGCAACTTCCCAAGTTTCTTACTTTCTACTTCCTAAGGTTGCTTTGATGTAAAGGGACCACTTGGTGATGCACCATGCAGTAGCTAACTGGAATATTTTGACAAGGGTTAGGGCACACTACTCCCACTATACTCCTGTTCTTATCTAAGCTATCTGGGAAGACTAAGGTGAACAGACTCAATGACTCTCCCTGACCTCTCCTTAACCAAGTTCAGGAATGGCCTTTCATCCCATTAGAGCTCCAAGAGAATGACAGCACTCCATCAAAAAAAGTAACCAAACAATTGAACAATTCATACCTTCATTCATGACTTAAAGACAGTCTACTACAGTTCACACTATCACAGGCAGCATCACAGAGATTCTTTTCCTACCACCTCAAACTTATTGGCCCTTAAAAAGTCAGGAAGGGAAAATGTTTTTTCCCAATTGTTAAATTCACCAAAGGAACTACACCCTCTTATCTAACTTTATATTGTTAAAATTTTTAGTCCTTTAATAATAAAGTGAAACCCTCATAATGTTTTTCAAGAAAAACAGTAGGGAAATGTTTTAAGCACTGTAAAAAATTAAATGTGAGAAAAATAGTTTGGCACTTAGCAATATGTTCATTATCTCTGGGGAAATGTTAAATCCAAGAACCTGATAAGTGGATTTTACTACAACACATTTTAATGACACTTTCTAACTTTTACAAGATAACTTTTCTTTTTACCTTCCTGCTGCTACCAGTATTTTTCTCACATCTCTATCCCTATAGTCGTCTCATTTTATTTCCTTCTCTTGCCTTTTCTTCTGTTTCCTTCTAATTAATTTCAGCCATAAGAAGAAAAGAATATTTCCATATTGACTATGTGTATGAATTCTTATACCTAATCCAAAACAAAGATATGTTAAGAAAGCAGTTCCCAACACATATATTTTCATGTTATTAAAAGAGAGGCCATATTTGGGAAATATTTGGTTGAATAAAGGTAAAGAAGTCTCTCTTCTCCCCTCCATTCTTATTTTTTAAATTATAGGATTACTCAGAACCCTCACAATATGCCAAAGGAGATACTATGTACACCTCCTTCTAAATTTATTTAACCATAGTATTTTTTCATCCTCAGTGAATCCAGTAGAATGTACTTTAAGAACTGTTTTCCTAAATTGAAAAAAAATTAAGGAAAAAATTTAATATGGGTATAATACATTCAAAAGGTGTGTATATTAAAGTTTTGGGGAAAAAAGAGGACATTATGCCACAAGGCAATAAAAAAAGGGGGGGCGGTGACTACAGGTAGCACTCATTTTATTAAGATCCAACTGTGAAAACTAATCTAATTAGAGGTGAATATGCAGGAAATCCATTAATCTTCCAAAAGTATTTAAGAGGAAATCAAGCTATGAACAACAATATTACAACATGGAAGTAATAAATGAAATAGGAATGCGGAACTCCTTTAAAATTAGTTTACTTTAGTTACTTTTAAAAATCACTGTAATAAAAGTGACAGGATAAGTGGTGAGACAATCTATACTACAGAAAATACATGGTAGTTATTAACCTAGACAACTTCCACACATAGTTCAATGCTTAGCTCACATCATCACCCCACCTTCCTTCTTTCTCCTGCTTTTCAATGTTCCCATAGCACCCTATAAGTGGTATTACTGTTAACATATTGTATTGAAATAATTTATTTTCTCATCTGACTTCCTGTCTAGACTGTAAGCTCCTTGAGAATGGGGATATTATATCTGAATCTAACACTTCATAAATTATTAGAGTGCTTATAGTTAGTAACTTAATTGGTTCTCTCAAATTCAGTAATTACTAATGTACTTAGCAAACATTCATAAGGATTAACTGAATATCCAAAATGTTGGTATAATGGAGTCACCATTAAACATTACTCATTTTTCCTCCTCATGATATAAATAGCCAGCATCTGGCACATAGTAGGCCCTCAATAAATGCATATTGAAATAATCATTCAATCAATTAACCCAAGTTTGACCGCAAGTTTAGGTCTTAGTAGAGGGGCAGGATAGTTCAAAATCTAAGAACAACTCTTTAATCGCTCATGAGTTTTGCATCTCAGAACTAGCTCTACCTGATCCTTCCTAAAAGCTGCTATACTCAAGCCTGGCTTCTGACTGCTGCTGAGCACTGCACTTGGCAATAGGAGAGACAGAAAATTCAGCACTAAGGCACCATTCTCAACTCCCTGCAGCCAAAAGAAATTCCTATACAAGGTAAAGAAATAGGTGCTAATTGAAAAACTCAGAATTTTTAAAGCCACCCCAACAGCTCTGAAGACTGAAATCACTTTTTTATAGACAATCACAGCCTAACAATGAGTTAATTTCCCATATTTAGCACCTTTGTCACCTATGTAGACGTATGTCCGTCACTTCTTTTTCAATATTCTTTCCAATTAATTATATTCTAGTGTAAACCCATTCTTTCCACTCCAATATTCTCCTTGTCTTAACTACATACACGTTATCTTTCCCAGATGGTATAATTAAATACTTAAAAATAAAAAAGTAGTCAGAATTCTGTCTTCACAAAAATGCCCAAAGATACAGCATTTCTTTTAAGCTACAGCAATTACCCATCAGCCTAAAGGCCATCTAACTTTTAAAATCTTCAGGGAGAAGCATGACAGGAGAATGCTCCAAGGATGAGTTAAAGACTCTTTTCACCATACAGACTATGACTTCTTTGGAAGTTTATTCTCCTAGTAGAGATGTACTATTCTTTCACAACTTGCTTAGGATGGACATATAAGTTCTCTCCGACAAGGGCTCTGGAATGTGATTTTTTAAAAGTAAAGACTGCATTTAACAGAAATTCAAACAGAAATGTGAATTAAAGGGGTAATTTCAGATGTAGTGAAAAGCTGTAATGTCCATTCAAAGTAACGAAGGCACACAGCATTAATCTCCTAAAAAGATTCAAATGCTATGAGTAGAGCAATTCTATTCCTTGGTAGGAACAAATTAAGATGATTTCCCTTACAGAAATTGCCATAATTACAAGTAATTATCTTGTACTCTCTAAATTTACCACTATAGCACATTTTGCAAATATCATTCCCTTCAAATACTTTATTTGGAAATACAGGAGAGATTGTTGCTTTGTGAATTGTGCTACAGACCTCAAAATGATTGTTTAACAGTTCTACATAATATGTGTAGTAAAGAGATGACATTCTGAAGTTGGAAAGGCTTGAATTCCAAATTTATGATATTCCTATCATCAGGTAACTAACATTACCCAAAGGATTACAAACATGAGAATGGCAAACATTCAGATATAAACTTGAGTCAAGTGTGACTTATGCATGAAACAATGAGGAAAATCATTCTGATATGCATAGGGCAATCATGAAAAACATGTAAACAGCTGCTGTAGTATTTATAAAAATCCTTGCAGAGCCAAATAAAATCCCATCATTTACAACCTACTCAGTTTTTCATTTCTCTTTAATAAGAAATTGTGAGAAAGACCAGTTACTCACCAAGCATTAGGAGGAGAATAAGCATGTGAAAACCTAATTCACCATCTTTGGGGCCAATTACTGTCTGGATTTCAGCTGGCATATGAAGTTTATTCTGCAGCCATACTGGGATTCCTTACCATGTTGTAAAAACATGCTCAGAGCTTGCTTTTCCCTCCATTATTCTCACTGCCTAGAATGGTCTCCTTGTCTCCCTCTAGTAAGCCCACCAAGTCTAGCTGAAATGCCACCCCACCATGCAAACTCTCTTGGTCGACTAATTCCTACCCCGAACTCCAAACCCCTCCCTTTCTTCCACCAACTCAGCTGTGCCCTCTCCTTTAGTCACTCTCTCTGGTGATACTTAACATATGCCACCTCACATTTCAGACATTTGTGCACTTGTCTTAACCTCCCTTCTAGAGGAAATGTATTTTATTCATATTTGCATCTCCAACAGCTTTAATAAATGCTTACTAATTTGATCATTTAAAAGAAATTTGATTTTTAATATTATTATTGAAATAGCCTCTAAAAGGGCTACAGTGTCCATTAAGAAATCATATATTTTTTAAACTCTGAATATCTGGTTCTATTTAATCAAAAATCATACATTTTTATATTAGTGTTTAAAACTCGTCCACGGTGATATTATAACCTCTGTGCATATCAATCTTCCCTAGTTTATTTGGTCAGTATAAATGTTAATTATATTTGCATATGTAATTACATATAGTCAATAACCTATAATTTTTTTAACATCTTTATTAGAGTATAATTGCTTTACAATGGTGTGTCAGTTTCCGCTTTATAACAAAGTGAATCAGTTATACATATACATATGTCCCCATATCTCTTTCCTCTTGCATCTCCCTCCCTAGCCCACCCCTCTAGGTGGTCACAAAGCACTGAGCTGATCTCCCTGTGCTACGCGGCTGCTTCCCACTAGCTATCTATTTTACGTTTGGTAGTGTATATATGTCCATGCCACTCTCTCACTTTGTCCCAGCCTACCCTTCCCCCTCCCCATATCCTCAAGTCCATTCTCTAGTAGGTCTGCATCTTTATTCCCATCTTGCCCCTATCAATAACCTATAACTTAAGATCCTTCCTTTAGCTGGTATCTCTTAAAGTTAGAATTTTTAATTTAAATTTTAAACAAAAAGATAAAGAAATCAACTCACTTTCTCCACATTTAATCCTATTTTAATCAACTTCTAAATGTCAGCAGTATATTCTGTAGACTTATAATAATTTAAAAATTAGCTTTAGGGATTTTACATTCTCATTCATTTTTAATCCAGAATGATGGAGTGCAACAATATATTATGAATTCACTTTTAAAAATTAAGTCAGAGAGTTCTGTTCAAATTAATACAGACGATTTACCCACAGTTATAGTTATACTAGAAACACTGGTTCCATAATAGCCCAGTTCTTCTAAATTGTTTGTTTCATGATGACTAAAAATGGGGTAGCATTTATATGGTTCATTAAAATTTCCTGAGAACCAGAGCTATCATCAGAAATAATTAGAACCATGACAAGTATATTCTGATAAATGTATTATCAATGAGGTCTATTTCATATTTGTGTTAACCTACATAAACTGTTTGCTTTTCAGATAAGTTATTCTGTCTTTATTGATAGTGATCATTAATTTTTCTTCCCTTACTCTTGGTCCTTTTGTGTCACCTACTCCCACCTAGAGCTGGTCTTACCTTAAAATTACAAAGTACATGGAGTTTGTGGTCAGTGTCCTCTATTTCTACTCTCGGCTATCTTTTTCTCCTGTCCCCTCAAATGCTACCCGTTAATGCTACTTCTTTTCTACTCGGGGTCCCCAACAAAGTGACCCCATCCTCCACTTCAAACTAGGCCTCTCAGTGATCAGGGACCTGATGTTTCATGAATCCCTCCCTACCAGCTATATCAAGAGGTTATAAGGATCCTGTTTCTGAATGTCTTGCTGGGTGACAGAGCAGCAAAGCTAACAGACAGCAAACAAATGTTACTGTCATATTTGCATTTTACTACAGATTTTTAAAGCATTGGCACAAAAGAATTTTAGGAAAATAAGTCACAGAAAAGGTGTCTGAAAGCAAATAGATTTCTTGTGTCTTCCGAATATATCATCTATATAACTGTTTTTTGTTTTGTTTTGTTTTTACAAAACAAGCCCCACCCTAGATTCTGAATTCCTAGAGAAAAGATAGAAGCAGTACAGCCCAGTGGATATGGCCCTCTCCTTAGAGTACCCAGGTCTATCGCCAGCCTCTGAATAGCTACATGATTCTGAGGGAGGCAGCTTACCCTACTGGTACTCCACTTCCTAATCTGTAAAATTAAATGCTCCTTAAAGTTCTTCTCATTTCTAAAAAATGTTTTAGTCTCAGTATTATAAATGCTGACTAGCAAGAGCCTGTGCTAAAACAAAAAGGGTTGTTTAAAATTAATATTTATGTAGCTAAAGAGATAATGTTTTAGTTAATCAATATATAACTAATTAATATTTAAATAAACCCCACATTCCTTGGTCATTTATTCTCATAGGCAATCAACTATAATCCCTAAGATATACAAATCTACCCTTCACATAAACTACTAATACTAGTTCCCTCTACAATAGTTGATTATTATGTGTATATATTTGAACAAGTTATTGAAAAAAAATGCCAAGCCACATACTAAAGCAAAGTCAGAAAAGGAAAAACTGGAGTGGTATTTATCAAATCATTCAAAATGTTTTCAGTCCCTGTGACCAAGCACCCTCAAATGTATCTAACATTCAGTAATCAATAGCATAATAAATATTTCATTTATTAAAAGGTCATTTATTGGGCTTCTCTGGTGGCGCAGTGCTTAAGAATCCACCTGCCAGTGCAGGGGACACATGTTCAAGCCCTGGTCCGGGAAGATCCCATGTACCGCAGAGCAACTGAGCCCAAGCGCCACAACTACTGAGCCCAGGTGCCACAACTACTGAAGCCCACATGCCTAGAGCCCATCCTCTGCATCAAGAGAAGCCACCAAAATTAGAAGCCTGTGCACTGCAACAAAGAGTAGCCCCCACTCCCCGCAACTAGAGAAAGCCCACACCCAGCAATGAAGACCAAATGCACCCAAAAATCAATAAATAAAATAATTTTTTTATACAGCAGGTTCTTATTAGTCATCAATTTTATACACATCAGTGTATACATGTCAATCCCAATCGCCCAATTCATCACACCACCCCCCCATCCCCCCACTGCTTTCCCCCCTTGGTGTCCATACGTTTGTTCTCTATAACTGTGTCTCAGTTTCTACCCTGCAAACCGGTTCATCTGTACCATTTTTCTAGGTTCCACATATATGCGTTAATATATGATATTTGTTTTTCTCTTTCTGACTTACTTCACTCTGTATGACAGTCTCTAGATCCAACCACAGCCCAACAAATGACCCAATTTCGTTCCTTTTTATGGCTGAGTAATACTCCATTGTGTATATGTACCACATCTTCTTTATCCAGTCATCTGTCGATGGGCATTTAGGTTGCGTCCATGACCTGGCTACTATAAATAGTGCTGCAATGAACGTTGGGGTGCATGTGTCTTTTTGAATTATGGTTTTCTCTGGGTATATGCCCAGTAGTGGGATCGCTGGGTCATATGGTAATTCTATTTTTAGTTTTTTAAGGAACCTCCATACTGTTCTCCATAGTGGCTGTATCAATTTACATTCCCACCAAAAGTGCAAGAGGGTTCCCTTTTCTCCACACCCTCTCCAGCATTTGTTCTTTGTAGATTTTCTGATGATGCCCATTCTAACTGGTGTGAGGTGACACCTCATTGTAGTTTTGATCTGCATTTCTCTAATAATTAGTGATGTTGAGCAGCTTTTCATGTGCTTCTTGGCCATCTGTATGTCTTCTTTGGAGAAATGTCTATTTAAGTCTTCTGCCCATTTTTGGATTGGGTTGTCTGCTTTTTTAATATTGAGCTGCATGAGCTGTTTATATATTTTGGAGATTAATCCTTTCTCCGTTGATTCATTTGCAAATATTTTCTCCCATTCTGAGGGTTGTCTTTTCGTCTTGTTTATGGTTTCCTGTGCTGTGCAAAAGCTTTGAAGTTTCATTAGGTCCCATTTGTTTATTTTTGTATTTATTTCCATTACTCTAGGAGGTGGATCAAAAAAGATCTTGCTGTGATTTATGTCAAAGAGTGTTCTTCCTATGTTTTCCTCTAAGAGTTTTATAGTGTGCAGTCTTACATTTAGGTCTCTAATTCATTTTGAGTTTATTTTTGTGTATGGTGTTAGGGAGTGTTCTAATTTCATTCTTTTACATGTTATTGTCCAGTTTTCCAAGCACCACTTATTGAAGAGACTGCTTCCTTTGTCATAGATTAGTTGACCATAGGTGTGTGGGTTTATCTCTGGGCTTTCTATCTTGTTCCATTGATCTATGTTTCTGTTTTTGTGCCAGTACCATATTGTCTTCATTACTATAGCTTTGTAGTATAGTCCGAAGTCAGGGAGTCTGATTCCTCCAGCTCTGCTTTTTTTCCCTCAATACTGCTTTGGCTATTCGGGGTCTTTTGTGTCTCCATACAAATTTTAAGATTTTTTGTTCTAGTTCTGTAAAAAATGCCATTGGTAACTTGATAGGGATTGCATTGAATCTGTAGATTGCTTTGGGTAGTATAGTTATTTTCACGATATTGATCCTTCCAATCCAAGAAAATGGTATATCGTTCCATCTGTTGGTATCATCTTTAATTTCTTTCACCAGTGTCTTATAGTTTTCTGCATACAGGTCTTTTGTCTCCCTACGTAGGTTTATTCCTAGGTATTTTATTCTTTTTGTTGCAGTGGGAAATGGGAGTGTTTCCTTAATTTCTCTTTCAGATTTTTCATCATTAGTATATAGGAATGCAAGAGATTTCTGTGCATTAATTTAGTATCCTGCAACTTTACCAAATTCATTGATTTGCTCTAGTAGTTTTCTGGTGGCATTTTTAGGATTTTCTATGTATAGTATCATGTCAACTGCAAACAGTGACAGTTTTACTTCTTCTTTTCCAATTTGTATTCCTTTAATTTCTTTTTCTTCTCTGATTGCCATGGCTAGGACTTCCAAAATTATGTTGAATAACAGTGGTGAGAGTGGACATCCTTGTCTTGTTCCAGATCTTACAGGAAATGCTTTCAGTTTTTCACCATTGAGAATGATGTTTGCTGTGGGTTTCTTGTAAATGACCTTTATTATGTTGAGGTAGGTTCCCTCTATGCCCAATTTCTAAAGAGTTTTTATCATAAATGGGTGTTGAATTTTGTCAAAAGCATTTTCTGCATGTATTGAGATGATCATATGGCTTTTCTTCTTCAATCTGTTAATATGGTGTATCACATTGATTGATTTGCGTATATTGAAGAATCCTTGCATCCCTGGGATAAATCCCACTTGATCATGGTGTATGATCCTTTTAATGTGTTGTTGGATTCTGTTTGCTAGTATTTTGTTGAGGATATTTGCATCTATATTCATCAGTGATATTGGTCTGTAATTTTCTTTTTTTGTAGTATCTTTGTCTGGTTTTGGTATCAGGGTGATGGTGGCCTCATAAAATGAGTTTGGGAGTGTTCCTTCCTCTGCAATTTTTTGGAAGAGTTTGAGAAGGATGGGTGTTAGCTCTTCTCTAAATGTTTGAGAGAATTTACCTATGAAGCCATCTGGTCCTGGACTTTTGTTTGTTGGAAGATTTGTAATCACAGTTTCAATTTCATTCCTTGTGATTGGTCTGTTCATATTTTCTATTTCTTCCTGGTTCAGTCTTGGAAAGTTATACCTTTCTAAGAATTTGTCCATTTCTTCCAAGTTGTCCACTTTATTGGCATAGAGTTGCTGGTAGTAGTCTCTTTGGATGCTTTGTATTTCTGCAGTGTCTGTTGTAACTTCTCCTTTTTCATTTCTAATTTTATTGATTTGAGTCTTCTCCCTCTTTTTCTTGATGAGTCTGGCTAACAGTTTATCAATTTTGTTTATCTTCTCAAAGAACCAGCTTTTAGTTTTATTGTTCTTTGCTGTTGTTTTCTTTGTATCTATTTCATTTATTTCTGCTCTGAACATTATGGTTTCTTTCCTTCTGCTAACTTTGGGTTTTGTGTGTTCTTCCTTCTCTAGTTCCTTTAGGTGTAAGGTTAGATTGTTTATTTGAGATTTTTCTTGTTTCTTAAGGTTGGCTTGTATAGCTATAAACTTCCGTCTTACAACTGCTTTTGCTGCATCCCATAGGTTTTGTATCGTCGTGTTTTTATTGTCATTTGCCTCTAGGTGTTTTTCGATTTCCTCTTTGATTTCTTCACTGATCTCTTTGTTATTTAGTAACGTATTGCTTAGCCCCCATGTGTTTGTGTTTTTTACATTCTTTTCCCTGTAATTCATTTCTAATCTCACAGCATTGTGGTCAGAAAAGATGCTTGATATGATTTCAATTTTCTTAAAATTACTGAGGCTTGAGTTGTGACCCAAGAAGTGATCTATCCTGGAGAATGTTCCGTGCACACTTGAGAACAAAGTGTAATCTGCTCTTTTTGAATGGGATGTCCTATAAATATCAATTAAATCTGTCTGGTCTATTGTGTCATTTAAAGCTTCTGCTTCCTTACTAATTTTCTGTTTGGATGATCTGTCCATTGGTGTAAGTGAGGTGTTAAAGTCCCCCAGTATTATTGTGTTACTGTTGATTTCCTCTTTTATAGCTGTTAGCAATTGCCTTATGTATTGAGGTGCTCCTATGTTGGGTGCATATATATTTATAATTGTTATATCTTCTTCTTGGATTGATCCTGTGATCATTATGTAGTGTCCTTCCTTATCTCTTGTAACATTTTTATTTTAAAGTCTATTTTATCTGATATGAGTATTGCTACTCCAGCTTTCTTTTGATTTCCATTTGCATGGAATATCTTTTTCCATCACCTCATTTTCAGTCTGTATGTGTCCCTAGGTCTGAAGTAGGTCTCTTGTAGGCAGCATATATAAGGGTCTTGTTTTTGTATCCATTCAGCCAATCTGTGTCTTTTCGTTGGAGCATTTAATCCATTCACATTTAAGGTAATTATCGATATGTATGTTCCTATGACCATTTTCTTAATTGTTTTGGGCTTGTTTTTGTAGGTCCTTTTCTTGTGTTTCCCACTTAGAGAAGTTCCTTTAGCATTTGTTGTAGAGCTAGTTTGGTGGTGCTGAATTCTCTTAGCTTTTGCTTGTCTGTAAAGCTTTTTATTTCTCTGTCAAATCTGAATGAGATCCTTGCTGGGTAGAGTAATCTTGGTTGTAGGTTCTTCCCTTTCATCACTTTAAGTATATCATGCCACTCCCTTCTGGCTTGTAGAGTTTCTGTTGAGAAATCAGCTGTTAACCTTATGGGTGTTCCCTTGTATGTTATTTGTTGTTTTTCCCTTGCTGCTTTCAATAATTTTTCTTTCTCTTTAATTTTTGCCAATTTGATTACTATGTGTCTTGGCATGTTTCTCCTTGGGTTTATCCTGTATGGGACTCGCTGCGCTTCGTGGACTTGGGTGGCTATTTCCTTTCCCATGTTAGGGAAGTTCTCGACTATGATCTCTTCAAATATTTTCTCTGGTCCTTTCTCTCTCTCTTCTCCTTCTGGGACCCCTATAATGCGAATGTTGTTGCGTTTAATGTTGTCCCAGAGGTCTCTTAGGCTGTCTTCATTTCTTTTCATTCTTTCTTCTTTATTCTGTTCTGCAGCAGTGAATTCCACCACTCTGTCTTCCAGGTCACTTATCCATTCTTCTGCCTCAGTTATTCTGCTATTGATTCCTTCTAGTGTGGTTTTCATTTCAGTTATTGTATTGTTCATCTCTGTTTGTTTGTTCTTTAATTATTCTAGGTCTTTGTTAAACATTTCTTACATCTTCTTGATCTTTGCCTCCATTCTTTTTCCGAGGTCCTGGATCATCTTCACTAACATTATTCTGAATTCTTTTTCTGGAAGGTTGCCTATCACCACTTCATTTAGTTCTTTTTCTGGGGTTTTATCTTGTTCCTTCATCTGGTACATAGCCCTCTGCCTTTTCATCTTGTCTTCCTGTGAATGTGGTTTTTGTTCCACAGCCTGCAGGATTGTAGTTCTTCTTGCTTCTGCTGTCTGCCCTCCAAAATAATTTTTTTAAAAAAAAAGGTCATTTATTTAACCATCTTAAACATCTAAAACATAGCCTAAAACCAGAAAGTATTAAAAAAAACGAAAACCCTTAAGTAGTCAAAATAGAAAGTCACAGTTCATACTCTAAAGTTCATACACTCATAAGAGAAACCCTCATTCATTCAGAGTCTACTTACTTTCATCTCAGTCACAAGCTAAGGCTCAGTTAGCTGCACTTCTCACCCACCACAGATAGGAAACAAATACATAAAACAGAATTGCAAGAAGTAGGCACATGACAGCAACATTACTTTGGGCAACATGGAAAGAAAGGTAAAAACCACACAAAGACATCATAAAAGTATTTCTTTTTAAATAAAGTTATTTATTTTTGGCTGCATTGGTTCTTTGTTGCTGTGCGCAGGCTTTCGCTAGTTGCGGCGAGCGGGGGTTACTCTTCGTTGCAGTGTGTGGGCTTCTCATTGCGGTGGCTTCTCTTACTGCAGAGCACGCAGGCTTCAGTAGTTGTGGCATGTGGGCTCAGCAGTTGTGGCTCGCAGGCTCTAGAGCATGGGCTTAGTTGTGGCGCATGGGCTTAGTTGCCCTGCAGCATGAGGGATGTTCCCGGACCAGGGATCAAACCCATGTCCCCTGCACTGGCAGGTGGATTCTTAACCACTGCACCACCAGGGAAGTCCCAAAAATATTTTAAAAGACACAAAAAAACAATCTGGGGTCAGTCAGTATAGGAACAAATAATTCTACATTCCTTAAAAGCTCCTATAGTAGTGCTGCATTATGCCAAAGTAGAATAATTCATGTTTGTGATAATAATCCTGAGTAATCAGGAGAAGCTTAGTACCTTCTGTTTAAGAAGATAGAAAATGTGTTGTATATTTTAGAAAATTTCACATTAAAAAATGGTTGAAATTTAACAAGGGCTGGCAGTTAATGAATTAAGTTTGAGTTAACAAGAAATTCACAAGAACACCACAGATAAATATTAGCATAGTGATTTTCCATAAAAACCATGGTGACTACAGAATATTAAAATTCATAACTAATCCCTCAAACACATTTTAGTCTTAATTTCAATATTTATCACCACCATTCCTAACCCCCCAATACTAATTGAACCAAAGTAAATTTCTAGTTTTGTAGGTAAAAGATGGTGAAACATCAGCAGTTTCACATGGTTCAACCTAATATATTTACCAAAATTATTAACAATAAAGTAGTTTGCATTTATCTTTTATTTCTCCAGCCCACCCTCTGTTGGAAAAAAACTAATTATTAAGTAACAAAGACCCAAAGTCCACCAAAATGATCATGAGTCCACCATCACTCACTATGACATTTTCTTTCTACTCCTTAAAAACATAATAATCTTATTTATTTATGCCTGAGAATCTCAACTCTGCAAACACGTTTCCAAAAATATCTGACGGATCTGGGCTTAAGCATTTCAGCTTTTCACAGATAACCACAATTTAACATAATCCTGAAAATGAGTGTGTGCATTTCCATTATGTTCATTTATAAATATTTAAAATATAAAATATGCTTAACAATTAATTGTCAGAGCAATGACATAATGAACCAGATAAATATAATGGACATTCAAAGTTTTTAGTTATATAAAACAAGTTGGCATTCAGTTTGTTTTCAGATTCAAATATTGTATTTTGATTTTCCTTAAAACAAGGAACGCCTACATTGGACAAGTCAAAATAAGGAATCACTTATCAATTTTAAAATCCCAATTTCTTATCTATTGATAATAAATGTTTTGTCAATATAGGACATAAGTTATCCCAGGATGTACAACAAAGTTTCCTTGAAGGTTTCTTCCTTCTCTACTCCCACTATTACCTTTCTAGGTTCAAGTCTACGTATATTGTGTGTTTAGGAGAGTATATATCCAAACACAATGAGTTCCCGCAATAAGCTCCTGGCTCCCAACTCCACTTTGTCCCTATGCCAAATGGTACCTGCTCTCTAACTCAGAACTACCTCAAAAATCTGTGTTTCCACAAGCCTCAGTCTTCTAACTTGATGTAAATCCAAAATGTTACCTCCCACAAAGTAAATAATGCTGGAAATATAAGTGCATTCATGAATGGACATTGGCTTACATAACCAGACGTAAGCTATAGAAATTTCGGTCCTTTGATAGTCCAAACTGAGAGACGTCTACCAGCAGAAAGCTTATGTGCAGCTCTGACAACTGAGATCAAGTTTATTTCAGGTACTTTTTCCAGAAATGTTAAGTTTATTACACAGAAGGTGTAAGCCAAAGGATACAATTTTATGTTTTTCCTTACGATATATGCTAAAAGAATAGAATACTCAAAATAACAAAGACAGAACACTCTAACAGAATAAATAACAAAGTGTGCTGGAAAAGGAATATAGTTAAAGGGCTCAATCATGTGAGAATATGTCTCTTAGCTACAAAAATCTAAAAGGGGGCACTAACAAGAAAGTACAGGACAAAAGCGTCATATATATCCTAAAAATGTCAGTTGAATGATATAATTTTTATAGCTTTCAATAAAACTGCATGGTTTTAGCACATCAATAAAAAGCAGTCTTAAAGCTGAGACATACATTGTTATTAATGATATAATGAATTCGCTGTGGAAGTTAAAGCTGACAAGGCCAGCTGGGATTTCAGGTTTTCTCTTGCTTCCGCTGTGTCTTCCACAGCATGTCACCACTGTGACTGACCAGCAAAATGAAGGTGGCTGCTGGCATCTTTTCTTGAAGTTGGGCCAGTTCAACTCTGTAGCCTCTCACAATGGCAATGTTTACTGGCTAGCTCCTGAACAGTAAAGGTGCCAAATCAGATTTCCTCATCATTGACTTCTTTCACTTCGTATCAAGTCTATCAACTATTCCCAGCTTCTCAAATGTCCCTGGAAGTACTTTTCTATAGATGACCATTCCCTACCAGTTTTACAAGATCCAAAATACTTCAGGCTGAAGGGAATAAAGATTTACTCCAGTGGTTTACAACCATGGTATTGCTGCACTTGTATCTTGTGATCCAGCTGTGAGATGTATCACAAATAACTGTAACTTTTTCCCCCTTTTTTTCATTTGAGGTAAAGTTCATATAACATAAAATTAACCATTTTGAAGTGTACAATTCAGTTGCATTCAGCACATACACAATGTTGTGCAGCCATCACCTCATAACTGGGACTTTATTTTTAATAGGTAAGGAGTTAAGATTATCCCTTTAATGAATCACCCTGACTCATAGTCAATATGGTGTTCTGAGAGGGTAAGAAAAAGAGATAAACTTGGAAGTTAGGCATTTCCAATAACTGGCAAGTCAGAGAATCTTGCCAGCTGGTTGAAGATCACTGACCATCATATTCCATAAATGTTGCATTTTTTCAAATATTCACTCTTTCAGTTCCTACTCTGTGCCTGTGCCCTCAACCTTACACTGATAGAGGCAGACATACTGACAGTTACAGTACAGAGCTATGACTATGGCTCATACAAGTATGGTCAAAGGAGGGTGTGGCCAACTATACCCAGCAATTATGTAGAAAGATTCACTAAGGAGGAGAAGATTGAGTTAGTTCTTAAGGTATGAGCAGTGACAAAAAGGAAGCAAGTTAAGAAGCGCATAAGAAGAAATTCTATGCAAAGGAAGAAGTATGTACAAATGCACAGAAGCCCGGTAAGCTGTGTCCAGCTAGATTACAGGGTACCATCATACTAACAGGAAAAGTGTAGTAAGCACATTTTATGTGCCAGACACTCTTTGTAAGCATTTTACATTATATCTTCAAAGTCACACCAAGAGCTAGGTGGCCACTTGTATTAAATAGATGAGACATCTGAAGTACAGAGAGGCTGAATAACTTGGCTATGCAGCTACTAAGAGGCTGTACTGGAATTCAAACCCAGGTAGTCTGGGCTTCAGAGCCCATCCTCTTCATCACTATACTATATAACCTACACTACATTCTTCTGTTTTCTTCTCCTCTTTAATAAAATTAATCACTTAAGGCAAGATCTTTTATGATGGAAACTAAGTACACCACAGCACACTGAAGGTGAACGAACGACTGGCATGAACAATGAGAGGGCACCACTAAGAACCCCTTGTGGCCCCCAAACAAACAAGGGAAGAGTGGCAAACTGTATTGAGAGTACAGCTTAATTTATTTCTTATTCTTTTAGATTAAAAAATACACAAAAACAGAAGTCCTCATATTTCCCCATAACCCAGTCATTTTCTTGCACACTCCCTAGCCCAAGGTGTGTTCACCCCACTTTGGAGACATCTACTAGACAATGGAAAGACATGGCAGAGTTTTAAGAAGGTGAATAAATACATGTGTTTCTTTAAACAATTACTCTAGAAGGAATAAGAAGGGAAAATTAGAGGAAAAAAGAGACAAGAAAAAGAAAAATCATTAGGATACCATTTGCAATAGATCCAGCAAATGATAATGAGGTGCTAAACTATAACAGTGGGGAGTCAGATGTGAAAGATTAAATGACATGCCCAAGGACACAAGTCATGGGAACTGCCAGAACCAAAACCTGGGTCTCTAGATTGCACTGATCTGGGAATGGTATACAGACGATCTGCAGAAAGACCTTTATCATGAAATTTCTAAGACTTCTCTTTAAAACTTCTTTTGTTCACAATGCTTATTTTTAAGTCTAATTTTATACTATAAACAAACTGTGGTCCAAAGTGAATAATATAATAATATCAACTAGCACAGCATTTAGGCAGGTAACTAAGTAATTTAGTATAGCTGTATTAAAATTTGAGACTTAGCTTTCTAATCCAGAAACAAAATGCTTTATCATAGAAAAAGTTCAGGGATTTGAAATACACTCTTTTGTAAAAGCAATAAGCTATTCTGAGACACAAATTTACAGGACACAATCCTTATTAGTGAGCTTTGAAACAAATGAAGCTCTATCAGAGAAGTCATTTAAGAAGCCAGATTCACATTATATTAATGTGACAAGTAGAACAAGATAAATACATCATATAATTCTCAAATGACATAATTAATGTAGCTTATATGACATATTCCTATTAATGATCTTTTATTATGTGTGAACAGTAAAATAACATTAGATAAGGAATGAAAAAATCCAATCAGCAGCAGTTTTCCTGAAGGTTTTGACTGCAGTCTTATTTACACAGTGTTATCTGATACTAATCCTTGGATTTTAAAGAGCAAAAATCACTTCAGAATTGTAAACAAACATGTTCCTATGAGATGAACATTTTAATTACTATCATTTCTGCAAATACAAGATAAAAATAATGTGCTGCATGATAGCCTATTAACGTGAAAACATGGGAAAGTATATTTTGCCAGGCCAATAGGTTATGTTAATAAAAGGATCATGATAGTGGATCTGGAGCCTGATAGTGTGTCTTAACAATGACTGCCACGGAGTCTGTGTGGAAAGTGTAGCAGTCCCCTCCCTAAAGCTGTGTACAATAGATTAGAAGTGAGTGCCAAAATATTCTGATTTTCTTTAATAATCCACTACAGTCTAATACCTATGAGTCAACTGAAACATTCTGAACCTTTTTACATTTAAAGATCACACCACCCTAAAAATAAATACAAGTTTTACAAAGCAATAGTTCTTATTTACTTTTACATCAAATAAATATTTACTGAGCAACTATATCATCCCTGGCACCATAAAAGAGGTGTGAAGTGTGGTTCCTGAACTCAAGGAGCTTGAAGAATGACTGAGAGGCTAAGATAAAAAAAGTTTACTATCAGTAAAGGACAATCAGCCTAAAAGGGCATAGATTCTAAATGCTCCAGGAATTCAGAGGTAGTTAAAAATCACTGTTTCTTCAGGAAGGGGAGGGAAGAAGAGCATCTTGGTGGTAGTATCCAGAAATGAGGGAGCAAAGCTATGGCTAACTAAGCTCCTCACTGGTCCTGAGAGTGAAACATGATTAATCGTGTTCTGGTGGTTTCTTTGTGAAAAAGGTAGCAGACCCTAATTGAATACTCCAGAGCCCACATCTTGAATTTTGGTATTTAGTTAAACCCAGCAAATAAGCAGAGGAAAGAAGAGTAAAGGACTCCCCTTCAATCATGTACCCCAGCTGCATGCTCAGTTAGAAACAAAGAAACCTAGAACCTATGGTCATTCTCTTATAGTGAGCCCAGAATTTACAAAAGCCAGCACTGGTAGTGGCTGACAGGGCACCATGATAGCAAGTTACCATCAATCCTAGCCATGAAGCCCAGCTATAGCAAATGCTGCTTGGGGCAGCATTCTATGGATGATCTTCTTAGCTTTGTTAAAATCACATCAGTGTAGTATCACTTTTCATCTGTGGTGTAAATGGTTTTTATGAAACAGTTTGACAAAACACATGGCATGTGACTGTACCACTACAAATGTGTTAGCAGACCCAGCCAGAAACCACAGCAATGATCTGATCATGTGAGTATTCTTGCAAGAGTAAAAAAATAAACCTAATCTTTGTAAAGACTTACTGGTGCCCTACAGGAGTTGAATATTCTTCCAAGGAAGCTTCCGTTTCCAATGTAGAAGAAGGAAGAATTGTTCTCAAGCCACCACCAGATAATCACACAGTACTTAATGGCTCAGCTTAATTTTTAATCTTGTATGAACTTTGCAGAATTATATCTGATAACATGATGATTTGGGATTATGAATGTAGTGAAAAAACACAACCTTCTGGTATAGCAATTTAAGCAACACAGAGTGAGTAAATACTGCAGAGTGAATCCTAACACTTGAAACAGAATCTTCCAGAGTCCAGAAATCCACCTGACTGCCAAGAATAATACTTCCGTGGTTCAAGCAATACCAGTACCCAGAGGGGTTTCCACAGACATAACCACATGAGTTACTGCATATTGGGTAAAATAGAAAAAACAGACATTTATGAATGTATAGTTTGCAGACATCTTAAAAGTACTCATAAATATGCAATTTACAAATATAGAAGAAACTGGGGGGAGGGCTCCAGGAATACACAAAATCTGTTTAAATTTCTTAATTATATGGTTTCTTCTATGGGTTTTCCTCATCCTAACTCTGATTTTTATGGGTGGTGGAGGGAGACGCATGGATCTCTTAACTAAAACACATGAAACCAGTATCACTGAAAGAAGCTCTATGAGAACTAATATATGAGAGATTCTGACTTCAGAATGCAGTAGAAATGACTTCGTTTCAGATAGCAAATTAGATATCAAAGAAAACCTTTCAATTCACCAGGCTGTACTGAAGCAGGGTTTGTTAGATTTTCTAGCAATAAAACAAATGCACAATATCTTCTCATGCATTTCACACATGATTTCTATTTCAGCTCTGATGTAAAACATGGTATCACACATCATGCCACAAAGAAAGAGTCAGTTTAGCTAGTTCAAGTAAAACACCAGGCAGCTGCTAACAGAGACAGGTCATGGCTGGGGAGAGGCACAGCACGTTCAGTTCGCTGTTTTCCTTCAAAAGAATGTCAATAAAAAACACGGCCAAATGAGGTATTTGAAGTGGGGGGAAAAGTCCTGCTATGCAGTGAACCACTGGGTTCACCTAACAGCGCCAGTCAGACAAGTTAGCAAAAGGGAGCCCTAGCCAAAGCTACAGCCGCCAACAACTTGAAGAAAGCTGTCTTTCTCCCTGAACGTCCTGGGGTAGCGACCAGTCCCACATTTAGAAACGTTATTTCTGGGACCAATAGCAATTTATTTTGATAGAACCACTGGATTTTTTTTTCTTGAGTTCTCAACAAAGGAGCCATATTAGGAAATAATCTCGCAAAAAGCAAAGTGCCCCCTCCCCCTCTTCCCCACGATCGATGCACACACGCCCGTGCACGCTGCCACGCACAGACACACACCCGTGACAATGGCCGGCGCGTGCACTCGCGCGGGCCCACGCAGCCGCCCGGGAGCCCCGCGGGCAGAAGGCCCGGCCGGCCCGGCCCCAGGAGCTCAGGCTGGAGGCCCCGCGGCCCCCGCTGCCCAGGAACCAGCTGCTGGGCGGTTGTGCTAGGGATGCTCGCCCCCCAGCGGGGCCCTGGGGAAGCGGCTGCCAGGGGCTCAGAGCCTATTAACCCCTTGGGGAAGTAGGTGCTACAACACCCACCTGCGGGGACACTGGAATGTGTCGGGAATACAACCCCAAATGGCTCCCCGTAGACAAGGCGCCACCGAGTCCTTAGACCCTGGCAGCTCTTGGCTGGCTCCTGCAAAGCTAATCGTGTGGCTGGCTCCACTGGGCTTCTAAGGCAAAGGGATGTGTCTGAGCTGTCACCCCTGAAGAGTCTGGGCATACCAAGAAGGAAAAACTTAAGAGGGCAATGGACGCAGATCAGACTTGGTAACCCGCCCCTAAGGGACTGGTGTAAGTCCCTAAAGGGACAGAGCTACTTGGACCTGCCCGTCCAGCAAACTACGGAAGGAGTGGAGGGACCCGAGGGCAACCGCCCCCTGTCACCCCTCCCTGGGTCGGGCATCAGGGCCCCGTCCCCACTCCGGGACACTTACCTTCTTCCGGGGCTGCCATTTCATCATATTTGTACAGCCGATACGTGGAACATCAAGATGCTGGCTGGGGGCTGGGGACAGATGCAGGGCAGCGGCGACTGCAAGTCATGCTGCCTCCCTCCCACCCCCTAATTCTTTCCCATATTCACTGCGAAGGGAAAGAGCCCAGGAGAGTCCAGTCTTTTCGCCTTCAGTTCAATGAAAAGTATCCCCAAACCACGAACACACTTCCCACGGGGCTAGGAAGTCCCAGCAGCAACCAGCGTACTCCTGCCAGAGCGGAGCATTTTCCCCTCAGGCCAGCGCCAGGAAAAAGAGCCTGCGGCAGGGGGTCTCCAAGCCGGCTGCAAAGACCCTCCCTCAGAGAAGAGAGGGAGAACGCAAGCTGCTGCACGAACCCAGCCGGGCTCCTGCCATCCAAACCCCTTTTGGCGAATTCTCCTCTTCTCAAAAAAAGATTAGACAAGCAATCAAACCCTCACGCGCAGCCTGGAGCAATTCCCAAAATTCTGGGTGTATTTCTCGTTTGTAAAATTTAGCAAAGAAAATTCCAAAGATCTGTAATCAGAGCTTCTTTACGCTGTTTTCTCTTCTTTCTTGGATAGCTTGGGGAAAGGATCTGCCCTTCCCGAAATGCCTACCTTCCCTGAACACTGTAAATAGGAAAACTTGGTTTGTGTGTTTAGATTTTTTTTTTTTTTAATTCCCAAGAACCTTAGTGGGGAAAGGCTGGAAGGAAATCCTGCAAGAACCCAACTCCACAGCTCAGTCTGCACTAATGACTTCCTTCCCTTCAGTGTGAGCACAGCCTGCCCAGCTCCAGCCACACAGAGCAAATGGTTTCTGGGTCTTAGTGCCACGACATCTGTTCCAAAGCAAAAAGTAAGCACACAGTTTCAGAGGCACCTAACAGCTCCCAAGGAATCAGAGCCAGAATAGACCTACGGAATAAGGAAATCATTTCAAAAGATCTAGATTTGTGAATTATATCGAGAGAAAAAAGGAATTGAAAAGGTTTCTAGACCAAAAAGCTATATAATCTAAAAGTGTGACTTGAAGGAAAAAGATTTAAGATATTAGACAAAATAAAAATTTAAATCAAGAATAGACTCTGCTTCTCTAAATTCAGCACTAATTTTATTATTATAAAAATATTGCTATCAAGATTGAGTTTCATTCAGCTTCTATAAAAATGATTCCATCCTATTTAAGGAGACACATCTCCAAATACAAAATACAATGTAATTCTATTATTTGTCATCCAACATGTCTAGTAATTCTTCTCTCACCATGAGGCTAGTTTGATAGCTGGGAATTAATGGGTAGTGTAAGCTGCTAGAATACTAACTGATGAACATAATAATAGCAACTGATGTACCATCACTCCATTGTTTCAACAATATTTAACTTATTAATGTCAGAGTTCTATAATGCATTGGCAGGACTGGCTGATGTGGATGATTATAAGCAGATTGGACACTAACTATATCAGATATATTGTAAACATCATTAAAATACCCAAAACAGTTAACTAAAACAAATTACTTTTGAGATTTTTTTCTAAGCCTAAGAATCTGAAATTCAACGGTGAAATCATTGTCTTTTACAAAATAATATTAACAAGTATAGTTAAGCCATGATATGCATCATAGCTACACACCAACCTTACCTCTCTGCTCAATAAAACTATTAAGTGCCTATGATTTAAGCACCTATTATTTGCCAGCCCCTGTTCCAGATGCTAGAAATATGAGTAAGAGGCTATCCCTGCTCTTGAAATTACATACTGCAGGCAGCAGTCACAAATAACACCAATACTCTGTATATGTCCTAACATATCCAAATCATTCTGCACAGCTTAACTTGGATATCCTACTAACATGGAAGTTCAATAAATTCCAAACTAAATTCATCAATCTACCCCCAAATCAGTTTCTCTTCCCAGCTTTCCTGTATCTGTCCATAGCACTGTTATTCTTCCAGGATCACAAACTAAAACCTTAATTAACATCATTCCTATGTCTAATCTATCACGAAGTCCTTTCACTTCTTTCTTAGACATTGCTTTCAAATTCTTACTGCTGAAATCTGAGGCTGGAGCCTCACAAAACAAACATGTATTAAGACCCAACTAGGTGCAAAACATCACGTAGGATAGAAAGGTATAAAACTAAGTCCCTATGCTAGAGGAAGTTACAAAGAAGTTAGGACAGAGCTGAAGACCTATAAGAGGACAATCAGACATTGCGTTGGTCAGTTAAACAAATGAATTACATGGTAAGTAGCATTCCAGGAGATAGAAGGAGAAACCATTGTAAACAGGGATGGTCAAGGAAGGTGTCACAAAGGAATCTGAAGTAGAAATTCAGAGGAGATACAACTCATTCTAGAGCCAAAAGCCAAGGTCCTTACCACAGGCAGTAACGCTCTTCAGGATCTGGACCCGTCTACCTCTCAGAACTCATCTCTTACCCCTCTTCCACTCCTTTTCTCAGACCCTGCCATACTGGCCACCTCACTGTCCCTTGAATATATCAAGCATATATGTGTTGCACCCTCTGCCTGAATCACCCTTCCTCCAGATACCCTCTTGGATCCCTTCCTTAGTTCCTTCAGTTCAAATATCATATTAGAAAGGCGGTCTCTCATCATTCCTTCTAAAATAACAGCACTATGACTGTTACCTTCTATCTTCCTTACCCTGCTACATTTACTTCATAGCCTTTATGACATATATTTTATTTATTTAGTGTCTTATATCCCCAAGAATATAAATTCCAAGGGAGCAGGGACTTTACTCTATGTAATACCAACACTCAGTGAACAGTGCCTGATACAATAAGCAATCAACAAATATTTGTTGAATGAAATAATGAAAGAAAAAGAAAAGGGAGAATAGTGTGAGCAAAGGAGGCAAGCCTATACAAGATGTACTCAAGATACGAAATATATTGACCTGCCTAAAATATAAGGCTTAAGAATGAGAATGTTAGAGGCAGAAACTTTGTCTTGTTCAGCTTTGTAATCCTCAGTGCCCAGCATAGTGCCTGGCACAGCAGACGTGCTCAATATTTATGGGATAGAAGAATGAAGGGAGGGTAGAGATTGAATGATGAATGAGGGAAATTCCATTCCATTCCATATAAAGTAAAAGATACTTTGGCAAGGTATGTTGGAACCAAATGGTAGGGAACACTGTAAGGCAAAGAAATTTGGACTTTATCCTATAGGATGCAGGTCATTAAAGGTACTAACAGTAGTAGTCAAGAGGCATGACTGAAGCAGCATTTTTAAGCAATCTAATATAACAAAATATTAACCATGATTTTATGAGGCTGTTTTGTATATAAACCTTTGGATTTTTAAATTATGTGCATAATTAAAATACTTATAATGACCATTTGACAGATATGATAGATATCAAAACTGAAATTCACAGGAGTTAAATGACCCCTTCAATGCCACCCAGCAAGTCAATGGTAATGGGAGGACTAGAATCCAAGGCTTAAAAACCAACGCCTGAGTGATGGGGGCAGGAACCTACAATTGCTTAGAGGTCAAGATAAAAGTTTCTATTTTTTACTCTGCCTCTAACTTGCTATACAACAGAAATTATCAGAAAGGCAAGGCAGATGACATGAATAAATGAAACAGAGTCAGGTGTAAGATAAAAGGGAATTGTAAGGATTGTAAATCTGGAGAAAGATAAATCATGTAAAAGAGGGAGTTGCTACATGCTACATAATGCTAGTCAATTGATGTCATACAGGAGTATCAGTCCAACAGTGCCAGATCCTCTAAATTTTCATGAGAAGCTAAAATTTTCCTGATTTTAATTGTTCGCTCAAAAGTTTTAAAGCATCCTAACAGGCCAAACAAAACATGCCTGTAGGTCTAAATTCCATCTGCAAGTCATAATTTGTGACTGTTGATTTAACCACTCAAGGCTTCACTTTCCCATATGTAAATTAAGAGACCTACATGGTTCCTAATCTATGGGGTGGTTTTTTGAGGGCATCTGTGAATCCATATGCATACCACGCATGGTCTGTGGACTGAAGAGCAATCTCCCTTGCTCAGATGTTGTTGGACTTAATAAAAGACAAAGTTACTTAAATTGGGGGAGAGGGAGTCTGAGAACAGTGGACTGTAACAAGAAAGGAGACAGAGGAAATATATTTGTTTCGACATAATCTAAGACTTCAAAGTGAAGTTTTAAACTGGCTTTCAATTTTTTAGGTATATTTCCTTTGGGTCACTTATTTATATGGCATTTCTTTCCCTGCTGACTGGTGAGTGTTTCAGCTTTCATTTAGTAGGTACCACTCGAAAGAAGACCATTACCTAGAAGCCTGTAAATATGAATACTATATTAAAGCATCTTGCTTTTTCCTTTGTGCCTTTGTTTATTTATTTTGCTTAATCCAAACTGACTTGGTAATTATATCTGAAATATTTACAGAATTACTATTATACCAGTATACTTTCTCCCTTAGAAATTATTTATATAGAGGTACCAAGCTAACACAGCTCAAAATGTTGTAATTTAGCTTATTGTTTCAAAGATCCAATGTCAACAGTAAGAACACAGTTTCTCAGATATGCAGCTACTAAAAGGCATTTGTACCACTTCATTTTTAAACATAGCACTTTGCAAATCACTTCCCTAAAGGGAGATACTGTAAAACAGTCTATTAAAGCAGTATTTTCCTCAATAACTACTTGTCTATTCAAATCTTAACAAAAGCAAGAAAGAGGAAATGAATGGAGAAAACACACCTTTTTTCATTGTTGTGAATTTCTTCAAGATTTCCTAAGGAGTGATATGTCTGACATTGATCACAGGGTAAATGCTCAGAAAAGCTAGTTTTGTAGTTATTTACATTTATTGTGTTTTAGAATATTAAACTCAATGTGAAACAGTATTTGGAAAATATATTAATTTTCCCAAAGACATCTAAATTATTTTCAAGTATCTAAAGAGATATTAGAAAATAAAGAGACAAAAATAGAAGCACATTTGAGACCAAAAAATTTGGCCTCATTAGTGATATTTCACACAATTAGGTGCTTTCAGAATATTAAAGGCCTTGCTTTGCTAAAAAAAGAAAACTAAAATAACTTGTTGCATAAGAATTCTGCCACACAGCAAAGTAGATATAGGACCATGCTCCCATTCCTTGGGAAGTAAACTGTTCTACAACATCCAGGGAAAATCACCTCTAACTTTATCCACCTCACTTCCTTCCACTATATCAGACAGTGTCAGACAGGCTGAAGCCCAATTCTGTAAATTCAACACAACACATATTGACTGAGTACTCATTCTATACAAGGGACTGTACTAGGTACTGTGAGAGGAGACAAAAATAAATCAGATGATTTTTGCCTTTAAGGACAGAGCAGTCTTGTGAGGTTGAAGGAGAAGACAGGTACACAACTAATAACAATAACAATAACAATAGCAGCTAACCCTACTGATCTTGCCATTCATCTGACTTTGAGAGCCCAAGTTCTTAGCGCAACCTAAGTGCTAAAAGAATGAAATAACTGGGCTTCCCTGGTGGCGCAGTGGTTGAGAGTCTGCCTACCAATGCAGGGAACACGGTCTGGGAAGATCCCACGTGCCACGGAGCGGCTAGGCCCGTGAGCCATGGCCTCTGAGCCTGCGCATCAGGAGCCTGTGCTCCGCGACGGGAGAGGCCACAACAGTGAGAGGCCTGCGTACCGCAAAAAAAAAAGAATGAAATAATTAATGACATATTCTCTCATTAAGACTATGGGAGCCCTAAAGAGTAATTAATTCTGACTGTGGTAACAGAGAAAGGTTTTACAGAAGAGGTGGCACAGTATCCTTTCAACAAGCTGAGACAATGTTTGGGGAGGAATGTGCCAGACTGAAGGAAAAGAGCATGAGCCAAAACATGGACGTATGAAAAAATGGGCCACATTAGCAAGTCATCTCACAGATCTGACACATATAACACAAGGCAAGGCATAGTGGACTTAAGGTTAGAGGGCTGTGAATGCTATTACCTTAACAATAATAATAATAACTATCATCTGTTGAGTATGTGCTAAGCATTGAAGTCTTTTATATCTTTTTTTTATTCATTGATTCTTCCTAACACCTTTATGAGGAGGAACTATCATTATGCCCATTTTACAGAAGAGGAAATTAAGGCTAAAGGGTTAAGTAAATTCCCAAAGAATCATGGCTAGAAGAAAGGAAATTGGAGTCAGACTCCAAAGCCTTGTTATTAATCCCTGACTTAGAATACAATGATGAGCAGCACAGGGTTTTAATCAAGGCATTAGCAAATCTATTTGAGTTTTATGCTAACTCTGGAAGTACTGTGAAGGACAGGAAGAATATGAGAACAATAAAGACAGGAAGGCCAAATAAGTTTCTATTACAAAAGATCAATAAGGGATGAAGAGGTCTTGAATTAGGGCAGCATAAGCGGGAAAAGGCCCTTCTTGAGAGACATTTCACAAGTAGAACAGGTCCTAAGAACTTGTTACATGAAAGAGACAGAGAAGGAAGGATTTAAAGATGATCCCCAAATTTTTCATCATCTTTTAGAAAAAGAGATACCCTACTAACTAAAATATGGATCACAGAAAGAACAGGTAGGTACTGAATTCAGTTTGAGACTTATAGGTCTGAGGTAGTGGTAAGAGATACACAGGAGTGTAAAGTAGGTAGGTGGAGGGATTGTCTGGAGGTAAGGATATATATCTATGTCTACAGCTATAGCTATAAAGAGATTTGTGGGTCATTCTCATAATGGTGACATGTATAAAGCTTTGGTGTAAAAAGAAAAAAATACAACATAATTCACTGCTCAGTTGGGATGGGTGGGAGACCTACCCAGTTTCCTGAGGCAGCAATTTTTATTTGGCTAATAATGCTGGTTCAAACCTTAGATACACCATATACTAGCTGTGTGACCCTGGATTAATTCTTTTTTCTGTACCTCAATTTCCAACTCTGTAAAATGGAGATAATCATAGCAACTATCTAAGTATGGTTATTGGGAGTATGAAACTATATATGTAATTATACACATATATAATATAACCTGTATATAATGCTATATGTTTAGCATTGTTGTTATTGTGGTTGTTTTACTATGCTAACCCTAATTTTTTTCTCTTTCTTCATCATACCATGGATTTTGTGTTGATTATATATTAAGGGCCACAAGCTGCCAGAACTGATCTTCATGTGTTTCAGTGGTGAAATCATTTTTCTAATGGGATTTCTGTTCATAACAGAGCAACTGGGACCAGGCTTACTCTCCTGGCATAACTAGAAAACTGGATAAAATACAGGAAAAACACTGTTTGCGTACTGTTTCAGACAACAATATGCACACAGTATTATGAACCTTGAGAGAAGCAAAACAAATGAGGTAACCCCTATGATCACCCTGGATTTCTGCCTGGAGGCACTTTCCGGACCACAGAGCAGGAAGGGGATCCCAAGCAGAGCACAATGGTCGTGAGGAGACAGAGATCAGTTTGAGGAAGCCAACGAAGCTGGAACATTCCAGGTAGAGAAATGGAGAAAATGAACTCTAAGGGGGCTACGTGGACAGGTGCTCCAGAGATCAACACAGGGGCTTCTTGAGTTCTGGTTGAATACAACGTTGCCCAATGTAGGGCAAAACTCCACAAGGCTAAGTGAAGGGAAGCTGTAAGCAGAACAATTGTCAGAACTCTCTAGGGCTGCAAGTCTTTCAAGTTCCAATAGCCAGAGTGGAGGGAATACCTGGGACATTCAGTAGAGACCTCAGAAAAGTCATTTCTTAACAGCAGAGGTTAACTAAAATATACTGTAAACTCACCCTAACAAAGCTTAAAAACAAATCTTGAAAAAAGCACATTTAATCTACAAGTAACTTAACTGTCTGGCAGAACAAAGTTCAGCACTCTTTGAAGGAAGACAACGAAATCTAGCACTCACTGAAGAAGTCCAGCATTCAGTCATTTTCCAATGAAGCTTATTAAAGGACATGGGTACTAGCCTGGAAATACTTTGTTATCTCTTTGGTAAGCAATTAATCTTTTTTTTTTAATGTATTTATTTATTTATTTTGGCTGTGTTGGGTCTTCATTGCTGTGCATGGTCTTTCTCTAGTTGCAGCAAGCAGGGGCTACTCTTCGTTGCAGTGTGCAGGCTTCTCATTGCAGTGGCTTCTCTTGTTGCAGAGCTCAGGCTCTAAGCATACGGGCTCAGTAGTTGTGGCTCTTGGGCTCTAGAGCGCAGGCTCAGTAGTTGTGGAGCACAGGCTTAGTTGTTCCACGGCATGTGGTATCTTCCCAGACCAGGGCTCGAACCCGTGTCCCCTGAATTGGCAGGCAGATTCTTAACCACTGCACCACCAGGGAAGTCCTAATCTTCCATCTGAAGAATACTATGACTGTGTTACAATTTTCTCATATAGATCAGATCAATGGACTATAATATTTTGGGCTACAATCTTGTTACTTCTCTCTACCAGGTAGCCATAGCTACAGGGCATGTGTAATTTTTCTATTACATAATTTATCAATCTGGTAGAAACTTCAGCATATGTTATCTTTAGTTAAAATTTAGAGAATTTACCTGGAGTAAATTCAGTGGTCAGATATTTGGGGCAGAATATACAGCTTTGGGTTTATTAAACTTCTTAAAGGAATCCTGAATGTGCAAGGGTAGTAATTACATGTATGTTTTAATACATTAAGGTTTACTTAATAAAGATGCTTGAACTGGGGGCTTATTTACTTGTGTGTTTTTAACCAAAAGAGGCTATATTTCTCTGGCTATGCTTAAAAGGAACACAGGAAAAGTAGATCTCTTTTCAATCCTATGGCAGGAAACAGGCTTTGAGAAAAGAGTCAGTAGAAAAAAAATATTATTCTTGAGGTCCATTTGGAGGCACTATACTGACTTGTTGCTATGAATTTATAAGCAACCAAATGAATCACACTCACCAAATGGACACCTGTTTATGGTTGTTGAACTGCCTGGTATCTTAACTCTCATCCTCTGTTTTGGGGGAATTCTCCATTATCTGAGTCTTGGTGGAATGTAGGAAATATCTCTCATGACAGTAACCAAAGAGGTCAGATAATTACTTGATATCCACCACCCGATAGCTGGGATAAAAACATAATACCTCTGGCAAAGTTTTTTGCCATAAGTTTGAAAGTGAAGCAAGTGACCCAAAGAATAATGACAGAGAGAATTTACTCTAGCAGGACCCACAGAAACATCCGGTTGCTACGGTCATCAGTGCCATGGAGCTCATCACCATATACAACATCCAGCCACAGTGGTGGTTCCAGCTCTGGCAACCAGGATACAGCAGTTACTGTGGGCCCATTATGGCTGAAATCCAGGTACCTTTTGATTAGAAGTCACAGTTGTTTTCTGTTACTTGCAACTAAGAACCGTGGCTGACTCACACAGGCACATTTGATTTTGTTTATATTGGGACACAAGTTTTTCTTGCATGGATATATATGCATGAACAGATATGTTTGTACGCTGGAGAGCTCCAAGGCACACTCTTCTGCTCTCTTTTCTGCCTATAATTACTCCCTCAGATCTCAGCTAGTCCCAAGCATCTAAATACCATCTCTTAATTGATGACACCCATATTTATACCTCAAATTCCTACCTCTCTGAGCTCCAGACTTGTATAAATAACTGCCTATTCAACATCTTCACTAAGACATCTCAACAAAATTCTTGATTTTCCCCCAAGAATCTGGTCATTCTTCAGTCTTATTTTATCTCAATTAATGTCATCAATATTCCTCCAGCAGCTCAAGCCAAAAACTTTAAACAGTTACCTCTGATTCCGCTCCTTTCCTCGCCCTCAACATCTAATCCAATACCAAGTCCTCAGCTCTCTACCTACAAATTCTAATTCATATCCTGCAACTTCACATCATCTCTACCCCTTCTTCTTTAGCCACAGTTGTCATTAATATCAACTGGACTACTACAGTAGCTTCACTTTGCTTCCTGTGGATCCAGTCTCTCTGTGTAGCCAGGATGATCTTTCAATCATGTGAATCAGATCATGCAGTTCCCTGTCTGAAACCTGCTTAAGGCTTCCCTTTGCACAAAGAATAGAAATACAAAGCCTTTACCACATCCCACAAGGCCCTCCCTACATCATCTAGCCTCTACCTTTCACCCTCATCTCTTACCATACTTCTTTTTTTTTACATCTTTATTGGAGTATAATTGCTTTACAATGGTGTGTTGTGTTAATTTCTGCTGTATAACAAAGTGAATCAGCTATATGTATACATATATCCCCATATCCTCTCCCTCTTAAGCCTCCCTCCCACCCTCCCTATTCCACCCCTCTAGGTGGTCACAAAGCACTGAGCTGATCTCCCTGTGCTATGCAGCTGCTTCCCACTAGCTATCTGTTTTACATTTGGTACTGTATATATGTCAATGCTACTCTCTCACTTTGTCCCAGCTTCCCCTTCCACCCACTCCCCCGATACTTTTCCTTAACTGTGCTGTGGCTAGACCTGCCTTCTTTTGTTTCCTTCATGACCTTGGTAGTTACAGTTATGTCTGCCTGGAAATCTCTTCCTCCAGAATAGATATTCCTTCTCAATATTCAAGTCTCTTTTCAAATAACAAGTCCTCAGGGAAGTCCTCCTGAACAAAATCAACTACCCTCCCCAAATTGACTACATACTCTCTTACTTTGCTTTGTTTTCTTCAAACCACATATTACAATTTGAAATTGCATTGTTATTTTTTTATTTTATTTTATTTTATTTTGCAGTACGCAGGCCTCTCACTGTTGTGACCTCTCCCGTTGCGGAGCACAGGCTCCAGACACACGGGCCCAGTGGCCATGGCTCACGGGCCCAGCCGCTCTGCGGCATGTGGGATCTTCCCGGACCGGGGCACGAACCCGTGTCCCCTGCATCGGCAGGCGGACTCTCAACCACTGCACCACCAGGGAAACCCTGAAATTGCATTATTTACGCATCTGGTCACTATGTCACCCAACAAAATGTAAGGTCTAGGGAGTGATATCTGTATTGTTCACCACAAGTCCAGTATTTAGAACAGGTCCCAGCACATATTAAGTACTCATTAAATACTCATTCAATGAATCAGTGAAATTAATGTTGGTTATATGATAAGAATACATAGAATTTCCTTTTGCAATAAAATTTTCAGCATGGCATTTATTCATTTACCAAAGGATGCTTGTAATTACATTCAGCTCTGAAAGATACACTCTCCCAGGTAACGCCAGAAGGGGCTTTTCCCGTTAAATTAGTACTACACCCTGGCCTAAGTCTGAAGATGCTTAATAGAAAAAAATATAATCTTCTTAAAAATAAGCAATAAGTATCCTGAAAAATAATTATTGCCCAATAATGTTTTTTTTTTTTTTTTTTTTTTGGTACGCGGGCCTCTCACTGTTGTGGCCTCTCGCATTGCGGAGCACAGGCTCCAGACGCGCAGCTCAGTGGCCATGGCTCACGGGCCCAGCCGCTCCACGGCATGTGGGATCTTCCCGGACCGGGGCACGAACCCGTGTCCCCTGCATCGGCAGGCGGACTCTCAACCACTGCGCCACCAGGGAAGCCCCCAATAATGTTTTTTATTTAAGAACTCTAGTGCTATCACTTTCTATTTTCATTTCTATTAAAGAGAATCTTACATTAACCCAAAAATGGGTAGATAAAATGATCTTTAAGATAGTTTAATAAATAAATTAAAAACACTTTGAAAACCTTAGATGAAGTACAAATCACTTGTCAAAAGTACAATCTCATTTGTCAAAACATGAAAATGAGAAAAGAGAAGACACAGAAATAACAGGCTCAGAGCTGCCAAACTGACAGGCTGTCTTAAGTGAGATAGTCAAAACATTCATATGCTAATTTTTAAAGTGCTGTCTATCTGGCCATCCATATAAAAACAAGAGAGGGCTTTTTCTCCTATTTCAAAGGTAAATGAATGGGTCAGATAGTGGACACTCTGATTACAAATTAAGCAATAGCAATTAAGATCATAAAGAATTTTCTGTTTATTCTGAATGCACATATAAGACAAAAACTAACTTGCATGGAAGGTAATTCAGAAGATCCAACCCCCACAGAAACACTCTTATCAATTATACCATCTAACACAATTATTGGCAGTCTTCTGCACGTAGAATACAGTGCAAAGGATGACTTTCCATGTTAGTAGCTGGGGTTAGCTATATACTGTAAATGACAAAAGTTGAATAGCAAATAACTACCAAAACAGGGTTAAAGATTTAACCAAAATATACAAATACTATTTTAAATTATTTTCCTTTTTCATTTAGTATCTTAAAGGGTTTTCATGTTCACATTTCCACTAGGTATTCCACCAGGTATTCCTCCTCCCTCTTGCAACACTAATAATTCTAAACAAAAGAGCATCTCCTTGAAATGTTCTGTTTACTGGGTTGATGAATCTATCATCAAATCAACACTTTCGTGTATCATCCCACCTGCTGGGATGAGTAATCCAGTCTAGCAATATTACTGAAGTTTTGCTCAAATTTGCTTTGTTAAGAATGCTGGTGTTTCAAAGTGGCGGGGAGCGGGGGAGTGGTGGTGGGATGAACTGGGAGATTGGGATTCACATATATACACTAATATGTATAAAATGGATAACTAATAAGAACCTGCTGTATAAATAAATAAATAAAATATGTTAAAAAAAAAAAAAAAAAAAGAATGCTGGTGTTTCCAGACTTGGATTCAGATGTTCTGCTGCTAAAAAAAAAAAAAGTGACACATACTATATGATTCCATTTATATAAAATGTCCAGAACCAGCAAAAAGTCGATTAGAGACAGAAAGTCGATTAGTGAGTGGTTGCCAGGGTCTGGGCAGTAGGAGAAAGGAAGAGTGGCTGCTAATGGGTACAGGGTTTCTTTGGCGAGAGATTAAAATGATTTGGAATTGGATAGTGGTTGCACAATTTAGTGAATAAATGAAAAACCACTGAATTGTACACTTTAACAGGGTAAATTTTATATGTGAAAAATATCACAATAAAGTTGTTATTTTTTTAAAAGGTGATCAGCTTTCCTCAATTCACAGAAAAATTAAGTTAATACATAATTCTCTCTACTTAAAACTTTTTCTCTCATAATTTTTAAAATCTTTGGCATGAGCTATCACTCATCTTCTAGCACCAGACAACAAAAATTAAAAATTAGCAAACTAATGTCAGTATGAAAAGTTGAGAAAACAGATCAACAACATTCTTGGTAAAATGGGTTATTTTATTTATGGACACGTGCTGATTATATTAATTTATTGTAAGTATGTACCACAAAACCATTTTCTGTAATTATCATCTATAGAGCATTTGAAAGATATAATAAAATGTCAATATTTTATAGCATTCCACTAAGAACACCATAGCTCTATATGGTGTCTTGTTTAGACACATTAGAACCAATGAAACAGAACAAAGCTAGTAAGGCCAAATAAAGATGAAGCTAATCTGTATCTTTATAACAACATATGCTAGCCTGATACGGTTCATCTATGACTACAATCTCTTTAAAAAAAAAAAAAACTGCGCACAAACCTTTCTCAACTGCCCCCAAAAAAGTAGGTGGAAACGTTGTTTCTTATAATTCTCACCAACTTTAGCACCACCATTTCAAACATAAAATTTTTTAATTTCAATCCTAAAACACAGTGACTATTCTGTGTCAGAATCAGTTCCAACTTAAGAAAAAGAAATCTTAAAAAAAAAAAAAAAACCTCTGCTTCCTGAAGCAGTCAGATCATAATGACAAGTAACAGTCACAATTTTCATATCTGCTAAGTGTAATGCTATTTATTTTATTGAACCCTCATTTTTTCTATATCTTAATCAACTTATTTGGACTTTCTAGGTATAAAATATGTTTCCTGTAAGTATTTTTGTCTTAATTTTATATGAAACCGTTTAAACGTTTTACCTCAAAAAGCTTAGAGTACAATTCAAAATAATAATAAAATGCATTTAAATGGATAAGAAACCTGGGTCTGAGGATTGAGACACAGAAAGAGAGAGGAAGGATGAAAGGAAGGAAGAGAGAGAGGGAGGGAGGGAGGGAAGAAAGGTAACAAATTCATCCAAAAAGAAATACAGAACCTAGTAGAGTTTAGCTTGAAGGTAGTATGGACTTCATTCAAACTTATATCGAAAAACCACTCTGAAATGGGTGAGACAATTTGAAAAATTCCAGATGTGTCTAAGCCTGGTTTTCAATAACTTTCTCAATAATCTCCCCAGAAATAGAAGTTCTAATACAAACCAGGATTTGGTAAAGACAGAAACATCAAAAGATATGTTCCTAAACAAGAGGCTTAATCTTTTTTTAAAAGTCAGTTTCTGAAAGGTAGTATTGAAATATTTACCCCAATAATAACAGTGTAGTCTTGTTTTATCAGATCATTAGCATATCATGCATTCCAGTAAAAAAGATCTCCTACCTGTAGGTGTGTGTGTGTGTGTGTGTGTGTGTGTGCTGTGTGTGCTGTGTGTGTGCGTGCATGCGCTAGGAGTGGCTCGGGAGTTTTTATATTCCTACTCGGAAGATCTTATTCTTTTTTTTCTAATAGAAAGCCTAAAGAAGGTGAGTGGAACCCGACACAAACTGCCTTGCCCTCCAACCTTTCTCTCAAAGTGCCACCTGCTTCCCTCTTCCAGGTCAGGTCGGTCCACCCATACTCCAAGATCAGCTTCTGCTTTTTGCAAAAAAAGTATATATTAGCAAGCTCTTTTCTTTCTTGTTACTGCTGTTGTTCCATATTAACGATGCAATTATCTTGTGTTCAATCTCCTAAATTGATGCCTTGGTACCTATTCCTTATCCAAGTTTTTTCTTCCTTGTCTCCAAATACCCAGAAACCTGAACCAAAGTCTGGCTCTTGCCCTCAAGAACAACTTGATACCTGACTTATATACTATCTGACTCTGATCTTTTGTATGTATCTCCTATTCTGGATTGTCCTCTTGGTTGTAACTATCAGTTTCAAGGCTGTCCTTTCAGGAAATGTTGCTTGTCCTGTGGAGGAAGGATAGGGAGGTGGAAGAATATGTTCATTGAGAAAAAGGGTGAAATACCAACAAATTTTATGTTACATAAGTTTTACCACAATAAAAAAATTGAAAATAAAACAAAACAGATAACAGAAGTGAACCTCAGAATATATAGGAAAAGAGTAGCTCTTTGATGAGACCCTAAAAGGAGATACAACTAGGATTATCAGGATAAAAGTTGAATAAATGAAAGAAGCCAGGTCAGAGTTGAAGTATGTGAACATGAAGGTTTTAGGATTAGGATGTTTGAGTCCAGAGATAAAGTCATGGGTAAAGGTTGATTATGGTGAGATACTTTTTTGTTTAACTAGTTGTAATTATAAAGTTAAAATATATTATGGTAAAATGTGAACAGATAGAAGAGTATAAAATAAAAATTTTAACTCGTCCTCCCCATCCCTGAACTCCTGTATGCATATACAAACATTTTTTCCAACTCACATGAGATAATACTTTACATATGGACCTACAGCTTGCTTTTCCACCCGAAAGAATATATATGACATCTCATGAGCTACCTCCACTAATTTAAAATAGCTACAGTTAGGGACTTCCCTGGCAGTCCAGTGGTTAAGGCTCCGTGCTTCCAATGCAGGGGGTGCAGGTTCAATCCCTGGTCAGGGAACTAAGATCCCACATGCCATGTGGTGTGGCCAAAAAAATAAATAAATAAAATAAAATGGCTACATCATATTCAAAATACAATAATTTAATTGACCCATTGGTAGGATATGTTTTTCTACAGTCTGCCTCTTCAGGAGTATCAGGCACACTACCGTGCTTGTTCCTCATTGCGGCCTCCTTGCCTATTGTCATTATTTCATTTTCTATAGTTAGCTTCCAACTGCCTAAAACTTTGTTAAAGATAGGATCTCTATCATTTCAACTTTATATCTCCAGTACCTGTAATGGTGCCTAGTATACAATAATACTAAATACTTAACTTTGTTGAATGAATGAATGAATGACCATGAATGACCATATCCAAAGAAAAATGGCTGGGCTTCCCTGGTGGCGCAGTGGTTGAGAGTCCGCCTGCCGATGCAGGGGACACGGGTTCGTGCCCCGGTCAGGAAGGATCCCACATGCCGCGGAGCGGCTGGGCCCGTGAGCCATGGCCACTGAGCCTGCGCGTCACGGAGCACAGGCTCCGCAAAGGGAGAGGCCACAACGGTGAGAGGCCCGCGTACCACAAAAAAAAAAAAAAAGAAAAGAAAAAGGCTAATAAGTAGCAGAAATAGCATTATAATTCTCAATCTAGCTCTCCCTTTCAATTGGATCATATGGTTCTACTGAATCTATCTTTAAAACAAATAAACAAAACACCCCACTACCTACAATATCAAATCCAATACTTCCCTTGGTTTTTGAGGTCCTCCATAATCTGGGACTACCCTCTCTCACCAACCCTATCCTCCCTGACTCTAAAATCAGGTCACCTGAGTCCATAACCCTTGGTCTCTTCTCTGTCTTTTCCACCAGTTATGCTTACCCCTACTCAGCTCATGGCTTAATCTGTTGCCCCTTTCTGGAACCCCCTCCCTTCTCATGTCCTGCCACCCCAATCACAGCCATCATTCACCATGCAGATTGTCTTAACATCTCTTCTCTAAACCCATGGTTTAATTATAATTCATGTATATATTTTGGTATTAGTTGTTCTCTGATTGTTCCATATTTGTTAGTATTTATTCTCCTACTATATTTGAAGGGAGGGACTATATTTTAGCAATAATATAATAGCTACAATTTATTGAGCAATTGTGATAAATTGTGTTAACTGTTCAAAATACTCACTGCTCTATTCTACCTGGCCCATCTAAAAAGAATCCCTCCTTTTGAGATGAATATAATTCTTGCTCCAGTGATGTCAGGCTTGGCCATATAAGTAGCTTTGGCCAACAGAATATGAGTAGAAGTGGCATATGAGTAGAAGTGCCTGCTTTTCCTCTGTCATGAAACTGGCATGTCTCAGATATGGGGCTGAGTCCAGTCTAGGTCCTGGAAGAAAAAGTTGTGGAGCAGGCCTACAGTTGACCTGCAACCAATGTGAATAAGCAATTCATGCTGAGTGAGAACTGAACCTTTGTACCTGTAAGCCACTGAGATTTGGAGATTATTATCCCCGCATAATAGCAAATAATATTCCTCCTCTTGCAGCTGCTTTCTCCACCCCTACCTTTCCAGTCTACACAATAACATTAACAACAACATTAGAAATTCCAAGAAGTTACTTGGGGAGTCCTATGGCTTTCTCTACCCCTAGTCAAAGTGGAGCTGGGGGCTTCCAAGAAAATTAAGCATTGGGGTGGGAGGGAGACGCAAGAGGGAGGGGATATGGGAACATATGTATATGTATAACTGATTAAATTTGTTATAAAGCAGAAACTAACACACTATTGTTAAGAAATTATACTCCAATAAAGATTAAAAAAAAAAAGAAAATTAAGCATTGAGAGTACCTGTGGTAAGAGAATCTCATTCCCCATTTGGATAATCCAATCAGCTGTTCAGGCACATCAGAACACAGACCAATGGGCCTCACCAGGCCCAAGAATTTATACCTCTCACAAATTTCTAGGTGATGCTGCTGCTGCTCTAGGGACTACACTCTAAGAACTACTAGGTTAAGCAATGAATAGTTGATCTGCCCCAATAATTTGAGAGAACTAGCAGAAAGGGGGCAACAGTGGAATAGTTTAAACTCCCATTGTTTGGCATGGCAAAGATGCAAGAACTTCCAAAATTAGGTATCAGAGAAGGTGGCTTGGGATATCTTGCCAAGATATCTTAGGTATCTTGGGATACCCTACCCAAGAGGACTGCCTGGAGACGAGGGGATTCTGGTAGCAGGAGGCTTTAGATTATATCTCTAGAGATGGACACTGAGAGAGGTTGGAAGAGACAGAACTGGAACTTAGTCTCTCATATTAAGATACAGAGAAACTGCAACAATCAACAGTGAGTGAGCTACCAGTGAGTGCACCAGTAAAGTGAGAGACATTAAACTCTTTCCATGTCCTTCCCTCTAATACACTGGAAGAGCTAGATATCCAGAAGAGATGGGCCACTGGCTCTGGAGAAAGGGGAAGGGAAGAACTTTAAACTGGAAATACTACTGGAGTTTTAAATTGGAATTTTTTAAATACCCCAAAGTACACAGAAAGTTATGGAACTGGGAATCTGCCCAGAAAGAGGGATTTGACAGAATGTGGTTGAAGGAAGTGATTATAGGAAAATAAAGCCATGTCATGGTTGTAGCCCCATAAGCCAGACGCTAATTTACCATATCAGCACCTTTGTTTTCCTGATTATGTGCATATCTTTTATAATCTGTTGATAATGCTTACCTTTCAATTTTCTTTAGGAAAGATTTTTCCTATCTATGAAAAAAGACTAAATTTGTGTATGATAAGATTTTATTGGTCTTCATTTGCTCACTTCAAAAGGCAAAAAAATCCTCAGGCTTGTATATTCCTTAGAACAGAATTTAAAATGAAACATCCTCTTTCTCTTTCAGGATCAGGACTTATTCTTTATCTCTACTTTTTCTACTATCTCTAAGTTCCTCCTGTTATCACTTCATGTTCAACACTGGAAGAGATGATACTTACCTGGTGATCCCTCCCAGGATTTTTACATCTACCTAACTGAACTACAGCATTCTTCACTGCTTTAATATCTTCTTCCAGAACAGAAGGAAGCAATACCACTTGGAAGCCATTTATATTAAGCCAAATTTCAACTCACAAAAGAACTTGAAATGACCTGATACTGTAGTCTTTTATAGACTTCACACCAGATGCTTTCCATTTTATAGACTCCCCCAAATTTCTTACTGCTACTCTGTGCCTCTGTGTCCATGCTCATATATAATCAGCAGAACCATAAAACATCATAGATTTACATTTCTGGTTACTCACTTAGGTTTACAAACTTTGGTTTCTCTCATTTGGGGGAAAAATTTTTCTTCAGCTGTCTTACTGAAACACAATCATTAGGGTGAACTCTACATGTAGGAAAATTACAGGAATACAATAGGTCAGAGATAAATAATGAGAAGAAAACCAGAAGCTAACTTTTAATTTTCAAAAATATATATCTAAATTCTAGAAATGGTCAATTATCCAAGTTTATAATAGGCACAAAATAAGTCTTCTCTTGGGATGATTATGTTAGCCAGGGTTAGATTTAGCTCCAGGTAGTAGATAACTCAAAATAACAGCGGCTTACCTAAGAGAGAAGTTTAATCTTCTCCTATATAAACAAAGTCCAGAGATCAGAAGTTCAAAGTCCAGAGAACAGTTCCAGCTGATCTATTATGTCCACTATCATCAAGAATCCATTTCCCTATCTTGCCTCCCCCAATCTTTAATACATGGCTTTCACTACAGTTCAAATAGCTACTTAAGCACCAGCCACCATATCTACATCCCAGCCATCAGGAAGGAGAAAGCAAGAAAAGCACATCTCTCCCTATAAAGATGTCCTAGAAATTGTACTAGACACTTCTGATTACATTCCACTGGCCAGAATTTAGTTTCATGAATACACACTAGCTATGAGGTTGAGTAGTCTTTATTCTGGGTGGCCAAAGGTCCAGTTAATAACGGCAGAGTTTATTCCATTTAATAACGGGGAAAAAAAAAAGGAAGTGAATACTGGGGAAGAGCTAGCAATTTCTGCCTCAGTGATGATCACATTTTGTTGTTTCTGAGCACCAGGACTTAAGACCTCAGGCAAGTCAATTTCATTTTCTCAATCAAAAGTCTCCCAACTCTTGGCATGAAGAATATCAACTAGAAAAATATAAAGCATACAAACTTTCAGTTATAATATGAGTAAGTTCTGGGATCTAATGTACATCATGCTGATTATAGTTAATAATACTGTATTATATAATTGAAGGTTGCTAAGAGAGTAAATCTTAAATGTTCTCATCACAAGAAAATAAACGGTAATCATGTGACCTATGGTGGTAATCATTTTGCAGTATATGTGTTTACACAATGTTATATGTCAATTATACCTCAATAAAGCTGGGGGGAAAAAAAGAAAGAAAAATACCAAAATGTACAGGGTTATATTGAGAATGCCAAGAGATTCTTAACTTAGACACAGCAGTAAATTTCCCAAGGATTTTAAATAGCATTTGAGCAATGGAAGGAAATAAAACAATGCTGATTTGATGCTCTCTGTTTCTTCTTTCCCCTTGAGATCTTTCCGCCATGTTGCAGGTATAGACATCAAAAAATTCCACGGTAAAGCATCAATGGTATATAAAACATGGCATACCAAACAAAAGTAAAGAATCTAAAGAAATCACACAGAGTACCAAGAATGTGAAATGTGATTTGGCACTAAGACTAGCAAAGAGCAGCACAGTGTGTGATTAATCCTGCATGGCCACATTTACATCTCTAATCTGCTCATATAAATGCATTAAGCCAGATGGCTTTAGAGACTAGCACTCTGCATATACTCGTGGGTCAGCACCCACATCTTCTGTACTTTATGGGTGCCCAGGCTTTGGCAGGACCCACCCCTCACCCTTCATTAGTTTCCTAGCATAACCCCTTCATTCTTATTTTTCCCCACTTCCCATGATCAGCATTCTCACATCCAATATCCACCTATGCCAACATCTGCTGCAACCTTGCTAAGTAATATATTAGGAGGACGTGAAGAGGCAACTATTACTTTAACTTAGAACACATTAGGAAGACAATTTTGAAAATGGGCATTTTATTCTGTTTCTGAAAAATTAACACCCCCTACCAAAAATGAGAGTTACATATTTTACTAGTATAAATCCTATTCCACCTTTTAAAGAAAAATCTACGCTAATATCTGATATTGTCAAAAATTCAATAAAAATTATAAAACCAAGGCTTTTATTTGTTGAATTCTAATACTGATTTTCAAGTATTATAATAACTCTATACTTATTGATCTGTTGGCATCTAGTTCCAACCAGACACATCATGTGAGCCTATTCAGTAAGGCAGCTGTGGTAGCAATTTGTTTCTAGACTAACAATATACTGTTGAATATGGTCATTTTCTTATACCTCAAGTGCCAGCAATTAATGGATCCTCAATTAGTTTTCAGTATGGAACTGTCGTGTTAGGAACTATACATGACAAGCGGATATAAAATAAAGATGTGCCTTAAGCATTCACAAGCTTAGAATTTTTGTCATATCCTAAAATGAAAGAAACCTGAAAGAGCTCAGAAAAGACCTGTTTATTTTAGAGAAATAAGCTACACAGTAAGAATGTTACGAAAATATGATGGTGTGTCCAAAAGGAAAATATCCTCCAAGATGTGAGCATGATTGGTGGGTGGGGCAGGGTGGGGGACAACAGACACAATCCTCTCAGAGAAGAAGCTGAATCCCCATGGCAAGCCTGCAGCTGCTCTACAAATGGTGGGAGCAGTTAAGGGGGGTATCTTCAGGTTCACAATGAAACAAGGAGAGGTCCGGGTTGCAATCCCAAGACCCAGAGGACCTACCTATTTGAGTCATGGGAAAAGCTATTTGAAATCAGCAATCTCAGGGAAATATAAATAGTAAAGACACACAACTACCTAAATCTCTGTCTGTGGGTCCTATCTCTCCTCCAACTTTGGATTATCATTTCTTTCTTCCTCTACTTCTTTTATACATATAAGAGTTTACCTCTTATGCTATGTTGAGGGTCACAATTGCAGGATTGTCTCTCATTTGGTTTTGAGAGCAAAGGGATAAAACTCACTAAGAAATCTGTTATTTCTTGTTAGAATTCATCCTTCTTGGTACAGTCAAAACACTCCAATTTTGATTTTCAAGAACATGCAATTATTCTGTCTTTAGTTTTAACTAAATTAACAACCTCAGTTTAGGTACCCTACTTATCCTTCTTTCTCTGAGAAATGCACCTTATCAATAGGATTGAGAGTCTTAAGCTGTGGGTTTTTTTTTTTTTTTTTTTTTGCGTTATGCGGGCCTCTCACTGCTGTGGCCTCTCCCATTGCGGAGCACAGGCTCCGGACGCGCAGGCTCAGCGGCCATGGCTCACGGGCCCAGCCGCTCCGCGGCATGTGGGATCTTCCTGGACCGGGGCACGAACCCGTGTCCCCTGCATCGGCAGGCGAACTCTCAACCACTGCGCCACCAGGGAAGCCCTTAAGCTGTGTTTGTTCTGCACCCCCTGGCCATAGGAAGCTGGACCAGTGTTGGACATCTGACCAAGTTAGGGCTTCAAACTACCTTGTAGGAATCTGGAATCAATACTCAATTCTATTACCTACTATCCTATTAGTCTGGACGATTCTCCTGTGAACTCAGGACCTAAGGCTGCCATTGTAGGTTAGATATGCTTGGTACCTAGGTCAGGTCAAAACAGAGAAAGGTGGTCTTCAGAAAAAAACAGAGCAGCATGAACAGCTACAGATAGAGCAGGAATGATTAGAGACTGGTAAACTAAATAATAGCTCCCAAAGATATCCAGGGCCTAATCCATGGAACTTGTGAAAATTATGTTATATTGCCAAAAGTACTTTGCAGATGTGATCAAGTTAAGGATCTTGAGCTGGAGAGAGTACCCTGGTTTATCCAGGTAGGCCCTAAATATAATTACAAGTGCCCTTATAAGAGAGAGGCAGAGGGAGATTTTTCTACAGAAGAAGAAGGCCATGTGACCACTGAAGAAAGATGTCATGCTGCTTTGAAGATGGAGGAAAGGGATGTGAGCCAGGAATACAAGAAATATAGCTCTAGGGCTTCCCTGGTGGCGCAGTGGTTGAGAGTCCGCCTGCCAATGCAGGGGACATGGGTTCGTGCCCCGGTCCGGGAGGATCCCACATGCCACAGAGCAGCTGGGCCCATGGGCCATGGCCGCTGGGCCTGCGCGTCTGGAGCCTGTGCTCCACAGCGGGAGAGGCCACGGTAGTGAGAGGCCTGTGTACCGCAAAAAAAAAAAAAAAAAAAAAAGAAATATAGCTCTAGAAGATGGAAAAGGCAAGGAAACAGATTCTCCCCTAAGCCTCCAGAGGGAACACAGCCCTGACAACACCTTGATTTGAGCCCAGTGAAAGTGTTTTTGGACTTCTGAGCCTCCACACTTTTTTTTTTTAGTTGGGGTATAGTTGTTTTACAATGTTGTGTTAGTTTCTACTGTACAGCGAAGTGAAATAGCATTCCCTGTGCTATATAGCAGGTTCTTATTTGTTATCTATTTTATACATATTAGTGTATATATGTTAATCCCAATCTCCCAATTCATCCCACCCCCTCTTTCCCCCCTTGGTGTCCATATGTTTGTTCTCTACATCTGTGTCTCTATTTCTGCCTTGCAAACTGGTACATCTGTACCATTTTTCTAGATTCCACAAATATGCGCTAATATACGATATTTGTTTTCCTCTTTCTGACTTACTTCACTCTGTATGACAGTCTCTAGGTCCATCCACATCTCTACAAATGACCCAATTTCATTCCTTTTTATGGCTGAGTAATATTCCATTGTATATATGTACCACATCTTCTTTATCCATTCGTCTGTTGATGGGCATTTAGGTTGCTTCCATGACCTGGCTATTATAAATAGTGCTGCAATGAACACTGGGGTGCATGTGTCTTTCTGAATTATGGTTTTCTCTGGGTATCTGCCCAGTAGTGGGATCGCTGGGTCATATGGTAGTTCTATTTTTAGTTTTTTAAGGAACCTCCATACTTTTCTCCATAGTGGCTGTATCATTTTACATTCCCATCAACAGTGCAAGAGGGTTCCCTTTGAGCCTCCACACTTTTAAGAGAATAAATTTATTGTTTAAGCCACTAAGTGTGTGGTAACTTGTTACAGCAGCCACAGGAAATTAATACAGAGACCATGTGGCCCTAGACAGAGAGTCTGGGAAAATGGATGCCTGAGTTCTAACTGCTTCCTATATTATTCCTTCAAGTGGCCTAGCTGGCACATCTTGCCATTAGGTTCCACAAAACACCAGTGTTTCACTACAATGAAACCAGTGTTTCACTACAATGAAACAACATTTTGTTTAAGTCAACCAGAGGCTTAGTTAAGATGTAAAGAGAGGGGCTTCCCTGGTGGCGCAGTGGTTGAGAGTCCGCCTGCCGATGCAGGGGACACAGGTTCGTGCCCCGGTCCGGGAAGATCCCACATGCCGCGGAGCGGCTAGGCCCGTGAGCCATGGCCACTGAGCCTGCACATCCGGAGCCTGTGCTCCGCAATGGGAGAGGCCACAACAGTGAGAGGCCCGCGTACCGCAAAAAAAAAAAAAAAAAAAAAAAAGATGTAAAGAGAGCCAATAAAGTAAAGTATAAGAAGCTATGCAGTATAATTTGAGAAGAACCATAATGCATGGTCTCCAGATAAAAATGTATTTGCCACAAGGTGGAAAACAGTGTCCCAAATCTCCATCCCAGCAGTCACTCTTGTAGCTTTATCTCCAAAAGGCCTTGCTTTAAAATGAAACTCTCTTTTTACCTGAAAGTGGAATTCCCCAATATAATTGCATCAACTGAACACATCAACATGGATTTGTCAACAAAATAATGTAACAAAGTTTATATTTGGCCCTAAAGAAATAGAACAAAGAAAAGTTACATTTGCAGGAAGGAACTTGTAAGAGACTGGAAAATAAAACAGCATGTAAAAAGGCAAAATTCAGTAAGGTGGCTGTGATACAATAAGAAATATATATTTGGTCTTTGTCTTTGGTCCCTGGCACAAAGTTCCTAAAACCCTTGTATCTCTGCAGTGGTGAGAGTGTCTTTGGGAGGCGAAAATTCTACCAATGAACCTCCAATGCCTCCCAAAGAGTGTCTTTTGTACGCTAATGAGATGACTGTTTGCTGGGCCCTGGTCTTCAGAAAGATCAAGGTGTGATTAGAGGGTTAGAACTTTCAGCCCCACCCTCTGACCTCTAGGGAGGGGAAAAGCACTGGAGGTTGAGTTAATCACCAGGGGCAGATGATTTAATCAATCATGCCTACATAATGAAACCTCCATAAAAACCCTAAATGGTAAGGTTCTGAGAGCTTCTGGGTTGGTGAATACACTGAGGTACTGTAAGGGTGGCACACCCAGAGAGTGCCCCTCCCACCATATCTTGCCCAATGCATTTCTTCCATAAACTGTTTCCCTGAGTTGTGTGAGCTGTTATAGCAAATTATCAAACCTGAGGAAGGGTCATGGAATCCCTGATTTATAGTCAATTGGTCAGAAGTACAGGTGGCAAACCAGGACTTGCAAGTGGTGTCTGAAGTGACTTTTGTGAAACTGAGCCCTTAACCTTGTGGGGTCTACATTAACTCCAGGCAGTTAGTTCAGAAATGAAATGAATTGTTGAACCCTCAGTTGGTATCTGGATAATCAGAGAACTGGTTGTTGGTGTGGGAAAAACTTACACACTAGCAATGAAAAAGGTTTTAGCAAGTAGAGAACAGTGTAAGAGAAGTGGTTACCTAGAGAAGGTTAGACGTAAAACCTGGAGATGACATGAGCAGATTTTCCCCACATTTCAGCCTAAGGCCTACAGATTCAGAAGATCAACAGAGAAACCAAAATGTGCTTCAAAAATGAAACCTGGGCTTCCCAGGTGGTGCAGTGGTTGAGAGTCCGCCTGCTGATGCAGGGGACACGGGTTCATGCCCCAGTCCGGGAAGATCCCACATGCTGCAGAGCAGCTGGGCCCGTGAGCCATGGCCGCTGAGCCTGCGCGTCCGGAGCCTGTGCTCCGCAACGGGAGAGGCCACAACAGTGAGAGGCCCGCGTACCACAAAAAAAAAAAAAAAAAAAAATGAAACCTATTTTAAAAGCTCAGTACAGAAATTGTACTATCCCAACATGAATCACTACATTTCAGTAGAATGAGAGAAGTAGTTTTCCATTTTCAACAGTGAGAAACAATCCTTTCATTTTTCAAAGCTTGGAAAGTTGTACTTCTGTGAATAATTATTAGTCTATCAGCCTGTTATTTACCTTTTTATGGTATGTGTGAATAGCTCTTTCTCCTAAAAGTGTTATCTTTCCTTGCAGTACCTTTATGGGATAGGTCTTTGTAGTGCTGAAATTCCTAGTATTCAATCTTCAATTCACATGAAAAGAAAGATGTCATTAGAAACTGTTTGATTAGTGATGCAGAAAAACAAAATCCTAACATAACAGAAACCTAATCTAGGTTGAAATGCTACAGCTAAAAATCATGGGAAATAAAGATATACTTACCTAGAAAGGAGTCGCTGACAAAAGAAAAGACCTGGGGGAGAAAATACATGCTTAACATAAATTGGGAAGATATTGTATCATTTAGTGAAGAAAAAGCAGAATTCCTGAAAAACAGATAACTAACGTGATCATTTATCTCTTGGAAACAACAGGGAGCACGGAAGGTCAGAACAGGGGAGCAATCACCCAAACAGGATTATTCATGAACTCTAAATGCTTGTCACTAATTACAAATTACCTAGTAATACTGTGAAATGATCAAATAGGTTAATACAGGATTTGAATTAATCTTCCTGGGTTTAAGGTTTTCCTCTAATCCACTGAACCTTAGAATCAGTGAAGTGTGATTTCTGTGTTCTGAGAAAGAACACCGGGAACATTAACATAATATTCCAATCTCTTGCCAGGCTAGTCTCAGATACAACTCTTTTGCCAGGGTAAAAACTTAATGCTCTGTGTTCTGATCTCTCTTAGGATCTACTTTTTAAAGAAAGGTCCATTTGAAGTCAGAGAGCCTCTTTGAGCCTCTGGAGGGCAGTGACTGTGCTCAAAGCATCTTTGAGTCTTCAGTGCTTAATAATTGATATGTTTGATAAATAAATGACACAAGTTAATATCTAAAACCTTTCTTCAAAGATTCTGCTTTTCCTATATACATAATTAAAGCCCCCAAAACAATACCATACTCTAACCAACTAAGAAACATTTATATCTATCATTCCTTTATTAATTTATATCAACATCATATCTACCATTCATGTTCCAATTCTCCACCCTGGATTATTTCCTTCCTGATGTCCCTATCACTCTTTTTTTTTTTTTTTTTTAGTGCAATGACATTTCTTAGGTTAAATGGCTACTATTCTCTTTATATAGAATAATGGTAAAGACTGACTTGTATAGTTTATTCTTTTATCAGTGGGGGTTATGAGCCTCAAGCAGTGAAGAAATAATTCTTACAGGGGATAGGAGGTCAAAAGGAGAGGATAGAAAAACTGCATTCTATTACTTATCTTGGGTGGTTGTTTCACAGGTGTTTGCTTGGTGATAAATTATACACCTTGTTTTGTACACTTTGTGCTTGTAGATTACCACATTTTAACAAAAAGAAAATGTGTGTGTGTGTATCCCCAAATATATAAAAAGAGAAACTGCAACCACGAAATAAGAACAGGTTACTTAAAACACACACATACACTACAGAGGATCAAAAAGAACTCTTAGAAATTAAATCTATAATAAAAATTAAGGACTCACTAGGAGGACAGTAATACGATAAAACCTAGGAAAGTCTCTCCACAAGTATAATGAAAAGGAAAAAAGTTTGAAAGCAAGAGACAAAAGATAAGGGAAAAAATTACCAGTCCAGAGTGCCAATATCTGCATAACAAACATTCTAGCAAAGGAGAGTAAAGAAAACAGGGGGAGGAAATCATCAAAGAAATGATTCAAGAAAATTCCAAAGGATATTAATTTGGAGATTGACAAAGCCCACCAAATACCCAATGCAATGGATGAAAATACACTCACATCAAGGCATCACATCAGAAATTTCAGAACACTCAATATCTTATAAGCTTTGAGAGAAAGGAAGATATTAAAGAGTCAAGAAGAAAGGATTTAGAATCAGAATGGCTTTAAACTTCTCAACAGAAACACCCTATTTAAGCTAGCTTGGGTGAGTGTCTAATCCTTGCAAAAGAATGGCAAAAGAGCCTTAGCTAAAACATTACTAATCTCATTGTGCTTGGGGAAAGCATAATCAAAAAATAAAAAGAGAAAGTGACCCATAATTATTCCTATAAACATAAAACATTTATTTACATTATAATGAAATAAAAATGAAAAGGTGGGATTTCCCTGGTGGTCCAGTGGCTAAGACTCTGTGCTCCCAATGTAGGGGGTCCAGGTTCGATCCCTGGTCAGGGAACCAGACCCCACATGCCACAACTAAGAGTTAGCATGCTGCAGCTAAAGACCCACATGCTGCAACTAAGACCCGGCACAGCCAAACAAATAAATAAATTAAAAAAAAAAATTTTAATGAAAAGGAATACAGGCTGAAAGTACTAAAATCAATTCACTTAATAAATGTCAAAAATATTCTTACAATGGACTGAATCCATATATTGAAGTCCTAACCCCCAACACCTCAGAATGTGACTGTATTTGGAGACAGAATCTTTAAAGAGGTAATTAAGGTAAAATGAGGTCATATGGGTGGGCCCTAATCCAATATGACTAGTGTTCTTTTTTTAATTAATTAATTTACTTATTTTTTGGCTGCGTTGGGTCTGCATTGCTGCATGCGGGCTTTCCCTAGCTGCAGTGACCAGTGTGCAGGGTTCTCACTGCAGTGGCTTATCTTGTTGCAGAGCATGGGCTCTAGGTGCACAGGCTTCAGTAGTTGTGGCTTGCGGGCTCTACAGCAGTAGTTGTGGCGCACGGGCTTAGTTGCTCCACGGCATGTGGGATCTTCCTGGACCAGGGCTCGAACCCACGTCCCCTGCATTGGCAGGTGGATTCTTAACCACTGCCACCAGGGAAGTCCATGGCTAGTGTTCTTATAAGAGTAGATTAGAACACAGATACCAGATACCCACAGAGTAAAAGCCATGTGAAGATAGAAGGAGAAGACCACCATTTACAAGACAAGGAGAGAGGTCTCAGAAGAAATCAATCCTACTGACACCTTGATCTTGGATTTCTACCTCCAGAACAACGAGAAAATAAATTTCTGTTGTTTAAGCCATTCAGTCTATGATACTTTGTTATGGCAGCCCTAGCTAGCTAATACTCCTAATACTCTGCTAAAATAATTACTACTAGTTAAACATGGTGGATTAAACATAAGCATTTAGGTCTCCTTTCTCCTAAAATTCCACTAAAATGACATTAAAAGGATTTTATAAATGGCATAAACTCACAATGGAAATAAAAGATCAGAAGATGAGGCAAAAACAGCAAAGTTTTAAAAGCTAGAAAGCAGATGCACAAGTGGTAACTGACTTGACAGAACCGAAACTTAAGCCACTGAGAAAAGCCAATATATACGCAGAATCTCTATCAGGCTCAGGAAGTAGCAGAACCATGTACCTCTGGAAGCTGAGATGAAGACAAGCTAGAAAGCGAAAGATAGGTTGAAAGTCTATTTAAGAAGCAGTTACATTTCCAGATGACTGCTCCTCTCTCTTCTGGCAGAAGCCTGGATAAAGGAAAACAGAGATCTCTGGGCTGAGAGATAACAGGCATGGTTGGAGGGTTCCATACTAAAAATATATGGTTGAATTATGGGCTTATATGTTTGGCTCTCAGAACACTCAGAACAGGCAGTCAAACATAAATCCTCAGACAGAAAAATGGAAGAGCTAGTGCTGGAGAATCTGACTACACGCAAGAAGGGGGAAAAAGACCCAAAGGAATTCTATCTAGTCAGATCACCATGTGATGAAAAGCAGTCAGTCTCACCCTTGCTTAGAGAGCTTCCATTAAGTATTATTGTACCTCAAGCTTAAATCTAAGCAGAAAAATAAGGATGGTAGACATTTTTGAGAAAATGATCTCATATAAAAAGCAGACACCAAAACAAACAGAAAGTAACTTGGAGAAATTAAAGAATATGCACATAGATAAAATTTCCAAAAAGTTACCATTAATACCCTTAAAGATAATAAGAGAAAATATTGCTTGAATGAAACAAGAATAGGATGTACTAAAAAAAGAACATTCAGGAGAAAAAGGACATATATACCCACTACAACATGAATTGACCCTGAAAAGATTATGCTAAGTGAAAAATATGGGAAATAAAAATTCACATGTTATATGATTCCACTTACAAGATAATGTCCAGAATAGGCAAATCCATAGAAGCAGAAAGCAGATTAGTGGTTGCCAGGGGTTGGGGAGTAAGGGGAATAGAGACTGACCCATGGGTAGGGGTTTCTTTTGCAATAATGAAAATGTTCTGAAATTAGAAAGTGACAATGGTTGCACAACCTAGTGAGTAAACTAAAAACCACTGCATTATACATTTTTTAAATGGTGGATTTTATGGTATGTGAATTACATCTCAATTTTTTAAAAAGGAATTTTTGAAATTAAAGATATGATAACAGAAATGAAATACTCAATATAAGATTTGAAAGGTAAGGTAGAGGAGATGTCCCACAAAGTACAGCAAAATGAAAAAATAATGAAGTTAGGAGGAAAAAAAAATTAAGAAAATTAAATGGCAGGCCCATGAGGTTCAAAATCCCAGTAACGGAAATTCTAGGAAGAGAGAATAGAAAAAACTAGAAAGAGGTAAACTGTCAAACTACATGTCTGTAAGTTCTGTAAAAATTTACCTGAACACAGAGAATCAAAACAGATCCACATTAAGGCATTTTGTTGTAAAACTGCAGAATGCTGGGGATAAAGAAAAGATCTTAGAAGCTTCTAAGGAGAGAGGGGGAAAAAAACAGCTTTCAGGGGCTTCCCTGGTGGCGCAGTGGTTGAGAGTCCGCCTGCCGACGCAGGGGACACGGGTTCGTGCCCCGGTCCGGGAAGATCCCACACGCCGCGGAGCGGCTGGGCCCGTGAGCCATGGCCGCTGAGCCTGCGCGTCCGGAGCCTGTGCTCCGCAACGGGAGAGGCCACAACAGTGAGAAGTCCGCATACCGCAAAAATAAAATAAAATAAAAAATATTAAAAAATAAGCAAAAACAGCTTTCAAACAAAGAATCAGGAATCAGAATAGTACTGGACTTTGCAGTTGCAACAATGAAAACTAGATAGCAAAGAATCAATGCCTTAAGAATTCTGAGAGAAAATAATTTCTAAACTAGAAGTAAATTAATTGTGAGAGTAAAATATCTCTTGTGCTCTCTTTCTTAGGAAGGTACTGAAGAGCATGCTCTACCAAAATGAGAGAATAAACCAAAAAAAATGATGGGATCCAGGGAAAAGAAGATCCAAAAAGGTAAGAAGCAAATAGATTCCCCAAATGATGATAGAGGGAAATCCTCTGACAACAGCTATGCAGTGGAGATAAAATAAGAAAGGGAAGAGAGAGCAGGAGACAGGGGCTTAAATTGCAAAGTAAAATACTATTTTGGGGGGTTGGCTCTTATACATGTGTAGAATCAGGCTTAGTTAATCAATCCATCAATAAAGGTTTATTCTTATTTATATTCCTAGTGATAACATAAATGCTATAATTAAGGAGATGCCACTCAGACACTAAATGAATTAATAAATTATGAATTAATGTTATAAACGTACTTTAAATAAATTGTTTCCACATTTCTAAATGCCGATTTAATGGAAACTTGGACCTACACACTGAAGTATGAATGGGGAATCACTAACCCAAGAACCATAGTGTTCAGGATTGGTTGCCAAGCCTGTCCACTCCTGTCAAATACAGTATCCCCTTCCAAGTAAAAGGCATGAACTAGTTTTTTCCTGCAATAGTTGCAACAAATTCTGATTTGAATGAAATCAGTTCTTCCTTTGCCTCATTATAATCTATTCTTCTACACAAAAGCCAGAGTACTTGTTTAATTTGTATGATCATTTAAATGTTTGATATACCAAGAGCTATACTGACAATTATATTTTAGTTATAACTCAATCCAAGACCAGAACATTGCCAATAATTTGCACCTACCTCCACCATTCCATCTACCTCCCTCTACCTCCCTCCTGCCTGAGGAAATATCTTACTGCTGTATTTATCATTTCCTTGCCTTTTTTGCCACAGTTTTATCACATCATGCCTGAACAAAATATTATTTAGTTTTGCTTATTAACTTTACCAATGATGCATATAATTGTAGTTCATTCATTTTCCCTAATGTATAATACTGTAATGTGTGACTATGCACAATTTATCCTTTATCCTGTCAATGGACACTTGGGTAGTTTCCTGTCTCTTTGCTATTGTAAACAGTGTTACTCACAAAATTCTAATGCACAGCTCCTAGTACACTTGTATAAGAGTTTCTCTACCTAGGAGTTGTAAAGTATAAAGTTTAAACTTTCAAAATATTACCAAACAGTTTTAAAAATCAGCTATACCAGTTAATATTCCCACTAGCAAGTTTTAACAGTTCCTCATGATAATCATCCCCTGCAAAACTGTGTTAAATGGCACTTCTATAAATCTAGTAGGTGAACATAGTATCTCACTGTGGTCTTAATTTGCATTTCCTTGATTGTAATGAGGTGGTACAATGTTGAAAAGCAGTTTGACAGTTTCTTAAAAAATTGAAATATACTAAACCATATGATTCAGCAATTCCACTTTTAAGTATTTGTTCAAGAAAAATGAAAACATGTTCACAAAAAGACTTGTTTGTATACAAATGTTCATATCAACTTTATTCATAATAATCAGAAAGCTGGAAACAACCCAAATGTCCATCAACTGGTAAATAAATAAACTGTGGTATAGTCAAACCATTACATATCACATAGCAATAAAAATAAATGAATTTGCTAATGCTTGAAACAACATAGATGATTGCACAGTACAGACATTATGCTGAGTGAAAGGAGACAGATACAAAAGTATGATATTAGTATGATTCCATTGATATGAAGTTCTGGAACAGGTACAACTAATCTATGATAATAGAAATCAGATCAGTGGTCACTAGAATGGAAAAGAGACTGACAGCAAAGCTTCAAGAGGGCACTTGTTGCGGTAATGGAAATGTTTGATACCTTGATTGGGGTAATGGTTACATGAGTGTACACATCTGTCAAAACTCATCTGTGTATTTTACTGCATGTAAATGTACCTTGGACTTACCCAAAACAAAATAAGACATAAATCGATCATGTCATTCCCCAGCTCCAAACCCAACATGGCTGCCCAAGACACTGAATGAATTAGCCTACACCCTCCAAACCTTGCCTATCATTCAATCCCTCATTACTACATTCCAGTCACATTGGCCTTCTCAATATTTATTAGAAATTCCCAAATTTCTTTAAAAAAATAAAATACGGTCTTCCCTGGTGGCGCAGTAGTTGAGAGTCTGTCTGCTAATGCAGGGGACAGGGGTTCGAGCCCTGGTCTGGGAGGATCCCGCGTGCTGCGGAGCAGATAGGCCCGTGAGCCACCACTGCTGAGCCTGCGCGTCTGGAGCCTGTGCTCCGCAACAAAAGAGGCTGTGATAGTGAGAGGCCTGTGCACCGCAATGAAGAGTGGCCCCCACTTGCCACAGCTGGAGAAAGCCCTCGCACAGAAACGAAGACCCAACACAGCAATAATTAATTAATTAATTAATTAACTCCTACCCCCAACATCTTCAAAAAAATAAAAATAAAATAATAAAATAATAAAATAAAATACAAGGTAAAAAAGTAAAGGAAGAAGAATCTAGAAACAGTAACTAATCATAATGTGTGAACTTTATTTGGATTCTAATTCAAACAAAATGCAAGAGAAAATCATATACAGCATTTGTGTTAGATTGATTGCGTCAATAAACTCAATGAATGGCTTTCCTGAATTCACTCCACTTTGTCCTGAATCTTTGTAGTCCCCTCCCACTCTGACTTGCTTTGACCAATGGAATGGTAGCAAAGGTGAGGCAAACAGAAGCTTGAAAAGCACTCACTCATTCTCACCTGCTCTCTGGCACAATTGGGCTTTGCTCTTACTTCTCTGCTTTCACCATGAAAACATGCCCAAGATTGCTTACTGGAGGAAAAAACATGTGGAGCAGAATCAAGATGGTCCAGTCCAGGCCCTAAATATGTGAAAAAGCCCAACCAAGATCAACAAAATCAACTACATCACCCACAGCTAACCACAGGTACATGAGTGAGTCCCTCCACGCCCAGCTTAGCACAACAGAAACACCCAGCTGTTCCACAGACTCCATGTTTGCTCTTGTAACTTCTGAGGTTTTGTGGTTGTTTGGTATACTGCATAATTGTGACAAGAGAAAACTGATAAAGCATTTTCAGACAACTGGAAGTTCAACACTGACTAGATATTTGATGATATTAAGGAACCACTATTAATTTTTTTTCTAATTATGATAATAATATTCTGGCCATATTATTTAAAAGAGTCCTTATATTTTATACACACACTGAAATATTCTTAGATAAAATAATATGATGTCAAAACAATATGAAGGTGAGGTGGGATGGGAAGGCCTATCTTGCTCAGTTCTGATTTCCCAGCCACTAGAACACAGCTGGCTCATTGTAGGTGCTTAAAGAAAGAAATCAAACCACAGCTGACTGAACCAAGTTTCAAATGCACAAGTTAAGGCAATGAATATAGACTAAGTACAAGGGAGAAGAAACACCTCTCAGGTATCCTCACAGAACTACAACCAAAAGGGGTACTCAATGCAGAGTGGCAAGCTGACCCAATCAAACTGTCTGTCCTGAAAATACACAAACGGTAGATGGAATGAGGAGAGCCATTTTGGCTTAGGTTGTTAACAACTAGCAGGCTGGTTTCTCCATAACAACCCTTGCATTTCCACTGTTTGCATCAGGTGTGAGTACAACCCCATTACAGTAACTTTCAGTGCTATGCACATATATCCTCAAAATAAATTCTCATTCAAAAGGTAATAAGTATTTCTTTTCTTTGGGACCATAAAGACTTATCTAATCACAAGACAATGACAAATCTGACCTTAATATGATCTTACACTAGTCACTGCTGTTGCACCTAAGACAATTTCTATTCTAGTGGGCTGCTCTGATTTACCCATTTGGAATAAAACCTCTAATGACTTAAGTATTAGAGCTGATGAATCATAATTAATAAACATTTTCAAAGGCCAATAGGTAACAGATGATAATCAGAACCTCAAAGCTTAAAATGAGAAGTGTGTAAATTCTCACTGACACCAACCTCAAAATAATCATCTTTGTTCTCTCTCCCCATTCTCCCCACCCCTACATCCAACACCCCAGTCTCTTCATCTGTGCCATTCTGCCATCCATTCTCAAGCTATCTCTTTCATTCCCTTTCTTTTTTCCTCCACACCCATTTCAATCCCTTTTTTTATCCCCTCTTTCTTCCCTTCCCCTCCAAGCTTCCATTAAAATGAACTCATTCACATTTTTAAAATATTTATTAAATAATATATAAGAAATGAAAAATAAAACTATAAAAAGATATCATTTTTACCTATCAGACTGAGCATCTCCTTCCTGAGGGAGAGAAAAAGGCAAACAGAAAGCTCACATTACAGAAAATGAGGCAAAGCCAAATGGGGGTTATCAATATGCAGATTTTACAAGTCTCCAGATGTGAACTGTCAGTTACAATGATTACCACAGCAATCTCACAAAAGCTATATATGAGAAACAAGAGTGCTGCTATAAGCATTCATTCTAAAAGCATTTGTTTAATGAGTTGGGGAAATTTTTGCAAACATATCCAACAATTTTCTTTCTCTTGTTTTTCAGATACTTGTCTCTCTTGTAACTAAGCTATACATAGATCCTAAAGTTTTATGCCAGCAATCTTGCCATAAAACTGAAGTTTTACACTTGTGACCTCACCATCAACTTTCTGGCAATAATATCAGGTCACAGACTCTACAGAAAGACAGAAATATACACTCAGTAGGAATTTTGATATGTTCAGAAAATTAATTAGTATTTGGCATGCTGTTTAAAAAGCCTTTCATTCTGGTTCTGTCAAAAGCAGTCTGGCACATTTCTCTAGCATACTAACAATCTGATGATTGGTAAACCAATGTTTTATTTAGGTCCTTTCTACAGTTCTTCAGTGTTGCATTTGCATACATACGTAAGAGCCAAGTCAAAAACTGAGGTTCTAGATGAGGAAAGGACATTTCATTTATAGATTAGCATCCTTTAATGCTTTTTTATGCTTTTAAGACTGTTTCCTATTGAATCAGACAACAGTAAGAAAGCAAACCAAGAACAAGAAAGTGCAGTCAAGTGTTCACAGCTGCAAAAAAGAGAAGTTACCTTGCAAATTTTCTTATTGTATTTTCAAAATCACTAATTTAAAAGAATAATCACCCCTGACCACATGTCAGATCCTATTTTTTTAAAGAGATTTACATACCAAAGAGATAGGTTGATCATCCTCATTCTATAAATGGACAAAATGAGTATTATTAAGGTTAAATGGTTTCTCCAAGGTCACACAGTCAGCAAATAGCAGAGAAGGGATGCACGTTCAGGTCTGATTCTAAAATCCTATACCCTTAACCACTATGCTACTCTTATTTTATTCTTTGTTATATATTGCATTACATCTGTAAAATTTACTCAACATAAAAATCTAGCTATATCAAGACACGTACTTTTGCAAGAATGAAATGTTTCTAATTTTTATTTCTGTCACTTATATGACAGGTGACATGTACAGAAATTCTGGTTGTTCATTATTCATTTCCATAGAAATGCAGTTATAATCTACATTTAAGAATAACCCTGGGCTTGGGGCTTCCCTGGTGGCGCAGTGGTTGAGAGTCCGCCTGCCGATGCAGGGGACACGGGTTCGTGCCCCAGTCTGGGAGGATCCCACATGCCGCGGAGCGGCTGGGCCCGTGAGCCATGGCCGCTGAGCCTGCGTGTCCGGAGCCTGTGCTCCGCAACGGGAGAGGCCACAATAGTGAGAGGCCTAGTACCGCAAAAAAAAAAAAAAACAAGAATAACCCTGGGCTTATTGCTTGGATAGACCCCCATTTTGAGAGATGCTTATAATAGAGAAACTATTGCTAATAATTAAACATGGAAATACGAAACAAAAAAGAGAACACAAGTAAATTAAGAAAAAATAGCACTTTATGATTATAGAACATACATAAAAGGCTATACTTTAGTATGGAAAACACCAAGTCTGGACACTTGCTTATAATTTACAATAATCCAAATTAATCTAGATTCTGATTAGCAAAATGCAGACATGTGCATGTGACAGACAATCATTGTGGAGCCCAACAAAGCTCCCAAATGAAACCAGGTGAAAAGATGTGAATAGGAAATTTGTTCTATTTTGAAGAAGAGCAAGATTTTCTAACTGCTGGGGCAAAATGACTGAATTCAAATGTTGAGACAGAACTTGGATTAATTTCTTGGTGCTGTTCTCCTTCATTCCCCTAGGACGAAAGATCATGTCACTCAACAGTGATACTTCCAGCCAATTAAAGAATGGGTTTGGGTTGCACCTCCAAGCTGGAAAGATTTCAGCTGTAATATAGGATCCACAACAAGGGTAAAGTAAGGAAGAGTAGGCAAAATGAGCTCTGTCACACAGGCAGTCAGTCTCATGGGAAGGAAAGAGCCAAAGAATTAGCATTTCTGAACTTGACAAGTGAACGTCACAGTCACAGAGACTCTATATGCACCAGCAATCGTATTCTGCTCTGTCCCTTATATTACATCAGGTTTTAGGAACTATTTCTAGGTGTGCTCCATGTCAATCAAGGATTTTCCTTCCCCCATATGAACCAAAAACTTCTGTAGATTTTTAGCCTAATCGTTGCTTGTTCCCACTCTCCCATTTTGCTCAGATCACAGGGCTAGTGATTGGCAGTCTTATTCACAATACCCTACACAGCAGGCCCTCAAAACAAACTGACCACTTTCATTATTCAGCAAGCAAGCAAGCATTTTTAAAATTAATCTACTGAGGTGAAATTCACATAACATAAAATTAACCATTTAAAGTGAATAATTCAGTGGCATTTAGTACATTCACAATGCTGTGCAACCCCACCACTGCTCCAAAACACTTCCATCACTCCAAAGTAAAACTCCATCCCCATTAAGCAGTTTCTCCCCATTTCCCCCTCTCCTTCAGCCCCTGGAAACCATCAATCTGTATTCTGTCTCTATGGATTTATCTGTTCTGGACATCTCACGTAAGTGGAATCAAGCAATATATGACATCTTGTGTCTAGCTTTTTTCACTTAGCATATGCTTTTAAGGTTCATCCATGTTGTAGTACGTATCACATATTCATTTCTTTTTATGGTTGAATAATATTTTATTGTACATATATATCACAATGTGTTTATCCATTCACTCATTGACAGACACTTCCACCTATTGGCTAATATGAATAGTGCTATGAATACGTGTGTACCTGTATTTATTTGAGTGCTTGTTTTAAATTCTTTTGGGTATATACCTAGGAATTAAATTGCAAGATCATACGGTAATTCTATGTTTAACTTTTTGAAAAACTGCCAAACTGTTTCCCACAGCCAAGCAAGCATTTCTGAGCACCAACCATGCATTAAAGTCCCTGATCTCATGAAGTTTACATTCTAGTGAGAAAAAAATAAATAACCAAGTTAATCACTAATTTTATTATATAGGTAAATATATATACATATAAATGTCATGTCAGATGGTGGTAAGTGATATGAAAAAATTAAGCAGAGTAGGGTACAGAGAGTTATGGGAGGGTACTATTTTATATAGGATGGTCAGGAAAAGCCTCTCTGATGTAAACAACATGAAATGAGATCATTAAATATTTTTAGAATATCTCAATAGTCAGTGGAACATTATTTATTTTTTAAGAAACATTATTTCTTATGTTACATTTTTCCAAAGTAATACTTTCATCTTTTTGGCTTGAATAATGTTACCTTTGTGATTTTTTTCTGAATGTTAATTCAGACTAGTAACTTTATGTAAAGATTCTTGCTATTTATTTTGTACAACACAAAATAAAACCCACCTGGTGAATTTTGTTGATCACCAGTATGCCCTACGGTGACAAACCTACATTTCTGATATCATCACAGTTAGAGGTAATCATCAAATAAAATGCTGTGGAATGTCAGAACTCTATAGTAATTTCAAACCATTAATTTCCCAAAAGAATGTAACTAGCAAATTATGAATAACTCAGATAAAGTATTAAATCCCAAATGTGGGGAAAATACACTTGGCTAAGGGTTAGGAACCCCAGTTCTACTTCCTGCTTTACTACCTTGGCTAAGTCAGTTCCCTCCTCTGTATCTCAATTTTCAAGAAGTGCAGTGGGGGTGGGGGGACAAGAGATGATGTCTAAGGTCCCTTCTAGTCTAAAGTTTAAGAAATACATTTGAATAGTATATCTGGAAGCCTCTAAGAGGGAGCTAAAGGATCGCAAACACAGCTGTGCCTTGGCTGTCTTTAGTCAATTTAGTTGAGTGAAAAAATGGCTATCTATATCAGACCTAGAGAATAGCCCCAGTTTAAACAGATGAATTGAGAAATCAGAAGTTTACAGCCCAAAACAAGGATCACTGTCCAAATTTCTAAGGAATTCTAGAATCAACATAATATATAATGAAGGATAGTAATATACAGAAAGAATTTTAAGTAATATACAGAAAGAATTATAAGCTTCTATATAGTAATATACAAAAAGAATTATATTCAGCACAGAATATCATAAAGCTGTCTTCTGAATGCCTAGTACATGCCTGGTATAGTTAGGCAAAATATATATAATATATATCATCATATACATGTATATGAACATATATAGAAATACATATCTAATATGCATAAGCATACTCACTCCCATTTTACACATGAGAAACTAAGACTTAGATCAAGTAAATGTTAACGATCACACAGACAGACGTAGTAAAAAAAAAAAATGGGATTCTGATCCAGACAGGACTGAATGACTCAAAGTTTGCTATCACAGTGAAAGATCTTAACAATATGACTGAAGATACCATTCTTCACTTAAGTTCTTAATATTTTATTTATATTAATAAACCTAGGATGTAAACACAGCCCAAAATCCTAGCTAAAATCAAATCAACTTTAAGTTTCTTTATCTAAAAGTTGCTTCCGTTATTTCTACATTCTAAATTCAAAACTACCTTTCAACTACTTAATTGACTTTTCTTTTTTTCAGACAACATATCTTTTAGAACAAAATTCTCCATAACATATTTTCTACCTACACTCTCTCCCCAGGTGATTTCATTCAGTCCTATCATCTACATGTTATGACTCCCAAATTATATCTTGAGCCTTAACCTCTCCATTGAGGTGCAGACTCTCATATCCAATGGCCTCCAAAATGTTTCCAGTTAGATGTTTAAGAGCATCTCAACTTGAATAAAGACAAGACATAATTTTATCTTTTCCTTGCCATATCTGTTCATTTTCTAATCTTCCTATTGCAATATATAGCACCTCTATCCAACTGATCACTCAAGGCTAAAACTTAGGATTCATCCTTGATTCTTAACTTTCCCTCCTCCCCATATCCATCCTATCACCTAGCCCTATCAGCTCTACCACCAAAATATATTTAGAATCTGTCCTCTATTTTTATTTTTTTTTTTACTAATCAGCACTTTTTTAGGTTTTTAAAAAATTTTTATTGGGGTATAATTGATTTACAACATTGTGTTAATTTCAGGTGTATAGCAAAGTGACTCTGTTATACATATACATATATCCACTCTTTTTTATTAATTTTTTTTTTTGGCCATACTGCATGCCATGTGGGATCTTAGTTCCCTGACCAGGGACCGAACCCATGCCCCCTGCAGTGGAAGTGCAGAATCTTAACCACTGGACCACCAGGGAAGTCCCTAGAATCTGTCCTTGTCTCTTCTTCTCTACTGCTCACCACCATCACTCACTCAAACTATGCAACAAGTCACCACCATCACTCACCACCATCACTCACTCAATCTATGCAACAAGAATCACCTCTTACCTGTTCTCCCTTTCTGACTCCCTATAATCCACACAGTAGCCACAGTGATCTTTCCAAATCACTGATCAGATGATGGCACTTCCAGGCTTAAAACTCTTCAATGGCTTTCTACTGCACTTCAATAAAACCCAAATGTCTTGCCATGTCCTACTACAAAACCTCATGACCTGGTCTCTTACCACACTCCCTTACATCATTTCCTATCATAACTCTTCAGTCTCTGTGCTCCAGCATGCTGCTCTTTCTGTACCTCAAGTACATTTCTGTCTCAGGGTCTTTGTATTTGTGGTTTTCCCCTATCAGGAAACTTTGTCCCCAAATCTTTATGAAGCTAAATCTATCTTGTTATTCAGGTCTCAGTTTAAATGTTACCTCCACAGTGAGACCAAATCACTACCTCATCAAATAATTTATTTCTTTAGAGCATTATCACTATCTAGGATTATTTTTCTAGTGTATTTATCTAGCTTCCTCCCACAAAAACATAAGTTCTTTGAGAGCAGAAATCTGGTTTGTTCTGTTTATTGTTGTATCCCAAGTACCTGAAAAACAAAAAATCCCTATTGCATAGCATGCACTTGATAAATATTTAATAAAGAAATGAATAAATGAACAATATTGACACAACAGACATAGTATCAATATTTTTTTACAAGTCAAAATTATTGCTATACTACCCTATCAACTTGAAGGTAGAATCTATGTCTAATTCATCTTTCCATCTCCAGAGAACTTATACAGCACCTTGTATTATTGTAGGTTCTCAAAAAAAGATTAAAATTAATGAAGGAAACTTTGTTCTAAAGTGTTTAAAATATACTTAATTATATACTTATACTTAATTATATATACTTATATTGATATTTATTGAGCATTTAGTACATACCAGGCCTTGTTCTAAATGCTTTATGAATGCCTACCAACTCTGTGAGATAAGAAATACCATTATTCACATTTGATTTGATATGCCTAACAACTCTGTGAGATAAGAAATACCATTATTCACATTTTACAGATGTAGGATCTAAACAAAAAGAGCTTAAGTAACTTGCCCAATGCAACACAACTACTAAGTAGCAGAGCTGAAATCTGAACCTAGGCATTCCTCCCCAAGACAAATATTAGTATCAGCTAATTGAGGATTCTCAGAAAAAGCTTGCCATTTTATCTCTTTGAACTCATGACTCTTCAGAGAATTTGAGGTTCTACTAAACTTAAGTAAGCCAAAAGTTTATTTAGGTCATAGTTGTGACATAATCATTACATGATATTAGAACAGAGTAACCTTCCAGAATAGTTTTCTCTGCTATGAGGTCCAGAGCAATGCCAGAAGGATCTTTGAGCAATGAAAGAACTGTACAGCAGAAACTTAATTCATAATCACTGGAGGAAGAAATTGGGTTTATAGCTTACTATTAAGTACATGATCCAATATGAAATTCAACAGGGTACTGAAGAAGTGTAAAAAATTCTTAAATGGGGCTTCCCTGGTGGCGCAGTGGTTGAAAGTCCGCCTGCTGATGCAGGGGACACGGGTTCATGCCCCGGTCCGGGAGGATCCCACATGCCACGGAGCGGCTGGGCCCGTGAGCCATGGCCGCTGAGCCTGCACGTCCGGAGCCTGTGCTCTGCAACCAACGGGAGAAGCCACAACAGTGAGAGGCCCGCGTAGTGCAAAAAAAAAAAAAAAATTCTTAAATGTTTGGCTAATATAAAAAAGTGATATGAAATATACTACTTCACAACAGGAATTGTGAAGGTTATGAGGTTAGTATGAGTTAGTATAAGGTTATGTTTTTTCATAATATATAATTCAACTTTGTGAAGACTGATAAGCAATATCCTTTTGTCCTTGCTCTTCAAAAGCTCTGCTATAGTCATTACCCATCACCCCCAAAGTTTTATTGAAAGTTTTATGATTCTAGCACTTGAGAATATCAAACTTTTTAATAAAAACAGGCAAACCCCGTAGTTTGTCATTTTTAATATCTGGAGCTCCTCTGATCCTTCCCTGGAAGCCTAAGGGGTAGACAACCTCAGCAATGTTCCCTACACACACGCCCCATGTCTGACTCTACGATTATTCTCTTCCCCGGCTCCCTAGGTCCTCTACCAAAGATCTACCCCATGGATATTAAACTCATGATAGACTGGGGCCAGAAAGGAAAACCCTCCATAAGTCCAAGCCCAAAAGAACCTCGAATGACAAAATTATATAGATTTGTACCGAAATAATTCAATGAAAGTATATAGTAAGAAGAGTAAGTAAGCAAAAGGTAAAGAGAAAAGAATAGCAGATAAACCTCACAACTATTCTCAGAAATCTGAATACTCTTCTGGGTTATCTTAGAATCCTCAAACACGATTTATGTGTCTGATCTATCTCCTCAGCTTGACACTAAGTACACTGAATAGCATAGCATCTGTAAATCTCCTTAATAAAAATATCTGTAAACTGCTCCCCCTAGAATGCTCCTCAAAGTCCAGTATATTTTTACTACCCTGTCAGTTTTCTGCCATGATATTATGACAGGGTTATTTCATTTTAAAGGTTACCATTCCTTCAACTGCCAGATATCAGCTATCACAGGAGCAAATAATGGAGTAGTATTTCTGTAATCTACATAGAGTCAACATTTTTTTAAAGGTTGTGAGTGAATGAAGTGATCCAACAATTCTAAAACCCAGTCTGATGAGAAAATTAGAAAAGACTACCAAATCTTAGGAAAAATAAAATCCTTCCATTGTTAAACTAGTATCGTATCATGACTGAATCAAGCCATTTCGTTACATTTCATTTTTAGTTATATGGAAGTCAATATACTACATATATTATAAAATAATCTGAAAACCAAAATAATCTATAACAGTGACTTTTATATTGCCTTTATTTAATTTTAATATTAAAATACAAACTGCTATCTTAACATGAGGTATCTGCTTAATTCCTAATTAACTTCATTTCCATCCATTCTTTCCCATATCTTTTCTCGTTTGGTTAGCTTTAAATAAACTCCAATTCTCCACGTCTCACCAGCATGATTAAAAATTTTTTATACAACATTGGTATGGGAAATGATTGATAACAATCTTATTTCTTTCAAACTGATTCCTTGCTGGGTCTGTGGGGTGGTAAAAATGTTAAAAGTGATTTAAAAGCTAGTTTTTCTGAAATCCTACTTTTTCAGATGAATATCAAAAGAGAAAGAAAATGAGCATGCAGTCATTTATCTTTAAAATGAGAAGTCCACACTGTGAAAATAAAGAAAAATACAAAGAGACTGAGTAACAAACTGCTCTAGCCATTTCCTGCAAAGAAATTATATTTGTGATTATAACTATTAAAATTATAGAAAACAACTCCCTGTTCTTCAAAAATCACTAAAATATGGCTCCAAACTCATAAGTATTATTATTCTTAAAATGTAAAGGTTTTAAGAGCAAAATCATGTTATTGATAAATTTAAGTAGTGAGTTGTTATGCTGGAAGACAACTGTGGTAAGACATACACAATACTAACCCATCTTGCCAAAAAAAGACAAAGAGTAATAAAGACAAGTATAAAAGAAAATTGATTAAATCACTTTAAAAGAGGGGTTGATGCTTTCGAAATTCTTTAGTATGGAATTTTCTTCCTATGGGATATTGTACAAACGTCTTTGTCTTGTCTAAAGTGTACTAAAATTACAAATACACTCCCATACTGAGGAAAATTGCTTTTACTTATCAGGTTGAAAGAAACAAGGAAGGCTTGGAAAAACAGATATTTCCAGGGAAGAAAAGTAAAGCAGGAAAGTGAAGGTATAATAAAAGGACTATAATCAGAGATATGGGAGGAAGACAAACTGCATTAATTAATTTTCTTTAAGAAATGAGACTAGCTGCACACTGAGATGAATTGTCTCATTTGCCAAGTGTCCCAAGTGGCAAAGTCAAACAAATAACTCTGTAATTCTTTATTAGTATTTCATCAAGTTTAACCATTTGAAGACTGCCAAAGTGGGGTAGGAAAAAATCCTTCAAATCTCATGAGAATTACAACTAATCAACTTTTTTACGTGTAATTTTCAATATCTTCCTTTGTTGAAATAACCAAGTACCAAATGGAAATGGTAAAAAAACAGAGCAAAACCAAATAAGATAAACAGCAGGAAGGGTATACTCTTCATGGGAGGCCATGCTGGACAGAGCAAAGCCTTTCAAATCCCTTAGAACTGGGTTTAAATTCTGACTCTTCCACTTCCTAGTTAAATGACTATGTCATTTATTTAATCTCTCAAGTCTCAATTTTCACAAATGTACAAAATGAAGGATACATCAGCTCTGCAGGAATGTTGTGAGATTAAAGATGGCTGTGATTTAAATATCATATACATAAAGTACCTAGCTCTTTCCTTAGTAAATGTCAATTCCTCCAATAAAGTACACAAGTCAGGCAAATATTTATTTAAACATTGGGATATATTTTTAAATGATCAAAGTTTTGAGTATACTGTGTGATCTTCTGAAGCCAAATGACTCTCACTCGACATTTAGTTGAGAAATTTAGTCTTCAATTTTTATGTGTTGATACTTTCATACAGAGGTAAACTTATGGAAAGATTTGTTGTAAATTTCTTTTTCCTTTACACGTAAACTTTTTTTTCCTCAGCCCCACTAAAAGATAAAGTTTTAAATCAAAGCCTAGATTTAACAGTACACGTGGGGCATTTTTTCCAAAATGAAAATAGCTTTATCATTTTTCTCATTATAAAATTAATAAATTATTCTGATTTTTAAAAACTGGATATTACAAAAATATCATAAAGAATAAATTTTTGAGATCATTTGAAATCCTACCACCTAGAGATAATAGTGATTAAGATTATGACTGATAAACATACACACATACCCCCATCTTAGACTTCTTTCTCTGTATAAATGTATATATAGGTTTTAATAAAAACTAAGAGAGTAACACCCTTTGAATAGGTTTTGGATGTCTTTTTTTTTTTTTTTTTTTTTTTCTGGCCATACCGCGCAGCTTGTGGGATCTTAGTTCCCCAACCAGGGATGGAATCTAGGCCCCATGCAGTGGAAGCTCGGAGTCCTAACCACTGGACCGCCAGGGAATTCCCTGGGTGTCTTTTATTAACTGTACAAAATCATAAGAATAACACTAAAATAGGGGCTTCCCTGGTGGCACAGTGGTTGAGAGTCCGCCTGCCGATGCAGGGGACGCAGGTTCGTGCCCTGGTCCAGGAGGATCCCACATGCCACAGAGCGGATGGGCGCGTGAGCCATGGCCGCTGAGCCTGCGCGTCCGGAGCCTGTGCTCCGCAACGGGAGAGGCCACAACAGTGAGAGGCCCGCGTACCGCAAAAAAAAAAAAAAAAAGAATAACACTAAAATAAATAAAACTTCCACAATCCCAACATCTTAAATGTTTTTATTTTTGCCACTTCCATTTCTGATGCTTGTTCATATAAATATGTAACTGACATAATTATAATCATAAAAGATACAATTTTATATTCTTTATCCATTGTAAGCATGTTCTATGTTGCTGCATGAAAAAACTTAAGTATAATACAGCAAATGAGATACTTTGTCATAAGAACTAATATCAAAGTATCCTTCCTGATTGTGATTTATAAAGCCAATTCCTCATTCTTGGAAATGATCGTTTTAATAACAAACATACCTAGCTTTATTTTTTAAGGTTTTATACGTTGTTGCTATGGAGATTAAATGCAATGGGAGGTGAAAACTCTTGGTAAACCTGGATTATATGAATGTAACATATCATTATTATCAAACATAGTAGGTTCTGAATGAACATGTCAAGTATATATGCTGTCTCTCGATATTTGTAGGAATTACTTTTCTAGGACTTTTTTGCTCCATGGCAAACAAGACTCTTCCTCTATTCTACAAATAGATCAGGATATGTTATAAAAAATATATTTTAATGTATTTCTGGGTTTACAAGCAAGTAAGTAAGGGAAAGCTCTAAGGGGGAGAAAGGAAGAAGGAGCTGAAATAGAATAGGGGGCACAGAGAAACTAAACTTGGATGAACAGAATGAGAATCTCCTGCCTCAAAATTCAGCCCAGACTCTTGAATGATGCTAAACTGGTCCCAGATCTATAGAATCCTTAGCTTCAGATAGAAATAAATGCAAATTCTCCCTGAAATAAACAATCCCCAATTTAGGCCGTAAGGATTCTCCAGATTAAGTTCAAATATGCACTAAGAATTTGTTTTTAAAAATCACTAAACCACTCAAGGAAATAAGCCACCATGAGTGAGAGTAAAAACAATACAACAGATTTAAACTTCCAAGTGTATTATTGCTTTTTATAAAAAGAAAGCTATATTTTATCACTACATTAAAAGATATTTACCTTTCCACAAGGTCAGAGTTCAAATGTTTTATTTCTGTGTCCTATGACACAACCATAACTATCAAGGATCTGAAGAACATATTCCTCCAAAATCTCACCTTGAAAGCACTGAAATCTCACCCTGAAATTTCATCCTTCATAAATTGAAGCTTGATTTTTAAAATTGCCATGAAATTAAAAACAAACAAACAAACAAACAAAAACATTCATCTCTATCTTTTTGTTCTTAACTGCCTAAGCAGGGATCAAGGGAAACAATGGCGCTTTTTTTTTTTTTTGAGTAATTAAGTCTACATTACAGTATGGTTAGTAAAGAAAGTCTAAGTTACACCACAGCAACACAACCTCCAAATCACTGAGGCTTTAAGTAAGAAGGTTTTTTTCCTGCCCTCCCTGCATGTCCACTGCTCTGCTCTTTACAGTCCTCTCACAGGAATACAGGCTGCAAGAGCTTCTATCGTGTAGAACAAGACAGATCACACGACAGAAGAGAACATGGCACATGGCAAATTGTGAGCCTATCCCTTGACATTTATTTGGTCAGAGCAAGTCATATGACCATGCCTAAATTCAAGGGGTAGGGAAGTACCAGCCTACCACATGCCTAGCATGCGGAGAACCAGAAATACTGAACAGCACTAAGGGACACCACATACAGTTATTTCAACTCACCTTCATTAGCAATATAAACAAAGAAATGCTGAATTGAATGCAGTTGAAAGTTTATGTAATAATTCCACTGCTAGGTTTCCGTGGAGAACCACAAGGTGGTCTCAGAGAAGTGTGGGTTTGACAACAGCCTCAGGCGTTCACTGTTTCAAGACACTAGGCTCCCTTATCAATTGAGTAAATGCAGCAGTTATCCAGGGCTCTACTGTTCCAAAGTAATTTACCCCTCTTACTTAATGTTTTTCTAATCAGAGAAGAAAATGGTTGACATACCACAATAGACAGAAGTCAAATAAAAATCACCATTATATACTGTGCACTTAAAAGAAATTCCTCTGATATCACTAGCAATGCCTTTTTGCCTAAAACATAAAAGTCAATCATATAGTAGTTTAAGCCCCTTTTAGTCTAGAAGGTTTTTTTAAAGACATGGGCAATAAAACTGTCAAGCTTTTGAACTTTAGGAATGATCTATGAAATCCTCAGCCTTGTCATTTCTTCCTGCCCCCTTGTTTCTCTCCCTCCTATCTCTTTGTCTCTCTTTTTCTCCTCATTGAAGGTAAGTGATAAAAGATATTTTTAAGAGTTTCTCTTAAGGAGAGCACTGTCTTGGTTTAAGAAAATATCCTAATATGTAGATGGTTTGAAGAGGGTAAAGTCAAGATAGGCAACCTGTTGCTCATAAGAAGTTAATGGGTGGCTTCTAGTTAAAGATAACAGATTAAATATAAGTAGTTAGCACAAAAAAAAAAGACTGTAAAACTAAAATGAGAGAGTTTGTCATAAATCCACAAGAAAAAAAAAAAAAAAAAAAAGAACCAACCTGGAACAGAAAGAAAAAAAGGGCAACAAAAATTTGGAAGTTGTAAAGTCAATGAACTAGTCGTAACAGACTAAGCATATCCAAGAAAGTTAAGCCAACAGTAGAGAAAGCTAAGAAATAACCAATTTACAACAATGAATCTCCCAAAGCCTGGGAAGCAATAGCACCAGGTACTTCTGAAAAAAAAGATGTGGCGGTTGGTTTAAAAATAGAAGGACTGGGGAATTCCCTGGCGGTCCAGTGGTTAGGACTCCGTGCTTTCACTGCCAAGGGCCCAGGGAACTAAGATCCCACAAGCTGCACAGCATGGCCAAAAAAAGAAAAAAAAAAAAAAAAAGGAAAAGGAAGGACTGGCTGAAAATCTGTGTAAGAAGCCCTAGAATATAGACTGTGGTCTCTAAATATCATGTCCCCAGAAAGGAACAGAATTCCCTAGCGAAATGGCTGATTCCAGGTCTGAGACAGAAAATGTACAAAATGTGCACAAAACATCTTGTCATTCCAAAAAATAAGATAGCTTTCAAAGATCACTGGAGTCATGTCAAAGGACTCAGAAGCCAACTTGAAGAGGCTTCAAGGCCCAAAGATTGGTCACTGACAAGGATAATAATGGCAACAGACTGATACACATTGAGTCCACTTAAGTACAAGGGTTCATGATAATACTTAAAAAAGAAAAAGAAAAATTCACTGGTCTCCTTTGGAGGACATGAAGGAACCAATTCATAACTGTGAAAACAGGAAAATAAGAGAAACAAACATTCATCCTGCTTTTCTATAGGAACCACATCGCAGGTAACCAAATAACTGGTAAGTGGAAGACTGCTTTATAGAAGTTTTCTAGCTAATAAATGCAGATGGAATAAAATTATTTAGAGTATCTTCATTTTGCAACCCCAAATTCATTTAAGGATCTAGGCAATGATCATCAGTGGCTGCTAACAACACAAAAAGAGAAAACAAGGCATTAGTGCCTCACGATAGACTTATGCAACAACACTTCTGGGGTAGTCTCCCCACCCCCCAAATTGTAATAATGAGTCTGACAAAGCATCTAAATCCAACTCTCAGTTTTTAGGAGACAGAAGAGACACCATAACCACAGGGATACAATCAACAAAGTCCAGACTGAAAAACTATATGACAATTGACTCTGTTTCTTCAAGTATTTGCCAGGGGAAGGAAAAACAAGAGAGCAAGAAAGCCAGAGTGATAGAGAGCAAGGGCATATACAAGAGAAAAAGAGAGAGTGAAAGTGAGAGAGAGAGAAATTAAGAGACTTAAGAGCAACATATGGATATTAATTTAGATCATGAGTCAAACAAACATGCTATGCGGTGGAAATAGGAACCATTACTGAAACAATGAGGGAAATCTGAACACTGATTAAACTATCTGTAAAGAGAAATGACTGTTTATTATTTATGTGTGATGATGGTATTGTGATTATGCTACTTGTTTTTAAAAATGCCTTTTTCCTTCAGAGATATATATAGAAATATTTATGAATTAAATAATGATGTCTAGGACTGCTTCAAAATAACAGATAAAAAACGATTGGACATGAGTTAGTAACTATACATGCAAACTGTTCTATCTCTTCTTGTATATGCTTGAAATATTCACAATGAAAAGTTTAAAAAGCAGTTAGATACTCCCCTACCCAGATACCTATTTTCAAACTATGTCATAACTCCTCCCCCTATACCAGCAGAAGATGGCACAGATTTATCCTCTGGAGAGGTTAAAACACTTGGGTCTCTCATATAAAGGACACCAGGAACAGTTAAGTGTAGGATACTGCATGAAATGAGAATTACTTGAAAGTTTACTTGGTGAATGTTGAGATTCTTCTCTAACCTCCTTCTCCTACTTGACTTCAAAAGCATTGGAAGTCAGAAAAATACCCCTTGGGCCAGAAATTGAAATAGTCTTCACTATAGAGCCTCACAAGCCCAAGATAAGAGACCTAAAGAGACTGACATCATGAGTTCCTCCCAGGTAAGCAGCCCAGTCACTCACCCTGTGGTGATGACTTGGAAGAAACAAACTGAGGGAGAAAATTTCAAAACTACCCTTTGAGAGATGAGAAAATATTACATTTAAAAAACAAGAATGGATGCTAAAAAGAAAAGAGAGACTAACCAGAGAACAAAGGTCTTATAAAAAATAAGATAGAAATGAAAAAACTAAACAGAAGGGTTGGATGATAAAATTGAAGAAATACTGCAGAAAACAGATTACGGAACAAGAGAGATGGAAAACGAGAGAGACAAATATCAGAAGATTAGCTAATGAGATTTGATATCTGAATAAAAGTAGTTAAAAAAAGAAAACAGAGAAAACCATAAAAATGAAATCATTAACAAAATCATTCAAGGAAATTTGCCAGAATTAAAGTACATGGGTTTTTAGATTGGGAGTTAGCCATCAAGTGTCCTGCACAGTTGATGAAAACAAATCCTCCTTAGACAACAATTAAGATTCTATACACTTCCTAAGAAATTTTCCATATAAACGATAAAGGTTTTAAATTGCATCAGGATTCTCAACATCAAAAAGAGAAGAGGACAATGGCTAAATCAATTTCTTCAAAATTCAGAGGGGAAAATAATTCCCAACCTAGAATACCATAACCAGTCAAACTATTCATCTCCTGTGAGAGTAAAATAAAGACATTTTCAGCAATGCATGCAAACTTTCAGCTATAAGATGAATAAGGTCTGAGAAGCTAATGTAAAACATACTGACTATAGTCAATAACACTGTATTACATAATTAAAATTTGCTAAGAGAGTAGAACTTAAGTGTTCTCACCAAAAATAAATAAACAAATATGTGAGGTGATGGATATGTTAATTAACTAGGTGGGGAGAATCCTTTCACAATGTATACATATGTCAAATCACTACCATGTACTTTAAATATCTTAGAAATTTATTTTTCAATATCTTGATAAAGCTGAAAAATAATAATATATCTTACTTCTACCACCTTTCCAAACAATACAAATAGGATGTATTGAATAAATATTTGTTCAATTGATGTGCTAACCCTTTGGAGAGACTGCAAAAGTGAGAGAAGTCTCCAGGAAGGAACCATCGCCACCTAAACCTAAAAGACTGCCATGAGCTGTCTGACATCTGCAGCATGCGTCTAATATCATCCATTCACATGTTCTGCTGTTAGAATTCCACTGTCAGTGCGTTTAAGGTCTTTTTTTTTTTTTTTTTTTTTTTTTTTGCTGTACGCGGGCCTCTCACTGCTGTGGCCTCTCCCGTTGCGGAGCACAGGCCCCAGACACACAGGCTCCGCGGCCATGGCTCGCGGGCCCAGCCGCTCCGCGGCATGTGGGATCCTCCGGGATCGGGGCACGAACCCGTGTCCCCTGCATTGGCAGGCGGACTCTCAACCACTGCGCCACCAGGGAAGCCCCTAAGGTCATTTATTTTAATCATTATGTCCATATGGCTTTATCAAGCTTGCTCACAAAGTAGGAAGAATTCAAAAGTGATGTCAGATACATGTAATAACCTTTCAAAACTATTTTTCTTACAGAAAGATCTATTATTACAAAGAGAAAATAATTACCAAATGGTAACAATAGAAGTAGTCTAATGTAGGTCCAATTTATCCTTAATATTCAGATTAGTTTTATCTTTTTGAGTAATATAAAATCTTGCTAGGACACAGCTAATTACCTTAAAGTCTACAATATGCAGAAACCTCAGCATTTACAACAGACAATTCCTTATCACAGTAATCCCATAACTTTCATTAGCAGTAAAAATTTCTATTTGTTAGCATTAACAATCTTCTGCATTATTCCTGATAACATGAGTTTCATAAAGCTGTACAAAGAATAAAGATTTAGTTAACAATTTCACAAAATGAGACAGGAGGAAGAGAGACTAGAACAGATCACTTGAGGCACTACACTCTGTGGTTGGAATAAAAAAAAACATATAATACTCTGTTATACTTGCCTTTAATTTGCTTGCAAACATGAAAAATGGGGTATCTTATTTGACTAAATTTCAGAGGCCAGAGGAATATTTCTTAGTAGCATGAAATCTGAACATTCTGGAAAATATTCTTCCATCTATTTCTAGAGCTTTTGCAAAAACTCATAAAATATTTGTACAGCACCTACTACATGCCAAGCATTGTATTAGGCACTAGATATACCAAAAACAAGGAAAAAATGCGCCTTAAACCTTACCTCACACCATAAAAGTTAACCCAAAGTTGATCACGGACCAGATGTAAAATCTAGAACTATAAAACATCTACAAGAAAATATTCACAGTCTTTGAGTACACAAAGATTTCCTAGACATAACACAAAAAGCATGAATCATAAAAGAAATACATGATAAACCCAACTTTACCAAATTTAAAACTTGTTCCTTGAAAGATGCCATCAAAAAATCAAAAGGCAAGCGCTACAGACTAGGAGAAAACATTCTCATGCATATGCCTGATGAAGGACTTGTATCTAGCATAAATTTTTTAAATTTCAATAATAATAAGGAAGCAACCCAATTAACACTTGGGCAAAAAATCTGAGCAGATATTTTACAAAAATAGATATACTAATGGTCAATAACCACAGAAAAAGATATATAACGCTACAAATTCATCAGGGAAATGGAAGTTTAAAAACACAATAACAGGGGCTTCCCTAGTGGCGCAGTGGTTGAGAGTCCGCCTGCCAATGCAGGGGACACAGGTTCGTGCCCTGGTCCGGGAAGATCCCACATGCTGCGGAGCAGCTGGGCCCGTGAGCCATGGCCGCTGAGCCTGCGCATCAGGAGCCTGTGCTCCGCGACGGGAGAGGCCACAACAGTGAGAGGCCCACATACCGCAAAACAAACAAACAAACAAAAAAAACACAATAAGATACCATTACACATTCAAAAGAATAGATAAAAAGGATGGCAATGGGTCAAAGGAGAAATCACAAGGAAAATTAGAAAATATCTTAAGACAAACAAAAATGAAAACACAACATACCAAAACTCATGGGATGTAGTGAAAGCAATGCTAAGAGGGAAGTTTGTAGTAATAAATAAATTTAAAAAGAAGAAATATTGCAGATAAAAACCTAATTTACAGGCTTCCCTGGTGGTTCAGTGGTTGAGAGTCCACCTGCCGATGCAGGGGACACGGGTTCGTGCCCCGGTCCGGGAAGATCCCAAATGCCGTGGAACGGCTAGGCCCGTGAGCCATGGCCGCTGAGCCTATGCGTCCGGAGCCTGTGCTCCTCAACGGGAGAGGCCACAGCAGTGAGAAGCCTGCATACCGCAAAAAAAAAAAAAAAAAAAAAAAAAAAAAACCTAATTTACATCTCAAGGAACTAGAAAAAGATGAACAAATTAAACCCAAAGAAGGAAGGAAATAATAAGGATTAGAGCAGAAATAAATGAAACAGAGAAAAGAAAAACAACAGAAAAATTCAACACAACTATGAGCTGGATTTTTGAAAATATCAACAAAACTGAAAAACCTTTACATAGACTAAGAAAAAAAGAAGACTCAAATAACAAAAATTAGAAATGAAACAGGAGACACTACATCTGATGCAACAGAAATAAAAAGATTATAAGAGACTACTACAAACAGTTATATGTCAACAAATTGGATAACCTAGAAAAATGGATACAGTCCTAGAAACATACAACCTACTAATATTGAATCACAAAGAAATAAAAAATCTGAACAGAACTATAACTAGTAAGGAGATTGAATTGGCAATCAAAAACCTCCCAACAAACAAAAACTTCACTAAAGAACTCTAACAAACATTTAAATAAGATCTAACAGCAGTCCTCCTCCAACTCTTCTTAAAAATTGAAGAGAACACTTCCAAACTCATTTTATGAGGCCAGCATTACCCCGATACCAAAGACAGACAAAGATACTAGAAGAAAATAAAACTACACACCAATTGATGTAAAAATACTCAACAAAATACTTGCAAACTAAATTCAACAGCACATCAAAAGAATTTTACACCATGACCAAGTGGGAATTATCCCTGGAATACAAGCATAGTTCATCATATAAAATTATTCAATGTAATAAAACACATTAACAGAATGTAGGACAAAAACCACATGATCATTTCAAGTGATGCAGAAAAAGCATTTGACAAAATTCAACACCTTTTCATGATAAAAACACTCAACAAACTAGGAACAGAAGGAAACTACCTCAACATAATGAAGTCTATATATGAAAAGCCCACAACTAACTTCATATTCAGTGGTGAAAAATTAAAAGTTTTCCCTTAAGATCGAAAACAAGGCAAGATCGCCCACTCTTACCACTTCTATTCAACATGGAACTTTAGGTCCTAGCCAGGGCAATGAGGCAAGAAAAAGCAAAGGCATTCAAATTGGAAAGGAAGAAGTAAAATTATCTCTGTTCACAGATGATATAATCTTATACATAGAAAACCTTAAAGATTCCATAAACAAACAAATTTTAGAACTAATAGATGAATTTGGCAAAGTTGCAGGATACAAAATCAACATATAAAAATCAACTAACAATGAAGAATCTGCAAATGAACTTAAGAAAACAAGCCCATTTAACTAAGTAAATTTAACCAAGAAGGCAAAAGATCTATATACTGAAAACTACAAAACAATGCTGAAAGAAATGTAAGATGACACAAATAAATGGAGAGACATCCTGTGTTCATGGACTGGAAGACCTAATATTGTTTAAATGTCCATACTACCCAAAGCAATCTACAGATTCCATGCAATTTCTATCAAAATCCCAATAGCATCCTTTGCAGAAATAGAAAAAAAATCCTAAAATTCCTATGGAATCTTAAGGGACTACTAATTGCCAAAATAATCTTGAAAAAAAAAAAGAGGCCCCACATTTCCTGATTTCAAAACATATTGCAAAGCTATAGTAATCAAAACAGTGAAGTAAAGCATAAAAACAAACACATAGACAAATGAAACAAAGCAGAGAGACCAGGAATAAACCCTCATGAATATAACCAGATGATCTTTGACACAGGTGTCAAGACCACAAAATTGGGAAAAGACAGTCTGTTCAACAAACGGTGGTGGAAAAACTGTATATCCACATGCAAAAGAATGAAGCTGAACCCTTACCTTACACCATATACAAAAATAACTCAGAATGGATTAAAGGGCTTCCCTCGTGGCGCAGTGGTTAAGAATCTGCCTGCCAACGCAGGGGACACGGGTTTGAGCCCTGGTCCAGGAAGATCTCACACGCCACAGAGCAACTGAGCCCGTGTGCCACAACTACTGAGCCTGTGCTCTAGAGCTCGTGAGCCACAACTACCAAAACCTGCACACCACAACTACTGAAGCCCATGCACCTAGAGCCCATGCTCCGCAACAAGAGAAGCCACCGCAATGAGAAGCCTGCGCACCACAACGAAGAGTAGCCCCCACCCGCCACAACTAGAGAAAGCCTGCGCGCAGCAACGAAGACCCAAAGCAGCCAAAAAAAAACCAAAAAAAAACAAAACCTAATAGTATGCATGGGAGGAAGTGTGTCACATATGTGAACAAAAAAAAAGAATTACCCAAGAATGATCACAGTATCATTATTCATAATAACTAAGACCTAGAAACAATCCAAATATCCAACAACAGGATGTAAAAGTAAATTGCTGTATATTCAGCAATAAAAGTGAACAAACTACTGTTACATGTAACATAAGTCAATCTCGCAAACATACAGTGAAGCTAAAAGAGCCAAAACACACCAAAAGCTACCAAACAATACATATTGTTCGATTCCATTTAAAGAAAGGTCAATATCTATTCTTCTAGATATCAGAATAGTGGTTACATTTAGAGAAGAATGAAGTGGGTGAGGACTAGGAGGGAGCAAAACGATGTGCTTCTAAAATGTTGGTAATATTCCATTTCTTCAATCTGAGTGGTGGTTATATGAGTATGTTCACTCTTGATTCACACTCATGATTTTACACTTTTCTGTATGTATATTATATGGAAACAAAATAAGAGTTTTCTCATGTTAATGTGGTTCAGAACAAGAGAAGTGGCGGTGAGAATGGACAGCAGAAGATGGAATTTTTTTAATTGCAAATGCTGTATCTGATGTAATAAGGGATACAAAATAAATATAGGAGCAGGACATTACTTCAAAACACAAATAGCTTATATTTCACACTCCTATGTAGAAAAAAGCTTCACATTTTGAATCTCAGAATGTCTGTACTGCAGATCTGATAAAAGTCAGTTTGAAATATATGATATTTATTCCTATTCTACTTCTTAACAAGATCTCCTCCAAGAACAACTTTTACATACATTTGAAGAAATCCTATTTGTTGATCCAGATTTTTAAAAAATGAATTAGAACCTTACTGAGCAGTTCTTTCCCAAGTAAATTTTGAAACTTCATATTTTCACAGTAATGCAAATAGATGAGCCAGGAGTCTTTTTTTATGCTACTCTTTTTGCTTTTTTACATAATTTATGCAATGTTGGAAAATATACTTTTTAAAAATTATCACTTACCTATTCACTTTTTTATAACTATTCTCTGTTGATGCAATGAATTTTTTAACTGCCATTAAGTTTGGGGTTTTACAGTATGTTCTGATGCTTTAAGTTAAAGAGGTGATTGGTACTAGAAGCATTCTCTAGTATCTATAAAAGCATTGTTTTTTCACCAAATCTTTTAAGACTTACATAATTAATACAGTATTCTCATATATATATTTCCCAAATGGAACAGAATAGCATTACTATTTTTGGTGATGGTCTATAACTGAAGCCTTGAAAATTATCTGATAACAACCAGTTAAGAGAGAATTGCTAGAATCGGAGAAAATATTTGCAAATGAATCAACAGACAAAGGATTAATCTCCAAAATATATAAACAGCTCATGCAGCTCAACATCAAAAAAAACACAAACAACCCAATCAAAAAATGGGCAGAAGACCTAAATAGACATTTCTCCAAAGATGACATACAGATGGCCAAGAAGCACATGAAAAGATGCCCAACATCACTAATTATTAGAGAAATGCAACTCAAAACTACAATGAGGTATCACCTCACACTGGTTAGAATGGGCATCATCAGAAAATCTACAAACAATAAATGCTGGAGAGGGTGTGGAGAAAAGGGAACGCTCTTGCACTGTTGGTGGGAATGTAAATTGATACAGCCACTGTGGAGAACAGTATGGAGGTTCCTTTTTCTATTTTAAAAAACTAAAAATAACGAACCAATCAAGAAACAGTACGCTCATTGGGATTTCCCATCGCTTTTGTGAGCCATGTTGTATGACCTAGTAAACTTTGTATCAATTCAAAAAAAAAAAAAAAAACTAAAAATAGAATTACCATATGACCCAGCAATCCCACTACTGGGCAGATACCCAGAGAAAACCATAATTCAAAAAGACACATGCACCCCAAGTTTCACTGCAGCACTATTTACAATAGCCAGGTCATGGAAGCAACTTAAATGTCCATCGACAGACGAATGGATAAAGAAGATGTGGTACATATATACAATGGAATATTACTCAGCCATAAAAAGGAATGGAATTGGGTCACTTGTAGAGACGCAGATGGACCTAGAGACTGTCATACAGAGTGAAGTAAGTCAGAAAGAGAAAACAAATATCGTGTATTAATTAACACATATTTGTGGAATCTAGAAAAGTGGTACACATGAACCGGTTTGCAAGGCAGAAATAGACACAGATGTAGAGAACAAATGTATGGACACAAAGGGTGGAAACGGGGGGTGGAATAAATTGGGAGATTGGGATTGACATATAAACACTAATATGTATAAAACAGATAACTAATAAGAATCTGCTGTATAGCACAGGGAACTCCACTTCACTGTACCGTAGAAACTAACACAACACTGTAAAACAACTATACCCCAATAAAAAAAGAGAGATAATTGCTGTTTCTATACTGGAGCACCAATATCTGTCTAATATGGCCAAACCCCTGTTATCCCTGCATCTGAGAGAGTTGCAGCTTGGAAAATGTTTATCTACTGACATCAATATCACTAAATATCACTCAGTGACTGGCAACACATTAAGAATTGTGCAAACCCCTTTCTAAATCATAAAGGAAAATGTACAGGTAGCACCCAAAAGTCCTTCTACAGAGCTTTCCACAAGATTCTGACAATTAGGCTGTCGATGCAGAAATCTTGGATAATGCAGATCTTCTCCAATTTTTATAAACGTCAGAGGAAAGGGATTGATCCTTCAAACCAAGGATAAAAGCAAGCATATCCTAGCTTGGGTTATATATATTGTTAATAAAAATTGATCACATAATACCACAATACCCATAAAAGTCCATGGCCAGCTTTGGGCAGCATTTTTATTTTTGCATTTTTTAATTTAGATTGGACACTTGTATTTTTTCATATGGCTTCACACATTGCCTCATGGAAGGTAGTAGGTACTAAACAGTTTGTTGAGTTTTTCTGCTGAAAAGCATGAGATTTGGACCCTGACCCCTAACTACCTCACCAGACATCTTTTTCACACATTCTTTGTGCTCCAAACACACCTATAATTTCAGATTCTTCCCCTGCTCCTCCCACCTCCTCCGCTTTCTTCAGAATTCAGATGAAGTGTCTCCAAGGAATTCTGGACTAGGTCAGGTCTTCCTGTTGTTTGCTCTCTTTTTACATTGTACTCCACACCATTAATCACAATTGTAATTAAATAATTATCCTGTGATTGATTAGTTTAATATCTGGCTCTCCCTGGAGATGTAAGTGCCATGAGTTTTCACAACTTTACCCCCAGGGCCTTTAACAAGCAGAATCAAAATGAGTTTTTGTTGATAAATAAACGAGTTTGAACCCTAGCTGTACAACTTACTAGGTAAATTTGAAAAGGTCACTTAATATCATTAAGCTTCAGTTATTATATCTATGAAACAATGATAATGAAAAGGCTACCTTACTGAGTTGTTGGGATTTACGGTGAACTCTAAACTTTAAAATGTTGTATAAAAATGTTAATTTATTATTATTCTCAGCAAGGATATTCCACATCATATTATAGCTAACGTTGTCTTTAGCTATATCTTAATAATCTTAGCTAAGGTCTTCAAAAAATCGTACAGATTATCAAGATGCTAATAAATAATGGAACTATCTGGCAAAAATTAATAAGTGGTCATTAGTTCCAGTCAGTAGCAGCCTATGACAGATTCCAAGCACTGATCTAACGATTGCCAGTTTCATAATAACTGTCCATCTCACATGAAAGCTGGCAGGCCCACTGTAATTCATGCCTCAGAAAGAAGCATTTCCTATGGAGTCAGCCTCAGACGAACAAATACACCAGTTAAAGTGTGGATCAATAGTGGAAAGATGAGCTTTTCCAATTCACTCACAACTATGCTTGAGTCAACAGACTCATGTAAATCAATAATTTGTTATTTTTGCTACATTTACAGACTTGCTCTTTAATATAAACCTGGCAATAAAACAACACACATTTCTTTTCCTGTGTTCTACAATGAATATGGTAAGGGAAAAAAACTATTTTCCCTCTCATCTGAGTAATAAATACAAATCAAATTGTCCATTAACCTCTTTCAGGTATCTCTTGTAACTGTCTTCATGAAAAGACTTTAAAAAAATATACGTAAACAACTAAAAGCTAGATACACAAAGGGCAATTACTAATCATATATAATTTTACATCTTGGGTTATATGCTTCTCCTAGGTATTTGTATAGTATCCTATATGTGTGTGTAAATATATATGTATATATGTGTGTATATGTGTACGTATAAGTATGTATAAATATTCACCTCACATCAACATACATTCATTATAAAGTACAATACATACACACACACACACATATATATAATGTCAACCCTTGCTCTATTGTATTATAATTATGTAGTATTTATCTGTATCCTCTCCTAGAAAGTGACCTCTTTGAAGGCATGGTCACTGTCTTTTAAATCTCTATTATCCTCAGCACCTAGTACAGTGTTTCAACATAATAAACATTCAGTGAATGTTTGCTGAATGGATTTTACACCTTCTCTCCATCATAATATTTTTCTGACACCTGATTCACAGTCAGCCTCTGGGGTTGTCCATTCCCAGCTCTGAAGGAAGACATGCTCTTAATAAAAAATACTTTCCCAATATAATGTCTGTTGTTTCCTTCAAGAAAATCCAGTGGAAGAGGGAAGGATGATGTAAAATTGTCTATGAGCTGATAATTTATGAATTTTTGATATTGGTTCATTATACTATTCTCTCTATTTTTGTATATGTTTGAAAATTTCCATTATGAAACTTTCTTAACTGAAAAAAAGTAATTTTCCATATGAATTTTATATATCATGCTTCTTTGAATATTTTCACCTGAAAATTTTTTCTTTAATAATCATACTCAGGACAACACAGTTAAGTAGTAGTTATTAACCAGCCCACACTTTGAATTTCTGATGTAAAGTCAGGAAGGTATTAGTTCTTGCTTTTTACCTACAGCAGTCATGCTGATACAGAATGAAAAGAGCCAACAAGACAGTTAATGTGTCAAGTGATAGCTTCAGCTACCTTACTATTTAATCCTACCCACTGCTTCTTTGGTTCAAATTTTAGGAGCTGAGAGAGAGCCCGGATAAGCTGGGACGAGCTTTCCAGAAAAAAATAAAATTAAAAAAAACCAAACAAATTATTTGAAATGGTATATTGACTTTTTCTATTCCAAAAGGTAGCATTTCCTTTTAAAAACAAAAACTCAATTCTCATTAAAAATGAGATTTCTAAAAACATTTTAATGACATGAGAAAATCTCATGCTATTAAAGTAAAAATAGTCAAGAAAATTTCAAAGGGTTAATTTCATAGGGTTTCCAAATTTTATAAAAATAAAAGTATATATCCATATTCACATACACACAAATATATTCATGTATTTATGTATGTATACATACACAGGAAAAAATCTAGAAAGAAATATATCAAATATTAACAGAATTCTGTTATATATATAAAATATACATAATAGTTTTTATTTTATTATTTACTATATGTTCTAATGACCTATAATGGGCAAATATTGCTTTTTTTCTTTCAGTTTTATTGAGATATAACTGACATACAGCACTATATAAGTTTAAGGTGTACAGCATAATGATTTTGTTAGGGGAACCACTGACCAAAACCACCTGCCCTGGCCAGGCCTGATAGTGACCACTTGCATGAGTTATTTTACAACAGGATGCCCTCGTAAGGAACGCGGAACTAACAAGCTACCACCAACTGGAAGAATTCGGGAAAGGTCAAAAGGACAGAGGAGGTGCCAGTCCATATGTCCTACCACCCTCCCAGAATCCTTCTCGCTGGAATCCATCTTGGCTGAGCGATGCACGCGCCACCAGGAAGGACCCTGAGTCAGAATGATTGGCCAGAAACAACCCGGAAACTAACCCCATCACCATAAAACCCAAGACTGCAAGACACGTGGCGGAGCAGTTCTCCTGGGTTCCCTTATGCTGCTGCTCTCCCGGGTGCCCCTTCCCAATAAAGTCTCTTGCTTTGTCAGCATGTGTGTCTCCTCGGAAAATTCGTTTCCAAATGTTAGATCCAAATGTTAGACAAGCGCCCACTCTCGGGCCCTGGAAGGGGTCTCCCTTCCTGCAACAATCTGACATATATAGAACATGAAATGATTACCACAATAAGTTTAGTGAACATCCATCATCTCATATAGATACAAAATTAAAGAAACAGAAAAAAATATGTTTTCTCCTTGTAATGAGAACTCAGGATTTACTCTCTTAACTTTCATATGGAACATACAGCAGTGTTAACTATGTTTATTGTGTTGTACATTACATCCCTAGTACTTATTTATAACTGGAAGTTTGTACCTTCTGACTACCTTCATCCAATTGCCCCACCCCCCACCCTTCTTTTATTTTTATATGATTTTAAAATCATACTGTTTATGAGGTGGTCTTTGTATATAATACAAAACAGTTTAAGATTTTAAGATAGCATATATTCAAGCTTAAGAAAAACAACACTGGACTTTTACTAAGGACACTATGAATAAAATAACTGGGTACTTCACATTTTTTGCATCTCCATGTATTCTTCTATTCTATCTTACAGGTTGTAAGTTCCCAGTAGAAATCAATTGCCTTACTTATGTGACATATCCATTACTGACATATTCATATACTGTTAGAGCATAATGTCTTAAATAATAGTAATGAGAATAATTAAAGCACAACAAATATATCCTTTCTGATATATTAATAAGTGGAACAATGATCAGCAGTACAAATCTCTCAGATAACCCTGTTCTACGGGGAAAAAGAGAACAATTTGGCAAGTTAGCTAAATCAATTAATCATTTCCATCTGCTACAAACCATGCACACTAAAATACTCTACCAGCTTTACTTAATGGAGAAAATGGAACTTTCATTTGGTGTTCATATCATATCAATAAAAAGAACATGCTGAATAAGGCCTTCCGAATGGACTGCTTTGAGAGCCAACAAAAGGCCGGAAGCTGGAGAATTAAGAAGAGAAAACCTTATAGGGAGTATTCGTACTTGGCAGCTACTGGTGATTTGATCAGGCTCGGGACAGAACATTCTTGTTTTACTTTTCTGTATTTTCATAAAAATGATTTTTCCATTCCAACACTTACATATGCCTGTGCACGGCAGTGAGAATAGTATTCAGTGACTCTCGATACATATGGTATGCATTCAATGACATCATTCACGACTACATTTGCCAAGTCGAACCTCTCCTATAGACCACCAAAACACAGCTTCACAGTCCCTGTGGGGCTAAGCGAGTAGTTCCAAAGCAACAGGTCGGTCCTGCAGAATGGAGAGGTTATTAATGTTTCATCCCTTATATTCCATACCCTCCCTATCCCCTAATAAATAAAAACCTTTGTAATCTTGTAATGTATTCATCTTTTATTAACTCTTTCACTATTGTTTTGCATAGTGAAGTGAATACACACTTGATGGCACTTACTGCTACAGTACTCTGGCAGGTGTTGTTTACTGTCTTTTTATGCAAGAGATTACAGAGTGAATTTTTATTATGAAGACAGATGAAAATTACTATGCGAGTTGTAAATCATAATTCATGTAACTGATATTTTTATTAATGATTATGAAATAAAAATCAAAGCAGCTTTTTTATCAAAGAAAAGCTTTCAACAATATTGATTTTTCTAATTTAAACATCCCATTTAAAAATTTTTTTAAAGGTTATATAATGGATTCATGATCTTTCAAGATAGTTAAAAACCTCAATAATAATTTTCGAAGAGGTATTAAAGGCCCTGCTTAATTACTTTTCAAACCAGTGAAAAAATTAGAGGAAAAAGCAACATTACTCACATAAAATTTTTTCCAGTGGTCTATGATATAACCACGTGTAAGTACAGTATAGGAAAGCTAAAGTAAAAAAGATATTGCTGAAAGATTTCAGGTGGGGTCTTGCTTCACAGCATGCTGACTACCTGAGGTAGTTTAGCAAATAGCAGAGCTTTTAACACAAACTGTTCAGGGTTTTAAGGCAAATGTCAAGAAACCTAATCTCTGGGCAATGCAACCGAGTCGAGCACTCTCTTTTGAAAGGCCTCAGCATCTCTGTTCAGCTAGCATTTTTCACAGGAGGCTGGGTTACAGGCTAACCACTATACATGAGGTCTGAAATATCATAAATTACAAAATAAGCCAGGTATTACATAACAAACATATTATATCTTTTTATAAAAATGGATAGTAACATTTCCATTTACAAAAAAAATCAGTGAAATCATGTGATTTGCAAAAGAGATGTAACAAATTATTTACATTATTTGTTTTAATGTAAATAATAAACTAATATGGAGATGCTATGAATTTTCAGAGGCATGAGCATTCCTACTAGATATTATGATGCTTCTTAAGAATTGTGTAAGCATTTCAAAACCAAAATCTATTTAGAAATATATGACCCAAGGATGATTCTGAAAAATCAATGATTAAAGTGTAAAATCCATGCCATGCCATGCTCCAGGATAATAGAATAGTTTTCATATGTTATCAGTAACACTCACTACAACTCACTACTCAATAGCAAGTAGATAATACTCACTACAACCTATTTCATAGCTGAGGAACCTGGGCTCAGAGACAATAAATATCTTGCCCAGGGTTGCAGAGTTAGTAAGAAGCCGAGCTAGGTTTTCAAACCAAGTGTTACTGACTCTAAAGCCTCCCAGCTTTCCTCTATATGAAACTGACCACATTTAAAGAGACTTACTATAAAAGTATAAAGCTCAAATTCTCTAAGGACTAGTTAGCAGAGAAGACTGAGACTGGAACTATAGTTTCCCTAATATGAAAGTAAACAGGATAAAAGCAGAATTTTCCAGCATTCTTTGACAGCCAAAAGTAATGATAAATCTATTAACTAAGATCAAAGGCACATTCTAACTATTTGATTAAAATATATGTAATTCAAAACACTAAGCAAACTACTCCCCAACCCCCAATATTTACTGGACTCCTTGATACATTCCACTTCTAAAATTCTGCCATTCTATTTGTTATCCAGTGTTTGAGGAAAACAGTCCCCTAAAACCAAGAGATAAAACTGCCTTCCCAAAAGTAAAAATTGATGGGTCCTAAATATTAAAACAATCTAGTGTAAATAAGTGGCTAAAGAGTTTCTTCCAATCAGTTTTTGCCCAACATAAAACAGAGCATCATTAAAGATGTGGTATACCCAAGAAAATCAGCAATCTAAAGTGAAAAAGAAGATTTCCACAAAAGATACTCAAGTACCTACCCTCCCCTCCACCTCAAAAAGGAATATAGACAGAGAACTCGAGGCAGAGCCTAGGGGAGACAGAATCATAGCCAGTGAACTTCCAGCTGGGTCCAGCATACAAGCCAATGGCAAGGCTATCTTTGTGGTAAGGAAACTCTTTTAAGCTCCTAAGCTACAGAATGTCTCAATCATCAGACTTCCCAACAGCCGGGTTAACCTAAAGTCCCACAATTCATCCTGACTGGACACATTTCATAAAGTCATTTAAATTTCTTAAAAATACTTGTTGAATACTTATTAGAGCAACATTCTGACTATTCTAATTAGGACTGCTTTCAACTCTTTACTTCCTCAACATTGCTTCAACGCTTGTGAATTCATACAAAGTGACTGTTGAGCAATTTTTCCCTTTTCTGTAGTTTTTCGGAAAGAGCATTTTTTCAAACATTTATTAAGCATCTATGACATATCTACTACAAATATTAGATATATTATGCTCAGCAATTTTTAGAAGATATCTTCAAATATTCCTGTCATTGGCTTTTTCTGGCTTCAGCATGGAGATTTCAGATTCATGAAAATGAAGACTGCCGTAGGGTTTCAGTTGCATGGGCTTTAGCAAACTGAGATGTTAACTGGTTTATTTATAATAACAGATACCTGTTCTAAGATCACAGATGACAAATTTAAGTTTTTAAGAATTAGTATATGTGATTAAATAAGTATAAACACATACAAACAAACCAAACTCATGTTGAAGCAGCATGTCTGGCAGAATTCATCTATCAATTAGGAAGGAAGGACAAGGTCTCTAAATATTCAAGAATGATGTGCTTTATCCATTAGAGTCTTCTAGGCCCTCATTCAGGCCCTAAACAAATAAAAATGGTGGAAAAATTGAAGACCATACTATAGTCCATAGAAAAGAATATTTAGTTCTTCTTTTCCTAACTGTGTTAACTAACTGGCTGTGCATCTGGGCCAAAGCACTTAATTTCTCTGGACCTCAATTTCATTATGTATAAAATAAAGAAAAGCTACTTCAGCTACCCTCTAAAGTCCTAAGATGGTATTCTTATTTTTAAAGACATTTTTAACACCCTTGGTTATCTAGTTTTCTGAGAAATAGATCAAAAATAGTCAATTACAGAGAGAAGAGGAAGGTATAACAAGAAGCAAACCATTGATAATGGCATAACTGGCAGCTGACAAAGGAGGAGGTGACTGAAATATTTTAACAGTCAGACCCAGGAACCCTCACAATAATCTGAGTCTGTTAGGAATAGAAGAAAACAGCTGTTCTAGCTATAGACTATTCAAGGGTCTTATTTCTATTATGGCACTTCAATTTTGCTTTGGTCATTTTACTGAACTAGATGATGAAGAAAAACAGACAAGAAAAATAAAATTTATCACTTTCAAGTGCTGACAATTAAAGTAAGACACAAAACTACTTGTGAGCTTATGTTCTACTTAGAAAAAATTAAAGAGAAAGTGTGTCCTCTGAGTATATCTGTAAGTTAGACACTACTTTACAGTTATAATAACCCTATTAGGCAATAAGACATATTTATTTACACAAGAACCAGTTTCTAGAGTTCCAAACGGATGTATGTGAGAAAAAACACCAGATCTGGGGTCATATATTCTGGGTTTGAGACCTAATTCTACCCAAAAGCAGCACATGAAAGACAGGAGACAAGTCATAGTCTTTACAAGCTCAACTCTTAACTGGAAAATGAAGAAGATAATAATAATACTTATCCTCACAAAATTGAACGGATCAAATGAATTGAAATCTTTGAAAGTGTTTCACAATTATATAAAAGCCTTTCACAAACTAGTGTCTCACATACACATCTTACAAATCTCCATCTCCAAGGTTTGGAGTAATTCACATCAAAACTTTACCTTCTTACAGAGAATAACTGGAGATCAACTGCATAGATATGAATAAACTATAAAAGTTAGTATAGGGCTTCCCTGGTGGCGCAGTGGTTGAGAGTCCGCCTGCCGATGCAGGGGACATGGGTTCATGCCCCGGTCCGGGAGGATCCCACATGCCGCGGAGTGGCTGGACCCGTAAGCCATGGCCTTTGGGCCTGCGCGTCCGGGGCCTGTGCTCCACAGCGGGAGAGGCCGCAGCGGTGAGAGGACCGCATACCGCAAAAAAAAAAAAAAAGTTAGTATAAAATAAAATAAGAGTTAGTGTTTCTCTGACCAACACTGCTTTGACCCACTCGTAAACAAAAGCAGAGAGATTATCCAGTTAGGTCAAATTACTGATTTCAGGTATGATGGAGTGGCAGACCAACTCTCCCATCAAAAATACTCCAAAATATCTAAATAATACATATTTTTAAACTGTTTAAAGGCATCAGAGAGAGCTGATAAAGGAACCAGCATTAGAGCAGCCAAGGTTTCAGAGAGGAGAAAGGAACTGAGGTGAGCTGACATTCTGCTGCCTCTCTTTCCCTGCAGGTATTGCTAATTCTGGGCAAAGGTCAAGAGGCTGAGAATCCATCCAGGCTTTCCTCTCCAGAGGAAAGGTTGCTTCTGGAAAACACAGAAACATGCAGAGCTTTTGCTTGTCTCCTGGGACTAGTAAAACAAAATTAAACTTGAGGGGCCAAGATCCCAGAAAGAAGAGGGAGGTAGAGAACTAAGCCTGACACAGAGCCAGCTTTCTCCTTAAGACATCTGCTAAATAGTGCAGGACAACAGCCTAAGTAGAAAGCCTTCAAAAAGCAGGAAAAAGTTTTCAGCAGTCTCAGAATGCTGAGGAGACAAGAATTAGAGCTCAGAACCCATGGGGAAAGAAGCCCTGATGAACACACAGAGCTCTTCATAGAAAGTTCTAGAAGGCTAGCCTCAACTCAATATCTCATTGGATTAAGATGATCAGCCCCACTTTATGTGCCTACCTTAGGAAAGAAAGAACCTCTCCAAAAGAAAACATTATCTGAAGACTCACCAATTTTTATATACAATGGACACCTTTCTATCAAAATTTACCAGATATGCCAAGAAAGACAAGGCAGACAACCAAGAGAGTCACAGGCAATTGAGAAAATAGGGTTAACAAATAAGAATTTTTAAAGTACCATAATTAACATGTTTAAAAAAATGAAGAAACAGATGGAAAATGTTGAGAAAAAGATTGAGAATTTCAGCAGAGATTTAAAATATTAAAAATATAAAACGGAAAGAGTAGAACTGAAAAACAACTACTAAAATTAGAATTTAATAGATGAGTTTAACAGTAGATTACTGATGAACTAGAAAGCCAGCCAACAGAAAATTAATTGAAACAGGGACTTCCCTGGTGGTCCAGTGCTTAAGAATCCACCTTCCAACGCAAGGGATGCGGGTTCAATCTGTGGTAGGGGAACTAAGATCCCACATGCCGCGGGGCAACTAAGCCCATGCGCCACAACTTAGAGAGCCCGCGCGCTGCCACTAGACAAGCCCACGCACTGCAACAAAAGATCCCACATGCCCAACGAAGATCCCACGTGCCGCAACTAAGACCCGATGCAGCCAAATAATAATAAAATTAAATTTAAAGAAAAGAAGTTGAAACAGAGCAAGAAAAAAAATACTAAATAAAGAATGAAGTACTAATACATGCTATGATACAGATGAGCCTAAAAAACAATCTAAGAGAAAGAAGCCAGGCACAAAAGACCAGATACTGTATGATTCTATTTACATGAAACGTCCAGAATAGGCAAAACCACAGAGGCAGAAAGTAGATGAGTAGCTGCCAGAACCTGGGAGGTTGAGGCGGGTAGGGAAAATACAGAGTGACTGCTAGTGCATATAGGATTTCTTTTTGGAATGATAAAAATGTTCTGGATTTAGATAGTGGTGATCCATGCATAACTATACAAATATACTAAAAATCACTGATTTTAAAAAGGATATAATGGCATGTGAATTATATCTCAAGAAAGCTGTTATTGAAAAAAATGGAACAAAGCTCAATATATGACTTACAAGGGACACACTCTGAATAAAAAATACAGAAAGATCAAGAGTACAAGGATAGAAAAAGATGCAACATGTAAACACAAACCAAAAGGCTGATATAACTACCAGAGTATCAGACTTTAACAAAAGTAATATCATTCAAGATAAAGAGAGACATTTCATAGTAATAATTTTTTTTAAGATTTTTTTTTTTTTTTGGCTACGTTGAGTCTTTATTGCTGTGTGCAGGCTTTCTCTAGTTGCAGCGAGCGGGAGCTACTCTTCGTTGCGGTGCACGGGCTTCTCACTGCGGTGGCTTCTCTTGTTGTGGAGCATGGGCTCTAGGCGCATGGGCTTCAGTAGTTGTGGCAGGTGGGCTCAGTAGTTGTGGCACGCAGGCTCAGTAGTTGTGGTGCACGGGCTTAGTTGCTCTGCAGCACGTGGATCTTCCCGGAACAGGGCTTGAACCCATGTCCTCTGCACTGGCAGGCGGATTCTTATCCACTGCACCACCAGAGAAGTCCCCATAGTAATAATTTTAAAAGTTAATCCATCAAGAAGATATCACAATTCTAAATCTATATATATCCATATGATAAACTGGGTTATTATTCAGCAAATATACATATCCCTCTTCATCTCACTGAACGTAGTCTCTCCACTCTCTTTAATGTTAGGCTTGGCCAGGTTACTTGCATCAGCCAATGGACTGTCAGTGAGCATGACATGAGCAGAGTCCTTAAATGTATCTGCACAATTTGGACTGAGTCTTGTGCTCACTGATCTACTACAAGAAGAGAATGACCCAGATAGCCTTACCCCATTAGCAGGAGCTACAAAACAATACCACATGAAGTAGAAATAAATTCAATCTGCAGCCTGAAGCAAACTACCCAGTCAACCACAGACCCATGAGCAAAAAATAGATGTTTATTGTTATATGCCACAGAGATTCCTGAGGTTGTTTGTTATGCAGCAAAAGTCAACTAACATAACACAATACTATATCAAAATATATAATGCAAAAAATTGACAAAACTAAAAGGGGAAAGTAGGCAAATCCACAATTACAGTGGAAAACTTCATACACCTCTTTTTTTTTTTAGATGTTGGGGGTAGGAGTTTATTAATTTATTTATTTATTTTTGCTGTGTTGGGTCTTCGTTTCTATGCGAGGGCTTTCTCTAGTTGTGGCAAGCGGGGGCCACTCTTCATTGCAGTGCGTGGGCCTCTCACTATCGCGGCCTCTCTTGTTGTGGAGCACAGGCTCCAGACGCGCAAGCTCAGTAGTTGTGGCTCATGAGCCTAGTTGCTCCACAGCATGTGGGATCCTCCCAGACCAGGGCTCGAACCCATGTCCCCTGCATTAGCAGGCAGATTCTCAACCATGCACCACCAGGGAAGCCCCATACACCTCTTTTAATGGCTGATAGAGCAAGCAGACAGAAAATCTACAAAAACACAGAGGAACTGAATATCCAGCTAGGTTTATTATAACAAATTGGTATAACATCTCCTTGGTTAATAATAAAATTGTAATCATTTTAACAGAAGAGATTGCAGCAGAAGGTATTACCTGTCATATTCTGATCAACAAGGCTAAAACTGAAGTACAAGTCCTATGTATAGTTGACTTTTAGATTGAAGTTCAGCTTTAAAAAATGTGACCTTCAATGCCTCCTTCACAGGTTTGGGATAAAGTCATGTACTATGCTTAGGCATGTAAAGTACTAAGTATCACCTCATTTTTCTGCTTCCCTTCAAAGTTATACTTCCCCCAAAATATTGTCCCCCCAACTTGGTTAACCTCCAACTTTCTCAAACCCTCTCTCCCCCTTCACTCTTCCTCTCATGCGAATATAGTATCTGGCAGTGCCATTCCACTGAAACCACTTACCAAAGCCAACAATATTTCTCTATTGCCAAATGCAATGGTCACTTCTCTGAAATCATCTTATTCAACCTCTCACTTGCCTTTGACACATCTGACTGTCACCCTTCATTGAAACGACAGTCTTTCTCAGTTCCGATGACACTACACTCTCCTGCTTTTGCTCCTATTGCACTGGCAGCTTCCTCTCAGTCTCCTTTGCTGGCTCTTCAGCTCAGTCTTTAAATGCAGGTGTTATACAGGATTCAGTACCAAGCCCTATTCTCCTACTGCAACTACACATAATCCATAATAATCTCATCCTATCCCATGGCTTTAAATACAATTTATATGATTACTATCTCCAGCCCTGACCTCTTCTCTGAGCTACAGATTCACATATCTGACTGCCTATTTGATATTTCCCTTGAGTCTATTAGAAATATCTCAGATTTAACATGTCCTAAACAGAACACTTAATTTCATCCCTCTCCTTCCTGAGTCTGTTCCTTCCCAACAGTTAATAAGGACAGAAACCTCAAAGTCATTTTTGCCTTCTTCTCTTTATACCACATTTCATTAGCAAGTCAGGTCAATGCCACCTCCAAAATTTATCTCCTACACCTACACTTCTTCCCATCTTCAATGCTACTACCAAAGTCCAAGCTATCACCACATTTCACTTAGACACTACAGTAGTCTTTTATCTCCTCATTTCCAATTCTGGCCCCCTTATAAGCTATTCTCCTCCCAGCTTCCAGAATGACTTTTTAAAAATGCAAACTAGGTCATGCCACTTTCCTAATTAAAACCATCAAATGGCTTCCTACTGCTCTTAAAATAAAGCTTCTATATGGTCTGGCCCCTGCCTACCTGCCCAATTTCAACTCCTACCACTCTGCCCCCAAGCGCTACACTTCATCGTGGAGTCCCTCTGTTAGTGCAGAGAACAAATAGAATTTTTCTTACCTCAAAGCATTTGTGCTCCAGGCTCTTCACAAAGCTGGATGCTTCTTAGCTTCCAGGCCTCATGTTAAAAGTCATCTTCTCAGAAATGTCTTTCCTAAACACCCTATCTATATTAGGTCTCTCCTGTTTTTCTCTAATACTCCATGTATTTACCTCTTAGCATTTATCACAACTTATTTTATTTATTATCTATCTTCTCAACTAGTATATAAATATGAAAAGTCTGTAATCACAGATTCTGTATCTATTTTTTCACTGTTGCATCACCAGTGCATAAAAGAATGTCAAAAGTAAAGCAGGTACAATGTGAAGCTGATAAGTGCCATTAAAACGGGCCCAAAGACACAATCCCATTTACCAATGCATCAAAAAGAATCAAATACCTAGGAATAAACCTACCAAAGGAGGCAAAAGACCTGTACTCCAAAAACTATAAGACCCTGATGAAAGAAATCGAAGATGACACAAACAAATGAAAAGATATACTGTGTTCCTGGATCAGAAGACTCAACATTGTCAAAATGACTATACTACCCAAGGCAATCTACAGACTCAGTATAAATCCTATCAAATTAACAATGGCATTTTTCACAGAAATAGAACAAAAAAATTTTTAATTTGTATGGAAACACAAAAAACCCCGAATAGCCAAAGCAATGTTGAGAAAGAAAAACAGAGCTGAAGGAATCAGGCTCCCTGACTTCAGACTATACTACAAAGCTACGTTACTCAAAACAGTATGGTACTGGTACAAAAACAGAAATATAGATCAATGGAACAGGATAGAAAGCCCAGAAATATTTAAAAAAATAAAAATAAATAAATAAATAAAGCCCAGAAATAAACCCATGCACATACGGTCAATTAATCAACAAAGGAGGCAAAAATATACAATGGAGCAAAGAGAGCCTCTTCAATAAGTGGTGCTGGGAAAACTGGACAGCTACATGTAAAAGAATGAAATTAGAACATTCTCTAACACCACACACAAAAATAAACTCAAAATGAATTAAAGACCTAAATGTGAGACCAGATACTATAAAACTCCTACAGGAAAACATAGGCAGAACACTCTTTGACATAAATCTCAGCAATATCTTTTTGGATCTGTCTCCTAGAGTAATGGAAGCAAAACCAAAAATAAACAAATGGGACCTAATTAAACTTAAAAGCTTTTAAACAGCAAAGGAAACCATAAACAAAACAAAAAGACAGAATAGGAGTAAATATTTGCAAATGAAGCAACTGACAAGGGATTAATCTCCAAAATATACAAACAGCTCATATAGTTCAATATCAAAAAAACAAACAACCCAATCAAAAAGGGCAGATCTAAAAAGACATTTCTCCAAAGACATACAGATGGCCAAAAGGCACATGAAAAGATGCTCAACATCACTAATTACTAGAGAAATACAAATCAAAACTACAATGAGGTATTACCTCACACCAGTCAGAATGGCCAACATCAAAAAGTCTACAAATAATAAATGCTGGAGAAGGTGTGAAGAAAAAGGAACCCTCCTACACTGTTGATGGGAATGTAAATTGGTACAGCCACTATGGAGAACAGTATGGAGGTTCCTTAAAAAACTAAAAATAGAGCTACCATATGATCCTGCAATCCCACTCCTGGGCATATATCCAGAGAAAAACATAATTCAAAAAGATACATGCACCCCAATGTTCATAGCAGCACTATTTACAATACCCAAGGCATGGAAGCAACCTAAGTGTCCATCAACAGATGAATGGATAAAGAAGGTATGGTATATATACACAATGGAATATTACTCAGCCATTAAAGCAATGAAATAATGTCATCTGCAGCAACATGGATAGACGTAGAGATTATCATACTAAATGAAATAAGCCAGAGAGAGAAAGACAAATATCATATGATATCGCTTATATGTGGAATCTAAAAAAAAAAAAAAAAGATACAAATGAACTTATTTACAAGACAGAAATAGACTCACAGACATAGAAAACAAACTTGTGGTTACCAAGGGGGTGGGAGGGAGGGATAAATTAGGAGTTTGGTATTAAAATATACACACTGCTATATATAAAATAGATAACCAACAAAGACCTACTGTAGAGCACAGGGAACTATACTCAATATCTTGTCAAAACCTATAATGGAAGAGAATGTAAAAAAAAGAATATATATATATGTATATGTATGTATATATACATATGTATAACTGAATCACTTTGCTCTATACCTGAAACTAATACAACATTGTAAATCAACTATATTTTATTAATTTTTTTAAATAATAAAAGAATAAATAAAATAAAAGGGGCCCAAAGATCCCTGTTCTCAGGTACTTAGTATATTAATTTTAAAATAAATAATTCAGTTTAAGCTCATGGCTGATTTACACAGATCTTTTCTCACTATAGCACTAATGAGGCTTGACAATTCTAAAATCCAAATTCAGAAACACTGGGGTCTTCCCACTCTGTTTGCCAGGAGACCTCATTGTTGAATCTTGGTGTGTTTGCTCCCTTCCAACTCCATGCTATTAAAAGCTAAGTTATCTGTGTGCTTACTGCTACTAATAGAAAGTTTTCAGTAAAAAGGGTGTGAGCCTGTTTAAAAAGAAAACCTGCAGAGCCTGAAACAGCTGCCACCATCACTGGGACAGGATTGGCCGGACCTCTGAGGACACTCTTCCAGGTAGTACTGAAATCACCAGTGCTCAGCCTGGGCAGTCACAGGGATCTACCCTTCGGGCACCTCAGTGAGGATGAACTTGCTCTAGTTCTGCTCTCTCAGGCTCTCAAAGGGAAGTCAGGGGTGGTGGGGACGAGGAAGGAAAGTCAGTATCTGAGAGGCTTCTATGTGCTCGGCACTTCACATATGTTGTCTCATTTAGCCTTGAAATGGCACAGTCAGAGAGCTGTATCATTACACCCATTTTATAAACAAGGACACAGACCCTCAGAAAGATTGGGGGCTATATTCATGGTCACGCAGCTAGCAGAGAAAATAGTAGAGCCACGGTTCAATGCCAAGCCTATTGTTTTGCTTTTTTTTTTCAATTTTATTTACTTTTTTATACAGCAGGTTCTTATTATCCATTTTATACATATTAGTGTATATATGTTAATCCCAATCTCCCAATTCATCACAGCACCACCACCACCCTCCGCCGCTTTCGCCCCTTGGTGTCCATACGTCTGTTCTCTACATCTGTGTCTCAATTTCTGCCCTGCAAACTGGTTCATCTGTACCATTTTTCTAAGTTCCACATATATGCGTTAATATATGATATTTGTTTTTCTCTTTCTGACTTACTTCACTCTGTATGACAGTCTCTAGATCCATCCATGTCTCTAAAAATGACCCAATTTCGTTCCTTTTTACGGCTGAGTAATATTCCATTGTATATATGTACCACATCTTCTTCATCCATTCATCTGTTGATGGGCATTTAGGTTGACAAGCCTATTGTTAAAATGACCACATTCTTTCCAGAAAACCTAAAGGAATCAAGAAAAAAGGGCAACCAGCCTAATATGATCCAAGGCAAGTCCTGCATGAAGCCTTTGCAATGGATCATCTATAAACTTCCAGCAGGTCCTCCATCTAATTTAGGCTTTATCCAAAAGGCAGAAACAACACTCTCTAAGGCAGTACTTTCCAAACTGATATGGAAACTTCTTGGCAAAGAGGCAATGATGGCGAGGAAACTCAAACAATTTTAAAAAATGGTGCATCTTCCTGTAGTATCAATTTTGCTCACTGGACAGTAACCAGAATCGTGTTATTAAAACAAATACCAGGGCTTCCCTGGTGGCGCAGAGGTTGAGAGTCCGCCTGCCGATGCAGGGGACATGGGTTCGTGCCCCGGTCTGGGAAGATCCCACATGCTGCGGAGCGGCTAGGCCTGTGAGCCATGGCCACTGAGCCTGCGCGTCCGGAGCCTGTACTCCGCAACGGGAGAGGCCACAACGGTGAGAGGCCCGCGTATCGCAAAAAAAAAAAAAAAAAAAAAAAAAAAAAAAAACAAATACCAATATGTTATGATGTAAAATACAAAATTCACATGAATCATTAGGTTTAAAAAAGAATTCACCCAGTCACAGCAGCCAGCTCTGACCAAACCTCCCAAGAAGTAATAAACTCTGTCTGTAGGGATACTTTTATAGGAAAATTTAAGAAGCATTTAGGCAATTTATCCTACCTTAAGACAATTTAGGTAAAGTGAGGAAAAAAGAACTATAGTTTTTAATTTTTTATTATTTTCTCATCAAAAAAAATAGAAAATTTAAAATGCTGGCTGATAAATAGAGCAAATTAGACATCTAAGGAACAAGATAAAAGTATAAGTTTCTCAGCCAAACAAAATCACAAAGAACTGGACAAGTTGCCTTTAAGTGAAAGCTACTGAACACAAATTACATAGAAGATCATAGTAATAATTATTTAACAAGGAATGAGATAATGATGATCTTGCCCCTCCATTTTTCATTTTTTTCAGTTCCTTATAATTTACCAAAGCCCGAGGTCTGTTGAGTTTCAGGAGAAAGAGAATTAACTAGCCAAACATTATTTATATGGCAGTCTCCCTGTGCCTTTTGTAAACCACTATCAATAAAAACTTTTAAGCCTGCAATACTATGTAGCAGGAAACTATGGAGACTAATCATAACTTATTATATCAGGACCTAGATTAAGATAAATCAACCTTTCTAGCTTCATTAGTAAGTCACTTCCCTAAAGGATCTGCTTTAGAAAAATAAAAAGCTAATGATGCCATTATTTGATAGTTTTTTGTCCACTCTTATCAATCTATGCATTCATTGTTGAGCACACATTTTCACCATTCAAAATGCACCACAACAGTGGCAACTATGAAGGTGAGAGCTTCAAGCTTAATAATAGCTGACCTTTTTTTTTTACATCTTTATTGGAGTATAATTGCTTCATAATGTTGTGTTAGTTTCTGCTGTACAACAAAGTGAATCAGCTATATGTATACATATATCCCCATATCCCCTCCCTCTTGCATCTCCCTCCCACCCTCCCTATCCCAGCCCTCTAGGTTGTCACAAAGCATCGAGCTGATCTCCCTGTGAATAGCTGACCTTTCATACAAAATTTTTCTCTGTATTAGTGAATTTTCTTCTTCCTTTTCAAAAATATAATTACTTCCCTTAGGCTTCCTCCTCACCACCAAAACATGCTCCTTTACTCAAAAAGCTTTACCCTACCACCTGCCACACTGTCTGAAATCCCACGCCACCAGTGAAGTTACTTCTTAATGGAAGCATGGTTTTCAGAAAGACCATTTTACTAAGAAAACATATAATTGGTGAGACCTTGTAAAGATCAAGAATAACTTTTCAAATACAAACATTGATCACTTACTATGTGCTAGCACTGAGCTAAATATTATTCATTTTCAAATTTAACCCTCATAAGAAACCTATGAGATAAACGCTATTTCCATTTTAGAGAGGTGAAAACTGAGGCTCAGAGAGATTAGGTTATTTGTTCAAAGTCACATCTATAAATAGTAAAGCAGCAAACTGAAGCTAGATCTGCTTAACTCTAGGACCCAAAGAGCTAAAATCTTAAAAAGTAGGACCTAAAGAAATTCAACAGAAAACAAGTGTTTTTATGGTAATAACAATAACAGCAGTGGCAATACTAATGATTTTTGTAAAGTGCTTAATAAATTCCAAACAACTTTACATGATCTTATGTTGTCCCTCCTTTTCCTTCTTTTTCCCCACTTTTCCTCTGCCTTCTGAAAATATTACATAAAGGCAAAATAGTACTTAGTAGGAAAACCTGGCAGGAGGAAGAATATGAAAAAACAGATTCTGAATAATTCACAATTTCATCAATATTTACCCTTATTTAAAATTATTTTAATAGAATCTCACTGAATTTTTAAAGTCACTCTCAAAGGGTGATGAATGAACATGAGTAAGTAATTTACCCTCAAAAAATTAATAGTAGCCAGTAAATATATGCAAAATGTTACCCTCACTAGAAATCAAAGAAATGCAAATTGAAAAGAAACCATTCTTTACCTCACGAAAATATGAAGTTTTTTTTTTTAATTATAACCTCCAGCATTGGCAAAGGCATGGTGAAATAAGCACTCTCATATGCTGCTGATGAAAATATAAATTAGTATAACCTTTTTGGAGGACAATTTGGAATTACATATTGTTGGCCACAAGAATCATAACACTCTTGAACCATGTAATTCTAATTCTGGGAATTTATACTAAGGAATAATCATAGGCACAGATTCATGCATGTATTATTTTAATGTGGAAAAATTGGAAACAATCTTGATGTCCCCAAATAAATCATAATAAAATTATAATATCTGTATATAATGAAACAGTATTTAATTATTCTAAGTCACATTTTCCAAAAGTTTCTATAGCCATGAAAAAGTGCTCAGGACACACCAGATGGAAAAAATGTTTATTGGACTTACTCCTGGGGGTTAAATTATTTGTAATGTATCTTTAAAATGATCTACAACCAAAATGTGCTGTATTTTAAAAAATCTTTTAATCCGAAGTTTTGTTTTTATTAGTTATTCTCTAGTACAGATTTTTCAGGCAGAAACACATTCACATCTTTTTTAATGGATGACTAAAATTAGGATCACTCTGGGGAATGGGGAAAAATATTTAAGCTTAGACAAGAGAATGCATTTTTTCTTTTATAAATAATTTTATTTGTTTAAATAGTCTGATTATCTATATTCCATGAGGTTTCCAATAAAGAGGACATAAATACTACAAATGGAGTCTGGGCAGGTGCCAGGAATATAATAAAGGATTCATTCTCGTATCCTGAGTATTTATTAAAGCCTCAAGGGAACATGAAAATAAATCTGAAAACCAACAAAATACATATTTAAGAAGAATAAACTGACCTATTAAAAACCTAAAAGTATTTTTATTTAATAACTTCATAACACAATACTTACAAATATTTGTATAGCTTTTTAGATTGAAATAAATCCAATTTATTAAATACCTACTGACAACCTACTATGCTCCATGTCCTATAAGAATTCATCACAAAAGTGAGACAGCATACCATTTTTGCACTTAAGAGACTAGAATTATAATGGACAAGTCAAAACACTAATTATAGAACATATTTTTGGCTTCCTATACGAACACTATGAACAAAGTTGTGTTCATGCTTACATCTTTAAGTGTGGGACGTGCACTGTGGAGTGGAACACGTGCATTCAAATACTAGCTCTGCCATATGATCTCAGTAAAATGAGAACCTCTCTAAGCTTCAACATCCTTGATATGAAAAACTACTAGAGATAATAACTACCTAGCTTTAAGGTTGAAATAAAATAACACATTACATTTGATATATGGTAAATGTTCAATATATGTTAGATATAATTATTCTAACAATACCTTTCACAGCTTTAAGTCTTTCTTTCCACAATAAAAATGCAGGTTCTACTTCTAGTAATGGTAGAGTAACTTATATGGACCCTCTCAAAATAAACATTATAAACTGTGAACAAACTATACAAAATAACTATTAAAAGTTTGATAACAACTGAAATCAGACAGAAGATGGAAAGGAGTCAACCCTTGAAATAAGAGAACTGCAGCTGACAAGAATTGTTTATATATGGCTTTTCATCTGAGAGCACTCCCAGTCCACACAGCACAGGGCAGCTAGAACTCAAAGAGAAAGTCAGTCTTACTGGCCCGAAGGGTTAGAGGATGAAGTTGTCTCTCGGCTCCTAATTCACCCTTCAATACCTGTTCCGCAATAATGAATGGAATTCTCCTTTACAGTCAACATATAGAGCTTTCTCAGTAGAGGGCACTAGAGGACCACTGCAAGAGGAAGGAGCTCTGATTTTTTCCTGGTTGGGGCACAGGGGAAGAGTGGTGTCAGTATGAGGATATCTGGCAGCACTCTGCCCCAGCCAAGTGCTAAGAACGTGCAGTCCCTTAGCAAATTCACAGTCCTCAGCTCAGCCTGGTGATTACCTTCCTGTAGCCCTCTCGACACACATACTGCATGCCCCATGTCTCCTGCCCACACTGGTGCCTCAACTCCCTCTGCTTGCTCCTTCCCCTGGAGGTTTGTTTCCTACAACCATCTCAATGCCACATGCCTACCTATGTGGACACCACGTACTCTAGGTCTCCTGCATGCACTGGTGCCCCCACTCCCTCTGGATTCCCATCCTACTGGTCACCAGAGTGAGGTGACCAGTGTAAGGCTTGCCTGTGCCCAAGAGTTGCTTCTGCTTGCCTAGAAACTACAGACCAGTTCTGGCCCAGGCAAACTGGAAACTTCGCTGCCATCCAATGGGCTATAGCTACACCTTCCCTAATAAGGTCTCCAGCCTTGGGGAAGGGACACCCTTCCAAGTCTGTCCTTTCTTGGATATTCTCCCTAAACTTTAGGATACTCTAGAGAGTCCTTTTAAATCTTACAGACACACTTTTATCATAGCTTAATAATTCTTTATACTAAACTTCCCTGTTTAAATTACTGTCTCCTGACTGGAACCAGAATGATACAGAAATATTACAGGGTGTGGCCCCAGAAAATAGACTCCTAAAGATGAGATTCTGGGATCGGTCTGTTTGGGCCCTCAGGTTTGAGGGAAGTATGAGCTCCTTGCCAATAGAAAAATGGGGTGTTAATAACCCAGAGTATACAGTGGTGTCACAGCTAATCAAAACATCACCTGTTGTTGTTTGTAATAAAGTGCCAACTAAAGCAAGTGTTGAGACCTTCAAGATGGCGGAAGAGAAAGATGTGGAGATCACCTTCTTCCCCACAAATACATCAAAAATACATCTACATGTGGAACATCTCCTAAAGAACACCTACTGAACACTGGCAGAAGACCTCAGACTTCCCAAAAGGCAAGGAATTCGCCAATATCCTGGGTAGAGCAAAAGAAAAACAGAGACAAAAGAATAGGGACATGGGCTTCCCTGGTGGCGCAGTGATTGGGAGTCCGCCTGCCGGTGCAGGGGACACGGGTTCGTGCCCCGGTCCGGGAGGATCCCACGTGCTGCGGAGTGGCTGGGCCCGTGAGCCATGGCCGCTGAGCCTGCGCATCCGGAGCCTGTGCTCCGCAACGGGAGAGGCCGCAGAGGTGAGAGGCCCGCGTACAGCAAAAAAAAAAAAAAAAAAAAAAAAAAGAATAGGGACAGTACCTGCACCTCTGGGAGGGAACTGTGAAGGAGGAAAAGTTTCCACACACTAGGAAGGCCCTTCACTGGCACGGACAGGGGGTGGGCTGGGGCAAGCTTCGGAGCCACAGAGGAGAGTGCAGAGCAACAGGGGTGCAGAGGGCAAAGCAGAGAGATTTCCGCACAGAGAATCGGTGATGACGAGCGCTCACCAGCCTGAGACGCTTGTCTGCTCACCGGCCGGGACAGGTGGGGGCCGGGAGCTGAGGCTCGGGCTTCGGAAGTCAGACCCCAGGGAGAGGACCGGGGTTGGCCATGTGAAGACAGCCTGAAGGGGGCTGGTGAGCCACAACTGCCCGGGAGGGAGTCAGGGAAAAAGTCTGGACCTGCCGAAGAGGCAAGAGACCATTGTATCAGGGTGCGTGATGAGAGGGGATTCCTGCTCCAAGTGCCCACAGAAGGCAGAGCACCGCCTAAGCAAGCTCCAGAGATGGGCGCAATCTGCAGCCGTCAGCTTGGACCCCAGAGATGGGTATGAAATGCTAACGTTGCCAACGGTGCCACCAAGAATCTTGCCACCAAGAATACCCACACCCTCCCGGGAACCTGTGCAGCACGCCACTGCCAGGGCCCCGAGATCCAGGGACAACTTCTCCAGGAGAACACACGGCTCCCCTCAGGCTGCTGCAATGTCACGCTGGCCTCTGCCGCCGCAGGCTCGGCCCACATTCCAATGATGACTACTGTACCCCTCCTTCTCCCCAGCTTGAGTGAGCAGGAGAACCCTAATCAGCAGCTGCTTTAACCCCCTCCTGTCTGGTGGGGAACAGATGCCTGAGGGTGGCCTACACACAGAGGCGGGGCCAAAACCAAAGCTTGAACCCCAGGAGCTGTGCAAACAAAGAAAAGAAAGGGAAATTTCTCCATGAAACCTCAGGAGCACCGGATTACATCCCCACAATCAACTTGATGAACCCTGCATCTGTGGAACAGACAACAAATGTTCCCAAAATTGAGGCGGTGGACTTTGGGAAAAACTGTAGACTTGGGTTTTGCTTTCTGTGCCTGATTTCTTTCTGGTTTTTATGTTTATCTTACTTTAGTTTTTAATGCTTGTTACCATTGAAGGATTGGTTTATTGGTTTGGTTGCTCTCGTCTTTTATTTATTTATTTATTTATTTCCTTTTTTATAAATATTTATTTTCTTTTTTCTCTTTTTCTGAGTGTGCATGTGTATGTTTCTTTGTGTGATTTTGTCTATTTAGGTTTGCTTTTACCATTTGGTTTGGGGTTCTACCTGTTCTTTTTTTTTTTTAATCCTTTTTTTTCTTCCTTTTCTTCCGAGCTGTGTGGCTGGCAGGGTCCTGGTGCTCTAGACAGGTGTCAGGCCTCAGCCTCCGAGGTGGGAGAGCTGATTCCAGGACACTGGACCACCAGAGACCTCCTGGCCCCACGTAATAACAATCAGCGAGAGCTCTCCCAGAGATCCCCATCTCAACACTAAGACCCAGCTACACCCAATGGCCAGCAAGCTCCAGTGTTGGACACCCTATGCCAAACAACTAGAAATACAGGAACACAACCCCACCCATTAGCAGTCAGGCTGCCTAAAGTCACACTAAGTTCACAGACAACGCAAAACACACCACTGGACACAGCCCTGCCCACCAGAAGGACAAGATCCAGCCCCATCCACCAGAACACAGGCACCAGTCCCCTCCATCAGGAAGCCTACACAAGCCACTGAACCAACCTCACCCACTGGGGGCAGACACCAAAAACAATGGGAACTACGAACCTGCAGCCAGCGAAAAGGAGACCCCAAACACAGTAAATTAAACAAAATGAGAAGACAGAGAAATATGCAGCAGATGAAAGAGTAATGTAAAAACCCACCAGAACAAACAAATGAAGAGTAAATAGGCAGTCTACCTGAAAAAGAATTCAGAGTAATGATAGTAAAGATGATGCAAAATCTTGGAAATAGAATGGGGAAAATACAAGAAATGTTTAACAAGGACCTAGAAGAACTAATGAGCAAACAAACAATGATGAACAACACAATAAATGAAATTAAGTATTCTCTAAAAGGAATCAATAGCAGAATAACTGAGGCAGAACAGATAAGTGACCTGGAAGATAAAAGAGTGGAAATAACTGCCACAGGGCAGAATAAAGAAAAAAGAATGAAAAGAATTGAGGACAGTCTCAGAGACCTCTGGGACAACATTAAATGCAGCAACATTCGAATAATAGGGATCCCAGAAGAAGAAGAGAAAAAGAAAGGGTCTGAGAAAATATTTGAAGAGATTATAGTTGAATCCTATAATCCTATAGTTGAAATCCACACAGGATTTCTTTCCCTAACATGGGAAAGAAAATAGTCAATCAAGTCCAGGAAGCACAGAGAGTACCATACAGGATAAATCCAAGGAGAAACACACCAAGACACATATTAATCAAACTACCAAAAATTAAATACAAAGAAAAAATATTAAAAGCAGCAAGGGAAAAGCAACAAATAACATACAAGGGAATCCCCATAAGGTTAACAGCTGATCTTTCAGCAGAAACTCTGCAAGCCAGAAGGGAGTGGCAAGACATACTTAAAGTGATGAAAGGGAAAATCCTACAACCAAGATTACTCTACCCAGCAAGGATCTCATTCAAATTCGATGGAGAAATTAAAACCTTTACAGACAAGGAAAAGTTAAGAGAATTCAGTACCACCAAACGAGCTTTACAACAAATGCTAAAGGAACTTCTCTAGGCAGAAAACACGAGAGACAGAAAAGACCTAAATAAACAAGCCCAAAACAATTAAGAAAATGGTAATAGGAACATACATGTCAATAATTACCTTAAATGTAAATGGATTAAATGCTCCAACCAAAAGACACAGACTAGCTGAATGGTACAAAAAAATACAAGACCGATATATAGGCTGTCTACAAGAGACCCACTTCAGACCTAGGGACACTTACAGACTGAAAGGGAGGGGATAGAAAAAGATATTCCATGCAAATGGAAATCAAAAGAAATTGGAGGGCTTCCCTGGTGGCGCAGTGGTTGAGAGTCCGCCTGCCGATGCAGGGGACATGGGTTCGTGCCCCAATCCGGGAAGATCCCACATGCCGCAGAGGGGCTGGGCCCGTGAGCCATGCCCGCTGAGCCTGCGCGTCCGGAGCCTGTGCTCCACAATGGGAGAGGCCCGCATACCGTAAAAAAAAAAAAAAAAAAAGAAAGCTGGAATAGCAATTCTTATATCAGACAAAATAGACTTTAAAATAAAGACTATTACAAGAGACAAAGAAGGACACTACATAATGCTCAAGGGATCAATCCAAGAAGAAGAGATAACAATTGTAAATATTTATCCACGCAACATAGGAACACCTCAATACATACGGCAAGTGCTAACACCCATAAAAGGGGAAATCGACAGTAAGACAATAATAGTAGGGGACTTTAACACCCCACTTTCACCAATGGACAGATCATCCAAAATGAAAATAAATAAGGAAACAGAAGTTTTAAATGACACATCAGACCAGATGGACTTAATTGATAATTATAGGATATTCCATCCAAAAACAACAGAATACACTTTCTTCTCAAGTGCTCATGGAACATTCTCCACATTCCCAGGATAAATCATATCTTGGGTCACAAATCAAGCTTTGGTAAATTTAAGAAAATTGAAAACGTATCAAGTATCTTTTCCGACCACAACACTATGAGACTAGATATCAATTACAGGAAAAAAACTGTAAAAAAAAAAAAATACAAACACATGGAGGCTAAACAATACGCTACTAAATAACCAAGAGATCACAGAAGAAATCAAACAGGAAATCAAAAAATACCTAGAGGGCTTCCCGGGAGGCACAGTGGTTGAGAGTCCACCTGCCGATGCAGGGGACGCAGGTTTGTGCCCCGGTCCGGGAGGATCCCACATGCCATGGACTGGCTGGGCCCGTGGGCCATGGCCGCTGGGCCTGCGCATCTGGAACCTGTGCTCCACAACGGGAGAGGCCACAGCAGTGAGAGGCCCACATACCGCAAAAAAACAAAAAAACAAAACAAAACAAAAAGACAAAAAAAAAAACCAACCTAGAAACAAATGACAGTGAAAACATGATGATCTAAAACCTATGGGATACAGCAAAAGCAGTTCTAAGAGGGAAGTTTATAGCAATACAATCCTACCTCAAGAAACAAGAAAAATCTCAAATAAACAACCTAACCTTACACCTGAAGCAATTAGAGAAGGAAGAACAAAAAAAACCCCAAAGTTAGCAGAAGGAAAGAAATCATAAAGATCAGATCAGAAATAAATGAAAAAGAAATGAAGGAAACGATAGCAAAGATCAATCAAACTAAAAGCTGGTTCTTTGAGAAGATAAACAAAATTGATAAACCATTAGCCAGACTCATCAAGTAAAAAAGGGAGAAAACTCAAATCACCAGAATTAGAAATGAAAAAGGAGAAGTAACAACTGACACTGCAGAAATACAAATGATCATGAGAGATTACTACAAGCAACTATATGCCAATAAAATGGACAACCTGGAAGAAATGGACAAATTCTTAGAAAAGTACAACCTCCCAAAACTGAACCAGGAAGAAACAGAAAATATGAACTGACCAACCACAAGCAGTGAAATTGAAACTGTGATTATAAATCTTCCAACAAACAAAAGCCCAGGACCAGATGGCTTCACAGGTGAATTCTATCAAACATTTAGAGAAGAGCTAACACCTATCCTTCTCAAACTCTTCCAAAATATAGCAGAGGGAGGAACAATCCCAAACTCATTCTACAAGACCACCATCACCCTGCTACCAAAACCAGACAAAGATGTCACAGAAGAAAAGAAAACTGCAGGCCAATATCACTGATGAACATAGATGCAAAAATCCTCAACAAAATACTAGCAAACAGAATCCAACAGCACATTAAAAGGATCATATACCATGATCAAGTGGAGTTTATCCCAGGAATGCAAGGATTTTCAATATATGCAAACCAATCAGTGTGATACACCATATTAACAAATTGAAGGATAGAAACCATATGATCATCTCAATAGATACAGGAAAAGCTTTCAACAAAATTCAACACCCATTTATGATTAAAAAAAACTCTCCAGGGCTTCCCTGGTGGCACAGTGGTTGAGAGTCCGCCTGCCAGTGCGGGGGACACAGGTTCGTGCCCCGGTCCGGGAAGATCCCACATGCCGCGGAGCAGCTGGGCCCGTGAGCCATGGCCGCTGAGCCTGCGCATCCTGAGCCTATGCTCCACAACGGGAGAGGTCACAACAGTGAGAGGCCCGCATACCGCAAAAAAAAAACTCTCCAGAAAGTAGGCACACAGGGAACCTACCTCAACACAATAAAGGCCATATATGACAAACACACAGCCAACATCGTTCTCAATGGTGAGAAACTGAAACCATTTCCTCTAAGATCAGGAACAAGACAAGGTTGCCCACTCTCACCACTATTATTTAACATAGTTTTGGAAGTTTTAGCCATGGCAATCAGAGAAGAAAAATAAAAGGTATCCAAATTGGAAAAGAAGAAGTAAAACTGTCACTGGTTGCCGATGACATGATACTATAAATAGAGAATCCTAAAGATGCTATCAGAAAACTACTAGAGCTAATCAATGAATTTGGTAAAGTAGCAGGATATAAAATTAATGCACAGAAATCTGCTGCATTCCTGTACACTAACAATGAAAAATCTGAAAGAGAAATTAAGGAAACACTCCCATCTAACACTGCAACAAAAAGAATATAATACCTCGGAATAAACCTACCTAAGGAGAGAAAAGACCTATACTCAGAAAACTATAAGACATTGATGAAAGAAATTAAAGATGATACAAACAGATGTAGAGATATACCATGTTCTTGGATTGGAAAAATCCACATTGTGAAAATGACTATACTACCCAAAGAAATCTACAGATTCAATGCTATCCCTATCCAACTACCAATGGCATTTTTCACAGAACTAGAACAAAAAATTTTACAATTTATATGGTAACACAAAAGACCCTGAACAGCCAAAGCAATCTTGAGAAAGAAAAACGGAGCTGGAGGAATCAGTCTCCCTGACTTCAGACTATACTACAAAGCTACAGTAATCAAGACAATATGGTACTGGCACAAAAACAGAAATATAGATCAAAGGAACAGGATAGAAAGCCCACAGAGAAACCCATGCACATAAGGTCACCTTATGTTTGATAAAGGAGGCAAGAATATACAGTGGAGAAACGACAGCCTCTTCAATAAGTGGTGCTGGGAAAACTGGACAGCTACATGTAAAAGAATGAAACTAGAACACTCCCTAACACCATACACAAAAATAAACTCCAAATGGATTAAAGACCAAAATGTAAGGCCAGACGCTGTAAAACCCTTAGAGGAAAACACAGGCAGAACACTCTATGACACAAATCACAGCAAGATCCTTTGTGACCCACCTCCTAGAAAAATGGAAATAAAAACAAAAATAAATAAATGGGACCTAATGAAACTTAAAAGCTTTTGCACAGCAAAGGAAACCATAAACAAGCTGAAAAAACAACCCTCAGAATGGGAGAAAATATTTGCAAGCTAATCAACGGATAAGGACTAATCTCCAAAATATACAAGCTGCTCATGCAGCTTAATATCAAAAAAAGCAAACAACCCAATCAAAAAATGGGCAGAAGACCTAATTATATATTTCTCCAAAGAGGATATACAGATTGCCAGCAAACACATGAAAGGATGCTCAAAAATCACTAATCATTAGAGAAATGTAAATCAAAACTACAATGAAGTATCACCTCACACAAGTCAGAATGGCCGTCATCAAAAAATCTACAAACAATAAATGCTGGAGAGGGTGTGCAGAAAAGGGAACCCTCTTGCACTGCTGGTGGGAATGTAAATTGATACAGCCACTATGGAGAACAGTATGGAGGTTCCTTAAAAAACTAAAAATAAAACTACCATATGACCCAGCAATCCCACTACTGGGCAGATACCCTGAGAAAACCATAATTCGAAAAGAGACATGTACCGCAATGTTCATTGCAGCACTGTTTACAATAGCCAGGACATGGAAGCAACCTAAGTGTCCATCAACAGATGAATGGATAAAGAAGATGTGGCACATATATACAGTGGAGTATTACTCAGCCATAAAAAGAAACCAAATTGAGTTATTTGTAGTCAAGTGGATGGACCTAGAATCTGTCATACAGAGTAAAGTAAGAAAGAGTAAAACAAATACTGTATGCTAACACATATATATGGAATCTAAAAAAAAAAAAAAGAAATGGTTCTGATGAACCCAGGACAGGAATAAAGATGCAGACGTAGAGAATGAACTTGAGGACACAGGGAGGGGGAAGGGTAAGCTGGGATGAAGTGAGAGAGTAGCACTACTATATACACTGCCAAATGTAAAACAGAAAGCTTAGTGGGAAGCAGCTGCATAGCACAGGGAGATCAGCTCTGTGCTTTGTGACCACCTATAGAGATGGAACAGGGAGGGTGGGAAAGAGATGCAAGAGGGAGGAGATATGGTGATATATGTATATGTATAGCTGATTCACTTTGTTATACAGCAGAAACTAACACAACATTGTAAAGCAATTAGATTCCAATAAAGATGTTAAAAAAATTAATTAAATAAATAAATAAATAAAGCAAGTGCCTAGGTAACTCAAGTGGCTGATGTACTTCACAAATTATGACAATGACAACTATAAGGACTGTATTATGGGATGAATTCTTTTGACTACATTTCAGTGCTAACAAAGAGAAAAAGGACAAATTCAAGTCTGTTGACTCTCAGCCCAAGTCATGGTCTGAGATTCACAGAGCTTCCACGACCACCCTAAAAGAATCTTTTATTCCATGTAGACACAGGGAAGATCTTGCTAAAAATCAAACACAAAATTTAATTGTATGGTTTACTGAATTACAACAACTGTTGAATTCATAGTCTCACCAAATTTCTCATGTGAAATTTAGAACACTGATTAAGAATGGGATACTGAAACTTGAAATAGGAAAGATTTCACGTAAGAAACAGTGAGGCCAGAAGACAATGGAATATCTTTAAATGTTGAAAGAAAAAACTGCACATCTAGAATTCTATATCCAGTGAAATCATTCTTCAAAAATTAAGACAAAATAAACTTATTTTCAGAAAAATTAAAACTGAGAGAATTTATCATCTACAAGCCTTCCCTCTGAAAATTCTAAAAGAGATTTTTCAAACTGAAGGGAATTAATACCAGATGAAACACATTTTGGGGAAAGAGTGAAAAGCACAGGAAGTGATATATTTGTGAGTAAATGCAAAAAAAATATCTTCTCTTAATTTCTTAAAGGACACATGACTGCTTACAATAGCTTTTGTTTTTTTTAATGTTTAAATTTTTATTTTGAAATAATTTTAGACTTAAAGAAATGTTGCAAAAATAGTACTGAGATTTCCTGTGTATCCTCTATTCAGGCCCGCCCAAACGTTTTATATAACTATAGTAGAATTATCAAAATCAGGAAATTATCATTCGTGCAATACTATTAAGTAAATGATAGACCATTTTCTGTTCCAGGATTCAATCTAGGACCCCACTTTGCATATAATTGTAATGCTTCCTTAGTCTCCTCCAATCAGTACATGACTGTTTAAAGCAAAAATTAAAGCACTGTATTGTGGGGTTGATAGTGTATGGTGCAATATATATGACAACAATATCACCAAGGACAGGGAGGTGATAAACATAACTACACTGTTGCAAGGTTCTTACATTTTACGTGAATTGGTACCAGTAGATCTCAAGGACGCATATTATAATTCCTAGAGTAGCATATTAAAAACTGCAAAGAAGTTAGCTAAAAAAGTCAATGAAGGAATTGAAATATTTAAAGTTCATATATCATAAATCTGTAATATTTAACATGATGCAGAAATACTTTGATTCATATTATACTAGTGATTTTGCAAATCTATCAGTCTATTTCCAATGGAAATAAATTTAATTTGCTATCCAATCTCTATAATACCAATCATGCTTTGATTTTCTTTTTCATTTTTCAAACAGACTGCTTTAAAGAGAATAGTTTGAACACTTGTCTAAAGTATGCATGGAAATTAAACTGAAATAAATAAGCAAGGAAACACATAAATAAAAATACCAGTAACATGAAATCAACACAAAATGGTAGAAACTTGAATTTTTAAAAAATCTCAGTAAGGGCTTCCCTGGTGGCGCAGTGGTTGAGAGTCTGCCTGCCGATGCAGGGGACACGGGTTCATGCCCCAGTCCAGGAAGATCCCACATGCCGCAGAGCGGCTGGGCCCGTGATGGCCGCTGAGCCTGCGCGTTCGGAGCCTATACTCCGCAACGGGAGAGGCCACAACAGTGAGAGGCCCGCGTACCGCAAAAAAAAAAAAAAATTAAAAATAAAAATAAAAATCTCAGTAAATTGAAAGAACATAGCTATTTCCTTAACATAATAAAATAGATATATGTATTTATAGAAATCTCAACCTAAAAACCAGCATAATATTTAATGAGGAAACTTTAGAAGTATTCCCACCAAAGTCAGGAAAAAGCCAAAAACATATTCACTATCACCATGATTACTTAGCATTGTTCTAAAACACTTCATGCAGTTAGATAAGAGAATGAAAGTTTAAAAATTGCGAAGTTAAAGTTATATTTGCAAATAATATGGTTGCATTCCTAGAAAAACTTTTTTAAAGGCAACAAAATTAATATTAAAAATGATCTTCAAATATATAAGCAACAACTATTTCTTATAAAGGAAGAAACTGTTCCATTTATAGGAACAACAAAAAAAAGATGACTGACCTAATAATCAAGTTATCAAGAAAAGTACAAGAGCTACATGATAAAATCTTTAAAACTACTGAGAAACACTGACTAAATGTAATGACCTCTCCTATCTTGGATAGAAAGACAATGCTATAAGGGCATCAATTCTTTGATATACAATTTTATTGTTTTATAAATGTAAGTCCCTAAAGTAATCAACAAAAAATTTAAATTAGACATCTTGATCTTTAACAAAACACAAACATGCAAGTAAAACTGGAAAGATATTTGAAAAAAGGAGTAATGAGGAGGGGGGACTTCCCTGGTGGCGCAGTGGTTAAGAATCCACCTGCCAATGCAGGGGACACGGGTTTGATCCCTGGTCCAGGAAGATCCCACATGCCATGGAGCAACTAAGCCCATGCACCACAACTACTGAGCCTGTGCTCTAGAGCCTGGGAGCCACAACTACTGAGCCCATACGCCTAGAGCCCGTGCTCCACAACAAGAGAAGCCACCACAATGAGAAGCCTGCGCACCACAAGGAAGAGTAGCCCCCACTTGCCACAACTAGAGAAAGCCCACACGCAGCAATGAAGACCCAACGCAGCCATAAATAAATAAATAAATAAAATTTTTTACAAATAGGTATAGGGTTTTCTTTTGAGGTGAAAATGTCTTGGAACAATAAGATAGAGGTGATGGCTGCATAATATTTAAAATGTACTAAATCCCACTGAACTGTTCACTTTTAAATTGTTAATTTTATATAGTGCTAATTTCACCTCCATCTTTAAGTGTAAGATATTTGAAATAAATAATTTTTTAACAAAACCTAAGGTTGAACTCAAATTAATGTCGAAGAAACTACAAGATGTCACTTCAAAGAGTACTCCACAAATTTAATGGTCTATTCAGACTTAATCATTATACCTGACAATTTGGTTTTACTTGAATAAAGGATGTAACCATTAATTTATTAGTGTTTACATTCAAATGACATTAACATAATGCTTTATAGGCAATTGTTCTATTTTTGTCTGAGATAGTTTTCCACACTTTTTCCACCCCAACACTCTGAACATCTGAATAATAGTACACAATGCATAAAGAATAGTTATTCACTGCAACAGAGATTTTCAAATGGCTAGTCATATCTACCTAACAAGGAATATGAGAATACCTCAAATAAGAGAACATGTACAAATTTCAAAATATCCTATATCATTCTGATCCCTCTCTCCCCATACACATCTCACCTTGCCCCAACTCTGCTACCAATCTTGAGAACTACTGCTCTACAAATCATATATATTCCAATGCAAAAAACTAAAGTAGAAACAAGTGTGTTTAGGTACTATTTTGGGGTGAAGGTACCAGGAGGGAAGTGATAAATAGCCTTCATCACACTCTCAAAGAAGAATATGACCCCCCCAATCAAAGATGAGGATCTTTGCTATATTCAATGAGGCTCATCCATATACAGAACAGTACTTAATAATCCACAGCAGAGAACAACTATTACTCACTTCAGCTGGAAAGACAAGAGAAATCATATACCTGGGTAATACTTGGCTATGCTCTGTCTCCAGAAAAAGAAAATTAAGAACAATTTTAATCTACCAAAGTTTCCATACAAAATTAAATTTCTCCAAAATGTACCAAAGAAGGCACTTTATGATACCTGGCAGGAATATTAAAGAATTAATAAGATAGTGTGCTTGGAGTAGTAAGTCCTAAAAGTACTTGAACACTATCAAAAGGGATTCCTTGATTACACATTTGATACACTCTTAAAACATACTTAAATACTCACATAATCCATCTTTCAAAGAACTGGATCTGATCCAAGAGTTCCCAAATGAAAGGCAGCTATAATGGAATCTGCACATCCCAGCCAACTTCTGGAAATGCCATAAGAATATAAAAATCACTCTTTACTAACTGCTTACTAATTTCAAATTTTGTTTTGAGATTACATCTCACAAATCATGACTGAGAACGACTGATTCAGAGTTGGAAAAGTATATTTACTATTAAAGATGGAAAAAATTCAGAAGTGCTTAAATAATTTTAGAAGATGACAAAATTTCTCCTGCTATATAATGAAATGATTAGTTAATATAATTGCGATAATATTTTTGGATTTTCCCTTATTGGTAAATTTCTCCCTCTGTACCCCTTTATGGCTCCAGTCAAGAGGGTTGGACAAATACTACTTTGGAAAAGAAAGGGCTATGAAATAATGTTCTTCCAAACATTAGGAAGAAAAAGAAAGCCTACCCCTTCCTCTCCTAGTATGTAAACAAGAGAAAAATCAAAAGCAGTGGGAGGTTTTTGCCTAGCTCCCCACATTAAACCCTAAGAGAAGACCATCATGCAGGATGGTCCTGGGGCAATACAGTCTGTTAGAAGGAACAGCAGAGCCTTAACAGAGGAAAGTAGCAAGTAAAGGAGCTTGAGGCAATAATCCTGACTCCCCATGGCCTACATATAGAGAGAGGATCCAGAAGTTCCATAAGCTCTAGAAACATCACTCCCAAAGGACAAAAAAAAAACATCTCAGCAGTCAAATCAGTCCAGGGCAAGACTGGAGAAACTACCCCCAGCAGATACCAGTGAAGACTGGTACAGAATTCCAAGATATTCTCTACCACTATCACAAAATTAACTAAGGACCACACCCCATAGCACTTAAACAGCATGTTGAGGCACAGCAAGCATAAAGGGATAGGCGGAGAGACTATCTGAAAGACTGAGCATATACCTAAGAGAAGCTGAACTACCTATTGAAACAGATGTTAACTGGCAAGTTTAAACTAATACTCTGCCCTCTCCTTGCCTATCACTACCTGATTGGGTAAGATGCTTATAAGAAAGATTAGAGCTATCACAAAAAATAAAGAAGATGTATTTTCTTTGAGCATCTGAATGTAGGATGAGATATTTTCAATCCAGCTACACTAACAATGCTTACTAATTTAGTTTTTTCTCTTTTATTCATTTCATTTTCCTTTGTTTCCATTTCATAAAAACAAATCAAGATTCAAAACTCTATCATAAATATCCTCAGGTAAGACACTACATCCATGAAACAAGACAGGGTAGTTTAAAAAAAAGGGAGGGAAGTTCTCAGAAATTAAAAATAGGATAGCAGAAACAAAAAGCTCAATGAAAGGACTGGAAGGTAAAACAGAAAATATCCTACAAGCAGAGCAAAAAGACAAAATCATAGAAATAAAAAAGACAAGAAAACTAGAGAGTCAATCTAGGAAACCCGATATCTGTAAAAGAGAAGTGTCAGAAAGAGAATTTTTTAAAAACATTAAATGGGTCTAAATCAACAATAAAGAAAAGAGAATTGATGACATGAGTTTCCACACTGAAAGAGATCATCAGTATTCTTAAAATACATCACCAAGAAATTTCATAAAACTATGAATAAAAAACAATGCTTTAAAACTTCCATATGGAAAAACAGGTTTCACACAAGGATAAGGATTCAGAATGTCTTCTGATTAAGAAAGCCTGGTAGAAGGGCAACCCAGGCAGAAGACAATCAAAATCTGACAGAAAATTATTCTAACCTAGTATTCTACAACCAGTCAAAATATCAAATGTAGACAGAAGAAAAAGGTATTTTTCAGACTTACACTGTCTCAAATAATTTACCTCCTATCCCCTCCTATCCACTCTTTCTTAGGAAGCTACTAAAGAAAGTACACAACCAAAACAAGGAAATAAATGCAGAATGAAGAAGATACGTGACTGGGAACCAGGATTCAACACAAGCTACAGGCAAAGGGAATTTTCAATGAGGAAGTGAGACTCCAGATGACAACTGTGTATGTGGGGGAAGAGCAACAAGTCCTAACTGAAACCAGTCAGAAGAGATGTCCTCCAGAAGATGAACAAACATCATTAAGAAGGTGACTGACATAGCACAGGGAGATCAGCTCCGTGCTTTGTGATCACCTACAGGGGTGGGATAGGGAGGGTGGGAGGGAGACGCAAGAGGGAGGAGATATGGGGATATACGTATATGTATAGCTGATTCAATTTGTTATGAAGCAGAAGCTAACACACCATTGTAAAGCAATTATACTCCAATAAAGATGTTAAAAAGAAAAAAAAAGAAGGTGACTGAACATTCAGTGTGCAATGAGAGGAGATTTAGAGAACTAGGGGCTATTTGGGAATGGAAAGGAAACAAGAAAGGAAATGTAATCACAGTATACCAAATGATTCAGCTGTGAATGGCCTTTTCAGAGTAACACTAACATAATCAACTCTAACCTACACAAATTTATGATATAATTATATTGGGAGAATAGGAGTACAAGAAGTGTGCATTTGTGCCAGAAAGGGACAAAAGAGTTAAATCCTCATCTTTCATTTCGGGAAGACGATAGATAATACTTTAAAATTAAGTAACAGCAAAAGTGGTGATGGTTGTACAACAGTGTGAGTGTATTTAATGCCACTGAACTGTACCCTTAAAATTGGCTAAAATGGTAAATTTTATGTTATGTATATTTATCACAATAAAAAGGAAAAAAGGTAGAAACAAAAGCATATAGGAAGTAAATTACAAAACAAATTGCTAAGAGAAGTACTTTGTTGCCTCTAAAAGCACAGGAAGGGCTTCCCTGGTGGCACAGTGGTTAAGAATCCTCCTGCCAATGCAGGGGACACAGGTTCAATCCCTGGTCCAGGAAGATCCCACATGCCGCGGAGCAACTAAGCCGTGCTCCACAACTACCAAGCCTGAGCTCTAGAGCCTGCGGGCCACAAGTACTGAAGCCAGCGAGCCACAACTACTGAAGCCTGTGTACCTAGAGCTCATGCTCTGCAATAAGAGAAGCCCCCACGATAAGAAGCCCATGAGCAGCAACGAAGACCCACTGCAGCCAAAAATAAATAAATAAATTTATTTTAAAAAAAAAAAAAGAGCATGGGAAGCTGAATGGTTAAGGGAGGGTAAGGAGGGGCAAGGCACTGCAGGGGAGTATAGGAATCCCTTGAGCCTTTAAAAGAGTTATATGGATAACTTTGATAAAAATGAAAGCTAAATTTTAAAAAGTAATCAGAAAATTTTAAAGCTTGCATATTTTTTTCTGTCTGTATGGATAAGATTTAGACTACTCTTTTTTTAAAAAATACATTTATTTATTTATTTTTGGCTGCACTGGGTCTTCATTGCTGCGTGCGGGCTCTCTCTAGTTTCAACGAGCAGGGGCTACTCTTCGTTGTGGTGTGCAGGCTTCGCACTGTGGTGGTTTCTCTTTGTTTCGGAGCACGTGCTCTAGGCATGAGGGCTTCAGTAGTTGTGGCACGTGGGCTCAGTAGTTGTGGCTCGTGGGCTCTAGAGTGCAGGCTCAGTAGTTGTGGTACACGGGCTTAGTTGCTCGGCGGCATGTGGGATCTTCCCGGACCAGAGCTCGAACCCGTGTCCCCTGCATTGGCAGGTAGATTCTTAACCACTGTGCCACCAGGGAAGTCCAAGACTACTCTTTTCATTTGCTCTTAAAGTACAACATACAAAATGATATGCATGAACATGTGAGGAAAGCATATGTCCTGAATAGGTCTATGCTCACAAGAATATGTTTATGCCTATTACTCAAAGCAAAGTTGTATGAGGCTACATGTAATTTGGGGCAGTAGCCAAATTAAGTAAAATAAAATTGTGCAGAGTAAATCTCTAGCACCATCTCTTCCACCTGTCTGAAATTTCTATATCATAACTGAAGCCCTGGATATCTATTCTAATTGAGAGAAACAATCTGGATAAATGAATTTAATATGAAATTATGTAAATTCTCCCTTAGCAATTTAGATACCACAAAATCAAAGTTTATAATAATTCAGAAAAGACATTCTTTTTAAGAATATGTTTAAAAATTAAGGATTAGGGCCTCCCTGGTGGCGCAGTGGTTGAGAGTCCGCCTGCCGATGCAGGGGATACGGGTTCGTGCCCCGGTCTGGGAGGATCCCATATGCCGCGGAGCGGCTGGGCCCGTGAGCCATGGCCGCTGGGCCTGCGCGTCCGGAGCCTGTGCTCCGCAACGGGAGAGGCCGCAAGAGTGAGAGGCCCGCATACCGCAAAAAGAAAAAAAAAAAAAAAAATTAAGGATTAATTTCCTGTGTTTTCAAATCAAGACTCAGACATAGCTGTTTAAGTAGTTAAAAATGCATTGTAACTTATCCATGGCAAATAATTTAGATTGTGATAGCCAAGTATTGGCAAAAATGTGGAGCAAAAAGGACTATCAAAATTTATCCTGCTGGTGGCAGGGTACACTGGAACAAAACTTTGAAAAGCAATTTTGCATTATATAGTAATGGTGAAGACGTGTGTCCTCTGCAACCAGCAATTTAACTCCAACAGAAACTCTTTCATAAAGAATTGTTCACAGCAACATTCAGAATGTTTATGGCAGCATTGTTCATAATAGTTAAAACCTGTAAAAACAAATATAGAAATTATGTAAATAGATTGTAGTATGCTTGTAGTAATGGAATTTTACAAAGAAGGGAAAATGAACAAGCTATGGCTACATTCATCAAAATGGATAAATATTAAAATATCACATTGACCTAAAGAAGGAAGTCACAGAAGAATAATTACAAGATCACTCCACGTATGAAAATTTCAAAAAGAAGCAAAACTAGGTAATATATTGTTTAGGAATCTACATATAGATAGATGGCAAAACTGTAAAGAAAAGTAAGAGAATGATTTATTAAAAAAACAGAGGTGTTTACATTATTAGGAAAGTGAGATGTGCAGAGAAGAGCATACACGTGGCATCTAAGGTACTGGTAATGTTCTATTTCTTTTTGGGGTGGTTAGAGAACTGTTCACTTTATAATTAATCTTTAAAGTTAAACATATTTTATGTAAAGTTATATATTTTTATGTATAGTTATATAGTATTTCACAAAAAGTAAAGAAAAATTAATTCTATAAAGAGAAAGACATTAAAACATCAGGAAGAGCTAAGTGTATTGCAGTTAATGTGAACCTATTGTAAATGATAACTTTTTCATTAATTATTTCATTTTATCTACTAGCACTTAACAGTGTGGTTCATAATGTGAACTGTACCTAAAAGTAACAGAATTTTACATTCCTTTATTACTTTTTTTTTTTTTTTTTTTTTGCTGCATTGGGTCTTTGCTGCTGCATGTGGGCTTTCTCTAGTTATGGCAAGCAGGGGCTACTCTTCGTTGCAATGCACGGGCTTCTCATTGGGGTGGCTTCTCTTGTTGCAGAGCACAGGCCCTAGAACATGCGGGTTTCACTAGCTGCAGCACACGGGCTCAGTAGTTGTGGCTCGCAGGCTCTAAAGTGCCAGCTCAGTAGCTGTGGCGCAGGGGCTTAGTTGCTCCACGGCATGTGGGATCTTCCTGGACTAAGGATCAAACCCGTGTCCCCCCTCCACATTGGCAGGCGGATTCTTAACCACTGCACCACGAGGGAAGTCCCTATTACTTCTTTTTAACTTTAAAAGTTAATTTGATTAACTTGATTAACTTGATTCAGTTCAACAACTACTAAGAACCTATTATGCACCAGGCATGGATTAAGCACTGGCAGTACCATAACAGAGAAGTCTCAGTCCACTGTACTGCCCTCCAATGGCATGGGGACACAGACATACAAACAGATAAATATTTTAATTAATACCTATTTTTCCCTGATGATTAAAGCAACATATTCTCAGTATTTAAACCTTCTAAACTCTATGAAAGTAAAAATGAGGTAATAAAATACACCTATTATTCCCACTACAAAAATGTAACCACTCTTAACATTTTGTATATACTGTTATAGCAGTCACTGTAATTGAATCCTTTTCATCATAGATCCTATCACCCTTGCCAATGCCTGGGCCTGAAACCCAATTCTAGGCTGTGAGAAATAAGGCTGGGAACTTCCAGGAAAGATTTTCACACTGCTAAAGGAGTGATAGGAAAATAGAGTTCCTCTTCACCCTCTGGAGGCTGTTGTGTCTGGAACTGTTGTGGGAAACTTGCAACACAGCACATTCCCTCATGTGGATGAACTGAAATTTATAGACCACCTACCTAATATAGGACTTTTGGGTTGTTTTCAGTTTTTCATTATTTTTAAATAATGCTGTGATAGACATCTTTTTTGAAAAAAAACTTTGCCTGTACTTTTTATATTCTTTCTTTAAAAAAACATATATATATAAATAGGCAAACATAATTTCAAGGTATTGTGTGATAAAGACAGTGATAAGGATACATACAGAATAACAAGGAAACACAGAGAAGGGGCACTCTGTCCAAACTGGAGATAGTTTTTGACTTATTATTCCTTCTCTACCAAATAATAAGTAATGATATAGGCTGAAAGGATAACCACACCTTCCTATTTTTCTCTTACAGTGCTGTTACTTTTAGTATGACTCTTCTGCAAATCTTAATCTACCATGCCACCTTTTTATTTTTTCCTCAGTGAATATTTTCACTTTTTTCCCAGTTTTATTAAGATATAACTGACATACAACATTGTATAAGTTTAAGGTATACAACATAATGATTTTATATGTGTATATATTGCAAAATGATTACCACAATATGTTTAGTTGACATCCATCACCTCACATAGCTACAGTTTTTTTTCTTGTGATGAGAACTTTGAAGATCTACTCTTAGCAACTTTCAAATATACAATACAGTATTGTTAACAGTAGTCACCATGCTGTTCACTAAATTTGCAGAACTTATTTATGTTATAACTGGAAGTCTGTACGTTTTGACCACCTTCACTCATTTACCCATCCCCAGACCCTCACCTCTGGTAACCACCAATCTGTTCTCTGTTTAAGGTACCATGTCATCTTGCACTATCTCTTTACCTCTCTACAGAGATTCCCTTTAAACTGTATTCAATTTATTTTTTCAGGAGTCCCATGAATTTACCTATCTCCTCCGAAATAATGTCATTTTTATACAAATTTCAAACATAGCTATGTTTAATAAAGCATTTACTAGAGACATTATAAAAATAATATTTACCAAATACCAGTAATATCAAAGTACTGAACACTGCATAAAATCTAGAATTAGGGCTTCCCTGGTGGCGCAGTGGTTGAGAGTCCGCCTGCCGATGCAGGGGACACGGGTTCGCGCCCCGATCCCGGAAGATCCCACGTGCCGCGGAGCGGCTGGGCCCGCGAGCCATGGCTGCGGAGCCTGTGTGTCCGGAGCCTGTGCTCCGCAACGGGAGAGGCCACAGCAGTGAGAGGCCCGCGTACAGCAAAAAAAAAAAAAAAAAAAAAAAAAAAAAATCTAGAATTAAAAATTCTTCCTACTGAATATAGAATTGTAACTATTTTCACCTGACTCTACTACTCTTCTTTGACAAATCTGCTATGCATTCCTAAAGTAATTTATAAAACATGACATTTTGGGTCTTTAGGTTTCAGTTATCTAACTCACTCTAAAAGCATTGCAAAGATTGTCTTAGGTAACTTAAGTCCCAGAGGCTTCAAACTATATCATCTTGGAATAAATGAAAATTAGCATTTCTTCAAATAAATTTTCTCATTCTATCATTGTCTGATTTTGCAACAGTGCTCTTCCTCAAAAATAATTAAGAAAACTATATTTATATGAAATAAATTTTACTTTAAAGAATTTATATCATCACTTGAGATAACTAACATACCCTAGAATGTCACAAAATAGGACTATGGTAGTGACTTAAGAAACAGCGGTAAACTCCAAGGAATAAATATATAACATGTTATGATTTAGTGAAGAAAAGTCTAATAGTTTGAATAGTTATTCAAAGTATTTAAGGAAACTAATAACCATGAGCAATTATCAAAAACATACATACAATCTGTAATTTCAACAGGCAGGAGAAGCATACCACTCACAAATAAAATTATATGATTTTTATCTATGGTATCACTGTAAGAACATTCTTCCTTTTGTCACATGGCTACTTTCCTAGGTATCTATGTTACTTGCCATCATCTTATTAGTAGTCCGTACATCATAAACAACCCACTGGTGTATGTGGCATCTCAAGTAACTGATATAAGGCCTAAAACAGAGTTATGGGCTTTATAAATTTTTGAAAGGGTGCATTATTTAGAATGCTTTGACAAGCACAATGTTTTTATCTCTAAGTAATATTCAGTATTAAGTGGTGTCTTTTTTTTTTTAAGTGGTGTCTTTTTTTTTAAACAAAGCAATAGTATTGAAACAATTTTGTGGCCTACAAAGCAAATGTTCATATCTATAATTACTACCCATTTTTCTTAGCTAAGAATAGATGATTACTATACAGATTTTTAGGTTTATTTTATCTGAATATATCAGGATGATTACCTGACCAAGCTCTGTCCCAGTGTTGGGACTTAAAATGTCTTAAATATTTGCTACAACACTAAGGGGCAATGCGAAGATCCCAGAAAACAGAGGAAAAAAATAACTGTTTCTTAGTGCCACCAAGAAGATACAGTAGAATTAAAAAGTTTCATACTTAAGCACAGAGCAGCCTTCAAAATTCACATAGATTATGCCTCACAGAGGATAAGCAAACTGAACTAAATGATCCAAGATGTTGAAAATGCTTTCATACTTCTTTCAAGGAAGACCAGGTTGGTAACAACACTATAAAAACAGTCTAACAGCTGCAACTGTGTATTACTTAAGGAGGACTAAGGTGAGATGCCATCTAATCACTTTTTCATATCAAAGTAGTAAATGTAAATGTGCAAATAAGAAAAGGAGATTGAAACCCATGAAATGGTATACGCCGAATTTCAGGATAACCCATCATGACTGGAGAACCAGTGAATCCAAAAAAATGCATTAAAAAGTTTTACGTCTGAAAAATTGGAATGCAACTTTTTTACAAATTAAAGACAGATTGTAAAGGGAGGGTTACAGTTGGAAAGTTCCCTGCTCATCAAATTAAAAACAAGAGCTCTATTCATAAAAATAAAAAAAAATTAGAAAAAAAAAACTTATGTGGTCAAGTCACATTCTTTGTTCTAAAGTTTTTATGCAACTAGGGGTGAGCATTCTACTTGTGATTCATAAAGAAAAATGACCAGTATAACAGGGGCTCCTAGAGCATGTGAGTACATTCTAGGTGATATGTAAGCAGCCATTTAAGATACCATAGGAAAGGAGAAAACACACCCTTAATACTTGGAGGAAAGAGTGTGTTCACATGACCAACAGCTGGACTTGATTAAAAAGAAATACCAGGTTAGGTTCTGGTGGTTCTCCCATAGTTACATGACGACACAAATGAGAAATGCTACATTTCTCACAGCCTGTTGCCTAGTGATTTCAGTGCCTGCTTCCTTATCCACACTCACAATGCAACCACTTCTCCTCCCTTTCTTCCTCTATAGCATTTCAGTATTCTCATTTTACAAAATCATTATTTAAAGGGACATAATGAGAAAACAGAGCAAGTATAAATAAGAAGTCAGTTTCACTTATAATTTGTGATTCATTTTCACTTTCACAAGCATGATAAAATACAAACTAAACTTTCCTTATCAATATGTGTACAAAAATACTTTAAGTAGATTAAATTGTGCTGGTACAGCAGAATTCCTGCCTTCTGAGGACTGAAAGTTAAAATGCTGGAGAGGAAGCAAGTAACAAATGTAACACATCTTTCCTCCTTAAAATTAACTTTGCAATACAGCAGAAGGTTAATGCAGAATGTAGTAATATGGAAACAACACGGTTTTATTGAACTGTGAACTAAAGAGTTACATTAAATACCCACAATTCCCTGTGAAAATCTCTTTGTTTTTCTGCTTGTCGGCACCTGCATTTTACAGCTGCCTCCTTCAGTATGGACCCTGTCTTGCAGAAGTTCAGGAACTTAAAACATTAATATCCAGAAGCTTAAAAATCACAGCAATAATAACTTATTCAGATGGGAATAAAACAGTCACAGAATTCTTGACTATAGCCGAACAGAAAATAAATCTAAAGACTGGAGATAACTATTTACAGAATATAAGGATAAATATATCTCTTCTGTCTCGGCAAGATCACTTATACTTGAGAAATTCGTTTAAGCCAAAAAAGCAGATGGGTTAATAGCAGGTTTGAGGTATCATTTACCAAAAGGTTAAAATCCCAAGAAAACTTTCCCAATCACTTATTCTTTTCTCTTAATAATAAAAGCAAACACCACTTTCTTCTTCTGAGATAAATGCTTAAACTGATGCAAAAAGGATAATTTCCAGCAATATTCCATTTCTTTCTCTCAATCAATGAGATTGTTTTTACTCCTCATCCATAGTCCAACATAATGACAGAAGTAGTTCCTGCCTTGCCTAGTGATCACTCCTGGTGATCTTTCAAAGTATTCCCCAATTCAAATGCAAATCAAAACTACAATGAGGTATCACCTCACACCTGTCAAAATGGCCATCATCAAAAAATTTACAAACAATAAATGCTGGAGAGGGTGTGGAGAAAAGGAACCCTCCTACACTGTTGGTGGGAATGTAAATTGATACAGCTACTATGGAGAACAGTATGGAGGTTCCTTAGAAAACTAAAAATAGAATTATCATATGACCCAGCAATCCCACTACTGGGCATATACCCAGAGAAAACCATAATTCGAAAAGATACATGTACCCCAATGTTCACTGCAGCACTATTTACAATAGCCAGGACATGGAAGCAACCTAAATGTCCATCAATAGAGAAATGGATAAAGAAGATGTGGTACATATATACAATGAAATATTTCTCAGCCATAAAAAAGAACAAAATAATGCCATTTGCAGCAACATGGATGGACCTAGAGATTGTCATACTAAGTGAAATAAGTCAGACACAGAAAGACAAACATCATATGATATCACTTATATGTGGAATCTTAAAAAAGGGTACAGGGCTTCCCTGGTGGTGCAGTGGTTAAGAATCCGCCTCCCAATGCAGGGGACACGGGTTCGAGCCCTGGTCCAGGAAGATCTCACATGCCACAGAGCAACTAAGCCCCTGCACCACAACTACTGAGCCTGCGCTCTAAAGCCTGCGAGCCACAACTATTGAAGCCGGCACTCCTAGAGCCCGTGCCCCCCTACAAGAGAAGCCACCACAACGAGAAGCCCACACACCGCAATGAAGAGTAGCCCCCATTCACCGCAACTAGAGAAAGCCCACACACAGCAACAAGGACCCAACTCAGCCAAAAATAAATAAACAAATAAATTTATTTTTTAGAAAAAGGGTACAAATGAACTTACTTACAAAACACAAGTAGAGTCATGGATGTAGAAAACAAACTTATGGTTACCAAGGGATAAGGGGCTGGAGGGGAAGGATAAATTGGGAGATTGGGATTGACATATACACATTACCATGTATAAAATAGATAACTAATAAGAACCTGCTGTATAGCACAGGGAACTCTACTCAGTACTCCGCAATGGGTTATATGGGAAAAGAATCTAAAAAAAAATGAGTGGATATATGTATAACTGATTCACTTTGCTGTACACCTGACACTAACACAACATTGTAAATCAACTATACCCCAATAAAAATTTAAATAAATAAAGCATTCCTGGGCTTCCCTGGTGGCGCAGTGGTTGAGAGTCCGCCTGCAGATGCAGGGGACACGGGTTTGTGCCCCAGTCCGGGAAGATCCCACATGCCGCGGAGCGGCTGGACCCGTGAGCCATGGCCGCTGAGCCTGCATGTCCGGAGCCTGTGCTCCGCAATGGGAGAGGCCACAACAGTGAGAGGCCCGCATACCGCAAAAAAATAAAAAATAAAACAAAAAATAAAGCATTCCACATTTCAAGGCAGCTCCAGCTTCTCTCCAGGAGCCTTAACTCTTCCAGTTAACAATATGAGCTCTCTAGCATCATCAGCTCTGCTTCCTTTGCTCAACCCAGCTAGGTCTGGTACAATGCCAATCTGTCTCCCTTTTTTAAAATGTCTTGAATCTAGATCAGCACTGTCCAACAGAACTTTATGCGATAATGAGAATGTATCAATAATACGGTAGCTATTAGTCACATGTGGCTATTTAATACTTGAAATGTAGCTAGTGTAACAGAGGAATTAACTTTTTATATTTTATTCAACTGTAATTAACTTGAATTTTTTTATCAAGGTATAGTTGACGTACAATATTATATTAGTCTCAGGTGTACAACATAGTGATTTGACATTTATATACATTACAAATTGATCACCACAATAAGTCTAGTTACCATCTGTCACCACACAAAGTTACTGCAATATTACTGACTATATTCCCTACGTTGTACACTACACCCCCATGACATTTATTTTATAACTGGAAGTTTGTTTTTTGTTGTTTTTTTTTTTTTTGCGGTACGCGGGCCTCTCACTGTTGTGGCCTCTCCCGTTGCGGAGCACAGGCTCCGGACGCGCAGCTCAGCGGCCATGGCTCACGGGCCCAGCCACTCCGCGGCATGTGGGATCCTCCCAGACCGGGGCACGAACCCGTGTCCTCTGCATCGGCAGGCAGACTCTCAACCACTGCGCCACCAGGGAAGCCCTTATAACTGGAAGTTTGTACCTCTTGATCCTCTTCACCTATTTTGCCCAACACCACAGGCCCCTCCCCTCTGGTGACCACCAGTTTGTTCTCTGCATCTATGAGTCTGTTTCTGTTTGGTTTTCTTTGTTCATTTGTTTTGTTTTTTAGATTCCACATTTAAGTGAAATTATACAGTATTTGTCTTTCTCTAACTTATTTCACTTAGCATAATATTCTCAAGGTCCATCCATGTTGTCCCACATGGCAAGATTGCATTCTTTTTATGACTAATATTCCATTGCATATATATACCACATCTTCTTTAACCATTCATCAATCGATGGACACTGAGTTGCTTCCGTATCTTGGTCACTATAAATTATGTTGTAATCAACATATCATTTTCAATCCCCAGAGAAAGTTCCACCAGATTCCTGCCTCTTACACCCTAAATTAGTCAATGAGTCTCCTTCTCATAGGACCCAGGCACTTTACAAGCTGCTGCCTCTGTGCTGGAACTCAGAGTAAGTGGGTTTATCCGCAAGCCCTTCAAAAATGAAGTCTCAGTTTCCCACAGCCTTATAGTTCTCTTGGATGAAAGCTCCACTGGTTTTCAAAGCCAGATGTTATGGGGACTTGTCCTCCCAGTGCAGGATCCCTAGGCTAGGGAGCCCGATATGGGGCTCAGACCCCTTGCTCCACAGAGGGCACCTCCATGGTTGTGATATTTCTCCTGCTTATAGGTCACCACACCAGTGGTGTGGGTTCTGACTAAACCATGTCTCTACCCCTCTTACCCATCTCAACGTGGCCTTTTCTTTATATCTTTGGTTGTAGAAAATGTGTTCTGCAGAAACAGTTGTTCTATATGTAGTTGTAGTTTTGGGGTATCCATGGGACGAAGTGAGCTCAGGATCTTCCTACTCTGCTATCTTGATCCGGACCTAATTAAATTTATTTTAATTTTAAATAGCCACATATGACTAGTATTCTACCATATTAGACAGTACAGATCTAGAACAAGAGTGTCTTTTTCCCTACCAGAAATGACTTACTTTACCATGCAAATGATGGAGAGCTACTGAAAGATTGAATTTACATTTTAGAAAGCTTTTTCTGGCTGCTTTAAGGGAGTATGATTTTAGGGGTTGGGAACAGAAAGCAAATGCTGAAGGTCTGGAAGGTGCTCATTCGATCTGGCAACTAGGAGATCACTGCTAATTTTAGACTGAGAAGTTATGGTAGAGTAGCAGAGTTGTAAACCTCACTGGAAAGAGAGCCTGCAAATACAAACCATTCTTTCAAGAAATCTGGCTCTGAAAGAAGAAAGGAAGTGGGGAAAATACATCATGAAGAACCCATCATGTGCTAGAATTTGAGAGGAGGAACTTCACATTGATTACTCCATTTAACTTTACTTAATTCTCAAAACAAATCTGTAGTAAACCTCATCTCCATTTATAAAAAGCCTCAAAGGGGCTAAGTACCTTGCCTAGGGACACACTGGTGTGGCTAGGATTATAAAACTAGGGTCTTTTTCGGGCCAAAATTCATTCTCTTAAAGGTCAATACAGGGCTTCCCTGGTGGCGCAGTGGTTGAGAGTCCGCCTGCCGATGCAGGGGACACGGGTTCGTGCCCCGGTCCGGGAAGATCCCACGTGCCGCGGAGTGGCTGGCCCGTGAGCCATGGCCGCTGAGCCTGCGCGTCCAGAGCCTGTGCTCCACAACGGGAGAGGCCACAACAGTGAGAGGCCCGTGTACCGCAAAAAAAAAAAAAGGTCAATACAGAACTGACAAGAGAAATGCAGGATTGAAGCAGGATCGGTGGAAACATTAAGGATGAGAGTGATAGAATAATTGATGGAGCAAGGCTCTGTAGGAGATAGGTAGAAATGGAACTCAGTCTAGACAAGAGATACTAACCTTGGATGAGAAGAGGAAAATCACCTCCTCTGAGATGGAAAGATAGAAATCAAGTGAGTGTGAATGTGTATATGTTTATAGTACAAGGGGCTTAGGAATGACAAAAACAGATGAAAGTAAAACCTGATTATCTCTATTTTCACTGCGAATCAGAAGACAAGACCTTCTGTGAGGAGATGAGAATAAAAGTTTAAAGATGATAGTTTAATCTAGCCGTGATGGGAAGACAGAGGAATGGATGTGAGACCAGAAAAGGTACTTCTATTTTATCATCAGTCCTTTGATCTTTTTTTTTTAATTGAAGTATAGTTCATATACAATATTGTGTTAGTTTCAGGTGTACAGCAAAGTGATTCCATTATACATATTTTTTTCTGATTCTTTTCCATTATAGGTTATTATAGGATATTGAATATAGCTCCCTGTGCTGTAAATCCTTGTTGTTTATTTTATATATAGTAGTGTGTATCTGTTAATCCCATACTCTTAATTTATCCCTCCCCCTTCCTCTTTCCCCTTTGGTAAACATAAGTTTGTTTTCTATGTCTGTGAGTCTGTTTCTTTTATACATAAGTTCATTTGCTTTATTTTTTAGATTCCATACATAAGTGATATATAAGTCCTTTGATCTTGATGTTTAGCTAATATTGGGTAGCTGACACATTAAAAGCATATGTAGAAAATCCTTAAACTAATGTTTTCTTATGTGCAATCAAAATTCTTTTGACACATAATTTTCAGCTATATTTTTTCCAAATTTTTATTGTAGTAAAATAATTCAACATAAAATTTACAATAGCTATATTTTTTCATAAATAATAGAAAGGTATGAGGCATCACCTTTCACTGAACTTGTCACAAATTAGGGGAAACTAAATGTGTTTGATAATTTTTCAATTAATCCTAAAACCATGCATTTGCTCCACAATTTGAATTTTTTATAAAGACTTTTCAGATCTTTTATCTTAAATTCTGAACTGTAAAAGAATCCTCATAATTTAAACAAACATTTAAAGATAAATACTTTTTAAATTTCTAACTATGAGTGATTTTCCTTAAAGCAGAAAAAATATACTTATATGTATATGATGTTATATGATGTTATTAAGAGTAAAATATAATTTAAAGTACATATAAAGCTGTAAACTTCAGTAATAAAGCATTACACTTTCTGTCATTAATGACTAGAACTAATTTATCTTTAAATGTCAGTTAAGCGTGGGAGTTCCCTGGTAGTCTAGTGGCTAGGATTCGCAGCTTTCAATGACGTGGCCCGGCTCAGTCCCTGGTTGGGGAACTGAGATCCCACAAGCTGCACGGCACAACCAAAATTTAAGCTTGGCTATGATAGAAACAAAGTTTAAAATTTTAAAACATCATAAATAATTCCTGGCTTCAATTTAGGATGTAGAATGCTGAAGAGTTGCTCCCACTTTTACAACAAGGAAAAAATGGATAAGCTAAACAAATATAACTTTTCTGGAAACGGTTAGAGAGCTAAGGTTGTAGGATAACCAACTACCCTGAAATCTAAGGAAAGACAGATGCCTCCAAGGAGAAATAGGTGGTGAGAATTTCCTTACCTGGAGCAGATATCAGGTACTACACATCTGGTAGAAAAAAATTGGCTAAAATTGTTTAAAAATTGCTAATAGCTCAGTGTGTGGGCTAGGAGTGTAGAACCCATGGGAGCCACAGAAAAAGGGGAAGTTGCACCCACTCACAGGTTCTTCTCTAGAGACCTTACCTGGTGCTGGGGAGGAAATGGGGAGTGGGGACAATGTGAGAAACCAGAGAAGGCCTCCCTTGTGGTGCAGGCCCAGGGGAGGGAAGCAGCAGCTGCTCCAAGAAAAGCATGAAGCCCCATCTAAACCCTTCTCCCCTACAGAACAAAAGCCATAAGGTGACTGAAGCTGGGAGAGGGAATCAGAAGAAGACCTGAGGTGGGGGAAAAGACAGCAAAATGTTCTAGGTCCAGACCATTTCCCACCTCTGAGGGGACTTGGGTCATGAACACCAAGAAGGCCCCAACACAGTAACTGCCAAAGGCTGAAGCTGAACCAGGACAGGGGAAAACACCCCCTCCCTGGCCCCCAATACCAAGTTAAGAGGCACTGAGTAACAAATAGTGGCAGATCTACTGCTGGGGGAAAGGCAAGAACATGAAAAGGACCCTCTCTGACATGCAGGTACAAAGGGAAGCTGAGGGTAGATCAGACTTTGAGAAAAAGTCTGGTAAACCAGCCCCCCAGCTAAGCACAAGGTAACACTAAAGGAATTTGAAGCCTGTGGTAGACTGAGGATAATAACAGCAACGACAAAACCAAAACTCAGCTGAGCTTCTGACTAACCTGACACAACTCCTACAACAAAGGCCAAGCAAAAGGAGAGGCATGACCCTTTCCAGGCATAACTACTATTGACTCCAGTGTCTGCTGTTCTACACAACATGTCTGCTTTCAAACAAAACATGTAAGACTCACAAAGAACCAAGAAAAGATAACACACTGTCAAGAGACAATGCAATCAACAGAATCCACCCAGATATTAAACTAACATAGGGAATTTAAAACTACTATGATTAACTACTGGAAGGGACCTTTTTCAAAATGACAATAGTTGAAATGGAAAAGGCGTAGCTTTATGTCTATCTCCTCAACTTGATTCTTAGTTCCTTCAAGGAAAGAGCTAAGTTCATTTCTCTTTGCTTCCCTAGCATCAAGTACAAATACCAGCAGATCTGACATTAGCACAATAGTACAAAAAAATGAAATACCTTCTTGAACTTGAAGACCCTCAACCACCAGTAGCAGACAAGGCACTATAGATCAAACTCCATTCTACAGCAGGGCTATAGAAAACGCTTCCATTTTGGATGGACTTTTGTACCCTTACTCCTTTACAAATTGACTAGGAATGCCTAAACCCAGGGTATGTATGCTGCTCGTGGGGCTCTTGAAAACCTGTTCATTCATATTTTGAAACTGCCTTTTGGTTAGTTATTCTCCTCCAAAGACTAGAATCCCTAAATAAATGATTTTTTAAAGTAACATCTCAAAAATAATTTATGAGATATATTTATATAATCTAGTTCATGTTTTCAGATACTAGAGAAAAAAGCTATGCATCTTTCACTGAGCATCACCCTTAACTTCCGTATATACTAGGTTCAATACTTCTTAGCTCTCATTTCTCTTTTACCACTTAAGGAAAATAAAGTGGCACTGAGATACTCTGAAATGAGTCCCTCCAATTCTTACCTCAGGCATTCCTAAGTCCTCTAGTTTATCTAAATAAACTTGTTGTACATTCTTAGTGACACTTTCCCTGAAAGGGACTGTTGTACTTAAATCCAGTTTTATGAAATCTATGGGGCTTTCAGTAACTTCCCACAATTCTCACTATTTGAATTACAAAAATAACAAAGTTCTTAAAAAGATTCCTATAACCTCCTATTTGATTTCATGAGCATCATCCAATTTCTAAGTCTTCTGGGAGGCCTCAGTAATCTTCTCCATGGAAAATTCAGAACAAATTTGCAAGAACTCCCAAAATCTCCAACAATGATGCAAAATATTTGTTTATGCAATGAATGAGCAGGATTGATGAACATTTGCAAAACAATTATAGAAACTGTGATTTTTTTTAATTTTTCAATTAAAGGACATTTATAGAATGCTATCAGCAACTTCCACACCCACTTAAAGTAAACCCACTACTTCCAGGAATGATATTCACAAAGCATCTTCTGATATAATATATTGAATACATTTCCTGTATCTTGATCATGCTCAATGACAGTTGACCCGATAATGAGTTATATTACCGCCTGCAAGATGCCACACTCTTTTGTCTATTTCTTCATTGCTCATCACTCCTCCTCAATCTCCTTTTTGCTTGTTGTTTGCCTTCTCCCTGACCTCTAAATGGTAGAACACTTCCAGACTCAGTCTTAGACATCCTCCCTTTTCTATCTCCCCTCGGTTATTCCATCCAGTATCATGGATTTAAATACAAATTTGTATCTCCAGTTCATATCTCCCTCTAAAATCCCAGGCTCATATATTTAACTGCCTACTCAACTTTCCACATGGATATCCTTCAGGTATCTCAGATTCAACATGTCCAAAACTGAGCTCCTGATCTTCCCAATCCAACTCCAACCATAACCTTCTGCATCTCAGGTGATAGCAAATCTATCCTTCCGGTTACTCAGGCAAAATGCCTTGGAATCATCCTTGACTTCCTCCAAATTGTTAGAAAATATTGTTGGCACTACTTCAAAATATATCCAGAATCTGACTACTTCTCACTACCTCCACACTTCCACCCTTATTTCTCACATAGATTACTTCAATGGCCTCCTAACGGGTCTCTTATTCCTATACCCCACAGTCCAGTCTCAAAACAGTAGCCAGAGTAATCCTCTTAAATAGTAAGTTAGATTATTACTTCTCTGCTCACATTTTGTTTAGAAAAGCTAGAGTTCTTAAAATAGCCTACAGTGACCTACATGATCTGGTCCCCCTAATGTCCCATTAATTTCCTCTCTGCTCATTCCTCTCCAGCCATATGAAATTCCTTCTTTAAATGCACCAGGTACCTCCTGCCTAAGGGGCTTTGCTTTAGATCTTCCCTCTGCTTAGAGTACTCTTTCTCCAGATAACTTCATAGTTAACTTCCTCACTTCCTTAAACTCTTTGCTCAAATATTATGTTTTGCATAAAACCTACACTCACTCTCACCCTCTCACCAGCACTACTTTTACTTTGCTTTTTTTCCCCTACAGAACTTATTACTTTCTAATGTACCATATATTGATTTTTATTATTGTTTATTTCTCTCCTGTCCCATTAGAAAGCTCCATCTCAGTTGATGACAATTTCTTCTCTTGGTTCACAGATGTATCCCAGGTTTCTACAACATTATCCAGCATAAAATAGATACCCAATTAATATTTGTTGAATGAAAGAAACAAAACTCATAAGCCAGTGGCCTGTTAGTGACTAAAGAATGATAAAAGACCACAACCACTAAGAGCCATGACGCCCTATTCTTTCTGTTCAATCTAGCCTAACAAATAGATTATAAACCTACTGGCCCTGCAAATAATGACAAGTCTTGCAAATTATGGCTTCACGTTGTTCCTAAGACCATAAAAACATGAATTTAATCCAAAAGGGACCTTATCCCGTTGCAGATTTTTGGTCTATATGTAGTATTGAGAGCAAACTCATTGTTTGCAGGTAAAACCAAGTTTAGAAGAATTATAAATTTAATTCTACTTTAGAAAGTAGAATTAAAGTTCAAAGCTTCAAAGTGACCTTGAATTTGTGAAATGGTCCATAAAAAAAACAAAAACAAAACAAAGCAAAACAAAAACAAAAAAACAGGGTTTCCCTGGTGGCGCAGTGGTTGAGAGTCTGCCTGCCGATGCAGGGGACACAGGTTCGTGCCCCGGTCTGGGAAGATCCCACACACCGCAGGGCAGCTGGGCCCGTGAGCCATGGCTGCTGAACCTGTGCGTCCAGAGCCTGTGCTCCGCAACGGGAGAGGCCACAACAGTGAGAGACCCGCGTACCGCAAAAAATAAATAAGTAAATAAAAATAAAGTGTAGCATAAATTGTAAGCGATCCTAAATAAACTGGGGGAATGGAATGTTTAAAAATATATATATTTATTTATTTATTTATTTATTTTACTTTTGGCTGCGTTGGGTCTTAGTTGCAGTTGGATCTTTGTTGCAACATGCGATATCTTTCATTGAGGTGAGCAGGTTCTTTGTTGTAGCCTGGGGGCTTCTCTCAAGTTGTGGCTCACGTGCTCAGTAGTTGCAGCGCGGGCTTAGTTGCCCCACGGCATGTGGGATCTTAGTTCCCCGACCAGGGATCGAACTCATGTCCCCTGCACTGGAAGGCAGATTCGTAACCACTGGACCACCAGGGAAGTCCCAAGTTATAGCTTTTTTGATCTTATTATGAGATAATTCCAACATTTAATAAACCCTGAAAGTAGGAGACTACTCAGAAGTGTAATTTGGGAATTTCAATAAATTGAAGATTTTAATCAGGGATTACATAAATTACCACAGTTTACTAGATCTTTTAACCTAAAATACACATTCTGGGGAATCTAGGAAAATGAAGCATTAGAATATTTTCCCTAACTTCCAGTACCAAAGTCATTACCAACTGGTAGTATCTCTCTCCCAGGGAATTCAGGGTTTCTATGTGGCTTTTAGAAGAGAACAGGGGTTTTTTAAAGTTCTTTTTCAATTCTTGTAAATCACAATGGGGGAAAAATGTTCCTTACACTTATCTGTCAATGAGCCCCAAACAACTAATCACTGTAGTGAGAAGTCTTATTCTAGAGTTTCAAGTATTTTTAAAAGGATTTTCTCATGTTCTGGATGTCAGGAAACAGAGAGAACAAAAAGCAACCTAAGCAACACAAAGCTGTGCAGTTTTTAGTACAGATGATAGTAATGAGGGTGTAATTATCATAACTATAAGCAAATGAAAGTTCAGACAATCAAGCTTTAGCCAAAGACTATATTTCTAGAACTAAACAACAGAACAGTACCTTATGTCACTGATCTATTTAAGCTACCTGAGCTGACAGCATGGCCTAAACTATTCGTGTGCTGACTCTACATGTATTGGTGTGTACCACAGGAGGAAGAGTAGGGGTTTCACAACTTAGTATCTCCATAGAGAATGTCGAATGCCTTTTACACAGGCATTCCACATTTCAGAGTTAATACTGGGCTTCCCTGGTGGCACAGTGGTTAAGAATCCACCTGCCAATGCAGGGGCCACGGGTTCGAGCCTTGGTCCGGGAAGATCCCACACGCTGAGGAGCAACTAAGCCCGTGCACCACAAGTACTGACCCTGCGTTCTAGAGCCCACCGGCCACAACTACTGAGCCTGCGTGCCACAACTACTGAAGCCAGCGCACCTAGAGCCCGTGCTCCGCAACAACAGAAGCCACTGCAATGAGAAGCCCGCACACCACAACGAAGAGTAGCCTCCACTCGTCACAACTGGAGAAAACCCGCATGCAGCAACAAAGACCCAACGCAGCCAAAAATAAATTAAATAAATAAATAAAGTTAATACTAAACATTAAAATCAAGCCTCACACCTATTTTGAAATATAAGTTAAAATGTGGGACTTCCCTGGTGGCACAGTGGTTAAGAATCCACCTGCCAATGCAGGGGACACGGGTTCAAGCCCTGGTCCAGGAAGATCCCACATGCCGCAGAGCAACTAAGCCTGTATGCCACAACTACTGAGTCCACGCTCTAGAGCCCACGAGCCACAGCTACTAAAGCCCATGTGCCTAGAGCCCGTGCTCCGCAACAAGAGAAGCCACCACAATGAGAAGCCTGTGCACCACAACGAAGAGTAGCCCCCACTCACCGCAACTAGAGAAAGCCCGCATGCAGCAACAAAGACCCAACACAGCCATAAATAAATAAATAAATAAAATTTTTAAAAATGCTAGTTCTCATCAACTCCATGTAATTTCCAAAAATTAGTAATCAATGAAACAATGTGCCAAACCACCTTCAGAAAATATTATCTAGCCTTTCAGCATCCATATCTTTGTCACAGAGGAGTAAAACCAGTTTTAAATGTCCATTGGTGCTTTCAGAAAGCTCTGAAACCAGTATTCCCAGCAGGATTTCCTAAAATTTCACTGATACAATGCATTGTGTAAAACAACTCCCAAACACCCTCTACATCAGAAGACCTCTGTAAATGGCATCTTTCTGTTTCTGCACGAAGTATCTTTATTTAAAATATTTCAAGTTTACACAAATCCAGTATTCATTTACAACATTTGTTGAGCACTTACTATGTACCAGGCACTACGGACCTGGAACACATACGTGAACAAGACAAAGTTCCCACCCTCAAGAAATTCACAGTCTAGGGATACAGAGAAGGTTAACAGTTATAATACAGTGTTATCAGTCAATACTTAGGGTAGGGATAAGGATAGAGTATTATGGGAACACACATAGGGACCCCCAAGAAGAATCTATAAATGCCCAAATGCTCCACAGTTAAGAATCTTTTAAATTTCCATACTTTATAAAACACTGTTGCTGGTGTTTAATATAAAAAACCCTTAAGGATAAGTGGGATGTAGGGGTAAAGCATTTAAAATAATATTCTTTTTGATGACTGCCATCCCTTATTTTGTGAAGATGAATGACCCTAATTCTCTGAAGTAGGACTCTTTAATTATATAATGAAACATGAAGCCCTCTAAGATCTGGAAAAAAAATTGCCATAAGTTGAGAATCACTGAAGCAGCAAGTCACTGTTAGAGGTTTAAATATATCTTATCCCTTAGTACTTTAGGCTAGAGACAAAGGTTGAAATTCACTGCCAAAATAAATTTAAAGTAAGATTCAATTTAAATTTAGAATTCTAATCGATTCATAACTTTTAGAGAAAATCTATAATATAGCATAGGATAGGATAGTATAGTATAGTATAAAGTGAGGTACCCCTGTGTGTATAACAATCCCTAGACATCATTACACTTCAACTACTGAAAGAGATAGGATCCTCTCTTTAGGAAGGAAGAACTCTTAAACACAAGATAACACAAATACTACGGGAAAATGAAAGTCAAAATATTTGTTGCAGCCTTCACTATCGGATCAATAAGAAGGGAAGTCTCTACATGGTAACTCAAGTCACTAATCACTAACAGACTTGCACTGCTATTTAGCTTGCCGAAGCACACAGTCTTCTTGGTATACTACTGCCTCCTGGGGGTTATAGTATATTACAACTCTTCGGAGAACACTGGCATAAACAGAAAACACAAATATTATTTTCTACTAAAAACACAATACAAAAGGTTCATGTCAAATAACAAGTAGGCCTTTCCTAAATAATCTCTATTTTTAACTGTCATATTTCTTTCTATCAGAATAATTGGGAACAAAGTACATAACAAAACTTAATTATAGAAAGTGGTTGTTGATATAATTAAGAACATCAGGACTTACAAAGCATTTTGCATCTTCAAACCACTTAGCCAGCATTAAATGATTAATCTTTAGAACATTCTTGAGGTCAATATCACCACCATCTTTTTACAGAAAAGTAAACAGCAAGGTTAAGTGAAGTATCGGAAACTGAAGAACTAGTCAGTTCTCTAATCAGCAAAGTGCCACAGAATGGTTTAATGTAAAATATGAAGCATTAATACATTAATTCATCTCTAATACCCCATGACCTATCTCTAGGAGAAATTACTCTTTTAACTGTGGCCCCATAACATTTTATAGATCCCTCTATTATAAGACTTAACACTTTTGTATTATGGTTATTGAATTGGCAGTCTCTGTAACTAAACTCTGTACCTCCACAGGACTTTGCACAGTGTCTAGCACATAGAAAGACACAGCAATGAACCATTCAGGCATTTTCCAGATATTAAAGTCAGGGGCTGTTTTGGACACAGGGGATTCAGCGGTGAAAAAGAAAGCCAAGCTCCCTACTCTCATGGAACATGCATTCTAGGAGGCAAAGGCAGATGACCAAAAAAAACAAAAACAAAAACAAAAAACTATCAGGTAGTAAGAAGAGCTATAGAGAAAATAAAAATAGGGCAATGTGACTACAGTTGGCTATGTAGTTACAATAGATTAGGCAGTGATATTCAAGCTGGTATCTGAATATAAAAAATAACCAGCCATAACTATATGAGGAAAAGACAATTCCAGGTAGCAAATGCCAAAGTGGGCAAGAAATGGAAATATTCAAGGAACAGGGGAAAAAAAGATCGTGGTTAGAGCAGTGGGCCAATGAGTGAGTGATAAAATATGAAATCAGAGAGGTGGGCAGGGGCCAGGTCACAGCTTTCTTGGGCCATGATAAGAATTTTATTCGGAGTGAAACGGAAAATTCTTTAAGGCTCCATAATATGTATTTGCCAATTTGAATTGCTGCATTTGTGTAGTTGGTAGCACTAAAGGAAAATTAATTCTGAGAAAGGAAAATTACTATGCTATTGGTTAGGGAGTCTTTCTGTTTTAATAAATTACTTTTTAGTGAAAAGTTATTTTATAATTAAATCTTCAGACTAAAGGATAAAACAGCAGTGTCTACTAACATGTTAATAGAAGTTAGAATAATGAGATTTTGACAATCATTATTGGAAGAAATTGAAGAGCTCCTGAATAAACCACTGTACATTATAGATGACTATACTAGGATCTTATGCTAATCACTTATTAATTTTTCAAAGCCTAAGATCTCCAAATAGCTCATGATGAGTGCCAGACAGACATCTGGAGAGGAGGTTCTGAGTGAAAGTATGGAAGTGTCATTAAACATAATAAATCTCTTCCTCTTACCAGAGAAACCAGAATGAAAAAAGTAATATCCATTTAGAAGAGAGAACACTTCTCACCATGTTAACTGAACAAAATATAGCAATAGCCTAAAAATTAAGTGCAGGTTTAAATTTCACCTGAGATGATACAGGTGCTGTGGAAGCCTCAAGGCTAATTCCAAGCTACAACACCAAGATTCAGTTAAATTTAACTTCACAAATAGTCAATGCAAAGAAAATATTATCATTTGCACATTCTAGGTAGCAGGTTCCGGCACATTTGATATATTATACTTTATGTATTTTCTACCTTTTTAATGTATTTTTATGGTAAAAAAAAGTAACATAAAATTACCATCTTAGCTATTTTTAAGTGTACAGTTCAGTATTGTTAAATATATTCACATTGCTGTACAACGGATCTCCAGAACTTTTTCATTTTGTGAAACTGACATTCTATACCCACTGAACAACTGCCTGTTTCTCCCTCCCCATAACCTCTGGTAACCACCATTCAACTCTGTGTTTCTATATCACTTCCTGGTGTTTTTTACTTATAATATTACATTGTAATACTACACAAGCTCCTACAAAAGCAACTATGTATACAAGCTTTTGAGTTGGTATTTTAGTTGGTTTGCTTTTGTTTAAACACAATTTCATCCCTGTTTCCTAAACCAAAATGTGGATAGTAGAGGGCTAAGAATTGCCTCCAAAATGTAGGCAAGAACACAGACGTGACCAGGAATTACACTGTAATACACACTACACTATTTCCAATCCACCATGAATACTAACAAAATTATTATAGAGAAGTAAGGTTACTGGCCACTATACAATGTATTTATATGGAAAAATACATAGTACATAGGAAGGATGAACACTGGACTTAAAATAAAAAGACTTAAGTTTGAGAATAGCCTAATAGACAATAATAAACTTCTCTTTTATTTTTATATTTTATCAGGAACTTCCACATACAACAATTCATTTAGTTAAGTCACAATCCCTCCGGATGTTTTCTTCTTCTGTAAAAGAGATAAAAATGCCTACCATGCTGACCTCATAAGGTTGAAACAAGGAAAAGAATAAAATAATAAATATAAACACAATTTGAAAGTTGTAAACACTTCTATACATATATAAACTGTCTAAAGATAAATCAAAAAATGTATCACTTGTAACAAAGAAATAGTTAACACAGTGCTATGTATGCAATTAATATTTATGAAATATTTGTCAAATAATTTATAGAGTGTCCTGAATATGAAGAGACAGCAAAATTTCCTCTATCCATTTGGTGCAAAGAAAATGAACTGTCTTAAATCTGCTAATGGTGAGGTCAAAGTTAAAAGAAAATCAAAATACAAATCTAGAGACTGCATATAATAAGAACAAAAGGGGCAGGATTATAGGTGTGGTTATTCATGGTACAGAACAGTGAGGCTTTAGAAAAATATACTATGTGTAACTTTTTCCAAAAGTACTTTCTTTATGAATTGGTGATTTGGTAAATTGAACAACTATCAGTGGAATGATTGTTTGATGAAAATTACAAAGGCACAACTGTAGGCAAGATTCTGTACAGGACAAATTAACACTAAAATCAAGAACACAAGTACTTCTCTGTGACATTATATAGTTACAAAACTATGTGGAATTTACATGAAAAATCCTATATCTCATTCTTTAAAAGGTAACTTGTATTAAAATTGAGAATATAATCAAGAAAGCCATATAAAGTCATTTATTTCCAGCTCTGAACTGTATGCGTTAGTCTATAATTGCCTATACAAATCAAATGTAAGAGGGCTTTATCATCTAGTAGGCAGGCAAGGCATTCTCAAATTCTGAACCTCTGGTAGCGAACCCTTTATAACCACCTTTTAAATTCCTCCCCCTTTTGAAAGGAATGCTTTGTTTATGACACTATTTGCTAAGCTCCTACAATCAGTTGGCACAGTGGCTCATAAACCTGCACTGAAGTTGATCTGATTCTAATGGATCAACAAAATCAATCACAGTAATTCTGTCCATGACGAGTCCAGATAAAGGGGGGGGGGGTTCCATGTCAATTAGAAAAAGGCTATAGTGTGAGATTTTAACATGATTATAAGTACCATGGGGTATAAAGGTCCTGCTTCAATTAAATACTGACCCAAAGATCAAAAGTCACTTATTCTCCAGGTGCCTTTGGAACCAGAGCAACAAGCTGTCCTTCAGAATACAGCAAGGTGGCAATTATCCAACTAATTTCAAATCTTTTGGTCAATAAGTATCATCAGTTATAATACTTCCATTCTTCCTTTCAACAAATATTTATTGAAGGCCTACAATGTGCCAAGCACTTACTATCTTGATCACCCAATAGAACCTACAACAGCCATAGAACCTTCATATAAAAATAATGGTATAATTAAATCTTCTTAGCCTCTTTTCTTTTTTTTGTCTGAGTTGGGTCTTTGTTGCTGGGCGCGGGCTTTCTCTAGTTGCGGCAAGCGGGGGCTACTCTTCGTTGTGGTGTGCGGGCTTCTCATTGCAGTGGCTTCTCTTGTTGCAGAGCACGAGCTCTAGGCATGCTGGCTCCAGTAGTTGTGGCTCGCGGGCTCTAGAGCGCAGACTCAGTAGCTGTAGCTCACAGGATTAGGTGCTCCGTGGCATGTGAGATCTTCCCGGACCAGGGCTCAACCCGTGTCCCCTGCATTGGGAGGCGGATTCTTAACCACTGTGTCATCAAGGAAGCCCCTTCTTAGCCTTTTAAAAAATAATTTATGTTCAGAACCATATACTTCATAAATGCATTAACTAAATATAATAAAATTTGACGTGGAGTGTGTGAAAGTAAATGTAGGGAACAGAACCAGGGAGACACTTAACATTCTTTCCTCTTCTAATAATGAGATTAGGTAATATGCATTGAATAGTTATCATTATACTTGAAAATTTTTAATCTCTTCAAAAAATGCACATATACCAACCCAACCCATCAAACTACTGAAAGTCAGAACAGTCTTAACTATAAATAAACACAAGAGGGCGCACAAGTCTAGGCAATTCATAAAACCAAAGGCAAGTCACATTTGCTCAATCATCTACATAGGCACATGGATTTACAAAGGAGTCTTCGTGCACATACTAGAGGCCAATTGCAATGAAAATATTTCCCTTTCTCAATATACTCTCCAGAAATCAAATCACTGCTTCTCTTTGTAACACAAATTCCTTATGCAAATAGATTTTAAACTTACATTTTAGTATTTTATCATTAAGAAAAAGTATGGGGACTTCTCTGGTGGTGCAGTGGTTAACAATTGCCTGCCAGGGACTTCCCTGGTGGCGCAGTGGTTAAGAATCCGCCTGCCAACGCAGGGTACACGGGTTCGAGCCCTGGTCTGGGAAGATCCCACATGCTGCGGAGCAACTAAGCCCATGTGCCACAACTACTGAGGCTGCACTCTAGAGCCCACAAGCCACAACTACTGAGCCCGTGTGCCCCAACTACTGAAGCCCACATGCTTGGCGCCCATGCTCTGCAACAAGAGAAGCCATCGCAATGAGAAGCCCGTGCACCGCAACAAAGAGTAGCCCCTGCTCGCCGCAACTAGAGAAAGCCTGCGTGCAGCAACGAAGACCCAATGCAGCCAAAATTAAGTAAATTTTTTAAATAAATAAAAGAAAAAGTATGACTTTTAATCAGAAGTGTACGTCACCTTTTAATCTAACTTCTCCTTGGAAAACCTACTATTTAGAAGCTAGCCAACTCTTAAAATGCCTATTTTCAAATAACTTAAAGCTTCTCCATTTAATGATTAGAATCATAATAAACTTAGTTATAGAAAACAGACCTCCAACTTTGGGAAACTGATGCAAATTTATGTCATACTAATATCAGCTATTTAATTCTCGAGTAGTTAATATTCTGTCTATAACATTCATTCCAAAATTGGTTGCAAGTCGCTCCCAAATAGATTATGATTTCATTAGTTCACTCCCTCATAAAATAATAAGCTACCATCTGAGAAGTTTCTGTATGTAAAGCAATCAGACTAAGATTACAGAGCCTATAGGCAGGAGAATAATCCAAAATAACTGCAGAGCACGTTCAGCCTACCCTAAGATTCACAGCAGAATATACTCTATACACACACACGCACACACACACACACACAGTTCTAGGTATGTAATTCAGTTTTATATAGTCCTAATGCAGGCTGTGACACATGAAATTATTCTGAATGCCAGTAGTTTCATATGTTGTCTACATCCTACACAGAAGAGGCACCTGAATATTACTTATGCCATACACATTACTCTGTGAAGGAAACAAAAAAGAGAGATGAACTGGCTGCTAGGATCAAGAGAGTCAGGCAAAAAGCCCAGACCAGTAGCAGTGAGCTACAGGTTAGGTAGGATGGGCAAAGGCTGACAATCCAGAACAAAGGATAAGGATTATTTCAGCGATCAAAAGTCAGGGCACAAATCAAGGGAATAACAATCAGACACCCAAGACTGGTCAGAATCCAGTCAATTAAATAAGTTACTTGTAATCCAAGCAGGTGGTACAGACCTGACACTACAGTTTATCTATCTGAACTAGACTAATATACTTCTTGCCAGGTACTTGATCCTGGACCAGAAAGGAAAGGGCATCTATAAAACATATTACTGGAACCTCACTGAAATTTGAATATGGTCTGTGGATTGGACAGCAGTATTGCATCAATGTTAACGTCTTGATTTTAAGTGTTGTACTGTGGTTATACAGCAGGGTGTTCTCAATATACTGAAGGATTTAGGGGTAATGGGACATCATGTCCATGATTCACTCTGAAATGGTTCAGAAAATAACAATAATAATTATAGGTAAAGAAAGAATTATAAGCCAAACATGGTAAAATGTTAACAATTGGGGGATCTAGATGAAGGACATATAGGAGCCCTTTGAACTAATATCACAACTTTTCTGCATGTTTCACATTATTTCAAAATTAAAAATATAAAACTAAATAAGTAAATAAAATTTATAGATGCTTTGATAATGGAGTGTAGCATATTTTAAAATAAATTTGCACAAAAAATTGCACAATTTGTATGGAAACACAAAAGACCCCGAATAGCCAAAGCAATCTTGAGAACGAAAAATGGAGCTGGAGGAATCAGGCTCCCGGACTTCAGACTATACTACAAAGCTACAGTCATCAAGAGAGTATGGTACTGGCACAAAAACAGAAAGATAGATCAATGGGACAGGATAGAAAGCTCAGAGATAAACCCACGCAAATATGGTCACCTTATCTTTGATAAAAGAGGCAGGAATGTACAGTGGAGAAAGGACAGCCTCTTCAATAAGTGGTGCTGGGAAAACTGGACAGGGACATGTAAAAGTATGAGATTAGAACACTCCCTAACACCATACACAAAAATAAGCTCAAAATGGAATAAAGACCTAAATGTAAGGCCAGAAACTATCAAACTCTTAGAGGAAAACATAGGCAGAACACTCTATGACATAAATCACAGCAAGATCCTTTTTGACCCACCTCCTAGAGAAATAGAAATAAAACCAAAAATAAACAAATGGGACCTAATGAAACTTCAAAGCTTTTGCACAGCAAAGGAAACCATAAACAAGACGAAAAGACAACCCTCCGAATGGGAGAAAATATTTGCAAATGAAGAAACTGACAAAGGATTAATCTCTAAAATATACAAGCAGCTCATGCAGCTCAATAACAAAAAAACAAACAACCCAATCCAAAAATGGGCAGAAGACCTAAACAGACATTTCTCCAAAGAAGATATACAGATTGCCAACAAACACATGAAAGAATGCGCAACATCATTAATCATTAGAGAAATGCAGATCAAAACTACAATGAGATATCATCTCACACCGGTCAGAATGGCCATGATAAAAAAATCTAGAAACAATAAATGCTGGAGAGGGTGTGGAGAAAATGGAACACTCTTGCACTGCTGGTGGGAATGTGAATTGGTACAGCCACTATGGAGAACGGTATGGAGGTTCCTTAAAAAACTACAAATAGAACTACCATATGACCCAGCAATCCCACTACTGGGCATATACCCTGAGAAAACCATAATTCAAAAACAGTCATGTACCAAAATGTTCGTTGCAGCTCTATTTACAATAGCCAGGAGATGGAAGCAACCTAAGTGTCCATAATCGGATGAATGGATAAAGAAGATGTGGCACATATATTCAATGGAATATTACTCAGCCATAAAAAGAAACGAAATTGAGTTATTTGTAGTTAGGTGGATGGACCCAGAGTCTGTCATACAGAGTGAAGTAAGTCAGAAAGAGAAAGACAAATACCGTATGCTAACACATATATATGGAATCTAAGAAAAAAAAATGTCATGAAGAACCTAGGGGTAAGATGGGAATAAAGACACAGACCTACTAGAGAATGGACTTGAGGATATGGGGAGGGGGAAGGGTAAGCTGTGACAAAGTGAGAGAGTGGCATGGACATATATACACTACCAAATGTAAAATAGATAGCTAGTGGGAAGCAGATGCATAGCACAGGGAGATCAGCTCGGTGCTTTGTGACCACCTAGGGGGTGGGATAGGGAGGGTGGTAGGGGAGGGAGGGAGATGCGAGAGGGAACAGATATGGGAACATATGTATATGTATAACTGATTTACTTTGTTATAAAGCAGAAACTAACACACCATTGTAAAGCAATTATACTCCAATAAAGATGTTAAAAAAAAAAAAAAGAAATATCTGGGGGACTTCCCTGACACTCCAGTGGTTAAGACTCTGTGCTTCCAGTGCAGGGGACGCAGGTTCAATCCCTGGCCAGGAAACTAGGATCCCACATGGAACGCAAAACAGCCAAAAAACAAAAAACAAAAAAAAAACTAAAGTAATAAACACATGAAATTATTTTTAAATAAAAAGTAAAAAAACAAAAGAAATGAAATGCTTTGACAATAGAGTATAGTACATCTCAAAAAGCATCTACACTGATAAACACATGGAGCAATTCTAACCTCAATTCCTAAAAGCTTCACTGGACTTTAATTAACATGAAAAAATATTTTCCTCAAATTAATGAGACCATGCTCCTTCAAGAGAATTCAAATGCAGGTAATAATGTACACATTCTAGACAGCAATCTGCAGGTAAAATACTTTTTACCTTTTAAAATATAATAAGTAAATAAATATAAAAATAATGCTTTTAGTAGCCTTCTTCAAAACTGAAACAGTTTAATCTCCTATAAGTGAAAAAAAAATCACTAAATTTAATCAATGACTAGCTTTACTCAATGACTTCCAGTGTTGCTATAGTAATACAAATGTAAAAAGAATTCCAATTCTGGTAGTAGTAATACTTCAATTTCCAAAAAAAAAAAAGATTCATTTTTTACACATATTGGCCATCTACCAATCTTATCATTTAAAAAAAATTTTTGGAAAATCACTTCTTTGCCATTGTTTCTGGAGTTGCTTTCATAACTTCTAATCTGAAACGTTCCTTTGAGACTATTGGAAAATACTTTAATGAAATGACTGTGGAAACCCCTAGGATAGTTTTCTCTTTTCATTAACATAAAAAATGCTACCAACCTTTTATTACAGAACAAGACAAAGAGAAATCTTTAGAAGTTGAATGACCTAATACATTTTGAACAATATCACCCACAAAGCATACAACCACAGCTTAATCAACTGTCAAGTATAAATGACAACAAAACTTTCACTTCATTTAAAACAATGCATTCACATTCCTTAGTGATAAATTCGTACCATCTGGGAGCTGGAAGTGAAACTTGTTACTTATCATGTGTTTATAGCTTGGTCATTAGAACATTCTTGAAATGAATTATGACAAACAAACCTGAGACTTTAATAACTGAGCTCCTATTTCCTGAATTTCGTTTACAGCAAGACTTCCCTTCTTGCCACACTTCCTGTATCATTTCCTAAGGATAAAGCACCCATCTTAAATTACTTGGTTCTATCCCACAAAAGGCTGGTTTCCAAGGAGATGCTGTGGACTCTGCATTACTTCAGGCTCACATTAATGAGAAAAATTCCTCTCATTAAAAACTGTGATTTTCATATAAAATCAACAACAAAATAAAAACTTAATGTATAAATAAGTAAACAATGACCAATGAGCTTAAAACTCACTTCATCAACAAATATAAAAAGCTACCAATCAAATGGTGGCAACTAGGAAGTATACTTTTGTTCGTCATCTTTGTAGTCTTTTCTGGAATAACAAAGAAACAAAGACTACATTGTGCCCTCTTAGATGCACCCAAGAAAATACAGAAACCCTCTACCACTTTTACCTCATCTCTTACTACAGATTATTATCTTCTTCTTAAATAAAAAATTAAAAATATTAAATTGGCATATTCATAATGTGGAATATTATATAGCTGTTAAAATAATTAGATGTATAAATTGAGAAAAATAACACATTATAAATCTAACATTTAAAAAGTATGTAGGTATATGTGTGTGAGCATATGTGTATGTGTGTGTAGAGTTGTACATATATCACAAAATATCTCAAAAAATATTTAAATTGAATAAAAACAGTTAACTCTAGGACTGGAATGGGGGATGAGGAATGGAATGAGAGGAATATAATTTTTATTGTCTGAGATTTTTCCAAAAGTAATTTTGACTTACTTTTGTAATAATAAAAAAATTGTGTGTGTGAATGTACAATTTATAGATTAATCCAAAACACCTGAAACATAGCTTCCAATGCATACAAATAATAAGCCTGTCATAAAATCATGTGTTTTAAGACATATGAGTTTAGGCCTGCAACACAGCTCACCTTCTGTCTGCCCACCCTGCCTCCTCCCCTCCCTTCCATAGGGTCTCTCCTGGGCCACTCTCTAATAAACATCTTGCACACAGGAAAAAAAAAAGACATATGAAATACTGGCCTATATTAATAACAAGAAACCATTTATTCCCAAAGATAAATTGGTAATAACATTTGTTTTGGTAATCAATAACATTAAAAGAAGAAACAGCTGACTGTGATGGATTTCACTTATGGTAAAATATAGAGTCCACTTAAATTTAAAGGAAGTGTTATATTCTTGCATATGAAAAATCCCATTTCCTGATTATCATTCCAACTGTCTACCAAAAACTTCTGAATAACTAAAGTCTCACCTCCTTAAAAGCAAGAATAAAATTATGCAAAGAAATTATGTAAGGAAGATGGTCAACTTTATTGTAAATATTTATTGTGAATTTAATATTTGACTCGTAACTTTGATTTTAATGTCATGAGACAGAATGCACAGATGTTAAGAAAACTGGAGTTAGATAAATAGAGTTTCTAATTCTGATTTTTTTTCTTACTCTCTGACTATGGACAAACTTCTTAAATCTCTCTGAACCTCACCTTACCTATGAAATAAAGACAGTACCACCTATGATGATTGTTATGAGAATCAGTGATGGCCTTACAGTTATGACATTCAGTGAGTTTTTACAAAGCTCATCCCAAGTCCTTCAATTTCTTTCCATTCCCCACCAGAACTCTAGTCCAAGTTAGCATCATCACTGGTCTGCCTGCTTCTGCTTTCACCCTCCTACTTTCCATTTCTCTCACAGTGGTTTTTTATATTTTTCCATAAAGAAAATTATGAAGAAGCACTTCCAAAATAGCAGAGTAAGGACCTCCAAAAATCTGCTTTTCCATAAAAGCAGTGAGAACATTAGCAAAACTTTTCAAAATCAACTTTCTCAGAATTCTGGAAATTAACCAATGACTTGCAGCAGCCCAAGAAGTGTTTCTTCAAAAGAAACAGCTGAATCTCAAAGAACAACAAGTTTGTGGGGTTTTACCCTATACTATTTTTATCCCCTTCTCCCAGTTCTGTGGTAAATGTGAAAACCAAGCAGCCTCCCAAGCAAAATACTTGTGAAAACCAGAAGCTTAGGAGCCAATGGTGGGAGTAATAATGGTTTGGGGCTTTCCAAAGCACCCTATCCCCAGAAAAACACCACTATCTGACCTGTCTGGCAGCTTCTTAAGAAAGCTCCAGTCATAGGACTTTATTTGACCTGACTCAAAGATGGCTCAGTGCAAACAGCCCTCCCCTCAGGGCATGTGTCAAACAAAAGCAGTGGCAATTGCTTAACATCACAGCTGCCTGAAGTTGCAATACAAGTTGGGTAAACAAGAGGCCAAAGAAAAAACTTAGAAGAAAAATCTGGAGAATCAGATGTTCATAGGAGGCTTTGAAAATCTCCAAAATATTCTTGGGAATCTAGGAATGTACACAGCTCTGTGCATGCTCAAGAAAGAACTGAGAATGTACTAATCTCTCACCGCTGGCTGAACATGAGGTTTTACACAAGCAGGAAGTGAAGGCTAAGACAGAGTTGCAAGTTGCCAGAATGTTGATAGTATGCCCCAACACAGAGAACTCTTCAACAAAGGCTGGGAGAATTATTAGTTCAAGGCATTTAAGGAATCTCTGTCCAATCAACAGCTGACCACTACGCTAACCAAGCAGAAACTTCAGTGGCTACACATGACAAAGAATATAGACTTTAAAAAATTAGTCCAGGGGCTTCCCTTGTGGTGCAGTGGTTGAGAGTCCACCTGCCAATGCAGGGGACACAGGTTCGTGCCCCCGTGTGGGAATATCACACATGCCGCGGAGCGGCTGGGCCCGTGGGCCATGGCCGCTGAGCCTGTGCGTCCAGAGCCCGTGCTCCACAACAGGAGAGGCCACAGCAGTGAGAGGCCCGTGTACCGCAAAAAAAAAAAAAAAAAAAAATTAGTCCAGGAAAGCCACTAATTCACAAAAGGCAGGAACAACAACAAACAGCAACAATAAACCCAGGGAGGGGGGACAACAAGGGAACTGATTTTTTTCAAACTTCCTACATTATGTTACTTAAAATGTTCACTTTTCAACAAAAAAATTATGAGATACCCAAAGAAACAGGTAAGTATGGCCCATACACTGCAAAAAAAAAGCAGGCAAGAGAATCTGAGGAAACCCAGATGTTGGACTTAGAAGACAAAGACTTTAAGTCACCTATTATAAACATGTTCAAAGTACTAAAGAAAACCATGTCTAAGGAATTAAAAAAAAAAAAAAGCCGGAGTACAATGTCTCACCAAATAGAGAATATCAATAAAGAGGTAGAAATTGTTTGTTTTTTTTTTTTTTTTTTTTTGCGGTAGGCGGGCCTCTCACTGCTGTGGCCTCTCCCCTTGCAGAGCACAGGCTCCGGACGCGCAGGCCCAGCAGCCATGGCCCACGGGCCTAGCCGCTCTGCGGCATGTGGGATCTTCCCAGACCGGGGCACGAACCCGCGTCCCCTGCATCGGCAGGCGGACTCTCAACCACTGCGCCACCAGGGAAGCCGAAATTGTTTGTTTTAAAAGAAAATGGCATAGGGCTTCCTTGGTGGTGCAGTGGTTGAGAGTCCGCCTGCCAATGCAGGGGACACAGGTTTGATCCCTGGTCCAGGAAGATCCCATATGCTGCGGAGCGGCTGGGCCCATGCACCACAACTGCTGAGGCCCGCGCACCTGGAGCCCGTGCTCCACAATGGGAGAGGACGCCGCAGTGAGAAGCCCCACACGCCATGGCAAGGAGTGGTCCCCGTTCACCACAACTAGAGACAGCCCGCACGCAGCAATGAAGACCCAATGAAGACAAAAATAAATAAATAAATAAATGTATTTTTTTAAAAAAGACAATGGCATAAAGCAATAATTATAAGATCATGCTGAAGGGCTTATAATGTATAAAGATGTAATTTGAGGCTTCCCTGGTGGCGCAGTGGTTGAGAGTCCGCCTGCCGATGCGGGGGGCATGGGTTCAGGCCCCGGTCCAGGGGGATCCCACATGCCACGGATAGGCTGGGCCTGTGGGCCATGGCCGCTGAGCCTGCGCGTCCAGAGCCTGTGCTCCGTGACGGGAGGGGCCACAGCGGTGAGAGGCCCACGTACCACAAAAAAAAGAAAAGAAAGATGTAACTTGTATGACAATAATAGCACAACGGAAAGAGAAAGGAATGAAGCTATATCACAGCAAAGTTTTGTATACTTTTGAAACTAAATTGATATAAATTCAAACTATATTATTTTAAATAAAAATGTTAATTATAATGCCCAGGAACCAAGAAAATAACTAAAAATATATACAGTAAAAACAACAACAACAATAATAACACGGGAATGTAAATGGTATACTAGAAAATATTTAACATTAAAAAAAAAGGAAGTAGTGCAGGAAGAGAAAAAGACATATAGAAAACGTATGAAAGACTCCGAAAAAGTCATATAGAAAACATATAACAAAGAGGCAGGTGTAAATCCTACCTTATGAGCAGTTACATTAAATATAAATGGATTAGACACTACAATCAAAGGAGAGGGACTGGCAGAATACTTTTTTTTTTAAACAAAACCATGATGTAACTATATGCTGTCTACAAGACACTCACTTTAGTTTCAAAAACACAAATAGGTTGAAAGGAAAAGTAAGAAAAATGATATACCATATAAGAAGTAACCAAAATAGAAATGGTGTGGCTATGTTAATATCAGACAAAATAGCTTTTAAGGCAAAAATTGTCACTACAGACAAAGGATATTTTGTAATGATAAAAGGATCAATCTTTCAGGAAGACATAAAATCATAAAAATATTAGCACCAAACAATAGAGCTCCCAAAATACATGACACAGAACTGGCATAACTGAAGGGAGAAATAGACAATTCAACAATTCAACTTCAATACATATTCCACTTCCAATAATGAATAGGACCATCCATCATATTAACAAGAAAAAAGAAGACTTGAACAACACTATAAACTAATTAAACCTAATGCACATCTAAAAAACACCCCACTCAACACAGCAGAATACACATTTTTCTCAAGTGCAGATGGAACATTCTTGAGGAAAGATATGCTAAGCCATAAAGCCAGCCTCAATAAATTTAAAATGACTGATATGACACAAAGTATGTTCTCCAACCACAATGGGATGAAATTTGAAATAAATAACAGAAGAAATTTTGGAAAGTCACAAATATGTAGAAATTAAACACACCCATAACCTTTAACGAGACTGACCATAAATTAAATATGTTATCCATCTAGTTAAAATCTTCTGATCACATCCCATCATTCTTTGAATAAAATATTACAGCCCTACAAATGGCTTAAAAGGCCAACGTCCTACATGACCTGGCTCCTGGCCACATCAACAACCTCATCTCCTACTATCTCCTCTTCACTCACTTATTCATTGTGCTCCACTGATCTTCATTCTATTTTCTTCAATTAGCCAAGTTCAAATTAGCTGTTTACTCTGCCCAGAATGCACTTTGCCCAGATCTTCACATTTCGTTCTTTCAGGTCTCATCTGAATCTCATCTCCTCCCATAAACTCTCCCATAATTCTGTCATTCTCTTTTCTCAGTACTCTTTCCCTTTAGTCTAGTCTTTTTAAGTCTTCTGAGCACTTGTCACTTTCAATCATTTTCATATGTATTTATTACTCTATTTTCTGCTTCTCCCCACTAGAATGTTAGCTGTAACAGCGCTGTTCTTGGCTGAATCACTGAGGTTTAGAATAGTGCCTAGCACATAGAAATGCTCAATAAACAATTTTATTTCTTGCTGAAGAAATGAATTGAAATTATAAAAAGGACACATACCCCAAAAGTGCATAACAAATGCATACTATCATCTATAAAAATGCAGCATTATTTTGCGCATTTCTGTTATTAAGCTCCAAGGCATTTAAAACACTTTTTTTACTTGTAATGACAAGTAAAAGGCAAATAAATTGCAATCTCAGACTCTGGTTTATACCACAGGAATCTGAAATTGAATAGTCTGCTCAACATTATATGGACATATCATGTTAACACTTGAAAGAGAATTCTGAACTCTTAAGATTCCTTAATTAATTAACTCCTTTGTCCAGGAAAGTAGTATAGTATACAGATTAAGGAAAAATTCTTTAGAATCAGACAGACTTGGGTTAAAGTCTAACTCTTCTAGTTACTAACTGGATGTCCTGGACAAGTTATTTAACCTCTCACTGAGTATAAACATTTGCTTTTGCAAAGTTAGGATAATAATATGTACTTCATGAGCTTAATGTGGTATAAAATTGATATCACAAATAAAAGGATTCAGACAACACTTTGGTAAATAAGCATTCAATAAGAGCTGTTATATTTTGATACTATTATAATTTAGGTAAACCAAAAGGAAACATGAGGCCATGGTATTTCTTATATTTTTTATTACATATAACTCTGTCATCAGGTATAATACCTGACAAATAAGGTATAATACTCTGTCATCAAGTATTATACCTGATGATAGGATAGGATTCTGTCATCAGGTATAATCAATGAATGAGAATATGAGAAGAGCTGTACAGAACGAGGAGGTATTTACGGTATGCTTAAAAATTAATCAGTAAGTCCCTCTGTGAAACTTTTCCTTATGTAGTGTTATACCACATGAAGACTATCATTCCTTTGGGTTTCTCTTCCTATGGTAACTTTGAAGAATATAACTGTTTCTGTAACTCATAATTCACACTAAAATGATAGTAACTACTTCACAACTAACTTGTCTGAAAAAATGTGATTCAAGAAAATTCCAAAACAGAAAGATAAAGGGTAAGAAATCAAACTAAAGTATATACAACTAAAAAGTGATATGGTATTTTAGGAATGAGGGTACATGAGGGTATGTGCATCATGATTAGAGACCAAACATCATTTGTTTCAAAGTCTGTCAGTGATTTGTCACTGCACATCTGTTACTCAGCTCATACACAAGCAGCAAAGAGGTAGTTGCATTGCCTTCTTATCTCCCAGTGATAAACCCATGTGGACATTTTATAAAAATGAATTTTTGAAAGAGAGAACTGACCAACAAAGATGAGTGTAGCAAAGAAATAAAAAGTGACAACACTGAAGGTAAAATTCAAATCAAATATAAAGAGAGCTATAGGAGAAAGAGCTGACTGTGGGAATGTTGACACACCCACTGTTCAAGGGATTCAGTCAGAAGAACTTAGTGACAGTGAACTTAAGGACATAAATGAAGAAAGCAGTTCTGACAAAAAAGCTGAAAATGTTCCAGAGAAAGTGATGCTGGTAAAATTACTGGAATTATAGGAATTCTCAGAGATATTTCACAAAACTGAAAGTACAAAGATTAAAACATTAGAAGCTGATCCAAATTAGAAAGGCGTATGAGAGTTTGCCAAGGCATATTGTCATTGGTATTTGCTCACTCTGTATTGAGAATTACATGGTGAGAAGAAGGCAGTAAGCACTGTTCAAATAACTCTGGATAAGCTTTTTATAGAAAAATAAAAAATAAATATAGTTTTAATATTTTCCATTCCTTATATACTTATAATCTATAATAAGAAAGTTTTTAATATTTTGACAAAAACTGGTAAAGGTCACAGAACAATCAAAATTGCTACAATGATCACACTGCAAGATTTTTCAGCTTGCACAGTTGTTTCTATGGTACTGTGCTACCATGCAAAGCAAGGAGTGCCTGTATATGCTGTTTCCATTATACTATGCTATCTTGCTAAACATACAAAAGGCTTCAATGTGGGAGATTTGAAAGAAATGTTAGATTGCTTCCAGAACTGATTAAAAAGTAGACTAAAACTACTGAGGTCTTCATCTAACAATAAAAAAGAACTTCTAAACATCAAGGTGGGGACTTCTCTGGTGGCACAATGGTTAAGAATCCGCCTGCCAATGCAGGGGACACGGGTTCGATCCCTGGTCCAGGAAGATCCCACATGCTGTGGAGCAACTAAGCCCATGCGCCACAACTATGAGCCCATGTGCCACAACTACTGATGCCCGTGCACCTAGAGCCCGTGCTCCACAACAAGAGAAGCCACCACAATGAGAAGCCCACTTACCACAACGAAGAGTAGCCCCTGCTTGCTGCAACTAGAGAAAGCCCACTCGCAGCAACAAAAACCCAACACAGCCAAAAATTAATTAATTAATTATTTTAAAATAAATAAATAAACATCAAGGTGATGTTTATGGTCTGTGACATTTGCATCCTTAGAAGTCTTCAAGAAAAAAACTCACAATTATGTCTCCTAATTTTCTCATTGATTTAAATTCTGAGGTTTAAAAAAAAGTACACAGCAATATCAGAACTATAAAATAAATAAACAACAAACTTTCAAGGGATTCTCAAGCTAGTTTAAGACTCAGATACATTCACGTGACATGTTTATATAACGATATAAATAATTAAGTGAAGTTAGCAACAGACAATGAATGATATTCACAGAAGCTCAATGTAGCTTCCAGGAAAAAGTAAGAGTTGACAGCCATAAAAAAGAATGAAGTAATGCCATTTGCAGCAACCAAGGCTGGGCCTAGAGATTATCATGTTAAGTGAAGTAAGTCAGACAGGGAAAGACAAATATCATATATCACTTACATGTGGAATCTAAAAAAATGACACAAATGAACTTACAAAACAGAAATAGACTCACAGACATGGAAAACAAACTTATGGTTACCAAAGGGGATAGCAGGGGGGAATGGGGGATAAATTAGGAGTTTGGGATTAACATATACATACTACTATATATAAAAGAGGTAAACAACAAGGATTTACTGTATAGCACAGGGAACTATACTCAATATCTTGTAGTAACCTATAATGGAAAAGAATCTGAAAAAGAATATATGAATATCTATATATACATATGTGTGTATATAAATATAACTGCATCACTTTTCTGTACACTTGAAACTAACACAGCATTGTAAATTAACTATACTTAAATTCAAAGAAAAAAACAAACAAAAGTAAGAGTTGAACTGGACCTATCCTATGTAGCCCAATAATATTGGGAGCAGGGAAGAAAACTCCAGGCACAGAGCTTGGCATAAACAAGAAGTAAGAAGAAAAAGAAAAAGACTGGACCAACAAGAGCAGGTTTATCATCAGAGTAGCAAGAAAAAAATGGGGAAATGTGACCACTTGTGCAGAGTCTTGAATATCAGGCCAATTGGCAATATGAACAGAAAGTTTTTGATGAGAAAACTGTTACAATAAAAGGTTATCACAACAAAATAAGAATGAAACTATAAGAACCTGGACTATAATACTAACTATGGAAATAAACTGTATAAGATATATATGAAATATATTTAAGAAAGAATGCAGAGGGGTTACTGACCAATTTGATAGAAAGAATGAAAAAGGAAAAAGAGATAAATAACCTAAATGTATGAGACCAGGTAACTAGGAACAATGACCCCAATGAGAGAATTCAAAACATCAAGAAAGCCACCTTGTCCAAAGAAGCAAGATGAGTTTGTTGGGGGATCCACTGACCATGAGGAACCTTAGATCACAGAAAAGATGTCACTGCTGCTTCCAGTAATGACTGAGCAAGATCCTAGTGGATCCACTCCCACATAGAAAACAACTATAAAGTTTAGACATAATACAAAAAGAAGCTACCTGAAAGCACTGGAGAGTAACAAGAAGCAGGCAGATTCTGGAGGAAGAAAGATGTGAAATGAGTTTCCATTTTCAGGGTGCAGAGATGAGGTGCTGACTGCAGGTCAGCAGAGCAACAGGAGTGCTGTCTTTCTGGTCTGTGGAATCAGAATACTGAAGCACAGGAAATCATAGCCTTTGGCCAAGGAGGAAGGGGATTCCAGAAGAAAAAGAACCAGAAAAGGGATACACAAATTCTATCTTCCAACATCTTTGGATAACCCTTGAATTAACATGTATGAAACAAATTCAAAGCAGTTCAACTAAAGACAAAATATCTGTACTGAAGCTGGAGCTTCAACTAAAGAAATAAAGTATGCAATTCTATTCTGACCAAGAGAATTACTGGCCAAACAACAACTTCAACAACCACAGAAAACAATGGAAAACTTTATCAAGAAAAAAGATCAATTCAAATAAACCAACAAATAGTCAGAAAAGAGTAACAGAGGAACAAAAACAGAGAAGACAAACAAATAAAATGGTAGAGGCAAGGGCTTCCCTGGTGGCGCAGTGGTTGAGAGTCCGCCTGCCGATGCAGGGGACACGGGTTCATGCCCCGGTCCGGGAAGATCCCACATTCCGCGGCGTGGCTAGGCCTGTGAGCCATGGCCGCTAAGCCTGCGCGTCTGGAGCCTGTGTTCCGCGATGGGAGAGGCCACAACAGTGAGAGGCCCGCATATGGCAAAAATAATAATAATAATAAATAAAATAAAATAAAATGGTAAAGGCAAAATCAACAGCATTGATAATCATGTTAAATGTTAATGGACAAAGATCCAATTAAGAGACAGAGGCTTCCAAAACTGATTTAAAAAGCAAGACACAATTATATGCTGTCCAAAAGAGATGAATTTTAAATGTAAAGGCCCAGAGAGATTGAAAATATATGGATAGAAAAAGATACATAATGCAAAAAGTAAGCAAAAGATGTCTAGAGTGGCTATATTAATATCAGACAAAACAGATTTTAGGACAAAAATTAGCACCAGAGATAAAGAGGGACCTTGCATAATGATAAAAGGATCAATAAGACATAATAATAATAAAAGTGCATATGTTGGGCTTCCCTGGTGGCGCAGTGGTTGAGAGTCCGCCTGCCGATGCAGGGGACACGGGTTCGTGCCCCTATCCCGGAAGATCCCACATGCCGCGGAGCGGCTGGGCCCGCGAGCCATGGCCGCGGAGCCTGTGTGTCCGGAGCCTGTGCTCCGCAACGGGAGAGGCCACAGCAGTGAGAGGCCCGCGTACAGCAAAAAAAAAAAAAAAAAAAAAAAAAAAAAAAAAAAAAAGTGCATATGCTAATAATAGAGCTTCAAAGAACATGGAGCAAAATTTGACAATATTAAAGGGGAAAATCACCAATTCCAAAATCTTAATTGGAAGAAAAAGGAAAAGACTGGAACAACAAGAGCAGGTTTATCAGCAGAGTAGCAAGAAAAAAATGGGGAAATGTGACCACTTGTGCAGAGTCTTGAATATCAGGCCAATTGGCAATATGGAACAACAGAAAGTTTTTGATGAGAAAACTGTTACAATAAAAGGTTATTACAATAAAATAAGAATGAAACTACTTATTTTATGAATAAAGTGAAACTATTTATCTTTATTTCAGCAATTGATGGAATAACTAGACAAATATAAGTCAGCAAAGACAAAGAAGATATGAACAACACTATCAACCACCTTGACCAAGTTGATATCCATAGAATTATACCTCACAACTGCAAAATACCCATTCTTTTCAATTGCTCATAGTAGGTTCACCAAGATAAATCATATGCTGTCCATGAAACAAGCCTCAGTAAATTGAAAAGCAGTAACATCATACCAAGTATGTTCTTTAACCACAATGGAACTAGGTTAGATATCAATAATAAGATAACTTTTTTAAAAACCCAAATATTAGGAAATTAAGTAACGACCTTTAATAATTCATGGATGAAAGAAGTAATCATAAGGAAAATTAGAAAATATTCTTAACTGAATGACAATGAAAACATAACATGTCAAAATTTGTGGGATACAGCAAAAGCAGTGATTGGAGAGAACATTTTAGCTTTAAATGATTACATTAAAAAAGAAGAAAGATTTAAAATCAATGGCCTAACCTCCCATCTCAGGAAATGAAAAGGAGAACAAACTAAATGTAAAATAATTAGAAGAAAATAATAAAGAGCAGAAATTGATTAAAGAGGAAATGTACAACACTGAAAATCAATAAACCCAACAACTGATTGTCTAGAAATAAAATTGATAAACATCTGGGCAGACTAATGAGACCAAAGAGAGAAGATACAAATTAAAAACAGCAAGGGCTTCCCTGGTGGCGCAGTGGTTGAGAGTCCGCCTGCCGATGCAGGGAATACGGGTTCGTGCCCCGGTCTGGGAAGATCCCACATGCCGCGGAGCTGCTGGGCCCGTGAGCCATGGCCGCTGGGCCTGCGCATCCGGAGCCTGTGCTCCGCAATGGGAGAGGCCACAGCAGTGAGAGGCCCGCGTACCGCAAAAAAAAAAAAAAAAAAACAGCAAGAATGAAAGAAAGGACATCATTATAGTTCCTACAGAAGTGAAAAGGATAATAAAGGAATGTTATTAACAACTTCATGCCAATAAATTTGCAACCTAGATTAAATGTAAAAATTAACTGAAACCAAATACCAAAACTAACAATTAGAAAACTTGAATGGCCTCATATCAAACAAAGAAATTGAATTCATAATTAAAATCTTCCCACAAAGAAAAGTCCAAGTGAAGATGACTTGACTGGTCAATTCTATCGAATACTTAAGGACAAAACAATGCTAATCCTACATAAATTTTTTTCAGAAAACACAAGAAGAGGGAACACTTCACAACTCATTGATGAGGCCAGTATCACTTTGATACCAAAACCAGCAAAGACATCATGAGAAAAGAAAACATAGATCAATATCCCTCATAAACACAGATGCAAAAATTCTTAACAAAATTATAGCAAATCAGATTTGACAATATATAAAAGTGATAATACATAATGACTAAGTGGTATCTATCCCATGAATGTAAGGCTGACTTAACCTCCCAAAACAAAATCAATTTAATTTACCACATTAACACACTAAATGAGAAAAAATATGTATTGTAATTTCAATAGATGAAGAAAATTTTTGACAAAATTCAACACTCCATTGTAATAGAAGTTGAAGGGAATATCCTTCATCTGATTAAGGGCATCATCATCAACAATAAAAAGCTCACTACTTTTGCACTAAGATCAGGAATGAGTAAAGGAAGTTTGCTCTCACCATTTCTACGCATAATTGTAATGGATATCCTAACCAGTACAATGAAGCAAGAAAAAGAAATAAAAGTCATATGCAAAAAAAAAAAAAAAGGAAGAAGTAGAAATGCCATTACCTGCAGATGACATGATCATGTACAGAAAAGATCCTAAGGGATCTGTAAAAAGTCCTACTAGAACTTAAAAGAAAACTCAACAGGGTTACATGACACAAAGTAAAAAATACATTTTTTTCTATAGACTAGCAATTAAAAATTAGAAAATGAAAATTTTTAAATCCATTTATAATAGCATCAAAAAACAAAATACTTAGGAATAAATTTAATAAAAGATGTGCAAAACCTGAAAGCTACAAAAATTTGTAAAGGGAAATAAAAGAAAAACTAAATAAATGGAAAGATATACCATATTTATGGACTGGAATGTTGAGATAGCAATTCTCTCCAAATTAAAAATTCAATGCAATCCCACTAGTTTCCTAGTAGGTTTTTTGAAGAAATTGATAAGTTGATTTTACATTTATATAAAAATGCAAAGACAGAAGAGCAAAAACAACCTAGAAAAAGAAGAAGAAAGCTAGAACACTCACAGTATCTGATGCTGAAACTTAAAATAAAACTACAGTAATCAAAATAGTATGGTTTTGATAAAGATAGATAATAAATCAAAGAAACAAAATAGAGAGTCCAGTAAATACCCCAATACTTTTATCATCAAATGGTTTGTGACAAAGGTGCCAAAGATAATTCAATGTGGAAAGGATAGTCTTTTCAACAAATGTTGCTGGAACATGGTTATCTATATGGAAAATAAATAAACCTTGACCCTTACTTCATACAATACCCCAAAATTAACTCGAAATGAATCACAGACTTAAAGGCAAAAACTATAAAAATCCTAGAAGAAAAGATAAGAAAAACTTTATAACTTTGAGTAAGACAAATATTTCTTAAACAGGACACAGAAAGAATGAACATATACAGACAACAGCTAAGAGGCAGCTGGAGATAAGGTATCATAATGGGACTGGGCTTATTCTTTTCTGCGGGTGGGGGGGCTCTCATAGTGCTTTTGCTCATACTTCTTTTGCAGCCCATATAACATCAAAATCATTCTTTCATTCAGACAAAATAAATGTGAATAAAAAACTCTCCAACCAACCTCTGAAGCCCTTGCATCTTAATATAAAAAATTAACTTTTACAGAGAGAGAGAGAAATTGGAAGGTATGTTTTACCACATCAAACTAGACAACAATGACATTTCAGAGAAAGATTTCAGAAAGGATCATAATGAAAAAGTCAGTTAGAAAAGTCAAAATTAAAAGAAAAGGAATTGATAAAAATTTACCAGGCATATCTTCATGACAGAGAGTATAAATGAACTTTCTTTTACATAAGGAGTATATTCACAGAAAAGTAAGTATAAAAGCAAGTTTTTATAAAATGCAACTTTTTATGCAGTAGTAATTTCTTTATAGATTAATTTTATTATGAATCATATTATACAGAAAGACCCTTCATGATTTCAATAACAAACCCTAATTTATATTTTGTATAATTCTAAATGTTCCTAAGTTAGATTGCCTAAGGCCAAATATGGAGTTGAAATATTAATGCAAATTATAAATATACAATAAATTTACTTATCATAAGGGAAAAAAATCAGAGACTAAAACTTGAAATTATCCAAAAAAGTTGATTTTTCATCTATAATCATAAAAGTGCAACTTTTCAGCCATTTTCTGTGTAAAAATCACAAGAGGTTGACAACAGAAAGTAGAAATGACATAGAAAAAGGAAAAAGATAAAAGTTTATAGCTATTCACAAATATAAGAAGGACACAAGTTAAGTGGACCACAATAAAAAAGGAATGAAGATACTTGATCTGAAATTTAAGCTCTCTGTATTTATCAGGCTCATTACATCAATCACAGGCTTAAAAAAAAAAAAGTAAGAAAGAAAGAAAAAGAGAAGACACAGGCCAAGCCTTGCTAGAATAATTTACTAATTTGAACATTTAATAAAAATGCACAATCATAGCTATTATACACCAAACACCAAGTATGTACAAGTAACATATTATCTCTAACTCTTAAATAACCTTACAAGATAGGTATTATCATCCCATTTATCTTAACCCCACAGAGGTTAAGAGATTTATCCAAAACCATATTGTCATTAATAGAAGAGAAGGAACTTGAACCTAGGTTTGTCCTTTGAAAACAGCAATCTAACTCCCAAATGTTGGCATACAACAATTTTTTAAAACAGATTTTGTTTCATTTACAATGATTATACTTATCAAAGAAATCCTTTGGGGAATTACAGAATACTAAACAACTCATAAGGTAGCAGCAATACTAGAAATTCCACGGAATGAAGCCAAAAATACCTACCAGAATTAAGGTAGAAAGCTATGACTATGACATATTATTAAGACAGTAAGAATCTTTTTTAAACTTCTAGAAAATTTCTATTAACCTTTGTTAACCCAACAGAAAGCCAAAAATAGGATGAAATGGTTTTGTGGTTCAATAAAAAAAAATCTCAACACTTCAAGTCACATCTTAAGAAATCATTTCTAAAATAAACTGGGGGTTAGGAGGTGAAGAGGCACAATGAAAATAAAGTACATACAAAACAAAGATAACAACTCAAGACAAACTATTCAAAGGAATATAGATAATTACAATGATTTATTAGGAAAAAAAGTTTCTCTGATTAAATAACATTCTGAAAATAAGCAGTCATTGACAGGGAATAAAATTATTTTAAATTGAAGGAAAGAAACACAATCATAATACTCCATCTAAAACATCTGTGCAAAAAAGAGATGTCCAAAACCTATAGAAATAACTAGAACACATCCTATCAAGAAACTGAGCGAAAAAAAAATTTATATCTCAAACATACAGGAAAAAAAATTAAACTTAGACATAGAAAGCATACTTCCAAAGCATAAAAAAAGGAAACTATTCACTAGTGTACCAGCTCGATGAAGCCATTCCATATCTTGCTGAAAAGTACAGACTATTTAAAATTAATAACTGCACTCAGTCAATAAAGTGTTACATTAAAATACGAAATCAGCACAAAAGATTCTGTGAAAATAAATGAAATTTCTACCTTTGGCCATTTGGGATTGAGAAGTCGGGCTTTGATTGCGTCGTCCAGTGCCTTGTCATACTGCTGGATTTTCATATAGGCTGCAGATCTATTGCTGTATAAGATGCAGTTCTGAGGGTCAACAGCTAGGGCTTCATTGTACAGAACAATAGCTGTGTGGAAATCTCCATCATGACAGGCCTGATTACTCTGACGAACTTTCTCAACAAATTCAGCTTTGCTCAGCACTGGTCCATCAGGACTTCTCCGGCCAATAGTCTTAGCACCAAAGAGAGGAATCTACAAACAAAGAAACTTTGTGAGACAAAGTTTAGGTAATCCAGAGAGGTTACCTGTCTGAATTTCAAGAGAACATGGACATTCTTCATAGTCTACTTTATATTATAGGTAACTTTTGTGCCGTGAAAGACAATAAACTTTCCAAGAAGCAGCCAACATAGTACCTTAAATACAAATGTATCACTATATATGTATGTGTGTTCATATATATATACATATAGTTATAAACATACATATTTATACATGTATATATTTTTAAGAGAATGAATGAATAAATGCAAAAACGTACTCAGGCTTTTCTTTGGCAATTTAAAGTTATACTAAGAAAAAAAACAAAAAGAACTTACTTCCCTGGTGGCATAGTGGTTAAGAATCTACTTGCCACAGTGGTTAAGAATCCCCTTACCATATACAATGGAATATTACTCAGCCATAAAAAGAAACGAAACTGAGCTATTTGTAATGAGGTGGATAGACCTAGAGTCTGTCATACAGAGTGAAGTTAGTCAGAAAGAGAAAGACAAATACCGTATGCTAACACATATATACGGAATTTAAAAAAAAAATGTCATGAAGAACCTAGGGGCAAAACGGGAATGAAGACGCAGACCTACTTGAGAATGGACTTGAGGATATGGGGAGGGGGAAGGGTGGGCTGTGACAAGGCGAAAGAGAGGCATGGACGTGTATACACTACCAAACGTCAGGTAGATAGATAGTGGGAAGCAGCCGCAGAGCACAGGGAGATCAGCTCGGTGCTTTGTGACCGCCTGGAGGGGTGGGATGGGGAGGGTGGGAGGGAGGGAGATGCATGAGGGAAGGGATGTGGGAACAGATGTATATGTATGACTGATTCACTTTGTTATAAAGCAGAAACTAATTAAAAAAATGAATAAATAAACTTAAAAAAAAATGGATAACCAGTGGACCTACTGTATAGCACAGGGGACTCTGCTCAATGTTATGTGGCAGCCTGGATGGGAGGGGAGTTTGGGGGAGAATGGGTACATGCATATGTATAGCCGAGTCCCTTTGCTGTGCATCTGAAACTATCACAACATTGTTAATCGGCTATACTCCAATATAAAATAAAAAGTAAAAAAAAAAAAAAAAGAATCCCCTTACCAAGGCAGGGGACACAGGTTCAATCCCTGGTCCGGGAAGATCCCACATGCCACAGAGCAACTAAGCCCATGCGCCACAAGTACTGAGCCTGTGCTCTAGAGGCCGTAAGCCACAACTACTGAGCCCGCATGCCACAACCACTAAAGCCCACGCGTCTAGAGCCCGTGCTCCGCAACAAGAGAAGCCACCGCAGTGAGAAGCCCTTGCACCACAACGAAGAGTAGCCCCCGCTTGCCGCAACTGGAGAAGGCCCGTGCGCAGCAACGAAGACCCAATGCAGAAAAAAGTAAAATAAATTAATTAGTTAATTTTTTTTTAAATCTACAAACAATAAATGCTGGAGAGGGTGTGGAAAAAGGGAACCCTCTTGCACTGTTGGTGGGAATGTAAACTGATACAGCCACTATGGAGAACAGTATGGAGGTTCCTTAAAAAACTAAAAATAGGGCTTCCCTGGTGGCGCAGTGGTTGAGAGTCCGCCTGCCGATGCAGGGGACACGGATTCGTGCCCCGGTCTGGGAAGATCCCGCATACCGCGGAGCAGCTGGGCCTGTGAGCCATGGCTGCTGGGCCTGCGCGTCCGGAGCCTGTGCTCTGCAACGGGGGAGGCCACAACAGTGAGAGGCCCGCGTATCACAAAAAAAAAAAAAAAAAAAAAAACTAAAAATAGAATTACCATATGACCCAGCAATCCCTCTACTGGGCATATACCCAGAGAAAACCATAATTCAAAAAGACACATGCACCCCAATGTTCACAGAAGCACTATTTACAATAGCCACATCATGGAAGCAACCTAAATGCCCACTGACAGATGAATGGATAAAAAAGATGTGGTACATATATATAATGGAATATTACTCTGGCATAAAAAGGAACGAAATTGGGTCACTTGTAAAGACGTGGATGGACCTAGAGACTGTCAAACAGAGTGAAGTAAGTCAGAAAGAGAAAAACAAATATTGTATATTAATGCATATTTGTGGAATCTAGAAAAATGGTACAGATGAACCTGTTTGCAAGGCAGAAATAGAGACAAAGACATAGAGAACAAACGTATGGACACCAAGGCGGGAAATGGGGGGTGGGATGAACTGGGAGATTGGGATTGACATGTATACACTAATAGGTATAAAATAGATAACTAATGAGAACCTGCTGTATAGCACAGGGAACTCTGCTTAGTGCTCAGTGGTGACCTAAATGGGAAGGAAATCCAAAAAAGAGGGGATATATGTATACATATGGCTGATTCACTTCGCTGTACAGCAGAAACTAACACAACATTGTAAAACAACTATACCCCCAATTAAAAAATATATATATATATATACATATATATATATATATATATAAACTATGCTAAGTTATCTTTGGATATAAGATTGTGAGTTATTTTCTTAAAATTTTCTCTTACCCAAATGTTGGGCAATAAGCATATATAAGTTTTAAATTTTAAAAAAATAAAACTTTTTAAAAATAAATTTTCACGTACCAATGAATCTTTTTAGACTGGCAAATTTGGTAACTATAATTTTGCTACTACCATGGAATTTCAAAGACAAACATCAGTTTTTGGAGATCACCAAAAAGAAAAAAAAATCTGCTGTAAATTGTATCTTGGCAATTTAAGACCTGCCTTTGATGTTGATTTTTCCAAATCACTAAGTTTTCTATGACTTTATAGCAGTGACTTTAAAATGAAAGGGAGTGAATGAGTCAAATGTTATTCATTTTTAAAACAGGAAAATTATAAACTGCATTAGAGTCCTGAGGATAGAAGCTTAAGACAGCAGTATCAAGAGAGACAGCTTGCGATTTCAAGCAGGCTTGCCCTAAGTGAAATTACAACAAAAAGTGTGATTTCCTTCCCGGTGTCTTCCTTTAAGACTCAGTCCAGTCCCTCTATTCAAAAGTGCATAATCAGGGCTTCCCTGGTGGCTCAGTGGTTGAGAGTCCACCTGCCAATGCAGGGGACACGGGTTCGTGCCCCAGTCTGGGAAGATCCCACATGCTGCAGAGCGGCTGGGCCCGTGAGCCATAGCCATTGAGCTTGCATATCCAGAGCCTGTGCTCTACAACGGGAGAGGCCACAACAGTGAGAGGCCCACATACCGCAAAGAAAAAAAAAGTGCATAATTTTTTTTTCTTTTTTTTGGCTGCATTGGGTCTTTGTTGCTGCGCTCGGTCTTCTAGGTGCAGTGAGCGGGGGCTACTCTTTGTTGCGGTGCACAGGCTTCTCATTGCAGTGGCTTCTCTTGTTGTGGAGCACAGGCTCTAGGTGTGCGGGCTTCAGTAGTAGTGGCACGCAGGCTCAGTAGTTGTGGCTCGCGGGCTCTAAAGCACAGGCTCAGTAGTTGTGGTGCACGGGCTTAGTCGCTCTGTGGCATGTGGGATCTTCCCGGACCAGGGCTCGCACCCGTGTCTCCTGCATTGGCAGGCAGATTCTTAACCACTGCAAAAAGTGGATAGATCTAATATGTGACACATCAGCATACACAAAAGTAATACATTCCTCACAGAGGTATTTGCATTAAAAAGAGCAGACTTCACAGAGAGCAGGAAGAAGGCAGAACTAATCTCTCACACAGGCAACCAGATTTTTTCCTCTGCTTATAGGGGTATCATATCCTAGATTTCCAGAACAATTTAAAATATCCTATAAGTTTCAAATATCAGTGCCCAAGTTATATCCTTCAACTACCTCATACTAGAAGTGACCAATAATGTACTCTAGTTAGGGTTTCGTTTTTTATTTTTAATTATGATCATGAAACATATTGCTTGAAAGTGAATGGACTGGCACATTTACCAAACAACCAGGATTTTCCTAAACAACCTTGATGTTTATTTATTCCATCTGCATCATCAAACTAATATGTAAGACAGTGACAATGTATAAGACTGATTTCATTTTGGAAAATACAGTCATCATGACTCTACTTAAAGGCAGTACTAGCCATACGTCATAGAAACAAATTCTACACTTGAAAATTCAGGGGTACAACATAAAAATAGCAATAGCAGCCTTTAAAAGTAAAATTGTTAGGTTCACACGTAGCCTAAAAGTGAAAAAGACATGATCCTACTATTACAGCATTCCCTTCTTCCCAGGGTAATTTGGTTCAATGCCAAAATAGATAAGAATCAAATTAAGAAAGAGTCTGCATTCTATTACCTCCATATACATTAACACAAAGGAACATTTTCCAAAACATGTTCCAAGGAACCCTAGGTCCTCAGGAGACTAGGATGAACAAAGTTAAATTAAGTTTCTTCTTTAGTGGAAGACCTCTAAGAGCTTCTATTTTGCACACTGTGAACCTGAGAGAAGAGATACCATACATTATGAGATCAAAGTATCTTTTTGGTGGAGTACCTAGCTGGACCAGAAAATGCTTGAAACACTGATGTAAACTATTAAATATAAGGCCTCTGAGAGCAAAGAAAAACGTCATGGAAAAGTCAATGCTAGTGCAGAAAGATTATAAATACTAGAGGAGAACTGCAACACCATCATCACCACCAAGTACCCACAAATTTAAGAGAAAATGCACTCTAGTTAAGTGTCCATAGAAGAATCTAATTTGTCAAAATATGCCAGTATCTACTCAGCTGGTTACAATGTGGTCCTTAGGAGGCTAAGAAATAGCCATTTTTGTGTATGGTTTTTAAAAACGGATATAATTTGCCTAGTCCTTCTCTATCTTATCGGCAATTGAAAAACTTGGCAATACAGAGAGATTAATAAAAAGACTTGCATGTATTTCTCACATTATATATATACAGTACTTGGAACAAGCAGCCATATTAAATTCATAGACTACTAGGGTGAATATACAGTACTACTTAAGGAGACAAAGAAAAATAAAATTCTGAAATACTCATTTAATTCCTCTGATATTCTTTCTTTCCTCATATATTTCATATAGGTATAGTTTATGGATGTCAACATATATTAACATTGTTGATATTTTCTTCTCACCCTCTGACAAACTCATCTTAAAAGGGTAGAAGGAGTGTCAATAACATATGGACCAGGGCTTCCCTGGTGGCACAGTGGTTAAGAATCCACCTGCCGGGCTTCCCTGGTGGCGCAGTGGTAGAGAGTCTGCCTGCCAATGAGGGGGGCGCAGGTTCGTGCCCCGGTCCGGGAGGATCCCACATGCCACAGAGTGGCTGGGCCCGTGAGCTGTGGCTGCTGGGCCTGTGCGTCCAGAGCCTGTGCTCCGCAATGGGAGAGACCGCAGCGGTGAGAGGCCCGCGTACTGCAAAAAAAAAAAAAAAAAAAAAAAAAAAATTCCACCTGCCAATGCAGGGGACACGGGTTCGAGCCCTGGTCCAGGAAGATCTCACATGCCACGGAGCAACTAAGCCCATGCACCACAACTACTGAGCCTGCGCTCTAGAGTCAGTGAGCCACAACTACTGAAGCCCGCGCACCACAACTATTGAAGCCCGCGTGCCTAGAGCCTGTGCTCCGCAACAAGAGAAGCCACCGCAATGAGAAGCCCACGCACCGCAACAAAGAGTAGCCTCCCCTCGCCGCAACTAGAGAAAGCCCGCACGCAGCAACAAAGACCCAATGCAGCCAAAAATAAATAAATTATTTTAAAAAAGAAAATTACTTATCATCCTTTATATTAAAAAACTATAGGGGAGTCAAAGAATTAACTGTTTAAGATAAGATAAAATTATAAAAGTACTAAAAGGAAACACAGAATTTTTTACCATGTAAACTGAAGAAGGAATTTCTAAGTACAACACAAAACCTAAAAACATAATAGAAAACACTGATAAATCTGACAACATAAAAGTTTTAAGTATCTGCATAGAAAAAATGATTTTTAATTAAGCAAAAAGATAAGTCACAAATCAGTAATAAAAAAAACTATTTGTAACACATGATAAAAAACTAATTTGCTTACTATATAAAAATCTCCTACAAATAAATCAGAAAAAAATTCTAGTGGAGGACTTCCGTGGTAGCACAGTGGTTAAGAATCCGCCTGCCAATGCACGGGACACTGGTTGGAGCCCTGATATGGGAAGATCCCACATGCCGCGGAGCAACTAAGCTCGTGCGCCACAACTACTGAGCCTGAGCTCTAGAGCCCGTGAGCCACAACTACTGAGCCTGCATGCCAAAACTACTGAAGCCCACATACCTAGAGCCTGTGCTCCACAAGAGAAGCCACCACAATGAGAAGCCCACGCATCATGACGAAAAGTAGCCCCCACTCACCACAACTAGAGAAACCCCGCACATAGCAGTGAAGACCCAACGCAGCCATAAATAAATAAATAAATAAATAAATAAATAAATAAAATTTTTTTAAATAAAATCTAGTGGAATAAATGAACAAAAAATATGCACAGACAGATCATGAGAAAGGAAATCTATATGGCTTTTAATCATATTTTTTAATGTGTGGTTTCTTTTATTTTAAAAGAAAATCAAACCTCAAAATATCATTTTTCACCTCTCATACTACTGGAAAAAAATTATCAGTACGCTTTAATAAGGGAACAAAGAAAAAGTTCCACCCATACATTGTTGGTGGAGGTGTAAGCTGATGTAATTATAGAACAATTTAGGAATATTTATAAAAATGTAAAAGATACATACCCTTGGAATTCTAGAAATATTTCCTACTTCTGGTAAATTCACCTTCAGATACATTAACCTATGTAAACAAAGTTACATAAACCAGGATATTCATAACAGCCTCATTTGTATTAGCATGAGGTTAGAAAAAACCACAATGTTGGACAACAGGAAAATAGATAAATTAGTTTTAATAGATCTATATAATTGATACTATAAAGCCAGCCAAAAGAATGAGGTAGATTTTATATACTGATATGTAAAGTTAGAAAAAATCAAGATGCAAAACAGAGAGGTGGGATATGTAATCTTCTATGAAATAAGTGGGAGGAATAATGTATATACATGTACATACACTTGCATACTTAAATATATTATAGATTAATTATGCCAGAAACAATATAAAAACCAGAAGAGTAACTGATTCAAAAGAGAGTTGTTTGAGGACTGGAAGGTAGAGGTTGTAGGGAGACCAACTTTTCAAATTTGTACTGTCTGATATTTTACTATATGCATATATTACCTACTTTTTTAAAACATGAAAAGAATCATTCTGAAAACAGAGCATAGCTTACTTTTATATATCAAGGTATCCATATATGGTTGCAAAATCTGTTCACTTTCTAAGGGTATCTGGCTAAGAAGATGAAAGGGAATTAAAAACCAGTCTTTGCACCCTGGCCCAGAGCTACATAAGCCTAGAATGGAGGTACCACTTTCTTACAAAGTCACTCTCTACTTACCAAGCTATTTTTATGGCTAGGGAGTAGGATCTTTCTTGAATTCACACAAAGGTCAAATATGGATAAGCTGCTATATATTAATTATGTATTTTTTAAAATAGATGATAAGACAAAATTCACTGGAGAATTGACCATATAATAAAAGAACTCAGTGTACATTCCAAAATATATGTAGAATATATAATATATATTACATGATATATATGTATTATATATAAAATATATAATACATGAAGTTAAGAACTTTGTGGATGGGTTCACAAGATTTGACCCACAAATGACAGAATAAACTGAAAGAAAAGTCCATAGAAAATACCCAAAATTAAATATACTCAAATAGAAAAAGGAAATGGGGAAAAATGACAGGTGCATAAGAGATAAGAGGAACATGCCAAAGAGGTCTAACACATATAATTGGGATCCCAGAAGGAAAGAAAAGGGATTAGATGCAATATTTGATTACCGCATGACCAAGAATTTTCTAAAACTGATGAAAGACATCAACTCAGAATACTGAACCCACTGAACTTCATCCAACCTCAAGCTATCACAAAGAAAACTAGACCAACACACATCACAGTCAAACCACTAAAAACCAAAAACAAAGAAAATGTTAAAGCAAACAAAGGAGAAAAAAAGACACATTACCTTCAAAGAGGCTACAAGCTGCAAACTCAACAGGAATGATGGAAGCTGAACTAGCAGCTAGCCTACAATTCTACACCCAGAGAAAATATTATTCAAAAATGAAGTGGAAATAGGATTGATCCTACATTACTGGTGGAATTTTAAATGGTTCAGCCACTGTGGAAAACAGTTGGCAGGTCTTCAAAAAGTTAAACATAGAGTTACCATATGACCCAGAAATTCCACTCCTGGGTATCTACCCAAACGAATTGAAAATGTATATCCCCACAACAACATGTACACAAATGTTCATAGCAGCATTATTCATAATGGCCAAAAAGTATAACAACACAAATATCCACCAAATGATGAGTATATAAACAAAATGTGGCATAGCCACACAATGGAACCAAAAAAAGGAACAAAACACTAATACACATGAGAATATGGATGAACCTTTAAAATGCTATGTTAAGTGAAAGAAGCCAGAAACAAATGGCCACATTTGTATGACTCCATTTATATTAAATGTCCATAGTAGGCAAATCCATAGAGGCAGAAAGCAAATTAGTGGTTGTCAAGGGCCAGAGATGGGGGAAATGGAACACCTAACAAGTACTGGAATTCTTTTTGGGGTGATGGAAATTCTTGGGATTAGACAGTGGTGAAGGTTGTGAATATACCAAAATCCACTAAATTGTATAATTTTAAATGGTGAATTTTATGGTGTGTTAATTTTTAAAATGTAAAATAAATACTTTTTCAAACAAGCAAACAGTGAGGGAATTCATCAACATCAGGCCCACACTAAAAGAAATACTAAAAGAAATACTGCAGGAAAACGATCTTAGACAGAAATATGGAAATGTAGAAAGGAAGGAATAATACTGGTAAAGGCAAATATATGAGTAAATATAAATGAACATCAGCTATACAAAACAGTAACTGTAATGTGAAGTTTAAGATATATATAAGACAGAACCTGAACCAAGATGGCGGAGTATGGGGAGGGTGGGAGGGAGGGAGATGCATGAGGGAAGGGATGTGGGAACAGATGTATATGTATGACTGATTCACTTTGTTATAAAGCAGAAACTAATTAAAAAAATGAATAAATAAACTTAAAAAAAAAAAAAAAAAAAGATGGCGGAGTAGAAGAACATGCTCTCACTCCCTCTTGTGAGAACACCAGAATCACAAGTAGCTGCTGGACAATCACCGACAGGAAGACACTGGAACTCACCAGAAAAGATACCCCACATCCAAAGACAAAGGAGAAGCCATAATGAGACGGCAGGAGGGGCGCAATCACAGCAAAATCTAATCCCATAACTGCTGGGTGGGTGACTCACAGACTGGAGAACACTTATACCACGGAAGTCCACCCACTGGAGTGAAGGTTCTGGGCCCCACGTCAGGCTTCCCAACCTGTAGGTCCAGCAAAGGGAGGAGGAATAACTAGAGAATCAGACTTTGAAGCCTAGTGGGATTTGATTGCAGGACTTCAACAGGACTGGGGGAAACAGAGACTCCACTCTTTGAGGGCACACACAAAGTACTGTGCACAGTGGGACCCAGGGAAAGGAGGAGTCACCCCACGGGAGACTGAACCAGACCTACCTGCTAGTGTTGGAGAGTCTCCTGCAGAGGCGGGGGGTGGCTGTGGCTCATCATGGGGACAAGGACACTGGCAGCAGAAGTTCTGGGAAGTACTCCTTGGCGTGAGCCCTCTCAGAGTCTGCCATTAGCCCCACCAAAGAGGCCAGGTAGGCTCCAGTGTTGGGTTGCCTCAGGCCAAACAACCAACACGGAGGGAACCCAGCCCCACACATCAGCAGTCAAGCAGATTACAGTTTTACTGAGCTCTGCCCACCAGAGCAACAGTCAGCTCTACCCACCACCAGTCCCTGCCATCAGGAAACCTGCACAAGTCTCTTAGACAGCTTCATCCACCAGAGGGCAGACAAAAGAAGCAAGAAGAATTACAATCCTGCAGCCTGTAGAACAAAAACCACATTCACAGAAAGACAGACAAGATGAAAAGGCAGAGGGCTATGTACCAGATGAGGGAACAAGATAAAACCCCAGAAAAACAACTAAATGAAGTGGAGATAGGCAACCTTCCAGAAAAAGAATTCAGAATAATGATAGTGAAGATGACCCAGGACCTTGGAAAAAGAATGGAGGCAAAGATCAAGAAGATGCAAGAAATGTTTAACAAAGACCTAGAATAATTAAAGAACAAACAAACAGAGATGAACAATACAATAAACTGAAATGAAAACTACACTAGAAAGAATCAATAGCAGAATAACTGAAGCAGAAGAATGGATAAGTGACCTGGAAGACAGAATGGTGGAATTCACTGCTGCAGAACAGAATAAAGAAAAAAGAATGAAAAGAAATGAAGACAGCCTAAGAGACCTCTGGGACAACATTAAACTCAACAGCATTTGCATTATAGGGGTCCCAGAAGAGGAAGAGAGAGAGAAAGGACCAGAGAAAATATCTCAAGAGATTATAGTCGAAAACTTCCCTAACATGGGAAAGGAAATAGCCCCCCAAGTCAAGGAAGCACAGTGGGTCCCATACAGAATAAACCCAAGGAGAAACACACCAAGACACATAGTAATCAAACTGGCAAAAATTAAAGACAAAGAAAAATTATTGAAAGCAGCAAGGTAAAAACAACAAATAACATACAAGGGAACTCCCATAAGGTTAACAGTTGATTTCTCAGCAGAAACTCTACAAGTCAGAAGGGAGTGGCATAATATATACTTAAAGTGATGAAAGGGAAGAACCTACAACCAAGATTACTCTACCCAGCAAGGATCTCATTCAGATTTGATGGAGAAATCAAAAGCTTTACAGATAAGCAAAAGCTAAGAGAATTCAGCACCACCAAACCAGCTCTATAACAAATGCTAAAGGAATTTTTCCAAGTGGGAAACACAAGAGAAGAAAAGGACCTACAAAAACAAACCCAAAACAATTAAGAAAATGGTCATAGGAACATACATATCGATAATTACCTTAAACGAGAATGGATTAAATGCTCCAACCAAAAGACACAGGCTTGCTGAATGGATACAAAAACAAGACCCATATATATGCTGTCTACAACAGACCCACTTCAGACCTAGGGACACATACAGACTGAAAGTAAGGGAATGGAAAAAGATATTCCATGCAAATGGAAATCAAAAGAAAGCTGGAGTAACGATACTCATATCAGACAAAATAGACTTTAAAATAAAGACTATTACAAGAGACAAAGAAGGACTCTACATAACGATCAAGGGATCGATCCAAGAAGAAAATATAACAATTGTAAATATTTATGCACCCAACATAGGAGCACCTCAATACATAAGGCAAATACTAACAGCCATAAAAGGAGAAATCAACAGTAACACATTCATAGTGGGGGACTTTAACACCCCACTTTCACCAACGGACAGATCATCCAAAATGAAAATAAATAAGGAAACACAAGCTTTAAATGATACATTAAACAAGATGGACTTAATTAATATTTATAGGACATTCCATCCAAAAACAACAGAATACACATTTTTCCCAAATGCTCATGGAACATTCTCCAGGAGAGATCATATCTTGGGTCACAAATCAAGCCTTGGTAAATTTAAGAAAATTGAAATTGCATCAAGTATCTTTTCCGACCACAATGCTATGAGACTAGATAACAATTACAGGAAAAGATCTGTAATAAAAACAAACACATGGAGGCTAAACAATACACTACTTAATAACGAAGTGATCACTGAAGAAATCAAAGAGGAAATCAAAAAAAGCCTAGAAACAAATGACAGTGGAGACACGACGACCCAAAACCTATGGGATGCAGCAAAAGCAGTTCTAAGAGGGAAGTTTATAGCAATACAATCCTACCTAAAGAAACAGGAAATATCTCAAATAAACCTAAACTTGCACCTAAAGCAATTCGAGAAAGAAGAACAAAAAAAACCCCAGGAGGAAAGAAATCATAAAGATCAGATCAGAAATAAATGAAAAAGAAATGAAGGAAACGATAGCAAAGATCAATAAAACTAAAAGCTGGTTCTTTGAGAAGATAAACAAAATTGATAAACCATTAGCCAGACTCATCAAGTAAAAAAGGGAGAAGACTCAAATCAATAGAATTAGAAATGAAAAAGGAGAAGTAACAACTGACACTGCAGAAATACAAAAGATCATGAGAGATTACTACAAGCAACTCTATGCCGATAAAATGGACAACCTGGAAGAAATGGACAAATTCTTAGAAATGCACAACCTGCCAAGACTGAATCAGGAAGAAATAGAACATATGAACAGACCAATCACAAGCACTGAAATTGAAACTGTGATAAAAAATCTTCCAACAAACAAAAGCCCAGGACCAGATGGCTTCACAGGCGAATTCTATCAAACATTTAGAGAAGAGCTAACACCTATCCTTCTCAGACTCTTCCAAAATATAGCAGAGGGAGGAACACTCCCAAACTCATTCTACGAGGCCACCATCACCTTGATACCAAAACCAGACAAGGATGTCACAAAGAAAGAAAACTACAGGCCAATATCACTGATGAACATAGGTGTAAAAATCCTCAACAAAATACTAGCAAACAGAATCCAACAGCACATTAAAAGGATCATACATCGGGCCTCCCTGGTGGCACAGTGGTTGAGAGTCCGCCTGCGGATGCAGGGGATACGGGTTCGTGCCCCGGTCTGGGAGGATCCCATATGCCGCGGAGCGGCTGGGCCCGTGAGCCATGGCCGCTGGGCCTGCGCGTCCGGAGCCTGTGCTCCGCAACGGGAGAGGCCACGACAGTGAGAGGCCCGCATACCGCAAAAAGAAAAAAAAAAAAAAAAAAAAAAAAAGGATCATACATCATGATCAAGTGGGGTTTATCCAGGAATGCAAGGATTCTTCAATATATGCAAATCAATCAATGTTATACACCATATTAACAAATTGAAGGAGAAAAACCATATGATCATCTCAATAGATGCAGAGAAAGCTTTCGACAAAATTCAACACCCATTTATGATAAAAACCCTCCAGAAAGTAGGCATAGAGGGAACTTTCCTCAACATAATAAAGGCCCTATATGACAAACCCACAGCCAACATCGTCCTCAATGGTGAAAAACTGAAACCATTTCCACTAAGATCAGGAACAAGACAAGGTTGCCCACTCTCATCACTCTTATTCAACATAGTTTTGGAAGTTTTAGCCACAGCAACCAGAGAAGAAAAGGAAATAAAAGGAATCCAAATTGGAAAAGAAGAAGTAAAGCTGTCACTGTTTGCAGGTGACATGATACTATACATAGAGAATCCTAAAGATGCTACCAGAAAACTACTAGAGCTAATCGATGAATTTGGTAAAGTAGCAGGATACAAATATAATGCACAGAAATCTCTGGCATTTCTATACACTAATGATGAAAAATCTGAAAGTGAAATCAAGAAAACACTCCCATTTACCATTGCAACAAAAAGAATAAAATATCTAGGAATAAACCTATCTAAGGAGACAAAAGACCTGTATGCAGAAAATTATAAGACACTGATGAAAGAAATCAAAGATGATACAAATAGATGGAGAGATATACCATGTTCTTGGATTGGAAGAATCAACATTGTGAAAATGACTCTACTACCCAAAGAAATCTACAGATTCAATGCAATCCCTTCAAACTACCACTGGCATTTTTCACAGAACTAGAACAAAAAATTTCACAATTTGTATGGAAACACAAAAGACCCCGAATAGCCAAAGCAATCTTGAGAACGAAAAACGGAGCTGGAGGAATCAGGCTCCCGGACTTCAGACTATACTACAAAGCTACAGTCATCAAGAGAGTATGGTACTGGCACAAAAACAGAAAGATAGATCAATGGAACAGGATAGAAAGCCCAGAGATAAACCCACGCACATATAGTCACCTTATCTTTGATAAAGGAGGCAGGAATGTACAGTGGAGAAAGGACAGTCTCTTCAATAAGTGGTGTTGGGAAAACTGGACAGGTACATGTAAAAGTATGAGTTTAGAACGCTCCCTAACACCATACACAAAAATAAGCTCAAAATGGATTAAAGACCTAAATGTAAGGCCAGAAACTATCAAAATCTTAGAGAAAAACATAGGCAGAACACTCTTCAACATAAATCACAGCAAGATCCTTTTTGATCCACCTCCTAGAGAAATGGAAATAAAAACAAAAATAAACAAATGGGACCTAATGAAACTTCAGAGCTTTTGCAGGGCAAAGGAAACTATAAACAAGACCAAAAGACAACCCTCAGAATGGGAGAAAATATTTGCAAATGAAGAAACTGACAAAGGATTAATCCCCCAAATTTACAAGCAACTCATGCAGCTCAATAACAAAAGAACAAACAACCCAATCCAAAAATGGGCAGAAGACCTAAACAGACATTTCTCCAAAGAAGATATACAGACTGCCAACAAACACATGAAAGAATGTTCAACATCATTAATCATTAGAGAAATGCAAATCAAAACTACAATGAGATATCATCTCACACCGGTCAGAATGGCCATGTTCAAAAAATCTAGAAACTTATAATAAATGCTGGAGAGGGTGTGGAGAAAATGGAACACTCTTGCACTGCTGGTGGGAATGTGAATTGGTACAGCCACTATGGAGAACAGTATAGAGGTTCCTTAAAAAACTACAAATAGGGCTTCCCTGGGGGCGCAGTGGTTAAGAATCCGCCTGCCAATGCAGGGAACACGGGTTCGAGCCCTGGTCCGGGAAGATGCCACATGCCGCAGAGCATGTGGCGTAAGCCCTTACGCCACAACTACTGAGCCTGCTCTCTGGAGACCGTGAGCCACAACTACTGAGCCCATGTGTCACAACTACTGAAGCCTGTGCGTCTAGAGCCTGTGCTCCGCAACAAGAGAAGCCACTGCAATGAGGAGCCCGCCACACCGCAAAGAAGAGTAGCCCCCAATTGCCACAACTAGAGAAAGCCCGCGCGCAGCAATGAAGACCTGATGCAGCAAAAAATTAAATAATTTTTTAAATTAAAAAGTTAAAAAAAACCAGTATCTATACATATTTGAAAAAAACAGAGGCATGTGTAAACAAGTTATTTTATTTACTCAGTCTACAGATGGTCTACATATGAATTGAACCATGACCTCCCTTAGAATCCACAAAACAGTAGGAAGCAGTGATCAAGGTTTCCTTGCTACAGAGAATAAAAGGTTATGCTGGTTAACCAATTCTGCTGTTATCAGAAATAACGTCTTGATAGCAACTACTCTATTGTTTTTGCCAGACATCTTTCAAAATGTGGTAGGCCTATACAAGCATACTTTGGTACCATTGCCGGTTCAGTTCCAGACCCCAGCAATAAATCAAATATCACAACAAAGCGAGTCACATGAATTTTCTGGTTTCCTAGTGCATTTAGTGCGTTTTTCATGAATTTTCTGGTTTCCTAGTGCATTTAGAAGTCATGTTTAGGGGACGGAAGGGGAGTGAACGGGAGGCGGAGCCGGGGGAGCTGCTCTCGTAGCTCCCCCTGGCCTTCGGCCCAGCTGCTCGAGGGGGAGGAGTTACCGCCGCTCTTCAGCAACAGAACTTACCATGATGGCTGTGACCTAAAATCCTCAGGAAGCCCTGGGGTCATGGCCCAGAAGCACCCCGGAGAAGGAGGGTTGTGTGGAGCCCACCACAGTGGTGGTGCCTCCCTCAGGACTTTAGGACCCTCTGTGGACCCTGAAATACTTTCATTCTCAGGACTCAGGGACTCAGCTGGGTCTGCTCCTAATGGTACCCGCTGCCTCACAGAGCACTCTAGTCCTAAGTACACACAGCCCCCAAATCCAGCCCACTGGTCAGATCCAAGCCATGGCCCTCCAAGGGGTCCAGGACCCCCTAGGGATGGAGAGGACCCTGATCAGAGTGAGGCATCTTCAGAAGAGTCAGGAGTGGACCAGGAACTCTCAAGAGAGAATGAGGCTGGGTACCAGGAGGATGGGAACCCTTCTTTTCTTTCCATTCCACCTGCTTGTAACTGCCAGGGAACCCCTGGAATCCCTGAAAGGCCTTACTCTGAGGGAGGAGATAGCTCTTCTAGCAACTTTTGCCACCATTGTACCTCTCCAGCTTTGGGGGAAGATGAAGAGTTGGAAGAGGAATATGATGAGGAGGAACCTCTTAAGTTTCCCAGTGATTTTTCACGTGTGCCCAGTGGAAAGAAACCTGCACCCCGGAGACAACGGCACCGCGTTCCAGCCAAGGAGGATACTCGGGAGGGTGGACGCAGAGATCCCAGGTCCCCTGGTCGACATCGGCTGGGTCGGAAACGGAGTCAGGCAGATAAGCGCAGAGGACTGGGATTGTTGGGGGCAGAGGAACTGTGTCAGCTTGGACAGGCAGGCTTCTGGTGGCTGATCGAACTGCTGGTGTTAGTGGGGGAGTACGTGGAAACTTGTGGCCATCTCATCTATGCATGCAGGCAGCTGAAAGGCAGTGATCTGGACCTTTTTTGGGTCTGGGTGGGAGTCTGGGCAGGGCGGCTGGGGGGCAGGGCCCAGGTGATGTTCCAGTTTCTGAGCCAAGGGTTTTGCTATGGCGCAGGGCTGTTCACCCATTTTCTTAGGCTACTGGGTGCTTTGCTGCTCCTGGCTCTGGCCCTTTTGTTGGGCTGTCTACAGTTGGGCTGGCGGTTTCTGGTAGGACTGAGTGACCGGTTAGGCTGGAGGGGTAAAGCCACCTGGCTCTTCTCTTGGCTAGCTTCTCCCACCTGGCAGCGGTGCCTGATTCTGCTGAGAGAGAGCAGGCCGTGGCAGCAGCTGGTAAGAATAGTTCAGTGGGGTTGGCTGGAGTTGCCCTGGGTTAAGCAGAGGACCAGTAGGCAGGGGAATGCACCTGTAGCTAGTGGTCGCTACTGCCAGCCTGAAGAGGAAGTGGCTCGACTGTTGACCATGGCTGGGGTTCCTGAGGATGAGCTAAACCCTTTTCATGTGTTGGGGGTTGAAGCCACAGCATCAGATGTTGAACTGAAGAAGGCCTATAGGCAGCTGGCAGTGATGGTTCATCCTGACAAAAATAATCATCCCCGGGCTGAGGAGGCCTTCAAGGTTTTGCGGGCAGCTTGGGACATTGTCAGCAACCCTGAAAGACGGAAGGAATATGAGATGAAGCAAATGGCAGAGAATGAGCTGAGCCGGTCAGTGAATGAGTTTCTGTCCAAGCTGCAGGACGATCTCAAAGAAGCAATGAATACTATGATGTGCAGCCGATGCCAGGGAAAGCATAGGAGGTTTGAAATGGATCGGGAACCTAAGAGTGCCAGATACTGTGCTGAGTGTAATAGGCTGCATCCTGCTGAGGAAGGAGACTTTTGGGCAGAGTCAAGCATGTTGGGCCTCAAGATCACCTACTTTGCGCTGATGGATGGAAAGGTGTATGACATCACAGAGTGGGCTGGATGCCAGCGTGTGGGAATCTCCCCAGATACCCACAGAGTCCCCTATCACATCTCATTTGGTTCACGGATGGCAGGCACCAGTGGGCGGCAGAGGGCTACCCCAGATGCCCCTCCTGCCGACCTTCAGGATTTCTTGAGCCGGATCTTTCAAGTACCCCCAGGCCAGATGTCCAACGGGAACTTCTTTGCAGCTCCTCAGCCGGGCCCTGGGGCCACTGCAGCCTCCAAGCCCAACAGCACAGTACCCAAGGGAGAAGCCAAACCGAAGCGGCGGAAGAAAGTGAGGAGGCCTTTCCAACGTTGACACCCCCTCTCTTTCCTCAAATCAATGTCAGGGAGTCAAAAGGGCTGTGTACAGCACAGGATGGAGTTTGATTTGTTTATTTTTAAATATTTAAAAAAGGGAAAATTTTAAGCTCAAATTGTTCACTCAGTACTTATAGGAAGCCCTGGAACCACTTTCCCTCCTCCACCAGCACCCAGGAACTGAATCTTGTCTTCTGACAATACCAAAGAAAAAGGGGGTGGCTAGAACAAAGAACCTAGGGCCTGGACCTGGGCTGGACAATATCTCCCATAGTAGTGTGGGAACTGGGTAATTCCCTGGGGTCTGTATGCCTTTGTGTTGTCTTTTGCTTCTACAGCAGATGACACTTTCCTCCCTCTTTTTAAACGTGTCTGTATTATTTCTTGACCCATTTCAGGACAGAGCCCCCTCCTTTGCCCCAGTATACTAGTAAAAAGAACGAGAAAGCAAAAATAAAAAAAAAAAGAAGTCATGTTTACACTAAACTGTAGTCTATAAAGTGTGTAATAGGATTATGTCCAAAAATATATCTATATATACCTTAATTTAAAAATACTTTATTGCTAAAAATGGTAACCATTGTCTGAGCCTTCAGTGAGTGGTAATCTTTTTGCTGGTGGAGGGTCTTGCCTCAGTGTTGACGGCTACTGACTGATCAGGGTGGTGGTTGCTGAAGGCTGGGGTGGCCATGACAGTTTCTGAAAATAAGACCACAGTGAAGTTTGCCTCGTCAATTGACTCTTCCTTTCATGAACCATTTCTCTGTAGCACACAGTGCTGTTTGATAGCGTTTTACCCACAGTAGAACTGTCAAAATTGGAGTCAATCCTCTCAAACCCTGCTGCTGCTCTATCAACTAAGTTCATGTAATATTCTAAATCCTTTGTCACTTTCAACAACCTTCACAGCTTCTTCACCAGGAGTGGATTCTCAAGAAACCACTTTCTTCACTTATTTATAAGAAACACTCCTCATCTGTTAAAGTTTCATCATGAGATTGCTACAATCCAGTCACACCTTCAGGGTCCACTTCTAATTCTAGTTCTCTTGCTGTTTCTACCACATCTGCAGTTACTTCCTCCACTATCTTGAACCCCTCAAAGTCATCCACGTGGGTTGGAAGCAACTTCTTCTAAACTTCTTTTAATGTTGATATTTTGACCTCTTCCCACGAATCATGAATGTTCTTAAATTTATTTATTTATTTATTTTTGGCTGTGTTGGGTCTTCGTTTCTGTGCGAGGGCTTTCTCTAGTTGTGGCAAGCGGGGGCCACTCTTCATCGCAGTGCGCGGGCCTCTCACTGTCATGGCCTCTCTTGTTGCGGAGCACAGGCTCCAGATGCGCAGGCTCAGTAGTTGTGGCTCACGGGCCCAGTTGCTCCGCGGCATGTGGGATCCCCCCAGACCAGGGCTTGAACCCGTGTCCCCTGCATTGGCAGGCAGACTCTCAACCACTGCGCCACCAGGGAAGCCCATGAATGTTCTTAATGGCATCCAGAATGGTGAATCCTTTCCAGAATGTTTTTCAATTTACTTTGCCCAGATCCATCATTAGAATCACCATCAATGGTGACTACAGCCTTAAGAAATGTATTTCTTAAATAATAAGACCTAAAAGTCGAAATTACTCCTTGATCCATGGGCTGCAAAATGATGTTTTGTTAGCAGGCATGAAAACAACACTAGTCTCCTTGTATATCTCCATCAGGGTGCTTGGGTGAACAAGTGCATTGTTAATGAGCAGTAATATGTTGAAAGGAATCTTTTTTTCTGAGCAGTAGGTCTCAACAGTGGGCTTAAAATATTCAGTAAACCGTGTTGTCAACAGATGTGCTATCATCCAGGCAGAGTAGATTTAGCATAATTCCTAAGGGCCCTAGGATTTCTTGAATAGTAAATAGCATTGGCTTCAACTTAAAGTCACTAGCTGCATTAGTCCCTAATAAGAGTCAGCCTGTCCTTTGAAGCTTTAAAGTCAGGCACTGACTTCTCTCTAGCTATGAAAGTCCTAGATGGCATCTTCTTCCAATAGAAGGCTGTTTCATCTACATTGAAAATCTACTGTTTAGTGTAGCCACATTCATTAATTATCTTAGCTAGATCTGGATAACTTGCTGAAGCTTCTACATCAGCACCTGCTGCTTCACCTTGCACTTTTATGTTATGGAGACAGCTTCTTTCCTTAAATCTCATGAGCCAACCTCTACTAGCTCAGACTTTTCTTCTGCAGCTTCCTCACCTCTCTCAGCCTTCACAGAAGCAAAGAGAGTTAGGGCCTTGCTCTCGATTAGGCTTTGGCTTAAGGGAATGCTGTGGCTAGCTTGATCTCCTATCCAGACCATTAAAACTTTCTTCATATCAGCAATAAGGCTGTTCTGCTTCCTTATCATTTGTGTATTCACTGGAGCAGCACTTTTAATTTCCTTCAAGAACTTTTCCTTTGCATTCACAACTTGGATAACTGGCACAAGAGGCCTAGTTTTTAGCCTATCTCAGCTTTTGCCATGCCTTCCTCACTAAGCTTAATCATTTCTAGCTTTCGATTTAAAGTGAAAGATTTGCAACTCTTCCTTTGATTGGACCACTTAGAGGCAACCAAAGGGTTTATTCATTGGCCTAATTTCAATACTATTGTGTCTCAGGAAATAGGGAGGCCCAAGGAGACAGAGATAGACAGGAGAACGGCCAGTGAGTGGAGCAAGTCAGGAAACACACAACATTTATCAATTAAGTTCTACATTTTATGTGGGCACAATTCGTGGTGCCCCAAAACAATCACAAGGGCTTCCCTGGTGGCGCAGTGGTTGAGAGTCCGCCTGCCGATGCAGGGGACACGGGTTCGTGCCCCGGTCCGGGAAGATCCCACATGCCGCGGAGCGGCTGGGCCCATGAGGCATGGCCGCTGAGCCTGCGCGTCCGGAGCCTGTGCTCCACAACAGGAGAGGCCACAACACTGAGAGGCCCGCGTACCGCACAAAAAAAAAAAAAAAAACAATCACAATACTAACATCAAAGATCACTGATCACAGATCACCATAACAAATATAAAATTAATGAAAATTTTTGAAATATTGTGAGAGTTACCAAAATGTGACACAGAGATACGAAGTGAGCAAATGCTGTTGGAAAAAAATGTCGCCAACAGACTTGCTCAATGCAGAATCGCCACAAACCTTCAATTTGTAAAATATGCAATATCTGCAAAGTGCAATAAAGTGAAGCACAGTAAAATGAGGTATGCCCATACTTTAGCCAATGACAAAACTGCCAATATTTATATTAAGAGTAGATGTGCTTAAATAACTCATGATTTTGAAATGTAGTGGAAGCAACATGGCTTTCTTACTTCCAGTGGAAATAAAATTTAAAATGGCCCCTATGTTCAGGAATTACTGGATGCAATACTTTTACCTACCACTTTAGCTATTATTAAGATTCCAGGGCATTCTAAACTTGACTCTCTGAAATTTAAGGGAAATCACCTTGCTGGTATTTCCGCAAGGAAAGCTGCCCTTAAAGGAACCAACAATAGCCAAACCTCTGTCATGGTCGAAAGGAATATTTCTCCAAATGATAACTTAGAAAAACTGGCTAGAGAAGCCCAACAATTGGCCTCAGAAAAAGAAAAACAAGATTGGAAACTCAACAACTGTTGACTTGATAAAAAGAGAAAGCTCTCGTTTGGACCAAATAACAACCAAGTCCTACCAGAAGCTCTAAAATTCCCAGTCCTCACCATTGTACACGCAATAAACCATTGGTCTACTGACAAAATGATAGCCTTCGTGAATCAATATTTGTAAGAAATCATTAATAAGGCCACCAAAAGTGCCTACCTCACTTGTCCCATTTATCTGAAGTACAACCCAGGGAAGCCTGTTCGTAATGCTCTCAGACATTTTAAACTGCCTAATGGACCATTTGAGGTCTGGCAAATGGATTTCATACAACTTCCTCTGTCTCATGGATATAAATATGTTTTAGTTATGGTCTGTATGTTATCACACTGGACTGAAGGCTTCCCTGGCAGACAGGCTACTGCCTCCTTTATGGCTAAAAAGTCCTTTTGGAAAAAATTATCCCTACCTAGGGAACGCCTCTCAAACTTCATAGTGATCCAGGAACCCATTTAATGGCCAGGTACTTCGACAAGTCTGTGCAGTTTGGCCAGTTTTATAATACTTTCACTGTGCTTACCACCCTCAATCCTCTGCTTTAGTCAAATGCACTAAGGGCTTTATTAAGACTCAACTGGAAAAATCTGTAGAGGCTCTCCAAATACCTTGGCCAGAAGCATTGCCATTGGTGCTCTTAAATCTTAGATCCACCCCTTTTGGAATTCATAAACTCTTACCCATTGAGATAGTCACAGGATGCCTAATGCACTTGGCTCCTGGTTCTTTTGATGCACAACTGATAAAAGGAGAGATACTCCAATATTGCAAAGGTGCAATTGCTTATATTAAAAATAACCATGCTGGGCTTCCCTGGTGGCGCAGTGGTTCAGAATCCACCTGCCAATGCAGGGGACATGGGTTTGATCCCTGGTCCAGGAAGATCCCACATGCCGTGGAGCAACTAACCCCGTGCGCCACAATTACTGAGCCTGCGCTCCAGAGCCCGTAGGCCACAGTTACTGAGCCTGCGTGCCACAACTACTGAAGCCCACGTGCCTAGAGCCCGTGCTCTGCACCAAGAGAAGCCACCACAATGGGAAGCCCACACACCACAACGAAGAGTAGCCCCCGCTCACAGCAACTATAGAAAGTCCATGTGCAGCAACGAAGATCCAATGCAGCCAAAAATAAATAAATAAATAATGAATAAATTTTTTTAAGTAGCATGTCATTAAATAAATAAGTAAATAAATAAATAAATAAAAATAAAAATAACCGTGCTTTGGTAGAGTAATCTTTTCATAGTGCACTCTCGGGAGACAAAATACTTAAGCATCACACCTTGAAACCTGAAGATTTCATCTACTGGAAAAGACACCTCCAGAAGAGCTCTCTTCAACCTCACTGCAGAGGCCCCTATCAGGTACTGCTAACCAACCCTTATACCACCAAACTTCAAGGAACAGACTCTTGGATTCATGTGACACACATAAAGAAAGCACCAAACCCTGACTGGACCTGCACCATCATCTGGTGATCTGAAAGTAAAGGTTTCCTGGAATTGAAGCAGATGACATCTGATGAGACAGCTTTCCCAAGATATCTGGACCAAGCCTGTTGGAAGCTTGCCACCAAACCTTTGATGATAACATAGAACTTCAGATGATCTCCAGTGTCTGTGATCTTGATAACATATGGATTTTAGATTAAAAGTACCTGAGAGTTTTCCCTCCTAGCCCTCCTTGTTACTCAAATACGACATCATTAACTTTCCAATCTGTGCACCTTCCCTCCAACATGAGATACTACACCCAGGAAAGGTCCTTCCTGGCATTGAGGGACAAAAAGCCACTGAAACTAGAAAACCTGACTCTTGATAAAAGATGCTTTCAGAGAAAGATCTTGATCAAAAGGGAGAAATGTTAAAAATTAATAAACAGGGGGCTTCCCTGGTGGCGCAGTGGTTGAGAGTCCGCCTGCCGATGCACGGGACACCGGTTCATGTCCCGGTCCGGGAAGATCCCACATGCCGCGGAGCAGCTGGGCCCGTGAGCCACGGCCGCTGAGCCTGCGCGTCCGGAGCCTGTGCTCCGCAACAGGAGAGGCCACAACAGTGAGAGGCCCGCGTACCGCAAAAAAAAGAAAAAAAAAATTAATAAACAGAAACCTCAGTTAAACAGAGTTGGGAGACCAGAAAAGGGAGCTCCCATACCCTGTAACGATAGCAGAGCCCAAAAGGAAGAGGAAAGGTTCCTCTTCTTTCCTGGCAAGGACACAACCACTGAAAAGCCATGGACTCCTTTACTACAGTCCTCCCAACTTCCTCTGTATAAAAGTGTTCTCCTTCCCTTGCCGTGCATGCTCACCATGGATGCCCACCCCAAACTGCAATTCTCTGCTGATCCCAAGTAAACCCGTCTTTGCTGGAGAAATATCTGGCAGTCTATTTGTTTTAGGTCAACAATAGTAATAACAACAACAAAACACACACACACATCTAGCATTTATTTAGCACTTACTATGTGCCTGGAAGTGTTTTAAATAATATATATGTATTAATTCATTTAATCCTGACAACAACCCTGTAAAATAAGCAACGGTAGCATTCTCACTTTATGGATAGGACAATAAGGTGCAGATCTCATGCTTTTGACACTACATATGCTACAATGCCATGACACACAACTCTCTAAATTTAAGGCAGCCTTTGAAATGCAACACTTAAGCACAACTTGCTTACATGCTTTTTAAAGTTCATATCTGGACTTGCAGCTATAAGGGAAATAATTTTCTCACATATGGAGTGATTTTTTAAGACTCTTGGTTGAGAACATCTGACCTGACAACACACACAGGACAAAATGGGTAAAAAATCAGGCAATGAAATCATCTTCCACCCTGCAAAATAAAACTACTACCTTCACTATTGTCCCATTCAGAAATCAAAAGTAAGGTAATTCATGGTAGGTATACACAATTTATTTTATAAATTATGGTTTCTATTTACTGAAGCTCAAAAATATCTTGGGCTGAGAATATAAAAGTTAAGAGTTCGTTATCCTTAATAGTAAATACATGTCTTACATACAAACTTTGTATAAGTGGAAATTTAATAAAAGTAACTTTTATTTTCTGCAGTATTGTTAAACATAATATGTGTTTTTAGTGTCATGATTTTTAAAGGCCAATGTTAAAATACTGCTGTATCTAAACTCACTATGAACAAAAAGTGATAAAACACACAAGAAACAAAACTTTTTTTAAATGTCTGAGCCAAATTGACACAAATTCACTTTCACAACTCCCTCTATAAAATCAATCAAAATGCTATGACAATGGTGGGAAACCAACCACATTTTGAAAAAAAATTAACTACCAAACACATCGACTAATTCTATCTCTTCCAACTTCAACTAGAAATAAATATGTACTCTAAAGTAGAAGAGTAATCGTATTTCTCAATATCTGCCAATTTGTTTACAACCCATCTCACAAAGGATAAAAATTTTAAATCCTTCTCTAAATAGCTTTGAGTTCACAAAGAGACATGACTTAAAACAAAGCAGTATAGGGAATTCCCTGGTGGTCCAGTGGTTAGGACGCAGCGCTTTCACTGCCGGGACCGGGGTTCAATCCCTGGGTGGGGAACTGAGATCCCACAAGCTGTGCAGTGCAACAAAAACAAGCAAACAAACAAAAAAGCAGTGTAAAACTGTCTAGACATTCAATTATTTCAACTTTTTCCTTCAAGAATAAGGAAAAGCTCAAAAATTGATATTTATTAAGCAAATACTTACATTTTACTCTCACAGGAAATTCAAATGAAGAATATATTTCTGGAATCCATTTTTTTTTAAACAATCAAAAACTTCTTTCAGGAAACTAAAATTATACGTTAATTTCACAAACCTGACCTTGGGCTAAAATTCTGAATCAATAAATGACTTATAGGGCTTCCCTGGTGGCGCAGTGGTTGAGAGTCCGCCTGCTGATGCAGGGGACACGCGTTCGTGCCCCGGTCCGGGAAGATCCCACATACTGCGGAGCGGCTAGGCCCATGAGCCATGGCCGCTGAGCCTGCGCGTCCGGAGCCCGTGCTCCGCAACGGGAGAGGCCACAACAGTGAGAGGCCCGCATACCGCAAAAAAATAAATGAATAAATAAAATAAAATAAATGACTTATAGTATTAATTTTGCTTTTTTTTTTTTTTTTTTTTTTTTTTTTTCTTTTTGCGGTATGCGGGCCTCTCACTGTCGCGCCCTCTCCCGTTGCGGAGCACAGGCTCCGGACGCGCAGGCCCAGCGGCCATGGCTCACGGGCCCAGCCGCTCCGCGGCATATGGGATCCTCCCAGACCGGGGCACGAACCCGTATCCCCTGCATCGGCAGGCGGACTCTCAACCACTGCGCCACCAGGGAGGCCCTTGCTTTGTTTTTAAGTTAACAACTTTTAATTTGTATTATAAAGACTGATTCCCTTCATCAATAAACAAGGAAGATACAAGCTATGATTTTATTTTATAATTCCTTTTATTTCAGAGATGCATATGGAATTAGAATCATTCCTTTACTATCTTAAAAACTATTATTTTTATATAGACTCATTTCGTTTAATACTTTTCTTCATTATCTGGTTTAATTCCCATTATTCATTCAAGAAACATTGATGTCAGGTACTTCATTAAGCATTAGTTTAATAAACAGCTTTTATAATTTTAAATACTTAAAAATAAACTGCTTACATTGTAGTTAATTTTATCTTTTGATTGATAAAATGAAAGAATAAACTTAGTTTCAAGTACTCATTCTTTGGCTCTATCATCATTATAGGGACTCAAATTCCAGAATACTGTGCCAACATAACCTTAAACCCCACAATGAAAACTAGATTTTAACAAAATATCCAGGGGAATTCCTATACTGCCGTTCTGCAACAAGTCTAACATTCAGTAGCAAAAGTTCTAATTGATGACTATATCCTTAATGATCATTCAAATCAAAGATAGTCTACGGCAATGGTTAAGAACGTAGACTCCAGAGCCAAACTACTAAATTAGAATCCAGGGCAACTCAGCTTCCTAACTGTTGAGCTTGAGTAAGTTACTACTTAGTAACCTTGCTGTATCTCAGTTTCCTCATGTGTAAAACAGTGATAACGATAGTAACTACCTCATAAGATAGTTGTGAGAATTAAATGAGTTAATTTATGTAAAGGACTTAGAAGAGTGCTTAACACATAGTAAGCATAACATGTTAGTGATAATAATCTGAAACCAACAAACCTTATACTTATGGAAGGAACACTGCCTACACACAGTACTCTATAATTTACATGGTTCTTCCAAATATACCTAACAAAAATTTTATTTTTTATGATATATATTTGGAATTTATGATCAATTTCCTGAACAATTTTTATAAATGGTTTTCATAAATCTTTGTGGAGATTAAGAAGCAATGAATTTGGGACCTCCCTGGTGGCACAGTGGTTAAGAATCCACCTGCCAATGTAGGCGACACGGGTTCAAGCCCTGGTCTGGGAAGATCCCACAGCCGGCAGAGCAGCTAAGCCCATGCAACACAACTACTGAGCCTGCGTGCTGCAACTACAGAGGCCCGCACACCTGGAGCCCGTGCTCTGCAACAAGAGAAGCCACCACAATGAGAGGCCCACACACCGCAACAGAGTGGCCCCCGCTCTCTGCAACTAGAGACAGCCCGCGCGCAGCAACAAAGACACAACACAGCCAAAAATAAACTAAAGAAAGAAGCAATGAATTTAAGAAGAGCATTATTTGACAGTGGAGCAACTTTCAAAAATCCTGTTTCTACGTAAGCTAAAACCATAAGGATCCAAGACAGCACTCTACACAAAAACATTACATACAGAACAAAAGCATTTGTGGCAGTGTTTTTGGTACTTTTTTAGTACCCTCAGGAAATTGTGCAATCCCCTGTCAGATACTTTTCCCAAGGACAAGAAACTACACACAGAACCAAATGTCCAATAAAGGTGCCTGAATTCCAAAATTATATTAGTAGCATGCAAATTCCTGAGAGGGAAATGGGAATGACCAATTAACTCCAAAATAAAAGGTACTGTTTCAACCTAAGTGTTTGCCCTTATTAAATATGTACTCTTCAGTATCAAACTGCACTAACAAAATTTCAGGAAACTAAGCTCTTAGTAAAAGATGGTCACAGGGTTAAGTCTTATGGAGTTGATGGCTTCCTCTGCTCTACAACTTGGCATAATATCTCATAAGCACATGGAGGTTAACATGCTTGCATTAAAAATGTTGTCATGGGCTTCGCTGGTGGTGCAGTGGTTGAGAATCCACCTGCCAATGCAGGGGACACAGGTTCAGGCCCTGGTCCGGAAGGATGCCACATGCCGCGGAGCAGCTGGGCCCGTGCACCACAACTACTGAGCCTGCACTCTGGAACCCACGAGCCACAACTGCTGAGCCCACATACCACAACTGCTGGAGCCCACATGCCTGGAGCCCGTGCTCCACAATGGGAGAGGCCACTGTAATGAGAGGCCCACGCACCACAGGGAACAGTGGCCCCCGCTCACCGCAACTAGAGAAAGCCGCACACAGCAATGAAGAACCAACACAGCCAAAAATAAATAAATAAATTTATAAAAATGTTGTCACATAGACCTGTGTTTTCTGATAAGATTTTCATTGTTTTTGCTCTTACATTTAGGTCTTCGATTTATTTTGAGTTAATTTTTGTGTATGGTGTGAGGTAGGGGTCCAAATTCATCATTTTGCACGTGGATATCCAGTTGTCTGTTGTCCAGCAACATTCACTGAAAAGACCATTCTTTCCCCCATTTAATGGTCTTCACACCATTGTTGAGAATCAGTTGGCCATAAATGTGAGGATTTATTTCTGGACTCTCAATTCCATTGACCTGTGTTATTCTTAAGCTAGTACCACACTGTGATTACTGTTGCTTTATAGTAGATTTTGCTTTTTTTTTTTTTTTTTGCAGTATGCGGGCCTCTCACTGTTGTGGCCTCTCCCGTTGCAGAGCACAGGCTCTGGACGCGCAGGCTCAGTGGCCATGGCTCACGGGCCCAGCCGCTCCTCGGCATGCGGGATCCTCCCAGACCGGGGCACGAACCTGTATCCCCTGCATCGGCAGGCGGACTCTCAACCACTGCACCACCATGGAAGCCCTATAGTAGATTTTGAAATTGGGAAGTGTGAGACCTCTAAGTTTGTTCTTTTTCAAGATTGTCTTGGCTATTCTGGGTACCCTGCATTTCCATATGGATTTTAGGATCAGCTTGTCAATCTCTGCAAAAAAGGCAGATGGGATTTTGATAGGAATTGCACTTAACCTGTACATCATTTGGGGGAGTCCTGCGATATTAACACTGTTAAGTCTTCTAGTCCATGAACTTAGGATGTCAAGATTAGACTTATTATTTTAAAACCACATTCCTTAAACTGCCCAGTCCAACTGCTAAAATAAAACAACCAAGAAAAATACCTTCAGCCCCAAAGAACTGAATCCATTCCAGCTTTACTTGATGCTGCAGAGTTCAATCACAAAAGAAAGAAAGGTCACACAAGAGATCCCAATAATAATTTTTAGAATGTTTGTCCTTTAAACCTAATAATTACCCTCTTCTCTCATCTCCACTTGCTCCTACTTTCTATTTATTTGGATGATTCTTTTCCAATATGTCTTTTCTTTTAACCTATTCTTACTTTCCCCTCTTCATCTTCAAAAATCATTTTTTCTTACATCTATAATCTAAAAATGGGCACCAATGGCTTTCTATATGCATGATTTGGCAAAATATAAGTATCAAGGTTTCTGACTTTCCTTTTATGATGACTGACAGAGGGAAATAATAATCATAGTAAGTTTCATCTTCATCAAAGTGATGTTCTTTATGCGATTCTGGAAGTGCTGAGAATACTGATAAGAAAATTTTCCTACCATTTTCTGAACTAAGTCCACAGTAAGTTGAAACACTAGTATGGCAATTTTTGAACTTCTACTATGGCAAACTTAGCCAGTGACAGCATGGCAATGCCAGATATATAATCATGAAAAGGAAAACCATATACAATAAGATGCCTTCCATATTTAACAGTCACAGCTAAACTTTCTTTTCACTCTTGCAAAGCTACAACAGAGTCAGGTTTGCTGTTTTACTTAGACCACCTGTTATTTCTTAGCAATCCGTTCTTTATCCACAACATAGTACCACATCCTCATTACAAACAGTTATTTGTCAGCTAGAATCTCAACAACTCACATTTCAGATTACTGCAATTTAACCTTACACTATTAATTACTAAATAATGCATGTTCTCCAGACTGAAATTTCCTGTCCTAGAGGTAATATAGCCATGAGAGAAAAAGGGGGTTTTTGGTAGTGGTCACAGTAAGGGCAGTTGGAGCCATACTATGACACCTGCTTCCCCTCTTTTACTGTTCTACTCTCTAGTTACTGTTACTGCTTGTTCAATCTCCCAATACTACTTTTGACCTCTAGTAAAAGGGACTAGTCTCTGATCACTAGTTAAAGAATAGAAGGATATTATAACTGCTTTCTGTTTCTCAACAGCAAGAAAATATTAATGATAAAACAAGCCTTATATCGCAACATTAAGTAGACATTACCAGTGGTATAATCTAGCTAAAATATTTAACTTGGATCCATCAAGTCTTTTAGTTTACAGGAAAAGAAACAAGATAAATGGCACCACATGGAAGCTACCAGACAAATCCAGAAGTTAACTGCAGGACAACTGGTTTGGTCTCCCCAGTGACTCAGAGTCATGAAAAAAGGGACCATGCTACATTAAAAGAAACTTAAGTGACATTAATTAAGGCATGATCCTGGATTAGATACTGATTTTGACATAACAGCTTCAAAGAACATTCTTAGATAGGCAAAAAAAAATTTATTTATTTATTTATTTATTTTTTTTTTTTTTTTTTTTTTGGCTGTGTTGGGTATTCATTGCTGAGTGCGGGTTTTCTTTAGTTGCGTTGAACCAGGGCTACTATTCATTGCGGTGCACGGGCTCATTGTGGTGGCTCCTCTTGTTGTGGAGCACAGGCTCTAGAGCACAGGTTCAGTAGTCGTGGCGCATGGGTTTAGTTGCTCTGCGGCATGTGGGATCTTCTTGGACCAGGGCTCGAAGCCGTGTCCCCTACACTGGCAGGCGGATTCTTAAGCACTGCACCACCAGGGAAGCCCCATAGGCAAAATTTTTAATATTGTCTGAGAATTTATTAAGAGGAAAATTTACTTAAATGGAAAGTTGGTGGGGAGGGGGGTCACTGCCTGAAAAAAAAGGTTTCAAAACAGTATCTAGGGCTTCCCTGGTGGCGCAGTGGTTGAGAGTCCGCCTGCCGATGCTTGGGACACGGGTTTGTGCCCCGGTCCGGGAAGATCCCACATGCCGCGGATCAGCTGGGCCCGTGAGCCATGGCCGCTGAGCCTGCGCGTCCGGAGCCTGTGCTCCGCAACGGGAGAAGCCACAACAGTGAGAGGCCAGTGTACCGCAAAAAAAAAAAAAAAAAAGTACCTATATAATGTTCACCATACAATCCAGCAATCCCACTCCTAAATATTTACAATATATATGTATATATATGTGTGTGTGTGTCTGTCTGTATGTCTTATGAAACACACAAAGACTTGTACGTGAATGTTCATAGTAGCTCTATTCACAATCACTAAAAACCAGAAAAAAACCCAAATGTTCATCGACTAGCAACTGGATAGCAAATTGCAGGACACGTACATTGGAGCAGTACTCAGTAATAAAAAGGAAAGGTCTTCTACAACTTTTACTGACTGTGATGGTGATTATACAACTATACATATTTGTCAGAACTCATACAACTATACACTTAAAGTTGATAAATTTTATTTTTTATAAATTATACTTAAATAAAGATGATTTTAAATATAATTAGAAGTAAAGACATTTTGTGCAGTCTTATTTTAGCTAAAATACCTATATACATTTGTCAGTATGTGTGCAAATATTGTTATATAGAAAGATGTACAGAAAAAGTTCCAGAAAGTTATGTATTAAGGTATTAATAGTAGTAATCACTGTATTAATAATTTTACGGGAGGGGGGTATTTTTGCTTGTCTTATGTTTTCTAATTTTATACCATGCACACATGCAGTTTTTGTAATAATAAAAGGCTGTGTGTGTGGTTTTTTTTTAATACAGACACTTTGATTTAAAATTTTCTTGGGCTTCCCTGGTGGCGCAGTGGTTGAGAGTCCGCCTGTCAATGCAGGAGACACGGGTTCATGCCCCAGTCCAGAAAGATCCCACATGCCGCGGAGCGGCAAGGCCCATGAGCCGTGGCCGCTGAGCCTGCACATCCGGAGCCTGTGCTCCGCAACAGGAGAGGTCTCAAGAGTGAGAGACCGACCTCCCGCAAAAAAAATAAAAAATTTAAAAAAATAAAATGAAATGAAATAAAATAAAGTAAAATAAAATTTTCTTATAGGGACTTCCCTGGTGGCACAACGGTTAAGAATCCGCCTGCCAATGCAGGGGACACAGGTTCGAGCCCTGGTCCGGGAAGATCCCACACGTCTCGGAGCAACTAAGTCCATGTGCCACCACTACTGAGCCTGCGCTCTAGAGCCCACAAGCCACACCTACTGAGCCCGCGTGCCACACTACTGAAGCCCACTCAACTAGAGCTCATATCCGCAACGAGAAGCCACCACAATGAGAAGCCACCACAATGAGAAGCCCGTGCTCCGCAACGAGAAGCCCGCACACCACAACGAAGAGTAGCCCCCCACACACTACAACTAGAGAGAAAGCCTGTGCGCAGCAATGAAGACCCAACACAGCCATAAATAAATAAATAAATTTTAAAATAAATAAATAAATAAATTTTTCTTATAGAAATGTCTGTGAGATCAATCTGTGGATCTGTGGGTTATAAATTTAATTATAATTGTGATTCTGAAGGTAAGTTTATATTGTTTAAATAATATTTACAGCATAAGCAATTATTTTCTTTGGTTCATAGTGAATACACATTCAATGAACATGATATGTTACAAGCATCATATCTGCATTATATTGTTGTCTCTGGTTTCCTCCTGCACAAAATAGCAATCTACTCCAGCTACTGAAGAAGCACCAAAATAAAAATAATACTATTAAATTTCAATTCAAACATCAGGCTTTGTCTCTAAGAGTTTTTTAAAAACAGCAATCATTTTATGGCTGAGTAATATTCCATTGTATATATGTGCCACATCTTCTTTATCCATTCATCTGTCAATGGACACTTAGGTTGCTTCCATGTCCTGGCTATTGTAAATAGTACTGCAGTGAAGGTGGATAGACCTAGAGTCTGTCATACAGAGTGAAGTAAGTCAGAAAGGGAAAAACAAATACCATATGCTAACACATATATATATGGAATCTTAAAAAAAAAAATGGTTCTGACGAACCTAGGGGCAGGACAGGAATAAAAACGCAGACGTAGAGAATGGACTTGAGGACACAGTGAGGGGGAAGGGTAAGCTGGGATGAAGTGAGAGAGTAACAGTGATATACATACACTACCAAATGTAAAATAGATAGCTAGTGGGAAGCAGCTGCATCACACAGGGAGATCAGCTCAGTGTTGTGTGACCACCTAGAGGGGTGGGATAGAGAGGGTGGGAGGGAGATGCAAGAGGGAGGGGATATGGGGATATATGTATACATATAGCTGATTCACTTTGTTATACAGCAGAAACTAACACAACATTGTAAAGCAATTAGACTCCAATAAAGATGTTAAAAAAATAGCAATCATTCAAAAGAAGCAAGAATTGTAATCAACAAACTTAATGAAAAAATACTGCTTCTGCTTTTAGTAAAAATAAGTAGTAAAAGAACAGGACATTAATAAGAACTATGGGGTAAGAGTAAACAGCTTTCAGTTATACTTTTATTATTTTTAATAATACATACAAATACGTTGTCAAATATCGTATAGAGCAGCCTAGATTTAGCAGTCTTTTACAATACAACTGTGTGGTGTGAAAGACTCTTTCACTGTTCCTCAAACACTCACAGGGATTTCTGGGGTCACAGAAAAGTGACGGGGACAGGAAGAGGTTTGAGGTTTGAGGTTTTTGTTTTGTGGGGGGAGGGTTTGGTGTTTGTTTGTTTGTTTTGGTCTGAGTTTTAGGTTTGTTTATTTTGGGGGGGAGGGATTTTTTTTTGTTGTTGTTGTTTTTGGTTTGGCAGTTTTGTTTGCTTTGGGGCTTGCTTTTAAATAGAGTTAATTAGCAAAAGAAGATAAACAACAAAGTACCAAATCCCTACCACACGCAAGGCATTGTTCTAAATATCTACCTACATTCTCTTTTACTTAACAATTCTTTGAGATGGATATTACTGTCCCATTATACATATGAGAACACTGGATATATAACACTTAAGATTTGTCAAAAACTCAACTAGTAAGTAGCAGAGCCAAAACTTAGAGATATGAACCTGGATTTGCATCCATACTTGAGCTTTCAAAGACCATTCTTCCTCACTATTTTCGAGGAAAGATCTGAAACAGAAAATTGGAACAGACTACCACTAAATGATGAAGCTAAAAGATATATCCAAAACTCAACTGTATTTTTTCTATACACTAGCATGAGCTAGTGATGAACAGTGATGTGAAATGAAATGTTAAAAACAGTACCATGTACAACAGCATCTAATAGAATAAAATAAATACTTAGATAAATTTTTGGAAGAAATGTAAGACTTGGGCCTGAAAACTATAAAACATCATTGAAAGGACAGATTAAACACAATCTCTATAAAAATCCCAGCTACTCTTGGGCAGAAATTGATATGCTGATCCTAAAATCCATATGTAAGGGACCCAGAAAAGTCAAAACAGTCTTGAAAAATAACCAAGTTATAGAACTTACACTTAATTTCAAAACCTATTACAAAGCTACTGTAACCAAATAGTGTTGTACTGGCATAAGGATAGGCAATAGAATAAGATTGAGAATCCAGAAAAAAACCTAACACATATTCAGCTAAGGGTGCAAACACCACCCAATGGGATAAGAACAGTCTTTTCAATATATAGTGCTGGGACAACTGGATCACAATATGCAAAAGAATGAATTTGTACCACTGCCTTACACCATATGCAAAAATTAACTCAAAATGGATTGACGACCTAAATATAAGAACTAAAAACATAAAATTCTTAGAAGAAAGCATAGGGGTAAACCTTCATGACCTTGAATTTGGCAAGGGATTCTTAGATATGACACCAAAAGCATGAGCAACAAAAGAACTTCATCAAAATTAAAATGTTTTTTGCAACAAAGGACACTGTCAAAAAAGTTAAAACACAACCTACAGAATGGGAGAAAACATTTGCAAATCATATATCTAATTTAGTATCCAAAATATTTTTTAAACTCCTACAATTCAATAATAAAAAGACAAATAACCCAATTAAAAATTGGACCCCCCCCCAAAATGGACAAAGGATTTGAACAGAAATTTCTCCAAAGATATACAAATGGCCAATAAGCACACACACAAAAATATGCCCAACATCATTAGTCATCAAGGAAATGCAAATCAAAATTGCAATAAGATACCATTTAACACTTACTAGGATGGCTAAGTTAAAAAGACAAACCATGGGACTTCCCTGGTGGCGCAGTGGTTAAGAATCTGCCTGCCAATGCAGGGGACATGGCTTCGATCCCTAGTCCGGGAAGATCCCACATGCCGCGGAGCAACTAAGCCTGTGAGCCACAAATACTGAGCCCGGGTGCCACAACTACTGAAGCCCACACGCCTAGAGCCGGTGCTCCACAACAAGAGAAGACACTGCAATGAGAAGCCTGCACACCACAACGAAGAGTAGCCTCCGCTCGCCACAACTAGAGAAAGCCAGTGGGCAACAATGAAGACCCAACACAGCCAAAAATAAATAAAATTTAAAAAAAAAAAAAGACAAACCAATAACAAGTACTGGCAAGACTGTAAAACTCTCATACACTGCTGGTGGGAATGCAAAATGATGCAATGACTTAGGAAACAGTTTTTCAACTCTTCAAAAGGTTAAAATAGAGTTACCATATAACCCAGCAACTGGGATATGCCCAAGAGAAATGAAAACATATGTCCACACTAAAGCTTGTACACAAATGTTCATAGCAGCATCATTCATTATAACCAAAAAGGGGGGGGGGAACCTATGTCTATCAATGCATGAAAAGATACAATGTGGTATATCTGTTCAATTAAGTATTATTCAGCTATAAATAAATGATACAGGTACAACATGGCTAAACCTCAAAAACACTGATAAGTGAAAGAAGCCAGTCACAAAAAGACCACATATTGTAAGATTAATTATATCTCAACAAAGCTGGGGTTTTTTAAGACACTTTAAAAAAAAAAAGTCATGGGGATGCACAGCATGGTGACTATAGAACTATAACACTGTATTGTATATTTGATTGTTGCTAAAAGAGTAGATCTTAAAAGCTCTCATCACAAGAAAAAAATCTGTAACTATGTATGGTAATGGATGTTAACTAGACTTACTGTAATGATCACTTTGTAATATACATAAATATCAAATCATTATGTTGTACACCTGAAACTAATGTTACATGTCAATTATATTGATATCCCAATTAAAATAAGGAATTTTTAAAAAGACATGTGCATGAACTACAAAAACGAAACGCTGAGAGAAAAAAAGCACCTAATTTTCAATTTTTCTTCTTCATGCATATTCCTAAAATTTTGTCTTCGTATACATTCATATTTTGTCCATGAACAACTACTGAAATTAAATCAAGTACTGAAATTCAAAAAACATGAAAAAAACAGCTCCTGAAATATCAAATAACTTTCAAACAATTCTACTTCAGCATTGACTCTGAACTAAATATAAATCTCAATTTCAAAATACCACATAAAAATTACAAATACTCAGAGGTTTAAGCAAATTGCCAGCTTTTCTGAATAAACAGTAATTCAGATTTGCTTTGATGAAAATGTAAATATTTACCTGCCTGAAAAGAACAAAATCCTATAAGCCTAGTGTTCCCAAATGATGAAAAGAAAGAAAAATGCAATTTTTTAATTCAGAATTTAGTTTCAGAATTAATTTTAACCTAGCTAGGATTATACATAGTTGATGGTTTATACTAAGCAAAGTATACCCTGCTTTTGCCTAAAATATACTGAAAACAAGGCATTTATAAACAGTTACAAAAGTTAAGTTGGGACTGAGAAAAATCACATCATACAGTAAATGTGACAGAGATAATAACTTCAAAAAGCTCCTGAAAATACAAGAACTCCTATTTTGGAAACTCCCTAAGTCATTTAGTCTTTCTACAAATATTTACTGACCATCTACCATGTGCTAAGCACTGCGCCTGATACCAGGATGCCATGGTGAGCAATGAACAGATCAGGTCCCTGCTCGCAGGAAGCTTACACTAAAACAGTGCTTGTCAAATGTGCCTGATATAATCACTCAAGAGCTTGTTAAAAATTCAAAATCTGCTCCTCTTCTTTGGAGAGTCTGAGTCCGTGGGCCTGGGGTGAGTTATGACGCCTGTATATTTATCAAGCGCTCCAGATTATTCCTATGCCCTGGCTGTTTAGGGAGCCCGATGCTCGGCGGCATCCCATCCCATCCAGCCGGAGCCACACCTCCGAAGTCCATTTCACTCAACTTCCTTCACCCTGACCGATAAATACCCCAAACACACCACCACGCTGAGATGGATGTAAAGCGTTCCAAAATCACTCTGTGCTGAGACACCGACAGACTTGCTTCCTTCCGGGAACGGACAGCTCACTGCCTTAGATTCCACCTGGGGCTGTCTGCACCTGAGCCTCCCGGGGCTGCGCCGACACCTGTCTCCTAGCGGCTGCGGTCTACCTCTCCCGTGGGCCCGAGTCACGGGCAGCCACCGCCCAGTGGGGACGGAGGCAAGGGATTGGCACCGCGCGCATTAGGCGCCGACTGTATACGCCCCCCCGTGCGCGCACACACACTCCCGCGGAAACTGAGGTGGGCAGGCAACAGACCGGGTCCCGCTGCCGAGCGGCGCGAGGCAGGGCTCGAACCCGGACGACAGGGCGGGTTCCGCCTCGCGGGCGCTCGTCAGCCGCCGAGGCCCGGCCCGGCTCGCACCGACGGAGTTTCACAAAGAAAGTCTCCCGGCCCGCGCCCCTCACGCACTCACCGGAGGCGGCGCCGGCGGTGACTCAGGCTCCCGCCGCCTACGACTCCGTGCCGGGGTCGACCCCGGGGTGAGCTCGAGCGCCGGCGGCGGCGACTGCTCCATCTCCGCGGGGCCCGGGCCGCGTCCGCCTCGAGCTAACGGTCCCGCCAGCTAGGCGCGCGCGCCGGCCCCGCGCGCCATGTTCCCGCCGTGCCGCGCGCCGCCGCGGCGACCCCCACACACCCCCACACACCCAACACCGCGCACGCGCGCATCGCCGCGCCCGCTCCCCGCGCGCCTCCGCTAGTCCCCCCGACCGCGCAAGCGCGCACTCGCCGCGCCCCCTCCCCGCGCGCCCCGCCTCGCGCCCTCTGGAGCCGGCCGCTGTTCCCAGCGTTGCGCCCACCCCCTCTGCGCCGTCCTGCCGGGCCAGAGAGCTCGCCGTTCTGGGCTGGGCGCCGCCGCCTGCCGCACTGCGGACGACGCCGGACCAGACCCCTCGGCACTGCCCTTTTTGCTTCACCTACTTGGGCTTGAGGAGATGGTCCAAGCCAAGAGGGAATTATCCCAAGAAGTCCCGGGGGAAGACGCCGCTAAGGTGATGAGAGCCCCATCGCGAAGGTGTGTGAGCACGTGCGCCAGCCTAAGTAGCACAGTTGATGTCCATGTCCCTGGAAAGCCGGACTCAATGGAGAATCCGAGTTCGAGTCCCGCATCTCCACTCACCTTTGCCTGATTAAGGTCAGGTCTCCAGGAGCCTGTTTCTCCTTAATCGGGAACGTCCAGCAAGTTAGGAGGACTTGAAATAATCCAGATAAAATGTCAACACCGCACCTAGTGCTCACCAAATGGTAATCCGGTGACAAGACCTCTTAAGTAATTTTGTTTTATGGTAACCAAGGGGCCTTGAAAAAGGACATTTCGGTTCAAGTCTTGCCTCCGGTTCTTGCAAACTGGGAAACCTTGAACAGGTCGCTTGACAGACCCAGAGAGCCTTGATCTCTAAATCTGCAAAGGGAGGAGCGGCAGTAATACTTCACGGGGTTGAGGTGAGCTTTCCGATGAGGCACACACCTCTCTGAGCACAATGCCTGGCACACACCAAGCTATCCAAGCTTCAGTGGTATAATTCCAGCCCTATCTTCCAAGACTCCTAAAGTTTAGTGAAGGGGGCTCTGCTCCCAAACCCTGTGGTATAATTAGCTGGGAGGGGGCTCGCTCAACCTTGGGGCTGGAGGGACTTAGTTCCCACATCTTCACTTTCCATTCTCTGCCCCAAACCTCTCTGGAAACCCTAAAGTTGGCACAAAAACAACAGCAGAGAATGTTTTCACTTGTAAAAAGAAAAGAAGAGTGCCTGAGGGTCTCCTGGAGTTTTAAGTGGTTGAATTTATTGGTCTGGCCTTTTCCAGACACAAGTAACCAAAAATTTTTAAAACAAAATTTTTTTTAATTTAAAAAACTCAACCTGGAGTAAAACAATTAAGGGAATAATTGAAAAGTCCTGGGTGGTACCTCACTTAAGGCATAGCTGGATCCAGGTGCTCAAACGATAACCTCAGTGTTTCTACAATCTCTCAGCTCTGCTTCCCTCTGTGATGACTTCATTCTCATGCAGTTCTCTCCACATAGTGTCCTGGGCAGCTCCTAACTCACACCTACCATGGTAGGGTGAAAAATGGCTTCCAAAGATGTTCTCATCCCAAGTCCCCAGAATTTATGAATATGTAACTTTACATATTCAAAGCAGGAGCTGTTTCCCAGTAGTTCCAGTTCCAGCCAGAGTCTTGGGTTTTCTTTCACTGGACCCATTTGGGTCATGTGACCTGCCTGAGCCAATCACAGCAAGATTGGCCAGATCTGACTATATGGAGCCCCTCTAGGAAGGGGGTGGGGTCAACCCTGCCAGAAGGACCTGGGGTTGCGGCAAGTGGGAGGAGGGATTCCCCTACCCCAGAAAAAATAGGGTTGCAATTACCATAAGAGGCATCAGGTTCAGGACAGACACAAAGTACAGCTGTCTACTGCACCATCATCAAGGCACCGGAGGTCCACCACCAAGCAACATGCCTGTTCTTCAAAAGGGACTGGCAGTTACTTCAGTCACTGGGTGGTACCCCTCCACCTCTGCTCCCACCACCCACCCCAGACCTGGCATTTCCCAAATCTGTTTTGTCAAAGGAATCTCAGTTATCCACCCATCTTGTGTGAACCCAAAAGAGGTAAACAGGTGATGTTACTTCCTTGCTCAAGAACTTTCTATGGCTCCCTCTGGCTATGTATGTGACCCTCCCACCTTTAATGATAGAAGCCAACGCTGACAGATGCCCTACCAGGCACTTTAAATGAAACCTCCACCACTGAATCCTCAGAAATGCTGTATTAAGATGGTACTCTTGGGGCTTCCCTGGTGGCGCAGTGGTTGAGAGTCCGCCTGCCGATGCAGGGGACACGAGTTCGTGCCCTGGTCCAGGAAGATCCCACATGCCGTGGAGCGGCTGGGCCCGTGAGCCATGGCCGCTGAGCCTGCACGTCCGCAACGGGAGAGGCCACAACAGTGAGAGGCCTGCGTACCGCAAAAAAAATAAAAAATAAATAAAAAAAAAAAGATGGTACTCTTATTGCACCCATTTTACAGATAAGGAAATAAAAGCTCAGCAATTAGAAGTAACTTGTCCAAAGCCAAAGGTCAGGAAGTTCAGAGAGCTCAGATTAGCACGATATTGCTCCCACTACTGATGTTGCCATCCCAGCTCCATTTGCTCACATTTCAAAGTCCTGTGCCCACCTCCAGCTGGGTGGGCAGTGAGAGGAGCTCCACCAGAGGAGCCTCTAGGCACCCCTTTATCTTCTATAGCGTGCGAGGGGGCGGGAGGGGGAGGCAGACACCTAGGTACCATCTCCCCCTCCCTCTATGACTTCATGGGATAGGGAGAAAGAATTCCCCAAAAAGAAAACCGGAGTATAAGGTTAAGAAGAGGAAGTGGATGCTGGGTGTCCCCAGATTGGCAGCTGATGTCTCCCCATTAGTAATGAGTGTATTAGCTTCCTCTGGCTGCTGTAACAAATTACCACAAATTGGGTGGCTTAAAATAACACACATTTATTCTCTTAACTTTTGTAGGTCATAAGTCTGAAATCAGTTTCACCTGGCTAAAGTCAAGGTGTAAAATAAAAGGACCGGTTCCTTCAGGAGGCTCCGATGGAAGAATCCAGTTCCTTGCTTTTTGTCAGCTTCTAGTGGCTGCCTATAGTGGCTTGTGGCCTCTTCCTCTGTTTTGAAAGAGCACCACTCCATCTCTTCTGACTCTGACTCTTCCTGTGTCCCTCTTAAAAGGAACATTGTGAAAACACTGTGCCCACCTTGATAAAACAGGATGGTCTTCCCATCTCAAGATCCTTCACTTAATCACATCTGCAAAGTCTCTTTTGCCATGTAAAGGCACGTATTCATAAATTCGGGGGATTAGGATAAGAACATCTTTGGAGGCCATTATTCATCCTACCATGGTAGGTATAATCAAAGAGCTAATACAAAGTGCTCTGGAAACAGAGAAGGGCTCCCTGACTACCCCAAGAGGGAAAGATGCCCTAAGAAACCACAGCCTTCACATTAAATATTCAAATGAGCTAAAATCCATCTAACTTGGCAATCTCAGCCTCATTCCTTTAAATAGGCAAACCACCTAAATCCCCATCTAGCCCTCAGCAACAGGCCAGCCAAGCCTCAGAATGCTTGCACACCCTTCTAATTTCCATTGCCAACCACCACCCTCATTGCCTGGGGCAACAGCTGTGTGCCCCTCACCCTCCCCTGGCTGGCTCACCAGTGGCATCTGAACCAAGACACTCAACTCATGGCATAGTCAGCAAGCTACAATATGGCCTAGCATCAGTCAGCCAAGGTTACGAAAGAAGCAAAATCAGTGGGTCAGAAAGAGACGAGAAGAGCCAGCCATTAGAACTGCCTGGTCTCCTGATGGCTCCCAGGCCCAGCCCTATGTAAGGCTGAAACAGATCCCCTTTTCCATGAAGTAATTTGAATGGGCCTCTGTTCCTTGTCACCAAGATGTCCCAGCTTCCACAGATCATGGCGTTGTACCCATTCATCATGATTGAACATACTGGCATTCAAGATTTAGAAATCAGTCTCATGTGAGTTTTGTCAGTGTGAGTCAACATCCCTGAGTCTGAATGAATAAGGGATGGAGGAGATGAGGAACATGAATTTGAGTCAGAAAGCCCTGGGTTGGGTCCCAGCTCTGCCACTTCCTAGCTGTGTGACACTGGGTAAGTCACCTTACTCCTTCAGCCTGGGTTCCTCACCTATAACATAAAGGTGATCAGAGGACCTAGCCCATAGAATCACTAGACAAGACCAACCTAGGGAGGCGCTTTACACAGGGCCTCCTTGGTCATCATTGGGTCAACATGACATGCCCACATGCCTTAGTTACATTTCCAAAATCCAAACAGCTCTGAAACTGGAGAGTCCTCCATAACTCTCGTGGCAGAAAAGATGGACCTGCAGTGACATGAAGCTATTTACAGTTTTCTCTATTCCTCTTACTGTGAATATTTGCTGCAGAAATATTAAAGTGTTTGGTTATAGGATTCAGTGGGGTATTACATATAAACACAGTTGATGTGCCTGGTCCTCTTCCTAAAATCAGGAAAATTTTGAATTTCACAACTTACCTGGCTCTGTGATTTCAGAGATGATGAGGGTGAGAATGGGACTCTAAAACTGGCCCATGGGGGAATTCCCTGGCAGTCCAGTGGTTAGGACTCCACACTTCCACTGCAGGGGATACGGGTTCGATCCCTGGTCAGGGAACTAAGATCCCGAAAGCCGCATAGCCAAAAAAATGAAAATGAAAAATAAAATTTTTAAAAATTAAAGTTAAAAAAAAATAAAACTGGCCCATAGTAGGTGCACCAAGGTACCGACCATCTTGTAAGGGCTCTGGCCAGTCTCGACACACCCCACCCTGACTCACTGTGCCCCATCCCCTGCAACTTTAGAATTTGTATGAAGCTCACCCAGGGATACATCCCAAGAAACCTGCCTGGTTACAGCCAAGGTAGAGGCATCAGACGAAAGGCACACCACTTCAAATATGCACACACTAAAGGCGTGCAATTAAGAGCTGATCAACAAGCAAAAGCACAAAGCCCAGGTTCCGTTACATTTTGAACTGTGTATCAATGATTATGGAAAAGCCACTGTTCCCATAATGAAAATACAAGCTATGCAAAACAGATTTGAAGAACAAGGCAGCAGGGTTCAAGACAGTACGTTTCTTTCACGGCCAGCTGGTGTTCATGAGACAGCAGCACACACAGCCAGGCGCTTTTTGGGGTCGGCGTCCTCTGCTTCCCCTTCAAGAAGCCGCTTTCGACTTGTAGAAGGCTGGAAGTAGAGGAAAAGGGAGAAATGTTCAAAGAAAACCTCCGGCTTGGTTACAGTTTATCAAAGTTTCCCTATACACTTCCAGTAAACTTGGAGCCTTTCAGGTGAAACTTCTAGGACCAAGAATACTGGTTGTCCTCATTGACTCTGAATCCCCACCACACCCCTCCCAAACTCAGACACCCCGATTGGACTGACATTTCTCTCCCTTGGGGCTTCCAACCACTCAATGATGTCTATCCAAAGTAAGCAGCCTAACCAGGCTCCTCTTGGTTGTCTTCTAAATTAGGAAATGTCAAGGGACCACAATACCTCTCCCAGGAGCCTCAAGTCTTGCTCTTTTGTGAGAAGACAATCTTTTTTGTATCTTTGTTTCCCCATTTATAAAATTGCAAGGGAGCAGAAGGAAGAGGAGTGTTACCGAAAGAAGGCAGGACAGGAATGAACAGATATTAACTGATACCTACAAAGAACTTTAGAGGAATAAGATTATAATCAGAAATCATCAACCACTCCCCCAAATTTAAAATTTTTCAAACAACTTTAAATCTGAACCTCTAATAAGTCTTCCAATCTTGCCTTACAGGAGACTTCCTGAATGATAACTCCTACCTGTGCTTCTCTAATGCATTAAACATACTCTTCATTATTAAATCTTCTAAAGGTGCCAGAGCAGATCAAGCTGAAACAAAGTATCTACTACATTATTCCTTACCAAAAAAATGTTAAGCAATCACTGCTAAAGAGACTATTCAAACTCCTTATCCTCCACTCATTGGCTCTTTAAACTTAGCCTATATTTAATGACCATGATCCAGAATACCTGGGCGGGAACCTGGGGCAGAGTCATCGACTTTTCTTCTTCAGAAAGCAAATTCTTAAATTTTCTCTTCATGTCCTCATCCTGTGAAGAAATGAAAAACATAAGTAGGCTGTGAATGAGGGAAAGAAAGCTCCTGAAAGGCAGGGCTAGGATGCCCCTGGAAACACGGAAGTAGGCTAAGATGGGGATGAATGTGGAGAAAAGGGAAAAGTCTAATCAGCAGTCGGTGCTCAGTCAACACTGGCTGAACCAAACCCACACGCTTAAGAGCTCCGGGTGAATGTCTACTACTAGCAGACTGACTACAACATAATGAGTAACTGTCACCTTTCAATTATGTAACTATGTAACAAAAGGATTGGTTGACTAAAATATACTTATGGAATTACATAATTTCATCTGTGAAAACAAGGGAGCAAAGAAATAGTTGCTTATCCAAACCTGTCATATAAATTTATTTTCATTATCTGATCCTTGAAAATCTGTGGTAGAAAATGTATTACACTATGTCACAAAGCCCCATCAAACTATTTCAAATGGTTTCAAGTGTTTTGACTAGTGTTAAGGTAGGAGAGAATTATTAAAGACTTTGTAAACCGAAAGGTGATATACAAATAATAAAAATAGAAGTAATTATTATCAGTAGAATATAGCTGAAATATGATAAAATCTTCTGAAAGAGCATTTTCTTGGTTTTCACTATATTTTAATTTCGTTAGCAAATAAATTTTATTTTGCAAAAAAAAAAAAAAAAGAGCTCCGGGTGGGTCAGAGAGAACCATAGACCTTAGTAGTCAATCTTTCAGAGCCAGCATCCCAGATCCTGAGAGATGGCGATCAGGAGGTCAGAGGCTGGGGTTGGCTCCATGCTGCTCCCCAGATCTTTCCAGGAGGTCCCCCCTCCCACTGCCAACAATGAGACCAGTTACCAGGGCCACCCTAACAAAGCAACCCTGCACCCTAGGAAAATTCACCCAGCAAGCACTGCACAAGTTGCCAGAAGGACTTCAAGCCCACAATATCCCAGAGCTAATGCGAAAAAAAAGTGAACAGGTGTTTATTGCTGCTGGAGAGGGAAATGAGGGGTGGGGCAGGGTACACCGAAAACTCCTGCCCACCTCCATGGATAATCACTTCTGCAGGGCTGACTTCCGCATCTGGGAGCCCTGAGAGGTGACAGCCCTCCCTACCTTCAGAAAGGTGAAACACCCATGACTAGGACTGTGGGCTTCGGGGCCAGCTGAGAGCTGAGCTCAGCCACTCACAAGTAGCATGTGCAGAATACAGACCCAGAGCAGCCCACTTCCAAACCCCCATGTACTTTTCCATCCAACCCCCGCTCCACTCCTCCCACTATGCCAAGTGCACCATGGTGGGTGCAGAGAAAGGACCTAGGAGTGAAGGCCTTCAATATTCAGCAATTTGATAGATATAGAAAAATTAGTGCTCGAGGATGAATTCACCTGTTCTACATCTAGTAGCTAGAATCACCTGCTTCCATCACTCTGTTTATTGCATCATTCAGTGTAGGTCCCCATTGCCCAAGTGCGAAGTTCATCTGGATTCCACTCCACACTGTCCTCTAGGATCTCACTTCTCAGCAAGGCCACTCTCAAAGGTCCATCCCTTATTTCCTCCTACACCTGCTTACAGCCTCCGCCAGAAATGCCCTCTGTGTCTCCCTGCCCACCCACCTCACCCACCTTCCTCATTCACTCAGTGAACAGTTGAGGACCCTTAGATACCAGGCACTGTAGTAAGCACAGGGGCCTCCATATCAGAGGGACCCAATCAATGTTGAAAATGCTATTCCCCCGTTGCTGTGGCAACTGAATTGTGATTGTCATGGCTGAACTGTGTGAGTTATAACTGAATTGTGCCCCCCAGACCCCATTTATATGTTGAAGCCCAACCCCCAGAATTGTGACTGTATTTGGAAGACAGGGCCTTCAAACAGATAATTAAGTTAAAATGAGGCTCTTAGCTTAAATATAAGACATGACACCATAAAACTCCTAGAAGAGAATATAGGCAAAACATTCTCTGACATAAATCGTACCATTGTTTTCTTAGGTTAGCCTCCCAAGGCAATAGAAATAAAAGCAAAAATAAACAAATGGGACCTTATCAAACTTACAAGCTTTTGTACAGCAAAGGAAACCACAAACAAAACCAAAGGACAACCTACAGACTGGGAGAAAATATTTGCAAATGATTCGAGCAACAAGGGCTTAATTTCCAAAATACATAAACAGTTCATACGGCTCAATAAGAAAAAAAAATCAAACAACCCAATCAAAAAATGGGCAGAAGACCTAAATAGACATTTCTCCAAAGAAGACATACAGATGGCCAAGAGGCACATGAAAAGATGCTCAACATCGCTAATTATTAGAGAGATGCAAATCAAAATTACAATGAGGTACCACTTCACACTGGTCAAAATGGCCATTGTTAAAAAGTCTACAAATTAGGGCTTCCCTGGTGGCGCAGTGGTTGAGAGTCTGCCTGCCGATGCAGGGGACATGGGTTCATGCCCCGGTCTGGGAAGATCCCACATGCCGCGGAGCGGCTGGGCCCGTGAGCCATGGCCGCTGAGCCTGTGCGTCCGGAGCCTGTGCTCCGCAGGGGGAGAGGCCACAACAGTGAGAGGCCCGCGTAACGCAAAAAAAAAAAAAAAAAAAAGTCTACAAATTAAAAATGCTGGAGAGGATTTGGAGAAAAGGGAACCCTCCTACACTGTTGGTAGGAATGTAAATTGGTGCAGCCACTATGGAAAAACAGTAAGCAGGCTCCTCAAAAAACTAAAAATAGTTGCCATATGATCCAGCAATCCCACTCCTGGGCATATATCTGGACAAAACTATAATTCAAAAAGATATATGCACCCGTATATTCATAGCAGCACTATTTACAATAGCCAAACAACCTAAATGTCCATCGACAGATGAATGGATAAAGATGTGGTGCATATGTACAATGGAATACTACTCAGCTATAAAAAAGAATGAAATAATGCCATTTGCAGCAACATGGATGGACCTAGAGATTTAGTATGATATCACTTATATGTGGAATCTAAAATATAACACAAATGAACTTATCTATGAAACAGAAACAGACTCACAGACATGAAGAACAGACTCGTGGTTGCCAAGGGGGAGTAGGGGTGGGAGAGGGATGGACTGGGAATTTGGGATAAGCAGATGCAAACTATTATATGGAGAATGGATAAACAACAAGGTCCTACCATATAGCACAGGGAACGATATTCAATATCCTGTGATAAACCATAATGGAAAATAATATGGAAAAGAATGTATATATATATATAACTGAATCGCTTTGCTCTACAGCAGAAATTAACACAATTTTTAACATATAAATTTATTTATTTATTTATTTACTTTTGGCTGCATTGGGTCTTTGTTGCTGTGCACGGGCTTTCTCTAGTTGCAGCGAGCGGGAGCTACTCTTCGTTGTGGAGGGTGAGCTTCTCATTGCGGTGGCTTCTGATGGAGCACGGGCTCTAGGCACACGGGCTTCAGCAGTTGTGGCTCACGGGCTCAGTAGTTGTGGCTCGCGGGCTCAGTAGTTGTGGCTCACAGGCTCTAGAGCGCAGGCTCAGTAGCTGTGGTGCACAGGCTTAGCTGCTCCATGGCATGTGGGATCTTCCCGGACCAGGGCTCGAACCCGTGTCCCCTGCATTGGCAGGTGGATTCTTAACCACTGTGCCACCAGGGAAGCCCAACACAACATTGTAAATCAACCATACTTAAATATAATAAATTTTTTGTTTAAATTGGGCTCTTAGGGTGGGGCCCTAATCCATTATGGCTGATGTCCTCAGGAGAAAAGAAGAAGACACCAGGGATGTGAGCACACAGAGAAAAGACCAAATGAAGACACAGAGAGAAGGCAGCCACCTGCAGGGCAATGAAAGAGGCCTCAGGAGAAACCAAACCTGCTGGCACTTTGAAATTGGACTTCCAGCCTCCAGAATTGTGAGAAAATAAATTTCTATTGTTTAAACCACCCAGTCAATGGTACTCTGTTATGGCAGTCTGAGCAAAGTAATACTGCTATGTCATTCCCAGGCCACCCTGCCCTTAGACAGTCTCCACACTGTGTGAACTTGCGGGTACCGGAAGCCCTGTGGGCAGTCCTCATCCTGGGGATCCTCCATACTCTGTGCCTACCCCTATTACCACATGTATCTCACTGCTCTGTAGTCAGGGTTGGCCGCCACCTAGACTGTGTATCCACAGTGCCTAACAGTGCTTGACACATGAGCTCCTTACCTGTCCTCTGAAAGCATGAATGAATGCATGAAGAGATGAAACCATACAGCCAAACAGAAACGACCACAAGCCTATTTAAGCCTGTATTTAAAACAAGTCATCAGTTGGGAATTCCCTGGCAGTCAAGTGGTTAGGACTCGGTGCTTTCACTGCTGGGGCCCGGATTCAGTCCCTGGTTGGAGAACTAAGTTCCCACAAGCCATGGCATGGCCAAAAATAAAAATAAAAAGAGTCATCGGTAAGCAGTAATATGAAAAAGGAGATCATTACATACCACAGATAGAATGTGTATGTGTAAATACCCTTCCTTTGAGATGTCTACAATCTATTCAAAAATATGACATTGTAATATGTCTCCAAGTTAAGCAGGAAAAAATCCTCTATTTCAAGAAGTAAACATGGACTTCCGTGGTGGCGGAGTGGTTAGGAATCCGCCTGCCAGTGCAGGAGACATGGATGCATGCCCTTGTCCGGGAAGATCCCACATGCTGCGGAGCAACCAAGCCCGGGCGCCACAGCTACTAAGCCTGCACTCTAGAGCCCGCATGCCACAACTACTGAAGCCCACGTGCCTAGAGCCCGTGCTCCACAACAAGAGAAGCCACCGCAATGAGAAGCCCTCGCACCGCAACGAAGAGTAGCCCCCTCGCGCCGTGGCTAGAGAAAACCCATGCACAGCAACAAAGACTCAACGCAGCCAAAAATTAATTAATTAATTAATTAAAAAAAAAAAAAGAGGTGAACGTGAGGTCAAAGGTGGATATAAGGGATGCTCCCAAATTGGACACTGTTAATAACAAAAAAGAGATCAGAACTCACATTCCAAACACTCAGTCCAGTGCCAGACCCATAAAACCATTTAGTTTCCTCAAAAACACTGAATTTTCCCAAAATGAAACCTAAACTGTCACCAGCAGGAGATTTACGTGGGCACTTGGCATCCTCGTCCTCACTGAATGTTCACTCCACCTTCTGCTGCAAAAATAAAATGTGGACAAAAGAGTATTCAAGTGAGACCCCTGTGGCAGGGTTGAATTTCACCTTTTCCTTAGTTGTTAACAATTTTGAGACAAAAAGTACAAGAAAAATAGGCTATGCTTGTTTGTACATTTTGGGCAGATGTAAACCCTGTTCCCAGGCCTAACTGGCAAGCTCGGGTTTCCTCAAGACTAACACAGCTCCTCTACCTCCATATCTGTCCCCCAAGAGTTTCCCTATTAAGGCACATGAAAAGAGCCAAAAGGAATGTTTTTCTTTTTCATCAAAATTAAGTCCCCACATGCAAAGGCACCCTTTATTTCCAAATTCCTTTTCTCCAGGGTCCTGCAGTTTCAAATCTGTGTGGTCTATTAAGTGCTAAATCATCTGAGATTTTTTCCTGGAGGGACTGCTGTTTCCAGGGCAACATCCCAAACACATATATCTACTTCTTGTTTCTTGTAAGGATTTCTTGTTGTCAACCTGAGCTGGCCTGAGCAGAACTGTTCGGTGTGGAGGGTTGGAAGAGAGAAAGAACGAGGACACTCTTCCCAGAGCCCCAGAAGCACAGTGGTGAGACTAGATAACCCAAGGAGTTCCTGGACTAGAAATTCCCACAGTATGTGAGCCTCCAGCTCAAGCAACCTGGTTAAGTCCCCCATCCCCACAGGAAACAGAGACCAAATGAAAGTTAACAGAAAGGCGTATGGCTATGCTAAAAGGAACTCCACTTAATAGAAGACCTGGCATCCATCAAAAAGCCTGCCCGAGGCCGTAGTGAATTCTAAAACCAAAGGCTAGCCCACCAAAGCCACTAAGGACTTCCAACCCTGGCAGCTCGAATGAGATCAGTACATAATCTAATGGCAGCCACAACCCCCAGCAGAGGAAATGCAGACTTGAAAGGCACAGGTGACAATCTGCTAACGGCATGCTTACTCACCATGAACGAGAAGTGGGACCCCTCATGCCCGATCACTTGGGCTTAAGAAATAGCCAAATTCTCCCCCAACGAGGCTGCTCCCCTCCTCCCACCCCTGCTTCCCTGATCTAAGGTTGAAGATGGCTGGAACGCAGCCCATCCCACCCATCTGGGGTACGGTGTTTGAGGGAAGAGAAGGACATAGCTAGGGTGGAAGTTTGGAGCTAGAACAATCTCTCAAAGGAACACAATGGAACACAACTGAACCGCAGACTCAGGGTAGCCAAGTGGAACCAGGACAGGCCATAAAGTGAGCTTGTCTATCCAAGTCAAGTCGTAAAGATTGCACTCAAACACGAGACACACCCACACTCAGACCCGTAGACAAACATACACATACCCACACACCTAAACCTGTCTTTAAAAATTGCATTAAACAGACCCAACAAAGCAAACATGTTTTCATCCTCTTCCCCATCTCTCAGGCACAGTTCAGGGCTGCCCGGGTATTTTAGGCTGGCAGGCACTGCCCCATACACACCTGAAGCCACGGGTGTCTTAAAGCTTCTTCTGTCGTAAAACGTGCCTTTGGATCCACTATCAACAACTTCTTGACGAGGTCCAGAGCTAAAGCAGTAAGATAATTTGGCAGATCACAGTGAGAAGGATAAAGGCATTAAATCAACAAAATTAGAGTGTGCCAGAATCACAGGCCAACATCCAGAAACAGGAGAGAGGGGCTGAGGTCCTTGTGATCAGTAGGCATGGTAGGCAGGGCCCCCTAATCCTCCCCATTCTGTATTTGTCCACGTGCTCTAGAACACCAGGAACGACCATGATGCTCCCCAACACTCCCTGCTCAGACATCACAACCTCTTAGCTCTCCGTCCCTACTCTCCTTGCTGGACTCAAGTTCAAACTAATTAAAGCTGAACTTCCCCCAGTTCTAAAACTCAGGATGTTCAGCCAACTCTCTCCAAGACCCACAGAGTGATGGTGAGAGCTCCTCAGCCAGCGAGAGCTCGCTCCTTGAAATCCCAGGCTTGGCAGAAACAAAGCTTGACAGCCAGCAACAAGTGGAGGCTGGCTGTATATTGCAATATTATTTCTTAGACACTGTGACACTTAGCACAATCATCTGTGGTACATTGTTTTAGTTTTCTACTTTTTGTTTTGAGAATTACAAAGTTACCCTTTTAAATTCTAAAATACAAATTAATTACATTTAGCTCTTGCTGTGCTTACTAATTCAAAGGAGACCTTGTAACTAAAAAGTTACCCATTATTTTGCACACTTAAATAGATACCAGGCACAGTGAGCATATTACACTTAACCCTCACAAAACACCTTAAGGTAGGGGTTCATTGTGCCCCTTTTACAAATAAACGAAATGGAGACCCAGAGATGTTAAGTAACTTGCCTAAGGTCACACAGCTAGGAAGTAGCCAACCCGGGACACGAGCCTACATCAGCCTGGCTCTGGAGCCCAAGTTCCTAATAATTTCCTTTGCCTCTCAAAAGGTGCAAAACTAACAACAGAAAATAAGAACAGAATTGACAGGAGAAAACATCACAGAATTTGAAAAGAAATTCCCACCACGGCACACACACATTCTAGAAAACCACAAATTCTTAACCCTTTCATATCCATACCCTTCTCTGAGACCTCTGCCCAGACTTCAGGAATGAAGTTGTATTTTCCACTGGTGATCTGATCCTTCAGTGACACGTGAGTCTTATGCTCAGAGAAAGGTGGATACCCACTAAGGCTTAATATTGGTAAAGAGAGAAAGGAAAAGAAATAAAGTGGCATTCTCAGTGGCATTCACGGATATATTGATTTCTTTTTCAGCATCATGAAAAATTAGGCGTTGCTTTAAATCGATGGTCAAAAAAAGTGACCTAGGGCTTCCCTGGTGGCGCAGTGGTTGAGAGTCCACCTGCTGATGCAGGGGACACGGGTTCGTGCCCTGGTCTGGGAAGATCCCACATGCCGTGGAGCGGCTGGGCCCATGAGCCATGGCCGCTGAGCCTGCGCGTCCAGAGCCTGTGCTCTGCAACGGGAGAGGCCACAACAGTGAGAGGCCCGCGTATCGCAAAAAAAAAAGTGACCTAAATTAAACAAAGCTCTCGACCTGGACACATTTCTGATTTCACCTAAATACCTCCAACCAGAGTCTGAAGAGATGAAAACTTTTTCTTACCAAATGAAAAGAATAACTCCTAAACTCCAGCAGTCCACAGCACGGTTATATCCAGCAGTCCCAAAAGAATTAAGAACCTCAGGAGCCAGGTAAGTGGGGGTACCACATAAGGTTCTCATCAGAGAGGTCTCCCCCAAAATCTTGGACTGCCCAAAATCAGTAATCTAAAGTAAGGACAAAAGGGAATCACTTTTAATGACATCATAAAATAAAGAGTAACATAGTCTGCCAGTCCCAAAAGACATGCAGATTAGAACAGTTCCTATCCTATGGTTCATGCTGCCATTAATCTGGAATCTACACACTGATGTTTTGGTAAGGTAATTTTAAACTCTGCAAGTTATTTAATTTTGCTTAAATGAAAATTCCTGAGCCAAGGAACTTTTAAGGCCCAGGTTTTCTCAACTTAGATCTGGGTTTTCTGTAACCTTACAAAAGGCTTATAACCCTAAACAGACACTCTAGAATTCTAATTAGTTATTCCTGGTTCTCCTTAGACCCCAGTTTCTCAACCTTGGCTGCAAACTGGAATACCCGAGGAGCCTGGGGAAAATATTTACACCTGGGTGCCACCTATAGTGATTCTGAGGCATAGCCTTGGTGTCATGGTTTGTTTGTTTGTTTTTTTTAATCAACAGAGGATTCTAAAATGAAGCCAGGATTGCGAAGTACTGTTTTAAACAGAGGAAGACAGGGGATGTGTTTCTCCCATCTAGACCCCTACTTCCTCCCTCTGAAGATGAAAGTGGCTTATACACAATGGAGCTCAATAAATGCTCATTACATTTGGATTGGAGCAATACCACCTGATCTCTAAAAGAATTGCTAAGAGTGGGAAGGTCAAGTTCTCTACCTTTTTATGCTCCCACTTTTTACTTGATGAATTTAAAAACAGTTTCTGAACAGAAATCTACTGGAGTGGCCACATATAGAACATACATTTCTTACCTTTATAAGGCAGTCCTCTTTTTGAGATGAGAGTAGAACATTCTCTGGCTTTAAGTCCCGATGTATAATGCCATTTTCGTGAAGGTACTGCATAGAAAGACAGGCATGACCCTTAGATATATGGAGTAGTATGTGAGTAGAGACACACACACATACACACACACACACACATTTTACAGCTGGATGAAACTGTAAGCCATGTTACTCACAACCATATTCCCCCAAATCATAGAAAACCACTGGATAAATGGATTAGTGTTTACAAATTTGTTTGCAAGAAACTTTATAAAAGTAGAAAAATGGGGGCTTCCCTGGTGGTGCAGTGGTTGAGAGTCCGCCTGCTGATGCAGGGGACATAGGTTCGTGCCCCGGTCCGGGAAGATCCCACATGCCACGGAGCGGCTAGGCCTGTGAGCCATGGCCACTAAGCCTGCGTGTCCGGAGCCTGTGCTCCACAACGGGAGAGGCCACAACAGTGAGAGGCCCACGTACAGCAAAAAAAAAAAAAAAAAAAAGTAGAAAAATGAAAAAGGCAACTTATGACAGTAGACACTTTACTTCACTCTTCAAGATAATAACTATCCCTTCACATTGGCAGAAACAGATGTCAATTTCAATAATAAAAATGTAAATGGGTGATATAAAATATTATGAGACCATCTTAAACTATAAAAATTCCACCAAAATAGTATATTTGGTTATTCCATCCCTGAGAATATTTTTAAAGGGACTTTGTAAAGTACACATGTGTAGATTATCTGTTTGAACACCCAGAGTTAACATATTCCTTGATGCAAAGATTAGTCTTTGAAAACTATCACTGAAATAGAATGGTGATATTTCTTTGTGTATTCATTTTATATACTAAGTCATATTTCTTTAGGAAAAAAAAGTTTCCCACATCCACTGATCTGCACTCAATTCATCTTAATATTCTTGGTATAATATAAGGTTGGGAAAAACCATTAAGAGAGTAAAGCAGTGGCTAGGTATTTATGGGCTTCAATTTTCTCTGGATATCCCTCTGGCCTAGAGGAAAAATCCTCCAAGACCCCTCCACTCAGAAAGGGATCTGGTGAAGCCCCCAGGGTGGGCACCCAGGTAGACCAGCCCCTGGAAAATCTCCCTCAATCCTCACCCAATGCAAGAGCTGCTCCCAATCACTGCGTCTCTTGCATACAGTAGGTTCTCAAGGGAAGAGGCCTTGGCAGGGAATCGCCACAACCAAATCTGGGTTGAGAAAGGGTGATGTTCTCTGAGCATGCAGGGTGACATCAGCTGTTCCTCCACCCAACACTTGCCCCGAATATTGAAGAGAAGGCAGAGCGTGTGCCTGCCCGCGTGCCTGCCACAGTTAACAAGATGCTACATGTGTAAGAAACCCCTAGCACTGTGCCACGGGGGTGTGATCTGTCCTCATACCTGCCCAGCCACCCCCTTGAGAGGTAAGGGGGATTTCTGCAAGGATCAGGCAGCAGTAGAGATCCCTTCCCCTCCAGAAATACCTCCAAGCTAAAGAGAGGCCATGTGTGACTGTTTATTTCTTTAACTTCGTTTTTTTTTTACTCTCTTAAGGCTCACAGCAAGAGCTTTCTCATCTGAGTCAAAGGGGTGGGATGTTTTTGCCAAGAATGGAACAACCCACACACACACTCTCTTCTCTGGGTTTTTATACCTGGTCCCTCATCTTCTGCCTAACTGGGAGAATAACACTTAAAAGAAAGTACACTGTCAAAAGCAGCAAGGGCTTCTCTTACCTGCACAGCCAGGAGCATCTGGTAAAAATAGAGTTTGCATGTAGCTTCTTTCAGGCGCTTACTTCCCACAACCCTATCAAACAGCTCTCCTCCTTCCATCCTGAAACACACAGGCAAAGCAGGGGGTTCATTCCTGGAGGGAAACTCACTTGGAGGGAAGAGAATAACACAAACAAAGCAAACTCATTAAGACAAGCAAAGTGTTCATTCACTCTTGACTCCCATGTGTAAAAGCAGTGAGGTAATAAGCCTCGTCCACAACAAAGATGTGCCCATTGGAAGCTAAGGAACAAGGAAAGATGGAGGAAGAGCACGGTGGGAATTGGAGATGCTTGGGGAGCTTTTAAAAAATCTGATGCAGGGCTTCCCTGGTGGGACAGTGGTTAAGAATCTGCCTGCCAATGCAGGGGACACTGGTTCGAGCCCTGGTCTGGGAAGATCCCACATGCCATGGAGCAACTAAGCCCGTGCACCACAACTACTGAGCCTGTGCTCTAGAGCCCGTGAGCCACAACTACTGAAGCCCGCGTGCCTAGAGCCCGTGCTCCGCAACAAGAGAAGCCACCGTCAATTAAGACCCAATGCAGCCAAAAAATAAATAAATTAACTTTAAAAAAAAAAATCTGATGCAGTAGATCAGAGGTGGGACCCAGGAGTCTGCATTTTTATTGTGCACCCCAGGTGGTTCTGAGATTGGTGCAGAGGAGAAAGCAGGAACCTACAATCTGACAACTGGGGTCTGAACCCCAGCTCCACCACTTCCCAGCTGTGGGACTATGGGCAAGTTACACAACCTCTCTGAGCTTGTTTCTACCTCCTCAAAAAATGGGGATAAAATCCCACCTACCTTGATGGCTGTTGTAAAAATTAAGAGATAACTGATGTAGGTAAAGCACCTGGCACAGTGGAGATGCTTGGCGAGATTATTCAATCCCTCTGCAATTCAGTTCTCATTTCTGTAAAGTGGACCTAAAAATAGTAACTCGCCAATAACTTGTAAGTAATCTGGATGACAGTTAGGAAAGTTAAATGAGTCAATCCCTGTGACTTGCTTAGAGCAGGACTTGGCTCATATTAAGTGCTTAATTAGTATCAGTTACTGTTATTGTATTATTATTACTATTACTATTATTATTAAAATGTTTTAACTAGATCCAGTCAATAACAATCTCCTATTTCATAGCAACAGATATTCCCTTAAGTACAAGGGCCGTCCAGTCTCTCCTAGTGCTATGACTGGGGCTGCTGTTTACTCTATAATCTTAATGGTCAGCCAGCAGAGCCACTGTTTCCCGCTCAGGAGTAAAGCCTTGTCTGTCTGCCATGACAGCCACTCCCAGAAACACTGCACATTTATGCAGAACGAACATCAAAACAGGTCTCTTCCAGGAATGAGACAGGAAATTATTTTAATCATACCAAATAAACCTGCAAGAAAACCAGCACCTGAAAGATACTCAGGTGTCACCATGCAACCTGCTACTGTGATCCCAAGCAGCAAGGGCCACCCAGGCCGGTTATTTCAGAGTAATAATATGCACCTGTGTTTAAGCACCTAGTGTGCCAGGTGCTCTGCTGGGGGCTTTCCAGCCCTCACAGTATTTGAACCTTATGCATCTGTGCCTGGGGGTATCGTTATTACCCCAATTTAACACAGGGGATACGAGACTCAAAGAGGTGAAGTAAACTAACCCATGGGTAGACAGTCACCAGCAGAGTAAGATTCAAACACAAGCCTCAGGGCCTCCCTGGTGGCGCAGTGGTTGAGAGTCCGCCTGCCGATGCAGGGGATGCGGGTTCGTGCCCCGGTCTGGGAGGATCCCATATGCCGCGGAGCGGCTGGGCCCGTGAGCCATGGCCGCTGGGCCTGCGCATCCGGAGCCTGTGCTCCGCAACGGGAGAGGCCACAACAGTGAGAGGCCCGCATACCGCAAAAAGAAAAAAAAAAAAAAAAAAAACACAAGCCTCAGATCCACATGCCTTTGGACACACTAGAGGGATTTTAGAATTGATACTAACCCCCCACCACATACATACACTGAGGGTCCCCAGGATGGATAAATGCAAGCCAGCATTAGGCTCTTTGGTGGCTTACAAACGTTTAAATGGAAACAAAAAAAGTTTACTACTCACAATTCCAAAACAATATAATAATCTTCGGCATCAAAAAAGTCTTTAATCTTGATGATACAAGGCTAAAAGGGGAAAAAAGAGGAAAAGTAGTGAGAAGCTCCCCAAGAGGAAAACCACAAGAGCAGAACTCAGGATATCCACCCAAGGTGTCAAGGAGGCCCAGACCAGGCCTCTGGCCCCCTGCCTTGGGACACTGAATTCCACGCACAGGGGAAGGCAGAACACAGCACAGCTGGCTCCTGAGTGAGAAAATACAAGAAACTCTCCACCCCACCAAGCTGGTAAGAGAGCAGTTCACGCTTTGTATACAAGGCTGGTGCCAAGGAAGGAAGGCCAGTCTCCTCCCAGCCTTCCTCTCCTCACTGACCCCCGAGCACAGGGACTCAAGGACACCTAAGGAACCTGGGAGCCTAGCAGGTAGCATGAATAAAGGGAGCGGGCCAGGTGGGGAGCCCAGCCATCCTGCCAGACAGCAGGGCTATTCAGCTCCAAGCAACTGGCACCACAGGGGACCCCATGTGACAAGATCCTCCATTTTCCAAGAGAAGAGGGGAATTCCAGTTTCATATGAACTCTACAGCACATCTGTGGGGTGGAGGAGAGAGAGACACACACACACCTTTGGCTCATAGTTTGTGACCTCTGATTAATGCTGGGTGCATTTGCTGAAGAACAACAGAGAACAGTATTGTACAGTTTAAAATGCATATTTAATAGCATGATTTTATACTTGGAAAACACACCTATTGTTTTCATAGTACAAATGACTGACAGTAAAGCTAGTGGTCGGGGTAGAAAAATGATGTGGTGAGTATCTATTAGGGACATACACTCCCACCCAGCAGAGAAGAGGATTGTGGTTATGTCTAAATTAAAGGGAAGGGCTTCCCTGGTGGCGCAATGGTTAAGAATCCACCTTCTCATGCAGGGGACATGGATTCAAGCCCTGGTCCGGGAAGATCCCACACGCCGTGGAGCAGCTAAGCCCATGTGCCACAACTGGTGAGCCTGCACTCTAGAGCCCGCGTGCCACGACTCCTGAAGCCCATGTGCCTAGAGCCCATGCTCTACAACAAGAGAAGCCACCACAATGAGAAGCCCGCACACCGCAACGAAGAGTAGCCCCCACTCGTCACAACTAGAGAAAGCCAGCGTGCAGCAACAAAGACCCAATGTGGCCAAAAGTAAATAAATAAAATTTTTTTAAAAAAGAATTAAAGAGAAGAAAGCTGTAAGATTTTTACTTATTTATTTATTTATTTTTGGTCACGACCTGCAGCATGTGGGATCTTAGTTCCCCGACCAGGGATCAAACCCGTGCCCCCTGCATTGGCACCGCAGAGTCTTAACCACTGGACCACCAGGGAAGTCCCATAAGATTTTTAGATTTTAGATTTAAAAGAATAGCAAAACCTACCAGGGTGATCTTGCTACAAAGCAAATTTCATCACTTCCATCTCTGATTAAAATCCTCCAAGTAGGGACTTCCCTGGTGGTCCAGTGGTGAAGAATCCACCTTACAATGGCAGGGGACACAGGTTCGATCCCTGGTTGGGGAACTAAGATCCCACATACTGCGGGGCAGCTAAGCCCGCACGTCCCAACTACTGAGCTCAAGCACCTCAACTAGAGAGCCTGCGTGCCACAAACTAGAGCCCATGCGCCAGAATGAAAGATCCCGCACACCTCAGCGAAGATCCCACGTGCCGCAACTAAGACCTGATGCAGCCAAACATAAATTAAATAAATAAATAATAAATAAATCTTAAAGAAAAAATCCTCCAATTGGTACCTCCCCATGATGAACTGTTAGACAGCGGTGAATGAATGCCCCACAGCCTCCCCAGCATGATGGATCTTGGGAATACAATGCCGAGTGGAAAAGGCAAGACTCGACAGACATCAAAGAGTATGAGGTAGATTTAATTGTATGGGCAAAGTTTTCGTTGTTAAATTAATGGTGAGTTCAAAGGTGTTTGCTTTATAATTTACACTTATTTTACACGTGTCAAACATTATATAATTTTAAATTATTTAAAGGAAGGAAGGGAGAAGAGTGAGGAGGAGGAAAGGAAGGAAGACAAGAAAAAAGAAATCCTTTAGCACCTTGCTGCCTAGAGGCTAAATTCCAACTTCTCAGCAGGGATTAGCAAGCCCTTCAAGACCCAGCCTCGTCCTGTCCCCACCCACCACCCCAGCCTCATCTCCTGCGGCTGGTCCCATAAATCCTCCTTTCCAGGACACAAAACTCCCAGCCCGTCTCAGATTCTCTCCCTGTGTCACACTTTTGCTCACACTACCCTCCAGGCCTGCTGATCCAGCCTTCTGGGCACCCTTGGCCTCAGGCATCAAGCCCCAGGTCAAATGTCCCCCTTGGAATTGAGATCCACACTTCCTGCAGTGGCTCTAATCTGTGTTGCCCCATGAGGAAACTGACACCCACGACAAGTCTCCTTTCATGAGGCACTGCATGGGCTGAGTCAAGTCTTATTTATCTTTCTAAGACCAACACTCAGCAGAGCAGCTGGCACACAGGAGACACCCATATGCTGCCCAGATTAATACCATCAACATCAATAATAGACACACCACCCACTGAGGGTGAGCCCTGCCAGCCACATTTTGGTCATGGACTAAACAGCCATGGGGTCAGGCTGAGAGCAAACCATTTCCACCTCTCCTTACCTATGATCATATCATAGTATACTTGGCTCTGCATGACCATTTGTTATTGTCACAATAATGGAAACACTGAATATGCACTGTAATATTACATTAAGAGGAACAGAAAGGAAAGGAGAGCTGAAATTCTCATATAACAGGAAGGCAATGAGCTATTATCATTAATAAACCAAGAGAGAGCAGTTTATGTGTATTATGTAGAAATACAGAGGTAAATTCTTTAAAAATCACCCCGATGTTCACTACAGCACTATTTACAATAGCCAGGACATGGAAGCAACCTAAATGTCCATCAACAGAAGAATGGATAAAGAAGATGTGGTACATATATATACAATGGAATATTACCCAGCCATAAAAAGGAATGAAATAGTGCCATTTGCAGAGATGCGGATGGACCTAGAGACTGTCATAGAGAGTGAAGTAAGTCAGAAAGAGAAAAACAAATATCGTATAATATTGCTTATATGTGAAATCTAGAAAAATGGTACAGGTGAACTTATTTGCAAAGCAGAAATAGACTCACAGATGTAGAGAACAAACTTATGGTTAGCAAGGGGGGAAGGGGAGGATGGGATGAATTGGGACTGACATACATACACTATTATGTACGACGTAACGAATGAGAACCTACTGTAGAGCACAGGGAACTCTACTTAATGCTCTGTGGTGACCTAAATGGAAAGCAAATCTAAAAAAGAGTGGATATATGTATACATATAACTGATTCACTTTGCTGCACAGCAGAAACTAACATAACATTGTAAAGCAACTATACTCCAAAAAAAATTAATTAAAAAAAAAAAACGCTGAGGGCTTCCCTGGTGGCTCAGTGGTTGAGAGTCCACCTGCCGATGCGGGGGACACAGGTTCGTACCCCGGTCCGGGAGGATCCCACATGCCACAGAGCGGCTGGGCCCGTGAGCCATGGCCACTGAGCCTGCACATCCGGGGCCTGTGCTCCGCAACGGGAGAGGCCACAACAATGAGAGGCCCATGTACCGCAAAAAAAAAAAAAAGCTGAAAGAGTTTTAAAATGCAGGGAGGGAGATGCATGTGATATTTTGATAAAATGAAAAGCAGAAGAAAAGACACACACATGGAAAAGGAATAGGAGATGAGAGGAAAGAATGGAAACTGCTTGGTCTGCTTGGCTTCATCACTGGCAGTGCCCTTCTGGGAATGGGTAGGGCTGGGAGCTGACAGAGCAAGAACAGGCCCCCCCAGACGGAGCCAGCATGGGCTGTCTCCAGTCCCCACTATCTCCAGGGCCATGGGCTACAGCTGTCATAGCTGAAAGTGTCTCTGAGAAACCAGAAGCCACCAACCCAGACCCTCCACTTAGGTCCTACAGGGCAAAGGGTAGGGAATTACAGACCACTGTCATTCCCCTAGTGTGTTCCCTGTGCTGAAACCTTTATGAGCACATCTCATTCAAGTCTCACACTGACCTTTGAGGTAAGTATCCTACTGACTCCACTGTACAGATGAGGGAATAGAGGCTCTGCAAAGTGAAATGACATGCTCAGAGCAAGGATGGAAACCCAGGTCTCTCTTCCCACTAGACTGAAGCCGCATAAGAGGAGGGATGACCAAGTCCATCTGTGCTCACTGCCTGGAGCCTAGAAAACAGGCTGGCACAACAAACATTTGACAATTGATAAATCAACACCAGACTCCAAAGGCCAGGGTCTACTGGACTCTGCTAGGCTCTACTCATTGTCCCCAAACATCAAAATGCACTCATGAGCCCATCTTTAATTCCCCAGGGCTTCCAAGTGCCCCTGTAAATTGCCAACAAATACCTCCAAGGATCTTTTCTAGGGTTTTAAATTCCTCTCCTCCGCAGCGGACATTGGATTTGTATAAATGTTATGTTTGGAGATCTTCTGACATCAGAGAAAATTCTCTGAGGATTCTAAGTGTTTATCTTTGGGGGATGTTTGAAGCAACACCACCCCAGAAAATTAGAGGGCTCCTCTCTTTAACGAGATTCCAGATCCCATGGAAAAAGGAGGCGAATGCAGGGAAGAGGAAGAAGTTGCAAGGGCATTAGAAGAAAGTCAGGCAGGAAGGTCAGCCACTCACATTCTTATGGGTTTTCAGATCCATCACGAGTTTTAAAGGAAGCTGTTGAATTACTGTGTCCCTGTGATATTGTTCTTAGTTTCTATTTGCTGTTAGGATGGTCTGAGCAGGTCAGAGAAGGGAGAAGAAACATTTTGTTGTTTGGAGGTTAAGAACCAGAATCAGACAATCCTTAGCTGGATAGACTGGAGGTTTCATTTCAAGTTTAACTCCAGTGCCTACCTAGCTCAGGACTGCATGGGGGCCCATGAATTAATGACAAAACAGAAAGAATAAAAAGGAAGATGGGATCAGTCCCACTAGTACAACTTTCTCTTCTCACATCTTTAGATTCTTTCCATTGAGACAAGGTCATCACTGCACAAAAAAGACAAGAACTATTTATACTCAATGAGGCCACAGGCACCGTTTAAACATCCAGGGTGTTGTCATACTTATTGGATACCCTTGGATTTATTTGATTTATTCCAACTGAGGTGAATGGAAATCAGCACCATCAAGAGGTATTAAGAGGTGTGAAAATTTCAGGTATAATTAAACCAAATGTATCAAATGAGCATTGTCTCCACAAACATAATCAGTTGATCAAGCACCCATAAGACATTATATTTAGGAGACTTACTGTGTCTTCTGGTCCAGAACTAACTCAGTAGAAATATCACATAATTATTTAATCATAAAGATCTTTATAAAGTATTGTCCTTTCACGGGGAGGGGGAAGGATAAACTGGGACAAAGTAAGAGAGTGGCATAGACATATATACACTGCCAAATGTAAAACAGATAGCTAGTGGGAAGCAGCGGCATAGCACAGGGAGATCAGCTCGGTGCTTTGTGACCTCCTAGAGGGCTGGGATAGGGAGGGTGGGAGGGAGACGCAACAGGGAGGGGATATGGGGATATATGTATATGTATAGCTGATTCACTTTGTTATTCAGCAGAAACTAACACAACATTGTAAAACAATTATACTCCAATAAAGATGTTAAAAAAAAAAAGTATTGTCCTTTCAAAATTTCAGGGTAAAGCTCTTCCCAGCTAAATGATAGCTAAACACATGCATGCGTGCATACACACACGAACACACACGTACACACACACAATTAAGGAACCCAGGTTAATACTAGCTTTATTACACTGAAGTGCTTTGCACTCTCCCCATATTTTGGCATAAATCAATTTAAGTATGGGTCATTTTTTACAGCAGTACTTACATGATTTAGTTTTTTCAAAATTTCTATTTCTGTTTCAACATTGAGTGCTGGATCCTTTGGAAAAATAATAACATTAGAGTTTATTAGTAATAATAATAACCAATATTCAGAAAATACTTACAGTTCAATTTAGCTGAGTAAAGGCTGCCTGGACTTCCCTGGTGGCGCAGTGGTTAAGAATCTGCCTGCCGGGGCTTCCCTGGTGGAACAGTGGTTAAGAATCCACCTGCCAATGCAGGGGACACGGCTTCGAGCCCTGGTCCAGGAAGATCCCACATGCCGCGGAGCAACTAAGCCTGTGCGCCACAACTACTGAGCCTGCGCTCTAGAGCCCGAGAGCCACAACTACTGAAGCCCTCGCGCCTAGACCCTGTGCTCTGCAACGAGAGAAGCCACCACAATGAGAAACCCGCACACGGCAACGAAGAGTAGTCCCCACTCACCACAACTAGAGAAAGCCCGCACACAGCAACAAAGACCCAATACAGCCAAAAATAAAAACAAATAAATAAATAAATTTATTTTTTAAAAAAAAGAGGGCTTCCCTGGTGGCGCAGTGGTTGAGAGTCCGCCTGCCGATGCAGGGGACACGGGTTCGTGCCCTGGTCTGGGAAGATCCCACATGCCGCAGAGCGGCTGGGCCCGTGAGCCATGGCTGCTGAGCCTGTGCGTCCGGAGCCTGTGCTCCGCAACGGGAGAGGCCACAACAGTGAGAGGCCCACGTACCGCAAAAAAAAAAAAAAAAAAAAAAGAATCTGCCTGCCAATGCGGGGGACATGGGTTCAAGCCCTGGTCCAGGAAGATCCCACATGCCACGGAGCAACTAAGCCCATGCGCCACAACAACTGAGCCTGTGTTCTAGAGCCCGCGAGCCACAACTACTGAGCCTGCACGCCACAACTACTGAAGCCCGCCTGCCTAGAGCCCATACTCCTCAACAGGAGAAGCCACCGCAATGAGAAGCCCACACACCACAATGAAGAGTAACCCCCACTTGCCACAACTAGAAAAAGCCCTCGCGCAGCAACGAAGACCCAACGTGGCCAAAACTTAATTAATTAATTAATTAATTTTTTTAGAAAAGGCTGCTTGAGTTCCAAAGTCAGCACTGTTCATACAGAGAAATCAAGGCACAGAGGTGGATGAATTACACAACTCACCTAAAATCACCCTACAAAATGCTTGGCAAATAGTAAGCATTCAATAATGACCAAGCTCTATGCCAAGCTCTTTATTTAAAAGGGTCATCTCACATAAGCCTCATAATCCAAGTGAACTGGGTTCTAAAAGTATCCCCGTTTCACAGATGCAACAACTGAGGCTCAGAGAAAGGAAGCCACTTGCTGCAGTTCCCACAGCCAGAAACAAAGTGTGTTTCCACTGTTCTCACACTGACCTGGTAAGCTCTGCTTGTCTCATCAACTGTGGAATTGCTTACATTCATAAAAATGATACAACAAACAAAAACCATAGACAAGAAGGTATTCAATTAAAATGTGTAAAGAAAACGTCAAGTCACATTTCTAATAATAGAGCAGACCCAGGTTCCAATTTCAAGTGCAAGCTGAGATATTTACTGAGACTCTAACGGGAGGAGGCTTCAGAGTAGGGAAGTTGCTCTCCGTTACAATTCCAAAAGGATGACTCGAGTTACTCAACCTCACGGGCTACACCCTCCACAAGCAAAGAGGATATAGAATTACATATTTATGTAAAATGGACTTCAGCGAAGAAACCCAGATGTTTAATTTTAAAAACCTGCCTCTTCCTGTAAGCCGGTAAACTTATTACCAAATCCGGTGTACTCTGATGATGGAGAGGTCTAAAAGAGTCCGATAGGATTTGAAAGATGAAATTAAGAAGTAAAATTGTGCTCCAAGTCATTAAGAATCTGGTAGGTTATTTTCTTCCCCCAAAAATGGGAAACAAATCCAGAATCACAGGGGAAAGATCTATAACAATGTGAACACTGAAAGGAAATTCCTCTTGCTGTGTGAGAATGGCATTGTCTAGGGAGAAAAAAAAAAAAAAGAAATTGATCTTTAAAGAATGTTAGAGTATAATAGCCAGAAACAGCTGGCCACAAAGGAAAATGTATTAGAGGCTATGTTTTACATTACTTTGTTGGGTCATGTGTTGAAAGACAAATACACTTGGCCACTTCAGCAATGCATAAGCGTGTATTACAGAAAATGTAATAAAATGAGTGGTTACCATATAAAGAGACTATTAAAATAATTTAATTAAGATTTTTAAAAATCTATAAACATGAAGGTATTCATTGCCACGTTATCAGGAAGAGCAAAGAATTAGAAATTACCTAAATGACCTAATTTATCTAAATGATCAACCAGAGAAATGGTTGAATAAATTATGATAAAATTGGTGAAACAGAGACTCGATCATCAAAAAGGATATATTGGGGAAAAGTATATGTATTAATGCTTATGTGAAAAAGCAAAATGCAAAATTGTATACACAATATGATCTCAACCATCTAGAAATAGAAATTCATAGGAACAAAGACTAGAAGGAAGGAGAAAACTGAAAACAGCTGTGGGGTTACAGTGGTGGGGATACGGCTGGATTTTTTTTTTCCCTAATTTCCTTTCATTTATTGTAAAAACAGTCTTGTAACAACTTGGAAGGGGAAAAAAAAGCAAAAGCAAGTTCCTGCTATGTGTATTATAATGTATAACCAAATATTTTTGGAACCAAATTATCTATAAGTAAGTGTTTAGATTAGTTGAATATACTCAAAAATTTTCAATGTTCTTTGATACAAATTCTGAGCAATAAATCCTTCCTGACATTGAAAATCACCACTCTAAAATTATTTGGGGAAGGTAAGAAGTGTTAAGAATGACCAAACAGCCACAAACAAGGGTACTTACTGCATCTCTCTCAGAGCCAATAGCAAACTTCCTTTTGCTGATGATCTTTATGGCTACTTTCTTACACGTCTTCCTCTCGAAAGCTAGCTTCACCTCACCACAGGCGCCACTACAGGGAAAAACACAGAAAGTGACTGACTGTCAAAATGTTTTTAATCCTGAGACCCACCACTCCTGAACTGGGCTCAACCATTTCGAGTTAAAGACAGCCCATTGTCTCTGTTTTCAGAAACCTCACCAGTGTAAAATGTCAAAGGCATAAGTGAATAGGGACCATCCAGCAACACTGAGTCAGCTCCAAATGCCACTTTTTGAGCTGAGTGATATAGACTTAAGTCTTGATGTCACCCCAGATTGTGAAACTCTCAGAAAGACACTAAGAACAAATCAGAGAGAAATGATTTATCCCAGGGGCCAGAGAAAGACCAAATACAACCAAGTCCAAGTTAAAAATGAGTGCCTCAAACAATAGTAAACAGCTACTGCAAATGAATTACTTTCACTGATCCATTTCTCTTCTTTCTTATCCTCTATCTTCAAAGGAAGTGCGTAAGCAGTTGATGCCATGAATTGCACCCGAAATAAAATCAGAATACATAAGAAACCAAAAGTGCACCATGAATCTGCTTGCAGCAAGCTCTTGAAGATTTGCAATTAATTGAGATGCTAAAATCGAGGACTGCTACCCAGGATGACACCCAGTACAGTTAATCAAGCATCAGTCACCCGTTACCTGCCGCAAGTAGACTTTTCTAACCACTGTGGGTTGGGGGATGGGGTGAGGGGGTTGCCAAGACATCTTTTTTACTATGTATTGTGTATATACATAACATAAAATTTGCCATTGTAATCATTCTTTTTTGTCAATCCTATTAACATTTTATTAACAAAAATCGCATTTTATTTTTTTTGTTTTTGTTTTGTGGGGGTTTTTTTTTGCTTTATCTTAAAGATTCTTTTTTTTTTTAATTGGTGTTTAGTTGCTTTACATGCCATTATATCATTATAAAGTGTACAATTCAATGGCATTAAGTACATCCACAATGTTGTGCAGCCATCACCTCTATCTAGTTCCGGAAATTTTTCATCAGCACAAATGGAAACCCCAAACCCATTAAGTGTTCACTCTCCTTTTTCCCTGCCCCCAGCCCCTGGCAACCTCTAATTTGCTTTCTCTCTCTATGGATTTGCCTGCTCAGAATATCTCGCATCAGTGGAATCATACACTATGTGGTCTTTTGTGTCTGACTTCTTTCACTTGGAATGTTTTGAAGGTTCACCCATGCTGTAGCATGTATCAGTATTCCGTTCCTTTTTATAGCTAAATAATAGCCCATTTTATGGATATATCACATTTTGTGTATCCATTCTTTTGTTGATGGACACTTAGGTTGTTCCCACCTTTTCGCTACTGTGAATAGAGCTGCAGTGAACTGTTCGTGCACAAGTTTTTGTTGAACATCTGTTTTCAATTTGGGGGGTATATACCTAACAAGGGGAATTACTGTGTCATACAGTAATTCTGTTTAACTTTTTGAGAAAACATCAAACTATTTCCCACAGTGGCTGCACCATTTTACATTCCCAACAGCAGTGCATAAGGGTGCCAATTTCTCCGCATCCTCACAAACACATGTCACTTTCCATCTCTTTATTATGGCCATCCTAATGGGTGTGAAGCAGCATCTCATTGTGGTTTTGATTTGCACTTCTCTAATGACTAATGATGCTGAGTATCTTCTCAAGTGGTTTTTGGCCATTTCTGTATCTTCTTTGGAGAAATGTCCTTTGCCCATTTTTAAATTGGGTTATCTTTTTGTTGTTGAGTTGTAAAAGTTCTTTATTCTATATACTAGATTCTTATCAGATATATCATTTGCAATATTTTCTCTCATTTTATGGCTTGTGTTTCACTCTCTTGATAGTGTCTTTTGAGGCAAAAGTTTTAAAATTTGACGAAGTCTAATTTTTCTATTTTTTTCGTTCGTGGCTTGCGCTTTTGGTGCCGTTTAAGAAACCACTGCTGGGACGTCCCTGGTGGCGCAGTGGTTAAGAATCCGCCTGCCAATGCAGGGGACACGGGTTGGAGCCCTGGTCTGGGAAGATCCCACATGCTGCAGAGCAACTAAGCCCATGTGCCACAACTACTGAGCCTGTGCTCTAGAGCCCGTGAGCCACAAGTACTGAGCCCACATGCTACAACTACTGAAGCCCTCAAACCTAGAGCCCGTGCTCCTCAATAAGAGAAGCCACCTCAATGAGAAGCCCACACACCACAACGAAGAGCAGCACCCCCTTGCCGCAACTAGAGAAAGCCCGCGTGCAGCAACAAAGACCCAACGCAGACAAAGATAAGATAAAATTTTTTTTTTAAATGCAGTAAATGTTTCTTTATGGAAGGTAATGAAAGTGTTCTAAAACTGATTGTGGTAAAGGCTTCACAGCTCTCTGAATATACTAAAAACCACTGAACTGTATATTTTTTAATGGGTGAATTGTATGGTATGCAAGTTATATCTCAATAAAACTGCTTTTAAAAAGTTATCACCAATAAAATTTATAAAGAAAAACTACTCAACTGATCATTATAATAACATACCTATCACAAATAGGTACCCTACAAATGTTATGAATACATAATGAATGCCATAAAACCAGGAACAAAAAACTAGCCAATGACAAAAGTTTAGAAAGAAATTAAGTGCAAGCTCCATAAGAAAAAAAAAATTACCTTCCAAGAGTTTTTGACATGATGTATTCGTCTCTTAAGTCCTTGGGATAAACTGACTGATCATCTACAGTCAGATCAAAAAATACAAAAACTAAGGAAAAAATGGCAGAAATAGGTCTCATTAATCCATTTGATAAAGAAAAGATAAATGGTCCTATAACTTAGTAAACATATGGAATATAAGACAATCGTTCTTAATTCCATTTAACATCTAACCCCAAAGAAATCATTTAGCTAGGCTAATGCATGTCGTGAAACCCTTGAAAAATGATGACAGCCAAGCTTCATTCCACAATGGAAACACACAGCATCATTCTCACTATAATGCAGGAAACTCATACATAAATGCTTTTCTTATTCTTTGACCTCAGAACAGTTATCAACTGCACAGGCCCAGAACCAAAAGGCAATTAGTTTGAATCTAGAAAATATGTTCTAGGCAAGTAAATATCCCCAAAAAATCAGGCCAGAGGTCACATACTAGTATTATCTTCTCTCAACCATTTCTACCTTTACCTAGCTGGTATTTTATACTGCAAACCACCTTGAACTTACTTGTAAAATTAACTAAATAACACTTTCCCAAAAAATCCCCTTTATTTCTTCATTATTCGGCCTGTGACTCAGAAAAAGAAAACCAAAAAACCGCTCATTTCATAATTTAACCATCCATTGGGCCAAACCTGCAATCAGTTATCAAACATTCCAGTTCAACAAAGTGGTAAATTTTCAACTGCCTATAATATCTGGAAAGAGTGAAATTTGTTAAGACCCTTGAGTTTCTCAGATTTCAGGTGATGGATCTTGACCTCCCTGGAGTAACATAGAGATCCAGTCTCTGGCATAAATCTGAACCAGCTCAGCATGCTTCAATCCAGGCTGGTCCCCAGAAGGCAGACAGCTGCCTAATGAATGAGACCTGCTGGCTACCTAGGATACAACCGTTCCTCCCTGCTTATTGATATTGATGAACCTAGATGTTACAGTGACACCTGAGAATCAGGGAATTTGAGGGGCTCTGGAGATGTATTTTCCCAAGTGTCGAGGTCTACTTCAGGGGCTGTAAACTCAGTTGCCTACACAAGCCAGGAAGCTCATACACACAGGTAAGGCTGGAGTGAGTGTAAGATGTGGAGCAGTGGAGACTTGAACAGGAAAACATCATCCACCAAAAGGAGGCAGCCTCTACTTAGCACCTGCAAATCCTCGAATTAGGGATAATATGCTCAAGTACGGCCAGATATTCCATCTTTTCAACGAAAACTGGATTTTCATATTAAAGCACAAATATCAGCAAAGGCCTAAAAAAATGTCAATAGGCTGAATCAGTCTGCAGAGTACCAGTGTGATCGATTTCCATCCGGCCAGCTTCAGACCACATAACACTTTTGTTCAAATAAGAAAAGGTGCCCTTCAGATAGAACAATTAGAAAAAGATGGCACACCACTTGTCAAGTAGAGGACAGGCCACATTTCAGCGACCAGTTGCCCACCTCAACCAGGTGCTCACAAACAGCAAAAGCCTGTGCAGCTGTCCTGACTATAATTATCACACAGGAAATAAAAGTCAGAAAACAGGAGAAACTAAGGCAATCATAAAATGCACTACAGGATGTCCAGAATAGCCATAATTCCAAGATGCCAGTCTGAAGACTGGCTGCATGAGAATCACCTGGGCAGGATTTTTTAAATCCCTGGAACTAGTGGATCAGGATTTATGGGACAGTGCCTCTGGGAATCTATATTTTTAAGGTGTTATCCACACAAACACATACCATTCCAAGCCGCTCAACTCTCAGATAATTTTGGGAAGTTCTGTGAGTTTTTTTTCAAATTAAAGAAACGAGGGTATTCCTCTTGGCCAAGATTTCAAAATCACTGTGAGCTATATTTAATTCTGTAGATTGTTTTTATTCACAATGAATGACAACTGTGCATTTTAGATGTGATATTCATGAAGTTTTAGGAATAAATGCTTATAAAATACTACCCGATAATGATGATAAACATCTCCACTTTCAAAGGATAACCACGTCATATTTAAGAAGGTGGAAGGTCTAAATTGAGATTGTTACAGAAAAACCCATAGCCTAATGCCGGGTTATATATAATAGTTCAATAAATATATGCAGAAACTAACGACCGAAAGGAATAAAGAAAGGGAAGAATAAGGAAGGAAGAGAAAAAGAGGGGGAAGGGATGAACTAATGGCCTAAAATAACAACTCATAGATAGTTAAGACTGATGTGATAAAAGTGAATCAATTAATGAATGATAACTAAGCAAAATGATAATTTAAAGCATATGGCTTTAAATAAAACTAATCAAACCAATTAAACCTTAGAAAATCTGTCTTGATAGAACTTTTGATTGTTAAAAAATGCAACTAGGATTGAGGTGAATCTTGAATACTAACCTACTTACTTTATGTACCTAACCATACTCTGCAAAGGACACAATGTCATTTTTCCTTTTATACAGGAAGAAAAAATTCCAGTAACCAGACGATAATAATATTACCTTTATTACTCCATACTGAAAGTGCAATTTCAGAATTGTTATTCAAAGGAAGGCGTCTTCCTTTCCCTACAAGATCTCTATTTACAAAGGTTCCATTCCCACTGTGATCTTCTATGTATGCGATGTAAGAGTTTTTAGGACCCATTTCCTAAAACAGAAAACATTTTATTTCAAAGTTTTAATGGTGAGGCGTTTCAGTGGGGAGACAACTAAGAGTGATGTCTAGACGACCAGTTCTCCCAAATGTATGAATATTTGCCACCTACTCTGAAGATCCGAAAGTGCTTCTTGCTGTAAGTCCGGTATTTATCGGTTCTTTTCAGCAGGGGCTCATCAAAGCAGTATTCACAGTTTCTATCCCTCCCAAACCAGTAGCTGTCGTTAACACACTCTGTAACACAAAAGCACACCCCAGAGGGCTGTTGAATTTCATGTATCAAACACCTTTAAAAACTGCTCATAAAATCTGCTTGTAGGAAAAGAGCCTAAGAAGGCAATCAAAATTATAGATTTGTCCATCAAGATTTTATAAGATTCAAAATCAGTGGGGAGAAAAAAACCAAATATTTCCAACGAGTTTAACAAATTATGGTTTATACATCGCCATGAAATGCTAAGCAGTCATTAAAATTCTCAAATAATTTTTAATGACTTAGAAAAATACTTATGATATAATAATAACTTCCTACTTATTACTATCCTGAGGCTTCCCATCATACTTAGTATGAAATCTATACTCCGCATGGCAGGCTAGATGCTCAGGATCTGGCCCCTGTGTCCCTCCCAACTTCATCTTGTACCTCTCCCCTTGATCGCTACACTCAGCTCCACTGGCCTCCTTCCACTGCCCCAAATATGCTGGGTTCAACCTACCTTGTGGCCTTTGAATTCTTCATTCCCAGTGATTTGAATGGCCATCTTGCCTTTTGTGTCTGCAAATTATCATCTTCCACTCAGCTTTCTGTATAAGCACACTCCCAGCTCACCACCCACCCACCATAATCACAAGAGCCTGTTCTGTTTCCCTCTATAACTGAAAATTATCTTTATTATTTGTATATTGTCTCCTGGCATCCCCATTAGAACAAATTCCAGAAGGGCAGCCTTGAGTCTCTAGTTTAAGAATACAGCTCCAGCACCTAGGACGATGCATATGGTAGGCAAGCAAATGTTCATGGAAAGAGAGACTAGGGAAAATATTACCAACTCATGCCACAATCAAAGGACTATTTCCCTAATATCTGTAAAGTTTCTTTCTTTTTTTTTTTTTTTTGCGGTACGTGGGCCTCTCACTGTTGTGGCCTCTCCTGTTGTGGAGAACAGGCTCCAGACGCGCAGGCTCAGCGGCCATGGCTCACAGGCCTAGCCGCTCCACGGCATGTGGGATCTTCCTGGACCAGGGCACGAACCTGTGTCCCCTGCATCGGCAGGCGGACTCTCAACCATTGCGCCACCAGGGAAGCCCCTGTAAAGTTTCTACAAAGCAACAAGAAAAAGACAACCAATCCAGTAGAAAATAGGTAAAGGATACAAAAAAAATTTATAAGAGACAGAAATACAAATGGCTCAAACATATGAAAAGATGGCCAAGCTAACTCAATACAAGAAATTCTGAAAATCATACATTAAGATTCCATGTTTCAACTTTCAGATTGACAAAAATCAAAAAGTTTCATATTATACTGTGTTGGCAAGAGGCATGAAAAAGCAGGTATTTCCCATACGTTTCCAGTAAGAATGTAATTTATACACCGTCTAGGGAGGCTAATTTGGCAAGACCAAAATTACATATGTAGGGGCTTCCCTGGTGGCACAGTGGTTAAGAATCCTCCTGCCGATGCAGGGGACACAGGTTCAAGCCCTGCTCCAGGAAGATCCCACATGCCGCAGAGCAACTAAACCCGTGCACCATAACTACTGAGCCTGCGCTCTAGAGCCCGCCAGCCACAACTACTGAGCCCATGTGCCACAACTACTGAAGCCCGCGTGCCTAGAGCCTGTGCTCCACAACAAGAGAAGCCACCGGAATGAGAAGCCTGTGCACCACAATGAAGAGTAGCCCCCGCTCGCCGCACCTAGAGAAAGCCCGTGCACAGCAACGAAGACCCAACACAGCCTAAATAAATAAATAACTTTTAAAAAAAAATTACATATGCAACCACTTCACCCCATGAAGATGGCTTTAATTTTTAAAAAAAGGAAAATAGTAAGTGTTGGCAAGGATGCAAAGAAATAGGAACCCTCATACATTGCTAGTGGGAATGTAAAATGGTACACCTCTGTGGAAAATTTTGTGGTTCCTCAAAAAGTTAAACATAGGATTGCCTTATGACTCAGCAATTCCACTCCTAAGTATATACCCCAAAGAACTGAAAACATGTACCCAAACAAATCCTTGTACACAAGTGTTCATACCAGCACTAGTCACAACAGACAAATGATGGAAACAAACCAAATGTCCTACAATGGGTGAATGCATAAACAAATTGTGATATTTACATACAATGGACTATTTTTCACCCATAAAAAGGAATAAGTGCTAAAACTCATACATCTACAACAAGGATGAACCTTGAAAACATTATGCTAAGTGAAAGAAGCCAGACACAAAATGCCACAGACTGTATGACTGTATTTATATGAAATATCCAGAATAGGTAAATCCATAGATATGAAATGCAGATTGTTGGTTGCCAGGGGCAGAGGAGGAAGGGATGGGGAGTAACTGCTTAATGGATATAGGGTTTCATTTTGGAGTAAAGAAAGTATTTCAGAACTGGACAGAAGTGGTGGTTGTACAATGTTGTGAATGTACTAAAGGTCACTGAACTGTTCACATTAAAATCGTTAATTTTAGGGACTTCCCTGGTGGAGCAATGGTTAGGAATCTGCCTGCCAATGCAGGGGACATGGGTTCGATCCCTGGTCTGGGAAGATCCCACATGCCACAGAGCAACCAAGCCCATGTGCCATAACTACTGAGCCTGTGCTCTAGAGCCCACAAGCCACAACTACTGAGCCTGCGGGCCACAACTACTGAAGCCTATGCGCCTAGAGCCTCTGCTCTGCAACAAGAGACGCCACTACAATGAGAAGCCCGTGCACTGCAGCAAAAAGTAGCCCCCACCCGTCGCAACTAGAGAAAGCCCACACGCAGCAACAAAGACCCAATGCAGCCATAAATAAATAAATAAATAAATAAATAAATAAATAAATAAATAAATAAATAAATTTTTAAAATGGTTAACTTTATGTTATGTGAATTTCACCTCAATTCCTTAGTTACATATGCATACACCCATTGGTCCAGAAATCCCACTTCTAGGAATTTATCCTACAGATAGAATCATGTGTATTATGAAAGGACATAAGGACATATGTACAAGGTTATTCACTATAGCATTATTCCTTTTTTTTTTAATAAATTTATTTATTTATTTATTTATTTTTGGCTGCACTGGGTCTTCGTTGCTGCAAACGGGCTTTCTCTAGTTGAGGCGAGCGGGGGCTACTCTTCGTTGCGGTGCGCGGGCTTCCCATTGTGGTGGCTTCTCTTGTTGCGGAGCATGGGCTCTAGGCATGCGGGCTTCAGCAGTTGTGGCTCCTGGGCTCTAGAGCACAGGCTTAGTTGCTCCGCAGCATGTGGGAGCTTCCCGGACCAGGGCTTGAACCCATGTCCCCTGCATTGGCAGGCAGATTCTTAACCACTGTGCCACCAGGGAAGACCTATAACATTATTCTTATAGCAACAACTTTAATGTCCATTAGTAAGGGGCTAGTTCAATAAATTTATATATCCACAAAAGAAATGGGGATCTTTACATTCTGATAGAAGAATGTCTAAGATACATTGTTAAATATAAACAACAGGTTACAACCAGTGTGTTGTAAATTACAGTTGGTATAAATAATAAAGGGGGAAAAAAGAACACATAGATACTTAGTTGCTTATATGTGCACCAAATATTTCTGGAAGGCTACATAAGAAATCAGCAATCCTGGGAAGTAGTTGGGGGAAAGACAGAAATTGGATGAAGGCCTTGCACCTGTTTTGAATTATGCACCTAATGCAAATATAACCTCTTCAAAAAGTTAAATTAATCGCTTAAAGAGTTTGCAGTCTGGTGGGGAGACGAACAGGGAAGCAAAAACAATACAGCATGTAGACTCTCCAGGGGAAGCACAGATGCAAGGCTCTGGCAACTCTGCCTGGGACTATCAAAAAGGCTTCATGAGGCAAGACAGGAAGGATAGATTGAACAGCCCTTTGGAAGGCAACATGGCAGTACCCATTACAAGGTAAAGCCATGCCTATTCTATGCTCCAGCAACTCAACACAGGCTCTACCCTAGAGAGACATTTGTCCAAATGACCAAGGAGACAAGGACATTCATTGCAGTCTTGCTTGCAGGAATAAAAACTGGCAACAACCTAAGCATCTATTAACAGGGAAAGGTATGAATGAACCATGGTATTTCTACTAGAAACCAGGAGCTTCTGGGACAGTTGAGAAGGAAAGGCATGGAGATTTTATCAAGACACCAACAGTCCAGGGATGATGGACAGAGAGTGGAAGGGGAGGCTGCCCATGGAAGAGCCTGCTCTGACCTTGGCTCATTAGAGGAGCCCTCAGGCAGATGTGTGGAGGAGGGCGGGGACAGCAAGGCAGGAGGCAAAGGGACCAAAACTCTCAGCGAGGCAATTAGGAGTAAGAACCCCAGGAAGGATGGGCCCCTTCTCCTAGTAGTGAAGAATGGGGCACAGGTGAGATGGTGACAGGGGAGAGGAACATCACAAACAAGACAAGGATGTCTGCTCTTAAAACTTCTATTCCGGGGCCTCCCTGGTGGCGCAGTGGTTGGGAGTCCGCCTGCCGATGCAGGGGATGCGGGTTCGTGCCCCGGTCTGGGAGGATCCCATGTGCCGCGGAGCGGCTGGGCCCGTGAGCCATGGCCTCTGGGCCTGCGCGTCTGGAGCCTGTGCTCCGCAACGGGAGAGGCCACAGCAGTGAGAGGCCCGCATACCGCAAAAAGAAAAAAAAAAAAAAAAAAACTTCTATTCCGTGTAAGAGGTTCAAGCCAGGACAGTTAACAGAGGGAGGGAGAGGGAGATGAAAAGCCAAGGCATCCATATTAAAAAGGAAGAAGCAGATCTATCTAATCCTATTCACAAATGATATAATCTTATATGTAGAAAATCCTAAGGAACCCACTAAAAGAAATTCCTAAGGAACCCACTAAAAGAAATTAGCCCAAATAAACAAGTTCAGCAACATTACAGGATACAAGATCAATATTCAAAAACCACTTGTATTTCTACACACTAGCAATGGACAACTTAAAATGAAATTAAGAAAATAATTCCATTTACAACAGCATAAAAAGAATAAAATACTTGGGAAAAAATTTAACAAAAGAAGTGCAAATCTTATACTCTAAAAGCTACAAAATATTGTTGGAAAAAATTTGAAAGACCTATGTAAATGTGCATGGATTGGAAGACTTAATGTTGTTAAGATGGCAAAACTCCCATACTACACACAATTCCTATCAAAATCCCAGCTGCCTTCTTTGCAGAAATTAACAAGCTCAAACTAAAATTCCTATAAAAAAGCAAGGACCCGGAATAGCAAAACAATCTTGAAAATGAAGTACAAAGGGCTTACTTACATTTTGCAGTTTTAAAACTTACTACAGGACTTCTCTGGTGGCACAGTGGTTAAGAATCCACCTGCCAATGCAGGGGACACAGGTTCAAGCCCTGGTCCAGGAAGATCCCACATGCCACAGAGCAACTAAGCCCGTGCGCCACAACTACTGAGCCCGTGTGCCACAGTTACTGAAGCCCACGTACCTAGAGCCTGTGCTCCGCAACAAGAGAAGCTACCACAATGAGAAGTGCGCGATGAAGAGTAGCAATGAAGAGTAGCCCCCACTCACTGCAACTAGAGAAAGCCCACACGCAGCAACAAAGACCCAATGCAGCCAAAAATAAATAAATAAATAAAATTTTAAAACTTACTACAAAGCTATCATAATCAAGACAGTGTGGTACTAGTGAAAGGTTAGACATACAGATCAATGGAAAAAAATTAAGAGACGGAAAATACATCACATTTACAGTCAACTGATTTTCAACAAGGTGCCAACACAATTCACTGGGGAAAAAATAGTCTTTTCAAATGGTGCTAGGACAGTGGATATCTACATGTAAAATAATCTAGTTGGAACTTACCTCACACCATATGCAAAAAGCAACTAAAAGAGAATCAAAGATTAATTGCAGGAACTAAAACTATAAGACTCTAAGAAGAAAAAATAGTGATAAGGCTTTGTAACCTTGGGTTAAGCAATTCTGTCTAGATATGACCCCAAAGCACAAGAAACGAAAGAAAAAATATAAAAATTGGACATAATTAAAATTTAAAATGTGTGTGAATCAAAGAACATCATCAAGAAAGCGAAAAGAAGTGAATGGGGGAAAATATTTACAAAACACATATCTAGTAAGGGATTTATATCTACCATATAAAAAAGGACACTTGGGCTTCCCTGGTGGCGCAGTGGTTGAGAGTCCGCCTGCCGATGCAGAGAACGCGGGTTCGTGCCCCGGTCCGGGAAGATCCCACATGCCGCGGAGCGACTGGGTCCATGAGCCATGGCCGCTGAGCCTGCGCGTCCCGAGCCTGTGCTCCGCAACGGGAGAGGCCACAACAGTGAGAGGCCCACGTACCACAAAAAAAAAAAAAAAAAGGACACTTACAACTCAATAATAAGACAAAAATTCCAATTTAAAAATGAGCAAAGATGGGGATATATGTATATGTATAGCTGATTCACTTTGTTATAAAGCAGAAACTAACACACCACTGTAAAGCAATTATACTCCAATAAAGATGTAAAAAAAAATAAAATAAAAATGAGCAAAGGACCTGAATAGACATTTCTCCAAATACATAAAAATGACCAATAAGCACATGAAAAGATGTTTAACATCATTAGAGCCATCAGGGAAATGTAAAACAAAATCACAATGAGATACCACTTCACACCTACTATGATGATGAAAATCAAAAGACAGATATTAAGTGGTGGCGAAATGTGGAGAAATTAGAACCCTCATACATTAGTAGTGGGAATATGGAGTAGTGCAGCTGCTGTGGAAAACAGTTTGGTGGTTTCTTAAAAACTTAACCATGTTATCCAGCAATTCCACCCCTAAGCACTAAATACCCCCAAAAAAATTGAAAACAGAGACTCAAACAGATACTTGTCACAAATATTCATAGCAGCATTTTTCAAAATGGCCAAAAGGTCCAAATGTCCATCAACAAAAGAAGGGATAAAGAAAATGTGATATATTTATACAATATTATTATTCAGATATATTATTCAGACATAAAAAGAAACAAAGTTCTGATACATGATACAACATGAATGAACTTTGAAAATATTATGCTACATGAAAGAAGCCAGACATAAAAGGACAAATATTATGATTTTACTTAAATGAAATATCTAGAATAGATAAATTCAAAGACAGAGAAAATGGGTTAGAAATTACCAAAAGAACTCAATGGGGAAAGGATAATCTCTTCAATAAATGGTGCTGGGAAAACTGAATAACCACATGCAGAAGAATGAAATTGGACCCCTATCTTATACCACTCACAAAAATTAATTTGAAATCGATTAAGGACTTAAACAGAAGAAGTGAAACTATAAAACTAGAAGAAAACAAATGGTAATTATGTGATGTGAAGGAGGTGCTAGCTTAGGCTATGGTGGAGATCATTTTGCAATATATAAGTGTATCAAACTGTACACCTTAAACTTACACAATGTTATATATGTCACTTATATATGTCTCAATAAAGCTAGGGGGGAAAAGAAATTACCAGAGGAAAAAATTTTGGAAATAGATAATGGTGATGGTTGCACAACATTGTGAAAGTATTAATGCCAATGGACTGCATACTTAATGGTTAAAATGGCAAAATTTTATGTTATATATATTTTATCACAATGAAAAGAAGTAAACATTAAAAAATACTAAGGAATAAAGTTTTTAAAGTGCAAGACTTGTACCCTGAAAACTACAAAACACTGCTGAAAGAAATTAAAGAAGACCGAAATAAATGAAAGCTACCCCATGTTCACAGATTGGAAGACTTAATACAGTTAAGATGGGAATATTACCCATATTGATCTACAGATTTAATCCCAGCTGCCTTCTTTGCAGGAAGTGACAAGCTTATCCTAAAATTCCTATGGAAAAGTAAAGAACTATAGTAGTCAAAATAATCTTGAAAAAGAACAAATCAGGACTCACTCTGGATTTCAAAATTTACTACAAAGCTACAGTAATCAAGATTTTGTGGTACTGGCATAAGGACAGACACATAGATCCATGGAACAGAACTGAAAGTCCAGAATTAAACCCCAACATTTATGGTCAAATGATCTTTAATGAGCGTGTCAAGACCATTCAAGGGGGAAAGAATAGTCTCTTCAAGAAATATTGCTCGGGGCGCTTCCCTGGTGGCGCAATGGTTAAGAATCCGCCTGCTAATGCAGGGGACACGGGTTCGAACTCTAGCCTGGGAAGATCCCACATGCCGTGGAGCAGCTAAGCCCGTGCGCCACAACTACTGAGCCTGCGCTCTAGAGCCCACGTGCTACAACTACTGAAGCCCTCATGCCTAGAGCCCATGCTCCACAACAAGAGAAGCCACGGTGATGAGAAGCCCATGCACCACAACGAAGAGTAGCCACCACTCACCACAACTAGAGAAAGCCCACGTGCAGCAACAAAGACCCAACGCAGCCAAAAATAAATACATTTATAAAAAAAAAAAAAAGAAATAGTACTCGGACAACTGTACATTCCCATGCCAAAGGATGAATTCGGACAATACCTCATACCACGTACAAAAATCAACTCAAAAGGGTTAAGAGCTAAAACTGTAAATTATTTAGAAGAAAAGATAAGTGTGGGGGCTTCCCTGGTGGCGCAGTGGTTGAGAGTCCGCCTGCCGATGCAGGGGACACGGGTTCGCGCCCCAGTCCGGGAAGATCCCACATGCCGCCAAGCAGCTGGGCCCGTGAGCCATAGCCACTGAGCCTGTGCGTCTGGAGCCTGTGCTCCGCAACAGGAGAGGCCGCAACAGTGAGAGGTCCACGTACCACAAAAAAAAAAAAAAAAAGATAGGTGTGAATCAATAACAAATAATAACAATAAAATATTATAGTTTCTCTTTATTGAGCAATTACTTTATGCTGGTCTCCCTAACAAGCTCTTTGCGTATGTAATCTTAAGTTTAAAGGAGATACACCCAACTTCACCCTAACTCACCATTTCTGTGTCCCACTCACCATACATCAGCCCTAAGCCTAGCTTAAATATATAGCTTAAATGAGTAAAAATTAGCTTCAAATGCTTACTTCTAAATTTAAAGTTGTATGTATGAATATTGCTATTTCTCCATTTTTCACTGTTTTTTCAAGTCATCAAAGTTGCACGTGACATAAAAGGGAAGGGTGAGTGACAAGGTACAAAACGGCACATTAGCCATTCATTTCTTTACATTATTATTTTCTATTCCATTAATGTCAAGTTCTTTTTTTTTTTTTTTTTTTTGTAATGAAGAGGTCATTTTAATTCAGGACAGAGGAAAAATGCAACTTAAAACATACCGAGAGCAAAGCCTTACTGTTGGAACCAGGTGTCAGAGAGGATGAGTATATTTAAACAGCAAGGTTGGCTATTTTGAGATAAAAATAAGTAACAGGGAGTCAACAAATAACCTTCCCCATTCTGAAACTGTAAAACTGATGCTCTGAAACTGCTCCACCACCAGCAGGAGATAAGTGGTGAAGTTTCTGTGATTAGAAGACAAATGTTTGCAAGCTTGCATGAATCAGCATTTTTCTAGGGAAAAGATCCACAACCCTCTTCAGATGGACAACACATGGCAGACGCCCAATTAATGTTTGTTGAAAGTATAAATGAAGGGGCTCTACAGCAAGTAAGAGCCAGTGCACAACCCAAAACTGCTTCCTTGGTTCCATTTTTCATCACTTTCAAACTCCAGAATCATTCCAGGAGTGTCTTGAGCTGTCTGTTGCAACAACTTTCTAAAACTGTTTTTCTGAACAAAATATTACAAAGGGTCTTACCAAGATTAGAGAATCCATCCTGAAGGGCCCATAATCGAGCCCAAGGGGCAGGGACAGGCTCCTCGGGTTCTTGGTCCTCGGGAATAGAATAGAGTTCCTGCGTGGACACTGTGTCCAAGGAGCTCAGCGTACCCGAGCTGGAGTGAGAGGACTGGCTGGACGTGGGCACAGTGCTGGTGGAGGAGCTGGACGTGCCCTGGGACTGTGAAGAGGAGCCGTGTGGCTGTGAGGAGGGACCGTGGGACTGCGAGAAGCCACCTTGGGACTGCGGGGAGGCACTGCCATGGGGCTGATGACACTCTGCATCTGTCTCCCGAGACATCACCACCTCAAAAATAAGTGTCCAACAGTAAGGTGAATTTCAAAGAACAAGACATCGTAAAGGTCAAGAGTAAAGGATAGGTATATTACAACAGCCAAAAAAAAAAAAAAAATCCAGGATACGCATGCTCTGCAAAAATTAAAATTCTAACAGTTTAGACCTATCATTCTTCTGGGCTGAGCTTTTCATCACATCATTTTCACCTGATAAGTTTTTGTGTGACAGCCACAACCACAGAGGACAGAAACAAAGAAATTATTTGAAGGCTGTAAATAAGTAAAAAGCAATGAAACTGAATTGGGGAGGGGGAGAGACTCATAACAGCTTACACTCATCCAATTTTTTTAAATTAAAAATAGAACCTAAAAATGTAGTCGTTAATACAATCAACACTATACTTAAACTTCATATGTATTTTTGAAAAAGAAAGGGAAGAGTCAGGTGGCTTGGCATAGACTAAAAGAAACTCTACAGAAATTTGCTGCATCACCCCAGGGGTGGCTATTTTATATATAAAATGTCACTGATGCCCCCTCTCCCCCAAACCAGCTCCTGGAGGGTAGGACCTAAGTTCATTCTAGATTCCTTGACTCCAAACTAAGAGCTGGGCCACTTAAAGAGGCGTAACACAAAGACTGCTCTAAACAACTCCACCTATCCCTTTGTGATTCTAATTAACTAGGGGGCTCATCTTTTCAGCATCCTAAATGGCCTCCCAGCCCAACAGAAGCCTGAAGAAAACCATGATGAGACACAGACCATAACAGAAGTTCCCACCCCAGCTTTAGAATTCATTTGATGGACAGTTAAACTCCAATAACAGAACCTACAGTAAAGTCAAAGTAACTTTCAATCCCTAACTTTAAATCCCTAATCTGATTTTTTTTAAAAAAAGCGCTTTCTCTCCTGAATCCCACACTCAGGCTACCCCTCAAGGAGAATATAGCAAACATGACTCACACTGATTATTGCATTTACACAGCTTTCCAGATGCAAAGGTCCTGATGAGTTTTCCTGAAAGCACACCAGGGAGGTAGGTGTTGCCAGAGCTAGGTCCGCCACTTCAGGACCTGCTGCTCTAATACCACCTCAGCCGAGCTGTGTCCTCCTGCAGCTTCTTGAGCAAGACTTCTCTGCCCTGAAAACTGGCAAAAGACAGTGTGTCAAAAGGTAGCTGCTATCATCGTTCATGACAAGAAGGGTCCACCAGACCAGGACTACATTGGCCTCTGCCATGAGGAAAAAGTATAGTGGAGAGGTTATAAGCAAACAGATCTGGAGTCGAGTCAGATGTCTAAGTCAACTCTTTGCACGACCTTTACGTAGATCGCAACCTCTCTGAACCCAGAAAAGTAGATAGAGCTTGCGAATCAAATGAGATGATGCATCAACGTTCCTCCCCCCACCCCTCGGTAATGCTTCATAATTGGGAATTCCAGGCCCAAAGAATCTGAAAGCAGGAAAAGGCCTTACAAGTGCAACACAATTTTTTTTTTTCCAATAGAGAAACTGATTCCCAAGGAAGACTGGTGCCCTCCTACCCTCCCCTCGCCACCCCATCCCCCACACTTCCTTAGGAACACTCGCAGAGCATCTTCCTACACAAGTCGGTGTGTTTCCAGTTCCTGCAGCGCCTTGCAGCTAAGAATGGGTTCTCAGTCAGCATTTTCCAGATTGAACCTAAATATGGAAATAATTACTAACACCTATAAAACTCTCTACAGAGCAACTTCGCTCTCATTTTGAAGGGGACAACTTTGTTCTTTCTTATCCTTTACGTCTGGGCCAGTTTCAGCTTTAAAGTTACAAGGGAAGTGACCTTCACCTCGAAATTTATCTACAAAGAAGGAAGAGAGTCGCCCACGCATTCCTCTCCCCCTTCCCAAGCTCAAACACAGTACAAAACGGAAGCTCGGGAAATTCAGCTCGCAAAAAGACCCTGAGGACAGGATTCGAACCCCTCAATACCCAAGAAAAGTTCCCACTGTAACTCACCGCAAGCCCACCTAGAACCGCACACTCAGAGCAGCCGTAGCCAGCGGAGTGGCGCTAAACCCGCTGATACAAACTCCACCCTCAGCCAATCAAAACACCCCTCCGGCCCCACCGGACCAATGACAAACAGCGGATGTGGCGGCCCACATAGCCTCAATGCTTCCTGGGAGTTGTAGTTTAAAACGCAGAGCGGGACTCAGAATCCAGGTTTCCCCCGGGTAGTCCCGCCCCCTCAGCTTCCCGGCCAATCAGCAGCACCAGTCTGGTTGACCACTTTCTCTCCCCCACAGGTGACCGCGGGGAGGCCGGCCGCCGGCCAGATGTGGTGCGGAAGGACCAGGGCCTTGCTCCGGGTGTCGGGGTTATGGCCGACAGGGGTGCTAAGGAGGAGACCGCTAAACTGCAGTGCGGCGTCACTGGCGGGAAGCAACTCCCCCCGGTGTTGGAACTGCGGCGGCCTAGGGGGCCCCTTGCGGGGGGACCGGTTCTTCTGCCCTCAGTGCCGCGCGCTGCAGCCACCTGACCCCACTCGAGACTACTTCAGCCTCATGGACTGGTACGGGAGGCCGTTTCGGGAAATGCGTCGGGGAGTGCGAGATGGAGGGCGGGTCAGACTAAGGGAGAAGGTGGGACCAGTTACATGGGTGGGCGGAGCCCTAGAGAACTGGGGCTGGGGGTGGGGCCTGGGAGAAGGTGGGTGAGATGTGTCGGGAGAGGAAATCGAGGGGCCGGACTGAGCGGCGAAGCTTTGTGGGATGGTGACGAGAGTGGAGCGTGGACTGGTGGGGCGAGGAGTGTGATTAGGGGAAATTGAGGTTTGGAGCCTGCAATGGAGGGAGACTTGAGGGGCGGGATCTGAGAGAAGGAAGTTCAGAGGTGGGGCCTGAGGGAAGGGTGCTTGCGCGGCCCTTGGCGGATGGAGTCTTGAGGAATAGGTTCAGAGGTTTAAAGTTGGGTTGAGACTTTTAAGAAAGAAATAATGAGGTGTTATCCAAAATGAGAGAGTAAGAGCAAAGAAAAACTTAATGCTGTGGGCAGAGTCTAAGGGAAAAGTGAGAATTGGAAGGTCTGAGAAATAGATGTTTTTTCTGTTTACCTCCGAAGGTTGAGGAGCTTGGAGAGGTGGTGAAGTTTGGGCGAAGCTAAACTAATAAGATAGGGCACGCTCTGGGAATAGAAAGCGAAGAGGATTCGATTAAAATAAAGTGAGAGGTAAAGATGAAGGGACCTGGGCCTTAGAAAAATAGAGTGGGATTCAGGAATGCCTCTTCCCCTTAACTCTGGGCTCTGGCCCCACCAGTCACTGAGCACTTATGAAGGGCTGCAGTAACACTGCTCTTTACGTTGTTCAAGCACGCCAATCTTGTTCCCACTTCAAGGCCTTTGCATGTTCCCTGTGCCTGAATGACTCTTTCCTGTGATCTTCAATTACTCCTCATCATCATTCAGGTCTCAGCTCAAATGTCATCTCTTTGTCCACCACATCTACCATTCTCTGATCCTATTCTGTTTTCCTTTGCAGTACCTACCACTTTTTGAAATAGCTTTGTCTATATGTTTATTGCGTCATCCCCCATGAGAACAGGAACCAGGCCCATACTATACAAATCTATAAACATTTGATGCGTGAATTTCATCTCCTGATTTCCTTCCAGCAACCGCTCCTTCAGAGTTGACACTGCGAAGCTCCAGCATAGGTACCAGCAACTACAGCGTCTTATCCACCCAGATTTCTTCAGCCAGAGGTCTCAGGTAGCCTATTGGCCACCCATAATCACACCCAAGCACGTGTGTACCCTGGGTGGGTGGCAGTGTCCTTATGGTTATGTGATTATCAGGGACAGAGCTGGACAGCCAGCTTCACCCTGAGGCAGCCTGACCCCAGCCATCCAGACGCTGGACCTGTCTTACACTCAGAGCTTTTACCTGATTTCCCAGCAGAATTAGAACCCATCACCTGAAAATAAAAACAGCTTATCCCATACCAGTTCTCCTTTGGTCACTTCCTTATGTGCTTGCCCTTCAGTATTTTATGAAACAGTTTGTGAATGTAAGATGGCCTATTTGCGTGGTAATATGACTATCTTCATTTCCACTTACAGACTGAAAAGGATTTCTCAGAGAAGCATTCGACCCTTGTTAATGATGCCTATAAGACCCTTCTGGCCCCCCTGAGCAGGGGACTATACCTTGTAAGGTGATTTTCCCACCCTTCTATCATGACAGCCTGGTCCCATTGCTCTGTAGGACAGCTGCTCCCCTGTGTTCAACAGAAGAGTGCTTGAGACCTGAGCTAATCTAGGGACCCAACAATAATTAACCTCAAAGATACTATTACATGAGTATAGTTTTCTCTGAGTATCTCTGTAAATCTTACTTGCCCAATTGCCTCTTTTTTTTTTTTTTTTACCATTTTCTATAAATTTCAAGGATTAGATGGTGCTGGCTTTTAGGGAAGAGTAATTTTTGGTTTTTTGTGGGGGAGAAGTGAGCACCTTAGAATTTTAGGATTTAACAGAATTTTTACAAATATCTAATTCAACCTCCTTCCACTTTTTCCCAAGTGGAAGAATGACTCCCCCAGGGTCACATAGTTCCAGGTAGCAGAGAGTGATCCCATCCCAGCACTCCTATCTCAGTCTAACTTTCCAGCACCCTACCCTCACACTTGCACTATTGGGACAGTTCAAGTTTTCCCTGTGAGTGGCATTCTGTTCTGAATGGTGAGGAGGATTTATGACTCTGGCCATAGTTTCTTGAATTAAACTTATTTTCCCTGCTTTATGCCCCAATAGCTAAAGCTCTGTGGAGTAGAGATTCCCGAAGGGACAGATTATGAAATGGACAGTCAATTCCTCATGGAAATAATGGAAATCAATGAAAAACTTGCAGAAGCTCAAGGTGAAACTGCCATGAAAGAGATGGAATCTATTGTCAGAGGTAAAAGATAAAATACCACCGACTGCATTTTATTGCTATTTTGAGTACATGTAGGGGCTAAGTGAAAAATGGATATAAAGAGTACATATTGGCCTTCATAATGATTCAGGGAATTTTTTTTTCTTGATTACGCTGAAACCCATTTTGTCTAGAGGTTAGACTTGCAAAATTCCTAATTCTCTGGCAGGCGGGCTTAAACCAAGAATGTAATAGTATTTTGCAGATTGCTGTGCTCCTTCCCACCCATGACATCCTTTGGATAATAATATTATCTCCGACAAGAAAAACAGGCCTCAGAAGTTCATGGGAATGCCCAAGGTCACACAGCAGATATAGCAGAGCAAAGATTGAAACCTTGATCTTATGATCTCATATTGCTTTACTTTCCACTTTATTCCATAGTGTATCAGTCAGGGTTCTCCAGAGAAACAGAATCAGTAGTGTATGTCTATGTGGAAAGAGAGAGAGAAATTTATTTTAAGGAATGGCTCATGTGATTATGAGAGCTAGCAAGTTCAAAATATGTAGATAGACTAGCAGGCTGGAAACTCAGGCAGGACTTCTATGTTAGTCATGAGACAGAATTCCTTCTTCAGGAAACCTCAGTTTTTGCTTACTACCTTCAACTGATTGGATGAGGCCCACCCATGTTATCAAAGATAATCTCCTTAAAGTCAACTGACTGTAAATGTTACTCACATCTACAGAATACCTTCACAGCAACATCTAGACTAGTGTTTGACCAAACAATTGGGCACCACAGCCTAAACAAGTTGGCACATAAAATTAACCATGCCATATAGAAAAGGCTCCAGGTTTCTCATTCAAATTGTATGCAGATATGAACTTTCACAAATGTTATGGCATGCCTACTGTATCAGGCACTGTACAAGACACTGAGGATACAGCAGTGAACAAGAAAGACATGGCCTGGACCTTCTTGGAGTTTATATATTCCAACTCAGTGTGTCCCAAGTGGAAGTCATGAGCATGTCTCTTCTGCTCCTCTGCTGATGTTCCCTTTCTAAGTGAATGACGCTCTGTGGTTGTACAAGTCCAAAACACCGAGGAGGTGTCCTTCACAACTTATTCTCCCTTACCCCCATAAACAGTCCATCACCAAGTCTTGAAAAGCTGACCTTCTAAATGTGTCTCAGATCCGTGTATACATTTTTCACTGCCACCACCCTGTCCCAAGCTACCATTCTCTCTCACCCGGACAACTGGAGTAACTCCACACTGGTCCGTCTCTACCTTCAATCTGATATATTCCTACACTGTCACATATGTGATCTTTTTGAAACCCAAATCTAATCATAGCACCCTTGGCCTTGCTTAAAAACTTAAAGTGGCTCCCCGCCCCCCGCCTCAGGTTAAAGAGACCTGCATGGCTTGGCCTCTGCTTCCTCCCATTTGCTCCTTCCACTCCGGCCACACAGATTGCTTCCAGTTCTTCATCTGTACCTTGTACCTCCCTACCCAGGGCATTTGCACATGCTGTTTCTTCTGCCCGAAACCCTCTTCTCCTCTACCCCATCTATTTAACTCTTCCTCCTTCAGATCTGGGGGCAGTCCTCACTTCCTCAGAGAATCCGCAGAGGACCTCTCTGTCTATGCCTTTTGGTTGTGGGTACCCATCCTTTGTAGGACTAATCACTGGTTTATGTGAGATTACTGGACCAATATCAGCCTCCCCTACTAGACCAGAAGTTCTACAGAGGCAGAAATTGTGTCTTCTTTTTGCTTCCCTCACATCCTTAGCACATGCAGTAGTACTTGGAGTATAATAGGGGCTCAGTAAATATTTGTCAAGTGAGTGAATAAATAACAAAGAAGTTAAAAGAAGTAAAATAGAAGTTGTGGTGGGGGAGCTGTCAGCTAGGGTTGTACCAGCAACATTAGGGCTGGGTGGTGTTGGGAAAAGAGAAACTCAGGATTTTTCGTCAAAAGACCCAGCTGCACGGCTTTGGAAGGCAGAGGTTCATGAAGCTCTGGGTGAGGTGGACTTGGGTTCAGTCCCAACACTGCCACTGACCTTTTGTGTGACCTTCAGTAAAGTGACTTCACCCCTCTGAGCTTCAGTTTCCTCATCTGTAAAATGGAGATAATATTAGTACTGGTTGTTGCAACGATTAAGTTAAAGCATGTAAAACACTTGACACAGTGCCTGGCCCGTGGTAAGTTCCCAATGAATGGTGGGGGTTATTTCTAGCTCTATAGTTAACATCTGGTTTTGAGCAGGTCACTGACCTTCATTTAGAGTAATTCCTAAATTTCATTTTACCTGCTAAGGCCCAGGTAATGTGAACGTTCAAGCGCATGAGCTAGATAGTTTTGGGGTCAGGACTTTAGAGCCTCCAGACTCCTAATCCAGTGTTCTTTTGTTAACACCACGTTGCTACCTGAGAAGCGAGTTTCCAACCACTGGACCAGAAGTCAGGTGACTTGGGTCACTCACTCACCAACCATGTGACCATATACGTTCTCCCAGTACCTGTCATTGCTTACCATGGGGATATAATGTATTTGAAAGTGCTTTGAAAGCAGGCACCATATAAATGATTGATACTGTTGGTATCTGGAAAAGGCACTTATCATACAATTTTCTTATGAGGAAACAATAAAAATGTGAGGTAGCTGCTGCTTTACTTCATCTGGCATCTTCTCCCTTAAGGTGGTACAATATGATCGAAATGTTTCATTTTCCTGAGAGGCTGTATAATTTGCTAGTAGTTGCCTGACACACTCTAATGCCCTGCTGATAGGCAAGTCCCGCTTGTTAATTTTCTCCTAGCTGAAATCTGGAAGACTCAGAGTGCTTGGTGGAGATAATCTAAGGCACTTCCTTGTCTTTTTTTTTTTTTTTTTTTTAATGCTTCTACAGCCATTTTATGAGCTTTGGTGATTGCCCCTCAGACCTTTCATGGATAGAAAAACAGTGTAACTAGGATCAGCCAGAGCTGCACTAAGCAGGAGCTGCCATCATGGAACTGTAGAGACAGAGGTTATGAGGCCTTACCCTTGAACCCAAACTCCCTGCTATGTTGTGTTCACAACAAGATGACAAAGCGTTGTCTTCATGTTATGAGTCTATTTAAGTAGAAAAATTAAGATAATGTTTTTCTTTTTCAGCTAAACAGAAAGAATTGGCTGACAATGTGAGCAGAGCTTTTGAAAGAGGTACTTCCTTCATTTCTTGACTTTCTTAAATATGGAAAGAAATTGTAAGCACTGAGGTATAACCATCCATTCAATAAGTAGCTATTATATGCCCATCCTATGACAGGTACATGGGAGCTATGAAATATAGATGAGTCTACATTTCTGCCTTCAAGGATTCACAGTCTTGCTAGAGAAACAAGGGGTGTGCCAAAACCAGTGATATGCCCATTGAAGATGAGATGAGAGAAAGTGCTCCCATTCCCCTTTAGCAAGTAGGAGAAGATAAGGTGAGGGATGTGGGCTGAAGCCAACACAGGCAGACTCTGAGGGCAAGGCTGCACAGTCAACATTTGGCAAAGCCCACACACCCCTTTCTTCTGCAAAGCCCAGGAGGAGAATCCCATGGCCGAGCTGTGCCCAGATTGCAAATAGGGCATGTCCATCCTTGTCCCCACTGCTCCTGGCTCTCAGGCTAAAAAGACTAGATCTATTTCTAGCTATTTTTAAGCAAGAACAGCCTTTCTTTCCATCCTGACTTGTGCCACTCCTTAAATAGGAGATTAATAGCCCTTTGGCTTAGGGATCGTTTGACTACAGAAAGGAGAATGCAACTCATACTAACCCAGATAAAAGGAGGTTACTCTAAGGAATCAGGGGTGTCTCTCAGAATCCAAAGTCCCTGAGATGAGCATAGTATTGTGTGATAAGAGCTTTTCTAGAACAAGACCTGGGAACCAGAAAGCAGTCTGGAACCAAGACTGTGGTCCTGAACTTGGTGGCCTAGCTGGCCACTCCATCCTTCTCCCCACCGCTATACACCAGTTCCGTCTGCTTCCTTATTGGTGTACAGTGCTCCAAACTGGCCTCCCCCACTGGATGACTCGTCAGTCCTCCTTGGTCTATTACCTCATAAGAACAGGGCCTTTTACCGTCTGACTAGAATCTTCTAGATCCAATCTAGATTCCTGGGAGGGGGGATTTGATTGCCCCAGTTTGAGTCAGATGTCCCCTCCAGTCCGATCACTGAGGGCCAAGGAGATAAGCTTGCACAGTGTACTGCCTACTTTGTAGGGACTGTAGGAGTTTATTCTGAGAAGCAGGCAGAAGGTGGCGGGGAGGGAGGGGTGTCTCTAAAAAGATGGGGAGGAATATAGATTAATAGCAGAATGGACAGGAACGTGGCCCAACGTATCTGCCGAAATCCATGTCCCCAGCCTACTGGTTAAGATGGTCAGATTATGTTCCACCAAGGCCCACCCCCAGCTCCTGTTATACCTTTGTGGGCGTTTATTTTTTTAATTATAAAATGCAATTTCTTAAAGAATGAATAGTACGTAAGTACAATGGAAGAATAACAACAGAAGAAACACCCATGTCCCCACCACTCAGGTTAAGAAATAGAAAAAAGGCGCTCAACATCACTAATCATTAGGGAAACGAAAATCAAAAACCACAGTGAGATACCACCTCACACCTATAAAGATGGATGCTATTAAAAAAAAAAGAAAATAGCAAATGTGGGCAAGGATGTAGAGACCTTTGTGCACTGCTGGTGGGAATGTAAAATAGTGCACCCACTATGGAAAACAGTATGGCAGTTCCTCAGAAAATTAAAAATAGAATTACGGTGCAATCCAGCACTTCCGCTTCTGGGTGTTGACAGCAGGAACTCAGAGAGATGCACTGTCACAGATAAACAAAGCCAGATACTAGTTAACGTGGTAAGGACAGATTTGCATCAGTAATAACTATGGTGATAGGGAAAGGAGTCCAGCGTGAACTGAACTCAATGTCGATTTGTACAGAGGCAACTGGGCATTTTAAAGGGAGAATGAGGGAGTAGGGCGGGGGTGCAGAGGGGCTCAGTAGAATTGGGGAAGTGAAATATGACAAAAAGCGGGAAGAAGGAGTTGGTCCTATGAAACCCATCTGGGTTTGTTAATTGGCCCTTAGGGAAGTTAGGCTCCCACCCTCGCACAGAGCCTGGAGACAGGGGCCCTATCATCAGGTGTTGACTAGAACAAACAGCAAGAAAGAGACAGAAGAGACCTTCTTTCCTCTGAACGACATAAGTCCATTTCTCACTCAATCGTCTTTTGTTTATGAAGGACTAGCTGAGCCATCTGTTGAGGCCTGATAGTAGAGGATATTTGGGGGATGACGTGAGCAAATGTGCATTTAATGAGGAGCATCTCTATGGAAACGAAAAGGAAAACAAAGGTCAATGTCTGGAGCCGACTATAACCCCAGTTTCTGAGTCCAGAGGGCAGCCACCTGAGAAGACACTGACCACTTAAGTGTCTTTAGGTGGTGGCATGAGGACAGCAGAGGCAATCTGACGCATCTCCTGGCTTGTAGTTTGAATGTTTGTGGTGATGGCAGAGACATCAGCATCACAGTCATGGTTATTCCCCAGAGCACAGTGTAGAAGGTGCGCGCTTTCTGAGTGGCCCGTGTACCAGCAGCTCCAGGCACAAATGTTGCCTGTGATTTGTTGTGATGAGTTCTTTGAACTTTCTATCAAGTCCTCCAGCTTCAGCTTGCAGGACTTTCCCAGATCCTGGAGGAAAGGGGCAGCTATAAGACAGCCTGAGTCCCACTGAGGATCTGGGCAGTCAGGTTTTAGTTCTTAGTGACAGTAAGTCAGGAGGGAGGGAGGAACATTGGAAACATTGGTTTGGAAAGTTGTAGCCAGATGTTGAAAGAAACTAGAAGAATTGAGGATTTGCTGAGGGCCAACAAAATGTGTAAGGATCCAGTTCAGTTTACAAGTAGATAATAAAACCTCAAAGACAATGAACAGGACGGGATCCTGATAACTCGCAAGGTTGTGTTATTCTTTTCCACTGAAACATAAAATTTCTCTCCACAATCACCCCCTTTTTTTAATCAAAGATAAAGTAACTTTGTTCTTGTTTACAAAATAAATTTAGTTTCATGAAATTTGGCCTGATTATTTATTAAGTGCAGCAAGAATGGTAACTGACCATAAAGGCCTTTTTAAGTTTTCCTAATGGAACTTTTTACAGGCATAACTGGTTTTATTGCACTTTGCAGATACTGCATTTTTTACAAATTGAAGGTTTGTAGCACTCCTGTGTTTTCAGATGATGGTTAGCATTTTTCCGCAATAAAATATTTTTAATTAAGGTATGTACATTGTTTCTTTAGACATAATGCTGTTGTGCACTTAATAGACTATAGTACAGTATCAATATTTATATTCACTGGGAAACCAAAAAATTTGTGTGACTTGCTTTATTTCAACATTCGCTTTGTTGCAGTGGTCTGGAACCCAGCCCCCAGTATCTCTGAGGTCTGCCTGTATCTCAGATTAGAATCTGCCTGGAATCTCAGATTAGATTTGAAAAACCTCTCTGCTAGGAAGTCAAGCCAAGATTTCTCCATCAGAATTCTTCACCTGCATTACCTATAGTTTCAGGTGAATTCCTCTCTTCCCAACGTCCCCCAAATATTCTAAGATTCATGGGCCTGCCGAGTGCCCTTAATCACCTGTAAGGCTGGGAACCCTGTAAACCAGATACCAGGCCAGTTTTTGCAACAGGGCTTTGAAAGCATTATCTCTATAAAATCAACCTTATTTCCTTAAAATTGATGACTTTATGCATCATTTTCAAATATGACATTCCCTTCAAAGCCTTATTTTTAATTATGTCCTATCACAAAGAGGACAGATTCTTACTGAAGCTATGCAAATAACTATATTGCCGTGAAAACAAGAATACTCAATAATAGTTTCTAACTTTTTGAGGGATCAGGCAGGGAGAAGAAGAAGTTTTAATTTTGTTTACAAAAGTGTATAATTTACTAGATTGTTAATGAGTCATAGATAGCTTACGAGAAAAGGAAAGGGGATTTCCTCATATTAGAAAATAGAACATTTAAAAGCCAGCAATAGTTTGAATAAAAAATTATAATCAACTTATCAGTTTACTCAATCCTATGTAGTTAATTTTGTTCTGCTTGATCTTGGGTTAGCAGTTTCATGAACCCATCGGCTTTTTCATTAGCGTTTTGGAAATCCTGACTTAGTCGACTGATTTGAACTCAGTAATGTAAGCAATGCCATCAGAAACCTGTACCACACAGTACCTGGTACAGTACCTGTTTATTGATCACAAGTACTCTGGCTTACAGCTGGTTGCAAGAGCTTTTAGGAAAGCATCAGAGTAAGGTAACAACCCTCCGTGGATAGCAAAAGACTTAAAATGGCCATAGTTAAAGATCTGATGAGAGGTTATTATAAAAATAACACAAAGGAAATCTGGTTGTTTCTGTGACATATCACATTTTAAAATAATAACTGGGGGCTTCCCTGGTGGCGCAGTGGTTGAGAGTCCGCCTGCCGATGCAGGGGACATGGGTTTATGCCCCGGTCCGGGAAGATCCCACATGCCGCGGAGCGGCTGGGCCCATGAGCCATGGCCGCTGGGCCTGCACGTCCGGAGCCTGTGCTCCGCAACGGGAGAGGCCACAGCAGTGAGAGGCCCGCATAATGCAAAAAAAAAAAAAAAAAAAAAAGTATGCTTGCATTATATTTAATGTTAACAACTCTGAAGACATATCCATTTTATTAAACCAAGAACATCACACTAGTTTTATTTACCAAAGATTTACCCAAATTACATGAAATTGAAAACATTTGAGTTGGTTCTTATATTTCTGGAAGTTTTAGGAAGATTTCATTTATGTAAGTACTAATTTCTCTCTAAGCAAATTAGGATACAGTTCCTTCAAAGGATTTTATAAATTAATTTCATAATACCATCTGAAGGTAGGGAAATATATGTTTATGTATATGTATAGATACATAAATGTACAGACAGATGCAAATAGATCTTACAGTTTTCGTTAAAAAATTCTGCCATAAGTCAGGCACAAATAAGATAATATAAAACTCACTTTATGTGAGGTGGTGGATGTTAACTAAACTTTTTGTGGTAATCATTTTGCAATATGTACATATATCAAATCATGTTATACACCTAAAACTAATTTGACTTTATGTCAATTATATCTCAGTAAAACTGGGAAATTAAAGAAAAAAATTTAAACTCTAGTTTATATGGGTAGTTCTCATTTCTGCTCTATTTTATATATTTATCTGAATTGAGTTTCTGGCAGATGGAGCATGTTTTAAAGGTTGCCTGCTCAATGTGAGTTGTAGAGGTTTTTTTAAGGTTTTTTTGGTTTGGTTGTTTTTTTGTTTTGGGGCGGGGTTTATATATAATGATATATAATCTTATGGAGTCTGTGGACTAAATATCTGTTTCCAGTTAGCTTTTTTTTTCTTTTCAGCTTCAGGTGGTTGCTTTTGGAGGTACCTGAGTCCTTGCAAGCCCCTAATGGGGACAGGAAGCCCAAAAGTCCAGTGCTTGTAGGGAGTTGGGGGGCGGGAGTGGGAAGGGAAAGGTCTGGTAGGATGGACAGAGGGACTGAGGAGGTAGGGGCTCGAAGGAGGGCATATCAAAGGATGCGAGGGAGTGGAAGGGAATATGGAAGGTGGTGAGAGGAGGGAAGAGGAGGCGAGAGGTCTTAAAGGAGTCAGTGTGGGGAATCTTAAGTTTCCCAAAGAAGCCAGAGAAGTTCCAATTTTTCCTAAGTACAGGTAGACCATGGAGATACTGCGGGTTTGATTCCAGACCACCACAAGAAAGTAAATATTGCAGTAAAACAAGTCACATGAATTTTTTTTTATTTCCCTGCATGTCAAAGTTATGTTTACACTAATTGTAGTCTATTAAGTATGCAGTAGCATTATGTCTAATAAAACCAATTAATTAAAAAATACTTTATTGCTAAAAATTGCTAACCATTCTCTGAACCTTCAGTGAGTCATAATCTTTTAGCCGTGGCAACATCAAAGATCACTGATCACAGATCACCAGAACAAATATAATAATAATGAAAAAGTTTGAAAAATTGGGAGAATTACCAAAGTCTGACACAGGGACACGAAGTGAGCAAATGCTGTTGGGAAAATGTTATACATAGACTTGCTCGACGCAGGGTTGCCACAAACCTTCAATTTGTAAAAAACGCAGTATCTGCAAAGCGTGATAAAACAAGATCTGCCTATAAAATCACAGCAGCAAGAAAAGAGGTAGACCAAGCACCATGGTGACACACAGTCAGTAGAAGTTCAAGAAGGAGGTTTCAGAGGACTGACAAGTTCCCATGGGAGGAGCAGGGTCAAATAGAGCGTAGAGGCCTCTCAAGGAGCCAGGAAAAAGAAAATGTCCAGCCCAGGAGTAAATCCCTACTCAAAACGAGGAGCCGGGGCTTCCCTGGTGGCGCAGTGGTTGAGAGTCCGCCTGCCGATGCAGGGGACACGGGTTCATGCCCCGGTCCGGGAAGATCCCACATGCCGCGGAGCGGCTGGGCTTATGAGCCATGGCCACTGAGCCTGCACGTCCGGAGCCTGTGCTCTGCAACAGGAGAGGCCACGACAGTGAGAGGCCCGCGTACCACAAAAAAAAAAAAAACAAGGAGCCGGAAAGAATTCCAGCCTGGAGCTACCTTTCAAAAGAAGGCTGGGACTCTATCCTTCTGAGAGGATACTCAGAATCGTGAGAATCCAAATCTGTCCTCACCGTGCTTCAACAGAGGTGTGTCTGCAGAATTTGAGCAGGAGTCAGACTCACCCCAGGTTCCCAAACGAGCAGGTGGGCCGGAGAGGAGACCAAGGTCTCTATGCTCACTGAAAAGTCCAGCTGTTGTGTCTGAGGGCCTGATGGTGTTTCCAGTCTAGATCCAAGTCACGGCACTAGATTACTGTCAAAGATAAACAAAGCCAGACGTTAGTTAAAGTGCTAAGGATAGGTTCTAATCAGTAATAACCATTGCAGTAGGGGAATAGTCCAGCATGAACTGAACTCAGCTTTGATGTGTGACTGGGCATTTTAAAGGGAGAATGAAGGAGTGGGGCAGTGGGGGGTGGGGGTGGCGCACAGGGCCAAGGAAGTGAAAATGTACAAAAAGTGGGAAGCAGGAGTTGGACCATGTGAAACCCATCTGGGTTTGCTAACGGGCACTTCTTGAAGTTAGGTTCCTACCCTCCCACAGACCCTGGGAGACAGGGGCCCTAGCTTCGGGTGTAAACTGTGATAAATTCTTTTGGCAGCCCTGTGTTCTCAGGCAGGCATTTTAAGGTGGGGCTGGGGTCATCCTAGGGATGCCGCCTTTGAGCTGTAAGTAACTATGTTATTGTTTTTTCGAGTCCCTATAGGCCAAGGTGGAGGGCTAGTCAAGAAGAGGGCTCAGAGGAGCCTGGCTAGAGTTTGGTGAAGGAGATAATTTTTGTCAGCACCAACGTTCATAGAATTTTTCATAATAGCTAACAGGTGAAAGCAACCTAACTGTCCATCAACTGATGAATGGATAAACAAAATGTGGTCTATCCATACAAGGGAATATTATACAGCCTTTAAAATGAAGGAAATTCTGATGCATGCTACAACATGGATGAACCTTGAGGATATTATGCTAAGTGAAGTAAGCTAGTCACAAAAAGATAAACACTGTATGATTTCACTTACATGAGGTCCCTAGAGCAGTCAAATTCTTAGAGACAGAAAGTAGAATGGTGGTTGCCAGGGACAAAGGGGAGTGGGGAATAGCAAGTTTATTGTTTCATATGTAGAGTTTCAGTTTTGTGAATGTACTTAATGCCACTGAGTTCTACACTTTAAAATGGTCACAATGTGGGCTTCCCTGGTGGCACAGTGGTTGAGAGTCCGCCTGCCGATGCAGGGGACACGAGTTCGTGCCCTGGTCCGGGAAGATCCCACATACCGCGGAGCGGCTGGGCCCGTGAGCCATGGCCGCTGAGCCTGTGCGTCCGGAGCCTGTGCTCCGCAAGGGGAGAGGCCACAACAGTGAGAGGCCTGCGTAACGAAAAAAAAAAAAAAAAGGTCACAATGGTAAATTTATGTCATGTATATTTTATCATAATTAAAAGAATATTTATAAATACAAAAAAATAATCATGAAATAAAGAAATAAAACATGACCACTGCCTTCAAGCCCCTGGTAGGCCCTTTGTAATTGCATTCCCCTTCCATGGTAGCAACTATTCTCCTGAATTTTTGTACTAACCATTCCCTTGCTTTTCTTGGTAGTTTTAACCATATATGAATATAACGGTGTATTATTTTATTACACATAAATCTAAGTCAGGGTTTCTCAACCTTGGCACTACCAACATTTGGGGCCAGATAATTCTTTGTCGTGGGGGGCTGTCCTGTACACTGTAGGCTGTTTGGCAGCACCTCTGGCCTCTGCCCACTAGATGTCAGTGCCACCTCCCCAGGGTGACAACCAAAACCGTCTCCAGACATTGCCAAACATCCCCACAGGCGAGAAATCACCTGCAGTCAAGAACCACGGGTCTAAGGGCATCTCTCCAGAACCTACGAGCCTCCTGGGGGCAGCTCTGTATCGCAGCACCTGGCACAGAGGAAGCACCAGGTGCTTCCACATCCTCGTCAGGGTTAGACCACCGTGTATGACAGGGGAAAACTCTTAAAACACAACTTAGTTATTGGGTATTGTCCTGAAGAAGAAGAGCAGCTTCTCATTTAAACTCTGAATCCTGTGAAGAAGCATGCTTTTGCTCCCTTTGATTAAGCCCTTTATCCCCTGAACAATCCAGATGTTTTCTCTTTCTCAAATCTACTGAGTAATTGATCAGCCTTCCAGAGCCCAGGGCTTAGCTTTGATCCAGCTGCCTTGGATAATAGAGTGATTTTATTCTTGCTTGAAATGAAGCCTCGCATTAATGTCTCTCTTTATTTCAGATGATTTTGAAAAAGCCAAGGAACTTTTAACAAAGATGAGATACTTTTCAAACGTTGAAGAAAAGATTAAGTTAAAGAAGATTCCCCTCTAATTGTTGCTAATTTTAAAGTTTTAAAAATAAAGTTCTTACCTATTTCTTTTCTGGACTCTGCTGATTCAGAGTAGAGGTGTTTCAACCGCTTTGACCATCTTTCTTTTCTTTCTTTCTTTTTTTTTGGCTATGTTGGGTCTTCGTTGCTGTGCGCAGGCTTTTCTCTAGTTGCGGTGAGCAGGGTCTACTCTTCTTTGGCGGTGCGTGGGCTTCTCATTGTCGTGGCTTCTCTTGTTGCGGAGCATGGGCTCTAGGCACGCAGGCTCAGTAGTTGTGGCTTGCGGGCTCTAGAGCTCAGGCTCAGTAGTTGTGGCACACAGGCTTAGTTGCTCTGCAGCATGCGGGATCTTCCCGGGCCAGGGCTTGAACCCGTGTCCCTTGCATTGGCAGGCAGATTCTTAACCACTGCGCCACCAGGGAAGCCCGCTTTGACCATCTTAATTAAACCTGTGGCTCAAGCATTAGTGGACTGCAAAGCTTGTCATGTCAGCAGAAGCACAGCCCAGCCAGGGTTTGAGTGATCGGTTCTTCATGGGATACTTGATATACCACGTTCCTCATCTAGGCCTGTGGATGAGGAGTTGGAAATAAGGCCAACTTGAGGCCCTCGAGGGGAAGGGAGTTTTTCTGTAAAGGGCCAGTAGTAAATATTTTAGACTTTGTGGGCCATACCGCCTCTGTTGCAAATAAACTCTGCCCTTGTAGCACGTTATTTACTAAGCAGGCAGTAGGCTAGATTTGACATGGGTTTGCCACCCTCTGCTGTAGAACCACATTTTCCTTCCAATGGCATGACGTTCACAAATAGATAGTCTTGTTAGTGTGTCCTTCAAGGAATTCTGTTTGGCAACCGTGCAAAGCTGCCTAAGGGTCTCTTTGGTCTACACTTAAATACATAAATGCATTTTATCTACATGAAATATAGATAATATTATCAAGAATTAGTCTGGGAACTTCCCTGGTGGTCCATTGGTTAAGAATCTGCCCACCAATGCAGGGGGCACGGGTTCGATCCCTGGTCAGGGAACTAAGATCCCACAAGCCATGGGGCAACTAAGCCCACGTGCCGCAATGAAAGGTTCCACGTGCCTGCAACTAAGACCCAATGCAGCCAAAAATAAAAGTTAGTTTTAAAAAGTTAGTAACTTTTTTAAAAAAATGAATTAGTCTGGTGTTAAACACTAACCACATGTTCAGCTCCACCTTGGTGGAGTGGAGCATTTTTAATTTATCTCTGAACAGCTGCTCTCCTGTCACCAGAAGCAGCTTCCCTTCCCTTTTTGACTCTTCAGAAATTCAGTTTACATTCTTGATTCATTTCCAGAAGAAAAAAAAAATTTTTTAAGTCTCTGGATCAAGGAAGATTAAAATAGAAAATTCGGATTAAAAATTCTGAGAAACAGCCTTCAAATTCTTAGAGAAAATTGCTTGTTTATAAGTGAAAAAATTCAGGGTTCTGAACCAAGGTTTAAATACTACTCCTAGAGCTTTGCATCCTCCCTTGTCATTGTCTAAGAATTTATATCTTGTGAATCCTGATCCAGTTATACTCAGTTAACATTTCAGGATTTATGGATCTTCTGAAGGCAGATGAACCACAGCAGCTGTCTGGCTTAATGGTACTGGGGAATATCAGTACAATCTCCAGCCCCCTCACAATTTACAAGAAGAGCAAGTTAACTTGTCTGAACACACACACAGAGTCCTTTAAGTAAATAATTACAAAGCAAGCAAATGTCCTGATTAGTTTGGGTGCTTCTGAAAAGAAGGAGAAAATGAAAGTAGTGTTTGAAATATGCCTGTAGACAATCTTCCATCCTTCGGAACAAAGATCAAAACCGAAACAATCTGACCACAAAAAGAAATCAGATAAACAAATTTGCTTCAAACAACTTCTTTGGAGGAACTTCAAAGAAACTTTCCCTTACCTGTTGCCATCAGCTGAAAGGCCACTGGACCTCCCAGCAAACCATTTCTTTTATTTTTCTTTTTTTTTTTTGGCTGCACAGCACAGCATGTGGGATCTTAGTTGCTAGACCAGGGATCAAACCCATGCCCCTTGCATTGGAAGCACGGAGTCTTAACCACTGGACCGCCAAGGAAGTCCTGAGCAAACATTTCTGATTGGGGGAATAAATTAAAAAGACTTTATTTCTGGGCTTCCCTGGTGGCGCAAGTGGTTGAGAGTCCGCCTGCCAATGCAGGGGACACGGGTTCATGCCCCGGTCCGGGAAGATCCCACATGCCGCGGAGCGGCTAGGCCCGTGAGCCATGGCCGCTGAGCCTGCACGTCCGGAGCCTGTGCTCCGCAACGGGAGAGGCCACAGCAGTGAGAGGCCCGCGTACCACAAAAAAAAAAAAAAAGACTTTATTTCTGAGACATGGCTTCTGAGGCAGTGGAATTACTTATTTTTCCCCTCTCTTCCAAATTCTTTCCCTTTTAATCTAAACTCCAAGTTTAGCTGGACTTCTAAATCCAGGAACCCTTTCAAGTGTTCCCTGACAAAGCCCTATGGGAGAGATGCTTCTAGACCTCTGAAAGGTTAGCAGCCCTATTTGGGTTAAAGTTTCTGACTGAGTGAAGGAAATTAAGCACCCACCTCCTAACCCCACATCGTTCTTAATATGGCATCAGAACAAGTCGGAAGTTTTGACTAATTTGTGACTGCTCCAGTGTCAAATAGGCCTGGTGTTATGGACTGAATGTGTCCCCCCGCAAAATCCATATGTTGAATACCTAACCTCCAGTGTGGCTGTATTTGGAGATGGTGCCTCTAGGGAAGTAATTAAGGATAAATGAGGTTGTAAACATGAAGCCCTGGTTTTATAGATTAGTGTCCTTATAAGAAAAGACACCCTTGCTCAGTCTTCCCACACTCATGCACCAGGGAAAGGCCCTTTGAGAAAGCCAGGGAGACACCTACCATCTACAAACCAGGAAGAGACCCCTCAACGGATAGTGAAACTGACCCTGACAGCACCTTGATCTTGGACTTCCAGCCTCCAGACTGTGAGAAAATTTCTGTTGTTTAAGACACCCAATCTGTGGTATTTTGTTACGGCAGCCTGAGCAGACTAATACACCTGGGGTTTTTTGTTTATTTGTTTGTTTATTTAATTTATTTTATTTTTGGCTGCGTTGGGTCTTCATTGCTGCACACAGGCTTTTCTCTGGTTGCAGTGAGTGGGGGCTACTCGTCGTTGCAGTGCACAGGCTTCTCATTACGGTGGCTTCTCTTGTTGCGGAGCACGGGCTCTAGGTGTGTGGGCTTCAGTAGTTGTGGCATGCAGACTCCGTAGTTGTGTGCACAGGCTTAGTTGCTTCGCGGCATGTGGGATATTTCTGGACCAGGGCTCAAACCTGTGTCCCCTGCATTGGCAGGTGGATTCTTAACCAGGGAAGCCCCTACACTTGGTTTTGAATTACAGCTCTGCCACTAATCTGCTGTAAGTCCATGATTGTGCTAAGCTTCATTTCCTCATCTTTAAAGTGGTGATAATAATAATAGTAACACACAGGGTCATTGTGAAGATTAAATGGAATAAATTATGCAAATTGTTTAGCCCTGTGCATGGCACATAAGCACTCAAATGTGATTTTTTAAATGGTAATGACTACTTTTGTTTTTATTTTGGCAACAAAGTCATGCCTTTCACTGCAGAGTAAATATTCTCCTTTCAACAAAGTTTCAAGCACCTACTTTGTGTAAAAGAATGCTCTAACCTGAGAGAGTAACACAGAACAGTGAGATGCTCCCTGTCTATTTGGGGAGAAGACTTTTACACCAATAACCAAAACAATGATAAAAGTTCCCATTTGCTGTGCACTAACTGTGCCAGGCACTATGGGCAGTACTTTGCATGATTCCATCAAAGTAAACCCAATTCCACCAAAGTAAACCCAATTCTTCATTTTACAGATGAAGAAGCAAGCTCCCAGAAGGTAAGAGAGTCAAGAGCAGGGGTTCAAACCCAGGCCTTGTCTGCAAAGCCTCTGCTCTTAGGGAGGCTGAACCGGCCAAGATTAAGTACCAGCCAAGGGGACTAAACAATCTTTACAAGAGGGGCCATTTACCAGGGCCTGATCCATGCCAAGCCAAAGCAGGATTTGATCCAAGTCTCTGTTTCCAAAGTTTGCACATACAGCTTCACTGGGCACAGGGAAAGATCACTCCCAGGTGTGGTAACCAGGGAAGAAGTCTTCAGGGAAGAGGGGAAGTGGCATCTAGACAAGCAGAGAGAGACTGTCAGGTGTCCCCAAGACCACCCCCAATTTCAACGACTCAAGGGGAGAACCCACAGGACTCGGTACATTGTCCTACTCATGGCTATGATTTATTACAGCAACAGGATACAAAGTTAAATCAACAAAGAGAAAAGGCACATGGGGTGAAGTCTGACGGAAACCAGGCACAATCTTCCAAGGCTCCTTTCCCTAGTGGAATCACAGAGAACACACTTAATTCCCCGGCAACAAGTTGTGACAACACGTGTGAAAATGCTGTCTGCAAGGGAAGCTCGTTAGAAACTCAGTACCCAGAGTTTTTCTTTGGTGCTGGTCACATAAACACTCTTTGTCTAGCATGTGCCAAAATTCCAGACTCCAAGAAAGAAAACAGGTATTCAGCATAAATTACATTGTTTGTACAAACAATTTAGGCAGAGTGAGCCACTCTTAACAGTTCTGGAAATAGGGAAACCCTCCCCAAATCCAAGTTCCCAGACACCAGCCAAGGGCCAACCTTGTAAGCAGGACTTTATAAGGATGTGCTATCTTGGGGCTGCTGGGTTAACTCTTTTCTGCACAGAAGTCAAGGGGCGGTCCTGTCACAGTTGAGGGAATTATATAACAAGTAATCTGTAATCAGAGAGGAAAGCACCTCCGTTGCAAAAGGGCTTTTTCCTGTCTCCGTGGCCTCCACCAGGCAAAGAGAAAGATGCTGCTGAGTGGACAAAGCAGTCATGCCACATAGTGTGTTCAGCAGCAAGTGACAAATAGCTGCAGCAGACTCAGACCGAAAGCTTTGCTTTGACAAAGAATTCCTTTGGTCCTGTCACTTTTGATAACATGTTGGATATATCAGATGTGGCCAGATGAAAAAATAAAGAGAAGACACCATCTTTTCCTTTCTAGGAATCACTGTTGGGAGGCAAGAGAGACTCAGCAGAGTTCAGAGGGGTGAGGGCTCCAGGGAGGAAACACACACGGGTGATGGTGGCGGAAGTGGCTGCTATCAGAGAGGGGTGAGGTCTTTGAAGAATTGCGAGCACACGCCCCATCTCAAAGCTGGGGAAGAGGCGGGAGATGCTACTCAACCCTGGTAATGGCTGCCATGGCGAGATTCAGATGTGTTGACAATCTCTGGATTGTTTCAAGAGAAGCTGGAACTGGGATTTTAACAGGAAATTTCCCAGGGGCTGCCCATGGAAACACCAAGCAAGAAAGAGCTAAGTCAGCTGGGGAAAGGAGAGAGGTGAGAAAGGGCTGCAGAGGAAGTCATATGAGAGCAGTAGGGTAAAAAATGAGACAGTTCACCCAGTGAACCAAGGAAGGAAGAAGTTAGGTTACAAATTATATTTGTGATACTTCAGATTTCAGAGAATCAGACAGAATTGGTTTTTGTATCTGGTAGTTCCTCTCACTGTATGACCTTGAGCAGTTAAGTTCTCTAGGTTTCATTTTTCTCATCTGTAAGACAAGGATAACCATAGCACCAACCTCAATCATGACGAAGTACAGATATGACATTGGGAGGGAAGAGAATATAAAATAATGCACACAGAGTGCTCAGCACAAGGCCTGGCAGTACACTCAGCAAATATTAATGGGAAGCATAGAATGAGATGGGGGCAGAGAGGAGGGGTCCCTAACCTTGACCAGTGAGCTAGATCTTGAAGGATTAGAGGCATTTGCATTTTCAAGTAGGTTAGCAGGAGAAATGGCATGCATGCAAGTAAAGAAGAATCTTACTGCAACAGGGTGAGGGTGGGAGTGGGAAGGGGTAGAGATGCTGTTGAGAAGGAGGCAGCCAGATCAGGAGAAGCAGTGTAGACATTGGAGTAAAGGAGACCCATCTGGGGACTTCGGTAGAGTTGAGAGCTGATGGTTCCTTAACGAAGGCAGCATTATGGTAAGGGGACAGTGAGGGGACAGATACAACAGCATTCTAGGAGATGGGACCATTAGGACTTGGCAGCTAATAGGGCTCTGATGAGGGCTGAGTTAAGGGGACTCAAGTGTCTGGTGTGAGCACTGGGGGGGATGGAGAGGCCTTGACCCAGGAAGAGGGGCTGCAGCTTGCGGTGGGGGAGTGCTGAGCTCCACTTTGGCAGGTTGTATTTGTGACCTTGGAACTTCCTGTAGATGTTCGATAGGCACCTGGAGGATGGCTTGCAGCTGAGGAAGACTGTCTAGGCAGGAGACATAGATCTGGTGGGTGGGCATTTAATAAGCACGTTACACTGCGCTTCTCACTGAATCCTCAAATGGGCCCTTTCAGGCAAGAACTATCATCCCCATTTCATGGATGGAGAAACTAAGGCTTTGAAGAGCAGAGTAGCTCTTCCAAGTTCACATAGTAGTAGTTTGGGGGAAAATCAAACTCGGGTCACTAACTTCAGAAAATGGGCAGCTGGTACACAGTGTAGGTTTGGGAGATGAAAAAGTTCTGAAGGTGGATGGTGGTGATGGTTGCACAACACGAATGTGCTTAATGCCACTGAATTATGCACTTAAAATTGTACACTTAAAAAGGGTCAAAATGGTAAATTTTATATTGTATATATTTTACCACAATGAAAAAAAAAGAAAGAAGGAAAATGTGGTCCTGACCACCAATTATATTGCAAGTGTTGGCTGAGGAGCCATCATTTCCCTCTATGCTGTTTTTATAATGTTTGCTTTCATCCCTATGATAATATTTTCTATTTTGTCTGGCTTCCTTAGTTTCAAATTCTCAGAGGAGAGGAAACCTCACTATAACACCTATGGATCTCTTAGTCACAAGAGTTACCAAATTCCCTAGGAAATTTGGTATATATTAGGTATACATATATATATTAGAACATACCAGTAACAAGCAAGGTAGTTTGTAACACACACTGACCTAAGCCAACTCGCTTATGCATAACTATAGGGTTCCTTTCAGTAAGTGTCAGAAACCACCAAGACTATGAGATAGGTGAGGTTGGCTATTCCCCCACTACCTTTCTACTGGGTTTGTTTTTTTAAAAAGTTGCATTGAGGGCTTCCCTGGTGGCGCAGTGGTTGAGAGTCCGCCTGCCGATGCAGGGGACATGGGTTTGTGCCCTGGTCCGGGAAGTCCCACATGCCGTGGAGCGGCTGGGCCCGTGAGCCATGGCCGCTGGGCCTGCGCGTCTGGAGCCTGTGCTCCGCAACGGGAGAGGCCACAACAGTGAGAGGCCCGCGTACCGCAAAAAAAAAAAAAGTTGCATTGAGATATATATACCCTGAAGCTCACCCATGCAAAGTATACAATTCAATGGCTTTAAGCCTATTTACAGAGCTGTGCAACCATCACCAGGATCTAATTTTCTTTTTTTAAATTTATTAATTAATTTATTTATTTTTGCCTACACTGGGTCTTTGTTGCTATGCATGGGCTTTCTCTAGTTGCGGCAGGCGGGGGCTACTCTTCGCTGCGGTGTGCTGGCTTCTCATTGCAGTGGCTTCTCTTGTTGTGGAGCATGGGCTCTGGGTGTGAGGGCTTCAGTAGTTGTGGCATGTGGGCTCAGTAGTTGTGGCTCACGGGCTCTAGAGTGCAGGCTCAGTAGTTGGGGCGCATGGGCTTAGTTGCTCCTCGGCATGTGGGATCTTCCCAGACCAGGGCTCGAACCCATGTCCCCTGCATTGGCAGGTGGATTCTTAACCACTGTGCCACCAGGGAAGTCCAGGATCTAATTTTGAAACATTTTTGTCATCTCAAAAAGGAGTTTGTACCTTTCCCAACCCACCTCCCCTTCCCCTCCCTACCGCCTGCCCTAGGCACATAATAATCTGTAGATTTGCCTAGTCTGGACATTTCACATAATGGATAAATGGTCATTTGTGACTGACTTCTTTCACTTAGCATAAATGTACACGTTTCTGTGTGGGCATATATTTTTTACTTTTCTTGGGCATATGCCTAGGAGTAGAATTTTATATGGTAACCCTGTGTTTAATCTGTTGAGGAACTGCCAAACTGTTTTCCAAAGTGGTTGTACCATTTACAATCTCACCAGCAGTGTATGAAGGTTCCAATTTCTCCGCACTCTTGTAAACTCTTGTTATTGTCTGTCTTTTTAATTTTAGCCATCCTGGTAGATATAAAGTGGTATCTCGTTGTCTTGATTTGCATTTCTGACTAATGTTGTTGAATACATTTTCATGTACTTACTAGCCATTTGTAAATGTTTTTTGAAGAAATGTCGATTCACATCCTTTGCCCATTTTAAAACTGGGTTATCTTTTTATTATTTATTTATGTATGTATTTATTTATTTATTTATTGGCTGCATCAGGTCTTAATTGTGACACACAGGCTCTTCGTTGTGGTGCACGGGCTTCTCTCTAGTTGTGGTGCGCGGGCTTAGTTGCCCCGTGGCATGTTAGTTCCCCGACCAGGGGTCAAACTTGCGTCCCCTGCATTTTAAGGTGGATTCTTAACTGCTGGACTACCAGGGAAGTTCCTGGGTTGTCTTTTTATTGCTGAGTTGTAAGAATTTTTTTTATGTGTTCTGGATACAAGTCCCTTATTGGATATATGACTTGCAAATATTTTCTCCCATTTTATGAACCGTCTTTTCACTTTCTTGATGATATCCTTTGAACCACATTTTTTAAAAATTTTGATGAAGCCCAACTTATAAATCTTTTCTTATCCTTTTGGTGTCATATCTAAGAAGCCATTTCCTAACCCAAGGTCACAAATATTTACTTCTAAATGTTCTCCTCCATTTTGAGTTAATTTTTATGTATGATGTGAAGCAGGGGTCCAACCTTGCTCTTGCAAGTGACTATCCAATTGTCCCCAAATCATTGTTGAACAGTCCATCCCCCCAACATTGAATTGTCTTGGCACCCTTGTTGAAAATTAACTGATCATAAATGTAGTACATTTCTGCATTCTGAATTCTATTCTATAGATCCATATGTCTATCCTTATACCAGTCCCCCACTGTTTTGAAATTGGAAAGTGTGTTGAGAAGCTGGAGCCGGTGTATTGAATTAAGAATATGCAGATTATGACCTGCTGAATAAGGGGGCACAAACCACCCACTTGGGATCCCCAGGTAGTTCCCTTAGCATCTGAGCTCCCACTTTGGGGAAGTGAAACCCACGGGGTGATTTTGATTAAAGGCAAAGTTTCAATATACCCACACAAAGGAAGTAAAGTCACAAGAATTTTTACTTATAGATCCCAGAAAGAGAGGTGGTTTACAATGAGCTGGGGGAAGAGCAGTCCTCCATCCCAGGTCAGGAGTAGGCAGGAGACAGAGAGCAGGGTAGTAAGCACCTATTATTTATTAGGTAGTTGGGGCAGAGGTGACTAACTTTTTACAGGCTTAAGTCTCAAGTAGTTACTTTAAGAGGTGCCCTGGGGAAAGCAAATTGGGAACTTAACAGTGGGGATGCTAAACTCAAGTCCTTATCTAGATGTTCAGACTCTGGATGTGAGCAAGGTTATCACATTGTAAAATGCCTGGGCAGCAGCTCAGAGCCCTGTGTGTTTTTCTCACTGCAGAAGAGAGGTTGAATGCACCAACTTTGTTCTTCTTTTTTAAGATCATTTGGCTTTCTGGGTCCCTTGCTATTCTGACACCAGTGCAATACTGCAGTGTAATTCTGACACTAACCACCTACAGTTAGCATCAGACTCCACAAGTTTCAGGGCACAGGATTAGGTCAAACAAGATTTCCCTTATTTCACATGCCAGCATCACGTGGGGTCCTCAGGTCACCTATACTTATGACAGACCAGCTACAAATCTGGGAGGTTCCCGTGACACCTCTTAGGTTCAATAATTCACTAGAATGATTCACAGAACTGAGGAAAAAGTTATGTTTATGATGACAGTTGCATTGTAAAGGATACAAATGGGGCTTCCCTGGTGGCGCAGTGGTTGAGAGTCTGCCTGCCGGTGCAGGGGACGCGGGTTCGTGCCCCGGTCCAGGAGGATCCCACATGCCGTGGAGCGGCTGGGCCCGTGAGCCATGGCTGCTGAGCCTGCGCGTCCGGAGCCTGTGCTCCGCAACGGGAGAGGCCACAACAGTGAGAGGCCCACGTACAGCAAAAAAAAAAAAAAAAAGGATACAAATGAAGTGACACATAGTACAAGGTATGGTAAGGTCCTGAGTGCAGAGTTTCCATGCCCTCTCCCCATGGATTCAGGGTGTTTCACCCTCCCAGTATATCAATGTGTTCACCAATCAGAAAGCTCCAATGAGCTTTGGTGTCCAGAGTTTTTATTGGGGTTTTATTGTGCAAATATTATTGATTGAGTCATTGGCCCTGTGGTTGGATTCAATCTTCAGTCTCCCTCCTCTCCCTGGGGACTGGGCTGGCTCAAAGCCACAGTCCTCTAATCACGTGGGTAGTCTGTTTGGTGACCAGCCCCCATCTGGAGTCACCTCATTCATTAGCATAAACTCAGTAGTGATCTGAGGAGCTCATGAATAACACACACACCTATCACTCAAGAAATTCCAAGGGTTTAGAATCTCCCTCCAGGAACCAGAGACAAAGACCAAATTCTTTTTTTTAATTAATTAATTAATTAATTAACTTTTGGCTGCATTGGGTCTTTGTTACTGCACGTGAGCTTTCTCTAGTTACGGCAAGTGGGGGCTACTCTTCGTTGCAGTGTGCAAGCTTCTCATTGTGGTGGTTTCTCTGTTGCGGAGCACAGGCTCTAGGTGCATGGGCTTCACTCATTGTGGCACATGGGCTCCATAGCTGTGGCTCTCATGCTCTAGAGCTCAGGCTCAGTAGTTGTGGTGCACGGGCTTAGTTGCTCCACAGCATGTGGGATCTTCCTGGACCAGTGCTCAAACCCATGTCACCTGCACTGGCAGGTGAATTCTTAACCACTGCGCCACCAGGGAAGTCCTAAGTATTTTTCTATATTATCTGAATAGTCAAAATTTATAACAGGGTTGGAACTATGTTAAGTAATTGTATGTGGCTGATCATAATACTCCATCTAAAACATCTGTGCAAAAAAGAGATGTCCAAAACCTATAGAAATAACCAGAACACATCCTATCAATAAACTGAGTGGGACTTCCCTGGTGGCGCAGTGGTTGAGAGTCCACCTGCCGATGCAGGGGACACGGGTTCATGCCCTGGTCCGGGAAGATCCCACATGCCATGGAGTGGCTGGGCCTGTAAGCCATGGCTGCTGAGCCTGTGCATCCAGGGCCTGTGCTCTGCTATGGGAGAGGCCACAACAGTGAGAGGCCCACGTACCGCAAAAAATAAAAATAAAAAAATAAAGAAAAATAAAAAATAAACTGAGTGAAAAAAAAATTTATATCTCAAACATACAGGAAAAGAATTAAACTTAGATATGGAAAGTATATTTCCAAAGCATAAAAAAAAGAAGCTATTCACTAGTGTACCAGCTCAATGAAGCCATTCCACATCTTGCTGAAGTACAGACTATTAAAAAATTAATAACTGCACTCAGTCAATAAAGTTTACATTAAAATAAGAAATCAGCACAAAAGATTCTGTGAAAGTAAATGAAATTTCTACCTTTGGCCATTTGGGATTGAGAAGTCGGGCTTTGATTGCGTCGTCCAGTGCCTTGTCATACTGCTGGATTTTCATATAGGCTGCAGATCTATTGCTGTATAAGATGCAGTTCTGAGGGTCAACAGCTAGGGCTTCACTGTACAGAACAACAGCTGTGTGGAAATCTCCATCATGACAGGCCTGATTACTCTGACGAACTTGCTCAACAAACTCAGCTTTGCTCAGCACTGGTCCATCGGGACTTCTCTGGCCAATAGTCTTAGCACCAAAGAGAGGAATCTACAAACAAAGAAACTTTGTGAGACAACGTTTAGATAATCCAGAGAGGTTCCTTGTCTGAATTACAAGAGAACATAGACATTCTTCATAGTCTGCTTTATATTATAGTTAACTTTTGTGCCGTGAAAGACAATAAACTTTCCAAGAAGCAGCCAACATAGTACCTTAAATACAAATGTATCACTATATATATGTGTGTTCACATATATACATATAGTTATAAACATACATATTTATATATGTACATTTTGATTGAGAGAATGAATGAATAATGCAAAAATGTACTCAGGCTTTTCCTTGGCAATTTAAAGTTATACTAAGAAAAAACCAAAAGGGACTTCCCTGGTGGCGTAGTGGTTAAGAATTTGCCTGCCACAGTGGTTAAGAATCCCCCTGCCAAGGCAGGGGACACGGGTTCAATCCCTGGTCCAGGAAGATCCCACATGCTATGGAGCAACTAAGCCCATGCACCACAAGTTCTGAGCCTGTGCTCTAAAGCCCGTGAGCCCCAACTACTGAAGCCCACGTGCCTAGAGCCAGTGCTCCACAACAAGAGAAGCCGCTTCAATAAGCCCGTGAACCGTAATGATGCAATGAGAAGCCCCCGCTTACCACAACTAGAGAAAGCCCACGCAGCAACAAAGACCTAATGCAGCCAAAAATTAATTAATTAATTAATTAATTCGTTAATTAATTAAAAATAAAATCTGCCTGCTAATACAGGGGACACGGATTTGAGCCCTGGTCCAGGAAGATCCCACGTGCCGTGGAGCAACTACTGAGCACCACAACTACTGAGCCTGCGTTCTAGAGCCCATGAACCACAACTACTGAGCCCGCATACCACAACTGCTGAAGCCCATGCGCCTAGAGCCCAGCTCTGCAACAAGAGAAGCCACTGCAGTGAGAAGCCTGTGCACCACAACAAAGAGTAGCCCCCGCTCACCACAACTAGAGAAAGCCCGTGCACAGCAACGAAGATCCAACACAGCCAAAAATAAATAAATAAATTTAGAAAAAAAGAAACAAACCAAAATACAAACCTGTGCAGACAATATGATCTCAATTATGTGAAGATGGTTGCACTTAAGAAATTAATGAAAGGAACAAGCTCAAAATATTAACTATGCTGAAGACCTAAATAAACGTTTCTCCAAACAAGACATACAGATGGCCAAGAGGCACATGAAAAGATGCTCAACATCACTAATTATTAGAGAAATGCAAATCAAAACTACAATGAGGTATCACCTCACACCAGTCAGAATAGCCATCATCAAAAAATCTACAGGACTTCCGGGTAAGATGGCGGAAGAGTAAGACGCGGAGATCACCTTCCTCCCCACGGATACACCAGAAATACAGCTACACGTGGAACAACTCCTACAGAACACCTACTGAACGCTGGCAGAAGACCCCAGACCTCCCAAAAGGCAAGAAGCTCCCCACATACCTGGGTAGGGCAAAGCGGAGAGATTCCCGCACAGAGGAGCGTTGCCGAGCAGCACTCACCAGCCCGAGAGGCTTGTCTGCTCGCCCGCCGGGGCGGGCGGCGCTGGAAGCTGAGGCTCGGGCTTCGGTCAGAGCACAAGGAGAGGACTGGGGCTGGCGGCGAGAACTCAGCCTGAAGGGGGCTAATGTGCCACAGCTAGCCGGGAGGGAGTCCGGGAAAACTCTGGAGCTGCCGAAGAGGCAAGAGACTTTTTCTTCCCTCTTGGTTTCCTGGTGCGCGAGGAGAGGGGATTAAGAGCGCTGCTTAAAGGGGCTCCACAGACGGGCGCGAGTCGCGACTGAAAGCGCGGAGCCCAGTGACGGGCGTGGGACGCTGGGGCTGCTGCTGCCGCCGCCAAGAAGCCTGTGTGCGAGCGCAGGTCACTGTCCACACCGCCCTTCTGGGAGCCTGTGCAGCCCGCAACTGCCGGGGTCCCGGGATCCAGGGGCGGCTTCCCTGGGAGAACGCACGGCGCGCCTCGGGCTGGTGCAACGTCACGCCGACCTCTGCCGCTGCAGGCTCGCCCCGCACTCCGTGCCCCTCCCTCCCGCCCAGCCTGAGTGAGCCAGAGTCCCCGAAGAGGCTGCTCCTTTAACCCTTTCCTGTCTGAGCAAAGAACAGATGCCCTCCGGCGACCTACACGCAGAGGCGGGGCCAAATCCAAAGCTGAGACCCAGGAGCTGTGAGAACAAAGAAGAGAAAGGGAAACCTCTCCCAGCAGCCTCAGAAGCAGTGGATTAAAGCTCCACAGTCAACTTGATGTACCCTGCATCTGTGGAATACATGAATAGACAACAAATCATCCCAAATTGAGGAGCCAGGAGTCAGTGTTGTGCCTCTGAGGTGGGAGAGCCAACTTCAGGACACTGGTCCACAAGAGACCTCCCAGCTCCACATAATATCAAACGGCAAAAATCTTCCAGAGATCTCCATCTCAACACCAGCACCCAGCTTCACTCAACGACCAGCAAGCTACAGTGCTGGACACCCTATGCCAAACAACTAGCAAGACAGGAACACAATGCCACCCATTAGCAGAGAGGTGGCCTAAAATCATAAAAAGTCCGCAGACACCCCAAAACACACCACCAGACGTGGACCTGCCCACCAGAAAGACAAGATCCAGCCTCATCCACCAGAACACAGGCACTAGTCCCCTCCACCAGGAAGCCTACACAACCCACTAAACCAACCTTAGCCACTGGGGACGGACACCAAAAACAACGGGAACTACGAACCTGCAGCCTGCAAAAGGGAGACCCCAAACACAGTAACATAAGCAAAATGAGAAGACAGAAAAACACACAGCAGGAGAAGGAGCAAGATAAAAACCCACCAGACCTAACAAATGAAGAGGTAATAGGCAGTCTACCTGAAAAAGAATTCAGAATAATGATGGTAAAGATGATCCAAGATTCTATTTCCAAGATCCAAAATCTTGGAAATAGAATAGACAAAATGCAAGAAACAGTTAACAAGGACCTAGAAGAACTAAAGATGAATCAAGCATCGATTAAAAACACAATAAATGAAATAAAAAATACTCTAGATGGGATCAATAGCAGAATAACTGAGGCAGAAGAACGGATAAGTGAGGTGGAAGATAAAATAGTGGAAATAACTGCTGCAGAGCAAAATAAAGAAAAAAGAATGAAAAGAACAGAGGACAGTCTCAGAGACCTCTGGGACAACATTAAACGCACCAACATTCGAATTATAGGGGTTCCAGAAGAAGAAGAGAAAAAGAAAGGGACTGAGAAAATATTTGAAGAGATTATAGTTGAAAACTTCCCTAATATGGCAAAGGAAATAGTTAATCAAGTCCAGGAGGCACAGAGAGTCCCATACAGAACAAATCCAAGGAGAAATACGCCAAGACACATATTAATCAAACTGTCAAAAATTAAACACAAAGAAATCATATTAAAAGCAGCAAGGCAAAAACAACAAATAACACACAAGGGAATCCCCATCAGGATAACAGCTGATCTCTCAGCAGAAACTCTACAAGCCAGAAGGGAGTGGCAGGACATAATTAAAGTGATGAAGGAGAAAACCCTGCAACCAAGATTACTCTACCCAACAAGGATCTCATTCAGATTTGATGGAGAAATTAAAACCTTTACAGACAAGCAAAAGCTGAGAGAGTTCAGCACCACCAAACCAGCTTTACAACAAATGCTAAAGGAACTTCTCTAGGCAAGAAACACAACAGAAGGAAAAGACCTACAATAACGAACCCAAACCAATTAAGAAAATGGGAATAGGAACATACATATCGATAATTACCTTAAATGTAAATGGACTAAATGCTCCCACCAAAAGACACAGATTGGCTGAATGGATACAAAAACAAGACCCATATATATGCTGTCTACAAGAGACCCACTTCAGACCTAGAGACACATACAGACTGAAAGTAAGGGGATGGAAAAAGATATTCCATGCAAATGGAAACCAAAAGAAAGCTGGAGTAGCAATTCTCATATCAGACAAAATAGACTTTAAAATAAAGACTACTAGAAGAGACAAAGAAGGACACTACATAATGATCAAGGGATCGGTCCAAGAAGAAGATATAACAATTGTAAATATTTATGCACCCAACATAGGAGCACCTCAATACATAAGGCAAATACTAACAGCCATAAAAGGAGAAATCGACAGTAACACACTCATAGTAGGGGACTTTAACACCCCACTTTCACCAATGGACAGATCATCCAAAATGAAAATAAATAAGGAAACACAAGCTTTAAATGATACATTAAACAAGATGGACTTAATTGATATTTATAGGACATTCCATCCAAAAACAACAGAATACACATTTTTCTCAAGTGCTCATGGAACATTCTCCAGGATAGATCATATCTTGGGTCACAAATCAAGCCTTGGTAAATTTAAGAAAATTGAAATTGTATCAAGTATCTTTTCTGACCACAATGCTATGAGACTAGATATCAATTACAGGAAAAGATCTGTAAAAAATACAAACACATGGAGGCTAAACAATACACTACTTAATAACGAAGTGATCACTGAAGAAATCAAAGAGGAAATTAAAAAATACCTAGAAACAAATGACAATGGAGACACGACGACCCAAAACCTATGGGATGCAGCAAAAGCAGTTCTAAGAGGGAAGTTTATAGCAATACAATCCCACCTTAAGAAACAGGAAACATCTCGAATAAACAACCTAACCTTGCACCTAAAGCAATTAGAGGAAGAAGAACAAAAACATCCCAAAGTTAGCAGAAGAAAAGAAATCTTAAAAATCAGATCAGAAATAAATAAAATAGAAATGAAGGAAACGCTAGCAAAGATCAATAAAACTAAAAGCTGGTTCTTTGAGAAGATAAACAAAATTGATAAACCATTAGCCAGACTCATCAAGAAAAAAAGGGAGAAGACTCAAATCAATAGAATTAGAAATGAAAAAGGAGAAGTAACAACTAACACTGCAGAAATACAAAAGATCATGAGAGATTACTATAAGCAACTCTATGCCAATAAAATGGACAACCTGGAAGAAATGGACAAATTCTTAGAAATGCACAACCTGCCAAGACTGAATCAGGAAGAAATAGAACATATGAACAGACCAATCACAAGCACTGAAATTGAGACTGTGATAAAAAATCTTCCAACAAACAAAAGCCCAGGACCAGATGGCTTCACAGGCGAATTCTATCAAGCATTTAGAGAAGAGCTAACACCTATCCTTCTCAGACTCTTCCAAAATATAGCAGAGGGAGGAACACTCCCAAACTCATTCTACGAGGCCACCATCACCTTGATACCAAAACCAGACAAGGATGTCACAAAGAAAGAAAACTACAGGCCAATATCACTGATGAACATAGATGCAAAAATCCTCAACAAAATACTAGCAAACAGAATCCAACAGCACATTAAAAGGATCATACACCATGATCAAGTGGGGTTTATTCCACGAATGCAAGGATTCTTCAATATATGCAAATCAATCAACGTGATACACCATATTAACAAATTGAAGGAGAAAAACCATATGATCATCTCAATAGATGCAGAGAAAGCTTTCGACAAAATTCAACACCCATTTATGATAAAAACCCTCCAGAAAGTAGGCATAGAGGGAACTTTCCTCAACATAATAAAGGCCCTATAAGACAAACCCACAGCCAGCATCATCCTCAATGGTGAAAAACTGAAACCATTTCCACTAAGATCAGGAACAAGACAAGGTTGCCCACTCTCACCACTCTTATTCAACTTAGTTTTGGAAGTTTTAGCCACAGCAATCAGAGAAGAAAAGGAAATAAAAGGAATCCAAATTGGAAAAGAAGAAGTAAAGCTGTCACTGTTTGCAGATGACATGATACTATACATAGAGAATCCTAAAGATGCTACCAGAAAATTTCTAGAGCTAATCGATGAATTTGGTCAAGTTGCAGGATACAAAATTAATGCACAGAAATCTCTGGCATTCCTATATACTAATGATGAAAAATCTGAAAGTGAAATCAAGGAAACACTCCCATTTACCATTGCAACAAAAAGAATAAAATATCTAGGAATAAACCTACCTAAGGAGACAAAAGACCTGTATGCAGAAAATTATAAGACACTGATGAAAGAAATTAAAGATGATACAAATAGATGGAGAGATGTACCATGTTCTTGGATTGGAAGAATCAACATTGTGAAAATGACTCTACTACCCAAAGCAATCTACAGATTCAATGCAATCCCTATCAAACTACCACTGGCATTTTTCACAGAACTAGAACAAAAAATTTCACAATTTGTATGGAAAGGCAAAAGACCCCGAATAGCCAAAGCAATCTTGAGAACGAAAAATGGAGCTGGAGGAATCAGGCTCCCTGACTTCAGACTATACAACAAAGCTACAGTCATCAAGAGAGCATGGTACTGGCACAAAAACAGAAAGATAGATCAATGGAACAGGATAGAAAGCCCAGAGATAAACCCACGCACATATAGTCACCTTATCTTTGATAAAGGAGGCAGGAATGTACAGTGGAGAAAGGACAGTCTCTTCAATAAGTGGTGCTGGGAAAACTGGATAGGGACATGTAAAAGTATGAGATTAGATCACTCCCTAACACCATACACAAAAATAAGCTCAAAATGGATTAAAGACCTAAATGTAAGGCCAGACACTATCAAACTCTTAGAGGAAAACATAGGCAGAACACTCTATGACATAAATCACAGCAAGATCCTTTTTGACCCACCTCCTAGAGAAATGGAAATAAAGACAAAAATAAACACATGGGACCTAATGAAACTTCAAAGCTTTTGCACAGCAAAGGAAACCATAAACAAGACGAAAAGACAACCCTCAGAATGGGAGAAAATATTTGCAAATGAAGCAACTGACAAAGGATTAATCTCCAAAATTTATAAGCAGCTCATGCAGCTCAATAATAAAAAAACAAACAACCCAATCCAAAAATGGGCAGAAGACCTAAATAGACATTTCTCCACAGAAAATATACAGACTGCCAACAAACACATGAAAGGATGTTCAACATCTTTACTCATTACAGAAATGCAAATCAAAACTACAATGAGATATCATCTCACACCAGTCAGAATGGCCATCATCAAAAAATCTAGAAACAATAAATGCTGGAGAGGGTGTGGAAAAAAGGGAACACTCTTGCACTGCTGGTGGGAATGTGAATTGGTACAGCCACTATGGAGAACGGTATGGAGGTTCCTTAAAAAACTACAAATAGAACTACCATATGACCCAGCAATCCCACTACTGGGCATATACCCTGAGAAAACCATAATTCAAAAAGAGACATGTACCAAAATGTTCATAGCAGCCCTATTTACAATAGCCCGGAGATGGAAACAACCTAAGTGTCCATCATCGGATGAATGGGTAAAGAAGATGTGGCACATATATACAATGGAATATTATTCAGCCATAAAAAGAAATGAAATTGAGCTATTTGTAATGAGGTGGATGGACCCAGAGTCTGTCATACAGAGTGAAGTAAGTCAGAAAGAGAAAGACAAATACTGTATGCTGACACATATATATGGAATTTAAGAAAAAAAAATGTCATGAAGAACATAGGGGTAAGACAGGAATAAAGACACAGACCTACTAGAGAATGGACTTGAGGATATGGGGAGGGGGAAGGGTAAACTGTGACAAAGTGAAAGAGCGGCATGGACATATGTACACTACCAAACGTAAGGTAGATAGCTAGTGGGAAGCAGCCGCATAGCACAGGGAGATCAGCTCGGTGCTTTGTGACCGCCTGGAGGGGTGGGATAGGGAGGGTGGGAGGGAGACGCAAAAGTGAGGGGGTATGGGAACATATGTATATGTATAACTGATTAAATTTGTTATAAAGCAAAAAATTTTTTTAAAAAATCTACAAACAGGGACTTCCCTGGTGGCTCAGTGGTTAAGAATCCACCAGCCACTGCAGGGGACACGGGTTCGAGCCCTGGTGTGGGAAGATCCCACATGCCGTGGACCAACAAAGCCTGTGTGCCACAACTACTGAGCTTGTGCTCTACAGCCCAAGAGCCACAATTACTGAGCCTGCGTGCCTAGAGCCCACGCTCTGCAACAAGAGAAGCCACTGCAGTAAACATCCCGCACACCACAACAAAGAGTAGCCCCCGCTCGCTGCAACCAGAGAAAAGCCCGCATGCAGCGATGAAGACCCAACTCAGTCAAAATAAAATAAAATAAAATAAAAAAATCTATCTACCTGCACACCTGCCAGGTTTCCCAGAGCAGAGTGCCCCATTCCTGATCTCTGCCCAGAACTCCTTTCAGAGTGTGTTGAAAGTCAGCTATTGCAGTGGCTAATGACCTAATCCTTATAAAGCTGGTGAGTGACATTCTTTAGTTAGTATTTGATTTAGGCATCAAGGTAACACTGGCCTCTTATAATGGATTGGGAAATTTTCCCTCCTATTTGCTGGAAGTGTTTGTAAAGGATTGCTGTTAATTTTTCTTTAAATATTCAGTAGATTTCACTGGTGAAGCCATGTGGGCCTGGTCTTTTCTTTGTAGGAAGATTGTTAATTACTAATTCAGTCTCTTATTATAGGTCTATTCAAAATTTCTATTTCTTCTCAAATCAGTTTTAATTTGTCTTTCTATGAATTTATCCATTTCATATAAATTATCTAATTTGTTGGCATACATTTGTTTATGATTTTCCCTTATAATTCCCTCTTTCATTCCTAATTTTAGTAATTTGAGTCTTTGCTTTCTGTGTCTTGATCCATCTAGCTAAAGGTTTGTCAGTTTGTCAGTTGTGTTAGTCTTTTCAAAGAATCAACTTTTAGTTTCCTTGATTTCTCTCTATTTTTTTCTACTCTTTATTTCTTTATTTCTGCTCTAGTCTTTATTATTTCCTCCCTTCTGCTTCCTTTGTATTTAGTTTACTCTTCCTTTTTCTAGTTTCTTAAGGTGGAAGTGTTTATAGCTAAATTTCCCTCTAGGCATTGCTTTTACTGAATCCCATAAGTCTTGGTATATTGTATTTTTGTTTTCATTCATCTCAAAGCACTTCCCAGTTTCCCCTGGGATTTCTTTTTCACCCTTTGGTTCTACTAGGGTTTTTGGTTTTTGTTTTCTTTTTCTACTAGGTTTTTAAAATAAATTTATTTTATTTATTTATTATTTTTGGCTGTGTTGGGTCTTCATTGCTACGTGTGGGCTTTCTCTAGATGCAGCGAGTGGGGCTTCTCTTGTTGCAGCGAGTGGGGCTTCTCTTGTTGCAGCGAGTGGGGCTTCTCTTGTTGCAGCGAGTGGGGCTTCTCTTGTTGCAGCGAGTGGGGTTTCTCTTGTTGAGGAGCACAGGCTCTAGGGCACGCAGGCTTCGGTAGTTGTGGTGCGAGGGCTTCAGTAGTTTTGGCTCGCAGGCTCTAGAGCACAGGCTCAGTAGTTGTGGTACATGGGCTTAGTTGCTCTACGGCATGTGGGATCTTCCCAGACCAGGGCTTGAACACTTGTTTCCCATACTGCGCCACCAGGGAAGCCCTCTACTAGGTTTTAATGAAAGCAAGTTTCACAAAAAATTCTTCCTTCAGTAAGGACATTTAGCAAGCAGGCACAAAATAGTGATAAGACTTATTCTAGAATCTCCAAGTCCCAGCTCTGTTCCTCTTTGTTTCTCCAAAATTCATTACACAAAAGGTTCATCTGAGGCAAATGAAAAAGTATTCCAGTGGCAGGGTATGACCAAGAACCCTCCCCACTAGTATGGAGCACAGGACTAGTTAAGAATCAAACCAAGAATGCTATCTTGAGTACAAGAGGGTGAAGGGCTCACTAGATTTTTATACCTTATTAATGTCAGGATGAAGACACCCCCAAAGTAATTCCAATTAGTCCATGTCTTAAACACCACTCATCTTATCAATGAAAAACTGATTTCAACATTGATAATGTTAATGAGCAGAAATTCTAGAGTTCAGAAAAGTGAAAGACAGCTGAAGCACTTGTAAGAGTTGCCTTTAATTGAATCTCCTTGCCACCCAGGAGTGTGTATTGTGGTTAGGGAGGAACATACCCGCCCTGGGGTGGACCAATGCCAACACAAACATTCCATCACACAGTCTGTGGAGAAATAATAGAATGAAAATTGTAGGTCACATCACAGTGTAATGCATGGGAAAATATCTCTAGATAAAACTTTATAAATAAATTCAGTTTTATTTTTTTAAATACATATCAGAGCTATGAGAACAACACATAATGAATAGCTAAGAATGAGTATGGGAGCTCCTCCATTGTTCCTTGGGACAATGTGGAAACAAGGCTGTTGCTTCATAGCCCAGACCTATTGCCCATTTATTCTGCCTGAGTCATGGGCACCAAGGAAACCAACCAAGGTCCTGGGCATTCTCATTGATGCTAACCCCAAAGAGCCGTGTGAAAATCCTTCATTTCCTATTTTCAAGCCTACCCCTGGCAGAATACATTCTCCAGAGTACTCCAAGAGCTTCAAGTAGGCCCACTTGTCATTGCCTGCAATCTATAGTACCTCCCCTCTTATGCCTCTGAAAGTATCACAAACATCTGATATCCTGGATAGGTCGGTTTGGATGCAAAAGAAGGAAATTGTCACCAGGGAGAAGGAAAAATGTATGCAAAAGTTTGGAGGTGAGAGAGAAGAAGCAAGAGGAAGTCAATAGAAAATTGAAGAAAATCCAAACTGCTGGATGCAGACATCAGGTGGGGATAGAGATAAAGCTCAGGAGGTGGGAAGGGGAGGGAACCTGAAGGAATATGGAGTCTGGTAAGGAGGTTGGACCCCCTTAAGAGTAATAGAGAGTCATAGAGGGTTTAGAGCAGGGGAGGAGCACATCAAGATTGCATGGTGGACAAATATCTCTGTGGCTTACGGGCTGGAGGGCAAGAGTGGAGCAGGGAGACCAGCTAGGAGGCTCCAGTAGGGAAGAGAAAAACAGAGCCTCTGGAGTCATGGTGATACTGATATCCCAGTTCTTCTGCAAAATCCTAATTGCCTGCACGAGGAAGCTGCCATCAACTGGGACTGTGCTTACCCGGCAGGTGGGAGTATCTGCCCTTTCCTTCCTCTTCTGCTCCAGGCTCCCTTGTTGATGTCAACCCGAGAAGCCATGTGAAGATACCTCATCACCGCCATCAGTGCTCACCAGGACAATGCCAATGACCAGATGACCCATTAGTCAACAAATGATGAAAAAGGGAAAAAGCAGACGGGAGGTCTAGACTAACGGAGACTCAAGAGACAGGCAAGGGCTTCCCTGGTGGCACAGTGGTTAAGGATCCGCCTGCCAATGCAGGGGACATGGGTTCAAGCCCTGGTCCGGGAAGATCCCACATGCCACAGAGCAACTAAACCTGTGTGCCACAACTACTGAGGCTGCGCTCTAGAGCCTGCAAGCCACAACTACTGAGCCTGTGTGCCACAACTACTGAGGCTGCGCTCTAGAGCCTGCGAGCCACAACTACTGAGCCCGTGTGCCATAACTACTGAAACCTGCATGCCTAGAGCCCATGCTCTGCACTGAGAAGACTGCGCAGCACAACAGAGAGTAGCCCCCGCTTGCCACAACTAGAGAAGGCCCGCACGCAGCAACGAAGACCCAACTCAGCCAAAAAAATTAAATAAATAAATAAATAAATAATTTTTTTAAAAGACCAGTAGGATATTAGAAATGAAAAAAAGAATTAAAAGAAAAAAAAGAGACAGGCAAACCTAATACGAGGTTGAACTGTGATGCCATCAAACCAACAGAAAAAAGACATGTGGGGACACTTGGAAAAATGTGAATACAGATAAGATGATTTTAAAGAATTATTATTAATTCTGTTTAGGTGTGATAAAAGCATTGTGGTTATGTTTTGTTTTGTTTTAAATATTTGTTAGAGATAAATGTTAAAGCATTTACAGATAAAATACAATTCTGGGATTTGTTTTAAAATAATCATGAAAAATTCCCGTGCCCTAACACAGTATTTCCTATTTACATATTACATCCTTTTTTATCCTCATACGCACACATTTTTTTCCATGCCTGTAGCCATAATACGCCAATTCTTTTATGATCTGAGAACAAATGCTGCTTTTGAGAAAGAGCTCCTCTATTTGGAATGTCATTGGCAACACCTGAACGTACAGTTTTCACTCTGTCCTTGACAGCCAAGGTCGTTCTCCTTTTTTAAGCAGGAGCATTAATTCCCTAGGAATTGCGATGGTTAATTTTATGTATTAACTTGATTAGCCTAAGGGATGCACCAATAGCTGGTAAAACATCATTTCTGGGTGTGCTTCTGAGGATGTTTCTGGAAGAGATTAGAAATTGAATTGGGGAACTGAGTATTGCAGGTGGCCCTTCGATGTGAGTGGGCACCCGCCAATCCACTGGGGGCTCTAATAGAAGAAAGAGGAGGAGGAAGGGCAAATTGGCTCTCTCTGTCTGCTGGAGCTGAGACATCCATCTGCTGCCCTTGAATGTCGGTCCTCCTGGTACTCAGGCTTTCGCACTCAGAGACTTACACCATCAACCGCCTGATTGGCAAGCCTTCAGACTCAGGCTCAATTACATCACTGGCTTTCTGGTTTTCTAGTTGCAGATGGCAGATGGTGGGACTTCCTGGCTTCCATAACCAAGTAAGTCGATTCCTGTAATAGGTCTCCTCTTATATATACATCCCTGTATATCCTGTAGTTTCTGTTTCTCTGCAGAACCCTGACTAATGCAAGGATCTTCCCTCGAATATGCATTTGAGGATCCTCAGCAGGAAAAAAAAAAGTTTCTATTTGCTTGTGGAAAGCGGTAATGATATTCCTGGTTTTGGAATCAGTCAAATCTTTCCAGAACCATCATTACTAACTGTGAGACCTTGAGATTGGTCCTTCACCTCACTGAATCTTAGCCTCTAATTCTGCAAAGTGGTGATATTAACACCGTAGTACAGAGTTGTTGTGGAGCCAACATGAAATAGTGCCCTCAGCACAGTGCCTGGTACATAGTAAGTGTTCAATAAATGCATGCTGCTGCCGGTGTTTGCTTCTTCAGCCTCTTGTTTTTAACCTCATGTCCTAGTCCATCCAGGCTGATATAACAAATATCATAGACTGGGTGTTATATAAACAACAGAAATTTATGCTCACAGTTCTGGAGGCTGGGAAGTCTGAGATGGAGGCGCCAGCAGATTCAGTGTCTGGTGACAACACATTCCTAGTTCATAGATGGCCATCTTTCTGCTGTGTCCTCACATGGTAGAAGGGGCAGGGGAGCTTCGTAGGGTCTCTTTATAAGGGCATTTGTGAGGGCTCCACCCTCATGACCTAATCACCTCCCAGAGGCCTAATACTATCCTAATACTATCACATTGGGGGTCAGGATTTCAACACATGAATTTGGGGGGCCACAAAGTTTCAGTCCGTTGTACCTCATCAATTGTTTATTTCAAAAACATTTATCCTTTATGGCCTAATAAATAGTACATATTCATTGGAAAAGAATAAAAGCTTATACCCAGAAAGTGTAAGTTCTGGTATTGCCATCAACATTTTGGTTTGGTGTCTTTTCTTCCAGAGGGGATGAAGCCTAATATTTTTGTATTAACATCCTGACGAGGTTGTTTCTTGCTAAGCCCTAGTAACTAACGACTATTAATTATGTAGACAAATTACCCTCTCTAAGTTTGGTTTTGCTGTCTTTATATAGAGTCATATGAGTATCTGTGGTCTAGTTGCGATAGTGCAGAGCTCTTATGTGTGTATTGGACACTAGCACACAGGTACATGAGTGTGCACATACACACAAATAAGAAAAAAGACTGGAAGGATATTCATAACAATCATGCTTCTAATGGGATGTTATTAAGGTGATTTTTATTTGCTTCTCTAACCTTTTATCACCACTTCAACTAATTTTTTACTAAGAACCTGTGTTAGTTTTTGTTTGTTTGTTTGTTTGTTTTTTGCAATACGCGGGCCTCTCACTGTTGTGGCCTCTCCCGTTGCGGAGCACAGGCTCTGGACGCGCAGGCTCAGCGGCCATAGCTCACGGGCCCAGCCGCTCCGTGGCATGTGGGATCTTCCCGGACCAGGGCACGAACTCGTGTCCCCTTGCATCGGCAGGTGGACTCTCAACCACTGTGCCACCAGGGAAGCCCCTGTGTTAGTTTTAAAACCAGAAAACTTTTTTTTTAATAAAAAGATAAATAAGATTAGCCACCAGGAAAAAGGAGTCAGGAAGGGATTGTCTAAGTGTCTGTATGTCTCTGACCCACCAATCCTATGCGAGGTGATCCAGAAGTCACCTCTAGGAGGCAGGCCTGGATTGTCACTGAAAAGAAGAGATGCTCTCAGTGGCCACTGTTAAGTTCCATAGCCACTCTCCCCAAGCTAGTGTGGGAGACAGTACACAGTGATCCTGTTTTTTTCTTCCAGGGGTCCGAAGCTCCATGTAGTCTCTCTCAGACACATTATACTGAGGCTTTCACTGATTCCCCCAAAGCACTTTTTCCAGGGAATTCAATGAGATGGAGCAAAGCCTAGAAGTTTCAGGCAGGATCTAGGGTCTCAGACCTGGGGCTGAACACTGGCTCCAACACTTATAGCTGAGGGAATTGGGAACCATAACCTGCCTCAATTTCCTTATATGTAAAATAGGTGCATAAAAGCATGCAATTTAGCATTATTATGAGGAATACTTGACTTTATCTGGGTAAAGAGCACCTGCAAATAGGAAGTACCTAATAAATTATTAATTCTAATACATTGCTTGATAAGGGGCATGCAACTTAGTATAGAATTGTGAATTAAAGGATAAAAGAATGAATTTCGATAGACATTCAGGAAATATAATTAGGTGGAAAAGAAGTTTCAGAATAATATATAGAGTAGGACTCCCTTTTATAAATGTATATTTGTATGTCTATGTGTATATAACATCATCTGGAAGGATTTTTTTTTTCATGTGAGGAATGAGTTGGCCATTTGTAGAAGTGACCCAGGAGAATATCTTTTATATCCAGTTGAGGTAAGTAGGGTGTTACCTTAAGGAGGCAAAACTGCATTGTAAATGTCAGTAAGAAAACTTAAACTGAATCAATCATATTACATTAGACAAAGGGGTCCATTTACTTTTTCCCAGACTACCATGAAGGCAATGGAGATGGAGAAAAATGAAGAGAAATCTGGAGGCCTTTCACGAGCCCATAGGACTTGCTAACTGATTAAATATGGGGGGGGGGGCAGTGAACAAAAAAGAGGCATCAATGATGATGCTTAGGGTTTTGGTTAGAAAGAGAAAAGCATCTTCTGACAGCTGAAACTGGCCTGGTACTATCAGGTGGACCCTGGTGTTTCCTGTTAAACAATTTCACAGAACATCAACATCAAACAGGGACTGAGATGTGACCTCTATGGATCAAGATAAAAGCAAGACCCCTTTGTAATCCTGTCTGTAACCCAATCCTAACATTGTCCAAAGCACAAAAATGACCAAACATCTCCCATCCTGGCTAATGCAAGGACTGTTGCTTCTTTACCAACTGTAGGTTTAACCTCCCTTCATTCCCCCCACCTTCTAGAAAAGATTAGCTAAGATAACCATAGAATTATCTCTGCTTCCTGACAGTATTAAGTCCAGAGCAAAGCCCTGCTTCTTTGACCTGCCCCCAAATCCCCCTATGACACACCGAAATCCTATAGGAAGCCTTTTCTAACACCCTCTTACTGAGACACTCCCTGACTGCAGTAAGTCAATAAATCCATCTTTGGTCAATTACAGGTGTGTTCTTGGTGGTCTTTGGCTGAAGGGCATTGACTTTGGTATAAGTAACTCAGACTAGATGATGGTGCCATTTCCTGAGATGGGAAAAATGATTGTGATCAGTGGTTTTGGTGACAAATTCTGCTAGCCCTTTAGCAAGACTTTGTCTCTGGATGCCCCAGATAGAGCCTGGAAGTCTTGCCAGTCCCTCTCACAAGAGCTCTGAAGCTTTCCCTCATCCTCCATGCTGTTCCCTCTAAGGCATCATCAACTTCATTTACATTAAAACAGAAGGGATTAGTAGCTGATTTTTAACATGTATTATGTGCCAAGAAGTGTCCTAAGGGCTTTAGATGTTTTAATCCATTTAATTCTCCCATCGGTCTTATGAACATAGGTACTACTGCTGAGAAAACTGAGGTACAGAGGTTCCATAACTTGCTGAGTGAGGATTCGAACCTAGATCATATTCTAGGTTGGCCAGGGCCATCCTCCAGCCCCGGAGACTCGGACAGGCAGCCATCTTGTTTGTAGTCCGCAAGGACTTCAACTCCCGGCAGACCTCGCGTCAGCAGTTCTCCACACACAACAAATCCCGGCGTGCCCCGGGCGGCTTGGGGTGGAGGGTTCTAGAAGGCGTGACGTGGGGTCGGGAGCGGGCTCAGAAGCTGGCGCCTCTTGGCATCCGCTGTGGCAGCCGCTGCCGGGTCTGGGGCCGCGGGCGGCCGGGGCCGCGGGCGCAGCCTCCTCATCTCTCCGGCCATGGCCGCGCTTGGCCGGCCTTTCAGCGGCCTCCCGCTGAGAGGCGGCTCGGACTTCCTACAGCCGCCACCGGCTTTCCCCGGTCGGGCCTTCCCGCCGGGGACGGACGGCACCGAGCTGGCCCTGCGGTGGGAACCCCGCGCCGCCCTGAGCAGCCCGGGCGGGAGCGCGGCGCGCGGACGGTGAGGATCTCGGCGGGCGGCGGGCGGCGGGCGGCGGGCGGGCGCGAGCTACTTGACCCTCCCCGCGACCTTCGGCGGGGGCTTCTCAGCCCCAGGTTGCTGATGAGGATACTGAGCCCCACAGTCGGTTACCGTAAGTCATCTGAGGTAACAAAGCGCGGGGGTCCGGTTCGGACCCTGGCCCCTCTGCGTCCCGGGAAGTGAGGAAACGGTCCGAGCTCGCCCAGGGCGTGCGAGGAAGGGAGCCGGGTCGAGCCGGGTCGAGCCGGGCCTGGAGCTGCCCTGGGCGCGCACTCGCCTCGCTCCCTCCAGACCGCGGCGGAGCCGCCGCTGCTGTTAACTTTCAGCGCCTCTCGGACATTGAGTTTTCTCATCCGCAACTTGGGACAGAAGTGGATCCTCCTAGTGGGATCGTAAAATAAAGTGCTTAGCCCGGTGCCTGCCCCGATACGTTTTCCCTACGGTGGTCCCCCTCAATTTATCTCCCCCGGTCTTGACCAAATGAGAAGTTTAGATTTCAGTCTCTATACCTGACTGACCTCGTGACCTGTATATCCATTACACTCGGCAAGGAAGGGGACAGCTGGTGGGAATGGGGTGGGCAAGATTATCGGAGCCAGAAAGTGGATGCTGAATGCACCCGCTCAATAAATTTCTCAACTGACTGATTTTCTGGTTTGTTTCAACAGTGTTTCAGTTCACCATAGAAAGAAACACAAGCGAGAGGAGGAGGAGGATGAGTAAGTTTCAGGTGCCTTTTATTCACTTAATGGTCACTTAATTTAACCTGTTTTATATCCATAACTTTGTTTTTAAGTGAAAGGGTGAAACATCAGGTGTCTGAAAGGAGGTCCAAGGAACTGATAACATGGGTTAGGTTTTAGAGAATGGAGCTGGGCAGGTCAGAGGGAAACTTGTCACTCTGTAAACAATTGTATAGCCTGGACATGGAAGCAACCTAAGTGTCCATCGATAGATGAATGGATAAAGAAGATGTGGCACATATATACAATGGAGTATTACTCAGCCATAAAAAGAAACGAAATTGAGTTATTTGTAGTGAGGTGGATGCACCTAGAGTCTGTCATACAGAGTGAAGTAAGTCAGAAAGAGAAAAACAAATACCGCATGATAACACATATATGTGGAATCTAAAAGAAAAAATGGTTCTGAAGAACCTAGAAGCAGGACAGGAATAAAGACCCAGACGTAGAGAATGGACTTGAGGACACGGGGAGGGGGAAGGGTAAGCTGGGACGAAGTGAGAGAGTGGCATGGACATATATACACTACCAAATGTAAAATAGCTAGCTAGTGGGAAGCAGCTGCATAGCACAGGGAGATCAGCTCCGTGCTTTGTGACCACCTACAGGGTGGGATAGGGAGGGTGGGAAGGAGACGCAAGAGGGAGGAGATATGGGGATATATGTATATGTATAGCTGATTCACTTTGTTATACAGCAGAAACTAACATAACATTGTAAAACAATTATACTCCAATAAAGATGTTAAAATATATATATAAGCGATCGAAATGTTTGAACTTTGAGCCATGTGAATATTGTTATGTGCACAAAATAAAAGAATTCGCAGAAGGCTACGTATTGAAAAGTCTTACACTTCTTGCTTGTTCTCCCCAGGAGTTATCCTTGTTGCCTGTTTCCTATGTCTCCTAAGGAAGATAATGTAAAAATTTACAAGTTTATAACTGTATATATTTCTGGTTTTTTACATTGTAAATAAGATACTGTTCACACTGCAACACATCAGATCTTTTCATTTTACTCTCCTGTAGCTTGTTGCATATGGGCACATAGAGTTCTACCTAATTTCTCTTTCAACAGGTGAGTGGAATTCTATTGTAAGGCTAGGTACAGATAATTAACCAGTCTCCTAGTGATGGATTTCTAAGTTAATTCTAATCTTTGTTATTACTAACAAATCTACCATGACCACCATTCTTTTTTTTTTGAACATCTTTATTGGAGTATAATTGCTTTATAATGTTGTGTTAGTTTCTACTGTATAACAAAGTGAATCAGCTATATGTATACATATATCCCCATATCCCCTCCCTCTTGCGTCTCCCTCCCACCCTCCCTATCCCACCCCTTTAGGTGGTCACAAAGCATGGAGCTGATCTCCCTGTGCAATGCAGCTGCTTCCCACCAGCTATCTATTTTACATTTTGTAGTATATATATGGCCATGCCACTCTCTCACTTCGTCCCAGCTTACCCTTCCCCCTCCCCGTGTCCTCAAGTCCATTCTCTACGTCTGGGTCTTTATTCCTGTCCTGTCCCTAAGTTCTTCAGAACCTTTTTTTTTTTTAGATTCCATATATATATGTGTTAGCATACGGTATTTGTTTTTCTCTTTCTGACTTACTTCACTCTGTATGAAAGATTCTAGGTCCATCCACCTCACTACAAATAACTGAATTTTGTTCCTTTCTATGGCTGAGTAATATTCCATTGTATATATGTGCCACATCTTTATTCATTCATCTGTCGATGGACAATTTGGTTGAATGTTGGAAAAAGTTGTTGCCAATTTATACTCCTTTTACCGTGGGAATGCCTGTTTCTCCATCTTCTCATCAGAACTGTATTTTCAAACTTTTTGATCACCACTTAACTGATAGGTAAAAAATTGCATCTCATAGGCAGACAGTCTAAAAAAAAATGAGTAAAAGATTTCCCCAAAGGGGATATCCAAATGACCAACTAAATGAAAAGATGTTTGACCTCATCGGTCTTTAGGGAAGTGCATATTAAAGGCACAATAAGATACTCCACCACCAGATACTGGAGGGTTCTGTAGCACCAGGAACTCTGAAACGCTATGGATGAGTATGTAAATTGCTACAACACTTTGGGAAACAGTTTTGCATTATCGCATGAGTTGAAGGTGCACATACCCATTTACTCAGCAGTTCTCCTCTTGAGTATGTACATGTGCTCATCAGGAGATGTGTACAAGAAAGTTCATAGCATCCTTGTTCATGATAGCTCAAAATTGGAATGTCTCTGAACAGTACAATAGATAAAGTAAAGTTTTTGCTGAGTTCAATTCAGCAAAAAAAAAAACAAAACAACCCACATCTATCAACCTAGATGTGTCTTATAGTATGAGCAAAAAGAACATTACAAGAATGTATATGTATACAGTATAATTCCTTATATATAAGGTTCAAAACCAGGCAAAACTAAAAACTTGAAGATTGCATATCTACATACTTGATCATGTATTTTTTTTTAAATGAAGTGATTACCATGAAAGACAGTATTTACTTACAGGGAGGAGTGAGTAGAGTACCATTTGGGGATTCTGGCAGCAGTCTATCTCTTGAATATTATTTCCATGGATTTTTTTTTTTTTTTTTTTTGCGGTACGCGGGCCTCTCACTGTTGTGGCCTCTCCCACTGCGGAGCACAGGCTCCAGATGCACAGGCTCAGCGGCCATGGCTCACGGGCCCAGCCGCTCCGCGGCATGTGGGATCTTCCCGGACCGGGGCACAAACCCGCGTCCCCTGCATCAGCAGGCGGACTCTCAGCCACTGCGCCACCAGGGAAGCCCCTGGATTTTTGTTTCATAATTATTGTATGTACTTTTATAAGTGTAGGCATTTTATAATTAAATTAGGTCACTTTTAATTTGTATTTTGTAAATTATAGGCGATGTTGAACATCTTTTAAGCCATCTGTGTTTCACTTTGTGTGAATTGTTCATGTTTCTGCAAATTTTTTATTGGCTTATCGGTCTTTTTCTTGTTAATCTATAAGAAATTTTATTAAGGAAGGCAGTTTATTATATATGTTTTGTTTTCCCCAGATTTGTTGTTTGTCTTTCAACTTTGTGTATGATCTTTTTTTTTTCCTTTTTTTGCCAGCAGAAACTTTGAATTTTCTCACCTGGTTGATACATACACTAACGAGACAGTAGATTTGAAAGTTGTCTCAGTTTAAAAACACTTCTGGGACTTCCCTGGCAGTCCAATGGTTAAGACTCTCCCCTTCCAATGCAGGGGGCATGGGTTTGATCCCTGGTTGGGGAACTAAAAATCCTGAATGCTGCGGCGTATGGCCAAAAATTTTTTTTTAATAAATAAATAATAAAATAAAAAACCTCTGGACCAGACAATATTTATGTTCTCTCTAGCCTTGGGATCACTGTAGATACACAGGGACCTCTTTGCTTTTATCTTTTGGGGTTCCTTATAGGAGATTATTGAATAAAGGGTTCCAGTGTCGTAAATAAAAAGTTTGAAGTGTACAAACAATTGGCTTTAAATGTTAACCATCTTTAACATACACGTGGAGAGATTGAGGCCCTGGGACTGGACAATTGGATGTCAAATACCTAGAAGTGTGCTGCCTGCCTGCCACTTCCATAGCTCTTATCAGAACTTTAAAGTCTTTTATATCCCATTTTGTTTGGGACTTACTCATCATTGATCTCTAAGTATTTGCAAAGTGGACCTAGAGGCATAAAATAATTAAGCCCAAATTATGTTGGAGATCAGAGATCAGAACCCAGCTCTGATACTCAGTTGCATTTAAAGATCTTTCAAAAAAAAAAAATTTATTTAGGCTGCTCCAGGCCTTCGTTGCGGCATACAGGATTTTTTAGTTGCGGCATGCATGCGGGATCTAGTTCCCCCACCAGGGATGGAACCCAGGCCCCCTGCACTGGGAGCATGGAGTCTTACCCACTGGACCAGCAAGGAAGTCCCTCAGCTGTATTTAATAGTTGAATTGTTAGATATGCTAGGAAATTACCTGTTCCTTCTAGATTTATTCTGCTTTTTCTTACATGACTTTTTTTTTTTTTTTTTTGGCTGTGTGAGTCTTCATTGCTGCACGCGGGCTTTCTCTGGTTGCAGTGAGTGGGGGCTACTCTTTGTTGCGGTGCAGTGGCTTCTCGTTGCAGAGCACAGGCCCTAGGCGTGTGGGCTTAGTAGTTGTGGCACGCAGGCTCAGTAGTTGCGGTTCACGGGCTCTAGAGCACAGGCTCAGTAGTTGTGGCGCACGGGCTTAGTTGCTCTGCGGCATGTGGGATCTTCCCAGACCGGGCTCAAACCCATGTCCCCTGCATTGGTAGGCGGATTCTTAAGTATGGAGCCACCAGGGAAGTCCAACATGACTTCTTATGTCTATAACTTTTTCTTCTGCTTTTGAAAACATCACGTACTTTATCCAAATACTACAGAAATGTTTGATTTATGGATAGACATTCTTAATACTTTCTTATGAATTAAAAATGATTATACACTAAACATCTCATTTAATAGTTGATTCCAGTCAAAAATCTAGGTTCAAGAGAGCATTATTACTTGTCAGATTTTATATTGCCAGAGACTTGAATGTTGATTTTCATAGTCTTGACATGAAATAGAAATTTCTCTCTAAAATACATGCTTCTTCCTTTAACTCTTAGTTTAGAATCAGAAGCTGTGGTGGCCATTAATGAATTTTTTGGTTGCAGAGCTGTGTTCTGGTCTTGAGATTGTGCTTGGTGATGCCCAAGCAATAATGTACTTTTGGTCTAAATACTCAAATAGAGCAGGGCTGGTTGTCTATTTAACTTGCTTCAGGACAGGTCTCAGCTAAACACCAGGCAGGTCATAGTGCTTGCAGATACTAGTTCGTGGTAAGAGCTTGAACAGTTGAATTTCCCTAACAAGGCAGGAGGTTTTAGTGAAAATGGCATAGAGGTAGGATTCAGGGTCTGTCTCTGGGGTCTGGTACCCAAAATATCAATACAACTCACCTTATGTGACACTTTGGAGGGAGCACTTTAGTTTTCGAGGTCCTAATTTCCACATGTGCCAAACAAAGAAATTGGATTTGATGAATTCTAAGGTCTCAAGGAAATACAAAATTTCTAGGAAGTGAGGATAGTTTATGTTGCAAGGCAGGAGAAAAGTGCACCCCATTATTATTCAGGGACCCATAGAGCAAATGGCAGCCTCTGCCATTTTTGGAGAGAACGAAAAAATCAGCAATATCATTTGCACCTGTAGTACTTGCTGCAGACCTGGTGAAGCGTATATTTTTGCCCTAAGGGAATATAGGATGCCTGCAGATTACCTCCTCATATGCCCAGTGTAATAGAGCAGCAGCAATATGAAAAAATATGGCTGGCACTGAATTGCTACTTTGTGATTTTTGTATTCTTTACTTCTCACTTGACCTTTCCAGGGCTGAATAAGTAAGAACGACTTTAAATTCCCACATCGAACACTTCTAATCTGGAAAGGCAAAACTCTTGCAGTTGCAACCTAATTTGACAAATGTCGGGAAGGGAAACATCTCAGGGAGGCTGTGAGAATGACTTAAAAGAAAATGTGTGATTTTCCATCTTGTAATCACACACTGTCAAAAATTAGAGGTTTTTCGTAGAAGAATTTGATTAGAGATGGGGATGATACACATTTCATTTATATTAGCCAGGATTTTCATTGATTTTTTTTTTTTTTTCCAGTTGTCCATTAAGAAAGAAAAGGCTAACTGAAGCAGGGCTCTGTGCTGGTCCTAATGACTGGATTCTTTGTGCACATCAGGATATAGAGGGTCATGGAGTAAATCCGTGCACTAGTGGGCTTTCTGCACCTGACATGTTAGATGTTATTTGTGAAGAGATGGATCAGACAACGGGAGAACCACAGTGTGAAGTTGCCCGAAGGAGGCTTCAGGAAATTGAGGACAGGTAAATGGGCAGCATATATCTAGCTGCTTATTATTGTTCCTATGTAACATCTCTACTCTTTCAAGTTAGTCTAATTCATCATTTGGTGAATCCTTGATTCTCAATGTATCAGACTATAAAAATCAGAAAGCTCAAAGTATATACTTTAAACGTTAAAGTAAACTCTTCTCATAGAACGGTACTAAATATTTTCACTTACTATCTCTGAATATTAATTTTTGGTATGAGGGTTTTTAGGGACACATTCTTCAAATTTGATTGCCTCTCATGTAAAACATTTTGGTTAAATGTTGAACAACTCGTGTCTACTTCTTTCTCTCAGGTATAGTCTCATATTTTACTTGATATTTTGCTGTAGCACCTGTTGCATTTATCCTTTTTTTATTTTTTAAATTTTGTCCAATTAATAGAATATATAATAGCTTAACTAAATAATTTTTCTTTCTTCCTTCGCTTCTGTCTTTATTTAGAATAATTGACGAAGATGAAGAAGTTGAAGCTGACAGAAATATTAACCATCTTCCCAGCCTCGTCCTTTCTGATACCATGAAAACAAGTTTGAAGAGGGAATTTGATGAAGTCTTTACAAAGAAAATGATTGAGTCCATGTAAGTTTTGGTTTCTGGTTTCCATTCAGTTATGATCTTGGAGGGAAAACCCAGCCTCTAGACACTTCCTGATCGCCAACCAAGTGAAAGCCCAGTACGTTTTGTATTTAGCCCAGGTTGGAGACCTTTTCTTAGTTCATTGGGGTGAGCAAAATGCTGTGCAAGCAGGAGTTGGCTGCCTTGTGTACTCAGCCCTGGGTTGTTTTGAAGCCCTAAAATGCACTAATAGTCTAATATTTGGAAATGGGAGGATTGGCAAGAAAGAACCCATTCTCATATGTATATGTGTAGCTGATTCACTTTGTTATACAGCAGAAACTAACACACCATTGTAGAGCAATTATACTCCAATAAAGATGTTAAAAAAAAAAAAAACCCATTCTCTCAAATTCCTATGATAGGATGTAGGAACCACATTTCAAAAGTACCTTTTACCTGGCTCTCTCAGTTATCTAGGACCACTATTAGGACCTAGGAAACAAAAGTCTCCCAGCAATCAAAAAAGTTATCACAAAGGCCACAATCCACAGCTCATATTCTTACCTCATAGTGTGTAGCCCCTCAGGCCTTTAGCTATAAGAGCCATTTTGCACTTAGTTTAGACCCAGTTTGATCAGCTCAGTTATCTGGTTTCCTCCATCATCAGAGTAGAAACACAAAAACAGCAGAACAGACAAACTCATAGTAGTGAATAGTGACAGTACAGTGTGAGAACAGGAGAGGCACCTGGAAAGCAAACATAAGAACCTGAAAAGCAAAGCAGCCTGGAGCCCATTTACATAAGAACTAATGATAGCCCTGTAATTCTTGTAGTCCTGGAGCTTAGATGATTTCAAGTGGTCATTACCGACTCTGTAAAGTACAGTTGTCTCTTAATATCCATGGGGGGATTGGGTCCAAGACCCCCTGCGGATACTAAAATCCAAGGATGCTTGGACTTCCCTGGTGGCGCAGTGGTTGAGAGTCCGCCTGCCGATGCAGGGGACACGGGTTCATGCCCCGGTCCGGGAGGATCCCACATGCCGTGGAGCGGCTGGGCCCGTGAGCCATGGCCGCTGAGCCTGCACGTCCGGAGCCTGTGCTCCACAACGGGAGAGGCCACAACAGTGAGAGGCCCGCGTACCGCAAAAAAAAAAATCCAAGAATGCTCAGTTCGCTTATATAAAATGGTCTGGGGTTTCCCTGGTAGCGCAGTGGTTAGGAATCCGCCTGCCATTGCAGGGGACACGGGTTTGAGCCCTAGTCTGGGAAGATCCCACATGCCGCGGAGCAACTAAGCCCTTGTGCCACAACTACTGAGCCTGCATGCTAGAGCCCGTGAGCCACAACTACTGAGCCCGCATGCTGTAGCTGCTGAGGCCTGTGCACCTAGAGCCTGTGCTCTACAACAAGAGAAACCACCACAATGGGGAGCCCACGCACTGCAACGAAGAGTAGCCCCCACTTGCCACAACTAGAGAGAACCTGCACGCAGCAATGAAGACCCAACACAGCCAAAAATAAGTTAATTAATTAATTAATTAATTAAAAAATAAAATGGTCTGAATCAAAACCCGACAGATACGGAGGGCCAACTGTAGTTGGCAAGTTATAAAGTGCCATTTAGATGTTGCCTAGAAAAGACTTCAGATAGACTTGGTACTCAGTGAGGGTAAGTGTCAGATATCTGAAAAATTCTCTTAGGATACCAGTCCCACTGATGCCAGGTAGATGAGGCAGTATTGTCTTTAGACACAGTGGGTTCCACTGCTGCTCGATGTTAGCTCACAAGGGTTTTGCATTAGCCTCCTAGCTTGAGCTTATAATTCTGACTACCCAGCCCTTAGGATGGGTAAATAGTTTAGCCAAGAGTAAGCAGGTCACATTGCCCTCCAGCCTAAAACATAGCACTTTCTGCTCTTGGTAGTTTTCCAGAAGCTAGCCTTGTGTGTGTGTGGGTGTGTTCTTCATTGTGTTTTATTTTTCCTTACTTGCCCTTGGGTCCCAGAAACCATCAAACCATCACTAGATGGAGAGGGCAGCGAGGGGGTGGGGGTAGGCACAGACAGTGGCTTATTGCAAAAAGCATTATGTTTCATAGCTGTACTAAGCAAAAGGCATACTGAGGTATTTTTAGTGTGTTTGGCCAGTGTTTCTTTTTCGTTTATAATGGTTTAGTGCAAGATAGTAGCTCACATCTACTAATACTAACCACAATTTAAGAAAAAACTATAATAAATCAAGGGCCTCTGTTTTTCATGTTGAATGTTTATATTCTAATCACAGCATCTGTACAACCAGTTGGTTTGCTTAAAAATGCATGCAGAACTGTAAAATTTAATGTACTTGAGTGGCATTTGTAAAGATCAATTTGGATTGTCATAAATCTCCTATTTAATCCCATCAGTTTTTAGATGTTAGGTAGCAAACAATAGTTTTTCAATGTACGTCTTTTATTTTCATGTTACAAAATTATTGATAAAAATCTGTATTTTATGTCTTAGGAGCCGTCCTTCCATGGAGCTTGTGCTCTGGAAACCTCTCCCTGAACTCCTTTCTGATAAGCCAAAGCTGTCATCTAATGCTAAGAACTACACAGGAGAGAGCCAAACTAAGCATGCAGCTGCTGGCACTGCCTTCCCTCAAAGAACTGAACTGTTCTTGGAACCTCGGCAAACAGGGTTGCCTGTTTACACTAGTTTGGAGACAGCTGCTTGCACAGAAGAAGAGATGGAACTCTAGACACCAGTTTCTATACTAAAGTTGTCAAATTTTAGAAGGCTTATGTGTTCAGTCATGAGCCTGCTTGTACAGTATAGGGACTTGAAAATTTTGAAACGGGTGTAATATCTCCACCTGTGATTTGGGGTGGGACTCTCATTTTGGGTAGCCATTTCTTGAATTCAACTTTTGCCAAGGAAACTTGTCTCAAGAGAAAAGCAGTTTTCTAGGGGTCTTATTAAAGGAATAAGGAGTACATTCTGCAAAGTCAAGTATAGAAGCTATATGTGTAAGCATGACTTTTAAGTCATCTGTCACATTGTCTGTATCATTCAGATACTTGAGTTGAAAAAGATGCATTAAGAAAGTAGGATGCTCTCCTACTATGTGTATTTTGACAGTCGAGCCACAACTTCATCTGTAGATATGAGCTCTGTTTACAGTGGTGACTATATATGATCGGGGAGACGGAGGAAGGAGGCAGTAGCTTAAGCCTATGCTGGGGAAATTAACAGAGGCTCTGAAACCTGTATATTAGTTGTCAATTCAGTGTAGCTATATTGATTAAATAGCCAGTAGCGTTGTGGCTCCCCTCTTTGCCTCTGAAAATGCAATGAAAAATACAAAGAAAAGGTTTTTCCTTTGAGGCTCTTTTGCCTTGTGCTACTGTTGCTCCTTGGTTTCCCTTGGATAATCCATAAGCCCAGTTATTCAGTAATGTTTACAGCTTAATTAACTTTGAGTGATAGTTTAAAAGGTTGTGAGGTAGGGCTTCTCTGGTGGCGCAGTGGTTGAGGGTCCACCTGCCGATGCAGGGGACGCGGGTTCATGCCCCGGTCCGGGAAGATCCCACATGCCGCGGAGCGGCTGGCCCGTGAGCCATGGCCGCTGAGCCTGCACATCCGGAGCCTGTGCTCTGCAACGGGAGAGGCCACAGCAGTGAGAGGCCCGCGTACCGCAAAAAAAAAAAAAAAAAAAAAAAAAAAAGGTGAGGTAAACCATGTGCGAATTGGCTCTGGGAGAAGCATCCCTCAGGTAATCCTGAGGCAGTGCTGTATCAGCTAAGCCCAGCATATAACTTCTGTAGTTAAAAAAAAAGTTGTGCCTGTATAAGCAAGTTGAGTTTTTTAATGTTAATTTAGAAAACAGTGACTGAATAATCAGCTGAGCACATATGGGCAAGTGACATTGAGATTTACTGAAATAGCCAATTTGCCTATTGTTTCAACTATGGTGCAGTAAGCCTAAAAGTTAGTAGAGGGCTTCCCTGGTGGCGCAGTGGTTAAGAGTCCGCCTGCCGATGCAGGGGACACGGCTTCGTGCCCCGGTCCGGGAAGATCCCACATGCCGCGGAGCAGCTGGGCCCATGAGCCATGGCCGCTGAGCCTGCACGTCCGGAGCCTGTGCTCCGCAACGGGAGAGGCCACAACAGTGAAAGGCCCGAGTACCGCAAAAAAAAAAAAAAAAAAAAAGTTAGTAGAGAATAGCTTCCTGCTAGCAGGAAATCTTCATCTTGAGGACCTTACCCAGGCTCAAGGCGTCCTCTGAGGGTAACCAGGATTGAAGTTTTTTATTTCTCAGGAAGAGCTTTTCTGCGTGGCAAGGACTCAGTAGTACGAAGTAAAATGACAATTTCTTTAGTGCTACAGAATATCCACTATAACTTATTGAGTGTAATACTAGCTCTTTTATCAGACAATGGGAGACCACCCCAGTTCTTTCTGTTTTGTTTTCTGGGTTTCTTTCGCCTTTGTTGGAATCAGATACCTTGTGTAGAAAACATGGTTTATGCCAAGTAGAGGTGACTTTAGGAGGCAGCTCCCAGGCAATTTTGAAACCCATGCCGAAGTCCCTCCCCTTTTTACAGATGGCGTAGAAGTCACAAGTCTGTTAACTAGGCTGTTTCTTCTCCTGCCTGTTCCTGCTTTCTCTATTTCTGTCTGGATAGTCAGGAAAAGATTTAATGTTTAATATTTAAACAAAATATTTAATGTCTACACAGTAAAATTATTCAAACTTCAAACCAGTATTGAAACAGTTGGAAACCAGCTAATAGTTTCTTAATCTCAGATTTAGAGATGAATGTAAACTGTATTCTGTTGAAATGTGCAAGTGTTTGATTCATGCCGTTTAAAAAACTCCTGCCTCTAGGTAATTGTTAATGGGACCAACTTGTAAAGTTTGTAGCCTTAAAGAAACCTCCATGCATTTGTTCTGCTACAGCTCAAAAACATGAAGTGACTGCCTGGAATTTGGAGTTAGTCCCAGTGTTCACGTGAAGGAGAGGTGACAGCTTTCCAAAGAAGGACCCAAGCACACTAACACTGTCTTCTATAGGGATTGTTGGGCAGGCCTGGGATCCAGGTCTGTACAGTGAACAGGAGGAAAGAAGAGCTCTGAAACAAGGCTCAGATACCACGGGTATATGTAGGAGAGAACTAGTAAGATTCTGTTAATTAAGATCCAAGCAGAACTTGTTTCAGGAGTCATTTTACCTGACGTAATCATTATTTCTGCAGGAAACGTGGACGTTCAATGCTCCTTTTTAAACTTTATCCTGCACATGTTTGTACAGAAATTGTCTTCTTCATCCATGTGGTGCTTACTCATCTGAGCCGTCTCCACAGTCCCCATGCCTCTGCTTTGTTTTTCTTTTGTAGAGTAAGGCTTTTGCTTTTGCCATAAGGTTTCCCTAGGGAATTAACAGGTCTTTTCATTTTGTACAGCTTTTGCAGCATGGATCAAACATTGGCTTACTATGCTAATGTGTGAAGAGAAAAAATTATCTAAAGCAGGTGAGCTTTAATGAACAAATGTGTATTTTCTCTGAGTTTGATTAGGGTGTGTGTGGTTTTTTTTATTTCATATGAAGAAAGTGCGGTTCTCACAGATATTAATCAAATAAAAATTGCTACTCATTCTTGAAAAGGTGCAAATGTAATATTTAAAAAATGAGTGGAAGCTAGAACCATGAGAAAAATGTTCACCAGTGGGTTCATTAATTATTTTGGATCTGGAACTTGGTTTTGTTTTTTAATAGTGATAAGGACGGTGGAGTACTTGGAAAGTTGTGGAAGATGCTGTTAGTTTTACTTTAAAATGAGAATCTGGTGTTTTTTTATTTTGTTTTCAATAAAACTTCTTAAGTGTTTTGGACTATTTGAGATATTGTGTTCCTGCACTTAAGTAAATGAAATCAAGTTTAGGACCTTTAAAAATAGGGAGTAGGAAAATTCCTCTTGATGTTCAATTACATGGTCATTCCTTTCTTGAGTTGATGGGTCACTGGGTGGCGGTATTGGGTGCCTATTTACAACCATTAGTTGATAAATGTGGATCCCTAATTTGTGAGCAGGCAGAGTTTGAGTTGCGGCTACAGAAAACTCAGGAAATTGTTTTCTTTACCAAAATTTGGAAATCACAGCTAAAAGTTATCTATTTTTATAGATTTGGAAACTAAGCCTAAGTAGATAGTGACAATTTAGTATAATAATTTAGTATAATCAATTCACCAGGTCCAGGGTTCCTACTTGACCAGTGGTCTTTTTACAGCAATACCTAACATACCTAACATGTTTAGGTTTCATTGAAATAATCTACAATAAAGTATGGTTCAGGCAGTGTAACTTTAAACTCCTTGAGGGAATATAGTTTTGTATGTATCAGTTTGGTTCAAATATTCTACTAGTGGCATTTGAGAGATGAGCTACATGCAGTTATGTGATGTTGGACTATAGCTCCAGCAAGACAAGAATGTTGTCTTTCAGCAACTGGTTAGTGGGTAAACAAGCCAGTCTTCCTGTCTCTAACTTTAGAAGTCAGAGGGTAAAGGTTCAATCTTAGAAGATTAGAATTTGATAAATGAAATACCTCTGCCTACAGTTCTATCCCTACTTTGCCCGCTCCAGTAGCACACCTAGTAGAAAAGCAGAGAAGCACACACTGGTGTTACAAGGCCCAGGGAAATGGTGTGCAGGTAATTGTCACCTGCTTCTTTGAGTTATGGACAACCTTCTGCATTTAATAGAAATCTTGCTTTGGTTTTGCAGAGAAAGATGTTTTTATTTCTAACCATTCCATTTAGTGTTTCAGTATGAAGACAGGATATCCTGAGTGTTTAGTAATTTTCACCCATCTGTGCAGGAAATGAAAACTCAGTCTACACAGGTTGTGTCCTGTGTGTTATTCCTGTTGTACAGCTGTCTCTTTCACGTCATGTCATTGAATGTAAATTAGTTGAGCCCCAGTCTTCAGATGCTTGTTCTATGTTGAAAGCGAAAATGTATCTAACTACATCTGCCTACACAATCCCTAAATAGATTCTCAGCACTTAAGTTTTCAGTTCTAGAAAATCTGGTGATCAGGTTTTTAATTGTGGGGCAGCTGGAGGATTGTTCTTACACTTACAAAACAAACTCAGAGATTAAGCAAGTTTGCATTGCCAAGTACTAGGATTGGGCTCTGGTTTCAGCAACCAGGGACCTTAGGCTCTCTTACTAGTATGCTTGTGAACACGCCCCCAATCACACCAAAGGCATTCCCTTGTACTTAGCTGGAACCATAGCTTGCTTTGCCTTGCTGCTGGGGATTCTTCGAATCCCACCTCGTTTGGTCTGCTCACTCACTCTGACCACCCCAGAGGTAGTCAGTAAATACTGGCATAGAATGCTGGCATGGGTAAAATAATTTCTATAAATTAGGGGACTCCTTTAATATCTTGTAAGTGGATTCCCAAGGAAAAGATGCACCTTGGATGATGAGGTTATCAAGTCTGTAGTTTGGGGGTTGTAACAGGTTCATTCTTTTGTGAAACATGTCCTAGAGTGTATATAATTCTGTAAGAGATTAAAACCCTTCCAAAGTGGATTAGGAGATAACAGTTAACTTTTGAGCGCTTGGGACGGTGCCTGGCATATACTAAGTGCTTATAATGCATCGTCTCTTTGAATCCTCTAGCAGCCTTTAGAAATACTATTATACCCCTTTACAGATGAGGAAATAAGTGGTAATTTATGCCCAGGGTTACCCAGATGAACTGGTGGCAGAGTTGAACCCAGGGAGTTTGAGTCTAAAAAATGCTCTTAATCTCTATAATAATAGCAAAAGTACTGATATTTAATGGCATGTCCTTCTCTAACATGTTAATAGCAAAAGTTGTTAAGTGTTCTAGCTCTGCCATTTACTAGCTGTAATATTGGTCATTTAGGCTGAAGAAACTGTCTCAAATATAGTAACTGCTCAGAGTGTTTACTTCAGGCGGCCAGGAATTGAAGCAGGAGGTAATTAAAGGGGGAAAGCCTTCAGTCACTTTAAGAAGTGGCATGCTCACTGAAGTGGGATACATCACTACCATGGCATACAGTGAAAACTGAGAGAGAATAACAACAATAAGACTTGAGGTTCAAGAAGGAATCAAAGAACAAAGACACTGCATTGTACTTTTTAACTGCACAGGTAGTTTTAAATAAATGGAGAAAGCACCTTCCAAAAGTTACACTAGCAGGGAAAGATTCCATCAAGCATTTACATAGTAAATTTCTATTTTACAAAAGATTCTTGATCTTTACTTGAACTGTACATGATGAGGGAAAAGGAGCCCCCTCAGGTAGGTGTTCTGCTTGCAGAAGCAAACTAAAGGACCTAAGATCAGAGGCAAGCCTGGGATGCCAAGATGGGTAAAGAGAAATGATAAAGGGCCATTCGTTAATTCCATGTCTAAGACACTTTTCTAGTGATGCTTACGTAAATACTTTAGGGCAAACCACTGCCCTTAGATAAAGGTACAACCTCAGAATCTCTAATTCTGGATTATAGTAATGTATCTGTGTACCCTGGACTGCTGAATGTCAAAAGACAATACTTGGGGTGACCTATGAGGTTTGAACAAATACTTTAGAGGAATTCTCTAGGACCATACACCCTCTACTTTGGCTTTTTGAATGAAGCACAGGCTTCTGTGCTATATCCTCCAGCAGTGTAATAGTCTAGAAAAGGGCATCAGTATTGGATCACTCCTTAGACACTAATCAGCTGGGGAAAGAGTTCACTGGCAAAAGTGTCCTCCCAAGAATGGTCTACACCAAGCAGAGAGGACATGTCACTCAAGGGAGAAGGGGAACCTTCATAGCTACAGTCACTATAAGCATCCAGCAGGCAGGAAGATGGCTTCAGGCAGTGGCTGGTTGAAAGCAGATCTGAGATACCCAGCTCTGGAATGAAGTCATCTACAAGTTCTTCCTTCACTGAGACAGTGAATTCAGGGTGATCTTTCTCTGAGGGACTGGAAGGTGCTTCCTCAATTTTCACTACCACATTAGCTTGGCTCTCTGTCTCAGAGGGTATCTCTAAGACTAGGGGCTTTGTATATACGTGGTCAAAACGAATCAGTTCATTAATGGCTTCCAGCTTCGCTGATGACGTCCCCAGGGATGGAGAGGGGGGTGCGGGTAAGGAACTGGGTCCTTCTGGGTCGACTTCTGGGAGCTGCTCCAGGCTGGTAGACTCTGGAGAAGGACATCTGAAGAACATAACTGGGTCCAAGTTGAACAAAATGCCCAACAGGATATCAGACTGTGAAAGGAAAAATTAAATGGAGTTCAACTATTAGAATGCACTGAGAATCTACCTTAGTGCTAGGTTCCATAATGTAAATTAATCATTAGGCTATAGGATGACCTCCAGGACCCACCAGACCCATTTATCTATATTCCACTCCATGTCCTAAACCACCTGGAAATAGGAAGGTAGTTAATGTTCACCTCCAACTCAACCGAAACTATCTTCTCTGCCCTCATCTGTCTGGTTAGGGATGTCAGGCATCAAACAAATGGAATTAAATAGTTACACACCTCTTTAGTAAACCTGAATAAGCCCTACCTCAGAGTCTGAAGAGTCAACACCATCAGAATCCATGGGGAGATGTTCTGGAGGGGTGACAACTGGGCCTGCACCTGCTGCAGAGGTGCACGTAGTCTGAGTGCTGCGGACTCAGCAGACCCGGCCACCGGCCTCGCTCCATTCCCCTGGGAGGAAAGACCAAAGTGAATGAACAGCTCCAACAGCTAAGAGTCCCCAGGGAAATACTTGCCAGGAAGCTGTGGTTCCTGACTTTCAAGAAAGCTAGAAAACTATTCTTTAGAGCTGAAATCTTTCCCTTAAACCTTTGTTATTTCCATTTTCTTGAGCCCTCCTCAAGAAGAGATAAGAAAAGGAGGGTAAGACTAACTTCACTGTGATTTTCTGTATAATGAAACATTTTTCTTCCCCAAGCAAAGATTCAGGCAGGACCGATATTCTTAAATAGTATCTTACTTATATTCTCAATAAGAATAACGTTCCTAGTAATGAAGTTCTATAGTGAATTTAGGCCCAGAATCTTTTTGGATAGTAATCTTTTAAAAATTTTGTCCTGAACATTATCTTCTGAGTAGAACTGCCCTGCTGTCAACCTTAGCCCACTTAAATATTATCACTGAATTTGCCATGATTCGTAAATTAAAACCCATACATCACTCTTCTATCAGAAAGGTGTCACTATCACAGTGAATCCCTTCTCTTCTCAATCATATTCATCAAAGAACCACTATAATTTTAGTAGCATTCAAAGTCAGGTTTGACTGGCTCTCTTATCCTGGTTCTCCTTAATGTTGGCATGGTAGATATATATCTTGTCGACTACTGGCATTTGTTAGTACTTGCTCTTGGAGAGTCATGTAACTTATTTTAATTATTAGGACCTAGTACTATTCACTACACTCTTGAAAAATGAATAAGTATCATTAAAGAAAGAGGTCATGTCACTTAAAACCAGTTCTCACATACGGCACCAAATAAAGGACATGACTTACTTTGGTCTCTGCCTCCTCTTCAGTCACTAGGGCATCCATCCCCAAGCGCTGTCTCAATTCCTGGTTCTCAACTACAAGGCCATGAGTTTTCTCTCGTAAAAGCTGATTTTCTAGCAAAAGTTTTTGGTTCTGGAAGAAAGTTCAGAAGAGGCTATTAAGACATCTAATTCTTTCACTTAAGAATCCACCTGACAGCGTTTCACTACAATAGGTTTCCTTTCCTTCTCCTGGGTCTTTTGGAAAACTCTATGCTTATGAATGTGTTCACAGTGGGTATTAGAAGGCAAGGTTATAATTACAAAAAAAAAGCTATTTAGGAAGTGCCATCTCACGGGGTCACATATAACACAATGCCCCCAACTACTAATAGAGACTTCAACAAAGAGTGACTTGTGGCTTTAATTTAGATATGATGTTTAAAAAAATCCTATCATTTTTTTTTTTTTTTTTTTTTAGCTGTGTTGGGTCTTTGTGGCAGCGTGCGGGCTTTCTCTAGGTGCGGCGAGCGAAGGCTACTCTTCGTTGTGGTGCACGGGCTTCTCATTGCGGTGGCTTCTCTTGTTGCAGGGCATGGGCTCTAGGCGCGCGGGCTTCAGTAGTTGTGGCTCGCAAGCTCTAGAGCGCAGGCTCAGTAGTTGTGGCACACGGGCTTAGTTGCTCCGCGGCATGTGGGCTCTTCCCGGACAAGGGCTTGAACCCATGTCCTCTGCATTGATAGGTGGATTCTTAACCACTGTGCCACCAGGGAAGCCCAAAAAATCCTATCTTAAACTGGCGGGTAATAATAAAAGTGGTAGTGGTGGACTGTAAAATCCACATGTTAAAAAAAAAAGAACAACACAAATAATCCTTATGTATTCAAGATGTGTAACTGGCAACAATTTAAGTTTAGGTAACAAGTAGACCCTAGAAGGGGAAGGGAACCGTTAGCGGACTTTTGGATAAGCCAGTAAAGGTCTCAAGTTTAAGCAATGATTTCCTATCTGCTTTTACTAATTTTTTAGTACTAACTGATAAAACATTGTTGTAATGTTGTAACTCACCAGCTTTGAGATAGAGCTAGCACCAAATGCCAAGAGGGTCAATCACTTCTGCTCTCATCAAGCTTCACCACTTAACCAACTACCTATCTACCCTAACTTAGATTAACTAAAAGTTTAACTTTTAATTATATGTCCAATTGTATTCTAAAGGAGATGAAGCAACCATTAACCAAGGAAAGATATACAATGGATCAAAGATACGAGTTTGGCCTTAAGTATTTTTACCTCTTCTTCCAAATCTACCACTTGTTGCTCCAGCTCACTCATTCGAGCTTTCTTTCGGTCTCTGGCAGTCTGAGCTGCTACTCTGTTTTTCAGTTTCCTGAGAACAGAAAGAGATATACCACACTGAGTCATCTCAAACCTTATTTATATCTTTATTTGAAAACTTGGCCACCTGGTGCTTTCATTTTAATTTACAGTATAAGGTAGACTAATGGTAAAATACACTTCAGGCTCCTCCCCTCAAGAAAACCAAACCAAAAAAAAAAAAAAATCAGCCTTCTGTGGATCTAGCTTGAAGACCTACTTTATTCTCCCCCATACTGAGTCATCCACCTCCATCTCATCCCTGGTCACAGCACAGAGGCTGGACACAAATATTATTCACCTTGCATCATAAGCTATTTCCTCCTCCCCTTTCTACTCCCCCGTTGCTTCCTGACTCCAATCCCCTCAAACAGGATCCAACCTGGACTAATTAAATCTAGTAAAGGCTGCAATCGCGCTAGGACATAAACCCTCCCTCCCTAAACCCAACTCAAAAGAGGGAGAGGCTGATGCGACTTTCGCCCTGGTGCTCAAAGCCTAGGCCCGTGTCTACTCCAGGAGGCACTTCATAAATCACAAAAAGCACAATGATCATAAGAGAACTAATATTTACGGAGGACTAAGTACTAGGCATTTCTCAATCTCCCCAGCAGCCTGATGAAGTAGATACCATTTTAAGGATGCAGAGGCTGAGTTTGAGTAGTGAGCCTTACAGCGCTCCCAGCCCCCTTCAACTGCTGACATTTCAGTTCCGTGCGCCTCCAAAAAAAGTAGGTTAACCAACTGGCTTCATGTCACAGCCCAAGTTCAGAAAAGCTGACCACGGGTTTGTGGTCACAGCTAGAGGGCCTGGAACCCACGTACCCTTATACCCAGCTCTGGTTATCTCTAATGAGATAGAAAAGAAGTAAATAAAAAAGGCCTGCGCGCTGGACTCCACCCAGCGCGGTGGATCTGCTAGTCCAGACTTCCTGCCCCGCCCCGCGCCACGCTGGCACCGGACTGGCCCGGCCACCAACGCCTGAGCGCTGCGGACGGGCAGCGCGGCCCCAGGTCCCTGTCTCGCCTTCGGATTCGGTCCCAGACCCCAGGCCCTCGCCCTCAGGCTCCGCGCCTCGACCCTCGCCCACCTCCGCAGCGCCTTCTCCTCGGGGCTCAGGTGCGTGAGGCGCTGTCGTTTGCGCGCCTGGGGCGGCCCCCCGCTCGCCGCCTCCGGGCTGGCCCCTCGCTGGCCCGGCACCATGATCGGCAGAGCCCGGCCGACCGGGGCTCCGGCGGCGGCGGCGGCGGCGGCGGTGCCGGGCTGGCCGGACAGAAGCAGAACTTTGGGTACCCCGGCGGCCGGGCTCTGCGCGGCTGCCACCACCACCATAGCCGGAGCACATCTACGCGAGTGCGCGCCCCCGCCGCCGAGCGGGCCGGTCCCGCCGCGCCCAGCCTTTCAACGATCGTGGCCCTCCGCGATTGGCTAGCGCCGAGTGACGCAGGCCTATCTTGGCACCCATTGGTCCTGCCGACCCGGAGGGGGTGGGGCCAGGGCGTCCGGCGTGGCGGCCGCGGTGCCGGGCGTTTTTCGCCGGGGTGACCGGTAGGTGTAACTCGGCGCTGGGAGGGTGTGGGGCACCGGAGGGCCGGGTCTAGGGAAGCCCTGTGCTCGTGAGGAAGGGTCCGGAGCCAGGCGGAGTTTCCTCAGTAAACGGAATTTCCCCCCTAGGCTGACGCAGAGTTTACTTCCAAACCGAGAGATTTCCAGACCAATTTTTACTGAGACGAACAGATTTTTACCCGCCCCTGACAGAATTGTATCTTGTGCGCCACTTAGGGCCCGGAGCTGAGCAGAAAATCGAAAGACCAGCGCGAATCGGGGCTTGAGTTAGAAAAAAGCCTGCAAAGAAATTCCGCGAAATAAGTCTTTAGGGAATGAGATCGCGCGTTTTAAAACTAGGTTTAACTCATAGTGAAGGCTTAATAAACCTTACGTGGTGTTCTCTCAGAGTGGCGGGAATACGTGTAATTTCATTTTTCTTTGCATCTCTAAACTTTCTGCTATATGAGCGTACATTATTATTATTATGAAAAAAATGCCACGTACAAGACATGAGGGGAGGTTCAGGGCTCTTGCCCGCCTGTTGCGGCGCAAAGGGGCGGGGTGGGGTGGGGGGACTTGTGAAAGAGGGGCCTCCTCCGCACGGTAGCTAGGGACCAGTTTAGACACGGGAATATTAAAATGGAGAAACCCGAGGAAACACCCCACACGGGCATTTTCACTTTTTTGAAGCAAATTACAAAATGTTAAGTTCCCTAGAATTACAAAGCAATACGTTCTTTAATAAGTAGTTACTGCTTCCTCTATGCTCAGCACTGTTCTAGGTCCTAAGGATGCAGAGATGAGTAAATCTCGTAGCTGGTGGTTGGAAGATATACAAAAAGTGAAAAGATAGAACCCTGCCAGTAATTCTTCGGTGTTACTAAGTCAGGTAAGCTTTTCAATTATATTTTGGTGGGAAGAAAACAGTATGGGAAGAAGGAATGAATGAAAGCAATTCAGGCTTTCGATATATAGGCCCTTTCAAGGGCATAGTTTCCGTCATTCCCAGGACTGGACTGTGAGCCTCCTAATATTTTCTTCTCCAAATTGGCAAGAGTTAAATCAATGACTTTATTTAAACTGAACTGGCCTAGCTCAGGCCATCCTGAACACAGGCTGCTTCTGTGGACTGGGAAAGAGATGGGGGCTAATCAGAGACCAGGACAAAACAGCCTGCCTCCTTTTTAACTCCCATCAGCCTTGAGCTAGCTGGGTCCTAAAGTGCCTGCAGGGGTGGGAGACTCACTTCTGGCCCTGGGACCTTTGGGGAGAATTCTTCAGAATACCTTGTGGTTGAGACCTATTCGTTCCTGTTAAAGGACCTTGGAAAGCTGTAAGAGGTTCTGAGAAAAGTCATGTAATTGTCATGCAGTCTTTAAGTTAATATTTGAGAATGCCAAAAGAACGTCTGGCACTGTGTAAGAAATCTCAGGGAAACTAGAAGAAATTTAAATCATTTAGACATAAAAAGAAAATGCATGAGGCCTCTATTAGTCCATCATGGTGTAAATGAGTAACCATAAGGAGAAGGTACAAGATGCTGGGGCAGAGGAGAAAAAGCCAGTGGATTGCATTTTAGTCTTGGTTAATTGGGTAGAAATGGAATGTTGAAATTGACTCCCCCAGCTTTGTTTTCAAGGCTTTCATCTTTTTGATAAACATGTTAAATCATACTCAAAAACAGTAATTGGACCCAGTGCAGATTGCTGTCCGTGGAATCGTGAACACTCGTGTCCAAACCTTTGAACAGTTTTATATCCTCTCTGTAACACTTCTCTAATAATTCTTGCATCAGATGCCAGTAATATTTTAAAACAGTTACTAGGCACTTGTGATAAGAGCTATAAAATGTATAAAATACAAAGTTCTTAGTCTGTGTGAAATGCAAGAAACAGTAGAACATTAAGTCTAAATAAGTAAAAGAACTACACCAAACCCAGTAGCAATCTGAAACTAAAATTCAAGAACTGCTCTCTAATATGGTAGCCACTGACCACAGGTGGCTATTGATTCTTTTTCCCACCTGTCTTTTTCACAGTCTCCATTCTAGCACTCTTCACTCACATCACTCACGCTTAATCTTCCCAAGGTGCACTGCCCTGAGGTAGAAAAATCTCTGGGGCTTCGAACAAATAGACCAGTCAAGCTATTGGTGATGAGATTGAAAAAGGAAATGACCCTCATCACTGAGTATCAATCCCTTTCCAACTCCATTGGTTCTAATTCCTTGTTTTCAACAAAATTGATGGAAGACAAGATTGAGTTGTCAGCTGGGACTGGAATACAATAATTTTTAATAATAGGTCATTATGTGACTTGGCTTCTAACTTAAAAGATGTTCAAACAATTGAAGGACATCGTTATAACAAAATGCCTTCCTTCCCCATCCATTTAGTTACACAAACAATGTTTTGGGGCACTTTTTTTAATTAAAAAAAAAGAATAAAATTAATGCTGAATCCTGCCTCACTATAGCAATAAGTATTATTAATCAACTGATACATGGTGCAAAGATACATTTCCAATATTATTTTACTCTCTACGTTTAATAATCATTTATCAAAATTTGGAATATTTGTTGTTTTGATAAACTTTGTAAAATTTGTACTGATTTTAGTTGTTATGATAGCTCCATGTAGAGTAATTTTTTATGGTTTGAAGAAAGCTTTAAAATATTTAAATGTGTATATTTTTATGCAAGGTAGCCTATTAAGTAATCAATAGTAGACTTTTAAACAAAACCATATTACATTGAGATAAAAGTCTGTAAGGAAAGTAGAATGGAAATATAACTTAAAAAAGAAAAGGAATAAGGTAAGTTTTCTGGTTCTTAATAAAGAGCTTGTTGTTTTTTTTTAACTTTTGATTTTGATATAATTTCAAACTTACAGAAGAGATGCAAGAATTGTACAAAGAGTTTCGGCAGACTCTTCACCCAGACTTTTTTTTTTTTTTGGCTGCGTTGGGTCTTCGTTGCTGCACGTGGGCTTGCTCTAGTTGTGGTGAGCAGGGGCTACTCATCATTGCAGTGCGTGGGCTTCTCATTGAGGTGGCTTCTCTCGTTGCAGAGCATGGGCTCTAGGCACGCAGGCTTCAGTAGTTGTGGCATGTGGGCTCAGTAGTTGTGGCTCACGGGCTTAGTTGCTCCGCAGCATGTGGCATCTTCCCGGACCAGGGCTTGAACCCGTGTCCCCTGCATTGGCAGGCAGAGTCTTAACCACTGCGCCACCAGGGAAGCCTGCCTCATGTCTTTTCTGATGTTGACATTTTTGAAATGTATGGGTCAATTATTTTGTAGAATGACCCTCAGTGTGGGTTTGTCTGATGTGACCTCATGATTTATGTGTTTTGGGCAGGAATACCACACAGTGATGCTGTTTTCTTCTCGGTGCATCATATCAGGAGGCAGGAGATGTCAATTTGTCCCATAACCAGTGATATTAACTTTTATCAATTGGTTAAGATGCTGTCTCCTAAAGTTAATTAGTAGCTTTTGTACTTATTAATAATATCTATTTTATAGAAGGATATTTTAAGATATCTACCTATCCCGTTCCTCATTAGATCTTCACTCACAGTTCTAGGATCCATTGACGATTCTTGCCTAAATTAATTCTTACCATAGTGATTTCCAAATAGTGATTTCCTAATTCTATCATTCCTTCTGCATTTATTCCTTGGAATTCTACTGTGAGGTAGACCTTTCCCTTCTTATTTATTTAGTTATTCATATCGATATCAACTCACAGAGTACTATTTTACTCAGTGGGTTTAAAAAAACTATTACTACATTATTTATTTTGATTCTCAAACTGTCTCAGACTTGACCAGTGGGAGACCATTGGTCTCCATTTTTAACGACCTCCATTTTTAATTTTGGTAAAATATACATAACATAAAATTTACCAGGAACCATTTTTAGGCATACAACTCAGTGGCATTAGGTACATTCACATTGTTGTACAACCAGCACCGCTGTCCATCTCCAGAACCTTCTCATCATCCCAAGCAGAAACTCTGTACCCATTAAACAATAACTCTCCACTCCCCCATCCTCCCAGCCTCTAGTTACCTCTGTTCTACTTTCTGTCTCTATGAATTTGCCTATTCTAGGTACCTAGTGTAAGTGGAGTCATACAGTACTTGTCCCTCTGTGTATGATTTATTTCACGTAATATAACAGCTTCAAGGTTATCCACGTTGTAGCATGTATGAGAGCCTCTTCCTGACGAGTGTCCTTTCTGGCATGTCCCAATCATTCTTTGACCACTTACTTATTTTCTGGTAGAGCAAGATATTCCAGACTCATCTACTCTTTCCCAGGCCCAGCCCTTGAATGGGCCATTTCTCCAAGGAGCTCTGGCTCCTTTTCATGGAGAATGATATTTAGTGACAAAGATCTGTGCACTACGTGTGCTCATTGCTACTGGGGTGTCATTGCTTCTAGGTTGTCTCAGTGGATAGAACTAGGAAATAATATTTGTATATATATGTGTATACATACCCACATAAAAAGATATAGAAATATATAGATGTTTGTATGTCTATACCTATTTTTATATCGATCTATCTTATGTATTAAAAACTCATGAGTGCACACCAATAACTCCAACTCCAGTTCAACACCAAAGGGTTTGTTCTAGCCTTCCCTCTTTTCATGATTTTAACTCTGTTCTCTGACAATAAGGAAACAGATGCCCATTAAATTCTCATGTATACAAATGTATGTAATTAATCTGTTGGCAATGGCTGGTTGAATCCTTGGCCCCAGAATATGCAAACCCCCTCACCCCAGCCAGCTATTCTTGGCCAAATCCTTGACTCAGATTTCCAAATGTGTGATGACGGATGGCAAATAACTGTGGTATTTCGATTGCATTGAACACAGCTAAAAGAGTGATACAAAAGTTTTACTTTAAAATAATACTCCCAGTTGCATTAGAAATGATATCTTGCAACTAATATTTAAGCTTATCATGAGAAATTTTAGATGTTTAAAACGTGGGGTGTATTTAAAATGTGGTATCTAGTTTTACTAAATTATTTTAGGGACCATGTGAACAAAAAAGTTTTAAGACCATTGTAGCAGAAGAATAGAACCAAACCATTCGGAGAGAGAAACAGAGGACAAGAGTGAGCCAGTGAGCCAGTGAGAGGCAGAGAACAACAATCATTCCAAAACATATAAGAAAAGAGGAAAACACAAGAAACATGGTAAGGAGAAGACATGAAATAACATGGTAGGAATACGTCCAAATATATAAATAATCAAAAGTAAATATGAATGGATTATATTCCCTTCATAAAAGAAGGTGGCTCTGGTTTAAGTGAAAAATCCAAATTCCAGCTATATGCTGTTTATAGGAAATACACATAAAACAAAACAGCATAAGAATGGAAAATGGCTCACCAGGCAGATGTATACAGAAAACAAGCATATGGAGCAACATTTGTATCAGACAAAATAGAATTTAAGACAAAAGCATTTAAAAAACACAAAGAAGGGTGTTTCATGTTGATTAAAGGCACAAGTTATGAGTCATGCATTTTATAAACATAGTAGCATAATTTTGAAATGTATAAAACAAAAACTGAAAATAAATGGTGAAATTGACAGATCCACAATCATAGTGGGAGACGAATACACCTCACTCAGAATCAACCAATAGAGCAGACAGGAAAGATGTGAACAGCACAATTAACAAATGTGATCTCACAGAGAACTTTCCTCTCCACCAGGAACATTCACAACATTTGATGCCATTTTACTCTTGCAGAGTGAGATTGATCTTTGTGTTTCAGGGTTTAGAAATGGAATTGTTTCCAAGTTTTAGCTTTTATGAATAAAGCTTCTGTGAGCACTTGTGTACAAATCTTTGTGTGAAAAAAATCTTTGTATTTTCATTTCTCTTGAGTAAATATTCAATACCCAGTGGGGAAACTGCAGGATCATGAGGTAGGTGTATGTTCAACGTTTTTAGAAACTGCCAGCTTCCCAAAGTGGTTTTATCATTTGACATTTCCACCAGCAATGCAAGGCGTTCTTAGACTACTATAACAGATTGTTATTTAACTCTTTCATTATTACCCAACTTTTCATTTATGTTGCTATGTTTTTTTCCAACTGGATTTCAAAAAGCTCATTAGAAACAGAAGCATGGGTTATACTTCTTTGTGTTTAGTATAGTGCTAAGTACACATTAGACATTCAATAAATATATTTTTAAATGATTATTAAACTTAGGTTGTCTGCAATATGCTTTAAAAGACAGAACATCTTTTAAATTACTCTGGCAGACTGCCACATAATACCATTTTCTTGAAAGCAGAATTCAACACAAGGTTGGTCTATCTTGGACTTATTACTAAAGCCTGGAATGTGCTCATTTTAAGGCACTAAGGCAATATTTCTAGTTACTTACATGGTGTCTATTCTACTTTCTTATTAAAAAAAATAATAATAATTTTTGTTCAGGGTGCCTAGCTGAAAACACTCAGCTTCTGGATTCCCTTGAAATTATGAGTAGCTGTGGAATAAAGTTCAGGCCAATGTATAAGTGGAAGTTCTAGGCAGAGAGAATTCCAGGAAAGCTTGTTAAATGGAGAAGACTACTGGGATGCCTTTCACCTTTTTCCTGTTGCCCCTTTCCCCCAGGCAGTGCTTCTTCTTGCCTGGAATGCTGATGAAAGTTCAAAAGGTTGAGACAGTTCAGCAGCCATCCTGCAAGCATGAGGAAGGAAGCCACAAGCTAAGGATGTCAGAGGGGAAGGACAGAAGGAGTCTGGGTTCCTGATGGCATCATGGAGTGACCATCTAGCCCTGACCTAGCTCTAGACTGCCCGCTTCCAGATCCCAAGTTATGTGACAAATAGAAATATCATGGTGGCTGGGTTTTTATTACATGCCATACAACAAAATCCTCACTTTTACAGGCACTTACCATACTGCCCTAAGTTAGATTTTCCAAATACCGTCTTTGTTTTTCTCATGAACAGGCTACTAGCATGGCTGAGGAACTAGTATGCTTAAGTATGGCATCAGGAAGTAGGTGAATCCCAAGGGCATAATTTTTATCAGTGGCACTTTCTTCTGACACCAGGAAAAGAGATGAGTCACTTAGCATTAGCATCACTATTTTGTGGCCAGAAAAATTGAGGTTCAAAGGGACAAAATAATCTTAAGGCTGTAGATTACCTTTCCAGCTTATCTATCTGTCCCATACTTCAGTCCTACGGTTTTCCTGGAATGCCCTTTTCCTCTCTCTGTTTACACCAGTTTCTCAACCTCAGCATTACTGACATTTCGGGCTGGACAATTCTTTGTTCTGGGGTGAGGGCTGTCCTGTGCATTGTAAATTTTACTAGCACCTCAGGTCCTACTCACAAGATGCCAGGAGCACCCGCCACTCTTCCCAGTTATGACAACCAAAACTGTCTCTGGACATTGCCAAATATCCCTGAGAGCCAAGACCTCCCCCAGCTGAGATCCACTGCTCTAAACTGTGTCAAACATCACCCTACTGTGCCCCTGCACAGACTTCCAGCAACACACCTGTGATACTTGGCAGTACAATCCACCTGTCTTGATCTCCACATTAGACTGTGAGCTCCCTGAAGGCAGCGACTGCATCTGGCTCATCTTTGTAATCCCCCTGCTCATCTACGTAATCCCCCTGCTCATCTACTAAATAGATTTTTAAATGGTCCAGGAGAAGAATGGGAATAGATTTCAGGAATCCTGGCTCCTTGATGCCATGATTTTGACACTCACTCTTAAAGATTCCTGTGTCCCACGCCTTTGCTTGATGCCATATTTTACAGGCTCCCACGCTGTAGTCAAGATTCTAGCAGGAAAGCGCTACGTTGCTCATTGTTCTAAACACAAGTTAAATGGAAATGGAAAGCAAAAATTGTAAGACAGGGGCTTTCCTGGTGGCGCAGTGGTTGAGAATCTGCCTGCCAATGCAGGGGACACAGGTTCGAGCCCTGGTCTGGGAAGATCCCACATGCCGCGGAGCAACTGGGCCCATGAGCCACAGCTACTGAGCCTGCGCGTCTGGTGCCTGCGCTCCGTAACGAGAGAGGCCGCGACAGTGAGAGGCCCGCACACCGTGATGAAGAGTGGCCCCCACTCGCCGCAACTAGAGAAAGCCCTCGCACAGAAATGAAGACCCAACACAGCCAAAACTAAATAAATAAGTTTATTAAAAAAAAATTGTAAGACAACTTTTCATATTCTCACAAGGAGAAATGAAAAACCCTTGAACGATAGGGGAAAGAGCAAAGGTCTATATATTACTATTTTTGTTTCCTTAATGGAATCAAAGTTGCATCTTAATCTTGCAAAAAGTGCTATGTACACCCCTCACCCAGTTCCAATTTCCCCTGATGTCCTTTTACACAACCATGGTACATTTGTCACAACTAAGAAACCGACCTGGATGCACAGGGATTCAGTACCCTCGAGAGATGGATGAAGTCTTTTGGTTTGCTAGGACTAGTGATTCTAGTGCTTTTAATTTCATGACTGTGTTTTTAAAGGCGGACATTTTTGAACCGTTTAAGTAACGTTGAGGCGCCAAATGCATGGGCAGGAAATCCTCCTGGTGGTGTTGGCGGATGTTTCCTTCAATCCTGCGGCTGCCCACCCCTTTCTAGAGAAGAGTTGCAACACTTCTTGAAGTTCATTTGTGTGTATTAGGGTTCTAAGAAATTCAGTACTCCTTTGGCTTCCACAAAACCCTGTAGTTCATTTGCTCGGTAAATTAAACAGAGCCTAAAAGGGCACAACAACAAAAGAAAAAGGTTCGTTTGAAAAGTGAAAAGATATTGCAGGCTCTCTTTTGCACTTGGCATTGACCCACAGCAGTAAATGGCTCAACATTTGGTTTTGTCTCCTTAAAGAAAGCACAAACTCTGCATTGTCGGTACCTTTATTGACACCAAGGTTGAAAGGTGGCAAGAGAAGCAAGTTTTATCTTACTTGAAAGAAGTTTAAGCGCTGTAGGCCCCATTAGTACTAAGAGAATAAACATCAGTTCACCAGTTTTGAACTTTTTTAATAAACTTTTTTTGTGTGTGTGTAATTTTAGATTGGCAGAAAAGTTGCAAGGCCAGTACAGAGAATTCCCATATGCTACCAACCCCCAACCTGGTTCTAGTTTCCCCTAGCGTTATCAGCCTACACTACCATTGGTACATTTGTCAAAACTCAGAAACCACACTGACACAGTGCTATTAACTAAACTCTAGACTGTATTTGGATTTCAACAGTTTCCCTCTTAAAGTCTGTTTTCTGTTCCAGGATCCTGCCTTGGTTTTGATTACTTAGCTTCTGTATGGAACATCTATTTTTGCAAAATGTTTCATGACTAATTTCAGTAAATGATATTTGTTTGAAGTGCTGGATTTACTCAAGTGCAGCCTTCCCAGACACATACGTACCCTGAGGCTCTGACTCCAAAATAACAGCAACTGAATCCCTCCCCAACTGGTGAGGTGGCCTTGCCTTTAGGTGATGCTGTGAGGTTTTTCATGACCTGGCTTGTAGGAGACTAGATTTCCTGAGAATGGCCCAGGGACTCTCAACATTAAAAAAAAAAAAAAAAATCCTCTCATATTTATAGCTGACTTTATACATCTGATATTCCTGTGGGGAAAGACAGCAAGCTGTACATATTCTGTTGTCTCATAAACATTTTTTTTTCATGAAAACATCCAGGATTTATGTGATTCCAAGAGTCAGCTGGGTAAAATATAGATGAAACTCTGGTTTGTTGAATAAAGGAGATACGAGAAGAGAAAAGCTTTGGGAGCGGAGGAGTAGAATTATGATTGCCTCCGAGAATATTGGGACAGAGACCATCCATCTTCCATTTCCAGACACTGTAAGAACAGTCCTTACAACCTAGGTGCTGGGAGCCTGGGCTTGTGACACAGGTGGATGGACATCAGGCAGGTTTTCGGCTCTAACATGCACTAGTTAGGGAACCTTGGACAAGTTACTTAACCCCTCTGAGCCTCAGTTTCCCTGTCAGAAAAATGAGAACCAAGAGTTGACCAAGATAATGTATTAAACACAGTTCATGACACAGAGAAAGCACACCATGCATGTTAAGAATTATTGTTACCGAGGGCCATCCACCTTAATGCCAAGTACCATTCCCACAATCTTCCTAGTTTCCCATTAATCTCATCCATTCTTCTGTCTTTTGATATTTGGCAGCCAGGAAGTTTGACAGGTCCCAGAAGGTTAAGTAGGACAATGGTGGGTCCAAATCTTTAAAATATGTCTGAGTATAAAATTTGATCACTGGTCACAAGCAGGGACAGGGTCCATGAAGCAGGAGATGTGTCATAGCAATGGACACCAGGTGAGTTTTCGCCAGCTGCTCCCTCCCCCAACCAGAGAACAAAATGCCCACTTGATCCCTGGGTGGACTGGACCTGGCCATGGGCTGCTGATGACCGGCTCTGTCAGTGTGACCTAGGACACCATTCCCAGCGGAGGGCAGCAAACATTTCCTGGGTACACAGACCCCTGACCTCCAGTGAGATTCCGGGGCAGGGTCTGGATGACGCCATCCCTGGGGGTGGGGGGCTTGTGCGAGCTGCTCTTCACAGAACAGTGAGCCAGCCTGCAGGATCTGGGAAAGAAGAGGTTGGATCTCCAATTTTAAAAAAGGAAATGTTGTTTCCTACTAAACACAATCATTTTGTTTGGAAATGAGTTGTAATTTCCAGCCTAGAGTTCCGGAATTACAGAGTTTATTATAGTCCTTAGCACCCACAACGTGCTCCCAAAAGCCCTTGCCATGGTCTGTGCCAGAGGTGGGGGACCGACCACCAAACTTGAACAGGATGGTGGAGGTTAGTGCTTGACTCTGCTGGGTGACCTGGAATAAACCATGAACCTCTTCAAGAGTTTTTTTTTTTTTTTTTTTTTTGAGTGGTTCTGAAGAGCCTAGGGGCAGGACAGGAATAAAGACGCAGACTTAAAGAATGGACTTGAGGACACGGGGAGGGGGAAGTGTAAGCTGGGACGAAGTGAGCGAGTGGCATGGACATATATACACTACCAAATGTAAAATAGATAGCTGGTGGGAAGCAGCCGCATAGCACAGGGAGATCAGCTCCGTGCTTTGTGACCCCCTAGAGGGGTGGGACAGGGAGGGTGGGAGGGAGATACAAGAGGGAGGAGATATGGGGATATATGTATATGTATAGCTGATTCACTTTGTTATACAGAAGAAACTAACACACCATTGTAAAGCCATTATACTCCAATAAAGATGTTTAAAAAAAAAGAGTGGTTTTTTTTTCATTGTTGTTTGTTTTACTAGAAAAGACAGGAGTGTGCATGAAAGCAACCTAGCAGAGTGCCTTCAACACAGGAAGGAGCTTCTTGCATTTAGTTCCAGGCTCCAGAGCAAAGGCAGCCCATCCCAGCCTGAGCCTCTTCACTTCACTTGGGAGGCCCTGCCTTGGTATCTGAAGGAGGATGACAGCAGAGACAACCCCCTGTTTGAACTCCCCCTGCCCACAAATGGCCTCTTTGGCACCCGGGAACAAAGTGCAGGTGACCAGAGTGCTCACCCACCAGCCTCAGACCCCCATCCAGGGCAGCACTGTCCAGGGACAGGTGCATCCACGGAAGGAACAAACACAGATTCTCCGACATCCCAAAGATACATACTGGGGGACAGGAGTCCTCTAGAGTCACTTTCCAGGTGACCAGGTAACCTGGGAAGGTTATAAGGTTATAACTCGAAGGGCCTGGGAGTCTGACTTTTTCTTACCTTCTGGAACAGAGAAAGGGGGTGAGAAGATAGCGGCCCTGGGTACAGCTTTGAATGGGAATAAACATTTCTCAATTGAAGTGTTTCATCAGTGTCTTAAAAAATCAAATTTGTTCAGGCTTTCAGGAAATGGATTGTCTAAGTGTCACTTTAAAAATTTGGCAGGGGGGGGAATTGAAAACAGTTTTCTAAAGGGACTCCCCTAATCTTGATCAGCAAATGTCCCCCACCCCTCCAGGAACCAGGACAAGAGCGAGGAGAGCAGTTTGTACTGACTTGAGGTTCTCCTGAAAATTTCCACCCTTTGCCTGTGCTCAAACATTTGCATTCAAGGATTTTTAAAAATTTTTGTGTCCACGTGCAATAAACTGATATTTCCAGCATCATGATCAGAACCACAGCCAGAAAACCTTGATTTGGGGTCATTCATTCATCCCGAAAGCTGTGCCACCTTTATCTTCTCTCAGGGAGCAGAATCTAGAAGAGGAGAAAGATAATAAGTAATTCTAATGTGGTATAACTGTAACCAGCCCTTAGGAGTGGTACCGAGGAGCGAGGACCTAACTGTAGGGCCATCAGGGAAGGCCTCGTAGAGGAGGCAATGTTCGTGAGGGCCTTGAAGGATGAGTAGGAGTTTGCATAGAATTTAGCTTTACTTTTTCCCTTGCCACTTCGCCCTGCTAGAGCTAGATACCACCTGGACCCTGAGCTAGAATCTCAAGAAAGCAGTAATAGTTCACCTGGGGCTAAAAAAGACCTGAAACTAACACAACATATATGTATTCAACCTTTGACACCTGCTACTATTCCTGAGACTAAGTTGATAAGAAGATCCTTCCGGATTTCTGTATACTTATTTCAACTCTCCTGGGACATCCTTTGTCCCTTTCCTACTCTCATCCTTAGTCTCCTTCAAGACTTCTTTGGTATTTTTGTCTTAACCAACAACTTTTCTTTAAAAATAGAGGCAGGAGTGAGAGAGAGAGAGAGAGAGGATTCCCTTCCATCCTCCCCACCCTTCCCTTGTTTGGCTTTAAATTCTGCATAGTCACTCTCTCCCTGGTTCCTTGCTCTGATTCTCTCCTTAAAGGAGCCAGAAGGGACTTCCGGGTGTCTGAGCTCAGGCAGTGCTGTCACTCTCCCGAGCCCCAGGGACGGGTTATCTCTCGGGGTCAGGAACCCGGTGGGAACCCGGGGTCCTAGGACCGGAGGCTGTGCCCCCCATCCCCTGCAGCTCTCCTCACTTTGTACAATGAGGTAGCTGACCTTTTCCATTTCATCTTGGTTTTTTTTCTCTGCACCCCACTTGGTTTGGCAACCATGAATTAACCCTGTTTCCTCCTTGGCATTTCTTACGCGTATCCCACTGAAATTAAAAACTCAAAAGGAAGAGGCCTCGTAGACCTTGAAACGTTCAGCTTGCTTTCTGGCCTTGGCCGCTGGCTTGACTGGTCCCACCTGCTCTCCTGGGAGAGTGGGCAGCTGACGAAATCCAGAGGCCTCGAAACCTCCCTTCCAGTAAGTGCTCTTGTTTGCACATCCTGGTTCAAAAGCCGGAACCGCTGGTTGGAAATCAATCAGGGGGTAAAGTTACTGAATTAGTGGATCTGCTTCAAGCTTCAGGCAGTGGCCTTCCTGAGAAAGGCAGAATCTGCATGTTTCTTTCACAGATTAAAACCTGCCTTGTTTGTTTACTCTCTACTTCTAAAAGTTCTTGGAACGCTTTTCCAGGAAGAAGCCAGGTAATGGGAAATCGGGATAATAAAGAACAGTGAGCCTTGTTTGTATCCTCCTTACTCCCTTTATTTTCAAAGGAACCAGCATGAGGATGTGTGAAATAAGTCAGTATTAGGAACATTAGCTAATGAGTACAGGACGTGAGCCAGGAACTGTGCAGAGCCCTTGGCATCTACTCTTTAATTTCTGTAAGGTAGGAATTGGCTCCATTTCTCAGAAGAGGAAGGTGAGGCTCTGAGGGGTTAAGCCCAAGGTCATGTGGTAGAACTGGGATTCAAACTTAGATCCCTGTGACTTCGGAGATTGTCCGATTTCCTGGAGGTTGCACAGGCATGGAAAGAACCCAGGCCTGGCCTATTGCTTTTAGGACAAGATGCTTCTGAGGCAACCCCCACCTTCAGTGATTTGCATTGTATCTAAGAAACTGAAAACCCAAGTCAAGGCGTCTGAAACCAGCAAAAGAATATTCCTTTCGGTCCCTGTTCCCCTCCATCGTTGGGGGTATAGACTAGGTGACATTTACTGTGCAAACAGCAGACTGGGATCCAGGCAGAGCCCACACCTAGCTGAGTAAATAGCACCTGGAGGCCCAGGCAGGGCACGCAAGGTCCCCATCGAGGCCTCATTTTGAGAGGCAAACAGGAGAAGGGGTCTGTGGGCTGGGAGCCGGGAGCCCGGAGCGCTGGTCCTGGTGCTGCCACTTGTACTTCTCTGTCCCTCATCTGGAAGTGGAGGAAATCAACTCAGTGACGTAGGAATCTGGCTGCAGGGGTCAGATTGCCTTGGGCAGTGTGGCCTGGTGGGTAGGCCTGCGGAGGGTAGAATCCAGCTCCCTGGGTTCAAGTGTGAGCTTCACCACTTACAAACTCTGTGACCCTAGACAAGTCCTTAACTTTTCAGAGCCTCTGTTTTCCTATTATTCATCCAAGAATAATAGTAGGACCCACCTCACAGGGTTATCAAGAAATCAGAGTCAGAATGCACAATAGAATTTGAGAATATTCCATCCTGGCTACAAGAGTTCTTTCCTTTGGCTTTTTGTTGTTGTCGTGGAAACTGAGATTCAATTCAAGCAATAGTTAACAAACAAACCAACCAAAAAAGAGTTAACCACTTAGAGTTAAAACTTAGTTCAGTGCTGGTATCTAGGAAACAGATGTTGGGAATTATTAGTGATTCCCTAATTCTGCAAATATTCACTGAATGCCTGGCACCTGCAGGGCTCTTTACTAGTTCTATGGATGATATGAAGATATTAACACACGGACCTTTTCTCAAAGAACCCACTGTCAGGAGGAGATGCGCCCAAATGGTTATGACACAGAAGTAACAGCATCATGCAGAGGATAAGGAAGCTTCCCTGATGCTTCAGAAACTTCTCTGGAGGCCCAGACACAGCAAGACTCAGGGGAGAATGTGTACTTTGTGGTCACCATAGCACGTTTTCAGTCCCGACGTGACACCGGTCAGCTGGATAATCTTGGACCATTTACATAACTTCTCTGAATGATTTCCTCCTCTTATGATGGTTAGTTTTATGAGTCAATTTGGCTAAGCTATAATACCCAGTTAGTCTGTTAAACACTAATCTAGGTGTTGCTGTGAAGATATTTTGTAGACGTGATTAACATCTGCAATCAGGTAAAGGGGAATCATCTGAGCTGGCCTCCTCCAATCAAAGACAGGCCTTAGGAGCAAATCTGAAGTTACTCAGAAGAAGAAGAAATTCCCTCTCAGGCAGCACTGGCTTCTGCCCAGTTTCCAGCCTGCCAGTCTACCCTGCAAACTTCAGACTTGCCAGCCTCACAACCACATAAGCCAATTCATATACATATATGAGTCTTTATCTATATACACACATGTATATGACTCATCCCTCCTCCTGGTCCTGTTTCTTTGGTGGGAGGCAAGCAGACACGCTTCTTCCCTTTCTCTTCCCTGACACCCCCACGACCCACTACCTCCTGCTCCTCTCAGTTTTCCCACATCTAGTCGTGAAACCAAAGAACTTGGACCTGGAGGGCCCCTAGGGGCTGTGTATTCCACCCTCCTCTGCATGTGGATGAAGACATTCAGACGGAGAAGACCTGTGATTTGTCCCAGGTCTGGTGACTAGCACTGAAGGCTGCCCTGCAGGGTTGGGACAGGGATGAGGCCAGAGAGACACTTGCCTCAGGTGCAAAATTCAAGAGAAATTTAGTAGTCAAGATAAAGAATACTTTGATGCAATTTTTTTTTTTTTCTTTTTGCAGTACGTGGGCCTCTCACTGTTGTGGCCTCTCCCGTTGTGGAGCCCAGGCTCCAGACGCACAGGCTCAGCAGCCATGGCTCACGGGCCCAGCCGCTCCGCGGCATGTGGGATCTTCCCGGACCGGGGCACGAACCCATGTCCCCTAGCGTCAGCAGGCGGACTCTCAACCACTGCGCCACCAGGGAAGCGCTGATGCAATATTTTTAAAAATCTAAATTGCTGCAAAAGAAATCTGTGATGAACAAAGTATCCCATTTTTTGTTACTGTTTTTTAAAATGTTTTATATTGGAGTATCCTTTTTTTTTTTTTTTGCGGTACCCGGGCATCTCACTGTTGTGGTCTCTCCCGTTGCGGAGCACAGGCTCCAGACGCGCAGGCTCAGGGGCCACGGCTCACGGGCCCAGCCGCTCCACAGCATGTGGGATCTTCCTGGACCGGGGCACGAACCCGTGTCCCCTACATCGGCAGGCGGACTCCCAACCACTGCGCCACCAGGGAAGCCCTATATTGGAGTATCCTTGATTAACAATGTTGTGTTAGTTTCAGGTGTACAACAAAGTGATTTGGTTATACAAGTATCTATTCTTTTCCCATTTAGGTTATTACAGAATATCGAGCAGAGTTCCCTGTGCTGTACAGTAGGTCCTTGTTGGTTATTTTAAATATAGTAGTGTGTACGGGTCAATCCCAAACTCCCAATCTATCCCTCCCCACACCCTTCCTCCTGGTAACCATGAGTTCGTTCTATAAGTCTGTGAGTCTGTTTCGGATCAGTGTTGTTGGTTTTTCCTTGTGCTGCATGCTCTATTGAGGTTGGCACAGCACCGTTGCCCTGTGTCCACTGGGGTCTTTGTATTACACATGGTGTCACGTGCTCCCTGTGGTGCTGTCATTATCATGCGTGTGCTTTCCTCTGGCCACCGAGACCGCACAGAGGTGGCCAAGGGACTGAGGGGTTTTCCGGGAGGCGGGACTTTCAGTGCTTAAATTGGAAGAGTCCCAGCAAACCAGGACGGTTGGTCACCTATCAGAGAAAGAAGCAGGGACCAGATCTTATGCACTTTTGTGTCCCTGAGCCATTTGATTGCACTCAGTATTTTTTCTTGACTGAGTTTGCCCTTTCTGGCAGAGCGCTTGGCAGGCACTCAGCACATCCTTAATCGGTTTCATATCTGAGGCACAGAAAGGAAAAAGGGACTTGGCCGGGACCCACTGGCTAATCCCTGGTGTTCCAGTGCCTAGCCCGCCTGCCTCCTGAGTGTCCGGCCTGCTGCTGCTCACCCATGATCGTCCCCCGGGATTCCTGAGATATGGGTGTAACTAGTGTAACCAGTAAAGGCTTAATTGCCTAAAACCTGCCCAGGAGGCTGGAGGTCTTTATTTATTTTTTTAAACAAGCACTAGATTTGGAAACTCTATGCCTAGACACAATGGTCCTTTTGCTTCTAGGATCAGTACATCCTGCCTTCAGCTAACAGACTTGGTGTGAGTTTTGGCCACTCAAGATGGATGTTCTCTTGCTCTCTGTCCATCCCCCTGCTCTACCAGTCCCTGCTTCACTCACATGACTACCCAACCCTCTTCATTATAGGGCTTCATTAATCCCTGTTTATTGATGAGCCCACCTGATGTCAATTCCCCCTATAAAAGGCAGCCTCCTCCTCCAAGCAAGGAAGATTACTGCCACGTCCTTCTTGCTGTCTGCTGTACATGGTGGCAGTATCGCTCCAGGACCCTTTGTGTAAGATCCTCTGTCCAATAAGTCGTTGATGTCTCTGTCGCTGTCTCCAGGCTCTTTCTTTGGTCTCAAGGCTGGGCAACTACAAGGCTCTCAGGCCTGCCAGGTGCAGCCCAACACCTGGGAACATTCCAGGTAGGTTGCTAACTAAACAGCCTTGACTCTGTCACCTGAGTCAAGACCCCTGACTGCCTTGGGCCCGAGTTTCCTCAGTTACCAAACGAAAGCCTTGAACTTGCTATTTCAGGAGATAGCAGGGTGCCTCTGTGACCATCAGTTTCCTCATCTGTGAAGTTGGCATCATGATACCTTTTAAGGTAATTGTGAGGATGAAGTGGGATGATGTATGGAAACCGCCTTGCACAGTCCCTTGTGGGAGGTCATTTGTTTTCCTTCTCTCTAGTTCTGCTGAGTCTCAAGTACGGTGATTTTATGATTCCACTTTTACAATCAGTAGCACAGTTCATTTATTTCACTCCAAAATGTCTTATTGTTCACCTGCTGTGTGCCAAGCATTATCTTAGATATTAGGTGCTAAGCACATGATGGTGAGCAAGAATCTGGTTAGAAAACATCAAAATTATCCAGAAATCCCCTGCAAAGAAAGACCGAGCAAAAAGACCAACAGCAGAAAGCACCTCAAGGTCAGAAATCATCCCTGTGATAACCATTTTAGATTGAGTAGATGCTACTTAGCAGGTGGTCACAATTCTCCCAAGTGGCTGCTATTCTTGTATTTAAAACACCTGCTGCTGTTTCCAGGATGCTAACATTTACTTTGGTCTTTATGTCAATGCCTTTTGTACAGAGAGCCAGCTGCGGGGCTTTTCTGTTTCAACATTGTCCCTGAATTGTGCTTTGTTGATAAGAAAATAAACACCACTTGCTAAGATAGCACCGAGCAGCCTTTAAGACTGGTTGGAGCAGGAGCCTTACATTCAAGATGAAGAATAGGTTTTCTCTTGCTGGTGTTAGGAATGTTGTTCTTCTTCGTGGCTTGATCATGTGGCTTAATTTTACTTTACCTAGTGTTGCTTCTGTCCTCCTGCTTTCCCTTCCTTGGAGCCCTTTTTAATAATTCCTCTCTACTTGTGGGATTTTACCAGACGGTTGAGGATTGATGAGCCATAAAAAGTAAAGGTTAGAGAGTAGATGAATGGTTGCCAGGTGCTGGGGGTGGGGAAGGACTGGAAGGTGAGTGCTTATTGGGGGCGGGGTCTCCTTTGGGGGAGTGATGAAACTGTTTTAGAATTTGATAGAGGTGGTGGTTTCAAAACATTGTGAATGTACTAAATGCCATGAAACTGCACACTTTAAAATGATTACTTTTATGTTATGTGAATTTCACCTCAATCAAAAACAAAAAATGTTACGAAGCCAGATACAAAAGAATATGATCTGCATGAATCAATTTATCTGAAGTTTGGGAACAGGCTTGTCTCTGGTGATAGAAGTCAGAACAGGGGTAACGGGGGAGGAAAGGGCATGGCTGGAAAGAGGCACAGGGAACTTTCTGGAGTGATGGAAATTGCATCTTGTTTTGGGCAATTGTTACAGAGTATAAACAATTGTCCAAAAGTACTGAATTGTATGTTAAGATTTGTGCATTTTATTGATGTTAATTATACCTCATTAAAATTTTTTTTAATTTTTAATGAAAAGGTGGGGAATTCCCTGGTGGTCCAGTGGTTAGGACTCCAGCTTTCACTGCCGAGGGCCCAGGTTCAATCCCTGGTAGGGGAACCAAGATCCAATAAGCCGCGTGGTGCAGCCAAATAAAAAAGAAAAGACAGAGGCCCCAGCGAAATTTTTTTTAACATTTATTTATTTTTAATTAATTAATTAATTAATTTTTGGCTGCATTGGGTCTTAGTTACTGCGCACGGGCTTTCTCTAGTTGCAGCCAGTGGGGGCCACTCTTCGTTTCGATGTGCGGGCTTCTCATCACAGTGGCTTCTCTTCTTGTGGAGCACAGGCTCTAGGCACGCGGGCTCAGCAGTTATGGCACACGGGCTTAGCTGCTCCGCGGTATGTGGAATCCTCCCAGACCAGGGCTCGATCCCATGTCCTCTGCATTGGCAGGCGGATTTCTAACCACTGCACCACTAGGGAAGTCCTGGTCCCAGCAATATTTGATTTGACAAGTTTCCCTGGAGTCAATTCATCCATTTTTTAAAAATTAATTTTTATTGGAGTAAATTTGATTTACAATGTTGTGTTAGTTTCTGCTGTACCGCAAAGTGAATCTGTTATTCATATACATATATCCACTCTTTTTTAGATTCTATTCCCATATAGGTCATTACAGAGTATTAAGTAGAGTTTCCTTTTTTAGATTCTATTCCCATATAGGTCCTTACAGAGTATTAAGTAGAGTTCCCTGTGCTATACAGTAGGAATTTATCCATTTTTAAAGGTGTTGCCCTGAAGAACTGTTTGCTGGTACTTCATTGCTTGTTTTATGAGTACAGTTTTTGGAGGGGAAGAGGTTGCATTATTACTCACTTGTGGGCATGTGGCTTTTGTACACACATAATTTCATTTTGGAGAACTCTATGTGCTTTGAGCTAATGGAGCCGGGTCCTGAGCACAATAGTAGGTTTAGCCCTCTCTGGAGAGGGGCTTTGAAATAACGGTCACCTGGGGACTTCCCTGGTGGTCCAGTGGTTAAAACCCCGTGCTTCCAATGCCGGGTGCGCCGGCTCCATCGGGGAACTAAGATCCCGCATGCCACGAGGCACGGCCAAAGGATTAAAAAAAAAAAAGAAAAGAAGAAGTGGTCACCAGCCTTGTTTTGTAGTCAGATGCTCTGGGTTTGACCCTGCCTCATCTATCTGCCTCAGCCACTTGGTAGTTGTGTGACTTTGGGCAAGTTGCTTAATCTCTCAAGGCATGCCTTCTTCCTGGGGTAAAAGCAGGAGTGATAACAGCCCCCCTAGCAGCACTGTCTTGAGGACTGAGCCAGCTGATCCCAGAGTCCAGCACAGGGAAAGGTGTCAGAAAGCATGGCTGTGTGAGTAGGATTGTCAGGTAAAATGTAGAACATCCAGTTACGTTTGAATTTCAAATAAACAACAAATAATCTTTAGCATATCACTGTTATGCGCTGAATGTTTGTGTTTGCCCCCATCCCCCAAATTCACACGTTGAAGCCCTAACCTGTATTTGGAAGAAGTAATTAAGGTTAAATGAGGTCAGATGGGTGGGGCCCTGATGCAATAAATTTAGTGTCCTTAGAAGAAACACCAAAAAGCTGCTCTCTGTTCTCTCCCCATCCTGTAAAGACAGTGAGAAGGCTGCCATCTGCAAGCCAGGAAGAGAACTCTCACTAGAAAATGAATTAGCCAGAACCTTGATCTTGGACCCCTAGCCTCCAGAACTGTGAGAAAATCATTTTTGTTGTTTAAGCCCCCACATCTATGGTATTTCATTATGGCAGCCCAAGCTGACTAATACAAAGCATGTATCAAATATCATACTGTTTATCTGAAATTCACATTTAACTGATCATCCTGTATTTTCATTTGCTAAATCTGGCAACCCTATGTTTGAGGCATTATAGAAAGCCTTGTCATCATTAAGGGATAAAATGAAATGATATATCTGGTGAAAAATAAACAGATTCATTCTCTGAAAAGTTTACCTGTGGAGCTAAATTTAGATTCTGGAAAAACTGAGCCTCAGAGACCTTAGATTTGGGGACCCCGGCACAGCAGAGAATAGAAGTAAGACTCTGAACTAAGAACAAAGGGATTAATGGAAAGTCTTCAGAACAAATGGTTAGACTTCCAGGCCTCATTCTCTCTCCTAGTCCCAGACAGTTTATCCCAAAACAGGAGTTCGGAGGTTCTTCTCCAGAAAAACTGAATTGTCCCAGATAAATGACTTACACGCCCTGTCATTTTGGGAGCCCTCAAACGAAAAAGACGGGCTTTCCCTTGATCATGTTACAGGGAAAACCAAATGATTGACAAGCCCCCCCCCCACCAACAAATACAGAACCTTGAATCAGGTTTCTAGTTCCTCCATTCTTTCCTTTTTTAAAAAAATATTTATTTATTTATTTTTGGCTGCATTGGGTCTTCGTTGCTGCAGGTGGGCTTTCTTCAGTTGCGTTGACTTCGTTGCAGTGCACAGGCTTCTCATTGCGGTGACTTCTCCTGTTGCGGAGCACAGGCTCCAGGCGTGTGGGCTTCAGTAGTTGTGGCATGCAGCCTCAGTAGCTGTGGCTCGTGGGCTCTAGAGCGCAGGCTCAGTAGTTGTGGCGCACGGGCTTCATTGCTCCGCATCATGTGGGATCCTTCCAGACCAGGGCTCGATCCCATGTCCCCTGCATTGGCAGGCGGGTTCTTAACCACTGCGCCACCATGGAAGCCCAGTTCCTCCATTCTTAACTTTGAACTGATGGCTAAGGATCCTTAGACATTTGAGGAAATTCTTCACTATGAAAGCCTGAGAACAAAATAAAAAGAAAAACGAACCTGAGAAAACAGAAGCAATGCAGGGGTTATGAGAAAACAAAACAACAACAGTAATAAACAAGTAACCCCAAACCTAGAGTCATTATCCTCAGAGAGGTAGGGAAAATATTGCTGTCACTCCAGAACAGGATGTTATGAAAAAGGAACAAAATTTTCACACTACTATATATAAAATAAACAAGGACGTACTGTATAGCACAGGGAACTATATTCAGTATCTTATAATAACCTATCATGGAAAAGAATCTGGAAAAGAATATATATAGATGTATAACTGAGTCACTTTGCTATACGCCTGAAATAAACATAACACTGTAAATCAACTATACTTCAATTTTTAAAATAAGGAACAAAATTTTAAAAGAGCTCTTGATATGAAGCAGTATGATAGCTAAAATTAAAAAAAAAAAAAAAACCCCACAAAGTTTGTAAGGTAGAGACAAAGAAATGCCTGGGGGAGTAGAACAAAAAGACAAAGAGATGGACAATAGGAGAGAAAAAAGTATTCCCTATTGGTGGCTCAATCCAGGAGCTCTAATATCCAACTAATAGAAGTTCCAGTAAGAAAGAACAGAGAAAATGGAAGTGAGGAAATTATTGAAGAAGTAATACAAAAAAAAATTTTCCCCAAAGTAGAGGCCATGAAGCTTTATCTTTAAAAGGGTTTTCTGACTACCCAGCACAGAGAATGCAAAGAGCCACAGGAAGGCATTTTTACATTCAGAACACCATGAATAAAGAGAGAGTAGTACATTTCTAGAAAGAAAAACAATCAAATACAACAGACTGGAAATCATAACGGATAGAATTTCTCAACAGCAACATTCAAACCTTGAAGTCATGGGCAACGTCTTCAAATTTTGAGGAAATTTTTTTCAACTTTGACTTCACAACCCAGCCAAACCCACTAGTCAAGTGTTAGGATGGAATAAAGAATTTCTTCAAACATTCCAGGACTCAAAAAATGTATCTTGTGGGAATTCCTGGCAGTTCAGTGGTTAGGACTCGGCGCTTTCACTGCTGTGGGCCTGGGTCAATCCCTGGTCAGGGAACTAAGATCCTGTAAGCCGTGTGGTGCAGCCAAAAAAAAAAAAAAAAGTATCCTGCCATCCCATAGAATGGGAGAAAATGTTTGAAAATCCTTTATCTGATCAGGGACTTGTATTTAAAATATATAGTCTATTATAATTTAATAATAAAAAGACAAGCCATTAAAAATGGAAAAAGGATCTGAGTAGATATTTCTCCGAAGAAGATACACAAATGGCCAACAAGTACATGAAAAGATGTTCAACATCATTAGTCATTTAGGGAAATGCAAATCAAAAGCACAATAAGATATCACTTTATACCAACTAGGGTGGCTTTAATTAAAAAGACAGAAAATGACAAGTGTTGATGAGAAGGTGGAGAAATTGGAATCAACTCTCACCCCCTGCTGGTAGGAATGTTAAATAGTGCAGCTGCTTTGGAAAGCAGTCTGCAGTTTCCTCAAAATGTGAAACAGAGTTACCCTATGACCCAGCAATTCCACTCCTAGTTATATATCCAAGAGAAATGAAAACATGTCTATACAAAAACTTGTACACAAATTTTCATAGCATTATTTATAAGAGCCAAAAAGTAGAGACAACTTATGCCCATCAACTGATGAGTAGATAAATAAAACATAGCTTATCTCTACAATGGAATAATATTTGGCAATAAAGAGTTGAAAGCAAAGACTCAAGATACTTGCACACCATGTTCATAGCAGCGTTATTCACAAATAGCAAAAAGGTGAGAGCAACCCAAGTGTCCACTGATGGATGAATGGATAAACAAAATGTGGTCTATACAATGGAAAAGGAAGGAAATTGTGACACACGCTCTGACACGGATAAACCTGGAGGATGTTACGGCAAGTGAAATAAGCCAGTCACAAATGACATGAGGTCCCCATGAGTAATCAAATTCATAGAGAAAGTAGAACAATGAATGCCTGGGACTAGGGGGAGGGCAAATAGGGAGCTGTTTAGTGGGTATAGTGTTTCAGTTTTGCAAAATAAAAAGAGTTTTGGAGACTGGATGCACAACACAATGTGAATGTACTTAACACTACAGAACTGTACACTTAAATGGTTAAGATGGTAAATTTTATTATGTGTATTTTACCATAATTAAAGTTTTTAAATAAAGTGCTGATACATGCTACAACGTGGATGAATCTTGAAAACTTTATGCTAAGTGAAAGCAGCCAGTCACAAAGAACCATGTACTGTGTGATTCCATTTATATGAACTGTTCATAACAGGCAAATCCATAGAGGCAGAAAATAGGTTTGTGGTTGCCCAGGGCTGGCGTGGTAGAATAGTGAGAGGGACTGGGGGTAACAGCTAAAGGTATGGAGTTTCTTTTGGTGTGGGGATGATTGTGGTTATGATTTCACAACTCTGTGAATATACTGAAAAACGTTGAATTTTACACTTTAAATGGACTAATTGTACGGTATGTAAATTTTATGTAAATTAAAGATGTCCATATGTAAAGATGTCCACTGCATATGTTTAGGGCACTACAGGCCAGATGTGCTTCAGGAAAATAAGAGTGTGTCCAAGAAAGAGGAAGTCATGAGATCCAGAAAATAAAGGACTCCCACGCAGGAGCCGGTGAAGAGAATCTGAGGAGGAAGTTTGTACCACAGGCTAAGGAAGCAAACAGTCTACATTGGAGCAGGAAGGCTCTAGATAGGAACAATAACAACAAAAATCCACAGAAGCATTTGGTTAAAAATTTTTTTTAAAAAGCAACAATTACATAGAAAAGTAAGAAAATGAAAAAAACAAGGTTATTATCAAGTACAGGAAAACAAAAAAGTTCCAAAAAGAAAGGAAATCTAATCATCATAGACTATGCATCTCAGCTGTGACTAATAATAACAATCATAATAACTCACACCACTAATAAAAATGGTGAAATAAAATATATATCAGAAGAATGAGGGGCAGAGGAGGGTGATGGTAAAAAGAGAATGAATTTCTCACCTGCAAGTCAATTAAGGAAGCAAAATAGAACAATATAAGGTTATTATTTACAGAAATGGAGATAAACCCATGACATAACATGAAGTAATGGCAAGGAAGTTGCCTCTGAGGGGTAAGACTCGGGAGAGGGGAGAGGTAGGGTAGGCAACCTGGATTTTGTTGTAAGCCTTTTAAGTCTGCCTTGACTAAAACCAAAACAAGCTATATGCACATGTTACTTAGAATGTAGTTTAAAAAGGGAAACCTAGAATTAGAATGATCAAATTGCATGCCTACTGAACACTTTTGCATGCCTATTTCCTATTTAGGAAAATGGGGGTTACTTTTAGAGCTCAGAGCACCGAGATGGAGGAGGGAGGGGAAAATGCAAGAATTGGAGGTGAGGTGCCCCACGCAGGGACACTCTCCTCCACCTCCAGCTGTGTCTAACTCCTGGGGCCAGCCTCATTTCTTGCTGCCCTTCTCCCTCTGAGGTTATGGATTCCAGGTGCCATACAGTCTCACCCCTTCACCCCCCACCCCTGCCCCCAGAATGTTCTTGCTCATCAATCCCTGTGTCTATGGGAATCTTCCCAGCACTGCATCCCAGACTTGCTGGCTCAGTTTGCTTGCTCTCAGATGACCATCTTGGCTTCCTAGCTGACCTTGCCCAAAACCTACTTTTCTAAACATGACACTTGGGACTTTGCCTGCTTCTCCGCATTTGGGGTTCAGACTCCAATTCCTCCATGCACCCCACAGCTGCAGACCAACCGCACCCAGCCCGGCTCCCGAAGGTCTGGCCTAGGGAGAATCCAGGATCCACCTGCATGACCAAGAGGGAAAGTCACATCTAGAGAATCACCACAGCTCTCTGTAGTCTCAGACCCCTCACTGGTAACTTGGGAGAGATTATTTGTGTTGTGAAGATTCAAGGTGTACAGCAATTCTAACTGTGACTGGCACAGAGTGGGCCTAAGGAAATTATTAGCCAAAGAAACACTGAAGGAGAATTTCTAGCCAGGCCAAGAAACAGCAGCAGACAGCTGGCTTTGGTGAGTGCGTGGGCAGCGGGACAGAGCCAACCAAGACTTCTGGAAGTGAGGCCAAGCTGAGTGAGGGTCTCAGATTTTAACAGTTCTTAAGAAAAAACCAAAACATACAGAACAACAGCTGTGTGCATAATTGGATGGTCTTCTACACCCATCCCCAGGGCTCTGATGCCATTTGGCCACACCTAGAGACTCACCATCTTTTTTTTTTTTTTTTTTTTTTGCGGTACACGGGCGTCTCACTGTTGTGGCCTCTCCCATTGCGGAGCACAGGCTCCGGACACACAGGCTCAGCGGCCATGGCTCATGGGCCCAGCCGCTCCGCGGCATGTGGGATCTTCCCAGACCAGGGCACGAACCCGTGTCCCCTGCATCGGCAGGCGGACTCTCAACCACTGCACCACCAGGAAAGCCCAAGACTCACCATCTTTAAGTGCAAAACAAAAGCCTATGTTCATCCAGGATTCCTCTTCCCTGTTCCCCTTCCTTCCATTTCAGAACATCCCCAACCCTGGGCAGGTCTGAGCTTTCTCACCAACCTCTCAGTTGTGCCTTGACCTGCAATGTGATAAAAAGACTTGCTGCTTTACTTTCTCTAGAACCATCTCCACGTATGTTTCTGTTGATACCTTCCTGACACTCCTACTATTTAACAACTGAGTCAATATTTCCCTTGGGAAATTCCTACTGACTCTGAACTTCCTTGACTTTACCATTCTTCTCTTTTTTTTTTTTTGGCGGTATGCGGGTCTCTCACTGTTGTGGCCTCTCCCGTTGCAGAGCACAGGCTCTGGACATGCAGGCTCATTGGCCATGGCTCATGGGCCTAGCTGCTCCGCGGCACGTGGGATCTTCCCGGACCGGGGCATGAACCCGTGTCCCCTGCATCGGCAGGCGGACTCTCAACCACTGCGCCACCAGCGAAGCCCAACTTTACGATTCTTTTATCAACATCTCTTCATTTCACTTTTTAAAAAGCCTCTAAATACGGTGTTCGTGACTGTATTGAAATTTCTCAGGTACTGTAGCTTGTTTATTTCAGGGGCCGCTCCTTGGAGGGCTGAGAATCTTTAAACCGTATTAAGATATTTGACTTGGATCCGTTTTTCATGAGAAGCTGGTACTTTACTGATCCCAGACTTCCCAGCAGGTCAATTTTGCCAAGGAAGAATATTTGCTAAGGAATGACCATTTATTACCATCCCTCAAAGTAAGAAGGACATGATCTCAGAATAGAGAAAGGTCTTTTAAATTTAGTACATTAAACTTTTTGAAAAATGCCCCACATTGTGCATATTTTTCTCATTTCTCTGCTCTTTTTGTGGTTTGGCCACCAGGAGCGCAGAGGCCAAGGTGGAGGGCGGTGACACCGCAAAGAACTGCAGGGCCATCTAGTGGCCATTTGTTCTCACTGTATGTGAAAGTGACAACTATTCCACAGCTCCCAACAAAGGTTAATTCCCCCCTCAGGGTTTCTGGCATGAGAATCAACCTTGGTCATTTTGTGGAATTTCTGAAATTCATTTTAAAAACGTTCCTACAACCTTAGACTTAAAATTATCGCCTCAGAATAAATCTGAAGATTGCGTTTCCAGCCAGTAAATGGTGATTCTGAGCACTGCTACCCAAGTCAGACAGGCCTGGGTGAGTTTGCTGTCTGGGTGACTTTGGGCAAGTTACCCAAACTCTCTGACCCTCAGTTTCCTCTTACACAATGGAGATAACAGTGGACAGGATTGTTCTGAAGACAAAGGAAAGTGTACATGTTGTGTATTTGCCACTGTTCCTGACAAGTAAACTTCTGCTATTAATTTGTTCAGTACTTATAGAAAGACAGCATAGCCCAGGTAGGGACACAAATCCACCCAACAGGCTCAAGTATTGTAAAAGGCTCACTATGAAGAGCCCAAGCATTGTCTCAGAAATCCTTTACTTCCTCTCAATAATGTTTTATAGATGCTGTTCGTTGTTTTCTGTTTGTCTTTTTTTTAATTTAATTTTTATTTTATATTGGAGTATAGTTGATTTACAATGTATTAGTTTCAGGTGTACAGTCAAGTGAATCAGTTATACATATACATGTATCCATTCTTTTTCAGATTTTTTTCCCATATAGGTTATTACAGAAATATTGAGTAGAGTTCCCTGTGCTATACAGTAGGTCCTTGTTTATCTATTTTATATATAGTAGTGTATATATGTTGTTTGTCTTTGTAAAGAGATCATATACAGCTTTTTAATACTGATTTCTGGGTATTTTACTTTTTTTTTTTTTTTTTTTTTTTGGTGGTACGTGGGCCTCTCACTGTTGTGGCCTCTCCCGTTGCAGAGCACAGGCTCCGGACGCTCAGGCTCAGCGGCCATGGTTCACGGGCCCAGCCGCTCCGCGGCATGTGGGATCTTCCCGGACCGGGGCACGAACCCGTGTCCCCTGCATCGGCAGGCGGACTCTCAACCACTGCGCCACCAGGGAAGCCCGTGGGTATTTTACTTTTGATGCCATTATACACGGTGCTTTTTTACATTTCATTTTATAATTGTTGCTTGTGTGTAGAAATGCATCTTTTATATCAACCTTGTATCTAGCAAATTTGCTAAATTAATGTCTTTATTTTAACAGTTTATGTTTAGATTCATTTGGGCTTTCTACATGCACAATCATGGGACTACTGAATACTGGTAGTTTTACTTCTGTCTGTCCATACCTTATGCCTTAATTATTGCCTCTTGAATGGCCTAAAGGACCATGCTAAATATTTGTGGTGAGAGCAGATAACTTGGTCTCCTTCCCCATCTCAGAAAGAGAGCTTTCAAAGTTACCATTAAGTATATTTGCTAAAGGTTTCCAGAGGGTCAGGTTTAATGGGATGTCTTCTGCTTTCTAGACCTTTCCAAATGGTGACTCCTATAGATAAGAACTGAGATAATATAATTCCAACTCTCAACAGTGGTTCTCTCAGAATGGGAGAGAGGTTGTATGACATTACTTGCTAAGATTTAAATTACTTTAGCATCTGAATAATTTACCATGAACCTAGATTTCTTTTGTCATCAGAAAAAATAAAGCCAAAGGACGATTTAATTAAACCAACGTAACATAACAAGCATCAAACAATAAAATAGATCATTCTCAGACAAAGCTTTGTGAAGATATGTCCATGTACATATTTTTCACTATTCCTTTCCCATCAGCACATCCTCAGACTCTGCTTAGACTGTTTCTTTCTAATTCACACTGAACTGCAGTGTGTAGGGAGATTTGGTCTCTGGGGTAGATGCTGTTGGTGCCCTGCCCACTGGTACACCCACTTCCTAGCTGCTCTAAAAGCTCATGGCTCCATCCTTCTCTGGAGGATTCTCTTAGCTAATGGGATCTGCCCTGCCAGAAGATACCTGGGAGGTTACAACACACGACTGGCCAGGGTGGCCCATGGCCAATGGCTGACTAACAGGGTGGGATATAAAGCCCAGCTCCCTGGCCTCAAGGCGGGACAGACTCTGCAGTGCAATAAATACCCCCCCCCCCCCGCTCCCTGTGGGATCAGGCTGTGGTTAGACCTCTCCTGAAAGCACACATTTTCTTGGCTTCCTCCCTGGCTCTGTCCTGCTTCTTTCAATTCCTTACAGGTTCCTCCCTAGGGTCCTTCCTCAATAAATCACTTGCACTAGAATCCCTGCCTGCTCCAGGCTCTGCTTCTAGGGAACCCAACCTAAGCCTCTGAGAGTGGACTCCCTTTGTCCAGAGCCCACCTGAGCCATCTGTGACTTGGTGGGGGGGGCGTGGAGTTAGGCAGCCAGGGAAGAGCGGGGGGTGATGTTGTGGTCGGAGCAGTGGATGCCCAGGAGGGGCAGCCATGGAGCACCAGGAGGAAACACGTGTGAGAGGGAAAGTGGGGGCTGATGCTAAATCTGCCTGACTCTAAACCCTGGATCTGTAACTATGACCTTGGAGTACTCTTCACTCTCTGCCCATACTTTCTAGAGTTTTAAACAGCAACTTTTCTAAAAACCATAAAAGGCGTCTCCTTCATCAACGCAGCTTCTAAAGTGTTGGCTGTAAGTTCAGCGCCCAAGAGGGCAGCTGCTCCGACAGGCCTCCCCTGCAGCTGCTGAACTGGCCCACTTTGACTCAGGTGCCAGACCAGCAGGTCGGCATGGAAGGGGTGGTGTTGAGACAACAGACTCTTTGTTTGGAGAAAGCCAGAATTGGCTCCCTCCGTCCCATCAGACCATAAATGAATTTCAGATGCATTAAAGCTCCAAAGGTGAAACATGAAACTTTACAATTTTATTTTATTTTTTTATCTTTTATAAATTCATTTATTTATTTTTGGCTGCGTTGGGTCTTCGTTGCTGCCCACGGGGTTTCTCTAGTTGCGGCGAGCAGGGGCTACTCTTAGTTGCGGTGTGCGGGCTTCTCATTGCGGTGGCTTCTCGTTGCGGAGCACAGGCTCTAGGCGCGCAGGCTCAGTAGTTGTGGCACATGGGCTTAGTTGCTCTGCGGCAAGTGGGATCTTCCCGGACCAGGGCTCGAACCTGTGTTCCCTGCATTGGCAGGCGGATTCTTAACCACTGCGCCCCCAGGGAAGTCCCCAAACCTTAAAATTTTAGAAAAAATTTTAACAAATATATTTGGAACGTCAGAGTGGAGAAGGACCTTTTAAATAAGATGCAAAAAGTGCAAACCATTAAAGAAAAGATTCTCAAATTTGACTGTATCAAAATTAAAAACATCTGCGTGACAAATTGCATTGTAAAGGGAAAAGTGACGGTGACCGTTTCTGACTTACTACATGCTTCGTGTTCACACGGCTTCTGCCTGGAGAGGTATCTCACCCTTCAAGCCATTTCCTCCTCTGTAGTCTGTGACCACCCATAACTAGGTGAGACTATGAGCTAGGCCAGACGCTCTCCAGGTTCAAGGACTGGTGAGGCAGATGACTTGGACCAGCTGCCAAAGAGCTGCATGAAGGAGATAGTGAGATGGAAGGTACCCCCGGCCATGGATTTAGACCCCTAGTCCCCAGAGGTGCACCCGAAATCCAGTGGCCTCAGCTTTCCTAGTGGGAGGAGGAATGTTACCCACCAGAGTGGTGTAGAGCCCTGGTGGGGGGCATTTGTCTCTTTTTATTCTGGAAGAGGGACCTAGGTTAGCCACTGTACCATGAGCCTGATATTGGTAAGTTCAAAACTCCTTACAAAGTTCAAAATGCCCCAGTCACCAGTCACTTCTGCATTTTATTTCTCGCTGCCCTACTAAACCCACTTGAGGTTTCAATGCAACAGGGCTAGTCTGGGCTACCACAGCCTATGGGTATTTAAAAATTGAATCGAAATTTTCAGTTACGGTAAAAGGAAGCTATCAAGCTCTCTTTAGCCCGCAGTTCTCTGGGGCTGTTTTGTGACTTTAAACCTGCCCTTGGAGCACCTGAGCAATCAGCTTAAGCTCTCTGCTTTCCATAGATCCCCTTTTCAAATATACTAGCCTTCAAGAAAAGGAGGCAGGATTTCCCTGGTGGTACAGTTGTTAGGACTCTGCACTCCCGGTGCGGGGTGGTGGGGGACCCGGGTTTGATCCATGGTCGGGGAGTGGGATCCTGCATGCATGCTGTGGCCGGGAGTTTGCATGCCACAACTAAGGAGCCCATGAGCCACAGCTAGGACCCAGCACAACCAAATAAATAAAATAAATAAATATTTTAAAAAAAGAAAAGGAGGTGACGTCTTAAGGCAAGTGACTATGGTGACAACTTCACACCACTCTATGTTTGTTGCTAACTCTGATCATGATATGTATTTTTAGAAAAATAAACGTAATTTTTAAAGAAAAATTTTAGATATACCAAGAAAAATTGCAAAGATAGTACACAGAGTCCCCACACACCTGATACCCAGTTTTCTCCTATATTAAAATCTTACATCAATGTGGTACACTTGTTACAATGAATGACCCATAACAATATGTTTTTATTAACTAAAGTCCATACTTTATTCAAATTTCCTTAGTTTTTACCTAATGTCATTCTGCTCCAGGATTGCATCTGGAAGACCACATTATATTTAGTAATCATGTCTCCTTAGGCTGCTGTTGGTTGTGACAGTTTCTCGGACTTCCCTTGTTTTTGATGACCTTGACAGTTTTGAGGAGCCCTGGTCAGGTATAATTTTCTGACGATTAGACCAGAGTTATGAGTTTTTAGGAGGAAGACTCCAGAGATAAAGTGCCACTCTCATCACATCCAGTCCAGGGCACACACTTCCAACATGAGTCATCACTGTTGATGTTGACCTTGATCACCTGGCTGAGGTGGTGATCCACCTTTCTCCACATTTCTCAGTGGGGACGAGGGGGTAACAATTATTGAGGGTCAAGTATGTGCTGGGGCCATTTTGTTTTTACCCCATTTAGTCATCAAAGCAACTCTGCGAAGTACCGTTGCCTCACTTGCCAACAGTAGGATGGCCAAGCCTAGCTGCCTGGGGGTGCAGGGCAAGCTGGCATCTGGGGCTGGGGGCTTCTGGGATGGGAAGAGTGTTCTTCCAAGATTTACCTAGTAGGGAACTCCACACACACAGAGGGGGGAAAGGGACTCCTCCTCTACCCTGGGTGGAGGGGAGAAGAGGCCAGGACGTTCAGGACATGAGTTTGAACTTCAGACTTGGTTCTGCAGGCAACATGGAAGTAGGATTTTGAGAAGTCCTTCAATCCAAAAATCTAACACAGCTTATGGCGTCATGAAGATGCGTCGCTCAGCTCTTCTGCTTCAGGAAGCATCACTGACTGGCCTCCCAGGTGCTGCCCCCTGGGTCCAGCCTACATTCACACCAACACCTCCCAGCCAGTGACACAGCAAGTGGGGTTACTGGTGCACGCCCATTCCTAGGAGACTTGGGACACCTAAAACAGGCAGCCTTGGCTCCAGGCCTCCCTGTTGGCCTGGCTGAAACTTTACTAGAACTGCATGGTCATCTGAGAGTCTTCTCAGCCAGCCCTCCTTCCGGCCCCTCCCTTTCACATGTTTGAGACCTGTGTGGAGGTCTAAAGACTCTCCTTTCCTTCTCTGTCTCCTCCCCTTTAACGTCCACAGCTGTTTCTCCCATAAATCTCTCCCACGTCTAAGCCTATCTCACCATCTGCTTCTTGGAAAATGTGACAAACATATGTGTATTTTGGGGACTTTTTGCAGTAGAAGCAGCCATTGTCCAGGATGTGGAAATCCTTTCCATTTTCTCAGCTTCACCGGAGAAACTGACAGTCACCGCCAGCAGGTAAGCAAACGTTTCAGAACCTGGTGGCCAAATCTAGACATGGTTGAGATGGCATGTTGAAAGCAACAAAGATTAAATGAAAAAGTGAGTTGTGACTGGCTAGAACCTAATAATAAATTAAGTTTGCCCAATATAAAAACCACTCCAGGGACTTCCCTGGTGGTCCAGTGGCTAAGACTCCATGCTCCTAATTCTGGGGGCCTGGGTTCGATCTCTGGTCAGGAAACTAGATCCCACACGGCACAACTAAGGGTTCACATGCCGCAACAAAGATCCCGTGTGCTGCAACTAAAACCCGGTGAAACCAAATAAATAAATATTAAAAAAAAACAAAAACAGAAAGCACTCCAAGTGAGAGAGGCTATAGCAAAGGCAGAAAAATTCATGCAGGTCCTACAAAAAAGCTGCAAGTCGATAAGAAACATAGTTTCCTGAGGTTCTTACAGTGCTAGCTTTGCCCAAGTCCATCAGAGTCAAGGGCCAGGTAAAAAGCAAGATGCAAAAATAGATCAATTGGACAGCATCAAAATTTAAAACTTTTGTGTGTCAAAGCACTTAATTTCCAGATATACAAATAGCTCATTCAGCTCAATATCAAAAAAACAAACAACCCAATCAAAAAGTGGGCAGAAGACCTAAATAGACATTTCTCCAAAGAAGACATACAGATGACCAACAGGCACATGAAAAGATGCTCAATATCGCTAATTATTAGAGAAATGCAAATAAAAACTACAATGAGGTATTGCCTCACATTAGTCAGAATGGCCATCGTCAAAAGTAATAAATGCTGGAGAGGGTGTGGAGAAAAGGGAACTCTCCTACACTGTTGGTGGGAATGTAACCTGGCTCAGCCACTATGGACAACAGTATGGAGGTTCCTTAAAAAACTAAAATAGAGTTACCATATAATCTGGCAATTCCACTCCTGGGCAGAAAAGATGAAAACTCTTAATTCAAAAAGATACATGCATCCCAATGTTCATAGCAGCACTATTTACAATAGCCAAGACATGGAAGCAACCTAAATGTCCATCAACAGATGAATAGATAAAGAAAATGTGGCACATATATACAATGGAATATTACTCGGCCATAAAAAAGAATGAAATAATGCCATTTGCAGCAACATGGATGGACCTAGAGATTATCATACTAAGAAAAGTAAGTCAGACAGAGAAAGACAAATATCCTATGATTTCACTTATATGTGGAATCTTAAAAAATAATACGAATGAATTTATTTACAAAACAAACAGACTCACAGACATAGAAAACAAACTTATGGTTATCAAAGGGGAAAGGAAGAGGAGGGATAAATTAGGAGATTAACAGATACACACTATTGTATATATAAAATAGATAAACAACAAAGACCTACTGTATAGCACAGGGAACTATACTCAGTATCTTGTAATAACCTATAATGGAAAAGAATCCGAAAAAGAATATATGTATATATCTTATATATAAGATATATACATCAAAAATATATATGTGTGTGTGTGTATATATATAAAAAACTGAATCACTTTGCTGTACACCTGAAACTAACACAACATTGTACATCAACTATGCTTCAATAAGAGGTCTCTGTTGGCATTGAGGAGCCACAATACAAGCACTCGGCTGCCCAATCTTTCTGTTACATGAGAAGAATAAGGCCCCCATTTGGTTAAGCCACCATAAGCTGGGCTTTCTGTTATATGGAGCCAAACCAATTCCTAGTTTATTCAAGGCCTGAGAGAGCAAGATATGTTAAGCTGCGGAGCTAGAAGTGGTTCAGGGGATTGGAGAAAAGGGGCTGTAGAGATGATGGGGTTGGACACATGTGCAGGGACCAGATCACAAAGGGCCTTTGATGTTTTGCCTAGGGATTTGGGCTTTATCCCAGAGGCTTCTGTTCCTTAAACCTGGATAATGTATAAATGGACTTCTTTAAAAGGAAGATACTTCTTCCTGCCCTCTCCTTGCCATAGTATTCACTGAAAGTGCCTTTATGATAATGCAGAAACATAGCACTAGCTGTACACTCCTCACAGAGCTATAAAACCAAATTTGCAAATAAAAATTAGTTGTCAACAATCTAATGTGACAGATGATGTTGTTTTTTTTGTTTGTTTGTTTGCCTGCACCTCACAGCAGGTAGGATCTCAGTTCCCCAACCAGGGATCGAAACTGTGCCCCCTGCAATGGAAGCATGGAGTCCTAACCACTGGACCACCAGGGAAGCCCCAGATGGTGTTGCTTTGCTCAAACTGTATCACCACTCAAAACAAGGAGGTGATGCTGACTGCAATGGCTCAGTTCTTTACATGTGACCTGCTTATAGTCCAGTGGGTCAGGCTGACGCTATTTTCCCACGACTTTTCTGAGTATCGACCCCACCTTGTCTTTGTAATGTGAGCTCTGGAGTCAGGCTGCCCAAGGTAGACCCGGACTCCTACCACTTACTAGCTATGTGCTTTGGGCAAATGACTTGACTTCTCTGAGTCATGGTTTTCTCAGGAATAAAATGGTGTGATGACACCTATCTCATAGGGATAACAAAATGAAATAATTTGTGTAAGATGCTTAGAACAGTGCTTGTATTAGTGACAGCAGAAGTGCTAGGAGGCAGAGGGGGTGGAGGGAAAGGAGGAGATGGGGGCTCTGAAACCTTCCACTGTTCACCCTGCCGGGATATCACCAGCCTTTGCTTGATGCAAGCATAAATTTTAAGCATTGAGTCCAACTCTTTTCTTTCCTTACTAGCCCATGACAATTAAAGCAGTGCTGTTTCATCTCCATGAGGATCAAACACAAACAAAAACTTGAGCATTGTGTTGCTCATTAACTCTGTTCACCTAAATTTCTGCCTCTCTGACTTCTGGCCACCTATGGACCAATGAGAGGTGAACTGAGCCAGAATATTTCATTGTTGGTGTGAGAGCTTTCAGAGCTCTATTTTCTGCTGTCATGACAACCAGCAACTTTCAAAATGGGGGCTACTTTGGTATTATGCTGGCTTTTGAAGGGAGGTGGTGTGGAACAAAGCACCAGTCATCATGCAATGAATATGTAGCATAAGATAGTAATAAAGATAGTAACTTTGTTGCAAGACACTGAGGTTTGGAGTCTGTTTGTTACTGCAGTATAATCTAACCTATCCTGTCTAATCCAGGCACTGAATTTGAGTGGCAATGCTATAATATAAAGAGGTCATCTGGATGATCCAGAATACGTTTATATCAAGTTTTTTATATTATTAAAACAGAACACTAAAATGGTCATAAACATAAAAATATTGTGGTTATATAAGAAAATGTCCTTATTCTTAGGAGATGTATTTTGAAGTGTGTAGGAGTAAAATGTTTTCATATCTGTAACTTACTTTCAAATAGTTCAGCAAAAGTGGAACAGAAAGATAGGGAAGAAGGTTAATAATTTGTAATTCTAAATGAAAGCTATATAGACTGTTCTTGACACTCTTCTGTGGATTTGAGATTTAGAGAGAAAATTATCACAGACAGCTCAGGGAGCCCCAAGAATACATCATTAGCTCTTGGTTTCAGAAGCAGTTCTTATTAGTGGGGGACACTGAAGTATTTTCAGTAAAGAAGGGGCAGGATCATATTTTCAGTCCAAAAGATCAGTCTGGCAGCAGCAGGTGAGCAACCTGCACCAGCTTTTGGCTGTGATGTAAGTCAGATTGACAGTGGGATGGGGAGGAGGCTGTGGATTTGGAACACCCGCAGGAAGCAGAGTGGACAAGTCTTGGTAACAGCTTGTAAGTGGTAAGTGGGGGATCAGTTGCCTCTCCAAAATTCAATTTAATTAATTACAATTAAGGAAAATTGAAAATTCAGTTCCTCAGCCACAATTGTCACATTTCAAGCCACACTTGGCTACTGGCATAGGACTGGACAGAGCAAATAGAGCACATATCCATCATCACAGATGTTCTCTTGGAACGTGCTGGTCTATACCTTTCCCACTTCATCATACTGCTTTCCCTGCCCACTCTCAAAGGAATCCAATGTTGTTCCCTGTTCTCTAGAAGCTCACAGATAACCAAAGGATTTTAACACAATGTAGGACTGTGCTGAGATACAATAGAAAGATGTGGAGAGCTTTCTGTGGAACTTCAGAGAAGAAAGCAAGCATTTCTGGGAGAAAGTCGCATTAGTGGAAACTTGCTGATGACATGAAGGTGAGGAGAGGAGTATGGGGAGGCATGGCAACCTGATGGAGCAGGATCTTTGCCTGCTTGCAGGAGAGAAAGATTGAGGATGGCCTCTTGACTTTCTATCAGCCTTTCCCCAATAGATCTATAGCTTCAGTATAATCCCAGTCAAAATCCCAGCAGGTGTGTGTGTGTGTAAATTGGTAAACTGATTGTAAAATTTGTATGGAAATGCAAAAGACCTAGAATAACCAAGGTAATAGCAAAGAAGAACAAAGCTAGAAGACCTGCACTACCAGACATTGAGACCTTGTAAAAAGCTGCTGCCAATTAGATAATTTGGTACTGGTGCCAGGTGGGCCAACAGTCCAACAGATGGAACACGGGGTCCAGAAACAGACCCTCACATAGTTCATCACCAGATTTTAACAAAGGTGACACTGCAGTGCAGTGGGGAAAGGATGGTATTTCAATAAATGATCTGGGTGAACTTGGTTTCTGTATGGAAGAAAATGAACCTTCTCTCATACTTCATACCATGCACAAGAATTAATTAGGGATAATCACAGACTTCAACTTGAAACAAATCAAGCATCTAGAAAAAGATACAGAAGAATATTTCATGACCTTAGGATAGGCAAAGGTTTCTTAAATAAGGCACAAAAAGCACTATTAATATAAAAGACTGATGAACTGGATATCATCAGAATTAAGGACTTTCGTTCATCAAAAGACAACACTGAGGACTTCCCTGACGGTCCAGTGGTTAAGACTCCGTGCTTCCACTGAAGGGCGCACAGGTTTGATCCCTAGTCGAGGAACTAAGATCCCGCATGGTGCGTGGTGTGGCCAAAAAAAAAAAAAAAGACAACACTGAGAGTGGGAAGGTAAGACACAGAGATGAAGAAGATATTTATCATAGATATATATTGCAAACGACTCATATCCAGAATATATAAAAAAAACCTCTTACAAATGAATAAGAAATGACAGACAACCCACTTTTTTGTATGGGGTAAAATATACATAATATAAAATTCGTCATTGTAAATTTTAAAGTGTACAGTTCAGTGGCATTAAGGACATCTACAGTGTTGTGCAACCATCACCTCTATCTAATTCCAGAGCTTTTCCATTACCTCAAATACCCATTAAGCAGTCACTCCCTATTCCCCCCTCCCTCATCCTCTGGTAACCACTAATCTGCTTTCTGTCTCTATGGGTTTGCCTTTTCTGGATATTGCATATAAATGGAATTATACAACATGAGGCCTTTGGGGTCTGGCTTCTTTCACTTGGCATAATGTTTTCAAGGTTCATCTAGGCTGTGCCTCATTTCTTTTCTGGCTGAATAATATTCCATTATATGGTTGCACTACATTTAATTTATCCTTCATCAGTTGATGGACACTTGGGTTGTTTCCACATTTTGACTATTGTTAATAGAGTTGCTATAAACATGCGCATACAAGTTTTTGCACAAGTGTGGACGTATGTTTTCAATTCTTTTGGGATATAACTGAGAGTTGAATTTCTGGGTCGTATGGTGATTCTATGTTTAGCTTTTTGAGGAACTGCCAAACTGTTTTCCACAGGAGCTACGCCATTAGACATTCCCACCAGCAATGTGTGAGGGTTGCAAATTCCCTGCATATTTATTATTTTTATTATTATTATTTTGTTCTAATGGCTATCCTAGTGGGTGTGAAATGGTACCTCATTGTGGTTTTGATCTGCATTTCCCTATTGACTAATGATGTTGAACATCTTTTCACATGCTTGTTGGCCATTTACATATCTTCTCTGAAGAAATGTCTACACAAGTCCTTTGCTCATTTTTAAATGGGGTTGTTTGTATTTTTGTTGTTGGGTTGTAGGAATTCTTTATATATTCTGGATACTAGACCCTTATATATAATTTGCACCTCCCCTTCTGTGGGTAAACAATCCAATTTTCTAAATGGGCAAAAGAATTGCACAGATATTTCACAGAAAAGAATATCAAAATGACCAATAAACTCATGAAAATTTGCTCACCGTCTTCATGAGAGAAATGTAAATTACCACCACAAAAGGCTAGCACAGTATACTCACCAGAATGGCTAAAGTGAAAAAGACTGACATACCAAGTGTTGCTGAGGAACAATGGAATCCTCTCATTCTGTTGATACCGTGTTGATACCGGGAACGTGTTGATACCGCTTTGAAAAAGTATTCAGCAGTAGTTACTAAACCTAAATATATGTATACTCCATGACCCAGCAATTCCATTCCTGGGCACATACCCAACAGAAGTGAGTGTTACATCTACCAAAGGACATGTTCAAGAATGTTCTCTGCAGCTTTATTCATAATGACCTCAAACTGGAAACAACCCAAATGTCCATCAACATAAGATTCCACTAGTATAAAGTTTAGAAATAGACAAAATTAATCCACAATGATGGAAATCAGAATAATGGTTACCTGGGAATTCCCTGGTGGTCCAGTGGTTAAGACTTGGTGTTTTCACTAACAGGACGGTGTTCAATCCCTGGTTGGGGAACTAAGAGCCTGCAAGCCGAGAGGCGCGGCCAAAAAAAAAAAAAAAGTTACCCTTAGGTGGGTACTGACTGTCAGGGGCCACAAGTGAGTGTGTTTAGGTGCTAGAAATTTCATATCTTTTTAAAAAATTGAAGTATAGTTGATTTATGGAAATGTTTCACGTCTTGATCTGGATGGATGTTCCACAAGTATGGTATATGTACACTGGCTCCATATCAGAAAGATTTTTCCTCACAACTTCAGTGGAAGTAGTATATTGCCTCCCCACATCCTGATACTGTGGCACTGTCTTATTTTTCTTCACAGTAATTATGACTACTCAACTGTCTTAGTCAGCTCGGGCTGCCATAACATAGTACCACAGACAGGGTGGCCTAAACAACAGACATTTGTTTTCTTATAGTTCTGGAGGCTGAGAAGTTTGAGATTCAAGGCTCATGCTGATTCCGTTTCTGGGGAGAGTCCCCTTCCTGGCTGCGTGCTGCTGCCTTCCCACTGTGTGCTCACATGACCTCTTTGTGCATGAGGGGACAGAGAGCAAACAAGTGCTCTTTGGGGTCTCACCTTATGAGGACACTAATCCTACTGGATCAGGGCCCCATCCTTATGACTTCATTTAATCTTAATTAGTTCCTTATAGGTCCTCTCTCCAAAGTCACACTGGGCTTAGAGCTTCAAGATTAGGAATTGGGGTGGGAGGACACAAACATTCAGTCCATAACACCAACATGCCATGTGTTTGGTTATTGACCTGTTTACCACCCATCTTTCCAAATTAGAATCTAGTCTCCCTGAAGGCAGGGACTCCATTTGGGTCAATTTGGCATCACCAGAACCAATAACAGTGCCTGGTACAGAGGAAGAGCTCCATAAGTGTTTGTTGAGTGAATGAAAGAAGGAGGATGGGGTGGTGGTCACAGCAGCCTAGTGCTACTAAGCTCAGTGTCTGGAACATAGCATAATAGGTAGTAAGGCCACCATCATTGTCATTAATCCTCGGGGTACACCACCCAAAGTTCTTGCCTTCAAATAATGTGCATTCTAAAACAAGAAAAATATTTATGTGAATTTGTCTGTCTTATATCATGTTTTATATTGGGTTTTTGAGAAAATTATTTCTTGGATTATCGCTTTATGGTAGGCATCCAGAATATGGGAGTCCAAGTTTAGGAGTTGGTTCTAATCCTGGCTTCACCATTAAGTTACCGTATGTCCTGATGATTTCCTTTCCCTCTGTGGGCCTTGCCTTCCTCAACTTCCTCTCTAATCCAATAGGATTACTGTCCTTATTAGACTTGAAATGAAGGGTTTTGATTGAATTAAGATCTCTAAGGGCAGTTTTTTGCAGCTAGAAATTGTTACAACCCCCGTAGTGTGCTGTTCTTGTTTCTAGCACTAGGGGGCGGTCAGAACATTGGAACGCATTCTGCTATTGCAGTTCGTGCTGTTAGATGCAGGGGTTGATGGCAGAAAGATGATTGCTCTCTGCTTTGGTTCCCTTACCTCTTCTGAAACCTTAAGCTCACAAACCCGAACCTTCTACAGGGATGGCTGGAGACTCAGACTTCCATCAAAGGGAACAGGGTTGAATTGCCCATGAATCTTGGATTCATCACTTTTCTATCTGTCATGGATCACACATGTAGTTGGAGGGAAGGCATGTGAGTGATAAATGGCCTGTGAATGACAAACAGACAACCAGAAGGAGGAACACTAGGGTGTAGACTGAGATTTTGTTTAGAAGAGAAAACAGTTTAGCGGTACTCTCTTGCTGTGATGTACCGATAAGACCAGCACGTGATAGGAAAGTCCACTGAGGCCATGCATAGAGAAGAACCACAGCCTGAATGCGAGGAGAGCATGTACGCAACTTTGCCCTTGACCTTCAGAACTTTGCTTGGAATTTTCACATCCAGGTACAGAATGTGGCTACATTTAGGCACAAATATCAGGTTCCTCTAAGGAAATTTGGAATTAACTAGGGTTTCATTCCTGAAAGATATGTCCATTGTATGATGTAGCCACCATCCATTTAAAACCGGGTGCAAGTAAATGTGTCCTGTTAGTACTAGAAGTCAGAAGACCTGGGTTCTGTTCCTGGCCTCACTATTTATAAACCTAATGACTAAATGTCTCAGAACCTCAGTCTCCCCACCTATAAAATGGGGATAATTATACCTACTTTACCTATCTCAGGTTATGAAGGTCAAAGACCATATACCTGAAACTACATTGCAAAGGGCAAATACACCATACAAGTCCAAGGGAACGTGATATCGATTTTTGTAGGGACAATTTTGGGGACATATTTATCATCCTTTTTTTTTTTTTTGCTCTTCTTTCTACATTAAAAACATTAAAAATTTTTAATACAATTTTAAAGGTTACTTTCCATTTACAGTTATTACAAAATACTGACTATATTCCTCATGTACAATTTATCCTTGTAAACTATCTTACACCCAATAGTTTGTACCTCCCATTCCTCACCCTCTCCCCACTAGTAACCACTAGTTTGTTCTCTATATGTGTGAGTCTGCTTCTTTTTTGTTATATTCACTAGTTTGTTGTATTTTTTTTTAGTTTGTTGTATTTTTTTAGATTCCACATATAAGTGATATCATACAGTATTTGTCTTTCCCTGACTTCTTTCACTTAGCATAATGCCCTTCAAGTCCCTCCATGTTGCCGCAAATGGCAAAATTTCATTCTTTTTTATGGTGAGATAATATTCCATTGTATACATATACCACATCAGCTTTATCCATTCATCTGTTGATGGACACTTAGGTCATATTTATCACTGTGGACTCAGTAAAGGAACGCCAGATTTCTGAGCTCTCATGCATTGTTGGCAGAAACAAAATCAGAGCAGCTCTCCAGAGATATACTGGGCAACATGAATCAAAAGCCTTTTAAAAAACGTGCATGGGGCTTCCCTGCTGACGCAGTGGTTGAGAGTCCGCCTGCCGATGCAGGGGACACGGGTTCGTGCCCTGGTCCGGGAAGATCCCACATGCCGCGGAGCGGCTGGGCTCATGAGCCATGGCTGCTGAGCCTGCACGTCCAGAGCCTGTGCTCCGCAACGGGAGAGGCCACAACAGTGAGAGGCCCGCGTACCGCAAAGAAACCCCAAAAAACCAAAAACGTGCATGTCACACACCCACTAGATTAAGATGTGTTAAGATGAAAAAGGCACACAATACCAAATGTTGGGGATGTGGAGCAGTTGGAGCTCTCTCATGATGCTGGCAGGAGTGATGACTGGGACAGCCACTTTGGAAAACTGTTTACTGAAGTTGGCAATATACACAAATTTTATGACCCAGTAGTGCCACTCCTAGGTATTCACTCAACAGAAATGTGTGCATATGTGCACCAAAAAGCAAGGACCAGAGTGTTCACAGCAGCATTCTTTGTAACAGCAGCAAACACTGAAAACTGCCCCGAAGCTCATCAACAGTAGAATGGATAAATAAACGGGTATATTTGCACAATGGGATTCTATTCAGCAGTGAGAATGAAAGAACTAAAATTACTTACTGCAATAGGAGGAATCTTATAAATGTCATGTTGAATTAAAAGTGCCAACTCAAAAGACTATGTGTCATGTAATTCCATTTATATTAAGTTCAAAAACAGGCAAAACTCATTTGTGGTGATGAAAGTCACGATACTGGTTACTCTTGGGGGAAGGTAGATATTAAGAAGGCTTCTGGGTGGGGCAGGATAATGTTTTGTTTCTTGATCTAGTAGCTGGTTACACAGATGTGTTCATTTTGTAAAAATTCATCAAGGTGCACGTTTATGATTTTTTGCACTTCTCTGCAAGTAGGTTAATCTTTGATAAAATAATGTATATGCCCCTGACACGGAAACTTTAAAGAGTTACATTTTTTAAATAAAATATTTATTAAGCAAATATTGGTGATAACTAGCTTAGATTCAACCCTGTGTCACTTTGCTATAGTATCTTTTTTTAAAAAATACAGTCAGTACAGTTTTCTTTTTATTAGAATTTAGTTGGTATATCTTTTTCCATCTTATTATTATTTTTTAAATAGCTTAATACCAACTTTTGTTTTTCAGATTTTTTTTTTTGACGTGGACCATTTTTTTTTTTTTTTTCCTGCGGTACGCAGGCCTCTCACTGTTGTGGCCTCTCACGTTGCGGAGCACAGGCTCCAGACACGCAGGCTCAGCGGCCATGGCTCACGGGCCCAGCCACTCTGCTGCATGTGGGATCTTCCCGGACCGGGGCACGAACCCGCGTCCCCTGCATCGGCAGGCGGGCTCTCAACCACTGCGCCACCAGGGAAGCCCCGATGTGGGCCATTTTTAAAGACTTCATTGAATTTGTTACAATATTGCTTCTGTTTTATGTTCTGTTTTTTTGGCCGGGAGGCATGTGGGATCCTAGCTCCCTGACCAGGGATCGAACCTGCACCCCCTGCCTTGGAAGGTGAAGTCCCAACCACTAGACTGCCAGGGAAGTCCCCATCCTTTTACTTTTTTGGTGAATTTTTTTTGGCCATGCAGGGATTGAACCCGTGCCACTGCAGCGGAAGTGCAGAGCCTTAACCACTGGATCACCAGGGAAGTCACAGTGAATTTTTTTTTTCTTTTTTTACGGTTCGCGGGCCTCTCACTGTTGTGGCCTCTCCCGTTGCGGAGCACAGGCTCCGGACGCACAGGCTCAGCAGCCATGGCTCACGGGCCTAGCCGCTCCGCAGCATGTGGGATCTTCCTGGACCAGAGCACGAACCCGTGTCCCCTGCATCGGCAGGCGGACTGTCAACCACTGCACCACCAGGGAAGCCCCTATATTTAACTTTTTGAGGAACTGCCAAACTGTTTTCTATAGCAGCTGCACTATTTTCCATTCCCACCAGCAATGCAGAGTGTTTCAATTTCTCTGCATCTTTGCCAACACTTGTTACTTTGTGTTTTTGTTTTTTAAATCATGGCCATCCTAGTGGCTGTGAAGTAGTATCTCACTGTGGTTTTGATTTGGATTTCCCTGATGGCTAAAGACATTGAGAATCGTTTCATGACCTTGTTGGCCATTTATCAATTTCTTTGGTATCCCCTCTTTTAAAAGTATGTAGTATTTGATGTGCCAAAATATATAAAGGATGATACAATAAACACCTGTATTTCCACCACATGGCTCAAGAAATAAAACATTCTCCAAGCTGCAGGATTCCCTCTGCATCCCTTCCCATTCACTTCTCCCCCACGTGAACCCTATCCCAAGCCTGATGTCTATTATTCCCATGTATTTCTTTTTTTTTTTTTTTTTTTTTTTTGCAGTACGCGGGCCTCTCACTGTTGTGGCCTCTCCCGTTGTGGAGCACAGGCTCCGGATGCGCAGGCTCAGCGGCCATGGCTCACGGGCCCAGCTGCTCCGCGGCATATGGGATCCTCCCGGACCGGGGCACGAACCCATATCCCCTGCATCGGCAGGCAGACTCTCAACCACTGCGCCACCAGGGAGGCCCCCATGTATTTCTTTATAACTATATTACATCGATATGTATGCCCTACCAAAAAGTAGTATTGTTTTGCATGTTTGTACAGCTTATTTAAGTGAAATCATGCAGTGTGTCTTCACCTTTTTATTTAGCATTTATGAAACAACCAAGTTGAGGCATGTAGCTTAGTCCATTCACTTCCCCTGCTCTATGCTGTTTCATGGTGAATGAACCACATCTATCCATTCTTCTGTTAATAGACATTTTCTCCCCAATTTTTTGCTATTACAAACAATGCTCTCTGAACATTTTGACTCACCTCCTTGTGTGCATGAGCACGACTTTTTGCAGATATATGCATGTAGGCGTGTGAGTGAGAGGTGGTTTGGGGCACACATCTTTTGCTTTACCAGATACTATGAAATTACTCTCCAAACCCACCATGCCAACTTACATGCTCCCAGCAGTGTGAGTTTCTGTGGTTCCACATCATTACCAACACTTATTATTGTCAGCCTTTTTAACTTTTGCCAACTGATAGCCGTGAAATGGATCTCACCATGGTTTTAATTTGCACTTCCCTTTTCATCAGTGAGTTTCTTCACACACTTATTGGCCATTCACATTGCCTCTTCTGTGGCTTGCCTGGTTGTGTTGTGCCCACTTTTCTATTGGATGCTTATCTTTATCCTATTTGTTCATAGATGCTCTTTAGGTCTTCCTGATACCGATATTTTGTTGATTACATATTGCAAAAGTCTTCCCATCTGTGGTTTGTGTTTTCCCTTTTTAATGATGTCTTTTGTTGAAGAGAAGATTTAAAGTTTAATTTGTCTCTCTTTTCCTTTATGGTGTGACTTGTTTAAGATATATTTTCCTACTCCAGAGTCAAAACAATATTCGCCTTTTGAAGTCTTGCTTTTTAAGTTGAGCAATTTAATCTTCTTGGAATTGATTTTTGGGGATGTTGTGATGCAGGGATTCCCTCCCCTCATTTTTCTATTTGGATAACAAGTTGTCTGTTCACCAGATGTTCAATAATCAATGACAATTGGCTAATGTCATTCCCCTACTTAAAACCCTTCTGTGGTTCTCCATGCCATGAGGAAAGGCCCCAGTTTCTTTGCTTCAGTCTGCAAGGTCTTGCACATACTCCCCCCGCAAAGTTCCCTCCTCACCTCTCACCATTCTGTGCTCCAGCCACATGGACCAGGCTCTCTATTACCTCGGGCCCTCACTGGTTTTGTTCTCATTACCTAGCATGTCCATATTCTTCTGGTCTCAGTTAATATTAGTTGTGGTGGGTTGAATGGTGCCCCCCCCCGCAAAAGATACATCCACCCAGAATCCGTAACTATGATCTTCTTTGGAAAAAGTGTCTTTGCAAAAGTAATAATGTTAAAGGTCTCAAGATGAGATCATCCTGGATTACCTAGTAGACCCTAAATCCAATGCCAAGTGTCCTCATAAGAGACAGAAGACAAAAAGCCACACAGGGAGAAGAAGAAGGCTGTGTAAAGATGGAGGCAGAGTTGGAGTGAAGCAGCCACAAGCCCAGGAACTCAGGCAGCCACCAGAAGCTGGGAGAGCCAAGGAAGGATCCTCTCCCGAGAGTCTCTGGAGGGAGCATAGTCCTGGGGACGCCTTGATTTCAGACTTCTGGCCTCCAGAACTGTGAGAGACTATATTTCTGCTGTGGTAAGCCCCCAAGTTTGTGGGAATCTGTTCTGGCAGCCCTAGAAGACTCATACGGATGGGTAGCTGGAGTGGGGGGGGGCCTGATGGATGGGGAGCCCAGGCTGGAGGGCTGGAGAAGATGAGGTGGGCAGCAGGATGCAGCCTGTCCAAACTCCCAGCCAGGAGGAAGTCCACTCCCTCACCTCTAGGAAGAGGGCACAGCGGCCAGGGAGAGGATGTGAGTGACAGGACCACAATGGAAGGAAACTTGGCTCCCAGTGTCCCCAGTGAAATGAATGAATCCACTCCAGACCCCTTGAGATACCTCACCTACAGAGGAGAGAGGCAGGAGGGACCCCAGGGAGGCCCAGGGAGCATGGGGCAGTGAGGGAGTGGACAGTGGGCCAGAGAGTGGCAGACGAGTCTCAAAGACAGGCTAAGGGCTAACCAGTGCGCAGCTAACGGCAGAATAGGTAAGGTCCAGGGGGCAGCAGTGCAGAGGTGGATGCTTGCAGACTAAAGGACAATTCCAGGACGGGGCAGTGGGAGGCTCGCTGTGTCTTTGAGCTTCTTTGATCCCTGGGCCACTTTGGTGGAGATAGAGCCTTGGGCACTAACAGGGTCATGTCTGTTTAAACATAATTAAACACTGGAGGTAAATCATTAACTCACTGAAGAAACAGACAGGAGCGTAGGCCACACCAGCATGAGGATGTGAGAGCCACCTGGACGTTAAGAAGTCCCACTTATCAGGAGAGGCTGCCACTCAAGGTTCCCACAGGCTGGTGGGAGCATTTTCTGAGCAACTTCTCTACAAAGGAGTCACAGTGCAGGTGCTGTGCGGACAGAGACATGGACAGTCAAAATCTTCCCTCAGCTCAGAGCTGGGGGTACCAGAGCTCGCAGCCATCGCGGGTATCCATGTGCCACCATGGGTATGCCATCACCGTGCCCTCCACAGCCCATCATGATCTCATCTAATCCTCATGCCAACCCTCTGAGGTAGGGTGAGGACTGCCCACATTTCACAGACCAGGAAAACCAAGCCCAGAGAGGGAGAGAACTTGGCCCGGTCACACAGCTTATCAGTGGTGGGGAAAACAACAGAGCTGGCTTTAGCAAAAAGGGGAATGAATTAAGGTTCAGGGTGTGTTTAGGACGTTAAGGGCAGCAAGCATAGCTGGGCCTCTTAAAAGATAGGGGCCAGGACCAGCAAAGCCATCAGGAGGCCAGGAGGCCACTGTCCCCTTCTCTCTCTTTTTCTGGGATTACATAGTCTCCCAACTCTACTTCTAACTGAACATTAATTTATTCCTCCCTCTATTTTGGGGTTAAGAGCAAGGGTGATAGCATCAGAGCTGGGTCCAATCCTAGCCTCACCATTTATTACCTCTGCAACCTCAGGCATGCATGCCACTTCCCCAGCACTAAATGGGGTTGTTGTGCTTCCCATGGAGGGATCAAAGGTGATAACACGTGCAAAGCCCTTGGCACAAAGCCTGGCACATAATAAATGCTCAACAAACAGGAGTTGCTCTTATCATCTCACATGGAAGGAAACAGCCTCCCCAGCCCTCCCGGCTCCAACACTGCCCATCAACTCACTAGCACCTGGTCCTGACTTCTTCAGTCAGAGAACTAGCTATCGCAAGGGAGGGTGCTTTTGTTCAAACAGTCTCAAGTGAGTGTGGATTAGCTTTAAGAAAAGTGGAGATGAGGGATTTCCCTGGTGGTCTGCCTTCCAATGCGGAGGACGTGGGTTCGATCCCTGGTCGGGGAACTAAGATCCCACGTGCCGTGGGTCAACTAAGCCTGCGTGCCACAACTACTGAGCCCGCGGGCTCTGGAGCCTGCGCCACAACTAGAGAGAAGCCCGTGCACTGTAATGAAGAACCTGCATGCTGCAACAAGCATCCTGCCTGCCACAACTAAGACCCGAAGCAGCCAAATAAATAGATAAATAATTTAAAATAATAATAATACTTTATAAAAAAAGAAAGAAAAGTGGAGATGAGAAGTTGAGCAGATAGTCAAAAGGTTTCTATTACAGAAATTTCAACTGCAAGGTCTTGTGGTCAGAAAACTGGTTGGCCAACCTTTCCAGATCCCTCCATTGTGAACCCTTTGGGTGTGGAGGGAGGGCAATCAGGCCAAGGGAGTAGCAGGATGAAGGCTTAGAGGTGGTTGCTGACCTATAGGCTGTGGAAGGCGCAGAAGAGGCAGGAGGGATGGTTTGAATGTCAGGACTTTATTTTAGCGTAGACTGAAGAGCCATTCATTCATTTAGCAAATATTTATAATGTGCCAACTGTATGTAAGGCATTTTGGCAGGAATTACCGCCTAAGTGAAAGGCATAGTCGTTGTCCTCAAGGAATTAAATGGTCCAGTAGGAGGAAACAGACACACAAATGGAGGAGTGTTGTCAATGTGATCGAAACTCTAAAAGGGATCTGCTTAAGGTGCCAGGAGAACAGGGGAGGAACACCTGTCCATGCAGGGGTAGGGAGCCGGGGAAGGAGGAGGTGACTATGGCATCTAGTTTTGCTTTTGTGGGTTTTGCCTGCGCAGCATCCATTCCCCCTCCAGTCATCTGTCAATCTCAGTCCCTGTGGCTGGAAAGGACTGACCCTCTTCTCCAGCTCCAAAGAGCGCCTTGAGCCTGGCCTAGTCAATCAGCATAGTCCATCCCCCTGGCCATAGTGATTGGTTCACTGAGGTGTACGTAAACCAGCTCTGGCCAATGATAGTCAAGTTATGACGGGGTGGAAACGAGAGTAAAGAAGCTCTGCCTTCCCTGGGAGTGTTGGCAACGTGGATGATGTGATCCTGGAAGACAGGCGTTGCTGAGTAGAAACCGAGAAAAATGACGTCATAGAAGAAAGCAGAGCTGAGAGCTGGAGAAAGAAGGTGCTTGATAACATCCTTTGAGCCCCTAAACCCAGCTGTGTCTGAAACCAAAATTATCTCTGGACCTTGAGGTTATGTGAATCATTAAATCCACCCGCCCCCCCCCCTTTTTTTTTGCTTAAGCCTGTTTGAGTTGGATTTCTGTTATAAGAGAAAGGATTATGTTTAGCCTCTCTCCCATCCCAGACTTACAATTTTTTCCTTTATTCAAACAATTCTGAATAAGTTTCTTCTGTACATTCCAGGAAAAAAAAATGTATATATACATATATGTTTGTTTGTTTTACAGAAATGGAATATCTAACCGTAAGATACCTCCATCTCATGACCCTGCCTTCCCCCATTGAGTTATTCATCTTGAATCCCTGGCCTTCCTTTTATATACTTTAATTGCATTTATATATAATGCTGAGTTTTTTCCCAAATTAGTTACTTTTAACTTTATAAGAGGATATCACAATGAATATAATCTTTGCGGATCTTTTTTTCACTTAATATTATATTGCTAATATTCATCCATATTGTTCTAAGTCGTTGAAGTTTACTTGTTTTGACTGGTATAATATTTCATTGCATAGATATGTCAGAGTTTATTCATTTCGTTCTTATGTTGATGTGCATTTGGGCTATCTCACAAGTTTTTGCTCTTGTGAGTAATGCTTCTCTTAACATAATTCATGTCACATTATACAATAGCCTATAGGTTATTTTCAAGGTCCTAGTTTTCATTTCATCCAAAATGAAATTCAGTGGGATCATGGGTGGTATTCTATTATTAAAACTAATTAACTAACTAAATAAAAGTGGGCCATATATGGACCAATAATGTGTCCAATAATGTGTGTGCCAAGGCTAATTTAATTCTATATACCTGAGGACCAGAGAGAAAAATAAATTGGGAAAATACTGTGTATGTTATAATGCACACTGTATTTTGTATGTAACAATATGTCTTGGAACTCTTGCTGTATCAGTGCATATAGCACATCGTATATAATTTTTAACTGTTACAAAATATTCTGTTAATGGACATATCATAATTTAAATACTTAAAAATTTTTATCATGGAAAATTTCAAACATATACAAGAGAACAGCAAAAGGGAGTTCCATGTATCCAACACCCTGCTTCAGTAATTATCATCATCTGGCCAATCTTGTTTCATCTGTACCCCATCCCTGCTCCCTCCCCCAGTGCATTATTTTGAAGCAAGTCTTGGCTATCTTATCATTTGTCCATAACTTGCGCTCTATTGGTGAACACAGGTTGTTTGCACTCTTTGGCTTCTATGAACAGTGCTACAGTGAACATCCTTATAAATAAATCTTTACATCAAGTGTAAGGGAATCTGTAGAATAAGTTTACACTAGTGGGCTTGTTTGATCCAAAGGGCAAATGAATTTTAAATTCTGATAGATTTTGCCAGACTGTCTCCTAAAGGGGTTGCCCCAGTTCCCACTCTGCATCATCAATTCTTTGGCATCTTTTTTAAAAAATATATTTATTTATTTATTTGGCTACACCGGGTCTTATTTGTGGCGTGCGGAATCTAGTTCCCTGACCAGGGATCAAACCTGGGCCCCCTGCGTTGGGAGCATGGAGTCTTAACCACTGGACCACCAGGGAAGTCCAGTTCTTTGGCATCTTTTAAACCTCTTTCTCATTCAATAATGAGAGATTCATTTCAGGTTGCTGTTTCTTGATTTTTCTCTTCTTCCTTCTATCTAAGATGAAAACAGGAAAGATGCCCAGAGACAAGAAAGAGTATGAAAGGCAGAAGTAAGGCCACTCATAAAGCTGTTCTTGGGAAAGGACTGTCAGCTCCTTGGGGCCTGAGGGCTGTGGCTTCCAAGAGCCTCAAGGCTCCAGCTGACCAGGGCGGGAGAAGGTGACACTGCTGCAAGCCAGTGCCCCAAACATACAAACAAATAAAGCAGAAGTGTGGGATTTCTCTCTTCCACAGCACTGCTGTGCCCAGTGTTTAATGGTTGCCAGACAGCACTTGTACATAAATGAGGAGATGTCGAAGGCTGGGGAAAGCTGTACTCTATAATTTGTGTCCATTATTAGCTTGTTGTGGGTTCTAGGTCTTGGTTTTCTTATCTGTCAAACAAACAACACTTATATGATTTCTAAGGTGCCTTTGAGCAGTAAAATGGGAGGCCTCTCTGAATTCCATGTCACATTTTGGAGATTACAGTTTTGTTGTTTTCTATGTAGTGAGCTATTTCCTCCAAGTTTTCTCAAATTGAAATGACAAGGAACTCTAGTCTGAGTATGTACTCATTCATTCATTCATTCATTCATCCACTCAGTTAATATATTGAATACTTCTTTATTTTAGATCTTTTGTTTTGGAATTCTTTCTTTCATTTTTCTCGACTTGCAAAAATTTGGGGGGTGTGATAGATACTAGAAATCTCAAGATGAAACTGATTGACTCAATTGCTTTTAGCAAAATGTGGGTTTCTCAATCTACCTCAATCTCAGAGTTTCTTTGGTTTTATGGGTATGTGTGTGTGTGTGTGTGTGTGTGTTTACTTCCTATTGCTGCTGCTGCAACTATCATTGAACTAGGCACCTTTTTTTTTTTTTGCGGTACACGGGCCTCTCACTGTTGTGGCCTATCCCGTTGCGGAACACAGGCTCTGGACGCGCAGGCTCAGCGGCCATGGCTCACGGGCCTAGCCACTCCACGGCATGTGGGATCTTCCCGGACTGGGGCACGAACCCATGTCCCCTGCATCAGCAGGCGGACCCTCAACCACTGTGCCACCAGGGAAGCCCTAGGCACCTTTTTTACTGTTGTATTTGTCATGAGTCTTTTTTTTTTTTTTTTTTTTTTTATTTATTTTGGCTGCACCAGGTCTTAGTTGCGGTACGTGGGATCTTTTTTTTTTAGTTGCAGCATGTGGACTCTTAGTTGCGGCATGCATGTGGGATCTAGTTCCCTGACCAAGGATTGAACCCAGGCCCCGTGCATTGGGAGCGAGGAGTCTTACCCACTGGACCACCAGGGAAATCCTATGAGTCTTTTGTCATAGGGATGGATCCAGGGGATCAAAGGATGCAGCCAGTACCCTTCTTATTCTTGTTTGTCTCATCTCAGCTTGCCTCTGTTTCTCTTTCTTCTCCTACAGTAGCAGCATCTTCTCTGTGGTTGGGGAAAATGGCCACAAATACCTTAAATTTACATAATTCTTAGGGTTTGAGATCCCATGGGGGAAGACAGACCTTCTCTCCCTCAGTTTCCAAAAAGATCAAATTTTAGGGAAGACTCTGGTTGCCCCTGCTTTGGTCACATGCCTACCTCTGAACCAATCACTGTAGCTAGAGGAGTGGAGTACTCTGGCCATTCTGGGCCACATGCCCACCTAAGCTGGGGAGCTGAGTCCTGTGTTTGACAGCCCCAGAGAGATAGTATGGGCCAGGAAGAGGTGGGTACCCACAGGAAGAGGTGCTGAGTCAACAATTCCTGTTCATTACCACTTCTCTGCAAGCTGATGGGGCTTTCCAGCCAGGGTGAATGGAGAATACATTTCTGCATTCTCACCCCAATCCCTCTTCTCTCTCTCACCTCTGTTCTAAGCCACCTTGTCCTATACAGTTGGAGAAAAACAAGTGATTGGCCTTTACTTTCTTCTAGTGTTTTCACTCAATCCCTTTTTACCTTCAAATAGAGGTATAATCAGTGTTAAAGCCACCTGACTCATCTATCTTTCAAAGCTCCAATGACCCCCTTATCTGCTATCAGCCTTTCTTTGTCAAGTGGTATGTGATTACATTTCCACCTCAATTAAATATTGCATCCTGAAGATAGGTTCCTCCTGTGGTCAGAGGTGCAGCCCACACATACAGCTATGTCCTTTATATAGTGCAGCATTTATACTTCTCAGATATTGGGGTTTCTTCCTCTTCTTCTAACTTAGCAGCCTAGAAGCAACAGTTTCATGACCTGGTCCAATCAGCATCTGCTTTGTCACTCGTCTGTGTCTTTTGAGCGCAAAATATGTTGCTTTTTGGACCTGTAGGTGTGTTTATTTGGCCCCACACAGCAATATAAATATTTTAAATCTATTGTAAACATTTTAAAACCAGGAGACACTACAAATACATTTGGAATTTTGCTTGTTTTGAACAACTCGGAAGATCTGTGAACCTGGGCCCACGTTCCCCAGAGCAATGATGCTCAGGAGTGGCCCTCTGGACCGGCCATGCGTTCCCAGGCCACCACTCCCAAGGGTGTTCCTGCCTGAGGCCCCTTTGCCATTTACCTCCTTACTTGCTGGTTATTTTTGCTTACACCTGGCCCACCTCACTCAGTCACATTCCCTGCCTGGCCCCTGGAGCATTGTTTGAGTTTGTGACTCCTGGTTGGGTGGCCATTGCAAATCAGGGACAGGTTGAAGCAGGGTTTAAACCACTGATGAATCGGGCCCAGATTGGCCTTCTGCCTCAAGGCTCAAAGTAGACGTAGATTGATGGTATACTTCAAAGGCGGAAGAGACACTTCTAAGAGTTTTGAAAGAACTGCCGCTACTTGTCCGTGTAACATCTATTGTACCTTTCAAGAGAATTATATGATCTTTAAATACAATAAATTAAAGTTTCCAGAAATAGATATAAATACTGTGGAAGAATGCTAGCATGTCTTAAATTTGAATCACCTTAAAGAAACAAGATGAGATTCAAACTCTTAAAATTACTTTGTAAAATAAAGTAGACTTTAGTGTAATCTTTTATGACTTCTCTAACTGCCCCATAGAGACATCAATGTTTGCAGAAGGATGGAAGGAGAGAAGAAAGGAAGGAAAGAAAAAGGAAGGAAGCCACTTGAATACGGGGACTTGCCAATTGATTTTTTTAAGACTTTTTTTTATGTGGACCATTTTTTAAGTTTTATTGAATTTGTTAAAATATTGCTTCTGTTTTATGTTTTGGTTTTTTGGCCACGACGCATGTGGGATCTTATCTCCCTGACCAGGGATCGAACCTGCACCCCCTGCATTGGAAGGTGAAGGCTTAATCACTGGACCGCCAGGGAAGTCCCGTGGCCAATCCATTATTAAAATTTTAATTTTTACTTGTAAATAACTAGAAGAAGAAGTTGCAAAAATAGTACAGAGAGGTCCCATGTTCCCATTACCTAGATTCCACTAATGCTAACACCTTCCATAACTGTAGGCCAATCCCATTTCATATTCCAGTGGCACGTAGAAGGTGTTCAATATAGCTTTTTGAGGGGACTTCCCTGGTGGTCCAGTGGTTAAGACTTTGCCTTCCAATGCAGGAGGTACAGATTCAATCCCTGGTCAGGGAGCTAAGATCCCATATGCCTTGTGGCCAAAAGCCAAAACATAAAACAGAAGTAATATTTTAACAAATTCAGTAAAGACTTTCAAAAAAATTTTTTTAAATAAGGTTTATTGAATGAATATGTTTGCATATGGAAAGTGAATGTTATCTGTTGACTTAGCGGGTTGGTTGCTCTATTTTATTTTATTACCTTTAAATAGGTAATATATGTGCAGGGAACAAATTCTATACGTTCAAAGGGTATACAGGGAAGAGTACATCTCCTTCCTTTCCCTGCCTCCCAGTCACCCAGATGCCTCCAGAGGCAACCATTTATTCATTTCTTATAGCTTCTTCCACACATTGTTCATGTTTGCAAGTTCATACCTCACGTATCTGTTGCCTCCTCACCACCCCCCTCCACTGTAGAATACCATATGCACATCTTCTTCACTGGGCAATATATATTGGAGATCATTCTATGAAAGTTCATAGAATGCTTCTTCATTCTTTTTAATGACTATTTAATATGTGTTCCATGATATAATAAATGGATGTATCATAAAAGAATTTATTTAACTAATCCCCTATTGATAAGCATTTAGACTGTTTCCTGTCTTTTATTATTAAAAGCAATATGGCTGTGGGACTTCCCTGGTTGTCCAGTGGTTAAGACTCTGTGCTTCCACTCTTCCACTGCAGGGGATGTGGGTTTGATCCCTGGTCCCTGGTTGTTGAACTAAGATCCCGCACGCCAAGGCTTGGGGTTAGGGAGAGGGGAGACAATACTGCTGTGAATATCCATGTCTGTTTTGATTTAAGCAGACACAGTCTCTCTCTCTTTTTTAAAGATTTTATTGAAGCATAGTTGATTTACAATGTTGTGTTAATTTCTTCTGTACAGCAAAGTGACTCAGTAATATATACATATATATATTGTTTTTCATATTCTTTTCTATTATGGTTTGTCACAGGATATTGAATATAGTTCTCTGTGCTATACAGTAGGACCTTGTTGTTTATCCATCCCATATATAATAGTTTGCCTCTGCTAATCCCAAACTCCCATTCCTTCCCTCCCCTCCCCACCTCCCGCCCGGCAACCACAAGTCTGTTCTCTATAACAGATACAGTCTCTTTAGGTACTAAAGCATATGTTTTATGGATCTGAAATCCCCAAACTTCGCTATTTGGTCATGTAAATAGATATTTGATGGCAGAAAATTTCCTGAAGCTTTGTGTGGTTTCTGGCCTAAGTCAGTGAGATGTGTTCAAGGTCTGGCTGGCAGCTTTAACTGATGCTGATGCACCTGTTCTCCGTTATTTTCATCTGAGCTGTGTCTGATAAGTAGAGAAAGGAACAAGGTAAGTTATACTCGGGATGATTAGGGATGTGCCTTGAAGGATAGTGAATGTGCATTGCTTCTCTTCACTCCTATCACTTGATCCAGCTTGCTGAGCCAGCCCTTGCTCCTGGCCTATGTGTCTTCCCTCTTATTTGAAGTTATCTTCTATCTTCCCTTACTGCCCAGCAGATTTTGGTGACATTTCGTTACTCAGCAAACACCTCCATTTCTAAACAGCTTTACACTGCTGAGATGAATAATATTACCTCTGTGTTGATGACCTGTGTCTTATTAACTGTACCTTTCTTTAAGCAGATTAAAAAAAAATCGAAACCGGTTTCTTTTTTGACGCTTGACTGGGTTTTCATCACAGTCCCTGAGGGAGAGACTGTTGCTCTTCTCCATGTTCAGAGTTTATTTTGGTTCCATGAAGCCCAGTGCTCCTAAACAGCTGTTAACAAGCTGCCCCAAATGCCTGCAAAATGAGAGGGTTACACAACAATGAGCTTATCACTCATTCATTTAGTCATTAATTCATGCAACAAATATTTATATTGAGTGTGGACTCTGGGCCAGGCAGCCTCAGCCTAAGTCAGTGAACAAGACAAGATCCTTGCCATTATAGAGTTTGTTCTCCAGCATGTGTGTTTATGGGGCATGGAGGAGAGACAAAAATAAATAAGCAAGTTATTTAGTATGTTAGGAGGTGATAAATGCTACGGGGTGGGGGGATGAGCAGGCCAAAGGAGGTTGGGATGGGGGGGACAGGGGGCATACTGCTGTTTTTGCTGAGGGTGTGAGATTTGAGCTAAGACTTCAAAGAACACAGAATATCCTTACACAGTATCTTGTGTGTTATGTGTATGTTTGCATGAAAAAGACCACTAATGACTTTACTTGTTGAACAACTGTACTGAGATATAATGCTCATACCATTAAACTCATCCTTTTAAAGTGTACAATTCAATAGTTTTTTAGTGTATTTACAGAGTTGTGCAACCATCACTGTTATCTAATTCTGGAACATTTTCATCACCCCCAGAAGAAACCCATTAGCAGTCACTACCCATTCCTGCCTCCCCCCCGTCCCTGGCAACCACTAATCTACTTTCTGTCTCTGTAGATTTGCCTATTTTGGACATTTCATATAAATGGAATCATGTACTATGTGGTCCTTTGTGACTGGCTTCTTTCACTCAGCATGTTTTCAAGGTTCATCCATGTTGTAGCATGCATCAGTACTTCATTCCTTGAAGAATAATATGCCATTGTATGGATATACCACATTTTGTTTATCCATTCATCAGTTGATGGTGACCTTGAATTTTAAATATTGCGGAATGTCACGGATGGGCTGTAGTGATGGACCTCCCTGTTAAGGACTGGACTGTGCCATGTAGAGGGAGCCCATTGTCAGGACTGATGTTGCCCAGTCCAGTCAGCACTGGTTAGGCTTGGCTCTGGAGAAACTAAAAAGCCACGATACTCAAAACCCTGCTTTTCCAGGTGCCTCCCTCCTGAGCAGTAGCTCTGGGTGGTCCAAATGCGGCAACACAGACCTGTGGGGTTTTTTCAAGTGTATTTTCTATTCCACATTTTTTCTACTTTAAATTGTAAACCTTGGTAAGTTGTTTACCCAAGACAATTTGCAATGAGTTTTCTTTTTAATATTTTGGGTGTGGTAGCAAGTAGAAGCAGATGATCCTAACCAACTATTTGCAAATATCTGAACAAAGTCATTCTGGTCATACAGGGAAGACTCCACGGAGGAAATGGGAATTGAATCTGGATTTTGAAAGAAGGTTCGATTCTCAGAGAGGAATAGATGAGGAAGGAAAAGGCATGTTCCAAAGAGAATTCAAAGTTTATCTTTTGGGTGACTGGGAACCCCTGGGCTCTGGAGCACGTGTCTTTGGTATGATAATTTAGCATCTATCCTCTGCGCATAAAGTGCGATGGTGTTGGAATCCTCTGGACTCCTGCACAGGAGACAATCAAAGTTTCAGAACTTCTATCGAGGGGGATGTTTCAGTTACAGCCTCTGGGGCTGCAGACAGATTATTTCCATCAGAGTCCAAATGACTTAATGGCTTTCTCACCCCCGCCCCCCTCCTACACACACAGTTGAGAGTAACTGTCTAAGCGACACCAGTGCAAGAACCGGACACGCCCCGTCATGGCCCAGCGGCACACCTCCCCAGACCGCCGGAGTCGTTCCCGTTCGATCCTGGGGGTGGGGGTGGGGGTGGAGGACCAGGTGCGGTGGCTCCGCTCCCAGGAACTGCAGATTGGGGAGGGGGAGCCGGGAAGGACAAGAATCTAAATCTTGCATGGAAGCAGGAGGCGTGGGGTCTCCATAGAGGACGCACATCGGCCCAGAGCAGAATGCGGTCCCCATTCCCGCCGAACTTCAGCAACCGCGAGGAGAAATGTCTGCCGCGGAGGGCGGAGCGCGGTGGGGGCGGAGCTCGACCCAAGGGGTGGAGCTAGAGCGTGGGGGCGGAGCGAGGATGAGGGGGCGGAGCGAGACGGTGGGAGGTGCGACAGCAAGGGGAGGAGCGCAGACGGCGGGCGAGAGGCGGGGCTGGGATGAGGGGCGGGGCTAACACGGGGGCGTGCCTGGCCATCCGGCCCCGCCCCCGCCGCAGGCGCGCCCGCCCCGCCTTCCCTCTCCCCCCGGCTGCAGAGGCGGTCGAGCGCTGAGAGGGAGGGGAGAGCGGGTCACGACGTTGCCGGGGCGGGGATAACCCCTCACGTGGAGCAGATGAAAGGGCCGCGGCGCGACGCCCGGGGGAGCCGAGCAGAGCCTGCGACCCACAAAGCCGCCGCCGCCGCCGTCGCCGCGATGGGGCTGTGAGGCGTCCGCCCGCGCTCGGTCCTCCGCCGGCCCGCGACTATGCCCGGCCGCGCCCGCCCTCCGCGCCCTCCCGCCGCAGGACCATGAGGCCGCGCTCGGGCGGGCGCCCAGGGGCCCCGGGCCGCCGCCGCCGCCGCCTCCGCCGCCGCCCCCGCTGCCCCCGCGGCCGCCGCCTGCCGCCGCCGCCGCCGCTGCCGCTGCTGCTCGGGCTGTTGCTGGCGGCCGCGGGGCCCGGCGCGGCGCGGGCCAAGGAGACGGCGTTCGTGGAGGTGGTGCTGTTCGAGTCGAGCCCGAGCGGCGACTACACCACCTACACCACCGGCCTCACGGGCCGCTTCTCGCGGGCCGGGGCCACGCTCAGCGCGGAGGGCGAGATTGTGCAGGTAGCTGCCCGCCGCCCGGGCCCCGCGCCGCCGCCGCCACAAGATGGCTCCGGGGGCTGCGCCCGCCGACCCCGCCGCGGGCTGGCGGGCGGGCGGGAGGGGCGGCGAGGAGGCCAGCGGCATCCCTCCCTGGCTGGCGGGCGGGACTCGGCCTCCTGGGCGCCGCCGCGGGGGGCGAGCGCACGTGGGGGCTCGGCCTACTGTGGGTCCGGGGAGCGGGAGGGGGACCCAGGGTCCGGGCACCCACGTTGGGGCAGCCGCCTCGGGCCGTTGGGGCTTTCGGTTTGCCTCAGGTGGAAGTCCCGGGAACTACCTGTTGAATGCCAACTTCGGAAAGATAAGTGATGAAGGATGGGGTGGCTTGTTCCAGGTCGCAGGCTGTCCTTACCACCCGTGCATGTTCTTTTGGGGAGTAGCCAGCCTTGTCTAAGGGGCTGCACAATATCAGGTTCTCCCCTGGAACCTGCCGCCAACCTCACCTGGGCGCTGACCCTCCTGTGGGGCCCTGGACAAGCAGCGGCAGGAGAGCAGCGGGAGCCCGCCGAGGAGTGGGGATCGCGGGTGCCCTGGAGTGGACGAAGCAGGCAGTCCTCGCTGCGTGCTTCAGATTACAGAGTGTGGGAGGGAGGCAGCCTGCCCGCTTCTCGGCCAAGGACTTCTGCAGAGGGCCTGCAAATCGGGAGACGGGGTCGCTCACTGACAGGGCCTCCACCTTGCTCCAGATGAAAGAGGTGTGCATTCCAAAGGCTAGGGAGAGCTAGCTTTAAGCTGACCCCGCTCTTTCGAGGAGGAACTCTGAGCCCAAGCCTCTGCAGATGGTGAACTGGGTAGATGCCTTCCTGCTTCGGGGCTATGATTTTATCAACTTGTTAGTAGACAGCCAGCGCACTTACTGCGGTTAATATGCGTGCCTGGGATGGGGGCGATTTGAAACGGTTGGCTTGTCTTTGAACCTTTTGGGGGAGAAGGGTTGGCTGCAGGGCTCTAAGCTTTGGGCCTTCTGCACTTCACTCTTGGATGAGTTATGAATGAAGAGAGGGGGACCGAGTGGAATAACTGCAAGCAGCCTTTCCTTTCCCCTCTCCTGGTGCAGACTCAAAAGTCCTGCATGGTTAGGACAGGGAGCCCTGCAGCTTGGCCCTTAGAGGTGTGCCCTTACATCCCTATCTTAAACTTCTGCAGGATGAATAGAAGGGAAAACACATGTTGTTTGAGTTCTGTGACTACATATATGTTAAAGGATTTTGGACTTTTTTTTGATAATGTTATAATTACGGTCTTTATAAGATTTAGAGACCATGGTCTGCTGAAGATTCCTACACATTTCATTCGCAACCTTCAAGCACAGTTTGAATCTTAAAGCTTACTCGTTGTGACTCCTTGTTTCTCTTTGAGGCTTTCACTGTGGCCTGATGCCTACAGAAAATGTTTGATTTACAGCCTTCAAAGAGAAAAGATGTTTTAACGTGGCACTTCACTTTTTGAAGGAGACTTTTGAAGTTTGCGATTTTTATCTGCAGTGTTTTTTAACTTGTACTCTTTCTCCCTGGTACTTTGTCTGGCGAGCTATCCGTTATGAGTAGTGCTATGCTTTGGAGATAATCTGGGGTTCGCCATTTAATACAAAATTAGCAGTTTAGACACACCATTTGTAACTATTTTATCCTTGTGAGTGGAGAGATAATGTGTGAATTTGGCAGAAGGAATCTATTCTCTTTTAAAACTTTTTGAAGTGCTTATCTAACTCCTTTGTAGTCCATTAGCCTTGCCAAAAAAAGTCAACAATTGCTAAGTAAAGAAAAATGACTTAAATGGTATTTAATAAGTTTACCTGTTAAGCAGTCACTAATAGGTGTCCTTAATTCCCTTATAACTGCAGTAATGCTGGTGAGTTTATCTGAGCTGTCTGAATAGTCATTTCTTGGTGTTCTCACTCTATATCTTTGATAACTTTATTGTGAGGCCTACTTGCCGAACCTCTCCGTGTGCACAGAAGGAGCTCAGCGTGGCTTCTAGGGCTGTGTGTGTACAGAGGCTGGCATGCTTTTATTATTTCTCCGAATACGCTTGCGTGAAGGAACTGGTGTGGCCCGTCAGCCCTGAAGAAGGTTTTTGTAAGGAAAGCTGATGTTTTAGGACTGCTGAGAAGGAATGTCACATTTTGTGTGAGAAATGAGAATGTACAAGAAACAAATTGGTGTTCAGCTTCAGATTAATCAGATTTTCTAAGTGCCCTTGTTGAACTTTTCAAGCCTCCTTCTATTTACTATCTTGAAAAAACTCTGCATAATTTGCTATTTAATATTTTATGGTCTTCAGAGCAGAGTTCATTTTCCTTTAACGAAACCTAAATAGTAGCACTTATAAGATTGCTTTTGTTATTTCCCGTGGGATTCCGCAGCCCTGTTGTTCTTGCTTTAGGGGAGAAAAGAACCGTTTTGGGAGACTCTCTCCTTTAAGAATTCTAAGATAGGAAATTGGTTTGTATCACTGATTTTTTCCCCTCCCTATTGTATGCAATGGAAGTATGTGTGTGTGTATGTTTATAGAGTAGATACCTTATCATAGTCTGGTTTGCCCAGATACTCCTAATTAGAGTACCTGTTCATTCATCTGCATGAGTTGGAGTAGGGGGAGGCCTGGTTAAGAAGTGTGTGTGTGTCTGTGTGTGTGTGTCTGTGTGTCTGTGTGAGTGAGAGTGAGAGAGAGAGAGAGAGAGATTCGAACTTGGGATTAGTCATAGGAGCCTTGGTTCTCTCCTTGTGCATTTTAGGCTTAAATAACTTTCCCAAGGTCATCAGTGTGCTCTGGAAAAAGAGATTTTTTTTGACATCTTCATCTGTGAAAGTTGTGAAAACAATGTGCTGCTATGAAATGCTATTCATTACTTTTATTATCTTATTTATTCATGCAGCATTAAAGCCCATTTGCTTTTAAGTGTCAAGCATACAGTGTGAATGATGGCGGAAGTAATTACACTTCTCCCATAGTTCTGAAGTGTGGAACTTTAAAGGGTTCTTAGACATATTGATACATATTTCATCTGAACCAATTTGTTGCTATTAATGACATCCTTATCTGAAACTTTCAGACTTGGTTGTTCAACTCACATGGTTAGTGATGTTAAATAAAGGCCCAATTAAACACTGGCTAGTGGTACGTGGATTGGTTAAGCAAACAAAGAAAATTTGCATAGAGGTGGAAGATTGTTTCAAAGTGGAAACGCATCTTTTCCCCTCTTGAAGTCAGATATTTGGAAATGCTTGAGAAATTCATTTGTAGAAGAAATCTGAATGGTAGGTTTTGTGTAACTTTAAAATCGGCCTCTCTGGATCCTGGGTTAAGTGTTGAATGGTCTTGAAAGCAGAGCTTACTGAGAACATTTAGGAACTAAGCCAGTGGGACTTCCCTGGTGGTGCAGTGGTTAAGAATCCACCTGCCAATGCAGGGGACGTGGGTTTGATCCCTGGTTCGTGAAGATCCCACATGCCGCGGAGCAACTAAGCCCGTGCGCCACAACTACTGAACCTGCACTCTAGAGCCCGCGAGCCACAACTACTGAGCCTGCGTGCTACAACTACTGAAGCCCATGCGCCTAGAGCCCGTGCTCCACAACAAGAGAAGCCACTGCAATGAGACACCCGCGCACTGCAAGGAAGAGTAGTCCCCGCTCGCTGCAACTAGAGAAAGCCTGCTCACAGCAACGAAGAGCCAATGCAGCCAAAAATAAATACATTTATTAAAAAAAAAAAAAAAACTAAGCCAGTGCCTTAAGCCATGAGGGGTGGGAGGAGAGCTGAGTGGTGGGTTAGAAAGGCTGAGTGAGGTCCTTAAATAGCCAGTGTTAACTAAGGGTATCAGAGAGAATAATTTTAGGAAACTAATTCCTCTGCCTTGTTTCCCTGTCAGTTTGTTTCTGCAGTTTAGCGTTTGATCAAACACTTTCTTTTCATCTCCATTTTAAGTTAACTTAACAGGCCTGCCTCTAAAAATTGACTTGGCCTAATAGAACAATTGCGTGCTGACAGCTGACCTGGATTTACACAAAAAGGGACTGCTGACTGTCTTGTCAGAAGGGCCTTCATAGGTTAAAACCAAGCATTTGATTTTGGGAAAACATTAGGGCTGTGTTTTGTGACCTTGTGAATTCTTAGGGGCTCTTATTTTCTGTCTTGTTCTCTGAGATGCCCTGGGGGTTACTAATACAGCTCTGTATGGAGATGAAGATGGGAGTGGGAGGTAAGTGTGGGGTCTGGAGACTAGAGAGGGTGGTGATGGCTTCCATTTAGGAGCGTTTATTTTGTACTGGGCACTGTGCCAAGCACGTCATGTGTTTGCTCATCTAATCGTTACTTTCACATGGAATCAACAACTGTTGTTAACCCATTTCACAGATGAGGAAATTGAGGCTGAGAAAGGCGATTTGACTTATTCGACCTCACATCTAGCGCATGATAAAACCTGGATTGAAACCCAGGTCTTTCTGGCCCCTTTCTTCCTATTATCGCCACATAAATAGGACTTGGCCGGCTAGGTCTTGACATTAATTCAAGTCTAATTTTTTTTTAATTTTTAAAATTATTTATTTTATTTATTTAATTTTATTTTTTTGGCTGGGATCTTTGTTGAGGCATGCGGGATCTTTCATTGCGTTGCGGGCTCTTCGTTGTGGTGCGTGGGCTTCTCTCTAGCTGTGGTGCGGGTTTCTCTCTAGTTGTGGCTCAGGGGCTCCAGGATGCACGGGCTCAGTAGTTGTGGCGCGCAGGCTTAGTTGCCCCATGGCATGTGGGATTTTAGTTCTCCGACTAGGGATTGAACCCGTGTCCCCTGCATTGGAAGGTGGATTCTTTACCACTGGAACACCAGGGAAGTTCCAAGTCTAATTTTTTTGTGTGTGTGTGGTACGCGGGCCTCTCACTGCTGTGGCCTGTCCCGTTGCGGAGCACAGGCTCTGACGCGCAGGCTCAGCGGCCATGGCTCACGGGCCTAGCCGCTCCGCGGCACGTGGGATACTCCCGGACCGGGGCACGAACCCATGTCCCCTGCATCAGCAGGCGGACTCTCGACCACTGCACCACCAGGGAAGCCCCCAAGTCTAATTTTTAACAGTCTAGCACAGGGGTTCTTAACCCGAGGGACACAGACTTCCAGAGAGGGCCTGTGAACCCCTGAAATTATACACATAATCCTGTGTATGTGCACTTTCATTTTCCTGAGAAGATACATAATTTCTCCCCTTGGTGGGTTCTGTGATGCCCCTCCTCTCCAAGAGGAAAAAGAGAAGCACTCACCTAGTACCTGTCATCAAGTAATGCATCACTGAGGATTTGAGTGGCGTGAGTTGTAGAGAGATCTACAGGTTTATGTGTCTCCATCGAGCATGTTCATTTTATAGATTTCTACCAAAGCCCTATTCTGTACCAGATACTGTATTGCTGTTGTCTTCTGGAGTTCACAGTCCCTTACAGAGCCTGACGTGTGTGGATAAATGATAATTCTTCCCAACTGGGTTTCCCTACACAATAGAGCCCTTGGTCCTGAAGGCATCCATTGTCTCTAATGGATTAACTTCTCTCCTGTGCGTCTGATAGTAGTTAAATGCATCATCCTTGGGAGAAGTGAGAAGATGGTCACTCCAAGAATTTTGTGCATTTAATATCGAATCACTATGTTGTGTACCTGGAACTAACATAATGTTGTAGGTCAGTTATACTTAAGTTAAAAAAAAAAGAATTTTCTGTATTTAGCTGGTGAAGGGCAAGAAGGTGAGACTCAGTGCAGGGTGTGAGAGTGCGAAGTGCACGTTTGTACCTTTGCAGTAATTCACTGGAAAATGAAACGGAATGTCCGTCGATGTTGAAATGCCTTAAGAGCAACTCCTTACATCTTCCTTGTGGACCTGGGCACAGGCCTATTTGCTTTTGTTCATCCCTGGGTCCCCAGTGCCTGCTGCTTATCAGACACTCACTATTAGTGAATGAATGATGGATTCAGAGTGGACACCAGGCAGGCAGTGGGTCTTATTGGGCTTGGATTAATTGATGAGAACAACGTCATTTGCTTTGGCTATACATTCTGGGATTAGCTTTCCTTTTTGGTTGTTATTTACAGAAACTTGCTTGATTAGATGCAAAGAATGGTTCTGGTGGACCCACTGATATTATAATACCAGGTTGTATGAAAGTGACCTGTGTGCGTGCACATGTTCAGGGGCAGGGTACCTGACATAAAGGTCTGAAGACGTGCTTTTCGTGGTAAAACACTGATTACTGAGAAAGCCCTAATGTGGACAGCTGTTATGGATGGACAGACACATGGAGAATAGTTCACAGCCAAGCCCTAGTGTCCCTGGGAATAACTATAAAGGTTTGGTATTCAGAATCATCATTAACCTGAATATATGTCATGTGAAAACTTTGCTTCTTGATGGCGTTTCCCACGTCTCGACGATGCGGATTTGCAGTTCATGACAAAAATGACTTAAATCCATCTTAATAATCTGAAGAACCAGACTCAGCCCTTTAATATGTTCGATAGGAAGACCAAGGTCTAAAGAAGCGAAGGGCCAGGGCCACGTGGTGAGGTATAGATGTCCCTGGAGGACTGTCTGGGTCTCCTGACTTCCAGGCTTGGGCCTTCATGTCATCCTCGGCTGCACCTCGGCTGAGTGTGCCAGGGAGAGCCAATAGAGAAGCGTGCTTTATGATCAGGTGTATAATTGGGGAAAGCCAGCCCTTCTAAATCTGCACATTGGGTTTAAGTGGTTGCTTTTCTCCTTTAATTTAGATTTTGAGTCGCTCAGTTTTCCTATGTCAGAGCTTTTAAAAATAGGTAGTAATGATCATATGCTTCTGCATGCCAGGCCTTGGGCCAGTGCTGTGCTTACACTTAACGGACGAGGTAAATGGGATGCCCCAGGTTTTCAGATGAAGAAACTAAGTTCAGAGAGGTGAAGTCACTGAGCAGGTCGGTAGCAGGGATCAGATTCAAACCCAGGTCTGTGTGATTCTAAGCCATTTCTGTTTTTACAAGACTGCTTCACTTGGCACTTTCTTCTGCTTGGGATGAGATTATGGCAGCTGATGGTGTAATTTAGAGTCAGTATTCCAGACTGATGGACCAAGAGTCTGTAACTTCAACTGAGAAAACTCTCCACTCTTAGAGATCTCTTCCCTCCCTCCCTCCCTCCCTCCCTTCCTTCCTTCCTTCCTTGCTTCCCCTTTTCTCTCTTTCTTCTTTTTTTAATCACAGTCTTACTCTACCTTGTTTTTTCCACAAAGAGCCATTCTGCCAAGGTTGGGAAGAGGGACCAGTGACTTGAGTACGCAACTGTCGCTCCGTGGCACGTCCGTTGTTTTTTGGCTTTGGGAAAGTTGGAATGGCCATGGCGCTCTGGCATTTAAAGGGATTTCTGACGTGAGACACACCTCCTTCCTGTGGCCAGCTTTTTAGAGCCATTTCGGAGCCTGCATGGCTTTCTCCAAAGAGGCCCCATCCTATGTCCATCGCCTTTCTTACTTTACACAGTCTGCATGCTCCCTGTGATTTGAAATTTGATTTAAAAGATTGTAAGAACCTAAAGCTGTGGCTTCTCCCCGCTCATGCCATCCTCCTGGCTGTTAAACCTTCCCATAGGTCTGCATTTCCGCAGTGGACAGGCATTCACTGCTGCCTTCTGTCCCCCAGACCCTGTGCGGGGTGAGGCAGCAGGTGGGGACGGGTGAGACACTGGCCCTGCCTGCATGCAGCTGAGTGGAGGGGGTGGACAGCGTGCCAACCACGGGTCCTCTGGTGGAACATGCCTATGGGATACTGAGGGTACGTCTGGCCCAGGTGCTACGTGTAGGCCTGGGCAGCCCATTCTGAAGAAAAACGTCTGTAATGACACAGTTCATGGATTTGCGCCTTCTGGCCCTTTCTGACTCATTTTTGACCTACCTTTGAGGTTAAAGCTGATAACCCCTTCGTGGAGACGTGCCTTTATACCTGTCAAACAGGATGGGGAGGCCGTAAAGAGTAGAGGTTCTTTGTTCCATTTGCAGCTTGAATGAGATGTTTTAAAATCTGACTTTTAGCGGCTCTGTTGACTCATGATAGTGTGAAGAGAATGAGGTCAGCTGGCCTATTGTGGTTCAAGGGAGAGCGTTTTATTTTTATTACCCTTAAGATGTGTTGTAAGACTTGGTATTAACCCCCTTCTTTCCCCAGCAGCCAGTCTGTTATGGTTGTTTAGAAACTCAGTGTGTAGAGCTGATTTGGTGAAAACAGACTTTGATGATTCTAGAAGTTTCATGGGGGAATTTTTGTTGAAATGGGGACTTCTGGTCTCCTGGTGCAGAAGCTGCTGCATTTTAAAAATAGGAGAGTAGGGGTGGTGCTCGATTAGGTGTGTGTACGGGAAGCCATTCAGTGCTGTAAGAATTTAATTAAAACTTGATTTTCTACTTAAACTGAGTACCCTAACTTGTCAGCAGACATTTATTGAATTCTTACCATGAATACAGCCTAGAGAAGAAACTTATACACCCACAATACAGTTTGTGATTTACAGATGTCATTTTCATGATTTCTCCCATACATATTTGGGCAGTTGAATTAGCTGCACTTAACAGAGGAAACCAGGGCTGAGAGTGTAAGTAAGCTTCTCAAGGCCACAGAGCTGGGATTGAACTTGGGTCACTTGAAGACAAAGCTCACTGACCCTCTTGCTTAAGGACCTGGGTGTATTTTGATACAATTTGGGCAAAAATGTTAGAATAGATTCATTTTACATTACTTCTTGTCAGGGCCAAAATTTTCCTTAAAAGAAAAAATCATCTGGGCTTCCCTGGTGGCGCAGTGGTTGAGAGTCCGCCTGCCGATGCAGGGGACACGGGTTCGTGCCCCGGTCCGGGAGGATCCCACATGCCGCGGAGCGGCGAGGCCTGTGAGCCATGGCCGTTGAGCCTGCGCGTCCGGAGCCTGTGCTCCGCAACGGGAGAGGTCACAGCAGTGAGAGGCCCGCGTACCGCAAAAAAAAAAAAAAATCATCTGACCTATTTTTTTTTTTTCTGACCTATTTTTTAATTATAAAAATAATATATATTTATTGTAGAATACTTGGAAAATACAGAAAAGTATGAAAAAGAAAATCAATCCCGCTGCCTACATGTACCTCTGTTAACCTTTTGTGTTTTGGTATAGATTTCCTTTCTTTTTTTCCTATGAGCTTGGAGGGATTTTTAAGAAAATTGGAAAAAACATTACATAGTGTTTATAACCCTTCATGTACCTTAAGTATTTTCCTCTTACTAATAAATACTCTGAAACATTCTTAGTGTCTTGTTTTTCTTTATTGTAAGTAATGCTGTGAGGAACATCTTTTCTCTGTCTCTTGATTGTCTTCAAATAATCAAGTTCTAGAATTGGGACCACTGGGTCGAGAGGTATAAACATTTTTCATGCTCTTGTTATGTATTGTCAGTTTGCTTTGCAGAAGAGTGGATCTAGTTTACACTCCCCAACCAGGTCCACAAACCCCCACTCACAATGGGTAGTATCTGTTTCTTAAAAAAAAAAAAAACCCACATCAGAAAACAATTTCATAAAAGTGAAAGGCTATATATTCCTATCACTTAGTAAGTGGTAAAGTACTGGCTTTTTCCCTCTGCCATGAGGATCCGAGTTATGACAAATGTCTGCATCAAAGGGAAGGTACCTGGCGTGGTACCTGGGTCCCTCCCTTGTAGGCGTATCTGAGCACAATCCAGGAGCTGCTACCCTAGCGTTCTGGGCAGGGACACATCGGCTGGCCAGGCAGATGGCCATGCTCAGAGGCCTAGAGGCGACCTCACGGGAGGGACCAATGTGCTGTCGGCACACCCCGTGGCAACTGATTGTGGCCCAGGTGGGTGCTGCTGCACTTGATGTTTTCTGCCCTGTCTCTTTCCCCGTCCTCTCATTCAGAGTGAGGCCGTCAGTTTGTGGTGGGCAGAGATGCATTAGAGCCAAGCACCAGACCGTCAGGGTGCCTCCAAACAGCAGGCCCATGGGCTGAAAATGGCTTCCTGCTATTTTGTTTGATCCCTGTTAAAAAATATCTAGAAATTATACGTAATAATCTGGAGCTTTGGCTCTTCTTGAAAAATGAAAAGATCTGGCAACGTTGGGCCCACATTCCCACGTGGCGACAGCCTGCCCCAGTGGAATAACAGCTGCCCTCTTCAGATGGGACACAGACCCCAGTTTATAAGCCTCTGTTGCATTGCTGCGGCTTACTGTGCGCACTGTAACGATCCTGTGTCTACCAGTGCCTGGGCCCTGTGGGCATTGATGTTTGCCATCCATTCTATCGCTGGAAGTTCTGGAGCTGAAAGCTTTTAAGTTGCGCTTGGCAGGTCTCTGTTCTCTCCTTTCTTGGCCATCTGCGTATCAGATGGCCATTAGTGGCTTTATGACACTTCACCGGACCATGTGAGCCTCAAGTTCTCCTACCAGGGAGGGCTGCACCGGCCCTAGGGTGACCAGAGGGTTCTCTTCACTTTGATGTAGGTGCTTTCGTTTTCTAGAGCCATTTGGCCTGTGCCTTCGTTGTGATCTTTGTCCCGTCTCTCTTTTTGCTCCTTGGTTTCTTTTGACTGCGAGAGTCCTTCATTGAGCTGGAGGGCACCCTGGAATGCTGTAGCTCTGCTCTCCTTTTATAGTGAGGGCGCTGTGGGCAGGCTCCTCAAGCCTTTGGTCACTAGAGGAGCTGGGGTTAGAACTCGGGTCTTGGTGTTCCCAGGTGCTGGTCTTTCTAGAGCGGCATCCCACTCTGATGCTCAGGTTCCAGCAAATCTTCCACATGCTTTAGGGGCCCCCATGAACTTTCACCCGTATTATCTTGTTTCATCCTCCCAGCTAGGAGCACCTTCCCTGGATTCTACCCAGAAGGCCGTCTGCTGTTCAGTTTGTCCCGGTTGCCAAGGCTTGTCCCACACTTGACGTAGAATGCTTTTCTTTGTACCTATTGTATGCTTTTACTTAAATGCATTTGACATTGTGTGTTCAGCACCTTTATGCGATTTTTGGAACCTTCAATGGGTACTCAGTGACTTGGCATCTTTTCAGAAAGTGCCTCAGTCTTGGAGTAGGTGGGAAGCAGGCAGCTAATGGCATGTAAAGAATGTTGCAAGCTTGACTTGCAAAGCCATTTCAAAATTTAAATCAAGGTAGCTTGTGGCCAAGTCAGAGGAAATGAACTTGCTTTTTCCTTGCTGACCTTACCGCTCCATGCCATGTGCTGCCTAAGCATCTCCCTGCCTCACAGTCTCACTCCTCCCAGCAGTTCTTCCCCTCCCCACCAGATTCATCTTTCCAAAGTAACCTCTGATCTTGTCATTCCCTTGATCAAAATTTTTCAGTGCCATCCTGTTGTTCACTAGTGAGCTGAGCACAGAGGTGGCCTGGGATGCGGGCCTGGGTCCTGTGTGTTCCCGCCCTTATTTCCTGAGTGGGTCCTGGGCTTTCTTCCCTCTGTGCCCTTCATTTTGGATTGCCCTTCTGCGGGAATATGTTTCTACGCCTCCATGTTCCTGACCCCCACCTTTGCCCCCTACCCTCCTATACTCTCTCCCAACGCTTTCACCTGTGGTCAAACTTCCAGCTCTTCCCATCAAGTGTTTCCAAGTTCTACTGGTGGGTTCCTTTGACTGAAACACTCCATTTTTCACTTCTCAGCTGGTCTTCAATACCTTATTCTTTGATTTCTTTTCCCCACAAAATCACAGCTCCCAGCAGAGCGGGCTTGTGTCTTACTCATCCCCCTGTTGCCCTGCAGTAAAACTTAAATATTTACTGAGCTGAAATTCTTCTAGATCATGATACTTTGGGATAGGGTAGTGATGGAGATGTTAGTGTAGCCAGAAGAAGACTTGGCTTTTTGAGGGAGAGCTTTCTGTGATTGTAGAAACAATTCACAAGACATGGGTGTGTCCTAGGGCTATTCCAAGTAGTTGGGAATGGACCAGACTCTGAAAATAATTTCACCTTGCCTCTGTTCTCCAGGCCTGGAAAAAGGAGGTGGGATCAGGATGTAGCACCATCTGACTCTTCCCAGGCTGGCGTGTGGCTGCCTGGGTGCAGTGTTCAGAGCATGGTGGAGAAGAGACATCTCAGCCTGACTGTAGACTTTTAGGGGGTATGTTTTATTTAAATATGAACAATATTTTGGTGTCACTTAGAAAACTGGCATTTTGGGGAATAGTAAAAGTTACATGTAGTTCCAGAATGACCCATCCTTACTTAAATTTATACCATATTGTTTCCTCGATCCCCCTCCCTCCAGCCTTGGAAGTTCTGGCTGAGCCTGTGTTTAGGTGCTGGATGGGAAGCAGTTTTAAAGGACTACAGTAGTATTTCTAAAGAGACCAGCAGACTGCGAGTGGAAGAAATTTAGATTTCAGTTTAATGAATGTGATTTTCTACTCTTTAAGGGCCCCACTATAAGCATTTGGGAATTATTAAGTTATTGCTTCATTATGTACATGTTGGCATGTTGAAATTTTTTTTGGTTATTGTTGCTGTTTGTTGTGGAACAGTGGTTATTATATGGGTGCTGGGGCCTCCATGAATATTCCAGAGTCTATCCATGACGTATTATATAGTTCACTTGTACTAGAGGGTTGTCATGCCTTTTCACGACATGTCCACTCCGGAAATGTTCCAGTGCCCATCAGTAAATGTCACCCTCACTCAGGGAGTTAAATGAACAGCTAATGTGTAGTTTTGAAACTTTGGAATTATTAGGTGTAAATCTCTAGGACACATATAAACTTGCTTGGCATTAAATGTGCTATATGAGTGATTCAAGTTCGAGAGGCAGTTTTTGCATTTCCTGACTCTTGTGTTTAAATTTGCAGTCTCAACATTGCATCACCATAGGATTTCACATTTAATGAATATTTATGTTGAGCCGAGTTCTATACAAATGCGATGGTTTCTGACTTGATTATAGCTTGCTGTGTGCTGTGGCCAGGAGTGCCCTACAGACAACAGAGCTGGCACACGTCTTAGCAAGCCAGGCCCTGGCGGATGTGGTTAGGGACCACAGTGACTGGTGCTCTGGTTGCCATGCCAACCTTGTTTTTGGAAGGGGGAGGCTCTGAAACAGCAGTGGGATGGGGGTAGAATAGTTTTGAATATTCCAAGTGAAATTATTCCCTATATGTGTTCCTACAAGAAGACATAGAAAACTCTAGAATTCTTACAACATGCTCAGATGACATTAATTTTCTTAATAATTAATTTTTTAAATTTACTTAGGCAAGGCTGTTTTAATTGTCTTCTTGCAAACTTGTCTAAGTTCACGTATGAATGTCTTCCCTACTTGCTGCAGGGTAAATAAGGAATCTTCTGTGTCTTACTATTTACAAACCCTTCCTCCCACCTCCTGCCAACATCCCTTGCCCTCTGGTAACTCTGATCCAGTAATGGCTGATTGGGGGAGGGGAAGGGAAAGAACAGTAGGTGGGATGGTTGGGGGACTCCCCCTCCCCAGCTCCTTATCCTCATTCCTCCCTACTTCCATTTCAGGAAGGCTTATCCTCTCCTCTCCCTGATCGTGTATATTCAGCAAAGACCATGGTGGCAGGTGCCATCACCCATAAGTGGGATCTTAGGATGCCCAGCTCTCAAGGTTTGGCATTCAAGAGCTGGGGGAGGAAGAGGAGTGATGTGTCTTGGCATCCAGCACTGGAATTCTGTTGGCCCCTTTACATATGGTATCCTGCATAATTAATTCTGTGGTGCTTGGTGTTGTGCAGTGGAAGGTCCAGAAGGGAAATGATCAGGCCTGGTAAGCCAGATGGGAGCCCCGGATGGCAGGATGGGATGGGACGCTTGGGCACCATCCTCTGTCCTAGAGCCCCTCAACAGAAGGAGACCAAAGCCACTGGAGGCTGGGCTTATGCAGCTTCAGTAGCTCAGGCAGTCCCATGACGTAGAGGGCCTGTCCTCAAGGCTTATCCCACAGAAAAGAAAGCACCCCTCGCCTTTGTAAATTTATTTATTTATGGCTGCGTTGGATCCTCGTTGCTGCCCGTGCTACTCTTCGCTGTGCGTGGGCTTCTCACTGTGGTGACTTCTCTCGTGGAGCACAGGCTCTAGGCACGCAGGCTTCAGTAGTTGTGTCACGCAGGCTCAGTAGTTGTGGCCTGTGGGCTCTAGAGCGCAGGCTCAGTAGTTGTGGTGTATGGGCTTTGTTGCTCCGTGGCATGTGGGATCCTCCCAGACCAGGGCTCAAACCTGCGCCCCCTGCGTTGGCAGGCGGATTCTTAACCACTGCGCCACCAGAGAAGTCCCTGCCTTTGAATGAAAACTTACTATTTCAGAAGTGGATGCTGACCACACATCTAATTGTTGCTTGCTGGCTTGGAGTCGCCTGTGTGACTCCCCAGTAGATTGTCTTATCTTCAGCACAGGGCTGGTGTCTCAACCTTTTAACATTTCCCCACTCCAACACAAAGGGTCCCTCTGCGTGAATTAGGAAAAGCTGTCCCTTCCTTAAGATACCTGGCTTCTGTTTGCCATAATGTGAATCTAGGATGACTCCAGAAGTGGACGGCACCCCCTAGAGTTGTGCAGGCTTGAGGCACCTGTCTGCAAGTCATTCCCTCCTCTCCAGCGCTTCTCTCTCAGCAGTTGTGATTTGCCGCTTCTAATTTCTGTAGTCTATTCCTAGAACACCAGGGAACCACGTTTGCCAGAATTGAGTGTAACATTAAAAAACAAGATACCAAGGTGAGTAAGGAGTTTAGTACACGGATTCTTGACATCTCCTTTGGCTGCTTTTTTGCTTTGTGCTGACCAGAGTGGGGTCCTCAGGCCTTGGGTGCATTACAATTAAATGGATAGGCTTTTTTTTTTTTTTTTTTTGCGGTAGGCGGGCCTCTCACTGTTGTGGCCTCTCCCCTTGCAGAGCACAGGCTCCGGATGCGCAGGCTCAGCAGCCATGGCTCACGGGCCTAGCCGCTCCGCGGCATGTGGGATCTTCCCAGACCGGGGCACGAACCCGTGTCCCCTGCATCGGCAGGCGGACTCTCAACCACTGCGCCACCAGGGAAGCCCATGGATAGGCTTTTTGTGGAGCAGAAATGGCATCACCATTTTATGGGAGAAGATACACATGTCTTCCTAGTAACCAACTTAAAAATTAACTTTCTGTCTGTAACCTGATTTGGGTGTAAGTTCTCTTTAGTTCTGTGTTACAACCTTGAACCAGCTGTATTTGGGAGGAGTTGGGACAGCACTTCCGTGTCATGGGACACTGATGTGGCTGTTAGAAGCAGGAGTCTGCACCTTTGCTATGCAGACACCCAAGGTTTGTCGGGTTCCTTAAATTGTGTTGTAAATTTTGCAGAACAAAGTGGTTCTGGATTTCCTTTGCTGATGGGAGAGGCAGCAGAGCGCCAGGTCTGGAGCCAGCCTGCCTTGCCTTGGACCCGACTCTGCCAGTTACCTGCTGTGGAAAGGTGACTTTGCCTCTCTGGGTCTCAGTTTCTTCATCTCTACAATGGAGTTGAGTTACACCACGCTCTTTGTGTCTAGTGATGATAACGATGATGATGAAGAAAATAACATGCAGAGTTACGTAATGTTCCTCACATATACTAACACTTATGTTGTAGTTCCCAAATGGCTGGAAATTTTTATTCTAAAGTCGTAGTTTAGGGCTTCCCTGGTGGCGCAGTGGTTGAGAGTCCGCCTGCCGACGCAGGGGACACGGGTTCGTGCCCTGGTCCGGGAAGATCCCACATGCCGTGGAGTGGCTGGGCCCGTGAGCCATGGCCGCTGAGCCTGCGCGTCCGGAGCCTGTGCTCCGCAATGGGAGAGGCCACAACAGTGAGAGGCCCGCGTACTGCAAAAAAAAAAAAAAAAAAAAAAAAAAAAAAGTCGTAGTTTATCAAGGTTAAAGAATCCAAAAATACTAGTCATTGACAAGAAGTGATCATATTGTAGGTATCATTTCCAGCATGCTCAGTGCTGACCACTTGCACCTGTGTCCTTTCTCCCCTGGAAGCGCTCTGCGAGGGGCCGGGGTGTTCACACCTTGCTGATCCCTGGTTCCCTCTTTCAGCTCTGTGTCCTGGGCGGGGGGTGTGGGGGTGTTTGCTGCGGCTCCATCTGCTCACCCCTGCACACTACAGCTAGATCACCGTCCAGGCTCTGAGCTCTGTCACTTGGGCCCGTGCGCACACACACACAGACACACACACACACAGAAGCGTGTGAACTGCAAGTCCGGTGCAGAGGAGGCTGGGTTTCTAGGCCAGCCTGTCTGTTGTTCCTGAGGCCGCTTGGCCTGCACATGGGCATGACTGCTCTGAAGGGAAGCCGTGTTGTGGCTTGCTTCTCTGGATCCAGCCAGGTCATGTGGAATGTTGTGATGTGCTAAGGCTGTGCTCTGGGGGCCTAATGATGTGGGACCTGTGGCAGGCACAGGTGACTTCAATGCTTGATTTGATCCGCTGTGCAATTATGCCAATGCAAATACTGTATTAATCTTAACCTCCCAAGTTTCAAAAAATGGGAATGATAGGAGTGCATTGTGGGTTTGTTTTTTTTTTTTATAACTCCCCCGACCCACTCTGCCAAGACCGTGCAGTGCATTCCTCTCCTTGAATGGAGACGGTAGTTTCCATCTCTGTCTACCCGCTTCTCGCACATTCCTGAGACTGGGTGACAGAAAGATGCCCTTTCCTCTTCTGTGCAGGTGTGTTTTCTCCTTGCTTTCTCCAAGAGGTACCGCTTCTTTCTACTTCAAGGCCAAAGAACCTTGCTCCTCAAAGGATCTGCCGTCCTGATGGAACTTTCTTAAATGAGGACTCTTCTGGTTTCCTTAGGATCCTGATCCTGAATGTGTGTAGGGAAACTGCTCGGTGACTTCCTGCAGTGACCTTGAGTGTGCCTGGCGGGGCTCAGCCATAATTTCTCGTGAGGCACTCGAGCGAGGTCAGGGCTTACACTCGACACCCTCGCAGTGTCTTAGGTGAAGGGCCCACTCACAGTGTAAGTAGAATGCATCTGGTATCAGGAAGTGAGGTCATTCTTACCCAGTCCAAACTGGAAAAAAGAAAAGCCTCTAAATAAGCAAGCAACCTAACCTCACCTTGAAAATGATTCTGGGCCAGCCTCCTCCCTTCTCTTCACTCGGCCTCTGAGCAGACCTGGTGGGATTTACCAGCTTTGAAGTCCTAAGGTGCTATTTTAATACTTTTCTTTTACACTGCAGGTTTCGACACAGATTTAACTAGATTCTGGAGGGAGCTCACTTTACAGCATTCTTAAGAGCTCGGACAGTCTTGAAAGAGTTAAACTCTAATTAGCTCATTCCTAAGGTATTTAATGCCCTTATTAAAACTCAACTGCTCGTTCGCTTTTTTCTTTAGTGAATCAGATTTCTCGAGGAGCTGAGCCCTCACTCCTCAGATCACAGGCTCACATGTTGAAGCTGGCAGTGCTAGAGGCTAGTTCCTATCTGTGTGACAGCATTTTTAATTTAACAGGACCGCCTTTGATGTTCCCAAATATTTATAGGCAGCTTTAGATCATTTCAGCGTGTGCTTTCTTTTTCTTTTCTTTTCTTCTCTCTCTCTCTTTTTTTTTTTTTCAAACTGGAGCAAAAGTTCTTCCTCATGCAACAGCCTTCCTTTTATCCTGTTAGTTTATTTTTGTTTCCTTTGCAGCTTTGGCGAAGGCTCTTTGGCTGCATTCACACACACAGGATTGACTCTTCCTTTTGCTTCTTTGGTAAAGGCTACCTCTGTGTATCATCTGCCTGCTTGAGATTGCTTAAGGCAGTTCTCTTTGTCCCTTGACTTTCTAGAGACTGAGGTTTTTTCTGATTTGGCTCAGGAATCTGCTTTCTGGCTGACCTGAAACCTTTTAGATCCATGCAGAGACTGGGCAATGTGTGTGAAGGTGTCTCTTTATGGATGACCAGGCTGCGCTGTCCTACTCTGCCTGTGCGTCTTGACCGGGCCTCAGCAAGTTATGATTTATGATGTAACTTTGGCAGAGACTGTTGTAGCTGGGGCAGGAAATACAGATAGACAGAACTCTGTTCTGATCATTGCAGGCTTGCTCCATTTGGCTTTGCTGGACTTCCTGGCCGAAAGTAATAGAGAATCGTCGACTTCAGACTCAGGAATGGGAAAAACAGAGCTGTGATGTAGATTTGTTAAACCATTAAGGAAAAGGAAAAGGAAACTTTGTACCAATCAAATCAAATGACAGGACAGAGGACAGTGGTTTTCCCAGCCTGGACTCTGGGTAAACATTCTGCTTGTGAAACAATCGAAGCTTTTTTTATTACCTCTCAGCTGCTGTCACTTACCCGGGCCTGGAACCTTTCTGTGGCTGCCTTCATCGCTGCTGGCTGCCTCCTCCTACATGGAAGGCTTTTGGGGCTGAAGGTCACATAGGTGGTTGGTGAAATATTTGAATGAATGAATACTGTGTCAGACACTGTCCTTGGAGCTTTACATCGTTGGTCCCACTAGATCCTCAGGACCATTCTGAGTGATAAGAGGTTCCATCCCTGTGTTTCTAGATGAGGACACCAAGGTGCAGAGAGGTTTAACACAACTAGTGAGCGGAGAAGCTGGCCTGGAGCACAGGACTGTGTTTCCAGCCTCACGATAAGGTAGTCTGAGGTGGGTAAATCCGATGGCGGTCTGCTGATCTCTTACGGCTAAAAACCTTTTACATCTAACATCAGCTGTGAGTTGCATTCTGAGAGTTCAGAGTTGACCAGACTTTTGCCACGTAAGGGGCACAGTAGTGGAGAGCAGGGTCCTGGAGTCAGGCCAGCATTTGCATCCCGGCTCTGCCACTGCCAGCTCTGTGACCTTGGCCAGGTCACCCAACCTCCCTGAACTACTGTTTCCTCATCTCTAACATGGGACAGTATAGTTTGTATCTCCAAAGGATTGTGAGGATTAAATGAGATAATATATGTAAGGCATCCAGTAAGTGCTTAATACGTGTAGTACCCGTGGCTTTGCTGCTATAGAATCATCACCCTCAAGGAATTCAGTCCTGCTGGAAGGACAGACAGGTAAAGCAGGTGAACGTGGTAGCTGCAGCAGAGATGTGCTAGTGCTTAGCACGGGCCCAGGACAGAGCCACCGGCTTGGTTTTCTGTCTTCTTTCATTCAGCAGATGCGGATTGAGTGCTTGCCCTGTGCGAGGCAGAGCTTTAGAGTCACACTCCGCCCCCCTCCTGAAATTTCCCCTTCCCTTGGGGGAATTTGAGTTAAAATGTTAATTGCCACCACCTGGAGAAAAATTTCCAGAAGTCATTTTCACATGAAATCCTAAGGTGCCAAATGGGCATTTGACAGTTTATCTCTTATGGCTTTGTGTTATCCTTCAACTGTTATTTTAACCTTATCTAATTTTCCTGGTCTCTCATAGATGAAAACGGTACTGTCCTTGAGAATGTTCAAGCGACTTGCCTAGGGAGCAGGTGGTGATCCTTTTGTTCCTCACAGTGCCCAGATGGTGTCCGTGCCTTCTCATGGTCTGGTTCCGTGGGGATTTTGTTGATAAGATTTTGCTTTGATTTGGTTTTCCAACCCAGTGCCATATTCGGATTTGATTACCGGCACTGTAGCTTGTTTCTCTGCTTAGTTTCATTGTCTCTGTCATTGGCTGTCTGGAAACATAGGTCCCATTCTTCACCTCCCTACCCCTTCACAAGCTGCGGGGATGGTTGTGCAGGAGAACTTTTTAACTAACCACCGTGTGCGTGGTACAAAGTGGATGTTCATAAGTTTCATTTGTTGAGTTGATTGATAACATATTTAACCAAATATGTTAAATATTTTTAACAAGTAGTACAATTGAACAAAAGATACAGTTGAAAGGCAGTTGCTATTGTCTTCTCTATACTTTAAGAAACCAAATAAGCCTTTTTTCTAAAATAGATTTAAGGTAATTTCTGTGCCTTTCTCATAGAGTTAGTGAGCTTTCAGTGGGAGGTGGATGTTTTCTAAATACCCTGTTGATTTGAAGCTAAGATGATGCTCTAACTACTTTTGGACCATGAACATAATGTTAATTTTTTACCTGGCTCTGTTTGAAGGTACCACCAGGGTGGGTCAATCTATTCAGCATTGGTACCCATGCTTTCTTTAAATAGCATGCTTGGGCTTCCCTGATGGCGCAGTGGTTAAGAATCCGCCTGCCAATGCAGGGGACACGGGTTCGAGCCCTGGTCCAGGAAGATCCCACATGCCGTGTAGCAACTAAGCCCGTGTGCCACAACTACTTAGCCTGCACTCTAGGGCCCACGAGCCACAACTACTGAGCCCACACACCACCACTATTGAAGCCCGCGCGCCTAGAGCCCGTGCTTCGCGACAAGAGAGGCCACCGCAATGAGAAGCCCACGCATTGCAACGAAGAGCAGGCCCCGCTGGCTGCAACTAGAGAAAGCCCGCGGGCAGCAACGAAGACCCAACGCAGCCAAAAATAAATAAATTAATAAATAAATCTATTTTATAAATAAATAAATAGCATGCTTAACTTCACATTAAAGTAGCTTATATTCAGCTAAATCAAGCACTGATTGATTTAGGAGGAGGGTTTGGAAGAAGGGTGAGTGAGAGGGAAGGCAGCATGCGACTGAAATTTGCTGCAGGTCAGCTCCGTAGTGTCCGTGAGAATTGAGCAAAGCCGATTTCTTTCCAAAGAACCCCCAACAACCCTCGATGTTTACTTACCTTCTCTTGGGCATCTTGGTGGCGTCCTTTTGTCCTTGGTCCCCAGTACACTCTAGCCATGGATAAGGATAAGGCAGTAGTGTCTGGAAGCACATCTCCAAGCAGTGTTGGGTAGTGTGCAAGGCTGTTTTGGAGGGGAGAAGTGGGTGTCACTAACAAATTTGGACAGAAAGAAGTCCAAGAGGGTTGAATTAGTCCCCCTGGGGCCTGAACGTGCGATGTTTATGTTTTCTAACAATGCTTATGGACCAATCACTTGCCCCATGTCCTATGGGGTGTCTCTGCCCCGACTCTGGTTGTCAAAACTAGGAGCAAAAGCCATTCCACATTGCACCCCTTCCTCCGGCTCAGTTGGACTGCCGCTTGCACAGTCAGTTGGACGCAGTGTGGTTTTGCTCAAGGAGGGGAAGGCCCGCACTGATGATACAGTGATAGGACCTGTGCTTGCAGTTTGGGTGTTTGTAATTGGGGATTAGAGCTGTCTGGGCAGGGAGCAAAGATGAAGGTAATGGTCGAGTAGAGACCATGGGTTACCAGGCCAGGCCTCATGTCTCAGTTGGGCTTTTTAGGCACCCTTGCCTGCAGAAGCTTTTATGGTTTTGAACCACTTTCCCAAACTCTGAAGCCCTTCCTGGTCTTAAGTCTGTGGAAACTTGCCCTTTGGGGATGGGCAGCACCTAGGAGCCGACAGCCTCTTAGCCTCGACCATCCTGTGGCCTTCCTGTTGGCCTTGTTCACTGCCCTCCTGTGGACTCTACCTCTAGACCAGGACGGTTTTCACTTGTACTGATTTTCTCAGAAAATAATCAAACTAAAATTTGCTCTTGCCGGTATAGGATGATTATGCAAATCAGGTCCATATGCTTATGTTCCTGGAAATGTTCAGCAAAAAGAAGAAAAGGCCTTCCTCTGGCTCATGTACTTTCCTCATTTACACAATGAATTTGATGAGATCTGGTTTGTGCCCGGGAGCCTCAGTTTCTCTGGTAGACTTTGGGTCTGAAAGGTAGTAAGGGGAAAGGTGAGGTAATGCAGTGCCGTCTTCTGTGGATTGGAGCAGCCCCAGTGCCTTCACCAAGGTCTGCCCCGTTCCTGTGTTCTTGGGTACAGCGGTAAGGAAGCCTCGGGTGTATAAAGGTGTGTCTGGCCGTGCTTAGTGCCCTCTTTCCTAGAGCGGTTTGATGGATATGGGCTTGACATCTTCTGGATAGTGTTCACAGAATCACTGCCGGCCTCCTTCTGAGTGTCTGGGGGCATGGGTCGGGGGGAGGGCTTATGGGCCAGTGGGAAAGCCAGCATGTGTCCCTGAGATGGTGACATGGCTGGACTGAGTACCACATGCCTGGGGTTGCGGGAAAGTGCCTAGAATTGCTGAGAAGCTCCTGGGGGCGGACCTCCAGCTGGGTTCTTAAAGAGGGCTGCCGCTTGGATCTTAGCCCTGCCAGCTCGTGGGTGGGTGGGTGGGTAGGTGGGGGGCATTCCTTGCTGAGACCCAGGCTGGCTTGGCATCCGATGGGGCTTTTCCTAGCTTGTGGGGGTAACAAGTAGACCGGAGGCCACCTGGCGTGGAACGTGCTTGTGGCAGAATGAGGCATGACTAGGAGACAAGATGCCCGATCTGCTCCCCGATCTGTCACTTAAGTGAGACCCGAGGGGAGCCAGCCTCCCTGAGCCTCAGCCCACACATCCGTAAACTGGGTGAGAAGCCTGGGGGCTTAGATCTGTGTGCCTGTGGGGGGTGGCAGGAGCAGGAAGGGAGAGAATCACCCAAACTGGAGAACCAGGGAGGGAAATGAACTTCAGAGGGCGAGTAGGGGATGGACAGGAGGGGCTTTCAATGCCAGGGAAGGTGTTTGACTGTTTTTGTAGAGACTGATGGGTCCCACAGCCATGTGCGGTAGATGAGGTCTATGTGCACGGCCAGATTTTTGATAATACCACCTCCCCCGGTCTGTGTTCCCCAGCAGCACGGTTTGTAATCACACCAGCCTGGAGGCTCAGTTGGGAGCTGTGCTCTCCTCTCCCGAGAACAGCCTGGAATGTAAGGGAGTAAGTGGCATTCAAGTGAAAACCTTGAATTCGCTTTATTAAAGATAAATAAATTACATGCCAGCTTTGGCCTTTAACTGTTATTACTAACAAATTGCTCTCCACCCATACTCTCAACCATTCATGACACCCTGGGGAAATTTGCTGTTGTGGCTCTTTTTTCCGAGAGTTTTTTTTAATATACCATGAGTGCGTAGAAACTTCGGGAGGGCGATTCATCAGCTGCCATTCAGGTTCTGCCCATAACCCATCAGTTGGGGCTCCACCTGTTGACACTCCTGGGTTTCAGAGGAGAGATTTCGAGGTCCGTTAGGATTAGGCAATAGAGTAACAGGCTGGTTTGGACATTTTTCTGGTTATTGACAGGCCTTACTGTGGCTTCTCCCAAATGAATGAGGAATATATTTTTCTAAATCCAGCCACTGAGCCAAATGAGCCACACTAGGATAAACTCTGTTTGTTTACAAATTATGTAAGAGCAGGGCCTGGCCATTAAATTCTTCTGGGCCAGAATTCCTACCCCTCTTCAAAGTTGTAATCAAACTAAACAAACACTTTCCACAGGAACTAACTCCCTCCTGAGAAACAGGAGCAGATGCTCCTGGGAGGCCTTTAGCAACTTTGGAATGTTTAAAGTAGAAATATGTAACCAAGGTGAAGTTGTTCCAGCAGTGTTGCTTGCTCTAGCCAGGACCAAAGCACGTGTCAGCTTTTTAATTTAGGGCAGGAGGTGCAGAATGATCTGGGCCAGTCCAGGCGGAATTTTCTCTAGGATGTTTAATTTTCTATTTTCATCTTTCCCTGCTTCTCATAATTTCAGCTCTTTATGACCTTTATTCCTTTCTGCTTAAGTAACTTTTTTTTTTTTTTAGCTTGATCCTTATCTCTTAGCTATGCTGGATTACATCTGGGGATCAAGGGACCCTCCTCCTAACCAAAGCACTTAATTATTTCTTCTCTGTCCCTAGGAAAGATGTCAGGTGCAGAACAGACACTCCAGGGGAGGGAGACAGAGGCTGCCTTGCCTTTGTTGTTGTCCCATAAGATGTGCTTCTGGGGATAGGCAAAGACCATCAGGCTCAGGGACAGAGTTTCCCAGCTCTTACTGATTTGGGTCTTTACCAGCTGGCTTGATTTATTTTGGTTTGGGAATGCTGTGAATTTTTAGGGCCTCAGGCACACCTGTATTAAAATAGAGGTACAGTTTCTAATGCCAGATGCAGATTTCTCTGGATTATGCCTCAAAATGAGCTTTCTTCAAGGCGCCTTCTGAAGGATACCAGTCCTACAGAATACTCTGGAAAGGGTTCCTTGGTGAGCTAACATTGAGAATGCTGTTTATCATCATTGCCTTTTGGAGATTTAGACTGCACAGTAGTAATGGCTCTGAGAAATGCTGCTGAAAAGGAATTTAAATGAACTCTGTTCAAGCTGGCATTTTGCAAATATCCTTGATCCCAGAACTCCTTTTTCAAAGGCCCCAAGGTGCTGGGGAAATTCCACTCTCAAATAGCTTGTGTTAGGTTGGTTTAGGGGCCACGCTTGTCCAGTTGGTGTCCCACTGGATTATGAGCGCAGAAGCCCAAGACTGTGTTGATTTCCAACTTCCCACAGGGCCCTGGGATACAGTTGTGCCCACCAAGAGTGATCAGAATGCCTTTCAGCTGTGATGGGACCTTTTCTCCCATTTGGGCTTAGCAGGTTTGTGGTCTTCTCTGTACTTGGGTGATGGATGGGGTAGGGGTCGGAGTATAAAAGAACCAAGAAACAGCACCTCTCTTTGAAGAATTTAATTTCTACTAGGATGGGAAGATTCATGAAAGAGTTAAACAGAAATACCTTCCAAGTGGATGGGAAGTGATACCAAAGCAAGCTTAGCACCGGGTCCAAGCAGCCTGTCCTCCAGGCGCTTGTCAGGGGTGGGAAGGAGTGCGTATGTTGCAACTGAGCGAGCTGTGGGGAGATAAGATAGAGGAGCACCCTGGCAGCTGGGACGTCCTAAATGACTTGTCGTTAGACTTGGCCCTGTGTTTAGCACATGTTCATGCGGAACAATCCCTTAGACTCCCCCAAGGTTGGCGTGTTAAGAGTTGGATGGAATGCAGTCTGAGAGCTCTCTGGAAGGGAGCTGTCTCTGGCTGCTCTGCTGGATTTGGTTGGCCACCCTCCCCAACTCTGACTCTTAAGCTGTGAGTTTGGCTGCCGGGTTTTGGGGGCCAGCTGCCTTGGAGGCGCTGGGCTGAGGTGAATGGATGTGCATTTTTCAACTTTGTCTACCTTGGTTAATGCACAAAAAGGTTAAATATGCTCTTCTGGCTCTAGTTGCCTTTAGGAAGAATATGATGTGAGCAGGGCTGAGATGCTCCTCCCCCTGTGAGGTGCTAAGAGGAGACTCCAGATGAATTTAAATTCTTCTCCAACAGCGTGTCACATTTCATAGAGTGTTGACATAGGGCTTTTTTTTTTTTTTTAACTTTTTAAAGTTGGGTTGACCTACCTGATGGATATTGTCAGCAGCAAAGTTCTCTCCATAGCCTTGGGCATCCAGCCCTTTGCCTCAGTGGCTTTTGATGAGGCCCCAGGCTCTGCTACTGCACTAAGGGTGGGGCTCAGCCCCTCCTCAGCTTCCCCCCTCAACACACACATACCCCTTAAGGAAGCATCCTCTTCTTGCAGGGTGCTGATTGTCAGAAAGTTCTTCCTTATACTGAATCAGACTTCTGTGCCTTGGTTCTGGTTCTGCTTTCTAGAGTATATTAGTGTCCTAGGGCTGCCAGATCAAAGCACCAAAGAGTAGGTGTCTTAAACAACAGAAATTAGTTTTCTCACAGTTCTGGAGGCTACAAGTCCAAGATCAAGGTGAGGGCAGGATTGATTTATTTGGAGGCCTTTCCCTTTGGCTTGTAGACGGCCAACTGTCTTCTTCCTATGTCTTCACATGGTCTTCCCTCTGTAACTGTCTGTGTCCAAATTTCCTCCTCTTAAAAATGACACGAGTCATATTGGATTAGAGCTCATCTTTAACTTAATTACCTCTTTAAAGACCCTGTCTCCAAATAGTCGCACTGAGGTCCTGGGGGTTTGACCTTCAATATAGAGATTTGGGGAGACACAATTCAACCCATAACGTAGAGTCACTAAGACACGATGGTCCTTCGGATCCTGTCACCCCCTACCCACCACCACCACCAATGAAACCAATAACATTTGTTTTCTCCTTGCTGAGCACCCCGGTTCTTTTCATTATTCTTCACGTGAGATGGTTTTGAGGTCCCTGACCGTCTTGGAGTCTTCTAGACTTGCTTTCAGTTAAGAAGAGACAAAGTCGAGCACCCTGGACTGCTTGCTGTATTCTAGATGGAATTCATCCCAGTATCTGCTCCAGCAAATGTTTTTTTTTTTTTTTTTTTTTTTTTTTTTTTTTGCGGTACGTGGGCCTCTCACTGTTGTGGCCTCTCCCGTTGCGGAGCACAGGCTCCGGACGCGCAGGCTCAGCGGCCATGGCTCACGGGCCCAGCCACTCCGCGGCATATGGGATCCTCCTGGACCGGGGCACGAACCCGTATCCCCTGCATCAGCAGGCGGACTCTCAACCACTGCGCCACCAGGGAGGCCCCAGCAAATGGTTTTGATGATTTTTTTGAAAAATTTAAAAGGCTAAAAATGGACCTGAGTTTCAGTGGCAAGTTTTATATATTCATCTTTAATTGTGCCTGAATAGGTCTGACCATTGACACATGCACATGTGTGTATACACAGACACACACACACACACATACTCTCTCATGAAAGCAGTGCTAACCATAAGTCTTCTTCTGAGTCAGGCATTGATGTTTAGAGTTAAGTGCTCAGGGTCCAAGTTTATTCACCACTCTTGTCCTTCCTTATACTTCAGTTTTAGGAAAGCCAATGCGGATAGTTATTGCAAAAGAACAAATAAATGTAGAGATGTGTTTGTTCTTTTGAAGTGTAATTGCTGTCTGGAGAGTCTAGAAGTAACTCAGTTACTTGAATATAACTCCTTTTAGGTACAGACTCTTATGCCAAGTTCTAGTGTAATTAGATTTAAAATTATAAGGTATCCTCTTCACTTTTGGAGATTGTTTTACTTCTTGTTGCCCACATCTCCTCCACCAGAAATTAAGTGTCAAAAGGCTTATCTGTTTTGTTCTTCGTATTTTCAGCACTTGGCAGAGCGAAGTTTAAAAAAAAAAGTTTGTTGAATGACTGAATGAAGCCTCTGAATCATCTTTGCTTATTTAATCAGGAGTGTCCTGTTGTGTCTCAGAGGCCTAAATGCGGCAGAAATATCAGCTTGGGGTTTGGAGGTTATTCTGGTTGCTTCCCCTTTTGCTGTTGAATTGTGGATCTTTCCACGAAGAGACCCTCAGCGCCATTCACTTTTCTGCTAAGTAGTGGTTTGTAAATCCTGATGGATAGTTCTGACAGACTTTCTCCCTCCACTGTAGTCTGTTCAGATGGAGTGCGATACTCTTGGAGTTCCTTTCTTTGAAGATGCTTTGACTACACCACCCAGGGTTTCCAAATTGTAGCTCTGAGATGCCCAGAGCCCTGGCCCCACACAGCTGTTAGGCCCGACAACATCAAAAACACCAACTATTTATAGCATACTTTTCAGTGTCAGGAAATTACAGGATGCTCTTGCCAGTGGGACAGGGCAAACACCCACCTGCCCGCCACTACACTGCTGCCCAGAAGCTTGCAGCCAGGTGGCAGGAGCTGAGTCCCACCTGAGTGCTGCGGGGGCCTCCCTGGGCTGAGGCCTGCTGGGACGCCAATTACACTTCAAAAGAATAAACACATCTCTACATTTATTTGTTCTTTTGAAATAAGTATCCCCACTGGCTTTCCTAAAACAGAAGTATAAGGAAGGACAAGACTGGTGAATAAACTTGGACCCTGAGCACTCTAAACATCAATGCCTGAGGCAGAAGAAGACTTACGGTTAGCACTGCTCTAGTAGAGCCCAGGTCCTTGGAGATGGTGTGGTTGGGGGTAAAAGAACAAAGGATGCCGAGGTATGTGGACTCTTGAGAGAAGCCCACGCTGCTCTAACTGCCAGCCCCCAGGTAGCTGTGTCTTCAGTGGTCTGTGCAGAGAAGCTTGTTAGTTTAGATCAGTGTGCAGTGCAGTGTCTGTGTAATCGTCCCTGGAAGGATCCCTCAGATTTCAACCCAGGAACTGAAGATGCTGGCTTTGGATTTGGGTTGGTACAATCTCCGGAGGGTGAAGAATCTGGAGAGAATGTGAAAGCTCTCGAGAAGGCCTGATAGGGTCTCGGATCTTAATCTTCCCTCACCTGCCCCTGTGGAAAACTTTGCAGGCCACCCTTGAGAGTCCAGGGGAAGGGGCAGCCCCCCTCAGGGCGCTGCTTTGAACGTTCAGAAAGGGCTCAGCTGCTAGGATGCTGCTGAGGGCGAGCTCTCCCCTGGCCTCCAGGCCTGAAGGGGTCGGACTTTGGGGGGCAGGCTTCATGGTGCTGGCTTTTGAGCCCTTCATCCCCTCGCGTGGCTCAGGGAGGGACTGGGTGTGAGAGAGAGGCCTGTTCTGTTAGTTGGAGTTTCCACTGAAGCGCTGGCTGCCGGAGCCTCTGAACCTCCAGCAGGAGGGGATTTATCATGGGCTGTTTGAGTGCCCGGAGGAAGCGGGGCGGCCTGGCTCTAGGGGGTGAGCAGGCTGAGCGGGCGTGGCTCCGCTCCCTGCGACCCCACCAGACCCCCACGGCCCTCTCAGGGTTAAGGGCTCTGCTTTGGAAGCAGCTGGCCAGTTTACACTCCTCCCTGGGCTGTACAAAAATACTTCCTTTGAAGTGTGGGGAGAAGCGGTGAAGGGTAAAACCTGGTGGCGAACCCAACCTGGAGCGGGGCCTGCGCGCATGTCTCTCCCAGGAAGTTTGCCCGGGGACCGAGCCCCCAGGCTTCCTGGTGACCCACCGGCCGGTAGGGTCTCCCCACACATTTCACAGCTCACAGCCGGGTCGCAGCTGGCTTCCTCTGTGTGTATGTGTGTATTTGTGTTTAAAGTCTCTGCGAAAGGAGTGTTTCTCCACGAGAGAGATGGTTAGACTGCAGCTCCTGGCCACGGCAGGAATCCCTTTGACCACACGGCTCCCTGGGGCTGCTCCAGTGGGGGTGGCCGGCTGGCAACCTGGTTCATGGGAAGCCCTGGTATCTCTACTTGGTCCTCAAGCGGTGAGCCTGGTTCCTTGCCCCCCACACCGGTGTAGGACAGCCGCCACGGATCCCGCCTCTGATTCAGATCAGAGCTGCTCAGCCCAGAAGACCCGTGGGCTCAGAGCAGGGCAGTTCTGGTTCTGACGCTTGGGGCTACTTGCTGAGACCCAGCACGATGCTCTGGCTCCTCTTAACCTTGGGTTCCCATTCTTTAAAGTGGGGCTGGCAGCTCCTGCCACCAGGATGTTGTAAGGATCTGTGGAAATAAAGGGTTGGGGGCACCCTGAGAAAGTACAAGACACTTTTCCAGTGCAGGGCCTGCTGTTGAGCAGAAATGGCATTTAGGAAAAAGGGGCCGAAGAGAAGAATGCCAGAGCAGAAATGAGACGGAACAAAGCTTGAATGTCTTCTTAATCCTTGAGTATTTGCAGCCGAGGAGGGGTCAGGGCGAGATGGGAGGAGAGGCAGCTGTTATATTCTAGAGAAGAATGCCAACCTGTTTCTCCCCACAGATGGGGCAACACAAGTTCTTTCTGAGCTGGGGTTTGCAGTCCTTTCTTCCTTGGGAGATGCCCTTATCATATGGATTTCTTACTTCTCATGACACTACTTCCTGTCTCTCTTAGACAAGGCGTGAGGGCCACAGGTTTAAAATATCACAGGGCTAACATTTATCGCTGACTTGTGCCAGGCATGACATTAAGCACCCAACACAAACGATCATATTTACTCCTCATAGCAGTCTTGTGCTGTGAAGCACTTGTCCCCGTTTTATAGATGAAGAAACTGAGGCTTAAAGAAGTGAAATGACTTACCCAAGATCTTACTACCTACTGATACAAGTATGGAAATACAGGCCCAGTCAAGCTGATTTTAGACCCTTTACTCTTCATAGCTCTAAATTACAGTAAGTGTTGAAGGATGAAATTTAATTCAGTGCCCCAAGCCCAGTCAGAAACTGCTTTTAGGGAAAGAAGCAGAACGTTGAACTCTTCAGACGGTTACGTTCATCTGTTGACTCTTGCTGATCAGTTGTATTTGAATAAACATAAATGCTTTTTCCCCTTGTCATTTCTGAAAAGGAACTTTTCTAATTTCTAACTCTCTGTGTTGTCTTTGTAACATAAATGCTGTTTTCTTTCTCATTGGGAAGGAGGGACGATGGTTGTAGGGCTCTGTAGTCGTGGCTTTCCTACAGTTGAAGTTCTTGGTGTTAGGGATTGATGGGTAGTCTGTACCTCTAGGAATCTTAGCTGTAGGCTTTTGGTCTTTTCCCCAACCTAGATCCAGACTTGGCACTTACTACAAGGGACTTGAGATCCCATCCTGACCTTCCTCAGTTAAGGAGGGAGAGGGGGAGCGAGCTGGGAAAGCTTGAGTGATTTGCCCCCTATTGCACTTGGGGCCAGACCCAGGGCTGGCCAGCAGGCCACTGGCCACATGCTTCTCCTTTTCACCTGAATTTCAAACAGGAGGGAAGATGAAAGGAATAGAAATGACAAGTCAGAGGAGTAGGAGGGCTGTCGTTTGCAAACAGTTTCTTTTGATCTTCACCCCCTTGTTATATACACACACACACACACATATCCACCAAAAAAGCCACACTGGTAGTAGCCTGAGCACATGATTCTCTCTGGTTCATTGAGGGACAGTCATTTTTCTTTTAGCAGGAAGCCCCCCACCCTCCAGTGGTCTCTTTCAGTTAGGGCCCCACATCCCCTCTTCGATTCTACTACTTGGCTGCCAGATGTCACATTGCTCTTCACAAATCTTTAAGAGCTTTTTTACTCTTTGTAGGATGGAGTCTAAACCCTGTCTTAACCCTAATGTTAAAGCCCTTGGCATTTTGCTCCCCATCTGTCTTTGCAGTTTGATACCCTACTGTAGAACCACTCACCTCCTCCAAGCAGGTTCTGGCCTTTATTTGCCTCTTTGCTCACATTCTGCCCATCTTTCAAGGCTGCCACCTCCAGGAAGCTCTCTTGGACCACTGCAGCACCCAGTCATCTCTGCTGCCTCTGAACTTGAGACAACCTGGTCTGGTCATGCATTTGACACTTCATAATATGTTATTTTTTGTTGTTTAATTTGTGGGTGTGTCTGTCTTCTCACTAGATTGCAGGCCTACTGAGGTCAGAGGCAGGCCTTCTGAACTGCTTTACATCACACCAGCACTCCATTGGGCCTAGGCTGGATGCTACATAAGGATCTGGGACTGTAATGTTAACTTTTTTCTGTTAATAGGAATGAAAGACTTGATAAATGAGTTTCCAAAATAAAATAATTAGCAGAGAGATTTTTATGCCAGAAAGATCTTGAGATCTTGCTATGCCAGAATCAGTATGCTTTTAAATCAGGAGTCCTTAAATGAATCGGGGAGTTTGTGTACATTTTTTAATATGTGTGGTTTTACTGGGAAATGGTCTATAGTGGGGATTTTGGACCTAGACCCCTTCAGGATGAAAGCTAACAAATATGTGCAGTTTTAATCTGCTCTTGATGTTTTGCTCCCCAGTTAGTTGCCCTTTTATTTTTAGGCTTTTACTTCAGTGTTCTGGTAACTTCTCCCCCAAACTCATTTCTTGGATCTCTTCTCACACTGTTATAGTTGTGTTCTTCTCTTAAAAATATCCCTAATCTTTTCTTTTTTTTTTTTTTTGCTGCATGGCATGGGGAATCTTAGTTCCCCGACCTGGGATCAAACCCTTGCCCCCTGCAGTGGAAGCACGGGGTCTTAACCACTGGACCACCAGTGGTTAGATTAGAAGTCCCCCTAATCTTCTTACCTATTATGATACTGTGTTTTGTTTCCTTGACCCTTTCTGTAGTTTGTGGTTTTGCCCTCGACTCTGAGGGGTGCAGGTAGGTTGGTGGTCTTCACTGGATTCTTAGTTTGACCTCCCAAAGGTGGATCCACCTGTATGGGAAGGGTATATTTTCCCTTCTCCGCCCCCTCCCATTCCTTCCCTCTGCCTTCTGGCCTGTGTGTATGAAATCCTGGCTTTGAACACACCTAACAGTCCTAGACCTTTCCTGCTTCTGAGTTAACTCTTTTGTGCCTGGTCTGCGTGTGGCTTGTTCAGCTGCAGCAGTGGATAGAATTGTGTTTGCATCCCCATATACCTTTTCCTTCTTGGCATTTTTTCCACTTCTTACTCCCCAGTTAAGTGTGTAGTAGAAGAGGTGGTGGCAACACAGGTCGTCATTAATAGCTCTCCATTTATAAAATGCGGGGACCGGCTGGGAGTGGTTCACGACTTACCCAAGGCCACAGGGCTAGTAAGGAGCAGAATTGGCCTTGTGAGGCAACTCAGAGATGTGCCATGCCCACGACGGCCCTGTGTGGTGGCATTGGGAGGCCATTGACTGGTTGGGTACCTGTAGCCCTTTGAGGGAGGGAGTTGTCCAAATGGAGCAACCTCGAGTGCTTAGTCCAAGGGCCATTTCTATTCAGATTTCTATACATAATGGATTTTGAGGGTGGATTTGGTATTTCCTCCAGGTTCTCCTGTGTTTATGGGTGTTTTTCTGGAGAGATGAGTTTCACAACATTGATCTTTCTGTTAAAGAGGGCTGAGATCCTTCAACCAGTGAAGAGCCCCCAAGGGGGGGGCTGCCATTTGTGCCCCTCCCCCTGCAGGGATTGCACTGGGGAAGCTGGCCCTGTGGGCCTGCTGTGCCCTGGTAACTCCAGGGACTGCCCTGGGGGCACAGTTGGAAAGTCTGATGTGATCCACCCTCACCCCATCCAGTGTCAAACTGCTGTTTTCTTTCCTAAAATAAAAGTCTGTGAGGAATAACCTTTTAAAATAGCAAAGAGTTAGAGGTTGGTTTCTTTTTCATGTTCTTATTATAGAAAGTGTTACATGTATTCACAAGTAGACAGTAGGTGTCCTGTACACAGTGTACCTCTGCTGTCACGCCCCACCCAGTCACCATCACCTGCTTTAGAAGTTGTCAACTCCTGGCCCCTCTTGTTTCATCTGCACCCCAACCTCTCATGTTCTTTTGAAGCAAAGCCAGCATTATCATTTTTTAATCTGTAAATATTTATAAATCTGTAAATATCTGAGTTTTTTTAAAACGTAATCTCAGTGCTATTCCCACAACAGGTTAACGCTAAGTTAGTGGTGTCCCCCCAAAGGGACAGTGCCCCTTCCCCCCACTTCGTAAGCCGTCAAGTGTCCCTGGCACTGGCGCCCTGATCGGGCGGGCGCTGGCAGGGACAGAGAGCTGGTGGGGACAGAGGCGGGCGCGGGCCGGACGGTCCCAGCGTGGACGGTGGGTCCCTGCGTGGGCGCGCGATGGTATCAGCTTGGCCCCGGGCTGGAACCTCAAGATCAAAGGGCGCCGCGCGCTCAGCGCTTCAAAGCCGCCGGAGCAGCCCGGATTGATGCAGAGAATGAGAGCGCTCTGCTGATGTAATCATAGCCTGTGAGACAGGTTCTTTTTTTTTTTTTTTTTTTTTTAATTTAAACAAAGACACCCCTTGTTTGTTTAGAGAGGTGAAGCGTGTGCCGCGGAGGGCAGGCGGCATCTGGAGGCTCTAAGCCGGGCTGGGGTGGGCGCGGGGGCGGGAGCGGGGGCTGTCGGGCAGGAATGCCCCAAGCGGAGGGAGTTTTCTTAGATGGACTTCCAGATTTTTCCGTAAAAGACAAACTTTCTGTTAAGAGCAGCTGATTTTTGTCCCTTTCTTAGGGTGGTCGGGTTTGTTCGCAAGTGACCCTCCTGAGATTTTGAAAGCAGCCTCCTCTGGGGGTGAGTCAGGCTTTGGAACACACCTGATGAACCAGGTGGGAGACAAACCAGGAGTAGGCAGGGGCGTGTGTGGGCTGCCTGGGGTCGTTCCCGCTCATCTGTCCCTTCCCCAGTGGGTGTGAGAGGCTTGCCCGAGGCTGGTGAGTAGGGCTTTCTGTTGAGGGGGTGGTCCCCAACAATATGGCAGAATGCCAGGATCTCCACCACCCCAGCCTGAATATTTTCCAAGTCTTTATAAGAATCACAGACGGGTGGCTGATTTTCTAGGTGTTCCCAGCTTAAGCTGGTGTGTCTGCCTTTAGCCGTTTGTTCAGTACACACATTGGCGAAACCCTGTGCCATGCATACCTCCATGATAGCCATGCTCCATTGTCTTACAGACAAATAGTTGCACAGACAAAACAGTCTTCCAAATTGAGCCAGCTTGCTGGCCCTTGAGCTCCTTTCCAAGATCTTTCTCACATCAGAAGTCGGGATCAGTGGGGTCTGAGGCACTCAACCAGGCTAAGTCGTGGTGACTAACGTCCACCTCGGCATCTTATGGGCATGCCAAGCAAACCAGCACCTGTAAAACCAGATTTCTCTTCTGTCCCCAAATCCTTTTCTCTTGGGTTCTTGCCTGTAACTCAAGCTCAAATCCTGCTGTCTGTCTAGATTGTCTTCTCTCTTCTGGCCCCAAAGATGCCTCTGTCCACGTATGTCAAATTGTCTGTAAGCTCCTTGACAGCAAGACTGGGAGGGTTTTTTTATCCTTTTTTAAACTATAAATCAGATTTCCCCCATCTTCTACACCCACCCCCCCAGTATTTTATCATGAAAAATTTCAGACATAAAGGAAAAGTAAAAGAATTTTATAGTGAACACCTATATACTCATTGTCTATATTCTACCATTAACATTTTACTATACTTGCTGTATCACGTATCTGTCCATCTGTTCATGTGATGTGTCTTTAATATTTGAAACCTGGGTACATGTATATGGTAGGTGCTCAGATGTTTTAATGGATATGACAGGGTTTTTTGAGGTTCCCTTTTTATTCTGGTTTTACAACTTTTAGATCCAAATATCTGTCTTTCTCTCTCTCTCTCTCTCTCTCTCTCTCTCTCTCTCTCTCTCTCCCCCCTCAAGTTGGAGCAGCCCCAGGGATTTTGCTTCTTGATTTGGACACTCAAGGGAGAACCCAGAAGCTTGCAGTGGCCAGAGGACAACCTGGGGCATGGAGTTTGCCTTGGAGACCTGTTGTGTTTGAGTGACTTGCCTCCTCATGCTTCCTGGAATGGAGCCCATTGCTCTTCCTCGGTCTTGTCCCACCCTTTGCTGCCTGTTGGTTGCAGGGCTCAGAGACTGTAGGTTTTCGTACAAGAAGGGTGCTACTGTAGAGTGAACGGTTAGCCAGCTGGGTGGAACTTCTGGTAGGTTTTTTTTTTTTTTTGCGGTACACGGGCCTCTCATTGTTGTGGCCTCTCCCGTTGCAGAGCACAGGCTCTGGATGCGCAGGCTCAGCGGCCATGGCTCATGGGCCCAGCCGCTCCGCGGCATGTAGGATCCTCCCGGACCAGGGCACGAACCCGTGTCCCCTGCATCGGCAGGCGGACTCTCAACCACTGCGCCACCAGGGAAGCCCCAAGCTTTGCAGCGTTTAGATGAACCACAGCTTGTTGCACTTAAACTGGCTTCCCGTGAGCTTTCCTTTTTCTTTGCTTTGCTCAGCTTTGTGTCTCCTCCGGAACAAGCCGATGGGATTGCGGGTGTGTGCAAAGTCTTCTAGAGCAGAAGCCCTTTCTTTCACTGTTATAAGCAGGAAATGGACCAGGTCTGCAAGCTTACCAGATTCTTTCTCTTCATAGGATGGGTAAGCTCTTCAACTTGCGCGTGGTGAGCATATTTTCATTCCAGCCTGTGGTTTCCTTGCTTAAGGGTTTGGGTTCAGAGAGGTTTCGGTTTTAGGGGGGGTGGGGGGGGTGGGGTGTGTGTGTGTGTGTGTGTGTGTGTGTGTGTGTGTGTGTGTGTGTGTGTGTGTGTGTGTGTGTGTGTGTGTGTGTGTGTGTGTGTGTGTGTGTGTGTGTGTGTGTGTGTGTGTGTGTGTGTGTGTGTGTGTGTGTGTGTGTGTGTGTGTGTGTGTGTGTGTTCAGAAGATCGACCTGACTTTGCCATGGTCTCCAGGGTGCCAAGTGGTGTGTGACATGGGTTGTGTTGTGAATCTGCTGGTTGTGCCTTATTTTTACTCCAGGGTTATACCTATTTTATTTTGCTGTAGCGGTAGAAGGCAGCTATGCAGCCTTTTAATAATGAAGCTAAACACTATCTCCAGTTTGATTCTGTTTGGAGACCTTTTTTTTGTTCGGTCTAGATTCATGATCCAGGGGTATTTGGGATTTGATTGTCTCTCTAACCCCCGTCTTGGTCTGTGTTTAATTTTTGCCTAGCTCTTGTATTTTGAAGTTTTTAAGCATTTAGAAAAGTTGAATGAATAGTCGAGTGTGGCAAAATGTTAACAGTGGCTCACTTTATACTCTAACATATGTTCTGTGTGTGTGTGTGAGTGTGTGTGTATTTTTTTCTGTTTTGGCTAGACCATTTGAAAGATGCCAATACCATGACCTTTTACCCCTTAATACTCCAGCATACATCCAGCTAAGATTAAGGACATGCTCCTAACCACTGTGTCATCATCACGCCTGTGAAATTGACATGTTTAGATTTCTCTAAGTGTCTCAGACATGTCTGAAATAGCTGGACTTAAAAAATCCACGATGCATTCAGGCTTCTCTCATAGTATTCGACTTTTAAGTAGTTATATTGTGTTGATGCACAGATACTGTAATGCTAATGGGAAACAAAATAAAAGGAAAAGCTTCTTCCACAATCCTACTATCGCAATAAAGCAAACCAATTTCACTTTTCCATCTTCTTATATTTAAAAACGAAGCTCTGGACAAATTTTTTAGTTCATTTTTATCGTCATCCATGAGATAATTGGAGGTATTGTGGAATAAAAAAGAAAAAGAAAAAGGAAAACTGACCAAGACTCTTGCGCAGTTTCACCACATAACCAAAAATTGTGGTCTTTGAAAATTCTAGCTGAGAGATTGGGAGTTTTACTAAGAATGCCAAGAGGCCGGTGGCCTTTGAGTACTGTTTGAATCAAGAGGGAAGAAATCAGCTCTTCCTTTGGTTTGTTCAGAAGGCTGTTTTTTTCTGATGATGTAACAGTGTCTGTAGGTCTTGGATCTCCTTTTTCCAGGGTGGCTTCTCTACTCTTGGCACTTCAAGCTGGATCATTCTTTGTGGTGGGGGCACTGTCCCACGCATCAGAGGATGTCGAGCAGCATCCCAGTCCCCTACCCACTAGAAGCTGGTAACAAGCTTCCCTCTCAGTTATGACAGCTAGAAACGTCTCCAGATATGTGTGTGTGTGTTGGGGGGCGGGAGCACAGCACAAAACTGCCCGTAGTTAAGAACCATTGTTCTAGAAACTCTTTAGGGTTAATTATTGAGTTGGGGTTAACTATGCTACTGATAAGTTTCTGTGGAGAGACATTTCCTATTACAGTGAGAATTGAACTATGTTAAGCCCTATCCCTGTCTGAGAACCCAGAAATTTCTAGATGTCACTGGCATCTAGAAGGGATTGAAATCAGTTGGCAGATGACAACACAATGTGTGCCTTTTGTGATTTTCACACTTTAGCCGGAGCTTGTTACCTGATATTATTGGGACCTGTGGATAGTTGGATGATTGAAAAAGGTCAGTTCAGTTGAAGCTGGGAATGATTTTAAAAGTTTAAAATCATATTTTAATTAAAGTCTGTGAGCAGACAGTCAAACCCAGGCTTTTGTGAATGGGACCACTGATCTGTATTCCTTAGAGTCTTACTTTAGCCCTCCTCTTGATTTAGCACTTAAAATTCACAGTTCTGGGCTTTTTTTCAAAGTGAAGGGAAAACTTACAAGCACTTGCAGACTATCAGGAGCCTTCTAGAAATTTGCCGTTTTTCCCCTTTTTGTCTAGTCTTCAAAAGTTGCACTTAGTTCTCAGCCATTTTTAGTTATTTGTCTTCGTTTAATCTTTCTTTCCAAATTATTTGACTTAGTTTTCCTAGGGTAAAACTCAACTTTTTGCAACATTTAAGATTTAGTTTTGTTATAAATTTATATCAGATAGAGTTAGCATAAACAGATCTACAAACACGTACAGCCTGGCTGGTGGGAGCAGTGGCGTGTGGTGGTCCTGGTGATGGTTTCCTGACCAGGCATCTGCAGTGGGAGCAGGTACCGGCTCACGGCATATTGGGCTGGTCTGTCAATAGCCCCTGCTCTATTCTGAAGTAGCGGAGAGGCTCCAGACAAAGGCGGTGCCCTTTCTAAGTGTGGGCCTCCTCAGGAGTTGGAAGATCTGGGGGAAAGATCTGCCTTAGAGGCCCCAAGCTCCTCGTTGCTCATCTGTCAGGTGGAAGTGACAGTTATGCTTAACTATCAAGCAGGTTATCCTGCAGGTTCCACGCAGGTCACCTAACGGACACGCAGGATGTGCCTTTGCAAATGTGCTGTGGGCCCCTGGGGTGTTACTGATGAGTCAGCTTTTGCTGAGTCTGAGAATGGATTGCTCTTCTGAGGATGTGTTGGCTGCTTCTTGCTCTCTGACCAGAGGACACTTGAACCCTCACACTGAGAGCTTTGGGCCAGAGTAGGAAACAAGCGGCTTTGCTCAGTGTATGTTCATACCCATCCCTGAGGAAATCGCTCTGGGCTCCTACCATGCTGATGGCAAACCCACATGGCATGACTGAGTCTTCGTTGCAGGTCTTGCTTGAGTGGAGGTTACTGGCTTCTCAGTGATGAACCCAGAGAGCAGGCGGGAGTGAGGAGGCAGGAGGTGGGAGGACAGGGGCTCGGCTGGGGTGTCGGAGACTGGCAGGGTTCTCATCACGGGTCCTGTACCCGTGCTTTGATGTGCATGCAAAGCAAGTGACTTGTGGAGACTGCACCACCCCGGAGGAAAAGAAGTCATCGTTGCAGTGCAACATTCTACGGTCTTCTGGACAGTAAAATTTATTTATTTTTGCCAGGATGCCTCTTTCATTCTTTCATCATCAGGCTGACCAACGTTGGATAGGTCAGCAGAGTCTTGTGCTGTTGAATGAATGGTTAGATAAATCTCACACTGATGTTCAGAACTTGAAGGACCGTTTGTTGTGGAGTGTCACCAGTTAGGGAAACTGAGCCCATCCAATTGCTTTTTTTGTAACCTTCCTCCTTCTCCCATCAAGGGAAGCTAGAATCTTCCCAGTAAGTGAAGACGTTACTTTGTAAGTATGTTTGTAGCTTGAAGAATAGCGAAATTGTGTTGCAGTTAGCATTAGGGAAACCCTGGAATTATTGGTGCAAATTGTTATTAATACAGCACAAATTCTGCCCTGAAGCTAGCACTAGTCTTTTGACATGGGAAGTGACAAAAGAGGAATCAATCCAGGAGGCTACTATTGGTTAGGGAGCCCGTCCATCCTTGCCAGGCACTAGGTCAGGCACTAGGAACACTGTAATGGAAAAGACATGGATCCAACATCGCACTGGGGAACCTGTGTCCCAGTACAGTCATTCTGGAAACAGAGGGACTCTTTCTGTCCAGTTCCCCGGGGCTGTATGTGTAGTACATGTGTGATCGAGAAACAGCTAAGCTTTGGTCACATGGCAAAATACAGGTGAGGCTCCCGTGGTCAGAGAAGGCGTGATGGGGACATGCCGAGCTTGGTGATGCATTGGTGTGGAGAGCCTGGGAGACCCGAACTCGGTGACAAGTGTAGGCTGTCAGCCAGGCATGGGGCCAACTTGGAACAGAGGCTGTGGAAGGGACAGGGGTGTGTGTGGTACCTATAGCTGAGGCTCAGGTGATGACCTTACCCTGCTCAAGCTCGGAGAGGACGAGTTGAGCCATGCACACAGTCATCCCTGAGCACCTATTTGAAATCAAGGGTGAGAGCCTAGAACAGGGAGGTCTGCCTGGGGCAGTAGGGTGTGGAGGAGCTGATGCTTATCTTAGCTGGGGAGGGGCCTGGCCCTCTCTGAGCTTGGTTTCCTCACCTGTAAAACGAGGCCTACATCTCAAAGGTCTCTCCTAGTTTGATTAAAAAAAAAACCAAAAAACTTAACATTGTTGAGTAAGAATGTAACCGCTTGCCTCTTTGATCTTTGATCAGTGATCCAGGTGAGTGGAGGGGACCTGGCTTTTCCTGGCTCGAGCTACCTTTGGAGTGAATGCAAAACGTCTGTTTGTAGATGGCCAGGCCCCTGTTGTCATGTACAGAAGCTCAGGCAGCGTGAGAGTGCGGGAGCCACACAGCAACACAGGGTCATTGTGTGCATGTACTCGTGGTCTTTCCCCGGGCCGCTCTGCCCGGCAGTGACTTGAGCTGAGAGGCAAGACTGAGCAGAGAAGTGGTTTCTGCAACTAGAGCCCTGAAAGCTGGTGCAGGGCTGATCCCTATTTACTTCAGTCCTTGTCTTGGGTGTCTCTGGCTGTGGTTGGCTCCTCTTAAGAACCTGCCTGGAGGAAGTTTACCCAGTGTCCGCCTTCTCTTTACCAGCAGTAGTGGATCTTCAGTTGCATCCTCTCTCAGATGTGCTATTCCCTCTCGCCCCTCGGCCCCTTGCCCCTTGCCTCTCCCTCCCTCTGCCTGAAAGACAGAAAGCAAAACTTCTAATTATATGGAAACAAAGATTGCCAAGGTTTATTAGAATGAAGTGTTGTGTGTGTGTGTGTGTGTGTGTTCCACCTGTAATAACGGCCAAATCTTCCAAAGTACATCATCTGACATTTTAGAATATAGACCTTTTTCTCATGGCAAAGCTGTATTTTAATAGCTTGTGGTTTTTAAAATATCATCTAAACTCACGAACAAATGCATTCTTCTCAATTATACCCTGATTCTACCATGATCTTCCCTTTCTTCTCCTTAATGTCTCTAGAAATTATTGGAATCTACTGGGGGATTGTACATTTTAAGTGTTCAAAAATGAATCAGTTCAAGTCTGAGCAGTATGGTAGTTAAAAGGAGTTTTAGGGGTTATTCTGATTCTCTTTTTTAAAGGAACATTCCTGAACTTGGTTGAAGCCGTCAGTGTTCCTGATGAGCCATGGACCCGTGAAGCAAACGTTGGAGTCTTCTGGTGGGCATCATAACTGTTAAGGAGTTAGTGTTACCCCTGCCGTGTTTAAATGTTAACCAGAGGGCTTCCTCTGCTGTTATCTGTTATCAACAATTATTTGGAACATTTTCTGGCAGTCGAGCTTTGTTTTTCCTCCGAGGAGATGCTAGAACAGGATGAGAATAGACATTAGGCCTCAACAAAGGAAGATTCTTGATTATATCCAGAGAAACAACTGGCTTTGCGGATACATAGAGTTTGCGTTCTTAACATTTTGTAACCTCCTGTCAGCACCCCCTGCCCCCCAATACATACACATACACACACACACACGAGTTATCTGGATCTGGGGGAGAGGGCTGTAGTAATTATTTTATTGTATAAAAATGAATGGTACCTTTTTTCCTATTAGGGATACTCATTAAAATTGCTTTGTGGAGACAGTGATGGCGAGGTACAGTGAGACACAGTCGAGTCCTCTCTGAGGTATTAATGCTCTGAGGCCACTAATATTTGGGGGGACACATAAAGGGGGTACTGCTCTATTGCAGATGTGTTCATTTGGTTATTAACAAAAGGCTGGGGTGACCCAGAAACTTAAACCCGGAGAAGAACAAAAGTACTTTCAAACTCACAAATGGGACGATGTTGGAGGTTCCTGAATAGCCCCTCTGGAGTGCTTTCTCTGCCACCTAGCTGCTTTGGAGCTGTGGCTTCTAATAGCTTCTCAGCCTAGAGGGCCCCATAAAATTTTAGCCTGTTTCTGTATAGAGTGCTTTGGAGTGGCCATTTCTCTCTGCCTCTTATTTACTCTCAAATACCCTCTGGAAAAAGAGCTGATGAGGTGCATTGAGAGTTGGCATCAAAGGCCATTCATTGATCACCACCACTCAGTGCTCCTGTATTTTTGGCCTTAAATTTTGTTTTAAAAAATTGTTTTAAGGCATAACTCCTAAAATTCAAGCAAGCATTAAAGTCTAATCAGTGAAAAAGTAGATTAAGAAAGGAGAAGCCTTCCCACCTGTAGATGCTGCCATGACCAGCTGGGTGCCTGGTTTTTCTTTTTGGCAGTTATCTGTGTGCCCTGTTCCTAGACTTGCTGACCCAGGGCTTCTCCGAATGGAGCAGGGGCACCGGAGCACCATAACCAAGCCTCAGCGTGGCATGCAGTGTGGGTCGCGTGAAACAGGACACACTCGCAGGCATTTGTGGGGCAGTGGTGCTTACCTTACGCCCCTGGGTTTCATGTCTCTTCTGTACGCTTCAGATGTTGTCCCAGTTTCTGGGTATGGCTGTCAACGATTCTTGATTCTTCTGGTGGTGTTCTCCTAATAGGGCACTTCCAGAATGGAATTTCTGAATAAATATCTCAATTCCTTCCATCTCAGATACGAGCACACAGACCCTGTCCCTGTACCCGTCCTTTGTCCCGAGAGGCATCTCTGTGGGAGCCCTTCAGCCGCAGCCCACCTTGGTGTCACAGGTGATAAAGCCCCGTTGTTTTCAGGTTTCTGGTCACTCGGCCCCGACCTCGGCATTGCTTCTCTGTGGCTTGGGTTTCGCGTGCCCTGCCGGTGCCCTCGGTTCATCTGTCTTTATTCTGGGTTCTTTGCTTGGCATGCATTCACCAGGCTCCGCTCCCTGAGGGCAAGGCTGCTGTCTTTGCACCTCGGAGGCTGACCTATCCACTGTTGATCCCCTGACACCCCACACATCTGGCCAGCTGCCCCAGGTCAGCCCACTGCCTCCTCCAAGGTTTGTTGGGTTCCGTCCTCCAGTGGCTGCAGAAAATGATTTTCTACAGTTCCATCACAGTGGTTTATGAGAGAATCCATTTTCCTAACCCGGATATGGGGTCCCTTCCACCAGCAACAGAGTATTCCCTGAGGGCCTCCAAAGAGGCTCCCCACCTGGATTCCCAGCCACCTCACCAACCCCAGGAGTCTGGGCAGGTGAGTAGATGATCTTTTTATTAGAAGAAGCACTGCTTGTACTTTTGCCCTTCCCCACCGTGCACTGAACCCCACCAGGCCTTTCCTGGTCCCCTCCTCGGTGCAGGAGACTCCAGGGGTGCAGACCAAAGGCCCAGTCGAGGTGATTTAGGAAGCCAGACCCTCGCTTCTCTGGCATAGGTTTCTCTGCATCTGTCAGGCTCTCCCAAGAGCTGTTTTGATTCACCCGGCACCTTTATTGCTGGTTTCTGCTCACTGGCTGGCCTGCTGCTCCCAGACTCATGTGAAGGTCTTTCAGCTGTAGGTCCCTAATGGGGAGGACAGTCTCCTATTGGCTCTCCAGTGTCACTCTCCTTATCCTCTGGCTGAAAGTCCTGACCTGACCCAGCCATGACCCAGACTCGGACCCTAGGTGGCCTTTCTAGCTTGGTCGACCTCCCATCTCTACTTGTGCAACCTGGGTTTTGTGGCTGTCATGCCCGCCCCTCATGCCACACCTGTGCAGTCTCTTGCCTTGAGGACATGCTGTCCCCGAGCCCTGGAGTCCGTCAGCGGCAGGCCCGACACCTTTCAGGTCCCAGTGCCTCAGCACCTCTCTGGGGCTCCCGGGGCCCTGGCAGAGCAGCAGGCTCAGTGCCTGGGAGTGTGGCCCTCGGTTCCTGGACCTGTGAAGTGCCCTGAGTGGCTGCTGGGTCGTGGGTGGCTCACTTCTGATGGCTGTGGTCTTGCTCATCTCCCATTCCTCCTCCCCCTTGGCTCTAGGAGGTAGTAATTTTTTAAAATTAATTAATTTATTATTTATCTTTGGCTGCGTTGGGTCTTTCTTGCTGCGCGTGGGCTTTCTCTAGTTGTGGAAGGTGGGGGCTACTCTTCATTGCGGTGCGTGGGCTTCTCATTACGGTGGCTTCTCGTTGCAGAGCACAGGCTCTAGGCGCACGGGCTTCAGTAGTTGTGGCACGTGGGCTTCAGTAGTTGTGGCTCGCGGGCTCTAGAGCACAGGCTCAGTAGCTGTGGCGCACGGGCTTAGTTGCTCTGCAGCATGTGAGATCTTCCTGGACCAGGGCTCGAACCTGTGTCCCCTGCATTGGCAGGCGGATTCCTAACCACTGCACCACCAGGGAAGCCACAAGTAGCATCTTGATTGAGCATCATTTACTTCAGATATTCAACCAGCAGTACATTTTTTATGGAATCTTAACCCATATCCTATTTGTTACCTCTCAGAATATTGGTAAACTATTATTTTAGCTTTACTCTGTATTTCGTGTCAGTGTTTTGGGCACAGGTTGTTGTGCTACCGTCAAATTTTACTTGCTCTTTTTTTCTGCAAGTATTTAACAAAAAGTTAAAAAAAGAAAACAAGTCCTATAAAACCCCACCTTGGGTAAGTGATTAAGTATTGTACAAATAAAATGTGTGCTATCCCCATCCCATTCCCAAGTTAAAAAAAAATTGTATGATTCGCATATGAAGTTTTTCTTCAGTTATATGTTCTTAAAGAGAGGAACAGTAGCTTTATAATTTATAGTGAGGCTTACACCTTGAGATTTGCAAGAATGGGGATAGGTGAAAGGGAGGTTTGTCAGTTGTGGCATTTCCCTCCTTTGTTGTGTAAGCAGATTGTATTCCCACAAAAGTACATATGTTGGTCCTGTCAATTTTAAAAGAGGCTAAATGGCATTCGTTATTTTGTCTTTTCATACAGAGATTTTTAAAAAGTGGCTTAGGAAATAGATATCAAAGATATAAACTACACTTGAACAATTGAACGGAAGAATTCTGGTATTTTCACTTAGGGTGATCACCAAGGAAGCTAGCTTTCATTTACATTTTTAGCGTTGCAAATTCTTTCGTTTATCCCATGACTTTCAAAGAAAATGGGGGTGAAGAGCCCCACCTAGTCACATTGAGTGTCATTGTTCACACCAATGGATTCTCAGTTTTTTTAGGGTAAAGGTGAAGGAAAGGGCAACACTTAGGTTATGGTGGTTTGAAAGAACCTGCGTTGTCTTCTAAAACCAAATGAAAATGCAAACCACAGTGGAATCTGCAAGGAATCTCTGCAGAAAGACCAAAACTGTTTCCACAGCGCTGCTCTGCAAAACAGATTCTTCAGGAAGTTAATTGTATATAATCATCATATATAGCATTATGATGTGGTAAATTTGAACCAACAGCTCTTAATTCCTCAGAGCCATTCACATGCATGTCCACAAAATTGGAAAGACTTTTTGTTTTTTTTTTCTTAATAAGATCCTGTTTTTGGTAGGGCACTTGGAGGGAACACATGCGTGAAAACTGCACCAGTGCCGCTAACATTCCTCCTCACCTGTTTTTCAATCTTTTGATTGTGCTGTTAACAGGCTACATTCCTCCTCTAGTAAATGAAAATATCTTTAAGCCATATTTGTTTACATTATTCTCAAAAGTTTTTTACTAGGGCTTTTTCAGATTTGGTTTTATTTTATTGATGATGGTTTAAACAATTTAAGAGATGAAGTTAGTTTAAAAAATTTAAAGTATATTTTAGCTTCTCTGTATTAGGGAATATGGAAAGGGGAATATCAACATTCCTTCTCTGAAAAAATGCCTTTGAAATGTAGGCACGTGCTTCATTTGTATGACTTTTGCTAACCTATTTTTTCTAGTTTGTTTTATAGCTCTTTCACTGATGTTGATGGATTTTCTGTAGCTCTTATGGAGCCAGGGAGGCAGATGAGTGCTCTTAACCTTTTAGTGGAATCTTAAGCTGATAAAAATTTGCAATCTTCAAGCCAGTTCTTTAGGTACTTTTGTGGTCAGTGCCTTTAAAGCAGAGGGTACTTCCCTAAAACAGTTCAGAAAAATTTTTAAAGGGACAATTTTAGCTCAAGTGCAAAATCCTTGCTTCTAGTAATAGTGAATCTACCATGGTAAGTATTTTGGCAAACTGTCCCCTAAAAATCTATAGACTGTTGCATAGAACCAGGATGCAAGCCTTAGCTTTCATGAGACACTGCTGAAAAGTAATTGACAGTGATCTGAAAACTTAGAATGCCTAGAATAGGTTGCAACTACTGAAGAGCTATTTTTATGCCCAGAAATCTCATATTCCATTCTAAACGCAATACTTCTTAAAAACCAAGTAAATAATTTCTTCGAGTACACTTTTAAACATACATGGTAAGGAACACAGTACTGAGCTTTGGTGTCAACGAAATGAGTTGAATTCCAGGGTCTGTCAATCCTCTGGACAGGGCCACTACTGTGTTAGTTTTCTCACCTGTAAACAACAGTAACTAAATATCATAGGGTCTTTGACAGTTAAAAGGATTACAAACTGCACAAGGATAGGGACTCTCTCTTTTGTAAACCTTCCATGAAAATAATAGGCAATCAAATATTCTTGAATAAATGAAGTCACAACACTTAATGAATGCTTATTAAATTTCACTTTAAACATATACCAGGGACTTCCCTGGTGGTCCAGTGGTTAAGAATTCGCCTTCCAGTGCAGGGGACGTGGGTTCAGTGCCTGGTCGGGTAACTAAGATCCCACACGCCTCAGGGCAACTAAGCCCACACGCCGCAACTACTGAACCTGCGTGCTCGCCTGCAATGAAGATCCATTGCTGCCAAAATAAAAATAAACAAACAAACAAACATATACCAGTATTAGTTCATGGATTCCTGAATTTATAAGGTGATGCTTTGACATTTCCACATTCCTCATAGGGGTCTACTTTTTGTTACAAATAGATTTAGTTAACACTGGCATACACTTTACATTATTTGTGGGAGTGGTTTTACAGGAATTTCCTAAAGTGCCTGTTAAAAAGACAAATGCTAGTCCCTAGAAGAGGCTCAAAAATCTGTATTTAAAAGCCTCCTACAAGAGATTCTTCTGTAGATGGTATGAGTACCATATTTTAAGAAGTCTGGAAGAAAATGTTCAAACTTTTGGCTTTTTTCTTCCATGTGAACCATCTTCTAGCCAAACTGATCAGTCTCCTGAACTAGAAGACCTTGGTCTGGGACAGAAACCCAAATTTCCATGAATACAGAAAAACTGCAGCACCTCCCAATGGACCAAAAGATTACTCATTACACCTCAACTCTTACCATTGTTTCTACTGTTTTAAGGATTGTTAAAACATCTGGCTGCTGGGTTGAAATGAACTCTTCAAATGTACCACATACATACTTCACAAGTGTTAAATAAGCATGTGGTTCAATCCCTAAACGAGTCATACTTATTTTTTTGAACAGCTACTTACAAAATAATCTAAATCACTGGAATTATAAATCATGTAACTGCTCGTGATTCAAAGGCAAGGCACAGCCATGATATTGCATATGTAAGAGTCTCCCATAACTACAAAAATACATCTTTATAAATATAGGAAAACATAGTAACATATCTTGTTAAAGGACAATAGCTTTTAGTTCTTTAGAGAAGTATGCCTGAGACTCCATAACTGAAGCCATGGTTATATTTATAACCAGTTTAGGGAGGATGTTGCCCACTGCCTAACATCTGTAGGACAGTTAGGGTATTTCTGCAAAGCATTCATAATTTGTGTATTATCCAGAAGTAGTTTCATCAGCTGGTACTCCCTCTGTGCATTTACTGATGTTCTTTCCAGGGGCCTTATTAATTCTAATTGTTGTAAGTGTTCAAAAGCCTTCATGACAACAGGTTTCTCAAAATTATAAACAGAATGGGCCCTCCTTTGAACAAACTTCTGAAACTCATTATAAACCATTTTAAAATTAAAGGGCTCCTCTTCATAGATGTCATTTAAATGTTTCATTGCTATGATAAGACAGATTTCCAAGACTGACAGACCACGTACAATATTTGCTTTAGAGCCCACGCTACACAGCTGGTTTGCCTCCATCAGATCTGCTGCAGTCATAAATGGTTGTGATGGTGTTACGCGATTTAAAGCAAGCCTCAATAGCATGTGTAATGACCGCAGGTTTTTGCTGACATTGAAATGCTTCTGCAGCACTTCTTGCACACTTCTATCTTCTGAGAGACTCTGAACCTTCTCATTCCACTTCTCAGCGAAAATCTTGTCTGGAAATACTGCAGATAGAGATAATTGTTCTTTAAATATTTTAAGATACTGTGGAAAACCAAATGAATTCATTAAGTGTATCTGCCAGTGGGAAAATCGTGACTTCACTCTTTTTTCTAAGAGTTCCATAATATCCAATCTACGTGTAAGACCAATAACTGCTACTGGAGCCTGTGCAAACTGAGAAATGTCAAAAAGATTATAGAGGAGTGTTTGGTTTTTATGATGAGCAAAAAGATCAAATTCATCTAATACGAAGATCGCTGGGCAACTACTAGTCCAGTCACCTTTTTTTAAAGCTTCCGGAAGAAATGAAAGGTTTTCAGCAAAGCTTCCAAAAACTTTATCTCCAACTACAGTTTCCAGATTTAACTGCCTTTAGGGCAATTTTATCATCGATCTGCAGCAGGCCATTTAAGTGAACTTGTAATACATTTTCACTCCCTCTTCTACTTCTATTAGTTCTTTCAAAGCATGGTTTATTAACATAGTCTTTCCTGATCCTCGGGGTCCAATAATGAAAGCCGAGTTACTTTCTCCATGGATAGCAGTTCTTTTCAGCAGCTCAATTAAGTGTTTATATTGTACTTGTACTCCAAATAGGTTACTATGTGGACTCTTATGACAAAATCTTTCACGTAAAATTCTTTGTACCCGCGAAAGGTATTCTGCTTGTATTAAATTGTTACTCTTTGATTTACGACTGCTCATTTAAACACATTGAAATCCAGGGCAGAGCAGGATCCTGGGGACCGCGGGAATCCCTTCACAGGCTCCCCTCGCCGCGTCCTCTGCTCTGCCTCACCTGCTGCCAGCGATACACCCACACTCCCTTTACCATGGCTCTCATGGAGCTGAGCCAGCAGGCAGAGCAGCCCCTTGAGGGCCTCTGAAAGCAGAGCTGAAGTACAGACTCCAGGGCTCTTCTGCACGAGGTGGAAGGAGTCTCGGATGTACCTGGAGGGGAGGAAGCCAGCTGGGCATTATAAATACTCCCGGGCCTCAGAGCAGGATGGCAGAGGACATCCGGGGCCATTCCAAAGGCAGGGCTGATAGGTTCACACCTTGTTCATTTGAGCTGCTACTACATTCATGTTTAGGAATTTTTTTTTTTTTAATTATGAAGATGAATCTCTACCTCTCATGCCCTGGCTGGTGCTGTTAATACACAACTGAGACTGGAGGCCATACATTTGAAGATGATGAGCTGTTGCCAACAAACTTTCCTCTTACAATAAAAAATTTTTTAAAAAAGAAACCCTCCCCCCATGCCAGATTTGTTTGTCTGAAACTTGTCCCTGTTGGTATCCCAGGGGCTCCCATGGAAGCTGGCCTGGGATGGTGGGGGGACAAAGGAAGGGACAGAGTAGGTCAGTCTGAGTTGGGACTGGCCTGTGCTTGCCTCCCGGTGCACATGCTGTGTCAGGGCCTGCATCTAGGCTTAAAATGCTATTCATTCGTCAACATACTGACCCCCTTTTCAAGTTTCATTGTTCTGTTGTTTTGACTATAGAAGTGACACTTTTTATAAAACCAGTTTCTGTGATCTGGAACAGGGTTCTCAAACTTTTATGTGCATCAAAATCATCTGGCCCCCACCTCTAGAGAGTCTGATTGAATGGCCCTGGGGTGGGTGGGGCCTGAGAATTTGCATTTCTAACAAGTTTCCAGATATCGCTGCTATGGCTGATCTGGCAACCACCCTTTGAGAACCACTGATCTAGAAGGTACAAGGAAATGAGCACCATCTTCAATCTTACCACTCAGAACCATTGTTAACATTTGAAATGTAGTGAATATATATTTATGTATATGGACAGAGTTTTAAAAGCAAAGATGGTTCTGTGCTATACATATTATTGCTTTTTTTAAAAAAAAAAACTTTTTTTTTTGGCTGTACCGTGCAGCATGTGGAACTTCCCCCACCAGGGATTGAACCTGCACCCCCTGCAGTGGAAACACGGAATCTTAACCACTGGACCACCAGGGAAGTCCAAAACAAACTTTAAATTTTAGAATCGTTTTAGACTTACAGATAAGCTGCAAAGATAGAGAGTTCCCATATACCATTCACCCAGTTTCTCTTATTGTTAATGTCTTACATTATTGTGGTACATGAGTCACAACTAAGGAACCAACAGTGGTACATTACTGTTAACTCCACACTATTTTTGCTTTTAATGAAAATATTACTTTTAATGTTTTTTCATAATATTCAAATATCAGAACTGAATAGTGACAGAAGGAAAAGACCTCTTTACTCCTCCCATCTCATTACCTATATATTTCAGAGTATTTTTCTGTGCACTTGTATACCCATGTAATCACACACACACACCTTTTCTTTTTATTTAATGTGTCTTGAAAGTTTTTCTTTATCAGTATATCTACATCTGTCCCATTGTGTTTCAATGGATAGCACACATTGCTTGGAACCCTTTTAAAACTTAATAATATCAGTTTCCAGAATTTAAGTCTAGTGGATGAAAGGTGAGGTAGGGCATACCTCCCTTTTATCTTGCATTGGAGGTTAGACATTATTTGCCCGCCTCTGTGGAGTACTTAGCATGTTCCAGGCACTGCCAAGCCTTTAGCATGCATTATCTAACACACTTATCAAAACAACCTTATGAAACAGGTATCATTATTGTCCTTATTAACAGATGAGGAAACAGGGTCAGGGAGGTTAAGCGAGCAAAACCCTTTGACGACTTTCTAGCTGAAGCAGGCTCTCTGGCGTTTTGAGTGTCATGAGCCACTCAGTTTAGTGTGACCATGGCGTGTTTGTTCAGCTTTCCTGTGTGCCACACCCAGTGCTAGAATATGAAGGTGAAGGATGTCGTTAAGGAACTTGGGCTAGTTGGGAGGACATGCATGTAAACAAATAATTATAGGCTAAGAATTACACCGGAGGTTTAAAATTACTGGTGGGGTTTTGACACCTTAAAAAAAAAATCCATTGGAGGAGGGGATGTGTGCTTGGAACTGTTGCATTGCAGAGGTGCAGAGGGAAATGCAGCAACAGACTTGGCAACCTGACCTGAGTTCGAAGTCTAGTGTTACTTTTCAGCTGAGTGACCCTAGGTAAGGCACTGAACCTCTCTGAGTTTTTGTTATGAGTATCTTAAAAAATACTTCTTATGGTTCTAAGATTAGATAGATACATAGTGAGAGCTAGCTATAGTTATGCTTAATAAATACACAAATATATATTAAGTATTTTATATATTTAGTGGGCTTAATAAATATAAATGTGTAATCTGTGCCACATCAATTGCTGAGTGGAAACTTGGAGGACTTCCCTGGCGGTCCAGTGGTTGGGACTCAGCGCTTCCACGTCAGGGGGCATAGGTTTGATCCCTGGTTGGGGAACTAGGATCATGCATGCTATGCGGCGCAGCCTAAATTAAAAGAAAAAAAAATCCTTGGAAAGTTCTAGACAGAAATAAGTAAGGAGCCAAATCTCACAGTCTTTTATCTCTCGAGACCAAATCCTGAAGGCCTCCCGGGACGCCTCATGCCCCCATCTTGCCTTCTCTTGATGGGCCTTGCTCTTGGCACTTACCCCTCACTCCCACGTGCATTTTATTCTTTTCGTGCCTTCTCCCCTCTGTGTAACTGCAGTCTCTTTGAAGGGCAGGATCTCTGCCTTTCATTCTTGTGTCCCCTGCAGTTAAATGGAAACACGTTGAACATCAGTTGCAGAACCAGGTGCTTTAGGAGGGGAGGTGCACGCTCTCCTTGCCAAGGTGGTCGAGCTTAAACAGGATGGTCTTGGAAGAGTTTTTTCATCTCTCCCAACCATTCTTCCCACCCCGGGTTTTTCAGGCGTTGGCCTTTTACACCCAAACTTGAGTTTTTAACATGGATGGGTCACTCAACATTTTGTTCAAGATTTTTAATGAACTGTATCTTAATATATGAGTAGTCTGTGTTATGAGTTAACTTAATCCTCGGATCTTTCACTGGGAAGAAAGATTTATGTTGATATTCCCCGCCCCCAACTTAGAAAAGCAGAACAAAACCTCAGCAGGCCTGCGTCTTGTTGTAGCCAGGACAATTCCGACCAGACTGCCACAGGTTAGATAAAATGCCTTTTGCTGTTTTCCTTTCCTACTTATGCTTGGGGTAAAGAACCTTCTGGCAAAGATTCTGCACCAGCAAAGCTGGAATAATAGTGTAAAGAAGTTTTGGTTGGAGATGAAGCTAAGTGAGTTGAGGGAAAGAGTAGCTTCTTTGCTGTGTAGTGGCTTGGAGAAGTTTCTAAGTTTGTCCTGGGGGATTGGCGGTTAAAACATGGTCCATGTCAACCTGAACTGTCTAAATAGTAATCTTGAGAAGAAATAAGGCAGTGTTATTTTTTTTCTCCTTTCCCTTGAAAATTGGCTGAACCCCACACGTTGGTTGGAAAGTGGGCTTGACTTGAGTATGTGAAAATCCACTTTCCTAGATCCAAAGAGCAGGACTCCCGTTTCTGAAGGGTAGTAACAGAGAGCCAGGCGAGGTTTCTGCCGTTTTTTGTTTTTTGTGTTTTTTTTTTAAGGAGTTTGCTCCCCCTAAGAGAGCCGACTATTCAGAAAACTTAATCACAGGTTCTTCCTCCATTCAGACTTAATCTGGTCATTCAGAGGCCCTTTCCCTCCCCTTCAGAGGCTGCTGGCACCTGACCTGGGGCCACAGAGGTCTTCCTCTGGGCCTTTGGAAGGCTGAGAGGGCAGGAGCAAGTTTGATTCTTTGGGTTAGGGGGTTGGGTTGGGTCTCTTAAACTTAATCTCCAGTTGTGAACTGTAAGGGAGACCAACCATCAGAGACCAACTCCCCTTTATCATTTACCATTGCAGCCAGAAGCTTCTAATGGTTTCAGCCAAAAATATTTATGAAAATGACCCAATATAACAAAAATGTATTTAACTGAGGTTGTTCATTTTATGGACAGTTGTTCCTTTTCAGGCACTTGAATCACTCTCATGAATTCCTTTTTTTTTTTTTCCCTCCTGGTTTTCTGTCTTCAGTTCTCTAACATGTTCAGTGACAGTGGAAGGTACTCGAGAAGTCTTTCTTCATATAAATAAGTGCCTACATCTCTCCTCATACTTCTCTTTTTTAAAAAATTTTTATTGGAGTATAGTTGATTCACAATGTTGTGTTAGTTTCTGCTATATAGCAAAGTGAATCAGTTATACATATATCTACTCTTTTTTAGATTCTTTTCCCATATAGGGCATTACAGAGTACTGTACTTTCTTTTCTTGACACTAAAAAACAAAACAAAACAAAAAACCCACAAGAGTAGAAGTAGGGTTCTGAGAAGTCCTGTGTTGGTGGCAGCATTGGCAGCTGAGGAAGAAAGTGATGAGACCCTGGTGTGCTGATTAGGAGCACTCGCTTGTTCACTAGCTGGGTGGCAATAAAAGGTGTCTGGAGTACTGCAGATTTATTTTTGTTGATTTGAATTCAGAGTTTATTTCATTTTTATTTTTTTAATCTCATGTTTACTCTTTTCCACTTGGCTGAGGACAAATACAGATAAAGTCTTGGCCTATTGAAGGAGCCATTTAAATTTGTTTGATTTTTTTTTTTTAACACAGCACATTTTATATCCACAAAATGTGGTGAAGACAGAGCCATTCATAAAAACAGATTGCACAAGTCTGTGACTTCTGAGTGTTTACCCTGGAAGAAATCACCCGTGCCATTTTAGCCTTGCCCTTTCACATGGGATATGGTTCTGTGATTGAGTTTCAGGCCTGAACCCTTTGTGTGTGTACATCTAGCCCCATGAACCTCTCACCTGTTTCAGGAAATCATTTTGAGCAAAATGATACTTCTTTGAGAGTCTGAGCACTTTCTCAGCAGAGCCATGTGATACAGACAGAGCAGGGTGAGGACATACAGATGTGTCCACCTGCCTGTGGGCCTGACTTCTGTGAAAACCCACCAAAACCAACAGATGGACTGTTTTTTGGGAGCACTTTGTTTCAGAACTTTCATATAGCACATCAAGCCATTTAGTAGCAGCCAGAAACGAAGACGAAGCTGTAGCCCCTCTCCTTGTCCCTAGACCTTTATGGTTGTCGCCCATGACAACCAAGAACTTCAGCTTGGGATTTGGGAGACCTGGCTTCCAGATGAGCTGGGGGAATGTCCCAAGGTCTGTCTTCATTCGGAGTGAAGGAATGGGACTTGATTCTCTAGTGGTCTCTTCCCCCTGAGTCCTGTGTGATTTCTGTGCACCAGTGCTACATCTGGGATTGGAGAACTCAAATGCAAAAGGGACTATTTGAGATGTCCACTTAGGGGCTGTGAAGTCTGTCGACTCTTGTGCTTTTTACCTGGAAAAATGAGGGCAGCTTCTACCCAAAGTAAAGGCCGCCCTGAGATTCCCCTATTTAGATTCTGTGGGCAAGTGGTAGGTCTACTCTTCTTTGTGGCTGCTGTTGCTGTATTGGGAAGGGGGCATTTGGACCAAGGATTTAGAGATTTTTCTGCTGGGAGATGATCACATTTGTACTGAGATGGTGCTTAAAGCTGGTACTTGCCGTTTTATCACTAATGGCTGTATTTCTCTTTCCATAGCCGTGGGTTTTATCTGGCCATCTCTCAGGTACATTGACAATTTTGACTAGCGCTTAAAAAGGCAAGTTCAGGAAATGCTATTTTCTGTGTTTCTTCTTTCCCTACTTTCCCTCTTGTTGAGCAGCACAAAACTGCCAGGTTTTATGTTCCACTGGGCAGTTGCTGCTGGTCTGATGTTTTTCTCTCCCCTTCCTCCTCCTCCTGTGCCCCCTCCCCCGGAGACGCCCCTCCCGCATCCGTGCTCTGCTCTGAGGGGAGCTGTACCTTTGTGGTTCTTCTGCAGCTGCCGGACTTTGATGGGGACATGCTTGCTGCCTCTACACTTGCTTCCCGTAGCAACCGGCTCTTTGAAGATGACCTCTTGCTGTTTGCCTGTTGTCTCTTGTGTTGGATTATAGATGAGAGATTTACCAGGCTGGGGGTAGGAGCCTGCTGTTAGCACATTTCTTTTAGGGTTCCCAGCGTCCCTCAGCCTGTGCTTTCTCTTTCCAGAATATGAGGTTTTGCAGGGGTGGGGGTGTGGAGAGGATATTTGTGCTGAATCAAACACAGTTTTGAGTGTGTAGGATTGCCCTAGTTGTGAGATAATGTGGAAATAGTTGCTGCAGTGATTCCTTACTGAAGCTATTTGGTTTACTTTTCATTTTTATTATAATGTGATTAACACTCATTAGGAGGGGAGGGCACTCTTTGGCCCCCCACTCCCCCCAGGTGTTGGTATGTTGGCACTAAACTTGCTTCCCCATATAATCTGAGTACTGGGAATTGCTGAAGTACCTAAATCTCCACACACTTGAACACCCGTGTTTTCCCCCAAAGCATCAAGTTTCCTCTTTCTTTACAGCAGCAGAATCCCCTCACACGTGGCCCCTGTCTTGCTTGGACAGCCCCTGATGTGCTGTGCACAGCTAGTGCGTGGATTTCTGTTCAGCTCTGTGAACTTGCCTTGGACAGAATGAGGACATTGTGGAACAGCAAGGATTCCAAAGGAACCCTGGATTAAAACAAAAACTAGCCTTTTTTTTTTTTTTAACCTTTCAAAGTGACAATGGCTAAAATAATAGTAGCGCCCATTTTAGTAAAAAGGTACAAGAAAATAGACATTTTTATGCACTGCTGGTAGGAGGGTTGTTTGTAGCAGCGTATGTATCAAGAGCCTTAAAAATATTCATACTCCTTGACTCAACAGTTTTTCTTCTGGGAATTTATCCTAAAAAACAAAAAATAAAAAGCAAACTCAGAGGTGCATATCAAGATTTTTCTGTGAGGATGTTCACTAATACGTTATTTATGATAAAAATTGCCAACAATGAGAATATCTGGCTGCAAAGTGATAGTACTTTTGTTCATATAGTAGAGTGCTTTACAGACATTAAAATTGTTTGAGAGTATTTAATGTCAAGGGAAAATGCTCATAAGTGGAAAAAAAGCAGAATATAATAATGTAGTATAGGGAATTCCATGGCGGTCCAGTAGTTAGGGCTCTGTGCTTCCACTGCAGGGGGTATGGGTTCGATCCCTGGTTGCGGAACTAAGATCCTGCATGCTGCGAGGTGCAGCAAAAAAAGTGTAGTATATCATATGATCCTACTTTTTTTAAATTAAAAAATAAGAAAAATTGTATGGCATACATAGAAAAAGACTATAATGAAATACTACCTCAGTTTTTTCTCCGGTAATGAGATTTTGAGGTGTGTTAATTTTCTTCATATTCCGAGTTCTTCAATGATCAGATAATTACTTTTATAAGCTGAGAAATTTAAAAAATTGATTCCCTACTGATTAACCCACAACATACATTGATAATATTTTCTTTCAAAGCTAAGTATTTTTTAAATAGGTGAACCAAGATAATGCATCTCTTCTTTGTTTTTTTGTCATTAGAATGTGCTTGTGTTTTTTTTTTTTAATTGATGCCACCATCATTCTTTGTGTTAGAGAAATGGCTTTGCAGCTTTAAGAAGTTGCAGTTTTATCAAAAAGGAAGTTCTATCCCTTAGCAGGAATTCAATAAAATAATATATCATCTTTTGTAATCATGCAATGATGCCTGACTTCAAAGTAACTTACTAGTTTATGGGCATTGGTGTTTGGATTGGTTGTTTTTGGCAAAGTCCAGCTGGAATGTCCATTTGTTAAAGGTGGATGCATGGCAGTGGGCTTTGGAAGCCCTTCTGTTTGTTAGTGGTTGAAATCACTAGTTATGGACGTTACCTTTATTTGGAAATATTTGTGATTTGGGGGAAGAATGAGAAGTATTTGCAGGTGATGGTTCTATGAGCAGGTTATCTAGGGGCATCAGGGTGGTGGGAGAGCATTTTGGGGACCGGAGGGGGGGTTTCATTTGTGTTTGACAGTAGCCGATGGCGGCTGATGGTAGGAAGGTCTGCACTGTCTGTTAAGGTGAACTTGACTATGAGGTTGGTTGAGATACTCAGCTATGCTACAAGCCTTATGCTTCTTCAACCCTCACTGTCACCAATTACTTGGGAAGCTCATAAAGCTGGGAGGAAGAGAAATATAGCAGTCATTTCTTGGGAAGACATTGAGAGGCAAGTCTAGAATGCTGGAATATGGGTAAAACTAGCTTCTGTTGGGTTCATCTTGTGGGAGGGACTGGTGAAGTTAGGGTTGGCTCTCCTGAGAGGGTTTAGTTTTTTAATACTCTCTTCTATTTTGAATCCTTTAAATAGACACATGTGGGAATCTACAGGTGTCTAGATGGAGTTTTCTTTTAACTGGTATCCTGTTACTAACCATAGATTACTGAATAACGTTACATTGTATGGACAGCACATTTTGTTTATCCATTCATCAGTTGATGATCATTTGGGTTGTTTCCACTCTTTGGTTATTATAAACAGTGCTGCTGTGAACATTCATGTTCACGTCCTTGTGTGGACATGTTTTCATTTCTCTTGGGTGTAAACGTATCAGTAGAATTGCTAGGTCATATGGTAACTCTATGTTTCGTATTTTCAAGAACTACTAGACTATTTTCCAGTGGTTGCACCATTTCACATTCTTATCAGCAGTGCATGAGGGTTCCAATTTCTCTCTGTCCTCATCAACACTTGTTGTCTGTTTTTTTGATTATAGTCATCCTAGTAGATGTGAAGTAGTACCTCGTGTTCTGATTGCATTTCTCTGGGGCTAATGATGTTAAGCATCTTTCCGTATGCTTATTGGTCATTTGTATATCTTATTTGGAAAAATGTCTACTCAGATCCTTTGTCCACTTAAATTGGGTAGTTTTTTTTTTTATTGTAAGAGTTCTTAACGCTCATAAAGTTTTTTTTTTAATATTTATTTATTTGCACTGGGTCTTACTTGCAGCACGCATGCTCCTTAGTTGTGACATGTGGACTTACTGGTTGCGGCATGCGGACTCTTAGTTGTGGCATGCATGTGGGATCTAATTCCCCAGCCAGGAACGAACCTGGGCCCCCTGCGTTGGGAGTGCAGAGTCTTACCCACTGGATCACGAGGGAAGTCCCTCATGAAGTATTAAGGTGCACAAAGAGATTTTCTTTATGTGGGTTGTATCTACTGATATTTGCCAGGTGAGAAATTAAAACAAAAATTTTAAAAATATTTAATTTTAAAATATGCTTTAAAATAATAATAAACCCATTACATGTTAACTAACATTTTTTATGAAACAATATTATGCTTTGGAAAATATAGTGAAGAGTGGTCTTTTTAATATTTTTATCTCTTTAATATCTGGCTTAATAGAAGATAGTTGGATTCTCACATCTACTTCTGTACCCAGTTTGTTTTGATATGCTTTGGTTGAAGTATATGAAGAAAATCTGGCCTTACACAGATGTGTAGTTGGAAAAGGGAAAAGTATTTTATTAGTTTCTTAAGATAATTGTGGATATCTTTAATACTATATCAAAACTCAGCAAGAGGTAGTTTCTTGAAGATTAATTGTAATGTGGAACCTGAAGCCATATAGATGAACTCTTCATACTCTTTTATGTTGAAATCCATTGGTCTTGCTTGCACTTTGAATGGGTCTGTTACTAATGAATGATTTTGTATTATCGTGCATTGGTTATTTAGAAAATACTGATTCACTGAGTCATACGGCTCTTTCAAATGCGGACACATTTCATTATACAGTATTAAAAAAATCACATTTGTTAATAATCCTCATCATCCTCAATAGGAAAGTCTTTAAGTAGTATTGGGATTCTGTCAAGCACATGGTGGTAGATACAAATTTCCCCAAATGCTAATTTTGCTTGGAAGCTCAAATTTTATTGTTGGCAGCAAATATTGTCAATTGTTTTCCTTGAAGTGGCCGGCTCACTTCATTCATTTGTGAGAAAATGTCTGCCCTATACTTATCTGTATAACCATACTTTGTCAGTTATTCTTTTAAGTAAAAATGGTGTCCCATAAAAAAGTGGCTAGTTCAGTTTGCAACTCACAATTGCACAAGTACTTTATCATGAAGCAACCATGTGCTTTGGTCTGCAGCAGAAGTGCTCCACGCATACTTCCTCTGTCACACAGAATATTAAAAAGTATGTACTCAGGAGTTGGGAGCTAATAAAATAAAAAATAATAAAAAAATAGTTTTTATTCATCAATGTTCTTCATCAGTATTGCTTCGTCAACATTCTTAAGGAAACTCCTTTTTCTGATTGCAAGTATACAGTAGTCAGGAGTGCAATCTGGCGCCACTGCCTTGATTCACTCAACAGTATTATCCCACTGTTACACTTACACAATCAGTGCAAATGTCGGCACAATGTAAAAGGCAGTTGTTGTCTTAGTATTATTACAAATATGGTATTGCCCTTGCACATTCTCTTAAAAGGTTTAAGGACCACCCCCACTGGCACCCCACCAGGAGCTTATAGAGTGGACTTTGAGAACCATGGGCTAGATGGCATTTAATGGAAATTGGGGTGAAATTGTTTTGAAGGCACTTGCCTCTCTGTTATCTCAGATGTTAGCACACATTTGCATGATGATAGTGACCGTGTTTGTGTGTGTGTGTGCGAGCGTGTATTACGCACCTTGTAGTTGGACATTCTTCCTAGTCTCCAGCAGTATTCAGAATCACAAAGCTATTACCACTGAGGCTCCTTTGAAAATAAAATGCCTTCCCGTTTTCTTTTCTTTTTTTTTCTTCCAAGAAAAGGCCTCTCTTCATCACCCACCTTTGCCAGATGTGATGTTTCCTTATTTCAGGTTTTGAGTTTGAGAAAGCAGGGGCCCTTTAGGGCCTTCCTGCATATGTCTGGTTCTCAGGACACTCCTTACTCTGAAAACCTTAGATGGGTGTCTAGCTCAAGCCCAGGCCAGTGGCTGGCAATGACCTGATCCTTGCCATGTAAATCCTCACTGAATGGCATGAGACTCAAAGTTAGCAGTTCACGGAATTGTAAGGTGAGCCCCGTTTCCCAGCCAATTATGACCCGATCTAAAGCCATAGCTGGGCCATTAATGTATTTTGGGCCTTGTTCTCTTTTATATCTTGCCAAACTTGGAGAGTCTACTGTATAGCTCCTGGCAACAGGCCTCTGCCAAAACTGTTTATGAATGTATCATTTTACACCTCATTTTTCCTGTTTCCCCTTGTAATGGCACCTTGCCTGTGTTTCTCTCCCACATCTTTCTGCCCACTTAAAAAAATTATTCATTTAACTTATTCCTGCATAGTGATACAGACTTTTGGCTTCTGCAGTTACTTATTGTGCAAGAGATGCTAAAGAATGAAAATGCTAATTTCTTACAGGACCCTTTCTTTCTCAACTACCAGTGATTCTCCAAGGGCCTTCTTACGGGGTTGAATTATGTCCCTTCCCCCAAATTCATGCGTTGAAACTTTAACCCCCAGTACCTCAGAATGTGACCATTTTTGGAGATAGATTCTTTACAGAGGTAATCAAGTTAAAATGAGATCATTAGGGTGGGTCCTGATCAAATATGGCTGGTGTCCTTATAAAATGGGGAAATCTGGACACAGACACGAACACAGGGAGAACCATGTGAAGACGGGAAGCAGTGATGGGGTGATGATTCTACAAACTACGGAACGCCGAAGATTGCCAGCAGCCCCCCCAGCAGTGAAGGGACAGGCGGGAACAGATTCTCCCACAGCCCTCAGACACCTTGATCTCTGACTTCTGGCCTCCTGCACTGTGAGACAGTGCATTGGTGTTGAAACCACCCAGTCTGTGGCGTTTGTTAGGAGAGCCCTAGGACACTGATGCTGGTTTCAAGGCTGACTGCTCTCCCTCGTGGCCCCGTGGTTCTGTTATTCACCTTGGACCTTTGTTCCATAGGTCACACCATGGATGGTCTCCCAGGGCGACCTGTGCCGCCCCCCGTGTGAGGGTCCTGCTCAGAGCAATGCTCCCTTAGTGCTCACACTGATGAGGAATGCAAGGTTGAGGATGGCATCCTCTGGAAGGATGGAGAGAGACGGTATTGGACCCCGGGGCAGGCAGCTTCATGCATCTGCACCCATCCTTTCCCCGGCACTGATGAGAGATGTTGAAATCTGCCTGGCCTCCTCTTGCTCCCCTTTCCTGCGGAGCAAGGAGTGTTGAGCCAGAATGGGTACATTTGACTTTATTTTCTCCAAGTGCTTTCTCCCTGGGACCCTCCTGCGGGTTCCCAGCTGACCGCCTGTTTGCACCACACTGCAAGGAGAGGTGGCCAAGAAAAGCGAGCTGCTGGAATGCTCGGGGCCCTGAAACATTGCTCTTCGTGGTAGTTTGGTTCTTGCCAGGATGTCCTTGTAAAACTTTTATGAAGATGTTGTTGTACTTGCATTGGAGGTTGAAAATTGCTGTTAACTTTGCTAAGTCCCGTGTCCCCCAGGAATGTGGGCCACTGAGGAAATGCCTCCGGCCCTCCCTTCTGGATGGGCGCTGTGCTGTGGCAGCTGCCTGCGCAGAAAGTTGAGCTGGATGGATGGATTAAGGGACATCAGCTAGGCCTTTGTTTAAAAATATTTAAAATATGTTTGAACCTCCCTTTATCAACAAAGAACAGTTCCTTTCGACAGAGAGAAGTTTTTCATTTCCATGTTTTTTTTTGCGATTTTGTTTGGTCCTTTTGTATATTCGTGACTTTGGTAAAGTGTTCCCATTCACATTTTGAAAGCTGAGTACAAAAGGCGCTGCATAATGTTCTATTTTGCTAAAGGGAAAAGAGCAGTTTACTTCTATTAAGAACATAATGTTTATGAAGATAATCTTCTCTGGCTTGAGTTAATTTTTTCTGGTGCTGAGCTTTGACGATTAAAAAAAAAAAGAACATGTTTGAGAATGTGTGTATTTTAAACTTCTCTGGAATTAGGAGTTAATGGAGGCATATCAGTAATGCGAATGAGCTTTGCAAGTTACAAAGAAATAAAAATGAAAGAGGTTCCTATGTTGGGGTCTGTGCTGCTTTTAGAACCAGGAGTATTAACCAGCTCAGAGTCCTTGACTATTAAGGTATTTTGAGTTAAATGTCAGAATAAAGTATTTTCCTAAAATAAGATCCAGGTTTTTTCTTGCCTTCCTCCGTGATGATCCCAGTTTTGTGTATCAGGTTTCTGCTTAACTTCAGATCTTCTCTGGGCATTTGCCCAGAGTTATTAGAAACCTGAGCTCCTTCTCTACATATGTGCAGGAAGGGCCAGCATGTTGCACAACTCTAGGGGCCCCATTCATCTGAGTAGATGAGACCAGGGTGTGAAGGGTGCCGGCTGGAGCCGGCTGCGTGCAGCCCTGAGTGCAGGTGCCGACAGGAAAGGCATGGTGGGTGGGGGCCCCTGCTTTTGGGGTCATTTATTACATAATTACTTTTAGAAACAGACCCTGGGCATAACCTTTGATATTCTGTGCCCTTGATGAACCAAATCATTCATCTCAAGAAGTATTTGGCCAACCCTGGCTTATGGCTTTTGCCCTCCAGCCACTTCCTTAGCCACAGCTTGACAGGGGTAAGGCCACAGCTTGTGAAAGATCAATCCAGAGAATTATCAGTTGTCTCTTAAGGTTGTCCTGAAATGGCTTGCAGGCCAGCCCTGAAGTTTAGGAACAGAACGTACTTGCATTTCTCCTTTTTATACCTTTCTCCTGCAAGTATTCCTTCCTGTCCTTCAGTTGATTCTGGAGACTGGAATCCAAGTGAAGAAAATGAAAGGGGCTTTAGGTAAACATTCTAGAATATTTCAAAAGTTTCAGGGTTTTGGATTGAGGTTAGGGATGCGCCGCCCACGACCGAGGTTCCACTCTACCCTGAAAGGAATTCTCTCTAGTCAGTCACGTTTCAGCCGTTAATCAGACATTTAACAAATGGCTGGTGCAGCTATTAGATTGAATCCTTTGAACTTGCCATTTTTGTAAGTCAGAAATAGTTAAATATTGGCAGTTTCCCATGGTCCTACCCGGAGTTCTCTGGAGAGGCTCAGAAGAGCAGGGAGCTGGGACCCACATGCCTGGTGCTGGGCTGGGCTTCTCACCTCGGCACCACCTGTGTGTGTGTGACATTGGGCAGGTCACTGCCCCCATCGTTCAACCCCCCCTCATCGTGGGGTTGTTTTAAAGATTAAATATTTTCAGTTCTATAAAGCACTTAGGGCAGGGCCCGGCACACGGCTTGCTCTGTGTGCTCTTGTTATATAATGTAGTCATTCTTATAACACCTTCACAGTTCCTCCCATATCTGTGTGCCACACTCATTTAATATTTCTCTTTAAAGTGACTATAATTCTAAAAACTGAAATAACTTATTTTGTTGATTTTTTGTTGATTCTTAGATGCTTTGCTTTTTTTATGTCTTATCATTTCTGACATTGAAATGTCTTAAAATCCATTGTGTGTCCTTGTTTAATTTTTTCCTTGCCACTCAAAGATGTTTGGTTGATGGTGTCTTAGCTTTGGTGAAAAAGGAGATTTTATCAAGAATTTGTACTTATCTATTCTAATTCATGGTAAAGTGAACATATGTATATTTATGTACTTGAACATAAAGCATATGTTTTAAAAAGTCCGCCTGTCCACCACCTAGAATCCTCTGGATTTACTTAAGGGTGGGTTGATAGAAAGGACTTCCTGGGGCCTCCCTGGTGGTGCAGTGGTTAAGAATCCGCCTGCTAATGCAGGGGACATGGGTTCAAGCCCTGGTCCGGGAAGACCCCACAGGCCACGGAGCAACTAAGCCCGTGCGCCACAACTACTGAGCCTGCTCTCTAGAGCCCGTGAGCCACAACTACTGAGGCTGCATGCCACAACTACTGAAGCCCATGTGCCTAGAGCCCATGCTTCTCAACAAGAGAAACCACCGCAATGAGAAGCCCACGCACCGCAATGAAGAGTAAGTAGCCCCTGCTCGCCGCAACTAGAGAAAGCCCACGCGCAGCAACGAAGACCCAACGCAGCCAAAAATAAATAAATTAATTAATTAATTTAAAAAAAGAAAAAGAAAGGACTTTTGTACTAAACATGGCTTGGAAACCAGCAATAAGCCATCCTTCCATTTGCCCCACTGACCGCCTGCTGCGGTCCTAAAGGCTGGGCAGGATGAGGTGCAAAGGGTTCTCTTCATCCCTGGGACAGGAAAAGCACGTTGGCCCACCTGGCTGATGGCTGGTGGCTCTGTTCATTGTTGGAGCATATCAAGTACCACAGAGATGGTCAGAGACAGGGATGTCCGCCTTGGCCAATAGTGCCTTCAAGTAGGGGGTGTGTTCTCTGCAGGCTGCTTTCTGGGATGGAAATTGGCTGGTAAAGTGATGTGGGAGGCCAACCCTAAAATACAAGGGACCGGACAGGTGTGTAGTACAGATAAGGTGGGGAGGGGTGAGAGATAGTTCCTGCTAATACCTGTAGATCTTCCTGTTAGCTGGAAGTGTCTGATGACATATTTTAGATTTTCTGAGCGGCCTTTGATTTCTGTTTCCTTGATTTTTTTTTCTTTTTTTAGCAGCAGCTTCTTGTATTGGATGAAATCCCGAGCTTCCTAGAAACAAAGAGACCTCCTGACTCTTCTTTCCTTCCCTTTTCTGGGCTGGTGTTTTCTTCATGACCGAGTGTGTAGCATGGAGAATTTGGGGAAGCTGATTTTGCCTTTTCTCCTCCAGGAGAAGAGACATGTCTACAAAGCATGGGGCCTGTCTTTCAGTCCTTTGAAGTCATCTGCTCTGACTGAGACCATTTCCCCACTAGCTTCTTGAACCTTGAGCTGAGCAAAAAGTTACTTAATCGCCCCCAAAGCAGTACGTGAAGTGCGTGCGGAGGGCTTCATGCATTCCTGCTTTAACTTTATCTGCCAGAGAGCTGAGAACCGAGTAGGGCACTCCTGCTTCTTAGACCTCTGGGCATCACAGACCTCCTGTAGAGGGGGGTCTCCATGCCTTCAGGTCTGGGGGATGAATAGTCCCAGAAGGCTTTGGAATCACGCTGGGTCCGTTCTGGAGGAAAAATAGGGCCTAACAGCCATGACTGCTTTTTACCCCAAAGTGTATTTAGCCCTGAGGGTCTCAGCAGCCAAGTGGGGTCCAGGGGTGTCAGGAGTCCCGAGTGGCACTTCCCCCTCCCAGCACATCTTGATTTGTTAAGAAGGAAGATTTGAATTAGGTCTAGAAAGGTAATATGCATATTGGGCAGACCACAGGGCTTTTTGTTCAAGGCTGTCTGCATTTGGAAGAGAATTGTAGAGCAGTGTAGATTTGTGTGTAGTGTCTTTGGTTTATGACAATTTTGGGTTTATTACAGTGTTATGGTTTGGAGCCAGGACAGTGCTTTCCAAATTCCATCTTTGGAGCCAGGACAGTGCTTTCCAAATTCTGTCTTTGTCGAAGGGCTTTGCAGTTCTGAGATTCTGCTCTGTTGGCACCGGTTACAAGATAAGACTGACAGTCAAAGAATTCCAAGCCGATTATCATCTGGAGCCCCTCCAGCGTGGGATCCTTGGTCTGACTCTTCACTGTGTCACTCACAGCACCTGTCACAGTGCATGACACCCAGAGGGTGCTCAGTAAATTTAGTGAACGGGTTTATTTATATATTTTTAATAAATTTATTTATTTTATTTATTTATTTTTGGTTGCATTGGGTCTTCGTTGCTGAGCACGGGCTTTCTCCAGTTGTGGTGAGCGGGGCTACTCTTCGTTGTGGTGCATGGGCTTCTCACTACGGTGGCTTCTCTTGTTGCGGAGCACGGGCTCTAGGCACATGGGCTTCAGTAGTTGTGGCACATGGGCTCAGTAGTTGTAGCTTGTGGGCTCTAGAGCGCAGGCTCAGTAGTTGTGGTGCACGGGCTTAGTTGCTCCGTGGCATGTGAGATCTTCCTGGACCAGGGCTTGAACCTGTGTCCCCTGCATTGGCAGGCGATTCTTAACCACTGCGCCACCAGGGAAGCCCTGAACGGGTTTATAAACTTACAGATTGCTTTCTGAGACCTCGTCCATTGCACTGCATCCAGCAAGATCATATACTGCCTCCCCCAGGTTGCACCACGTTTAGAGGCGGGAACCAATGTTTGTTCTCGGTCTGGCAGTGTGAAGAACTTTGGGATATGGGGTGGGGGAGTGGAGTGGAGAAGGATGCTTTGAAAAGCAAGTGACTCTTCTGTCTAGTTGTTAATAAGAATCAGTTTGGTCTTTGTTGAAACCAGTTGATCTACCAACAACTATTTGAGTGCCTACTATGCAGGCAATAAATCAGTAACTGATTGATTTGGCGATGGGTAAAATTTGGTTTTACTTTTGTCTCCCTCAAATCCAAAGAATGACTAAAAAGTCATTTATTTTTCCTGTTGGGGAAGGTGTATGACCCAGTGACTCGGGGGCCTAGTTGGCAGAGGGGATCAGAGTGGCTGGTTTGAACGTGGGTCCAGCTGCCTCCGTGTCTCTTTGGATGTGTCGCCTCCTGAGCGCAGGCTCTTCCTCAACACACAGGGACAGTAATCTCTGTCATGCACACCTGCAGCGAAGGAGTGGATATGACCTTCATTAAGGGTTGTAAAGACTGGGTATCCCAAAGTGGTTGCCCCTCACGGGGGGAGAGGATGAAAGAGTGGCCCTTGTGGGGCACAGAGATTCCAGGAGCCTCAGGCTTGTGACGGGCTGCATTTGGTGGGTACCGACTCATCCAGTTTCCTTCATTTGGCCCATTTCCCAGTTTGGCTTCTCTCTTAGCTCTAGGTAAACAAGTTACCATGTTCAAAACTGAATGACTTGCACCTGGTACATTTTGTCCTCGCATCTTATAGCAAGAGCTAAATGGTACCCTGGGAGCTTGGCAGAGTGAGTGCCGACTTCATCAGCAGAGAAGAACGCAGTCTCGTGGGAAGGCGAGGCCCTGGAGGAGAGTGCCCTTTCTGGTCTGGAATTTCTCACCAGTCACAAGTGCTCATGAAAATTACCTTTTGATACTCACTCTCCCGTCCTTCCCAAGGGAAGCTGAGTAGCTTCTCAAGTATGTCTTACAACCACAGGGATGAGAATCCCAGTTTAGTTGAAAAACTAGACCTCAGAAACAGAAAGATACAAGCTGGTCTTTTTGGAGGATGAAGGAGATTCAGTTTACACAAGGCTCTGGCCCAGCAGCTCTGTGGCTCCCACATGGGAAGTGATCCCTTAGCTGTGGAACCAGGCAGCTGGAGGGACGCCATGCCCGCAGACTGCCACACACCCTGGCTAGTGCCACCTCCCCTCTCCTAGGGGAGCAGTGCAGTTCACAATGGAGACAAACCTCTGGCCTGAGTGGACCTCTTATATTGACAAATTAAGGTTTTCCTCTTCTATGGATAAGAAGATGACCATTTGCCAAGGTGCATGCTTGCATCTAGAAGTAATAGTACCTTATTACCATATGCAAGTGCAATTTTTGTAAATAAAGAACTTGGCAAACAGTGGCCATTTCATATCATTCTTTCCACTACTTGGAAGCATTTAGTTATGATTTCTGTCATGTAGTCAGTTTCAGGTAGAAAGTGGGAAGCCTAATTTGAATTATCTTCCTTGTCTACACTTGACCTGTTTTCTTTGGCCTAGGCAAGTAATTTTCAAAGTGTTCTCAGAAGTTCACCTTCATCAGAATCATGTTCAAATCCCTAGGTCTGTGTCCTAGCCCTAGAGATTCTGCCTGGGGTTCTGTGTATGGCTGGACCGTGCATTTTTTGTTTCTTTACAGTTCTTTCTTTGAGGTTAAAATTTGCGTGGAATGAAATGTACAAATCTTAAGTATTCTACCCTGTGGGTTTTGACAAATGTGTCCCCTTATGTAACTCAACCTTTATCTTTTTTGTCAAGATAAAGAACAATATGACCATCAGTTCAGAAGATTCCCTCGTGCCCCTTCCCAGTCAGTCCCCACTGGACTGTGCATCTAGCAGTGCCCCAGAGCTTCTTGTTAATAGTGGCTGAGGCCAGAGAGCCACTGGTAATTAATGAACTACAGCACAGCGTTGGAAGTTTGATCTAGCAGGAAGGGTTGGGGATTGGAGTTACCCTCTGAATTCAAGGTTCTTGAATCCTATTGATAGGGACTATATTTTAAAAAGACATATTTTGGCAACTTGCTTAGGAGTTGCAGGCAACCTCTGGGCCTGCCTTGCTTCTCCCTTCCGAAATCAGGGTGTTTTCAGTTCCAGATGTGGCATCTACATTGTTGCTTGGACTTTTAACTCCTTTGGGCTGTTTTAACAAAATACCACGGACTGGGTAGCTTATAAACAACCGAAATTTATCATTCACCATCCTGGAGGCTGGAAGTCTGAGATGTGGTTGCCAGCATGGTCGAGTGAGGGCCCTCTCCTGGGTTGCAGACTTCTCGTATCCTTGTGTGGCACAGGAGTCCAGGGAGCTCTGTGGAGCCTCTTTCATGAGGCACTGATCCCATACGTAACTTTAAGCACCTCCCAGAGGCCCCACCTACTTAATACCATCACCTTTGGGGGTTAGGATTGCAACATAGGAATTCTGTGGGGAGACAAGCGTTCAGACCATAGCAGAGCCCATCTCCTGTCAGGCTCTTGCAGGCTCCAACCCCTTCTTGGCGGCGTCCCCTGCAATTCCATGGTTAGGGTTTCCCAGCTACTAGTTCTTCTGCGGCTGTTCCCAGTCATCCTAAGTGTAGAAGACCAATGCCATTCTTGGCTTCTTCTTGGTGACTCACTTGAGTGCATCAGCTCCCTTTCCTTTATGATGTTGCTGTTTATTTTTCATAATATTAAGGTTTGTCATTTGATCCAGAGCCAGTGATTGACAACCCCCTCTCCTCTCCATGGGGAGAGAATACACGTGCAATAGTTAAGCTTAGAAGAATCCAAACAGGGTAGGCGTTCAGAAGTGGGAGCAGTAATAGTGAGTGGAGGGGTTCTGGAAAGATCAAGCAGAGGCAGTGGGGTTAGAGCTGGACCATGAAGAGTGGATGGAGCCAAGGAATGGGGCACAAGGACCTCCAAGTTACTTAGGTGAATTTATGGTGACATCTTGCTTTTTTAGGTAGCATTTTGTACTCTTCGGTACTCATTACTTTTTCTTCTCCTTTCTAACAGCTCTGTGAATTAGATGTATGTATGTGAATCCTATGTATTGCTGAGAAACTGAGGTCCAGAGAGAAGAATTGATTTGCCTAATACTACCCAGTGAGATCACTGGCAGCCTGAGCTCTCCCTCTTGCTGTCTTAAGTTTCCTGTGTCACCTGACCTCCCACTGGTCTCTGACCCCAGAACACCTTCATTGCTCATTTCCTGTGGTGTTTTGTTTTATTTTGCATTGCCCGGTGCTGCCAAAACAAAATCTTTTTAAAACAACATTTCCACTGTTAACCTGTAGCAGCAAACACATTTCTTTATCTTCTAGATTTGAGCCAGTCCTGACTTTAATTTGATACTTTTAAGATAACTGTAGGTGGACAGGGTAAGAATATGTTTGGACTTCTGTTTTCCTTTCTTTCTTGAGATTGTAGGGGAGTATTAGATTTCGGAGTCTAAAGTTAACATAGCAGTCACTAGCCAGATGTGGCTTCTTAAATTTGAATTAATTAAAATTAAGTAAAACTTAAAGTCCAGTTCCCTGCCTCCAACAGCCACACGTGGCTCACGGCTCCTGCATTGTCAGTGCAGGAACAGAGTTTGCCCATCGCCGCAGAAGGTGCTGTTGTTTGCCGGCCCTGGTCCACAGCCGCAGCCCCCACTGAGTGACTTCCCATGACCTCTGACCTTACAAGGAAGGCTCGGAGCACAGAAGGTGTGATAAAGCTGTCTGTGGCACTGACACGTGTTCAGGCCATGTTCTAGCAGTCTCTGGTTCAGCTTCCTAAAAGACACAAGCAGTCGCTTCTTTTTCACAGAGAGGGAAGACCTCTGACCTGAGTTGTACTGACTCTGGTACAAGTGCCCTTGTGGTTGGGCAGCATCCCACGATAGAATCTAGAACCAGTGTCCGTTGGCCCAGTGTAACCACAGGTTCCACATCCATGGGTTCAACCAACTGTAGATTGAAAATGTTCAGTTGGGAAACAAAATTTCAGAAAGTTCCAGAAAGCAAAAAGTGAATTTGCCTCATCATGGTGACTATTTAGCATTTACATTGTATTTACAACTGTTTACATTGTACTGAGTATTATAAGTCATCTAGAGGTGATTTAAAGTATACGGGAGGAGGGCTTCCCTGGTGGCACAGTGGTTGAGAGTCCGCCTGCCGATGCAGGGGACACGGGCTCATGCCCCGGTCTGGGAAGATCCCACATGCCGCGGAGCGGCTGGGCCCATGAGCCACGGCCGCTGAGCCTGAGCGTGCGGAGCCTGTGCTCCGCAACAGGAGAGGCCACAGCGGTGAGAGGCCCACATACGGCCAAAAAAAAAAAAAAAAAGTATACGGGAGGATGTGTGTAGGTTATATGCAAATACTGCACCATTTCGTGTAAGGGACTTGAGCATCCTCGGATTTTGGTATCCGCAGGGGTTGCAGAACCAGTCACCCGTGGAGACTGAGGGACAACTGTATTATCGTTTGTCCTATGTTTATATGTGGCCATATTACATGTGCTGTTAGTGGTGCGTATTTACATGGTTGTGTGTGGGTGGATGAATGCATACGTATGAAGATATCTGCCTGTGTTGGGAGAGGTATGGTGGGGAGAACAGCTGTCGCCAGAAAAGCTCCTGTGCAGAGGAACGAGCTGCCATGTTGCCGCCTCCACCCTTAAGAATGTTCTTTGTTGCCTGTCTCCGACTGGAATTTGGTCTGTACATACTTTGGGTTTGCAAGAATAAAAACCTGAATGCAGAGTTACAGGTAAGGGGCTGGTCTTAGTTCAAGTGCATCGAGGTGAGTCGTTTTACACACAGTGGCTTACACTGGGAGTGTCCTTTTGGAAGAGGGAGGCAAAGAGGGCTCTTGTGTGTCTCAGCATGTACACTGCCTCTGACGGGATGGTTAGATATCCCAAGGGCCCTGCTCTAGGTTTTAGTCTTTATTCTACCAAGATTAGGGTTTATGAAGCATGAAGAGCCCAATCCATACTAGCTGTCTAAAAAAGACGTTGTCTCGTATTGGTTTTCATGGCCCGATTCTGAGCTAGACCTGAATCAGAAAAGGAAAGTTTTCTTTTTTCTCCCCTGGGTCATCATGTGTTTATGAATTAAAGCCCACTTACATAACTGAGTGTTGATGCTGGGATACTTGTTACTTTGGGTTGGGTTGAAGAGCTCCATGGTAGAGTTGTTGACTCTCTTTTTAGAATGCTGTCTTTGTTTTTGCACCAAATTCAGCAATTTCCTTAAAAAAAAACAAAAACAAAAACCCTTTTAATTGAAGTATTTATTTACCATAAACTAACCATTTAAAGATGCAGTGTAGGTTTTTTAAAAAAATTAATTATTTATTTGTGGCTGCATTGGGTCTTTGTTGCTGTGCGTGGTCTTTCTCTAGTTGCAGCGAGCAGGGGGCTACTCTTTGTTGCGGTGCGTGGGCTTCTCATTGCGGTGGATTCTCTTGTTGCGGAGCACGGGCTCTAGGCATGCAGGCTTCAGTAGTTGTGGCTCACGGGCTCTAGAGCGCAGGCTCAGTAGTTGTGGTGCACGGGCTTAGTTACTCCACGGCATGTGGGATCTTCCCGGATCAGGCCTCAAACCCGTGTCTCCTGGCAGGCTGATTCTTAACCACTGCACCACCAGGGAAGCCCCCATTAGGGAGTTTTGATAGATGTATACACCTGTGAAACCAACACTACAACCAACATTTTCATCACCCCTGAATGTTTCTTGTCCCTTGGCAGTGCATCCCTTCCTCTGCCCCAGCCCAAGACAATCACTGCATTCTGTCACTGTAGATAACCTTTTATTTTCTAGAATTTTATATTAATGGAAACATGCATTATGTACCCTTTTTTGGGGGAGGGGAGTAAGTCTGGGTTATTTTATTCAATGTGTTGATTTTGGGGTTCATCTATGTTGTAGCATGCATCAATGTTTTGTTGCCTTTTATGGCCAGGTAGTATTCCATTGTATGCATGTACCAGATTTTATTTATCCATTTACTTTGTTGATGGACGTTGGGTTGTTTCCACTTTTTGGCTATTACAAACAAAGCTGCTATGGCTATTTGAGTACAAGATTTGTGTGGAAAAATGTTTTCATTTCTCTTGTATAAATACCTAGGAGCAGAATGGCTGGGTCACCTGGTAGGTGTATGTTTTACTTTATAAGAAACTGCCAAACTGTTCTCCAGAGTGACTGTGGCACTTTGCATTCCGGAAAGCAGTTCATGAGAGTTCCCGTCACCGATGCTTCGTATTATCAGTCTTTTAATTTCAGCCATTCTAGTGGGTATGTAGCAGTATCTTGTGTTTACTTTGCATTTCTCTGATGACTAATGATGTTAAGCATCTTTTCGTGTGCTTGTTTGTCATCCCTATCTCTCCTTTGTGAAGTCTTTTTTCAAATCCTTTGCCCGTTTTTAATTGGATTGTTTTGTGCTTCTATTATTGAGTTTTAAGAGTTCTTTATATATTCCGGATAGTAGTCCTCAGTCTTTTGAGTCTCACGGTAATTTTGGTGTCTTTGTAGTAAGACGAGGCCCAACTTTCATTTTAGTGTTTAAAACTGATCTCCTTCCAAAACAAACCTATTCTGTCATTCTTCCTCATCTCAGCTAATAGCATTTCTATCCTTGGAGTCATTCTTAACTCCTGTCTTTCTCCCCCGCCCACATCCATCCCATCAACAATTTCTGCTGCTCTACCTTCAAATTATATTCAGAATCCAACCACTTTCACCACCTCTACCCTGTTCTCACTGACCCTCATTTATCCTCTGGGTTCTTGCAGGAGCCTCCTAACTGGTCTCCCTTCGTCTAACCTCCCACTTCCTGCCACTCTCCCCCACCCCATCTTTTCCCAAGTGTAGCAGCCAGAACAATCCTGTTAAAACCTAAGTCCAACCCTCTTGCTACTCTGTTGAGAATTTCCTATTGACTTATGAAGGCTCGTAACCCTCCGTGGTTTGGCCTCCTGTCCCCTCTCCCCCTTTTCTCCTGCTGCGCTCCATCCCCCCTGCTCACTCTGTTCTTCAAACATTCCAGACCTGCCTCAGGCTTTTTGCACTTGCTGTTGTTCCCTCTGTCTGCAATAATTTTCTTCCTCCAGGCATGACTCTCTCCCTTACTTCCCTTTACATCATTGTTTAAATATCACCTTCTGTTCAGTGTATATGTTTAATTTTGGATCACTTCCATTTGCCCCCCAGTTCCAAACACCAAACAAAATTAAAGATGTAATTATGCTCAAAAACAAGATAAACATATCTGTAAAAAACAAATACAAAGCAAAGATTGATGCTGAAGCCACAGCCCCGCTCTGCTGTGAGTCTGGAAATAGGCCGTGGAGCTGGGAGCTCCGCTCTGCTGGGGCAGAGGGAACTAAAAGTAGCCCATGAGCCAGACTCACTGCTGAAAACAAGGTCTGGGCTGGGCTGCTCCAGCTATGGAAGGAGGCTAAAAACATCCAAGACAATTACTGCTCAGGGTGAAGTCTAGGGCAGCGGGAAGAAACAGACACAAGCTTGCAGCCCACTCATGGGCCAACATCACCTGGAGGCATGACTGAAGTTTACCCATGTCACTGTGTGCCAGGGGTCCTGGTCTGTCAACACGAGACTTGTTCTAGGCTTGCAGATCCTGGGAGTAGTGACCACAAAACTGTGGGGGAGGGGTGGTATGGAGAAGACCTCCCCTTCCCCCACCCTACCTCACCCCACTCCACCTCCTCCTGACCAACTCTGACCGTATGAATTTGCAAACCAAAATTCTGGAACACCTAAACTACTAAAGATAGCCAACAAAATCAACAGTGAGAGATTAATTTGTTCAGGATTAAATGAAAATAGAGCCATCTGATACCAAGTGTAAAATGCATGTTTAGAATTATCAGAGATGAAAGGCATTACAGCTAAAAGAAAATATGAAACACAACAGGCAGAAAGTAAATATTAATAGGTAGATATGAACAAAAAACCTGTAACTGCTGGAAATGAAAAATAAGCATCGAAATTTAAATCTTAATAAATGAAGCTCCACACTGGCCAAAGATGCAGATAGGATTAGTGAATTGGAAGATATGCAGAATGCCGGAGGAGGAGTAGAAATGTTTTGACAGAGTAGTTGGGCCACGTGGAGGGCAGACCTAAGCCTCAAACCTTGGTCTGATAGATGTTCTAGAGGAAGAGAGATGGGGCAGTGGCAGACAAGCACTGTTCAGAAAGATGAAGGCTGAGAATTTTCCAGAAGCAAAATAAGACATGAGTTTTCAGATTGAAAACACATACAGTGCTTTGTTTAACAAGGTGAATTAAAATAAACCCACAAGTCCACCCCTAGACATGTTGCAGTGAAATAGCCCAATGTAGGGATAAAGCCAAAATCTCCCAAACCACTGAAAGAGAGAAGGCAGGTAATCTACCAAGGAGCGGCAGTTTTAAGGTAGTCTTTTCTTCTGGCCACATCCTACTTCATCACAAGCCTCGATCCTAAATGCTAAGGCAGTAGGTTATTGTTTTTGCCCTTAAGCAGCCACAGATTGCCTCGTTGAGCGGGAACGGGACCTGTGTTCAAGTGGCCACCCTCTGCTACACACTGTATCCGAAGATGTACGAGCTGGGGTGTTTCTTGCCATATTTTATAGACACAGAACCTCGAGGCCCAGAGGGGCTAAATGACAATGACATGTTCAAGGCCATGGCTGTAAGAGACCGAGTTGAGGCTGTGACCCAGAGTCCGTGCTCTGTCCACCTCTCTTCAGGGTGGTAAATCAGCTAAGCAGACGTCCTGGGCGATCTGGAATTATTTAGTTCTCCAGGCTAAGGTGTAAATTAAAGTTCTCTTGCTGGGCTCCTATTGTGGCAGGTGATGTTTCTCGCCAGGGCTTCTGGCTGTGTGTCCGCTGCATCCTGATGAAGGAGAAGGTAAGACTGGCTGGTTACCCTCCTGTGCCGACACACAGACTAAATACCTGGTGTAGTCCCTGCTTCTTTGGCCACCTCCCAGTTTTGTTTTGTTTTTTAATGACCTATTTCCTTTATTAACTTGTTGCTGGACCAAGTTGGTACACTTACGATTTGCTATTATGTGTTACTTTTTTCTTCAGGTTAGGAAAGTTGACATAGATTGATAGTTTTCTTCCTGCCAAGGTATTTTTGGTACCCTGTTGAATTTCAGACGTTTAATTTTTTACACCTTTCCCCTTCATTTAGACAAGGACCTAAGAGCTTTGCAGAGGTAGGAATTAGGTTTTTGCCATTCAGGGCTTTGGGGAAAATATCTGAAAGTAGACAGGAGACATGCTAGGGAGATCAGTGATTTATGGAGTGGGTAGAGTGTGCTTGAGATGGGGGTGCTACGGGTGGATTTCTTATGTAATAATGTCATGCGGTTTATGCTTTCTTAAGAAATCAAGGGATTGAGATGTGAAACAGTATATCAGATACTTGGGTATTTATGAACAAGCCCAAGAAATAGTATTTCCCTCTCCTTTCCTACAAAATGTGACCACCATCTTGCGTTTGGTATTTTTACTTCCATTGCTACATCTATCTTACACGGGTCCAGTGTTTGGCTGCATTATTCTGAATGCTTGCATATTCCTAGATTTGGACCTTTGGTTTGTGGAGGCAGAGGGTCATGAAGCTCAGTTTGTCCTTCTTAACTGGGAACCTATTTGATCCTGCTCTGCTCCCCCCACCCCCATCACTTATCACTTCTACAGTCTCTTGTTATCTGCATCCCTGCCAAGCCTTCTCTTTTTCTCATTGTTTGTTTGTTTGTTTAAACTCAAGGTTAATCAAATAACTAAGAGGGTATCAGGACAGGCACCATTCTAAGCACTTGGATTAGATAAAACATGTTACTTTCTTTTCAGCACCAAGAAGGTAATGGGAATATATTTCATGTCTACTATGGCAGGGTGGTAAAGGCTACTTAGGTTAAATCCCAGCTCTGCCACTGACTTGGGTGTGACCTTGAGCAAATCACTGAACCTCTGTCTTGCTTTCCTCATCTATAAGACGAGAATACTAAGAATACCTACCTCAAGGCTGTTAGGATCAAATGAGTTGACACCTATAAAACTAGAAAACCAGTGCCCAGAACATGGCAAGCACACAATAAGTGTTAGCGGCTATTACAATCACCGCTCTGGAAGTTTAACATATGTTATCTCTAATCTTCATGACACCCTTATAATATCAGTTCACCGAACTGGATAGAGACCCTTGAAGACAGAGACTCACATCAAGTATAGTTTTTTGTATCAATTTTACACACACACACAATTTTACACACGGCCTTGCCCTCGCTTTGAAACACCGTAAATACAGGTTTCTTTGTATGTGAACTCAGAGTCCACCTGGTTTCGTTAGTTGGGAGCCTTGAACTTAAAACCTACAAAAACCTGTCCGTGAGCCTGACACCCAGGAACAGAGTAGTTCAGTACTCCGGGAGCTTGTTCCTGCTCCCCTCCCCAGCCTGGCAGTCACTCCCCTAGGACCCTAAATGTTGGGATGTGAGGGCGGTAACACGAAGCAAAGGGTCTCAATTAAAACCCAAAAGTCCAGAGAGCCTTTTTAACCATCCGTCTCTGGCATCAAATGCTGGGCGCTGTGCTGAACGTTCAAGGTACCCTATTGCTGATGAGCAGGGTGTGGGGAGTGGCGTTAACAAGGTTGGCCAGGCAGAGCAGACCCAGCCTGGGTTATGACCTCCCTGGTCCACTCTTTGAGAGAGAACTTTAATAGCAGACGTAAAAAAGCACAGGTGGCATAATGAGGTGAGGAATGGGCAAGAAACTGTCCTAGCTTGTGCTAATAGTGCCTGAGACCTAGTATTGTCTCCAGGGAGCCCGAACTACAGCTCAGACATTATCTCATTAATCCTCCCAAAACCCCCATGGGGTAGGCAGGTGGCAGGCATTCCCCTTGCTCTCAGGATCAGAGAGAATGGGGCCCTTATATGACTCACCCAAGGTCGGGTGAGGGTGGCAAAGCGCAGCATATAATTTATTGCTTTTAACACTGTGGTTTCCTCTCCTCCCTAGCCCCCTGCCCCTGTTATTAACAGACTACACAGGACTATTTTAATCAGGCGATTTTCATCAAGTGACCCTTTCTGAAGTGCTCTGGTTTGGAAACTCACCAGTGCAATTACAGAGAAGTGAGGATGGGATGGGGGTGAATCTGTAGCCTGTGGGTGTAGCTAGCGAGTCCTCGAGGAACTTGAGGTGCCCTTCCCCTCCCCGCGGGCTCTTGCCCCCATTCTGGATCTATCACTGGTGTTCTGCTTTCCTTCATTCTTGCGATAGGTTTCTTGTGATAGGTTTCTTGCTTGGGTCCGTGGTCTTGGGCATGGTGAATAGGAGTAGTTCTATTTCCACCTCACTCTGCTCTCACCGATCTCCTGTTGTCACTCTTTTCATGGTGACACTGCCCTGGCTAGAGCCCTTTCCCTCTTAGGCACTGTGCCCTAATACAGTCCCCTCACCCCCAACCTTGGAATCCTAATTTACCGAGTGCATTGGCTTGTGCCATCTAACTTGGGTGATGCAGGCGCTGTCCCTATTTTACACACGAGGAAACTGGACCTTGGGGCTGTGTTCTTTTCAACACGCCATACCGTTGCTCATAATTAGAGTCTTGCCCTACTATTTTTTTTTCTTTTCTAACTTGCCCTTTATTTGCATTAACTCTTTCACTAACAGCTTTGTTGAGATGTAATTCACACACCATACAATTCACCTATATGAAGTGTACAGTTTAGTGGGTTTTAGTATATCACAGAGTTGTAGACCATCACCACAATTTTAGAACATATAAATCATATCAAAAAACAAACCCTGTACCTTTTAGCTCCTACTTCCCTATCCTTTTATTCCTCAACCCTCCAGCCTTATGGAACCACTAATCTATTTTCTGTCTTTATAGATTTCCCTATGCCGGACTTTCATATGAATAGAGAATAGAAGATGTGGACTTTTGACTGGCTTCTTTCACTCAGCTTAATATTTTCCAGGCTCATCCATGTTGTAGCATGTATAAATATTGTTCCTGTGTGTAGCCAAATGATATTCCATTGTTGGAGTATACCACATTTTGTTTACCGATTCACCCGTTGATGGACATTTGGGTTATTTCCACTTTTTTGGCTGCTATGAATAATGTTACCATAAACTTTCAGGTACAAGTTTTTGTGTGGGGGGAGGGAGTGTATTTTCTAGCAGATGGTGAAAGGATTTTTAGCTTTGTTTCTGTTTTGAGTGTTTTTCTCCATCTGTTTTGCGTGTGTCAAAGGAAGGAACCAAAACCATGGTGTAACTTCATAAAGTATTTCTTTGATCAGGTGGCCTCTGGCGCAAGCTCATCGTGTCGGGGTGACCGACGCTAACTGCTGTCATCATCCGTTAGGATGGTGTTTATTGTTGATTCCACACTGCTTGCCGGTTTATCATACTTTCCTCTCATGTTTTCTTGCTGAGCCCTTGCAGGCAGCCTGTGCTGCTTGGCCAGCACAGGCTCCCAGTGCCTGGCTGTCCTGTCCAGCACCCACGGAACACTCTCTCCAGGGTGCGCTCAGCTGCTGGACCATTCTGTGGTGGCGTGTTGCTGTGGGGAGGAGCACATCTGTTTGCGGATGCGTGTCACTACCTAGTAATGCCGTTTGTTACTTTTAAACTGTGTTGTACATAGAGCTGATTTATGTGAAAAAAGCCCTGGTGAGCTTCCAATTTCCGTCACCTGTTGTGTGAGCAAATGCACATACATTTTAGATTTTTTTTTTTTTCAAATTACTGATCAAACAACAGTGGGTCTTAATTACCTTTTCTTGTCCAGTGTCCGGCACAGGGTCAGTGCTCAGCAAATACTGGTTTGGATGAATACTAGAGTCCAAAAAAGGAAAGTCTCCAGCTACCCTTACTCTCTAAACCCATCAACTTTTAAAATTCTTTGTTTCCTTGCGGTTTTCGCCCATCTGCAGATGGTATTTTTAAATAGGTGTTGTTTTACACATATGCTTTTCTTAAAATTTCATACATGGTACTTTTTATACCATGTTATCTTCATCATTATCCTCTTATAATTATATAATATCCCATAAATTATGTACATTGTTTTGTTTGATTATATAGTCTTTGGGAAGACTTTTTTTTTTTTTCTTTCTACATTTTCCTAGTTTGGAGAAGGACTGCTTGAAGATTTTATCATGGAAAGTTGCTTCTTTGTTTTATTTATTTATTTCGTTTGTTTTTGACTTAGTTTTAGGTTACTTCCTCAGGATCTGCTCAAAAATTGAATTATGGGGGAAAGGAAGTCATAGGATCTTGAGTTTGGTGCATATTGATAGACAGGTTACCCCAAACTGAGCCGATTTGCAGTGTGGCCAGCCAGGTGTGTCCACATACACCCAGCAGCCCATACACCGAGTAGCATTGAGTTACATTGGTGATTTTACTGTGCATTCATCAGCAACAAGGTTGATGGTCTTTCGGTTTTCTTACTATAAACTATTGATATATATCCCCTAACTGTCACTTCATTCCTTTCTGTTACTGATAATATGGAGAAGTTTTAAGAATATATTGCTCTTTCAGCCTCCTTTGTCACTGTCTAGCTTGTTAATTGTCCTAAAGGACTTCCCTTAACTCGAGTTGCCTCACTGATTCTCAGAATAACTTATGGACGGCCAAACTGAGCTTTTCTCTGCATTGCTATCCACCTGTCCTAACAGAATTTATTAAGTGAGTCCTTTCTGCATCCTTATGTTGTCCTGGTTTGCATCGTAAGATCTTTTAAAAATTTAAATATGTTTTTGGAATTTCTTTTCCACTTGTTCTATTTTTCTGGTTTCAGACTGGCATCATGTAGTTTTATTGATTTTGTGGTTTTATAGTATTCTTTTTAAGTCTGGAAGAATGAGAAGCCTTCTTTACCCTTTCCCCTCCAACATATTTCTTCTTGATTTAATAACTGTTTTGTGTGTACAAGCACCAAATCCTTACCTTTTTATAATAACAATCAAGTGTCCTTTATGATGTTGCCTTGTAATTTAAAATAAAACTATGTCTGTGAATTTCTATGGTAGAGCTCAATACTTGTCATCTGGTAGCTGTATGTGTCACTTTGAGTCATTTAAAGAATAGATTTACAATTAAATTTTGCTTAACATTTTCAGATGGTTTCCTATCGGCTATTGGATACTTTTTTTTTTTTTTTACAAAATTTAACCTATGAAACATCTCCTTACCTACTTGGAATTGGAAGTTCTAAGTGAAGGTCTGTAAAGTCAGACATGCGATATACACAGGGCCATATCTAAGTTTCAACATGATTATCTGACAAAATGCAATTCAGGGGATGGGAGATATTCAGGTGAGAAGGTAGATTTGAAATACTTGCTGCTTTGCCCAGATTCCGACAGGCAGCTTCTCAGTTGTTCTTTTGGTACCAAGAACAAGAGGAACCAAACAGGGTAGAGTCTGTTCTTGGTTTTTCTCTAAAAAGTGACACCCACTGCGGAAGACAGTGTTTGGAAGACCAGACCCCTCAGCGAAGAAATGCTGGTTTTAATCCTCAGGCAATTCCCATTTGGAAGTTTCCAACAAACAGCAGCAACAGCCAGCTCCTTTTCTGTCTGGGGTCCTTTCCGTTCCCATTGCTATGACAACGGGGGGAAAAAACTGTGTTCGGGTACCTCTGGATTCTAGATCCAGAAAAAGGTTCAGGCTGTTTGTTCAAAGAGCAAAAGAGAGTTGTCTGTTTCCTTGTACATAGAAGAGAAAAAATAATCCTTATGATTCAAGAGAAAAATGGGTGGAGCTGTCCTTTTCCATTCTTTCACATAAATTATAAGTCTTGATTCCAGCCACCACACCTTTTAAGAAAAGGTCCAGGGCTGTCGTTTCATGTGAAACTCTGTACCACAGTGACACCCTACCCTGGTCTGCGGGCGGCAAAAGGACAAAAGGAAGGAAGTTTCCCTTTTAAATCCCCAGGAATTTTTTGATGAGATAATATTACAGAGTGAAACGTCTCTCCTCCTATTCGTTCCGTGTTTGGCTCCAGTGTAACAGTAACCCACTTAGAAGCAGGCGGCCCTTTTGAAGTTATTTTAAACTTCCAGCAGAGTGTGGAGATATTGTAGCCTTGGATAAGAGCACCACCAGCCCCGGTTTCAGTTTTGCCCTTTCAGACGTGTGGAAAGTGCCCCAGTATATCTCCAGGATTTTGTACTGAAAGCTTCTTAAAGAGCTGGTCTTGGTTTCAAAGCTTGGCTTGATGTCCTGTACCCAAGGGAACGTAGTTCTGTTTCTCCAGATACTTAACCTTGTCTGACATAGTCTTTTGGCTTTGAAGTTCCCGTAGAGTCTTTGTCCATTAACAAAACAGTGAAATCATGATAGCCAACCTCATTGGGCTCCGAGAAATTTGAAGAAGGTCCATCTTCATGTTTCAGCGTAAAACCAGATGCTCGATACCTGGCACTGATGGTGGCCAGGACTCTGCCCTGCTTATTGTTAGCCATTTTGCCCGAGCAGCTCCTTGTTTGGAAATGCAAGTAGGATGTTCAGCACCCCTTGTAGAGGTTATAGGATCTGTGTCTGGGAGAAAACTGGGGCTCCCTAGAACAACCACCCTGGTTGTAGTGTCTGCCACCTCTGTAACACCCAAATCCACATCACACTCTGGTGCCCCCTGGAAGTTATTTGGCTTATGGGGGTGGTGAGGGCTGCTGGTTCCTTCTGCACCATTCTCCCTGAATCATCTGTGTGCTGTGTTCCAGCCGTCCCCAGCCCAGGGCCTGGGGGCTCCCGAGCGTCGTCCCAGGCAGTCCTCCAAGTCCATAGTCTTGTGCAGGTTGCCTGTTGGGGTCTCTCTTTGGCCTGATGGAATGCTTTCCTGCAGGACCCAGAGAATCTGCTGGAACACCTGGAGGAAGGGGACATCTGTCCAGCAGTGCCTACGAAGATCTTAACCAAAATAAAGCACGTATACGTTTACAGAAGGAAAAGAGTACTTCATGGTTTTTAATTAAAAGAGCGTTCCTGGGCTTCCCTGGTGGCGCAGTGGTTGGGAGTCCGCCTGCCGATGCAGGGGACGCGGGTTCGTGCCCTGGTCTGGGAGGATCCCGCGTGCCACGGAGCGGCTGGGCCCGTGAGCCATGGCCGTTGGGCTTGCGCGTCCGGAGCCTGTGCTCCGCAACGAGAGAGGCCACAACAGTGAGAGGCCCGCGTACAGCAAAAAAAAAAAAGAGCGTTCCTCTGGTGTACCCTTTGCCATCCCTGATTGCTATTCTCAGAGGCAACTACTTTCAATTATTTAGTGGTTCCTTCTGCCGTTCACCTCTGGGAATATTTCTAAATTTCTGTCAATAATTTCTAAACCTGCTTATACTGCCTCATATTTTTAGCCCATTTATACATTTTTCAACTTCCTACTCTGGAAGATGGCGATTTTGTTCTCTTACCCCCCTCATCCCTTCCCCTGTCCTGCCTTTCCACCTCCCCACCCCCATACACACATTTCCCATCTCTGAATTTTCCCAATGTAGTTATATCACAATCAATGTTTAGATCAGGATTTACATTATTATGGCTGTCACTGTTCCCAGCCAGGCCATGCATGCCATACCCTGCTTATGGTTTACAATTCTGGTGTGACTTTTTGTTTTTTTTCTGGAGTTAATAACTGTCCCCCCCCACCCCATTACTTTAGTTTGCAATCTGATTATCGCATTTCCTTCTCCTGTTCGGGACTGTAACACTCCTCTCAATACTGTCCGTCCCACTGGGTGATGACTCAGGTTGTTGTTGTTTGTTTGCTTATTTTGGGAGCTCTCCTGCAGCCCTCATCCTTGTGACCCCATCTGGGCGGGTCGCCTGGCAGGCTGGTGGCATAGCTGTCCTCCTGGGATTTCCCTCTATTTTTCTTCTCTGTTGGATTCTCTGTGCCCTGGATCCCATGCCTGCCTCTTCCTCGGTTTCTTCCCTTGTCTTCTTGGAGCTGACTGCAGCTTCTGAGATCAGACAGGGGCCGGAAGTTTTGAGGTTTTGCTTTTTAGGGGAGGAGTCCTCTATTCCTCTTCCCCCTCCATCACCCTCGTAAAGCACTGTTGTGGGCCTGCCTGAGTGAAGGGCAGCGGCGTCGTGTTTTCTGCACGTGGAGAGTGTTACCTGCCTCTGCAAGCCCAGCGGCCGAGACCAAGAAGGAACAGCCTTTGCTCCTGTGCCATTCCCAGTAAATCTTGAGATTGCCGGTAAAGTCCGGGGGATGTGTTTGGTGACCTGTGGATCAATGACTCTAAGAGCCAGATCTTTGAAAGTTCCGGCGGCAATTTGTTGAAATCCTGACCTCTTTGTCCTGTTCCCTCACTTAACTGAACAGAGACACAAATGGCTTCCCCAAACAGAGCTGAGATGCGGCAGCAGGCCTGTCTCCAGGCTGAGGGCCGGAGACACCCAGCGGTCATTTATTGAGCACCTATTGGGCACAAGGCTCTGGGTGGGGTGAAAGGGGACCTCTGAGAAAGACTCCTTGTAGAAGCAGGTACCCATCCCAGAGGAGAGGCTGAAGGAACTGTGCTAAGCACCATGTAAAGCATTTGGGAATGTAGAGGTGGAAGCAACTAGCTATACTGGTGCATTCAAGAAAGCTCCATGGAAGGGCTGACATTTAAACTGGTCTTGAAGGACAGAGAATTCTAGGCAAATGCATGAAGGGCAAGCAAACGTGACATGTCAAGAGGAAGTGAAGAAGGAGAGGGCTTTCCCACTGATTGAGCGTCTACCGTGCAACTAAGATTATATATTTTATCTCATTTAATCTGCACAGCACCCTGTTGAAGTGGATGGTACTGCCCCCATTTTGCAGATGAGAAAATAGAGGTTTATAGAAATCGAGTCATCTGCTCAAGGAGGTATGCCTCATCAGAGGCAGTTTTCAAAACATGGTTACATGATTCCAAAGCTCTCATCCTCTCCGTTCCCCAAACACCCCTCAGAACAAAATCAGGAGTAAGACAGCCAGAGGCACCACTTTTTAATGTCAAACCTCCCGATAGAGGACTAACTGGGAATTTGCCTTCAATTGACTTAAGCCAGGGTGTTGACATCCTGAAGTTATTCTGAGAGCACAAGACCAAAGTTATAACTCAGGACATATCTTCTGTTAAATCCTCACACTTTAGTGTGGCTTGTTAATTATTGGCATTTTTCTTCTCTGGACCCGCCCCAGGAGTTTTGCTTATCTTCTCATTTCAGGCTGTCCTTCTCCTCCTTCAGTATTCTCTGTCCAATGAGTTTTCGTCAAGTTCCATTCTAGGTTTCTGAGTTTATTTGGTTTTTCCTTTATGTTTTCATTAGTAGCTCTTTCTGACAACCCTGAGTTCTTATACACAATTTAGCCATTTTTTTTTCTTCCAGTTTTGACGTACAGCACTGTATAGGTTTAGGATGTAGAGCATAATGATTTGACTTATATACATCATGAAATGATTATCACAAGAAGTCTAGTGAACATCCATCATCTGATACAGATACAACATTAAAGAGAGAAAAATATATTTTTTCCTTGTGACGAGAACTCAGGATTTACTCTCTTAACCATTTCATATGTAACATACAGCAGTGTTCATTATATTTATCACGATGTACATTACATCCCTGGTACTTATTTATCTTATGTCCTGGAAATTTATACCTTCTGACTACCTTCATCCAGTTCTCCCCACCCCCAATTCAGCCATTTTTAACCTTCTTAAAAATATGAAGGCAAAAACTTCTTAAATTTCAAACATCTGATCAGGTAAACCCCACACACCCAAACATTTTAAGAAAATAAACTCAGAAATTCCTATAATTGTTAAATGCTTATGTGCCGCATTAAGTTCAAAGTTAACATGCTTGAACATCATTCATTGAAATCTCCTAAGATTAATTTTGCACACACAGGTCTTATGTGTAGTCACTGCCTGTATGTCACTGGCTGTCAGCATGTACGAATTCACAAGCGTGGTTTTCATGTGATGACTGGCAGCAATGTCTCACTGAATATTTAGAATATATGTGTTTCATATGTTGGAGGTCCTCATTCTCCATAGATGACTGTGATCCAGAAAAGGACTTTGGGATCTTTTTAAGTTAAGGGCTACTGTTTCTCAGTAGACAGTAGGAAGATTTGGTTGGGGCTTTATCTTGAAACGTGGAACAGAAAATAAGTTTGTATTTGAATTTAACAAGTTAAATTATAATTGCGACTTTGTTCTGATTTCTGAAAACAAAGAGTGAATCCCCTGTTGGCAGTGTTGGGATATTTCCAGCAAAACTGTCTGAGAATGTGGATGTGACATCCTTCTCTTAAGTTTGACTCCAGCAGCAGGATCACCCAAAGTCATTTTTCCAAAAATGTTAGAGAACTCTCTCTTTTCCCGAAGTTCTGTCTTAATCCTTTGATCATTCTCCATGGAAGCCCCCATGTGGATTTCTTCTTTAATCCCTAGCTAGATTGTTTGCCATTTGCTTTGAGTGGATCCTGTTGTTGACTAATATGACTTTGGTGGACTCTGTTATATTTGCATCATTGGCTGATTTGTGGTTCCAGCTTGCAATTTATCGACATAGTCTAGTCACTCTATCATCTGATAGACCAATTAGCAAGAGGTTGCTGTAAGGATTAAACAAGATAAGATACATAAGCAGAGTAATGTAGTTGATGCTCAATTAACAAGAAAGCCCTCTCCTTCACTTTGCCCAGATTTGGCATATTCGTTTGCATTTTATGCCTTTGCCTAGGGTATTCCATCCTTTGACACACATCAGTTTATGAGTGAATATTTTCATGTTATGGCTTCCTTATAAAACATTCTGCTGAGCTCATAACTTGGCGCCCTTGGGAAAAGAGAACCCCAGGGCATAAGTGTTTGGAGACCTAGGGTGGCGGGCATTTCTGGAAGCTGATGCTGTCATCAGGGGCGAGCTGAAAGAGAACTGAAGTGTACAAGGTTGGCAGGTGAGTCAAAGAGGCCAGTTACACTTGAGATGTAGCTGAGGTTGAATTCACAACCCCAGTAGTTTGGGCCTCTGGAGATACAGACTGGAATAAGGAACTCAGAAGAGAAGAAACTCCGGAGTGGAGCTGGGAAGGGGGAGGATGGTGAGGTCGGTTTTGGTTGCTCTGAGATGTGATTTTGGTGGCCCTTCACCCTCTCTGGGAAAATAAACCACCCACGCCAACCGATTACACCCACCAACACTTGGGAAAAAATTCCTTTTGGTTTTTAAATCTTTGATCCCCGTGCAGAAGTCAACACCCTTGACAGTGCTGACACTTTGAGCTGCTCACAGGCACCCCAGTGACAGTGGATGCTTTGAAAAGGAGTCTTGGGGCCAAGGAGGGGGAGGGCCCCACATGGGGTATGGCCCAGGGTGCCAGGGGGACCTCAGCATGTGTGAGGCTCACACAGTTGGGATTTCCGAGTGCTCCGGATGCCCTCTTGCCATGCCTCCCATGGCCACGTGTCCTGCTCCGCAGCTCGAGCCTCAGCCTGGTCTGCTAAGGGCCTTAGCTTCTACTCCTGCTTCTATTGCTCTGGGTTCACAGTCCCGCCTTCCTCCTCCTCCCGCCCTCCTAGGCCCCCCCTTCTCTCCAGCCACCCCCAACCGTCCCTCCATCTCCTCCCACTGCAGCCTTTGCTCTTCGCATCATGCGTGTCAGCGTTTGGCTTGGATCACATCTACTTTAGGTTCATTTCTTCTCACACATGTACCTGTGCTCTCCCTAACTTGCCATTTCTCGGAGTGTGTCCCATGAAACAGTGTGAGCATAATTAAACACAAAATGGGTTGATCATCAACGGGTAGGAAATGCTGGTTTTAGCAAAGGTTAAAACCCTTGTAAGTTATTTAAACCTTAGGCCTCTGCAGAGCTTTAATTTCCAAATGTAGATCCCGAATCCCTATGTCCTGTTCCTCAGCATTAGTTGCGTGTGCAGGAACCCATTTATCATCGTGCAGGGCTAGTATTCTGCAGGACACAGTTTCCCGAAGGGCTCTGGTGGTTGGCTTAGGCTCAGGAAGGGTGGAAACCACATCGTCCTACACTGTGGATTCCCATGTTGGCTGAGGACAGTCATTTCTGAGTAAACTCTTAGGACTTTTTTTTTTTTTTTTAATTTATTTGTAATTTATTTTGGCTGCACTGGCTCTTAGTTGTGGCACGTGGGATCTTTTAGTTGCAGCGTGCGTGCGGGATCTAGTTCCCCAACCAGGGATCGAACCTGGGCCCCCTGCATTGGGAGCGTGGAGTCTTACCCACTGGACCACCAGGGAAGTCCCTGACTCTTGGGACTTTTTTAAAAAACTTATTTATTGTGGTAAAATTGATACAGAATTTACCACTTAAGCCATTTTAAAGTATACAATTCAGAGGCATTTAGTACATTCACAATGGTCACCCATCCGTTACTATCACCTGATGCCAGAACATTTTTATCACCGTAAAAAGACTCCTGCACCTATTAAGCAGTCACTCTCCATTTCCCCCTCCCCCAGGCAGGCATCCACTAATCTGCTACTTTCTGTTTCTATGGATTTGCCTGTTCTGGATATTTCATATCAGTGGAATTATATAATATATGGCTTTTTATATCTGGCTTCTTTCTTCAGTAAAGTTTTAATACAAAGTCTTAAACTTGCATGATTCCTCTGCTTCCCTCGACGCAGTTCTCTATCACTGACCAAACCCTATACAGGTGTAAGTAACAAAAAGCACCTTTCCCTCTGGAAACCTCCAAGGCACATGGCCAGGTTAAAAATATCATGGAGGGCCTCCCTGGTGGCTCAGTGGTTGAGAGTCTGCCTGCCGATGCAGGGGACACGGGTTCGTGCCCTGGTTCAGGAAGATCCCACATGCCGTGAAGCAGCTGGGCCCGTGAGCCATGGCCACTGGGCCTGTGCGTCCGGAGCCTGTGCTCCGTAACGGGAGAGGCCACAACAGTGAGAGGCCCACATACTGCAAAAAAAAAAAAAATCATGGAACACTATAGAAAAGTGTCAGTAGTGGGGCTGCCATTGACGTGACTTGACCTGGGATGTCAGGAAGCTGACTTGAGCCCGGCTGGGAGCCACTTCCTGGAGGGTCAGAAGTGCCTGGCTCTTGGCACGACTGGCTTATTGCCCTTGCCCATCCTCTCCAGTCGGAGATCTGCATTTCAAGCCGCTCATCATTTAGTAACCATCGAACATCCTAGAGTGGGCTGAGTTTTTCAGGGGCAGCTGGAGGGAAGCTGTGCCATCCACTGCACTGCAGGACCCTCCTTGGTCCTTTGGGCAGACTCTTCGAGCCTGAGGGCTGGTGCAAAAATCATATGTCGCAGGCTTCCCCATCTCAGGTCCTGCAATTCCCAGGGCAGGGTTATCCTGTGCCCGCTACGAAGACAGCTGCCGGCCACCCCTTTAGCTTGCGGCGCTCACCGTTCCTTGTGGGTCCATCAACTTGCCAAGGATCTCTGCCCTCTGGGCTGCTTCCTCCCCTCCTCTGCTCACTCATCCTCTCCAGTCCAGGGCCACCATTGCCAGAAGGTGCAACCCGCCTGCCTCAAATTACTGTTCTTGGCGCGCCGCTTTTCCAAAGAACCTGTGGTGCTGTCCTGGTGTCCACATGCCTTCCTGATTTTTGAGCCCGTCTCTCTCTTCTTGGTGTCGACTGTGGCCCCCCATGCTGCTCAGGTAGCCTCTCCTCTCCCCCTGAATCCCTCAGCTCCTCGTCCCCGGGCGTGGATGGCCGCCCGTCCTCTCCCCTGCCCCGGACCCGTCCAGCTCTCCCTTTGAAGCTCAGCTCAAGGCTCAGCTGCACCTCTGTCCACCTGCCCCAAACTCACATTACACTCCCACACCACCCAGTTCAGAGCTGGCAGGCAGCCTTTCTTTACAGAGATTTTTACCTCTTAATCTTTTCTCTCCAGTCAGGTGACCAGCTCTCAGAAGAAGGGACAATAAAGTTAAGCAAGTGGAGTTGGAAGGGACTGGACTGTGAATTCAAGGGCCAGGCCACCCCTGGGGCAGCCACTTGCTGGCTGTGTTGTCTTGGAAAAGCTATTTATTTTGAACTTCTCATCCTAAAATGAGTGGGGGATAAGGAGGGTGTATTAGTTTCCTATTTGCTACTATAACAAGTTACTACAAACTTAGTGGCTTAAAGCAACACAAACTTAATCTCTCATAGTTCTGAAGGTCAGAAGTCAAAAATGGGTCAGCAGGGCTGCGTTCCTTGTGGAGGGTCTAGAGAGAATCCTTTTCCTTGTCTTTTGCAGCTTCTGGAGGCGGGCCACCTGCATTCCTTGGCTCATGGCTCCCACCTCCATCTTCTGAGCACATCACTCCAACCCCTGCTTCCCTGGTCACATCTCTTCTGTTTCCACGATTCCCTTTTTTCCTTGTAAGGACCTTTGCGATTATATTGGGCTTACCCAGGTAATCCAGGATATCAAACTTAATCACGTCTATAAAGTTTCTGGTGCCTTGTAAGGTAACGTATTCACAGGTTCTGGGCATTAGGACATAGATGTCTCATGGGCCATTATTCTGGCTAACACAGTGGATTCTTCAGTCTCTTGTATCTCTAACATGCCATGACTCTAAAGACATATTTCTTCCAGTTATTTAAAGAGCTTAACACCATGCTAGACTCCTTCATGTCTTGGTAAGTTAGGTTTATCCACAAGGACTTCCTCTTCTCAGATGGTTATTAGGGATTCTGGGGTCTGATAAAACTCAGTACTAGAACTGTGAGCGCAAGCCATAGTACCATTCTGTGTTCAGGCTTCCACTAAATGCACTTTTACTAGTAAAAATTTGACAGTGCTCTCCTACCTATCTTTGATTTTGTGTTTTGCAAATTTTGAAGAAACCTCAAAGAATTTCATCTGTTTTCCAGTAACCAGGGGTAGCCTTTAAACAGCCTGTTAATTATCCTGGTGATTCTGCTGTATGTCTAGTGGTCTCTCCATAAATTCCTGAATGTGTTTCGAGGTCCTCTTGCGTCAGTTGAAGTAGATGTGTTGTTAAGGTCTGGAAGCCAAATAGTTTTGGATGCTAACCTAGCTCGTCTCCTCTGTAGCTGCCACTGAATGTTATGGTATTTCACAGCCATCTAGACGGGGATTTATGTGGGAGTTACGCTGTCTCTCTTTTCCTACATCCCATTGGGTGGTGTCCACCTTGGGTGACCACTGCTTACAAAGCAGTGAGAAAGTATCTATGAAGTCTATTTGTAGTGGCTCTATTGTGTTCTCCCCAGGGCTCAGCTCATTGTACTGAAATAGGATCCACTCAATGGGTTGAAAAATGCATCCCACCCATATGACTTTAAGTTTTGAGGTTGTTTTTGACTGTTGAGTCTGAGACGTGCACACCGGGAGTCAAGCAGGTCTGCAGCCTGCCTACTGAAGTTTTCTTTCCATTTGTTTCCTAGATGCACCCACTGGGCCTGTGTAATAACAATGACGAAGAGGACTTGTATGAATATGGCTGGGTAGGAGTGGTGAAGCTGGAACAACCAGAACTGGACCCGAAACCATGCCTAACTGTCCTCGGCAAGGTAAGCACCAGGCCCTCCGAATTGCTCCCGTTTTGATTGGTGTTCTCCACACCCACATTTCCCCAATTCCTCAAATAGCCGGTTACGGAGAAGAGCCTTGGTGGCACAGCACTCTTTCCTGGCTGAAGTCATGTCTTGGAGCAGCACCCCATGGTACCCAGAAGCTTGGGCTCTGATGGCAGCTGCCAGCCTCAGAGTGGGCTCCACCCTGCCCACCCACTGTGTGGCCTTGGGCAGGTCACTTCCCCTCAAGGAGTCTCAGTTTCTTCTCTGTGAACTAGGTTGATAATAGAGATTCACAATCCCTATCTTACACCCTTGGGGCCAGATATTTCAGAATTCTGAGATTTGGGGCATTTAGAAAGGTATTAAGATGCACATATTTTGTATTTAGGAACTCCCAGGAGACGTGGGGCCATCCTCAGGAACCAAACACATGCATATTTGTGTAGCAAACTACATGGATATTCACATTAAGTGGGACAACTAAAATCTAAATAGCCCGTGTTAGTTCAGGGCAGCTGTGCCTCCAAATGAGTTCAGGACCATTAAGTTTCGCTGCCAAGTAAGTTCTGAAAAGACTTTGGGGTTGTAGAGCTTTTTTGGTTTCAGAATGGCAGACAGCAATTATGGTCCTGTATTAGACCTTACCTCATAGGATGGTTAGCAGGTGAGATGAGATACAAACGTCTAGCAGAGAAAGCTCTCCAGAAATGTTCACTGCCATTGGCTATTGTTATTCCGTTTAGAAGTACTAAAAAAAAAAAAAACTTTCTTAGCCTCGAGGGTCAGCATTACCTCTGGCTGCAGTATAAGATAAAAGACAGAAATACATTTACTTCGGAAAACCAGCTGTCAATGATCTTAAAATATGACAGATAACACCCTGTTTTGGGGTTTTTTTTTAATTATTTATTTTTGGCTGCATTGGGTCTTCGGTGCCACGTGCAGGCTTTCTCTAGTTGCAGTGAGCGGGAGCTGCTCTTCATTATGGTGCGCGGGCTTCTCACTGTGGTTGCTTCTTTTGTTGCGGAGCACCGGCTCTAGGCGCGAGCTTCAGTAGTTGCAGCACGCGGGCTCAGTAGTTGTGGCACACGGGCTTAGTTGCTCCGCAACATGTGGGATCTTCCTGGACCAGGGCTAGAACCCGTGTCCCCTGCATTGGCAGGTGGATTCTTAACCACTGTGCCACCAGGGAAGTCCCAACAACCTGTTTTAAACTGGATCATTTTGTTAAAGGGAAAGGTTTGGAGAAAGTTGTTAGAATTTTGGTTGGAGGAAAGGTAGTATACCCTAAGGGTAGTGTTATTGCTTGGGTATTTTTTATATTCTCAGAAGCTGCTGTTCTAAGTATCATGGGGAGACAGCTGGGGGGAAAACAGTCCTGGTTCTGACCTCTTGAGGAGATTCAGGCCAGAGAAGAGGTGGTTTTGATGTAGGGAGCCTTTCCCACAGTCAGAGCTGTCCCAGCTAGTGTCTCCTGAAAGACTTTTGGCCCAGGAGATCCTCATGGATCTAATCTGTGATGTTTGTGTCCCACTTGTCTTCTGAGTAGCTTCCGACCACTTGTCAAGTTCCCCTGCCCTTTTATAGAAGGAGAAGAAAAAACAACAACAAAAAAACAAAAAAACACAGGGACCCTGTTTGGTTTATAATTCCCGAAGTTGAATCAACGTGTTTTAGGCAGCCCAGGCCCCAATACTTCATCGTTTAAACAGTTGGCCAGAGCTGCCTAATGATGCTCAGAGAGCAGTGACCCCCTTGAGGATACATTAGTGTTTTCCTAGGAGAAATGCCAGCTCCATCCAAAGATTAGGCACAGTGCTTTCCTTGTAGGTAGCACTCTCCTAATAGAATATTTTCTCCTGTACTTAAGCTGCTGCTACGCAGGGCTCAGCAGCTCGGCTTAATTTTGTGTGCCCCAGTCCAGTGGGTCTCCACCTTACGCGTCTGTCATGTCTGTAAATGGGTTGGAACAGGGCCCCTCAGGGACACCCCATGTTCTCCCATGGCCTAGTGGTGTTGAAGTCCCTCAGAGAACCCAACTGCTCCTCCTCCTCCTGGGACAACCATGTAGTGGTTTGACTTGAAGAGTTTTGTATGGTTGGCCTGCCGGCCTGTGAAGCCACAGGGAATAAAAACCCTCGACATATATTGCCTCATTAAGTATTTCTTGAGTTTATTCATTCACCAAGTATTTATTGAATGCAGGGGCCCAGGAGCTAAGCTCATGGTTGTACCTGCTAACAAGCAGCACCCTGCTCCATGTTTCTCTGTGTTTGGAGAAACATGTTTCTGTTTGGAGAGGCTGTGGTGGTGGCCAGGCCATATTTGCACGTGGTTAATTACTGAAATTTGGCTTAACACCTGAATAAAATCATTAGTCAACCCTCTTGGGCCAGACAAAGCAAGACGGTTTAGCTTTTGCTTAAAACCTGGGTTGGTACAGGAGGTACAAAGAGTCAGGCATCAGGCATGTCTCCCTCTCCCTCCCCTTCCTCTTCCTCTTTCTCCCTCCCTCTCTTCTGCTCTCTCACCTTGTTCTTAAGTGTAGTTGTTTTCAGCTTCAATTTTATTAACTTCGCTAACTGTGTTTTCTTTCTTTCTGAGCCCCCAAGTGCAGTGGCAAGAGGCTAGGGTAGGAAGAGCAAAGTGGTCCTCATGGGTGGCCTGCTCACCTGCAGACACACAGCATGGTTTTCTACCCTTTCTTTGCCCTTAGTGGTGAAGGCAAGAAGGAGGCGGGCAGCTAAGAGAAGCACGAAAGGAAGACGCTACAGCCAGGTCCCCGTGGGGGTGGGGGAGGGACTCCTCCGTGTAGATGTTGAGACTTGCTGAAAACCATAGACGGCGGGGAGGATGCTGTCGGGCGTTTGGAGGAGCCTGGGGGAGAAGGGGGAGGGCCAGACGCAGACCCCTCTCCCTCCCCCATCACCTACCCCCATCACCCACCTGCCCACAGAAAGTGCCATGGGGTGAAATGTTGAAAATAACAGAGGAATGTCCTAAATTAAGAAAACGTAAATGCCTCTCCAGGAGTTCAAATAAAGTTTCATTTTAAAAGGGAAAGACATAAACTCATCACCTTGGTTTATTACTGAGTGCTTTTGAACTCCTCAGAAAAGGAACACTATAAACTCATGAGAGGAAAATGATTTATGATCCCCTCCTTATAATCTTTTTGATTCTGGAGGAGGTAGGGCAGACAGTCGGATCAGCTAGGGGGGCAGAGTTGGGGTGGGGGTGAGCTCCCCCAGAACGTAGCAGGCCAGGGCACCAGGCCAAGCCCTGGGCAAATCCCTTCTGCTTTCTGGGCCTTTCTTTTCCACTTCATGTGAAGAGGCTGTTCTGGGCTCCTTGATTGTCTAACATTTTGAACTTCTGTATCATATTAAGAATCTCCCCTTGACATTCTAGTTTTCGGGGGTTTCTAGGTTCAGCCTCGAAAGGCTCTGTTAACCTGCAACAGTTTACGTCCTTGGAAATTGAAACAGAAAAAAACAGACGTTACTGAGCAGCTTGCTATTAAAAGTAAGGGTCTTAAACCATCCCCAAAGTGCAGGAGTCTGTGTTTATGCCCCAGGCATTTTAACCCTTCAGTTCAAACAGTGTTTATTATTTAAGCATCTTACGGGATTGGTAAGACATTGGAAGGTCGACTTTAATAGCTGTGGTTTTCTTATGACTCTTCCACCTCATGGAGAGCCTCGTGGCAGGGAACACACAAGACGTGCTCAGAGCTAACACAGCCCGCCTGGCCCAGATTCACCAAACGTGGAAGAAAACCAGCCTCCCTCCCTCACACCCCACGCTAGAGTGGACTCGTAGGGATGGTTTTGAAGGGCAGGAGGGACAACAGGCATGAAATTGGCTCTTGCCAGTCCTTGGGAGGAGAGCAGAAAGTTAGTAGAAAGACAAGAAAAACAAGGGATTTAGGTCAAAGAGATGCAGCTTTGGCTGAGAGACCTCGAGAAGGTCACTTCAGTTCTTGGGGCTTATGCTGCCCTTGTCACTGTGTTGGGGGTACTGCGAGGGGCCCTGAACACAGAGCCTGGCTCTCGGGGGACGCCCGGCAAGAGTGTAAGAGCAGCCCTCGTGTGGTGGGTGCTCGCCGAATGCCGAGAGCTTTCCGAGCAGCGTCTCCTCTCGTTGTCAGGTCAACTCTGGGACCGTGTCCAGATTCCCGTCTTACGATGAGGAGATCTCAACCTAACCTGAGATCCAACGGCTCCCAATTGCTGAGCCGAGATCTGAGATCAGGACTGTCACGCCGCCGCATCAGCGCTGGTTTCTTCCTCCTTCCTCCTTTTGCCTTTGCAGGTTTTTCTAGATAAAAATCGGATGCGTTTCAGTAGTCGCTGGCTGGGCAAGGACTGTTGGTCGCATTGAATAGAAACCGTGCTTGAGCTGTGTTGAGCCAAAAGGGGAATCTGCTCTGGAAGCTCCTGAGTGTCGTCAGGGAGCCCGTGATGGGGGCGCTGCTGCTCCTCTGGAACTACTGACCGCAGGGCTTAGGTCTTCTGGGAATCTGCGTTATTCCCCACCCCGCCACCTCCTTGGTCGGGGACAGCGCCCCAATATCCCTTGGCCTGTCGCTCTTGGTTTCAAGTCTAAAGGATTCCAGAAAAGGGATTTAGTGGCCCATCTTGGATCAGGTGCTCACCTGTAGTCTGGTCAGCTGTGATCCGGGGCTGGGAGCACACTGCGACTGCCCAGCCGTGTGTGTGGCGTGGGTGGAAGGTGTGCCTTCCAGAAGGAAGCTGGTGGGGACAGTGCTGGGCTACCGTCCCCAAGCAGCCCCCTCAGTCACCCAATCACGTGTGCACTCACAAGCCGCTGGGCGATGGCCTCAGTTTATCCCAGGTCGGTCAGAGAGGCGCCAGTTGGAAGGGCCTGCTCTGGTTCCTGTGTGCTGGCAAGAGTCACCTCCTCTTGCCCTGAACCGAGGGCCAGTCCCTGGCACAGACGGTAGTTGTGAGTGAGGAGAAGCACGTCCCCGGGGCGGGAGGGGTTGGGGCTCTGAGGCGGGCGTGTAACCTCCAGGAAGAGGGCGGGAAGAACGGGAGCAAGTTCCTCAGGGGGCATTGAAAGTCGCTGGGGCAGGAAGAGGGTTTCGGATGAAGGAGTTTCATCTTCATCCCCCAGGAAGCTGGGAGCCACTGAAGGTTGTGGGGATGTTCATTTGGCAGTGTGTCTAGGCTGGTGGGAGAGGGGAGGGTCAGGTTACTCTGCTGGTGGGTGCTTCTGGAGCTGAATGGGCCCAGACGTCAAGTCTCTTAAACGCTTTGGTGAGGCTCTAGCCAGTGACGTTGCTTCGCCTTCAGATTTCCCGGCTCTTCATCTCGCCTCTCCTGTTTCCACCTGCAGCAGCAGCCTGGCCGAGCGCACGGCAGGTGGACACTGCCGGGAACCACCGTGCCTGTGAGGCAGGGGAGCGGCTCGGCGGTCCTGGCTCTTCTGATGAGCAGCGCGAAACCCGGTGGCGGGTGGGGGGGTGGTCGGTGGAGAACTGAACCCTTGAGTTCACTCCACCGACCCACATCCAGCCCTCGGAGTGTCTAGGTAACTTCCCCAAAGAGAAGACCTTAGTGACCAAAGTGACCGCAAGGCAGAAAACAGAATCAAAGGAATTTAATTTTTTCAGGATGGTTGGGAGGAGAGGGAACACATAATGGTTAAGACTGGGATTTAGTCATCAAACTAACCTGAATTTAATCCCCAGTTCCAACCCTTTAATCCATGTGACCTGGGATGGTCCCTGAGCCCCTCTGCCCATTTCTACCTCTGGAGACAGGAACCTCGAGGCACCTCAGGGAGAGAGTGTGTGTCAGGTTCACGCGTGGCTGGAAACACAAATTAGCAGCTCCTGGTGCACATCCTCTCTCCCTCCCTCCCTCCCTCCCTCCTTCCCTCCCTTATTATCCTTCAGTTTCTTTCAGCACTCACAGTGCTGTTACTTAAATAGTCAGATCCTTAGAGACAGAAAATAGAGTGGTGGTTGCCAGGGCTGCGGGAAGGGGAGAAGGAGGAATTAGAGTTTAACGGGGCCGGAGTTTCAGGAGGAGGTGGAAAAGTTCTGGAGATGCGCGGTGGAGGGGGCGGGGGGCTCATCGTGCCCTTCTCGTTCAGAGTTTGGTCGCAGATGGGTGTTTCCTGCAGTATTGGGTGCCCCGGCCCTTAGGCCGAGCGCAGCCTAGCGCTCCTGAGAATGAGATTCCCCACTCTGTCTCAAGAGCAATGGTGGGACTAAAATCTTAGGGTCTGACTTGAAAGGAAGGTGGTGGCTGACTGGAGCAGGGTCTCAGAGCAGCTGCCTCCATCACAGGCATTGGCCTCTTGAGGCAGGGAAGTGAGTGTGATATTTGCCACAGACCTGAGCTCAGGATGCTGTGACTACCCACAGCTCATCGCCGTGGTATCCTTGGGAGCGCCTGTGCTTGGGACACTTACCTGTGTCACACCTTCCCAGAGCATATTACCTGAGGTGTCTTATTGCAGCGGTTCTCAACTGGGGGCGTACACAGTGTGTGCCCCAGGGGACATTTGGCAATATCTGGAGACATTTTTGGTTTTCAGACAAAAATATCCAGGCAAGTATGGGGGTGGGGCTGCTGCTCAACACCCTACAAAGCACAGGCCAGCCCCCCTACAACAAAGAACATTCTGGCCCCAATGTCAGTAGTGTCACCATTGAGAATCCCTGTCTTTCTGTGACACGTTTTCTCTCCCTAAGAAGACCTTAAATTCCACTTCTTCCTTCATCCTTTGCTTCTCTGCCCTGCTGGCCTCCAGTACAGAGACAGGTTCATGGTGTCCTGTGGGGTGTTCGTTGAAGTGCGCGAGCAGTGTTAGAGCACGTTTGCATTTCCACGTGAGGAGTGCAGGGAGCACGGTTTGCAACTATGCTGCGTGGTTTCACGATCTGGGCTCCCTGTGGTCCTCTGCGCCCCTCACTTCAGGCCAGTTAACCTCTCTTGGTCTTCGTTTCTCCATATTGCCCTCTGTAAAGATAGTTGTGACAATTAAAAAAAGGATGTGTGTCAAGTTCTAGGAGTGTGTGAATACTCAACAAATATCAATTTCCTCCCTTCTCTAAACATACTCCTGAGGTGAGGTGGGTTTCTGGTTGGAGAGGAAGTTTGGAAGGCTCTTCAGATTTATTTTAAGGAGTACTTGGGTAAATACCTTCCATATTTGGTTAAAAAGGAAAGCAAGAAAGGAACTTAGTGAAAGAAATCAGATCAGGAGGAGAAGATTGACATGATATGAATGGAAAAAGGAAAAACTCAGGGGCTGCCACTTTTCTTCTAAGGTCATGTGTCTGATTTGAAAGTCACAAACTTTTAATCTGATGCTTTTCTTCTATGCCTAAATCTTCCAGGAACCTCTTGGTTAAAAGGCTATATTAAGCACAAGACTTTTTTTTTTTTTTCTTAAACTAGGTCTGAGACATTTTCAGCTATAAAAGGCTAACTGAAACCATTATTTGAAATCCTCTGAAAGACTTAAGGGAGTTTTGAAGATAGAGTGAGTGAACAGAACAAATAATGTTTCTGCCAACCCAAGGAGCACAGGCTGATGGCCATCTCCCCAGCCTGGGGGAAGCCTGGCTCACAACACTCCTTCTGGTCATTGTCCCCTCTGATTGAGCCAGGCTCTCAATAGAGCAGGGGCCACAAATGAGGCTGTCCTAGGAGACTAGGACTGGTGTGACGAGCCAGCAGAAAGACCATCAAAAACAGCTGATGACCTTGTCGACTTTTGAGAGGCCATTTAGAATAATAAACGAAGTTAAAACCTAACATATTAAGTCATGATAATATGTATAGTACCTCCTAAGTCAGGTGACCTGAATCTCTCATACCTGGAGATAAGCCTTAAAGTCCCATCTGGTCACTGTTCTCAGAGAGAGGGGTCTTGCACACACCTGGCTGTGTGCATGAATTAACCCAAATAAGCAGCAGCGGGCTGCCCCTCGAGTGCATTTCTGGCCACATCCAGGGGCATTTCAGATTTGGCGGGGGGCTGTCTTGACAGTGACTGCATGTAACTGGTTAACGATCTACGTGGAGAACCTGTGCACGAGGTTTGACCAGCTCACAGTCTAGGGCACTTGAGCTGCACCTGTGCAGGAGGGCGCCTGGGTGCCCAAGCTGGGCGGAGAGACCCACTGGGTGAAGACGTGGAGGAACGGGAATACTGGCCAGATCTTGTCTGCTAACCTTGGTCACAAGACCTTCTCAGACTGCGGACAAAAGCCACTTCTTTGCCTCGTCCTCTGTGTTTCGTGTTTGTTCCCCTTACAGAAAGCACCATATTTCATTTGATAATAGGTAGCATTCAGCTCTGGTGATCTGATTTTCCAAATCAGACCTTGGGCTGTGTGTTCTAATACTTTCTGTGCTGTTTTAAGTTTGAGGCAGTCTAAACAGTTGGGATACTGAAATCCTTTAAATTCTGCATCATTTTTGCTAGTTATAAAAATAATAAAAGAGTATCAACACATTCCAGTAGTTCTATGTACTGCTGGATGCAATAAAATTCTAGTCAGCCTGAAGAACTTTGGCTGTTTCTTGGCATGTATAAAGCCCTCGGCCTTCACTATTACACCTTACCCAGTTGCTGATAGATGTTCACAAATGTATCAACTCTTAACTGAACCTCAGAGAAAAGAATGTGGAATATGCAAGGAACTTTTGTTACCTTGGCTTGCTCTTAATCAAATTTTAAAGGGTTTAGCTTCAAAAGCTTTCTTTTTCATCTATTTGTAAGCATAGTAGATTGGTTTTTTAAGTGAGTTATTTTCTTAGTGTTTTTCCTTTTTTTTAGAGTTTCAGTTGCTAGAATCTTAACATTTTTATAACCCCTAATTTTAAAGGTATACCCAAAATTTATAGCATTAACTTATTTGACTGTTTTTGTAACTAACAAATTTTCTGGTCCCTTTGTCTTTTTTTTTTTTAAGTATGTAATTCTCATATTCCTAGTGCCAGGAACAGTACCTGGTACATATAGTGGGCACTCGGTAGATATTTGTTGCATGAAACAATTAATTATGGAGAATTTAAGAATAGAAGGAAAAAACCCAACTTTAATTTTGCTCCTTTAATACATGTACTGTCAATCTTGGTTTATTCCCTTCCAGTCTTCCAGGGAACCCAAGTCTGATTTTTAACGTAATTATTATGAAGGTATGAACATCTGTTCTGCCTTTTCAAACTTAATAACATATGCTAGTCATTTTACCAGTTTGCTATTATCTTCGTAACCTGTCATTTTATTGGTTGCATAACATGACAATAGAACATACCGTGATGTAGTTGACCATACCCCCAGCGTTCAGTAATTAGATTGCTTCTGTTTTATTTTTAATCCTTATAAAGAAACCCAACTGAAAGCTTTCTTTATGTAAGATGGGCTTTTGGGGTTTTTTTCCTCTTTGAATTATTCTCTCATGGTAATATTCCAGGAGGAGATTATAGATGAAAGGATATGAACATTTTTTAAATGATTCTTGGTGCAAACAGTTACAAATTGCTTTTCAGGAAAGTTCCCTCAGTTTACCTTGCCACTAGTGAAGCAAGAGTAAACCATTTTCCACAGAAACAATGCTAACATTAACTGTTATCATTAATGTTTCTTTATTAGTTTGAAAGATAAAAATAGTACTTCATTGTTTTCATTTGCATTTCTTTGATTATTAGCAAGTATTAAGCGCCAAGCATTTTTCCATCTACTAATTAAATTTCCTCTCTTGTGAATTGTCTATTCTGGTCCCTTGCTCGTTTATGGGTGGTTCTTAATGTGGGTTTTTTTTTTATAGCAATGTATTAATTCCTTGTCATTTTGGAATATTTTTAAACTGGCCCTTTTGTTTACTAATTTTTTTTTTGTTTTAGCTCTCTTGGCATGCAGAAGTTTAAAATTTTTACATAGTCATCACTCCATCATGATTTCTTCTATTGCTTTTAAACTTAATTATTTTCTTCCCTCCCTTGCAAGCTTAGAATCATTTTTGCCTTTTCTACATTTTCTGTGATCACTGGTTTTAATATATTACACCTTTAAATCACTCAAAATTTATTTTGATGTGTAATATCAGGGAGTGGCTAAGTAGAGTCTCTCTCTTTCTCAAAGTTGTCATTGCCTTCATTTTATGTATCTTCCTCCTTTTAAAAAATAATATATTCTGTTCTACTGAATTCTGTAACAGAATCACATCCTGTGTTATCTACTGTCAAATTCTGTATCCCTTTTTGGGCCAATACCACACTGTTTTAATTTTTGTTGTTTTAGAACACAGTCCCAGAGTTAAGTGAAATATGCTTACGAACACATTTAAAAGAATTAATCCATCGGTAAATCAACAAAGCAAATGCCTGTTTGTGGTATTCTTTAGAGCAGGGAATCCTAGTTAATCCTCATCCTCTCCCACTTAGTGAGTATATCATAACCCTGCCCCAACTCTGTCAGCATGGGGAGCTGCTTTCAGAATCTGTTCATTATTGTAATTGCCATATTCAAGTTTCACTCCATTCCAGCACGCACACAAAATTTTTATTAGGAAATGTATACTGTGGTTAAAACCAACTACTAAGCCTATTTCAACTTTCGGTTACCCAAGATTGTTTCACCACTAAAACTTTTCTACCCATTTCTATTCAAGAAATAGATGATTGGACTCTATACAGAAATAGAACAGAAATGACTGATCAGATTGTTCCCACATGAAGGCTTCTTTTTTTCTAAGTGTCCAGTGGTTTTTAGTATATTCATAGAATTGTGCAACTACTACCCACAATCAATTTTAGTATTTTCATGTTCTTTATATATTATAGATACAAGTCCCTTATCAGATGTCTGAACATTTCCATCAACCCAAAAAGAAACCCCTTACGAGCCATCATCTCCCTTCCATCCTGGACATTCCATATAAATGGAATCATGCAGAATGTGGTTTTTTGTATCTGTTTCTTTTTGTTTACCATTATGTTTTCAGGGTTCATCCGTGTTGCAGCAAGCAACAGTACATTATTTCTTCTTATTGCCAAATAATAGTTCATTGTGTGTTTATTGCTTGTTTATCAGTTGATGGACATTTTGGTTACTAAGAATGATCTGTGAACATTTGTGTACGTGATTTCTTTTTAAAGATTTATTTATTATTTATTTATTTTATTTATTTTTGGCTGCATTAGGTCTTAGTTGCAGCATGCGGGACATTTGTGGCAGCATGCGGGACATTCGTTGAGGTGCGCGGGCTCTTCATTGTGGCGCACGGGCTTCTCTCTAGTTGTGGCATGTGGGTTTTCTCTTCTCTAGTTGTGGTGCGCAGGCTCCAGGGCACATGGGCTCTGTAGTTGTGGTGCGTGGGCTCTCTAGTTGAGGCGCACGAGCTCAGTAGTTGTGGTATGCAGGCTTAGTTGCCCCGCGGCATGTGGAATCTTAGTTCCCTGACCAGGGATCGAACCCGTGTCCCCTGCATTGTAAGGCAGATTCTTTACCACCGGCCCACCAGGGAAGTCCCTGTGTACATGATTTTGTGTAGGTATAGGTCTTCACTTCTCTTGGATAAATAACTAAGAGTGGAATTGCTGGGTCATATGGTAACTGTTTAACCTCTGAGGAACTGCCAGACTGTTTTCCAAAGTGGCCACACATTCTGCATTACCGCCAGCAGTGTATGATTTCTCCACATCCTAGCCAACACTTGTTATTATCTGTCTTTTTGATTACAGCCATCCTAGTGGGTATGAAGTGGTATCTCATTGTGGTTTTGATTTGCATTTCCCTGATGGCTAATGATGTCGAACATCTTTTCCATGAGCTTATTGAAGGGTTGTATATCTTTGGCGAAATATCTCTTCAGATCCTTTGCCCACTTTTTAATTGATAATTTATCTCTTTATTATTGAGTTGTAAGTGTTCTTTATGTATCCTAGATACATGTCCCTTATCAAACACATGATTTGCAAATATTTTCTCCTGTTCTGTGGGGTTTCTTTCACTTTGCTGTTAGTGTCCTTTGAAGCATAAAAGTTTAAATTTCAGCAAAGTTCAGTTGATCTATTTTCTTTTGGTTTCATGCCTAAGAAACCATTGGAAAACTCATTCTTTTTTTTTAAATTTTATTGAAGTATAGTTGATTTACAATGTTGTGTCAATTTCTGTTGTACAGCAAAGTGATTGAGTTATACATATATATATATATATATATATATATATGTTCTTTTTCATATTCTTTTCCATTGTGGTTTATCACAGGATGGAAAGCTTATTCTTTCACTGAGACCCACTAGTCATCTTTAGTGTGGTATTTTACATGGTCGTATATTTAAGGCCCTTCTGGGATTTGTAATAAAGAATTTATTCTCTTTCCTTCCAGAAGCTTAAAGCTAACAGAGGGCCAGGAAGCACTGGTCTCTCTTCATCGCCAGTCCTTGTCTTGAGCTGCTCTCCAGATCCCTTGATTTCACCGGGGTCATCTGAGCCACTACAGTCTCCACGTATCCTATGGCAGGTGGCTGGTCCAGCATGGGGCAAGGAGTGGTGAGGACTCCTTCAGTTCCAGCTCAGTAGCTGAATGGCTGGGTTAAATATATGTAAAGGCAGCAGAGCTACTGCCCAGCCTTCTCCTTTTTTTAGCTAATGATGGTTCTGGAAGAGACTGGCCTGCCACTTCCTAGAATCCCAGCAAATGCCCATGAATATGGGTACTACCGCTGACCAGGCTTAGGGACCCGATTTCTTTAGGGTTTAAGGTTATATTCTGTCAGGTTTAAGTAGGGAAGACAAGACAGTCTATCAAAATAAAGGGAAAAGAAGAGCCAATTTCGAAATGCTACAGAAAGGATGTAGGCGAGTGACAGCTGTCAGTAAGGCTCCCACCTCCACTGTGTTATTAGTGCCTTTGAAAAGACAATAGCTCAAAGGTCCCATTTTAGAACACTCAAGATCTTGAAATGTTTCTAAAATAATTTTTCTCTCAAAGGTTTACTGATGAGCACCAGACTGTGAAAATAATTCCCCCTAACTGATGGCCACGCCCCTGTTCTCAGAAGAGGGTGTAGGTACAGTCTTCGGGGTTGCGGGTCATCAACCAGGATGCTGTGCTCCTAAGAGCAGCACCAACAGGCAGTGCAGGGACCTTCCACTGAGTTCTAGCCGTAACCCACAGCCTGTCTGGAAGGCCTGACTTCACTCAGCCTTGGCAATCAGAAAGCGCCCGGCAGAAGTGGGAGCTGATAGACGGGCACACATGGCAGAGGAGCTGGTGGTGCAGTGACTTCATGCCTGCTAGACCTGAGACTTTCCCCAAGTTCTTTCTCAGGGGGCCAGAAGCACCGAGAAAAGGGAAAAAAGTTTTTGTAGTTATTTCTGTGTCATTTATAGCATCTGAAATTCATCTAAGACCCTGCAAATACTGTTTGTTGTTCAAGCACCCCATTTTTCCTGTTATATAGTCTTGAGTTCCTCTGCTCATATTACAGTGCCGTTAGCTTTTATATCATGATTGTGTTAAGATGGATAGATCGATCCATCCATTGATCGATAGATAGGAGACTAGATGCAATTGGCTACCACACAGAATGTTTACTTGACATGGAAATGGACTCTTCCCTAAAGGTCAAAGTAGAATCAGTTTGTTTTGCAAAAGGATTACTTGTAGAATTGCTTTCAGCTATCCACACTGCCCTGCAAACGAACGCCTCCCACCACCAAAAAAAAAGACAAATGCAGTATACACCCATCTCTTAAGCATTGTATTATGTTAAGAAGGTGGTACTCTATAAAGCTGCATCTCTTACCAGGCCCTCACCCTCTTTATCCCTCTGTGCTATTGTTATCTCTGCTTAGGTTGGGCTCTCTTCTATGAATGAGAGAAAATAAGAAAATTGCCTGTTTTAGGCAATGCAGGTGTGTTTCAGAGATTTAGAGTTAAGAAGTCAAGTAAATATTTTGGCAGCCCAACAAAGGTAAGCAAGGGAGAACGCACCTCATCGGCTTTTCAAATTACAGGCCTGTCCAAACACTGCCTTCCTCAAGAGCTGCTGGTCAGGGCCAAAGCCTACCCTGCTCGGCGGTGGCGACAAGGCCGACAAGGCCTGGCCGAGAAGTGGGCTCGCTTCTCTCACTGACCCTGGCCCTGTGCCCAGTAGGATGCTGTTGGACTTTGATCCTTCCGACCCGAGGGGAAAGATACTTATCAGTAAGGGAGAGATCTTTCCTCCTTAACAGATTCTAATCACATAGCTTCCTCTTCCTTGCTGAAAAAATCCCCAATAGCTTTTTCTCCCCCTTTTAAATTGGAATGCTGAAGAGACGGGGCATAGCATCTCAGATAACTTTTTCAGTGTAACTTCATCCATCTCGAGGGTTAGGAGGTGGACAGCTATGAAAGAAGACCCGGAAGTAGCATGTCTCGGGGGGCTGGGCATCCAGGTGCACCCCAAGTGCATCAGTCTAGGTGGCTTCTGGGTCTCCTGGTTTAAGAGCAGAGACATCCCAGAAGGAGGTTGCTCTGACCTGCTAGTGGCATGTCTCCTCCATTCAAGCTGTGCTTTGTGTCTCTTCTAACAGAACGGCAGACGTGAAAACTCCCTCTCTTCCTTGCCCTCCCCCAGTGGCTTCCACTGGATCACCTTGGCAGGGCCTCATCCGAGGAGGGCGGGAGGGCTGGCGGGAGGAGGGTGGTGGCTGCACCAGCGGCCCCTTTGATCACCTCCCTCCCGGTTCCAGGCCCCGCCGCCAGCAGGCCAGCCAAAGGCCCGGCTCTACTGATCTGATGAGGTGCTGAATAGGACCCGAGGGGCAGTGACGGGAGCGAGAAGAAAGCCTAGGGAATGAAAAGGAAACCCTGTGAACCTGCTTGGCTTCACTGGCCAGATTTTCCTACCAGGGAGCCGCTCAGTTCCTGCCAGCTCAGCCGCCTGCCCCTCATCCCAGCCCCTCCTGTCTCTGCTTTTCAGACCCAGTGTGTGTTTTGTGTTTGAATCATGGCTGCTCTCCCTGGTTCTCAGGCTGGGAACCCACTGCGCCTGTTTCCATGGTCACTGGGAAGCTCTCAGCGCCATGTGCTTCAAAGGGAACCTTTCCCCTCCCAGCGCTTGAGCTGGCCGCCCCAGGCGGCCACACAATAAGCAGCTCCTCCGAGCCAGGCCTCTGACCCTCGCTTGCCAGGAGGAAAACCTTGCCTCTGCCGAGTGAGGCTGTGCAGCCTTGCAGAAATACCCTCAGCAGAGCGTGTGGATGTGCACAGGGCAGGCGAGTGCACGTGCACGCCCGTCTCGCGTGCCCCTGCTAGATTTGGATGGGATGTAGAGATTACAGGTGGTGAGCCTTTGGGAGCCTTTCTGAAGTTGAAGGAAAAAACAAAGCCTAAGCCCCTTATAACTGGAAGAGAGGTGGCCTCGTTGGGGGTAGGAGAGGGGAAGGAAGAGGAGGCTTGGACTGAGGAAGGTCATGGGACTGGCAGGCCATGTGAGACTTTCTCCGTTAGCCTTTGGGGTCAGCAGAGAATGGAGTCAAGGCAGGTGGCCCTGGCTTCCTGTCCCCAGAGCCAGGGTGAGGCGGGTATCTGCTCACTCCTCCAGGACCACGGATGCCCGAGCAGTCACCCTACCCCTCACCTCCAGGTTTGACTTTCATCTTTGCTTGTTTGTTGAATAATGCAGAGGAGTGGAGCCTCTCACATTGTTTGGAGAGACAGAATCAGTGTTAACCATCTGGGAGGGCTGCTGTACAGTGATGCTGGAAGTAAAAGGTGAATGTCCTCTGCAAGCTCACCTTTCAAATGTCAAGCCTGCCCCCCTCGCTTGGGGCCTAAGATGTTAATTTCTGCCTTGAGCTTCCTGAACTAGAGCATGTGTGGGAAATTGGATGTTTCTCCAGCTGTTAATTTGCTACCTATCTTTACCTTTTGTAATATTTTGATGGTACCTCCTCTTTTTCTCTTGCTGATTTGCCCCTTCTATAAAAACTGTATCTCTTTCCTTTTTACAAAACTATCTGAAATGGTACTTCTCTCATTTGCACACTCAGATGATGAGGAAGGACATGCAAGGATGGCAGAAGTTCTGTGTATTAAAAAATGTCATCATCACCATGTCCTGTTTGGTGGGCAGACGACATGCTCCAAATTGTATTCTTACTAGTGGGAGTTGGAGACCTTGAGCTGTTCAGAGTCTGGCCGTGGCCATGGGGTCCAGGGATAGCTGTTCACCCGAGTGCATGCTCCTGGAGGTGATGGCTTCCCTCATTCCAGGTTCTGAGCCAACTCTCTCGAGATTCTTTATCTACCTCGACATGCAGAAATTAATGGTGGTGTGATTTACTTTGGCCCTTTTAGGTGTCAGGCATGTGTCTTGAAGAAACTAGGAAAGAGAGGTTATAGGGTTCTCGATTCACTTGAACTTTTTGGGTTTTCTGTCTTTCCTTTCTCCCCAGTGTCAGACCTAACTTGGGCGTAGTACTTCAAGGCTGAATGAATGAGCACCGTCTTCTTTCTGTGTGTTCTCAGGACAGAACTAAATGGGACGGGCGTGGGATGGCAGGTGGAGAGTGCACTGGTGATGGCTCTTGACTTGAATTTAGCAGTTCTTCAGAAGAAGGTTATTGGATTTTCACCAGTTATGCTAACGACTCTCCTTGTTGGCAGCTTTAATAGAAGGATTAGGAGAATTGGATGTCTCTCACCACTCGAAATTGATTCTCCAGTTCAGTTCTATTGTTTGTCCAAGTTCTGTGGCTGTGATAGTATAGGGAGCCAATTAATCTTTTTTGTTACCAAGAAGGTTTATTCAGTTATTGGGCCAGTGTTTGTCATTTAAGGTGCGGATGTGTACAGGATGTTAAGTTTACCTGATGGCTCAGAACTACAGCTTCCCACATACTCCTTTGCCCTGTTTGCCATGGTCCCTTGATCTACAGAGGTAGCTTCGGGGTGTCCACAGGGCTGCAACCACCCTCTGGGCACTGCAAGGCCGTCATGGGGAGAAAATCAGGACGGACTCCTTCAGGTCTTTGCTTATACATTGCTTTCTGTTAAAAGTCTTTCTGGGTCTGTGGTGTGTTAGCAAGGGAGGGCTTCACAGAAGAGGTGAAACTGAACCTTCAAGAATGGGTGGGTTAGGGGTAAGAAAGGGATGCAGGAAGAAACGCCAGGAGTGGGGCCAGCAGGAGTAGCCTGCTGGTGTGTAGTTGGTGTGTCCCAGGGTGGGTCAGAAAGAGCGACTTGACCCGACCCTGTGGTTTTAGTAGACAGGAGATCCCCTTGGTAGGGAAGGCATTTCCAGGGAGTGTGTCAAGGGGTGTGCAAAAGAGGAACACACAGTGGAGGGGAGGGGCACGTGGTCCCAGCAGAGGGAACCAGGATGTGATTAGGCCTAGAAATAGATTCGCAGTTTGGACATTTCTATGATGTTGCTGTAAATTGCTATTCTGTGGCAATTTAAGTAAAAGAGAGGAATAAAACTTAACGTATCAGAGGCCTTAAAATGTAAAATCCCAGAGAAGTTTTACATGACTGAACTAAAGTGGTACTTGGTAGAACCTGCCCAGCCAACGTAAAACACAAACAGGGCTCTAATTTCCCTTCCCTGTGGCGCTAATTCTTTTTACCCTGAATCTTCTCTCTCTCTCTCTCTCTAAATTGTGGTTCAATATATACATAACATAAAGTTAGCATTTTAGGCATTTTCAAGTGTGCAATTCTGTGGCATTAAGTGCATTCACATTTTGTGCCACCATCACCACCATCCATCTCCAGAACGTTCTCATTTTCTACAGTTGAATCTCGGTACCCGTTAAATACTAACTCCGCATTCATCCCTCTCCCCAGCCCCTGGCAGCCACCATTCTACTTTTTGTCTCTATGAATTTGACTACTCCAGGTGCCTCATGTAAGTGGAATCATATAATATTTGTCCTTTTATATGCTTTTTACTTTGCATGTCTTTAAGGTTCATCCATGCTGTAGCACGTATCAGAATTTCCTTCCTGTTTTTGGTTGAGTAATATCCCACTGTATGTATACACCAGGTTTGTTTACGCGTTCATCCCTCGACGGACATTTGGGTTGTTTCCATCTTTGGGGTATTGTGAATAATGCTACTATGAACACAGATATACAAATGTCTCTTTAAGACCCTACTTTTGGTTCTTTTGGGTATATTCCCAGAAGTGGAATTGCTGGGTCATATGGTAATTCCATTTTCTACAACAGTTGCACCATTTTGCATTCCCACCAGTAATGTACACGAGTTCAATTTCTCCACATCCTATCAACACTTCTTGTTTTCTGTTTTGTTTTGTAGAATAGTCATCTTAAGAGGTGTGAGGTGGTTTTTCACTGTGATTTTGACTTGCATTTTCCTAATGATTAATGATGCTGAGCATCTTTTCATGTGCTTATTGGCTATTTGTATATCTGCTTTGGAGAAAGACTATTCAAGTCCTTTGCCCATTTTTTAATTGAGTTGAAATCCAGATTCTCCAGTTTTTTTTTTCCTTTTGTGGCCTGCGCTTTTGGTGTCTCTTCTCTGTCTCTTGCACTTGCTCCTTAATTCATCATCAGCTAACATTTTCTTACACATAGAAAGTTATACAAGCATATCTTACTACTTGGTCTTGGTTTAGAATTTACTGTTGTCCTGAGAATTCCAGAAAGGAAGAGAAATTTTGCTTCCTGGGCCAGGCTCTCAGGGACTCGACATGTTGGAAGATGCGCTGTTGTGGATACAAAGAATGATATGGAACTGCACAGAAGGTTCCAAGGCTGTTCCTAGGCTGGCCACAGGGGTCCAGCAAGCTGGCTGCACTATTCTGTGGTTGACCCCTTGCAGATGGGGAGCTCCTATCCGCCTCCGTGGCCAGCTGCCACCAGCCCCATGGTGTGAATGGTGAGGAAGTGGGGGCTGGCAGCTGGCCGGGCTCCAGGATGCAGCCTTTGCTGGCGGAGAACCAAGGCGGAGGGGGAAAACACTCTTGTGTATGAGAGAAGTAGTGCCAGTTCCAAAACCTATAATTCCCAAGTTTAAAAAAGAAAAAAAGATTTTTCAACCAAACTGTGCTTTTATCTTTGGATTCTGAATGGGAGATTGTTCACACAGCTAAGCTGGCTGCAGAAGCCAGGCCAGTTAAAACAATATGCAGGCAGCTCTCCTCCAAGTAACCAGAAACTGTTGGCTCAAAGGACCCTGAACCGAGGAACCAACCTGCTGGGAGACGTTTTCCAAGTAACTCCAAGCAACGGCCTGAATGTAAATTCTCCTGCTGGGGAATGGCACTTTGGCAAATGAAGACCCTAATTAGAGATGGAAGGGTTTCTATTTTGTTTTTCTTTAATCCTTACCCTGGGGCCTTTGCAGGGCCGCCATGTCTCTGCTTGTGTGCAAAGAAATTTCCAGCTTCTCTTTGTAACAAGATCCTCTTTGGGGAAAGAAGCAACAAGCTGACAATGTGGGCCCACCACAGCCGGGGGACCCCACCACCAGCCTAACCCAAAACAAAGAGCTCGGTCTGGGCCAAGAGCTGGGTCACCTGGATTGGCTGGTCGTTTGAAGATGTTGGCCAAGTTGGATCCCGGGCTGTCCCCCCGCCCCATGAGATGCTCAAATCCATGCTTAGATTGCAAGTGAAGTTTCTTAAGTCCCGAAGGAGAACAGTGAGAACAAAATGCAAAGCAGTGAGGGGGAACTGCAGCTCTGAGGTGCCAAGGCCAAGGTTGAATTGGCACTGGGTGGTGGGATCCTCTTATGTCTTCAGCCTTGCACATGAGTCTATGCTTCTCGATCTTGGCCATGAAGCGGAGGGGCTATGCTCCTTTCAGACTGATCACCTCTTAGTTCTTGATTATCCGGAAGTATCGCGTGTGTAGAGAATCCACATACACCCGTTTTGTTTTGTTGTGGGTACATCATTGACTTGCCCAGGGACCCTCAGGGGCTAAAATAGATGATCTCTCTCATTTTTACTCTTTTGTCCTAAAAGGGCAAATGAGTAGTGTTCTCTGGGCCCAAAGTGTAAAGCTGTTGGTAAATGATAGAATCAATTTTAGACAATTCTAGATAATTACCATGAGCACGAGTGATGTGCCTTTTCCTAGCTGATCTTTGAGGCACCTTCATCCTTCACGTTGGTAAGTGTGGGAAGGGCATGTGAGAACTTTGTGTGCCTGAGCATTTTATGCACAATTGAGGGCTGTTACCTTATTCATCGTTAAGTTCACTGGGTGCTTGTGCCTAATTGACTTTAAAAGTTCATAAGGGGAAATTACACTTTTTGGAGTCAAATGTGTGAAGCACACTTCTCCTGAGTTCCGTGCTGAGCCCTGGGCCGCACTCTGTCCAGATAGAGTGTCCTCTGGTGTTCACAGCTCCGGCAGCCAGTTGATACCCGCCTTTAAGACGAATATACTGAGTCTTGGGGAGGAGACTTACCCACAGCCACCTCCTGGCTCTGTCCAGGTCCTGAGGTAACTGCTCTTTCTAGGCCACACCAGCTCCTCTTTGCCCGTTAGTTCTGTCCTTTGAATTAGAAGCTGAGCCTACAGACGGCAGTTCTTCTTCCACTTGTGCATGTGTAACAGGACAGACAGATTCCTGACCAACAGTCCATGCCCCCCACTGGGGGGGAGCCCAGCGCTGCCACCCATTCCTGGTTGTCATGTGCCAGAGGGACGTGTCCACTGTGTCTGTTTCCCACAAGCCCTCAGCTTGCTCAGACTGTCTGAAGTGAGGTTTCAGGGAACCCCAGGACGTCTGTCTTCCCGCGCCATGCCTGTGGTTAGGCCGCTGTAGCTCGGCCGCTGCCTGGCAAGATGATGCCGGTGGAGAGTATCCTGTCAGTGCCAGCAACTGGCCCTGTTCCAACCTCGCATTCGTGCTTCAATTTTCACTGGGGCTTGTAGAAACTACTTAAAGTCATTGGGAAATGAGTAGATCCAGAAATAAAAAGACAACTAAGTTTTTAGAGGCCACGTTGATCCTTTTAAAGAGATAAGACAAAAGAAAACCTTCCCACCGTGGCCTCAGTTTATCCTGTCGCTCTTTGGGGAGTGTGGTGCTTAGGTGACAGAATGTGGTAGCAACTTGACCCTTGTTGTTATAGAAAATCTTGGCCATGTTACACACTCACAGCTAATTTAAACCTGTATCAGACCGAAAGGAAGGTATATGATCATTTGCATGTCAACTTGTACCTAATGATCAGCTTAAACCGTTGCCTGCTAAACTTGTGATGACAGTGGGCTTGGAAAGGGACTCACGTGTCAGGAACCGAATTCTATCACAGATTTTCAATTGCCAGTGTAGCTATGACACGGAGAAAACGGAACAATAGTGGATTTACGGCAATGATGCTTCACTCCGTTAGCATGAGGAACTGGTGGGGTGGGCCTGGGTTGGAGTGGGTACCATTCTCTAACATAAGCCACCACAGGCGTCACAGAATATTGGTGGTGGTCTTTCCCAGAACAGCCTAGCATTGTTAATAATGTTAAAATATCTCCATGCTCAGAAGAGAAAAAAACAAAACAGTGCAAAAGTCTTCATAGTCTTAATATTGTTCCCTAAATATCTTTCCCTGTATTTTTCCTCTTGCCCTGGTTATTTCCATGTTGCCAGAAAGTCACACAGACGTGCGAGGGCTGAAACAACAGTGAGGATCCTCGCCCAAATCTTGCCGCTAGGAAGAGCTGAGAAGTGTCACTCGAATTACCACTGTTGTTTTTCTTGCTTTGTGCTACCCACTCCCCGCCACTTTTAAAAATTGTTTTTGTTTGTTTGTTTGTTTAACAAGGCAGTTTAATAGTACTGGCATCTTTGGTGTCACTCAGTCATCTGAAGTCATTTGTTAATGCCCTACATGCCCTCAGCCCTTTCCCCCAGGAGCAGTAGCCCCGTGGGCTGCTTGAGCTGTCGGGCAGGCTTGGGTGCTGTGATTTCTCATGTCTGTGGGATCCCTGAGCCAGGGCAGCTCAGCAGCGCACTGCACAGAAGCCAGGGTGGGGACAAAAGCTTGTGGACCATTTTCCTGCAACCCCTTCATGTGACCAGAAGCAAAGACACCCGAGGCTCCCAGCAGTGGTGAAAGGATGCAACAAGCTTGACTCTAAGCAGCTCCCTTTTGTAGCTCAATGTAGAAGAACCGACTGCATCTTTAGATTTCATTCGTCTGTTTATTAAGTACCTCCTATATCCCAGGTCTTCTGCTAAACGCTGCTGATACAGTGGTGACTCAGATAGACAAGTCCCCTGCCCACAGAGGGCTCACAGGCAGTGAGGGGATGCAGAGGACACCAGCAAGTACACACACACACAACAGGCTGAGTGCAGCCTGTGACGTGCATCGCAAGACCAATAAACAGGGGTGGGAGGGTGAGTGGGGTGTCTCTCCAAATAGGCTGCCTTGAGCTGAGAGCCCAGGGTCAAGGTTCCTGGAAAAAAAGAGGGAAATATTCCCACACCCCTCACCACGTCACAGTGTCCCTGCCTCCGCACCTACCCGCTCTGGCACCTGCTCTTCAGCACATCTGCCGCGTGAGGTGTGAGCTCTTGATTCCTGTGATTCCTGTCACTTTCTAACCATCAAATGGCACTTCGCTACCATATATATCCTATCTGCCAAGTAGTAAAACAAGACCACTCAAGTCTTGCAGAAAGTTAACGGCTTATTTTAGGTATCTTGTTAAATATTATCTACTTGACTATTTGGTGACAACTGCTTTCAAACCCTCTAAAAGTTATATAATGTGCTATGTGATGTAAAAGGATGTACTATATGCAAAATCTTTATTCTAATAATTGCCAAAAACTTACCATGTGGGTTTTTTTTTTTTAATGCTAAGTTGTAGCCTAAGAAACCCAAAGTTTAATTGAAACTTAGTCGGGTTTTGGTGTTTTGCTTCGAGTTAACATCCTTCCTTCCAGACTTCTTGCCCTCTCCCAGTGGCTTTAAGAAGGGAAGGAAGGAAAGGGGAAAAAACAACCCAAAACTCATTAACATGCAGACTGGCTTGGCTGATGAGACTTGTATCTTCTACTCTGAATTAAATAATGTTGCAAGAGGTCAGCTGATCATCCCTATGTCTGTGGTCCTGGTAAAGGCCGCAGTCACAGTTCACGCAGAGCTTCCCGGTGCGTTGACTTTGCCTTCGCTTTAGAATCTAGAGACCAGACCACTCAAGCACCCTCTCAGCCCGCGATCAGTGCATTTGGGAAGGTGAAGCGGTGTCTGACCACCTACGGAAGACGCAAGTGTGGAGACAGGTTGCAATGAGCTAGATAACTTTCTCTTTAGAAAAAAGTGCATGGGAAGCAAGGCTTTGCCAGGGCAAGGGGTGTGAGCTCTCGCAAATAAAAGGTTATACTAGAACCCACTTCCTTTGTTTGTTCTACTAAGTAAAGTCTTGCTAACACTGAATAATTATAGTAGGAAAAGCCTGAATGAGGCTATCCTTTCACTTGTTCAATGAAGGTTAATTTAAGGAACTTAAATTCAAGGGTTAATTTAATGAGACTTGAGATAAAGCTTGAATTTAGGGATTTTTGCAAATTACCTGTTAGAGGCAGTGGAAACAGAAGTGTATTTGTTCCTTAATACGTGAGTGACCTCTTAGTATTTAAGTGATTACTGATTAACCAAGGAGTTTCAAATAAGACTTTTCTTATTCTGATTTAAAGTACTTGCCCCGGCTGAGAGAGAGCTGGCTTATGTTGGGGTGGGCTGGGAGCAGTAGGGGGGCTGCTGTACCTCACAGAAACGTGACTTCAGCCGGAGAAACATCCCTCCCCTTCTGGGTGAGGCTCCCCCATGTCCTCGGGAGTGTGCACAGCAGTGCACAAAGCCACCTGTGAAACTCATTTTCATCCAGGAGACTTGAAATGGGAGAGAAACGTAACGCTTGCCTAGAGAGAAAGGTGGTCTGGTCCCTGTGTTCTAGATAAACGGAGACAGAGGTGCTCCGCCCCCACAAATGGTCTTTGGGGGCAGAGCTGGTGAGCGGCAGAGACGGTCTCGGCCCCTCTCAGGAGCCTACTCATTTATTTCCATTCCTGAAGTGGGGCGTTTTCCAGGCAGAAATCTGAGGGTTTGTTGAAGGCCAAAGATGTAAGGCACTGGCCACTCAGCGTGCACCTGCACAGTGTTTTAAGTATAAATTAGGTGTCAACAATTCAGTTGGAAGATTTTAATATAAAAACCTGCATTTCTACCTTCTCTTGAAAAATGAGAAGTTCCGGCAGTGCTGGTGCCCCATCCCTGCTGATTAGGATCACCTGAGCTCCATGGATCCTGCCCCCATCAGACAGACGTGCCCCAACCAGTCTGCCACTGTCCCCACCACTCAGCTGCTTTCCTCTCACCGTGGCAGCATATGTGCTGCCGTCAGCCTTCTACCTGGCCCTGTGGGCAGCTGAGTTTGTGATCTCCATTGCGTGATTTTTAAACTGCCAGGGAAATACCATCAAGGTTGTCTGCAGAAGGTTTAGTGAATCAAGTGTGAGCACAGACCACTATTTTCTGATCATACTCAACAGTGAGTATGAAGAAGAATCCAAGATGGGTTGGATTTGCCAAATTCTTTTATGCCTCTGATTTGTTTCAAGCACTATAAGACCAATGTAGGGTGACCACATCATTTGTCATCCATGGAAGGGGATGCTGTCACTGTTCATCATGGTGGGAAGACAAGTGTAAATCACGGCTGGCCCAGGCATGCTGGGGACAGGCCATATGACCGTGCTAGGCCTATACGACATGAAAACATGAAGCTTACATTCCATCAACCAGGGTGAGTGAAGTAAAGGTTCATAAGAGGGGCTCACACGGAGGCTACAGTGGTATAGAGATGGTTCTGGAAAAAATGGGCAAGACTTTGCAGAGAAAGGAGGCTTTTGGGTAGGTCCTTGAGCCTGAGGAGGGCTTTGAGAGGTAGAGAAGGATCCAGGAGAGCCATTCAGGGAAAAGGAATAGCCTAAGCAAGAAGGTGTTTGTGTGTCTTAATTTTTCAGAATTGGGGCTACCATATGTCAGGAGCACACAGTGCTTTGGAGGCAGACAGCGGGAGAGGGGTTCTGGATTCACGTGATGGTGGTTCCATTAATCTGAGACAAGTAATGTAGGTTTGAGAGAAACTTGGTGGCTGATTTTGGCTGTATTGAATAGGGGCCCTGGAATCCAAGAAAGGGGTGGGGGCTGGAGGTTGGGAAGTCATTAGGGGGGGAGTGTGTTTTCAAACCAAGAGTCTGAATGAGCTTGTCCAGGAAGAAAGTATAGACCAGGAAGAGAAAAGGGGCCAGCACAGGATTCCAAGGAAAACTTGGAATAAGGGATGACGAGAGGGGAAAGCCAATAAAAGAGATTGAGGAGTAGTTGAGGAGAGCGGTATGTCAAGAGGAGATTAGTGTTTGGAAATTTCAGAGGCAAGCAGGCAGTGAGTGGGACCACGTAAGAGTCATCAAGGGGAGCCTGAACGTGTGAGAGAGGAGAGAGGCCAGCCCGTGAGCACAGAGCAATGTTTACAGGGTTGTGGACCAGCACAGAGGACACCTCAGGCGAGGGAGCATGACCTTGTCATGCATTCAGTTAACACATGTGTGTCCATTAGTTTTTGCTGCATAACAAACTACCCTGAAACGTAGTATCTTAAAAAACAGCAGTTGTTCTCATTTGTTCATGATTCGAAGGGTCAGCTGAGCAGTTGTGGTCTGGGCCAGCTTGGCTGATCCCTGTGGTCTGCTGGCGGTTCTTTGGGGCCTTGATCGGAACAGTGGTACCTTCTCGGTCCGTGCTCTCATCATCCAGGAGGCTGGCCCAGGCTTCTTCATGTGGTCGTCTCAGGGTTCCCAGCAGTAGAAAAGGGCAAGCCCAGTGCACAGGCACTTCCCAAGCCTCTGCAGGCATCATATGTGCTAATGAACCACTGGCCAAAGCAAGTAACATGACCAAGCTCAAGTTCAAGGGCTGTAGAAATAAACTCCACCTCTTGATGGGAGGAGCCACAAAGTATTGTGGCCATTTTTTCCCCATCTACCCTGACAGGTGTGAATTTCTCGTAACAGTTGGCCAAAGGAGCTATTTGATGCTTTGGGTCAATCGTGTAATTCTCAATTGAGCCAGGAAGGATTGAAGATCACAGTGGAGCAATTTAAATTCTGAAGACTCATCTAATTGTGGAGATTGTTTCAGTTCTGCTCCAAATGAAAACTGAAGGTGGTGCAGGGGAAAACAATGCCACTCGTATTCATGAGAGCAAGCTAAAGAGATTACTAAAGACATTGATATACCTTGTTCAGAACTCAAACCCAAGTTCCTTTCTCTCAAAGCAGCATTGTCCAATTTGCAGCAATCAACACTTCTTAGTGCTGTGGCTCATTTAAGACTAGATCATAGCTGCCATTAATTGGTGCCTTCAGTGTGCCCAAACCGTGGCAAGCACTTTACGCCCATGAACTGTCTGATCCCCTGAACAACCTTACGGAGTCCTGTCACTGGCCCGTTTCTACAGATGAGGCGCCTGAGGATCAGAAGTGACTCGACAATGGGCACCTATTTAGGAAGTAATAGAATCAGGAATTTAAAAAAATCCCTCAGGCCACTGGGCTCCCAGGACTACGGGCAGCAGGAGCATGTGCACAGGGACATGCACCCCCCTCGCTGCCCCCTCCAGTCCTGACCATCCTCACGTTGATGTGATCTCCCGGGAGTCCCCGTGGGCTCCCTACTGCTGGTCCAGCTTTACCATTCACCCAGATTCATTGAGAGTGGATTTGTTTTAGGATGCTGGGACACTTTTACATATCAGAAGGAGGTCTTACCTTGCTCAGTCTGGATAATTTTTAAAACCAGCTTTAGGATTTTCCTATATTAACTAGAATTAACAGCAATCACATGATGAAAGCTATTTGTGTCATAAAAATTTCGCTTTAAGCAATAAGCAATAATGGGAAAAGAATGTTCGTACATTCTGTCCCCACCCCTAATTTTTTAAAGTTCTTAATTGAAGTATAGTAGACATAATAAACAGTATGTATTTAAAGTGTACAATTTGATAAGTTTTGACCTACACACACACACACACACACACACGTCCATGAAACCATGACCACAATCAAAATAATGAACTTCCCATCGCTCCAGAAAGTTCCCTCATGCCCCTTTGAAGCCCTTCCTCCCCCTTCTCTCTCTGTCCCTTGCCAATCTCCACACAACCATTATCTGATTTCTTCTCTCTAGATTAGTTTGACTTTATATGAATGAAATCATACAATATGTACTCTTTAATCCGACTTCTTTCACTCAGCATAATTACTGTGAGATTCATCCATGTTGATTGTATCAGCAGTATATTCCTTTTAAAATTTTAAACGAGGAAAGGGAACACTGCTTTTTTTAACTGAACTTGGCCCAGGACTATTGAAGTTACCTACAAAATTGTACATTAACTAACTAATGCCAGTGATGAGTTAATCTATAACTTCATCTGTTAGCTGTTAACGTGACCCCCAAACCTAACCTCCTCTTGACTGTCAGACCCTGATTCTGGGTACCCTTTCTCTCGGGGCTAAAACTGAAGTCGGGCTGTGGGGTTTGGGGAACCCAGTACTTGTGAGTCTTGGCCGGTCCCTGCCCAGCATCGTATCTGAATGTAGCACATCTTCATGCGCTCATGACAGTGGGACTTTGGGCTTTATGGTGGTGTGACCAGCAGAATAGGAGGAGCTGGGTGCTCAGTGTAAAGCCTGGGCTTCAGTCAACTCTCTTTTATTTATATACCTGAGCTATGCAAATACCCAGTAGAAGCAAACTCAGTATATGGGCAGAAATTAGGGGACTTCTGTATTGTTTCAAAAGTACTCACTTTAGGATTTATTTTTTTATAGTGAACTCAATTGGTATATTTGAAATTATTTTAATTTACACTTCTTTTCAAGACTCCATCCCCTTTTAAGGCTAACATACACTTGTCTGCTAGCAAGTTCATTACAGTCAACCTTCTTCCTTTCACAAATCAGTTTTTAATACTCTTTCCTTAAATGCTTGGTTTCAGACCTCTTAGTATAGGAATGTTCTAGTAAACGATTGCTTTAAATAATATGCAAAATACTTATATTCTTACTAATAGGTGCTGGTTAAATATATCTTTCAGTTATTTGTGGAAAACTAACATTGGATTTCCCTAAGTTTTGATTTTCTCCAAAAGGGAAAACTTAGACATGACAAAACATAAGGGACTATAAAGAAGTTGGGGGGCAGGGCTGACAGGATGCAGTCAGCTCTGAGTTGAACACCCTCCCCTGCTGCCAGCGGCTCTGACCTCGGGAAGTCACCGCATCCTTTGCAAATCTGGGACGTGGGACTAGGTGCTCTTTAATCCCATTCCAGGACTGAGAGGCACTTAATCGATTCAGATGGGCCGTAGTCAAGGTCATTGTTGCCTAAGAGGCCCCCTTTGTCCCTCTGCATGAGGACTGCAGTGACTCTTCAGCTGGGCCATGCTGGTGCTCGGGGCTAGGGAAAGCAGGCTCAGTCTCTCCTCTGGATTTGGCTCACTGGTCCTTCCAAATGTCCAGCCTCCTGCAGGGTACACAATTTGACTTGCTTAGCCTCAAAATGATGCCAGCCAGCCCCCCACCCCCACCCCCCGCCTGCCTGATAGTTGGGTGCCTCTTGAACCAACCTTGGCTTATTCTATAATTGTCTGCTTGTTTGTGGGCGGGGGAGTCCCATGGCACTTTGTAGTTTCAGCTCTCTCCACTTACCACAAACCAGACTGCCAAGCTCCTAGATTGTGAAACAAAGGGTAAGCACCTGGATCATGACCCAGCTCTTTTCCTGTTCTTCTTTTGAAACTTCCCCAACAGGAAAGGCTCTGGGTAATTGATAGAGATTATCCCTGATTCCCTTAATGTAACCTTCTTACTCTTTCCTTTTCCTGGGATTAAACTGTTCCTTTGCAAGAAGTCCTTTTCTTAATGACACAGTCATCGACGTATTATTGACCAAAGGAAGTGATCCAGCCCAACTCCACCTTTCTGTGGTTCATAGTCCCTTTAGTCTGTTTCATTATAATGACTTTCAAAGTTATTAACTGGTTTTTTCAATTTTCGGCACAGTTAAAGGCTATCAAACTGTACTTTAAAATTAATCTGCCTTCTTGAAGCAATAATTGCCCGTATATTTGTTGTTGGATAAGAGGGATGTTTTAATATTTGCTGAGTGAGGGTTCCGTGCACAGGATGATGAGTTGAGGTCTGATGTAAAGGGGAGACACGTGAGCCCTGTCAGCAGGCACCTTTCTTCCCCCACCGCCATCCCCGCCTTCCCTTCACTCAAGGAAGTATTTCTTGCTGTGCACGCAGGGCCTCTAGTGTGACTACTGGAGCTCCGAGTTAAGAGGGACTAAATCTTCTAGGACTGAGCCTGTTCAGCATACGATTGTACCATCATGGTAGGCATTCAAGAAATATGTGTTAAATTAACTCCTGGGGAAGACGGTCACTTAGAATTACACGTTTCCCTGTAAGCACATAGTGAGCAGACTGAGCTTGTGTAGGGGTCAGAGAACCCTTTTCCAGAGAAAATAAAATTCCAGTTAGTGATCCAAAAATGTCAGTAAACTATAGGGGCTGCTTGGACACTGTGTCACAAACTAACCTGTGGGTGTGCTGCCTGCTACTGAGAGAAAAAGAGTCAGTAAGTAGTAGTCAGTGTTTATATGATGGCCTTAGGAGTGGACTGTAATGCGTAATCACCATGCAACCGAGCACCGCCTCTTCCCTTCGTGGGACTTGATGTGTTTGCAGGGTCTGTGGCCTCAGCCAGCGCCTTGTGTGTCCAGCTCCTGGCCAGCCTTCCCTTCCTCTTCATCCGGGCAGCTTGGTCTCCATGAAGCCCTTCCCGACCACGCCAGCCCATAGCACATACCACCCCCACATCCAGGCTCATCTGTTCCAGACCTGTTTGGAGCCTCCCTCAGGGTGGTCCCACACAGTTGGGCTCTTGATCCATTTGTTTCCCCTGTTGGTCCAGCTCCCTCTCTCTAAGTCAGGAGATTGCAAGCTCTGCACAGGTGAGCTCTCATTCCCAACTGCTTTGCAGCCCAGGTGGCGGGGCAGGATGGGACTGTGAACCCAGAAGCAGGAAGTACCATTGCCTGACACCGGGCAGGGATGCCCGACAGCATCTTTTTCCTCCAGCTCAGGTCCTTTCTAGGCCTGAGGAAGGCCTGCTTGGTGCCTATTCAGCTTTTCTCCTTCCCCTTCCGTCATCACCACCATTGTTGTGACTGTTTATTGAGCGCCAGGCCTGGAATGCATTCGGAAAAAAATAAGAGTGTACTTTCAATGTGGCCTTCAGCTTGTTGGCCTATAGAAATGGGATTCTAAGGCTTGTTCTTTGAATTAGACACTAAAATATGTCCTTTCTGGGTTTAACTCACATTGTGTTTTATAGCCTAACCTGTGATCTGAGCTGCTGCAGCCTGTATGCCCCCTCCACACGCATAGTCCCATCACCAGAATCACTCCTAACGGCAAAGCAGTCGTGACTTACTGCAGGGAAGTGGAGATTAGGTGGGCAGTTGGCATCCAAGTTCTATGACTTGGTTAGCTCAGTGTGTGTTTGCAGACTTCATTCAGGAAAGCATGTGTTTTAGGGACTTCCCTGGTGGCACAGGGGTTAAGAATCCACCTGCCAATGCAGGGGACACGGGTTCGAGCCCTGGTCTGCAAAGATCCCACATGCCACAGAGCAACTAAGCCCGTGCACCACAACTACTAGCCTGTGCTCTAGAGCCCACGAGCCACAACTACTGAGCCTGTGTGCCACAACTACTGAAGCCCACGTGCCTAGAGCCCGTGCTCCACGACAAGAGAAGCCACGGCAATGAGAAGCCCGCGCACCGCAACGAAGAGTAGCCCCGCTTCGCTGCAACTAGAGAAAGCCCACGCGTAGCAACAAAGACCCAACACAGCCAAAAATAGATAAATAAATAAATTAAATAAATAAATTTATTTTTTTTTAAAAAAGCATGTGTTGGGGCTTCCCTGGTGGCGTAGTGGTTGAGAGTCCGCCTGCCGATGCAGGGGACGGGGGTTCGTGCCCCGGTCTGGGAGGATCCCACATGCCGCGGAGCGGCTGGGCTCGTGGGCCATGGCCGCTGGGCCTGCGCGTCCGGAGCCTGTGCTCCGCGGCGGGAGAGGCTACAACAGTGAGAGGCCCGCGTACCGCAAATAAATAAATAAATAAATAAATAAAATAAAATAAAAAAGCACGTGTTTTGTGAAGAAAAATGGGACTTAAACTTGAAAATAGCATTCTTGAAATTCTTGTCTTTCTGAATTTTCATCATCCTATTATCACAGAAGACTTTGGAACTTACATTCTATTGCTCTGTCCAGTCAGGGGGTGGAGGGCCCTGGACTCAGGGAGGTCCTAAGCTGTGAACCCCAAAGGCTGCCCTGTAAGGAGTAGATAGTTGCTGTTATGCCACAGTGCCTCCCCCCAGCATCTGTGCCCCATGGCATTTGCTGCCTGCTGGGTTCCAGGTACCCTGCCTGCTGGGGGCCTGGTGACCGGAGGATGCCTGGGATAGTGGCTGCCCACCCCCAGACCTTTGACTATGAGAGCCCCAGGCTTCTGCTTGGGGCAGGGGGGAGGTGTATCATTCCCACAGCCAGACATGCCAAGAAGCTCAACTGCTCATTGCCTTGAAGCACATTTTTCTGAGAGCTTTCCTTAAGTCTGAGTTACAGTAGCCTAAGTGGGTTTCTAGAAACCAAATAGTCTAACTGAGAAAGGAATCTGGCAGTTCCAGGAGGGGAGGAACAAGGGATGGGTGAGCTGGGCTTGAGAAACGCACTCCCACCACCCTGTCCTCTGACCTCCTTAAGGTCTTTGTCTGGTGGGTCCCTATCTTGGCTGTGCCCAAGGATCAATCCGGGGAGCTTTCAGGCCTACAGAGGCCGGGTCCACTTCTAGCCTAGTGCCCCCCAGTCTCCAGGGAGGGGTCTGCCCCTGTTTTTAATATTTATTTATTTATTTGGCTGCCTCGGATCTTAGTTGCAGCATGTGGGATCTTAGTTCCCTGAGCAGGGATCAAACCTGGGCCCCCTGCATTGGGAGCACGGAGTCTTAGCCACTGGACCACCAGGGAAGTCCCTGCCTCTGTATTGTTAAAGAGCTCCCCAGAACATTCCGATGTGCGGCTCCGACAGCCACTGACCACCTTCTGCCTGTTTTGGTGCCTAAACCGTGAGGTTCCTATGTGTATATGGTATGCAGTACACTCAGGTCGACTTCCGGAACCTTCGGAAGGTACAGTCACCGTGAGTCCCAAGTGCCTGCCACTCTGGGTGGGAACTGGACCTGCAGGAGGGTTCAGACAGGGTGCCTCAGCTCTCCTTCCTGGAGAGGAGAGGAACCCTGTGTGCAGATGGTCACGGGGAGGGCTGGGCGCCCCAAGGAAACACTCACAGCGTATGTGCTGTGTCGAGATGGAGATCCGGCCGAAGTGCTTACCGTGTGCCAGGCATCTTCTCATCGTGCCTGTTAGCATTATCCCCATTGTTCAGGTGAACAAATGGGAGCAGAGAAAGGGGGTCACGTCTACTCACAGCCAGAGCTGGGGAGAGGAGCCCGAATTTGGACGCAAGCAGTGTGAGGTGACAGCTCCACCCCCTGCCCTTCCCCCGTGGCAGTGCTAAAACGCACCGCGTTGGCCCACCCACTCACAAGTCACCTTCAGGCTGTGTTCCTCCTCAGGGCCACCGTGGCTGGGGGCCAGACAAGGATAGCTAGGCTGAGGGGGACCCAGCTGGTAACACTGCCCAAGGTAGGTGTGGGGAGAGATTTGGTTCTGTTGCTGTTATAAATGATTCGGGTGTGAAGTTGAGATAATGAAACTATATCATTCTTAAATTCTAATACAAGTCACAGATACAAGGGATCAATACAATAGGGTATGCCGAGGACCATATGGAAACAAGCTCCGTAGATCCTTAAGAAGTATACAGGGTGAAGGTTGTACTGTTTGTGAACTTGCATTGGCTGAAGAGCAATGGACATAACTCCTCTGAATGAAAGAGCCTCTAATGAAACAGGCATGAGCTTTCAAAGCAGCTAACCTTGTACAAAAGTAGAACTTCCCACCCTGCCACCCCTCCTTATGTTGACTATATGAGCTGCATGACATTTCTAAAGGGAGCTTTAAAGATGGAGTCCATGGGACTTCCCTGGCGGTCCAGTGGTTAAGACTCTGTTTCCAATGCAGGGGGCATGGGTTCGATCCCTGGTTGGAGAAGAAAGATACCACATGCTGTGTGGCATGCCCCCCCCACGCCCCAAAAAAAAGATGGAGGGAGTCCAGATGGGTTAGGATAAGAGATATCTGGAATTTCCTTGTGGGGTTGGGAAATACAATACTTACATAAGCTGTTAATGGACTACCTGAGTTTCAGCATTCATGTTTATACTTGTGCACATACCTCCATCATGCTTGATTTTTGGAAGCCCCTAGGATAACATGAGTGTTTCTGTAGCCTGGGATTATGGAGAGAGGCTGATGTCAAATTGTCAGCTCTCTACTACTCCACGGCTGTGTGATGTAACTTCTGAGCCTCCAGCTGTGAAATGGGAATCAGCCCCACCTCACCTGCAGATGCTGTGCAGATTTAGTGCTATTTGAAAGCGCTCATTGCCTTGCCCCATACATAATAAGTACTTTCCTTACTTTTCCCTCTTGGAGTCTGATGCTTTGGGGCACTAATGTCCCAAGACCAGGCAAGGGAGCCCCTGCTTCTAAACCTTCTGGCCACCTGGTGACGAGTCCAAGAGGAAGTCCCCTTCTAAATCATTTCCGGTATCCCCACATTGCCCCAAGATGACCCGGTGCTGGCTTCCAGGACCTTGCAGACCTCTTCTCCAAGACCCTCCTCCTGGGCGCAGACTATCCTAGCAGCATACCCATCTTCCCAAGGAGGGTGGACAGACCTTGGCCTCAAGGCTGGGGTGTCCACTCGCATGTGTGTAAGCCCCCCTCAAAATGCACAGTGGGCCAGGGGTGAGCTTTCTCCACACTGACACATTCTGACAAGGAGTTAGAGAAATCTCGGTTGGAACCTGACCTTTCAGGTCTTTATGAAGGTGTATATGTTAAGATAGAGGGTAGCATAGATTTTATTTAATGGTTTTTTAGCTTTGTCCCAAGCCCCAGAAATGTTAGGAGCAAGCCTGCTTCGGGCATGCAGAAATTCTTTCATCCAGATTCCTTTCCTCTTAATAAAAATAAGAAAGTCATATAATCAAAATATCTTGGGTTTTTGTTTTGTTTTGTTTTTTCAGTTTGCCACCTGATTCAGGAATTCTCTACCATGTTCCTTTGCCTCATCACAAGTTTTGCCTGGGGTGCTGGGTAGGCAGCTTCTGGACCTCCATGAGTCCAGCTGAACCAGGAGAGGGTCTGGAATGTGCATCTGACAGGCATCCCAGAGGCTTCGTGCAGTTTGGGGCTCAGTGGTACTCAGCCCTACCTGAATTTTAAAACTAACTGGGAAACTATGAGAAAAATACTTCCGTGGGGCTCCATTCCACATAGATGAAATAGGCATCTCGAGGGGCGGGCGGGGCCCAGTTGCCTCCCCAATGGGCCAAGGTTGAGAAGCAAGTCCACCCAGCTCAGCCTCAACAAGAGCCCCGCCTCCACTCTCCTGGTGGAAGGGAGACTGTAGGGTCTTCAGACTTTGCAGGCACTGTAGTTCCTTGTTAAGCCCCATTCCACCACCTAATTAACACTTGTTTATAAACAAGTGTTCGCTGCCATATGCAGAGAAGGGGGTGGTCCTTTTTGAAGTTTCTAGTTGCTGACTTTGTAAGACTTGGCCTGAAGTGGGACTTCTGGAAACTCAATCCCGGATAGCTAGCAGCTAACAGGTTCTTCCAGAAGTTTCTCTTGCAGCCATAGACATCTCACTAAACAAGCCAACTGCCGATGTTTTTCCATAACACCCCCTGACCCGGCAGTGGCGACGGAGCGGAGGGTGTGGACAGCTTCCTGGGTTTTGGTGCTCCTTGTCAGGTGTTAAAACAAAGAGGATCATTGTGTTTCTTGGAACTGGCCTAAATGTCTATGTTTAAGATTAAGATCTAGGGAAACGCATTTCCGTTTGAGACCCAGTATTTTCTGATTGTGAAGGGCACCAACCTGGTAATGGCGCCGTGACACGGCCGCGGCCTCCAGCCTCTTCTGCCGGTTCATTTAGGAGAAATTAAGTGGGGCTGCTACATATTTTGAGAATAAATAACGCTAAACTTAGGCAGCCTTAACCACTAACTTAACCGCTGAGTTCTCGCTGCTACATGTCTCCTAAATAGATGAGCGTAATCTTCACTAGGACTTAAAATGCATCACCTTCGTTCCGGAGCTCAGAACCTGCAGCCGACAGGAGACTTTGGAGGCTTAATGACTTCAATTATGGCGAGGAGTACCTTCTCCGGGTGGGAAGGGCCCGGCCGGCGAGCTAGGGTCAGAGAAGGCCGGATGGGAGCCCGACCCCGCCCCCCCCGAAGGCGGCCCCACCGGGTCGGGGGAGGGGCTGGGGGTGTGGGGAAGCCGAGGGGGAGGGACCGGGGACGGGGGTGGCCGCGGGGCCTCGGAGTTCTGAGCCGTGTTTGTGGCTCTGGCGCTTTGATCTCCGGCCAGGGAAACCTGGAAGGTCAGGCCCGGCTGCAGCCAAGCCCCGGAGCCGGGAGCCGGTGGAGCGGGCCGGGCTGCGCCACCCACCTGCACCCCCCACCCGCCTTCTCCCGCCGCGGAAAGTGAGCCCGCCTGGCTGCCCGGCACCCCGACCTCCACTCCGTTGGGGGCTGTTTTGTGTTGGTCTGCCTTAGGTCTGCCTTGGGTTAGGGGCTCCAAGTCGTGACAGTAAACTAGCCAAATGCCCCGCACGTTTGGTTTGCAAAGATCGTGTTTGTTGTACATACTGTAAAAGAAACCAGGTTATTTTTTAAGCTATGTGCCCCCCTTCCTTCCTACCCCCTACAGATTCCCCCAGAGCTGCAGGTGATTCCCCTGACGGTTTGTGCACGTTAAGGTGTTAGGGTCGTTTTTTTCTGGCCACTTCTGATGCCCCGCCCCCTTCTTGGCACCAGGATTTTCTCACCAGTTACCCATGTGCGCTGGTGTGTGACCTCATTTCCTATGGAATGAAAGGTTTCTGTAGGAAAACAGGGCTCTTGGTGAGACGGGCCTTGCAAGCCCCCTTGCCTGGCAAGAGTGTCCCCTGTCGTGCAGTGACTCATGCTTCAGGGCACAGCAGCTGACCAGAATGCTCAAGAGCCCGGTGCCTGGGTGGTCACTACTCAGTGAAGAACACGGGGGAGGAGGAAAGGAAAAAGTGAGGAGGGCAGCTTTAAAATCCACTTAGTGGCCTCCAGAGGGAGGGGCATAAAGGGACGTGGTGAGCTCTGGCTTGTTTGCACTGGGGTGGGAGCAGCCAAGAGAGACTGGTGGCCGTCAGGTGGGGTGTCTCTGGGTCTGGCTGGTGGGTCTCTGTCGTGTTGACAGGCCCTTGCCCCTCCCTGGCCACAGGAGCAGGCCCTGTGGCAGTGGCAGCCTAAGCAGGGCTTGTTACCGGCCCTGGGTTCCTGGCAGTGATGTGCTTGAAGCTCAGGCCTCAGGTGGATGAGCCTCGCAAGCCTGTGCTTTTAGTCTCTCATTGCTCCACCTGAGGCCACCACTGAGTTTAGAGTTTGGAATCTTCGGCCAGTTCCCAGGATCTTCACAGCAGGTGGGGAGGGCAGGCCACTGTCCACACACTCTCCCCTGTGTGGTGCAGGCCATCTTTTTCCATCAGTCTTTTAGGCTGAAGAAAAGCAAAGTTCCCCTAAGTGATATCGGGAGAAAACTGTGAAAATCCACATCTCCTGCTGTTTGTCCCTGTGGATATGCCCAAAGCTGATCGTTTGGTCAGCTTTCCTTTGAAGAGAGTTCTCAGGGAGGCTTTCATTCCTCCCTCGAGTAGAAAGGGCAGACTCTGCAAGTGCACAGGCTCGTTTTCTGAGAGCTCTGACATCGGAGATGTGTTCACAAGAGGCCTGGGACCCCATAAAGATCCACCACGAGGCGGAGCCACTTTCAGTGACTGGGGTCGAGGTTGCCCAGGGAGAATAATTCCTACATTAGAACCAACCACCAATTAAAGACCCATCAGCAAGCACTACAGCAGAAGACGTGCATGCGGTTAATAAGAAACCAAATCCTGAACATCTGCAGTGCGGAGAATCTTGAGTTCCAAGAAGATATGGTAGAGAATTGGACCTTCCACAATTCAGGAGTCAAAGGAAACAGATCAGGTGGCCTGGAGCGAGCTACAGCCTGCGTTTGGAGTAGCAGGGCCCAGGGTGTTTGATGCTAACCCCAAGGGCAAAAGCTCATCCTTTTTAGGTTAAGCAACAGACATTTCTTGGCCATTTACCGTGTGCCAGGCTCTCTGCGGGATTCTGGGCATTGAGCAGGAAAGAAGTCTGAGGCCTTGGCTGCCCTCTAGTGAGGGAGGCACTTTAAGTAAACAGTTACAGTGTGATGTCTCAAGAGGTGCACCCGTGGGACTCAGAGGCAGGCTGCAGGCCAGGCAGTGTGGAGGGAGTGACACCCAAGGCAGGGAGAGTTAGAGGAGGCAAGGTGGGCTTTGGTGAGATGCGGTGTGTTTCCCCAGCAGGTGGGCAGGCTCACCTATAGAGGCTCCTCCTAGTCAGGCTCTGGGGCTGGAGTGTTGAGTTTGCTAAAAGCCAGGGAAGTCACATCTTATTCTAAGAGCAGACACAGAGTCGTTCGGGGAGAGTGGGGCAGGTCAGATCTGTGGTTTATTGACTAGAAAAGTCCCTCTTGTGCTGCGTGGAGACCCTACCAGGGGCAGGCGGGGTGGACTAAGGAACCCCCAGCGGGGAGTGTTGTTGTGACTCACGTGGAAAGTCTGGTGTCCTGTACAGGGTGGCAGCAGTGGAGACAGAAAAACAGTGGATGGATTTGGAAGATGGAATCAGCAAAACTTTTAGTAAGCAGTTGAGTGTAGGGGTGAGGGCAAAGGGTTGTAGTTTAGCTTGGCCCCCTGGGGGGCGCTAGCGGGGCACCTCCCTAAGGAGGGAGCCCTGGTTGTAGGAATGTGAGGACTGCATGGAGGGTAGGCCAATGCACCTGTATCAGCCTGAGCAAGAACGGTGAGCTCTGCCCCGGGAACAGCGGCAGAAGGAGCTTGGGGACCCTGCTGAAGCAGAAAGCTGATGCCAGGTTGTGGGAACTAAGCCCTGGGACTCTGGTGCCATTTTGGATTCTCCATGATCATGGTTTCTGCCACCTTGGGTCATACTGCTGTATCAATATGCCAGAGGAGAGCTGCAAGAGAACACTCTCTTGGGTGAGAAAGGAAGAGACCTCAGCGCCCTCACCCTGCTCCTTGCTAAGCAAGATCTCTTCCCCCAGGACACCAGCAAGTGTGTGGAGACAGACACTTCTAGGAGGTCCTGGCTTTTATCTTTCTTGGGGCTCCTGGCACACAGTTGGCCCTCTTAAGTAGCTGTCAAATTGAACTGTATACAGTTGACCCTTGAACAACACAGGTTTGAACCATGCAGCCCACTTATACACGGGTTTTTTTCGGTAGTAAATATTACAGTGCTACACATCCCAGTTTTTTGAATCTGTGGATGCAGAACTGCGGGTACAGAGGACCTTGGAGACAGAGGAACCGAGGTTGTGGAGGGTGACTGCATTACACGTGGATTTTCCTTCAGCTGCGCAGAGGGTTAGCACCCTAACCCCCACGTCATTCAAGGGTCAACTGTAATTGAATATACCAGGAACCATCTCATTTAAACTGCAGTGTGTGTATTCCTTAGTAATCATTTTCCAGATCAAAACGTCAATCTGTGGCCCATCCCCTCACCCTCTTACGTGAGTTAGAGCCAGGGAGTGGTTAGGGGGTGAGATTCCTGTCACGTGAGCACGGAGCCTTGGGTCCCAGAATTTCTCCCATGGAAGGGAGGATAGGGTGTGGACAGGAGTTGCTGCAAAAAGGGTCCTGTGTCAAAAAACCTGGGGATGCCGGGTAGTTAAGAGCCTTATCACACACAGCATTTCTCAAAGGACACTGACCCGGACAGTCTGTCCTCCCCTGACACCTACTACAGGGATGTGGGATAAGTGACTCCTGGTTGGTAGTTTCTTACTCATTGGCCCTCAGAACCAAATGCTCGGACCTTTCCTGATGACTCCCCCAGCCTCTTCAGAGAGCCCTGTGCCAGCACTGCTGGCAGAATAGACACTCATGAGGACGCGCGGCCACCATTCTGTTCACTGTGTGTATCCTCCAGGCCTGGCGCACGTAGTAACTGGTTAATTACTACCGTTGAACAAGTAAAGTAATAAATGGCACCTCAAATAGAATTAAACTCTACTGCCACCTACTATGTTAATTTGTGGAGTATGGGCCGCGCCCAGGGCAGTCTGCTCTGTTAGGCTTTACGGGGCACAGACACCGGTCAGAGATGTACCTCCTGGTTCCATAGACCCCGGGGCAGCTTAGCCTGCCACCCAGTCAAGACATCTACATGTGAGATGTTAGTGCCATTCGACTCCACAGGGCCACTTGTAGCGATTTGAAGGATAGACTCCACCAGAATGCTAGTACAAGAAGATAAATACAGCACTGTTCATAATAGAGAAAACGAAGAAATCCCCTGAATGCCTGTCAGAGGGACAGTCTTAAGCTCCATATAATGGAAGAATATATGTAGCTGGTAAGAAGAATGGACATTTTTCTTCATCACTGCATATAATATTGTTGAGTAAATTGTTAAGGGGGAAAACAGCAGAGTTGAGAACATTATATACATCCAATTTATTTTTAAGTATATTTTGGTATGTGAGTGTATATAAACATAAGCATTTTATTGCTGCTAATATATGAGTTTTAAAAAAATGGAAAGATATAAAACACACTATTATAAAGCTGGGATATAGGGAGGTAATAGGTAGATTATCTTTTGCTTTCAATTTCTCAATTATTTTAAAATTTTCATGTCAAGCTCATATTACTTTTATTAATAGCAAAAATACTAAAGATGGTCACACTTGCGGGGAAAAATGCATCCCAGAAGGTGATAAGTGGCAGAGGAGAATCTTGACTGGTATTAGAACTAAGAGAGGGATAAGAGCTGCTTTTCACTAAAGAGAAGCACTTACCGCTCTTATGCGGCAGGCTTTGCACATGAACTTGACCTTGAAGAATCAGTAGGCTAGGTAAGATCAACTCATTATAGTTTACTCTGGAGATCTTTGTGCATGTGAAGCATCACACAGAGTTACTCTGAGACTGCCTGCCTCCTCCTAGCCAGCTCACCAATGGGCCACTTTATCCAGAAGTTAAATCTGTTGACAGATTTGTCTTTTACTGTCTGTGTCATCTTATCTTGTCATTACTACAGATAAATTAAGAGTTGAGTGGGTTTATAAGGAGGGGCATTAAAATCCTATGTGGATTGTATTAAGATTCTTAATAATCTTCATATTCTTTGGCCCTGGGCCTCCATCCTAAGAAAATTGGAAATGTAAGCCAAGATTCATTCAACGTGGCATTAACTACAAGAATAAAGAAAAAACTGGAATAGCCCGAATATCAAAAAGATATGAGTAGCGTATCTGAAGGGATATATCACAGCCTTAAACATATTAACAAAAAAATTTAAATGACTTGTTGGAAGCTTATGATAAGTACAAAAAGACCAGAATGGGAAATTATATTCAATAGAAGCAAAAAAAAAAAAAAAAAAGTCTGCTTGAAGCCCCCATATGTCAGAACTTCCTGTGAGAGGTTGAAGACACAAGCCTTCATATCAGTGCTAACAGTCCAGCTTCCTGGGTTATCCTCTGGTCAGGCGTTTGGGACAAAGGAGATTTGGGGCCATCTTTTGGGTTATTTCCGATTAAGGTTGTATGCTATCGAAAGTTTTCCTACAATAAAGATTAGGCACGGGGGACGCCACGTCCAGTGCTTGACGAAGAAACGGATAAACAGGGGGAAATGGAGTCTGTTCCCAGGGGCTCTGTGGAGTAGCTATGGGGTGGGACCAAGCCCCGAACCAAGTCTGGGTGTAACTGCACACACCGGGGAGAGCGCCGGGTCCATTCCTGATTGGAATTCCTGAATTTAATTGAAACCCAAGCAGACTCTAGGCTGTAGGTTTTCTCACCCACAAGGTGGTAATGGGACTATTCTTATCAGAATGCCCCCCACGCGTCCAGAAATTCGCGAGCCCCCTGCATTGAGAGTGTGGAGTCTCAACCACTCGACCGCCAGGGAAGTCCCAAGACTCAAACATATTGATAGAAGCACTTTCTTAGGGGAAAACCACATACACATTCAGGGAGCAGTAACCCAAGAGTACGGTCCGGGCAGGTTTGCTTTCAATTAGAATGAACGTTTATTGAATAACCATAGGAGTCTCGCATTGTGATAAGTGCCAGCCACATAAGATCCTGTCTTCTAGAGCTTGACCTTTTGTACTTTGCAAGATGTAAGTCTGCAGATGTTTGTGCTTTTGCTACATGTCTCAGTGGCTGTAGCAACTGTCTAGCCTCGGGTCTCACAGCCCTGGAAAGGTAAATGAGAGACCATGACAACCTTTTATTCCTCATTCTGCTGCGGGGCTTGTGGTCACCTGCTGGCTGGTGCCAACCTGTCCTGGCCTGATGGAAGCAGCAGCAGTGATGAAGGGTGGGGAACACCTGTGTGAGTGGGGTGAGGGGAAGGGTGAGCAGAGGTCAGTAGGCAAGGCCTTCAGCTGCTTCTGGAAGGCCTTGCCAGGACATCCCACCTGCTTTCTGCTGCTCACACCCTTCTCATGCTCTTCTTCCAAATCCAGTCTGTGCACAGGTCAAGGGTAACTGCCCTCTCCAACTGAAGCCCAGTGACCAGTGACCTTCATCTAGCAACAGGCACCAGGCTGCATCTTTCTCAGCCTTTTGTTGAAACAGCCTTATTCTGAGAGATTTGGACATTGGGTGTGTGCCTTTATAAAGATAGTGTTTTGAAATAATATTCCAGCCAAAGCTTGACTAGAGAAAAGAGTGAAAGATCTAACATATGGAGACATGTTCAAGGATGCCTCATCCATTTTTAAACTGAAAATGTGGGGCAAGGGGGAAAGTATGACCAAGTAGTGTTCTATGTTTTCATTTGTTTTGGGAATAGTATGATCAACGTGTCATTTTCTTAAGTGCGGATTATTCATGGCCTATTTTCAATCCCAAGCCTTGCTCCTGACAGGCGAGTTCCTGACGTAATCCTGACTTGCCTCCTGTCCAGTCCTGAGTGCACGAAATACAACCTTACTTTAACAGCAGCTTACATTAAACATAACTTTTAAAGTAAGCCAATTGTGAGAATTATCATTTTCTCAAAATATTAGTACTTTGGACCCTGTGCATTAACCTGGTTGTGTCTAAAGTTGAGCTATAAACAGGATTAAGCACCTTATTCTTGACCTGCTCTTTTCAATCGAGAAACCTGGAGATGAGTCCTCCCTCCTAGATTTTGTTTAAAATGTCTTTTAAAACGTGCCTGGCCCATGGGGGTCATGCCTGGCCTCCAGATCCCCGTGACTTCTGCCTCCTCGTGAAGCCAGGGGGGCTGGAGGCGGGAGCAGGCGGCAGCGGAGGCTTGCACTGCCCTGGGGCCCGCAGCCTCTTGGCCTCCAGGCTCTCCAGATGCACCCCATTGAAGCTCCCAAGCAAGAGGGAGCTGCACACACAGTCCCCTCAGGTGCCGTTCGATGTGCTCAAGCAGGGACAAAAGCCAAATAAAGGAATGAGAAGTCCTGTTTATTTCCTCGTTTGTGGTGCTGTCCCTCAGGGCCCTCTGTGTCCTTGAATTTGTGAACATGGCTGAGCTACCCCCTGAGACTGGCACCCACTTGCTGTTAGTTAACTCTGGAGCCCCCGAGGGCTTGTTGACCTCAGGCAAAGGGGGCTGTGCCCCTAAAGAGCTTTATGGAGGAAAGTGACACCACCTGGCCCCGAACTTTCTCACTGGGCCATCATGTCCTCTCTTGCGGGAGGCAAGTGACAGCTGTTGCAGCTCTTTCTGCGTCGCTCTGGACAGTCCCTTGCCTCCTTGAGTGGCCAAGACTGCAAACTGGAAGGGACCCTAGTCCTCATGACACAGGCTCCCTCCTCCTTTTACAGATGGGGAAACGGAGGCTGGGGCTGAAAGAGACTCTGACTCGCCCACCACTGGCAGCTTGTCTGGCAGAGCTGGAGACAGCGCCCAGGGGCCCCTCCTGATGCAGCGTGCTGGCGGGGAAACGGGGTGGGACAGGCAAGCGGCAGAGCAGACTAAATACATCGAATCTCAGTTCAACAGGAAAGGGTCCCCAGCAGAACAAGGACAGCTTCTGCAGCACAGCACTCAGGTGTCTGAGCTTGTTCAGTTGCGGAGGACTTGGCTGCATCCCTGACAATCCACCGTCCTGCTTATTTAGTACCAAGTACAGGGAGCTGTCTTGTTGTAGAAGCTGTGAGGTAAGACCGCCCTCTGGTGGCTGATGGAGCTATTGCTCTAGCCACATTCTGGTCTAAGGCTCAGTGTTGCTTTCCTGTGCGGAAGGAATTCAGATTTTATTCTTTCTCAAGCACTCTGGCTCACAGAGACTTTCTTGACCTCTGAGTACTAGCCATCATTTGCCCATCTTATAGGGGGTTTGGTTTTTGTTTTGAGCCCTCCCCCCACCCATTAGAGGTGTCTCGCTTCCCTAACGAGATTCAGGATCCTCTAAGCGAGGATTATGTCTTACGTCTTGTTCTTCCTCAGCTTCTACCCGTTGTTCCCTTAGCTGGACATGAAATTAGAAGGTTCACTGGGGTGGAAAGGAATCCTTTCCTCCGAAAGAGAATCCCACCCCTTCTCATTTGTTCCTAAAACGTTCTAATCTCATCTCTGATCAGTAGTTCCCCAAGTGGTTGAATCATCAGAATCCCTCAGAAAAGCTTCAGAACTCAGTTTCCTGGGCCTTACTCCAGCCCTGCTGAATCAGTCTCTGTGGTTTGAGCCAGGAAATCTGCTTTACAAACTTCCCAAGTGGTTTTTGATGTGCAGCCAGGTTTGGCAGCCAACTGCTCTAAATCCCCATTTACAATTATTTCTCGTAGCTTTTCCCCCGACAGCATGTCCAAAGGTCTTTAGCTTATGTCACTTATTAAAATTGACCGTTTTGAGATTCCTTCGGAAATATTCAGTACGTTCCTCTAACTGCGGTGCTGGATGATGTGGGGAGGAAGCAGGACCGCAAGAGAAGGACCAAAGGCATTTGCTTTAGCTGCCAATGGCCCTGTGTTCATAGCAGAAAATACTGAAACCAGTACCTTTATGCTGACTGGGCAGGTTGTTGATTTGTAGTTTGACTTTAAGATTTAGGCTGGATAGGGAGACAAAGGTTAATTGAGTACCCAGCTATTTATTTTCACCATTTCTAACTTATTTGTTTCCTGGGATAACTGTACAAGGTGCTATTGCCCACCCCCCACCCCCCTTTTTTTTAAGCAGATGGGCAAGTTGAGGCTTAGGAAAGTTAGTAACTCACCCAGTCACATAAGTTGGTGACTGTCAGATTCTGCATTCAAATACAGGTCTGATTTCCAAGGCCAGCTTCGGAAAGGTAAGGACCAGGGTGCCAACCTGCTCTTTTTCACTCTGCCAGGCCAAGCGAGCCGTGCAGCGGGGAGCCACTGCAGTCATCTTCGATGTGTCTGAAAACCCAGAAGCTATCGACCAGGTAAGCTCCTCGGGCCAGGCCAATGCTGCAGTGTCCCTGAGAGAAGCACCTCCTTTACTTAGCCTGGCTTCTCACGGTCGTGTCACCCTCATCCTCAGGGTCCTTGCGCTTGTCTGCCCTTGTTAGTTATCCGTGTTTGCACATCATACTCCAAGGCAAGTGTATCAAGAGGGGTAAGAGCCAAGAAGTTGAGGGTTGGTGAGGCATTTTCAAAGACCCTTCTGGGGGCCTGCTCCATCCTAAAACGGGCATCATCCTCAGCCTCGTCCTTCTGGGAGCTCCAAGCCTATGATGCTTGAGGAGTTTGAGGATTTCCAAAAGGGTATTTCGTGTTCTTTTCCTCCAGCCTTTCTCTCTCCTGCTTCTTGAAGTAATTACGTCTTCTAACCAGGACCTCCTCTCCTTCCTTAGCTAAACCAGGGGTCAGAAGACCCACTCAAGAGGCCAGTGGTGTATGTGAAGGGCGCAGACGCCATCAAGCTGATGAACATTGTCAACAAGCAGAAAGTGGCTCGAGCAAGGATCCAGCACCGCCCTCCTCGAGTGAGCCTCCGCTGGCCACGCCGCCACCTTCCCTGTGCCGCCTGTGCCTTAATCCCCTTTGGGCTTTGGCCTTTTGCTCCTACCTTCTTTCTGTCTACAATGCTGATGCGCCCCAGGTTCCTGCAGGTTTAGATCAGACTTAAGGCTGGAGGCCAGGGAGAAATTTCACCCGGCTCCTCTAGAGGGGATTTGAAAAGTCCTTCCAGAGATAGGTGATTTGTGACCAAATGTCTCCTCCACCCGGCATCCCCTCTGGGTAACCTCCTGTCCTTTCTTCTCTTCTGTCCTATCTCCCTGTGAAAGGCTAACTGAGGAGCATTGAAGGGAGGGACACCCTGCACTCAGCTTCCTGTATCTCCCTCCTTCCGTCTGGCCTAGACTAGAGGATAAGGCCTGTGCTTCCTTCTTCCTATGGGGCAAATGCATTACTGAAACCCCCTAACTTGTAGTTGATTCTGGAAAAGTAAGCTTTCAACAGGGATTGGGGCTCACAACTTCCAGGTGGTTAATGAATAGCTTCATTTTTTAGGCTTCTCTTAGGTGTATTAAAGGGACACTGCTGGCATCTTTTGCCCAACCTCAGGCTGAAGATTCTAGGAACCTGGGACAGGTGCCCCACAGATGGCTTATTTCCTCCTCACGAATATTGGAATATTCACATAGAGGATGGGTCTTTTGCACAAAATATCCGGATGCCCATAGCATTCAATTAGCAAAACTCCATTCCTGTTGGCTAAACACGTCCCAGATGAGGTAACTTTAAGGTTTTAGGAGGCAGTGTGCCATGAGGAAAAGGTAAGAACTAAAACTAGAGAGAGTTTGCAAAAGAACTGACTTGCTGGCTGCTTTTTAAAGGAAAAAAGAGTGCTTTGGTAAATATGACTCATTGTAGTGGAAGCTGATATTTGTGGAAGCAGCATACAATTTTCTGAGTTGTTGTAAACCATTAATTATATGGTTAGTAATCACTGTTCCCTCAAAACATGACACTCACTCTTTTGTCCCATAAATGTGATATTTGTGTTTATTTGGAAGGGCCTCTCCTACCGGTTACGGCGAACTCTGCGCTGTTCTTCAGGGAGCAAGGCTCTGTGAACAGAGTTCTCTTGGCTGTTAGGAGGCCTGGCTGAGACCTCCGCGGCCTCCCCGGGCCACACTGCGGGGCACTACCTGGGCCTGGATACCACACTGTGTGTGTGTTAGCAGAACCCCACATGTGCCCTGCAAAGGAGGGGAAATGCAGCCCAGTGGCCCCATCCTTCTCCCAACCAGGGCTGACCCAGCCCGTGTGCCAATCCCCAGGCTGAAGAGAGCTGTGACTCACTGTGTCTGTGTTCTGTTCCAGCAACCCACGGAATACTTTGATATGGGGATCTTCCTGGCCTTCTTTGTCGTGGTCTCTTTGGTCTGCCTCATCCTCCTTGTCAAAATCAAGCTAAAGCAGCGACGCAGTCAGGTAACTCAGAGCAGCCTGTGAGTGTTCATCCCTGCTGCCCCTTTGCTGGTGCAAACCCGGTCCTGAGCCCTGCAGCCTGTTCCCAGTGGCCTAGAACCAACAAACATGGAGAAAAACCAGAGCAAAGCTTATAGCACTGTGTCATCTCTGTTCCGAAAGGGCCAGTCCTACAAAGGCTGAGCCCTGGGGCCGTTTCCAGCCAGGGGTTTTTCCAAAGAAATGTTTAAATGTCAACCTGGACCCCTAGAGCCCTGCTCCTCAAATATGATCTGGGGACCAGCAGCATCAGCATCACCTGGGAGCTTGGCAGAAACGCAGAATCTCAGGCCCCACCTCAGACCTGCTTCATCCGACTCTGCATCTACCAAGCTCTCCAGGCGATTCTCAATAAACAGAGTAGCCACTCTAGTGCCCTAGCTGGCACACCACTGTGTGCTTGTAGGAAGGAAGGATTTGGGGGTAGAGGGCAATGGGAGGATACTCGGGAATCTAGACTCTCAGAGGTGTAGCAGTGTGATGTCCACAGCGAGAGACGGTGGACCTGGGCGCTGAGTTCTCTCGAGGATGGGTGGCCATCACCAGCGGAGCAGTAGCTGATGTTTGTCTAGCGTGTCTGGTTTGCCAAGTGCTGGGCACCCCCATGCATGGTCTCATTTGCCCTCAGAACGTTCTCCAATGAAGGGAGGCACAGAGCAGAGTTGGCCAAATAATTAGAGTAGACCTCTGCTGGTACTGCTGCTTAGACTGATGTGGTGGACACTTGGGAGTCTAGAAGATCTGTGCTCTTGTGCTGTGGCCTCTGAATCTTTAGTGATTTTTCAGAAGTCTGTCCTGGCCTGATGGAGACTAGTGATTGGCCGACCATGGCCCCAGGAGTGACTAGTGCTGTTAACATGTCCCAGACCCTAACATGGACCATGTTCTGCTGTGCAGAATTCCATGAACAGACTGGCCGTGCAGGCCCTGGAGAAGATGGAAACCAGGAAGTTCAACTCCAAGAGCAAGGGGCGCCGGGAGGGGAGCTGCGGGGCCCTGGACACGCTCAGCAGCAGCTCCACGTCCGACTGTGCCATCTGCCTGGAGAAGTACATCGATGGAGAGGTAACGGCAGAGGCGGGGCCAGTCCTGGTGGGGATGAGGTAGATAGGCCCGCAGGTGGAAGGGGAAGGGCTTTTCCCACAGGGGAAGGGCTGAGCCGCCTAGGTCTCCAGGGGACGTCCTGAGACCTTCAAACTGCTCTTCCCCCCCGCCCCCCGGAAGTGGGTGGCCACATACACAGACACTCTCTCCAGCGGACCGAGCTGAACATAGGTGATTTCGGAAGTTGATCAGAAATATATAATGGGCCAGAAAATGTCTAGTTGTAAGAATGTTTACACTTAATTTTAGAATTGCTCTTCTGAAAACTCTGGTGCTTGACTTGATACAAACCTCTCTTACAAAAAGCTGTATGGGATGTTTACGTTTTTACTTATAAAGAGACAAGGGGGGCTTCCGTGGTGGCGCAGTGGTTGAGAGTCCGCCTGCCGATGCAGGGGTCGCGGGTTCGTGCCCCGGTCCAGGAAGATCCCACATGCCGCGGAGTGGCCAGGCCCATGAGCCATGGCCGCTGAGCCTGTGCGTCCGGAGCCTGTGCTCCGCAACGGGAGAGGCCACAACAGTGAGAGGCCCGTGTACTGCAAAAAAAAAAAAGAGACAAGGGATGTGATGTCCCCTTTTTCCTTCTAGCTTTTTTCTGAAAATTTAAAACTTTCAGAAAAGTTGCAAGAATCAGACAATGAATGCTGCATCACTCACCTAGAATCACCCATTGTTAACATTTTGCCACATTTGCTTCATCTCCTTCTGGATAGAGGCGTGCATATACACACACATTTTGGGGAGTGGGGAGCAAACCACTTCAGAATTAGTTGCAGGCATTTGATGCCCCTTTGATGAAAGTGTCCCGCCGCTGTGTAGACTGTTGGATGAAAAAAGAGGTTTTGCAGAGGGCTTCAGATGAATAGTCTCACATGGTCTCTACCTGCAGACTGCCTGAGTTCTCATCTGGGCCCAGGAGGGTTCAAGCTTTGTGATCTTGGGCAAGTGACTTTATTCTCTGTGCCTATGCTTGTGACATGGGCCCGAGACTGACCTGTACTCTAGGTGATCACAAAGGTTACACGAGAAAATCCAGGTAGGACTCTTGCCACGGTCAGGCACAGCCTTAGGTGTTAGCTTGAATGTTACTGCATTGAGCTGGTCAGAGAATGGAAAATCAAAGTAAAATTAGCAAGTTTGGAGGGTGCTTTGGGCTCAGCAACTTTAGAGGTGGTTCTGCCTGCCTCAGAACCCCATTACCTCCTCTCCACATCGGGTGCTTTGTTATTAACTGTGTGCCCCCAGGTGAGTGCTGAGGGTCCAGTGAAGGGGAGGACGGGAGAACTTTGCTGCCCCACCTGTCAATCATGAGTCCTGGGCATCTTCCTTTCTACCCACCCCATTTTGGGTATCTGGAGCCAGCCACCATCCCAGAAGTGTGGAAGGTTTTGGGGTGTATCTAGCCACCCTTCCATACCCCCAGGCTCACCATTTGCACTAGCATACAGCTCTGGCGGTCCCTTGTGTGTGGCGTGGGTGTGAGTGCCCTCCTCACAAGAAAGGAGCTAGCTTCCTCCCTCAACACCAAGTACCGTGGTTGGAGCTGGCTGATGGTCCGTGTCTTTCTCCCTAGAACCCATGTGTGGGCCCTGACTCCAGAGAACGGAGTCCACTTGTAGCTAGAGATGGGGACGGGGAGCCTCTGGGCACTGCCACAGTGAACTGGGCTCCTTGGTCCACTCCGGGCTCCATGGGAAGAAGCACTGCAGGGCTGAAGACAGCACTGCCCTCTGCCTGTGCCCTCCCTTCAGGCTGTGTGTCCTCTCTCCCTCCCAGGAGCTGCGGGTCATCCCCTGTACTCACCGCTTTCACAGGAAGTGCGTGGACCCGTGGCTGCTGCAGCACCACACCTGCCCCCACTGTCGACACAACATCATAGGTAATTCTCCGCTGCCTCTCTTGTTGCTGGAGTGTCACTGTCTTTACCAAGTACCTAGCAGGAGCAGGACACGTGCTGGGGAGCGAGCAAACCACCGCAGCATTGCCATCTGGACTTGGAGGCGTGGGGGCTTGGGGTTTGGAGGCCTCTGAAGAATCACCCTGAGTTTGGGTTCTGGCTTTGACATGAACTGGCTTCCTGACCTTGGGCCAGGCACCCGGCCTCTCCAGGCCCTGGGCCCACAACCTCTTCAGCGGGATGACAGTGGTGACGCTTGCTGTGCCTGGTACCTCGGGGTTGTGATGCTGCTGCTGCCTGCCTGTGGTGGTGGATGAGGGCCCGGAAGGCAGGGTGCCCTCCAGGTAGCTGTTCTCCCAAGAGGGAAAATGCTTTTCCCCTCCGTGTCCCTGTTGCTCTCTCTCGAGCCTTATGCCGTGCAGAGCAGCTGGGAGGTGGGAGATGGACCCTGACAGGAGTGACCACCTTTCAAGTGGAGAAGCAGGAGGCCTCTACCCGCGTGGCCGGGTTTGGCGGCAGCGTAGAATGGGCCATGGTCGTGAGACTGGGCACCTTGGCACCGGCCGCCCCAGTCTGTGCTCACCCCCCTGACCGCGTTTCCTCCGCCTCTCCCCAGAACAAAAGGGAAGCCCGAGCGCCGTGTGCTTGGAGACCGGCAGTCTGGCGCGCGGCCGGCAGCAGAGGGTGATCTTGCCGGTGCACTACCCCGGCCGCGTACACAGGGCCAGCGCCATCCCCGCCTACCCCACGAGGACGAGCATGGACGCCCACGGGAACCCTGTCACGCTGCTGACCGTGGACCGGCACGGGGAGCAGGGCCTTTTCCCGCCGCAGACCCCCGCCTACATCCGCGGCTACCCGCCCCTCCATCTGGACCACAGCCTGGCCCCTCACCGCTGCGGCCTGGAGCACCGGCCCTACTCGCCGGCCCCCCCATTCCGCAGGCCCAAGTTCGGCGGCCGCAGCTTCTCCAAGGCAGCTTGCTTCTCCCAGTACGAGACCATGTACCAGCACTACTACTTCCGGGGCCTCAGCTACCCCGAGCAGGAGGGGCAGCCCCCTCCTGGCCTCGCCCCCGGGGTCCCGGCTCGGGCCTTTCCCACCAGCGGTGGCGGCGGCAGCGGCCTGCTCTTCGCCCCCGCGGTGCACGCGGCCCCAGCCTCGCACCTGGAGAGCGGCAGCGCGTCTAGCTTCAGCTGCTACCACGGCCACCGCTCGGTGTGCAGCGGCTACCTGGCCGACGGCCCGGGCAGCGACAGCAGCAGCAGCAGCGGCAGCTCGGGCCAGTGCCGCTGCTCCTCCAGCGACTCGGTGGTGGACTGCACGGAGGTCAGCAACCAGGGAGTGTACGGGAGCTGCTCCACCTTCCGCAGCTCTCTCAGCAGCGACTACGACCCCTTCGTCTACCGCAGCCGCAGCCCCTGTCGCGCCGGAGACATGGGGGGCTCAGGTCGGGGGCCCGTGGTGCGCCTCGAGGGCTCCTCGCCCCCCGAGGAGCTCCTGGCTGCCGCCCGAGGCCCAGGTGCGGGGCGGGGAGAGCCCTGGCCCGGGCCCGCCTCTCCCTCGGGGGACCAGCTGTCCACCTGCAGCCTGGAGATGAACTACAGCAGTAGCTCCTCCCTGGAGCCCCGGGGGCCCAACAGCTCTACCTCAGAAGGGGGGCTCGAGGCCTCTCCCGGGGCCGCCCCGGACCTCAGGAGGACCTGGAAGGGGGCCCGGGAGGGGCCGACGTGTGCCTGCTGCTGTGAGCCCCAGACCCCCGCCCCAGACCCCGGAGCGGGAGCGGCCGGGGGCAGCATCTTGTTCCTGGGCCCCCCGCCCTGTGAGGGCTGCGGCCCCCAGGGTGGGGAGTCACAGCCGGGGAGCTCCCAGGGCCCCTATGGCCTTCACCCGGACCACTTGCCCAGGACAGATGGGGTGAAGTACGAGGGCCTGCCCTGCTGCTTCTATGAAGAGAAGCAGGTGGCCCATGGCGGGGGCGGGGGCGGGGGTGGCAGCCGCTACACCGAGGACTGCTCGGTACGTGTGCAGTACACGCTGGCCCAGGAGCTCCCGCCCAGCTGCCACCCCGGGGTCCGGGACCTGAGCCAGCGCATCCCCATCATTCCGGAGGATGTGGACTGTGACTTGGGCTTGCCTTCTGAATGCCAAGGGACCCGGGGCCTCAGCCCCTGGGGTGGGACGCTGCCAGGTCCGGATGCCCTGTGGCCCCACAGGGGCCTGGGAGCAGCCCAGCAAGAAGAGTGGGTTCCGCGCTGCCCGGCCAGGGCACCGCTGTCACCTCCCTGCCCTCCAGAGGATGTGGGGGCCCCTGGGGCCAGCTCCTCCAGTGCCCCCCAGGACACTCAGGACTCCAGCGCCACAGCCACCGAGGCTGCAGGTGAGAGCGGGCGGCAACAGTAGGCCAGGATCTGGGTCTTCTCTCCACACAGTCACTTTCTGAGTGACTTTCTTGGTGCCCTTGGCTTTAAACACCATCCGTACCTGATGATTTCCAAGTGTTACTCCCCAGTCCAGCCCTTCCTCTGGGCTCCACACCTGCTGGGCCCTCTGCTTCCACGAGCTCTCTCCCCCAGATGCTGCAGAAGCATCCCGCTTGATCCTGCCACAGCAGTGTCTCGAGTTCCTCCCTCTGCACCCCCTTCTCCGAAGCTCCCTACCCAGATGCTCAGGCCAAAAGCCCAGGCCCCAGCCCTGAGCCTGCCCTGCCCCTCACGCTCCAGGGTCCTGGGCTTCTCAGCCTGTCTGTGAGAACCATATGTGCTGGTTTTCCCCTGGTCCAGAAAATTGAATCCCCAGAAAAATGAAACTTAGCAAAAGACATGCAAAACCCAAGTCCAGATTTTTTATTATTAGATTCAGCAGACATCATCAAATTGTGATAAAGTTGCCAAACCTTTTGTCTTCAGTAGTGAACAGTGCAGTCTAGCACCTTTGAGTAGCCCTGGGACAATTCCAACTCCAAAGTAAACCCCACATGGATCTTCTCTGCTCCCCGCCTGCTGTCCGCAGCCGGGCCTGTTTTCTCTCTCCAGGGCGAGGGCAGTAGCCTTCTGACTGGTCTCCTGTGGCTGGTCTTGCCTTCTGTTCCACGTGGGTGCCAGTCGTCTTTTTTAAAACATAAGTCTGTGTCTTTATACCAGAAAACTCTTCACTGACTTGCCATTACCTTCCAAATTTTAGAAATGTAAACCCCTCACCCAGGTCTGTATGATCGGGCCCTGCCACCCCCCGCAACCTCCTCCCGCATCCCTCCTTGTTCATGATGTCAGCCGCCTTGCCCCTGTCCTGTTCCTCCAACATGCCAGGCTCATTCCAGCCTCCAGGCCTCTCTACCGCTTCTCTCCTGCAGATCTTGGGTCAAGAGCCGGCCTCCAGCCCCCTCCAAGCTCACTCTCACACCCTCTGTTTACTTCCCAGGTTTTCAGGATCTGAAATTACTTTGTTGTGAGGTGTGGGAGCTCCATGATGGGGGTCATCCCAGTGCCTGCAACAGGGCCCGAGGCACATCTTTTGTACATTGTGTTTTCATGCTGCCTAAGGGTTTCCAGAAGGCTCTGCACAGCCCGATGAGGGAGGCCGGCTCCCTAGAAGGCCCCCATGCCCTCAGAAAGGGGGCTCCGCTTCAGCCCTTTACCGTATACACAGTCCATCCAGCATCCAGAGCTGTCACTTCTGAGAGCCCACCACACGCTGGGATGGGCCCCCAGGTCCCTTGCCTCGTCCCTGCATGTGGTGCCCAAAGCCTGCGGGCCCGGCCCCCTCCCCTGACAATTGTTCTCTCTCTCCCAGGACCGAGATCTCGCCCGGCCGACAGTGGCGGCCCTGAAGCCTGAGCTCAGAAGGAACTCTTCCGTGGAAATGGGAACTGTACGGAGACTCCAAACTCTGACTTCCTACAGAAAAAAAAAGAAAAAAAAAAGATTTTTTTAGCTTTGACAAACACAAAAGTGGTAATAAAGAGAGCCCTCCTCAACCCAAAATGTGAGCCACATGTGGCAACCCCTCCTCCCAATTAACAAACCAACAGACAAAATTCTCTTAGTCTTTTGCCTCTTGATAACATGTTACTCTTCTGTTTTGTAAAGTGTGTGTGCTTGGGGTTCGAGGTGTGTGGGATTGACTTCTCTGCTTCGTTTTTTAAGATATTATATGTAAATGTAAAAAGTTATTTAAATATATATTTTAAAGAACCCTAACCGCCAACTTTTGCTGAAAAAAAAAATCACTGCTGCAGTAATTGAACCACATCATGTGTAGATACTGTTGTCTCCCTGGAGGGAGCTCAGGCCTTTGAAAAGCTCAGGGCTACACCTGCCTTAGAAAATGAACCAGAAACTTGAAGTAAAGCTAGTTGATATGGGTACAAACTCTGAGGAACAATGCAATGCTGCCTCTTACTTTCTCGTGGCAAATCCCAACGTACAAAATGTCAGGCCTTCTCGGAAGCCATGCCTCTCCAGCCCGCACCTTCAGGCAGCTGATGGAAACAGCCTGGGGTTGGGTGGAAGGTCTGCAGCACTGCGGAGCCGGGACAAGCCATTGCTACGTAAGCCCCGGGGTGACAGGGACGATTCTGCGTAGTGTCCTCAGTCTGTCCCCTCTGGTCATCGTCCTAACTAGAAGGACAGAGTTTACAGTCCTGATTTTGGGCTTCCTGCCACTGGCTGCAGAGATGGCTCGACGGGGTGTGTGGGGAGAGACACCCAGGAGGAATGTACGTGGTTTTGCAGCCTTGGTGTCTGCCCCGGCTGGGTGAGAGGTGGGATGGAGGGCGCCCCGGAGCGGGCCTGTGCGCATGCGTCCCTGTGTGCCCGGCCACACACCCCCGGCTGCTTCTGGCATTGGGCTGCCTTCCTGGGTGCGCGTCGCTGGGACCCGATAGGGTCTGAGCTCCCTTTGAATGACAACGTTTCCCATCCCATTGCTTCAGGGTTGTTCAGCCCTCTGCCTCGTGGCTGAAATTGCTCATCTCGCCTGCAAATGTCTACTATCCTTTCTACCTAATGCACTATTCTGTATTGATTCTCCATGAGACAGTGAAAGAGACTATCAGATAGTTTAGACCCAAAGGGTAGGTTTTTGTATATTGTTCCAACCTTTTGTTGTTTGTTGTTGCTGTTGTTGTTGTTTTAAGAGGGAAGAAGAGTTTAAAAACCCAAACCATTTTTTTAAAGTTTCCATTTTAAAAGGGAGAATCTATTTAAAGCTATTTCATATCAGGGATCGTTATCCTTTTTGTCTGAGGTATTTCTTGTTATTAAAAAAATTTTTAGAAGAAACTAATCACATTAGCCCTTGTGTTCGCTAACTCTTCTGGTCACTTCTGTTTATTCATTTATTCAGCAGGTGTTTGTTGTCATCTGAAATGCTCATTTGCTGAATAGGAACCTTGAGTCCTGGCCCCCTGTAGGTGGGGAAGCAGAGACCCGTCCTGGGCTGCCAGGGGACTGTGACGGCTCTTCTCCAGTCAGGCCCAGGGAAGGTCAGCCCAGGGTCCACATCACAACGTTTTGAATGAGAATCTTACTGAATCCCTTTTTCTTAAAAACCCCAGCCTGTGATGAGGAAATTTACTTACTTCCAGCCAGGATTTGTCAGAAAGAAATTCCAGCATCAAACGATTGAGCCGTTTGCCATTAAGGAGTTCACTGTGGTGAGATTTGTCGTCCAGCCTCTGAGGTGCAGTCCCTTGGGGGCCGCCCCCACCGCCAGCACCGCCTGTGCCCAGCACACCTGTTGGCGAGGGTGTGCGCAATGCCTGAGCCCCACGTGATCTGGGCCGCCTTTATTCTTCGGGCCAGGAGTAGCAGCTGCTGAGGACAGCAGCTTGCATCTTGTGGTTTTAAGGAAGGGGTGGGGGGTATGGCTTCTAACATGAACTACAAAAAGCAGCTTCTCATTGTTGAGATTTTGTTTGTTCGTTTGTGGCTTTGTGTTTGTTTGTTTTTAATGCCTTTGAGTGCATATTATCTTCTTTGTCTGAAATCATACCCCCAAAGTGGCTTTCTTTAGCCCTGGCTGGAAAACCACTCCTCAGCAGCCTTAAGCAATAAATAGATGAGGAGAGCATGTGGCTTCAACTGGGCTTATTAAAATAAATGAGTCCGATTTTCATTTGAAAGAGCAGTAACTACAGATGGCCAAAAACCCCACATTTAATTTTCATAGTTTATAGGGTGGTAGAAACAGAAAAGTGAAACTTTCAGGCTTTAAACCTCAGCCGTTGTCTTAAATTTGTGTTGGGTCACCAGAGTATGGTGACCAACTATATCGCCTCACCATTCAAATCAAAAGAAATGTCTTTGAAGTTGTAAGACTCCAATAATGATGACAAGTACCTTTTCTTGGTGGCCTCTCAGTGGCATGTGGGAGTTATATAGCTATGGAAACTGGGAGCATCACGTCTTCCATTGAGAGACACACACACACACATGCACACACACACGCACACACACACATGCAGGAATGTGACTGTTGGGCGTGGTCCCGTGGCCCAGCCTCGGGTGTAGGACAGCCATGTAGACTGAAGAGTGCTAGAACCAGTTAAAAATGGGGGTTTGGGAGTTCTGGTCCACCAGGTACCTCTTTGTAGTAGACACAGCCCCAGGATGCTGGCCTTAACTCTCCGTCTCTTTGCCTCTCCCTAACCCTAACCCTAACCCTAACCCACGCCGTTTTATGACATGTCCACCTCTCTACTGTCCACCACTCACACCCTCCCTTATGTGCTGCTAGTTCCTACTCAAAGCTCATGCAGGACTAATGCTTTTAAAATGAGGTCTAAAAAAGAATTACTAATCAAGAGTATTATTTTTTAAACAGAACTGCCTTTTTCTATTCTTTATATAAACCCTATTGTGTTGGTCTAACAAGGCACTATTTTAAAATGTTTTTTTTTAATTTCTCCCATAGCACTTAAAAGATATTTTGTAAAGACTTTGCTGTAAAGATTTTGTAATAAAGTGGTCTAAGGGCTCCTTCTCCAACATTACCATTAAAAAAAATGTTTTAAAGGCTAGAAAACAACTTATGTATATTCTGTATATGTATAGCAGCACATTTCATTTATGGAAATATGTTCTCAGAATATTTATTTACTAATATATTTATCTTAAGCCATGTCTTATGTTGAGAGTGTGACGTTGGAATAATCATTGAAAATGACTAACATGAGGCCCTGTAAATACATGATAATTGCACACAGATTTTACATATTTGCCGACCAAAAATGATTTAAAACAAGTTGTAGTCTTCTATGGTTTTGTAACAAATTGTACAAATGACTGTAAAAAAAATACAATTTTATCAAGTACATGTTATATATTGTCATTGCTCTATTTGGTAAAGGTCTACAGATTCCACAAAGCAGGGGTCTGCGTGAAGCAGTGCCCAATAACATCAGCTCGCTCATGGGAGCATCTGTGTAATTTCCTCTTCTGTTAACACAGAGTTCAGGTTATTGGGGATCCAGGTGGTGTCTGGGCAAGCATCTGAGAGACAGCGTTTGAGATTATGTCCCTGAGGTGGTGATAGGTTTTCTGCTCAGCCCTATGGGGGGAATGGTGGTCAATCCCAGCAGTCCACTTTTCGAACGTAGGGACCGTAAACTGGGTATAACCATCGACTTCATCTGCTAAGCCTTTTCCTATCTGGAAGACTGAGGCCCTCCAGCCCCTCTTTAAGGAAAAGGGACTCGTAGGAAAAAAGCTTAAGCATCCAGCCTGGAAATGACCAAATCATGAAGGTGGAGAGGGGCCCTGAGTCTAAAGTGAATCTCATACCTATCTGTCTTGTTTCCCGGGGAGGGTAGTCACTGATCTGTAAAGTGCTCTGAGATCGCGTGGAAGGTGCAAAGTGGTGTTTATTCTTCGGACATCTAGCAGAGAATACCCTAATCCTGTGAGCTCCTGTCCCTATTTCTCGCTCTTTAACTTGTGCCATTTCTTGGGAGCAGGCTCCTCGCGGACCTCCGGCCTCTTCCTGCCTGGCAGTGGGTCCTGAGCACCTTCAGGGGTGGCAGCCTGGCTGCAAAGAGCCTCCCAGGGCCTTTTTTTGATGGCCTTGCCCAGCTCCTAACTGTACCTCTCGAGGTTCCCCGAAGGATTCCACAGCATTGGCTCCACCACCGTGTGGTGCAGAGCCCGGTGGCCCTCTGTGCAGAGGCCATGGATGGTTAATGCATCCTCCAACAACTGCTGTCTCTTCCTGGTTTCCGGAAGTGAGGCTCGGCCCTTCCAGGACACCGTCCCAATGTCCCGGGGTAGCACTTGGGTGGCAGCCACATGTTCAGCATATCTGCTCTCAAGATCTTGGCAGAGTGTTACTTTTTTCTCCTTTGAACTTTCTTTACTGTAGCCAGGAAGAAAGCAGAGAAGTCAAAGCTAAAACTTGAGAAGGGAGCTCAGGATAATTATCTGGGATTTGTGTCCCCAAGTCTTGGTTACAGCCACAACCAACATTTGCCTAGCATGTTCTAGTTTACCGAATTCCTTCAGGGAGTGAGCGTTTCCCCACAGCCCTGTAAGGTCAGCAGGAGACAGCTTTAAAGGCAAGGAAATTGGAATGAGTTTGCCCAAGGCCACACAGCCAGAAGGTGGACCATGGCTGTCACCTACTGAGTGCACCCAGGACCCTAAACATCTACTCTGTGCCAGGCTCTGCTCAAAAGCCCTTTGCATGCATTAACTCATTTCATCCTCATGAAACCCTGCGAGGGAAGGGCTGTTTCTCCGCATCTTATAGATGACGAAAACCAAGGTAGAAAGAGACTGAGCCCATGGTCCCCCTCAATTACGGTCAGAGCTGGGATTTGAACACTGACCACCTAGCTCCAGGGTGCATTCTGAGCTCTGCTGGCCACCATGGACTAACGGAGCTGGACTCAGATCAGGCCTCTGGATGCCAAGTTCTCCATGTGGAAGTTCATGACCAGGTCTGTGGCTCAGCTCTGGGGTTCAAGCATGTGCATCTGAGCCTTTCCCATCCTCATTTTTGCTTCATGTCAAGTTTCTTTTGTCTCCACTTCTGAAAGCTACTTTATCCTCCTCTCAAACTGAGCAAAGGAGAAACATGCATGACCCCAGATCTGTCCTCTCTCTACTAAATCACGCCCCCGCCCCCATCCTGACCCCCCACAATCCTGTCTTTAAGTTCAGGATTTCCTTCTCTTGGCATGAAGCCCTAGCTTACCTTTCCCTCTCCCCACCCCATCACATTTTCTCCACCACCATCCATCACCTACCTCGTTGACGCCTCCTACAGGCCTCCTGTGCCTGGGTGAGCCTGGCCACTGCCCCACTGGCCAATTGCTCTTGGAACTGATGGAGTTTCTTATCCCGCCCCGCTGGGCGGCTTTCGTTGCTGAATCGTCCTTGGGCTTTAATCTCTTTGAGGGTTTCGCATCTCCAAACCTGCATGGTACTGGGCAGCATTTCTCCTTCAGTTGTCGCCTGAGCAACAGTTTAACCAGGGAGAAGGAACTGGCAATTAATGGGTTCTTTACAACTTCCCAAGAAGAGGTGGTACCTGGTACGGGAGCATTGATGTTCTGCTTTGCACACTTTCTGGTTGTCCAGATGTTGGTGAGAGCTGGCAAGTCCACATAGCAGTCCTGAAGCCTGGTGTTCAGTAAGATAGACTGTCAGAGTCCATAGGTGGGGTTGCTGGGATCTCGTCTCACGAGAGATGAGAATTATATGCTAGAATTATATGCTAGAATTATAAGGGGGAGAAAAGGAATAAAAAAGGCCAATTCTCAAGCAGAGACTAGAAGGTCTACTTTGGAGGTAAAGTATTAACATCTTTTTATAGACCATTCCTTCCACACAGCTCTTAGCAATCTTTCTACACAACCTCTCTCCTGCTCACCTGCTCACCAAAACCTTTTGTACCAAGTAGGGAAGCAGTAGAACTTCACAAGGTCACAGTGATGGTCAGGTTCTCAAAGAACATAGCACGCTTGGGCTGGAAGCGGAGGGAGGGTCAGGGAGCATTTATAAGGAATTAAAGACCACTTCTGTCCCCTGGAAAGCTAAGGGAACCCATGGCAGGAAAGGAATGGGAGATGGGATCACTCAAGCTTCCTATAGGAGCTGTAGCCACTCCTCAACTATGCTGCAACCCAGAAATGACAGCAGGTAAAACCGTGCCAAGCCCTGAAATCACTTTCTAACCAGACTGCCATGAGCCAAGAAAAGCTGCTAAGCAGGGAAATATACTCTGGGGTCTAAAAAGGCAAAAGCACAATGTAAATGATGCTGGCCTCCATTTCTCGGGACCAGCCAAGAACAAGAGAACAATTTGGATAGATTAGAATCACACACTTAAAGAGACCTGGCTTTCTAAGAAATGTCATCTATAATAAAATAAAATCATCTTACCATATTTCGGTTGCCTTAAATTTTATTTTAGTTAGCTTAGTAGGGGGAAGAAATATGTATTTTCTTTTCCCTTTTTCTCTTTGTTTTTTTTTTGTTTTGTTTTAATATTTCTATCGCCTGTCTTTCTCTGCCTCAGTCATGTATGGGCAAATTGCTGTTTGTTTAGATTTTGCCTCTCATGCGGTTTTTTTTTTTTTTTTTTTTGCGGTATGCGGGCCTCTCACTGTTGTGGCCTCTCCCATTGCGGAGCACAGGCTCTGGACGTGCAGGCTCAGTGGCCATGGCTCATGGGCCCAGCCGCTGTGCGGCATGTGGGATCTTCCCGGACCGGGGCATGAACCTGTGTCCCCTGCATCGGCAGGCGGACTCTCAACCACTGTGCCACCAGGGAAGCCCTCTCATGCAGTTTTGAACCATTATCTCTAGTATTTGTGATGTCACTTTGGTTTGTGATGTGAGTGTGAGTGGGTGTTACATCATCAGATTTTTATAGTTAAATTATGTTGGAAGAAGTTCTATTATCTTGTGCTTACAGCCTCAGGAACTTCTCAAGCCCTCATTTTCCCCAGTATGGTGCGGGTGAATTTTGAAGGTTCTGACATTCTTAAGAAGCACACTTTGCACACAATGTAGTCAAATATGCAGACCAGATTTGTGGATACAGGTAGCGAGATGCATCCTTACAGGTGCGAAAGGGCCCTTCTCCGTGCACATAAAGAAGGTACTGTTAAGTTCTCAGAATAGCTGCCAAGGTTAGGGACCAGAAATGAAAGAACACGTTCCTGCAGCCCTGGGCACCTCTGCCCACATGTCTCTCCCGGGGAGAATACATGGTTTCTGGAATGCGGTTTTATTTTACATCCCATGGCAAATGCAGTAATTAGAGCTGTTAGCAGTGTCAAGGGCTTGAAACAAGAACAAAGACGCCTCTTCCTGGGAACTCTTGGGCAATGCCTATCTCCTTATCAGGTGCCTGCCCTGTTGGTGGTTTTGATTTTTCATGTACAGAGTGCCAAAGGAGGCTCCCTCTCCGGGGGGAGGAGAGCGAAATGGTGGAAAAACAGAGTATGAGTCTGGCAGGAGTTCCATGGAATCACATGCGTTGCCTGTTTGATTTTTTTGTCCCTGGAGTGAATCAAAGTCGCAGGCAGACCGCACCGCAGGCTGCCGTGGAACCACCACCAGGCCACCGGCATCTGGACCCACAGATGCTTGGGAGGACGATGGGGTCCATTCAGTGGCAAGCTCTGGCCTCACCTCTCGAGAGGTGGGTCAGTTTTAGAGCTGGGCGTTGGAAAGGGTTTGTCTTTGGGAAGGGTCTGCAAACGTCTGGAGACCGGGCAGGCAGGCATCCTTTCAAAGCCAGTGAACCCTGGAGAAGTGCCACCAGGCTCTGGGGCTACGGTCTTCCTTTACTCTGCACGGCAGGGACAGAAGGGCAAGAATGGCACATGGAGCTGCTCTTCTGCTTTCCTTCTCTCCTTCCCCATCCTGAGGTTGGCTTTCCCACACCACCTCTTTCCAGACACTCCAATGTATTTACTTTCCTAGGCCTTTGACTCAAGGAGCACTCAGTATCTCCTAGCACAGAGCTGTTCTCACAGATGGCAGCTGATACAGACTCTTCAAGTTCTATCAAATTCTTCTCTCCCTTCTGTGTAATTCCCTTCAATTGACCCTGCCCTAGTAGTAAGCCTCACGTTCCTTAGAAATAACTCAGGGTAATTTGGCCTGTGCTATTTCTCCTATTTCAGTAAAAATCTGTGTTGATTGAAAGCTCACTGTAGTCCAAACATGGTTCTAGACAACACTTTACCAACATCATCTCACCAAATGCTACCAACAGTCTTCTGCATGAGTTTGGGTGCTGCTGCCATCCCTACTTTATAGATGAAGAAACTGAAGGTCAGGGACTTCCCTGGTGGTCCAGTGGTAAAGAATCTGCCTTCCAATGCAGGGGACGTGGGTTCAATCCCTGGTTGGGGAACTAAGGTCCCACATGCTGCGGGGCAACTAAGCCCGCATGCCACAACTACTGAGCTCTTGTGCCTCAACTAGAGAGCCCGAATGCCGCAAACTACAGAGCCCACATGCTCTGGAGCCCATGTGCCACAACTAGAGAGAGAAAACCTACACACCACAACTAGAGAGAAACCCATACTGCAACGAAGAGCCTGCGTGCTGCAACTAAGACCTGACACAGCCATAAATAAATACATTAATTAATTAATTAAAAATTTTAAAAAAGAAAAGAAACTGAAGGTCCAGTTGCTCAAGGACCATGCCTCAGGCCCAAAAGCTAGTAACCAAAAAAGGCTGGACTCAACCCAACCAGGGTCTATACCACCTATGCTCTTATCCACTCAGAGCTATGCTGTGACATTTTGCCTTGCATCTGGTTGGCCCATCCACGTACCACACCTGGGCATGGACCACACCAAGTCCTATTGATGGATCCCAGATCCATTTCTCAATGGGCAAGTGAATTCACATCTCTGGGCCTTACTTTCCTCATCTGTGAAATGTGGATAGTAGGAGTGCCTACCCCAGGATCACTATGAGGAGGAAATGGGACAACACATGTGAAGCACTTGGCATGGCTCCTGGCAGAGAGTAAGTGCTCAGTAAATAAAGTTCTAATTAATGTTGGTGGTTTTTTTTTTTTGCTGTGCTGTGAGGCATGCGGGACCTTAGTTCCCGAACCAAAGATTGAACCCACGCCCCCTGTGGTGGAAGCACGGAGTCTTAACCACTGGACCACCAGGGAAGTCCCTAATGTTATTAATATTATGGCCCATTCACTCATCTGACCCCTTCTTGAGCCCCTGTTGCTCATGGTCTGAGTGACTTAACCCAACATTTTATAGGAACTTCATCCCAGGTCCTTACTTGTGTGCCCATCTGGTTTATGAGGCCAAGCAATGAGCCTCTTTTTTTTTTTTAATTGAGGTACAGTTTTTCAGATTCTTTTCTATTATGGGTTATTACAAGATATTGAATATAGTTCCCTGTGCCACACAGTAAATCCTTGTTGTCAAGCAATCAGCCTCTTGAAACGAGGGATGATTCTGATCTGACTTGGGTATCATGACATTTCTTTTCCCACGATCCATCTTCACTAAACATTTGTCAGATTCATCAACCTTATGGAGGTGATGTATCTACAGGAGCTACATTTCCCCCTGGTTTTAGAAGTTGTCCCGAATATCCCTGCTTTGTTAGATGGAAAGGGAAGCGGGTACCTGAGGATACACTAAGGAAAGTAACTAGTCTTTAACAGAGGTTGTTCTGTTGAAGGTTGTCCAGAAGTATAAAGTCAGGATGGAAAGACTCTATTTGATCCAGGGTCCTGAAACCATGGCAAGAGTTTCCATTGTTGGTGCCAACACTCGATCCAGAGACCTTGGGGCTGAGGCTGTGGGGCTTCCATGTTGCTGAAAGTCCTGTTTCTGAGTTTGGTTCACCAATGAACCTTTTTCACTCTGCTGAGATCAGTCTAAATAACCTTTATTTTCCACCCATCCTTTGGAGCTGTTCTTCCTGACATATCTAAACCACCGCTTCTCTCTGGAAACACATCTGCCCTTCTCTGATGCTTAGCCAGTCTCTGCTCAATGTATTTTTAGCTCCAATAATCTTTCTTCTTTCTTTCTCTCCTCTACTACCACTCTTCTCTTTAATTTCTCTGAGCTCCTGTTCTCTTTCCGGAGGGTCAGTGAATAAAGAGGAAATTGAGCTGGGCTTTCCTGGTGGAGCAGTGGTTAAGAATCCACCTGCTAATGCAAGGAACACGGGTTCGAGCCCTGGTCAGGGAAGATCCCTCATGCCGCAAAGCAACTAAGCCCGTGCACCACAACTACTGAGCCTGTGCTCTAGAGCCGGCGAGCCACAACTACCGAGTCCACGTGCCGCAGCTACTGAAGTCAGCACGCCTGGAGCCCGTGCTCTGCAAGGAGAGAAGCCACTGTGATGAGAATCCCACACACTCACCGAAGAGCAGTCCCGCTCTCCACAACTAGAGAAAGCCTGTGTGCAGCAATGAAGACCCAATGCAGCCAAAAATTTTAAAAAACAACAACAAAGTTTAAAAAAAAAGAGGAAATTGAGCCAATTTATATGAATTCTCATCTTCCTCTTTCATGCCCCACCCCCAAATTCTAGTGGAATTTAGTTGTTTTTAATTTCCTCAGAAGATGTTTTTATTTTAACACCCAAGCAAGTAAACTTCCACACCCATATGGGAACACATCTGAGGTTTGTGATGTAGCAGTTTTAGGAGAGAAGAGAAAAACTTTGGATGAGAGAACTTGAAAAGATTCCTGAACCATGATGCAAACTCGGAGGACCAGTGATTTAGACCACATGTGCTGAATACACACCTATCACGGGCCAAGTATGTGAAATGAGGGTGCCCTGCCCATCCTGCCGCCCCTTCTCACCTGGCTCTGAGTTCTCAGGTGTGGCCATCTGGATGCCCCACAGACACTGCTAACTCGTTATATTCAAAACCAAATTCTTTTTCTCCCTTCACCCCCATCAGAACAGACTAACTACTGCTTCTCTTGAATTTTCCATCACTAGTTGCCTGACCCAGAACCTGGGAGACAGGATCAGTGCTGAGATGAGCCTGAGGCTAAAGGAAAATCAGGAATCTAGGTCCTGTTTTTATTTAAAGTTTTGAGATTCTGTTCATCATTAAATTTTTTTTTTTTTTTTTTTTTTTTTTTTTTTTTTTTTGCGGTACGCAGGCCTCTCACTGTTGTGGCCTCTCCCATTGCGGAGCACAGGCTCCGGACGCGCAGGCTCAGCGGCCAGGGCTCACGGGCCCAGCCGCTCCGCGGCATGTGGGATCTTCCCGGACTGGGGCACGAACCCGTGTCCCCTGCATTGGCAGGCGGACTCTCAACCACTGCGCCACCAGGGAAGCCCTGTTCATCATTAATTTTTTGACATTCATTTAGAGTTTTTAAAGATATTGCATTAAAACACTGTCCATTAAATATATTTACTATATTTAAAATTTGATTAAATATTTGTCTTGATTACTGAGTTTTGGGGGGCCCCCTTAAATCTTGTGCCTGAGGCCAATGCCTCACTTGCCTCACCCTAATCCCAGCCCTGGACCGCTCAGTAGGATTGGTTGCTAGAACCCCATAAAGAAAAGAAGGCGGGGGCTTCTCTGGTGGCACAGTGGTTGAGAGTCTGCCTGCCGATTCAGGGGATGTGGGTTCGTGCCCCGGTCCAGGAAAATCCCACATGACGCGGAGCGGCTGGGCCTGTGAGCCATGGCCGCTGAGCCTGCGCATCCGGAGCCTCTGCTCCGCAGCGGGAGAGGCCACAACGGTGAGAGGCTCGCGTATGGCAAAAAAAAAAAAAGAAAAGAAGGCAATTCACCACGGTGATGAGGAGTAGGGTCCTGAAGTCCCACTGCCTGGGGTCATAGTCCAGCTCCACCACTAGGCAACCTTTGAGCAAGCCATTTAACCTCTCTGTATGAGGGGGCTCGTAAGAATACCTCCCTCATAGGGCTACCTTCATATGAGAAATGTGATGACAAATATTGCACACTGCTGAAAGCTTAGTAAAAGCCTCAGTAAAGGTTTGTTATTCTTGTTATTATAATCAGACTCCTCATCCAGTGCTCTCTCCACAACATGACGGCCCTTTGAGCAGAAATCACCCCAGCTGGAGTTTCAAAGATACCAGGATCTCCCAAACTCCACCAGCTGAGATCTCTCAGCTTCTTGGCAAATCCTGCTGCCCTCGGGAGGAATCCAAGGGCCTGACTGCAGAGCCGGCAGACAGACAGACACCAATATCTTCCTGGAGGCCCAGGGGCTACAGTCAATGCCCTCACTCTTTCCATGAAATAAAGCTGCTTAAGGACTGAGGCATGTGAAGTATTGAAATGAATATCTCAGGCAGCTCCTTGCCAGGGCCAGGGACCACATAACTGAGCAAAGACCTTGAGCCATTACGTGCCCTGACCTAGACCTGCTCGGTTGTATTTTTAGCCTCTGTGTGCTGTTTCCATCACCTGTGCTGGGCTTTACGCTGGAAAAGAGGGGAGGGAGGGCTGGGGACAGCTAGAGAGATGTTTCTCATGGCAGCCAGTGGGGGCAGGAGCTTGCACACTATTTCTGAGCTCTGTGGTACAAGCCAGCTTTCATGGGCTTGCAACATTTCAGGGGTGTGTGTAGTTAATGACACAGGCCCCCGAGCTTAGAAGGACCTCAGGCTTGGTTTAATGCTCTGTTGTCACCATCTTGAAATTCTTAAAAATTTTGAACAAGGGGCCCCACATTTTCATTTTTCACTGTAGCCCATTCTGTTTACACAAGGCCAAGAGAGCAGAATAAAGGAAAGGGGCTGGAACCCAGTCAACAGGGGTGCCTTTCTGCAGGGCAGTAAGACAGATGGGAGCCACTACCATGAGGCATAAATCCCCAGATTTGGCCAAATAAACCTGATTTCGAACCCCCCCCCCCATCTGCCTCTTCTTATTTCCTCCTCTGAAACTAGGATGAGATATGAAAGGACCTTGTAAACTGTAGACAGCTGTGTCCCACTTTGCTAAAACCTTTCCCCGGCACTCTATTTAAAACAGTCCACAGAGCACCCTCTGTCAATATCATCATTTTCTTGTTTTTGTAGTACATTTTGCTCTCTGAAATTCACATTATTTTCCTGTTGGTTGACTGGCCTCTCCCCTCCGTTTGAGTGTCAGTTCTAGGAGTGTAAGTTCTTGTCTTGCTGGTGCTCTTGACAGGCTCCTCACTGAATATTTGTTGAATGGAGGAGGGATCACGCTTACTGAGTACTTGCTTTGTGCTGATGGTTTTACCTGCATCTCCCCACTTTATTCTCCTTCTAGGGCCTCCTGCCTGGGAGGGTGCAAGTTAAGAGTTGAAGCATTCCCAGGTTATGTTGGAGGAGGTGATTTTGGAGGTGGGGAAGGGCCCAAAATGGTGCAGAAGAAGGTAAGCAAGAGTGGGAGACACCAGGTGGGATGTGGAGGGCATCCCCCTGCTCCAATAAGGAGCCAGAGGATTCTCGACCTTGGTAATGACCCAGGGAAAACAGTGATTCAACAAGCATACTCTTGCCGTGGCACTGGGTCGTGTGGGTGGTGTGACGGAGCCAAGAAGCCTCGTGGGAGTAGTTGCGCCTTTGGGGCCCAGCTCTGGGAGCAGCTGGGATGGGGGGATGGTTGGGGGCGAGGTGGCGGGTCTTTGGACCGGGCGAGGGGGATGGCTAGGGAGCGAAGAGGCCGGTGCACCTAAGGCGGGCCGGGGACAGCCCAGCCCCGCTCAGGGCGCGGCGAGTCAGCACAGGAGGGCTGAGGTTCCCGCCGCCGCGCCGGGCACAGGCCCGCACTTGCAAGTCTGGGACCAGGGACTTAAAAGCGCCCGGCGCACCGCCCGGACCTGCCCCGCGGGGCGTCACCGCGGCGGTTTAGGCTGGAGCCGAAGGAAAATCTCTGCCTGGGGGAGTGCGGGGGAGGAGAGAGGCCCACCACAGACGCCGGGGGCGGGCGGGAAAGACCTTGTGGGGGAGTGAGGCCACGCGGGGCCGAGAGTTTAAGCGAGCCACGCGCTCTCTGCGTCCCGGGATCGCAGTGTCTAAGAAAGCACCATTGCCCCACCCACTTCTGGCTTTTCTTGGTTTCGGGCGCTTTACTTGAATCTATCTAATCTAATCTAATCTAATCTTGTGAAGACCTTTTAATATTCCTATTTTGCAGATGACAAAGAGCAGGAAACTTGCCCCAGCTGACAAAAAATGTGCGATAGGATTCGGAACCGGGGCTCAGTATTCTGCCTCATTTGTGGCTACAAAAATTGGGATGGTGAAAGGAACTCAACATTTTCTAAGTTCCTACTGTGTGTGTGTAAAAGTTTCCACGCATTGTCTCATTTAGTACAACCTCTTTGGGAGTAATTGCTATCAACGTCCCCATTTAACAGATAAGGAAATTGAAGTAAGAGAGCTATTTTTCTTTTAAATCCGCCCAAGATTTTACAGGTGATCAAGTGCGATATGAACCCGGACAGGCTAACTCCAGAGCACCCTTTTTTAAGCCGCTGTGATGAGCCAAGCAGGGAAAAGCGGTTTGCAGACTGCTGTTCTGACTATTACGGCTACGGCTGAGCCCGCGTGTGGGTCACGACCCGAGTGAGGGTGGAGAAGGGGTCACTGGGCGCCCGGCCCGGTCCAGCCGGGTCAAACCTCCGCTTGTGGACTCGGAGGCTGTGCCCCAGGCCCCGCTCCTCACCTGCGGGCCCCGCCCCTCGAACCAACCAAAAAAGTGGTCCGCGGGTGGGCGGGCCCAGGTGCAGGGGATGTGGGCGGGGCCGGGAGCGTAAGTGGCAGGCGCGGGCGGGGCGAGGCGGGCGTGCGCACTCGGCTCCGCCCCTCGGGCCTCGCGGCGGAGCCTGGCGGGCCGCTGGCGGCAGGGGCGGTGGCGGCGCTGGGGAAGGCGGGCCGGGGCGGGGCTGCCGGGCGGCCGGGGCGGGGCCACGCTCGAGCCTAGCGTCCCGCTCCCATGGCCGCCCCCGGCTCCCTGCGTTGCCCCTTCTCCCCCGGGCCGCGCCCCGGGGCCCCGCACTGACGGCCCATGGCGCCGCCCGCCGCCCGCCTCGCCCTGCTCTCCGCCGCCGCGCTCACGCTGGCCGCCCGGCCCGCGCCCAGCCCCGGCCTCGGCCCCGGACCCGGTGAGTGAGCTACCCCCCCCACCCCCCCGCTCCGCCCGTCCTGCGCGGAGCCCGCCCGGGGGGCCCAACTCCCTCGCCCCTGCCTTCTGGGACTCCTTCTCCAGCCCCTCAGCGACGCCCCTCAGACGGGGCAGCCCCTCTCCTCAGGACCTGGGACTCCCCCCAGACCCCTTCAGCCGCCCTCGGCCGGCGCTCTGTCTGCCTCAGTACCTCCCAGACCCTTTGGTCAGGCTCCTCAGCGACGTCCCCCCGGCCGGGATGTCTCCTCTGTCTCAGGACCCGGCACCCCCAGCTCAAGTCCCTCAGCGACTCCCCCCGGGCCGGGACGCTCCCCCACCCCACCTCAAGACGCTGCCCCCCCTCCCCAAGCCCCTCAGCGACACCTCGGGCCAAGATCCCCTCCGCAAGCCCCACAACGACGCCCCCAGTCCCCCCTCCCACCCACGCCCGCGAACCCTGTGTCTACCCGCTCACGAGCGGGTGCGGAGGCGACGAGAGCGGGCGCCCGGCCCCTCTGCCCGGTCCCGGCTGCACCCGCTTGCCCAACACTAATTTCTGAGTACAAGTCGAGAAGAGTAAGGTTGACCTGCCCGCCCTGCTAGAGGTAGACCTGGGTCCGGAGAAGACCGGCTCTACCCAGCCAGAACGTTCCCTCCCTAGCCATCCCCCACCCCACCGGGGCCGCTTTGAACTTCCCCGTGACTCGGTGCAGGTCCATCGTGGAGAGGGGAAGAAAGTAAGGGGTGATGGGAAACTTCTCCCCTGTAGAGCTTAGGGTGCTTATCCTGGGAGTGCAGTGCCGAGCACTCGTTTCCCCAGTAGGCCCACACTTTAAAGAGGGTAACCCGCTCCCCAGGCCAAGGTCAAGGCCAGGTCTTCCCCAAGTGGGGCCCTAGACCAGGATGGAAGCTGGGACTTTGCTTAGCTTGCCCGCACACCTTTCCTTGCAACAGAACTCTCCAAGTTGAAGAGCAGGCAAGGGGGCGTTGTCTGGCCCAGGTACATTTGTCCGCAAGTTGTTCAGGTGTTGAGAATTCGGCATTAATGGAAGGGACGGGAAAAATGCATTTCAGGTTTGCTGAAGTAAGAAAACCGGCCTCTGGGTTCTCCACCCAAAGTCGCAGGCTGTGATGTTGGAGAGACAGGATTTTGCCGATGAAAGAAAACTCCAAGTTGCTTTGTTTACTTAACAGCTTGGATTTGTGATAAAGATAAGGATTTAGTGTTGTCACTTACTATGTGACTTTGGGTTGTGCCTTCAGCTCTCTGAGCCTCAGTTTCCTCATCTGTAAAGAAGGGATGATGATAACTCCCTTGCAGGGTGTTGTGAAGATTAAATGATGTACTGCAGGTAACACACCCACATATAGCAGGCAGTCACTAAACATATTTAATACTTCTTTTTATAGTGCTTTACAGTTCACCAAGTGCTGGACACCTCCTTTGCCGTGGGAATGCTATGAGCTTCCAGTCTGATTAATCCCTGTTAAAGGCAAAGCTTGGCTTTAGAATGGTAGAAGGGGGCTCTCCAAGTGCTATAAACCTTAGGCTCAGGAAGTGGTTTCTGAGTGATCAGTGGCCTTCTAGGGGACAACTACAAAAACTTGTGCAGAAGTTTGATCACTTCTACTGTTTGCTGTATGTGGGGAATGAAGGAGGGACTTTCTGAGAGCCAGGATATGTCAACATAACTGTAACCTAGTAACCCCTTAGCTCCACTTTGCCGTATGTGTGGTCAGGATTTAATGTCCTCTATGGAGAGAGAGGTATGGGTGGAAATAAACTGTTTCCTCTCCTGGAAAGGGCAGAGTAATAGCTCTGAAAAGTGTTCAATGAGCCAGCTGTGTGCTTATGCTTGTTGGAAGGTGGCACCCTCTCCTCAGGCACCTTTGCTTTGCTCGGAAGGGTCAAATGCAACAGCTCTTACGTAGTTTGAACTTCAAACCTTGGTGTGTGCTTTTATTGGAGTCTGGGGTAGGGACAAATAAATAACCATTGTGAAATGATTTATGATAAGTGGCCTATGTTCCCAATTGAGTGAGCCTCACCAGCTTTTTTCCCTCCCATCCTTAGTACATCGGTGCCTTTGTGACTTCTTCTCTTTAGTTCCAGAGGCAGTTTTAGGGAGATACCACATGGTCTTCAGCATCACATCCTGTCTAGAGCCTACCCACTAGTTTTTAAAAATCCTTTCCAATAAAAAACACGTTTTACTCTGAGGATATGCCAAACTTGACATTTCATATTTTTGATACTGTAATTTTCTCTAAAATTTTGTGGATGGAAAAAATTATTTCAATACTTATATTCTGCATAATTTTGTAATATTTAAATTACTGGTGGTTTGCATTTTTGAATGCTGACTTTATAAAAAGTTAGCTCATTCCCTATCAGTGCTACTTCTAATTACAGTGTGTAGCCAACCCCAGATGACCTCCCTTCTCTTCATTCTTTGAGATTCTCTCCGTTCCTTCACAACTGATAAGGAGGAAGGTAGAAGTTAGTGGTGGAATCTAGACTCCCTTTTCAAGGAGGAAGGCAGCCAGGGCCGTGGGCTGATGGGCTCTCTGAAGTGAACTCCCATCTGAAATTTACTGACCTGCAGGGGACAGCCGAGAGGTAGGAAGAGCAGAGAAGGCTGAGTGGACTTCAGCTCTGAGTTTTCCGCCTAAGGCATATACCTGCTTGGGTGTTTCACCACATTTAGGGGCTTTCAGGTGTGCGTCAACAGAGTGTATCAACTCTGGTTATGTTTGCTGTGAACTGCCTTTTATGCTCATCCTCCTCCAGCTTCTCATGTAGAATTTGTCCCATTAGACAGCAGTGTGTCTTGCCGTAAAACCTATGAGTTCAGTTAACAGTGAGAGCTTCATGCTGTACAGGGCCTTATCCCTCTTGGGGACTCCATTAATGTTGTATAGAATTACCTGTATACAACCCAGGGGCTGAGAGGAGTGGAGGGGACTAACGTGCATACCAGTTACTTTTATGTATTTTAAGAAACAGGAAACTGTCAAAACTGACCTGGCATCAAAGAACTCTGATCTTTTTGTGAAAATTTTTGGCCCCTCGACAAAGCTGTTTAAGTGTTTGAGATATGCAGTGAGACCTTTTATAAATCTTAGAGCAAAATGAAGTTCAATTTAGGCTCACTGCTAATAAACAGCAAGTTGGTACACTTAATATAGATATTATTGATATACTTACTTATGATTTAGCATATTTGGATCAAAAGCAATAAATGATGAAGGTAAAATATATTGCTTTAAATTGCTTCACAATATACAGATTAGGAATTTTGGGTGATGGGCAATATACCATCTTTAGTTTAGAATTTTTGAGCCTATAATGAATGCCATCTTAGGCTCTAGGTCAGGTAGGTGTCAGCAAACATTTTTTGTAAAGGGCTAGACAGTAAATAATCTGGGCTTTGTGGGCCATGTACTGTCTGTTGCAGTACAACAGCTGCAGAATCTCAAAGAATGAAGAGAAGGGAGGTCATGTTTGTAGAGCAAAGCAGCCATAGACAGACTGTGAATGGATAGGTGTGGCTCTCTTCCAAGAAAACTTACATGGACACCGATATTTGAATTTCACGTGATTTTTTTTTAAGTTTTTTAAAATTTTTATTTATTTTTGGCTGTGTTGGGTCTTCACTGTTGTACATGTGGGCGTTCTCTAGTTGCAGTGACTGGGGGCAACTCTTTGTTGTGGTGCACAGGCTTCTCATTGCGGTGGCTTCTCTAATTGTGGAGCACGGGCTGTAGGCGTGCGGGCTTCAGTAGTTGTGGCATGTGGGCTCAGTAGTTGTGGCTTGCAGGCTCTAGAGTGCAGACTCAGTAGTTGTGGCACACGGGCTTAGTTGCTCCGCGGCATGTGGGATCTTCCCGGACCAGGGCTCGAACCCGTGTCCCCTGCATTGGCAGGTGGATTCTTAACCACCAGGGAAGTCTAATGTGATTTTTATATGTCAACAAAATACTGTTCTTTTGGTTGTTTTCAACCATTTAAAAGTTTAAAAAGCATTTTTAGCTCATGGGCCATACAAAAACAGGCAGTGGGCCAGAGTTGGCCTGCAGGCTGGACTTGACCAAGTCCTGCTCTAGGTCCATATGTGTCGATTTTTTGCAGTGGTCACTGGTCTGGAAAAGTGACAGGGAGGCTTGCTGAATGAACCTTTTACCTTTTACTATAAACTAACTTTAAGACGCATGGGAGAAATGGTTAAAAAGGTAAATTTTGTGTTATGTATATTTTACCACAATTAGCACAGGGAGATCAGCTCAGTGCTTTGTGACCGCCTGGAGGGGTGGGATAGGGAGGGTGGGAGGGAGGGAGACGCAAGAGGGAAGGGATGTGGGAACAGATGTATATGTATGACTGATTCACTTTGTTATAAAGCAGAAACTAATAAAAACAAACAAACAAACAAAACATATCGTGGGAGGGAAATTTCATACACATACATTTGGATCTTTAATGAGACTTTAAAGAATACTTTAAAAAGTAACTCAGGGGCTTCCCTGGTGGCACAGTGGTTGAGAGTCTGCCTGCCGATGCAGGGGACACGGGTTCGTGCCCTGGTCCGGGAAGATCCCACATGCCGTGGAGCGGCTGGGCCCGTGAGCCCTGGCCGCTGAGCCTGCGCGTCCGGAGCCTGTGCTCCGCAATGGGAGAGGCCACAACAGTGAGAGGCCCACGTACCGCAAAAAAAAAAAAAAAAAGGTAATTCAGTATGGTTCAGTGTGCACTACATAAAGAAAATAGAGCCTTCTTCGGAACCAGCCCATTGTTTGTTCAGCTCTGCAGATGTTGCTTGGATCAAACTGTTGAGAGATTTGTTTCTCAGAGGAAAGCCCAGGCAGCAGGTGGCACCAGCCCTGAGACATTTAAAAAAAAAAAAAAAAAAAGAGAGAGAGAAAAAAAGAAAATAAACTTCTGTCACTTTCCTAAACAGTTGAATGGTTCTATTGTCATTTTTAAAGTGGCCTTTAAAAAACAACAGTGTGCTTAGCATGGATGATTATTTTGTTTTAATTAAAACATTTTCGAAAAAACAAAATGAAACACTCAAACATACCAAATTGATTGTGTTTGTACTGTGGAACAGTTAATGCAAAACACTTGGGAGAGGCCGTAAGTTTGGATCTGTAGTTTTTTCTTAGTTTTTGCCTCCTGAATAAGGATAACAGAGGAGGAAGTGAATGTGTTCCTTAGCAAACTACCTGTGCAGGTTTTGAGGTGAGGTCTCCTCAAGCCCCCTTTTGTCACCTGGCAGGTTAGTTTCTGGCTGGCTCACAGTGAATGAGTGAGAACGGTGACTGACATTCTTCCACATTCATTTTGACCTTGAGTATCCAGGTGGAACCCGGAAGCATTAGTCTAGGAGAGGAGCCTGAGGTCACTCTGTTTTTTCCCCCTCTCTGTTGTCTTCAGTGTCATTCTCTCAAGACGGCAGTGCTTCTTCCCCAGACGTCACCTCTGGGACATTATCCTGCATTCGGATGAAACAGGGAAAGGATAGAGGCCGTTGTAGAAACATTAGAAGGGTGTCCATACTTTTCAAAAATAGCCACTCCACAGAAACCTGCCTTCTCGTCCTCTAAGGAAATTCCTTCCATCCCCCTTTTAATCCTCTTTCTAGGTAAACACCTCCCTCTTCTGGACTTGCAACAGTTTGAAGAGGAATGAGGTTGGGGCTAGGAAGTACTTTACAGACAAAAGATTTGAGGCCACCTCACACGCAAGGCTGCCTCTCCCTCCTGCAGTTATGAGAGGGTACTTAATAACAGTACCCTCTCGGGGCTGCCCCTCTGCTGGGCCCAGCTTCTAGTTTTCTTGCCACTGATTTAATTCCTGGCAAGTAGCCAAAGCATTAAACTTTTATTGTTCAATTTACCGCGAGGGTGGGGCCCTGCTTCTAGTGGGCTGAGGAGGCTTCCAAACCCCAGTGTCACACCACATTAGCAACTTCAGACTTTTGAGGGCTGGATTTCTTTCAGTTTGGTTAGATTCTTGGTTAGAACCAGAGCAGTATATTCACACTCAAAGTTTGAAAGCTCGGAAACGATAAAAACAGCATAGGCAACTTTTAAAGATGATACAAAACAGTTGTGGCATTGACTTATAGGACTAACTCTAAACAGAGTTAGAGTTTATATCTTTTAAACAGAAATGTTAAATGGCTGTCCATGTTCCTTGGTGTCCTAAAGTTGGATGAAAACATGGCGACCAAGTAGTTCTAGAACAGTAGGGATTGTTAACCAATGTCATCACAGTATGTAAATTACTTGCTGCTGTTCAGTCTATAAAAATTCATCTTCAAAGAAAATTATTGGGCTGGTAAAAATATTTTTAATAATGACCACAGAAGCCATATTTCTTTTTCTTTGATGTTCTTCCAAAGACTTCTTCTGGTTTTAATCAGATTGTTCCCACATAAAATACAGTGGAAATCTACAATAATAAAATCCCTATTCCTATGTCTATGGGGAAATAAACAGGATGGGGACTGTCCTTTTAAGGGGCTTTCCCCTTCCTTTTCCCCAGACTCAAAGCCTCTATTACTGGTGGGTGTTTTGGCATCAGTTAAGGGCCTTCAATCCTTCCCTCCCTCCATGTTTTGCTCTTTCATTAAAGTGTTTCTGTTGTCTAATTATATCCTTTCAATCAAATTAGAGACTGCAGCATCTGGTGAGGGCCGTAACTGCTGCCATCTGCACCTCGTATATACAGGCCTTTTCAGCTGAGAATCACTCAACTTCCAAATGGCAGGAAGAGATTTGGAAAAAGTTTAGTTGGAAGGGAGGTTAACTTAAAAGGAACATCTTCAAAGGCTGGGTTCGATGCCCTGCTTGCTGTGATGTGTGCACTGCAATGCAGAGCTTCATCGGCTTGGCTCACCAAAGATTCTTCTCTAGTGCTTCTGGCAGATGAAGGGTTTCTGATTGTCTTAGCTGAAATGACTAGCCCTCTCATCCCGAGGCAGCCCCGGGGCGAGCTGAAAATTTCTCCCTTGAGAAGAATCTTTTGTTGTATGACCACCAGTTGGTTAATGGATATGACACTTTCTGTTTATTTGACCATTTCTTCTAATTCAGTGGTTTCAACTAGAGGAGATTTTTTGCCCCCAAGGGACACTTGGCAATATCTGGAGACATTTTTGCTTGTCACAACTCACTGTGTGGTGGGGAGGGGTGTGCTACTGGCATCTAGCAGGTAGAGAGGCCAGGGATGCTGCTTTCGATCCTGGAATGCACAGGACAGCGGCCCCCTTCCCCCCCCAGAATTATCCAACCTGAAACGTCAGTAGTGCTGAGGTTGAGAAACCGTGTCCTAATTATATTATTCTTTTATCCTTCCCTTCACTGTGGCCTCGGAGTAGGCAACTCTGATCAACATCTTTTTTCACTCTTAAGAAAATAGATTCTTCATTGTCCATATCTAAACTCCTTAAGCATTTCCGTGAACAGTGTTTCAGAAATCTTAATGGAGTAAGGTCTGTGGGTCACCGTATGTTTCCACTTTCTCTAGAGTAAGAGTGCCAGATTAAATACAGGACACTCAATTAAATTTGAATTTCAGATAAACAGTAATTTTTGGTGTTTGTCTCATGCAATATTTGGGAATACTTTAAAAATCATTCGTTGGGCATTCTGTACTGCCATTTGCTAAATCTGACAACCCTACTCTAGATCCGTGAAACATTACATGAAACTTGAAACCTTTGACTAGCAAATCAGTCTGTTGGCCACCGTCTGCCCTTATTGTTCTGGGTGACTAGAGGTGACAGCAATGCCTGTTCTTGTTTGTAAGTCAGTGCTACACTGAGACTTTCCTTCTGCCTCAAGCTGTCTCCATGGCCAGAACTTCTGAAACTTGTCACTTGAGTCATATTTTTATCTTGGGACCAGCTAACAAACGCTTATCAAATGCCTACTGTATGCCCAGCATCTCCGACTAGGACTCGTCCCTGTACCAGTTCTTAGAAGACGACACCTTTGTGGCTTCGGGTTTTACTTTAAAGATGTGCTCTAGAGATATGCTGTCTACCTGGCAGTCATCTAGCTCCCCATTCAAGGACTGTTGTATTATTTGCCCATCCCACGTCAACCAAGGGAAGCTGAATAGCCCAGAGCCTGGCTTCCATGGAGCGCTGGCTGCCCTCCAGGGCTCCATTATTGGGGAACTTTCTTGCCCTCTGAAATTAAAAATAGGGTACAGGCAATACTGATGAAAGTTGTCCAAAAGCTGGATTACATCAGTTTATTTTATCTCCTTTTTAGTCTGACAGAGCTTCAGACAGCGTGAAATAGCGTTGCTCAAGTGATGGTGAGGCAAGGTGTAGATCTGAGCCAGGTGTATCCCATTGAAAGCAAACTCAATATCAACATGAGTATTCATTACAAAGAGGGTTGCTTATTCCCTATTACAAATAGCTCTACCGTGGATTCCATTTAAATAGCAGACTCCCCTGGTTTAAATAGCATTTGATTTTCGAATACTTGATTTATATAAGCTTTCCTGGAACTTCTCCCAGGTCATTGCTAGGTAGGGCATGATAGCTAGCCTGGAGGCACAAATTGATGAGGAAATCAGGGCACGCTGAACATGTCTGTCATGGGTTTTTCCCCCTAGCCCTCCATACACCTGATTCCCTCATTCAACAAAAGTTTGCCAGGCACGTTCTGTGTGGTCTGTAGTTGCTGAGAATACAAAGATGAGTGAAGAAACTTACGGTCTAGTGGAAGCAGGGCCAGGTGCTTCTTGAGTAATTATAGGTCAAGCTGATCAAGTCTTAGAAGAGCTGGGGCAGCAGGTGCTGTGGGACTTGTTTTAGAGCCTCTGGTTTCCATAGGAGTATAGTGCTATCTCCTCTAGACCCTGAGCTTTCAAATAGTTCTCCATCTTCTGTCTTTTTTGTTTCCTTTAGAGTTGATTTATAATGTACTAAGTTATTGTCCATCAGAGAACTGGACTTTGAGCTTTGAAACATCTTATTGTGCTTCCTGTTTCCTTATGTGAAAACTCTAGTGTGAAATTTTATTTCAAGATTGAAGAGGATATTTATAAATGAACATCTAAAGTAGATCCATTTATACTCAGACATTACACTGAGAGAGGTACCATCGCCGCACCATGATAGAATATGTTCTGTTGGTATTGGCAGTAAAGTCCATGGTTAATTAATGAAATGTTTTTCGTAGAGTTCTGCTGAGCTAGTGACTTCTAACTTAGTGAGTCCATGCTTTCACTGAGGCTTGGCCTAATCTCTCTGTATATGTTACAGAGCTAGATGTTGATAGGTTAATGGTCATTCTTTCTTAAGAACTATCTCCTGGTCTTCAATTTGATGAGTGTACTTGTATATAATATCCTAAATGATGAATGTAAGTTCCTCAAGCACTACTGCATGTTCATGGTGACTCTTCCTGGCAAAAACACATGTCCTTCACAGTGACAGCCACAGCATGCTTTCCAGTGGGTCCTGCCTGGGTAGGAGTGGAGCATATTCAAGATGAGAGCCAGATGCGGGGAGTGGTACCCAAGCAGCACTGCATTCTGGGCCTGCTCTGCCTCAAGAGTTACCTATTTTTCCAATTTTAATATAACAAATAATAAGGACCCCTCTCTGAAGTGTTTTCGTGGGTCTTCTGAATTTAAACCTGTTGTCTATGGCTTACAATATGTTCAGTTTTTCTTAAAATAGTCTTTTAATTAGGTATCTGTTAATAGAGATGAATAAACTGGAGATTCAAATAGAAGACTTCAGGTCTCCTTCCAAAAGTATGAATTCTTTAGTTAAAATAACTTTGAGAGGTATGGCCTTTTCTTCTGACATTGTTCCCATGAATGAAAAGGAAGATCTAAAAGGTATTTTAATGGAAAAGCTACTGATAAATAATTGCAGTGATTATTTTTGTGGTAATTCTACTTTGGGCAAAAGTACAAAAGTACTTTGTCCTCTGGTCATTTGAATACATAGTCCAAGAACATGGTAGGTGAATGTCTGTCTTGATTTTAGATGACTGAATTTATGGCTGATTGAGTTTGTTTATTGTTCTTGAAAAGAAACTAAGGTAGATTAATTGTAAAACAGCATGGTAGTAAGTATTTTCAAGATGTCCTTTCAAAAAATTTTGCTTTGGGAGATTTAGAACATATTCAAAAATAAGAGTGTAAGGAAGTCATGTGTATCCATCTCCCAGCTTCCACAATCGTAAACCAAGGCCAAAGTATTTCATTTCTACCTCTTTCATCCCCCCCAAGTAGATTATTTCATAACAAATCTCAGATATCATATCATCTTATCTGTAAATATTTCAGTATGTATCCCTAAAGGATAAGAACTCTTTTCAAAAACATAGCAACAGAGACTTCCCTGGTGGTCCACTGGGTAAGACTCCATGCTCCCAACGCGGGGCGGGGGGGTGGGGGGGCCTGGGTTTGATCCCTGCTCGGGGAACTAGATCCAGCATGCATGCTGCAAGTAAGAGTCCGTGTGCCACAACTAAGAAGTCCACACACCGCAGCTAAAAAAAAAAAAAAGGATCCCACATGCTGCAACGAAGATCCCACGTGCCACAACTAAGATCCGGTGCAACCTAAATAAATGAATAAATATTAAAAACAAACAAACATAGTAGCAGTACCACTACCATTATCACAACTAAAATTTTAACAGTAATTTCTTAATATCATCAAATATCTAGTCAGTAATCAGTTTTCAGGTATTCCTGGTTGTCTCATCGGTGTTTTTACCATTCAAACCAGGACCTAAGCCAGGTACAGTTAGGTGATGTGACTTTTGAGTCTCTATTAACCTAGAGGTTTCTCCTCTTTTTCTTTTTTTTTCTTGAAATTTATTTGTTGAAGATGTAGTTTCTTCTAAACAAAAAGAGTGCTTAAATGCCTCTTCAGAAGGAGGGCCCACATGGAAGGTGAGTTATTTTTTTCCATAGAATTCTCACTTCCATTAGAGAAATGGGTAGAATTAGAGAATTTTAAGCCTAGGAGAGATTTTAGCCATCAATCCTTTCCTGTCACACTCCCTCAGACTTTTCACTATTTTTTTTTTTTTTTTTTTTTTTTTTTTTTTTTTTTTTGCGGTACGCGGGCCCCTCACTGCTGTGGCCTCTCCCGTTGCGGAGCACAGGCCCCGGACGCGCAGGCTCAGCGGCCATGGCTCACGGGCCCAGCCGCTCCGCGGCATGTGGGATCCTCCTGGACCGGGGCACGCACCTGCGTCCCCTGCATCGGCAGGCGGACTCTCAACCACTGCGCCACCAGGGCAGCCCCTCCCTCAGACTTTTGAGCCTCAGTTCTATTTTGTTAGAATCTTGAAATTAGAGTTTAGAGTGAAGGGATATTGAGACCACCTATCTCAAATCCCCTTGTTTCACCAGTGAAGAAATAGAGCCCCAAATCCAGGTGATTTCTTCAAACCCCGCAGTGTCAGCTACTTGTCTGGTGTCATTTCCCCTTTCTTCCAGTGATTCTCAGTATGTACCATGTGTTTAGAAGGCTCCTCCCTCCTACCCTCTCTCTAAGTAGTCTAGGTGATCTAGACCTGATCGCCTGCCTCCATGTAATCATGGGAATCTCTTCCCTTGGGGAGCCATTGGCGTTAAAGACGCAGTGTCTTCTCACAGGCTCAGCTGTGTTAGGATGGGAAGGTCTGGGAACCCCTGCCTTCCCAAGGCCATGTGCCTCTTTACCACGGGGTTCCACATAACTGAAATAAGCATTCCTGAAGTGCTTTTGAGTGTCTGAGGGCAAAAGGTGATTTTGCCAGGGACCATAGGCTTTGAAGACCTACCCATGAGTTCCCACTGGACACCAGTCTGTACTGGAAACCCAACAGAGCAGCAGGTGTGTTGTGCAAACATCTGACGACACTCTTGTGTTGCCCTCTAAATATTAAAAGGAGCTTTTTCCACCTAAGCCTTGTATTTCTATAATCTACCCACCTACCAAATTTTATAGATGTCTTTAAAAGAACAGATGTTCCCACTGGAAAATGTTTCTGCCTTCTTATTTTAAGATGCCATAATTCAATTTAATGCTTATTGATTCATGTTAATTTCAAACTAGGCTAAAACCAGCCAGATTCTTCCAACATAGGATCAGTAGAGATGCTGAGTGGTCCTACATGGAACAGAAAGTCAGCTTTGATGGATTAAAAACAGTGACTCTCACAAACATCATATAATAGAGATCTAACTAGTAATTAGCTACCAGAAAACCAGGAAAATTCAAGACTCAATATGAGAAAAACCTCAATAGTGTGGTTTCAGGCAAACAGTGTAGTTAGGAATGACCCAGTTATAGAGCTTCATTGAGAACTTATTCTTCAACTTTATTAAATGTTATCAAGGAATAGAATGTCTTTTGCTTTCCTACCACCATCTCATATATGTCAAGTTTTAATTATTTTAAAACACATCGTTATAGTTTTAAACATGAACTTTAAAAACACAGTGCACGTGCAACCTGTCAGGAGTTAAATTGCCTGGTTCTCTTAACTTGGCATTTTCCTCACTTATAATAAGTACAGATATTGAATTATGTGATTTCAGTAGCATATAAACAAAGATTTGTTTCATCCCACAGTTCAAATTTTGATTAAGAAAAACATGTACCTTTTTTTCCTTACTTTTTATCCACTGAATGCTGGGATTCAACATAGGGTTCAAACCATATATATTTTTCCTATCCTGATGGTAGCCTGATAACTGCCCATTTAATCACTAGGTAGACAGACTTTGGGAATTGTATTGTGGAAAATGTATCTGGGAATATTTCTAGGTCCTCTACAGGTCATGCCTCTAGATCAACTGAAATCTTCAAATAATGTTACATACAGCATGCGAGTATGAGAGCCTATGGAATTTGAGGAATAAATATCAAAGTTTTGAATATATATGCCATCAAGTCAATCAGTCTTTATACCAACCCTTCTAAATTCCAAACATAATAAACAATAATAGTTTTATGAGCGAAAACTCAAGCTTGCTTTTATTAGCAATGGGGAGTATTGAACTTTCACCCAGACATGGTCTTTGTCCTCAGATCTTCCTACCATGGGGATGACCTCCAGGCCTTCATGCAGCAGCAGGTCCTGCAGAAAACAGTTGGTCTGCACAAAACCATTTGCTCAGAGATTCTCACCCAAGATTTGTATACCCTAATGTGATTGCATATATCTCAAGAGAATTTCAATGAAATTAGCATCTCCAGCTTTTTTAAAAATAAATTTATTTTATTTATTTATTTTTGGCTGTGTTGGGTCTTCATTGCTGGGCGCAGGCTTTCTTTAGTTGCGGCGAGCGGGGGCTACTCTTTGTTGCTGTGCTTCTCATTGTGGTGGCTTCTCTTGTTGCGGAGAATGGGCTCTAGACGCGTGGGCTCAGTAGTTGTGGCTCATGGGTTCTAGAGCACAGACTCAGTAGTTGTGGCGCACGGGCTTATTTACTCTGTGGCATGCGGATTCTTAACCACTGCACCACCAGGGAAGCCTGCATCTCCAGTTTTTAAAAATAAATGCCATATGCCATATTTTGGAGGGTTTTGGTGCTGGAGAAAAAGATAAGGAATCGCCAACTTAGAAAAGAAGAATTAATCCCGAGTGCTTTGATGTCAGCCTTGGAAGTTTTTATTAAGGAGTTTTCTTCTGTATTTACTAAGTTTTTGTCAGGCTTGTGTCTAACTTAATGGCTGTTTTCATTCAATCCCCAAAGCAAAAGATTTGCAGTTTTCTGATGGAGAGGAAGGTCCAGCGGAGATGAATGGAATGGGTTCCAACTGGAGAAGACAGGGAGGAAATAAAAGTGCTTTCACAGCTTCTTATTCCTCTCTTCTCAAAACACCTTCTCCCTTACCTTCTGAGACCCACATGCTTCCTTAGCTTTTCTCCCACCTCCCAGGCTGCACATCACTGCTGGGCCCTTCTCTTTCCAGGCCTGAAACACTGCAGGGCCCCAGGGCTCAGCCCCAGATGTCTTCTCTCTCCACACAAGTGCTGTTACCTCCACACTCTGGATCTAGCCTTGGCTTCTTTCCTCAACTCTAGGCTCATCTAGCTATCTGCTTACTCTGTATCTCCATCGAATTTTCCTATCCAAAACCAAAGCCTTGATTCCACCCCAAGATATTCTGTGCCTCTTGGGTCCTCCCCATCGTAGTAAATGGCAGCACCGCTCATCCAGCTGCTCGGTGTTGTACCTAACTCCTCTTTCTCTGGGACCCCAGCAAATACTTTGGGTTCTACCTTCAAAATACATCCGGAATCCGGCCACTTCTTCCTATCCTTCAGCTACCAGCCTGGCCCAAGCCATCCTTCTTTCCAGCTCATCCTTCTGCAGTAGGCACCTAGCTGGTCTCCCTGCTGAGTGCTTAGCTGTCTCTACACAGCTCTTCCTCCACCCAGCAGCTACAGTTCTACTAAAAGATAAGTCAGATTGTGTCATTTCTCTGCTCAAAGCCCTCCAATGACGTCCTGTCACTCTTAGAGCAAAAGCCAAAATCTAATTTATACGACCCTCAAGACTTTACATGTCCTGGCCTTGCCTGCCTCCTCCTCCTCTTCATTTCCCACCACCCTCCCCTGCACTCACCCTAGCTGGTCGGATCAGAGGAGCTGCCTCACAGTTCCCCAAGCCTTCCCCAGCACATTGCTGTTTGCGGGGGCGGGGGGGGAGGGGTGGGCGGTTTGCACTGGCTGTGCCCTCTGCCTGGAATGCCCTTCCCACGTCCTTTCCATTGTTCGCTTCCTCCCCTTGTCCACATCTCCCCTCATCTCTCCAGGCCGTTCCTGACCCACCTCTTCTAAAAGAGAGCCCCCACCCTTCCATCTCCGTCCCCTAACTCCATTTTCCCTTGTAGCACTTCTCACTGGCTAGTGTTAATTTTGATTGGTGTATTATGAGCGTGAAGCCCTGTGAGCATGTGAGCTCTAAGAACACAGAGTGTTCACCACTGCTGTCCCAGTGCTGTGAACAGTGCCAGACACATAGTAAGTGTTGAGTAAGTATTTGTTGAATTAATGAATAATATCGTAGACATTAGATTTATCACCTTTGCTTGTTCTCTTTTACTGAATGCATAAATATTACAACCAGCCATGTGATATTTTATTTTTTAATGGTTTAAGCCACTCCTTGCTTGTCTAGCCAAAGCTTAGGCCAGTTTCATAGTGGTAGGAAACAAGGGAGGCAGGGTCCTCATTACCTAGTGCACACCCCAGTATTCTGATGAAATCAAGACGCACATATAACTTTAATCCAGAACGTTCAAGTTTGGTTCCCCCCCCCCCGCCCAAAATTGACATGCACTGGACAAGTCTGTTAAAAAAATAATTGTCAAATCTGGTAACACTGCCTCCATTTCCCTAGCATAGCTAAGAACAAGACTGGGTCTAGGAGGAATAGACTAAAGCAAACAGGCCTGCTCTTACCCATTCCCTCTCTCAGATGCCACCTCATTCCATTCCTGAGGGCTGACACTTGTGTGGATGGCTACCACATTCTTTTGTGTTACAAATCAAGTCATCTGAGTCTCGGGGAACACCGACCCCACTGCCCTGCAGGTTGCTGTCTATTGCTAAGGCTTTCCAATGCTTTCCAGTGGTCGGCCAGCATTTCTGGCTCCCAAGCCACTCCTCGACCACTTTTGATAGGAGAAAAAGATGTATTAACACATAGCAATTAAAATTCTAGCAACTGGCAAAGATTGGCTTGATGTTCTTAGAATCATCACCCGGGCAGCTTTCTAGAAATATAGGTTCCCAGGTCCCACTCTAACCTTGGGATTGGGTAGGGCTCTGGTGTGGTACACGCACACACGGCGAGTCTCTCTCTCCCTCTTTCTTTCTCTCTAGCAGATCATATACATTCCTAGTGATAATAAATGCTATGAAGCAAGCAAAAGAAGGGCAGAAAAACAGAAGTGGAGATGGTGGGGAAGGGTTTTCTGAGGAGGTAATATTTAGCCTGTGATGGGAAGTATTAGGGAAAGAACGTTTCGGGCAGGAAATAGCGTGGTGTGTTTACAGAATTAAAAGCAGGCGAGTGTGGCTGGAGCACAGCACGTGATGAGGGGAAGAGCTCGGGCCCGGTGGAGGGAGGGCCTGGGGCCACATCGAGGGGGCTTCACAGACAAGGATGACGGCTTTGGGTTTTGTTCCCAGTGCTCACGTTTTCCTGGGAACTTTGAGCCCTGTGTAGAGAATGCGTTGCAGGAGCACGAAAGTCAAAGCTGTGAGACCTGAGCAGGACCGTATTGTCCTCTGATGGTGAACAGGAAGAAGGTGGCAGCACCCAAGATGGAGAGGAGGGGGGGGTTTCAGGGAACATATTCGAAGAAAGTCAATAGGACTTGCTGATGAGCAGAAAGGGGGTGAGGAAGAGCATGGGGAAAGCAAGGATGATGCCGAAGGGTTCTATCGGAGGCAGTGTAGGGTGTGTTCGAGTGCCCCAGGTGCCTCATCTGTGAAATGGGAGTATTAAGGGACCTCCCCACTGGGTTGGTGGTGAGTTGATGTAAAGCACTTAGCACAGAGCTTGGCACACGGTAGAACACTCTGTAAGCATCAGCAGTGATGCAGACTTTGGTGATTCGTCCAAGGTTGCACAACTGATCAGCAGCAGGTCCAGGACAAGAAGCCAGGGCTTAGACTCTTGGTTCAGTGTATTTTCTGCTACACCGAGCTGCCTCCTTCAATTACCTTTGAACTTTTTTATTTATGCAGACTCTTGGTGGAGGGCTCGGTTGTCTTGGAACATGATGAATTGCACTTCTTGTAACATGTAAATGTCACACGAGGCACGATAAAGTGCTAGGGTGTCCTTTGCAGCCTGGGAGTCCAGGTTATTTTGGCTGTCCATAAAACCGGGCTGTTCCAGACAAAACGCAAGGCCCAGATAGGGAGAGGAAGGGGGTACAGGAAGAGAGATCGTTAGCAGGTAGATTTCAAATAGTAAAAGGAATATCTTTCAGAATATAGATGTGCTTGTGTGGTGCACATGCTTAGGCCAGAGGAGGCACATGCACTGCAGCAGGAGCCGGCAGTGAGAGTCCTTCATGCCGGAAGTCGTGGGTCAGCACATGCCAGGAGAGGGAAAGAAATAAAGCTCAGAATGTTAGTGTAACTCCCCCAGATTGTCAGGTTCCTAGTGATACATCTTTAAAAAGTGTTTGAAGTGCTTCTATCTGTCAGTTTCAACTAAGCTAATTTTTAAAAATTGCTCTTTGTACTGTGCCTTTCTCATGAACCTCTGTGAATTTAATGCATGCAACATGTGGGGGGAAATCCTCTCAGCTAAAATTCCCATCCCCCCAAAGTCTGCGAGGCATATTTGATTTGATTTGATTTGATTTGATTTGATTTGATTTGGCTGCATTGGGTCTTCATTGCTATGCATGGGCTTTCTCTAGTTGTGGCGAGCAGGGGCTGCTCTTCGTTGCGGTGCGAGGGCTTCTCATTGCGGTGGCTTCTCTTGTTGCGGAGCACGGGCTTTAGGCATGCGGGCTTCAGTAGTTGCAGCATGTGGACTCAGTAGTTGCAGCGCGCGGGCTCTAGAGCGCAGGCTCAGTAGTTGTGGCGCACGGCCTTAGTTGCTCCGTGGCATGTGGGATCTTCCTGGACCAGGGCTTGAGCCCGTGCCCCCTGCATTGGCAGGCAGATTCTTAACCACTGCACCACCAGGGAAGTCCCTGAGAGGCAGATTTTAGAAGCACATTGCTGCACCTGCAAGGATTTTGTCATTTTATTAAACGGACCTCAGACCATGTTGAATGTGTCCTGTAGGAACGAATTTCAGAAAGAGGTGAGAGAAAATGCCAACTCAGCCCCTGCTCCCTCCTGTTGACTGTCTGTTTTGTGGCACCTCTATCTCAAACAGCGTGGGGAGGACTGTTCTTCATTACCAGGGAATGTGAGTCATTCCCAGACTCGTGTGATTGGGATTCCAAAACGTTGCTGTATCTGATGGTCTTATTAAATCCAAGTGTCAGTGCAGCCTTTCAGACTGTAGGGGAGAGCTCAGTTACAGCTGGTGACCTGGTTCTAGTTACCACACAGAGATGCTGGCGAGAGCAGTGACCCCCTCCGAGCACCCAGAGTTCCTCACGGATGGCTGTTACCAACTCTTCCCAGAGTTGGGGGTTTCCCGGTTCACTCCATAGGCTTCATTACAGTTCAGCTCCCTGTTTATATCCTAGTTGGGATCTGTATACTTCAGGGGAAAATGTCCTAGTGTCTGTAGACAAGCGAGTGCCAAGATGAGCCTAGCATGTGGAGGGTACCTCGTTTCGGATTTCCTCAGCCCTACCAATGTTAAATCCACTGTGTCCAGGATCTAGTAAGACACTATCCATTTCTAGCTTGGTCCAAACAAAACAAATAAAACATCAAGCAGAGAGGGAGGAAGCTATAGATGTTGCCAGAAAATTAGTTTGCTCTGTCTTTTCTTTCTCCTAGAATGTTTCACAGCCAACGGTGCAGATTATAGGGGAACGCAGAACTGGACAGCACTGCAAGGCGGGAAGCCATGTCTGTTCTGGAACGAGACTTTCCAGCATCCATACAACACTCTGAAATACCCCAACGGGGAGGGGGGCCTGGGCGAGCATAACTACTGCAGGTAAGATGGGGTTGCACAGTACTTAAAAAAATCTCTGGTCTCCTCTTCCCATTTCTTCTGGCCTTGCTCACAACAGGGAAAGCTTCTTTGTCTTCTTTTGCCCAACTCACAAGGCCTTTCTTGTTACTGTTTTAAAAATCTCTCTCCCAAAACTGCGCGTGCACACACACAATCTACCCGCTCTTTTCAACTTGGGTTGCTTTGATACTGGTTTTCAGAGCTCTGCTTTCCTGTCTGATAGCTTCCATGTCTCTTCGGGAGGGTTTTCTTAGTTGTCGCAGAAGACAGTACACAAACAGCGCAGCTTCTTAAGCTGCTGTGAATGTCATGGGCAAGCAGAGCACCATCTGTGACCTAAACCTCCCTCTGCTTCTGAGCAAAGGAAGCTGCCCTGCGTTGTACCACCTCCTGCCAGCCCACCTTGCTCTGGGAGCAGCCGTAGCCATCAGATTTGTGCTGTTTCCTTCTTTTCAACAGACTAAGATGTTCCTTTGCTCTTTCACCTCCTGTCTGACCCTCGCAGGGGCTGAGGCCCATGGTGCTTCAAGCATGTACTTGTGATTGGGGAGATGATCCATGGCTTTGATCAGATTCTCAAAGTTGTCAGGGATCCAAAACAAGTTGAGAATCACTGGTCAGTAGGGACCAGAGCACCCTTGGTCATAGCTATGTTTTAGCTATTTATACCCAGGATCCTGGTAACATGACTCATGGGTCAGCCATGTGTTGAATTTAATTATTAATAGGACAGGTGCAAAGGCAGCCTCTTGAGCCATTGGGACAGGGAAAAATGATCACCGAGCTACTCTTTGAGCTACACACTGTGCCCCCAGTGCTACCAGAATGTTGGAATCTCAACCATGGCACTGTTGACCCAGCTGAGACAACATATTTATATCTGCATTGCATGGGCCACAGTGTTTACCTACTGCCCTCTCCAGGTACCTTTGCTAACACCCTAGGGCCCTTCTGCCTATCTTGAAGTTTCAAGGCCTGTCGTCCATGTTATCTTTATCCCTGTGCCTTCAGCTCTTTGCTTCACCTTGGTTCTAATGTGTACCAACTGGCCATTCCCCCATCGTTGCTGTTGCACTATTTTTTAGTCTGTTATTTGATTGCTATATTTTATATGTTACATTGTATTATTTGTTTGTTATAGAAGTATTAAAAGTTTTTCCAAAAAAAATTCTCAAACACAACAGATATATATATTGTTTAAATAAAAGTCCCCATTTTACCTCTTTCCTCCCAAATCCTCTCCAACAAGGCCTACTTCCCAGAGGTAACAATTTGTATATATGCTATTTCACATTTGGCTATCATTTGTATTTTATTGTTAACATTACACATGCTTATTAAAGAATTATTTGATGTTTTATTTTCAAAGTTACACATGTTCATTAATTTTTTTCTTGCATAATTAAAAAAATTAACCCCACTCCACTTCTGGCTTATTTCCTTCCCCTAGTTTTCCTATTCATGGGAATAGTTGGCTTGGGTTGGGAAGAGTATTTAGGAAGAGAAACCAGTGTTTGCTTTTTATTTTTACATAGTTACTTATCTTATTGTTCTAAAGTGTCTCTTTAGAAGTGTCTAAAGTGTCTCTGGTATTAGGCTGTTGGTTTATTCTATTATATTATTCTGTTGCCTTCTATCAAGCGAGGCTTCTCAGACGTGCTCCTGACTTTAAGGTAAATTTTAAATTTCCAATGAGGTTTAATTTATCTGACAAGAAAATCTTTTCTTATAGATTAGTACCCAGTTCTACCACTAGGCTCTCAGAAATGCACCAGTAAATATCCATTAAGAAAACACTGAGAGCCAGGGGACCACCTTCCTCCTGAGCCTTGGCTGGCTGCGGTCCTCTCCTTTGATTTGATGGAATGTACCAGACCTGAACTAACAATTTATCCTTCAAAAAAAGGGATACTGAAATTGTCGATTATTATCACATCAGAGAGCTGGGGCCTTTCGTTTTAGCACTGCAGCAGAGTCAAAGATGAATTAGCTTGTTCTTTTTTTAACCTATTCCGATGCTTTTCAAAATGGTTTTGACGTTGATAACAAACAGTTGTTTTCGAAAGCCTTTACCAAATACTACATCAAAGCTGAACACTGAATAGAGGGAGGAAAATGACAGTGAAACTGTTTAAAGAAGGGCTTTGTACAAATTCTCCGACTTTGATTTCTCAGCTGACATCCGACACCATGTTTGTCTTATGCGATGTTTCCAGACCCATCCCAGTTGAGATGTCTGCGAGATGGCGAGTGATGGGAACGCACTTCTCTGGCTCCACGTATCTGGACCGGGGGGAGGCAGAGAGGCCGGGACAGCAGGGTTGGCACTGGTACCTGCCTTTGGGCACAAAAAATAAAAGGACCCTTTGTGCTTCAGGGCAGCTTATCTTCTGGGCCACACAATAGGCTGATCCCTCCCAGGCTTGATAGGGGCTGCTCCAGAGCTCCGGCTGCAGGGTCTTTATGCCCATTTCCGGCCTAACCGGAGTGTCAGGTTTCCAGTGTTCTGAGTCCAAATAAAAGGAGCTTGAAAAGCAGCGGAGAGAGGCGAGGCTTTTCTGTGTGTCCAGTAACCCCTGCCATCTTTTGCTCTGTTTCAGCAGCGCTGCCCATTATTGTCGTGGCATCTCTGAGTTGAAAAGACCTTAAAGGCATTTATTCCAAGCCACTCACTTAGAAATGTGGAATAAGTCTTTTGCAATTATTATTGCCATATCAGAAGTTGGTACCAGGATTATAGGACTGTATGTTCTGAGTGAAACTCTTTGGCATAGTTTTTTTCAGAATTCTCTGAGAAGTTAGTGTTTTGACGTGGAAATAGGACCCATTTCTATCAAACATGAGTTGACTGGCCTGATCCTGGTGAAAGCTTGTCAGTGCAGTCTACATGATGTGAATTTTACTTTATTGCTTAAAAATTAGACAGTGTTCATTGTAGAAGAAATGAGAAAATAAAGAGAATTGGAAAAGAAAAAAATTAAAATTACCAGTAGTCCCATCATCCAGTGATAAATACTTTCAAGAGTCTGGTGCGTATCCTTCCCTAAAGATATCTTTTCAAAAATGGGATTGTTGTCATCCATCATGTTTTAGAGCTGCCTTTTAAAAAAAAACCTAACAAGACATTGTGAATATCTTTCCATATTAATAAATGTGTCTCTACACCACATTTTTACCAGCTGCCTAGCATTCCCTTATATGGACATATTTGTTTAACCAATCCTTAATTGTTGTTTCTAACTTTTTTGCATTATGAAAATGCTGTGGTGAACATCTTTGTAAGTAAAGATTTCCTTAGAATATAGCACTAAAGGAGAAATTGCCAAGTAAAGGGGGTTTGCGTATCTTCAGGGCCTTTGACTCTAATCACCAAGTTTCCATCCTGACCGTTTGCTCCATTCACATTATTATTATTATTTTTTTAATTTATTTATTTATTTTGGCTGCTTTGGGTCTTCGTTGCTGGGCGCAGGCTTTCTCTAGTTGTGGTGGAGCAGGGGCTGCTCTTCATTGTGGTGCGCGGGCTTCTCATTGCAGTGGCTTCTCTTGTTGCAGAGCACGGGTTCTAGGTGCGCGGGCTTCAGTAGTTGTGGCATGTGACTCAGTAGTTGTGGCTCACGGGGTCTAGAGCACAAGGTCAGTAGTTGTGGCGCACAGGCTTACTTGCTGCATGGCACGTGGAATCTTCCCAGACCAGGGCTCAAACCTGTGTCCCCTGCATTGGCAGGTGAATTCTTTTTTTAATTTAATTTAATTTAATTTATTTATTTTATACAGCAGGTTCTTATTAGTTATCTATTTTATACATATTAGTGTATATATATCAACCCCAATCTCTCAATTCATCCCACCACCACCACGGCCCCCCTTGGTGTCCATACGTTTGTTTTCTAAATCTGTGTCTCAATTTCTGCCTTGCAAACCAGTTCATCTGTACCATTTTTCTAGATTCCACATATATGCATTAATATACGATATTTGTTTTTCTCTTTCTGAATTAATTTCACTCTGTATGACAGTCTCTAGGTCCATCCACGTCTCTACAAATGGCCCAGTTTTATTCCTTTTAATGGCTGAGTAATATTCCATTGTATATATGTACCACATCTTCTTTATCTATTCATCTGTCAGTGGGCATTTAGGTTGTTTCCATGACCTGGCTATTGTAAATAGTGCTGCAGTGAACCTTGGGGTGCATGTGTCTTTCTGAATTATGGTTTTCTCTGGGTATATGCCCAGTAGTGGGATTGCTGGGTCATACGGTAATTCTATTTTTAGTTGTTTAAGGAACCTCCATACTGTTCTCCATAGTGGTTGTATCAATTTACATTCCCACCAACATTGCAGGAGGGTTCTTAACCACTGTGCCACCAGGGAAGTCCCTGCTCCATTCGCATTTTTATCTGTAGTTTTGCGAGCACCTGTGTTCTCCCAGCCATGGGACCACCGTGTTCATGGTTAAGGTGCCAGTGCTGTTTGGCATCATCTGTTCAGTGGTTAGTTGTCCCGGTTACACTGCAGTGAATTTGTGTAAACATATTTCACCTTTGCTCACTCCCTAACCCCCACCCTCAAACTCTGAAGTTTCTGTTGGAGTGGATAGCTTTGTTCTTGTAGTATTACCACTTTTTTCTTCTTCATAAGAGATGACATTAAAATATATATGAATTATTAGAAACAACACAGAAGCTGAAGTGTTTTTTTGTTGTTGTTGTTTTGTTTTGTTTTTGGTGAGGGGCGTTTGGTAAAACTGAAAAGCAATGAGCCAGTTGACTTAAAACAATGAGAGTGTTACCAGGTGTGTCCTTTTCCCTCCACAGAAACCCAGACGGCGATGTGAGCCCCTGGTGCTACGTGGCGGAGCACGAGGACGGTGTCTACTGGAAGTACTGTGAGATTCCCGCCTGCCAGAGTAAGGCTCTAATGCACCCATGGCAGGTTTCGGGACCCTGAGCGCTAGGCGTGCAGAGTGGAGGCCACTACCGGGGGCAGGTAGTGCAGGCAGGTGGATTTCCTGAAGCAGGTGAAAGGAGGAGCCACCTGGGCTGAGGATTTTCACTTCTCTTATGGAGGCTTTTCAGAAACGGGACTCTCAGGTTCTCTCAGGACCCCATTCCCTTGATGGATAAGCCCAACCACAATTTCTGCTTCTGCTTGATTTCCTCATGCTGATTCTTTCATGGATAGAGATGGCACCAGCTCAGTAGCAGTCCAGAAAAAAAAAAAGTACCTTGCACTTTGGGGAATTAATTTTTTAGAATGAGGGAATTCCCTGGCGGTCCAGTGGTTAGGGCTCAGCACTCTCACTGCTGGGGCCCAGGTTCAGTCCCTAGTCGGGGAACTAAGATCTCTCAGGCCACATGGTGCCGCCAAAAACAAATTTTTTTTTTTTAAGAATGAATGAATAGCCCTTTATAGACAGTAAAACTAAGTTATGATACTGCTTACTGTTTAGATTTGATGTGATATGTCTCCTGAAAAATGGTGTTCAGTAAATTAGATACCCTCCAAAGCCAATGTGATAGTCCCTTTCCTCACATTAGCATAAATATGTTCTATTGTTATTTTATGATAACTCACAACTTGTCACTCTCTACTACTGGAAAACCCACTTTCTTCTGTCTTTTAGCACAAGACCTGTTTTCTAACTGGTTCATTCATTCATTCCCGCATTCACTGTTTATTATCTGTAAGGTACAAAGGCAGAAAGATACCCTGACCCTCAGGGAATATGTGATGTGGCAGGGGATCTTAGAAAGATACTTTAAAACAAGGTGGAAACTGTTGTGGGAAGATTTAGAGTACAGGAACCAAAATCAAACATGGTACTGTAAGGCGTTTACTAATGCAGTGTTCATAATATCTTCTTAAATATGCCAAAGGAACAAGGTTTTTCAGTTCCTAGAGCTGAAGAAAAGGACAGCTCATTCATAATAATTCTACCTGTTTTTTTTTTTTTCTTTTTCCTTATGACTTAAACCTACCCCTTGCCCTGCCTCCTCTCCCACTCCTCAGGGCAGGAGGGTATGTGTGGAGAGGGTATGGAGGTCCATGTGGGACCCGCGACCCTCTCCCTCCTGCCCACCACAGCAGTCTGAATTCTGCCTCAAGGGGACCAGTGCTCACCTTTCATGAACTAAACTTCCACATGTCACCACTGTCTGGCAGTCAGACCCTCACTTTGCTGTCCTTCCAACCTGATATACCTTGATTCAGTCCCCCAAATTGAGAAAACAGTAAAGACCAGAAGACTAGGCTTTTGCCCAGGCTGCTTAGTCAAATTTTTAAAGTGAAAAACATCTCATTTGGCTCTAGTTATGTAAAAAAGGAAGGGGCAGGGGGAGAGGAAAGCAGATTTTCCTCGGTCCATTTGTTCTACACAAAGATAGTCTTTTAGTACCAGCCTATGTCATTCTCTCAGGAATGGCGAAGAGGGGATTTCAATCCGGTCGCTTTTATTTGGAAAGATAATCCTCAACTCACATTTATAAAATATAATTTGGGCCAATGGGAGTGGACTCGTGTGGTCACTGAGACTAAGTTCCAGAGGAGAGAATTATAGCAAAACAGTGTGAACCACCTAATCCCCCTCTAATTTGTAATATTTGTCAGATGTGCCTCACTGTCCCAAAAAAGAAAAATTAAATATCATTTTTTCTTAAGGCCCTTTGGTAACCCTCTCAAAGCTTCTAAAGCCAGCCTTGAAATGGTCAGGGTAGGGAGACATACAGAAGTTGGGAATGAGAACTGGGGAGCCCCTGGTTTGGGGGTGTGGGAGGAATGAGCAGTGTCTGGCTTTGGTTCTTTGGAAAGCCCTTCTGTTCGCCCTGTGGGCACCAGCGCTTCCCATGAAGCTGAGCCTCAGACCTTGAGTCTGGAAGGACATTGTGCTTCTAATGTGTCAGATTAACAAAGTTGAGAAAAACTCCTGTGCTGTTTGCAGCAAGAGACCTTGGTAATTGCCTGGTGGACTCAACTGAGACCCAGCCTCCCTATTTTAGGCCAGTTTTGCCCTATTTCTGGATGTGGAGTCATCATTTTCATGAATAATGCTAACCCTGTGTGTGAAGCCTGCTATTCATGATTAGCACTGAACTTGTCATACAGGAAAAGGCCTGTGACATGATCAGATTCCTGGAAAGTTCATATCTGAATATAACAGACCCAGCAGGAGCCAGGGGGAGTGAATGTTTAGGGACAAAGCTGAGTGTGGTTGAATGGTGGGCCATTGTGTGGAGACCGGAATCTCTGTTACGTAGAGAGCTAAAAGGAGCAGGGAGGCAGAGACAAGCGTGATTCAGAAGGGGGCAAAGAGAGATTTGAACTGTGCTCTTGACCCACGGAACACGGATCAGAACTTACTGTTAAAAGGAGAACAACTCCGAGGTAATTGGATTTGCTGTTTAAACTGCTTCTGCCAGTATGTTTCTCAGAAACCTCGTTCTTATTGCAGAGAGAAGAAATACAGATTTTTAAAAGGAAATTCCAACAGCATCAGGTTTACCACTCCTCTGTGTCCCGCCTTCTAAATCTCTCAGTCCTATTGGTTTGGCCACTGAGGGAGAAATCATTTGGCTTAATGTCCACCCCTTCTGCATCTGTCTGTTGTTAAATAATCATCCTTACCAGTCCAATTCCTCTTTATTTTATTGCTTTTGAGGGACATGCTGTGTAATACTCAGCATGGCTTTTGTTTTGTTCTCTTTTACCTATAGATTCTTATAAAAGTTTTGTACAGTTTTTTAAAGTAAGTAATCTAGTTGAGGGGGAGCAGAACATGCAAATGGCACTTAAAGACAAATATAATTTTTTTCACGTACCTGATTAGGGCCTGAGGCCACAGGCATGAGATATTTATCATGTTGGCTCCGAGAGCTATTTTTCGTTTGCTGTTAAATATTCACCTGATTTCTACAAACTCAACTATAAAAATTCATCTTTGAAATAGGGAACTTTGAATACAGGCTGAGTATTAGATTATATTAAGAAATCACTCTTAATTTTATTAGGTACAATAATGGCATGGTCATTTACATATATAGAGTCCTTTTTTTTTTTTTTGGCGGTACATGGGCCTCTCACTGTTGTGGCCTCTCCCATTGCGGAGCACAGGCTCCGGACGCGCAGGCTCAGCGGCCATGGCTTACGGGCCCAGCCGCTCCGCGGCATGTGGGATCTTCCTGGACCGGGGCATGAACCTGTGTCCCCTGCATCGGCAGGCGGACTCTCAACCACTGCACCACCAGGGAAGCCCAAGAATGGTTTTTTAAAAGTGGCTATTTGTTGATGCTGGGTAAGGGCCTCATATTCTTTCCTACTTTTGTGTATACTTGAAAGTTTCAATTATAAAAATAATTTTTGTAATATTAAAAAATTTTATAACATTTAAAAAATTTTAAAGTGAATGTGTAAATACATTCAAAGTATCTGGATTCAAATGTGTAACATGACTAAGCTAAATTGTAGTACTTTTTAAATATAGCTCACAGGTATTTGAGTTATTTATTAAGGTTAGTTATTAAAGTTTTAGTTATTAAACTTATTAAAACTATTAGTTATTTAAAGTTATTAAAACTATTAGTTATTAGAGTTAGTTATTTAAAATTAGTTATTAGAGTTTAAAATCACAAGGACTTTAGAAGTCATTAGCTGTGACAAATGACATTATTTAAGCTCTAACCATATACTAGACCTTGTACAAAGTAGAGGACACAGGGTAGCATGGTCTGCAGCCTGTGGGGAGCCCCTAGTTTAGGACTGAAGGCCAACATATAAACAGATCAGCAAATGTGAGATACTGTGTAATAAGTGAGATGAGCAAAAGGATGGGAGCACTGAAGGGGGGCATCTGCCCTGGCACGGTGGGTGGCAGGGCTGCTCTTTGTCAGAGGGCTTCTGGAAGAAGTGGGGTCTTAGTTCAGGGCTTCTCCCACTGTAAGGTACATACCATCACCAAGGATCTTATTAAAGTGCAGATTCTGATTCAGTAGTTCTGGGATAGACCTGGAACTCTGCATTTCTAACACACCCCTGGGATGCTGGCACTGCAGGACCACACTTTAAGCAGCCAGGTTCTAGATGTTAGGGTTGGGCAAAGGGAACAGTTTACATGCGTATACACACGCGCGTGCACACACACACACACACACACACGTGAATTCCCAAGCAAAATCAGTGTTGCTGGGGTATCAGTTTTAAGAAGGAAGGACAGGAGATGAGGTCTGAGAAGAATTAGATGGTGCCAGATAATGTTCTGGGTACAGACTTGACCCAAGAAGATAGTGATGAGGCTGAGGGGAGTGTGGAGGGTCAGAAGGAAACAATTCTCGATAACTTCTTCAGCCTCTGTATTAGGGATATGGGGTGAGGTTTCTCCCTCCTAATCCGTGAGAAGTTCTCTAGTGATTGTATCATATTCTCCCAGACCAGCCCTAAGAGGATGCCAGCAATAGCACCTCTGCCATATGGGAACTTCGGTCAGTCTCAGCCAGTGACCTCACTGGCTCAATTTCCTTTTATTTAAATGATACCCTGACTTTGTTAAAACAGATTTGTTGTTCCTTACAAAAGTGCAATCCCCAAAACAGGACTTAAAACCTTCCGATTGTGATCCCTAATAAGAGTTTTTCAAGTTCAGACTTTGAGTAAAAAGCCAAGGGCACTTTGGCAGTGGTGGTCAAAGCAGTCTCAATTATAGAAAATGTTTTGTTTTTGTCAGCACTTTCTGCACTTTAATGTCAGCACTGATTTTTAAACATTTTAGCTTTTATTTCAGTTATAATTGAGTACCTAGTACGTGTACAGCACTTATATTCACGTTATCTTATTAACCTTTTCAACAATTCTGTGAAGCAGGTGGTATGTCCTCTCCCGCCTGCTCCCCTTGGTCAGATGAGAAAATGAAGCTGGAGTGGTTAAGTGATTTGATGAGGATTACCCTCTGAGCCAAATAGGATTTGAATCTAGGACTCCTAATGGCAAGACCAGTGCCCTTTCTGTCCAGTACTTGAGAACAGCCCCATTTCCTTTATTTCCTTAAAAGCGGGAGCCTTGAGATGGATCCAGGCTACTGTTGAGGTCATTCTTGAGAATTTTTCTTTGTGGATTGTTTGGGAATTAGAGTTTGAAATTCTGATAGTATGCTGAATTATTAGGATTGCCTTTTTGACATTGTAGAAACCAAAGGATTAACTCAGTGGCGACAGAGGGTCTGCAGTTCAAGCTGTTAGCTCCAAGTCATTTTCTTTTCTTCTTTGAGTTTGGGAAATCCCAAGCCCCGGGAGTAAGCAGGCTGCGATGGTATCCAGGAAGCATTTGTTGCAGGCAGAGCCAGCTCTGGAGACTGTTGGGCCCATCTCCGCGGGTGTTCCCGGCCCAGCTGTTCTCAGCTGGGAAGGGGCTCCCCAGAAGTGGACCTTTTGTTTGAAACCCTGCATCAGCAGCCTTGTCCAGGCCTCAGGGTCTCTCCGAGCACCGTGTTTCCATCGCACTGGCTGAACCTCACCTTGAAAAAGACACATCTCAGCACGTCACTAACACTTTACAGCTAAAATGAAACCTTAAACTTTAGCTGGTAGCTAAAAAAAAGATGAACATTAATATTATGAATTATGCCGACTCATTTTTTACCTCTTCTCTCTTTCCACTACAATTATTTAATGTTTTTGTCTAATTGAACCCTTTTGGACTACCCAAATTAGCATGGTCAGAATCCTGTTTTTGATTGTTTATTCTTGCGTGAGGTGAGCAGTTTTGTTTTCCCAACTGGACTAAGCGTTCAAATATCGGCACAGGGGTAGCTCTGGAATCTCTGTGAAGGAGAGGCTTAAGGTGGAGGGGTACTCGAGGGTTTCTCTGAAAGCTGTGTTTGCTCAGCCGGCCCCCTCATTTTACTTGGACTGTATGTTTATTTACAGAGGGGTACTGATGGAACTTATTGGGGCTTTCCCTCCTCGAGCCATATATTTTAACAATCTTCCACAACATCTAGCACTGTGGAGGCTGTAACAGGTGCTCACCAAATATTCTTGCTGATGTGATGTCATATCTCTCCCAACAAGAGAGACAACACAATCTAGTGGAAAGAATGTGGCCTCCAGAGTCATACCGGCTTAGGTTGTAATCATTACTCACTTAATAGCTCACGGCCAAATGACTCTCCTCTGAGCCTTGGTTTCCACATCTCTACCTTTCAGGGTTATTTTGAAGATTAGATGAGTAAAATACACATGTCTCTGAGTCCAGGACCTAGCAGAGGGAAGGCATGAAAGTAACAGCGTGGATTGTGGTGGCCTGTGCTTTCTCCAAGGCATAAACCACCATTGGCATGCTCCTGTCATATAATTCCTAAACAGGTTATTCCTAACCTGCATTTTATTTCTGTCTCTTCCTGCTTTATATGATTGGCCCCAGGGCCCCGGAGCTGTGCCTCAGCTGCTTGGAGGCCATTCCCCTGGGGCCTGATGTGACACTGCACTCAGGGAGCACAGGAGGCCCCACATTCGTTCTGACAGTGCAGTTTTATGGTTTCAGATCTGGCATATACTCGATTACTCATTGTTTTTGGCAGTGGATATTATTTAATTTTTCACTAAAAAAATACAGACTTTCTGAACCAAATGGACATTTTCCTCAGTGACAGTTATGTATATCACATTTCCAAAATGTTCTAAAGCAAAGTTGTGTAAAGCTTACTAATAACTTAAAAAGGGAAAATCATTCAGATCAATAAGGACAATTTTACTGAAAATCTTTACACCAGCACTTGCCTGTAAGGAGTATACATAAACATAAGAAATAGTCCCTACCCTCAATCTTATGATGTAATTAGGAATCTGAGTTATAAACACAGGAGAAAATTGGAGACCAGCCCACCAATTATATAAATAAGATTGAATTATGAGGTAGAGAGCTGTGAGTTTTTGAAGATGAGAGGGCTCCGTGAGGGTTGGGGAGCTGGAGGCATCATTATGGAGTAAGGCTGGTGGGGCTGGACGGGTCAGGGCACAGCAGGTCAGGGAACAGCTGGACAGAGACTTGGAGGAAGGACACGGGATTGCCATGCACGCTGGTGGGAGCCAAGATGCCTGAGGAAAGGAGCGGACAGAGAGGAACCGGGTCAGAACCTTGAAAGCCAGGGCTGATTAGTTGGCAGCTGACACGCTGAAAGCCCTCGTTCAGGAAGATGAGCCCAGTGTCCCTTAGAGGATAGATCGGGGGAGGGACGTTTGGGGAGGAGAGAATGGGCGTAGATTTCTAAACGCAGGGGATGAGGGCCTGGGCAGTGGTGGCAGCAGTGAGATCGTGCAGGAAGGGTTAATCCAAGATACGTTTAGGAAGAAGTCAGAACTTGACAAGTGGAATATATTAGGGATGAAACAGCAGGAAGAGTAAAAGATGCCTCTGTGGTTCTTTGCCTGGGATATTTGGGGTGTCCCAGAAAAAAAGTTCAAGTCAAACTGAGCTCTTCTTCCCAGAGACACAGCTGTATCATTCCTCTTGAACTTGGACTGAACTTTTGTCGAGTAAGGTGTTTCAGTTGTCTGTTACTGCATCAGAAACCACCCCAAACCCCAGTGGCTTAAAACAACAGCAACTTGTCATTTCTCCTGACTCTGTGGGTTGGCTGAGTTTCAGCTCGGCCGTGCTTCTGCTGCTCTTATCTGGGCTCAGTCGGGTGGCTGCATCCACCTGGGGGCTCTCCTGGGGCTGGGGCATCCAGGACAGCTTCAGGCCTCTACCTGGGCAACCTCTCTTTCCAACAGCATACTTAGACCTCTTATAGGGTGGCTGGCTTCCAAGAGAAGCTTCCAGTCCCCTTAAGAAGTGAACTCAGGGCTTCCCTGGTGGCGCAGTGGTTGAGAGTCCACCTGCCAATGCAGGGGACACGGGTTCGTGCCCCGGTCTGGGAAGATCCCACATGCCACGGAGCAGCTGGGCCCGTGAGCCATGGCCGCTGAGCCTGCGCATCCGGAGCCTGTGCTCCACGACGGGAGAGGCCACAACAGTGAGAGGCCTGCGTACCGCAAAAAAAAAAGAAGTGAACTCAGAAGTCCACCATATTCTGTTAATCAAAGCAAGTCACAAGGTCAGTCCAGATTCAAGAGGAGAAGAAATTGATTCCAAGTTTAAAGTGGGGAGTCACACACATGTATGACATAAGTCGGGAGGGGAGAAATGATTAGACCCTCCTTTGGAGACTGTCTACCGCATTATATCGCCAGAAATTAAGTTTCAAAGAAGGAACTCCTGCCAGAGGAGAACTATCTCTGTGATACATCAGGGTTATATGGGGGTCAGGATCCTTAGGCACTCTTACTACCTTCCCCTAAAGGTAAAATTTCAAAGGGGAAGAAAAAGCAGTGTTTACTTATTTATTTGGGTGAGTCGATAACGAGACTCAGAGACATAAGTAGGGCTGCTTTGAAGAATCAGAGTGACTGAAAACGAGAATTGATGTTTAGAAATAAAGTTATAGAGGTAGAGGGATTCCCTGGTGGTCCAGTGGTTAAGACTGCATGCTTCTACTGCAGGGCGCACAGGTTCAGTCCCTGGTGGGGGAACTAAGATCCCGCATGCCACACAGCATGGCCAAAAAAAGAAGAAAAACTTTAAAAAAAAGTTATAGAGGTAGAAAGGGGCCATATTATGATAGGACTTGGACCAAACTGGTGGCCGTCAGGTTTGGAACGGAAGTTATAGATGGACAGGATGGGGTACAGTGTGCTCATAGTCATGGGCTGAGAGTGTGGAATAATCCACTCTTAACCTATTGATGCTCTGAAGGAGGTATTTGAATTGACTGGTCCTCTGATAGGACACCAGTGGTATCATCTCATGTGTACTTAGTCCTTATTCCCACGGAAGGGAGAATTCAGCTACTGAGGCATCAATGTGGAGTCCCTGAGGCAGAAGATAGTCTCTGCCACACAAGGTTAAATGACATTTAAAATAAGCAGTCACCACCCCCCCTTCTGTAGCAGGAAACAAATTGCTTGTTCTTGAGAACTTTCCCATCAAGAATTTAATAGAAGCAGGTATACTTATATCATTTTGATGTTTTTGTCAATGTTTCCAAACAATGTACTTTGAAATCAGATCACTTCTTATTCATTTTTATATAATTCTCCTGATGCTCTTCATCACACATTAGTGATCAGAAATAAGATGCAATTCCCCAATCCCTGCCTGCAAGACCTGAGTAGGATCTTACTGTAAGTTGAAGGGAGTTTTGCCTTAACTCATGGATTGTGCAAGAATGAACTGCTGTTGGGTTTGACTGATTGTAGATGGGTTATGGTGTGGTGTATCTGAAGGCTAGTGAATGCAGCTTACAATGCTTAATAAAAATCTTGTAGTATAAAAAAATAAAATAAGCAGTCACTGCATGGTTTCTGAAGAACCAGATTTTTATTTGTAAGTAAGAGGAGTTCTGTAGAGCCAGGGAAGAGTTTTCTAAAATGTAGAACTTTGCTTCTGGTTTCTTAAACAAATATCTCAGATTTGGTCAGAGCACTGGAATAGAAAACACAGTAATGGGTCAGGACTTCTTAAGCAAATTACCATCTGAAGATTTTTATTCAGATTGAGCTTTTACAGTAAAAGCCATGTTTTCTGTGTTTGTCAGGAATTGTTAGATTGCGAGGAGTAGAACTCACTCAAGCTAACTTGAGCAAAAGAGATTTATTTATTGGAAGGACACTGGGAGTATATCGCAGAAGCCAATACCTGTGTCCCAAGAACCTGGGAAGGAAGTACCCACTCTCGCCCTTTCTCTTTGGGACCACATGGCCTCCCGTCTCTGCCTCTCTCTCAGTATGGTGTCCATTCTTCTTCCTCTTTGTGGACCAATAGAATCAGCTTGCTCATCCACTCACGTGCTCCAGACGTGGCTGGTTGCCTTAATCCCTACTTGACTGAACCCTACAAGTCCAGTGCCTGTAATTCACTTACTGGAATCCTAGTTCCACCTTCCTGGGAGAGAGGATCTGGTGGCCCCAGTGGGAGTCAGCTGTGGCCAGAGGATGGGTGGGGTTCTTTGGCCTGTCCCCACCTAGCAGCAGTTATGGTAGCAGGTAGCAAGCAGGTCCTCTGAGACAGGGGTTCTCAGAAAAGGGCTGTTGGCTGTGGAGGCCCCCATGGAGGTGTGTTTAGCACGTTCACAGTGAGGCCACAGTTATATCCAAATGTAATGGCTATTTAGGAAGCCTGCCTGGTTGCTTCCCAACAGTTCCTTGTGGTAGTAAAAGAACAGTAGTTCCTGGATTAATCCGAAGAGAGAACCATCTTCCCTCAAGCACCTCTAAAACTTTTATCTCTGTCAGGAACTCTGAACATCTGAAGAGGTTGGTAATTAATTGTCACGTTTTAAAGCATCAAGTATGATAAACAAGGGGTCCATTTATATTTTAAGATGATTTTTAAAAATTGAATGTGTTGGAGCCTCTTTGGTAAGAAAAAAATGCATGACCAAGCAACAGGACTTTAAAGTGGTCTTGAAAGTAAAAAGGAATCTGAGGACAAATATCCTTTTTCAAATTGACTTTTCCTCCCTGCTTCTGGGAAGAGCTAAGGGTGGGACACAGTCTGGAAATCCACTCAGTTGACCAGTCATGCTTTTGAAGACGACAATGACGTGTCTTCTCTGGCGAGACTTCGAGCCACACTTTCCAGTGCGAGTCAGAGGCAGTGACAGCCCTCAGAGGCCGGCCTTGTGGGACACAGGGTGCTGAGGGACTGCGTGTTTGCAGATTCAGTCTTTATTCTCAGGAAGTCACTTTCATTTAGCTCCCAGACTGTCCCCATGAGGAAAGGCGGGGCAGGGACACCAAGAAAAACACCGTGGAGTGAGCATCTGCCACTCTAGAGCTGACCTCTACTCTCCAGTTAGTTCCATCTTGTGTGTCCCTATGCAAGGCCCTTAACCTTGCTGAACTGCAGCTTCTCAGTCACCTAGGAAGCACATTACCTGTCCCACCTTCTTGAAAGGGACCTGAGTTTCATGTGAAAGGCTCACATGGCAGTGCACTGTACCTAGCCAGATGTAAGAGGTTAATATTTTAATATCTAGAATCAAACCCAGTTTTCCAAGGTGGCTGCCTTTAACTTTATCTTTTAATTCAATGCTATTTTACTCTTCTTTTTTTAAATGAATTTATTTATTTTTGGCTGTGTTGGGTCTTCGCTGCTGCGTGCAGGCTGTCTCTAGTTGCGGCGAGCAGGGGCTACTCTTCGTTGCGGTGCGTGGGCTTTTCATTGTCGTGGCTTCTCTTGTTGCGAAGCATGGGCTCTAGGCGCATCGGCTTCCGTAGTTGTGGTATGCAACCTCAGTAGTTGTGGCTTGCGGGCTCCAGGGTACAGGCTCAGTAGTTGTGGCACTGGGGCTTAGTTGCTCCACGGCACGTGGGATCTTCCCAGATCAGGGCTTGAACTCGTGTCCCTTGCATTGGCAGGCAGGTTCTTAACCACTGCGCCACCAGGGAAGTCCTATTTTACTCTTCCGTTAGCCGAGCAGGTTATTCTTGTTGGTGTGGTAAATGATGAAAGCCTTGTTCTATATAATGATAACAAACACTGTTTATTCAGCACATACTATATTGCCAGGCCTTGTGGTGTTTACTTTATTTACATTACCTAATTTTAATTCTCACAAGAACCCTTTGAGGCCCATATTGTTCCTTGTTCCACTGTGGACGAACCTCAGCTTAGAAAGGCCATGGTGGAGGGGCCAGAGTTAAGCCTGGGGTCCTTCTGACTCGAAAGCCCACATTTGTGAATGCTGCAAAATGCTGGCTGCTTCTGGACAGGTGATGGTAGCACCAGTGCTCTTCAGGACGTTGCCAAGAACTGGGAAGTGAGCAAGCAAAAAACAACCCCTGAGCTACAGTATGGACGGCCGAAAGTGGGAAGTGGTAAAGGCCTTCCCTCTTTCAGAAACTATTATTTTCCACACAGTTCTAATAAGCTCGATAGTTTTCTTCTAAGCCTAAGAACCAGAAAATTAAGAAGAGGATAAGCAAAGACCACAGGCACGAGCAGTAGCAAGTAGACGCTAAGACTTCTTCCAGTTCTAATGTTCTGAGGGTTCAGCTGCCCCAACAGTAACCACGGAGACAGATTCACTATTAAAGTCAGACACAGGAACACAGAAAAGCACACCAGTCTGGGACCATTTGGTGACGTACATCTGGTGACCTCAAGCCACCAAGAAAATCTTAAAGTACGTAAGTTAAACTAAGTTTTTTAAAAAATAGCTAATGCATTTTAGAAAAGTTTCACCCAAAATGATAAAGATAGAATTTTTAATTTTAAAGTTAACCTTTAATGGAGAACTTGGTTATCTGGAATGGTGTTTCCAGATAGTCAAAGAGGACAGAGAGGAGTCAAAACCAGTGGGTACTGGCTGTAAGTGGACGTCGTGATGCAGATCAGCTCTGCCTTTCACTCTGCTCTGCTCTCTCGACTCCCTGCTGCCTAAGAGGTACCTCTCTCTCTCCATGAGTTCAGCTGGCAATGTGGGACACATTTGTTCATTCAGCACACAGTTTTAGAGCACCTGCTGTATGGCTAGGACCATGCCAGGCCCTGGGAATACAAGTGGGCAGAAGGTACAGTCCTACCCTTAAGTTGTTCATGGTTAACTGGGGAGAGAGACACCTAAACAAGTGTTTAGAATCAAGCTTGGCATAGGCTGCTGTAGGACTACACAGCAGGGGCATATAACCTGTTTTGTGGGATGGGAGGATGATGGGAGGCCCATGGGGCTTCCCAAGGGAAATGATGCTCAGGCTGCAATCTTAAGCAGGGAAGAGCATTCTAAGCAGAAGAAACAGACTTTTATTTTTTTATTTTTTTTTTTTGCGGTGTGTGGGCCTCTCACTGTTGTGGCCTCTCCCGTTGCGGAGCACAGGCTCCGGACACACAGGCCCAGCGGCCATGGCACACGGGCCCAGCCGCTCCGCGGCATGTGGGATCCTCCCAGACCGGGGCACGAACCCGTTTGCCCTGCACCGGCAGGCGGACTCTCAACCACTGCGCCACCAGGGAAGCCCAGAAACAGACTTTTGTAAGAAAGTCCAGAGGCCATAGAGCAGTGTGCAGGTGGGAAACTTGCAGATGCACTATGATTTATCTTGACTTTCATATAGAATGTGAGCCGAGGGATAGAGAGAGGGGTCATGCTGATGGGGGTGGGGTAGGGGAACAGCACAGATCAGGCAGGGCCTTGTGTACCATGTGAGAGAGTTTGGACTTTATCCTGAAGGGCAGCCTGGGAGCTTTGAGGGTTTTAGGCGGGGCTCTTGCATACCTCTGCAGCTCCTGCCGCTTTTCCCTCTCTTTCACTGGTCATACTCACTTCTTTGTGTTCCTGCAAAGGCCAGGGTTGTTCTTGCCGTAGGCCTTTGCCCTTGGCCTTCCTCTGCCTGGAATGTACTGTAAAGATTACTCTGCTTGCAGTGTACTAACTAGATTAGAATAAGGTGAGCCTAGGAGCAGGGAAATGGAATAGGAGACTGATGGAATAGTCTGAGTGGGAGAATGGTGGCCTAAACCGGGGAAATGGCAGGCTAGATAGAGACGTGGACAGGTGTCTGCAATGTTTTAGGAGGTAGAATTGACAGTGTCTGGCAAGCGATTGACTTGGGTGTCAAGGATGATACCTAAGGCCATGGGTATTCAGAGGGGTAGAGCAGCAGCAGCATGGTGTGGTCTGATTTCCAGTGATCTACCTCCCGGTGTGTTTTGGGACCTCACTGCCCCACTAGAACATGAGCTGCCTGCATTTGCTCACCGAATTATTGTGAATAAAGCTTATAGGTTCCAGCTGCATCAATGCAAACTACGACCCTGTTTATGTCTAATCTTAACATTTATGATTATGTGCCTTGGGCTGTCTATAAATGAATACATAATATCATGCTTATTTGTGAGCATAATGGAATAAATGAGAGAGAAATCAGAGTAAATGACCAAGACGATCACGATCAAATAGCTCTTATTAAAAACCATTAAACGCATGGCTCAGGTTTCCATATGTAAAGCCCCTTTAACAAACTTGGCTTATATGATATGCCTCCAACTAGAGATGCTTACTTAACTCACTGCGTTTGTTTAAACTCTAAAATCCAGCCATTCCCAAGCTAGGCCCCCACTGAACACTGTGAGCTCCTACTGCCTAGAGCTTTTCTGTTTACATTTGCTTCTATAGAGATTTGGTTTGTTTCCGAAAGACGCATTTTAACATTTGTGTGGTGAGCCACATTTGTTATATTTGAACCATGTGTGATGCAAAGGAGAAGGGTAACCACTTGGCTTAGCGGGGAAGGGTGACTCTTTGGGTTAACTTCCTGCCGGTTTAAAATGAGCTGGTTAGATGTAGATGGTGACAGAAATTAAAAAGTGTGTATGTGTACATATATATATTATGCACACATATACCTATCTACATATATATGTATATATATGTATATTTTTATATGCCAAAAACTAGTTTGGATATAAAGCTTACTAAACTGGACCATGCTGTTCTCCAGTCTTAAACATAAAGGAAAAGTGCTTCCTAAGAATCTATATGTCTCACTTTGGAATTGGATAATGTATAACTCTTGACTGACCTTCTAGAAGTGCTTCTAGGACCAGGCCTCATTCATGTCTTATTATAGCTGTAGATATGTAAACTGTGAGGAGCCAAACAGAGAAAGTAGGGAAAGAGCTTCATCTGATGGTGAAGTGATTCATAAATTAATAACACAGATGGAAAACTAAGGGGCAGAGAGGTTGATTTGTCCATGGCTCACAATAAATTCATTCCTTCATTCAATGAGCGTATATTTAGTATGTGTTATATAGGTGTGTTAGTTGTCTATTGCTATATGACAAATACTCTAAAATTTAATGAATTAAAACAACACAATTTTTAATGACTTTTTTAAAAATTATTTTTATTTATTTATTTGGCTGCGTTGGGTCTTTGCTGCACGTGGGCTTTCTCTAGTTGCGGCGAACGGGGCCTACTCTTCGTTGCGGCGCATGGGCTTCTCATTGTGGTGGCTTCTCTTGTTGCGGAGCACTGGCTCTAGGCGCGCGGGCTTCAGTGGTTGTGGCACGCGGGCTCAGTAGTTGTGGCTCGCGGGCTCTAGAGCACAGGCTCCGTAGCTGTGGCGCATGGGCATAGTTGCTCCGTGGCATGTGGGATCTTCCCGGACCAGAGCTCGAACCCATGTCCCCTGCATTGGCAGGCAGGTTCTTTTTTTTTTTTTTTTTTTTTTTTTTGCAGTACATGGGCCTCTCACTGTTGTGGCCTCTCCCGTTGCGGAGCACAGGCTCCGGATGCGCAGGCTCAGCGGCCATGGCTCACGGGCCCAGCTGCTCCGCAGCATGTGGGATCTTCCCGGACCGGGGCACGAACCTGTGTCCCCTGCATCGGCGGCAGATTCTTAACCACTGCACCACCAGGAAAGCCCCAACACACATTCATTATCTCACACTTTCTGTGGGTCAGGAAATCTGGGCATGGCTTAGCTGGGTCCTCTGCTTCAAGGTCTCTCATGTGTCTGCCAGGGCCGGGATCTCCTCTGAAGGTTCCCCTGGGGAAGGATCTACTTCAAGCATACATAGTTGTTGGTGGGATTCAGGCTTTGCAGAAACTGAAAGTCTCAGTTCCTTGCTGGCTGTTGGCTGAAGGCCATTCTCAGTTCCTTGCCATATGACATCTCAGGCATGATATGTTGCTTTATCAAAGTGTATAAGCTGAGAGGGTGATAGAGAGAGTCTACTAGCAAGACCGAAGTCACAGTCTCTTGTAACCCAATCACAGAAGTGGCATCCCATCAACTTTGCCACGTTCTGTCGGACGAAAGCAAGTTACCCTTCCAGCCCACACTCAAGGGGAGGGGATCACACAAGGGCACGAACACCAGGAGGCAGGGGTCATGGAGGGCCGTCTTTGAAAGCTGTCTACCACAGTTGGTATCTATATTTAGGTTTCCTTATTCTCAGTTGCAGGTTTTTCTACTAGACCAGACCATCTAATTGTGTGGTTGTGAAACACTAATATGTTCACTGTGGTAAACAGAATAATCTCTTTCCCCAAAATGTCTATTTTGTAACCCCCGAAATCTTTAAAGATGTTACCTTACATGGCACATGTGATCAAGTTAAGAATTTTGAGATGGGGAGGATTGTCCTGAATTACCCAAGTGGGCAAGTGTAACCACACAGGTCCTTGTAACAGAGAGGCAGGAGGATTAGAGTCAGAGACGGTGATGTGATGGTAGAAGCAGAGGGGGACAAGCAGAGGCTGGGATGGGGCGGCCACAAGCCAAGGAATAGGGGCAGCTTCTAGGAGACGGAAAAGACAAGGAACAGGTTGTCCCCTCGAGCCTGCGAAGGAACACAGCTCTGCTGACACCTTGATTTTAGCCCCAGAAGACCCATTTAGTACATCTGACCTCCAGAACTGTTAAGATAATGAATTTATGCTACTTTAAGCCACTAGATTTGTGGTCATTTATTCCAGTAGCAATAGGAAACTAATACATTCACCAAAGGACCTGGTTAAACCAACTTGCGGGGCTTTTTAAGAAACAAGGGGAGGCACAAGGCATAGGATGGTGGGCTTCCAAGGGCTTTTTTTGCCATCCAGTGACTCTGAAACATAACTTACATATTGTAGCTTCTCTGTTTTTAGGAAGTTATTCCTAGTTCTTGTCAACACTAAATTCTATCAATATTGAACAGGTGAAAAATTTCTTAGGCTTAGTTATATGGGCCTCACTCGTCAAAATAAAACAAAAACATAACAGCTAGCAGAGGACACTAAGGCTTCTATTTTTAAAGCTTGTTTGCTTGTTATTCATTTGCACCTTAGGAGTGGAAATGTTGGCTGAGATGAGAGTACCTGACACAACACGCTTTTCCCTCTTGGTGTTCACAGCCAGATGTTGTAAAGTTCTTTTGTTTTTCTTTTTCCTTCAGTGCCTGGAAACCTTGGCTGCTACAAGGATCATGGAAACCCACCTCCTCTAACTGGCGCCAGTAAAACGTCTAACAGACTTACCATACAAACCTGCATCAGTTTTTGTCGGAGTCAAAGGTTCAAGGTAACGGTTCTGTGGCTATGTATCTATAGAAAAAGATAAAGGTGTAAGTGCGTTCTGCTAAGATACCTTTAAAACATATAAATTTTAAAAAACAACCTGTGAAGCTATATGACTGTATACTTTTCTGCCAAGGAGAAGTTGGAGGAAGAGTGAGGCTTGGGATTCAGGGGCATGAGGCAGCACTCTGTCCAAAGACTGCGAGAAAAGGGGAGGAAAAGCACCAATATCTGCATCCCAGTTTGACCTCCAACACAGTTACATGTGTCCTTGAGCCCCTGCATGTTATGAGCAGAGACATCTCTGGCTCCGTGGGGGATCTGGGAATAAGCCAAGGTAGTGGTTACTTCTTTGATACATTAGGGGGCCCTAGCCTGGACACCAGTCCAAAATATTTTCTTTCCTTCCTATCCATTCTTCTATCTGAAACTCATTCGTCGGCCATTAAGGTTCAATAATGCTCTTGTTTATTATATCAAAAAAAAGAAAGAAAAGTCTTTCCCTCCTTCCCTCCCTCCCTCCCTCCCTCCCTTCCTTCCTTCCTTCCTTTTTTCCTTCCTTCCTTCCTTCCTTTTTTCCTTCCTTCCTTCCTTCCTTCTTCTGTCAAAAGATTAATCAGGCCCAAGCGAGGAGAATAGACTGGCAGGGTTCAGGGCCTCTGTGGGGCAGGTAGCTGAGCAAGGCAGTTAGCCCAACGTGATCAAGCGATTGGTTGCTTACAAAAGATTGAGCATATAAGTAACTATATTGAGGATAATGGGAGCCAGGTTTCTCACAATTAGAGAAGAAAGCCAGGGAAAACTGGAATGAAGTCTATAGTGTTGGACAGGGATTGAAGTTATTAGTATAGTACATGGTTTCTGACACAGAGAGAGAGAGAAATAAATTTAAGTATAAAAGTGTGTGTGTATGTGTATGTATGTATATACATGTATATTTCCTAGGTCTGTCCACTGAGAAGGCCTGGGAACAGTGCCACACTGGTAGTAAAGGTCACATTTAGCACTCATACTGTTCTCCATTAAAAAGAACTAGGGCTCCTTGGAGAAAATTCCTGATTCTAGAGAAATCGCAAGATAAGGTTGTTGGTTTCTTTTTTCTGAGAAAGCACAAGATGATCCTGAAACATCTTGTACAAGAAAGTAAGGAATGTGAGGGACTTGTCAAAAGGACACAGGAACCCGCTTGGAGAGACTCCTACTGGCTAAATCTAACATAATTTGAGCTTCAAAACAAATAATAAGAATAATAAATATACTCCATTAAATAAAATAAGAATCCGCAAATTCACACTGATATAAAAAATTCACACAAATTCACACTGATATAAAAAAATAACTGAATACTACCAAATGTAAAATAGATAGCTAGTGGAAAGCAGCCACATAGCACAGGGAGATCAGCTCGGTGCTTTGTGACCACCTAAAGGGGTGGGATAGGGAGGGTGGGAAGGAGACGCAAGAGGGAGGAGATATGGGGATATATGTATATGTATAGCTGATTCAGTTTGTTATAGAGCAGAAACTAACACACCATGGTAAAGCAATTATACTCCAATAAAGATGTTAAAAAAAAAGTGAATAAATAAATGAGGAGAAGAAAAGCATTTCCTTACAGGAGAATGCCAACTAATAAATGTAGAAGAAATGATGGAATTAGAAAATTCACCATTTGGCCACCATCATAGTAATAACTGATTCAGAGAACAAATATCAAGGTATGTAAATATTCCACATCCTCATGGATGGTGAGTAAAAGTTTTACTAGTGAGTGAAAGTTGCGTGAGGAACAGGATATTTATATAGCTTCAGAGATCTCCCCACAAAATACTACCATAAAGGGAAAACAAGTAATTCTACAGTGAAGAAAACTGGCGTACACTACCGTACGCAGGTGATCAAAGTTAGTATCACCAGTGATGGGACCACTAGACATTGTGTCTCGCCTGACCTGTCAAGAGCATAACATCACTTTGGTGATTGTCTGCCAAAAATGCATAATATGAATCTAAGCATGAAACACTAGGTAAATCTGAAACAAGGGACATTCTACAAAATAGCCTTTATTCTTCAAAAATGTTAAGGTCACAAAGGTCAAGGAAGGCCTGCAGCTATTCCAGATTGAAGGAGACTGAGGAGACCCGACAGCTAAGTATGTCTGTGATGCTGGATTGGATCCTTTTCTACAAAGGATACTGTGCAGGCAGTTGCCAACTTGAATGTGGGTCTCTAGGTGAGAGGGAAAGGGCAGTTCTTTGTATTATTCTTGCAATTTTTCTGTAGGTTTGGAATTATTTCAAAATGAAAATACAGCATAAGTATTTGAGAAAACACAACACCTATTAATGAGAAAAGTCATAAGCAAACTAGGAAGAGAAGGGAACTTCCTCAATTTGATTACGAGCATCTACCAAAAACCCTAAAGCTGAATTTATATTCAGTGGTGAAAGGTTCAGTGCTTTACATGTACGATCAGGAACAAACAGTGAGGCCCACTGCCATCTTTTCTGATCAGCATTGTACTGGAGGTCGTTTCCAATAAAATAAGGAAAGAAAAGTAAATAAAAGGCATGTAGGTTGGAAAGGGAGAAGTAAAATTTTCTTTATTTATGGACAAGATGATCATGTATGTAGACATAAGGAATCTATGAAAAAGCTATTAGAACTAATAAGTAGATTTAGCAGGGTTGCAGTTTATAAGGTCATATACAAAAATTAGTTGCATTTCTATATACTAAAAGTGAACAATTAAATATAAATTTTCAATTTAAAAATTAAAAATTAATTTTAAAAATAAATTTTAATTAAAGTTTTATTTTAAAAATTTAAACAAAAATTTAAATGCCATTTACAGTAGCATAAATAACAGAAATAAATTTAACAAAAGATATTGAAGACCTATACACTGAATACTACATGGCAAGGGAAAATTAAAGACGATCTAAATGAATGGAGACATAGACATTGTTCATAGATAAGAAGACTCAATATTGTTATAATGTCAGTTTTCCCCAAATTGATCTATAGATTCAATACAATCCTAATCAAAATCATAGCAGATTTTTTTTAATTGACAAACTGATCTTAGAATTTATATGGAAAAGCAAAGAAGTTAGAATAACCAAAATAATTTTTAAAGAGATCATCCTAGGAGGACTTGCCCTGCATGATCTCAAGACTTTCTGTAAAGCTACAGTAATCAAGACAGTAGTATTGGCATACGAATAGTCACATAGATCATGAGTCAGATTTGGCGTGTGGGCCAAATCCTACCACCCACATATTTCTGTAAAAAAAAAAAAAAGTTTTGTTGACACACAGCCACACCCATTCCTGTATATATTGTCCAGGCCTGCTTTCTTGTTGAGTCGTTGAGAAGAGACCATGTGACCCACAAAGCTGAAAACGTTTACTGTATGACCTTTTATAGAAGGAGTTTTCCAACCTTTGTTATAGATCAATGGAACTGGATAGAGAGTCCAGAAATAGACCTGCACTTAGATGGACAATTGATTTTCAACAGAGATGCCAAGGTAATTCAGTGGGAGAGAGAATAGTCTTTCAACAAATGATTCTGGAGAACTGGAGCTCTTTATGAAAAAATGAACCCCTGTCCTTACATCACATCATAACTTCAAATTATACTACTGAAAAAATAGCTATAGTACTGACATAAAGATCGACATGTAAGCCAATGGAATAGAATTTAGAGTCCAGAGATAAACCCATACATTTTTTAAGGCCAATTGATATTTTTTTAAAGTTTTTTTTTTATGTGGACCATTTTTTTAAAGTCTTTATTAAATTTGTTACAATATTGCTTCTGTTTTATGTTTTGGTTTTTTGGCCCTGAGGCATGTGGGATCTTAGCTCCCCAAACAGGGATCGAACCCACACCCCCTGCATTGGAAGGCAAAGTAGTTTTTTGTCTTTTGTTTTTTTTTCCCGGTACGCCGGCCTCTCACCGCTGTGGCCTCTCCCATTGCGGAGCACAGGCTCCGGACGCGCAGGCTCAGCAGCCATGGCTCACGGGCCCAGCCACTCTGCGGCATGTGGGATCCTCCCGGACCGGGGCACCAACCCGTGTCCCCTGCATTGGCAGGCGGACTCTCAACCACTGCGCCACCAGGGAAGCCCGGAAGGCAAAGCCTTAACCACTGGGCCGCCAGGGAAGTCCCAAGGCCAATTGATATTTGACAAGGGTGCCATATCATTCAATGGGGAGAGAATAGTCTTTTCAACAAACAGTGCTGGGACAACTGTATATCCACATGGAAAAGAATGAATTTGGACCCCTACGTCATATTACATATGAAAATTAATTAAAAATGGATCACAGGCCTACATGTAATAGCTAAAACTATAAAAGTTTAGAAAGAAGTATGGGTACAAATATACATGACCTTGGATTAGGCAGTGGTTTTTTTAGTTATGATACCAAAAGCACAAACAATCAAAGAAAAAATAGGTAAATTGGACTTCATCAAAATTTAAAACCTCTATGTATCAGCGACACTATTAAGAAAGTGAAAAAGCAACTCACAGAATAGAGAAAATATTTGCAAAACATATATCTGAATAAAAATCTAATGCCCAGAATATATAAAGAACTCTTACAATATGAGAATAAAAAGACAAGCAACCCAACTAAAAAATAAGCAAACGATTTGTAGATTTTTTCCTAATTTTATTTATTTATTTATTTATTTTTGGCTGCATTGGGTCTTTGTTGCTGCGCATGTGCTTTCTCTAGTTGCGGCTAGTGGGGGCTACTCTTCGTTGCTGGTGCACAGGCTTCTCATTGCAGTGGCTTCCCTTGTGGAGCACGGGCTGTAGGCACATGGGCTTCAGTAGCTGTGGCATGCGGGCTCAGTAGCTGTGGCTCTCAGGCTGTAGAGTGCAGGCTCAGTAGTTGTGGTGCATGGGCTTAGTTGCTCCACGGCATAGTTGTGGCTAGCAGGGGCTACTCTTCATTGCAGTGCACAGGCTTCTCATTGTGGTGGCTTCTCGTGTTGCGGAGCATGGGCTCTAGGCACGCAGGCTTCAGTAGTTGTGGCTTGCAGGCTGTAGAGCGCAGGCTCAGTAGTTGTGGCTCACGGCTTAGTTGCTCCAGGCATGTGGGATCTTCCCAGACCAAGGCTCAAACCCTTGTCCCGTGCATTGGCAGGCGGATTCTTAACCACTGTGCCACCAGGGAAGCCCTGATGAGCAAAGGATTTGAATAGACGTTTCTCCATAGAAGATGTACAAATGGCCAATAAGCACATGAAAAGATGCTGAATATTACTAGTCTTTAGGGAAATGCAAATCAAAACCAATGAGATACCACTTCATACAATAAATAACCTAGGACAGCTGTAATTTTTTTTAAACGACAAAAGCAAGTGTTAGTGAGGTTGCAGAGAAATTACAACCCAGAAATCCCATTTCTAGGTATTTACCCTAGAGAAAGGAAAACTTATGTTCACACAAAAATCTACAGAAATGTTTATAGCAGCTCTATTTTATAATTATGAAAAACTAAAAACAACCCAATGGATTAACAAACTGTGGTACATTCATACAACAGACTACTGCTCAGCAAATTATAAAATACATGCATCAATTTGGATGAACCTCAGAGACATTATGCTGAGTGAAAGAAGCCAGTCTCAAAACATAAGATACTATATGATTCCATGTACAGTACACAGTGTCTTAGTCCATTCTGGCTGCTGTTACAAAATGGTTGGCTTAAACCAAGCATTCATTTCTCATGGTTCTAAAAGGCTGAGAAGTGCAAGATCAAGGCTTTGGCAGATTTGGTGTCTGGTGATAGCCCATTTCCTGGTTCATAGGCGGCCATCTTCTCACTGTGTCCTCACATGGCAGAAGGGGCAAGCAGGTCTCTTTTATAAAGGCTCTAATCCCATTCATGAGAGCAAGCCCTCACTTCCTAAAGGTCTCACCACCAAGTACCATCACATTGGGAATTAGCTTTCAACATATAAATTTCGGGGGTTGGGGGGGACACGGACATTCAGTCTATAGCATATGACATACTCGAAAAGATAAAAGCATAGTGTAGAAAACTAATTAGTGGTTGCCAGGGGTTCTAGATGGAGAATTATTATATAAAGCAATAGCACAAGGAAGGTTCCTGGGGTGATGCACTTGTTCTGTATCCTGATTGTAGTGGTGGGTGTACAAATCTATACATGGGTGAAAATTCATAGGACTGTGTACCATATAAATAGTTGTAATGTATGGTAATATAAAAAATAAAAATGTTAAATGGGGCCTACAGTAAGTTTCCTGGGAGGACTAACTTTAAAGCATTTACCACCTGGCACATAGTAAACATTCAATAAAGTGTTTAGCTGTTATTATTATTAACGTTTCAAGTTAATGAGATTCCCCCCTGCCTTTAACTTACTTAAATACAGTAGAAATGCAAACATTAATGAGGGATGCTTACTGAAGGGGAAGCACCGTGGTGGTGTGTAGTTACCGGTCCGCATGTAATGAAGTGTGGTGAGGGTGGGATGAGGCAGAGGTCCCTGGGGAACATGGGCTGGGAAGATGAAGTGCTTGCTTGCTGGGGGCCGAACCTGCCAGGCTCCTTCAGGCCACCGACACCCCTGACGCTTACCAAGTGCTGCTTCTCTGTCGTGGCAGTTTGCTGGGATGGAGTCAGGCTATGCTTGCTTCTGTGGAAACAGTCCTGATTACTGGAAGTACGGGGAGGCAGCCAGTACTGAGTGCAACAGCGTCTGCTTCGGGGATCACACCCAGCCCTGTGGGGGCGATGGCAGGATCATCATCTTTGACAGTGAGTATGCCCTGTGCCCGGCACTGTCCAAGGCACAAGAACCCTGGGCCAGGGGAACCGGCCTGCCCCTGCTTCCTCCCTCCCCGTTATCCATTCATTCACTTGGCAATACTTATTAAGCACCTACTGCAGGCCAGGCAGGCACTGACCAGACCCTGGGGATATAGCACTGAACCAGAAGACTCTAGAAGGGAGCACAGACCTTTAACAAGTAATTACTTACAGTTGTGCCCTGGCCTATTGTGAGATGCTCAGACAAGCTAGAAAAGGTAATAGGGACACTGATGTAATGGTTCAGTATCAGCTTTAAGATCCTCTTGTTTAATGTAATTTGCAAGCCCTTTTAGTGTTTTCTGAGGCATCTGAGATTTATATCTTACTGTGATAGAACAGAGAAGAGATGCAAAGCTTCAAGTTGTCTTTCCAGGCCTGGTACTGAGTGTGCCCTGACCCGCCTGTCTCCTCCCTGACCCGCCACGCCGTGAGATGCTGGCCAGGGCAGAGCATCTAAACGGGGTATGGCCTGGGGCCTTGACCTCTTCAACCGCTGGCCCACTTGATCCCCCGTAATCCAGCCACATCTACGCGGTGGTAATGAGACTTTGCAAGTGCCCTTGTACCAGTGCAGCGCCAGATTTTAAGATGGCAGAAAGGAGACAGTCACAGATGAGGCAGACAAAGGGAAAGGCTTGAGCTTACTGAGATACACTGTAGAGTCTACAGTGTTGTTAGTCCCCAGGCTAGAGTAGATGCTGACATCTTGACTAGGCTGAGTGGCTCAGTTTTAAGCCAGAATGTCATGTGGTGCATCAGTGTCCTGGGGCTGCTGCCATAGCAAATTATCACCAACTGGGTGGCTTCAAACAACAGAACTTTCTTCTCTCATAGTTTGGGAGCCTAGAAGTCCAAAATCAAGGGGTTGTCAGGGCCATGTTCCCTATGAAGGCTCCAGGGAAGAATCTTCCTTTGCCTCTTCCTACTTGCCGGTCATTGCTGGCAGTCTTCGGCATTCCTTGACTTATAGCTGCATCACTCCAGTCTCGGTCTCCTTTACGTGACTGACTTCCCTCTGTGCCTCCTTACAAGGACACTAGTCATTGGATTAGGCCTACCCTAATCTAGTACAGCCTCAGTTAACTTGATAACATCTGTAAAGACCCTGTTTTCAAATAAGGTCACCATCACAGACACCAGGCATTAGGACTTAAACATATCTTTTTGGAGGACATGATTCAGCCACTACATATAGTGTCTGTAAAACCCAGCCCGAATTTATAACTGACGCTTTCACAGGTTACAGCTTAGACACTGTCAAAAATGTGTTTTTTTGTGGGGGAAGGACAGCGGGAGGATTGGCGAGCAGAACTCACGTGGTTAATTGTTGGTCTTTTTAGTTGTGTGCCCATTGGAGACTGCCAGTGGCTTCCTATACATCCTGTTTTGCTCAGTGTTAGTACCTCTGTTAAAGGCTGCACCTTAGCTAATGTTTAAGGGAGAATAGTTAGCAAATAATATGTGCTGCACGTCCATTTAGACTTTCATCTCCAGAGTTCACTGTTATAAAATCCTCTGCCTCAACACCCCAACCCAGGAGAGTATGTTGGCAGACCTTACAGAGTGCCTGGTATACTCTTAAGTAAAAAAAATAAGAAAAACACTGAGTCCCTAGTATGTAAGGCTTCATAAGAATTGTCACGTTGGGCCCTCCTGGCAGCCATCTGAGGAAGGCATATTATTATCCCTTTCATTTTACGGAAGAGAGTCCTAGGTTGTGGAGAGGATAAATAACTTGCCAGGACTCACACCACCAACAAGCCGTGGGCATAGACAGTAAACAGAAGCAGGGTGTGTGGGTTCACTACCTCTTTTTCTACTTTAAACAGAATATAGTGTTAATTTTTTTAATGGAAAATAAGTGATGGTGGGAATATGGAGAAATTGAAACCCTGTACGTTGTTGGTATAAATGTTAATGGTGCAGCTCCTTTGAAGCAGTCTGGCAGTTCCTCAAAACGTGAAACAGAATCATCTTGTGACCCAGTAATTCCACTCCTAAGTATATAACCGAGGTAGCTGAAAACATATGTTCACACAAAAGCTTGTACATGAATGTTCATAGCAGCATTATTCGTAACAGCCAAAAAGTAGCAACAACCCAGATGTCCATCAACTGACGAATGGATGAACAAAATGTGGTGTGTCCATACAAGGGAATATCATTTAGCCCCAAAAAGAAATGAATTGCCGACCCCTGCCACAACATGAGGAACCTTGAAAACATGATGCTCGGTGAAAGAAACCAGACACACGGGGCGCATATTTAATGATTCCATTGATAAGAAATGTCCAGAATAGGCAAATCCATACAGACAGAAAACAGATTAATGGTTGCCAAGGGCTGGGGAAAGGGGAGGAATGAGAAGTGATTGCTTAGGAAGTATGGGTTTTCTTTTTGGGGTGATGAAAATATCCTGGAATTAGATAGTAGTGGTGGATGCACAACATTGTGACAGTACTAAATACCACTGAATTGTACTCTTTTAAATGGTTAAAATGGTGAATTTCATATCAATAAAAATAAGCGTAGGGCTTCCCTGGTGGCACAGTGATTGAGAGTCTGACTGCCGGTGCAGGGGACACGGGTTCGTGCCCCGGTCTGGGAAGATCCCACATGCCGCGGAGCAGCTGGGCCCGTGAGCCATGGCCTGCGCGTCCGGAGCCTGTGCTCCGCAATGGGAGAGGCCGCAGCAGTGAGACGCCTGCGTACCGCAAAAAAAAAAAAAAAGTGTAGTTTTTCTATGATACTCTCTTTCATTCATTTAGCACATTTTTATTGGGTGTCTTCAGTGTGGCAGGTAAATTATGTTTTATTTGCACAGTGCCTCTACTGGAGTGTTAAATGGAAATAATTTGGTTTAAAGTCAGTCATCTTTGTACCAAGTATCATCTTTGGTACTAGAAATATATCTAGGAGATAGCACTGGGCCTCACACAAAAGTGCCTTAAGACATTAATTACGATGAAAATAATTGCTCTCTATTGAGTGCTTGCTTCATGCTAGACTTGATGCTGGGGCACTTGTTTATTTTGTTATTTAATCCTTGCAACAGCCTAGTTGATAAGGAAGCTGTGGATCAAAAGATTAAATAATTTGTCCAAGCTAATAAGTGCCAGAGCCAGGATTCAAACTCAGGTTTGCCACAGTTTTTAATTTTTCTATTTTCAGCAGCTAAAAATTCCTTTTATTAACAATAACAGAATAGATCATAATACCAGATCCAGTTTAATGCTTTAAAAGTATGTGAACAGGGCTTCCCTGGTGGCGCAGTGGTTGAGAGTCCGCCTGCCGATGCAGGGGACATGGGTTCCTGCCCTGGTCTGGGAAGATCCCACATGCCGCGGAGCGGCTGGGCCCGTGAGCCATGGCCGTTGAGCCTACGCGTCTGGAGCCTGTGCTCCGCAACGAGAGAGGTCACAACAGTGAGAGGCCCGCGTACCGCAAAAAAAAAAAAGTATGTGAACAAAGTTTGCCCGGTTGTTCAGATTATGATCAAACTGACCCCTTCCACAGGTGTCTAGAAGCTGCCCCCTCTGGCTTCCATGCCCTTGAGGACTAAAAGCAATGGCACTGAGAGGCTGCCTATTCCAGTCTTCAGAGGCCCCGATGTGTGTTGACTGGCAGGGGCCCCTGACAGCAGCCAACTCATAATTCACACCCCACAGCTTTGTAAAGAAAGGTACAAAATGCAGCACTGTAGAAATAATCTGTAAAGTTTCATCTGTTAGGAGTAAAATAGTTTAAAGAGCTTAAGTACTGCCTCATGGAGATCCTTATGATCCACTGGATGAGGCTGAGCATTTCAGAGATGGTGACTGCAGACTATCCCATAATTTGGGAGGGCAAAGATGCCTCTCCAAAGAGATTGGAGGAGAGTTAGATGTGAGAAAGGGACCAGGTTGCAATCTCTGTGTCCCAGAACAACAACCTCGGGAGAGAGACTACTTAGGCAGCAGGAGGAAGCTGTCTGCTCAGTGGTTGTTGCCACATCCAGTGATTTGTCACAGGCTCTGTGGCTGATTTTCCAGCAGGCTCTCATGAGCTTAGGGAGGTTGCTGAAGTAGGTTGTGTTCTGTGTGTAAGTGTGGCGCTGATGAAGGCTTCAGAGCCTCTGCTGCCCCCAGAGTTAAATGTATTGAATTAACAGAACCAAACAGAAGATCAGATAGGCTGGCGTCAGCAACAGGTCACAGGGACTGCCCAAGCAGCCCTCTTGGCCTCCTTCAGCTTCTAGGCACTGAAGGGAGAAGTGAGTCATACAGGTTGGGTCTTACTTGGTAACATTAGTGGAGCACTTATATTTACAGGGCACTGTGCTATCCATTTCCCAGGCATTCTCTCCCTTAATTCTCATAATACTGTGAAGCAGGTACTGTTATCTTTACTTGCCCCACAAGAAAACTGAGGCTCATAAAAGTTTAGTAACTTGCCCAGAGTCCCACAGATAGAGATCCTGCCCACATGGAACTTACATTTTGGTGGGAAGGGAGGAGATTAATGGTGAAAAAGATTGAGGGCCTAAGGACATGTAGGGTCTGACAGCTGGGACTATATTAGTAATTGTATTTCATAGATTCCAAGATGCCATCAGTTGTGAGATGCAACATTATTTTATATGCCACTGAAGGGAAAAAAATGCTTCCAATTAAACAATGACATGCAAGGACTGAAAGACACATCCTAGGTTGTGTGTCAGGTCAATGTCCCCTTCAAAAAATAAGATCTTGAATATATTCATAAGTTTTAAGTTTCCTTATTATCTGAAATGTAAGTTTCCTTTTTTCCTGAATTATCACTGAACTTTAATAATCCATCATAGATGTCATGTGCTTATTCTCAAAATTGCTGAATTGGATGTACTGTCAGCACGGCACGCATCTAGGAATCGAAATTTCTGAGTTTGTCTGCCTTTGCTGTTGAAATATCAGTTTAACCTGGACACTTTTTTCTTTTCAAATAATAATAATAATAATAAAATAACTAACATGTAACTGAGCTTGTACTCTGTGCCAGATCTCATACTAAACACTTTACATGCATCAACTCATTTTGATTCTTATAACCTCATGAGGGAGAAACTATTACTAATTTCATTTTATAGATGAGGAAACTGAGGTATACAGAAGATAAGTATCTTGCTCAAATTCATAGTTAGTACATGACAAAGTCAAGATTAGAAGCCAGGAATCTTTATTTTTTTAATTTAGGTTTATGGAGGTGAAATTACATACAGTAAAGTCACCCTTTTAGTTGCATAGTCCAGTAAGATTCGACAAATATGTACACAGTCGAAATATAGGACATTTTTGTCACCTCAGAAAGCTCTCTTGTGCCCCTTTGTGGTCACCACCCCCAGCCCTCAGCAGCCACTGATCCTGTGTTCCATCTGTATGGGTTTGTGTTCTGAACAAAGTCATATAAATGGAATTATACAGTACTTAAACATTTGCATCTGGCTTCTTTCACTTAGAAAAATACTTTTGAGATTCACTTGTGTTGTTTCAGTAGTTCCTTTTTATTGCTAAGAAACATGCCTTTGTACAAATGTATCACAACTCATTCATCATTTAGCAATCGATAAACATCAGTCTATGATAAAGATGCTGTACAGCTACTGTACACACACATGTACAGGTGTTTGTGTGAGCATGTGTTTGTATTTCTCTTGGGTGAGTACCTAGGAGTTACAGCATTTCTGGGCTGTACACTAAGTGCATATTCAGCATTTATAAGACACTGCCAGCTGTTTTTTGAAGTGGTTATACCATTTTGCACTCTGGCTGACAAGATATAAGATTTCCAGTTGCTCCTCATCCTCACCTGTACTTTTGTATTGTCTCTTTTTTAATGTTAACCATTCTATCGTGTGTCGTGGTAACTCATGGTTTTACTTTGCATTTCCATAATTTCTAATGATGTTGAACATCTTTTCATGTTCTTATTTGCCATCTGGTATCATATTCTTTCGGGCTAAAGAAGTTCCTTTAGCATTTTCTCTAATGCAGGTCTGCTGTCAATGGCTTCTCTCAGCTTTTGTTTGAGAAAGCCTTATTTCACCTTCTTTTTTTTTTTTTTTTTGGCCATGCCACACAGCATGTGGAATCTTAGTTCCCCTACCAGGGATCGAACCTAGGCCCTCGACAGTGAAAGTGTCGAGTCCTAACCACTGGACCACCTGGGAATTCCCTTTGGTTTTTTTTTGTGTGTGTGGTACACGGGCCTCTCACTGCTGTGGCCTCTCCCGTTGCAGAGCACAGGCTCCGGACGTGCAGGCTCAGCGGCCATGGCCCACGGGCCCAGCCGCTCCACGGCATGTGGGATCCTCCCGGACCGGGGCACGAACCCGTGTCCCCTGCATCGGCAGGCGGACCCTCAACCACTGCGCCACCAGGGAAGCCCTCCCTTTGCTTTTTAAATTTTTGTTTTATTTGCCTGAAGATTGCTGAGATTCTTAAATAACCTTTTATCAACTTTGGAGCATTCTTAGCCATTATCTCTTCAACTATGTCTCCTATCTTATTCTCTTTTTCTTCTCTTTCTGGGACTCCAATTATATATTGTTAGGCCGTTTGATATTGTGCCCCAGCTGTTGGATGCTCTGTTCTGCTTTTTTCGTTTATTTTTTTCTCTGTGTTTCATTTTGGATAATTTCTACTGACCTGTTTTCAAACGTGTTGATTCTTTCCTCAGTGTGTGTAATCTGTTTCTAAGCCCATCAAAGGAATTCTTCATCTCTAATATTGTTTGTTTTATTTCTAGCATTTACATGACTCTTTTTTGTAGTTTCCATATCTCTGCTGAAATTTCCAATCTGTTCAAGCATGTTGTCCATCTTTTCCCCTAGATATTTTCTGTCCGGTAGTTCTAATGTCTGGGTCATTATTGAGTCTGGTTCTGTGGATTGTTTTATCTCCTCTTTTAAAAATTGAGATATAATTGACTTATAACACTGTATTAGTTTTAGGTGTACAACATAATCATTCAATATGTATATATATTGTGAAGTGATTACCAGATGTTTTATCTCTTGACAGTGTCTGTTTTTTTAATATAAAGTAATTTATTTATTTTTGGCTGCTTTGGGTCTTCTTTGTGGCACGTGGGCTTCTCATTGCGCTGGCTTCTCTTGTTGTGGAGCACGGGCTCTAGGCGCACGGGCTTCAGTGATTGTGGCACACAGGCTCAGTAGTTGTGGCTTGCAAGCTCTAGAGTGCAGGCTCAGTAGCTGTGGCGCACGGGCTTAGTTGCTTCGCGGCATGTGGGATCTTCCCCGACCAGGGATTGAACCTGTGTCCCCTGCATTGGCAGGCGGATTCTTAACTATTGCACCACCAGGGAAGTCCTGACAGTGTCTTTTATTTTCCTTTCTTTCTTGCTTGCTTGCTTTTATGTTTTGTGTGTTGTAATATTGTATTGAATACCGTACACTATACGTAGAAGGATAGTAGAGGCTGAGGAAGTGTATTTACACCTGGAAATGGGCAGGCCTGCTCAGTGTGGGGATTGATTGAGCCTTTCTATCAGTGGTCGAGCTGGGTTTGGGTTTCCCTGTTCCTATCATCACCTGCAGTGCATGTCAGCCTTCAGATTCCTCCCATGATGGCTGCTGTTACCTCGTGCTCGATGTGGAGCCTGGGATTCCAGTGGGGTTTTTTTCATTGTTCCCATTCCGCCCTCAGCTTTGAGCAGTTCCTCCTTGCCGTGACCTTTCCCCTCCCTCGATGGTAGACTTCTGCTGCTTGTTACTTGGCGCTGTGCTCGTGGTGTGGTTGGGGGTTCTTGGTTCTCCTGCCCCATCCTCCATCTCAGACACATCGTGTCACTGGGCCTCTGGGCTGGGGTCTTTCCAGCATCCCCAAATACCCCTCTCCCGGCAGCCGAGCACTGCCTTGTATCTGTGGGGGCTTCCGGGAAGAAGAGGGTCTCCTGCCCCTCCATTGGGTAGCAGACCTCTGCTTTGTATTGGTGCAGGATCCTGGGGCTCAAGGCAACCAGGGGCTGATGGCTTTTGCCTCTGCTCTTCCCCCAGAAGCAATGAGTCTTTGCCTGGTTACTTTGACAGGAACGAGAGAGTCTCCTGCTCCCTCCCCAGGGGCTTCTACACTGGCCCTGGGAGCAGGAGGGTTTGCTGCCCCTCCCCCTTGCAGCTTAAGGCTTTTGTTTCCTTTGAGAGGAGGGTCCTGGAAGAGGGCAGGGTTTCAGGCCTGTCCCCCAGCAGTGGCTCATCACCTCCTACCCGTCACCTCCTGCTCACTGGTACCACCAATGGGGACCCTTTGGTCTCCTGCCCTACCCTGGTCATTCTCGTGGGCCCTGGGTGGAGGCCTGCACAGAATTGCTTGCAAGTGAGTGCAGACTCCTGTTGTGTCTCGGGTCCCCGGGCATCCTGGACTGAGAGGCTAGCCCACATTCAGCCTTTAGAAATTTGTTAAAATTTTAGCTGCTTTCTTCTTACTTACTTTCATGGCGACCCCCTCTTCCTCTTGTGCTCCGTCAACGATGAAACACTTTGTGTGGCCTAACTCTCCTCAGAGGAGCTTCTTACTTTTTAGAATTAAATTGCCTTGGTTGTCTTGAGACCTCAGCTTTCTAATGCATTGAAGAAAAGTTCTGAGCTTTTTCTCATTGTTAGGATGAAAGCAGCTTTCTACATCCTAAAGGGAAGCAGAACTCCCCCAAAGCCTGCTTTTTAAATCCTGGCCCTACCCTCCCTCTTGAGGACTTTCATTTCCAGGATCTTATTTGCACTTCAGCACATAAGATACAGTGAAGTGTATCTGCCACTCAGAACCTGCCACTCAGAACTGGGAGTCCAGAGACATCAAATGTGCTGCTGCAGAGTGATCAGTGAGCTTCCCCTCTGCAGAAAGTCATTCCTTGTGCCACAGTTTCCCACTTGAAAAACAAGTGTGGCCCCTCAAACGAACCTCGCACCCCTAAGGTACTTGGGATGCCCTCAGCTTTTTACAACCTTACCTCATCAGTGCCCCCTGCAGAGAGGTCCTGTGTTTTCATGTGCTTTGTCTCACCTCTCCTCACACATTTATGTGATACAAGAGCAGGTAGGTGGTGGTCTCTCCACCCTCAAAGCTGCGAGAAGCTAGAGGCCTGGATGTGAAGTATGGCCCCTGGGATCAATGGCCCAGCTGGTTCCGAACCCAGACTCTCTGACTCCAGCCTGGCCCCCGCCGGGGCTGCACTGCTGTGCTGTGTGCTAACTTTAAGGTCTCCTGGGGAAAAAAAAAAAAAAAAGCCTCCAGTCATTTGTTCAGGGTTTAAGCGATTCATTCTGTGATTCAATCCTGAAACATAAGACAGTCTGGTTTTGCAGACAAAAAACAACATCCCGAACTGGATCCCATCAGCTAGGAAGTTTTGTTTGTAACAGGTTGAAAAGTGAGCCCTGTGGCAGAGCCCCAGCCTGAGGGCTGGTGTCCTTTTGTCTCCTGCAGCTCTGGTTGGTGCCTGTGGTGGGAATTACTCGGCCATGACTTCCGTGGTCTATTCCCCGGACTTTCCCGACGCATATGCCACAGGAAGGGTCTGCTACTGGACCATCCGGGTCCCGGGAGCCTCCCACATCTACTTCAACTTTGCCTTGTTTGACATCCGGGATTCTGCAGACATGGTGGAGCTGCTGGACGGCTACACCCACCGTGTCCTGGTCCGTTTCAACGGGAGGAACCGCCCACCTTTGTCCTTTAACATCTCTCTGGACTTTGTCATCTTGTATTTCTTCTCTGATCGCATCAATCAGGCCCAGGGATTTGCTGTCTTGTACCAAGGTAAGACCCCGGCCTCGTTGGGCTCCCCTTGAACCTCATTGTGACATGTGGACCTCGGGCGCTTCTTGCCAGAAGGACTGTGCGTCAGGATCTCCCCACTCAACTTGCAGGTTTTCCCGCTTCCTATTTTATAACTTGTACCCACTTCATGATAACAGAAACGTTCTGCTGTCTTAGTCGTTCTCATGACAGTTTTCATGGGAGAGTTAAAAGACTAACTAAAAGAAAGAGCTGAGATTGGCAGAATCGGAAGGTTCCAGAGAGGTCATTTGGTCCATCCTCCTGCCTCTGAACATCCTAGCCAATCCCCAAAGCCTGGTTTACCATCTTCAGACCCTCCTAACGTGGAGCTGCACTCCTGCCCCTGGAATGTGGACACATGTGTGCTAGGCACAACTCCTTGCCCGCACATGAGAACACAGCAGGTGTCCACGACCTAGTCTCTGTCCTGGACGTCAAGGGCCTCAAGAAGAGTTCAGTCAGTGTGCGGCTACAGGAGGGAGGAGGAGGCCTCCTCACGGGTGGGACAGGCTGAAAGAACAGGTAGGATTGGGGTGGACAGATAGGAAGGAAGAGCGCCTTCAGGGCAGAGGGACCATAGCTGCAGAGGCACAAGAGCAGGAAAACGCTAAAGCACGTTCAGGTGTCCATGCAGAGACACGTCAAATGGCTCCTTCGGAGCCAGAGCCTGGCAGGTTCTGCTTTGGGGCCAGCGGGGCCAAGAATTGCCCAGAGCACTGACCCATAGAAAACTGCCTTCTCTTCATGACCAGTGCCGCCTCCTCTTCGTTATCTCCACCAGCTTTCCCCCAGCTAATTCCTTTTGATCTTGCAGCTGTCAAGGAAGACCCGCCACAGGAGAGGCCCACTGCCAACCAGACGCTGGCTGAGGTGATCACGGAGCAGGCCAACCTCAGTGTCAGCGCTGCCCGGTCCTCCAAAGTCCTCTACGTCATCACCACCAGCCCCAGCCACCCACCCCAGACCGTGCCAGGTAGCAGTTCCCAGACACCATCAAAGGGGTGGGAGCCACAGAGCTTGGGGGTAGTGCCCTTGGCGGTTACAGAAACAGAGCTCTCTCAGGTGTTTCTGTTTCCGAGGCAGGCTGGGGGTCCTGGCTCCATGACTCTGTTTGTCCTGGCCTTGGAGGGACATTTTCTCTTTACCTTGATTCCTTAGTCCTTACCTCCAGGATCCAACACGGCTGCCTTTAGTACATGGTGATTAATCAGCTAACCCAGTGTTTCCTTCGGCCCCAAGTTGTAGCTCTCTGAGTGCATCGGCAGTTGCCAGAGCTGTGTTTATTCAGTCATTCGGAAGATGTGTAAGTGCTTTAATGGTGTCAGGCTCTGTCTTAGGCACTGGATTGTACAGAGAACCACACAAAATCCCTGCCCTCCTGTGGCTGACACATGAAAGAAGAAAGACAAAAAGCAAAAGAAGTCAGATAGTCACCAGAGCTGTGAAGGCAGGTCCTGTAGGAGGTGGGTGGAGAGAGGGTGGTGATCTTATGGTTCAAGCTGGCTAACTTGCTCGGGTACGGACTGTGACTCTCTTTTCTGCCAAGAAGTTGGAGCCTTTACAAGCTGGTAGAGCTGCAGATACCATTCGCGATTCCCTGGACTAGAGGTTTTCCCCTGCAGGACTCACGGTAGGAAGTCAGGGAGGAGAGCCCCTTCCTGTGTATCCTATTGTTTGTGTATCTGTAGGATTTCACAAGTCACACATCCCATTCCTCAGATGAGGAAATGAGGCCCAGAGAATTTATGTAATTCGCCTGTGGCCGCACAGTGATTCCAGTGGTAGAGACAGAGTGTGCACCACCCCTTTCAACTCCAAGTTGAGTGTGCTTTGGACCACACTGCCTGCCTCTCTCCAGGAGGGAGTCTAGAGCAAGGTGAGGTGCTCAGAAGGTCTGGGACTCCGGGCCAGCCCAGCTTGAGCTGCGCTGCGTGGCTACCCCCACCTGCAGGGAGCTCCTCAGCCAGGCCTGCTTCTCTGAGCCACCAGGGCTCACTCAGACCTCCTTCTGAAAAGTGAGCTCACACACACAGTCCGATCACCCCTGTCTTTTGCACTTGCAGGATGGACAGTGTATGGCCTGGCAACGCTCCTTATCCTCACGGTCACAGCCGTCATAGCAAAGATGCTTCTGCACATCACTTTCAAGTGAGTATGAGAGCCACCCGACTCCAGGAGGGGAAGGCTCAGGGCTCCTCTTCTACTACGCTTCAGTTGTCAGAGAACACTTGTAATATCGGGACATGATTCCAAAGCCCTCAGTGCTGGGCAGCGTGAGGCCATAGACATTCCTTATTCTCTGTAGAGTGAAATGTACAACTGGACAAATCTCACTAGGTTTGAGGGATTGTGTGTGTGTTCCTGGGTCTAAAGGATACGATTTCAAGGAGGATTGAAATAGTCTGGGCATAAAACAGGACAATTTCCATTTTTTGGCTTGTGCTGGCCCCCTGAAGAGATCTTTATATAAGAGCAAAGATTCCTAGGACAATACCAGGCATATTTCCTGATGCCTTCTAGAAACTGTGAGACATTCTTAGGAAGAGAATTCCAATATTTTATTAACTATTGCTTAATAATTATTTAAAAACAATTATTTAAGAAGCTTTTAAAAGCTTCATCCTTCAGTTCCAACCAATTTGGAAAAAAATATTTCCTCCCCTTACTTCCGCTGTTCAGGTTTAACTGTTCTGCCTTCCAGGAAAGGGGTGATTGTTCATGCACTGATGTTTGTGTGCCTACAGAGGGGGGGTGCTAATTTTCTTAGCCTTCTGCTCTGTCTTTCCTGTGGTTCCCAGTCCAGGCTCTCTCCATTTCTTTTCTTTTCCTCTCCATTTCTTTTCTTTTCCTCAGTAAACCTTTTTTTCTCAGTTTTACTGAGATATAATTGACATAAGGGCTCTCTCCATTTCAAGGCTTTCCTGAGCATTGGTGTCCTGTAAAAGCTACCTTTTCCCTGACCTTCTGGCTTGCTCTGTGCCACAGACTTCTTTGTACATTAAATGCCGTCTCCTCCATTGCCCTGTAAAGGCTGCCCTTGGCCTCTTTGGCACCACCCATAGGCCTCTGCACCCTGCACTTTACATTTTTCAGTGGAAACAATGTCCTTGTTATTGTCTACTGAGCTTCTATATCTGTGTTTCTCTTTCTTTTTTTTTTTTAAGTCCCAGTTCACACGTTCTGGGGAAGCCTCTCAGGCACAGTCCCGTCTGCATGTCCCCCACAGCAGGGAGAGCGCAGGACATTCTCTCTAGGGCCCAGCACTTCACCGCACGCTGAGGCCCCAGAGCCTGTGTCTGACTCCCATCTGACACTGAGCCCCTCTGCAGCTTCCCTGTCAGGCAGTGCCGGGGGCTGGCACAGGGGCAGGGCAGGTGTGGGCAGAAAGGCAGGTCCCAGTCCAAGAAGAGCAGGCTTGCTTTCATCCTGTTTAGCTAGGTGGGTTTCCGAATAAGTGTCATTTGAAAAGAGTTCTTCTGCTTAAAAAGAAAGAAGTATTTTGAAAACTCATAATCTCTCAGGCCAGCCTTTTCCAGATTTGAATAATCCTGCCAGCTAGAAGGTTCTTCATTACACTGAGCTGGAACCTGCCCCACTGCACTGCCATCCCACAGGGCGCAGGTCATCCACGAGGCGGTCCCTCGGGTCTCTAAAGGCAGCTATGAGGTTTCCTGAGGCCTCGCCTCACCGAATGTCCCATTTTATAGGTGCAGGTATCTCATGAGATGGTAGGTTGTTTCGGACGCTTTGTTCTATTCTACTTGAAAAATTAAGTTATTTTTGTTTGACAGATCCCATCGTGTTCCTGCCTTAGGGGACCTTAGGGGCTGTCGTCAACCAGGGACGTCGGGGGAAATCTGGAGCATTTTTTATAAGCCTTCTACTTCGATTTCCATCTTTAAGAAGAAGCTCAAGGGTCAGAGTCAACAAGATGACCGTAATCCTCTTGTGAGTGACTAAAACCTCCCCGCTCCGTGCCCAGGACATGAGATCCCTCTGAGCTCAAGGCCTCTGGGGACCACTTCTCCCGTGGTTTCCTTTGACTGACTCTTCCTGCCTCTCCCTCGGCCTCTTCTGGGGCACCGGCCACAGGGGCAGCATAGCCTGAATTCGACCTGCTTCATCACTGCACTTAGGAGAGAGACTCACGGTCCCACGGTCCGTGCCTCCTGCATCTCTCTCTCTCTGATCTAGGAACAGGGTGTCGGGACAGTGGGACTGAGATGACAGAGATGGTTGTGTCTAGCACTGGGCTCAGGTACGTTCTAGACAACTGTCAGGTAGTGGGTAGGTAGTGCTTCTTCTCAGTTTTGTCCACACACAGATCGCTTTCTCCTGGTCTTTATGGTTTGGAACAGGCTAGGCAGAGAGAGTTCTGAGGCTGTCCTGGGGGTTGGCCCCCCAAAGCATGACGGAAGCCCACGCTCTGTGCTGACTCTGGGACTTTGCTCTGTGGGCTCCGGGCGAGAATGGGCTGCCTCCAGCCTGGGAGGGCCTGTCATGTCAAACCTGACACCTTCACCCATGGGCTTCTTTCTATGGCTTCTTCTGCAGCTCGGTGACCAGCAGACAAGTTTGAGGGGTGGTCATAGGAAACATCCATTCATTTATTCATGCAGTAGACTTTACCAAAAGCTTTTCTAGGTGCTCAGTAGCTCCTTGTTGGGCTGGATTTGGTGACCTCTCCCCCAAGCAGCTCGTCCTGTGGAGCCTGAGCCAGGCCCCATTTCGGGATTCCTAAGCTGACTCTCAGTTCAGAACAGGGAGTGTAAACGTGGTTGAGCATCCAGGAAGCAACGTGTGACACAAGGTGCCAGCAGTCCCTCCTTTAAGTGTCCCTTATTTTGAAAGAGGATGAAAAATTTCCCATGGCCTGTGCTCTCTGCGGCCTCCATGATTCTTCTTATGGGGACAGGGTGGGCTTCGGAATGGCTCAGTGGGGAAGGAGAGGCCTCTTGTCCCTACTCCCACACCCTCTGCCCCCCAGAAGGGGAGGGGAGCCGCAGAGAGTGGCATGCGGAGTGGAGAGGGAGGGTGTGGGAACGGCAGCCCCACTGAGGAAAGGCCTCCGAAGATTGAGAGCTGCAGTGGCCGCGGGAGTCAGTGCCATCCCGTCCAGAAGCCCCGCCGCCCGTCCGAGAGCAGCCTCGTCCACAGCACCCGGGAGGAGCACCTGGGACCCCGAAGGCCGGGCCTGGCCTCTGTCGGAGTGTGGCTCGCCGGCAGGCACTCGAGCCTTGGGCCTCGTTGTGCCTCTGGCCTCACAGGTTCCTTGTTTGGGGCACTTTGCCCCCCTCGCCGAGCCCCTGAGCTGCTGCCTGCTGTGGCCTTCCCTAGGGGTCTGCCACACCGGCAGGCGTCTGCGCCCAGCTCCCAGAAAGACAGAGGGCCGCGTGGGGCCAGCTGGGAGGCGACACTGGCAACCAGGAGAGACACTGGGAGCTAGCAGGGTTGGCGAGGTGCGTTTGGAGGGGGAAGTGCCACGTGTCCGCGGGAGAGCGGGGGCACTGCCCCAGGCACCGGGTGAGGCTTTGATCTGGAAAGGGCGGTTACCCTGAGCAGCTGTCTGCCGGCCCCAGGGTCTGGAGACAGGCCTGCCGAGTGCAAGGACCACTGGAATATACTGACGTGTGCAGTCTCCCCTCCAAGCTATTCCTGGCCTTTATGGAATCTCCTCTCAGACACAGGTGTCAGGTGTGTGCAGTCACAGAGGGCCCTGTGCTGTGAATAGGTCCGCGCAGCAGAGGGACTGTGGAATCCCACCCGGGAGGGGTCCACCCGGCCAGGGGCAGTTGCTCGCAGCCGTGGGCTCCCTCTGATCACTGGCCTTGGTGCATCCTGTGGGCCCGCCTGCCCTCTTCACACTTCGTGACTTCAGGTCACGGTGTGTCTGAGCACCTGGAGCAGCCCTTTTTCAGAGATCCCGGAAGGGCTGTGACCCCGGTGTTGTCCTTCTTGCCACCCCAGGCACAGCCCAGCACCCTGGGACCCACTTACCATCCCGGGAGCAGCCCCGGGAATCCCAAACCGGCCTCAGGACAGCATGGGGGGAGAGGGCCATAAATTGTCCCAGGCCGACCTCTGTAAGCGTGATCCCTCAGAGGGCCCCCCGCAGCTAAGTAAACACTGGAGGCATCAATTGTCCCAGAAGAGAGGAGATGTACACCCAGGAGCACTGAAGGAGGAAGCACTTGATCTGCTAAGAAACCACTTTAGAGGCAAAGTGGGGGTTGGAGGGGACTGGAAAGGGGTGACCCTGAGAAAAGGGTGAGGCGCCCCCCTTTCTGGGCATGAGCGAGGTAACCAGGTTGCTGTAACTTCTGAAGTGTGGGCTCTGGCTCAAGACTCCAGTCGGCCAGAAACCCACAACGCAAGGATCAAAGCACTCGCAAGCACAGCTGTCCTGGCCCTTAGGCCGAACCCATGGGTGGGCACGGCCCCACCCGCATGGCCCATCGTCAGCCCCAGGCAGGAGTGGCCTGACCTGCTCAGTGTCCGGCCAGGTCGTCCTGACACCAGCAGGGCATGCAGCCTGTCACCAAGCCCCCATGCTTCCTGGCACTTCATCTTCCCTAGCACTTACAGGGGGACGGTCGCCGAGGTCCCATCCCCTTGTCTGATGAGCACCCCAGGCCTCCTGCAGAGCCTGGCGGACCCCCACTCTGTAGCCCGGTCAACTGCTGCCCTCTTGGGTTTCCAGTCTTCTCCTTGCTGTTTGATGTCCGCTTTTGCTACCACCTTGGGAATGTTTAACCTTTTGATTGTTTTCCTCTGGTGTCTTTGTTTACCCTCCTCACTGTTCTACCTCCTGGCCAGGGCTCTCAGCTTAGCTACCCTGGCCCAGGGTGTTTTTCAGACCTTCCAGCCCAGCTGCCTCCCCTCAGGCTGGCCGGCCCCAGGGGATGGGGCCTCACCCTCTGTTTGCAGACCCCAGGGGGCCCATCTCCCAGGTTCCCGTCTTGCCAAGTTGAACGTATTTAACGAGGCAGGAGTGGGGTGTGGAGGAAAGTCTGAGGTCAATCTACTGCTTCAGAAAGGACGTGTCGTCAGGAGCACACGGTTGGGGGGCTGCCGCCGAGGGGTCCACACAGCGCCAGGACCTGCCCACATCCAGACTCACCTTCCCGCAGGGATCCTGACTTTGGATGACAAGGCTTTATTTGTAAATATGCTCTTAATACACAACTTTGAGAATAAAATAGAAACATCATGTATTTTAAAATATAAGATGAAGTGTGACGCACTGTATACAATTTAATATATATTTTTAGGATTGTTATTTAAGAAAATGGAATGTAATGGTACTTTTACAAAAGAGAAAAATGTTATTTTTACTGTCGGGAGAAAATAAATATTCTCATTGTTGTAGAAACCGCTACGGGCCCTAGGTTGTCGTGTTTACGGGAGGCTCCCAAGCCCGAGGCCAGGAAGGTGTCGCTGGGAGGACCTCAGGCTCTCCCTGGGTCAGCGTCTTCCAGTCGCTCAGCTCTCATCGCGTCTCTGACCCACAGCCAATCTCCCGCTGGTAAGGTCTGAAGAGTTGGGATTCCAAACTCACATGGTGCACGGTGGACATAGGGTGGCCACGGGCGAGGGCACAGGGCTCTGCACTCAGAAAACCTGGGCCCGAAGTGGCCTCAGGTCGGTCAGTCCAGCTTCCCCTCTTGTAAGATGCACAGCATCTACGTCTCAGAAGGTCAAGAAGGCTAGCATGCTGCATGATTATCGTCCACATGGGTTTCCTTGCCTTTCAGAGCAGCTGACTCTTCCTCTCCCCTTTCCCCCCACCCCTTCCTTTTTATAACACGGAAGAAGCTTGGGTGTGAGTTGCCCTCTCCCGTGAGGAGCCATGCACCTCAGTGGCCCTTTCAGTGGGTCCTGTGGTCCCCGTTTGGATGATGAGGAAGCTGAGGCTCAGATAGGAGTGCGGGGCAGTAAACTAAGAGTACGGCTGAGTCAACCTGCAGGACTCAGCGCCCACCATTGGTTCACTGTGAGGCCGGGGGTGTAAAACAGGGAGCCTTTGAGGGGTTTCAGTGGAGGAGCGACGCCAGATTCCCAGTGAGAAGGATTTCCTACTTGCATTTGGAAAACAGGTTGGAGTGGGGTAAGACCGAGGGCGAGGAGGCCAGTCGGGAGATGCCGAGGCCCCCACACCAGCGCCGTGGAGGGAGGGGAGGGCCTGAGAGAGAGCCGGCCATCTCCGCAGGCCAGGGGCCTGGCTCATCCCCCAACCCCACCACCACATGACCTCGGGCACGTGGCACCCCCCAGGTGCCTGTTTTCTCACCTGTCAGGTGAGGGCAATTACAGTACTTATTTACCTCATCGAGTTGTGATGAGTTATTACCTGTGGTATGTTTTCAGTAAGTGGTGGCTGTTCCTTGTTATTTTAGAATGGAGCTGGGGGGGTGAAGAAGAAGGGAGTGTCTAGGGTGATGCCCAAGTATCCTGACTTGGGTGCTGCGGGGAGAGAGAGGCCAGTCTTTTCGATAAAGGACGTAAAAGGCACCGGAAGAGAGAGAAGACACGCTGAGTTCTGTTTGGGCTGAGTCCAGTGAGGTCCTGTGGGACATGGAGGCAGAGCTGTCAGGCCCGGACAGGCAGCCTGAGACCCAGGGAGGGTCAGGCTTGGGTTCCACAGCCCATGGAAATGGGGACACAGATGACATCTCCGGGGTGTGTCTGGGGCCACCCAGGAGGCTGCTGAGGACAGTGTCACGGACACACTGAGGCAGATGACGGGGAGCCTGGGCAGGAGTGGGGTGGGGGGAGCTGGCTCGTGGGGAAGGAGAGGGGGCAGCCCCGGAAGCCAAGCTTTGGACCCGCCTGGTTCAGTCACACAGCCACTGCTGGTTCTGGGAGCCCCGGGTCCAAATTCTCAGGAGGCAGTTTGCTGGGGGAGGTCTCCCTGCTCTAGCCGGTTATGGCAAGGAGAAAAGGGGGCACGTTACCACCGCCTCAGATGCAGACGTGTTCCTCAGAGCAGTGCCTGGACCACTTGCCTCAGAATCCCTGGTGTGCTTGTTCGAAATGCAGGTTCCTGGGCCCCACCCCAGACCCGCCAGAATCCCTGGGAAGCTTCTGAGTGATGCCGACGCTCACTGAACTGTGACAGCCCTCTTGTTTGAGACGTTTGGTCGGTAGTCACCTTTTCCTCTAAAACGAATCATCCACTCATAGGCAGTGGCCTTAAGTTCCACTGGCTGCTTCTTCCACCATCCACAGTGTATTGGTTACTCGACTTTGAAGGCCGTATCACTCCAGAGATTCACTGCGGAACAGAGAGGGGCAGGGGAGGAGCACTGCGCAGCACAGCAGTCATTCCAGACACTTCTCCAGAAAGCGCTGCCTTGACGTGAGGTTTGTGTCCCCCTCCCGCTGTCCCCTCCCTTCCTGACCTCGGCCTGCGCCCAGGCAGTCAGCCCTAACCTGCTGTGGCCGTTGCCACATGATGGCACCTCACAGGCCAGCTTCACTTGAGTGTTTGTCTTCTCTGAGCTCTCCTCTCCCATACGCGCTTTCCTTCCCTGAAGGAAAATATTTTTAATGGCTGGTGGAAGACAAATGGGGCAGCCTAGCTGGTGAACTTCTTAGAGGTGGATCCGCCTGCAACAGAAAAATAAATACACGCAGCCAGGATGCACACCACTGTCCTGCCTAAAGCAGCGCCAGGAGGAGCCCCCAAAACCCATCTGAGTGGACTCTGGAGATTGCTGACATTGACCTCATCTCCTTGTTCCGAACCTGCAAGATGGGACACTAAAACCCACCCATCTGGGAGCCAGCACCAGGGCAGCATCAGCACCATCCTCTGTCAGGCAACCAAGACCCTTCTTCCTATGGAGATGAAAGGGCTGGACAAGGGTGACCTTGTCTCCAAGCTTGGGGGTCATGTGATCATCCCCTCTCCCCACTGGGCTGTGCGTGCCTGAAGCTGCAGACGGTCTCTGGGACGCAGAGAACTGGGAAGCTTTTGTTCCTCTGGCGGGGTCGGGTCCCCATGGGGGATTGTTTTTGCTTGGCTGAAAGGAACACTTTGGGGATAGAATATTTCAACCTCAAGAAGCAGCAACATTTGCTTGTAGCTGGAAGTCTCCCGTCCTGGTCTCCAGCTGTTGTCTGGAGCCACCAGATCCCTGCTGAATGGGACTACACCCGGCAACTGGGCGCAGACAGCACCGGGCTGGGCTGGCCGTGGACCAGCCTGTGTCCGGGAGGCCCGTCTCCAGGACAGCCCGGTGGCAGGGATGCCCTCAGCCCTCTCAGTGGTGGTTACCAGGCTCTGGAATGAACCTGCCCACTGTGGATGACTGGGCTGGGGAACCAGGCTCCACAGGGAAGCATTTTAGGGGGAAAACAGATCCAAGCTTGAGGTCCAGAGTAACTCCTTGGGAAAAAAGATGGCAGGATCTGAAACAGCCAAGGTTCTTGCAACAGAGAAGCTTCAGGTCTCTTATTTAGCTCTCAGGAACGTTTACCATTGTCCCTGTTCAAGTGAAGCCACTGAACTTCTAGAAACTTAATTGGGGACCTGCTGTTTTGCACACTGATCGTGAGAATGCGTGTAATGAACTCGCCTTAGTTGCTGGTACCAAAGATAAAATCGGATCAAGAGCACTCAGTGGGAACTCAAACCTCAGCCAAATGTGGGGCAGCTTTTTATAGGTCTCAGGAGAGCTGAGGAAATCTGAATGTGCAAGGGTGCTGCTGCTGCTGATAATAATAATAGCTACCATTTCTGCGGTACCTTTGTGTGCCAGACACTGTGCTCAACCCTCAAAGTCATCCCTGGGTCAACCCAGCCTGGGAACCAAGGCTCAGAGAAGCAGTCCGGCCAGTGGAGGGCAAGGCCAGGACTGAGCCCAAGTCTGCTGGCTCCAAAGCCAAGGCTCCTGGTTCCTGTTGCTCTGCAAGCCCCTCCCACTTGGGCAGGGGGTTGGGCTCTGAGGGGAAACCCTGTGGCTCCCAAATATCTCCCCCAAATATCATCCCTGTTGCCTCCAGACAGCCCAGGGAAAATACAGATCAATTTGCCTAGGGTGAGGAAGGCATCAAACCTACAATTCTTTACCTATTTGGCAACCCAGACTCCTTTGGGTATCAGAGGGATGTCATGAAGCCCGTCCCCAAAAGACCTCACCTGCAAAAGCTACATAGAAATTCTGGAGATTCAGAGACGCTCCCCACCCAGCCCCAGAAACCCTTCCATGGACTTCAGGTTCAGAATCTCTCCATTAAGGCAAAACAGGGGTACCTGAAAGTTAAAACTAGACCAAAAGAGTAATAATCATAATAGTAACCATGCATACACTTTACTGATCACTTACCCAGTGTCAGGTGCTCACACCAGGAGTTAGCAGACTTTTTCTGCAAAGGGCTAAATAGTAACTATTTTACCTTTTGTGGGTCCTATGGTCTCCAGTCTCTGTCACAACCTCTCAACTCTGACTGCACTGGTTGGGGGCAGCATCCACTCGAACCACAGCCTATTCCCAGGGACCCCCAAGGACACTCCCATCACCTCAAGTCCTCAAGCCTTCGGGTGACTGTGAGGGGGTGGGGCACCAAGGCCCACCCCTAAACAGCCACAGACAATATATAAACACATGGCAGCTTGTATGCCAATAAAACTTCATTTATGGACACTGAAACCTGGATTTTGTATAACTTTCACATGTCACCAAAGTATTCTTCCTCTTTTGACTTTCCCCCAATAATTAAAACATGTAAATACCATTCTCAGCTCGCGGGCTGTAGGAAAACAGGCAAGCCCACAGGCCAGCCCCTCCAGCATGCCAACCGCTTTTCTTCCTTTTGAATGCTCGCAACAGCTGGATGGGTTAGGCCTCGTTATTATCCCCATGTGTCAGATGAGGACACTGAGGCTCAGAGAGGTTAAATAACTCACTCAAGAAGCACAGCAATCGGGACTTGAACCCGCCCCCAAGCCTGTTTGCTTTCCTGAGAGACAAGCTGGGTGAGTTTAAATTGTGGAGAAAGGGAAGGAAAAGATGCTGGTGGGGCAGAAAGGGAGACCCTAATGCACAGCAGCGCTTGCCCCCTGGGAGCGCAAGGGAGGGAGGGGAGGGGATGGGGGAGGCTCTTTGCTTGAATGGGCTGCACTGCAGGGGTGGCGGCTGGTTTCCTCCAGAGGCCCCAGATCCAGGACAGCTGGTGGCCCTTACATTGTTTTGCGTCTCCCAGGTTCTCTTAATTATAACTAATTTGCCACCCTAAACAATGCCTTGTTCTCCTTTGCTAATACCCATGAGTTGGAACCATGAGCCAGACTCCCAGCCAAATGTTGGGCAAAAATCACTTCCCTTTCCCACGTAGGGAGCCCCAGTCTCTTAGAAACTGACCTTCTCAGTGCCGCAAGGTGGGCAGGGCGGCCCTTTTGCATGTGGCCTTGCTTGGCTGAGATTTGCCATCAAATCTCTCAGCAAAGGGGCTTAGCAAAGAATCTGCTTAACTTTCTCCAACCCCTTTTCTCCCCGGCTGACTCTCGGGGCAGGAGACTGACTGCACGGGTGGCCTTTCTCTTTGGTGCTGTTCGCCTTTTCCCCATTCCCACTGAGTCATTTGCAACTTGGGCCCAAGTCTTGGGAGCCCTCTACCCCAGAAACACTCCGGGCTGTGCCTCCGTCTTGTTTGGGGTGACAGGGACCGGAAGCTGGGGCTGAGGAAGGCAGCCGCTGCTGAGGGGTGGGGGAAGGAGGCGGGCTTGCCAACATACCTGTGTAGGTAACCCTAGCCAAGCCACCTGGCTTCACTGAGGAAGCCTTGATTCCTCATCAGAGGAGCATTAATACCGTGAGCTCTGAACTTGTGGGGACTGGGTTTAATGCAGGCTCTGCTGTCACCAGCTCCCAGACCTCAGGCAAGTTATTTTACCTTTCTATCCTCAGTTGACTCATCTATAAAATAGGTCTAACAGTAGTTTTCTCATAGAGTTGCTGTGAAGATTAAATAACATAATAAAGGTAAAATGTTCTGCTCTGGCACTGGCGTTTTAATGATTTTCGTCAGTAAACTAAGGGTGGTGACACTCTAACCACACAGGTCTGGAGAGGGTCAGCATGTCAAGGGCCTGGTCCATAGTCCCAAATGGGAGCGGAATCACACGGTTCTGCAGCCAGACCTCCCGGGGACCACCAAGAGCATGGGACCTCAGATGCGCCCTGCCTTTGGGATTGAAACTCTGTTTATCAAATTCCAAGCACACAATGCACAAAGGGCAAGTTCGCTCCTTAGAAAAATAATTCCTGACTCGGTTCCTTTAAGTAGCTAATTTCCCCCAATATGTTCAATATATGGCCCTATTTTATAAAAATATCTACTGACCATTACCTTCTCAGTAACGTTATCTATTGGGTGAAAATACCCTTCTCTGCTGGCCTCCTGCCTGCAGTGGATTTCTTCATCTGTTGCTTCAGGTCAGGAACAAATGCAGAATTTTGATGTCCTTTTATTTCCCTCCTGGCCCCAGGTGGGCAAACAGGCAGGCTAAAACCCCAGGCCCAGCTCTCTCTCCGCTGGGCCCCGGCCCTGCCTCCCGCGCCCTTGCTTTCATGGCAGGAGCCGCCCCTGCGCAGCCTTGCTCACCAGCGCTGCTCAGTGGTAATATCAGAGTGCTGCGGCAGAACGTCAGCCCTGAACCGCCACCTCCGTTGCTCTGGGCTCTAACCCTGTCGACTAACCCAGGACACTCTCTCACCACGACACCTAGGAGCTCTCGGATTCTCAAACTGTCTGCCCAGAAGGCGAGTCCTCTGCGCCCTGACCCCACGGGACCCAACAACAGGAAGATCTTTATTTAAGAGCATCCTTTTTGTCTGCTTATAAAAGGAACACATCCCATCAGCAGGTACGTGAGCAGATGAATTATTCTACTTCCATACTATGAAATTCTAAGTCACTGTTCAGCACATTTTATTTGATGTGTTTATACGTAGCTTGAATCTTTTATATTATTGAATTACATGTGCAATTTTTTTGGGGGGAGAAACACATTGATTACTTTTTTTTAATGGAAAGTGTAAAAAACAAAGAGCAACATTTGCCTCTCACTGGCACACCACTCAGAAGAAAGCAGTTCTTTCTTCTGTCAAAGAGTCAAAATGCTGGGGTGTGTGTTTCCAAGACAGACTAAGCCTGAGAAGCAGCACTTCCCCTGCTTGGGGAAGTCACCTGGGCTCCCAGGGCCGGGCTGAAGCTGCTAGCCTGCCCCACCCCAACCTGAGCCACCCCCAGAGGCACCTGCTTGTGTAGGGGGGGCCTCCCAAAAGGTTCTCCCTGGGGCCAGCAGAACACTTGGGCTACAAGCCAAAATGTTCTTCTCTTTGTTAACTACAAAATAAACAACTCCAGCCCCCCGGGCTACTTGCAGTACAAATGTTTATGCCTTTGGAAAGAGAAAAAAGAAAGACTCTTGAGAGGTCTGGAGCAGATGGGCGCCAAGTCTGTAATTAACCCTTAGCAATCGGGGTGTCTGATCTTCGGCCAACGGGTCTGCAGCAGTTTGAGGGGGGTGGCTGATCTGGGCTTCTGCTATAACTTTGCTATTGATGGGCTTTTGAGGCCTTGGAATGCTCTCTGGAAATGACGCCGGCTACATCTTTAAAACTCTGAATTAGGCACTAGAGACTCACCCTGAGAAAGCGCCCGACAACACAGCACCCGCTCCAGGTGAAGGGTTGTGAGCAGCTACAGCATTCAAACCACTTGGGGCAAGACCCCCTGATAATGGGTGTGTACACAGAGTCGGAGGGGAGCAAGGCCCACCCACCACGGGGCTAACATTTGCTGAAGAGCAGGTACTTTGTCATATCAATGGTGGACATTGATTAAATGCCTGAGGACCAGACTCCCTGCTAAACTCGACACACTTCATATTATTTCATTTGATCCTCCCAACCACCCAATAGGGTGGGTATGGTTATATTCACATTTCACAGATGAGGAAATTGAGTCTTAGAGAAGTAAAGTCTGCTTTATTTTTTTTTTAGTCTCATTTAATCCTGGCTGGTTAGGTCCTCCTCTTCAGATGATAGGTGTCCCTTGCCCGAGGTCATCGACCTGGTGAGTGGTGGCAGAGCTGGGACTGAAACCCAGGGCTTTGCAACTTCAAAGTCACCTCCAGCCATCCCTGTCCATTTGTGTTCACTAACACAAACGACAGTTATCAACCTTTCAGACTTCCAGAAGCAATGCCGAACTCAAAGGAGTTACCTGTGGGAGCTGAGTGCGCAGACAAGCTCGCCCCTTGGGTGTACCCAGAGGGAGTGAGGGGGCAGCTGTCAGCCCCCAGGTCCCCAAGCCCATCATGAGAGGCTGGGAGATCTCAAAGGATCATCCTCCTCCATCTTTCCAATGGGGAAACTGAGGTCCAGAAGGCAGAATTCACGCCCAAGTTGCTACTATGACTTTGCCTCCACAGTCTGTGCCCTTTCCACGGCTGCATGGAGCTTCCTGAAAAAAAAACTGAAGGTGGTGGCAAGCACTGGACTGGGAAGATGGGGAGAAAGCTGATCTGGCGTGTTCCCTGGGCCCTCGGTTTAGATGGAAGGCATCACCCCGTTGCTAAGGGTGTTTCTTCCTTTATGCAAAGGCAGCCGTGGACTGCTTCCATCTTTAGCTCCAGTATCTTGTGGATTCAAGGCACCCTTAATGTCACAAACAGGCAGGGTGGGGAGTGAGTGGGCAGAGGGCCTCCAGGAGATTTTAGGGGCAGGACCCAGGAGTATACTCCTTCACTGTACTTCACTTCCTCCCACATCCCATTGGCTATAACCAGTCACATGGGCTGGGCTGGATACAAGGGCTTCTGGGAAATATAGTCCTCCTGAGGGGGAGGCGGTGTGGGAAATGAAATGGGTGAATCCACAGCACTGTCTCTGCCATGACTATTCAAAATCTCACAGTCGTGTCAGGGCCTGAAATGCCTCAAGATCTGAGGGAGGTCCAGTGTGAGTGCTGTTCAGTATAGCATGTATAGGAGGAGCAAGTGGGTGAGGCTGGAGAAGTGGGCTGGCCCAGCTTGAGAAGCACCAGTGGAAAAGTAGCAGAGAGAGAGGGTACTGATTCGCAACCAAGCCCCACGTGGCTCAAGTCCCTGACATCAATTCAGCCACGGCAGGAGAGGGACATGATGGTGCCAGACACATATATACAATGGAGTATTAGCCATAAAAAGGAATGAAACTGAGTTATATGTAGTGAGGTGGATGGGCCTAGAGACTGTCATACAGAGTGAAGTAAGTCAGAAAGAGAAAAATAAATACCGTATGCTAACACATATATATGGAATCTAAGGGAAAAAAAGTGGTTCTGAAGAAACTAGGGGCAGGACAGGAATAAAGACAGACGTAGAGAATGGACTTGAGGACACGGGGAGGGGGAAGGGTAAGCTGGGACGAAGTGAGAGAGTAGCGTGGACTTATATACACTACCAAATGTAAAATAGATAGCTAGTGGGAAGCAGCCACATAGCACAGGGAGATCAGCTCAGTGCTTTGGGACCACCTAGAGGGGTGGGATAGGGACGGTGGGAGGGAGATGCAAGAGGGAGGGGATATGGGGATATATGTATATGTATAGCTGATTCACTTTGTTATAACACACCATTGTAAAGTAATTATACTCCAATAAAGATGTTAAAAAAAAATTTAAAAAAAGATGGTGCCAGAGCAAGAGGCAGATGAATGTTAAGGGAAACCCAATAGCCCTGAAGATGTCTAGAGGAGGCCACACCAGCCAAGAGTCCTGGCCAGCTTTCCAGAAAAGAAGAGGATGCAAGGAGGAGCTGGAAAATGAAAATAAAGAACAGAGGAGAAAAGTAAACACAGGGCATTGGGGAGTTCTAAGACAACAGGGACTGGTGCCAGCAGGGCCCATGTCACACAAAGGCTACCTCTGCAGTGACAGAGGGCCACACGTTCAGAAGGGTCCTGTGCTCAGCTCTGCTGTCACCATCTTGAAATTCTTAATAATTGTCAAAGAAGGGGCCCCACGTTTTCATTGTGCATTGGGCCCCACAAATTATGCAGCCAGCCCTATGTCTAGCAGTATCGGCATGATGACCCTGCCTCCAGGGCAGGGGTGCTGCTGAAAGAGGCTGCTTTCCAGCCTGATGGGATAGCAAGGCAACAGGAGATGGATCTAGAGGAAGATGGGGAGTGGGGGCTGGTCAGCTCAGGTGTGTCTTGTTCCTTAGTGTTCTCAGGTATAGATATTTAGGAGGGACTGGTTTCAGATTCCACTTGCTCAGGGAGCCAGATTGGGAGGAAACAGGTGCTTGCCGGTGAGAGATTTTTTTTTTGGCTGTGTTGGGTCTTCATTTCTGTGCGAGGGCTTTCTCTAGTTGTGGCGAGCGGGGGCCACTCTTCATCGCGGTGCACGGGCCTCTCACTATTGTGGCCTCTCTTGTTGCGGAGCACAGGCTCCAGACTCGCAGGCTCAGTAGTTGTGGCTCACGGGCCCAGCTGCTCCGCAGCATGTGGGATCTTCCCAGACCAGAGCTCAAACCCACGTGCCCTGCATTGGCAGGCAGATTCTTAACCACTGTGCCACCAGGGAAGCCCGGTGAGAGATTTTTTTTAAAAATTGAGAATGATGAGCTCTGTAAGAGATGTGATGTTGAGAATGACAGATGATAGATGAAGTCCAGGTTCCCAAATGGGGAAATGGGGACATTGGATTAAAGTGAGAGGGAGGGGCGTTAGACTAGGAGACTTGAGGTTCATCCTAACTTTAGGAGCCTCTACCTTCATAGACAAAGAGACATTCAAGGAGGCCTGCCTGTATGTTTTTTAAAACCAGTCCTGATGTTGGAGATATCACAAAATCAGAAAATAGGTTAACTAGTCCAAAATGGAAATGGCTGTGGATGGTGGTGGTGGGGATCCTCTTCAAGTCAAAGAGGGATTCAGACACAGCTGGCAAACTGATGGGACCAGCCCTCCATTGCATTACCTAGAACAGCCCACAGCCTAAGGGAAGAAGGAACCTAGTACAGTGAGCTCAACCTAGATACAAAGCTTGATTCCAAAGGAGAAGAGTGACTAATAACCGTGCCTTCCTATCATTTGTTGAGTACACGCAGTGCCAGACACTGTGCTGCACACATGTATGAGTTATACTCTGCTGTGTAACGTACCCCACAGTTTAGCAGCTTAAAACAATGAAAATGTATTATTGTCAGTTTCTCTGGGTCAGGATTCAGGAGCAGTTCAGCTGAGTGGTTTTGGTTTAGGGTCTCCCACAAGGTTATAATCAAGATGTCAGCCAGGGGGGCCGTCGTCTGAAGGCTTGTCTGGGGCTGGAGGATCCATGTCCAGGATGGTGCACTCATGCAGCTGGCAAGTTGGTCCTGGCCCCCTCAGTTCCTTGCCTCTTAAACCTCTGCATGGTACTTCTTAAGCATCCTCAAGATATGGTAGCTGGCTACTGAAGCATGTGATGCAAGAGAGAGGAGGATGGAAGCCTCAATGTCTTTTATGATGTAGCCTCAGAAATCACACTTGGTCATTTCTGCAGTGTCCTGCTGGTACAGAGATCAGACCTATTCGGTGTGGGAGGCAACTACACAAGGGTGTGAATACCAGGAAGTGAGGATCATTGGTGGCCACTGTGGGGGCTGCCTACTACAGCATGTTGCTTGCATTATCTCATTTAATCATGACAACAGAGTTGGTAATAATATTTTCCCCTACTCGGAGGAAGAAAGTTTGTTCAATATCAAAGAACTAATAGCAGAGCTGGTATTTGAACCCAGCTGTCCTTGGATATATCTGAGCTCTATGGTGAGCAGAGATGATGTAAGTGAGGACTGACAGAAATGCTCACAAACCCTGTTAGACCCTGGACTCCAAGCAGGAAGATGTTGCATTTCTCTCCTTTGGAGAGTCCCAAGTGGGAATGGCATCTTCTCCCCGACTCTCCCACAGGCCATTGGAAGCTTTGGCCCCGGGAGGGCACCAGTGAATAAGAGGTAGAGAAAGGGGCTGCATCTCTCCAACCCCTCCTCACTTCTCCCCAAGAGAGGGGGCTGCTACTTCAAATGAGTCTGATTCCAGAACAGTGACTGAGTAGAGTTTACTAGTCACTGTTAGAAGATCCTTCACATACACATACACTACACACATGCACACACATGCTGTCTCTCCATACACATACCACATGCATGCACACAACCACACGTGCACAAGCATGCCTACACTGTCATACAGATGTGCTTATCATGCAGGTGCACATGTGACACACACACATGCACACACACCACACACTCTTCTCTTAGGCTTTCTGCCTCTAAGTGACCACATGGTTCATTTTTTCCATAAATATTTATTGAGCACCTACTTATGCCTGGCATGGTGCTGGGTACAAAGGATACAGTGGCATTAAAAATAGGTGTGGTCTCTCCTAGCTAATGCAATAAGACAAGAGAAGGAAATTAAAGGTATACAGAGTGGGAAGGAAGAAATAAAACTGTCTTTGTTCACAGATGACATGATCATCCATGTAGAAAATCTGAAAGAATCAGTAAAAAAAAACCTCCCAGAACTAATTAGTGATTATAGCAAAGTTGCAGGATACAAGATTAATATACAAAAGTTAATTAGTTTCCTATATACTAGCAATGCACAAGTGGAATTTGAAATTAGAGAAATAGAACTGTTTACATGAGTACCCCCAAAATGGAATACTTAGGTATAAATCTAACAAAATATGTACAAAATCTATATGAAGAAAACCAGAAAACTCTGATGAAAGATATCAAAGTATAACTAAATAAATGGAGAGATATTTCATGTTCATGAATAGAAGGACTCAATATTGTCAAGATGTCAGTTCTTCCCAGCTTGATCTATAGATCCAATGCAATTCCAATTGAAGTCTCAGCAAGTTATTTTTGGATATTGAAAAACTGACTCTAAAGTTTATATGGAAAGCAAAAGACCCAGGATAGCCAACATGATATTGAAGGAGAAGAACAAAGTTGGAGGAATGACACTACCTGATGTCAAAACTTATTATAAAGTTACGGTAATCAAGACAGTGTGGTATCAGTGAAAGAACAGACAAATCAATCAGTGGAACAGAATAGAGAACCCAGAAAAAGATCCCCATAAATATAGTCAACTTACCTTTAACAAAGAAACAAGGGCAATATAATGGAACAAAGATAGTCTTTTCAGCAAATGGTATTGGAACAACTGGACATCCACATGTAAAAAAAAAAAAAATCTAACCACAGACCTTACACCTCTAACAAAACTTAACTTGAAATGAATCACAGACATAAATGTAAAATGTGAAACTATAAAACTCCTGAAAGATAATAAAGGAGAAAACCTAGATGACCTTGTGTATGGTGATGACTTTTTTAGATACAACACCAAAGGCATGATCCATGAAAGAAATCGTTGATAAGCTGGACTTCATTAAAATGTAAAACTTCTGCTCTGCAAAGACATATCAGGAGAATGAGAAGACAAGCCACACACTGGGGGAAAATATTTGCAAAAGACACATCTGACAAAGACTGTTATCCAAAATATATTTACAAAGAGCTCTTAAAACAACAATAAGGGGCTTCCCTGGTGGCACAGTGGTTGAGAGTCCTCCTGCTGATGCAGGGGACACGGGTTCGTGCCCCAGTCCGTGAAGATCCCACATGCCACGGAGCGGCTGGGCCTGGGAGCCATGGCCGCTGAGCCTGCATGTCTGGAGCCTGTGCTCCGCAACAGGAGAGGCCACAACAGTGAGAGGCCCGCGTACCGCAACAACAACAAAAAAACCCAATAAGAAAATAAATGACCTGATTTTTAAAATGGGCCAAAGACCTTAACATACATCTCACCAAAAAAGATATACAGATGACAAATAGCATGTGAAAATATGCTCCATGTCGTATGTCATCAGGGAAATGCAAATTAAAACAACAATTAGATACCACTACACACCTATTAGAATGAACCAAATCTAGAATACTGACAACCAAATGCTGGTGAGGAGCAATAGGAACTCTCATTGCTGGTGGGAATGCAAAATGGTGCAGCCACTTTGGAAGACAGTTTGGTGGTTTCTTACAAAACTAAACATACTATTACTATATGATCCTGCAGTCATGCTCCTTGGTATTTACCAAAAGGAATTAAAACATGTCCACATAAAAACCCACACTCAAATGAGTATGGCAGCTTTATTCATAATTGCTAAAACTTGGAAGAAACCAAAATGTCCTTCAGGAGGTGAATGTATAAATAAACTGTGCTACATCCATGCAATAGAATATTATTCAGCACTGAAAAGGAATAATCCATCAAGCCATGAAAAGATGTGGAGGAAACTTAAAAGTGTTTTACTACGTGAAAGAAGCCAATCTGAAAAGGCTACATACTGTATGACGCCAACTATATGACATTCTGGAAAAGGCAAAACTATGGAGACAGCAAAAAGATCCAGCAAAAAGACATCAGGGGTTAGTGGGGAGGGAGGGGTGAGTAGGCAGAGCACAGAAGATGGTGAAAATACTCTATGGTACTTTGATGGTAGATACATGTCATTATACATTTGCCAAAGCCCATAGAATGTACAACACCAAGAGTGAACTGTAGTGTGAACTTTGGACTTTGGGTGATAATGACATGTCAGTGTAGGTTCATCGACTGTAACAGATGTCCCACAACCATCTGACTTGCTTGAGGCAGGTCACAACTTTCTTACCTCATCTGGGACCCCCGGAGGTCCCACTGTGTTCTCTCAGTGAAACAACACACAGCAAGCCACAAACGCCAGAGCAGACAGAAGGAGGGATGCCCCAAAGGAATCCAGCCCTGGTCGCAATATGCTTTATCATCTGGACAAGCACATAAAGCCTTGTGTGGCTTGCTCAGGATCAATGGCCATAATCATTTAATGGCAAAGCAGGACTTGTCACTCGGTGACATCAAAGGCCCCCAAGACCAGTGCGGGCTCCTCTGAGACTGTTTCAGAACCAAGTTGTATATCATTTTTCTGTTTGTCAATGTCTTGGTGTGTATATTTCACTGGGCAACCTCACGGGAAGCAGGATTTGGGCACCCCGGACCTCCCGTCTGGACACCAGCCCTGAGGACCACAGTCCCACCATGACTTCAGCCACAGGCTTTTGGCACCAGTGGGCAGCCTGGGCACCCAGCAGAAGACAAGGGTAGTGGGTGATAACAGGTGGAGTGTGCACCTGGTGGGCAGGCCCATGCATGCAGAGCCTGGAGGCCCTCAGACAGCACGTTGAGACTTTGAGGGAGGCTAAGCACCCCATCTGTGGCCCAGGCCTGCCTAATTTACCTCTGGTTACAGATGCTTTCCTATATGCCAGGACCAAGTAATTTAAGTCACAATCAGGAATGTCTGTCTGTCAGAGCTGGAGGTTGTGCTCTGTCCAAGTGCAGGCACCCCCTGTAGCATCCTCAGCAGGTGGCCCTTTACCCCTGCGTTCACCTTCCTGCGGCAGGAAGCTTGTACCTCTGCAGGCAGCCGCTCCTTCACTTGACAGGTGTGACTCTTACCTATCGGGCCCTTGGACTCTTGTTGGCCCAGAAACGTGGGCCTTGTCCCAACCTTTCTCTCAATCCCATCTACTGCCCTTTATCCCTCTGCCACTGCCGAGGTCAAGCCATAACCACCCCTTGCTGGGTGACAGCGGTAGTGTCCTTGGTGGTCTTCCCCCTCCTATCCATTCTCCACCCTCCCACAGAGGGGCCCTCCTGAACCCAGGGCTGACCAGCTCCTTCTTGCCTAAACCCTTCCATAACCGAACACCAGCCCTAAGAACCCCAGTGCTCCCAGGATAACGGGGCTTCCTGGGCTTTTATGATCTGGCTTCAACTGACCTCTCTAACCTCATTAATAAGAAGAAGAAAAAGAAGGTGATGATGATTGCCAACACTTAGCACCTACTGAGCTCCAGGCACTGTTTAAATGCCCCAAACTGCCCTGGTGACACCTTGGTTTTGGCTCAATGAGACCCATTTCCAACTTGTGACCTTTAGAATGGTAAAAGAATGAATTAGTGTTATTTTAAGCCACACAAAGTTTGTGGTAATTTGTTACAGCAGTCATAGAAAACTAATACTCCGATTAGAAATTTAAATTGAGAACTTAAAAAATCTATTAATTTGTTTTAAAATAACAGTAAGTATATTTTTAGCATAAAAATATTTTTAAAGTAACTATATTTTAAAAAACATTAGTGAGAAGATGGCTTTTTTTTTTTTTTTTTTTTTTTGCGTTACATGGGCCTCTCACTGTTGTGGCCTCTCCCGTTGCGGAGCACAGGCTCCGGACGCACAGGCTCAACAGCCATGGCTCACGGGCCCAGCTGCTCCGCGGCATGTGGGATCTTCCCAGACCGGGGCACGAACCCGTGTCCCCTGCATCGGCAGGCAGACTCTCAACCACTGCGCCACCAGGGAAGCCCCTGAAGATGGCTTTTTAAAAAATATTTTTGTAAATCTTTTCATGTCTGGCTCCACAGATGATAGCTGGATTCCCATGTCTGCTCTTGCATTCTGTCTGTTGTGATGTATTGCTCTGGTTGAAAATATGAAGAAAATTCAACCTCATACAGAGAGGAAGGTGGGAAAAAAAAAAGAGGAACATTTCAATAGCTTTTTCAGACAACAATGGCTATTCTTTGATATAAACTAAAACACAAAATTGGCAGTTTTTCAAAGGTTAGTTGCAGTGTGGACTCTGAAACCATATCAATGGTCTTTGTTATGACGGCCTTTGAATGATTCTGGCCTTGGTGCCCCTTTGCTACACAGAGGAGCTGACAGTCCCCTTGCTGGGGAGCCCAGGAAAGTGCTGAAGGTAACTCAGCCCTAGTCGGAGCTGGGCCAGGGAAAGGACAGAGGTGACAATGGGCTGGAAGTGGCAGAGCAGTTCAGGACAGTGGCATTGGACACAGCCAGCTGAGACCTTTAGAGGCTGCCAATGACAAGCTGACACTGCCCCGTCCCCTCCCCATAGCCAATTACAACTCAAACAAAACTAACCATAAGCTCCAAACCTTCGTGCATGTTGGAATTAAAATAGCTTCCTTCTAAATCTTCTACTATCTTCTAGCCAGATTCTGGCTAAGTCTGTCAAAGCCCATCTCTGCTAATTGCTCTGGCCCTTGGGTATCCAGCCTGCTGGGAGTTAAGACAAGCTGAGTATGAGTGCAGGTCCTGCTATGCACCAGGCCTGTGGCCCTTGGTGTCCTCCTCTGTACAGCAGGCATCTTAACACCTGTCCACCAGGGTTGTGAGGACCCTGAGATGAGGCTTGTGAGGCATTTTAGCCAGCGCCTGGTGAGTGCAAGTTCAAGTTTGCTGTTATTATTCCAGGAATGCAAGTGACCTTCCAGGTGCCTCCAACTGGCTCCTGCAGCCCAGATCTTTCAGCCAGTGCCCAGGGCTTAGTGAAGTCGGCTGAACTGTCCACTCTCTCCACAGCTCCATAGCCTGGGGTTTCCCTGGAAGCCTCAGGGCTGGGGATGGAGGTGTTGATGAAAATAATCAACAATCTATAATAGGAATAGCAAAGAGTTTTATTTGAGCCAAACTAAGGACTATAGCCAGGAAGACAGCCTCTCAGATAACTCTGAGAAACTGCTCCATAGAAGCATGGTTTTCAGCACAGTTTTATGTCTTGTCAGAACAAAGAACATCAAACAAGTCAGGGATATATTCCTTCAAGTTTAAAAAAAACAAAAACAAAAAACAGATCAGCGTGTACACATCAGGTCAGTATGGCCTTGGCACCTGGGAAGGGAGTCTTAGCATCACAGGAGTGCCATCCCAGGAAGGGAGGCATTTAATCTTTATTTTTAACATGGGCATTCTTTACTTCTGGTCAAAGCGCCCTTTTCTTGAATCAAAGCAGATGTACAATGTATGTTTAATAGGCCACAAACGGGCTGTACTAGTTAGCATAAAATTCAAGTTAACTCATGTATAAGCCAGAATGACTTCCCCAGACCTCAATACATGAACATTTCTTTTATCAGAGGAATACAAGGAAATGTCTCAAACACAAGCAACTTTTCCATTTCCTCTTCCCACAGAGCCCAGAACCACTGCAGTTGCTTCCAGAAGGATAGGATCTGGGAGGCCAGGGGGAGGAGGGGAGCAGGTCAAGGAGGCAGCACACTTGTCCCACAAACCTGAAGCTTGTGGTGGACACTCTGAGGGGGACTGTCCAGATCCCCCTTCCAGGCCAGGGCACCCAGAGCTCATCCCAGTAGCCCACAGCTCATCCCAGCAGCCCAGAGCTCATCCCAGCAGCCCGCCCCAGGAAGCGGGAACACATGGCTGGATGTGCTCCTTGTCCTCCCTTGGGAGACCTGGTCTCCGTGGCTCACTTTGCACAAGTCCAAAGGTCCATACCAGCAGCAGAGTCCCAGTGGCCGGCCAGCTCCCCCTGCCCAAGCCTGCCTTCCTGAGAACAAGCTCTTATAACCTGGTCTCAGATCTGGGGTCTCTGAGCTGCCCTCGGGGAACCTCTCAAGGGGCCTGGGTCCTGCTGGGTGGTCCAGGTGAGCCCCTCACCCTTCCCAGTCTCAAGACCTCCCGCAAAGGACTGGAGGAGCCTCTAGTTAGGAAGGGAATGTGCAGCCAGTGGCACATATGTCACACCTCCCTCCTTAGCAGACCCCTCCCCACCCCATCTGAGTCAGAGGCTGAGTCAGAGGAGAGGAAGGAAGTCTCCTTGAAACCTCCCAAGCATGCGGGGGAGAGGGGAGGGATGGAGACAGATATGGGGATGGGGCCTCCTGCCCTTTCTGCAGACTTTGGGGACAATCGGCAGAGTGCTGGTTTCTTCTATCCAGCCTTTGCATCTTAAGGGGAACAGAACCCTAACCTTCCCTGGTGGTGGAATGCCACCCTCAGCTGCAGATTTGCAGGAGGCGGTCTCTGAGGCATGGTGGTTTTGCCCGAAGGGGCAGTTCTGCCCCTGGCACAGGGAGGTGGACAGGGAAGCCAGGGCAGCCCCATGGATCTCTACTGAACTAAAAAGGGGAGGTCAGAAGGGAGATGGGTCAGACTACCCTTGGTTTCCAAGGGTTGGCCATAAAAGGCGTTGCAGTGCCTGCCTTCCTCTCTCTTGGATCACTTGCTCTGGGGAAAGCCAGCCGCCATATTGTGAGGACACTGAAGCAGCCCCATGAGAGGCCTGTGTGATGAGGAACTGAAACCTCCAGCCAAGAGCCATGTGAGCAAGCCATCTTGGAAGTGGGTCTTTCAGCTCCAGTCAAGTCTTCAGGTGATGGTAGCCTTAGCCAATATCTTGGCCTCAGTCTCATGAGTGACCTGAGCCAAAACAGCTCAGCTAAGCTGCTCCGGAACTCTTGACCCACAAGAGCAACAGATAACTAATAAAGAGTTCCTCAGAATTTGGAGGATCTAGGTGTGGAGGAAACAGGTTCTGCTCCAACCTTTGTTGGTGGTTGGATTCTTCAGCCCTCAGATCCTCGGGCTGTGGCCTCTTGGCTCTGCCAGGAACCAAAAAGATCTGCACCCAGCTCTGCAGACTGGCTGAGGGTATGGCTGGGCCACCTCCCTCAATGGGTAGAAAAGCTTGTTGTGTGTGTGATGAGGGGTGATGATTAATTTGCTAGGGCTACCATAACAAAATACCACAAACTAGGTGGTTTAAATAACAGAAATGTATTTTCTCATAGTCCTGAAGGCTGAAAGTCCAAGATCAGAGTGCTGGCAGGTTTGGTTTCTCCTGAGACCCCTATCCTTGGCTTGCAGATGGCCACTCTCTTTCTGCCTCTTCACACAGTTGTCCCTGTGTGCACGTGCATCCCTGGTATCTCTTTGTGTATCCAAATTTCCTCTTCTCAAAAGGACTCCAGTCATATCAGATTCGGGTCTACCCGAATGACCTTCTTTTAACTTAATTTCCTCTTTAAAGACCTTAGGTCCAAATGTGGTTACTTTTTGAGATACTGGGAGTTAGGACATCAACATATGAGTTTGGGGGTGGGCACGGTTCACCTGACAGGTGCTGAGAGCTTAGTTTTGTCTGAGCCAAGGGGCTGCTGGCAGTGGGGAGGAGCATAAAAGAACTGGGTGTGGGAACAGGACCCGTGATCTGAGGAGGAAGAGTGAGGCTCAGGGTAGGCTGCCTGCCACAGATAACTTTTGGGGAAATAGAGGAGCCAGGACCCAAACATATAGTGCCTGTACCCCACCTGAGTGGACACAGAATCCAGTGGGGGGTCTCTCTGTGGCCAGAGTTTCATTGGTAGACCCAGTGGCCACGTCAAGGCCTGGGGCCTTGATGAGCGTGGAAATTGGAACTTGGGTATCAGCCCAGCCCAGCAGAGGGGACCTGTGAAGGAGATAGCCAGGGAGGCAGCCATGAGGGCCGCAATGCAGACAGGCCCAGGGCCAAGATGACATTGAACCTACACCTCCCTCCTAGACCTCTCCTTGCCAGAACCAGGTGTTTACCCACAGACCCTGGACAGATCATCTCTGTACAGCCTCAGCCTTCGCTATGACTGAGAAATATTCCTGCAGTTTCTGCAACAACCCTTGACCTCTTCACTGCCTGGACTCATTCAGGGTTTTTCCACATTCTTTTCAACTTAGTTGACATTTATACAACTTCCTACCCCAAAATAGCAGAATGCACATGGAACGTTTACCAAGATAGACCATATTCTGGGCTATAAAACAGACCTCAATGAATTTTAAAGGATTGGAGTGAGCTTTTGCCTTAAGAAACTAAAAGACAAGAAGAAAAAGGAGAAGAGCAGAAGGAGGAGATGAAGAAGGGGGGGTGGGGGAGGAGGAGGAGGAGATTAGTGAGACCCCAAGTAAGTAGAAGAAAGGCATAAAAATCAACATGGAAATCAAACAAATGGAAAACAGAAAATCACTGGGAAAAAAAGCTGGTTCTCTGAGAACAATAAAATTGATTAACCTCCAGCCAGATTGGCCAATAAAAAAGAAAGAAGACACACTACAGAGGTGACATATAGATTTTATAGATATTTAAAAAACAAAAAGGAAATATTTTGAACAACCTTGTGCCAAAAATTTTGGCAATTTAGATGAAATAGACAAATTCCTTGAAAAGACATGATTTACCAAAGATCATTCAAGAACCAAGAAACACCCTGAATACCTCTTTATCTATTAAAGACTTTGAATTTATAGTTAAAAACCTTCCTACAAACAAAACTTGAGGCCTAAATGGCTTCACTGGGCCTGCAAATGCCCCCCCAATGTTTAAGGAAGAAATGATACCAATTCCATACAAACTTTCAGAAAATTGAACAGGAAGAAATATTTCCCAATTCATTCTATGAGGCCATTAATTCAACTGGTACCAAAACCAGACAGTAGTATTTTAAGAATAGAAAAATTACAATATCACTCATGAACATAGAAACAAAAATTCTTACCAAAATTTGGAAAATTGAATCCAATAGTATACAGCAAATTCTCATTTTTTTGTCTATCTGGGGATGTCTTTATTTCACCTTCAGCTTTGAAAGATAGTTTTTGCTGGATATAAGATTCTTGGCCGACATATTTTTCCTTTCAGCACTTTGCCTCCATTGTTTCTTTCTCTTTTTTTAAATAAATTTATTTATTTATCTATTTATTTTTGGCTGTGTTGGGTCTTTGTTGCCGCGTGCGGGCTTTCTCCAGTTGTGGCAAAAGGGGACTACTCTTCGTTGTGATGCTCACGCTTCTCATTGCGGTGGCTTCTCTTGTTGCGGAGCACAGGCTCTAGGCATGCAGGCTTCAGTAGTTGTGGCACATGGGTTCAGTAGTTGTGGCTCACAGGCTCTAGAGTGCAGGCTCAGTAGTCGTGGTACACGGGCTTAGTTGCTACGCAGCATGTGGGATCTTCCCAGAGCAGGGCTCAATCAGTGTCCCCTCCACTGGCAGGCGGATTCTTTTACTTTTTAAATAAATTTATTTACTTTATTTATTTATTTTTGGCTGCGTTGGGTCTTCGTTGCTGCGCGCAGACTATCTCTAGCTGTGGTGAGCGAGGGCTACTCTTTGGTGTGGTGCACGGGCTTCTCATTGCAGGGGCTTCTCTTGTTGCGGAGCACAGGTTCTAGGTGCATGGGCTTCAGTATTTGTGGCGCACAGGCTCAGGAGTCTTGGCGCGTGGGCTTCAGTAGGTGTGGCTCGCGGGCTCTAGAGTGCAGGCTCAGTAGTTGTGGCACACGGGCTTAGTAGCTCAGCAGCATGTGGGATCTTCCCAGACCAGGGCTCGAACCCATGTCCCCTGCATTGGCAGGTGGATTCTTAACCACTGTGCCACCAAGGAAGCCCTGCCTCTGTTGTTTCTGATGAGAAGTCAGCTACTAGTCTTATTGAAGTCCTCTTGTATGTGATGACATACTTTTCTTTTGATGCTTTCAAGAATTTCTTTTTGTCCTTGAACATTTTTTTTATTATGATGTGTTTGGATGTGGCTCTGTTTGCATTTTTCCTACTTGGAGTTCATTAAGCTCCTTGGATATGTAAATTAACATTTTCATCAAATTTGAGAGTTTCCAGCCATTATTTTTTCAAATAGTTTTTCTTCCCCCTTTTCTCTCTCCTCTCCTCTGGTGCTCCCATTATACATTTGTTGGTGCATGTAATGCTGTATCACATTTCTCTAACTCTGTTCATTTTTCTGCATTCTTTTCTCTCTCCATTCTTCAGATTGTATAATCTCTATCCTCGTTTGCTGATTCTTTCTGATCTGAAATGGGTGGGGGAGGGAGGGAATGTGCCATGTCTCAAATGCTACAGACTCTTGCTGTTCTGAGATTTACTAGATTTTCTTGAATAAATGTTTCTTTGTTTGCTGTATGCCCTTAAGGCAATTTCCAGAGACTTTAAGTGTGTTTTTTGTTTGTTTATTTTACAAATAATTGTTATCAATTATAGTTGTTTATCTGGGGAGAGGGAGCCACCGAGTTCCTCACACCACTATTCCATAAGCCATCTCTGAATATATGACATGTAAAAAGAGTAATACATCACAACCAAGTGAGATTTCTCTAAAGAATGCAAAGTTGCTTTAATATTGGAAAATCAATCAGTATGATTCACTGTATTAATAGACTGAAAAATAAAAACTGTAAGAGCATCTCAGTAAATGCAGAAAAACATGCATTCCTGTTAAAAAAAAACTTCAAGCAAACCAGGAATAGAAGGGAAATTCCTACACATCTCACATAAGACACCAAACAACAACAACAAAAATCCTACAGCTAACATCATCTTTAATGACAGAAGACTGAATACTTTCCCCCAAGATCATGAACAAGACAGGCCTGTCTACTCTCACCACTTCTATTCAGCATTGTACGAGAGGTTCTAGCCAATATAATCTGGCAAGAAAAAGAAATAAAAGGCATCTGTATTTGAGAGAAAGGGGGAAAACTGCCTTTATTTGCAAATAACACATATGTCTACATTGAAAATCTGATGGAATTTACAGAAAAGCTATGAGAACAAGTAAGTGAGTATAATAAGGATGAAAGATACAAGATCAACATATAAAAATCAATAGTATTACTAGCAACAAACAATTGGAAATTTTAAAAAATTTATTTACAATAGTACAAAAATATGAAATACTTAGGGATAAATACAACAGAAAGTATGAAGCATTGTACAGAACGTTGTTCCGAGAAATTTAAAAAGTCTAAATAAGTGGAAAAGTATGCCATGTTTGTAGATCGAAAGACTTAATATTGTCAAACATGTCAATTCTCCCTAAATCAGTCTACAGATTCAACATAATCCTAATCGAAATCCCAGTAGGGCTTTTGGTAGACATTGCCACGCTGATTCTAAAATTTATATGGAAATGCAAAGGACTTAGAATAGTCCTTTCAACAACTTTTAAAAAGAACAAAGTTGGAGGACTTAAGTAAATGCCTTCAAGATATTATAAAGCTACAGCAATGAAGACAATGTGGCATTGGTATAAAAATAGACAAGTGATTTAATGGAACAGAACAAAGAATCCAGAAATAGACTCATGTATGTATATGGTCAATTGACTTTCAACAAAGGTGCAAAGGCAATTTCATAGAGAAAGGGTAGTATTGATACTTTCAACAAATGGTGCTAAAACAATGATAGTGTGCTGAACCTCCACCCCCAAGATACGTCCACATCCTAATTCCTAGAACCTCTGGATGTTACCTTATTTGGGAAGATGGTCTTCGCAGATGTAATTACATTAAGGATCATGAAATGAGAAGATCATCCTGGATTATCTGAGTGGGCCCTAAATCCAATGACAAGTTTGTTTATAAGAGACACACAGAGGAGAGACATACAAGGAGAAGGTAGTATGAAGTCAGAGGCAGAGATGGGAGTGATGTGACCAAGGAATGCCAGGCAGCCACCAGAAGCTACAAGATATGAGGAAGAGATTTTCTCATAGAGGCCCCGAGGGAGCACGGCCCTGCCAACATCTTGCTTTCAGACTTCTGAACTCCAGAACTGTTAGAGAGTTGTTTTAAGCCACCAAGTATGTGGTAATTTGTCATGGCATCCTCAAGAAACTAATGTAGACATCCATATGCAGTTTTTTTTTTTTTTTTTTTTTTTTTTGTACGCGGGCCTCTCACTGTTGTGGCCTCTCCCCCTGCGGAGCACAGGCTCCGGACGCACAGGCCCAGCGGCCACGGGTCACGGGCCCAGCCGCTCCGCGGCACGTGGGATCCTCCCGGACCGGGGCACGAACCCGCGTCCCCTGCATCGGCAGGCGGACTCCCAACCACTGCGCCACCAGGGAAGCCCCATATGCAGTTTTTTTAAAAAAGAATTTTGATCCACACTTTGCACTGTATATAAAAATTAACTAAAAAATAGATCATAAACCTAAATGTAAAACCTAAAACCATAAAACTTCTAGAAGAAAAGATAGGAAAAGAAAATCTTTGCAACCTTAGGTTAGGCAAAGATTTTTTATTTATATGCTCCTGCATATCCAACACCGAACCTGAACTCGGGCTCCGAGTGGCCACTCAGCAAACGTGTGTGGGACGAATGAAGCCATTCCCTATACAGGCCCGGGATGCTCAAGCCACAGAGCCAGCATTGAATCTCCTGGGGATTCAAGTCAGCCACGTTCCACCCAGCAGGAAAAATTCAGAGCTGACATTAATTCAGACCCCACATACATGATTCTTACTGAGTGAGGCATTGAGACAATCTCGCCCTTTGTCAGAACTGTGGGAGTCTTACTTACATGTAGAGAGAAGCCAGTTTAAAATCAGTCGCTTTCTGAAACCATCAACTCAAGAAATTAAGGATTCTGTCAGCGTGCCCTGAATTTCTGAGCCCAGCAATTAATTCCTTCTAGATTAAAGGATTGTTGTGTTTCTAATACATTATTATGCGGAGTGGGCTTGCTGTGAATTTTTAAACTTTAGCTAGAATCCTCATTAACTGGGACCTTTTATCTGTGTGCAACTTCTAGAAGAGGCCAGTGGCTAGAAAGTGAGCTGACACATCCAAAAAGAAAAAAAAAGCATCCAAGGGGGCGTCGCAATGCACATTCAGCCCGGGCAGCTGTCCTCTCTCCTAACGGTAACAGGGCCATTTCCTCATAAGGCACCAGGCCCAGGCTGGACATTGTAGTTCACCCCACGAATCCTCGCCCGCCCTGTCAGGTGAACACAGTTGTTATTATCTCCAGTTTACAAATGAGGAGACTGTGGCTGGTGAAGGGGGGTGAGGACCCTTGCTCAGGCCTGTGGTGGCCCAAGTCTGTCTAACCTCCAGGCTCCATGCTTGGTCCCATTTTCTACTGCATCTCCTACTACCTGGACAGTGAAGATCTCTGTGCAGAAGGATGACCCCAAGGCCTTTTGAGTCCACCATCCACCTAAGAACCATTCCATTGTGGAGTGGTACCCAGGGCCATTTACATGCTGGGAGGGAGCCATGGAGATGCAGCCGTGCATGAGGCAGACGGTGACCCAGAGGCCAGGGTCTCCATCCCATGTCTGGGAACGTCGGGATTCTTTCAGGCAGGGTCCAGCCTGGCTGCACTTATGGCAGAACCTGAACTCAGATGCAGCCCTTGAGGGGAGATTTCCAGGACCTGGGTCAGATGCTGGCTGAGCCACCCCACATTAACCTGGGTCCCCTCAGTATTTTAGTCAATCCTCGTTTTTAGTTCACACGGGTTCATATACATAATGTGTGTGCACCCAGCCATCTCCTCATCCCACCCCAGCCCCCGGCAGGCTGGGAACCAGTGCCCACCTCCCCTCAGTCCAGTGCAGGTCCCTGGAACCCTGGGGTCTCCTCCTAGAAACTTTAGAAACTCACAAGAGAGTGGGTCAGGAGCTCCAGCCCCCTTAATAAAATGTCCCCTTCCAGCTCCCCAGACGAGAGGTCGGGAGACAGGCAGCCCCGAGAGCAGACCCATCCCAGGGCCTCCTTCCTCTGGGCCCACGGCACCTACCTAGAGCAGAGGGGCTGCTCAGCACCTCCTGCCAAGGTGGCTGGAGCTCACCACTGCACAAAGCCGCTCACAACATTCTTCTTGTGAAAAATAAAGTCTAAAGGAAATTCTGATACATGCTGCAACATGGATGAACCTTGAGGACATAATGCTGAGTGAAATTAGCCAGTCACAAAAAGACAAATACTGTATGATTCCACTTATATGAGGTCCCTAGAGCAGCCAAATTCATAGAGACAGAAAGTAGAGTGGTGGTTGCCAGGGGCAGGATGGGAGGAGGGATGGGGAGTTAGTGTTTAATGAGGATGGGGTTTCAGTTTTGCAAGATGAAAAGAGCTCTGGAGATGGATGGTGCTGATGGTTGCACAACAAATATGAATGTACTTAATGCCACTGAACCATACACTTAAAAATGCTTAAAAAGGTAAATTTAAATGATGTATATTTTACCACAACTTTTAAAGTAAATTTATGTATTTTATTATTTTATCTTATTTATTTATTGTTTCTGGCTGCGTTGGGTCTTCGTTGCTGCACGTGGGCTTTTCTCTGGTTGAGGCAAGTGAGGGCTACTCTTTGTTGCAGTTCCCGGGCTTCTCATTGCGGTAGCTTCTCTTGTTGTGGAGCACAGGCTCTAGGCGCACAGGCTTCAGTAGTTGTGGCACGTGGGCTCAGTAGTTGTGGCTCGTGGGCTCTAGTGCAGGCTCAGTAGTTGTAGCGCACAGGCTTAGTTGCTCCACGGCATGTGGGATCTTCCTGGACCAGGGATTGAACCCGTGTCCCCTGCACTGGCAGGCGGATTCTCAACCACTGCGCCACCAGGGAAGCCCTACAATTTTTTTAAGTTAAGAAAAAAATCTAAAATTTCCCTTCATCAAGCATCCTGCTACTCCCATTCTCCCACTGAATGCTGGCAGCAACATTTGGAAGTAACTTCTACTATTATTCTCATTTAATAGGTAAGAAAGCAAAAATGAAGGAGGTGACATGAGTGGCCTGAGTTCACCCAGCAAGTAAGGGTAGAGCCAGGGCTTGACCCAGGGCCAGCCTGCAGGACCTGCTGTCTCCCACCAGGAGCCCTGGCCACAAAGGGAGCTGCCCCTCCCTGATTACTTACTACAGCTCTGCTCTGATTCCCCTGCCAGGGGCTGCAGACAGGATCCAGATGGTGGTTCCCCTGCTGACCAGGATAGGGCCGAATTGGAAAACCCCTCCTCCAGGGTTTCCAAATGCATCCCGGACTTCTGTCCTGGAAGCGCCTGGTGCCCTCTTGCTGGGACGGTGGGGGGCAGAGAGACAGCCGAGCCTGGCCACTGGCCTGGACGGTGACTGTTGTGGATGACAGGGGTTGGCACCAACCCAAGGTACCCCTACAGGCCCTGGAATGCCCAGTTTCCTCGACCGTGAGACTCATCTTATCCTCACCTGAGCTCGTGCCCTGGGGCTGCAGTAACAAAGCATCACAACTGGAGGGAATAAACAACACACTTACTGTGCCACAGCTCAGGAGGCTAGGCGTCTGGGAGTCTGCAGCTGAGGGCTCAGCAGGTGCCTTTGTGGGTGGGGAGAGAGAATCTGTTCCATTGCTCTCTCCACCTTCTGGTGGCCTCGGGCGTTCCTTGGCTCATAGGTGGCCTTCTTCCTGTGTCTTCACATCATCTTCCCTCCATCTGTCTCTGTGTCCAAATTTCCCCTTTCGTAAGGACACGGCTGTAGTGGATGAGGACCCACCCCAATGACCTCTTCTTAACTTGATCATCTACAAAGACTCTATTTCTAAATAATGTCACATTTCAAGGGGTGGGACTTCAACATCTTTTAGGGGGACACCATCCAACCCATAACTCTGTTCCACTACGCTCTTACTCCTCTCAGCCTCCCCGGAGGCCAGTGGGGAAGGTTCTGAGGGTTGGGGACGTTTGCAAAGTGAAAGGGTATTTCACATACTCTCTAAGGTTTTGTGAATTTATAACCATCATCGCATGTACTGAATGCTCGCCGTGTGCCAGGCACTGGGCATACACATTCCCCCATCCTTAGCTGCAGGGCAGCTGTTACCATCCCATTTCACAAGTGGGTGACACAGCCCTCAGTTGAAGGAATGAAGCTTTGATCATTGCAGTTGGAGTAAAAGACAATGCTTGGGAATTCGGGCAGGAGAGGAGGTGTGAGGGGAGGTTATTTCTACCTCCTAAAAATCTTCCGATCTGGTGACTTCTCTCCATCCCCACGTGCCTGCCTGTGTCTGTGTCCTGGGGCTGCTGTAGCAAATGACCATAGACTTGGTGGCTTAAAACAAAAGTTTATTCTTTCACACTTCTGGAAGCCGGAAGTCAAGATGTCAGCAGGGCTCCCTCTGAAGCCTCTAGAGGGGCATCCTTCCCTGCCACATGCAGCTTCTGGTGGCTCCAGGCATTGCTTGGCTTGTGGCTGCATCCCTCTCCGATCTCTGCCTCTGTCTCCACATGGCCTCCTCTTCTCTGTCTCTCCTCCAGTGTCCTTTATAAGGACATTTGTACTTGGATTTAGGGCTCACCCAGGTAATCCAGGATGATGTCACCTCAAAATCATTAATTACATCTGCAGAGAGTCTTTTCCAAATAAGGACACATTCACAGCTTCCAGGACGTGGACATATGTTTTGGGGGTCACCATTCAACCCCTTCTTATAGTCCCAGCTGCCATCATCCAAGCTGGGCTACGGCAACTACCCCGTCTCCCAGCCTCCAGGGCACACAGTCAGAGGAATCTTTCAGAAGCAGAGACCAGACCCCAGTCCCTTCCAACTTAAAGCCTCCCAGGCTCCCAGAGCCTCAGGAAGCTCCCTCGGCTGGGCCCTGCTGACCTCTTAGGCCTCGGGTCTCCCTGCTCCCCTCCCCACACCCTGTTCCCACCACACTGACCTGCCCTTGGTTCCTGCAAGGGTCCACCCGTGCTCTTGCCTTCAGGCATCCCCTGTGCGGTTACCGCTGCTCCCTCTGCCTGGGACTCTTCCCGTGGGCTTCACCTGGATGACTTTTGCTCATCTACCAAGTCCGTTTAGAGAGATTCTCCTGCACTCCCCTTGACAACTGAATCAGGGGCCTGAGTTCCCACAGCCTGTCCCCGTCACAAGTCGTCCCAGGGGGTTATAAGGTGGGTTCACCTGTCTTTGCTCTCCGGACCATGAGCTCGGCTGGAGCAGGGCCCACCTCACCCACATCCATCCTGCTCACTGCAGAATGGCCACCACCCGCTGCAGGGCACAGCTGGCATCCTGCAGTGTGTCTGGGGTAGCGTGGAGATCAGACATGGCTGGACCTTTCCTCCCACCTCCCACCCCTGCCCATCTTCCTTCCTCAGAGTCTAGGGAAACACTTTTTTCCCACCTTTAAAATCTTAAGTTCTGTTTGAATGTATGTATGTGTGTTTTCTATATAATAGCTTTATTGAGATATAACTTACATACCGTACAATTCACCCAAACTGTACAAGTCAGTAGTGTTCAGTGTATTCAGAATTGTGCAAGTATCACTACAATCAACTTTAGAACATTTTCATTATCCCAAAAAGAAATCCTATACATATGAGCAGTCACGACCCATTTCCCTCCGACTGCACCCCTTCCCCAGCCCCAGCCTCAGGCAACCACTAATCTCTCTGTCTCCATGGAGTTCCCTATTCTGGACATTTCATACCAACAGAATCTTACAGTACGTGGCCTTTTGTGTCTGGCTTCTTTCACTTAGCATATTATTTTCCAGATTCAGCCACGTTGTAGCATGTGTCAGCACTGCATTCCTTTTTATTGCCTGAATAATATTCTGTTATATGGATAGACCACTATTTATCCATTCATCAGCTGATGGACATTTGGGTTGTTTCCACTTTGGGGCTATGATGAATAGTGATGCTGTGAACCTTTGTGTGCAAGTTTCTGTGTGGATATATGTTTTCATTTCTCTTGGGTCTATACCTAAGTGTGGTGAATGTGTTTTTCTTAATTAAAAATAATTTATATTTTAAATTACAAACGCAAAACAAGAGAGATCACCAAAGCCACAAATTAGAAACAAGAAAATACAGACTCACCCATAATCCCTATAAACAAAGGTATCTGGTGTCCTTCCCTGGAAACATCCCTTTGCTCTTGTTTACTTATATGGATCATGAACGGGGGGCCATGTATGTAGAAACTGTGACAACTCCTGGCCCTTGCATTCAGCTTCCTCTGATCTCTCATGTGACTATCAATAAAGAACCATTCAGCGCAGATTAGAAATGAAACCAGCTTTAACTTCAAAGGACAAACAGCTAAGAGTTTAGCTAACAGCTAAGAAAGAAGGAGGATTTTCAGCTGTCTGGAGGTGGGGGAAAGATTTTCAATGGGGCTGGAACTTCTCATTCTTTGGCCAAAAAAAAATCACTAAAAAGAAGGGAAGCCCAAACCCCAAACAAAAATCTAGGGAATCATTACATCAAGATAGATGGATTACAAGTGATTTATTTTCTTTTTGAAAAAATTTAATGATATGATATTATTATAATGTTTTACCACTAAAAAGATTCTAAGAAGGCTTTGAGGGATTACTGATGAAAAAGAGTGATTTTGTAAAACCCAGCAATTCTTAAGGAGAGTGCGGCCAAAAACGCCTTTTTTGTTCTTTTATAGTTTCTTGCAAGAATGGGCTCACTGAGACAGAGGTCGAGTGAGCAGACAGCCGCAGACTTGAGGGAAGCTATGAACATCTCAACTCCAAGAATGAGAGTTGCCTGTGAGCACATAGGAAAAAGCAGGTAAGAAAAGGCATTAAAGGTGTCTATCTTTAAAATGATTGTGGGGAAAAAATGGAAATTCTTAACCATTCATGACCAGTAAGAAAGGCTGAAACTTCATGTTTGCTTTCTTAAATATCTTGCTGCAAACCTTTTCCCAAACTACATGTTCATTATTACAAAAATAATTCTTAGAAGCATCCCTTCTTAAACAGAGATTAGTAATTCTAATATTCACGATCAAGTGTTTTAAAGATCTCCACTTATTCTAAAAAGTATCATTAAACAGAAACACATTCTTGTCTACTCAGAAGCACAGTCTAGAGGTGGCTGGATGCCTGGCACAGAAGCTGCTGCTTTCCACTCCTTCATCCAGGGTAGACATTGCTAAGTGATCACAACACTCTTTTCCACCAGACTAAAGAGTGTCTCTGTATCCCTATCTATTCTTCTCAAAAGGTAACTTCTAGGAGTGACTCAGGGGGCAAAAACCCAAAAAACAAAAAACACTCGTTAATGTGCAAGTACAAACCCAAGGCGCCACCTAGTGGCAGAGCTTCCTAATTGCAGGCAGAGTACAAACAAAACTATCCCCAGTTTTAAAAAGAACCGGATCCCTGGGCCAGCAAAGCTAGTCACAGTCACGATGACAGTAGATAAACTATTCAGTCTAGTCTTGAGAAAATACAGTAGCCCTCCTAGAGAAAAGTTTTGTATTTCAACATGGGTTTTCCTTGCTTTAGTCCAAGAGATTGGCCAATAGAAGAATGTCAGGCAACAACTAGTAGCAACAAAGGGCCTTTAGAAAACACCAAATTCTTCCCCAATATTCTCTTTGCCAAAGACTGACTCTTCTGTCTGTCAGGTTCCCAAGCTGCCCAGATTTCTCATTCTGCAGACTACATACACCATGCCTCAGAGTCACGTGGGTACTTTTCTTGAGCAGAATATGCCAGGCCCTGCATAAGGAGCTCATCTGAATTCTCCTCTTAGCAACCTACCCTGAGACAAATGCTGCTATCCTCATTTTCCAGGCAAATACACTGAGGCTCAGAGAGGGGAAGCAACTTGGCCAAGGTCACACAGTGAGGAAGATACAGGCAGGAATGAAACATCCTCCTGGCCAAGCGGGGGCTGCAGACCCCACAATGTCAGCCCCTTCCTGACAGCAGGCTGCCCTTCTTGCTGGAGGAGTCTAAGCAGGTCAGCTGTGCTCCTGGGAACATCCCACTGGGGCAGCGCACAAGCAGCCCAGATGGGCCAATGGGCCCTGTCAGGAGGGGGCTGGGCACAGTGCAGGGTCCCAGGGCCAATTTGGGACCTGGACTGTCCCGACCACCTGCTCCAAGGTTGTGCAGCAAGACGTTGAGTCTCACTCTGTGGTCACTAGCTGTGCAGTTTATCAGCCTCCCTGGCCTCCCTTTCCTGGGCAGAACACCTTTGCATGGGCAGCTGTGATAATGCATGCCATCTGCAGGCACATAGATTAAGGCTCGGGGCTGACTCAGTAGAAGACAGGTCATTGCTGCCCACCCCCCTCCCCCTGCTCCTGTCCACCATCCTGTCCTCCTGCTGTCTCTCTGCTCTCTCCACATCGCTGTCTGCCTGTGTCTACTCTGAGCCCCACCTCTTTCCATGTCAGGCAACCACTAATCTAATTTTTGTCTCTAGGGATTTGCCTATTCTAGACATTTCATATAAATACAATATGTAGCCTTTTGTTTCTGGCTTCTTTCACTCAGCATGATGTTTTCAAGGTTCATCCGTGCTGGAGCATGTATCAGTACTGTGTTCCTTTCAATGGCTGACTAATATATGTATGCCACATTTCACTTATCTCTGTTCTTTTTACTGGCAATACAGCATTCCACTGATGGGTGTACCTTAATATACTAGTCTCCTGCAAGGGGCATTTAGGTTGTTTCCTGTCTTTTGATACTACGTATAGTACTGCAGTTAATTTCTTTCTGTTCTTTGCAAATATACATGTAAGAAAGTTCCTCACTGTGGAATTACTAGGTCAAAGGAAGACACATTTTACCTTCTATTACATATTACCAACTGTGCTCCAAAGAGGGCATATGTGAAGTGACAATTTCTCCACATCCTTGCCAACTCATTTTATCAAAGATTTTAAGTCCTTACCATCAGTTTTGGAAGGTGCTATCTCACTGTAGTTTTCATCTGCAATTTTTTCTTTTGAGTGAAATTGAATGCCTTTTCATTCTGAGTTGTCTGTTCATAACTTTTGTCTATTTCTCTATTGGGCCATTGATTGATGTTATTGATTTGTAAGAGCTCTTTATATGTGGAGGAAATTTGTCTTTTTTTCTGATTGATATGTTGAAAATTTTTTCCACAGTTAATCATATTATTCTTTTTCAATGCAGAAAAATTTATGTACCCAGTGTATCCTTTATGGATTCTGGGGTATGTAGTTTTCCTAGTACTCTTAGAAAGATTACGGAAAGGGCCCAGCATCTATTTATGATCCATCAGGGGAATCAGACAAATCAACAGATGGCTCCTGCATAGAACGCTGTGAGTGGAGAAGCCCAGTGGACATGTGATCCAGTCTTGGATCCAGTCTTGGATCCAGTCTTGGTATGGGACACCTTCCCAGAGGCAGGGAGGGGGTGATGTCTGAGCTGTGACAGAAGGGGGAGTGGGCATTGGTAGGCACAGGGGATGGGATGGGATGGGAAAGCCCTGCGGTCCAGGGCTTCCCTGGTGGCACAGTGGTTGAGAGTCCGCCTGCCGATGCAGGGGACACGGGTTCGTGCCCCGGTCCGGGGGTATCCCACATGCCGCGGAGCGGCTGGGCCCGTGGGCCATGGCTGTTGGGCCTGCGGGTCCAGAGCCTGTGCTCCGCGGCAGGAGAGGCCACAGCAGTGAGAGGCCCACGTACCACAAAAAAAAAAAAAAAAAAAAAAATGTCCTGCGGTCCAGCTGGAGAGCACAGGGTTGGCTGGGAGGATGGAGACTCGCTTTGGTGTCCCAGGGTCTGGGACACAGGGAGGATGAGCAGGCCAGGCCACGTTCAGTTCCCACCCTGAGGGCAGCAGGGACACTGAAGATTTCCCTCACAGGGAACTACCTCCAGTCACCTTTGGGAAGATCCAAAAAGACTGGAAGGGTCAGAGAGGAGGTGAGAAGCCACCAAGGAAACTGAGGCCACATCCCATAGAGGGTGGGGAAGCTGGAAGGGACAGAGCCGAGGAGTGGGCAGATGGAGAGGATCCAGTCTTGGCCCCGCAGGGCTGGACAGGAGGGCAGGGCAGGGAGAGCGTGGAGTCCAGGCGCTCCAGGGGTGCACATGCCCCATATGCTGTCCATCCACTTATGACTCCCTGGGCCAAGCCACAGGCTAGAAATCCATCTCTTCTGGGTCCAGCAGCTCCATCTGCCTAACAGGGCTTCCCAGGCACAATTTATACCAATGCAGGCAGCCCAGAGCCCATTGGTCAGCCAGTGCCAGGCAAGGGCAGCAGATGGCAGAAGGACTACCTCCTGCCTCTTAGGGGTATGGGAGTGTGGGTCTGAGGGAGGCAGAGCCTGTCATGCAGAGGATGGTGCTGGGTTGGCACCCTGGTCCTGCCCCCTCTGCCCGGTCCCCACAGGAGCTGAGACCGACAACCTGGGGTCCTCTTCCCCAAGTGCTCTTCTCTCTGTGTCTGTCTGTCTCTTTTTCTGTCTCTCTGTCTTTCCATCTGCCTCTCTCTACATCTCTCTGGCTGACATCTCTCCCTCTGTCTCCAGCTTGCTGGCTCTCTTTCTCTTCCTGAGTATCTCTCTATATCTCTATATCTCTCTCTGGCTCTTTCTCTCTCCCTCTCCTCTTCCTCCTCAGAATCACTTCCTCAGAGTGGAACCCATTCATCCTGGGGGTGTCAGGTGGGGCAGGCCCACATGCTCCTGGCCCAGCAGGCACCTCCTGGGACTGGCAGGGCTGGCAGGCAGCTCCAGGGTCTCCGCTCTGAGTGGCTCCTCTTGCCTGTCCTTTGTGCCTGCCAGGTCCATCTAAACCACAGGGACTTGTGGCCACCATTCCAGATGCGTCCAGCAGGGGGTGGGTTTCACCTCACTGTGGCCGGGAAAAGGATATTTTCCCACACAGAAGGCCCTTTCACTTGGCAGACCTTGTTCCTAGATCCTTGGTCACCAAGCATCCCCCTTACTAGCCTAGAAGTGATTACTAGCCCACTACTAGTGATTTAGGGTTTAAATGAGGAAGAATCCCTGTTAACTGGGCCCCAATATTTAACAACATTCAATATATCAGTCATTAACACTCTAGTGTAAATGAGCCAACCTCTACCCTGCCAGCTAGGTGGATGTTGCCTAAGGAGACCTCATTAGTCTGTTTTTGCAGGAGGAGAGATGTGGAAAAAGAAGCAGAGCCAGGGATACCCAAAGAAGGGAAACAGGGCAAAGGTGGGGGGGCAGAAAGGAGGGGATTTGTGGGCAAGGAACCAGAAGAAGGGAAGTGGGACAAACATTGTTAAGGAGAAGGCCTCTTATCTGTCCATTTCTTCACAGTCAACAAAGCACAGTCACAGGAAAGTCCCCAAGTCTTGTATCCCTCCCTCCCCCGTTTTCCAGATGGGGGCACTGAGGCCCAGAGAGAAGGGACTCACTGTAGATCATGCAGACATCCAGGTGTCCAAACTCCAAATACAGGTGCCCTGGCTGCCACCCTGTCCTCCTCCCCTGACCCAAGGTGCCGGTCTCTCCCCCTGAGGATTCCTGAGGAGGGCAGGAAAGCCCTCTCTCGGAGCCCTAATTTATGATTTTCCGACAGCTTCCTTCCTCCCATCACTCCTTCCAGCTCCAGTCCCAGCTTCATGAGGAAGGAATGAACTGGGTGAGAAGGGCAGCTCCATGGAGCATAAATAACTTGGCTGGGCAGCTGCAGGCTCTCTGGGTCCCCCAGCATCCCCGCCCTGGCCCAGCGAGGGGCCGCAGGGCCAGGCCTCCAGATCAAAGGCACAGAAAGCGGGCATTGTTCCCTAACCTGGAAGGCCGGCCCACTGGCCCTGCCCTTTGTCTGGGCAGAGGCTTCGATGGCGCTGGCGCTGACTGGGCCCCTGGGGGCTGCCGCCACAGGCTCCGGTACCCCCAGGCCTCTTGGGCTGCTCCCTCCCCTATAGAATGGGCACGACATGGGTACAGATCAACTGGGGCACCTCGGCTCACACAAGCTGGTGTGCAAGCAGGGCTAATTTTATGGGCCCTCCCCACCCCGAGCCTGGGAGACTGTCCTTGGGACATAGGCAGAGGGACGAGGTTCTTAGCACAGGCTCCAGGGGCAGTTCACAGGGAAGCGAGGCTGCAACCCAGGTTCGTTTGCTGTTAGAAGAACAGCATTTCCTGTTTGGATTAGGCCGGCTGGATGTGTCAGTGAATACACAGCAGAAGGGCTGTGTTTCCCAGACCCCATGGCCTGCTCCTGGTGTATGTGTGTGTGTGTGTGTGTGTGTGTGTGTGTGTTTATGCATGTGCTCCCTCTCACCTCCTCAGCCTCCCGACAAGAGTCTAAATCTGAGCTGAGTTCTCTTTTTGCCCAAAGAAACCCCCTTGCAGGGTCAGAGGGCAGCAGTGGGGCCTAATGGGTAAGTGCAGAGGCCGGCACCCATCACTCACCAGCCGTGGGCCCCACACCTGGGGATAATATGGAGGCCTCCCGGGTGTGGGAGAAGAGGGCAGGCGACAATGCAAGCAAAATGCTTAGCATGGCTCCTGGCACACGGTCAGCGCTCAGACCGAACCGGAAGCTGCTGTTGTTACTGGCGGTTGTGGTTCGGTCTTGGCAGCTGAGAAGATCAGCCCCCCAGGGAAGAGGCCCCACCCACAGGGGCCTTGAGCCAGCAGGCCCCTCTCCTCCCCATCTCAGCAAACATTGAAACCTCAAATGACCAAACCCAGGTCCCTGCAGCATTTCCTGCCCTTCCTGCTCAGGGGGGAAAGAGGACCAGAAAATAAGCTGATATCCACCAGGAGAGTGCGCCCTCAAAAGGGGGCCTCGTACTGTGCCCCAGGACCACCGCACAGAGACCCAAAGCTTTAAAAACTGCCTTGTTTTTTGTTTGTTTAATTGAAGTATAGTTGATTTACAATGTTGTGTTAGTTTCTGGTGTACAGGCAAGTGACTCAGTTATATATATATATATATATATTCAGTTTTTCAGATTATTTTCCATTATAGCTTATTACAAGATACTGAATATAGTTCCCTATGCTATACAGTAGGACCTTGTTGTTTATCTATCTTATATAAAGTAGTGTGTATCTGTTAATCCCAAACTCCTAATTTATCCCTCCCCTGCTTTCCCCTTTGGTAACCATAGGTTTGTTTTCTATATCTGTGAGTCTGTTTCTGTTTTGTAAATAAGTTCATTTGTACCATTTTTTAAGAATCTACATGTAAGTGATATCATATGGTATTTGCCTTTCTCTCTCTGACTTCTCTTAGTATGATAATCTCTAGGTCCATCCATGTTTCTGTAAATGGTAATATTTCATTCTTTTTTATGGTTGAGTAATATTCCATGGTATATATGTACCACATCTTCTTTATCCATTCATCTGTTGATGGACACTTAGGTTGCTTCCATGTCTTAAAACTGCCTTGTTTTTTCAGGCAAGGAAATGAGGCTCCAAGAGGGGAGGTGACTTGTCCCGGGTCACACAGTGTCCAGTGGTTGCTCTGGAATTGACACCTAGGCCTATGGGGTACTGAGCCTATGTGGTAACCACCAGGCTGCACTGGCATGGGGGTCTAGCTGTAGTTTTAAATAAATATCCTGGACCAAGGGACCCCAGCCTCAGTAAGGATAGGACCCTTTCTGATGTCAAAATGTTGATAACAGCTTTTCCTGGGAGCATCCATTGCTGGAGAAAGTCACAGTGGCCTGGAGCGCCCATGAGTTTGGTGATAAAGGAACATGTATGCCATTCATCACAGGAGCATCTCAGACATGTTGCAAACAGATGCGGTAGTGCCTCCTCATTCTGTGGCCTTCCTGGGCCTTCCCAGGACAGAAGCCACTGCCCAGCACTTCCCCTTCCTAAAGAGCTGCATACCCTCCAAAGTGCCCTTTGGGGTGTTGGGTTTTTTGTTTGTTTGTTTTGTTTTTTGCGGTACACGGGTCTCTCACTGCTGTGGCCTCTCCCCGTTGCGGAGCACAGGCTCTGGACGTGCAGGCTCAGCGGCCATGGCTCACGGGCCCAGCCGCTCCGCGGCATGTGGGACCTTCCCGGACCGGGGCACGAACCCATGTCCCCTGCATCGGCAGGCGGACTCTCAACCACTGCGCCACCAGGGAAGCCCAGGGTGTTGGGTTTTGATCGTGGCCACCTGACCAGGCCTCAGATGGGCCTGGGACCATCTCATGAGATGGCCCCTTGAGAGTGACAAGTTATCTAGAGGATTAAGTAACTGATCTAGTTGTGTCAAAAATAAGAGCTAACCAGAGAGGTGCAAAGCTGCTTTTCTTGGGGGTCAGACAGATGGCACATAGAGGTGACCAAAAATCACAAATGGAAGGGAGGGAGTCAGCTCCCCTAGGGGGGCAAAGTTGGCACCATGATGATGTTGTTGGAGGATGTGAGGAGCCCTTGGGGGAACCACGTGAAGCAGGGGACTGTGCGGGCCAAGGCATATCTCATTCCTGCACACACCCTGTAAGGAACGTGCAACTCTTCTCCTTACAAAGAGAAACTGAGGCTCAGAGAGGGGCAGGCCTTGCCCAAGCTAACACGGGCAGAGGGGGCAGAGGGAGGGTTTGAACCCAGCTCTCACTGCCTGCCCCCTTGGGGGACAGGGGTCGGCTCTCTCCACTGGCACACCCTCCCCCCTCTGACTCAGCCCAGGGCCCTGTGCTGCTCTGGTGAGTCTAGGAGAGGTAGTCCCAGGAATCAGAGGTCAGGGCCAGCATGCCCTTCTTGCTGGAGTGTTTCTAGCAGAGATCCTAGATCTGGACAAGCCACAGCAGGATCCCGTAGGACAGGTCCTTGGTGCACTGCCAGGGTGGTAGGGGCTTCACCAGCCTGGGACTGCCTGCTGCCCATTAGTTCTGGCAGAAGGGGGTTGGGGGGAGGTCAGAGACTGTCCTGGAGTTTGGGGAGGGTCTGGGTGCCCTCTGATGAGAACATAAACATACACTTCTGTCACAGACACATACATCACACACATGCACACAGGCATCACACATTTCACATGCCTCCATCACACCTGCACACATATGTATCACACACACACACCATACTTTCATACACTTTGGTGGGATTCACATGTACCCCAGATGAAGTAACTCCATGTACCCCAGATGAAGTAACTCCATTGTAAGCCAGTCCTTTCCTTGTCACTGATGGGGAAACCCAGGCCCAGAGCAACTGATGTCTGCACTCTTCCTTAATTGTGCTAAAGAGCTGACACCCCCTCTGAAGTCAGGAGACCTGGATTTGAATCCTAGCTCTTCCAACCACTGATGGGGTGCTTTAGGCAGATGACATCTCCTCTCTGCCTCAGTTTCTCCATCTGTAAAATGGTGATAAGAGTGGACACTGACTTTATGGGGTCAGCCCAGGTCTTCTCCCAGGGGGACTACGAGTGCCTGGGCCTCTTTTTTTCTCTCTGTAAAATGGGGATAATTGTGCCCACCTCACCCAGAGTGGTTTGAAGATTAAACCGAGAGACGGTGTGAAGCGGAGGTGAGGTGCCCTGCACACAGTGGCGTTCACTGCTCAGGAAGCATTTGTTGCATGGATGGACCGTCCCTCGTGGCTCGGGAACTAGAACCCTCAAAAATGTCGAGAGGGGATGAGGCCCCCGCATCATTAGCCCAGGCTTGTTGGGTTTGGGTCCTGGCTGCGTCTGAGACCGTGGCCCGGCCTCAGCTCCCCACTTTGCAACACGTGGGAGGGCACCTCGAAACTGGCACCGCGCCCCCAAAAGGGCCACGCGGCGCAGGGCGCCAGGCTCAGGTGGGCACCTGGTGACCTTCCTGGCGGGGGCGCCCGGCCCCCCGGCCCCCCGGGGCTCCTTCCGGGTTGGCAGCGGCGGCGCAAGGGGCGGGGGGCCGCGCGGAGGGGCCGGGCGAGGCCGGGAACGCTCGCCCCCGCCCCGCGCCCGCCTCCCGCCCGCCCTCCCGCCGCTGCGCTGGGAACCGGGATCCGCGCGTCCTGGGCGGCTGGCTGCGCGGGCGGGGACGCCAGGCTGGAGGCGACGGCGAGGGGCCGCGCGCGGAGGGCGCCGGGCGCAACATGGGCGGCCCGCGGGCCTGGGCGCTGCTTTGCTTCGGGCTTCTGCTCCCGGGAGGCAGCGCCGCGTGGAGCGTTGGGGGAGCCCCGTTCTCTGCACGCAGGTAAGGGCTGCTCCCACCCCCCGCACCACCTCTGTGCCCTGCCAGCCCGGGGTTGGGAAAGGGACTCCAGGCACCGCCCCCGCCCCAAACTCCGTGCAAGCCCGGGATTGGGAAAGGACCCGGTTCCCCACCTCATTGCCAGCCCGCGTTGGGGCAGGAATCCTGGGCCTCCCCGCTATCTGGCAGAAGCTCCAGGCCCTGCGGGGGTCACCTACTTCACGTATACAGAGCCGGCAGTCCCCCGACAGCCTTCTCCACCCCCCACCACTTCACCTCCAGAGCCGCAGGGGGTGGTTTCCCCCGAGGGAGGAAACCACCAAGACTTCCCCCACCCTCTCCCTAGGGCCCCCTTCCTGCACATAGGAGAAGCCCAGGGCACCCTCTAGCTGACACTTGGGGGACCCTCCCCGCTTTACTCTGCTCCTGGCTTTTTTTTTAGTATCCCAGCTATTTCCCTCAAAGGACGAAGACTGGGGTGGAGTTTCACAGACTGAGGGTCAGTGTCGGCCCCCAGGGACCTGGCATTTTGGACTGTGCTGGGAGCAAGTGCTCTGTCTTCCTGCTGCTCTCTGAGGAGCAGGGAGCATTCTATCTGGTGGTGTTTATGGAGCATCTCCCAATACCAGTGAGGGGGCCCTTTACGTGCAGTGTTCAAGGATTGAATGAGGTAGGGAACACTTGTCCCCATTTAGCAGATGAGCAAATTGAGGCCCCAGAGAATTAACATAATCTTCTAGGCTCATTGACCATTAATAGAAGAACTGGCATTCAAATCTGTGTCTTTCTGGCCTTGGTGACACTGTTTGAACCTACCCAGGCCCCTGTCCTGGCTGTAGCCCCTGCCCCTGCCCCTGCCCCTGCTGGGGTCCCTTTTCGAGGGCCAGCCGCCGCTCTTGTCTGAGGCAGACAATACGGAGTAGCCAGGCCTCTCCAGGCCTTTTCATCCCATTCAAAGGCCTGCCCGGCCCCCACCCCCTACGGGCTCAATTCTTTAATTCTTTTCAGAAATTCCCTTTTCCCAGTGGTCAGGGGCCAGCGTGCCCCCGCTGGGCTAGCAAGAGCAGCTGACATGGGCAGGGCTGGAGGGCAGAGGTGGCTGTGGCATCAGAGGCCAGAGGAGCAGTTGTCTTGAGACAGGGACGGACGGCTGGCAGATGTTACAGCCACCACCATGCATGCTGACCTGGGCTGGCATTTCACCTGTACCTATACCCTCCAGAATCTTCCCGACTGCCATGGGAGGCACACATTTTTATGGTCCTCATTTCATAGAGAAGGAAGATGAAGCTCAGAGAGGAGAAATGACCTGCCTAGGGCGAGGATGTGAACGCCCAGGGTCCCCAGTGTCAAGCTCAGGATGATGGTTGAGAAGGCATAAGGCCTGGACTGCCCGTTCAGCCAGTCCACTGCCTCCCAGCCTGGGCTCCTTGGCCCCCCAGGACTTGCTATGTGGGAGCAGGATGGTGTCTGTGGGCAGGTATCTGGTGGTCACTGGGGACTGTCACCCCATCTAGAGAGGAAAAGGCACCTCAATCTAAGTCAGTCAGTTTCCAGATCCAGTGTACTTTTCACCCCAGCAGCTCTCCTGGAGGAGGGCGAGCTTTTGTCAGCTTGGGGAGCTGAGAAAGGTTTGCAGGTTGTGGTTAGGAATTAGGGGCTCTGGCCTCAGAGCAGGGTTTTATTCCTGGCTCTGTCACCCACTCAATGTGTGACCTCAGGCAGGTCTCTTCAGGGCCCCAGGTCTCAGTTCCCCTCTTCCCTCCCCTCATCCCCTGCACACAGGCCTGAGGACAGTCCCCCACGGGAGGAACCAGTGCAGGGCCTGATGTACAGTGGTTCCTGCTATGACCAACATTGAGTGAGGGGAGGGACCCCTTAGCCAAGGAATCTGTGGTTCTTGGCTGCCAGGACCTCCCCTTGTGGCCCCGTCCCAGCATCATTGGAGACGGCATGGGGATGTTGCTCCCCATCAGCCCTCCCTCCACCCCTATCCCAGTGCCCCAGGCACCCCCTGGCAGCCAAGAGACCAGAGGGAGAAAAGAGGCTTTGTGCCTGGGGAGGGGGAGGCCCGGGAAGGCATCCAAGGGGCCGCCCCCAGGCCCAAGAATGTGGCAAGACTTTGAGACCCCCGGAACCAGGGTGTCCAGGGCTGTGCAGAGCTGCCTTGTCTCGCCCTTGCCCCTATCTGCCCCCTCAGTCCCTGCTGGGGGTGCTTCCTGCCCCTCTGAGGGCCCTTCCAGCCTTTAATGACCCATCTCAGTGTCTCAGTGCTGTGGCTCTAGAGTTGAAGCCGTCACGGGTGTCCTGGTCCAGGCTTCTTCCCCTGCAGTACTGGCTTCCTTTGGGCAAATCCAAGAGTCAAGGAGAGTGGAGAATTTTCTTCCCCACCCCCTCCCTTGGGAGCTCAGATCCCAGCGCTATACCCACAGGGGTGACCTGGGTAAGTGACTTCTCTTGGGGCCTCAGTTTCCACTTGGTAAAATGCAGAGCCTGACAATCCCTATCCCAAAGTCAAGGGGAGGACCTTGTGCAGAAGGTACAGTGCTGGTGTCCCTCAGGGAAGGCCCTGGACCACAGCTGCCTGGTGTGGGCCCTATGTCACGGTCCAGGAACAAGAACTACCAAAAGCCGTCAGCACTGCGCTAAGGGCTCTGCATGAAACCTCCCTTGCAGGAGGAGTGTCTGCTGTCCCCATTTGCAGATGGACAAAGTGAGGCCCCGAGCTGGTCAGGGCCTTGTCCAAGGTCACCAACTTAGGAAGCAGCAGAGCCAGTGTGTGGGGTTCGCCTCTGGTGTGGGGTTCGGGCTCTGTTCACCCCACCCCCACCCTGTGGGTCTTCTTTCTTTCCTCTCCTTTTCATAGCGGCCCTTGGCCCCCAGCCCGCTTGGCTGCCTCCTGCAATTAGCCCCTATCACTGTTCCGGATCACAGCCCTGGGCCTCGTGGAGACAAAGTCCCCTGAGCTCCTCATGGCAGGGGGTGGAGGGCAGATGCGGGGGGGCCCCTCGTGGGGGCGGCCAGTGCCAGGCCGAGCTGGTCTGGCCTGTTTTCTCTCCTCCCGGCAGCCTCTGGAGGCCCAGGAGGTGCTGAGTGGGCAGAAGTGGCAGGCCCAGGAGAGGTGCTGCCTCCTCCCAGCCCCTGCCATTGTCCCATCCCACAGGAGGTAAGCCAGCGTCATCCAGTTCCTGGGCAGCTTGTCACAAACCACACCCCAGAAAAGAAGCTCCCAAGGGCAGCAGGATGGGGGCAGGGCCTCCAAGGACTGCACCCATCTCTGGGAACCTGGGTCCTGGCTCCTCTGCCCAGGGCCACTGTCTGTTCTCAGTCATTCAGCAAACCTCTCTGAGCGCCCCCGGGCTGAGCCCCATACTGGCTTGGTCCCTGCCAGCGCCCTCCCCCAGCACCATCGGGGGAGGAAAAAGCTCAGGGCTGCTGTGAGTGGCTGAGGGGGGCCCCTGCAGGTGCCCAACTGTGCCCAGAGTCTCAGGACTGAGACCCAGGGGATGAATAGGAGTTTGCTGGAGCAGGGAGAGGGCTTTCCAGGCAGAGGGAATCTCCTATGCAAAGATCTGAGGTGGGGAGAAGACATGCATGGGAGGGAGGGCAGGAAGGAGGAAGAGCAGCAGCGCAAGTGTGCAGGACCCAGCGGTCAGGGCTTGCAGGGCGACGGGCAGCGTGGTGGGCTCTGGACTTCAGGCCAGCAGCGCCCCTGGAAAGTGGCCGGAGGGGTGGGCAGGTGGCGGAGCCAGGCTAGGACCCTGCGGAGGAGCTCGGGCTTATCCTGGCAGCAGTGGGGCTGGATCTTCAAGGCCACGGAGGGGCAGCATTAATTATTGGTGACCCCCCAGGTGGAGGGCACGAGGGGCTGACCTTGAACCCCACCTGGCCAGAGTGTCCCCTCCTGTCTAAAATGTCTGCTAGCCGGCCATCAGCTCCGTGTCTCCTAAGCAGGGGATTCGAGCAAACTCCAGCTGGTCGGAAATAAACCAGGGAACCAGGCAGCAACTCACATGGGGGAGATTTTAAGTAAGTAAGAAGAAGAAAAAAATTGTTTTCTCTGGCTCCCCCGTGGTCAGAAGAATTGCTAGGGCAATTGTGGGCAGTCACAGGCCCGCCTCCCCCAGTCCAGTCCAGGGGCTGGGCATGGGGGGGGTGTGCACACTTGTGTGTGAAGGTGCACGCACGGCCCTGTGTCTGCAGGTGTGGGCCCGAGTGCAAGTTGGACAGTCATTTCTGTGGTTATGTGTCCTGCCAGATTGATCTTGGTCTGATTGCGTGCTATAGTGTGTGTGTGCGTGCGCACGCTTCTGTAGGTCTGTGTGTGCACATGGAGCCTGTGTGCTTTCATGTCTGCATGTGTGTGTGCATATTGATGTGTATGCATGTGTGTGAGTCTGTACACTGGCATGGAGTCTTCAGTCCGTGCCCAGGGCCCTCCTCCTGTGTCCCACGCTCTGGCCGTCCTCTGCCCAGGTTGCTCCCTCCCTCCCTCCTTCCTCCACTCACAGAGCCCCTGGGCTAGCCTGGGGGACATCACACAGGCTCAGGGAGCCCCTGAGTCCCCCTGAACTTGTACCCCAAGTTTTATGCATTTTTGGAGGGAGGAGCGACAACTCACATCAGTCTCCAAAGGGGCTTATGTCCCCCCCAAACAAGATCCCAGTGGGTTTTAAACCACAGCTCTGGGGACCCAGAGGCTCTAACGGGTGGGGGGCCTTTTTTTTTTAACATCTTTATTGGAGTATAATTGCTTTACAGTGGTGTGTTAGTTTCTGCTTTATAACAAAGTGAATCAACTATACATATACATATATCCCCATATCTCCTCCCTCTTGCGTGTCTCCCTCCCACCCTCCCTATCCCACCCCTCTAGGTGGTCACAAAGCATGGAGCTGATCTCCCTATGCGATGCAGCTGCTCCCCACTAGCTATCTATTTTACATTTGGTAGTGTATATATGGCCATGCCACTCTCTCACTTCGTCCCAGCTTACCTTTCCCACTCCCCGTGTCCTCAAGTCCATTCTCTACGTCTGCGTCTTTATTCCTTTCCTGCCCCTAGGTTCTTCAGAACCTTTTTTTTTTTTTAATATGGAATGCTTCACGAATTTGCGTGTCATCCTAGCACAGGGGCCATGCTAATCTTCTCTGTATCGTTTCAATTTTAGTATATGTGCTGCCGAAGCAAGCACTGGGGGGCCTTTTTGAAATGCATCTTTTTAAACGTATAAAATCCCCACTTGCTCATTAGGAGAAACATTTCCAGCCTGTGGTTAAGAGCACAAGCCCTGGGGTTAGAAAAAGCTGAGTTCCAACCGTGACTGTGTCGCTCATCGTGGGTGCCCAGGGCACATCCCAGACCCCAGAGCCTCAGTCTTCCCATCTGTAAAGTGGCACTTATAGTTAGGTGTGTGGAAGGCCCTGGGCACAGCTCCTGGCATGGTAAATGGAGGCTACTGTGAGCACAGCGGACTGAGTGGATGGAACTCATCTAGGCATGTGATTTTTCCTCACTTAATACACACATAGGGAATTCCCTGGCGTCCAGCAGTTAGGACTCCGTGCTTTCACTGCCAAGGGCCGGGGTTCAATCCCTGGTTGGGGAATTAAGGTCCCACAAGCCGCATAGCGTGGCCAAATAAAATTTAAAAAAAAATACACACATAGCTTTATATGTACATACATTTACAGTCTTTTGGCTTTCTCTGCTTTTCATGTATTAATAGAAATGTCATTCTCTTGGTCCACACATACTTTTTCCCCCTTAAGCAGGCACATGGAGACCTCGGACTGTGTCACAGCACCTGGTTCTCTGTGTCTAGGGGTCCCACTTAGGCTGTTCCAGTTTTGCACCATTCCTGACAGTGCTGTAACAAGCGCCTGGCACCTCTGCTGTGGGTTCCCTGGCCGAGGGCTCTTTTGAGCTCCTGCCCCATCACTGGACTGATCAGAGCCACCCTTCTCTGGCTTTCCCACCTCCGTGCGGTTGGCCAGGGTGTTTCCTCCTCTTGGACTGATTTCAGTGTGACACAGAACGGTGAAGGGACTTCTGCAGAGTCCCATAGCGAGTTTGTCAACTGGTCCCCGCCAAAGACTTTCTCCTTCAGGTGGGCTGGGTGGGGGTGGGGCCGCAGCTGCAGGGCTGGGTTTCCGAGGTGGCAGGCACCTCTGTGATGGCTGGGACATTCCAGGTGCTCATCGGCCCTCAGCCCTGCACGGGGTCACGGGCCCGTGTTTTTTTGCTGGTGCTGGGAAAGGAGTGACTGTTTCAGGTGACACTTCTCAGCTTGAGCCCCCACCCCACCAGACTTTCCTTTGTGGCCTGGAGCCCAGGGTCAGCAGGTTCCCAGGCTGAGGCCTTCACAGATCCACAGACCGTGGCTCAGGTGGTGGGGAGGAGACGGGAGCTGATGGGGCCTCTGGGATGGAGGTGGGGGCCAGGCTGAGCCGTCCACATTCCTGGGTTCAAATCCAGATCCGCCATGCACCAGCTCTTTAACATGAACGATTGTCTTCCCCTCCCTGAGCCTCAGTTTACCCCTCTGTTAAATGGGGGGGTTTTTCTGGTTCACTGTGGGAAGATGATGTAAATACCTTTAGCATACAGTAGGTGCTCAGTATGTGCAGTGCAAGATGATTATTTGTTGGCATTTGAAAAAGTCAGTCCTCCATGCTTGGGATATTGATTGTGCATCCCAGCTGTCACACAGAGGGGACCTAAGGATAAGTGAGACAGAGCCTCTTTCTCACATGCCTCAGGGAGGGAGGGGGGGCAGACATGAATCACCAGCTTAGTTCAGCATGACAGGGATACAGAGCACTTAGGATCCCAGGCAGGGAACCATCACTTCTATTGAGATGGGGGTGGAGGTGGAAGAGGGCAAGGGAAGAGCTGACAGGCACCAGGACCAGCATGAGCAAAGGCCTGGAGGTGAGGGGTCCACAGCGGGAGTGGGAGCAGGAGACTTGGAGGGCTGAGGGCAGGGCTAGGCGAGGGACACTGCCAGGTTTCCACTGTCTGACCCTCCCCCTGGGGAGAGAGTGAGGGGAAAGACACTCACTCACTGCCCTTGTCCAGGTGGGAGGTGGGAGGCGGTGGTGGCCTGGACGGGTCAGGGTTGGAAAGGAGATGCTGAGGAGGAAGAGCCCCAGTCAAGATGCCCTGCTCCCGTCTGGCCCCCTGCAGCTCGTTCCCCAAGACCTCCGAGAGCACCCAGCACAGCTGTCCCCTCCAGGGTTCTGGAATTCACTGCTCAGCCACTTCAGCTCAGAGACTCCCTCCAGGGCCCAAAGAACTTGGAGAACTTAGGGGTCTCCCTGCCTGGAGACTCGGGGCTCCCAGAGAGAACATGGGCTGCGAGTGGCACCTGAGCTTCCTCTCTGCTGGTCTGTTTCAGGAACTGGTGCTCATACGTGGTGACCCGCACCATCTCGTGCCATGTGCAGAATGGCACCTACCTGCAGCGCGTGCTGCAGAATTGCCCCTGGCCCATGAGCTGCCCTGGGAACAGGTGAGCGAGACCGCGTGGTGCAGGAGCTGCTGGCGTTCCCGCTGTCGGCACGGCCTGGTCAAAGAGCTGGTGCTGGGGCTGAGACCCCGTGCAGGAGATGCTTGGGACCCCAAGGGTGGGCGGACAAAGGGACCATTATCCATTCCCAGCGCCTCCCCTTGGCTCTTGGGCCTTCCTGGGGGAGGGATTCCAGCATTCACCTGCACGCCTTCGCTCAGTGAGCGTTCACCGCTGGGGACAATCTAGCCCAGCTCGCAAGGGCTTCCTGTCCAGTTGGTTTCTAGATTTCCCCAGCTGGGGGCTGGGGAGGGAATGGAAGGGCTGAGGCCCAGAATGCATGAGGAAAGAGGCTCCAGAGGGACCTGGAGGTGGCAGAGGACCCTGGAGGCTCTGGGCTTGTCCCCATGGATGGTGGGAGGGATGGCGGAAGGCCCATCTGAACCAGGCCACGTGGGCACTCTTTCAGCTACAGAACCGTGGTGAGACCCACATACAAGGTGATGTACAAGACGGTGACAGCCCGCGAGTGGAGGTGCTGCCCTGGGCGCTCGGGGTCCAGCTGCGAGGAAGGTAGGACTGCCCCAAGCGCAGACCAGGTGCCTCCCCTCAGGTCTGTGGGAGGGAACTGTAAACCGTCGCTGAGTCGGTAGGTGCTCAAGGGCGCAGCGCCACACTTACCGGGGCTGCTGCACAGAGCTGCCGACCAGACACAGCTCGGCCACAGTGGGTGTCTGCTCTCCCACGGGTGTTGACCACCTGCCTCTTGGGACACTGTCAGGACCCCTGGAGGAATTTCATACATGCTGGGTAGCTCACGTCTTAGGTCACACATCCCAAGCCTTTCCTCCAAACTTGGGGACATTTCCATGGGAGGTGGTAACGGTGCAGGGAAGCAAAGCACCACTTAGTGCAGTGGGTCAGCAAGGTCGGGATGGCTACACCCAGTCTGCAGGTGAGGAAAACAAGGCTGTGTGATGGGCACACAAGGGCGTGGATGGGCACACAGCTCCTAAGTGGCAGGATTCGAACCCAGGTCTGCCTGGCTTCTCCCAGGCCCTCAGGGATGGGAGGACTCAGCTGGGCACCCTGTGTGTGGAGTGTGTCCCAGGCAGAGGCCCCCCTCTCACCCACCACCTTCTCTGCGTGCAGCTTGGTGGTTTGGGGCCAAGCACCCAGCAGGGGCGCAGAGGAGGCAGCCCGCCCCTCCCCTGGCCACACAGCTACCGGCAGCGCCGTCTCCTCGAGGGCGCCTACCTCTGCTGAGGGGTCCAGGCTGCATCCACCCTCACTGCCTGGCTGAACCCAGTGTGCTCCGAAGAATGTCCAGAAAGAGGATGGACTGGCCTAGAGCCAGCCTGAGAACCAGGCCCATAGGCCCCTCAATAGAAAGAGGCATTCGGGGCCCCCAAGTAGCACATTAATGTGACTATCGGTGGAAAGTTGCATTCTGATTCCAGAAACACCGATGTGTGAAACACAGCCTCCGAATAAAGGGAAGGTGATGCTTATAGCGCCATTCCTAGGTGTTTCTTGAGAGATTCACACACTTCACCTCCCTGAGACCCCACAGCAGCCCCGGTTCACAGATGGGGCAACGGAAGCCAGAGAGGTGAAGTCACACGGGGTGGGGGCAGACTCCCCATGGAGTGGGGCAGGGAGGGAGCCTGGTGGTTTCCATGTGGGGTGGGAGAGCCCCCAGCACAGCGGGGGAGGAGCAGGGCAGCCAGAGGTAGGGGGGAGCTGCCCGACGTCCAGCAGGGGTCCAGTACAGAGAGGCAGCCCTTATTACAGTTGGAGAAACTGAGGCTCAGAGAGGTGAGGGGGTTGGCCTGGGGTCACTCAGTATGTGAGAGCTGGGACTGGGACCAGCCTGACCAAGCATCCATGTGTCAGTGCCTCCAGGCCTTGGGGCTGGATGGCAGGGAAAGAGACTGGCTGAGACTCTCACCAAGGCAGATGTGGGAGGCTGGGAGGGGCACACAGGGAGGGAAGGGAGGGGGCCAGGAACAGCGCCCTCCCCTGCATGCTGGGAGGAAGAGGGGGAGGCAGAAGGGCCCCAGGGGCAGGAGGGGAGCCAGCCAGGGGGATCTGTTGCCAAGGAGGCCACAGAGGAGCTGGTGGTAAGGAGGGGGCGAGTCCCCAGGGTGTGGGGCCCCCTGGATGCAGAGCGCCTGCCCATACATAGGCCACTCTGTCCCTGGCTCCCCTCCCAAGGGCAAACCTTCCCAGGTCTATGGGGCCATCGTGGAGCAGGTGGCGGCAGCGCCCATGCCCTTGAGTGCAGCAGCTGTAGGCTGTGCATCCACGACCAAGCCAAGGGTTGGGGCTCTGCCGCAGGGGTGAGGTGGGGGTGCGAGACAAGGACTGGGGCCGGGCTAACCCTGACGTCTCCCTCGGCAGGGCCTTGGGGTTCCAGCCTGGGGACGGGCCAGCTCTGCCACACACCAGCTGTGTGGTCTTGGGCCGGGTACTCCCCGTGCACCGTGCGAGTCGTTGTGCAGGGGTATCGGGCCGGGGGTGGGGGAGGCTGCAGTTCAGGCGGCACTTGTCTCGTGCCCACTCAGAGGGAGGGGCACCTTCTCTAAAGGGCACCAAGCTGCCTTGTGCTCTTGCAACACCTAGGGCTCTCCTGCCCTGGGCCTCAGTGTCCTCACCTGTGAAATGGGCAGGATCATACAGTCGGCCTCCCAGGGATGTTGCAAGGGTGAAATGAAGCAGGTGGCGCCACAGCCCATGGAGGGCAGCACGTGGCGTGATGCCCAATGGGACAGGAAGGGCCTCTCCACACCCATGAGGTTGGAGCCGAGTAAAGGGATGCCAAGGCCTGGATATTCTAGAAAACTGCTCTGCTGGGGCCCTGGGAATGGGAACGGGGAAGCATGAGGACATTGCTGACCCACGCCGGACCCTGCCCTTCCTATGACAGCCAGCTTCAGGCTGGGCTCCCCCAGCTGTTTTCCCTGCTGGTGACTGCCCTCGCGGTCTGTCCGGTGTTGTGACATGACCTGAGGTCAAAGAGCTGCGTCACTAGGGGCGACAGGGCCCAGAGTGAGCTGAAGAGGGAAAGGAAACACCTATCATTCCAGAATCCAGCCTTGGGTCAGCCGTGCTCTGCTGCGTGACCTGGGGCAAGTCACTTCACCTCTCTGAACCCCGTCTCTATCTGAAAGTCACCTCAGACGGAGAAGTGCCTGCCTCACACCTTATTAAGAGGATCAGAGACATGCCTCCAGCATAGCTACTTAATAAATGTTTTCCTCTCCCCTTTGGCCCCCTGTGCTGGGGAGTCTGCCCCGCCTCCCAGCTCTGAGACCCCATTTCTCAGTCAGCTGCTCAGCAAACAGGCCTCTACTCTCTGGACTTGATGTTTGTGAGGCCAGCAGACTTCATGGCTTTTAGCTCTGGTTTTCCCATCTGTACAGTGGGAGTGTTCACTCCGTGATAATGAGTGAGGATGGCTTCTCTGATGTTCTTGACAACCGTGAGGAAGGGGCTAGAATGGGCCCCTTTTTACAAATGGAGAAACTGAGGCTCAGAGAGGTGAGGGGGTTGGCCTGGGGTCACTCAGTATGTGAGAGCTGGGACTGGGACCAGTCTGACCAAGCGTCCATCTGCCAGTGCCTCCAGGCCTTGGGGCTGGATGGCAGGGAGGAGACTGGCCCAGGCTCTCACCTGGCTGCCTGCTACCACCAGAAACAACGGGCAAGGAATGGCCAAGGCCAGAATGCATCACGTGGGCTGGTCCTGATCCCCTGAGTGGCCTGGACTGTTGGGCTCTGCTGAGGGTAGGGCTGTAGTGATCACCCTGCCTCTAGGGGCTCCCCGCAGACCGATCTCTCACCCAACAACCCCATTGTCCAGATGAGGCAAGTGAGGCTCAGAGAGGGTATAGGTCTCACACAAGGTCACACAGCAAGTAAACATCATGGCTGGGATTCTCCCAAAGGCTCTGACCTGAGGTCTGCAATGTTGCCCTGCCTCAGACCCTCCTGCAGTCATAATGATGTAGACTTTATGACTGCCACTGACATAAAGGGGGAGGAAAGCTGCCACTGTCCTCTGTGCTGGGCACCATGATTTGTACTCACCTGCATCGTGCCATCATGTCACGGTACAGAAGGTCCAGCTGTGGAAACTGAGGCTGGGAGAGAGGAGTGCCTTGCTCTGGGTCACAGCTGGATTCAAAGCCCTTCAGTCTGACCAGAGCCGAGGTCTTTCCTCTGCAGCAGTGCTGGCCAAGGACTTCGTGGGGCACATGTTCAGATAGCTGGGACTGATGGGAGCCAGCCTCAGCCCCAGCTCCTCCCAGATAGAAAGATAGAGGAGAGGGGGCTCCCTCACCTTCCCCTCCCCATGGGCTCCCCCAGAGCTGGGCAGCCTCCACTTTCCCCCTCACTGTTCCCATCTGCCCCTCACACCTGTCCCTTCCCCATCCGTGGACCCCCACAGCCCTTGTCTTCTGTGGTGGGAAACAGCAAGGGAAGAAGTTTGCCCAGGGTCACACAGTAAAAAAGCTTAAAAGCAGACGGAGATTCCAGCCCAGCACTTCCTGGGCCCCTCGGCCTCTCCACCGTCCAGGGCTGGGCCCTTCCCAAACATGGCTCTTGTGCTCTAACCAAATGCCAGGTGCAGTGCCAAGCCTGTGCCTTACTCTGCCGATTCAGAATCCTGCAGGTTAAATGCTGCTGGAATTTGCCCATATCTGCCACCCATCTACTCCACTCCTGTCTGGGAGGCTCAGTGGCCCCCACCTCTGACTCCCACCAGTTTATCCTCCACCCCCAGCCGGGAGGCTCCCCCTCTGCCCTCCCAGCTGCCCCAGCAAGGTGCTCCAGCCTCACCCTCCCTCCGTTTTGCCCGGGGCCCACTATGGCCTTCTCTCCCACCCCAGAGCCTGGGCAGTGGCTGTCCTCTCTGCCTGTAACCTTCTTGGCGCTCCCGCCTGGCTCCAAGGATCCCCACCCTTTCATCACTAATCCTGTCCCTCTGGTTCCTGGAACGGGTCTGGCGTTAAGTGGGTGCATGGGAAATGAGTGGGAACCTCATTTTACCCGCAGAGGGACCAGGACAGACAGACCAGGGCTTCCCAGAGGGCTGCTGGAGAGTTCTTGGAGCTCCCAGCCCCAGCCCTGACCCCAAACCCTGGCTCAGGCCAACAGTAGCAAATATTTACATTTGCAAAGTAAATTCCCGGGAGGGGAGCTGGGCTGGGGCAGGGGAGGCTGCGCTCATGTGGTCTGTGGTCACTGGACCCAACAGACCTGGGGGGAGGGTTATGAAGGCATAAGCCCCTCGGAGAGAAAGTCAGAACTGGAGCCCAGGGACACCGCCAACGTCTCACACCCCCGTTCCCAGCTGAGGGTGGGATTTAAACACCATGCTCCGCTCCCCTCTTCTCCTGCCCTGGCCCTGCCGTGTGGATGGGCAGCCTCTCCTCTCCGGGCCTCCGTGTTCTCATGAGGATCTGTTGAGAAGGAACATGAGACACTGGGCAGAGGGAAGGGCGGCTGCTTAGGGGGGCACAGGGCTAGAAACTGCAGATGGCACTGGCCTTGTGGAGGTCAAGATGGAGTGATGAGAGCTTGTTGGTGGGGGGCTTTGGTGGGTTCCCTGGTCTGTCCAGGAAGGCTTTCTGGAGGAGGTGACATGGGGGCAGTGGCTGTGGGGATGAGGAGGCAGTGCGCGCGCGCGTGTGTGTGTGTGTGTGTGTGTGTGTATGCGTGTGTAGGGCTGGCCGGGACCTCCCAGATGGTGGGAAGTGGCCCACAGTCAGGGTCCCAGGGTAGAGCCAGGGTTTATGGTCCTGGGACTAGCAGGGAGCTCCTTGGAGGTCAAGGTTGGAGCTGGGGAGGGGCCCTTCAGTGTGGACCACCAGGCTAGGGTGATGGGGGCTCTCAGCCCACTGGGGCCCGCTCCAGGAGCCCTGGCTCAACACCGGTGGGAGGGATGTGACATTTTTATCCCACAGGAGACCTCCCCCAGCCCTAGGCTTTTTACATACTGGAATTTTGTGTGGTATAGGGCCATTTACAACCTGGTTCATCCCTTAAAGTATTTCTGTCCGTTTATTAGAATTTAGGGGGAGCTTGGGGGGCCATTTTTTGTGAATCTTGAATCCAGAACCAATATTTTCTGGTCTTTTTGACAGTTTTTGTTATTTAAACTTTCTTTTTTTTTTTTTTAATTTTAACTCACAATTTCTTTGAGCCAGTTATGTCTGCACTGCTGGTCAGACCATGCTTTCATTAGTTTTTCTAGTTCTTTCTGACTCCCAGTGAAATGTCCCAAAGCAAGTGAGTTGAAAAAGAATTTCCAACCATATGTTCACAGATTAAAAACTCGGGGACCCCCTGGCATGACATTAGAACCCTTATGTTCTTTTCCAAGACAGTCATGTCTGCCGTCCACATTATTTTGCCTTTTATTTTGTTTGCTTGCTTTAAATTCATTTTCAGCCAGTGATTCATGCATTCCTCAACAAGAGGTTTAGTGAAGCCCTGAGGCCCTACTGCGCGCCGGGCACTTTCCCCAGCCACTCACAAGACGGACGAGGTCCCTGCCTGGTGGAGTTCACGTTCCAGCCAAGGAGGGCGGAAGATCAGACTGGGGAACTGGCAAGCAGATAACATGTTACAGGGTGGAAAGTGCCATGGAAAAAATGGAAGACGGTAGCAGGGTGGTGGGGAGGATGGGCAGGGCGGACGCTCTGCCCAACTTCATCCCAGAGAAAACCCAAATTTCCATGGGGTTGGAGGGACGGCCTCTTCTTTTGGTCGACTTCCTGGAAGCAGTCATCCAGTGGCCTTTTACATCTTCACCTGGGAGCAAAGGGGATGAGGAGGGCTCACCGAGGCTGTTCTTCTCAGGAAGCATTCTTGATGGGCGCCGGGCCTCCCTGCCTCTGCCGAGGGGAACCTGGGGGACTTGCAGTGCCAGGTGGCCCAGGAGAGAGGAGGACGGGCCCTGGAGTTAGACTAACCTGGGTTCCAGTCCAGGCTCCAGCCTTCAGCTGGGTGACCAGTCTCTTTACCTCTCTGCCTTGTTTCCCCCCCAAAGGGAAATATTCATATTCACTCATCCATTTATCTGAGCATGGGGTGGGGGGGGGCAGAGGGGTGGTAATACCAAGCTACTCTGTGCCCCAGTTTCCCCATCTGTAAAGCAGAGGGGTTACTAGCACCCACTCACAGGGCTTTGTGAGGACAGTGAGTTAAGACTGTTTATGAGAAGTGCTTAGAATGTGCCGGGCCCAGCATAAGTACTGCACAACATTGGCTGTTATTATTATTACCTACCTTGTAGGATCGAGCTGGGCTTAGCACCGGGTGTGACTCATGGTGGCATTACCACCCCCCACTGCTGTTGTTCTGCCCACAGGGCCCCCAACCCCTGCCCGAGTTGTGGGCTGCCAACCCCCTTCTTCTATCCCAGGTGAGATTTACCCACTGTGAGAGGGCAAGTCGCAGGCCCCCAGGGAGGGCATGCTGGGGATGCGGGCCCAGCCTGAGCGAAGGCCCCGTGGTGGGACCCGGAGAGGGTCTGGCAGCCACCCTGCTGGGGGTTGGCCAGAGGGACCCGTCTGGTTTGAATTCCTGGCGCCTCTCACTCCCTGCACCAACCCACAGCCTGGCTCTGAGCTGCCAGGCCCGTGCCTTATTTGGCTCTTGTCTCCCCCCAGGCAACACTTTGCGGCCTTAAAAGGCAGGCCTGGGCTGGCGGTGGGGGGCGGGGCAGTTGCCACTGCTGGCTTCAGAGCCCCTCCAGCTGCGCCCCCCGCCCCTGGCTTGGCCAGCCCAACCCTCCAGCTGTGGAGAGAACCAGGTCCCCAAAGCCAGACCAGCCAAGATGGCCTGCTCCTCACAGGGGTGGCGGCAGGGGTGGTCTCCTGGAACAGGCCCCCCGTGCCCTCCCAGGCAGCCAGCCTCCCTCTGGTTTTCATTTAAAACCAGAGCTGGATCCACTTCAGTGTCTTCTTACCAAGTGGGGCAGGGAGAGGGTGGATGGTGACATTGCTGTGTTTATTGAGCACCTACTGCATCCCAGGCCCTGTGTGTGCTCAGCAAGCCCTTTGCATGCATGGCCGTCCTCAGACCTGCCACCAGCCCGGGAGGTGTAGAGACCTTATGATCCCATTTTACAGATGGGAAAATCAGCAGGTCCAGGGAGGACAAGTCACACAGGTCAGCAATTAGCAGGGCTGGGACCTGACCTTGCATCTGTTGACTCTAAGCTCTTAACCCATGCAGCTTGCTGGGGTTGTTGGAGAAGCCCCCAGCCTCACGCATGGCCCCCACCCATTGCCAGCCCCTCTCCCCAGCCCCGTCAGGTTGATCGCCTTGTCCCAGCTCAGCCCAGTTCATGCTGTGTGACCCAGGTAAACTGCCCCACCTCTCTGGGCCTGTCTCCCTTTGCACTAAGGGGAGTAGGGATCCCTCTGTGGCTGCAGTAGCAGGTGGGGGAGGGGGGGACAGAACAAAATGTCACAGCCAGCAGGGCTCTCACCCTTACTGTCCCTCAGTTGTAGGCTCCCCTGGCTTCGTGGAGCCCGGGTGGTCGGGCAACGCCATGTGGCGGATGGCACTTCGGCCCACAGCCCTGTCAGGTGGGTCCTGGGGCAGCTGCTTGGGGTCCCCCTGGGCTAGGGGAGGCTGGAGGGGCTGGTGGTGACTGTCCCAAAAACCAGCTGGGCCCAGCAGTGGAGGGTCAGGGATAGCACCCTGCGCTTGTCCACCGCAGGCTGGAAAGAAAACTGGAAGGTGGAGGAAGGGCCCCCAAGGGGAGTCTGACCTGGGCCCAGGCACCTGAGACCCAGGACCACCAGAGTCTTTTCAGACACAGGTCCAAGCCCCCACTTTCCTTTTTTTATTGAAATGACACTTTTCTGAGTGTCTGTAGGATGCGGGGCACTGTGCCAGGAGCTTTCCATAATCAACTTGTGTAAACCTCACCCCAGGAAGGCATCATTGTCGCCACTTTAAAGAGGAGGCTGAGGGTCAGAGAGGGGACATGCCCTGCCTGGGGCCCCGCAACCAAGAAGGGGCAGCGCTGGGCCTCGACCCAGGGTTTTTGCCTGTTACACACTCACTCCACCCTTGCTCTGAGCTCAGCCTTCCCAGGTGTGAATGGGGTGACACTTGTCCTAACACGCAGGATCATGGTGAGGACCGGAGAGGCGAGCTTGTATCGTGCTCGGCGGCTGCCCGGCACTGTTAGGAATAACGTTGGGGTATCAATGAGGAGGCCAGGGAGCTGGACGGTGGCTCTGGAAGAAGGGTCAGAGCGTGGCACCTAAGGCCATCCCAGTCTGGACTGTAATGTGTCGGTCCCCAAAGCTTCAAGCCGAGGCCAGCCCTGCCCATGTGGGATGCAGTCGTTTTGGATGAGGAGTCAGATCCCTGGTCCTGCTCTGAGAGAAACAGTCCCCTTGGAGGCTCTGGAGCCAAAGGACACCCACAGGGCATGGCTCACCTTGGACAGGCTGCGACTCTTTAGCTCCTTCCCTGTGATGGGCTGTCTCATGGGTTGGGGTCATCAGGTATCTGTCCCCTCCCTCCATCCTGTCCCCAGGGGCAGAGGGGCTCCAAGGGGAACCTGGGAGCCCTGGCCCAGCCTGCTTCCTCCCTGCAGGTTGTCTCAACTGCAGCAAAGTGTCGGAGCTGACGGACAGGCTAAAGGTTCTAGAGGCCAAGGTGGGTGAACAGCTTCCGGGCCAGACAGGCATCACCCTCCCATCCAGCTTTCTCAGCCTCCCTTCCAGCGCCCACCCCGGGAAGCCTGCGCACAGTCAGGCAGCCTGGCCTGCTCTCCTTCCAGGAGATCCGTGAGGTTCTCCTATCCCCATCCCACCCAGAGACTCCTAGACACCCCCCCAGAGCTCGTGGCTGGGTCCCCTCATTGCCCCATCACCTTCATCCTTTATCCCACCCACCCATAATGCCATCCATCTTCCCAGTTTCAGAAAGCAAAAACATCTATTGCATGTCTCAAATTATCTCAAGATAAAAAGTTTTTAACCATTAAAAAGTAAGACATTCTAAATTTAGAAACATGAAAAACTCAGCACCATGAAAAACCTACCAGAAAACCATTGGCCTCTGTCACCTGTGCCCCCAGAGAGAGCGATTGCCAACATTTAAGCATCCTTTCTTCCAGATTTTCTAAACACACATAGATGCATTTACATTAATCTGCATATCCATTCCCTCCTCCGGGAATTTATCTTAGGAAGATTAGTTGCAAAGATGTTCATCCAAGTGTTAATTAAGAGGAAAATTTGAAAACCAAACAACAGAAGGGGTGGTTGTGTAATGAGCAAGTGTGGCTCAGTGGAATACTGGACAGCCATTAACAACGCCTCCATTTTCCAACACAAAGAGATGCCCCTGATCTATCAAGTGGAAAAACCAAGCTTCTAAACAGCATGGGTTAAAACCCCCGTTATGAGGTGTGAGCACCCCAGGAACCCCACCCTGCTCCCCAAGCTCCCTCCCAGGGGAAGCCGGCATGAGGGGCCGCTCAGCTCAGATCTGGGGGCTGGGTCTCAGGTCCGGGTCAGCTTCTCTCTGGGCAGGTCTACACGGCCCCCCACTTCCTGGTCTGGGGACGTTCTGGCCTCTCTTAATCCTCAGTAAGTGGCTCAGGGGACACCGCTGACCCTTCAGGCTCTCCCCTCCACTGGGTCCAAAAGTGGTTTTGTACACACCTCGGCACCTCTGTTTCATGCCAGACCCTCCCAAATTTCCCTTCAGATTTAGTAACAATCCTTGTAGCCTGTGGTGCTTTAACAGACCAAGAGAAGTTTAATATTATGTATGTATATAAATGTATATAAATATACTTATTATCATGCAGGTAAGCATAGGAAAAAACCACACGGCCCAGCAAACACGAGGACAGTCTCAGAACTCAAAGTGGGTGACTGTGATGGTGTGTGGTGACTTTTCTACAATGAATGTGATGAATTGTGCATTTTGAAAACCATAGTCACTTCTGATGAAGTTCTGGGCCCCTGTGAGTCCGGGTCTCCACTCCAGGCTGGGCTCCGCCAGCCACGTGGCCTCCTGCCCCCCAACACCAGGGCCCTGAGCTGGCCTGACCCTGGCAAGACCCTGGTACCCACCCCATCCCTATTGTCCTCTTCCTCCATAGGTGGCGGTGCTGACTGTCACCGAGCAGGCAGTGCCCCCGACCCCAGCTGCCCCCGAGGACCCCGCCCCGCTCTGGGGTTCCCCAGCTGCCCAGGGCAGCCCCGGGGATGGAGGCCTCCAAGGTGAGTGGGTCAGTGGGGAACACGCTCCCGTGTGGCAATGAGTTGGATCCAGCCCCCTCCCTGCTGCTGACTCCCAGCTTGACCCCCTTGTGGGCCTCAGTCTTCCTAGTTTTCCCTTGGGCCTGAGGGGATGGTCTCCAGGGGCCCCTGAGCACTGGAGTCCTGGGAGGCCCAGCAGCTGGTGGAGCAGGGGTAGGAACTCTAGATACCACTGACCCCTGCCTACCCCTCCACCCCAGGGCTACCAGGAACCAGAGAAAACATGAGGGCCCCTCTGCTCCCCCGAGATGGTAGGTGCTAGCGGGGCGGGCAGGGCCGGGGGCAGGCCAAGCGCAAGGCCGGAGCTGCGGAGCTGATGAACTTTCTCCCCCAGATCGAGTTGGTGCCCGGGGGCTTCCTGGGCCCTCTGGCCCCAAGGGAGACCCTGGCAGCCGGGGCCCAATGGGGATGAGAGGCCCGCCAGGTGAGTGCCCACAACACCGGCCCTTCCAGCTCCCCTGGCCAGCCCCGCTCAGGTGAGCCCAGGCTGGGGCCTTCCTTACCAGACCCTGCCCTCCGGAAGCTCCCAGACCATGAAGGCTAGTGGGCGTGGGCCTAGGCAGGGGAGAAATAGCAGTGCCCCCCCCATGTGACCAGGGTTCTTATGGGGGACATTGCAGCTAAGGGAGCCCTAAGGAAGGAAGCCCAGACCCAGCCTGGATGGAGTGGGGGACGGGGAGGGCTTCCCAGTGGGAGCTACACCTTAGGTGAGGCCTCAGAATGACCAGAAGTGCACACCGGGCAGCGCCAAGGGAGGACTGATAGAGGGAGCAGCTCATGCAAAAGCCTAGAAGAGAGAGGAGAGAACATTCTGGAAATCAGCGTCTGCTAGGCACCTGTTGTGTACCAAGTGTCCACTGTCCTGAAGCCCCAGGGGAGGGCTGTGTTCATCCCCCTCACAGACAGCCAGGGGGGGAGTCTGGCCTGTGTGGCCTCTGGAGCCGTCTCGTACCTGCTGCCCTGGTTGCCTCATCCCTCCCTCTTGCAGCCACCCTGGGCCTCCCTGCCTCTTGCACACCCACCAAACCCCCTGGTTCCATTGCAGGTCCGCAGGGCCCCCCAGGGAGCCCTGGCCAGGCTGGAGCTGTGGGCAACCCTGGAGAGAGGGGACCTCCAGGCCCCCCAGGGCCTCCTGGCCCCCCAGCCCCACTTGGACCACCCTACGCCCGGATCTCCCAGCATGGTGAGTCCCTTGGGGTCACAGCAGGTCCAGGTGGTGGTGGGGTGAGGCTGGCATGACCATCTGCCAGGCACCTTCTGTATACCAGGCTTGCCCTTGGGCCATAAGTCACCTGATCCTGCAATGGGCGCTGTTGTCACTGATGAGGAAAACTGAGGGCCAGAGAGGGGAGATCACACAGCCAGGGCACAGGGGGGCCGGCTTCAGATCCACGAGCCCTCCAGAGCCTGTGCTGGGAACCACCAGCGTCAGGCCCTCCCACCAAGCCTTGGAGCTGGCCGGGATCCAGCCCTCAGAGCACTGGGAAGCTCAAGGCCTAGCAGCAGGACGTGAGCCCTGAACTCCCAAGGCCATAGCCCTGCCTCTGTGATCAGAGAGGCCCTACCCCCTCCGCCCAGCTGGGCCCTGACGCGCATCCTTCACCTTCTCCGAAGCCTGACTTGCACACGCACTGCCAGGGGTCAGCGCTTGGAGTGCCAGGTTCAACCCCATCTGCATCATACCTTTGGTGCGTGACCAGGCACCATTCATTCATTCTCCCTCTCCAAGGGACTTCCCTGGCGGTTCAGTGGTTAACACTCTGCCCTTCCAGTGCAGGCGGCACGGGTTTGATCCCTGCTCAGGGAACCAGGATCCCACGTGTGGCGGGGCATTGCCAAAAAACAACAACAACAAAACATTCTCCGTCTCGGAGCCTCAGTTTCCTTATCTGTATGACACCATGCACAGAAGCTTGGCACAAAGTAAGGTCAAAAATGGTAACTTTTATTATTATTCCCATTAGGTATGTGACAGTACAGGCTCAGCAGGGTAGACACTTGCTGGATGTCACTAGCTAGACTCTGGCAGTGTCTCCCTGCTTCCTGGTCCTGCATGGCCAACAGTCTCCTGACTCCCCACCCTTGGAGTGGGTGCCTGGTGGCCCCAGCCATGCTACAGGCTGTCCCACAGGGCAGTCAAAGCTGGCTTGGCAGAAGAGACAGGTTAAAACTGACTGCCCGGGCTTCCCTGGTGGCGCAGTGGTTGAGAGTCCGCTTGCCGATGCAGGGGACACGGGTTCGTGCCCCAGTCCGGGAAGATCCCACATGCCACGGAGCGGCTAGGCCCGTGAGACACGGCCACTGAGCCTGCGCGTCCGGAGCCTGTGCTCCGCAACGGGAGAGGCCACAACAGTGAGAGGCCCGTGTGCCGCAAAAAAAAAAAAACTGACTGCCTCACTCTGCCCCGCCCAGCCCAGCCCTGCTCACTCATCTTTCCTCCCCCAGGGGACCCATTTCTGTCCAACACCTTCACTGAGACCAGCAGCTACTGGCCCCAGGGACCGACTGGGCCCCCAGGCCCCCCAGGACCCATGGGTAAGTTGAGTCCAGGTCTAGGGTAAGGGGCAGGGTTGAGGGATGGCAGAGAGACTAGGGCTGGCTATCAGGAGGGAGCTGATGGTGGACTTCCTGGCATTGTACTGTTTCGGACCTGAGGGCATCATGTCTTATTCCAGGTCCTCCTGGACCTCCTGGTCCCATGGGCATCCCTGGGAGTCCTGGACATATAGTGAGTATTTCTCCAAGTACTCCCACTCTTCTGTCCGTCCACCCACCGCCCCCCGCACCCAACCCATCCATCCACTCACCTATCCACCCACCCACCCACTCATCCGCTCATCCATCCTTTCATTCATTCATTCATTCAAGCATTTATGGAGCACTTAATGTGCAAAATACTTTCCATAAATCTTCTTATTCAGTCCATGTAACAAGAAGCAAGCATTGTTATCACCTAAGGCCAAGAAAGGTGGAGATTCTTGCCCTAGGTCTGTGGCCAGCACATGGCAGCTTCCAGATCAATGCAGGGACTGTCTGACTCCAGGGCCATCGCTCTGAACACTGAGCTGTATGCACTTCCTGTTGTGTGCTAGGCGTTGGGTGTGGGGTGAAGGGCCCAGAGGCCCAGGGCAAGCTGGGGTGCCCTTCCCTACCCCTCTGCCCCCTAAGTCCCTGCCCCCTCTACCCTGCCCCAGCACAAGGCTGAGGCCCTTTCTTGTTGCTCAGGGACCCCCAGGCCCCACTGGACCCAAAGGAATCTCCGGCCACCCAGGAGAGAAGGGCGAGAGAGTGAGTATTGAGGTGGCCCTGGGTGGAGGATTCTGGGGAGTCCTGGGCACCCTGGGTCAGACCCTCTGACAGCATACTCTATTCTTCTCCTCCCTCCTACAGGGACTGCGTGGGGAGCCCGGCCCCCAGGGCTCCATGGGGCAGCAGGTAAGTGATGCTGCCCACCCTGCAGCACCCCCTCCAGGATCCCACAGGCCCAGACCCCTGCTATGGCTCCATCTCCTATGGCCAGAGCCCCTGTCCCTCCCTGTCTGGTCCAGAGCAAGCTCCATCTCCTTTCTCACCCCCTGTCTCAGGGTCCCATCAGCCTCTTAGGATCAGGCTGCCTCCATCTCCCTCTCTCTGGCTCTGTGTCTCTGTACCTGTTTCTCTTTCTCTATCTTCACTCTGTGTCTCCATCTCTCTGACTCTTTGTATTTCTCTCTTTCTCCTTCTCTCCAGCTATGACTGTAGATTTGTCTATTTCTCACTCTAGTTTGGTCAGTTTTTGCTTCATGTATTTTGAAGCTTTGTTATTAGGTGCATACACATTCAAGATTTTAATGTCTTCTTGGTCCTTTTATCTTTATGAAATGAATATCTTTCTCTCTGGTAATACTTCTTGTCTTGAATTCTATTTTGTTTGATATTAAAATAGCCACACCAGCTTTCTTATGCTTGGTGTTTGCATGATATATCTTTTCCAATCCTTTTACTTTCAACTTGTTTGTCTTTCTATTAAAAGTGTGTCTTGGGCTTCCCTGGTGGTGCAGTGGTTAAGAATCCGCCTGCCAACGCAGGGGACATGGGCTCGAGCCCTGGTCAGGGAACTGGGATCCTGCATTCTGTGTGGTGCGGCCAAAAAAAGAAAAAAGACATACTTGAGTCTTGCTTTTTTTTTTAAACAGCCTAACTATTGAGTTCATTTACTTTTTTTTTTTTTTTTTGGCCACACTGCCCACCTTGCAGGATCTTAGCTCCCCAACAAGTGATTGAACCCGCGCCCTCGGCAGTGAAAGCACAGAGTCCTAACCACTGGACCACCAGGGAATTCCCCATTTACATTTATTTATTTATTTGGTTGCGCTGGGTCTTAGTTGCAGTAGGCAGGCTCCTTAGTTGCAGCTCTCAGGCTCCTTAGTTGCAGTTCGTGGTCTCCTTAGTTGTAGCATGTGAACCCTTAGTTGCAGCATGCATGTGGGATCTAGTTCCCTGAGCAAGGATCGAACTCGGGCCCCCTGCATTGGGAGCATGGAGTCTTAACCACTGTGCCACCAGGGAAGTCCCTCCATTTACATTTAGTGATATATATATATATATTTTTTTTCTTTTATTTGCTGTACGCGGGCCTCTCAGTGTTGTGGCCTCTCCCGTTGCGGAGCACAGGCTCCAGACGCGCAGGCTCAGTGGCCATGGCTCACCGGCCCAGCCGCTCCGCGGCATGTGGGATCTTCCCAGACCGGGGCATGAACCCGTGTCCCCTGCATCGGCAGGCAGACTCTCAACCACTGCACCACCAGGGAAGCCCTAGTGATGTATATTATTATTGATATGGTTCTGTTTAAGTCAACTATCTGGCTATTTGTGTTCTGTTTACCCCAATCTCTCCTTTATTTCTTTTTTTCCCCTTCTTTTCCTGCCTTCTTTTTTTTAATTTTAGATTTAAAAAAAAATTTTATTGGAGTATAGTTGATTTACAATGTTGTGTTTCAGGTGTACAGCAAAGTGAATCAGTTATACATATACAAACACCTGCTCTTTTTAAGATTCTTTTCCCATATAGGTCATTACGGAGTATTGAGTAGAGTTCCCTGTGCTATATAGTAGGTCCTTATTAGTTATCTGTTTTATATACAGTAGTGTGTATATGTCAATCCCAATCTCCCAATTTATCCCTCCTCCCCCCTTTCCTCCCTGTTAACCACAAGTTTGTTTTCTACATCTGTGACTCTATTTCTGCTTTGTAAATTAAGTTCATTTGTACCTTTTTTTTTAGATCCCCTGCCTTCTTTTGGATTGAGAATTGTTCTGTCTTGTCTCTACTAATGACTTTTTCACTATACCTCTTTGTGTTATTTTTTTCATGGTTGCTCTAAGGATAACAATATGCATCCTTTTACTTGAATTCATATTATACCTCTTCATGTATACATAAGAACGTTACAACTGTATAATCCACTCCCTTCTGTCCTTGTGCTATTGCCATCATATATTTTACTTCTGTATTTGTTATAAATCCTCAATACATTGTTATTGCTCTAAACAGTTGACTTTTAAAGAAGTTTAAAAAACAAAGAAAAATAGTCTTTTCCATCTCATGATGTATTTATCATTTCTGTACTCTTTATACCTTCCTGTAGATCCAGATTTTCATATAGTATCATCTCTCTTGAGCCTAAAGAACATCCTTTAGCCTTTTTTATAGTGTGGGTCTGCTGGCAACAAATCCTCACTGCTTTTGTTATCTAAAACTGTATTTAACCTTAATTTTTTTTTTTTTTTTTTTTTTGCGGTACACGGGCCTCCCACTGTTGTGGCCTCTCGCGTTGCGGAGCACAGGCTCTGGACGTGCAGGCTCAGCGGCCATGGCTCACGGGCCCAGCCGCTCCGCGGCATGTGGGATCTTCCCGGACCGGAGCACGAACCCATGTCCCCTGCATCGGCAGGCAGACTCTCAACCACTGTGCCACCAGGGAAGCCCTAACCTTAATTTTTGAAAGATATTTTCACTGGATATAAAATGATAGGTTGGCAGTTTTATCCCCCTTTATTACTTTAAAGATGTTGTTCCGTGGTCCTCTGGCTTACGTAGACAATTACAATTTCTCATGAGAAACTGGCTATCATTCTTATTGTTTTTCCCCTGTACATAATATGCCTTTTTTTCCTTTGGCATTTAAGACTTTCTCTTTACCCTTGGTTTTCGTCAGATTGATCATGATGTGGATGGCTGTGATTTTCTTTTTGTTTATCCTGCTTTGGGTTGGCTGAGATTCCCGGATCTGTAAGGTTGCTGGGTTGTGTTTTTCGTTGGTTGTTTTGTTTAATGAATAAAATTCTTTTTTACAGCATTTTTTGAGTTCACAGCAAAATTGAGTAGAAAGTACAGAGAATTCTTATATACTCCCTGTCCCCACACGTGGATAGCCTACCCCACCATTGACATCTCACATCTCAGTGGTGCATTTGATGCAGTTGATGAACCCACATTGTCATGTCATTATCCCCCAAAGTCCATAGTTTACATTAGGATTCATTCTTGGTGTTGTACATTCTATGGGTATTAATAGATGTATAATGACATGTATACACCGTTGTAGTATCATATAGAATATTTCACTGCCCTAAAAATCCTCTGTGCTCTGCTTATTCATCCCTCTCTCCCTTCTAACCCCTGATCTTTTAACTGTCTGCACATTTTTGCTTTTTCCAGAATGTCATATAGCTGGAATAATACAGTATGTAGCCTTTTCAGATTGGCTTTTTTCACTTAGTAATACACATTTAAGGTTCCAGCGTGTCTCTTCATGGCTTGATAGCCCTTTTTAATTTTTTTTGAATAATATTCCATTGTATGTACCGCAGTTCATTTATCCATTCACCTACTGAAGGACATCTTGGTTGCTTCCAAGTTTTGGCAATAGTGAACAAAGCTGCTATAAACATCCAAGTGTAGGTCTTTGTGTGGACATAACTTTTCAATTAATTTGGTTAAATACCAATGAGTGCAATTGCTGGATCATATGGTAAGAGTATGTTTAGTTTTATAAACTTTTTTGTAAGTTTTTATAAGAGACTATGGTCACCATACTATATCTTAGATCCTTAGATTAGAACTTAGTCATCTGGGAGTTCCCTGGCAGTCTAGTGTATAGGACTTGGCGCTTTCACTGCCATGGGTTCAGTTGCTGGTCAGGGAACTAAGATCCCTCAAGCTGCACGATGAAGCCAAAAGAAAAAAAAAAGAACTTAGTCATCTTATAACTGAAAGTTTGTACCCTTTTACCTGCACGATGATAACCTTTCTCATTCCTTCCCTCCCCACAACCCAGTCCCTGGCAACCACCATTCTACTGTTTCTCTCTGAGTTCAACTTTTCTTTTCTTTTTTTTTTCGCATTCCACATATAAGTGATACCACACAGTAGTTGTCTTTCTCTGTCTGGCTTATTTCACTTAGCATAATGCCCTCCAGATTCATCCATGTGGTCACAAATGGCAGGATTTCCTTCTTTTTTAAGGCTGAATAATATTCCTCTGTGTGTGTGTGTGTGTGTGTGTGTGTGTGTGTGTGTGTGTGTGTGTGTGTATAACCCACATAGTATTTATCTGTTCATCTCTCAATGGACACAGGTTCTTTCCATATCTTGGCTATCATGAATAATGCTGCAATGAACATACCTCTTCAAGACAGTGATTTCCTTTCCTTTGGATAGATAACCAGAAGTGAGATTGCTGGATCATACAGTAGTTCTATGTTTAATTTCTTGAGGAATCTCCATACTGTTTTCCATAATGGCTGTACCAGTTTACATCTCCACCAGCAGTATACAAGTGTTCCCCTTTGTCCACATTCTCACCAGCATTTGTTATCTCTCATCTTTTTTTTTTTTTTTTTTTTTTTTTTTTTTGCGGTACGCGGGCCTCTCACTGCTGTGGCCTCTCCTGTTGCAGAGCATAGGCTCCAGATGCGCAGGCTCAGCGGCCATGGCTCACGGGCCCAGCCGCTCCGCGGCATGTGGGATCTTCCTGGACCGGGGCACGAACCCGTGTCCCCTGCATCGGCAGGCGGACTCTCAACCACTGCGCCACCAGGGAAGCCCTCTCTCATCGTTTTGATAACAGACATCCTAACAGGTGTGAAGTGATAGCTCAAGTTGTGGTTTTGATTTGCATAGTCCCTGATGACTAGTGATGTTGAGCATCTTTTCACATACCTATTGGCCATTTGTATGTCTTCTTTGCAAAAATGTCTATTCACGTCCTTAACCCATTTTTTAATTGGCTTATTTGGGGGTTTTGCTATTGAGTTGTATAAGTTCCTTATATATTTTGGATATTAACTCCTTATTGGACATGTGGCTTGCAAATATCTTCTACGATTTCATAGGTCGCCTTTTCATTTTGTTGATGGTTTCCTTTCCTGTGCAAAAGCTTTTAAAATTGGGTTGTTTGTTTTCTTCTTGTTGAAGTTTAAGAGTTCTTTGTATATTTTGCATATACAGAATACACCTTTGTACACCTTTATCAGATGGATCTTTTGCAGATATTTTCTCCGAGTCTATAACTTGTCTTCTAATTCTCTTGACATTCACTTTTGCAGAGCAGAAGTTTGTAACTTTAATGAAGTCCAGCTTACCAATGATTTCTTTCATGGATTGTGCTTCTGGCGTTGTATATAAAAAGCCATCATCAGGGACTTCCCTGGCAGTCCAGTGGTTAAGACTTCGCCTTCCAATGAAGGAGGTGCAGGTTCAATCCCTGGTCGGGGAGCTAAGATCCCACATACCTCATGGCCAAAAAACAAAAAAAACCATAAAACAGAAGCAATATTGTAACAAATTCAATAAAGACTTTAAAAAATAATAATAAAAAAATAAAAATAGAATAAAAAGTCATCATCAAACCCAAGGTCATCAAGGTTTTCTCCTATGTTATCTTCTAGGAATTTTATAGTTTTGCATTTTACATTTAGGTCTGTGATATATTTTGAGTTAATTTTTGTGAAGAGTATGAGGTCTGTGTCTAGATTCATGTTTTTGCATTTAGATGTCCAGTTGTTCCAGCATCATTTGTGGAAAAGACTACCTTTGCTCCATTGTATTGCCTTTGCTCCTTTGTCAAAGATCAGTCAACTATATTTATGTGGGTCTATTTCTGGGCTCTCTATTCTGTTCCATTAATCTATTTGACTATTCTTTAGCCAATACCACACTGTCTTGACTAGTGTAGATTTATACTAAGTTTCCCTCTAAGCACTGCTTTCACTATCTCCCACAAATTTTGCTAAGTTGCATTTTTATTTTCATGTAGTTCAAAGTATTTTAAAATTTCTCTTGAGATTTGTTCTTTGGCCCACCTGTTATTTAGAAGCCTTTTGTTTAATCTCCAAGTATTGGGGGAGTTTCCAGTTATCTTTTTTTGTGAGGGGGGCTGTGCCTCGCAGCTTGTGGGATCTTAATTCCCCAACCCGGGATCGAACCCATGCCCCCTGCAATGGAAGCTTGGAGTCCTAACCACTGGACCGCCGGGGAGTTCCCTCCAGTTATCATTTTGTTAGGAATTTCTAGTTTAATTCCATTGTGGTCTAAGAGCATACATTGTATGATTTTTATTCTTTTTAATTTGTTGAGTTATATTTTATGGGCCAGAATGTGGTCTATCTTGGTGAATGTTCCATGTGAGCTTGAGAAGAATGTGTAATCTGCTGTTGTTGGATGAAGTGGTCTATAGATGTCAATTTTATCTGGTTGATTAATGGCATTGGCGGATTCATCTATTTCTCTTTGCAGTTCTATCGGTTTTGGCCTCACATATTTTGATGCTCTGTTGTAAAGTGCATACACATTAAGGATTGTTATGCCTTCATGGAGTGCTGACCCCTCTATATCCGTGATAACCTTCCTTGCTCTGAAGTGTGCTCTGTCTGAAATTAACATAGCTACTCCCACTTTTGTTAAAAAATTAATTTATTTTATTTATGGCTGCATTTGGGTCTTTGTTGCTCTGCGCAGGCTTTTCTCTAGATGCGGTGAGCAGGAGCTACTATTTGTTGCAGTGCGTGGGCTTCTCATTGCCGTGGCTTCTCTTGTTGCGGAGGACAGGCTCTAGGTGCGTGGGCTTCAGTAGTTGCGGCACGCAGGCTGAGTAGTTGTGGCTCGTAGGCTCTAGAGCGCGGGCTCAGTAGTTGTGGCACACGGGCTTAGTTGCTCCACAGCATGTGGGATCTTCCTGGACCAGGGCTCGAACCCGTGTCCCCTGCATTGTCAGGCGGATTCTTAACCACTGCGCCACCAGGGAAGTCTGAGGCTCTGTTAATTTTTTTTTAAAATCTTTCTTCTCTCTGTGCTTCACTTAGAATTATTGCATTGACCTTTCGTCAAGTTAATTGATTCTTTCTTCTGTTATGGCACATCTTCAATTAATCCCAGCTAATGAATTTTTTATTTCAAGTATTATCATTTTTATTTCCAGGATTTCCATTTGATTCTCTTTTCATAATTTTCACATCCCTCCTGAAATTCCCCATCTCATCACCCATTGTATCAATTCCACTAGATTCTTTTATTTTTTTAATTTTTTATTTTTGGCTGCGTTGGGTCTTAGTTGTGGCAGGCGGGATCTTCACCGAGGCATGCGGGATCCTTTGTTGCGGCACGCGGGCTTTTCACTGCGGCGCGCGCGATTCTCTCTAGTTGTGGTGTGCGGGTTTTCTCTTCTCTAGTTGTGCCGTGCGGGTTTTCTCTTCTCTAGTTGTGGCATGCCGCCTCCGGGGCTCACGGGCTCTGTAGTTTGCGGCACGCAGGCTCTCTAGTTGAGGCGCGCGAGCTCAGTAGTTGTGGCATGCAGGCTTAGTTGCCCCACATCCCCTGCATTGGAAGGTGGATTCTTTACCACTGGACCACCAGGGAAGTCCCTCCACTATATCCTTTAACATAGTTGTCACAGATATTTTAATCTCCATGTCTGGTAATTCCAGTACCTGGGTTGGCTATGGATCTGTTTCTAGTGACTGATTTTTCTCTTGCATATGGGTCACATTTTTCCATTTCTTCACATGTCTAATAATTTTGTATTGCATCCTGGACAATATAGACAATATAGTGAAGACAGTCTTCCTCTGAAGAGTGTTGAGTTTTGCTCTACGTTGTGGCTCCAACTCAGCTTTGTGACTTTAGGATGGGATGGGCATTTCACGGACCATCCAAGGATTAGAGTGGAGTATTTATACAGATTTTGCTCCCCTACTGTGGCTCCCTGCTTTCCAGCATTTCCCCACAATTTCCTCCTTCTTTGGCAGTCTTGACCCCTACCTCTGATTCCTCAGGCCAATAAGACTGAAGCTTCCTGCTTGAGCTGTTTGCCAGGCAGAGGGGGTTGGGATGAGCCCTCAGAGGAAAAGCCATAAATATACTGATGTTACCCAGTGCGGTTCCCTTCTTTCTAAGGTCAGATATCCTTCAGTTACTGGCTGCTCTTTATCACTTTCCATTGCCTTCAAACAGTTGTTTTTTTGCATTTTTATCTCACCCAAATGAGCTACTCTCTGTCTCATCCTTGCTCAGCCTCTCTTCCTCTCTCTCTCCTTGCCTCTCTCACTGTTCCTACCTCTCTCTCCTTGCAGGGAGAACCTGGCCCCAAAGGAGACCCTGGTGAGAAGAGCCACTGGGTAAGCTCTAGCGCAGCACTGACCTCCCGCTGCCCCCCGCCCTGGACACTCAGGAGATTATTTGGGAGTGGGGGCACCCCATCCAGATCCCCTTTGCAACCTGATCTCCAAGTGGGGAGCCTTGCCAGTTCTCAGCCCCAGCGTCCTCCCCTACCCTATCCCTCCCCAGTGGGCAGGGCCAGCCTTATCAGCAGACCCTACATTCTTTGTCTCTGTCTTTATCCCTATCTCTGCCTTCCTTCTGCGGCCTTTCCAGGCCAGGGTGACCCTGCCAGTTCCTCATGGGCAGTTTGGGCTGACCCAGTCCAGACTGCATCCCCTGCCTCCATAGCCCCCTCCCTGCAAGGGCTTTGGCTTCTGCTCCCCTGTCTGCAAAAGAAAGGGAAGCATGAAAACAATATCCACACAGAAGAATGGGACAGGAGGCCTTAGGAGAGCCATGGAGCAGAGGAAAGGAGGTGTAGAAACGCTGAGGTACACAGGAGCGCTTTGGTAAAAGGGACAGGGCACTAAACACCACCATACACATAGGAATCCGTGAATCACAGGAAGGGAGACCTGGAAACCACCATGGACACATTGTACATGGTAAATGAGGTCAGGGGACCTAGATCCATTGTACCCAAAAGACCTATAATTAACATGAGGTCCCAGACACCATCACATACACAGGAGACCCATGAGGAGTGGGAGGAGAGGCCTAGAAACTGCCATACGCACCAGAAAACCATGGAAAATGAGATGGGGGATCTAGAAACCACTGTACACAAAGGAAGCCCATGAAGACTGGGAAGGGAGGCCTAGAAACTGTCACATACACAGCAGACATAGAATAAATGGGAAAGGGGACTTAGAAACCACATGTGGGATCCTAGAACCTTCACAATCACGAGAGAGACTTGCAGTGAATGAATTTCAGGGCCTAGAAATCACCCACCCAGGAGACATGGGGGGAGGACTAAAAGCCCCACGGTGCAGGGACCTGGAAACTATCACTGACATAGGAGACATTTGGAAAACTGGATGGGGTGGGGGCAGACAGGAGAGGCAACTGGGGAGTTCTTTTGGAGGCTGGTATTGTGCCTCCCTCCCTCCTCCACCCCTCTCCCTGGTGCAGTCTGGCTGGGACACCCTACTTCCTGGCAGGCATTAGTTAATGAAGACATGGGAAGCACCCAGCGCCTGCCCTGCCCTCTCTGCTCCTGATTGTGGGGTCAGTGATGGATACAGCCGTGGGAGCCCCCCACCCTGCACGAGCCCTCCCCCATGTCTTTCCATGACTTCTGGGGTCCTGCTACCTCTCTGGCAAGCCTCTCCCAGCCCCTCACTGCCACCCCACTCCCTTACCCACCCTCTACCCCCTAGTGGCTCCAGAGCCTCTTAAGCATACTGCCTGCTTGGGCATGAGCTGGGCTGGGGGTCAGCTAGACCCATGTGATCCCAGCCCTCTGCCACCTGTAGGCCCCTTCACTGGGGGCCCCTTCACTGGGGGCCATTTTTCACCCTGCCCAGAGGAGGTGGGAGAGATGGGATGACGGCTGAATTAGGCTGGGCAGCCCCATCCCTATATGGGGGTCCCAACAGGAGAACAGATGCCTGAACTCTCCCAGAACAGACTTCAAACTCAGGACCACCTGTGGGAGGGGCCCCCCCAAGAGGTAGCAGGGCCCCTGCCCATCCACCTGCTTTTCCCTCACCCACCTGCACTTCTGCCCCTGCTTGCCGCCTGCCTGGGAGGGGACCCACTGGGCTGGGGGTTGCATGAGGCTTTGGGGGCTGGGGGACCAGCTCTGTTGGGGGCAGGTGGGGATGAGGTCTGTGTGGGGAAGAGGCCTGAGGGCTCCTATACACACTCCACCTACCAACCCCCACTTAGTGAAGCTTTTGGAGCCACTGACCTGGCTGTGGCTCAGCATTGACACCCAGTGGTCATGAGGATGCACTGCAGGCACTGCCTGGGAGTGACGGGGCTCAGCTGGCCCATCTAGACCAAAGCTCATACCCCTTATTCAGACAGGAAAAACTGAGGCCCAACTCCACAGAGTGAATTGTTGGCAGAGCTTGAACTGAAGCCCAGGCTTTTCAGCTCCCAGGACTGGGGGAGCCAGCTAACTTTCCCCAAGCGCCTCCTTGGTGGGTGCCAGGCCCCAGGCTGGGCACTGTGGACATAGATGTGATTTGGACACAGTCCCCATCCTCAGGGTGGTCACAGTGGGGTGGGGGGAAACAGACCAGTAACCAGCAGTGACAGGACAGGGGGAGCTCAGCTATGATTGTAGAGGGGTGGATTTAGCATCTTCTTGGATAAGAAGACCCAGGCCAAAGCCTGGCAAAGGGTGTTCATGCAGAGGAGAGGAAACATCACATGCAAAGGCCCTGGGGCAAGAGTGGGCCCAGGGTGTTTGAGGAGCTGCAAATACTTGGAGTGACAGAGTGTGACAGGCAAGGAATGAGACAGAGGTCATAGAGGCTTTTAGGACTTAAGAGGCCATGCTGAGGAATTTGAACTTTGTTCTATGGGCAGTGGGGAGTCATTGAAATATTTATAAGTAGGGAAGTGACATGGCCAGATTTTTGTTTGCAAAAGACCCCTCTGATTGCCATGTGGAGAAAGGATGGGAGAAGGGAGCAGAAAGAGAGACTAGACAGGAGGCTGTCCTGGTCACCCTGGCAAGAGGCTGTGGGGGCCAGAACTGGAAGGGGGACAGTGAAGAGGGACAGATGTCAATGGAGCTGAGAGACACTTGGGTGCTTGTCTGGCTACGGAGGGGGGAGCGAGAAGTTAAGGGAGACGTTTACAATAGTAAAAGAGAGAAGAGAGCCAGGAGAAGCTGGCCTGCTGAGTTTTCTCCATGGAGAACGGGGAATGTCTACATGACAGCCGAGTGGGGGTGTCCAACAGACGCTGGACACTCAGGCCAGGATTGGAGGGCACTGGGACGTCATCAGTGCAAACAGCAGGCCACCCACCCAGAATATTTTTTTGGCATTTTCCCCCATATTTTTACTTTGAAAATTTTCAAATATATAGAAAATTTGGTACAATGACTATCCTTGTACCCTTCTTCTAGACTGACCAATTATTAGTGTTTTGCTGCCTTTGTTCTTTCGCTCTTTATATATCTATAGATCTTTTTTTTCTAATCCATTTGAAAGTAAGTTGCAGACCTCATCCACGTCTCCCCTAGGACATCAGCATTTGTCTTGAAAGAATATGGACATTCTCCCAAAGAGCCACAGTAACACTGTCACACCTGAGAAAGCTGACATTAATTCAGTGAAATGATGCCACTTAATATACAGCTTATATATAAATTTTACCCGTTGTCCCCAAAATGCCTTTTGTGGCTGGTTTAAAAAAAAAAAAACAAGATCAATCAAGATTCATGTGTTGCATTTGGTTGTCATGTCTCTAGGTTCTTTTAATCTAAAATAGGCCCCCTGCCCTTTTCTTCTTTCTCTTGACTGTCATTTTGTGACTGCCCCACTATCTAGATTTGTCTGACTGTTCCCTCGTGATGAGATGCAGGTTAAATACCCTTGGCAGGTGCACTAACTGGGGATGTGGTGCCCTCTTATTGCATCTCATCAGAAGGCTCATGACATCAGCTTGTCCCATTGTCGATACTGGCAGTGGCTTAATGTAATTTTTGAAGGTCATCCATGTTTAGATGGGTGTAATACTTGAAGAGAGATTACTTTAGTGTGACCTGGTGACCCCCAGGCCCAATGGCCAGTCAGTGGCCCCATCCATGTGATGTGGACAGGACAGCCAGATCATAAGGGACAGTCTCAGCATGGCCACAGTGGGCTCGCTCAGAACAGACACGTTGGGAGGACTCTTGATTGTTAGATGTTTTTGTGGGAACAGCTTTCTTGAAGGTAGTAATTGTACCAAGATGCATATTATACCTCATCCCTTCATTTAATCTGTACTAAGTGAAGCACTCTGAGAGACTCCCAGATGTGTCAGGGCTGGAATAGTTCTATTGCTGTCCCGGTGCTCTGTCAGAATTAAGATATCTACATTCCGGAAATAGCTTTAGTCTGGACTCGGAAAGAGGAAGGAGTGAGGGAGTGTGGAGTTTTGGCAAGACCGTGGACCCTATGCTGGTGGAGGAAAGGACAGACAGACAGACACTGGGAAGAAGTGAAGGTGAGGGCCAGCTGGTGGTCCCTGGCCAGCACCGGCACCACTTGAGACAGGAGACCCCAGAGGAGGGAGGCCTAGGGGAGGGGTCTGAGGGCCGCTGCGGCATCCCCGGGCCTGGAGACTCAGCTGAGAAGAGAGGGCGGGGCTGAGGGCTGGGCTCCGGGATGTGCAGCATATGGACCTGGAGTAGTCAGAGCCCAGGGAGGGATGGGCTCAAAAGGGCTGGGGCAGGGGCAGCTGGGCCTGAACTTAAGCTTTGCCGGCATTTTAAGCGTGGCTTCCCAACAGCGATGCCACACAAACATTTTCTGATTTTACTCTTTCATGTTCATTTGGACGTGAGTGGGAAGGATATCGGTAAGTAGCCTGATCCCACCAATGGAGTTAATTAGGGTGAGACAAATACAGTATTTAAGGCAAAATTGAGTCAGTTTAAAGACTGTTAAGTAAAGCAGAGTACAAGTGGCCCAGGGATGTGGCAGGAATCATGCAGATGATGTGAGACCAACTGGTTTCAGGCAACAGAGATGGAGGAGGGGCCGGGGCTCTGCGGCACCCTCTGGGCAGGTTCTGTGGCAGGCTCTGGGACAGCAGTGCCGCCCCTGCAGACTGGCCTCCCCCTGCCCCCAGTGCAGCAGGATTTGCGGGGGTGGGAGGAAAGAGCAGCCAGCTGGGTGGGATCCTACTGAGGAGGTTGCTTCTGCCTGCCTTTTCCCCCTCCCATCCTCTCCTGGTCTTGTCCCTGCTGTCCGTGGGCCCTGGGCTGTGGCAGGTGGTGTGGAGCTGCAGGTGCATGTCCAGGGTGGGGCATGGGCCTCCAACAAGCTTTGCAGGGCCCCCTCCCCTGCCCCCTTCACGGCTGCATCTGTCTCTTTCCTCCACAGGGGGAGGGGTTGCACCAACTACGCGAGGCTTTGAAGATTTTAGCTGAGAGGGTTTTAATCTTGGAAACAATGATTGGGCTCTATGGTGAGTAGAGACAGACAGACGGACAGACAGCCCAGCCCCCGCCTGCCAGGCTTCCCCAGGCCCTCCAGGGTGGAGCTGCCTGGGTCCAGTCAAGAGGCTGGATAAGGTACCTGCCCTTCTCCAGGTGGGGACCTAAAAGGTCAAGACCACCCATCTCTCAATGACTGGTCCCTTGTCCACAGGTGAAGGGGGGGGCCCTAGAAACCCAGGCCCCCACCCCTGTGGTAAGACCTGGGGCTCCAGACATTGTGGGTAATGTGGTTTCCAGGCCTGCAGGGGAACCAGAGGTGACAGATTTCGAGTCTGAAAGGCATTATGGGCCAAACTCCAGAGCTGCAGGGGATTGTGGCTAACAGAGCCAGACTGCAACAGTGCAGGGGGTTGTGGGTAATAATGTCAGAGCCCAGGCCCCCAGGAGGATTATGGGTAATGAATCCAGACCCCAGTCAGGCCTCAGCTCAAGAGAAATTGTGGGGAACAGAGCCAGTCTGCAGGCCCACAGGACAACAGGTCATGGGGCTAGACTCCAGAAGTACAGGGGACTGTGGGTGACAGAGCCAGGCTCAGGTCCCAGGGGACTCTGGGTAATGTAGCACCCACCAGTTCTGACCCCAGAGGCTCTCACTGGGCAGGCCATCCTGGCCCCACGGTCCCCCCCTTTAGTGGCCTGAGAGACCCTCCCCCAGGCATTCACCCACCAGTTCTCCACCTATCTGGTCACTTGAGGAGACAAGTGAGCCCTGTCCCCACTTCGAAGGAGCAGCCAAGGTCCCAACAGAGACTCATGCCCAGGCTCCTGCCCGGAAGCCAGCAGGAACTGGCCCCGCCCCCCACCCTCGGTGCCCAGCCCAGCCCCCAGAGGCCGGACACGCACCGTCTGCTCTTCTCGATCTCCCATCAGGCTCCTAGCTTACAGAGCTTCCTGCAGCAGCAGGCTCAGCTGGAGCTCCTGGCCAGACGGGTCACCCTGCTGGAAGCCATCATCTGGCCAGGTAACGGCAGGGTGGGCAGGCAGGGGCAGCCCCTGCCAGGAAGGGCCTGGGAAGGGCCTGGGGACACAGAAGGCGCCTCCCAATACTGGATCCAGACTAGCAGACAGCCACTCTTCGGCCCTTCCATCCGGCCAGCAGACGGTGTCTGGCACAGAGGAGGTTCTGGTAACTAGTTCTTGAGTGAATGAGCACCTGCTCTGTGCCAGGTACCTCGCTGGCACAGGCTCCAACAGATAAGACAGGGACCTGCTCTCATGGAGCTTAGGGTGCTGGGGGGAAGCCCTGGAACTGGGCGTTAAACCTAGGGTGAGGAATACCACAGTGGAGTGAATACAGGTGGCCACCAAAGCCCACAAGTGCTCCTGATGCAGGCTGGGGGGTGGCAGAGGGCATCTCAGGAGGGCTTCCTGGAGGAGGAGGCATCTAAGTGGAGACCTGAAAGGCAAGGATCGGGGGCAAGTGAACAGGCAGAGGAACAGCATGAACAAAAGCCAGGAGACCAGAGAGAACCCAGAGGGACAGTTCCGTGAGGTTGCTGAGGGTGAGAACAGAGGCTAGAAGATCTGGCAGGGCCCCGCCCGTTTGAGAAGGTCCTTGAAAGTAGGTCAGGGAGGCACAGAAGAAGGTTAGACACCACCTGGCTGTCACAGTGGGCCTAAGGAGGTCTCTCCACGTTAAACTGGAGCCTGTGGCTGGCCCTGGAGAGAGTCAGGGATCGGCCATCCCATTCCTCACCTACCCGTGAAGAGGCCCCAGCCCTTCTCCCAGCTGCCCCATCTCTCAGCCCAGTCCTAGTGCATCAGTGCACACAGCCTTAGACATCATGTCCAACCTCCCATCTATTTTACAGATGGGGAAATTGAGGCCCCCAGCAGGAAGGAGAACCAAGGTTAGAGCCAAGCCTCCTTCATTTGGCAAAACTGTAGGGCACACCTACTGCAGGCTGGATCTGAGGCAGATCTCAGGGTACCCACCTTGGGGAGCTGCCCATCGGGTGGTGGGAAATCCTCAGCATCTATACAGATGAGGGCCATGGGGTACAGGAGCACCAAAGGGTGTGTGTGAGGAGAAGCCTTCCCAGAAGATGGGACCCTTGCGTTAGTCATGGAAGGTCCCTACGAGTGTGCCAGGAGGAAGAGGTGGGAGGGCAGCCCCCGTGGGGACAAAGGCCTAGAGGTGGGAAGGTGTGTGGGTTCTGCTTCCAAAGCTGCTCTCGCCATGCCACAGGGCTTCCCCAACTTCTGAAAACTCAGACCATCTCCCAGACCTCCTCCCTTCTCCCAGAGGAAGGACCAAGGACCAAATCCCAGGTGCTCAGCTCCTTGTCAGGTGTCCCCCGACTCCCCTCTCAGGAGGATTGGGAGGGGAGCCAGAAGGGACACACTGTGGCCTTGGATCTGTGCTCCACCCCCCTCAGCCGGCTCTGTCTCCAGAAGCCCAGGGAGGAGGTGCCAGGCACCTGGCAGTGTGGCCAGGAGGAGGGGAGTGGAGGAGATGGAGCCTTCCCCATTGGCCCATCATCCACAGCAGGTGCTAACAGAAGACCCAGATGGGGCTCCTATTTAGATTATAATCAATAATGACGATAATAGTAACAGCTGTCACACATCCAGTCCACCTGGGCCGGGAAATTTACATCCATCATCTCCAGTCCTTGCAACAAGCTTTCTAGGTGGGCGCTACTGTGCCCGCTTCACAGATGAAGAAACACAGGTTCAGAGGGCTCGTGTGACTCCCCCGGGACATAGGGATAGTAGTGGTGAGGCCAGGGGTCCGCCCAAGGTCAGGCCTCTAAAGTGCCAGCTCTTTGGGCTCCATCAGCAAAGGTTCCCTGACCCCTCTGCTTTGCTAGGCACTGAGTGGGGCCCGGGGGAAACCAAGGCCCTGAATTTGATCATGTCAGAACAGCATCTCATGACTGACTCACAGTGACCAGACCTGCAGGAGCCCTGGGTCGAAAACACACCAACCTAGTGACCATAATAATCCAACATTTACTGTGAAAACCACTTTCCACTCTTGGTCACACTGAACACTGTGCAAGGGTGTGACGACAGGAATGTCATCCCCACATTCCAGATGAGGCTTAAAGGTTCTGGGACTTGCCCAAGGCCACATAACTGGGACATGGTGGGGCCAGGACTTGGCCTGAGCTGATGTTGGAACCTGAGCTTTGAGCTACCCTCCTCCTATGCTCCCTGTTTTAGGGCATGAAATGTTCCTTGACTGTGATTGCAGATACCTGTCTGCCCCAAGGGCCCCAAATCTCAGCCCAGAGGTGCATGGGACACAGGGTCAGAGCGCTAGACAGTTATGAGGGTATAGCTCCCTCCCTGGCATTGCCTTCAGTGGGAAGCTGGTGCTCACCAGAGTCAAAGTGTCTCTCCTGTGAACAGGGTTTCGAAGGCTCAGCCAAGTCCTCCGTCCTGGGGTCCTCCATCCTGGGGCCCTCCCCCTGAAAAAACAACCCATCCTTCCGAGCTGCCTAACCCCTCATTTAACTTTGAGAGGGACTGAGGTGATATTTACCTAAGGCTTCCTGGAAGAGGTAGGTCCTGATCTGCGTCTGGAAGGTTGAGTAGTTTTCCAGGTGGGAAGAATGCCAATTATCTGGTTTTACTCTTGGGGGCCAGCTTATTTGCAGGTTGGGGCATATCTCACCATAGCCAAATCAGAACTGACTTCAGTAATTACTGGAGTTGGCCAGGGCCTCTGTATCTGGAAATGTCCCCCTGGTTTTAGAGATGAGACAACTGAGGCCCTGACAGAGGTCCAAAGCCACACAGTAGGTCAGTGGCAGAGCCTGGCCTTCCTAAACCCTTCCCCACTACAGGTGGCCTAACCTGAAAAGAGAGGAAGAGTGAGGCTGATGCCTGGCCTTAGCTTACCCAGCTCTGAAATGGGAATGATTCAGGGCACACCTCTGCTCCAAGATATGTTAACGAAAAAAAGAGCTATACTGTTTCTGGGGCATCTACTACACGCTAAGCATTTCAGAAACATGGTGGGTTCATTGATCTCCACTTGACAGAGAAAATCAAATAGAGGCCCTGAGTGTTCTAGTTGGGTTAGGGGCTAATAACTCCTGGGGGGAGGGGCACTAACCAACTTTTCAGACCCCCTTCTTTCCCACACCTCTGCCTCTCAGACTTGGGCAGAGAGCACCACCCCCCACCCCCCAGAGGGCCAAGGGAAGGTGGGCACCTCACACAGACGTCACTAACCCGGCCTCTTTCCTTCCCTCCCGCAGAACCAGAGGGGTCAGGGGCAGACCCTGCCGGCACGGGCACCCCCAGCCTCCTGCGGGGCAAGAGGGGAGGACACGCCACCAGCTACTGGATCGTGGCCCCCAGGAGCCAAAACGAGAGAGACTGAGTGTGGTGGTGGCCCCTTGGCAAGGGCCAGGCCAGGCTTCCCTTCCCAGCCTGGACTTGGCCAGCTGCCTCCAAGGTCTGCCATCCGTATTTATTAATATCCTCAGGGTCCCTTCTGCCACCTAGGCCTTTGGGGTGGGCATGTGTGGTCCTGGCAGCCCGTGCGCATCTGCCTCTTATGAGGCTAAGCCGGGACTGGAGCCTGAGAGGGAGATGTGGCGCAGGCAAGAGGTGAGGCTTTGCCCAGGGCCCTGGGCCTCAGTTTCCCTCTGTGAAATGGGGTGATGCAGGCCTGTGGGGAGGCGCGGCAGGTTTGGAGCTTCTGTCTTCTCATCGACTGTCCGGCCATCCAGGCCCCAAGCAACTGAGGGAGTTGGAAGCTGGGGCTCTGCCCGGCCCTCAGCACACCCAGGGATGATGAGGGCAGGCAGTCTCACCTCCCAACTCCCCAGCCAAACCTGGGGGGCCCACCTGTACCCCTCGTCTCCTTGTTTTCTGGTGCTGGGTTGCTGGCCCTGAGGTCAAGCTACCTGATCTGACTGGACATTCAGGGCTCCTTGTCTCAGTTCTGACCCCTGAACCCTCAGTCCTTCTCATGTCCCAGGCGGAGGGGGCATGGAGAGGGAGGGGCCACCTGTTCCCACAACGGCTTGTGACAGACACCAGGAGGTAGTGTGTATCGGCCAATAAAGGCCCCCAGCCTCATTGCCCACCGGCCTGGTCTCAGTGTGTGCTTAGATGAGGGGCAGCCGGGCAGGGCCAGCAGCCTCTCTTCTCAGTGGCCTTCACTGTCCACCTGCAAAGCACTACTGTGAGGCCAGGGCTCCCCTGGCCATCACCTGGGCAGCTGGGGAATGGGGGTAGGTGAGCAGAACAGAGGCTCAGGCCATCCCCACCCCCTGGCCAGGTGTCCAGCAGGAGCTACCAGACCTCGGGGCAGCTTCCCTTCTCTGAGCCTGTTTCCTCACCTGTAAAATGAGACTGATGGTGTAGTCCTCAGGTTTCCCAGTCTGTTTCTGGCCCCTGGCTGGTGACCAACGGCAGGGTCAGTCTCTGCGGCCCCTCCACTCTGGCCCTGGCCTGGGGTACAGCCTCACGGGTGACCAGAGCACAGGCCAATCCGGGACCTACGGCCCCCTGTACTGCCCCTCAAAGTCCAGCTTCCGGGCCCCTCTGCCTTGCAGAGTTCTCATCAGCAACTCACACCCACGCCCCACCCTCTGCCCTCTAGGCTCTGGCTACACCTCCCCTTCCTGGGAGGGGGCAAGGACTGAGAGAGGCCAGGAGGGAGGAGCTGCTTCTACAAAGCTAAGGAAGCTTCTCCCCCACAGCACGCCCACATTGCTTCCTGCCCCCGGGGGCCCCACAGGGCCCAGCCACAGGCCTCAGAGCCTGCCGTGGGCCAGGCCTGAGGACACCGACCGAACTGGCCCTTGTCCAGCAGGGACACGGGGCTGTGGGGAGTGAAGGGATGCTCTTCCTGGCAAATCAGGGAAGGCTTCCTGGAGGAAGGTCTCCGTGTAGGCCAAGACCTGAAGGTGGGTAGAAATTAGCTGGGAAACACATGACAAATGCTCCTTGGCAGAGGGTCCAGCCCAACAAAGACCCTGAGGCGGAAGCTCGGTAACACTGTGTCTCTGGACATCAGGGAGCTGCTCTCCTGCAGTCGGCTGTTTGTTCACTGCTCATTCATTCTTTCATTCATTCATTCATCCTCCTGATGCTAATGTAGAAGAGTCAGACACAACTGTTGCCTCCAAGGAGGTCCAGGTTGAAAAGTGAACTGGTTTTTATTCTAAATACCAGGGCAGGATGCTGGGGGGCCGCCCCTGAACCCACCCTGACTCTCAGCAGACAGGGCTGGGCTCTGACTTCCCACCCACAGGCCAGGCTTCTTCTCACCTGAGAGCCTGCCTGTGCTAGGGGGGCCCAGGACCCTCAGGGTGGGTGGGCCCACCCCTCCCCTGAGTCACCAGCGCCTCGGTGCCCACCTCCCCGCCGACCAGCAGTGACACGGCACCCTCCACACGGCCCGTGGCTGCCAGGGCCACCACTGCCTGCTCCGTGGGGAAGCCCATGCGCTCCAGTTGCTGCAGCCTGTGGGAAGGGGGGACAGGGAGGGAGTGTCAGGGCCGCCTCCAGCCCCCACACCAGGGGACCCCACCCCTACTTACCCCACCTTACCGCAGGGAGGAGACGGAGGACTTAGACAGCCGGAGTGGGCTCTCGGGACCCTGGACTGGCCCCTCAAGGAGCGAGGCCTGGATCCCCTTCTGCAGCATCTGCTCGTCTAGGGCTGCCCACAGCGGGGTCCCTGGGGGGAAGCTGGGCCCAGACCAGGCCAGTCTCACCTCTGAGGAGCCCTCCCAGAGCGGCTGCACAGGCCCCAGGCCTGGCGGGAGCGGGGCTGAGCCTTCGCTGAGGGGCCAGAGGCTAGGGGAGGCCATGTAAGGAGGTCCAGGGGTGGGCGGCCTGGAGGGGCAGAAGCAGAAGAAGGCCTGACTGCCAGCCGCCGGCATGGCTTCCACCACCGGGGCCAGTGTCCTCAGCATCACCCTCACCTCACTCCAGCAGGATGGGTGACAGGCAGCTCAGCCAGGCTGCCTGGGGTGGGAAGGAGCTGGAGCGGCCAGCACCCCGCCAGGGCCCTGCACAGGACACCCTCCTGCAGTGCCTGCAGCCGCTGCTCAGAGATCTCCAGCCACCGGAAGGCCCCAGCCGCGTCTGTCTGCCCAGGGCAGGGCGGCCGGTCAAGGAAAACCACATCCAGCCAGGGGTGAGCCTGTGCCACATGCCAGGCCCTGTGCCAAGTGTGTGATGGGAATTCCCTCCTGTCTCCTCACTGTGGCCCTGCCAGGGAGGTGTCATCACCCTCATCCGCAGCGGAGGCTCAGAGAGGGAAAAGGGCCCTGCCTGAAGCCACCCAGCCAATGAGAGGCAGAGCCAGATGTGCCTCATCCCAAAACCTGTCTCATCCCCATTCAGCCGCCCCCTGCCCGCTGTCCCCTGAGGCCTGTGTGCCTGCTCAGGCCTGTGACACCAGGCCCACCCCTGGGCCCTGCCCCAGCCAGGGAGACATGCTCCCCTCTCCAGGATTCAGCCAGGTGTCCCCAATCCTAAACGACTCCAGGGTCAGCCTGCACCCACTGTTCCCTCTGACTGCACTGTTGTCCCCGACAGCATTAAGCATCTTTGGAGCAAAAGCCTGTTTAACACACCTGCACCACCGGCCACAGGTCATTCCCCCTTTTGGTGCCAGGAGAGCCGCAGGCTCACGCTCACCCTGGTCCTTACACCCTCTGTACTGTCTGCCAGGCCCGTGCTCTCCGTTTCCACTTCTCGTCACCTGAACCCCTCCTTCTGCATGGTCTCGGCGTACACCCACCTCCACTGGGCCATCCAGATTAAGTGCCTCCTTGGGCCCCTCAGCTCCCAGGCTCTCCTTTAAATTGTAATTGGTACCTCTACATGGCCACAAGCCCCCAGTCCCCAGCCCAGAGCCAGGCGAGAGGACTTGGAGACGCTCGTGGGATGTGTGTGAATGTGGGGACCCGACCCCTTGTGCCAATTCCTTCCCAGGCACCCTGGAGGCCCAGCCACAGAACCCACACGTCCACACGAGCCCTGGGCCCAGGCAAAGGATACAGGCCAGGCCAGCCAGGAGGCCGCAGAAGAGCTGCAGGAAGGGCGGCTCGGAGCTGAGCAGTGGTGTCAGGGCGAGCAGCAGCCACGGCAGGAGCCATGGTGGCAGTGCCCCACGGGGCCGTCTAGGGTGGTAACCCTGCCCCGCCAGCATGGCCAGGTGGACAGGCATGTATCCACAGCCCCCGGCTGCACTGGACACCCCGAGGCCTGCCAGCAGCACAGCCATCAGCCCGGAGGCCAGGGCGAGGAGGGTGGAGGCATGCAGGAACCGCAGTGTGCCCAGGTGGCACTCCTGCCGCCAGCCCAGTGTGGGCAGGAGCAGCAGGCTCAGCAGCAGCCCTGGGAGGGCCTTGTGGCCCAGGGCATGTGTCAGCAGCCGGTGCGCTGGGAGAGAGAATGGGCTTATGTGCCAGGTTAGTGGCCCTAACCCCCAAGACTGGCCCAGGTGTGCCAGATGGGGAAACACCCTCCGCCAGGGCCGCCCACTAAGCCAGCATCCCCTCCCCGGGAGCCAAAGTCTGCCCACTGCCAGTAGTTTAATCACTGGTGGTGGGGACCAAGGGCTTCCAAACACTGTGACCACCCCCCTGCTGCTTTAAGTAGAACAAGCCAGACCCAACACTCAGTCTTCTTAAGAACAACCAACCATGGATAAGTCACTTCACTTCTGTAAGCATCATCTGGGTTCCTCAAATGTAAATGGAAGCTGTCATTCTTGGGAAACAGGTGTTCAGCTAGGGTCACTCTTCAAACCCCTAGTGCCTCCTTCCTGTTCTTGGGCTTAGCTGAAAGTCTTAGTTTATTTTAAGGGAAAGCCACCAGAAAGGGGAGCCGTCTGAAAAGAATTCCTACTCACAGGTTCCCACCCCTGTGCTGGCCCCTCTGCCCAGGTCCTCGGCCCTCCCTTCTTGGCTGTAGTTGAGCTGGGCATGCTCCCGTCCAAGGCTGACCTTCCCCGGGGCCCTGGGTCCTGTCCTTGCCTGACAACTGCAGGATGCATGCTGCTCCTGCCAACTGGTCTCAGGCCCTACAGCAAGTTTCCTGCCTCCTCCAAGGCCCATGTGGCCGGCCCTCACCCTGCCAAGGGTCCAGCAGCAGCTCTGGGGCCAGGACAAGGCTGGGGCCAGCTCCCAGCAGCCACAGGCCGCTCATGAGCAGCATCAGGACGGAGGAGGCGAGAGGCAGCGCCGGGGTCAGTAGGCCAGGGGGACCTCTGGCATGCATAGCTTGTCTGAAGGTGATCAAAGGTGGTCTTGGGGCTGTGTGCTAGGGGTAAAGGAAAACAATAACAACAGTTATTATTGCAGCTTTTATCTGACTTACTTTCGGCTACCATATCAACAGCACCATTTTACGGAAATAAAAACTGAGGCTGGAGAGGCGGGTGCAGCAACTTGGCCGTAGAGGACCTCAGAGCCTAACCATGTGTTTAGCCATCTTGCCATCCCACCGATGTGTGAGGATGGGAAGAGGCCAGGCCAAAAGGTCCCTGAGCCCTGATGGGCCCTGGAAAGGGGCCTGGAGTGGGAAGCACAAGGAATGGGAAGTTGAACGGGGGCCCTGGACTCCCAAAATTTTTTGGATTTGTGCAGCCCCCCCAGGGCAAATTCAGGGCCATCTCCAGCTTTCCTCTGCCTCCCTCTTCCCTCAGGCTACAGACCAGCTACCTTCCTACCTCCCTCCTCCCCTCCACTGACTTAGAGCTCCAGGTGGCCTGAGCTGCCCTTGACAGAGCGGGTAAGGCCAGCCAAAGGGCAGGCAGATTAGGGAGGGGGTGGAGCAGAAGGGTTGGAGGAGAGGCAACAAGAGTTTCACACCCTGAGTGCACACAGTGACACTGGACAGAGCTGTCCCCTTCCTCGAGCCCCGACCACAGCCCCTCTGACCCTACCCTCCCTTTCACAGAAAGGTTTCAGTATCCACTCCACTTCTTCCTGCTGTGTATCTCTCCCTGGGCAAATCTGGAGCCTCTCCTTCCTCATCTGTAAATTGGGGATTAAGAAAATCCATTCCTCATAGGATGAAAAAAAGGAATGGACTCAGGCAGTCCCACAGCTCCTGCTGGATAAACTGTAGCCATCCTGGCTGTCCCCAAGAAGGGGAAGCCTGAACATGGAAGCAGCTGCTCCAGCCCTCAAATGTGCCAATTTCCTGCCCGTGAGGCAAGGCTTTCTCTCCCATTCTCCCTCCTCCCATACAGCCTGTCCTCTAGGCCCTGCTGGAATCCCCTCACTCCTGTACCCTAGCCTGTCTCAGGACTCCCACTGAACTGATTTTATATTGCAGGAAGCAAAATCCCAAAGACAAGAAGGCTGCTTCATCTGCTCCCTTGTCATGGGCATCCTTAGCATCAAAACCCACCCACCAGTTTCCTGCAGGAAAAATATAGAAAACTCTGCCTGCGACGTCCTTCCCTTCATCTCTCTTAACAGCAAACTCCTATTCACCCTTTGAAGCCCAGCTCAAAGGTCCCCTTCCCCTCCTCTGGTACCTCCACATCTTGGAGCCTACCCTATCCAGTGAGCACCGCTTGGCCTGTTTTTCTCTAGGCAGGTGGTCTGAACTAGGGGAGGAGGGGTGCTCCTCTTACTCATGGTCAAGTTCCCCAGGGTGCTACTAGCACATAGCTCGTGCTTTATGTGTCTTCACTGAAAGAAAGACACTAGCTTTGCTCCAGGTCCCGCTGAAGGATTTGGTGAGCCCTGCCCTTCGCTGGGCCTGGGCATCTGCCTAGGGAGACTGGGTTGAGTCCAAGAAGTCAGGCAGATGCCAGCCTTGCAGGGAGCCAAGGCACCCACTGCCAGCCTTCTCCTGCACCCTCACAACCCCCCACCCCACCCCATGTACTTTAGCAAGAGTGAGAGACTTGCCCATGGACCAGCAGAACTGGGATCTGAACGCCCCAGGTCTCAGCCTCTTTATCTATAAAACGGGGCTGTGCAGCATCAGGCCCTGCCTACCTTACTGGGAAGACGGGAGGACAGAATGTAAAGACAGGACGGGGACAATTCTTCCGGGTGATGGAGGAGAGTGTGTGTGTGTGTGGGGGGGGGGTCCCAGGGTGTGGGTGTGGCTCAGCTTTGTGACTTTAGGAAAAGTACCCCAAGTCCTTGGGCCTCAGTTTCCCCTTCTGTGAAAACAAGGTTGTTGGATGAGAGGTGATTAAAGGGTCTTCTCAACCTTGACCGTTACTGGGGGGCTCTCGGGCCGGGCACTACGTTCGGAGCCTCCCATCCAGCCCACCGGCCTTGGCCCCCTCCCCCGCGGACCGGGCCACGTGTCTGGGGTACTCACAGAGCAGCGCGCCCCCCGCCCCCAGAAAGCCGAGTGGAGCCCTTGGCTGGGAGTCAGTACTCTAGCTTCCCGCCGACACCCGAGCGCCCCGAGCCCATTCTGCTCGCCCTCGGGCGCGTGACCCGGGCCGACCGGTCGGCACGCCACCCCCTCCTCCGCCGCCGCCGCCGCCCGCCTATTAGTCAGCAGTTGTTCTAGGCCCCGGTCCCTTCCCCCAGCCCTCCCGCCGGCCTCCGTTTCCCTCCAAGGCCGACTCTTCAGAGACGGTCCCTAGAGCCAGCGGGAGTAACCATTCCAAACAACCTAGCATCGACCGGAGAATCACTCCGACTTGTTACCAAGATCCGCTCGCCAGCCGCTCCCGCCCCTGCGGTGCTATTTTGGCCCACACGTCACATCCGGTACTCTTTAGGGAGGATTAGGACTAGATTTGCGGGCGCGAAGGGCGAGAAAGCTGTGGTTTGTCCCTCCCTCTCCCACCCCCGTGGCCTAGCCCGATGGTAGCGCCCGAGGTTGCGGGTTTCGCGCCTGCGCAGTGCGGCGCCTAGAGGGAAAGCGAGAGGGAGACGGACGTTGAGAGAACGAGAAGGAAGGAGAGAGAAAATGGCGTCCACGGGTGAGTGTGGTTGAACTGCGGTCGCTCCGCCGGGATGCCCAAATTGGGGACCGCTCGTTTCTCGGGGTGGTCGGGACGACTGAGTGGACCTGCCGAGAGGGGTGTGAGGTACCCGTCGCGGCTCGAGAAGCTCGACGGCCGGCGTCCCCCTCCGCTCCCTCCCCTCCCCCAACTGGGCAGGCCGGTTCTGGAACCTTCCGGCGCCCCCCGCGCGCGGGGGGCTCGAGGCGGCGGGTTCGCGCGGGGCCTGCTTTGGTCTCTATTGTGTGGTGGCCGTCGGGCCCCGCGCCCTGGGCAGCCCGCCACGTGGGCGGGGCCTGCGGCCTCTGGGCCCCCGCGTGGGGGTGGGGGGAGGGTTCGGCTAGGCTTCGGGCCTGGCACCCCGAAACCGGAGGTGGGGGGGCCGGCGGCGGCTCGAGAAGCCGCAGACCCGCTGACCCTCTGACTCTCCCCACCCCAACCCCATTTCCAGGGCGGTAGCCCAAGCCCGAGCGCTCCTCTGCCTCGAGAAGACGAGGGGAAAAAAGCAAATAAACAAAAAAGGTTTCGCGGATTTGTGAGCCGAGGGGCGCCGACCTATGAGCGGGAGCCCCGTCATTCTTAAAGCCGGGTCGGCTGGGGCGTCCGGGGCCGCCGAGCTGCGTCCTCGGCGGGCTCCAACCCCCAAGCCGAACTTCTGCCCGAAATGGGGTTTAGACGGAGTGCCCCCTCGCTCCTTTACAGCCCCCCAATCGGCTGCCTCTTGGGGGTTCGCTTTTTACCATTATTAATTCTCTTTACCGCCCCAAAAAACAATTCCCAGAGCCATTTTTCAGCAAACGCCGAGGGAGATTTTTTGTATAAGGCCAACCCGGATCGTGTGGCCAGAAATCCCCACCGAAAGAAATTTCTGGCCTCTTTGACTTAACGGGAAACAAAAGGCCCCAGTCGGCGTTTGAATTATACTTAAGTAATCGTTTCGCACGTTTATTCGCTTAGGTTAAGCCGAGAGGCTTGTTTATTTCGTGGACTGATAGAAGAGAGCGGAAGGAGGCGCGGACTGAACTTTGAAAGCCCGGGGTGGGAGCTGGAATATGATGTCTGGGGTGGTCCTTGACGCCCGGAGTGTGTAAGAGAGTAGCCTAAACGTGACCTGCAGTTTGCAGCCTGTTCCTGCACTAATTTGTGGTTATTGGTCGAGTGGGGCATTTTTGCCTCCGGGGGTGTTCTTAGGCAGCCTGACTCCAGGCCTTAAGAGGCAGTTGGAGAAGATGGAAGATGGGAAAAGCTCTGGGTCCTTCAGAGTTTTAATTTGAAAAGGGTCCAGAATCCAGCAACGGAATGGCAGTTTAAGAACTCTCCGCAACTATGTGGTCAGTAAACAAGCAGGTAGATGCTGGCTGTTAGTGCCAGGGTACAGAGTGCCCCTAGAAGAAAGAACTCTGAAATAACCACAGTCTTAGACACATCTTGGTGGGAAATGGTTTCCTCAGAGCCCTTTCCACCTTCCTCTTCCCTGCAGTGTTAGGATTTTGTAAGGGGGAGTGCTACTCTCCCTTCCCTGTTAACATCTGGGGAGTAAATATGTGTGTGTTCAAATTTGTGTGTGGCTGGACTTGCCCCTTTTTCGTCCTACTTTGCTCAAGCTCTGTTTACTGGTAACCACCACATACTATATTAGAATTACAATTGTGGATTATGTAGACACACAGTAGTAGGCCTGGCTGGGGGCCCTTTGGGGGGGGGTCACTAACTTATCTGGACTTTGGTTTCCTTTCAGTCCAAATGAAGGGGTTAGGCTAGACCTTTTAAGAGCTTTTTCAGCCTTTAGCTTCTGACCTTACAGCAAAGTATTTTGGCTCCCATAAAGTTGTCCCATAATGACTTTTAACTCGTGATGTAGTCTGAAGCTCTAAATCTCTGCAGTTTCGATCGTGACTGCCTTAAAGTATCTAAAAGCCACCACCTTGGGTAATGTTAGTTGTTTTTCCTCCTCATATGTAGCATATATAGAAAAGTACCTAGAGTATATGTCCACTTTAACGAAGAATTACAACGCGAACTCCCAAGTAACCACCATTCAGACCAAGAAATAAAACATTGTCGGTACTCTGGAGGTCCCCCATCCCACCCCCAGTCACAGCCCATTCTCTCCTCAACCTGTCCTGTATTTTTAGTAAAGTCTTCAGCTGCAGATTTGGGAGTTAAACAAAACAAAAGAACATAACTGCTAAATAATCTGACCAAGTGTAACTGTAGATTTTTGAGGCCGTATAATGTTTGTGTGCTGTAGGTGGATAACATAAGTTCTCATGAAGCACATTTGCTCCTTCCTGTAGCCCACCAATATGGGGCTAAGTCAGCTGGTTTCCCATGGATCTGAGATCATTCCTTGTTCATGTCAGCTTCGCCACTTTGATGTTTTACATAACTGTTCTTGTGTAGCAGTCCTCTTGCAGACATTGAGCTTACATGTCAGCTATTTAGAATCATTTCTCATACAGAAGCCTCTGCAGAAGGTAGTTTGAAATATTTGATTTTGATGCTTCATTGGTATGTTTATTTTGTAATTACAACATGGAAGAAGTGATTTGCATTTAGTTTTTTTTATATGTCACATACAGAGCTAAGATTGTCTTGAACAAATCAATTTGTTCATTATACATAGCCTTTGGCCGTTGATTTGATAATGTTGATGATTCAGGGTTCTGAGTTAAGGGTGTACAGAGGAAGGAAAGTGGTCAAGTGAAGTGTAGAGAGATGAAAAATGAGCCAAGTTAAAGAGATGGATTCAGCAAAATGCTCTGGGGGCAGGCCAGGTGAACTGTGAAGCAGGCTTTGAATGGAGTGGGGTTAGAAACCCCTCCACAAAGAGCTGTCAACTATTGCTTTCAGATGAGGGACTGTTTTCTGATTGGAGAAGAAAGGACTCTTTGGTCTGCCTTAATGACAGTGTTGCCTTCTAACACAGAATAAGATACATAGTTCTTGTGGAGAGCAAAGAATTGGGCAGGATTTTTAAAAAATAATTACTTTAACTTCTTTAAAAATATATGTTTGATTCAGTAGTGCCATGAAAACCTCTTAACCATTTTATTTTCTGTTTTCACTACTTGCAGACGCCTCAGTGGACCAGAGGGGTTTTTTTGTTTTCATTTTTAGTCCTTTTTTGTGCATGTTGTAAATTTCTTATGAAAAGGAAAGTTGTAGGAAGCTTTACTTAGAGAGGAGAGGGGAAGATAAGTTGTTTTTTTTTTTAAGTTGAAATCACTTGAGTTTAAAAAGATGATGTTACCTAAAACCAAGTTATTCCCCAGAAGATTAAATGCTTTCTCCTCTGCCAGTGATCATGATTCTGCCTTGACTGCTTCACTGGTACTTACAATGTGTCTAGTTTTTAAATTATTCTACAGATGTGACCCTTTAGAACACTGGATTGAGATAATTGTCCTCTTGTTTTCTGCCATTTCATTTCACAGTCCTCCTAGGGAATTATGGTTGGTCTAACTTGCTAAAGTGAGGGAGTGATTTTTTTTTTTTTAACTAGTTTTTGAGGAGATGTAGCTACTGATGTATCCATTCTGGTGTTAAACATTGTTATATTGTTGCATGCCTCCTTTTTATATGAAGGTAAAACTTCTGATCCTCTTGAGTTTATCTTGTTCTCCTGTTAGTTGTAGGATGACGATCATATATTTGAAATGACAGCCTATGGTTAAGGGAGGTTTGTAGTCATGGGAACATGCAAAGTATCTTTGCCAAATCAGATGATCTTGACCTCATTAGCTGGCACTTTGTTCAAATTTTCTGTTTAACTGGCTCAGATTTTTTTAGTTTGGTGTTGAAAGATAAGAGGTACTCATTTGGATCTGTGTTGTCCTGTAGGTCCTCTCAATACCGTTTTTAAAAAAAATATATTTATTTTATTTATTTATTTTTGGCTGTGGTGGGTCTTCATTGCTGTGTGTGGGCTTTCTCTAGTTATGGCGAGGGGGGCTTCTCTTGTTGTGGAGCACAGGCTCTAGGCACACGGACTTCAGTAATTGTGGCGCACGGGCTTAGTTGCTCCGCGGCATGTGGGATCTTCCCAGACCAGGGCTCGAACCCGTGTCCCCTGCATTGGCAGGCGGATTCTTAACCACTGTGCCACCAGGGAAGTCCCTCAATACAGTTTTTAAAATTCATCTTCCTGCCACCTGAATTCCTTCCCCCCTTTTTTCCTTTCTGTTTGTAAACGTTGGCTTCACACTATTTTCTCTCCTTGTTTTCTCTAGATTACAGTACCTACAGCCAAGCTGCAGCCCAGCAGGGGTAAGTCAGACTTTTACAGCAGTACCTTGGGTGTGATTGGTTGTTTTTTAGAGTACAGAGCCTCCTTTAATTGTAGAGGATTTAGTAATGGAATCTGGATTTCTATATTCAGTTCTTGCATTTAATTTCTCTTACAGCTACAGTGCTTACACCGCCCAGCCCACTCAAGGATATGCACAGACCACCCAGGTAATCTTTAAGATAATTATTTGTGGCTGCATCCCCAAGTTAAATATTTCCATCAGCCATTGAAACAATAGCTAGCACGAATCTTTTTCAGAAATTAGGTAGTAGAAGAGTATAATGTGCTTGTAATCATAAAATACACAGGCGTTTAAACTTTCACAGTGGGAGCGCCATTGTAATGAAACCATCCTCAAACTGGGAGTTGCCAGCTCTCCTTTCCTTCCTAGTGTGGTTTCTCAAGTTAGGTGTTTTGCTCCATGCTTGTTCCTTCTACATATTTTGTGTTTAAATTTATTTAACTTAATCATACAGCAGTTCTGCAGAGGAAGGTGACATTATGACATTTTGCAGATGAAAAATTGCAGTGCATCGATACTACAGCATTCGCCACTGGTCACACATTAAGTGATGGGTTAGCTCTTATGGCTGCCTAACTATAGGGCTTTTGAGCTCTTTCTAGTACATGAGTCTATTCTAAAGTCCAGGCCAACAGATACTAGAAATTAGCCACCTAGTGTTCTCAATATCATCTCAAATTCTGAAATGGTCTGTGGCATAAAATGGATACAGTAGCTCTGCCATGGAAACATTATAGGACAGGCAGAATGTGATGTCTCTGGCTGATCTTATATAACTGGTCATTCACATCTAGAATGTGATCTTGCTAATATCTGAAAAAACAGTTCATTCCTTGCCAGGTTTTAAGTATTGCTGATGTCCAGGTTCAAAAGACAGCACTCTTGCTTTCTTAAGAAGACATGCAGCGTTCTTGTTCATTTTCTTTGAAGTGGTATGATAATTTTTAAAATTTTGTCTCAAGCTGAAAATATAGTTTTCAAAATTGTCTGACAGATTTTAGTCCCATTTTCATTTTCATTGTTCATTTTATCTTCCTAGCATTTGTTTCCGTTTGCTAAAACTGCTACACTAAGTGCTGGCAGTTATACACCTGTTCCCTCATTGTTAATCATTTGAGGGCATCTTGTTAATCTCCTGTATCGTTAAATTGTGGTTTTGCCTGATTATCTCGGGAACTTTTTTGTAGTTTATGAAAATATGAGTGGATTAGATAAGGGGAAACAAGCATTCATGATACTGCGATCACTTGTCGGTTTTTTAAAAATCTTTTTATTAGAAAGCATATTTTTGACTTTGGTTTTCCAATTTAGGAACTTAGAAGTCAGTCCATTTTATTGCTAAAATACAAGATTCATATATGAAGTTCTTAAATCCATTTTCTTTGAGCAGGCATATGGGCAACAAAGTTACGGAACCTATGGACAGCCCACTGATGTCAGCTATACCCAGGCTCAGACCACTGCAACCTATGGGCAGACCGCCTATGCAACTTCTTATGGACAGCCTCCCACTGGTAAGACTCTAGAGAGACTTTGGGGTTACATTAGCAAGGGTGTTTGCTAAGAAGCTTGTTACTTGTGCTCTTGGGTGTATATTCTGGTTGATACCTTGGCGTTTGGGAATCCTTTATTCTTAGGAGGAGCTGGGGGTTTTTGTTTTGTTTTTTCCCTTTTCCTTATATTCTCCTTGAGGGATCTCTAATAGAATGTGGGTGGGATAAATTCCAAGGGAAAAAAGAACTTTTCCTTTTAGCTATTTTATACAGTGTATTGAGTAATCTCACGACAAAATGGAGAATATATAAGAGACTGTGCTAATGCTAATACTGGGAAAGAATGAGCCTTCTTAAACTGAGCTGCTTAAAAATCAAACTGATTTTCACATCTGTTTGCTTCATCTGATAGTGTGCCCTCTACTTTTTGTTTTGTGCTTTCCACAGTAGAAGGGACCAGTACAGGTTTGACTATCCTGCTCATTCTTGCATGGGAATTGCTTTCCATCTTGTCTAACCCTGTAATGTTAACCCTTTAGGTGTTTTCATTTGTTTAACCCTCAAACTTTCTAACATCACACACAATGAGGTGCTAATGGAAAACTGCTTCAGGTGCCATTCGCAGATTCATGTTCCTTTTCTTTATGTAATTTTGGGAAAGGTTTCGCTTTGTTTTATTTTACATTATTTTGTGTCAAGCCTTAATAATAGTTGTTCACCTTCTCAAAGGTATTTCAGGTGACTACTTCCCAGCTGATTTCCCCCTATTCCCTGAAGGATAGATTGCATGATAAGATTTATTCAGAGGGACAGATTGCCACCTTGCATGTATTATGTTTGTCTGTTGGTTGGCTTCCAGTCCAGACACATTTTATTTTCTGTTTAAGTGTTAATGAATTATTTTAATCCATAGTATGTCTTAAATATATATGTAACAGCATTCCAGAGAGCAAAAAAAAAATTTATTTTAAGAATTAGAATAAATTGTATCCTAATACTGGGGTTGAAATGGAGCCTGTGAAAATTTTACAATAACTTTTTTATGTTTGGTGCTGTGTGACATTTCAGGATCCCTACCTTAAAGATGTAAAAACTTTTATTTTTCAAACTATCTTTAATCCCCAAGTTATATATGGTCTATCAGAGTCATTAGTAGGGAGAAACCCACCTGTAATTTATCTCACTTCGTGACTGTCCTGGATTTGATGGGAAGTATTTCCTAATCTATCTCATTAATGCATATCATTGAATAGGATGGGAAATGTTTAAACTTTCTGTGGGTGTTGGCAACTGTAGGAAGAGCTGGAACTGAGACTCTGCAGTTTGTATTTTGAGCACAGGATTTTGAAATTGTGGGATGCACTTTACATTTTCAAGCTATTATGTTTTTAATGAGATGTAATTGACATATATAACATTAGTTTCAGGTGTACAACATGATTCAGTATTTGTGTATGTTGTGAAATCACCACAGTAAGTCTAGTTAACATGAATTACCACACATCCTTACGCGGGCCTCTCACTGTTGTGGCCTCTCCCGTTGCGGAGCACACGCTCCAGACATGCAGGCTCAGCGGCCATGGCTCACAGGCCCAGCTGCTCTGCGGCATGTGGGATCTTCCCGGACCGGGGCATGAACCCGTGTCCCCTGCATCGCCAGGCGGACTCTCAACCACTGCACCACCAGGGAAGCCCCACACATCCTTTTGATGAGAACTTTTAGGATCGTGTCTCTTAGCAGCTTTCAAATATACAATACAGTATTGCTAACTGTAGTCATCATGCTGCACATTACATCCCCATGACTGATTTATTATAACTAGATGTTTTTTATCTTTTTGACCTTAACTTATTTTAAAAATAAGTATCATCTGAAGTAATACAGCTTAGATCTAGCCTTTGGAGCCTTAGGATCATTTTATAAGAACATGATAAAGTCATTTATAGGAAATAACAGTAGTTTTCTAGATTCTGTGGAGCCATGTTTTCACTTTGTAGTTTATGGAAGACCCTTCATATCTCCCCAAATTCTTCCATCAGCTTTTGGAGTGTAGGAACTAAAACTAAACCTAGTGAGCAAATTGAGGCTGAACCAAACCAAGCAGGACCCTGACGGTAGTAAGTAGGTTCAGGAACATTTAATGCTTTTTTCCTTACCTCTTACTGTCTTTACACATAAAAGTCATTGGATAGGGCTTCCCTGGTGGCGCAGTGGTTAAGAATCTGCCTGCCAATGCAGAGGACATGGGTTCGAGCCCTGGTCCGGGAAGATCCCACATGCCGCGGAGCAGTGAAGCCCGTGCGCTGCAACTACTGAGACTGCGCTCTAGAGCCCACGAGCCACAACTACTGAGCCCACGCGCCGCATCTAAAGCCCGCGCGCTCTAGAGCCCGTGCTCTGCAACAAGAGAAGCCACCGCAATGAGAAGCCCACGCACCACAACGAAGAGCAGCCCCTGCTCGCTGCAACTAGAGAAAGCCCGCACACAGCAACGAAGGCCCAACACAGCCAAAACTAATAAATTTATTTTTAAAAAGTCATTGGATAATCATTGGAAGAAATATATAAAAAGACACTTCTAGAATATTTTAAAATTAAGCTTCATGAGAGGGAGCTATATAAATCTCAACTCATTAATTGGAATAGAAATCTTAGACTTTAGTTTTTACCGTTGAAGTTGAACAAAAATTCTGGTTCGTTTGTGTGATGTTTCTTACTACCTTTTTCCTTAAATTTATCAACACATATTAGATACGTTGTGTTTTTGCTATTGGTCTTTTTTATTGTCATTAAATCATTTTGCTCTGTTAAGTTTTGCTCATTTTGATTGGCTGCTTGTGCGGGTACTACAATTAATTAAAAGATTATTAATTTAAAAAAATTATTAATTAACCAGTGTCTATTAGTGTAATCTTTAGCACTGCAAGGCTCTGTTGCTGGATACTTTTATGACAGGAGTTACTGCCCTTGTCACTTTTTTTTGTTGTTTTTTAGTTATTATAAATCTTTTTTTTTTTTATTGTATTTATTTATTTTTGGCTGCATTGGGTCTTTGTTGCTGACCGCGGGCTTTCTCTAGTTGCCGCGGGCGGGGGCTACTCTTCGTTCCGGTGCGTGGGCTTCTCATTGCGGTGGCTTCTTTTGTTGCGGAGCACGGGCTTCAGTAGTTGTGGCTCCCGGGCTCTAGAGCACAGGCTCAATAGTTGTGGTGCACGGGCTTCGTTGTTCTGCGGCATGTAGGATCTTCCCGGACCGGGGCTTGAACCCGTGTCCCCTGCATTGGCAGGCAGATTCTTAACCACTGCGCCACCAGGGAAGTCCTCTTCTTGTAAATCTTATAGATGGCCTTTCATGTAGGGAAAAAAAAAATCTGTGTAGGAGTAATAGGGTAGGTGGAATTAGATTCCAGTTAAATAAATGAGTGCTTTATGTGGTTGACATTAGGATTCTGCAAAGAACTTTTAAATTAAATAAACAGTTCAGATGAATAACATGCCAACTCGAAAAACGTCCAGTGCTTGGGGCTCCCTGTTTTGTGAAATACGCTTTCATATACACTTCAGCCCAACATATTTGAGAAGGAAGTATGTGTATAATTAATTTCAGAATTTCCCTAAAATGTTTGGGATGGAGAAGAAAGTATTATATTCTGTGCTACAAAAGATGACACTTCAGATTGTACAAAGGGAAGTTGGTATTTGTTTTTGGTTATTTGTTGGTATTTGGCTAAATTGGTATTTGTATTTATTTATTTATTTATTTATTTATTTTTTTTTTTTTGTGGTATGCGGGCCTCTCACTGCTGGGGCCTCTCCCGTTGCGGAGCACAGGCTCCGGACGCGCAGGCCCAGCGGCCATGGCTCACGGGCCCAGCCGCTCCGCGGCATGTGGGATCCTCCCAGACCGGGGCACGAACCCGTGTCCCCTGCATCGGCAGGCGGACTCCCAACCACCGCGCCACCAGGGAAGCCCTGTATTTATTTTTGTGTATATAGTGAGGACACTTTATTCTAACTGAAGTTTAAGTACTGAAACATTTTTACTTTAGTGAGATTTGGGTTTTTCTTTGATGGACATAAATGCTGACAGCTAGACCCAACTTTTTATTGCATGGCTTACTTGTGCTCGTTGACCATGAGGGAGGAGTAGGAGGGAGGGAAGCCAAGCACCAGGAAAGGTTATAATACTTTTTATAGGAAAGGGACGCAAATTAGGAGCTGCAGGTCCAGGGGTGGGAGTTGTCACATTCTAAACCCAAGTTCCAGATGAAAGGGCATGGATCCCAGGAATTCCCTGGAAGTCCAGTGGTTAGGACTCCAGGGTCTGGGTTCAGTCCCTGGTCAGGGAACTAAGATCTTGCAAGCCGAGCAGTATGGCAAAAAAAAGAAAGAAAAGAAAGGGCATGCATCCTACCTGGTTTGGCAGAGGCAGGAACTAGGGAAAGAGCCTAGCTTGGTCTCTGCACACCCGTGACAGCAGGTCTGTAACATTTGGTTAGGGAAATAGCAGGGGGGCTGCAGAGTCCACCTCCAGTATTGCTGAGCAGGAAAAAGACTCATTTGCTCGTGGTGGGTAAATAAGGGAAATGGGGTGGGTAATTTGATGACCGGCTTAGAATCTCAAATGGTTTTATTATGTGAAAAACATTTACCTTTTCGATGTTTATTTTGGGAATGTTAACTTTAATTTAAAATAATTTATCAGAAAAGTTAAATAGGGAAAACCTTTGTTGGTCATATGTACGTAAGCAAATATAATTTGTAGTATGTCTTTATTACTAATGTGCCATTTCAAATCTTAGTGCTGGTAACAAGCATTTTCTTAGTTGTTTGTTACCCGAAACAAAATTAGCAGTTCTTAGAGTGTTTAATCAATTGTTAACATCTCACTGAAAATTAAACACATGTTCTCTGCAGTTTCCAGTTTCCTTAAACGTGAACTGCCCATGATGCTTGGGGCTGAAAGCAGATAATTCCAAATGATAGATCATTATTTTATAGCTACTTAAAGATGTTGTGTCATTTGCCTTTTACCCCCCTTTCTGGGACATTTTATTCCTGTTGGGAGTATAGAATTAGTGAAAGCAGACTTGTGCCTTATTGAATGCTTTCAAGGTGGGGGCAAAGGGAGCCCTTTTTTCTATACCAGCACTTTCTGTGGCCTACTCTCTCTCCTTTCTTTTAGGTGTGGTTTAGAGCAAAAGAGATAGTGCTTTGCTGAAAACTGAGTGTTTTCAGAGAACTTAGGCTTTAAATATTGGTTTGTTGCTATATTTACTGAAGGGGAAATATTTAAAGGAGCTAAATATCATGATGGTTGAAAGTAGGTGGTTTACAGATTGTCCTGTTAATGAGTGTCTAGGCAGGTCTCTGAGGAGCCAGAAATCTGACATAGCTCTCCTTTATTCCAGGATATTCTACTCCAACTGCCCCCCAGGCATACAGTCAGCCTGTCCAGGGGTACGGCACTGGTGCTTATGATACCACCACTGCTACAGTCACTACCACCCAGGCATCCTATGCAGCTCAGTCTGCATATGGCACTCAGCCTGCTTATCCAGCCTATGGGCAGCAGCCAGCAGCCACCGCGCCTGCAAGGTAAGGCCCCCTCACCTACTCCTAATGCAGCAACCTCAGGCTTTCAGAAAAGAGAGCAGGCCTCACTTAGAGAATATATGACTTGGTTCCTTTGTAGTGTGTACTCACATACTTAGGTGTTAACTAATTATTCTTCACCCGGTACAGTCACACCACAAACAGTACTCTTCATTTAGTAGAGAAATGGTGCCATCCAGGGGCCAAAATGAGGAATGTCACTGAGTGGGTTGTCTAGTTTCAGAAGAGTGGACTTTTCTGTAGGAGGAAGCTGTTTATTTACTTTGCTAAACCCAGAAGAAAATTGAGTGTGGTTTCCTCACAACAGAACAACTGATAGAATTGTACTTTGATGCTTTTACCTTTGGTTTTATTGACCCTGTAAATGGGTAACACCTTTCTCTTTGGGAAAAACACTGTAGTTCACAGTTGGGGTAGGGGGTAGAATCATGTGGTTCAAGAAATAGTCACACGATCCAGTTGTCAGTAAAGGGTATATCCATATCCAGAAGTCAAACGTCGGTGACATGATTTTCTCTGTATTATGTATTGGCTTGGTAATCTAAATATCCCAGGCAAGTATAAATTCTTAACTGGGTGCCCTGCTATAGGGTGAATATTTGAGCAAAGTTCATACTCCGTGACTGATTAGCAAGTAAACAGTATTAATTATTACTTAACAGAAGATTTCAGGTCTTTGCTTTAGGCAATGCACTTAGGTGGCTTCTGCATACAGTCTTGAATGAACATTGAATTCTGGTTTGAAAGAAGACTTTTTAGGGAGTAAACAAGAGATCAACTTGTAACCTAGACTTTTTGTCTGCTGTAGAGGTAAGAAATTAGCTCTGGCAAACACTCATGAGGTTACTTCTAAAATGCACAGTGAGTAATCAGAGCTACTTGGTAGTTTACCTCTTCTAGACAGCCTGTGCAGTGGTTAGTGTTAAGCTGATTCCTGTAGGGTCCCAATTCAGTTGACCTAGAGTATTCTCAGATGTTTGAAGTCCCATTTGATGCTCCATTGCAACAGTATATCCAAGCCATAGCTGGGGGGTAGGGGTATATACTAATCGGTCTTCGAATAAATCATCCTTTTTGGTTACTTTTTCTTAATTTTTCGATCCTTAACACTTTATAACAGCTGTCTTGTGATCAGTGATAGCTACTCCCTTTTCCCCTGGAAAGAGGGGGCTTGTGACCTGTTTCAGCTCTTTGGAGAAACCAGTGCTTCCACATCCTCCCTGGTCTGCCTGCTGATTCTTGGGCTTTGCTTAAAATAGCATCTGCTCACTTTGCTACAACCCTGTTATAAACTGTTAAGGTAAAGGGATAATAGAAACCTCTTTTTTTTCCTTGGGATTAAGATTGGTTTTCCTCATTTAACAAGGATATTTTCCAGTTCACCTGAGCGTGAGAGGAGTGTGTGTGTTTGTCTCCATCCCTGTGTGTGTCCCTGCCCTACTCTGGTATTTCCATTATGGAGACTGAGGCAGGGTTAGGTTAATTTCTGGCAGTTCAAGTTAGGAAATGTTTTTTTCAGGTCTCTTCTTAATAGATGAGAAACATAAAAAGAGACATAAACCCACAGATTGTCCAAACTTATAAATGCCATGGACTTATGTAAATGTTACTCTGACCCAGAATTTGCATTATTGTTAAAGTTTCATGTTTGTCTTTAATGGTCCTTTTTGAGAAAAGGCATTTTCTTCCCGAACAAACCACCTCCCCTCCCACATCTCTTAAATGGGCAGTACAAAGTATTGTAACTGCCTTTTGTAGCTGCTGATATGGAATGAATGGAGCATGTTGATGTCTCTTCTGTGGATGAGATTAAGTCTCCCCCATCTTTAGTGTTGTCTTCCAGCAGAAACATTTGGACCGACATTGGGTTTTGATGTAGTTCACTTTGCAATTGTATATATTTCTAAGCTCAATACTAACATTGCTTATTGCTCATAGATTGTAGAGTTCTTACCCAAGAGTTTTGTGGTTGAGAAAAAAGTCTCACTTTTTTATTTCTCCTTTTAGACCGCAGGATGGTAACAAACCCGCTGAGACTAGTCAACCTCAATCTAGCACAGGGGGTTACAACCAGCCCAGCCTAGGATATGGACAGAGTAACTACAGTTATCCCCAGGTACCTGGGAGCTACCCCATGCAGCCAGTCACGGCACCACCATCCTATCCGCCTACCAGGTCAGTCTTCTCATTCTTGTGTCCAGTGAACTAGTAGAATAACAAAACAGATTTTTTTCAGGCTGGCCAGCTTGCTTCTGCTTCCTCAGGTGGGCTATGTTATCTGATTCTCCCAGTGATAAGCCTGAGCACATATTGTACATTAAAACCTCAGTCCTAAGTTCTGATAGCAGTGCCTGACAGTCAAAAACTCTTCTCTCTAAATACGTTTTTATCACTCTAGGTTTTTTCTTTGAATTTTTTTCTTTTAGTTTATTCAGATGAGAAACAATGAAAGCAGGTAAACAGAAGCCACATTCTCCAATGCATTTGAGCTGGGTAAAGTGCAGGGCATTATTTTTTCGAAAAAAGAAAGTTCACCTTAATCATTTTATATTTAAAGGTCCATTCATGCACCAGGCTTTTTTTTCTTTTTTTTTAATAAATTTATTTGTTTATTTATTTTTGGCCGCATTGGGTCTTCGTTGCTGCGCGCGGGCTTTCTCTGGTTGCAGTGAGTGAGGGCCACTCTTAGTTGCGGTGTGCGGGCTTCTCATTGTGGTGGCTTCTGTTGTTGGGGAGCACGGGCTCAAGGCGTGCAGGCTTCAGTAGCTATGGGTCGTGGGCTCCAGAGCGCAGGCTCAGTAGTTGTGGAGCACGGGCTTAGTTGCTCCATGGCATGTGGGATCTTCCCGGACCAGGGATCAAACCTGCGTTGGCAGGCGGACTCCTAACCACGGGGCCACCAGGGAAGTCCATGCACCAGCCTTTTAACGGTTAGGCCAAGGCCCTTCCTTTTGACTAAGAGTTTACTTGTTCTGTATTTTGTCGTACATTAACCACACCAGCAGCTACAATGTCCAGTTTTGGTTTCTTTAAAGTAGAGGAAGAACTGCAAGTTCTCACATTTAATTTGATGCAAGTTTTCAAATGAATTGTCTGAATTGTGTCCTAAAGTGTTAACTTAGTTTTGGTAGAATTAACAGTTCCCCTTTTTGTACTCATTTCATTGGTTTATACATTAAAGTACAGCAGACATGAGCAGGCTTATGAGCAATACAGCTGACTGGTAAGTGTCTCTGTTCAGCTTGGAGCAGCAGTGGGCAGGGCTTTAGCAGTTCTTCCACAGGGCCCACCCACAGCTGTCATGCTGAGAGCACTTAATCTGGCTAGTGGAATAGGTGCACTTGGTGTGAAGAGAGGCCTTTGAATCCTTACAGCTGTGGTGAGGGAGGTGGTGATACTTAAAATTGTTGTTCTTAGAATTAAAATGTGTCATCTTTTTGGTTTTTCATTATCGTGGTTCATCCAGAGTTTAATACCAGTTCTTTCAAGCTTTATTTCTGTGTAAGAATGTATCTTTGTTTAGTTTCCCTGCCCTGTAGTTGACATGTGTGAAGATGAATATCAATGTAATATTTATCTTTCATACAATGCCTCGATAACTGATGTTTCCTTGTCCATCTTTTCTTTATTAATGCCTGGATTTCACAGATGATCAGGCATGTCTGAAAGTTTGAAACTGTATACATACCAAAGCAGTTTGAAACTTAGACTTATCCTCAAGAGAAAAGTGGCCAAACACACACCAAGTGGCCTTTTAGCTTCAGAAAAATTGTCATCACTCAAGGGAATTATTGGAGGCAGCCTCAGGACTGAATACCACACTTAACTGCCTCATTTTTCTCAGTGCCTTTTTGCTGGGGCAACCTTCCCTGGTAGCACATCTGCATATTCTTCCCTTAATACAGGAAGCACCTAAACTCCCAAATTTGCCTTGAATTTGGTTGAGAATAACTATTGTTTTAATGAGGGTGGGGGTAAAGGAGAGGCCCTAGGGTTGTACATTTTATAGATGGGTTGTTTTTAATAATATCCCCTCCCTTCCATTCAGAGCTTTATTCTGAATACAAAAATATTTGCTTATTTTAAATTCATTGTATGTTAATATGTAGAAAGTAACTGCATTTTTAAGGATTTCTATGTTATGTACTATTTATGTCTCATGTTTAGGGGACTAGAAGAAATAACAAGTCTCCTTCCTAACAAGCTTTTTTTTTTTTTTTTTTTTTTTACTTTCAGCTATTCTTCTACACAGCCGACTAGTTATGATCAGAGCAGTTACTCCCAGCAGAACACCTATGGTCAACCGAGCAGCTATGGACAACAGAGTAGCTATGGTCAACAAAGCAGCTATGGGCAGCAGCCGCCCACTAGTTACCCCCCCCAAACTGGATCCTACAGCCAGGCTCCAAGTCAATATAGCCAACAGAGCAGCAGCTACGGGCAGCAGAGTGAGTTGCTAAGAGAGAAAACCAAATAAGAATGGTTAATGTTTGGAGTTTCTGAAATGGGGAAATGCTCTTTACTATTGTGTACTTTTGAACTCCAGGATGCATCTTGAAGGTATCATATCCTGGCTAATATCCTGGCTTTTCTCCAATTTAATTGTTATTAGTATGCCTTACAAGAAAAGAGAGTTTGTAACTGACCAGAGAAAATGTTGTAGACTGCCAGCCCTGCTCTCTTTGGGGAGGTTATATGCAGTGAGTGAAGCCAGCATTTCTTATGGCCTGCCCACCCCAGCTTATTAAGAGAGAGTGAGTGGGTAGCTATTGAAGACTACTGCAATTTTGATAGTTAACAGAATGCTATGTTTTGGGTTTTTTTACATTCGTAAAACAAACCAAAAAAAGTTTCACAGAATGCTTACAGTTTTATGTGGAAAAGCAACCAAAAACAAAAAACTGTTTTCACAGTTTAATCTCTTACCTGGATTGTTGTTGTCTTTTAACTAAATTCCATCCTGAGTATGTCTCATTATGACAATGAGATGAGTAGTGCTACATGATGGAGACTACCCCTTAGCAACCCCCAAGAAACCTGGCTCCATTTTTGTTTCTTGAGTGTGGTTTAAAGAAGCAACTTTTTAAAGACATCTTAGGATACAGAACCCTGTAAACTGTTGACCAGAGTCCTTTTTTTGTTTGGGAGTGGTTTATTCTAGATGAACTATATGAGGTTACTTCAGCCTTAATGAGCCAGCTGTTCTTGTTGAACTTCAAAAAGCCCACTGATCAGGGGTGCTTAATCAGGTGTAAAGAAGATGGTACCTTGGTTTGTGCCTTGCAATTGAGAATTCTATGATTCCAGGAGAAAGTACAACAGGCAGTGGTGTAAATGCTGGTCCACGGCTTACAGATGTGACTCTTTCCTCAGGTTCATTCCGACAGGACCACCCCAGTAGCATGGGTGTTTATGGGCAGGAGTCTGGAGGATTTTCCGGACCAGGAGAGAACCGGAGCATGAGTGGCCCTGATAACCGGGGCAGGGGAAGAGGGGGATTTGATCGTGGAGGCATGAGCAGAGGTGGGCGGGGAGGAGGACGCGGTGGAATGGGGTAAGAGCAAACCTTTTCTCCTTTTACCTAATTTTGTTTCATCCATAGGATTTTCAATGGAAAGAAGGGACTGAAAGACATAAGAAATTTATTTCTGCATTTCCATGGATAATCTGATGAGCCCAAGCCATCTTCCAAAACATGGAAATGTCATCTCTGTGGCATATCTAGAGGCAGTTTGCTTTTTTCAGTGCCAATCTACTTGGTTGGGATGGGGGAGAACAAAGAATGGTTTTGAAACTAGAGCTTTCAGTTCCCTTCATGGTTTCCAGAGGTCAAAAGCCTCTGTGGGTAATAGACTTGGGATGGAACACACACAACTCTTATAACAACCCTAGGTATTTAACTAATTGCTTCTGAATGGTTGTCTTGAAATAACCTGGTATATATACTGCAAAAAAGGAATGCAGCTGTCTTCCACAATGTTTGTCCCCAACTTCTGTTTGTACTCGGAACTGTTGAACATAGTGATGAAGATCTTGGTCCCATAACACTTGAACAATGGCCTGAGGTGCATCTGGTACACAAGAAGTCCAATAGCTTTTTGAAGAGTAACGTATATAATTATGGGATCACTCTTCCCATTGGAGATTTTGAGAAGTCTAAATCGGTTTGACCATTTTAATTGATGGCACAATCTGGTTTAGAAAACTTTGTTTAGATCAGTAACATAACCCTGTTACCTGTGCCTACCCTTCCCCTCCCTTCTCCCATACCCTCTCCCCTTTCTGGTGTCTATACTTTGATGAAGGTGAGGTATAATGTTGGTTAACATAATCCAGAAGGCTTAGTTCTGTGTGTGTTCTGTCCCTATATAAATAGTAAAAAAAAAAAAAAAAAAAAAAGTTATGCAGAATGTTAATGTAAGTATAAATTGGATTTGGTGCCACTGTAGGTTCAAGGAAAAACTGAATAGAATTTCTTTAGAAATGTACTTCAAGATTAAATACATTAAAAAGTTGGTCTTTATTTTTTACATTAGCAGTCTGTTTACTATTGAACAATACTGGTTTAAAATACTGTTTTGCATATTCTGCATAACTTAAAAAGGCTTTGGTGAAATCTTTATTGGAAGAAAGTCATTTTACAAGATGCAAAAACTTGTGAATAATTTGGTATAAAGTAAAATTAATATTCTGATTTGAAGAATGTCATTCCATTATAAAGGTTTCACCTTCTTTATGGATGTTTTAAATAGATGTAGACACTTGAAATCACTATCATCACGTTTCCAATCACCTAGAATCCTTAGTATTTTTTGATTGCAAAACCAATTTCAAGTTTATTCATTTTAATTCTCCAGAAGTAATAATTCTCCTAATTTTGCTAGACTTTGCTAGTAGAGGGGTTCCCTCTTTCTGGGTGAGAAGTCTCTCCTGAAGCCATAGAAAACATCATGGCTTTCCTCATAGGTTTTTCAACAGACTGTGAAGCAGTCGGTTGGATCCTTTGGGGACGGGACAAGGGCTTTCCCCTCTCCCCTCTTTTTTATTGTGGTGTGGTGATGGTTTTCAGTGTCTTCTGCAGGTAAGGCACTCAATGTTGTTAACATGCCCTTTTTCATTGCCTCAGTATTTTGATATTTTCATTGGCTGTTAAACGTGGAAACTTTTTAACATGCTTTGTCGCATTTATATGCTACAGGTTACAAAGTGAGAGCCTTGTATACACTTCAATACTTAAAAAGTACCCGTACTCAGTACTCAGCCGGCAGCATAATGAAAAGTGGGACTAGACACGGTGTCCATATGGAGAGGAAAAATATACATAGAATATTTTTAACAAAATGTATTCATTGTATAAATGGAATCCTTCTGTAACTTTGGTAACTGCATACTTGTTGTTTGGTAATGAACCAGAGGAGGTATAATACTCTAGAATTGTGTAACATTAAAGTGTAAACTTTTGTGTTTAAAGAGAGAGAACATTTTATGGTGTGTACTTTTAAAAAGGAAACAAAGCTGCATGCAACAGCTTGAAATTGTATATTCAGGTATTAAAGGTGCAATACTGGTTAGAAAAAGCTCAGGGCCTCCCACTGAGGAGCTGCCTTTATTTAATTTTTTAAAAAACAAAAAGGCCCAATTCATATTTCTTCCCCCTTTAAAGTATGTAAGGCGGTGATTTTATACTGCCATTGTCATTGTTTTCAACTGGTATGTCTATAAAGTTGCACCCCCAGTCCGTGGAGCCTTGGTATTTGTTGTAAATTCTCCTTTCACAGCGATTGTTAAACCCATTAGTGCCCTGAAATGTATGGCTTTATGCTGAAGATCGGCTGGATGCGTCCTCTGGTGTGTGTTCTAGGCCTTTACTTTGGTGTCTCCTGCTTTATTATACTGTGACTTGTTAGGAAGCCCAGGGCCTCACTTGGCTCTCCCCTGGGAGAGGTTGAGGGTGCACCTTTATGAACATGAAAAGATTCATCACAGCAGTTACCCCAGCTTGCTACTTCTCTCCACACCAAGCTCTCCCTGTTTTTCAGCTGACGGGGTGGGTGTTTGGGATGTATTTTTCCCCCAATTTGCCAAGTATTGCACTATTAATACCAGCCCCCCGAAATGAAAGGAACCAACCACAGTGGTGTGTACAATCAGAGGAGCAAGGTTGTATATAAAGGAAATTTGAGCGAGCTGCCCTGAAGAAAGGCATAGTGACAAGATGAGAGAGATGCATTGTTTGGAGATGTGTTTAGCCAGTGCCCTTCTTCCCCACGAGCCCCCCCAAGGCTCAGAGCGGTACTGGCTTTTAAAGGGAAAGGCCTTCATTTCTTCGTTTATCCCCCCAGCAGCGCTGGAGAGCGAGGTGGCTTCAATAAGCCTGGTGGTAAGTTTTTGAGTATTACCATGGATAGTGTTTAAAAAAAAATACAGTCAGTTTTTAGAAAACTATAATTTTATATTAGTTTCATAAGCGGTTTAAAAATGATCTATACAAAAGAGACTAATGGGTACTGCCGGCATTGTCTTAGGGGTAATAAGGTTAACCTATGGTTACAAAACAAAGGGTAACTTGAAGTATTGAGCAACTGCTTCTGTAATATGGGGGAGAATACAGTTTTAAAATTTGGTTTATTTGGAGGAAAAAATTTGACTTAAATTTAACACTAATTTGGCACATAAGCATTGAGAGTGTATTTGGTTAATGGTTTAAAAGCAAACCAGCAAAGAAAAAGCAAACCCTAGCAAACCTTTCACAATGTTAAAGGGGCACTGCTCCATTTTAGCAGTGCGGGTCATTTTGAATTTAATGAAGCCCCATCACATGGTGGTGTAGTAGATAGCTATGTGTGTTTGTAAGGTTTGTAGCTTGCAAGACGTGCACTAACAGTATTTTATATGATCTTTCCTGGTTGGCAGGACCCATGGACGAAGGACCAGATCTTGATTTAGGTAATTCCAAATTCCTGATTTTTATATTGTGCTTTATAAATGAATAGCACAGAAGCAAGTGTGTGTTGGGGTTCAACAGCCTGGTAAATCAATGGGATACTCTTGCTGTCAAGAGCAGTTTGGGGCTTCCTTTATCATGAGTGACTACTCATAACCACCTTAAACAAAAATAAAGTAAACCAAGAGTTCCATGTCATTCTTATTAGTAAGGTTGGTAGTTCTCTTAGCTTTGTGATGAATACCAGTGGGCAGTAGTGACCATTGGTTAATAAGCCCTTATGGATACATGACAGTAACTCCCTTTGTCTACTTTTCTCTGGAAGGCCCACCTGTAGATCCAGATGAAGACTGTGACAACAGTGCAATTTATGTGCAAGGATTAAGTGACAGTGTGACTCTAGATGATCTGGCAGACTTCTTTAAGCAGTGTGGAGTTGTCAAGGTAAGTGAAAGCGTGACCATGTGATCTGGCAGATCTTTCAACCACAGAGCATTTTAAAGAGAATTGAGAGTTTCTGAAGTTGCATGACTTTTCCTTCTGGACTGTCCATATTGTGGTTTGCTCCTTAAAATACAAAAGACAAAAATTTTTTTATAGAAAAGAAATGCTAAACATGATTTAAGCATACTTGGTAACTCAGGGTCATTTTTTATAATTATCATGTTAATTGTAAGAATACTTAACACGAACATTACTTACAGTGAAATACAGAATATGACATAGTTTTAAAAATAACACTTACGGGGCTTCCCTGGTGGTGCAGTGGTTGGGAGTCCGCCTGCCGATGCGGGGGGCGCGGGTTTGTGCCCCGGTCTGGGAGGATCCCGCGTGCCGCGGAGTGGCTGGGCCTGCGCGTCCGGAGCCTGTGCTCTGCAGCCGGAGAGGCTGCAGCGGTGAGAGGCCCGCATACCGCAAAAAAAAACCCAAAACAAAAAAAAACACTTACGTATCCATATCCCAGCATAGGAAGTACGGCTTTATATGAGTACCTTTGAAGTACCTGGTATACGTCTTCCCAGTTTTACCCCTTCTCTCAACTCCCATCCTGAAATTTATCATTCCCTTTCTTTACTTTATAGATGTGTCCTCAGTAATATTTTGTTTTACATAATTTTGAAGAGTATTTATTAAACACTACTGTAAGGCAGTATACTGGGAACAAACAGATAAGAACCCTTGGAGTTTACATATAGTGGGGAACATATTGTAAAAAGGAATATAGTTGTGCTATATTCAGTGATCGTGATTGTTAGGGAGGAAAATAAACACAGCAAGATAGAACAGGGATAAAATGAGGAACAGAGCCACTAGGAGCAGGGAAATAATTTCAGAATAGTGGAGGGAATAGTGAGGCAGGAGCTTGCCTGGTAAGCTCAAAGAAGCTAGTGTGGCTAGAATGGTTTGGTCTGAGCTGCTGTAATGGTGGTGGGGTTATTAATTAGATGAGGAAAACTAAGAAACTGGGATTTTGAGAAGGGTGGGGTCCCTAGGTCAAAATTTCAGAAGTCTGGGCATCTTGTATTTCATTCATAAATACATCACAAGTTATTCATAAATTCTCTTAACAGGCTGTTGGTAACTTTTTAGTTTATAAGCCATGCTCCAGTGAATGTCCTTGTACCTGTCTCCTGGTGTGCTAGTTTCTCTATTGTGTATATAGTTGATTCTTGTTATTCATGGTAGTTAAGTTCTGTAAAATCACTATAAACACTGAATTAGTGAATGCTGAGCCACTGCCCCATAAGTTCTGTAAAATCACTATAAACACTGAATTAGTGAATGCTGAGCCACTGTCCCTGGGGCAAGTATGTACAAATACACACATCTCACATATATTATAATCATAAATTCTAAAAAAAGTCATCCTGATAGATCCTACTCACTTCATTTTACAAAGAAAAAAAGATTCAGAAATGTGACTTGCCCAAGTTGGTATTCATATTCATCCATCTAGTCCCAGAGCCAGAACTTCTTACAGAACACTGCCCCATCCTCCCAGTCTCTGTCCTCTGGTCTTCTAGAGAGAGCTAGAACGAGAGGGGAGAGCATCATCTTGTTCCTTCTCAGCTGGGAACATGTGCATCTGGCAACATGTGTTTCACGCTCTGTGCATGTCTGCAAGTAACCACAAAAAGTGCCACAAGTTTTGATTTTGGTAGGCAAAATACTGATGAGTAGGCACATTTGCAAATTGGAATCCACAGATAATGAGAACCCACTATGCCCAGGTGTAGAACTGCTGGTTCTTAAGATGTGTACAGTGTTTAACCTCAAAATAACTGTCTGGCTGACCAGCTTAGACTCCCACTGGCACTCTGACTGCACACCTGCCACAGCCTCACCGGGATCACCTTTTTTTTAACTTTCACTAATCTGGTAGAAGAAAATGGAAATGTAATTTAATTTGCTTTTTCCTGATCATTAATAGTGTTATAATGGCACGCTGTCTTCTTTGAAATACCTGTTTGTGTTTTGTACGCATTTTTCATTGAGTTGTTTGTCCTTTGTTGATTAGTGGTTCTTTATTGTCTGAATGCTGTTTTTTTTTTTTTACAACTTTATTGGAGTATAATTGCTTCACAATGGTGTGTTAATTTCTGCTTTATAGCAAAGTAAATCAGTTATATATATACATCTGTTGCCATATCCCTTCCCTCTTGTGTCTCCCTCCCTCCCACCCTCCCTATCCCACCCCTCCAGGCGGTCACAAAGCACCAAGCACCGAGCTGATCTCCCTGTGCTATGCCGCTGCTTCCCACTAGCTATCTACCTTACGTTTGGTAGTGTATATATGTCCATGCCTCTCTCTCGCTTTGTCACAGCTTACCCTTCCCCCTCCCCATATCCTGAAGTCCATTCTCAAGTAGGTCTGTGAATGCTGATTCTTGTCTTTGTTGCAAATACAGGTCTCCCAGTTTGTGGCTCACTTTTTTCTTTTCTTGGCCGTGCCACACAGCTTGCAGGATCCTAGTTCCCCAACCAGGGATTGAACCTGTGCCCTCAGCAGTGAAAGGGCAGAGTCCTAACCACTGGACTGCCAGGGAATTCCCTGTGGCCCACTTATTTTTTTTTTTTTTTTTTTTTTGATGAGTAGAAGTTCTTAATTTTACTGTAGTTGAACTTAGAGGTCATTACCTTACTGGTGTGTGTCTTTTTTTTTTTTCTATTTGCAAGACCTTTTATTCTGCAACATCTTTTGAAAGAGCCATCTTCTCCCTGGTGGTATAGAATGCTTTCACATAGAAAGTACACCTCTGCCTGGAGCTGTTTCTTGGCTGTTTTGTATACTTGGTTAATTTGCATGATCCTATGCTAGTAGCACTGCTAATTACTCTATGCTCAATATTGATACCCAGTAAGGCAAATTCTTCTGTTTTATTCTTTTTCTTCAGAAATGTTTTGTTGTTTACTCCTTGTTCTTCTATATATATACATTTTATATATATATACATTTTAGAACCAGTTTATGAAGTTCCTTAAAAAACCCCAATTGGAGGAATTCCCTGGCGGTCCAGTGGTTAGGACTCCGCGCATCCACTGCAGGGGGCACTTGTTTGATCCCTAGTCAGGGAACTGAGATCCCATATGCTGTGCAGAGCGGCAAAAACCCCCACAAAAACCTATTGGATGTTTACTGAACCTGTAAGAATTTTATTTATTTATTTTGGCTGCATCGGGTCTTCGTTGCTGCACGTGAGGGCTTAGTAGTTGTGGCACACGGGGTTAGTTGCTCCATGGCATGTGGGATCTTCCTGGAGCAGGGATCGAACCCGTGTCCCCTGCATTGGCAGGCGGATTCTTTTTTTTTTTTTTTTTTTTTTTTTTTTGCGGTACACGGGTCTCTCACTGTTGTGGCCTCTCCCATTGCGGAGCACAGGCTCCGGACGCGCAGGCTCAGCGGCCATGGCTTACGGGCCCAGCCGCTCTGCGGCATGTGGGATCTTCCCGGACCGGGGCATGAACCCGTGTCCCCTGCATCGGCAGGCGGACTCTCAACCACTGCGCCACCACGGAAGCCCCTGGCAGGCGGATTCTTAACCACTGCGGGGAAGTCACTGAATCTAAGAATTTGAGGAGAATTGACTTTTTTTTTTTTTTTTTTTTTTTTTTTTTTTTTTTTTTTGCTGTACGCGGGCCTCTCACTGTTGTGGCCTCTCCCATTGCGGAGCACAGGCTCCGGACGCGCAGGCTCAGCGGCCATGGCTTACGGGCCCAGCCGCTCTGCGGCATGTGGGATCTTCCCGGACCGGGGCATGAACCCGTGTCCCCTGCATCGGCAGGCGGACTCTCAACCACTCCGCCACCACGGAAGCCCCTGGCAGGCGGATTCTTAACCACTGCGGGGAAGTCACTGAATCTAAGAATTTGAGGAGAATTGACATTTTTTTTTTTTTTTTTTTTTTTTTTTTTTTTTTTGCTGTACGCGGGCCTCTCACTGTTGTGGCCTCTCCCGTTGCGGAGCACAGGCTCCGGACGCGCAGGCTCACCGGCCATGGCTCACGGGCCCAACTGCTCCGCGGCATGTGGGATCTTCCCAGACCGGGGCACGAACCCGTGTCCCCTGCATCGGCAGGCGGACTCTCAACCACTGCGCCACCAGGGAAGCCCGAGAATTGACATTTTTATAGTACTGAGTAGTTTCCCCCCTCACTCCCCATTAACATTGTATTTCTCCATTTATTAGGTCTTTGGTAAAGCCAGTCTCCTTAAAAGTTTTGCAGATCTTTATTTTATTTTTAGATTTATTTTTTAGTTAATGGTCTATTTTGAATGGCGTTTTCTGATCCAGCGATTTTGGTAAATCTTAAATCATATAAGATTTTTCTCTACTTGTGATTTATATGTTGTTTATTTGGGTATGTGGGGTTTATTTATAGTTAAGAAAGCAGTGTTTACTATCAAAGTTTTGTAAAATTACAGATTTTAAACTGACATACCCCATCATTCATAGCACTATTTCGCCACATTTCCTTTCAGTGTTTATGTGTGTGTCCTTTATAAAAACATAGGTATCAGCATATATATATATATATCATAATTTATCTATAAATGCAGATAAGAGTTTGATCATATGCAAAAAACACATAAAGCCATATTCTTGTGCAGTGTGGCTCTTGAATTCAAGCCACTTGCATCTGGTGTTGAGCTGAAAAACTAGTCATCTGTTCTGTCTCTGGAGGAAAAACTGGCTGTGTTGAACTTGAGATAACCAAGACTCCTTTTAGCACACTCACAGCCCTGTATGTTGTACTTAATGATTTCAGGGTAATTTTTATGTGAGATGTGTCTTATATGATGGCATCAAAGCCTGACTGAGTCCTAGGTGGCTGCTCACTGGGTGCCTGTTAGGGTGACGTACAGGGTGTTGGGGCAGGTGCAGGGAGGGACACAGGAAAAGGTGGCTGGGGAAGGAATGGGACCTGTACTGTTCATTTACACAATTTGGAACTTTGGTTTTATGATAAAACCTATTTTGGTTTTACGATAAAACACATCTAAGAGGGAAAGTCTTCTAAGTACAGATTTGTGGTAGCTATTTAGGAAATAAGTCACCCATAATTCCACCACTCAGAGATAAACTGTAAGAACATCCTTCTGAATGTGTATCTGGAAAATTTACTGCTTTTGACAGTTTAAAGAACTTGGATGGAAAAAAAAAGAAGAATTTCACATGGATTTTTTCCCCTGAAAACTAGTATATTCTAGTCACAGCTTCATTATGCTATTTTATGCCTAGATAAACAAGAGGACTGGACAACCCATGATCCATATCTATTTGGACAAGGAAACAGGAAAGCCCAAAGGCGATGCTACTGTATCCTATGAAGACCCGCCAACTGCCAAAACTGCCGTCGAGTGGTTTGATGGTAGGAACCCGAGGTCAACAAGGGTGTGTGCTCCTGGCCTTCTGAGCTCTGCCACCTCTGGGGCACACAGAGGGTCTGGTAGCGAGTGTTGCCTGTGTTAGCTTGTGGGTAAAGAAAGGGTCTTGCTCTGATGTATTTAATTCTGGCTGTTAGAATGTTGTTCTCTTAAAGTGGTTCTAGGGACCGGGGACAGATAGGTTCTCCCTCTGTGTGGCTATAGGACATGGCAGGAAGGAGGACCTCAAGAGCCAGAGGAGCAAGAAGACCCTCTGTCTGCTCCTGGAGGAGCACTGGATGGCTGCTGGGAAGTGCTTGTCGCGCTCCCCTCAGCCACATGAGGGCCCGGGTGCTGACCGTGGGTTAAGAGATCCCTTACTTTCCGTCATTGTTGTTCAAAGCCTCATGCTAAAGTTGTAATTCTTATCTAAGCACAGATGTCAGAGGTGCAGAAGTCCCACAGACACCTCAGCCGTATACATTTGCGTTTACATATATATGTGGCTTTGACATTGATCCTGGAATTTCACGTCACACAAAACCAACTTTAAAGTGTCAGAAAGTTCTGCCTCTCCTCTATTGGCCACTTCCTGCTCTACTTGTCCTTGCTTCTCACCCTATTTTTTTGTTCTTCTGTTTGTTTCTTTTAAAGGCTTTTCTGGCCTTGCCTGTCAAAATCTTAGGGAACATCATGGGTGGGCACACTTGATGAAGCAGGAATGGTTGGTTTGATAATAGGGCGGGGTTGGTGAAAAAGGAGTCATCTAACCTTGCCTGGTCCCTCAAGGGGACTAAGAGTTGGAGGTTGGGAGTAATTGGCGTTCTGTTATCTTGTTTCAGGGAAAGATTTTCAAGGGAGCAAACTTAAAGTTTCTCTTGCTCGGAAGAAGCCTCCAATGAACAGCATGCGGGGAGGAATGCCCCCCCGTGAGGGCAGAGGGATGCCGCCGCCGCTCCGAGGAGGTGTGTACTGGATCCTGTCTGTGCGCTCTTTCTGTGTTGCTTCGGAAGTTTTTTAGTACACTTGTCTTTGAGGAACTTGGTTTCTAGAGTGAAGGCAAGCCCATTAGCAATACTGAAAAGGTGTGTAGAATTGATACTAGCCTACTGGATGCTGACGGTAAAAGTTTGTGGGAGTAAAAGAAAGAGGATGGGTTCTCTTCATCTGCCCTTCTCAAGTTGTGGAGCTAACTGCAGTGATGATGATAGTGGCTAGCCCTTGGGCCTGTGGGAAAGTATGGGCCAGGTCATGGGGCAGCGACAGCTGTGATCTCTGATTCCCTTCATGAGACGTATGCCTGTAGCAAATCTGGTGCTGCAAAGAGGTGGTTTATGCTTTCTTATTGCAGGTCCAGGGGGCCCAGGAGGTCCTGGAGGACCCATGGGTCGCATGGGAGGCCGTGGAGGAGACAGAGGAGGCTTCCCACCAAGAGGGCCCCGCGGTTCCCGAGGGAACCCTTCTGGAGGAGGAAATGTCCAGCACCGAGCTGGAGACTGGCAGTGCCCCAATCCGTATGTACTTCTCTGGGCGCACTGATAGCCTACTAGTGCAGTCTCCCTACATCTTGCCCCATTCCCATTCTGGAGAGGCCTGCTGGATTCTTTTCATCCAGAGGAGCGTAATGATGACCCTGATGGCTCTGCTGGGGGCGGTGGTGGCCTAGTCGGTCCTTTACTGGCTGTTTTGGAGCCTTTGGGAGAAGGTCACAGTCCACTGGACTCAGGCCCACATGGTTGTACAGAGACTTTGCTGGATCAAACTCTGGTGCTGTGGTGTGTTGCTGCCTGAGGCTACGGCTCAAAAGCCATTTTCTGTGGACTGATCCTCTTACTGGTGTTGGACCCTGGGACTCAGTGATGATGGTGGTTTCTGCTCAGGTGGTGCCTTCACTTGTTCAATAAGTGATACTGTTGTGATGTAACTTTATGCAGGGGGTGTGGAAACCAGAACTTTGCGTGGAGAACAGAGTGCAACCAGTGTAAGGCCCCAAAGCCTGAAGGCTTCCTCCCACCACCTTTCCCACCCCCGGGTAGGTACCCTCAGCTTCTTGGCACTAAACCTCTTGTGTTAACTTGGTGGGCTTGGTAAACAAAATTCAGCTGCCCAAACCAGGTTGGTGATTTCAGCAAGTGCAGCCCTGGACACTGGGGCTCTTTAAGTTACACGGTTGACCCTTGAACAATGCGGGGGTTGGGGCGCTGGGCCTGTGCAGTCAAAAAATCCACTTAGGGGCTTCCCTGGTAGCGCAGTGGTTGAGAGTCCACCTGCTGGTGCAGGGGACAGGGGTTCATGTCCCGGTCCGGGAAGATCCCACATGCCGCCAAGCGGCTGGGCCCGTGAGCCATGGCCGCTGAGCCTGTGCTTTGCAGCGGGAGAGGCCACAACAGTGAGAGGCCCGCATACCGAAAAAAAAAAAAAAATCCACTTAGAACTTTACCGTCGGCCCTCCCTCCATATCTGTGGTTCCACATCCTCAGATTCTACCAACCTCAGATCGTGTAGTACTGTAGTTTATATTTAGTGGAAAAAAATCGATGTGTATATAGGTGGACCCATGCACCTCAAACCTGTTGTTCAAGGGTCACCTGTAGTTCCATCATCAGTTCTAAACTGTGACCCAGGTGTTCGGGTGAGTAAAATATCCGTTCTGCTCTGGGGGAAGACAGCAGATCCTGAGGGGACCTCTGCATTCACCCATTCTCTGTCCTCTCCTGTACTTTCCCTTACCTTAGGCGGTGACCGTGGCAGAGGTGGCCCTGGTGGCATGCGGGGAGGAAGAGGTGGCCTCATGGATCGAGGTGGTCCTGGTGGAATGTTCAGAGGTGGCCGTGGTGGAGACAGAGGTGGCTTCCGTGGCACCCGGGGCATGGACCGCGGTGGCTTTGGTGGAGGAAGACGAGGTGGCCCTGGGGGACCCCCTGGACCTCTGATGGAACAGATGGGAGGAAGAAGAGGCGGGCGTGGAGGACCTGGAAAAATGGATAAGTATGTGGTGGTAGAACCAGCTGTTGAGCACAGGGCCCATTGGGCGGCAGGCCGTTCCCATCTTTGGAGCAGGTCTCACCCGCTCTGTGGGAATGAGGCAAGAAGCTCAGCACAGGGCTGTGGAAGGGCTTCCTTTCCTCTCCCCATTTTAACACATTGCCCCTTTTTCCTTCTTGCCCTGCAGAGGCGAGCACCGTCAGGAACGCAGAGACCGGCCCTACTAGACGCAGAGACCCCGCAGAGCTGCATTGACTACCAGATTTATTTTTTAAACCAGAAAATGTTTTAAATTTATAATTCCATATTTATAATGTTGGCCACAACATTATGATTATTCCTGTCTGTACTTTAGTATTTTTCACCATTTGTGAAGAAACATTAAAACAAGTTAAATGGTAGTGTGCCGAGTTTTTTTTTTTCCTTCTTTTAAAGATGGTTGTTAGTAACTAAGACTAAACAATGGGAATCCCTTGTGAGCATGCTCAGTATCATTGTGGAGAACCAAGAGGGCCTCTCTAACTGTAACAATGTTCATGGTTGTGATGTTTTTTTTTAAATAAAATTCCAAATGTTTATAAACCGTCATCCTTCTCGGCCTCTGTTCTGCAGCCACTGCACATCTACTTGGAGCATGCCCCCAACCCCCAGATCACAGCTCATTCAAGCGTCGTGTGTGAGGAAATCAGAACGGTCAAGATGAGACAGTGCGGTGCGGGTCACGGTGCTGCTGGCAAGGAAAGGGGGTTCGAGTGTCACTTGGACCCTGAGCCGTGTCTCAAGGGGACGTCATAGCCCAGGTCTGTCGGATTTGCAGTGGTGGGGGGTGCTGTGTTGGGGATCCGTGGCTGGGAGCCCTCTGAGGGAGCGTTGGGTCCCAGGGCCCTCTGTGAACGCCCCTCCCAGCAGTGGCGGAGTTGGTGGGCCTCTGAGGCTCCACACGCTTCAGGATGCAGGTCTGCCTTAGTGACAGCTAAGGAGGGGAACCGTTTTTATATTTGCTACTCAAGTGGTAGTGGTTATTGTGCTTCCTTGATGTTATGGGGTTAGAGTTTTAAAATTAGGTAAACAGCCTAAGACTAAAATGGAGGCCTTGGTTAAGACTGCCTTGGTTGCCTTGTGTGGGGTCAGAGCACATTTCTGTTGTCGGGGAGGAGATGTGAAGAGCCCCAGACCCATCACCTGTCGGCCTTGTGGTCAGTCTGGTCTCTTCTTGGAGCCGCATGAAGATAAGTATCCAAAGCAGGCCAGTAGGTTTCAGTCATTCAAAGATCCAAGGCTCTTAACACGTCCATCTGGGAAAAGCCATTTTCCAGGTAAGCAATTGTAACTTAGTCCATAAATGTGTCCCCAGGCAGATGCTCAAGAAACAAACTTCGGCCTTAACACACCCACCCAGTCAAAGATAGCTAGTGTCCTAAGGCTCAAGGAGAGATTGTCACCTTCAGCCAGGGGAAGGGGCAAGGGTTTGGAGTGAATTTTCCCTTCCATCCCCTGCCCAGTGGGAGCAGGGCCCGGGGAAGTGGGTACACTGCTTACAGCACCCTCCTGGCCTCACGGTCTGACCATTCACCCCGGGTCTTCTGCTCTCTCCCCAGCCTACCTGGATGTACTTTACACACAACTATGTGGGTTCCTGTTTCCTCTTTTTCTGCATTACCAGCCCATTTCCCAAATGAATACGCATTGCTCTTGCACCTTTAGAAAACCTTCCCTTACCCCTCGTTAATCCCCCTCCAGCCACCAAGCCATTTTACTGTTTCCTCGGCATCCACCTCCTCTCCCTTTCTAGAAACCACTTCCAACCAGTCTTGCCTCTGCCCAGACAGTAGCGATCTCCATGTCACCAGATCACTGGTGGTGCCTTCCCAGCTTCTGCTGCCCTCCTTCTCTGCCTGACCTCTAAATACAGGGGCTCCCAGGCTGTGATAGGGCTCCTCTGACCCCTCACTGCTTGGCTGACCGCCCACCCTTCTCCCAAGTGCCAGCTCTTCCCAGGATCTGATGGGCTGAAAGGGCTGGATCCTGCCCCGCACCTCCCTCCACCCCATTCTCAGCAAGTGGAAGTTTGTCCCCTCGTCCTGAACCTTGGAGTTCCTCATTGACTCCTGCTCTCTCAGACCCCAAAGCAAACCATCAGGCTCTCCAAGACGCAGCACCAAAAACCCATGCCTCCCACGGCCCTCTCGCAGGGCTCCCAGCTTCCCTCCACCCTTCTAGCCCTTACCCCACAGAGGCTGACCGACCTCACCATTCTCGAAACCCTCTGGAGGCTCCTGCCACCCTGGCCATGACTCATGAGATCTGGCCTCCCTCAGTCCCCGGTGACCCGAGCTGCCCTCTCTGCCTTTCCGCAGTCCCGCCACACAGGTCAGTGCTGTTCTCGCAAGGAGCCAAGGACGCTCCCACCTCAGTCTTGGCAGGTGTCAAGAGCCAGAGTTCACACTCCTGAGGCCCGAATGCACCCACGACATCACCGGGCTCTGTGTCACTGGGCTCCTGCATCGTGCCAAGTGCTCATCAGCCCTTGAGGCAGTGTGAGCGCCCCGTGGCTCAGGTGAGGAGTTGGGACTTGCCTTCAGGCCCGAGGGGGCTCCTCAGAGCCTGTGCTTTCCCGCTCCTGACCTGCCGGCCACAGTCATCCTATTTCTAAAGGGCTGGGTGCCCGGTCCACCCCCTCCCCGGCCTGCAGCCCAAGCTAGGGGATCACGAGCAGCCCTCCCAGCAGCTGCTGCAGGGACAGCCACCGAGTGTGACAGGCGTTGCCTAACTCTTGCCCAGAGCTTGAGGCCCCCCGCAGGAGCAGCCTCGAGTCCCTGGCGCCTAGGCCCAGGGTGGAGGTGCTTATGTCAGGCAGGCCAGGTCCTCTCAGCCAAAAGAAACGTCTGGACTGCACTGACCTCAGATGCCCTCAGGCGGCGTGGGTTCCAAGCCTTGTCTCAAAGGGCTGCGCAGAGCTGGCTGAAGCCTGGGGATGGGGTGGGGAGTGGAAACCAGGTTCCTCACGCCGCTCCCAATTCGCAAGAGCTCCTGGTCAGTCACACTTAGAATAAAAATTTTCCGCACACCCTCGTGGTCCCACAAGGCCACACCCCACAGATCCAGGCCAAGGTTCAGGGGTGAGTGAGAGACCGATCTCTGCCCCTACACGTGGACAAAGGCTCACAGGGAGTGGCTCACCTCCAAGGGAGGAAATTGGAGCCGAGGACAGTGCAGTGACAGGGCCAAACCCCACGCCCCTAGGCCCAACCACGGGCCCTGGAGCGCCCCATCCTGTCCCGTTCCTGACAAGAGCTGCCGGGCGCAGAGTGAGCGTGAGCACAGAGAGATGGAGGCTGGTGGGAAAGTGGGCCTTCCAGGCTTTCCGGTCCTGCTTCTCCGGGGCACAGGAGGCAGCTCAGGGGAGCTTGGGGTCACTCACCCCGCAGCCAGGGCAGGAGCAGTCGTCATGGTTGGACCCACATCTGGACAAAGCATCCTGAAGCCCCCGGTGGGTCACCAACTCATCCTGGGCCATGCTCACAGGTCAGTCTAGCCTGGAGGGCATCGGATGGAACCAGCCAGGCCCTGAGCTGCCCAGCACCACTGGGGCCTGCTGGCAAGCCCATCATCCAACCTCCGGCTGCAACCAAGGCCAGCAGGCTGCGCCCTAGCACCCAGCAGCCGAGGCTGGAAATCAGCCATGAGCCCGTTGCCCAAGGGCCAGCCCAAGCCTACACTGGAGCCACAGCATTCTGTACTCGAAGGTGGCCTGTGGGGTCTGTGGGGATGGGCTCAGGACAACCATAGCCCAAACCTCTCGTCCCACCAGCAGTGTCTGCTTCCCTTGGTCCCGCCAGGAAGAGGAGAGGACGCCTTACGATAGAGGGGGTCAAAGCCAAGGCCCTCCATGGCCTGGGCCGTGGGCCTGGCCACACCAGTGGGCACCACACCTGCCATGTGTCCTAGAGTCAGAATATTGGAGTCTCTGGTCTGCAGTGGGCCTCTGTGATGGCAGGCCACAGCTCAGGGGACTGGAGATAGGGAGGAACAATCTCCCCATGGCTCCTCCTCCTCAGAGGAGCAGTGGATATATGCCCTGGCTGCACTTGTCTGAGTAATAACATTTTCACAACTCTGGTGTGACTGCTGTTGTCCCATTTTACAGACAGTGCAACTGACTTAGAGAGCTTAACCGTCTCACCAATGACCAACAGCAGGGCCTAGGTTCAGTCTGACCTCTCCTGTGTCCAGGGCCCTGCAGTGACACGAGGTAGATATGAGCAGGGGTCAAATTCCTGCACAGCTGCTGCTGACCACACACATCCCTTGCCCTCTCTGGGCCTCAGTTTCCCGAAATTGTAAAAGGAGAACACAGAAAAGCATTGAGAATTTACTTACTTAGTTTCCACACCCTGATCTTCCCCTGCCCCATCTGCAGCAATCCTGTCCTCCCCAGGTATCAGCGGCCCCAAACCTGGGACTCTGTCCTCACCTTCACAGCCGATTCACCAGCACATTCTATCCGCTTTCCCCTCAAAATACAGCCAGAATCCAACTCCTCTCAACACTGGCACCACCTGGTTTCCTCCAGGGCCCCTGCCCTGCCCACCACAGTACCACAGGGAACCTGTTATGACCTAAGTCAGGTCACACCCCTCCCCTGCTCTAATTCCCTCCATGGCTCCCAGGTCCCTCAAAAGAGGCATGGCCCCCTCAGCCCCACCTCCATCTGCCTCCACCCAGCCTCACAGGCCCCCTCCCTCTTTCTTGAACACACCAGGCACACACCCACCTTGACCTTTGCCCTGGATATTCCCTGAGCCTGAAACACTCTCCTTCCAGATATCCACACAGCTACCTCCCTCACCTTTACTGTTCACTGATCAAAAATTACAGGCCCTGGGCTTCCCTGGTGGCGCAGTGGTTGAGAACCTGCCTGCCAGTGCAGGGGATATGGGTTCGAGCCCTGGTCTGGGAAGATTCCACATACCGCGGAGCAACTAGGCCCGTGAGCCACAACTACTGAGCCTGCGTGTCTGGAGCCTGTGCTCTGCAACAAGAGAGGCCGCAACAGTGAGAGGCCCGCGCACCACAATGAAGAGTGGCCCCTGCTCGCCGCGACTAGAGAAAGCCCTCGCACAGAAATGAAGACCCAACACAGCCAAATATAAATAAATTAATTAAAAAAAAAAATTACAGGCCCGGGACTTCCCTGGTGGTCCAGTGGCTAAGACTCCGTTCTCCCAATGCAGGGGGCCTGGGTTCAATCCCTGGTCAGGGAACTAGATCCCACATGCCGCAACTAAAGATTCCGCATGCTGCAACAAAGATCCCTCCTGTGGGCTTCCCTGGTGGCGCAGTGGTTGAGAGTCCACCTGCCGATGCAGGGAACATGGGTTCATGCCCCGGTCTGGGAAGATCCCACATGCCGCGGAGCGGCTGGGCCCGTGAGCCATGGCCACTGAGCCTGCGTGTCCGGAGCCTGTGCTCCGCAACGGGAAAGGCCACAGCAGTGAGAGGGCTGCGTACCGCAAAAAAAAAAAAAAAAAGATCCCTCCTGCCGCAACTAAGACCCAGTGCAGCCAAATAAATATTTTTTAAAAAACAAACAGGGACTTCCATGGTAGCACAGTGGTTAAGAATCCGCCTGCCAATGCAGGGGACAGGGGTTCAATCCCTGGTCCCGGAAGATCCCACATGCCGTAGAGCAACTAAGCCCGTGCGCCACAACTACTGAGCCTGTGCTCTAGAGCCTGTGAGCCACAACTACTGAAGCCCGCGCACCTAGAGCCCATGCTCTGCAACAAGAGAAGCCACCGCAATGAGAAGCCCACGCACCACAACCAAGAGTAGCCCCCGCGTGCAGCAACTAGAGAAAGCCCTCGCACAGCAACGAAGACCCAACGCGGCCAAAAATAAATACTAAATAAATAAATTTAAAAAAAATTGCAGGCCCATCCCACCTCCACTCCTGCTTCCCGCTCTCTTCTCCCCAGTGCCTTGTCCCTGTTGCAGCCCAGGAGCCACCCCTAGACTGTGAGCCTGGGAGCTGGCTCTGTTTTGTTCCCCTTTTTTTGCTCTTGGTTTGCAGTGCCAAAAGACACAGCACCCAGTAGGCTCCATGTCAATGTCAGCCGTTAGTTACTACTTCTAGGCACGGGCCTTCCTCACTCTGCAGTGGATGGAGGGGGCTGTGGAGAGGGTAGAGTGGGACCTGCATGACCTGGGTATTGGGGTAAGAGCCCACCTTTTTTTTTTTTTTAGATGTTGGGGGTAGGAGTTTATTTATTTATTTTTGCTGTGTTGGGTCTTCGTTTCTGTGCGAGGGCTTTCTCTAGTTGTGGCAAGTGGGGGCCTCTATCTATCTATCTATCTATCTATCTATCTATCTATCTATTTTGCGGTACGCGGGCCTCTCACTGTTGTGGCCTCTCCCGTTGTGGAGCACAGGCTCCAGATGCGCAGGCTCAGTGACCATGGCTCACGGGCCCAGCCGCTCTGCGGCATGTGGGATCTTTCCAGACCAGGGCACGAACCCGTGTCCCCTGCATCGGCAGGCGGACTCTCAACCACTGCGCCACCAGGGAAGCCCAAGGGGGGGGGGGCCACTCTTCATCACGGTGCGTGGGCCTCTCACTATCGCAGCCTCTCTTGTTGAGGAGCACAGGCTCCAGACGTGCAGGCTCAGTAGTTGTGGCTCACAGGCCTAGCTGCTCCGCGGCATGTGGGATCCTCCCAGACCAGGGCTCGAACCCGTGTCCCCTGCATTAGCAGGCAGATTCTCAACCACTGTGCCACCAGGGAAGAAGCCCAGAGCCCACCTTTTGAAAGGTCATGAGGACTCAGTGAGATAATGCATGTGAGCAGCCTGCCACCAGGAGGTCAGGCACATAGTAGGTAACAAATGCCCCGATCCTTGAATGAGGGTATTCCCATAATAGTCATTGTTCAAATTCCGGCGCCACCAGCTACTCTCCTGACTCAGCCCAAGTTTGGGCATGAGTGTCCCTCACAGAGGTGACTCATTGGTTCCTTCAGGTCAAGGGCACACAGCTGGCCTGGCACACAGTAGGAGCTTTATTAAAGCTCTGAGCATCGGCTGTTGGTGGTGGTGCTTCCCTGCAGCAGCCCCGCCTGGCCAGTGAGGCTGCTGCCCAGCCAGGCCTGGTGTCCCCGCCCAGCGGCAGCTGGGGCAGGATTTCCCGCTGGTCCCAGCCAGGTCCCTCCTCTGCCGTTTGAAAAGAAACCTGCGGCTCTTAACTCTCCAGAGCCAGGCTGCCGCCTAGCCTCTGCCGTTTATTCCATGGCCCACCCCGATAGCCAGAGGTGGTCCAGGACTGGCCTGTCCCCACTGCAGGGTATGGGCCGCAGCATCAGAAACGTGGGCCTCAGCCACCCACCTAACCCACCCCCAGCCTCAGTGTCCTCAGTGTCCTCATGTGAGAACGGATTCCCCTAACCTGAGGGTTAACAAAGAGCACTCGATAAGGAGCCATTGGTTGAGTGGGGGTAAAACGGAGCCATCCTCCCCCTCCCCCAGGCCGGCGTTGCTGATAGGAAGCCCGCCACCCAAGGCTGGACGGCCTCATTTATCTGAGCTAAGGAGGTCCACTCCGGCCGGAGGTGACTTGCATCCCCAGGCCCCTATCGCTTCCTGAGTTCGTCTTGGGAACTGCCCGTTTGTGCTCACCCGGGGAGGCCACTATCTGGGGAGGCAGAGCAACTAGAAACACCCAACCCCCCACCAGGAGACCAAGAAGGGTGGAAAGGACCGTGGGGACTAGCCTGGCTGAGGATGGGACTTCTGGGCTGGAATGGTCGCCTGTGGGCCGTGGTCCCGCCTCCGCTCAGGGCTGGGCCGAGTCCCTGGCCCGCCCCGCATCTGGAGACTCCAGCCCTTCCCCAGGCCGGGAACAGCGCGTCCCCTTTAAGAGAGCGCGGCCCCGCCCACCCCCTCCGGGCCGGATCCGAATTCCAGAAAGGCGGGGCGGAGACTGCAGGCGCGGAGGACGCGGTGGTGGGACAGGGATCCGCTGTAGCTCGGGCGGCGCCTCCCTGCGGCGGCCCGGCCCGGCTCCGGCCCCACCGGGGCGATGCTCCCCGAGGCCGCGGGATGAGCCAGGTGAGCGCGGGGACCCCCAGCACCCACTGCCCAGCGCACACTGAAGGGGACCTGGCGGCGGCAGCCGCGGGCCTCTGTTCCCCAGGGCTGTGTGACCTTGGGCAGCCCCGCACCCTCTCTGGGCCGAAGTCCAGAGGACAGCCAGGACTGGCGAAGGCCCTTCTGAGTCCCAGCTCACAGGCACCAGCCTGGGGCGCTAGAGAGGCTCCTTGGAGGAGGCGGGGCCTGGCCCGGGCCACCAGCTGCCGTTTCAGCAACGCGGGCAGGTCGGCCCGGCTCCGCCACCCACTGCTCTGTGACCTTGAGTGAGCTCTGCGCCTCAGTTTCCTCATCTGTAAAATGGAGATAATATCACGCTCTGACCTGGCCAAGGTCATTGCGATTACTTTACTACTGCTGCTGTTCTGTCGTTAGAATGACACAGTCCTTACGGAAGGGGGGCTGAGGGAGGACCTGGGATCTTTCCGGAGGAAGTGGGATCGCCACCAGCCCTGAGCAGTCGACTTAACCCCTCTCTGAGGTCGGGACCGGGGTTCCTACTGTGAGTCCAGGGCCGTGGGCTACATCTCTCTAGGGCTCATCTCTTCACCTACCACAGAGGCAGTAAGGATGGGTGCCTCCCTGCCTGGGCGGGAGGACTCTGTCAAGTCTTTAAATCCCCCCTCCCCCAAAGAACCAAGCAGCAAACACTTATGGACACTAAGTCATTTATAAAAATCATCCCATTAGTTCCTATGAGGAAGGTACTATTATTGTAACCATTTTGCAGACGGGAAAACCAAGGCGAAGAGTTTCTCACAGCCAGGGCTCAAACCCAGGCATTTGGTCTGAAACGACAGGCGGGTGCAGGTGGTCAGCGGCATAGCCTGTACTGAGCGCCTGCTGGGTCCTCACAGCCATCCTGACCCGTGTCCCTGCCCACAGTGACTCAGCTGGCCTGGGCATGGCAGACCCCGTGGTGGGCATCGCAGGCTCGGCAGCCAAGAGCGTGCGGCCATTCCGCTCAAGTGAGGCCTACGTGGAGGCCATGAAGGAGGACCTGGCCGAGTGGCTCAACGCCTTGTACGGCCTGGGTCTGCCCAGCGGTGGCGATGGCTTCCTGACGGGGCTGGCCACGGGCACCACCCTGTGCCAGCATGCCAATGCCATCACCGAGGCCGCCCGCGCGATGGCCGCCGCCCGCCCAGCCCGTGGGGTGGCCTTCCAGGCACACAGCGTGGCACCCGGCTCCTTCATGGCCCGAGACAATGTGGCCACCTTCATCGGCTGGTGCCGCGCAGAGCTGGGTGTGCCTGAAGTGCTCATGTTCGAGACCGAGGATTTGGTGCTGCGAAAGAACGAGAAAAGTGTGGTGCTGTGCCTGCTGGAGGTGGCGCGGCGCGGGGCCCGCCTCGGCCTGCTGGCCCCTCGCCTCGTGCAGTTCGAACAGGAGATTGAGCAGGAGTTGCGCGCTGCGCCCCCGGCCCCCAACGCCCCCAGTGCCGGGGAGGACGCTGCCACCGCCTCTGCTGCTGCCGCCGAGATCGCCACCGCCCCGGGGGCTCCCACCCGCGGGCCCCGCATGACACCCAGCGACCTGCGCAACCTTGACGAGCTGGTGAGTCCCCGAGTGCGCATGCCCGGCGGCCTGGCTTACTCTCCCTTTACCCAGGGACCAGACAGCAGGGTGGTGCCCGCAACCTCCGGGGGCCTATCCTCATATCTGCAGGACAGCCTGCCCCATGGAAAGAGTGCTTATGTTGAGCACCAAGTGGATACCTGGCCCCAAGGAGTAAAGCAGGCCCAGAGAGGGAGAGGTGCTGGGTGAGGTCACAGGGCCCAGCACGGCCTGGGAGAAAACTCGGGCTCCATTGCACGATCTCCCTGCTTCCTTTCTGTGGTAACCATGCACCAGATAAGTGCTAGGTGTTCCTTCATCCTGGGGGCCGCGTGATTTGAGCCCCTCCTGTATGCCCTCCCTGCACTCAGCTGCTAGACATTTGCATTCACACCATCACTGAGCTCGAGGTTGAATGGGTGCCTGTGTTGTTTGGTCCTGGGCAAGGCGCTTGGCACACAGTAGGTGCTCAGTGAGTGCCTAGGGAAGCTCCCAGGGGCTCTGCAGGTCCCTCCTTCTCCCCAGGGCCCTGCACACATCACTTATCTGGGAACCCAAGCCTGGAGTAGCTGCTGCTACTGGGAGCTGAAGTCCTTTCAGGAGCTGCAGGATTAGTTCTACCCTGAGCATAGGAGGTGCCAGACCATGACCCCAGCTCCCTCCTCCTCTTCCCGGGACCTAGGTGTCCCTAACACCCCCACAGCTGGGCCAAGAGTTTCCTTCTTATCAGGAGGTTAGAACATGATGTGTCCGCCCTGGAGGCGGGTAGCCGGATGGCTGTGGGCAGAGGCTGCCACCCCACCCCATCCTGGGCCAGGCTCACCAGAAGCTCCACCTGCTCATTTTCTCAGCAGCTCCGCTGTGGCAAGGAGGCGGGCGGGCCGCCCACATAGCCAGCCTGGCAGCTCCCGACCTGGGGGAGCATGTGGGCAGATGTATGCTAGCTGGGCGGGTGGCTGGTGTGCACATTGGTGTATGCGTGTGCCCCATATGTCTGTGGCACTCCTGCCTCCATGGGGTGTGGGACCTGCCTCCACCCCAAACCTGGCCTCTCTGTGGGTCTCAACATTCATGTCTGTGAAGTGGGCGAGGGGGAGTGAGGACTCCCCCAGGGCTCAGGGACTTCAAGGATGTGCCTTGTTGGGGTCCCAGGCCCTGGCCCGACCACAGTCCCTCCATCTTTTCCTAGTCAGCTCCCTGACCCCTGGTAGCCAAAGGGGAAGGAGAGCTTCCAGAAGGACTTACTTCCTTCTGACCCTGGAGTTGCTGACATCGGGCCAGGGGAGGAGTGACCTGACTCCTGACCTCCAGCTTCTCTCTGGCCTCAGGTGAGAGAGATCTTGGGGCGCTGCACCTGCCCAGACCAGTTTCCCATGATCAAAGTCTCGGAGGGGAAGTACCGCGTGGGAGACTCCAGTCTGCTCATCTTTGTGCGGGTGAGAGCCAGGGGCTACCCGAGCAGGTGGCAGCCTGAGAGGTGGGGGGGACAGGCCGTGACCTGCCCACGCCGGGCTCCCACAGGTGCTGAGAAGCCACGTGATGGTGCGCGTGGGCGGTGGCTGGGACACGCTGGAGCACTACCTGGACAAGCACGACCCCTGCCGCTGCTCCTCCACGGGTCAGTGCCCACGGGGGGGGGGCGGGGGGGCACCTCTGTGGCCCCACCTCTCATGCGCCACCCGTCCTCTCTCCTTGCAGCCCACCGCCCACCCCAGACGAGGGCCCGCACTTTCTCCCCACAGCGGGTGTCGCCCACCCACAGCCCCCGAGCGGGTAGCCCGGCCCCCGGGGGTGAGCGCAGGGGCTCCCGCCCGGAGGTGACACCCATCAGCTTACGCAGCTCGAAGGAGGGGCCCGAGACCCCGCTCAGGTGAGAAGCAGGAGGACACACGGGGTGAGGGGTCCAGGGGGTGGGGGTGGGGGCGCCCGCCCTGGCCTGGATGACTGTGCTCCGTGACTCACACCCTGGGAAAAGTTCCCGGGGGGGGGGGGGATGGGGGCGGTGGCGGGGTGGCGGCAGGCCTGGCTTCCCGTCTCCATGGCAACCCAACCAAACGAACAACACAGCTGGGCGGGCCTTGGGGGCTGGGTGGCGGCCAGTCCAACCCTGCTTCCCGCTGGCCTGCCCAGGAAACTGGAGGCCCGGGGAGGGGGAGCTTAGGGCCTTACTTCTGCTGCCCTGGGGCGGCGGGGGTGGCCCTGGCTGCAGGAAGCTGTGGCAGAGCCTCTCACTTCTCCCTGGAAGTCCCCAGGGCAACAGACACCCTTGGCACCCCCGTCACCACACCACAGGTGCCTCTCCCACCCCCCCAACCACGCGGCTGCTGGTTCCTTACTCTCCCTGCCCTTTCTGCACGCCAGTCTGCTCTGCGTTGCCCCAGCTCTCTCTCTTGCTCCCCTGCCCCAGGGCCCGGGACCAGCTGCCCCCCCATCCCCGCTCCCGCCGCTACTCCGGGGACAGCGATTCCTCAGCCTCCTCAGCCCAGAGCGGCCCCCTTGGTGCCCGCAGTGAAGACTCAGGCACTGGCCCCCGACGGGAACGGCCCAGCCGTCGGGTGACCACAGGCACTCCTGCCTCCCCGAGACGCCCCCCCGCCCCGCGCAGCCAGTCCAGAGACCGGCTGGATCGGGGGCGGCTGCGTGGGGCCCCAGGAGGCAGGGGAGGCCAGCTGTTGGGCCCCAGCCCTGCCCGGCGGGCCCGGAGCCAGAGCCGTGAAGAGCAGGCTGTGCTGCTGGTGCGTCGGGACCGAGATGGGCACCACTCGTGGATGCCACGGGGCAGGAGCAGCCCCCAGACTCCCCGTGCCCACAGCCCCGCAGCCCCCCGGCCTCCCCGGGTCCCCAGCCCCAGTCCGGAGTTGAGCACCACCCCGGCCAGTGTCTTCCGCACCCCCCTGCAGCTTGACCCAAAGCAGGAGCAGCAACTATTCCGGCGCCTGGAAGAGGAGTTCCTGGCCAATGCCCGAGCCCTTGAGACTGCTGCTGGCGGGAGCCCGACGGGACCAGCCTCTGACCTGGTTCGGGCCCCAGACCCTCCAGCTCCTGACTCAGCCTACTGTTCCTCCAGCTCCTCCTCTTCATCCCTCAGCATCCTGGGTGGCAAGTGTGGCCAACCCGCAGACTCTGGCAGGATGGCCAATGGGCTGCCCGGGCCCCGAGGCCCAGCTCTGTCTAGCTCTTCCGATGAAGGCAACCCCTGCCCCGGGGTAGGGGGCCCACCAGATGCACCTGGGAGCCCCATGGCCGGCCCAGAGCCCCTGAGGACCTGGGCACGAGGCCGGATGGACACACAGCCAGACCGAAAACCCTCACGCATCCCCACACCGAGGGGCCCCCGCCGCCCATCTGGACCTACGGAGTCCAGGGCCTGGCATGCCCTGCACTCAGTCAGCCCAAGGGCTGAGCCAGATTCCTGGATGTGATGGACCAGCCCAGCTGCCCCCAATACCCCATTCCTTCTCCTTTTCCTTTGTGGCCTTAACCCCTCTGCATCAGGGAGCACCCCCTGCCTCTTGGGGACCAGACCTCATGGGACCAGACCCCTTGGGACCACATGGCACAATGGGACCTCTGTTGTACATTCCGGTTGGGGGATGAGCATTGCTATTTAATTACTAATATTATTGAATGCCTTAGAGGGGGCTGGGCCAGCCCAATAAGGACCCTTCCTGAGGTCCTGTGGCCCTGCAGAGCCTGACAGTAAAGTTTTGTTCCAGCTACTTGTGTCTGCTTCTTGGGGACTCAGCCTTGGGGCCATCACACCCATTTGGGGGCCCTCATTACAGGTTGGGATTCTGGAGTTAATTGCCAGGGGGCAATACTTGGCAGCTCTAACCTTTAGGTTTAAGATTATCCTGCCATCCCAGAAGTGCCAGGTGCACTTGAGTTGTTTCCCCCTTTATTTCCTGAGAGGCGGGATTTAACCGTTTGTCCAATGAAACTCCAAGAGCAGTCTGAGAGCTTCCAATCAGATGCATACCAAGTCCCTTCCATCCAATGGGATCGTGACCCAATGAGGTCCCAGAAAGGACTGTCCAATGGGGCCTAGCTGGGTCCAATGAGATTCAAAGAGAAGCCTGTCGCCCAGGAGACTGGGTGGGAGCGTTCCTCAGCCAATCAGGGAGGAGACTGTCCTGTCCAATCCGAGAGAAGTTGGGCAATCTCGTCCAATCCGGGTCCCTAGTTGTTCCAGTCAAATGGAGGACCCCTCCCCGCCATCAGCGGTGTCGTCCAATTCGATCACATGAGGCTGCAGCGCGCCGGATGCAGCGCCCCCTGCAGGCGCAGAGCCGGATGCGCAGGGCGTGCGCGCACCAAAGCGCAGCGCAGCAGTTCGCGGAAGAGACGCAGCACGTGCCAATTGTACTTGGCCGAGCACTCGAGGTATCCACAGCGCCAGCCCCTGCGCACCAGCGCAGCCAGTGCGCGCCGAGGCCCGAACCGCAGTCGCTGCCGGTCCCGCTTGTTGCCCACCACAAGGATGGGCGCCTCGGGTGCGCCCGCCGGCCTGAGGGCCAAATGGGGAAGAGGGTCGCGGTGCCACGGACCCCATGGCCGGAGAACCCCCCCCAAGTGCGTATATACATTCCCCTCTTACGGCCAGAGACCCCCCAGCAAATCACCAGAACCACGAAGACACAAAGACCCAGGCCTAAAGACCGCATAGGGCTAGAGGCCAGGCCCGGAAGGCCTGAGACCAGGCCCAAGATGGCGGAAGAACGCCCTCACTCACCTCGGGCAAAGGCCTGGTCAGACCCGCAAACACTCCCCTCCGACCCGCCGCTCACCTACCTGGTCTCCGCGATGCGCTGCCGCAGCGCCTTCACATAGTCAAAGCTGTCTGGGCTGCAGATATCGTAGACGAGCACGAAGGCGTCCGTGTCCTGCAAGCTCCAGTCTTTAGGGTCCGGCCACTCCTGGGGGCGGGAGGCCAGAATTTGTCGGAGCCCCCCTTCCCACTCTTCCATGCCCAGGCCTCCAGCAGGGGCCTTGACGCTAAATCCACAGTTCATGTTCAGGCCTTGGCCAACCTCATCCTCGTCTGTGCGCCCTCTCTCCCAAGCTCCCTGGGCCCAACTGTCCTCACGGCCGCTGGGGTATGAATTTTAAAACCGTGCCTGAAGCCAGTCAGCCCCCAGCCCTCCTTCACTCTGGGTTTCCTCTCCCCTCACTCCTATCTTCTTCCTCCTCCTCCAGTTTCCCACAGTTCAACTCGGGGCAAACCCCGCCCCTCCCCAGACCCCCTCCTTGGTAGTTATGCCTCAGCCTAATTCCAAAGCCCTTGGCCGGTGTTCCCCCAGCCCGCAGAGACTACTAATTAGCGGCAGCTGTACACGTTTAGGCCTTTGGCCTAAGCACATGCTGCTCTTTCCACCTGGAATGCTTCCACCACTTCTTTTCATCAAAATTTCACTCATCCTTCCAGGTTTAGCCCAAATTCCACCCCCTCCAGGAACCCCTGCTTAATCTTGCCTGCTCTTTCCTCTTCACCTCTCGAAGGCATCAGCTCTAAGGATTCAAAGTCTGTCCTGGACTTTGCAAAATTACTAGACGAGTCTTTGCTAAAGGTCACAGGAATGAGGGAGCAGAGAATGATCCCCCTAGAAAGTACACCCCTATGTCTGGCTTCAACCTTTCCCAGTGCGGCTCTGCTCAAGGCCCCAGACCCACAACGCTCACCCTCAGGGAGGCAGGACCATGCTCCCCCACGCACGGATCCCCACCCACCAGCGGAGGCAGGCAAATAGAGAGGCACTTAAGCGAGCTAGAAAAAGCCACCTTGCAAACTCGCCGGGTCTCGGGCCTGATTTGGGGCAACTTCAGGCCAGCAGAAGGGGTCACGACACACAAACGCCAGGACACACATTCATTCTTCGGCCCATGAACACAGTCGGGCACCCCTGGGCCGTCCACGCGGACACGCACGTGTGTACCGAGCACCCACACACATGCTGTCACACGCCCCTGCCCACTCCTCGAGCTGCTACCTCTAGCCCCCCGGGGCTCTGACCGGGGCCAGCACCGTCGCCGTCGCGGATGCTCAGGTCGTAGACGGCGCCGTCGAGCAGCACCGCGGGCCGGTAGAGGCGCGGCCCGTCCGTGGGCCGGTGGCGCTCGGGGTAGTCACCGAACAGGAACTGGCGGATGATGGCTGTCTTGCCCACGCCCGGGGCGCCCAGCACTGCCACCCGCAGGCTGCCCCCCATGGCCCGCGCGTGCTGCCGCGCCCCGCGCTGAGAAGCCTCATGGGCCGACGCCGCTCGGCGCGCGCCGCGCGCCCTGCCCGGTGCGCCCCGGCTCCGCCGCGCTCCTCATCGCCCCTCGGAGCACCCGGGGCCCAGGGAGGCCAGGCCGGAGGACGCAACTGGCGGTGGGAAGGCAGACAGACAGCCGAGCAGGCCGACGGAAGACGTGCGAGCAGCTCCGGCGGGTACCAAGCTCCGGAGGGAACAGACCGAGCGCGCCGCGCACAGACACGGCCTCCTCCCGCAGCGCGGCGCACCGAGGTCGGACCCCCTGCTTGGGTCCCGCGGCGGAGAGGGGCGCTGGGGGCTGCACTGCCTCTCGGCGCCTCCGTCCCTCTGTCCTTCTCTAGCTCCGGCGCCCGGAGTCGCCGCCCCAGCCGGCGGCGCGAGAAAGCGAGCGAGCGGAGCCTCCCGGAGGCGGCGATGAGGTAACTGCCTGCCCGCCCGCCCCTCCCACGTCCCCCCTACCCGCCCGGGGCGCCCCTCCCGGGAAGGGTCGCGGGAAGGTGACTGGGACTCGGGGAGCCCGGGGAGGGACCCAGCCCCCTCTGCGTTCCGCACTCCTGTCACCCGCTCCAAAATAGAAGTACCTTCTTGCCCACATCCTTGTCCCCTCCTCCAAACACCGCTCCCCCAAGCTGGCTCCTCACAAATCTGGCCCGCTGGAGTCAGGGCGCCCGGGTCGGATCCGGCCCAGCTGTGTGACCTTGGGCGAGTTGCCGCACTGCGCCGGCTCTGCTCCACATCCATCAAAGGCAGACACCGTTTCTTGAGAACCTACTATGTGCCAAGCCCTATACTAAGATATGTGACCCTTGAATCAAAGCCTCAACCTGGTGTCTCTGAGAGAGGAAAAGAAAACTAAGGCTGGAGAGGGGACTCTCCGAGGTTGGGGGGCAGTGGGTGGCCCCTGACCCGCCGCCCTGTGGTCTCTTCTGAGGAGCTCTCCCACCTCCCTCCTGCCCACAGGGGTAAATGGCCAGCACTAAATAACATGTCAAATGGCATCATAGAGGGGGGGCGTGGGACAGAGGGTGCTGAACCCGGTATGCACCAGGTCCCAGCAGCTCAGCCCCAAATCCCTGTCCGAACAATGCTGAAAGATCCAGAAATTGGTCGACACCACCTTCGTCATAGCTAAGGCCAAGTTTTCTGCCTAAGTCTCCACTGTAGCTTCCCTCAAACCCTGCAGCCTCCACGCCAGATTCCCAGAGCCCAAATCCCTCCCTGGAGCTGGCGGGAAGCTCCTTCCCCATCAGGGCTTGGGAAGTCTGGGTTTACTGGCACCATCCTCTGCCTCTGCTTGCCTACCCCCTACAGTGGGGGGCTCCCACATCTCTGAGGCCCAGGTACTGGGGGTAATGCACAGGCATGTCTGTTTCTGCACTGAACAAGGGTTTTTCTTATCTGTCTCTTCAACAAACATCCCCAATCTTACTGCTTGTCAGGATGCTGAGATATTTTTAAAAAGTCCTGCCTTAAGAGAGAAGGTTCTAGGGATGGGATGCAGGAATTGTAAGAGCACAGACAACATGCCCACCCCAGCCTGGGAGAAGTGGGAGAGGGAGAAGGAGCTGAGTCTTGAAGTGGGGAGTGGGGTTCATCCTCCTGGGAGCAGGCGATGGTACCTGGATCAGGGATATGGGTCTGCTTTCACTCTTCTTCTCAGCCACTAGGGAGAGCAGAGCCAGAGTTGTGGCTACATCTGGCAGGTGTTCCAGGTCTTCAGGCCCAGTGAGTGGGGACCCTTGGCTTTATCTTACTTTCTGCTGTGATTTTTCCCTTCACCCGATTTCCCCTCTGACTTTTTAACTTTTCAGGCATCTGGGTTTTGTGAGCTGCCTCAGTTCCTTTGGGGAACAAGGCAGGGAGTAAACAAACTAGGCACCACCTTCCCTGTTGGCACTCAGCAGGGTGTGGGGCTGACATCATTATGGTCTTCCTTGGGGCACTCGGGACCAACCCCTGCCTGGACCACCCTCCCGCCCACACGTGGGAGCCAGCTCTGGGTGTCCTTACCTTGGAAACCTTCCTTGCTTCACTTTCTGACAGAGCGCCCTTTTATTGGGTAGGGCTTCTTTGGGAACCACAAACAGGGCTTGTGTGTGAGGCATCTCAGGGCCCCAGCGCGTGGTTTTTGGAGTGATGGAAGACACTCTGGACAGAGTACATCCAAAAGCTCCCACAAAGTCGTCACACTCCACAGGGGTGACACATTCCCAAGGGAACTCTCCCATCAGTATCACTAGCAGCCGTTCCCATTTATCAAGGACCTGTGGGGGAATTCCCTGGTGGTCCAGTGGTTAGGACTCCAAGTTTCCACTGCAGGGAGCATGGGTTCGATCCCTGGTCGGGGAACTAAGATCCCACAAGCCACAAGGTCCGGCCAAAAAAAAAAAAAAAAGGACCTGTGATGTGCCAAGCCTTGACTGTAGCTGTGCTCATTGAGGCTCAAAGGGATGAGCAGGAAAGTGGCAGCACAGGGACCAGAACCCAGGACCTTAAGCCACTGAAGCTGACTTTCTGAGAAGCCCAACTTCATTGGGGCTCAGAGACCAGAAGGGCTTCAGAAGGAGGTCAGCTGGAGCCTGTGGCCCTGTAGGGAGGGACTCTGAGGAAGCCCCTGTCACTGAGGGAGCTGAGCTGAGACAGGAGTGGGCCGTCCAGGGCCAGGCTTCCCAAAGACTAGCTAGCCAGAGAACTCGGGCTGCCTGTTGGCCACTGCCTGACATTTGCCCAAAAGGTTTCTTCCCATCCGGCCTGATTCCAGCCCTTCTCTGGGGTTGAACACCGTGGACCACGTCCAGCTCCCAGGGGTATTTGCTCTGGACTCCTCTCGCCCAGGCATCTGCGTCAGTCCACTGACCATTAATCATAGTCTGTCCTGCCTGTTAATCACTTGTCCCAGCTTAACTCACTCCCCCAGAGTCCTGATGGGGGAAACCCTTACCACTTGGATGCCTCATGCACGGTGGGTCCTTGGTGGCCATCGTAAGACTGCCCATTGATTGTAGCCGGTCAGCCCCTTGAATGCCGTGGGGTTTTATAACCATCAGGACACAAGGAGGCAGCACAGGGCAGGGCTTCCAGGCCTCTGGAGTGAGACCTCTAGGGTTTGAAACCTCCTCCCTGGAGGGGTGTCATCTGTACAAGTTATTTAAACTCTCTGAACCTCAGTTTCCTTCTCTAAAGGGGATAATAATGGTCTTGACTTCATATAGTTGTTGTGGGATGAAATGAGATGATACAAAGAGGAAAACAAGACAATTTAGTAAGGCTGGTGGGGAGACTAAGTTTGTACATATAAAATAATTTCATTTTATATGGTAGTTTACAAACTATAACGGATGCATATGTGTGTACACACAGGTAAGTATGTAGACGGATATTTCCTAGTTCTGTCTGCCGAAAGGGCCTAGAAGTACCACCCCAAGAGCAACAAACACACCCAGCACCCAGATCTTGGTTTCTAATTCTGTTCTCCAGGCTTCCTGGAAAATGGCTGATGCTAGGGTTGGAGCAGGATGAATAAAAGATGAGCCTGGAGCATCTTATAGTATTGGAAAGTAAGGAAGTGCTCAAAAGAAGCCAAAGGATGGGGGCATGTCAAAGGGACACAGAGCCTACTTGAAAGAGCTCCCAATAGCCAAAGCTTAAAAAATTTAAGCAACAAAATAAATAATGCACTTTTGGATTAAACCCAAACTATAAAATAAATATCCATGAGTCCAAACTGATATAAAATGATTGAATTAATACATAAATGCAGGAGAAGAAACAAATTTTCCTTACAGAAGAATTCCAAACATTTTATGTAGCTGCTCCCTGCCCCCACGCTCTTTCCCGAGTGTAGGCTGCACTTCGTGACTTGCTTCTGAAGAACAGTGTGTGGAAAGGGGAGAAAGTAACTTCGCAGTGGAGACCACTGGAAACACTACCTCGGCCAAGTGATCCAGGCTGATGTGATGGCGACAACTCACGTTGATAGCGTGGACCCCTGATACGATGGGATGAGAAGGGCGCCTCCTTCCTAAAAACCTGTAACCCCAGTCTAACTGTGAGAAAAACATCAGACAGACCCAAGTTGAGGGACAGTCTACAAAATACCTGACCAGCACTCCTCGGAATGGTTAAGGTCATGACAAACAAAGAAAGTCTCAGAAACTGTCACAGACCTAAGGAGACTCAGGAAACATGACAACCACATGGAACGTGGGATCCGGGAACAGAATGAGGACATGAGTGGGAAAACTAGTGAAAACTGAATAAAGTCTGGAGTTTAGTTTTTAAATTATATGTTATATAATTTGTTATTTACTTTATATTATATATATTATTCTTATTCTTGTGTATTATATATTAATAAACATTTACATCATAAACATATTATATATATAGAAAAGAATGGAAAATATCCCATTTACAAAAGGAACAAAAAAATAGAAAAAACACATGTATCTATGAAGAATAAATGTGCATTCAAGAATTTTTTTTTTCTGGCACACCACAGCTTGCAGGGATCAAACCCGGGCCCTGGCAGTGAAAGCGCTGAGTCCTAACCACTGGGCTGCCAGGGAATTCCCCATGCAAGGACTTTTAAATGAAGAAAACTTAAAAGGTTATACAGGACTTCCCTGGTAGAGCAGTGGTTAAGAATCCACCTGCCAATTCAGGGAACACGGGTTCAATCCCTGGTCCGGGAAGATCCCACATGCTGTGGAGCAACTAAGCCCGTGCACCACAACTACTGAGCCTGTACTCTAGAGCCCGTGCTCCACAACAAAAGAAGCCACCGCAATGAGAAGCCCGTGCACATAATGAAGAGCAGCCCCCACTCGCCGCAACTAGAGAAAGCCCACATGCAGCAATAAAGACCCAACGCAGCCAAAAATAAATAAATAAATTTATAAAAAAAAAAAAAGGTTATAGAGACGTAAAAGAAAGCATGAACCAATGGAAAGGTATCTACTCCTATATTTGGATGTACAGATTAATATTATTATTATTTGTTTTCGGCAGGTTTAAAATTTATTTATTTTATTTGTTGTTCCACGGCATGTGGGATCTTCCCAGACCAGGGCTCGAACCCGTGTCCCTTGCGTTGGCAGGTGGATTCTTAACCACTGTGCCACTAGGGAAGTCCAGATTAATATTATTAATATTATTATCCTCACATAGTTTTGAGGATGTCAATTCTCCATAAGTTAATATAAACATTTGATGTGATCCAAATAAAAATAATACCATCATTAAAAAAAAAGAAACTTAGTTCTAAAGTTCAAATGGGACCAAAAGGGTGAATAAGAGGGTACTATAAATTATGAAAATATAAAGGTACAATACTTTTTAAAAAACTCAGTGGTGGGGAGTTCTCTGGTGGCCTAGCGGTTAGGATTCTGGACTTTCACTGCCATGGCCTGGGTTCAATATCTGGTTGGGGAAGATCCCGCAAGCCACACGATACAGCCAAACAAAAACAAAAACAAACGCAATGACCAAAGAATAGACAAATTCTCTGGTACTGAACAGAGTCCAGAAAAGCACTGATATATATGTGGAAATTTAGTATATGACACAAATGATATTTCAGATCTGTGGGGAAAAGATGAATTATTCAGTAAATGGTGTGGAAACAACTAGGTAACCATCTGGGGAAAGAAAGTTGAATCCCTACCTCGTTCCTAACATAAAGCCCACATGGAACAGGCTCAAAATGCAAAAACTGAGATGAGACAAGCACTGGAAAGAAAGAAGAGATTAGGACTTCCCTGGTGGTGCAGTGGTTAAGAATCCACCTGCCAAAGCAGGAGACACGGGTTCAGGCCCTGGTCCAGGAAGATGCTGCATGCTGCAGAGCAACTAAGCCCGTGTGCCACAACTACTGAGCCTGAGCTCTAGAGCCCGCGAGCCACAACTACTGAGCCCGCGTGCCACAACTACTGAAGCCCACGCGCCTAGAGCCCGTGTTCCACAACAAGAGAAGCCACTGCCATGAGAAGCCCGCGCACCGCAACGAAGAGTAGCACCCCCCGCCGCAACTAGAGAAAGCCCGCGCACAGCAACGAAGACCCAACACAGCCAAAAATAAATAAATTTATTTTTAAAAAAAGGAAGAAGAGATTAAAAGAAGACAATGCCCAACACAATTTCAGCATGGAAAAGTAAAAACATGGGGAGAAATAATGACAAATCGGGAAGAAAAGGACCAATAACCATATCAACAAAGGGCAACAAATATGAAAACGGCTCACAGAAAAGGACACACAAATGGCTTGAAAACACATGAACGGAGGCATGTTTAAAACACAGTAAGGTACAGTTTTTTGCCCGTCACTTAAACACACTGCGATACGCCGAGTGTGTGAGGGTGTGGGGAAACAGGCGTCGCATTCCTGGTTGGTAGGGCTGTAAACTAGAGAAGTTTTAGCAGTAGCTATCAAAATGATGAACACACCTACCTTCGACCCAGCAATTTCAGTCTGAGGAATTTACCGACATGAAAATGATTGTTCTTTGCAGTATCAGTTGCACCAACACCACCAGACACAATTAAGAGGACATCATGGCGAGGACTGGTTCATCATGGTGCCTCCATTCGATGGAAAACCACACGGCTGTTATATAAAGGCATGAGGCCGCTCTCTATAATGGGCTAATAATGGAAAAGTCTCCAAGATACAAGTACGATGCAGATTGGGGTGTATTCCATGCTACTCTTTGTGTATAAAAAGGGAAAAAATCGTATTGGACGTCATTGAGTCTCTGGAAGGTAACATTGGTCCCTTTAGGGAGAGGAATGAGAAGGAGGATTATTTCACTTCTACATTCTTTTTGCCTTTTAGATTTTGAACCATGTGAATGCATTATCTTTTCAAAACAAGAACTAAAATTTAAAATGTGAAATGCTTATACCCTCTGGTCCAGCAATTCTGGGGCTAGATCCTATAGCTGCATTTGTGTCTACGAGCAAGGATGTCTAGAAAGATATTCACTGCACCTTTGCTTGGACTCGCAGAAGATGGAAACAGCCAGAATGTCTGTCTGCAGACACCAGCCCATCTGCACAAGAAATTCCAAGGTGGCTCTATTTGTACTGATAGGTAAATAAAGCAAAGTGCTGGTAGCGTCTAGGATGTGCTACTATTTATTTAGTAAACACGTCCCTGGATTTGCTTTATACAGGCACAGAATTATTCCTGGAAAACCAAAATGTAGCAATGAACTTTGCCTCTAGGGAGGAAAATAAGAACTGAGGAAGTGTGGAAGGGAGAACTTTATCCTTTGTGTGACTGATCTCACCGTGGTCCAGAAACACTCTCTCCATAAAACAAACCACTAGTTGAAGATAAAAAAAATGTACAGTGAGGTCACACCGCAGCCCTTGGCAGGGTGTCTGGCACACAGGGAACCCATCAGGCCCCTGGGTGTTTGTTGGACCCTCTCAAATAACTGGTTGCTGTCTTGAATTCCCCGACTGGCTGGGAAGGCTCAGGACCCTGGAGAATCTTCTGCAAGATGCCAAGGCCCCTGAGAAGCATCAGGAGCTGAGAATAAGGATGCCTGAGCACACCAGGACCGGGGAGAGCACGTGAGAGGGAGGAGGCATGTGATGGGTGTCACTGGGGTGAGGGAGGGACAGGAAAGCTGGAGAGAGACAAAATCATGGTAAGTTTCCTCCCACGACCACCTGAGGCCTGAGTACATGAACCCAAGGTGTCCGATGACAGTCCAAGGGCCTCTGTCTGGCCGGGACAGCCTTCCTCATTGGCACTTCCCCCTCACCTCAGGGGCTAGCTTGGTCCTGGGCCTCATCATCACCCCACTGGGGACAGCAGTGCACTCACAAGGCAGGGTGGCGTTGGGTCTCAGCAGGTCAGGACGGCAGGCGACAGGGCAGGCTGCGGTGAGTCCACAGACGGAGGGGACTCCAGCTGCGTTTGTGTGGGGCCTTCTGAGCCGGAACTTTCAGGTGAGGAGAGAACTGGGGTTGTGCAGTCAGGGGCCTTGGTTGGTTCTAGACTCTAGGGTCCCAGGGCAGTATGGTGACACCCCAGGGGTCAGAGGTGGGGCAGTGGAAGGCCAGGCGCCCCTGCCAATTCCTACAGCAGTGTGTCTGGCATGGGCAGGGTGCAGGGAGTGGCCATGGCAAGAAGGGGCTGAGGGCCCACCAGCCACGAGGCACTGACAACCCACTGGCAGCTCTGCCCACAGAGCCCTGCCCAGAGTCCCTCCACCTCCCTCCCCACCCCGGGAGCCAGGCCAGTGCCAGAACTGGGGCCACATGAGGTGTCCCTGGTGGTGGCTGGGGAGGCTGCTGCAGATGCAGGGCGGGGAACAGCCCGCCCAGCCAGGCCTGGTGCTGGGCCTCCCTGCCGCTCCCAGGAGCTGAGGAAAACCAAGATGGGCTCGGCCCTCCCAGCATCTAAAGGCAAGACGGCGTGGGCTGGGGTGGAGCTGGGGTCAAGGGTGGGAGAGGTGCTGGGAGACCAGCAGGCCTCAGCAGGCAGTTTCCAAGGACAAGAGAGGGAAAGGTACTGTCAGCAGGGCTAGGGAGGGGCTGACACAGCTCAAACCCTTGACCCTGGACCCCAGGAGATCCAGGACCCTGCCCAGAAGAGCCTCAGGACCTGACACACTGGCCAGGGACACACTTGATGTCATCATTTTTATTCACTTTCTCTTTTTGAAAATAAGAGTAAACATACAATATATAGTCTCTATTTATATATATTAGACATCGTTACTGCAGGGCTCAAGAAAACCATCCTCAACCACTTGGAAGCAGTTTTTAATTCTGACATTTGGTGGAAGAGGAAAAAAGTGTCCGTGATTGCCAAAAGCAGAATCTTTCTTTATTATTAAACAGCAGTAACAGGAAAACCTAATGCTCTGTCAGACACAACTGAAGGAGGCCAGGAGGGGGGCAGCAGATGCTAAGGAGAAACCCCAGACAGGATGCACCCTGCTCGCCCACATGCCCCACCTCTCAGCCGTGTCTCCGCTCCAGGAACCCTGGGCACATCGAGGAATGTATCAGAGGCAGAGACCGTCCTCGTGGGCAAGAGGGGGAGCGGGCGTGCATGTCTGCCAGGGGAGCAGGAGTCCAGGAGGGGCTCTGGGAGCTTCTGCCTGGTCTTCCCCGAGCGGCTCAGTGCTCGGGAGGGTGGGGTTGTAGGCCCTGGGAGCCCCAGGCCCTGACAGAACAGCTCTCCCGGTACCCAGTGGACCCTCCACACACGCCAGGATGCCTGCCAGGGCCCGTCCCAAGAGAGAGGCGGTGGGGAGGGCACCACCAAGAGAGACTAACACCACCCCAAGAGAGACTGGGGCAGGGGGCTTCCTGGGCTGGGAGCCTGAGGAGGGAACTGCGTGCTCGCCCTCAGGTGCTGGGAAAAGCAAGAGAAAAACCCTGGATCTCCCCGTCCAGCTCTTGTGCCGCTCTGGCTCCTTTGGTCCCCTCCTCACCTGACGCTAAACGTCAGCAGCAATGGAAAGAGGGGGGTCTCAAACACGGGAGTATCCTGAGGACCCGGGCAGGCCCTACTGTCAGGACCAGGGAAGCCCGTGGGTGCCAGGAGCCTCACCCAGCCCCTCCCGGGAGAAGGAGGTGCTGCCACCTCCCAGGGGGCTCCTTGACGCGGCTGGTGGAAGGCTAGAGCGGATGCTGGACTGGGCCTCAGTTCTTGAGGATGGTCTCGTAGGCCTGGTACACGTGCTGGGACACCTCCGGTGCTCGGCACTTCAGGGACAGCTGCAGGGAGAGAGGGGTCGGGGGACAGGGAGCGCTCATTCCCGGAGCTCCTCTCCAGGGCCGGGAAGGAACAGGTGGGGAAGGCAGAGAAGGAGGGAACCAGATGGGAGAGGGTGGTGCGCACACATGGCCTGGTGGCAGCAGCGGCTGGGGCAGCTGTGTGGTGTAGGCGAGGGGGCGGCCGCCGTAGCCAGCCGGGTGGGGACCAAATTTACTCGCAGCCCACACGCCTGCTGTCCGCCTGCCACCATGGCCCTCTGCAGCGTGAATCACGAGCCCGAGGCTGCCAGGCAGTGCTGGCCGCACCCTGCAGAGCTGCCAGGACCCCCACAGCCCATGGAAGGCAGAGGAAGTTTGGAGCCAGGAGGGAGGCCATGGGGACGCTGGGTGGTCTTTCTGGTTCCCTGCACAGGAAGCAGGCGCGCCAGACTTGGCTCGGCTCTAACCGTGGGAAGAGCCTGGAGAGCCCTGGCAGCAGAGACAAGCGCAGCCACCCATCCTGCCAACATCACTGCTCTGAAGGGGGCCGCTGAGAAGGGGGAGGGGCACGTGGCGCTCTAGCAGTCAGCGCCCCAGTCTCCTCCGAAGGGCTCTGTGCACACTGACTGTGGGAAGTGAAGGCACCAGGCTGGGGAGCACAGGGCAGCCTATCCTCCGGCCTGCAGCCTGCATGCATGTCTGCCCGGCTTTGGGGAGCAGCGGGGTGAGGCCAACTCAGGAGAGCCGGGCCAAGAGATGGGGTGTGCGAGGTATGGCTGGGAGGATGGAGGGGAAGAGGAAGAGAAAAGCAATCCGCTAACCTCCAAGTCCTGCACCACGGGCACCAGCAGGGAAGGTGGACATGCAGCAACCGAACACAGGGAGACGGAAATTACCACCACCGAAGCCACTGCCGAGGCCCCACCCAACCTCTGCACCCACACCACCAGCGGGGCCCAGGGAGCAGCCTCTGGAGGGTCATGCCTGCCCGAGACTTGGGTGCAGGGAGAAGCAAAGCCTGGGCTCTCTGGGGCCTAGAACAACGGCTTGGCCTCTGGGAAGCCACGTCCTGACTGAGGTCTGACTCAAAGGTCAGGAAGGATGAGTTGCTCAGAATCCACGTCCTCCCAGGAGGACACTCAGGTGGGGAAGAGCCGGAGGGCCAGGGCCGGGGCCCAGCGGAGCCACTTCCCAGTCAGACGGGCCTTGGGCCAATGGGGCCGCCTCACAGGGCCCAATTTTACAGAATCTTCTGGTCCAACTCACTGTTCTGAGACCCAATTTTGTGTCTTATCTGAGAAACTAGATGGGACTGAGTTGGAAGCTTTCTAAGGTCAGAATTCTGATGCTCCTCCAATGCCAGGCTCAAAGGGATCCCAGCTCAGCTGGGCTAGAGTGCCCCCCCTTCAGGGCCGACCCCTGGCCCGGGAAGGAGGGGAACGGGAGAGGCTGCCCAGACAGGAAGGCAGAGGCCCCATGGCAGGCAGGCAGGAGCGGGGGCCCTCACCATGAAGCTGGGGTTGCCGGGCTGGATGCGCAGCTCCGCCAGCACCCAGATGCCATTGGTCAGCTTGAGGGACTGGTAAAGCATGTCCTGGCCCTCCACGTTCCTCTTGGCGATGGTGAAGATGTTGCTGCTCTGCAGCCTACTGCTCACGGCCTCTGGGGGTCAGAAGGCCTCCGGTCAGAGATGGGGAGGCCTGGGGCACAGGCGAGGGGCAGCATGGAGTGGGGGCGGGGTTCAGGAGTCCTACCCGCATTCAGGGGGCAGTCTCTGATCTGGAACTGGGCTTCGTTCTCATTGGGAATGTCCTTCCACGTGGCCAGGAACATCTGCCGGTCTGGAGGGGTAGAGGTGGGATCCTGATACACCTTTGGTCCCGCTCAGTAACCCTCAGCAGGAAGTGGGTTGGGGGGCAGTGCCACCTTATAGCTGAGGACAGGACTGGCTCTGCCACAGCCCCTCCTGCTTCCCTGAGCAAACCCTGAGCTCTGTGAGGATGGCCACTTGTGCTGTTCCCAAAAGACTGAGGGTTCCTGCCTCTGGGCCTCAGAGCTCTCCCCACTACCACCCACATCCGACCTCCCGCTGCTCTGGAGCCGAGCACCCTGCTCATTAGTCACAGCGGTGTTACAGGGCTTCTGATGTGACAGAGATGATGTGGGCAAAGTGTTCCATGCCCCCTGGGTGCTGGGATGAGTCTTCCCAGGGGTTCCAGCTGGGGCACAGGGGATGGGCATCAGGTGTGACACATGGCTGAGGCTCCCTGCCTCGGGGGGCCCATGGGACGACTGTATAGAGGCTGCAGGCAAGACTGAGGAGCAGAGCTGGCCAGATAAGACCCTGGGGGCCCCGGTGAAGGTGTGACCCTCACTCCGGACTCTGCAGGGGAGCTGGCAACTCATGGACTCTATCGTGGGGCAAAGCCAATCCATCTGTTCTAGGGACCCCAGGGGCACCCTCATGACTCACCCATCTTCCCATCCTCCACAAAGAGGATGTACAGCGGGTACAAAGTGCTGAAGTAGAAGACGTCGATGTTGTTCTTTACGGCCACCTAGGAACAAGGGGGTCCCCGATTAGTCCCTGATGCTCGACACCCTGAGGCCCCAGGAAGTGCCTGCTTCCTGTGAGCCCACCTGAGCAGGTTCCCTCTCATGACTTCCCCAGTAGCCATGCCCAACACCCCCTCCCACCGGCCTCCCCCACTCCCCATCCCCGCCCCCAGTCTGTGTCCAAGAGCAAGATTCCACAGACAGCCCTTTGCCAGCACCAGCCAGGCCCCAGACGGTTCCCCCAGGCTCCTCCCCGGGGCAGGTGGGTAAGGACTGGGGTGCCAAGCCCTGCCCGGAACACACCTGGAGGTTGTTCAGAGGCTCCATCTTCATGACTGAGCCCACCGTGTTGAGAGGCAGGGAGATCTCCACAGTCTGGTTGGGGCTGAGCGGCGCATGGACCTGGAGTGGGGCGGCGGGGGCCAGGCCAAAGCTGGGGAGAGAGAAGCCCCCGTGGGGGTGGTGGGGGAACAGGTGCTGACACAGGACAGGTGGGCTCCTGGGGCTCCGGAGCCTGGGCAGCAGCTGGCGAGAAGCCTCTCCAGTGAGCCGGCCTCATCCCAGGCCCAGACCCAGGCCTGAAGGACAAGCTCCTGACCCCCACTCCCCACCCCTCAATGGCCACAGGAACAGGAAGAGAAATCTGGGACAGCTGAAGGCCTGAAGCCCATCTCTGTTCCTCTTTCTCCTCTGGGTGAGGTGCTGGGCAGGCCCAGGTAAGCGTGCCCCTGCCCTGCCCTGCCCTCAAGGAGCTCCATTTAAAACCAGGGGAAAAAACAAAACAAAACAAAACAAACCAGGGGGACTTTAAGTTTCTTTTAATTTGAAAACTCTGTGACTGCCCAACTCTCAGTGACCAACCGCCATCTCCCAGGAGGGATGTGACCATCCCAAGCGAGATACTGGGTTTTACTGTCTGGGCCAGAACTGGCTAGATCATAAGATGGCCACAGAGATTCAGAAAAGCCCCGCTTCTTGGTATAGCAGCATGTGAGCAAATCAGGAGGATGCTCAAGAGCGTAAGAGACACTGGAGTGTTTCTGTGGCCTCTAGGGTTCCCTGAGGGTAAGCAGCAGAGCTGCCCACCCTCCCTGGTCTGACAGAGGGTAGGAAACCACTGGCCCACAGGCTCTCCCTGAGGAAACAGCCCCTTCAGTCAACTTCTTAGAGGCTCAGTTTGCTCATCACTAGAGCCACTCAGGAAGAAGGATCATCAGGAGAGGCTGCTGGGGTCCCCCAGAGAGCCCTGGCCTAGCTGGCCTGGTCCATGACGACCCTGATGGTGCCAGACAGGAGAACTTCCCTACTGACAGGGGACCTGGTGGGGGTGAGGAGCCTGGAGCAGCCACCGTTCACAGAGGCCCTGTCTGGTGGCTTAATCCTGCCACATGGGGGAGGCTGGCGGGCAGGCCCACTCCCCATCCTCCTTCTTAGAGACTCCTGAGACGGGAGCTGCTCAGATCTGGAGATTATGTCAGTAAAATGCCCCCCGGGCAGTGGGGGAAGGCAAAAATAAAGGGAGGTGTGCTGCCCCTCCACCTCATACTTTGGTGTCCACATAAAGAGGTTACTGTGGGGAAAAATCACTGCTTTAGAGAGTTTTGGCCTGAGATGTGGTTGTGAGGAATATCCTCCTTCACCAGAAAGAGGCTCCAGGCCCACAGCCCTCAGTGCCTGCCTGCAGTCACCAGCACGGGCTCTCAGCAGGCTGGCCTCAGGGAGCTCACCTGTTGCGGTTGAACTGGATGGCGAAGTCGGTCATGACCTGCAAGGCCTTGTTGGTCAGCTGCAGGTCCATGGAGATGGAGCCCACCTGGCGGGTGAAGGTGCCTGAGATCTCCAATCCTTTGGCCTTCATAGCTGGGAGCCAGACCTGCAGGGAAGACGATGGGAAGGGGGCTGGTGTTCACCATGCCCCCAACTCCACAGCCCACATGAGGGTCCTTCCCCCACCCACCCTTCCCTCACACCTAAAGCGGCCTCTCAGATCGATCACACCTGCCTTTACCATCAGGGGACGACCATGTGAACCGTGGGATGGGAGGAAGGCTCCTGCACAGCCTGCCCAGGACCCCCGAGCCGTGTGGCCACATGCTGGAGCAGCGCAGGGCAGGGAGGAACTTGGTGTGCCCAAGGCTGAGCCGAGTCTCCGGAGGTCAGAGAAGGACGACTCAGAAGCAGGGCTGAGGAAGGCGATGAGACAAGCGGGCCCTGCCAGCCTCCTGACAAGCCAAGGAGAGTCAAGAGCCAAGGGCACTCTGGGCCTCGGCCAGAGCCTGAGGCCTCCCTGGCTCTCACAGCCTGCCCTTCCTCGCAGAAGGCAGGGCTGGCCTTTAATTGTACAAACTGGCCTGACCAAGGACAGTACTAAGAGGACCCCTTGCCTGGCAGGCCTTCTGCTGCTTGTTTGGCTGCCCTTGTCATCCGAGTCTCAGCTCAAGCCCACCTCCTCTGGGAAGCCTGCCCCCAGGCTCCTTCTCCAGGCTCCCGCTGCAGTGACGTTTTAGCAAATAAACTGTCTTCTTGGTCCCCAGACAGCTCTTTGAGGGGAGGGCCCTGCTTTTCTGTCTTTGCATCCTTGGCTCGGAGCTTGGTGTGAGATTGGTATGCAGGGAACGTTTGCTAAGCGAACAGCATGAATTAAAGCTCTGCCCGTGAGGGACACCAGTAGGGGCCATCTGTGGACGCGCAAATGCCTCTCAAGTTGCCATTCTCACCAGGACAGCTCACGCCCCGCCCCAGGCCAGCTTCCCCAGGTGCCCTGTGTCAGTGAATGCCCCACTGTCTCTCAAGTCGCCAACGCCAGGAACCAGAGCATCTGGGCACCAGCCCTCAGTCCACCCTGACCCCCACACCATGGTCATGCAGCTCAGGTCCTGTCAACACCACCTCCTCCCATCTGCTACCACGTTCTCTGCTCTCCCCTCTCCACAGGCACCGCTTGCGTCTGAGCCACCATCAGAGTTCCCCAGGTAAGATGGCAGCCACCCACACAGCTGCCCAATTCTTCTATCCCCAATTTCCACAGCAGCCATCTTTTTTTTTTTTTTTTGCGGTACGCGGGCCTCTCACTGCTGTGGCCTCTCCCGTTGCGGAGCACAGGCTCCGGACGCGCAGGCTCAGCGGCCATGGCTCACGGGCCTAGCCGCTCCGCGGCATGTGGGATCCTCCCGGACCGGGGCACGAACCTGTGTCCCCTACATCGGCAGGTGGACTCTCAACCACTGCGCCACCAGGGAAGCCCCAAAGCCACCTTTTAAAATGCAATCTGATCAGGGCACCCTTGAACCCCCTCAATCCTGCAATGCTTCCACTGCCCACGGCCTCCGAGGCCTGGTGCCCTGCTCTCCCTGGGCTCTGGTCCTCACACACACACTGTTCCCTCTGCTTGGAAAGCACACCCCACCCTGACCCCATCCTAATTGCTAACTCTGATCATTCTTTGATTCCCCCAGACAAATCTGTGAGGGCAGAATCTCATTGCTCTAGCCATGAGCTGTGATTTGGCACACAGCACTCAGAGGGCTCCCACGGTGACTTCCCTGCTCTCTGCCCCTCCAAGGAACCTGGCTTCCTTTCCCAGGTTCTTGCAGAACTGGCTCTTTCTGGCACTGTCACCATCCTGACTGCCGAGGGTGGGGACCTCATCTCTCTTGGTCATTGTAGGTTCATGGAGTCTAGAACTGTCAGCATCCACTGGCCCAAGTGCTGAGGAACTCCAAGTTCTTGTACAGAGAGCCTCATTCCCCTTGACCAGGAGGAGCGGGGAATGCACGCAGGACAAACAATTCGAGGTAGTCACAGCGCTGTCAGGAAAATGTAGCCCGCACAGCCACTGCTTCTGGAGGGAGAGCACACCCACATCCCAGAACCCGCCTGTGACTACGGTAGCGGGAGGGAAAAAGTCCTGCCCATGTTGCAAGGACTCCTCCTCCAGGCAGCCTGCCCTGATTACTCCTAACCTGGGATCCCCTCACCTCTCCTTCCAGTTGGTACACTCATCTGGCTCTCCACTAAGACAAAGCAGTGATAATACCTGTTAAAATGAACCCACATGCAGAGGGCAAGCATCCTGAGGGCCAGCTGATTCTGACAACCCTTGACATTAAGATAGGCACATTGAGGTTCTTAAAACACTTTAAGATCACATAAGGGGGACCTCCCTGGTGGCGCAGTGGTTAAGAATCCGCCTGCCAATGCAGGGGACACGGGTTCAAGCCCTGGTCCAAGAAGATCCCACATGCTGTGGAGCAACTAAGCCTGTGAGCCACAACTACTGAGCCTGGCTCTAGAGCCCGCAAGCCACAACTACTGAAGCCCGCGCACCTAGAGCCCGTGCTCTGCAACAAGAGAAGCCACTGCAATAAGAAGGCCTCACACTACAACGAAGAGTAGCCCCCGCTCACCACAACTAGAGAAAGCCTGTGCACAGCAACGAAGACCCAATGCAGCCAAAAATAAATGAAATTAAATCTTTAAAGAAAAACAGAAAGATCGCATAAGGGCTGGGGGCAGAGGCTTTGGTGCCACAGCCCTACATTTAGTTCCAGACTCTGTCACTTATCAGCTATGTGACCTTAGGAAAAAGCACTCAGATTTCTCAACTGCAAAAATGGGAATGACAGCATCATAAGGCTGCTGGGAGGACTTAGCGGGATGGTGGCCATGCCATGTTCATGCAGTACCCGGCACGGAAGTGTGTGGTTGCTAGCACTAGACTTGCCGTCTGCTGGGGGCCCCTCAGGCCCAGATCCTGCCAGGAATCCTGGCTGGGGGCTCTGGCCACCAGCACTGTGGTGTAGCGGGCAGGGCAGGGTAGGTGCTGGCTCATAGCTCCCCAGTCATGAGGGAGATGTCCCTGTGCCCCTGAAGCCCTGCTGTGTCCTGCTTTGGGGAGGGGACCTCGGAAGAGAGAGAGGGGCTCTGGCTGGGAACGAAGGGGCAGACGTAGTGTGTGACCTGAGTGTTGTGAGGGATCAGGCCACGTCTGTCCCCTCTGGCAGCTTCCTTGAGGCTGAAAGCCTGGCCCACACTGTGCTCTCCTTAGTGCCAGGCCCACGTGTTCTCACACCGCGAACTCAGCTCTCCTTCCCTCACCCTGCCCCTTGCCCACTGTTCCAGCTGGAATCCCCCTCCCCGCCAGCCCCATGTCCTGCCACGTCCTGCCATGCCTGCCTCCAGTCCAGCCTCCTTTCCACCCCTACAAGTGCCTTGCTGTCCGGCAGCCATCAGCCAACTCCTGCCAGTCTCCTCACCGGCTCCTTGCTTCTGCTCTAGCCTTTCCAGTCTGACCTCCACATGGTGGCCAGAGGATCGCTCTCAAGTGCAAATCTGCTTCAGCCCTGTTTAAAACCTTCCAATGTCTCCTGCTGAATCAGGATCAAGAACAAAGCCTCAAAGCTGGTGCCGCCGACCTCGCCAGCTTCCTCCCTCCTCAGCTCTAGTCCAGGCGGGAGTCTGGGGGCGGGGGTATTGTCCGGGCTGGCCCAGTGGGCATTGTGGGGCACCGCCAGGCAGGCAATGGTGAGGGGGGACACACTGTGTTTAGTGGGCTGGGGTCAGGGATGCTGCCTTGAGGACAACGGTCTTCACAATGAGCCACTGTCCTGTAGCCCTTGAGTATTTTCTGCATGGTTTCAACATGCCCTGAAATTTCCAGGAAACTAATGATGGTGAAAATCAAGGGAAGCCTGTTCCTTGTTTTGTTTGGAACTTAACTGGCAGTCACCATTTCAGAAACTAATAGCACCTCTGGCCACATCACTCATGGCACGTGAGCTACAAACACTCTCAATAGCTGTGGTGTCACTGTGACTCTGCACTACTGCCAGCGCCCAACAATGTGATCAGATCTGGGGCGGGCATGCCCAAGCCTCCACGACACTGAAATATATCATTTTACTCTCTTCCTTTTAAGTCTCTTTTATGCGATGACATCTTACCATTTTTGAAATTATATGTATAGGTAGGATGTACAGTCCACAGATCTCATTTATTATGAAAGGAGGGGCGTTATAAAACCCCTGTTATCAATAAGGAGCATTGGGTAGGACAGCACTGAGAACCACTGACCCAACTAGATGGAACTTTTGCCAGTTTTCTGGAAGGTGTGGGCTCTCCCTCAGCTCTGGGCCTGGAGCCCTCTCCCCCTTTTTGCCTTGCTAATTCTGACTTGATCTGAAGGCCTGAGCTCCAGCAACACCACCCTCTGCGAAGCCTTCCCCAGGCCTCCACGCCCGACTTAGCATCCCTTCCCCGTGCTCCCTGCTGCCCTCAGCATCGTGCTGGCCAACTGCTGCTCCAGGAGCCCATCCTGGCCGGCCTGAGCCGATCCCACACAGTGGGCCACTTAAGGAGCCCACACGTCCCGCCACAAGAGAAGCCATGGCACTTACTGCTTTGGGAGCCACATATGATCCTGATAAGGTGCCCACGCCACTGGTCAGGTCAAAGAGGTCACTCAGGCCACTGCCCATGGGTGCTCCTAGGTTGGCTGGTACTGCTGCTGCTGGGGGTGATACGAAGTTGGGGGCCCCGATCTAGAAAGGAAGGGAAACGGGTCAGAGGCGGGCATCAAAGGCAGGGACATCAGGGCCTCAGGATGAGTGTGGCCACCTGGCCCTTTAGAAAACAGGGGGGCAGGCCAGGAGGGGGTATTGCAGGGCTGCCATCACATCAACTCTAAGTTGCAGAAACAAGACAGAGTGAGGTGGGTGGAGAGGAGGCCGAGCCCTCCCGTGCTCCGCAGGCCCTGAGGGAAAGGGCTGGGGACACTCACAAACAGCCCATGGATAAAGGGGTACTTGAGACACAATGCTGCGAGGGGGCTGTGCTCAGCAGATGAGAGCACGCACCCCAGGATGTCAGAGAGGGGTTGTGGGGACTGAGAGGGCTGGCAAGCCTCAGGATGACAAGGCAACTTCATTGTAGGGTAGTGAGGATGGGATGAGGAATTAATGGACATGGGGGCCCAACGGCAGCTGGATGCTGGGCAGTCAATGCGGAGGCTGCCAGGACACTGGACAGAGGCCAGGGCTAGCAGGGAGGGACTGCTTTGACATCATCCGACCCTTGGGATGCTGGGTGGGAGATCTAGGAGGAGCAGGGTTGGTGGCACAAGGGTTGAACCATACCCCTTCAGGCTCATCCCCCATCTCCAAGCAGAAGCAGGCAGGGTGAAGAGAACAGGCAGCCACATGCAGAGAGAAAAGCCAGGAAAGAAGACACAGAGAGATAAGAAAGAGAGGGAAAGAGGGAGAAAATTAGTCATTGCTGCTCCACCCAAAAGGGGCCTGGTGCGAGGCTGTGCCGGGCCTTTGAGGGGCTCACATTGTCTCTATGAAGGGCATGACCCACTGGCCTCACTTGACCACGCTTGTCCTTCCTACCCTTTCCTATACTGTGGCCTTGGGGACCTGAGCCAGGCATGGCCAAGTGACAAGGGGCCCACTGCCCCCTCCACCCGGCTCTACCAGCTGCCTGAAGAATCCCAGGGAAACACCCAGGCCAGTCTTACCACCCCCTTTCACAGGGGAGGAGGGACTGTCCCTGACCTCTCATGGGCCTCTCTCAGGCCTGCTGGGCTGTTACGCCCAACCAGTGCAGCATGTGGGGTAAGTGGATGCAGGTATGGCTCCTCCAACCTTACAGGGCCGAGGTGCCAGACTCAGGGGAAGGGGCTAGGACAGCCCTACACTGCCCCAGGTCTCTTGGGGTTCAGCAGCCCGGCAAGGGGCTAAATCCTGTGTCTGCCACTTAGCAGCTGTGTGCTCTTGGAAGGAAGGTCACCTGACCTCTTTAAGCCTCAGTCTCTCACCGATGTGTAAGGAGCTACATGATCACCTTCGCAGGCAAATGTACCTGAGAGGGCGTTCAACGATCGCTCCTCCAAAGATCACTATCAACCTCATCCAGAGGGGGCCCCAGGACATACCAGGCTGTCGAGGCCGCTGCCGAGAAGGTCCACAGCTCCCATCTGCACCGATGAGGTGGCCAGGGGTGGGCCACTCACCGGAGGGCCGAGGTCCAGGTTGAGGAGGTCGCCCAGCAGGTCGCCCTGGGTGGGGATGACATCCAGCTGCTCGCCAGGGGGCGCTCCGGCAGGGGCCGTCTCTGGGCTCTCCGTGCTCTCACTCCTGCCAGGACAGGGAAAGAGACTCAGCAGGGTGGGGGGTCAGGCTATCTCAGCGAGACCAGAGCCCCCAGTCTCCAGGATCCACCCTCAAGACAGGCACCTGGGTCTCCTCACTGTCCCAGAAGCCTGTCTATATCCCCCCTTCCTCCCCCTTCCGACGCCTGATCCATCTTGTTGGCTCTCCGAGAGATCCAGCTTCATGGGCTGAGGGAAGGGAGGGCTATCTGTATTCCCCTCACTCAGCCCACTCTAAAGAGAAGAGCGGGTGCTGGTCCCCAGAGGACTGGACAACCAGGCCAACAACCCTGGGAGCCGCAGAGCAGGAAGGCGAGAGGAACGGGGCTCTGGAGTCAGGCAGAATCGAGTCTGAGCCCAGCTCTGCTGCCTGGGATGCTGCACCAGGCACTCAAGCTCTCTATGCCTCTTGTCCCCATCTCTTAAGAGGGGACATCTCTCAGAGCTGTTGTCACCAAGTCAATACCTGGTATATAGTAAGCATTCACTAAAAAGTTGCTAGAATCGTAATTTTGCTTAGACTCAGGCCTGAGTGCTTGTGCTACTGAGCCGAGGAAGCAGGTGGGGAGGCTCAGGCCAGCGAGTGGCCCCCGGTACTCACGAGGCGGTGCGGGGTGGCAGGCTCTTATGCACGACGCCCCGGCCCCCCTCCACAAAGGCGCTGGGAGGTTTGTGGTAGACGGAGGCCAGGGTGCCGATGTAGCAGATGAGCTCGTCCAGCAGCGTGGGCTCGATGAGGTCTGTCTCCTCCGAGATGAGCGGCTTCTCCGCCAGCACCACCTCCTTGGCAGCCACGGGGTCCGTGGAGAGCAGGCGCCAGTAGATGTAGCCGCGGTCTCGCAGGTCCGGGTTGTCTGAGTCCTGGGAGGTGATGAGAAGCCAGTGAAACTCAGAGCAACCAGGTGAGGGGAAGGGGGAACCCATCCGTAGTCCCATGACATGGGTGGGATCACAGGGCGACTGATGATGGCAACCTGAGCGCTGGCGGGAGCACACCTGTAAACCGCCTGAATAGATGTGGCCCAGCCCCCCGGTTTCCCCCCAGCCCGCTCCTGCCTCTGTTCCCTGCCTCCTCCACCGTCTGCCCTCCCGGTTCTCAGGGACTTCCCTCTCCTCTCTCAAGTATGGTCTGGCTCAAAGTCACCACCTGCCCCCGCCCCACCTCTATTTGATTGTGACTGAGCTCCTTGAGCAGGGATCCTGGAATGCTCTGAGGCCAAATCCCAGTGGTGCCAGTTTTAGGGGCAGGACCACCCAGGTCTGGCTTCTTGGACTGAAGCTCCCTCCGTGGAACAAGGGCTGTGCTGGGCACAGCAGGGAGGCTGCGCACCCACCTGAGTGGCCAAGCTGAGGACCTGCTGCACCAGCTCCTGAGTCTCTGTCGGCTTCTTCAGAAAGAGTTTCACAATGGCTGTCAGCAGCTGCAGCTGGACCTGCAGGAAGACAGAGAGGAGGCGAGGAAGGAGTGTAAGCTTCTTGTGGGGACAGTAGGAAACCAGGTGAGGACCTCAGATGGGGAAAACGATGTTCAAAGGCTGAGAAGAGCTTTCCTGAGTTTGGGGTTGGCCACACAAACAGGCCAAGTCCAGCAGGGGTGAGGTAGTGCTGAGAAGCCTGGACCTTGGCCCGACCACTCAGGAAGGAGCTGGCCACGGTGCTATCTGGCAACCCAAGGCAGGTGGGGGCTGCTGCCCAGCGCTAGGGTCCCAGAAACCCATCAGGGCTCCAGGCCTCACAGCCTTCAGGAGCTCGCAGCTTACGGAGGCAACGCGTGTGCCTGGTATGCTTATTAAAGACCATCTGCCAACAAGTGGAACAGGTGCCAGGGATGCCCAGCAGACTAGGGCAGCAGGGCCCACACAGTCAGCCTGTTGTGAGGAACTGTGCTTCCACCAGAGGGCAGGAACCATTCCTGCCCCGCCCTCACCAGCCCCACCTCTCACCTGCCACTGCCTTCACCTGAAGGTACCTCCTGTGTCCCCTCCCCACTTCTGTAGCCTCCTGTCCCCCTCACTAGCGCCACCCCACAGTACTGGAAATGCTTTCCAGCCACTGGGCCGCCCTATGGAGAGATCCCCTTGAGGGCAGGGATCGTGTCTGTCACTGCTGCATCCCTGGCTATTGTTCATTCTAGCGCCTGGTGTGTAACAGGCACTTAAGAAAAACCTGCTGACTAAAAACACACCTCTGAAAGGACAATTCTCTGTGCATAGCCCTTCCTTAGCCCCATCGCATTTTGTCAGTCCTGGGACAAGAGGACAGCCTGAGGCTCCCCGGACTGTGCTAGGGACAGGCCTGAGGCAGAAGGGTGGCAACGGGGCTGGCTGCACCTCCTGGGCCTGTGTGGCAGGAGGGCACTTACAAAAACAAATGGCTTAGCTACCGTGGTATGCAGGGCAGGCTGACAGCAGGAGGCAGGATTGAGGGGATGCAGTCTGTTTCTGGGACTAAGCATCCAGAGTCCCTGCAATTTGGTGACACATGGGCCAATGGCAGAAGAGCAGGCTAGCTGTGTCCAAGGCAGGAGGTGGCTTGGGGACTGGCTTCCAGACCTGGCTCGAGTCGCTGGCTGGGTAGCCTAGAGAAAGCCACTTACCCTCAGTCGTTGAGGGAGAGGTGTGGCCTACCTCAGGGGGTTCTTGTGAGCTCTGAAGACCAATCTATGGCAGCTTGCTTGGAGCCAGAGTTAGATCACACCTCATTTGAACTCTGATTCTACCACTTCCCAGCTGGTGACCCTGGACGAGCCATTTAACTTCTGAGTCTGTTTCCTCATCTATAAAATGCAGGCAACACCTCACAGAGTTGATGGGAAGAGTCAATGAGACAACAAACAGAAAGAACTAACTGTGTCCTCTGCTCAATGCACAACAGCTACCATCATCGTCAACGTCACCACAACTGCCACACAGGGACTCTTTACCAAGTTCTCCCCAACCCCGGGCAGCTGGCTGCCAGCGCTCATTCACCACTGTCGGGTCTGCAGTGCTGCCTGGGAACAGGGCCACCTCAGCCCCCTTCTAGTCTCCCCCCACACACACTGAGGCTCCTGTTAGCCTGCAGGTCAGAGCAGTCCCCCTGCCAAGATGCCACTGCCCCTGCCCTCAGACAGGCCAGACGCAGCGCTCCCTGTCCACGGCTGGAGAGGCTTAGGAGCCAGGACGAGGGGGCTCAAAGAGACAATCTAAAGTAAGTTTCTAGGACTTCCCTGGTGACGCAGGGGTTAAGAATCCGCCTGCCAACGCAGGGGACACAGGTTTGAGCCCTGGTCTGGGAAGATCCCACATGCCGCAGAGCAACTAAGCCCGTGTGCCACAACTACTGAGTCCGCGGTCCACAAGAGAGGCCACCGTAATAAGAAGCCCCTGCTCGCTGCAACTTAGAGAACGCCCGCGCAGCAACGAAGACCCAATGCAGCCAAAAATTAATAAATAAGTTCCCAAACTGCAAAGCATTAAGTATTCTTATAAAAGCTCTGAACTGTGCTGTGAACCCAGGAGGCAAAGGAAACAGGCCACCGAATTAAAACACCACCACCACCACCACCCAACTACTGTTTGCTGTGGACACCTAAATATCCATCAGGGGAAGCTGGTTAAACAAACATGGTCCTTCTGCATGAAGGACTCCTCTGAAACTGTAAATTAATAAATTAATAATGGCATAAATTAATAATGGCATGGCCTTCCAATGTATTTTTAAGGGAAAAATGAAAGGTACTGATCAGTTTCAATTTGTATAGTTTACTATCAGTATTTAAAAATAAGTGAGGGGACTTTCCTGGTGGCGCAGTGGTTAAGAATCCGCCCGCCAATGCAGGGGACACGGGTTTAAGCCCTGGTCCGGGAAGATCCCACATGCCACGGAGCAACTAAGCCCTTGTGCCACAACTACTGAGCCTGCGCTCTAGAGCCCGCAAGCCACAACTACTGAGCCTGTGTGCCACAACTACTGAAGTCCGTGTGCCTAGAGCCCGTGCTCTGCCACAAGAGAAGCCACTGCAATGAGAAGCCTGCCGCAACGAACAGTAGCCCCTGCTCGCCGCAACTAGAGAAAGCCCGTGCGCAGCAATGAAGACCCAATACAGCCAAAAATAAATAAATAATTTTTTTTAAAAAGTGAGAAGGAAATATATATATATATAGTTGATCCTCATTATTCACAGAGGACACATCTGCAAATTTGTCTGCTTGCTAAAATTTACTGGTGACCCTGAAATCAGTGCTTGTGGCATTTTCACGGTCATTCACAGATGTGCACAGCAGTGAAAAATTCGAGTTGCCTGAAGTACACATTCCCAGATGAGGTCGAGTGAGGCGGTGCTCTGCCGTCTGTCTCAGCTCTCATATTGTAAACAAGTGACTTCTTCACAGTCTACTTAGTGCCATGTCTTTCACATTTTGGTGCTTTTAGTTGGTGATTTTGCTGTTTTAAATGCCCCCACCCCACTCCCAGTGTAGTGCTAAAGCGCTGTCTGGTATTCCTAAGCGCAAGAAGGCTGTGAAGTGCCTTTTAGAGAAAATACATGTGTTAGATGAGCTTTGTTCAGGCGTGAGTTACAATGCTGCTGGCTATGAGTTCAATGCTAATGAATCAACAGTATGTATTAATAAATAAGGTGTCTCTAAACAGAGACACACATAAAACAAGGTTTACCTTGACCAGCTGATAAAAATGCTGTGACTGGGGTTTGTAGGAACCCAACTCTATATTTCTCCTGGGAGCAATGGTTTAGCATTACTAAATTAGTGTTTGACTTTACGGAATATAAGTACCACAAGCGATGAAAATTGACTATTCAAGTCTCTGTAGAGGAACTGGCTAGTGTGTTCCTAAACTCTCTCTCTGGAAGTACCTGCCAGAAACCAATAAATAACATGGTGTTCTCCAGGAGAACTTGTGACCAGGAAAGTGGTAGGAAACAGAATATTCACTATATATCCTTTCGTGTCTTTTCAATTTTGAACCAAGTCAATGTACTACCTATCCAAAAATAAATACAAAATTAAAACAAAACCAGAAACTTTAGCAGTCTTCAATATCCACCACCACAGAGTGTCCTCATATGTCCCCCGTAGGTACCGCAGTGTGGGAGGAAAGGGGCCACACCTGTCACTCATACGGCACTCCTGTGTCTGTCCGCACCATCAGTGCAGTTTTAAGAGGGGCAGGGCCCTGAGGCCTCCTGGCTGAGAGGAGGGTTTCAGGGCAGGAGGGACCGCAGGTGCTGAGCTGCCGGCCATGCCCAAGTCGGCCACCCAACGTCTCACCTGGGTGCTCTCGTCATGGAAGCCCTCTAGGAAGCTCTCGAGCAGCTCATCCGCGTTGTCTATCCGCTCAGCGTACTCGCCCACAATCCAGATCATGGCGGCCCGGGCCTCAGGCTCATCCAAGGAGTCCAGGTTCTCGCACAGCGTGGCGATCACGCTCTCATACCTGGAGACCAGGGCACGGCTGGCACGTGAGCACTGAGGGAGCCTGGGCCACCCAGGGGAGGCCCAGGAGGGGCCAACAGAGACGGGCAGCTGCCCCACAAGAGCCCGAGAGGCTGGCGAGTAACAGGATTTGAGTTTTATCCTTTACATTTCAGTTCTTATTTGGGCCTGGGGAGCAGAGCAGGGGCGGCTCAGGAGAAATAAGAAAAAAATAAAGGGTTTCTTTTGAGAATGCTGTTTGCAGCAGAAAAGTAAGGAAGAGGGAGAGGCTCCTCCTTGCTTTTCCTCCCCACCAGCCCATCCCCAGTAGAGCCACAACACCCTCATGGGGCGGGGGGGCAGCCACATACTTGTTGGGGTACTTGCGGAAGATGTCCTTGATGACCACGATGGCTTCCTGGACCACGTAGTTGACCTTGGTCTGGATGAGATCGAGCAGCGTGCTCACACAGCGCTCGGCGGATTGCTGTGTGGAAAGAGGAGAGTGTGGGCAAGGCCTTGCACCCACTTGCAGCAGAACCTCTGACCGACATGCCTTGGGCTCAGTCACACCTTGCCCACCTTCCTTTTCACAGTAGGAAAACGGGAGAACCCTCTTTGCAGGTAACAGGTGGGAGAATGAGTACAAAATGATGGTCCTGGGATGGCAGGGACACAGGGAGAGAGAATTAAGCTGAGGAGAAGGCCAGTAGAGCTTCTGAGAGCAGGGAGGGTCTTTGGAGCTCTTCTAGGCCAAGCCCTGAGAGCAGGGCTTCACTTCTACTTGTTCCACAAAATGGGCTCCCATGACCAAAAGCATTTAGGAGGTCTCTGCTTGGACCAGCCCTCCCCACACCCTCTACTCCAACACACTGCACTAGGCTCTATGGGAGAGATTTCTCAGACTGCCATCACGGGTGCCAAATGGAAAACGTCTCAAGGGGCTGCGCTGAACTGACCAGCTGTCCCAGATCCCCTAGCCTCCAGGAGACCCATTTAAGGAGAGTCAGATCAGTGATCAAGGAACCTCTCCAGAGGCAGAGAATGGGAGGGACGAAGTGCCAGGACACAGGGGTCTGAATGACCCTTGGGAATTTGAAGATAAGGGCACATGGACAGCTGAATCATGATACCTGCCAAAACATCCAATAGGCAGAGCCCCTGCCCCAAAGCTCCACAAAGTGAGAGCTAAGTCTACCAGGGCCACCACCAGCTTGGGCTGCCACACTGTCTTAGCTAATGCTGCAGGAGACCCCTGACAATGACGGGCTAATTTCATCTGCAGCAACTCAGAGGCCCAAGGGAGATTACAGATGAGAAGGAGCCCAACCAAATCTGTACCGTGGGTGCCTTGGGGGCTCTAGTTGTGACCCTCAGGCCTTCCTGGACCATGAGCAGCTGGCAGATTCTGCTGGAATCAGACTGGTTTCCTGGTTTCAGCTTCCTTTCCTCCTTCCCCCCGCCAAGGACAGAGTCTCAGAGCCTCACCTCCACTTTGATGGCGCAACGGCCAATGGCTCGCACAGCCTTCCGTACAAAGTCCACATCCACCTCTGTCGCATACTCTTTCAGCTCCGCCAACACCTGTGGCCCAAACAAAGATGCAGTTGGGGGGATCTGGCAGGGCAACCTCCTGGAACACCCCTGGTCTGCGGGTATGCACACACCCCTAAAAGGGTGGGATTCTGCCTCCTGTTCAAGGTGGAAGTTCCAAGGGAGGGAGAGAGCTGTCAGGTGCCCCAAGAGGAAAACAGGAAGGACTAATTGGCAGGGATGGACAATCCTTAAGTTTGGTTGATCTAGCTAACATATCCACCTAACTACCACTTCAATGGATGTGAAGTAATAACAGAGAGAACAAACTCTTTAATCACATAAATATCAGTTAACATTTGTGGAGAGCTTGCTCCCAGAGCCCGGTGCGCTGGGTACCACCCTCTGCTGACCTGGGCGATGTTGGCCTGGGAGGCCAGGCGGATCATGATGTCCAGCTTCTCCAGCTTCACGTAGATGGGGTCATTGTACTTCACAAAGAACACCTTCATCTCATGCTTCAGGATCTCAGGCCTGGTGGTGGGCAAGGTTGCCCAAAGAGCAAAGAGCAAGTCATAGGCCCTGTGAGAAAACCCTTCCACATTTGCTGGGACATTTCTGGGGTCGGACGTGGAAACTGACATCCGTGAAAGCAGTCGCCCCCATGGCTGCACGCTCCTGGGCACAGGACCTGCCAACCAAGGTTCTGACCAGCCCCTGTGTGTCCAACCACATTCCAGGAAGGGAAGAGGGAATATGAGCAAGAAACAGATCACATTCAAGAGGCCACAGGCATCAGGCAACAGGCTTGGGAGTCAGGCCTCAGTTCCAATCCTAGCTGGTGACCTCAGGCCCATTTCCTCACTCACGAAATAGGAAGCGTTCTGTGTCAGAAGCATTACCTTTGCAGGCCCGAGTTGCCAGTCTTAGAAAGGCCTGGCATCTGGAAATTCAGCTTTTGGGAGTGTTCTCACCATTCCCTAAATGATAAACGTGGTTAACTGTGCCTTGACTGTTTGTATAAACAACATGGTTTTTGCTGAACACCTGTTTTCCTTCTAGGAGCCTGGAATTTTGGTAGGTGTCAGGCAGAGGGTGCCTTTATGACTCATCCCCCCAAAAAAAACCCAGGGTGCTAAGTCTCAAACAGGCATCCTTGGGCAGAAACATTACACACATGCTGCTGCACTGTCGCTGGGGGAGGAACATGCTCTGTGTGACCCACCATGGGAAGCCTGCACGAGGATTCCTCCAGACTCCACCTGTCTTTCTCCCTCATGATCCAGCTGTGCAGCCCTACTAGGTCGATGATAAACCTCAGCTATGAAAACAATGATATGCTGTCTCCTGGGAGTCCTTCTAGTGAATCTCTAAGTGTGTGTGTGTGTGTGGGGGGTGGTCCTGGGGATCCCGACACAGGCACCTACATAACAGGGCTGTTGTGAGAGGTAGATGCAAAGCATCTAGCATGATCCGTATCTGCCTCAGAGAAGGCACTTGCTAGGCAGGAACTGTCACCAGTGTCATTGCTCCTCCCTCACCGGCACCACCCACCTCATTTTTCTTAGCTGAGGAAACCTGAGGGGGGAGGGGCCTGCCCTAGGTCACACATCTAGTGCTAATAGGGCGGGAGCAAGATGAGAGTCACCACCCCTACCTGACTCCTACTCCCGCACCCTTTCCAGAAAAGAGAGCAGGAACAAAAAGGAATGAGGACAGACGGTGAAGAGGCGAGAAGACCCAGCAAAGAGAAAGGAGGGACCCTGCCCAGGTGGTCCTCAGTGCTGCTTAGCAGGCTGCGGGGAGGTCCTGGCAAAGTGAGGCAGGATCCTGAGCTGGGCGGCAGAAGTTGTGATTTCTGCCATCAGGTCTCGGCACAAGCTGCCCAACAGCATGTTGGGCCTGGGCCTGGTGGTGCCTCAGCAACAGGGTCAACTTCTTAGGAGGTTTGCCTTGTTAAATATAGCACAGGGAGCCCCTCCTGCTGATTGGGATCCACAGGTCATGACACCTCACTAAACCCCACACTGCAACTGTGAATCCCTAGTCTCATCCCTTTGTTCAGGCACTCAGAAAGCTTGCCCCAATTTACCTCCCAAACCCTCACAAATGTCTGAATTCCACTGATCTTTCTGGGCCCCCATGTGTGTACTAAGAACCAGACTGAAGCTATAAAGACAGGGAGCATGTGTGGTCTTCCACACATGCTCCCTGTCCACAAGAGGCCCTTGTTCTGCTTTTGAGTTAGTTGCTGATCCAGCCATTTGACCAAAGAGGCTGGCCCTTTGGAGTTAGAGTAGAACTGCAGAGTCTGGCCCCACTCCACGGAGCTGCCCAGCACCCTTACTGGATTGGTCCTTGTTTTTTAGCCCAACCCACCCCGGGTGTCAGGTGCCTTCCCTTAAGCAGTGGCTCACTACTGTGGTCATTCCTACTGGGTGGACGGAAACTGGCTGCTCAGCATTCTGAGTGGCCCTGAGGCTAATGCAAAATCCATGGCGCCTCATCTTGGAGTCCTCCAGCCTCTAGAGCTATGGATTCTTTTTTTTTTCTTCAGTATGCGGGCCTCTCACTGTTGTGGCCTCTCCCGTTGCGGAGCACAGGCTCCGGACACGCAGGCTCAGCGGCCATGGCTCATAAGCCTAGCCACTTCGCGATATGTGGGATCTTCCCGGACTGGGGCACGAACCCGTGTCCCCTGCATCGGCAGGCAGACTCTCAACCACTGCGCCACCAGGGAAGCCCAAGAGCTATGGACTCTTACCCAGGAAAAATGAGTGTGTGCACACATACACAATCTTACAGCCTGTTTCAGGAAGGCTGTGTGGACTGTGGACCATCCACTCTCCATGGTTAAGAAGTGCATGCTAGCCTTTATCCGGCATGCTATCTGGTTAGGCTAAGCCGAGGTTTCCCAACCTCAGCACTACAGACATTTTTGGTATGGATAGTTCTATGGGGGGGGCAGAGCTATCCTGTGTACTGTAGGATGCTGAGCAGCATCCCTGGCTTCCACCCACTAGATGCCAGTAGTCCCCACTGTGACAACCAAAAATGTCTCCAGACATTGTCAAATGTCCCCCTGTGGGACAAAGATACCAATGGCTCAGAACCCCTGGGTTAAGCTCTTGAGACATCCTGCACGGTGACAGGTCAGTTTCCCTTCAGAGCCCCTGTTCCCAGCAGGAGATCTCCCCCAGGGCACACACTACCCATATGTGGTGGTCCCAGTACCTTTTCTGTACGATGAGGTTGATGTTTCGCAGGGCCACGTACTGCAGCTCCGGCTCGGCCGACAGCAGTGTGACTAGGGGCGGGGCCAGCTTCTTGAGCAGCGTGCTGTAGTAGTCCAGGTCCTTGGACAACATCTCCATGAACTTCATCAGCACCTTCACAGCAGACAACACTACAGCAGAGTTGGCGTGGGAGAGCCTGGGGGTGACCCGCTCACAGATGCTGTGGTCCATTCCGAGGGGGACAAATAGGAGAGACAAGCAAGGGGAAACACCCTGTTTTTAGTTATCAAGATAGCATGTCTTCTGTAGGAGGAAGACCTAGCTCCTGGTTCTGTTTCCTGCTAACTGACCCCAAGCAGTTTAAAACCACTCTGAGCCTCAAGTTTCCTCATCTAAAAAAATGGAGATGATGATGCCAACTTCACACGGTTGCTGGTGGCTTAAATGAGACAATGCATGTACAGCACTGAGCACAGTGCCTGGCAATCAGTAAACACTGGATGAATGTCAACTCACGCCCTTCTGTTGTGAGGGCATTCAAAAGGGGCAGGATACCATGTTGGTTAGGACCAAGAGTCAGGGGAGACCCAGCTGGGTGACGCAGGTGATTTCTTCCACCTCCCTAAGCCAGAGTTTCCCTACCTGTAAAACGGGGACAATGATGGGGCTGCCTTCACAGAGTTTCTTTAAAGATTATCTAACGCATAGGAAGCACCCAGCAGAACCCCAGGCACCCAGTAAGAATTCAACGAGTGGTGGCTCTCATGCTGTCCACCTCTTTCCTCAGTCCACAGTGACCGAGATCTGTCAGCTCCCAGGTCAGGCCCTGGCTTCTGTTCTGTGCCCTCAGTGAGCTGACTGCCTGAAGCAACACCACTGTCAACCTGCTGGCTCTGTGTCTGACGATGGACTGTGGGGCAAGGCCTGGAAAGAAGCCCCCCGGAGGCCTGGGGCCAGCTCATGGTTGGAGCCTCCCACCCCAGGGCCTGGTGAGGCCGGCAAGCAAGGGCAGCCTCTTACCTCTGGGCCTCCCGGTCATCCTTGGGTGTGTAGTTGGCCAGGCAGTCCAGGATGAAGATCTGGCCCCACTCGGTGCACTCGTTCAGGGCCGTCAGCAGCTTGTTAATGGACTGCGGGTTCAGGTCGAGCAGGTTGCTGCTGGGGTGAGACTCGGCGATCTCTGAGAGGGCAGCCACTGCGTTTGCCACCACCTGGTTGAGAGGGTGGAAGGGGCAGAGGCTGGGACGCTGCTCTCAGGCCAGGGAAGCAGTGAGGCTAATGATGTTGGCCAGTCAGAGCTCAAACATCCGGAAAGGAATATGAAAGGAATATGAAGGGCAGGGTCTGGAGCACCGAGGCCCACTCCAAGCACGCACCCTACTGACTCCTCTGTAAGCTGAAACTAAAGTCAGTGCACCTGCCAATAAAGAAAAACACAAAACAAGAAAGATCTAGCTCCACGTTCCCGCAACAGATAGCGCTCCCTGCTACCTAACACGCAGTCCCACTCTACCAGCTAAAGCAGCCCACTGTGGGAGCTGACAACTGTGCTTCTCAGAGCTAGAAGGTTCCTCCTGCAGAGCCCCTCAGGGGCTGGAGGGGCTGGAGCACAGAGGGGTTGCCAGGTGAAGCTCTGGGGCTGCAACCCATTTCCACCAGAGCAGCCGTTTTTATGTGTGTTCTGCGTGGTTTTCAGCTTTCCTGTAACTAAGCAGTGCTCCCACGGCCATCGCCGTACTGGCCACTCGGCACCCGTGTGTGATCAGTGTTTCAGAGGGACACAGAATGAGACGTCTGGGCTGGGTGGGTTGTATATTTCATTTTAAACATGGCCCTACCGAACTGTTCTCCAAACTGCTGTCATCACCAGCCGTGAGGAGACCAGCTCCCCTCCCAGCTGCGTTCTGGTGCCCTGTCCTCCAGGCTACGCTACTTTAAGGGTGATTCTCTACAACCCTGCAGAGAAGTGGGGAAAGGGAGAAGTACCTCACATTCAGAGCTCTCTGACAGTCTTGGTGAGAGGATGGTGACAATGACAGTGACTGGAAGGGGAAGGAGGGTACTAGTCTTAGGTGCACACCCACTGTGTGCCAGGCTGTGCCAGGCTACGCCAGGCACATTACCTTAACGGCTTAAGCCTCCCAACACCCCCGGCAGCCAGGCAGAATTAGATCCATCTTACTGATGAAGAAAAGAGGTCTCTGGAAGGTTAGGTAGGATGCCTGAGGTCACACAGCTCCTTAGAGAGGGCTGTGCAGAGAAGGGAATCCAGGTCTAGCTCACTCCAAAGATGGCGCCCAAACCACTGCGGGTAGGAAAACAGCTAGGCCACCCCGCAGGGCTCCAACTTCCAAGAACTGGGGCTGCCTGGTGGAGGGTCAAGCAGAGGTCTTCCCAAGCAACCCTGGAGGTGGTGGAGGTGGCAGGGTGGGTGGCAGAGACTTACCATGGGGTTAGAGTCAGAGATGAGGTCTTTAAGGGTATCCAGGAAGCCCTGGTCCTCTACCAGCTGGGCATTGATGTCGTGGAGCTTGGCCACGCATACGGCCGCCGTCTTGCGCACATATGGGTCCTCGTCCTTCAGACACTTCCGGAGTGGCTCACACAGGTACTCTGTGATCTTGTCAACACGGATGCAGCCCATGGTCCGCACAGCCAGGGCCCGGATCAGGGGGTTGGGGTCCTCACAGTCCTGAGGGAAACCAGCCATTGGCCAGGGGCAGGGGTGAGCTGAGCAACATTAGACAGCTGCTGTGAGATCTCCCACCGACTGCGGCCAACAGCACCAAAAGTAAGGGCCATGTGTGTAGCACATAGCATCTGCCAGATACCAGGCTTTGCACTGTTCCCTCTGATCCTCACAGCAGACACACAATACTGTTCCCATTTCACAGGTGAGGGAGCTGAGGCCCTCAGGAAGGTCGGGAGCTCACCCAGTCACAGAGCAGAGCCACAATTCAAGCCGCGTCCACCCAACACCACAACCCTCAATCTTCCCACTGGGCCACAGAACCCTCATTCGCCCACATCTAAGCATCGACAGGGCTGGGGAGCTAAGGTTTTAAAGGTGCACAGAGCTGACAATGCAAGTCCCTGTTTCTCCTCAATCTGGAGGACAGAACATGCAGAAAGGAGCGAAGTCTAGAAGGGTAATACGGAAGCCCTCAGACACATGCTGCATCCTCAGCTGGCAAATGACACAGGGCCATGGCTCACCCCAGGGCACACGGGGATCGAAAGGCCTGGGGCGACCTCACGTGGAATGAGTTAGCAGGGTCTGTAGCATCAGATTTTCTGGAGACAACGGGAGCCCTCTGCTGGAGGAAGAGACCCCCAGGCTGGGAGTCAGATGGCCTGGAAAGGATCCTCCGTGTTTCTACCCAAGGCTGTAGCGCCCCACCCCGGGAGACTGAGGGGAGATGGAGCAGTGAGCGCCCCAGCCCCACACCAAGCTTCTACTTACCTTCACAAAGGTGTTGACGGCCATGATGGCCATGTCGGGCTGACTCTTGGCATAGTTCATCAAGTACAGGTACACCAGCTTCTTCAGCTCCAGGTTGTCCGTCTGCATACAGTTCACCACGTCGGGGAAGAGGGCACTGGCAGGTCAAAGCAGCGTCAATGTGGGAAAGGTGAAAAAAAAGAAGAGGAAGACTTTTCAGGCAGCTAATGGGGGCTGGAGAGGAGGGTGAGTGGGAAGGAGGGAAGGAAAACATAACAGGACTTCTTAGTAAAAGGCAGGGTAACAGCTCCATTACCGTGAACATCTGTTGGTAGAAATGGAATTCCAAAGGGTGACTTTAAAAGCAAAAAAGTCCCCTGTTCTTTACACAGGGTTCAAACATGAGCTCTAGAGCCCATCTGACCTGGCTCAAACCCAGCTCTGCCTCTTGCTGGCTGAATCAAGTTGGGAAAATTCTTTTATCCCCAGTTTCAGTTTCCTCATTTGCAAGAAAGATATAACAAAACCCCATTTCACAGGGCCCTTGTGATAATTGAAAGAGACAACATACTTAAGGTATCTAGTCCTTGACATCTAGGAGGTGCTACAGAAATGAAAACGATTGTTTTTCCTTCTCTGATACTTGACATGGCCGCTTATATTGGGTTGCTGGTTGCAGAGGGCTTAGGGGAGCAGGGGTGGGCTGGGCTGCAGTCACTACAAGGCACCCACTAAGAACCAGCCCATGTGTACAGAGCACGCGCTACACACCAGGCTTGGTGCTAGGGGCTTTACATAATGATCTCGTTGAACAGCCCTGAGAAGTCAGTGGATTATCCCCACTTTACGGAAGACAATACTGAGGTTCACAAATATCAAACAACTGCCTAAGGCACCAGGTCTGAGTCCACAGCCCGTGCTCAGGACTGCTGTTATACTGGGCAGAACCCTTCCCAACATGGTACCCCACAGTCCCAGGATCACAGGCCCCTTGACATGTGAAATATGGTTAGTGGTCAATTTTCTGTCTCTGGAATTATCTATCACCTCCCTTCTCAATTTTTGTGATTTTATGGGCAAGGACCCGGTAACACAGACTTAAGAGGTCAAAGTTAATTTCCTGAGCCCCGACAGGCAGCAGAGTCCAGTCAGAGCTGAAGCTGATGCATCACCTTGGAAGATGACGAACCAGGAACGGGGGGAGCTGAGAGGCCTGACTTGCTCTTTTGGGCCCATCACATCAGCACAACAAGCTCATTTGAGATGACAGGGGTGCCTCCTCTGTGACAGGGGTGTTCTAGTTGAAGGAAAGCAGCTTTGTCCTGGGAAGAATCTGTCTCGGAAGGAGGCCCAGTTTTCCAGCAGACGCCTGATTCCTTTGCCGCTGTGTCCTCAGCAGGTTTCTCTGCAGAACCGTTTCTATTGCGTGCTGTCAAGAGGCCCCTTGATGAGCATAGCAATGGGACAGGGAAATCCATGGAGAAGTCTGGAGCTGTGGGTTCCTGCTGAGGGATCCAGATGGGGAGCTGCTCCACGTCAGCACCCAGGCCTGTGAGGCACAGGACTGGGCACCAAAAGGGCCCAAAGGAGAGGGAATGGGGGAAAGCACCCTGGGTCTGGATTTCAGAAGGGCTGAGCATGAGTCCAGTTCCTCCATTAACCATGAGACCATGGGGCAGTCACTGTTTCTGGTTTCTTTGGCAGGAAAAATATCCTTACCTACAGTATGGGAATTGCTAGGAAAACATTTAAAAGTGTTTTGCTGACTCTCAAACACTGTGCAAGTGTTAAGTTGTCACAGAACCCAGCTCCTGTCCTTGGGGACTCAACAATGTGGTGGGCAGGTAAGCATAAGTATACATAAGAAGAGGACAGTCTACAATTAGTGCCAGGCGACACGAACACAGCAAATGCTGCGTGTTCAGGGTAGTCAGCCGGCATGATGAGGGAGGCAGCAGTGTATATGGACAAGAGGAAGGGACGTTCCAGGCTGGGGAGATGCATGAGCAAAGGAGTGGCCACAATTCTACATGTGATGTGTTCTGGCAACAGATGCACACCAGAGGCTGCAAACTGACGACAAATTTAACAAGCCCAATGTGCAGGTGTGTTTTACTTGCACAGTGTTTATTTGTTTGTTTAGTTTTATCTGGCAATTTTTTTTTTTTTTTTTTTGCCCACACCAAAAAAATTGTGGGATCTTAGTTCTCTGACCAGGGATTGAACCCGGGGCCACAGCAGTGAAAGCGCCAAGTCTTAACCACTGGACTGCCAGGGAATTTCCTCATCTGGCAATCTAAAACAAGGAGATTTAAAATGAAAAATCCAGATTCCCTGTTCTTTTTAAAAACCGAAAGACCTGGTCCCACTGGGGTCATTTTCTCCAGTAGGCAGCATCCTCTGGAGTTCCTGACAGGGCTCAGAGCACATCCACTGCATTGCCTGTTGCCTTTTCGACCCAGCCCATTTCACTTGCTCCATTGCTGCCTGACCCCATCAACATCTGAGCGCATGACCCCTCTGCAAACAAAACCTTCTATTTGGAAAGATCTGTGAAGGGAGCTACACCAGGGGAGACATGGGTCCCTAGGGATACCTTAAAGGAGGGATCGAACTGGGCCCAAGCTCAAAAGCTTCCCTCTGTCAGCTGCCTCCAGCTGCCAGCCGGCCTACCCCTGCACACCTGACGTCTTTGCCCACGGTCATGGACGCAATCACTTTCTTCACCGCCTCCTTCTTCTTCTCCTTCTTGTCACTGTTCAGCTCTGCCTTCAGCTCGAAGATCTCCCCTAAAAAAGGAGGCAGCATGAGTGATCCATTTCCACTCTGCCAAGGGGCGATTCCCAGTCCCCAACTTCCAAAAGAATGGGAGGGAGGCAGCGAAGACACTCTGTGATGCCCGCTGAAGGCAGTTTCAGGCCCTGGCCCTGGGTGGGCAGGCAGAAACAACTCTGAATTATCAGGAAGGAAGGTTGGAGATCACGTCAGATTGAGGGAAGAGGAGCCATGGAAGCTACAGAGGTTCTGAGGGAGACAAAAAGTGTGCTGCCAGGTCCTGCTCAGCCAGATGGCTAAAAACATGCCGAGGGAAGCAAAGCTCTCCTCAGCCACCCTCACCCAAAGCCCTCAAAGCAGCGTGGGATGGAACCTGGGGACTTAAGGTTTGAGGGAAAAGGGCAGGATTTGCTCAGTTTCAACAAATAGGCTTTTCCTGTTTTCCTAGAGCTTCGAGTTAAGAGCTCACTCAGGGTTTCACTTCCTGATCCACAAGTGGTTGCTCGGCTCTGAAAATGGGAATTCAGCTGTCCCACGAGGGCTCTAGCATTTAATAAACTGTTCTTAAGAACTTGATGATCTGGAAAAAGCAAACGAGGAAGTAGGACTGTTCAGGGCCCTGCCATGGAGAGGTAGTCAGGGGCCTGATAACCCCAATAACAGGTTAAGAGGGCAGATGCTGGAGTGAGACAGGCCTCCTGCCCTTAAACCAGCTGCAGCCAGCCTTTCCTGAGCCTTTCTCTAAGCCAGGCACCTCCCTAACTTCTTCCCACACCTTTTCTCATTGCATCCTCACAACAACTCCACACTTGCCCCCATTCTGCAGATGAGCAAATGGAGGCCAGAAGAGGTTCAGGAACTTGCCCAAGGACACAGCCATGAGGAGGAAGGCTAAGATTCAAAACCAGGTCTGCCAGCTCCAAAGCCCATGTGCTCTGGCCGACCCAGGACATTCACCCTGCTTCTCTGAAACCATTTCCTTGTCTGTACTCTCTGACTTGCCTGGGGCCTTGACTCTTCTCATGTAACAGATGCAAAACGTTCAGCTCAGTGCCTGGCACTCAGTGGCCTGCATTAAAGGTGGTCACTATTATTACTAATTTACCACGTGAACCTCTGTCTTGGCTCTCTCTTTTGTAGGAGAGTCCCGGGCTTCCCTCTCAAGTTACTTGGGTTGGGGGTGAAGCAGAAACTATCATGTGGGGGAAGTCCTAGAAGAAGTTCTAGATGGATTTACAGTGAAAAAAAGAAAACTAACAGAGTTATTTTGTTTTGTTCTTTTTAAAAAATTTTTTTAAATGACTGAACAATGTGGTGTTCAGCAAAGAACTTGAGATGAGAGACAGTAAGCAGGTTAATTAAGAACAATCGTGCAGCACAGCCCGGGCAAGGCCACATTGAGGATATTGCTCAACAGAGCCAGAAGGAATCTGCAGACCTTGCAGTTCAAATCCAAGGCTCTGGAGAGCTGAAGGAACACACGCCCTTCGCCTCCAAGAGACTAAGGGGGCTGTGTCCGTGCTATGGGATCCAACAGACCATGTGACTGACCCTGGGCCTTGCTGCTGGGCTGCCCCTGCTTTGTTTGAGGTGTTTGGCCAGGTTCAGTACAACTGGCAGTCAATTGATGGATCTAGGCCCGAGTCACCTTGGCCCCAAGAAGGCTAGTGGGGTGATCCCAGGATCTGCCTGCTTCAGAAATGCCTCCTTCCTATAATGTGCCCCAAATCCAACCAGTCACCAGGCCTACCTCCTCAGTCACATACGAGGCATCCAATTCTATCCCCAACACCACCACCTTCCTCCCCAGCTCAGGCAGCATCATCTCTCATGCGAACTGTGGTTCTGATCTCCCTGCCTCCCCACAGCCTCACCCACTTCAATCCTTGATTAGAATCTGCCTCTGACCTCCCCCTGCTTAAAACCATCAATGATGTCAAATTTGGTCCCAGACATTTCTCTAGACATTTTCCTCAAAAGAAAACCCATAAAAAAAACCCCACTACTGACACCTCAGTTTACTCGGCACTGTTCACCCACTCTGACCTGGCTCGCCAGGCCCCACAAACCTCTCCAACCTTTATTCCATCACACTCTTCAGTAACTTGTGCCTAGGCTTTCCTTTCCTTGATGGACCTGGGCCAGCACTCACTCCGCCCCCCTTTATCTGTCTAGCTCCACCCCAGCCCTCCCACGGGCCCCACCCCTCCCTTATCACAGCACCCACTGCCCTTTAGAGTGATCACTACTTAATAAACTGTCCTCTCAGGCTTCCCTGGTGGCGCACTGGATAAGAATCTGCATGCCAATGCAGGGGACACAGGTTTGATCCCTGGTCCGGGAAGATCCCACAGGCCGCAGAACAACTAAGCCCGTGCGCCACAACTACTGAGCCTGCGCTCTAGAGCCCGTGAGCCACAACTACTGAAGCCTGTGCGCCTAGAGCCTGTGCTCTACAAGAGAAGCCACCACAATGAGAAGCCCGCGCACCGCAACGAAGAGGAGTCCCCGCTCGCCACAACTAGAGAAAGCCCGCATGCAGCAACGAAGACCCAACACAGCCAAAAATAAATAAATAAAATAAAAAAATTTTTTAATTAAAATAAATAGATAAATAAATAAATAAACTGTCCTCTCTGCCCAAGGACAACCAAAGCCAGGTCAGAGACTCCGTTTGTCTCCTCCACTGCACATGGAAGACACAGGAAAACTGGCTGGACTGAGAAATGAACCACCTGATGAGGGGACTGCAGGTTCTGACTCAGCTGACCCAACAACAAACTCTCCTCATCTGGTCAGCAGGCGAGTGTTAATCTCACTTGGAAGGAAGGAAGAAGGAAGGGCCAGCCAGAAAGATACTTATAGGGTTAAAGCGCATTTGTCAGCCACTACAACAAACTCCGTTTCCCGAAAAGCAAAATCAACTGTAATACCCAAACAATACAAGACTAGCTTAGCAAATTTTGATGCAGCAACTCAACAGACTGAGTCTTCAGAACTGTGGGGAAACGTTTATGATAATGCCAGATGAAAAACAGGATATAAACTCTGACTTCAACCACGTAAAACATGTGCCCAACGATAAGGACCAAACATGCACAGATACCACTGTGCAGTTGCTGACAGGATTGTGTGCTTTCGTTCCTCTGGGCGGTGGGGCATCATTTTTTTTTTTTTTTTTTTTTTTTTTTTGCGGTACGCGGGCCTCTCACTGTTGTGGTCTCTCCCGTTGCGGAGCACAGGCTCCGGACGCGCAGGCTCAGCGGCCATGGCTCACGGGCCCAGCCGCTCCGTGGCATATGGGATCTTCCCGGACCGGGGCACGATCCCGTGTCCCCTGCATCGGCAGGCGGACTCTCAACCACTGCACCACCAGGGAAGCCGAGGCATCATTTTTAACCATTTAAAGCCATGGGGAGCAAAAGAGGGCTTTTTTCTATACTTGGAGCTAATGCTTTTTCCTTCTGGAATTCTGAAAGAAGTAGTCATACTTCTTACACCATCCGCAGTTCAAATTTCCGGATCCACAAGGTTCAAAATGCTCTCAGTGATTCTTGCCACTTGCTTCCAGGCCTCTATGCCACTACCACAGGGAGCAAGCAGAAGGGTCGGGCAAGGAAAGAAGAGGGTAAGACCCCACAATGGGGATGTCCCTGGTGGCACAGTGGTTAAGAATCCGCCTGCCAATGCAGGGGACACGGGTTTGAGCCCTGGTCCGGGAAGATCCCACATGCCACAGAGCAGCTAAGCCCATGCGCCACAACTACTGAGCCTGCGTTCTAGAGCCCACAAGCCACAACTACTGAGCCCGTGTGCCATGACTACTGAAGCCCACATGCCTAGAGCCCGTGCTCTGCAACAGAAGAAGCCACTGCAATGAGAAGCCCGTGCACTGCAATGAAAAGTAGCCCCCACCTGCCGCAACTAGAGAAAGCCCATGTGCAGCAACGAAGACCAAAGGCAGCCAAAAAAAAAAAAAAAAGACCCCACAATGAAACAAACAGTACCTTTCTTGGTTGTGGTGAAATATTTTGAGTCCGTCATTTTGGTCCCTTATCTGTGGCCAGACTCTGCAAGACAGAAAAGAGGTGACTTGCCCTTGTGTTCCATTCCATTTTCATTTCACAAGAGGGGAGAGGGATCCAGTGCATGCCTGGTGAGGGGAGATAACTTCTCATCTCTTTACTGGGCAAATGAACTGTTAGATAATGGCTGATTAGATTTTGGAGGGTAATTCCAAAGGACCTATCAAATTTTAAAATGTGCATATTCTTTGACCCAGTGATTTTACTTCTAGGAATCTCTCCCACAGAAATATCTGCACAGGATAAAAGAGTTTTATATCCTGCAGCACTGTCCATAACAATATACCACTGGAAATAACTTAAATGTCCATCAGTAGGGAATGGCTCAATACTTTGGAAGAGTCCACAAATTAAAAAGCACTGAACAATCATGGTTACAGCAGCCGCTCTGTGGTGCTCACTCACACGTGAACTCAATGAAGCCTCATCACAGCCTCATGGAAGTACTATCACTATCATTGCCTATATAGTCAAAGGATCTTGGAAAATGCCAAGGTTAAAAAGCTAGAGAGATTTCTTCTCTATCCAACTTTTCCAAGCTTCTCTAAACAGTGATAGGCACTATTCATCTCTAGAGAGGGCTAGAAACTACACACTGCAGACTCTACAGCACTCCCCAAATCTGACTGGCCAGTTTTCTCAAAGCATCTCTCAGGACACCTCCTAGGGTAAAACTCACACTGTGAAGTACTGGTCTAAGGCAACAGGGCAAAGAAAGTACCAAGGCCCTCTCGTTCATTCAACAATTTGCTGAGCATTTACTACGTAACTTCAACAGTTCTTCTTGGTCAACAGATGAGAGATAAAAGAAGCTACACAGGAGCCAAGTACCCTGGATGCATGGCAGAGGCTTCAGGGGTTGTTCTAACATGTATTAAGAAGCTATCATTTACTGAACCCCTACTAAAGCTTTACACACATCATCTCATTTAATTCTACCAATAAAGTAATTGCTTTTACCCCCTTTTTAGATGAGGAAACTGAGGCTCGGGGATGTTAAGTAACTTGCCCAAGGTCACATGGCTTGTAAGTGGCTGGACTGGGAGACAATTTCAGGTCCATCTGAGCTCAGCACCTGTGCTCTAGAGAGGAGGGAATTCTGCTTCCCCATCTGAGAGAAAGGACAGAACCCTGAGAGTGGCTTAAGGACTCAGTCCAAAAAGCCATGAGACTTTCAACTTCCAGTCCTACCTATAGTTTCACATGATACAGAAAACCACACACCCCAAAGAACAGACATTTGCATGGAGAAAACTCACTCACTTGGTCCCTTCTGTTGCCTCTATAGAAGAGACTCAAACATGTAAACCATTAATATCTTCTTTCAATTCATTGCTATCGGTGGGGGGAGATTAAGGTTACTCTTGGGATGGATGTGAAGAGTCAAGGAACATCTCAAAAGTCTCTGGAGGGGCTTCCCTGGTGGCACAGTGGTTAAGAATCCACCTGCCAATGCAGGGGACATGGGTTCAAACCCTGGTCCGGGAAGATCCCACATGCCGCGGAGCAACTAAGCCAGTGTGCCACTACTACTGAGCCTGAGCTCTAGAGCCCACGAGCCACAACTAATGAAGCCCGTGCCCCTAGAGCCCATGCTCTGCAACAAGAAAAGCCACCGCAATGAGAAGCCCATGCACTGCAACGAAGAGTAGCCCCCGCTCGCCACAACTAGAGAAAGCCCATACGCAGCAACGAAGACCCAACGCAGCCAAAAATAAATAAATAAAATAAATAAATTTATTTAAAAAAAAAATCTCTGGAAACAATGGCAACACAGCTCCCCTGCAGCCCAACTGTATTTTTCCAGTTTAAGCCTGTATTTATGGCAGGATGGCAACAGGGCTGTTTCCCAACTGAGATGCCTGCCCATAGGTTTTGTTTCAGTAACCAACAGGGAACCAATAAGTACTGCCTCAGGGCTGTCTTAAAGCCTTTGTGGATCCCATTAGGATAAAGGAATAAAGGCTTCGCTGACAAAAGTATAAAGAAAAAGACACAATTCCACATTCCTTTTGCTTTGTCAGGTTGAAAAGGGATGATGGCACTTTTCTGTGGGAGCTGTGGGAAAGAGCAGAAGAGACCCCTGTGTCTGCTGATGCCAGTGCCGCTGCGGGGCCGCTAACTGCCAGTCTCAGCAGCAGGGGTCAGGGCTGCAGACAGATCCACAAAGGCGAGGACCCAAGTCGGCCTGGTCCACAGCTGCATCCATCCTCCACACAAGCGTGGCCAGGGTTCAGTCAATAGTTGTTGAAAGAAATGAAAAGTTGCCACTGAAAAGCCCAGGGACCCTCAGCCTGCTCTCCAACAGCTGTGAGGTAACTATATAAGCATTTGTTTCCTACCGGAGTTTACATACATTAAAAATAATTTCATTTTGAGCACAGAGAAAGCCATTTTCTCAGAGAAACCTCACCAACCTAGAGGTTCTTTGTGGAGCTCTGAGAATGAGCAGGTAAAGAAGGCAATGGCATGTCTGTCACACAATAAAAGGCTGTATGGCTTCAGAAGTCACAGGCCTGAGAGCATAACCAGAGGTATCCAGAATAGGAGAGTACCTTGGGTTTCCCAAGGTTAAATTTAGTTGAAGAAGAGGGATCAATGAAGGCAAGAAGGGCTAAAAATCACAGGCCAAAAGAATCACAGAAAGTAACGTACAAACCCCTCCAACGTTAAATCTAGAAGGAAATCAAAGTGAACAAAGCAAAAACTACCTTAGATGTCCAACTTCAGTGCTGCCCAGAAATTCTTCCTTCTCTGGTAGAGGAGGCTGTCACAGGCTTTCCCCTCATCTGCAGGCACAACACAACATCCAAGGGCCCTGAATTCCCAGAACACAGCCTGGCAGATCTGTGTTGGATGCAACCACCCAGATGGAAGAAAGGGTGGGAAAATTTCTCTTTGGGGGATTAAAAAAAGCAAGAGAGCTGCAGGGTCAACTAGTGAAGCCACCACAGCTGCTGATGCCCCTACAGCTGGAGCTTTTGATGACACTCTTCCATTTACAGGTGCTAAGCAACTACTCACAAACTTAAACCACCACCCCATGTGACAGCTGGCGCTGGCGGCCTCTTTCCTCCGCAGTATCTATTTCACATATCCCTCTGCAGAGGGCCCAGTGGGACTGCTGATGCAGAAACTGTATCCCCCTGAAGTTGTTTCACATACAGGAAATTAAGGTAGAGGAGGAAGGAGAAGATAGGGAGAAATGAAAATGCTTTTGCAAAGCCACCCCAGAGCACCGATTAAAAAACCTCACCTCACCATGAAAGATCACCAGCACCATGTGGATCTACTGAGGGTGGCTCTCTCCTCATGTTCTTTCACTGCAGTTGCCTAGGCTATCAGCGCAAGAGAGATTTTTCATTCTCTCTGCAGGAATGGAAAAAACCCTACAGTTCAGTCAGACTTTGAGCTCAGATTTGCAGATGCCACAGGAAAGACTGGTGCTTTTCTTGGCCCTGCTCTCAGCCGTCGCTATGCATTGTATCCCTGCTAATGGAGGCCACAGGGGCCAAGACTCTGACCATGTACATGAGCCACAATTGAAAGCAAGCAGCCAATTTAGGCAAGAAAAAGCTTAGTGTTTGGATTCCATCTTTGGAGAGCATTAAAAAAAGAGAGCATTGGGCTTCCCTGGTGGCGCGGTGGTTGAGAGTCCGCCTGCCAATGCAGGGGACATGGGTTCATGCCCCGGTCCGGGAAGATCCCACATGCCACGGAGCGGCTGGGCCCGTGAACCATGGCCGCTGAGCCTGCGCATCCGGAGCCTGTGCTCCGCAACGGGAGAGGCCAGAACAGCGAGAGGCCCGCGTACCGCAAAAAAAAAAAAAAAAAGAGAGAGCATTAAAAAAAGCAATCATTGGAGGGAATTTTTGTTTCAGAAGCTGCTCTGGCCAATGTGATGAGTTACTTCTGCTAAGGATACAGCATTCTATGCTGGGATACCCCTCAGTTTCAGTATTTACAGGCCAAACAATGCCTGAAGGGGATGGCACTGTCCAAATTCAAAGCGGGGCACACCTGGGACCAGTTTGTCTTTGAGGAGACACTGTTGCTGTCCCTACCTCTGTCCTCCCTCCCCACATCCATTCTCAGTAGATGACTCTGATGCCACAATCCCAGGGCCAGTTCCTGTTAATCTCACTTTTTTCTTGGTTTTAAATCCTATTGACAGGGCTGCTTCCCTTGTCACTAGGTGTAAAGAAATGAACTGAGTAATAAGGTCTGAAACAGAGTAGTTTTCTCTTACGTTTTCTAGAATTATAAAGAAGTCCTTGGTGAGAATCACTGACGTACTGGCCAGGGACAAAGATGTAATTTAAGAGTGGAAAAATGAGGCCCTAGGAAGAAAAGGAAAGGAAAAAACGCATAAAAAATGTTGTCAGCTAAAGACTTTGAATTTTAGCAACTGGAGTTAGGGTTGGGTTTAAGAAAAAAAGTCCTCAACACTTTTTAAATTTTTGAGTCATCACAAATCTAAATGTAATTTTATGACCAGGAGATTAAAAATATCTTTCTGTGTTTTAAGCTAATAAAATGAATTTAAATCTATTAAAAAATACATTAAGGGCTTCCCTGGTGGCGCAGTGGTTGAGAGTCCGCCTGCCGATGCAGGGGACACGGGTTCGTGCCCCGGTCTGGGAAGATCCCACATGCCGCGGAGCGGCTAGGCCCGTGAGCCATGGCTGCTGAGCCTGCGCATCCGGAGCCTGTGCTCTGCAAGGGGAGAGGCCACAACAGTGAGAGGCCCGCCTACCGCAAAAAAAAAAAAAAAAAAAAAAAAATACATTAAGGGACTTCCCTGGTGGTCCAGTGGTTAAGACTCCGTGCTCCCAGTGCAGGGGGCCTGGGTTAGATCCCTGGCTGGGGAACTAGGATCCCGCATGCTGCACAGCGCCACCAAAAAAAAAAATTTTTGAGAAAATATTGAGGGACTTCCCTGGTGGCGCAGTGGTTAGGAATACGCCTGCCAATGAAGGGGACAAGGGTTCGATCCCTGGTCCAGGAGGATCCCACATGCCACAGAGCAACTGAGCCTGTGCACCACAAATACTGAGCCTGCGCTCTAGAGCCCGTGCACCACAACTACTGAGCCCACATGCCACAACTACTGAGGCCCGCGTGCCTGGAGCCTGTGCTCCGCAATGGGAGAGGCCACTGCAGTGAGAGGCCTGTGCACAGCAACGAGGAGTGGCCCCTACTTGCCGTAACTGGAGAAAGCCCGTGTGCAGCAACCAAGATCCAACACAACCAAGATCAATAAATTAATTATTTTTTTAAAAAAGAAAATATTGAATATATTTCAACTTTTCTCCAAGGTCTCAAACTTGCTAATAATAATTAACTGAAGAATACTGAGCTGAGGTTACAGTTTACTTCATCTCTACAATTCAACTTCATCTCTTAAAAATGGGGAATTCAGGGACTTCCCTGGTGGCGCAGTAATTAAGAATCCACCTGCCAATGCAGGGGGCACGGGTTCGAGCCCTGGTCCAGGAAGATCCCACATGCCACGGAACAACTAAGCCCGTGCACCACAACTACTGAGCCTGCACTCTAGAGCCCGCGAGCCGCAAATACTGAAGCCAGCGCGCCTAGAGTCCGTGCTCCACAACAAGAGAAGCCACTGCAATGAGAAACCCGCGCACTGCAATGAAGAGTAGCCCCCGCCTGCCGCAACTAGAGAAAGCCCGTGCACAGCAACGAAGACCCAAAGCAGCCAAAGATAAATAAAAAAATAAATTTAAAAAAAATGGGGAATTCACCACTGACAGGGGATAATGTGAGAATGAAAGACACTGACAACTGCAAACATAAACATCGTAAATATGAAATTCTAGAATAAGCAGAAGAGGCAAAATTAACCTACAGTGACAGAAATCTGATCAGTGGATGCTTCTAGGTGGGAAGGACTGATTTATGTGTGGGTGAAAGAACTCTAGGGGTGACGGAAATGATCTGTATTTAGATGCAGAAACTAGCCAAACTGTACACGTAAGAGCTGAGCATTTCACTTGGTGTAAATTAAACAAACATTAATTTTTTTTTAAATAACAAAGTAGAACCCAATGCTGGAGAAGAAAAATAGAGCACTGTATAATCCAAAGGAAATAAAGCCTTTCTGAGTATGACATAAAATCAAGAAGTCTTAAAAGATCTATGAATTCAATTATATAAAAATCAAGTTTTCCTGCATGGCCAAAACCAATAAAAACCAAATGGCGTACAAAACAAAAGAAACACACACACACACAAAAAAAGTTGCATCACATCACAAAAGCTTATTTTCCTTAATACATAAAAACTGACTACAAAGAGAAGAATGGCGAAGGATGTGACCCATTCATAGAACATGAAATACAACGGTTTAGGCTTACTTATAAGAGAAATGGAAATTAAAATTACAATGAAATACCATCCATCAGTTATTGGATTGGTAAAGGCCCAGAAGTCTGCTAACACTCCTTGTTGGTGTTGATGTGGGGAAATAGATACCCTCATATGATGCTAGTGAGAGTCTAAATTGCTACAACCTCTATAGTAATTTGGCAACAGCAGTTACCAAAATTGCAAAGGTATTTACCCACTGACATAGCAATTCTGCTGCCAGGAGTTTCTTCTATATGTATAAAACTATGTAGATACAGTTACTCACGTGGCAACCTTTATAATAGCAAAACACTGTAAACACCTTAAATGTCCTCCCACAGAGGACTGACTGGTTTAAAAAATTATGGCACTACATACAGACATGGGGAATACTGTGCAAACATGAAAAAGAATGAGCCAGTTCTACATGTACTTGTATGCAACACTCTCTAAGATATTAAGTGAAAAAAAGCAAGATGAAAAACTATATGTAGTATACTACCATTTCTATTAAAAATTAAAATATTAATAAAAATAAATACCAAGTGTTTGCAAATGCATGGACTATCCTTGAAAGGGTAAATAAGAAAAGTGGACAGTGGTTTCCCCAAGAAAGGAAGCTGGATTACCAATGGTTGGGGTAAGAGACTGACCCTTCATCGTTTACCTTTGTCTATCTTGGGAATTTTATATCCTATGCATGTATCATCTCTTTTAAACATAATGCAGTTTAGAAAACAATGGTGCATCTAATTCAAAACACTATCCCCAGCCCCGGGCTCCTCCTCCTCTGCTCAAACACGATTGCTCCAGAGGACCCCTCTCCAGACCCAGAGGGGCAGAAGCCTCCTTGACATTTGAGTCAATCATACTGTGGACGTCTCCATAGCCCTCCTCACAACTCTAACTTAGGATCTTTCCTGTTTAATGCTGTCAACCCAGTGACTGGCACAATGTCTGACATATTCCAGGAGTTCACCAAATGTTTGCTGGCAAAATGAAAGGACAGGTTCCCAGAGAAGCTAGAAAACCAAAGGCCCATAACAGATCAAAACAATAGGACTCCCTGATGAGTGCCAGACAGCGACAACTGGGCAAACTGGGAACGTGAGGCTTTGCAGCTAACTTTCCACAAACATGGCACGGCTGATCCAATGCCAAGATGGCTGCCAGGAATTCTAGCTTTGCTACCAACAGCTGTGTGACCCTGGGCAAATACCCCCCATCTCTGGGCCTTCCTTTCTCCAATTGTCAAACAAGAGAATTCAACCAGATCAATGGCTTTTCAAGCCCCACCCCCCCGTCACCCCGTTTCTAAATTGTTTAAAATAAAAGTGGAACTGCTCTGATTGAAGTAAGGGTGAGGGCCCAGAGCCTGACTCATTTCACTATGCCCACTTTTCCCCCTCCTCACCGGGGGCCCTTCAGACACCCCATAGTTCCATAGAACAAAGTTTGAAAACAAAGTTTAAAGGACAAGATCCCTCCTGCATCTCATGTTCTATGATTCCTTGCTAGAGGTGGAATCCACTTCCTCACCAGAGTGTTCTTCCTGGCTATCAAACAAGAGAAAATGGAGCATGATCATTCACAGAGCCTGACAGAAAACGTTTCCAAGGGGACAAAAAAGAAAACAAATTCAGAATGCAGCCAGGGCCAGCAAACCTCATTAGGTCTTCAGTAGAAGGGAAAACAGTAACAAGCCAAGCAATTCCCCAAATGGCCAGCCAATGGCCAGGGAGAGGACTTTTCTAGTCTCAGGGCAGTGGTTCATGTCAGAGCAGCCCATACTCTGCAGTTGGACGAGAAGCATGAAGTTAGCAGCACCAGCACAGTGGACTGCACGCCATCAGCATCCAGTGATGGAACCAGGGAGACTATCGGTGTAGTGAGACGAGCCAGAGAAGTTGAGGAAACAAAACGGGGAGAGAGACATCTGACAAGGTCTGATCCAGCTCCCAAGACCCATCTCTGAATTCAAGGATATCCGGGCAGGGAAAACTGATCCTTAAAAGTCTGTGTTGGTGGCTTCCAACTTCAGTGCTGAAATTCACTGTTAAACCCTTGCCTGATGAATAGCTTTCAGAAACCTGCTCAAGGACAGTCAAGACTAAGCTAGGGGGACTTCCATGGTGGTGCAGTGATTAACAATTCACCTGCCAATGCAGGGGACACGGGTTCGAGCCCTGGTCCAGGAAGATCCCACATGCTGTGGAGCAACTAAGCCTGTGCACCACAACTACTGAGCCTGCGCTCTAGAGCCCGCGAGCCACAACTACTGAGCCCGCGTGCCGCAACTACTGAAGCCCATGTGCCTAGAGCCCGTGCTCCACAACAAGAAGACCTCAATGAGAAGCCTGCGCACCACAATGAAGAGCAGCCCCCGCTCAACGCAACTAGAGAAAGCCCGCGCGCAGCAATGAAGACCCAACACAGAGAAAAATAAAATAAATAAATTAAAAAAAAAAAAAAAGGAAAAGGTCCTCACAAGTCAGTACTAAAGTTCACATTACAGACAGGTAAACAGGTAAGGCCACCTTGAAGATTAAAAGGTGAGTCAGCAGTAGAGAAACCAGATTTCAGACTTTCTCTCTGAGACAATGTGGTCACCAAACTCAGATAGGCTCTTTCAAGCCAGTTCAATTACTATGAGAAAAAAAGCTGTATTCTTCTTTGGGCTTGGCACAAGATTTGAAACAAAGGTGGCAGTGGAAGTGGTAATGACAGATGGATATGCGCTATGGGCCAGAAACTACGTAAAGAGCTTTACAGTAATCTGTGAAGAAGGTATTGATAATATCCCAAGTTTACATATAAGGAAACCGAAGCCCAGAGAGGTCAAGGCATTTGTCTGGGGTCACACAGCTAGAAAATGGTAGCGCCGACACACTCTACTCTTGCCCCATAATGAGGTCACACATGTCCCACTGTGTCCAGTGAGGCAGCTCCTCCTCTCTGAGGAAACCCTGGCAGAAACACACACACTCTAAGGCTCAATGGTATGTGAAGTATGTTGCCACACATCCCTGCCGAGTCCCTCGAAGGTTGAATTAGAGGTTATTTTAGGGCCAGCCCATCCAGTTTGGACAGCAGGAATGTCAAGTTTGGTAATGTGCCTAGTGAAAGCCTGTCTGGGTGAGATCACCCAGTTATGGGTCTCCTGGGATTTGGAGGAAAATTGATTAGTCAAAGTCAATCTTCTGAGACCCACTAGCAATTAAAGTCTCAAAATGAAAAGGAACTAAAGGCAGACAAATGGTACATGCAAATGTTCTTCTATCAGCACTGAGTCTCTAGGACTGAATTCTAGCATCAAGGGCCAGTTCTCGACTAATCTACAAGCAGTAATGCATGGAAAGATCTGCTACCAAGGAAAAGTTCCTTAAAAACAAAATAATAGGGACTTCCCTGGTGGCGCATTGGTTAAGAATCTGCCTGTCAATGCAAGGGACACAGGTTCGCACCCTGGTCTGAGAAGATCCCACATGCCACGGAGCAACTATGCCCATGTGCCACAACTACTGAGCCTGCGCTCTGGAGCCCGTGAGCCATAACTACTGAAACCCGCACTCCTAGAGCCCTGCTCTGCAACAAGAGAAGCCACTGCAATGAGAAGCCCGCGTACCGCCACAAAGAGTAGCCCCCGCTCGCCGCAACTAGAGAAAGCCTGGGCACAGCAATGAAGACCCAACACAGCCAAAAAGAAAGAAAGAAAGAAAGAAAGAAACGAAATAATAGGGGCTTCTTCTGAACAATCCTTAAATCAATGAAGATGAGGAAACAGAGGCCAAAGACTACAGAACTAGGCTCCTGACACCTCAGTTTTCCTGCCTATACATTGGGAACACTTTCTGAAAATCTGTCACATTTTGGACATAGCATGTTTAACAGTGTGGAGCACCATTGGCTCCAAGCCTGCAACTGCGCCCCACACAGGAGCTCACACACAGTAGACAAAGAGCAATCTTTTCTTGATGGCCCCTACAGATTCAGAGGGCAGGTGAAGGACTTCAGGGGAACAGCAGAGTAATCATGCCCTCCAGATAACTGCCACCAAAGCTCTGAGGAGGAGACTTTGAGATAAGTGGAGCATCAAAGGAAGCCCTCTTGGATTAAAAGGGGCTTGGCTGGACATGAAAATATGTGTTGGATTTGGAAAGGGTGGGGCGAAGGTGACATGGAGAAGACCCACAAGATGCCAGCATAACAGGGAGTGAATTGGGAATAACTAAATCAACACAAACACTGGCTGGGGCACAGGTTCTGTGCTAAGTAATTTAGAGCCCCTGTGTCATTTAATTCTCCAGTAACCTATTTAAAAATGAGGAGTTAGAGATGCTGAGAGAGGAGTGACATATCCAAGGCCAAAACAAGCACACATATTTAGGAGTCTGTGAGAGTCCTGCTTGGCTGAAGGCAAGATCATGGCAGGGAAAGGAGCAGATGAGGTTAGTCAGGGAAGGATGAGATTCAAAGACAGCCTTGGATGCCAGGGTGAGTTGGACCCTGCGAGCAGAAGATGCAGTGATCTTATTAAATGACAAGTCTCATGCTAACAAGCATTTGATGCTACTCATCACTCCATCCTCCTTGAAACATTTTCTTCCCTTGGATTCCAGGATGCCATGCTCTCTACTTTCCCTTCTACCCCACTGTCTAGTCTCCTTTGTTCCTCCTCCTCTCCCTCTCCTTCAACACCTGGAGTGCCCCAGGGCTCAGGCCTGGTTCCTCTGCCCTTTCCCAGAGGCCCTCTTCCCTCCTCCAGCTGCTTGCTTCATCCAGTGTCGTGCCTTTAAGTACCATCTATGTGCTGACAACTCACAACTTTACATCCCCAGGCCCAACCTCTCCTCTGAACTCCCAGCTCACATATTCAAAGTGCCTGATATCACTGGAATGTCTATATAGCTAACAGGCAGCTCGAACTTAAAATGATAAAAACTACCACTTGCTTCCTCCTATCCCCCAACTGACTCATCCTGCAGTCTTCATTATCCAGTTATTACCAAAACCATCTTTGACAGGTTCTCAGGCCCAAAACCTCAGTTACCCTTGATAACACACTCTCTCTCATATCACACATCTAATCCATCAGCAATTCCTATCGGACCTACCCTCAAAATGAATTCAGAGTCCATGAAGGGGCTTCTCACAAGCTCTATCACTACCACCTGGCCCCAGGCCATCATCCCCTCCCACTGAGATTGCTACCAAAGCTGCTTCCACACTGCACCTGACAACCCATCCCAGCAACAGCCAGAATGGTCCCATGACAGTCTAAATCAGACAGTGGCACCCCTTTGCTCAAAATCCCCCAATGGTTCCCTGTCTCACTCAGAGTAAAAGCCAAAGTCCCTACCATGGCCTCATGGCCCACAAAGCCCTGGATGAGATGCATACCTCCTTCTGTCTCTCACACACACACACCCTCCCTGTCATTATCTCTTTCAAACTCTTCTTCCACTGTTCTCCCCATCACTCCCTCAGTTCCAGCCATATGGGCCTCTTTGCTGATCCTGGAACACAACAGGCATGTTTCAACCCCAGGGCCTTTGCACATGCTCTTCACTTTGCCAAGGAGGCTCTTTCTCTAGAAAGTCTCATGGCTCAGCTCCTCATCTTTTTTCCCCCCATCCAGTTTTATTGAGATATAATTGACATACAGCACTGTATAAGTTTAAGGTGTACAGCACAATGATTTGACTTTCATACATCATGAAATGATAATCACAATAAGTTTAGTGAACATCCATCATCTCATATAAATACAAAATAAAATAGAAAAAAAATTTTTTCTTGTGATGAGAAATCTAACAGTTTACTCTCAACAACTTTCATACACAACATACAGCAGTGTTAACTATATTTATCATGTTGTGTATTACATTCCTAATACTTATGTATCTTTTAACTGGGAGCTTGTACCTTTTGACTGCCTTCATTCAATTCCCCTTCCCCCAACCCCCACCTCTGGTAACCACAAATCTTATCTCTTTCTCTATAAGTTTGTTTGTTTTTTCAAGTATAATTGACCTACAACACTATGTTAGTTCCTTTTACACAACACAGTGATTCGATATTTATACATATTTCCAAGTTATCACCACAGTAAGTCTAGTTGTGATATGTCACCATACAGATATTACATAGTTATGGACTATATTCTCCACGCTGTACATTTCATAACTGTGACTCATTTATGTTGTAACTGGAAGTTTGTACCTCTTAATCTCCTGCACCTATTTCTTTCCTCCCCGCCACCCCAGTCCCTCACCTCTTTTTTTTCTTTTTTTTAATATCTTTATTGGAGTATAATTGCTTTACAATGGTGTGTTAGTTTCTGCTTTATAACAAAGTGAATCAGCTACAAATATACATATATCCCCTTATCTCCTCCCTCTTGCGTCTCCCTCCCACCCTCCTTATCCCACCCTCCCTATCCCACCCCTCTAGGTGCTCACAAAGCACCGAGCTGATCTCCCTGTGCTATGCAGTTGCTTCCCACTAGCTATCTATTTTACATTTGGTAGTCTACGTATCCCTCACCCCTTTCATGTCTTGGCTCAAATGTCACCTTCTCACTGAGGTCTTCTCCGACCACTTTATTTAAAACTGTACACGCCCCCAACAAATCCCCCACACTTCCTATCTTTCTTTCCTCTTTTTGTTTTTTCCTCTAAGTACTTATCACCAACATAGGATAAAACACTTATCTATTTTTTCCCCTCCATAATGAAATTCCATAAGGACAAGGATTTTGTTCATTTTGTCCCCTACCGTATTCCTAGCTCTTAGACTGGTACCTGGCAAGTAGTAGGTGCTCAGTAAATATTCAAATGACTGGTGCTCAATCCTCCTCTTGGGGATATTTCATGTTTTGTAAACCAACCTCAGCTAGAGAGCAGCTTCCCAACGTTGATTTCATGGTGTTTGCCAGGGTCAGAGCTACATCTGTTCTGGTTGTCAAGCTATTTTGAAATTGAGAATGCCAAACGCCCTAGCCCATTTTACAGACAGTAAATGGAAGGTAAGTAAATAAATGATAAGAGAGAGAAGAAAGGGCAAAGCATAGAAGGTCAGGTGGCAACATCACCAATGGGAAAAACGTTTAGGCCACTTCCTTCAGATCACCATCAGATCACTATCCCCAGCCCTGGGCATCAGCTCAGAGTGACCAGAGCTGCAGGAAGTAGGGAAACAAATTGCTGGGGGAGGTGTGCAGAGGGGGCTCTGACACAGGCTATGATGTGAGCTCAGCTAGGCCCTTCCTTCCGCCTATAACCCTCCAGGCCCACAGGCCTTCTGTGTTCCTCTAGTTGCCAAGCTCTTCACTGCCTTCATACTTGCTGATCCTTCTGCCTGGATTATCTCTCCAGCTTCTAGACTTATCTTTCAAATCTCAGCTTAGGTGACATCACTTCAAAGATACCATCCTTGAACGCACTAAGTAGGTATTTTTCTGTCCTCATAGCCCAGTACTCCTATTCACATATTTACTGAGCCATAAATAGGTCTATATGCTGGGGATGAAGCAGTGAATTAAACAGACAAAAACCTTTCCCTTCATAGAGCTTACATCCTAATGGCAGACAGGAACTATAAGCAAGATAAATAAGTAACATATATAGTATCTCAGACAGTGATAAATGCTATGGAGAAAAAGAAAGCAGGGAAGGAGGACAGGGAGTGTGGGGGAGGACGAGTGGGAGGTTGAAATTTAACCAGGGTGGCCACAAAAGGCCTCCTTGAGAGGTGACACTGCCTGGGGAAGAGCCTTCCAGGCATAAAAAATAGTGCAAAGGTGGGAGTATGCCTGGCCTGTTTGAGGAACAGCAGGGAGGCGATGTGGCTTGAACAGAGTGAGCTGTGAGCAGGGCAGTGGGTTATGAGGTCAGAGAATGGAGGGGGCCTTACAGGTCAAGGTAAGGACTCTGGCTTTTACTCTGAATGAGCTGAGAGCCACTGGAGGTTTTTAAGCAATAGCCCTGAGATCTGGCTTACATTTTAACAGGGGTGAGCTGCTCTGCCTCATTTCCCTCATGATTTATCTGTTCTTCTAATTATTACATTTGTTGTCTATTGCTTCTTTGTCTCTCTCCCCCACTAGAATGTGGTAAGCAATCCAAGGGCAGAAACTGTCTGGCTTGTTTACCTGTCACCACATTTAGCCCAGTGCTGGCACACGGCGGGGCTCAATAAATACTGAATGAATGAAGGAACAAACAAACGAATAAATGAATGTTGGGCATATGAAGGCTCTGTCCTCAGTGTCTCAACATCCAGCCACCTAGCCCTTAGAGATCAGAGTGAAAACCACAGAACAGACTCAATAGCTTGCTATAATGAAATTTTGTCATTCTACTCTAAATATGCTTAGGACCCTAAAAGCAATTAGGGTGTGATAAAAAAGTAAGTCACCCAAGGCTAGTCCTCTATAGAGCTCAGCTGTAACGAATGTCTTCAGTGCTGAAAAACAACACTGAAGGGCTGGTTTTAAAACTTTTTTTTTTTTTTAAACTTTCTGGCCACGCCACACAGCTTGTGGGATCTTATTTCCCATACCAGGGATTGAATCCGCACCCCCTGCAGTGGAAGTGTGGAGTCTTAACCATTGGACCGCCATTGAAGTCCCAGTTTTAAAGCTTTTGAGACCTGACTTCCAAACCTACCATCTTGCAACTCAAGTCCACAGAGGAGACAATGGATCAGTGACTAAGGCATCCTGTCTGATAATGACCTCTGGGCATTCTGTACTCAACCAACCATACTGTTACCTTGACTAGAGAAGCCCTCCCAACTTCAGGGAGACCCTCTTAATGGAGGTCAGAGGTCAAGCCCAAGGCCAAAGACCCAAAAAGCATGAGGCTTGGGAGGCTAGAACCATAGCCAAGTTCTTCCTCAGCTCCATTAAATAACAGGAGACAATTCAAGAACAAGAGACTGGGAAAGGAAAGGTGGCCACAGAGGGTACAACCTGGGCTCTCAAGGGGTCTACACAACCTAACAGGCACAACCATACCACAACTGCAAAACGAGAATTACAATGTCACATACTTGAGGGGTTTGTGAGGCTAAAACAAGTGAATACATACAAAGCCCTCAGCAGTACCCAGCCCACCAAGTGCTTGATAAATGTTAGCCACTTTTACTACTACACAGGGAGAGCCGTTACCACCAGCATCTCCTGCTGCTCCCCAACCCCCAGGTCTCTGGAGGCCCTGAAGCACTCTGATGGCTGGCTGGGTGGGAGCAGTAGTTCGAGAGTAGTTATTCCCACCATTGGGCAGATTTCTCCCTACCCTCCTGGGGTGACATAAGGATGGACAGGAGATCACCTGGGAAGTGCTCTGAATTCCTTAGGAGTCAAGGAATCCTAAAAATTCAATGTGATATTCATTCACCAAACATTTACGGAGCACCTACTATGTGCCAGATATTTCACTAGGTGCTGGAGACACAGACAGTTAAAACAAGTCCTCTCCAGGGATTAAGAGCTGTTTACTTAGAAGACAGCCAAGTATACAGACAATGACAACCCACTGTGATCAATGCCACAGGACATCCAGCTCAGGCCTGCAAGATGGGGGAGATGATCAGATGGGAAGCACCAAGTAGTCATCTAGCAAAGAAGCAGGTGTGTGTGACAGGAACTGGTGCTCAGCACAATGCAAAGACACAGAGGTAAACAACTGGGGCTGGCAGAAGTGGCAAGCAGTTGAGTTTGACTGGAACTTGGGGAGAGGCTGGAAGTGAGGAGTAGGAGAGATGAGGCAGGAGAACCCGGCAGAGGTCAGAGCTCAAAAGGCTTTGACGGCCATGCTAAGGAATGTGAGTTTCAGCGTGAGAGCAATGAGGATCCACTGATGGATATTCAAGCAGAATTTTTTTTTTTTAAAGGATTCCCCACTTGCCCAAGTAATATTCTCTCTCTGGAGTTATTTGTTCCTCTCTGTGTGAAGCGAAGAAGAACACAAAAACCATTCCTGTGCTCTGATAATTTATCAGTGACCTATCTTAGGCAAAAAGACCTGTTCAGAAAAAGAAATACCTACAAGCAACAGATGCCCCTTTAGCTTTCAGAAAGACACCAAAGCGCGAAACTCATAACCAAGCAATGTTTGCTCACCATCAGCACATCAGGCTTTGGAGCCAGGCGTGGGGGTTTTCAGGAAGTGAGCAGTCAAGACATGCAACAGCTTCAAAGGATGACTAGAAAAAGATGAAAGTCCAAGCCCAGAGCCAGCAGGACCAACAGACTGAATTTCTTCTGAAACACTTTTAGGAAGTGAAACAAAAAGGATGGGAGAAGTCCTGTGTACATAAAGGTCTCTGTCTGCAGATGGAAGTAACACCCCCAAAACCAGGCCCCCAGTGGGAGTCAACTGCCTAGGGTCAAGGCACCCACCACCACAACAGGCTCTGACAAATGTCCTTGTCCAGCCCCCACATATGCCAGTGTTCGGTGCGGGGCGGGGGGAAGGGGAAGGTATTATTTGAGAGCTGAGGTAAAGAAGGCTCCAGGTTACACTACCAAGAAGCTGCTGAGCTGGGACTGGAACCCAGGGTTGACTGATGGGGAGTCGAGGAGTGCTTTTTCCATCACACCTCTGAGCTATTCATGTCGCTCAGGTGAAGCCTCTGCTCAAACCACACTCAACAGATCATCTCTACACAACCTCTAAGGGATCTGGGTCTTTGAAAACTAGTGAAGCCACTCTTCATGAAGCTGCTCTAAGAGGTCGAAGGAGCCTGGTGGGCTCAACTCAGGACAGGGAGCCAGATGCTCTGAGCTCTGCTCATGTTCCTACCATCTGTGACAAGTCACTTCATCTCAAATCCTCCCTTGGAAGGATGGGGATAAGGTGACAATATTAAGTTTCCGTGAATTCAATGGAACTAGGAGAACAGATCGTAGAGTTTAAAAACAGGCACTACAGTAATATTTATATCACAGCTTTCTTCAGAAGTATGTAGAAACCCTCAAGGGTTCGTTAAGGCTTATAATACCTAGGAGTGGGTAGGAAATCAGCAGGTCTGTGCTGCTGTCAGGGAAACTGAGGCAGAACAGGAGCAAGTGAATGTCTCTGCAAAGGAATAAGGCTCAAGACTCACAAAGCCTCATCCTCTGGCCATGAAACCACCTTACCAGCTCCTGGACAAGATGTGGCTCCCCAGTCAAGAAGTCATGGGACCTGTACTTTTCTCACAGACACAGACCCTTCCCTTGGGAATGTTCTTTAAGAACCCAGGGCCAAAAGATCCTCTAGCGGTCATGTGGTTCCTCTCTTCACTCCAAAAAGAATGCAGCTCAACCACTCTCAAGAGAGGTTCTGGATATTGTTTTTTTTTTTTTTTTTTTAATTAATTTCTTTAGTTAGTTTTTTGACTGTGTTGGGTCTTCATTGCTGCACGCAGGCTTTCTCTAGTTGCAGCAAACTGGGGGCTACTCTTCGTTGAGGTGCCCGGGCTTCTCATTGTCATGGCTTCTCTTGTTGTGGAACACGGGCTCTAGGTGCATGGGCTTCAGTAGTTGTGCTGTGTGGGCTCAGTAGCGGTGGGTCACAGGCTCTAGAGCGCAGGCTCAGTAGTTGTGGCACATGGGCTTAGTTACTCTGCGGCATGTGGGATCTTCCCGGACCAGGGCTCGAACCCATGTCCCCTGCATTGGCAGGCGGATTCCCAACCACTGCGCCACCAGGGGAGTCCTGGATATTCTTAAATTCATTTCATGGCCAGCCTGTTTTATGTCTCACAGTTCTCAATAGTCAGGAAAAACTTCCTCTCTTGCCCTGAAAGGTAATCAGTTATAGCAATAGCCTGCAGGGCTGTTTCATCCTGAAGAAAGTGAATCAAATACTCCTTATGAAGATCAGACGAGAAGCAAGAAGGCTACATCTTTATATACGTGCAAATTTAATGGTAGCTAAGGATATTAAATAGCCCCTACACCCCAACCTTGCCCCAGCCTCTCCTTTGTCTCTGCACTTACAGGTCCTTGAGAGCCTGGGTGGGAACCCTGGCTCTTGTCTATACTACCCGATTGAACTTACAGGTGTGATTTAACCTCTGTGCCTCAGTTTCCTCGTGGATAAAATGGGGATAACAACAGTAGCTACCTCACAAAGGTTGCTGGGAAGCTTAAATGTGGCATTATAAGTGCCTAGCACAGGGCTTGGTACACAGTAGGAGCTCAGTAACCAGTAGCTAGCATTTCCATCAGTACTTTTGGCATTATTACAGGTGTCCCCAGTTAACTTGTCCGTGAGGTGCCTACGGACAGACCAAGCCCAACCCCACCCCAGAGAAGGCGGCGCCGGGACATTTCTTAGTTTTTCTTTTTTTCCTTTTTGAACCTTGGCAAAGAGATAAGGCCCTGAACGACGAGGAGGCCTCAAGATAGCCACGGGGGTGACTGTGCCGGGGGAACCAGTACCCGAAGAGAAGTTTCCTGTCTGGCCAGGCGCAGGCTCCCTCAGGCCCAAGTCTAGGAGTCTCTCCCGGAGGGCGCCCCGGGAGGGACTGCGGACTTGGGGTGGCTGGGGTGCAGGCCGGTGGCCAAGGGGGCGCGAATGAATGAACCCGCAGCCCTTCTGCCTCGTCCTGGCTTGGGAAGCCACTCTAGCCCCTCCAGCTCCCTGTCCTCTCCGTGACCTTTGACCCCAGAAACCCCTCACCTCAGACCCCTGACTCCCCGCCCCACCACTTCTCCGGCCTCGCCGGGCTTCCCGTTTCCTCACCCACAGGTCCGAACGGCTCCCGGCGCCACGGCGCTGCTCGACGCGGCAGTAAAATGTCTGCGGCCTTGTCCTCCCGCTCTCCCGGTGCGCCCGTGCCGCCGGCCGCTCCGAGCCCCACGGCTGTCACCTGCCGGGCGGAAGTGAGCTACCCGCGCGCGGGCACTTCCGGTGGACGCACGGGCTGGGGGCGGGGTCAAGGGTGCACTGGCTGGGGCGGGGGTTGGGGCCCGCGGGGTGGGGCCAGAAGGGGCGCGGCCTACCGGAATTAACTCCGCCCCCGACACGTCCTTCTCTGCCGCTGTCTTCGGTAGAGCGCGGAGAAAAACTAGGCCAGCTAACCGTTAAGCAATTTAACGTGATGGAGATGGAAAAGTTCGCATAGACTTTGAGGTCCGTTTCCCTTCTGTGTTACAGACGGGAAAACTGAGTTTCTGAAAGGGGCAGGTGTTGCTCAAGAGCACTTACCTTGTGAAGGGAAGAGTTAAACTTGAGCTGTAAGTCTAGTCTAGCGCTTGCAGCCCTTCAGTGCAGCCCTTAGGGGAATTCCGCGTTTTAGGGGAAAACCTCAGACCCTCCAAGGAGAACTTCATAATGTCCCATTTCCCCTTTTGCTGGGTCGGCCAGGACCTCAATTGCTATAGCTATCTCGCTCCCAACTCTGGTACTATTAACTTTCTCCTCCTCCTAGATAATTTCTGATCATTCTCTTTAAAATATTTAAAATAATATTTGCATTGTAGAGAAATGGAAATATACTAGTAAGCAAAAGGAGATAAAAAATCATCTGCAATCCCACCGACCTGAGACAATCATTTTTAACATTTTGGTGAATACCCTTCCGGACTCAACATATCATGCGGTATTTTTAACTCACCAAGATATTGGTAAAGCTTTCCCAAAGAAATAAATACATTTCTATTTGGTGCTTTCCAATGCCTGCATGGAATTCTACATATGGGTGGCATCACTGTTCTAAAAAACAATCCCCTACAGCTGAACACTTAGGTTGTCACCAAACTTTTAATATTATAAAATGTATTGATAAATAAGCATGCACAGCCAAGTCTGTATGTCCCATCTAATCCAGATATTACTGTTTCAATATTTAATATAGTTTTATATGTTTAATCAGCCTCAACTACTTTTTTAAAAAATTTATTTATTTTATTTATTTTTGGCTGCGTTGGGTCTTCACTGCTGCATGTGGGCGTTCTCTAGTTGTGGCGAGTGGGAACTACTCTTCGTTGCTGTGTGCGGGCTTCTCATTGCAGTGTCTTCTCTTGTCGTGGAGCACGGGCTCTAGGCGCGTGGGCTTCAGTAGTTGTGGCACACGGGCTTAGTTGCTCCACGGCATGTGGGATCTTACCAGACCAGGGCTCGAACCCGTGTCCCCTGCATCGGCAGGTGAATTCTTAACCACTGTGCCACCAGGGAAGTCCCTCAACTACTTTTTTTTTTTTTTTTTTTTTTTTTTTTTTTTGCGATACGCGGGCCTCTCACCGCTGTGGCCTCTCCCGTTGCAGAGCACAGGCTCCGGACGCGCAGGTCCAGCGGCCATGGCTCACGGGCCCAGCCACCCCACGGCACGTGGGATCCTCCCGGACCGGGGCACGAACCCACGCCCCCTGCACCGGCAGGGGGACTCACAACCACCGCGCCACCAGGGAAGCCCCCTCAACTACTTTTTATAAAATGTTATTTTTAAAATAATTATAGACTTACAGGAAATTGCAAAAATAGTACACAAATGGTATCATGTACCCTTCACCCAGCTTCCCTCCATGGTGACATTTTATATATTGGTAGTATAATATTGAAACCAGGATATTGTCACTGGAACAATACCATTAACTACATTACAGACCTTACTCCACTTTTAAAATCCTCTTCTGAAGTAGACAGGAAACAAATAGAATTCTAAATGTACATGCCATGTTCCATGTGCTATATATACAGCTGTCTGGAGGAACCACCTTTCCCCTAATGACAAATGTTGGCAAATGCCATCGGCCTCATTGGAAAACAAAATTTCACTGGGAATGTGACATGGAAAGAGAAGAATTATCCAACAAAACAAACCAAGGAACTTAAAGGTACCAAGCTGGACAGCTTATGTGAAAGTGACAAGTTAGTGGTAGAAGCAGTCAGAGATTGAAGATTTCCAAGGAGACAGAAGTCACAGCGTCAGTTTGCTCAGGAAGGATATCCTGAGGAAAGTGACATTTGTGCTAGGCTTTGCCCAATAAGAACACAGTTGCATAGGCTGAGACAGGAGGAAAAGGTGATCCAGGGACAACAGTGTAGAGGCAGGAAGGCAAGGGAACCAGACATCTGGGTCTTTCAGAAAGCAGTTCCCAAGTCCCTGATCTGAATCATGCCCTGGGCTGGGTGTTGGATAGTCGCATGGCTGAGGCAAAGGTCCTGCTCTTGCTGACCCTACAGTTTGTCTGGGTAGGATGACAGAGCAGCAGACACGAGTGTGATTGGTGTTGTGGTAGGGGATGGGCTGGGGGCTATGGGAGTCCAAAGCGGGAAGTGCAGAGCAACAATGAATGTTTATGGAGCACCTATGGTGGGCCAGGCAGTGTGCAGAGGGTCTCAATTCCTTCTCACTTCAGCCCCACTTTATCCAGGTGGAGGGTTGTTGCAACTCCAAGAGCTTAAGCCAAACAGTGTGTGAGTGGCAGCGCTGAGGGACTGGCCCCAGAGCCCTTGGATATGTGCTCTCACAAGTCCCACTCATTCACCTAAAATATATTTGTCACTAAGCCAGCCATATTGGGAATACAACAATGAGCAAAAGGCAGCATGATCCCTCCTTGGGGCTATGGTGGAGTGTGGGAGAAAGACAAAGGGATAATTATAACACCACTCAGTGATGGCTTCCTGGAGGAGGTGACATCCAGCCTGAACTGTGAAGGATGATATTCCTCCTACCAACAGTTACTGTAAACAAGTCACTGTGCTTGGCTTTTTCACATATTAACCCACTGAACTCTCCCAACAATTCAATCCCATGACTGTCTCCAAGGAAAGATGAGAAGACTTAGGCCAGTGGGCAGAGCCGATTTCTCCCCCACTCCCCTGTGGGCCTGGGCCTTCTCTCCCACAGCTCAGCCTGACAGGAAAGCTAAAAGGATGCTACTAACAAGACGAGGCCAAAGGCCGGATAGTTATGGCTTGCAGAGGTGGGAGACAGAAGCAGGGAAAGGGGGCCTTTGGGGGCTTCCCTCTCACCTCCACCACCAAACCCAGCTGGCCACACGGCCGAGTCACACTCACCATCAAACGTTGACCGCTGTGGCTAGGACAGTCGCACCTGGGGCACGTGTGGTTCACCCTGGCCCTCTGAGACTCCAGGATGGGTGGAGAAGAGCCGTGATGGCCAAGCCCACCTGGAGAGAGAATCAGCTTCTTCCAACAAATACACCATTACTAACAACATCACCTCCTGATTGGAGGAGGACGTTTTTCATTTTCTACCCTGGCCTACTGTGCTGGCTGATGTTGGACAGGCCTGTGCACCTCTTTGGGCCCCAGTTTCTCCACTCTGAGAACTCTGAACCCATCATGGGCCAAGTACTTTGTATACCCTTGACCTACATCACTTTATTTAACACTCACTGTTCTCAAGAGGTGGGTGCTACGATAACCCTCACTTTACAGGTGAGCACACTGAAGCCCTTAGAGGCTGAGGAACTTTCCCAACTTCACAAGGCAACAATGCGCCAAGCTGGGAGTCCAGGCCAGGGCTGGGACTGCAGGGCCCAGGCTTTCCCCCTTGTTCCATCCTCACCTGCCTATGAGGTCTCATCCAATCAGAGGAAGGTGGTGTCGAGAACTGACCTGGTGCTGTGTGACCTTCAGCAAGTTCCTTCCTCTTTGTGACACACAGAAGCTCAGAGCACGCCCTTCCCACCCTCCCTCCACACCGGTGCATAATAAATAAAGGTTGAACAAATTAAATATTCTTTCCGTCTGTGCCCACTAGAGGGCGCACGGGTGACATTAATTGCCACCCTTCCCTTCCAATGTAATTGTTGCATGGGCAGCCCCACATCAGCCTTTCTACGTCTAGGCCTTCTTTCTAGATTCTTCTTCCTGTGATTACTATTCCTCTACTTCAGTTTGTGTGTGCTTGTTGTTTCTGTTGTTTTTATCTTACACATTTCTAAAAGTTGCCGCAGAGCCTTTCTGGAAGGAAGCAGGAGGTGACTGTCCACAAGCCTCACTGACTAGGCCAGTGTCCCACCTGCTGAAGGTGGGCAGCTACATCTTCCCCCGCCCAGGCCAGGACTGGCACAGCCCCCAGGGCAGAGGGGCCTAGAGTCTGCCCAGGACCCCTCCTCCGCTGCCCCCATCTCTCCCTGCTGCAAATGTTCTCATTACACCGTCTCTGGGCTTCCCAGGAACAAAATGCTGCTCAACCCTCCTGGTTTCTCTGCCACCGCAGGCTGCTTCTCAAAGGGCTCTGCTCCCCTCTCTCAGGTGCCCCTGAGAGGGCTGGGTGACCCTCCGCTGGTGCAGTCGAAAAGGCCCAGACTCTGAAACACACCTGGGTTCAAATCCCCAGCTGGACCTCACTTTCCAATTTGGAAAATGGGGCTGATTGAGCCTTCGTGCAAAGCTGTTACAGAGATTAAATTGTAGAACTTCTGTAGAGCGCTTGGCAACCTAGAAACCCTCCTTCAAGGCAGCTGTTATTTATGTTAATATTAGTTCGGCTCAGCCGCTTCCTGGCTGTGTCTGTGAGCACATGACGTAGCTTCTTTGAGCCTCAGCTTCCCTATCTAGAAAGTGGTACTAATACTCTGTACAGATGTCAAGAAAATTACAGTAGATATTGTAGGTAATATTCCTAGAGCAACAGCTAGCAGGCACTAAATAAGCATAGTGATTACATTTATTAAAGGCCATAGATTAGGGCACAGAGAAAATGTCAATAAATTCCAATATAGAAGAACTGGAGTTCATACATCCTTCTTTGATAACAATCTACAAAACTAGAAATTAAAAATAAAACCAGAGAACTACCCCCACACCCGGCAAATAAAACCCTTTCTTTTAAACAATTCCTGAGACTTCTGGGTCAGGTAGTGGATTCAACATGGGCATGTGATTCTGCTCCTTTCTGAAATCCCACTAAAATAACAGTAAGGGAATTTTAAATTTTTGACAAACTATAGATAAAATAAAATTTGCCTTTTAAACCATTTTTAAGTGTACACTTTAATGGGATTAAGTAGATTCACATTGTTGTGCAACCATCACCACCATCCATCTCCAGAGCTTTTTCATCTTTCCAAACTGACACTCTAAACCCATTAAACACTAAACTCCCCATTTCCCCCTTCCCTTAGCCACTGGCAACCACGATTCTACTTTCTGTATCTACAAATTTGACTGTTCTAGGTACCTCATGTAAGTGGAATCAGTGTTTGTCCGTTTGTGTCTGGCTTAATTCATTTAGCATAATGTCCTCAAGGTTCATCCATGGTGTGGCATGTGTCAGAATTTCATTCCTTTTTATGGCTGAATAACATTCTATTGTATGGATAGACCATATTTTATTATATTTATCCATTCATCATGCATCAGTGGACAATTGGGCTGCTTCCACCTTTTGGCTATTGTGAATAATGCTATAGAAACATTGGTGTACAATGGGGGAAACAGACTCCACTCTTGGAGGGCACACACAAAGTAGGGTGCGCATTGGGACCCAGGGCAAAGAGCAGTGACCCCATAGGAGACTGAACCAGACCTACCTGCTAGTGTTAGAGGATCTCCTGCAGAGGCAGGGGGTGGCTGTGGCTCACCATGGTGTCAAGGACACTGGCAGCAGAAGTTCTGGGAAGTACTCTTTGGCGTGAGCCCTCCCAGAGTCCGCCATTAGCCCCACCAAAGAGCCACGTAGGTTCCAGTGCTGGGTCACCTCATGCCAAACAACCAGTAGGGAGGGAAGCCAGTCCCACCCATCAGCAGACAAGAGGATTAAAGTTTTACTGAGCTCTGCCCACCAGAGCAACACCCAGCTCTACCCACCACAAGTCCCTCCCATCAAGAAGCTTGCACAAGCCTCTTAGATAGCCTCATCCACCAGAAGGCAGACAGCAGAAGCAAGAAGAACTACAATTCTGTAGCCTGTGGAAGGAAAACCACATTCACAGAAAGACAGACAAAATGAAAGGGCAGAGGACTATGTACCAGATGAAGGAACAACATAAAACCCCAGAAAAACAACTAAATGAAGTGTAGATAGGCAACTTTCCAGGAAAAGAATTCAGAATAATGATAGTGAAGATGATCCAGGACCTCGGAAAAATAATGGAGCAAAGATCGAGAAGATGCAAGAAATGTTTAACAAAGACCTAGAAGAATTAAAGAACAAACAAACAGAGATGAATAATACAATAATTGAAATGAAAAATACACTAGAAGGGATCAATAGCAGAAAAACTGAGGCAGAAGAACGGATACGTGATCTGGAAGACAGAATGGTGGAATTCACTGCCAGGGAACAGAATAAAGAAAAAAGAATGAAAAGAAATGAAGACAGCCTAAGAGACCTGTGGGACAACATTAAACACACCAACATTCGCATTATAGGGGTCGCAGAAGAAAAGAGAGAGAAAGGACCTGAGAAAATATTTGAAGAGATTATAGTCGAAAACTTCCCTAACATGGGAAAGGAAATAGCCATCCAGGTCCAGGAAGTGCAGAGAGTCCCAAGCAGGAAAAACCCAAGGAGACACATGCCAAGACACATAGTAATCAAATTGACAAAAATTAAAGACAAAGAAAAATTATTGAAAGCAACAAGAGAAAAATGACAAATAACATACAAGGGAACTCCCATAAGGTTAACAGCTGATTTCTCAACAGAAACTCTACAAGCCAGAAGGGAGTGACACGATATATTTAAAATGATGAAAGGGAAGAACCTACAACCAAGATTACTCTACCTGGCAAGGATCTCGTTCAGATTCAATGGAGAAATCAAAAGCTTTACAGACAAGCAAAAGCTAAGAGAATTCAGCACCACAAAACCAGCTCTACAACAAATGCTAAAAGAACTTCTCTAAGTGGGAAACACAAGAGAAGAAAAGGACCTACAAAAACAAACCCATAAATAAATAAATTTATTTTTAAAAAGTGGTGCTGGGAAAACTGGACAGCTACATGTAAAAGAATGAAATTAGAACACTTCCTAACACTATACACAAAAATAAACTCAAAATGGATTAGAGGCCTAAATGTAAGACCGCACACTATAAAACTCTTAGAGGAAAACATAAGAAGAAAACTCTTTTTTTTTTTTTTTGCAGTACGCGGGCCTCTCACTGCTGTGGCCTCTCCCGTTGCGGAGCACAGGCTCAGGACACGCAGGCTCAGTGGCCATGGCTCACAGGCCCAGCCGCTCCGCGGCATGTGGGATCTTCCCGGACCGGGGCACGAACCTGCGTCCCCTGCATCAGCAGGCGGACTCTCAACCACTGTGCCACCAGGGAAGCCCGGAAGAACATTCTTTGACATAAATCACAGCAAGATTTTTTTGATCCACCTTCTAGAGTAATGGAAATAAAAACAAAAATAAACAAATGGGACCTAATGAAACTTAAAAGCTTTTGCAAAGCAAAGGAAACTACAAACAAGATGAAAAGACAGCCCTCAGAATGGGAGAAAATATTTGCCAATGAATCAGCAAAGGATTAATCTCCAAAATATATAAACAGCTCATGCAGCTCAATATTAAAAAAACCAACAACCCAATCAAAAAATGGGCAGAAGACCTAAATAGACCTAAATTTCTCCAAAGAAGACATACAGATGGCCAAGAAGCACATGAAAAGCTGCTCAACATCACTAATTATTAGAGAAATGTAAATCAAAACTACAATGAGGTATCACATCACACCAGTTAGAATGGGCATCATCAGAAAATCTACAAACAATAAATGCTGGAGAGGGTGTGGAGAAAAGGGAACCCTCTTGCACTGTTGGTGGGAATGTAAATTGATACAGCCACTATGGAGAACAGTATGGAGGTTCCTTAAAAAACTAAAAATAGAATTACCATATGACCCAGCAATCCCACTACTGGGCATATACTCAGAGAAAACCATAATTCAAAAAGACACATGCACCCCAATGTTCATTGCAGCACTATTTACAATAGCCAGGTCATGGAAGTAACCTAAATGCCCATCGACAGATGAATGGATAAAGAAGATGTGGTACATATATACAATGGAATATTACTCAGCCATAAAAAGGAATGAAATTGGATCATTTGTAGAGATGTTGATGGATCTAGAGACTGTCATACAGAGTGAAGTAAGTCAGAAAGAGAAAAATATCGTACATTAACGCATATATGTGGAACCTAGAAAAACGGTACAGATGAACCGGTTTGCAGGGCAGAAATAGAGACACAGAGGTAGAGAACAAACATATGGACACCAAGGGGGGAAAGTGGTGGTGGTGGTGGTGGTGGTGGGATGAATTGGGCGATTGGGATTGACATGTATACACTGATGTGTATAAAATTGATGACTAAGAAGAACCTGCTGTATAAAAAATAAAATAAAATTCAAAAAAACCCCACAGATATGATCTAGACTAGTTGCTGCAGACACATAGATTATTCTGGAAGGAAATATCAGAAACTGATAACATTGATCCCTGTGGGGAAGGGACTTGCATAGTTGAAGGACACCAGAGGGAAGGAGATTTCCCACTGAACTTCCTTTTGAACCTATAAAATTATTTTAAACTTTTCATTTTGAAATACTTTTAGACTTACAGAGAAGTTACAAAAATAGCAGAGTGTTCCCATTTACCCTTCACCTGGCTTCCTCTAATGTTTATATCTTACCTAACTGTAGTACAAGGATCAAAACCAAAACATCAAAACTGTTCATACAGTGCTAGTACCTAAACGCTAGGCTTTATTCAAACGTCACCAGTTTTCCCACTAATATCTTTTCTGCATCGGGATCCAGGATGCCACATTATACTTCACCATCATGTCTCTTTCAACTCCTCTGGTCCGTGACAGTTTCTCAGTCTTTCCCTTAATTTATCAACGTTAAGCATCATGCATTTTTGGTAATACCACAAAAGTGATGTGCCCTTCTTGGTACGTGGTATCAGGGGATACATGGTACATGATTGCCATAGATCTTATTACTGGTGATGTCAACCATTGTCACCTGGTTGAGGTTTTATCTGTCATGTTTCTCCACTGTAAAGTTACTATTTTTCCTTTGTAATTAATAAATATGTTGTGGGGAAATACTGTGAGATTATACAAAATCCTATTTCATATCACACTTTTTCCCACTAACTTTAGCATCCCTCACTTGTTCTTGACTGCAACAGTTATCACTATGGTGTTTGCCTAATGATGATTTTCTATTTCCCTCATTTCTTCTGTATGCATTAATTGGAATTCTACTGTAAGGAAGAGCTGCCCTTTCTTCCCCATTATTTATTCAATTATTTATTTCTATTCATATTTGATTGTTTATTTAAATCCAATTATTAGCCTTAGGAACTCATGAACATTTTTTCTGAGTTATAATCCAATTCTATACTTATTTATTTTGTGGATCATTTTGTCCAGCTTCAGCCTTTGGGAATTCCTTAAGGTTAGCTCCTGTCAATAGCCCTCATCTTTTTTTTCAGCACTTCCTTACTTTCTGGTACCTCAAGAAATTTCCAGGTTCTCCATCAAGAGATGAATGAAGAAGTTGTATACACACACACACACACACACACACACATATACACACAATGGAATACTACCCATCCATAAAAAAGAATGAGGGCCTCCCTGGTGGCGCAGTGGTTGAGAGTCCGCCTGCCGATGCAGGGGATACGGGTTCGTGCCCCGGTCTGGGAGGATCCCATATGCCGCGGAGCGGCTGGGCCCGTGAGCCGTGGCCGCTGGGCCTGCGCGTCCGGAGCCTGTGCTCCGCAACGGGAGAGGCCACAACAGTGAGAGGCCCGCATACCACAAAAAGAAAAAAAAAAAAAAAAAAAAAGAATGAAATTTTGCCGTTTGCAACAACATGGATGGACTTGGAGGGTATTATGCTAAGTGAAATAAGCAGACAGAGAAAGGCAAATACTGTATGATATCACTTATGTGTGGAATCTAAAAAATACAACAAACTAGTGACTATAACAAAAAAGAAATAGACTCGCAGATATAGAGAACAAACTAGTGGTTACCAGTGGGGAGAGAGAAGGGGGAGGGGCAATACAGGGGTAGGAGATTAAGAAGTACAAACCATTACATATAAAATAAGCTACAAGAATATATTATACAACACAAGGAATATACCCAGTATTTTCCAATAACTATAAATGTAGTATAACCTTTAAAAATTGTGAATCACTATATTGTACACCTATAACATATAATATAGTACAGCAACTACACTTCAACTTAAAAAATAGGGTTAAAAAAAAAGGAGTCCTGGGCTTCCCTGGTGGTGCAGTGGTTGAGAGTCCGCCTGCCAATGCAGGGGACACGGGTTCGTGCCCCGGTCCGGGAAGATCCCACATGCCGCGGAGCGGCTGGGCCCATGAGCCATGGCCGCTGAGCCTGTGCGTCCGGAGCCTGTGCTCCGCAATGGGAGAGGCCGCAACAGTGAGAGGCCCGCGTACCACACACACACACACACAAAAGGAGTCCTTGTTCATGGAAGATCTAGTGCTCCAATAAAATCAATACAACTTTGGATTAAAAATCTGAAATGGGGAATTCCCTGGCAGTCCAGTGGTTAGGACTCCGAGTTTTATTGCCAAGGGCCCGGGTTCAATCCCTGGTCGGGGAACTAAGACCTTGCACGCCATGTGGTGCGGTCAAAAAAAAAAAGATCTGAAATGATGTCCCGTCCCATCAACCACAAATTAAGCTTTGAGATTACAGAGTTACAACCTTACCCTGGCAAACCCCTCAAATACCCAGCTACCATATGAAAGAAAAACTGTTCAAAATGTAATGTTACACATTTTGATAATATTAAACATTTCTTCTGTTAAAAAAAAAAAAAAAAAGAAGTTTCCAGACCCATCTTGTATTTTCTCTGCCCCAGAACTGTAATCAACCATTTTTCCAAACAAATTACCTTGGGATCATGATTTTATTAACCACAGATTAAATTTGTTCATTATGCTTTCTTTAGGTTAATATGAACTAGGTTACCTGAACACAGCATCCTGGTTGTGCTATGTGCATTATCTTCAATCCTCATATTACTGCTGCAGGCTGTGTACTATTATTACTGCTGTTTCACACATGGAAAAACTGAGGCTCAAAGCTCAGTTCATCCATCCATGTGGAGAGTTTGAGCTCAGGTCTGTAGGCCTCCAAGCCCAGGATCTTTTCCCTGATGGAGACTGGAATTTAGGGAGGGCATGAGGGAACTGCCAAGTCCACATCAGCATCTAGAAGGATTGTGATGGCTGCCTCAGAGGCTGTGGTGGACGTGTAACGTGTCACTCTGGCTAGACTGAGTGACATTTCCCACAGCTCCCTTCCCTGGGTGGGTCACAGGAGAGGTCCTTGCATGCCTGCCACTGGCCCACCTTCCCCAGGGTTGGGCCTTCAACTTCAACTCCTAGGCCGATGGTGTGTGTTTGGCTCTGTGAGGAGCAGCCTGGCAGTAAGAACTGACCTGGGTTTCAGCCTGTCTGCACGGGCTTGTGTCTGTGGATTCCAGCACGTTCTTGCTCCCCCGCCCGCTTACATCCATCTGCCCTTCCGGCAGCCTACCCCGTGGCTTCAAGCTCCAGCAACAGACTCAAGGATACAGCCTTCCAGAGACAGCTTAAGATGCCCCTACAGTCACCCTAAGTTCAAACACTTGTGACAAATCCTTTACTCTCTGTGGCCAGGTGTTTCCACTTGAACCCTAACTGCATCAGAGGAGAGACAGTGGTTCAGAGCAGGTGGGCCCTTAGAGCTCAGGGCCTCCAAGGGTCACCAGCATCGGGGTCCTCCCACCAGGCCTGCTCAGAGTCCAGCTTTCCTATCTGTCCTGCAGCTATCAGTGGAGGAGGAGGACACAGTTTCCCAAGCTGGTGCTGACAACAAAAAGCTGCAGTTACCTACTGAATCTTACATAAAAATCAGATGCTCTGTGTCATTGGGGGTATTTTGGTAAATGGACATCCTGGAACTGGGGCACCCTGGGGACAAAGTTGGTGCTGGGACTCCGTGGGTGGGTACCACCACCAGGATGGGGTCATCCGCTCCTCAGGAGCAGGGCTGGGCCTCAGCATCCAGGGTGGGACCCTGCTCCGGAACTCAGTTGAGTAAAGAGACACAAGTGAGCTGGACATCTGTGATGGCCAGACTCTGCAGCTCAGGCCTGGGGTGGCCACCAGGGGGCGCTGAGGCCATGCCCAGATGGCAGTGATGTCCCTAGGGGTGTCAGGGTGCCTGGGAGTTAGGAAGAATCCAGGGTAGAGGAATGGGGGTCTCCAAGGTTGAGCAGGGCAAATGCCCACTGTATCTGTAGGAACCCTTGGTGCTTTGGCTCCATCTGCTCCACCTTGGGCAGCTGGAGTACAGAGCTGGGTTGGTGCCACCTGGGACCCCCAGGAGGGCTACACTCGTTGGAAGGCCTGAGGTTATCACCATGCAGGGTGGGAGGCTGGATGTGGCAGGCCTCAGCTGCGTGAGGATTTCTGTTACTCCTTCACTGCTTACCGATCATGTGACCCACCGACCCCTGTTCAGGCCTCAGTTTCCCCATCTGTACAATAAGGGGGTGGATTGGAAGATCATTCAGGTGACTCCCAGCTTACCAGTAATAATAGAGATGATGGTGGTGATGGTGATGGCGGTGCCACTTGCCAAGAATTCATTATGTGCCAGACTCTGCACAAAAGTCATTTAATTGGGACCTTCCCTGGTGGTCTAGTGGTTAAGACTTCCACTGCAGGGGGCGTGGGTTTGATCCCTGGTCAGGGAACTAAGATCCCGCATGCCATGTGGTGCAGCCAAAAAAGAGAAAAAAGTAATTTAATTGGGCTGTGTCCCTTACTCTGCATGATGACCCCATAGGGTGGGCACAGTTGTCATCCCCATTTCATAGGTGAGGACATAGAGGCTCACACAGCTGGAAAGGAGCTGAGCTGGGAGATAGCACAGCTGGGAAGAGTCCAGCCCAGGATCACATGGACCTGGGCTTGGACCCAGGTTCTGCCGTTTCTGTCTGTGTGACCCTGAGCAAATGACTAGCCCTCTCTGTGCCTCTGTGTCCTCTGATGACCACTCCTCAGGGCAGCCATGAGGACCAAAGGAGGTCATGCCCAATGCCTGGTGCCCAGGGAGCATACAGTGGACATCGACCATTGTTCTAGACTAAATGCATCACTGTCTGTGGTTGAGGTTGAACCCCAGTTCACTGGATCCCACAGCCCTGGCTCTCCACCCTCTGGGTAAATCCTTGCAGAAGCAGGAGGTGAGATGCTGCCTGGGTTGAGAACTCCCGTTTCATGACAGGCTCAGGTTGCCCCCTAGAGGAGCCAGGTCGCCACAGCTGCACATCAGGCCTGTCGGGCGCCTAGGAAGCTGCCTGCCCAACTCCCCAGCCAGGTGTGGCTGCCCCCAGGCTGCACAGGTATTCTTGCCTCACCTGGGCAGCAGCCTCTGCCATCCCATCCTGGCAGTCTCAGAGCCAGCCTCCGCCCCCAGGATCTCACCAGACTCTCAGCCCCCTTGCCAGGCTCAGCTCGCATCCCACTTCTCCACCAGGTCCTGGGAGAGCCCTATGACCAGACGCCCAACAGCTGCCCCAGCTTTGGGGGTCTCCAAAGCTGCTGATCCCAGACTGCCAGTGCAGGATGGGAGCTGCCTCTACTGATCTTCTGCAGTTGTTAGAGAAGATGCTGAGGAATATAAGGAGGACGCTTAGTACTGGATTCAGTGAAGTTAGAAGCCTGATGTTTTTCTGTACAGCGTGACTTTGGCATTCAGTCCTGGGATCCATTCTACATTCATTATTTTTGACCATTGCTGGGTGTTCAAGGAGTATGAGTATGTGATTCTTTTTACGCAGTGCATATAGTTTTCTTTGTCTGATTTTTTTTTTTTTTTTTTTTTTATGCGGTACGCGGGCCTCTCACTGCTGTGGCCTCTCCCATTGCGGAGCACAGGCTTCAGACACGCAGGCTCAACGGCCATGGCTCACGGGCCCAGCCACTCTGCGGCATGTGGGATCTTCCCAGACCGGGGCACGAACCCACGTCCCCTGCACCAGCAGGTGGACTCTCAACCACTGCGCCACCAGGGAAGCCCTCTTTGTCTGATTTAATGTACCAAGTAAATGAGTTCATCTAATAAAATTGCTTCTTTTATACTTTAAAAAATGGTAAATGTTATAATATGTGAATTATATCTCAATTTTATAAAACGAGAAAGAGGACCTGGGTTACAGTGCTGACTCTAGCCATGTGGCCTTGGGTGAGTTTCTTACCCTGCTGGTGCCTCCTTTCCATCCCCTATAAAATGGGGACAAATGTTTCCCTTTGGAAGTCGCTGGGAGGATTTACCTTATAATGAATGTGGAGCCTCAGCACAGTGCCTCACCTGCGGTGGGTCCCCAGTGATGAACGTGGCCACTGTGGTGCTGGTGAAGCACCAGGATGACGTCCACCTCAGCTCCTGCCAAGCCACGGCAGGAGGGCCAAAAAGAGGACAATTTCTTGGGCCACTCACTGTGCAGCAGGATGTCAGAAGCCAGATGACCTGGCCCGGCTGCGTGATTTGGGGCAAGTCACTTGCCTTCCCTGAGTCTCTGTTTCCTCATCTGCACAGTGGAGATGATCATAGCACCCTCCCCACCTGCTGCATGAGAAGATGTGGACAAAAACCCAAGCGTGAAATGCCACGTGCTGCATAGACCCCTACACTGAAAATAGCGCTGAGAGGGGAAGAGTCTGCTCCCGGCTGTGCTGGCTGGTCCTCTTTGTCAAGCCCACCCCCTCCCCCATATGCTCACCTACTACTTCAGCTGCCTAATCTCAGCCTCCCTGTGCTCCACCCACAGGCACTGGTTCTGCTGGCAGAGCTCTGGCCTGATAGGATCCAGTGGGGGGGACAGCACGTGGGGCCGCAGCATGGGGGACGCACCGTGGATGCTTCAGAGGCTTGGACAACAGGGCAGGAGACCACCTCCCAGGCCTCACCAGGGTGGCAGAGTGACTTGAATTCAGGCCAGGGCAGGAATGCACACGGCACCACTTCTCTGTTGAGTGTCCAAGGCGAGAAGGCATTTGTCTGCTGGAGCCTCAGTTTCCAGTTTCCCAAACCCACAAATAATGGAACCCCTCATAACTTCTTCATGAGCTGCCCTTTAGAAGATATTGCTTTAGTGTCCCCCCAGCCCCGAACTCCTGCCCAATTCCTCACCCAGTAACCCCCAAACTGGCGGATCCCCTTGTCCCAACATGGCTTACCTGCCTGGGTACTGAGGAGATACTGTTCTCAAAGAGGACGTTGCTGGCATCTACGCTGCGTCCCTTAGCAGTAGCGTCTGGTGGATGCCATCAAGGGGTGGGGCTGGTGGTGTCCCTGGTCTCCCCAGTCCCCACCACCTGGCTGCTGCTGGAGCTGCTGTCCTTTGCACACAGAGTCAGGGCAGCCCCCTGGCAGTACAGGGTCTGCTGCCTGCGTTCCTCCCTGAGGCCTCGCCAGTGCTTAGCAGAGCAGCTGGGGCTCATGAGAGTGATATGAGTGAATGAATGAGTGAATGAATGAATAGTAATACAAGGCTGCATTTGGCCTGTGGATCTGGGGGACTTAGGGGCTCTCAGTGGAACTGGGACCCTGGATTTGGGTCCTGGCTCTGTCTGCCCCCACTCAGAGGCCGTGGGACCTTGGCCAAGGTTCTCGACCTCCCCAAGCCTCAGTTTCCTTTTCTGTAAACCAGGGGGAGTAACAGTCCTAACCTCCCGGAGCCACTGAAGAGAAGCGAACACAGCCTGGGGCTATCACAATTACCCACCCCAGCCAACGCCCACCTTCCTGAGACACCTAGGCACCACCACCTGGGCGCTAGAGGTGGGTTTGGAGGTGAAGGGGGGATGCTGAGCTGCTCTCAAGGGTACTGGCATGAAGCCCTGGTGAGGAGGCTTCAGGACCCACGGCAGAGAGCCAAAGAGTGAGCCCCCCAGCCTGTTCTGTGGCCCCTCTCTGTCTGCACCCAGCCCAGGGTGGCACACAGCCCCCCAGCAGTGCCTCCCCGCCACCGTCGCATCCCCAGCTCCCCCAGATCCAGCCTCTGTCAGAAGGAGCCTTCAAATATCGCCCCTGCCTGAGCCCTTCTCAGAACCTTCCCTGGTCCAGCTCTCTACCTGGCACCTGGCCCTGTGACCTCTGCAGCCTCTCCCCCTCCTCCCCTGCCCTCCCACTCTGAGCTCTGGCCACAGGGGCCACCTGTTGAATTCCTCATGTCCTTCTACCTGTGCTGGTCCCTCTATCCTCGAGAACACTTCCAAGGTTCTCTTAGACTCAGCTCAGCTGCATCTCTTCCAGGAAAGTTTTGCTGCCCCTCCACTGGGCTCCCCTATCACCCTGTGCCTTTGTCCACTTAGCACAGCCCTTTCCACCTTCCTCAATGACTGTATTTGTGGTTCTAAATCAGAACCACCATCTACTGAGGCTCAGTGTATGCCGGGCACTGAGCTAAGCTCAGTGACTTCAGACAAGCCCCTTCACATCTCCTTAGAAGGGGGTGCCAGTACCTCCTTCACGGGGTGTGGGGTAGGGTAGAGGGGCTTATGTTTGTCAGGTGCCCACACAATACCCAGCATCAGGGTTGTCCTGGTTACCAAGGGGCTAGTCCCAGGGCTGCCCTCTGACACCCACCCCCCCAGTGGGGAGAACTCCCCAGATTCCCTCCTTTGCTCTTCCTGCCCCCTCCCAGGCCACGCAGCCAGCAGGGATTTGTCCTCTGCAGGGATGTGCAGGCTCCTTTTATATTTATTTATTTATTTACTTACTTACTTACTTATTGCTTATTTACTTACTTTTGGTTGTGCTGCATGGTTTGCAGGATCTTAGTTCCCCGACCAGGGATGGAATAGGGGCCCCAGCAGTTAAAGTGCTGAGTCCTAACCACTGGACCGCCAGGGAATTCCCTGTCAGGCTCCTTTCAAAGCCTGACTTTTAACCACCACCCTGAGCTGTGTGTGCCTGCCCCTCCCATGTCACTGCATACTCCTGTCTTAGTGGCTAGGAGCACGTGGTCTGGCACCAAGCGGGGCTAAATAGTCTGTTGGGCTGAAGGAAGAAATGACGTGATTAAGCAGCAGCTTAGGGTGGTCTGGATTCGCTGAAATGCCTGGGCCCCCACCATGGCTCCTGCCTCCCGTGTCACCCTGGCCCTCTGTCCGCAGCGGTTTCACCAACAGTGAGCAGGCCTTGTTGCCTAGAATTTTCTGCTCTTGGCAGTGTTCCAGAAGTTCTCCTGAGCTGATCTTATTCCAAAATCAGCTCACACTTGCTCACATTTCTGAGCCTTTATCTAGGCTGTACACCCTTCCCAAGCCCCCCACCCCACCCCTACCCCACCACACCCCCAGCAGCCCATAAGCCTCCTCAGCCAGGAAGCCCACCCTACTTTGAGGCCAGGAACTCAGAGGAAGAAGCTTCTCCTGGCCCAAGGCTGGGTCTGAGGAAGGTGGCACCTGAGAAGGGTGCCCATGGGCAGGAGGCCTGCGGTGTCCAGCCTCAGTGGGCCTTTATTGGGCCCCGCATGTAAAGCACTAAGCTGAGTTATTTGCTAGTCATTTCAGAAATACAGATTAGGGCTTCCCTGGTGGCGCAGTGGTTGAGAGTCCGCCTGCTGATGCAGGGGACGCAGGTTTGTGCCCCGGTCCTGGAGGATACCACATGCCGCAGAGCGGCTGGGCCCATGAGCCATGGCCGCTGAGCATGCACGTCCGGAGCCTGTGCTCCGCAGCGGGAGGGGCCACAACGGTGAGAGGCCCACATACCGCAAAAAAAGAAAAAAGAAATACAGATTAAACCAACACGGACCTACTGTATAGCACAAGGAACTCTGCTCAATATTCTGTAATAACCTAAATGGGAAAAGAATATGAAAAAGAATAAATACATGTATATATATGACTAAATCACTTTGCTGTACACCTGAAACTAACACAACATTGTTAATCAACTATACTTCAACATAAAATAAAAATTTTAAAAAAAGAAATACAGGGCTTCCCTGGTGGCGCAGTGGTTGAGAGTCTGCCTGCTAATGCGGGGGACACGGGTTCGAGCCCTGGTCTGGGAGGATCCCACATGCCACGGAGCAACTGGGCCCGTGAGCCACAACTATTGAGCTTGCGCGTCTGGAGCCTGTGCTCCGCAACAAGAGAGGCTGCGATGGTGGGAGGCCCGCGCACCGTGATGAAGAGTGGCCCCCACTTGCCACAACTGGAGAAAGCCCTTGCACAGAGGCGAAGACCCAATACAGCAAAAATAAATTAATTAATTAAAAAAAAGAAATACAGATTAAAAAAAATTTTTTTCCCCTTAACTACAAAAGTGATGTGTACTTGCGGTAAAAAAAAAAAGTTCAGGGACTTCCCTGGTGGTCCAGTGGTTAAGACTCCATGCTCCCAATGCAGGGGACACGGGGTTCCATCCCTGGTCAGGGAACTAGATCCCACATGCTGCAACTAACACCCCACGCAGCCAAATAATAAATAAATAAATAAAAAATGTTAAGTTCAAAAACAATAATAACTCCTCCACCCTCACCTTGTATAGTTTATTCCTGCACCAGGGTGTGGCTCCCCTACCCCGCTCCGCCCAAGCAGGGCAGAGGAGAGCAGCTCTGGTTGAGGACAGGGGCTCAGGCACCGGGCGTATGAGGCTCACATCTGCACGGTGCCACTGCTGACCCCATGGCCTTGGGTGGGCTCTTGGCCTCGCTGAGCCACTGTGAGGTGGGGAGAATAACAGGAACTCGCCCCAGGGGGTTGCTGTGGGGGTTGAAGGCTGGGGTGCACAGGCCCACATAGGAGACACAATCGATGGACGGTGCCCATCGTTACTGGTGATATCATACCCCACCCCCTCCCACCGCGGCAGCTGGAAAAGGCCTGAGCAGCCCAAGCTCTGTAGAGCCTGCTGGCTGTACGGATCAGTAACAAGAGCTGGCCAGGCCCCATGCTCAGCACCCTCCTCAGGGTCTGAGTACAGCACCAGCTCTGTGTATGTTTGGGGGAGAGGGGGTGTTTCTGATCCTGACAGCATCCTTTAACTCCTCCCCCTCGCCCACCCCCATGCCTTCCCCTTGGAGGGCTTTTCTGAGCCTGGAGGAGCCAGGCCTGCCCAAAAGCTGGCCCACTGCAGGCACTGCAGGCAGCATACTTCCAAAGTGCTGCACCAGGCTTTTCCTCTGTACCCTCCCCAGCTCCTAGTGGCTGTAAATATTCTCCTCGCAGGGACTGCAGAGGCGCTGCCTGGCAGCTCAGGCAGGGCTGACTTCCTTGCCCTCCTCCTGGCTCTGTAGGGCACAGCTCCTGTCTGTGGCCCAGGCAGGATGCCCAGGGCAGGTGACTGCAGCTTTCTTGCCCTCATCCTTCCAGGCCATCCCACAGGGCTGGGCTCCCCACTCACCACGCCCTTCCCTCTCAGCCAGCCTCGCTTTCTCCATCTGAAAAACAAGAGGCTTGGGTCTGAATCTTTTTTAAAGATCCTCACCTGAAACTAACACAACATTGTAAATCAACTATACTCCAATAAAAAATTTTTTTAAAAAAGATCTTAATGAGAGTCATAATCACTATCCCTAAAAAGTGCTCACACACACAACACACAATTTTGCATCAAACTTTACCAGCTGCCTCCTCCACCAGATCTGCCACAACTCTGGACTCTGCCTGGTTAGGAACCTCTGTGTCTCCAGAGCTACTGTTATTTTCAAAAAGCAAGCTGCAAAACAGAATGTATCGTATCATCTTTTTAAAAACATAAATATTAGCATTTACTTGTAAATGCATAGGAAAATCTAAAGGAATCTATATAAGAAATTATTCCAGAGCTTGTCTCTAGGGTGTGTGGTTTCAGGAGCTTTTACTGTGTACCTCAGACATTTTTGGAACTGAATATTTTTGTAACAATTGTATGCTTTTAGGGATTTCTTTTATTCCCATTTAAAATATGATCCTATTATAGTATCACCAACAACCCCAAGTTCACCAGACCATTGTTTCTTTTGTTGAGCACATTGAGTCAACCAGGGACCCAGATGGTATTGAGGACTCAGGCTTCTAAAATGTGATAAGCAAGGGATCAACAGGATTAAGACCATGACTTGACACTTAATACTGGGTTCCTACGGGCAAGGTAATTAACCTATCTAGGCCTCAGTTTACCCTCCAAAATGGAGTTTATCCTCAGTTCATGCCTCAAAGGGTTTCTTACTTTGCTAAGAAGGAAAAATAATTATTTAATTTATTTACTTATTTTTAATTTTTTTTTTTTTTTTAAAGAAAAGACTCTTGAATGAGGCAGGCTCTTAAAGGCAGGCTCTCCACTGGGTCCCCAGTGGAGTCACTAGGTCTTGGTACCACTTTCACTGCCCCCCCAACTTCTTCCCAGCTGTTGGGTCTCAAGCTGGACCCCCAGAAGGTCCCCACAAGACCAGGAGCCCAGAGGACGAATGTGGCTAATGGAATCTGGCCTGGACTCTTGTGTCTGGCACCAGTTCAGCAATGGGGATATAAAAAACCCAGACATCACCTCATCGCTGTTTCATCAAAAAAGGAGACTTTCTCCCTGCACATTCCTGCAGAGGACAAGTTCCTGCTGGCTGCGTGGCCTGGGAGGGGGCAGGAAGAGCAGAGGAGGGAATCTGGGGAGTTTTCCCCACTGGGGGGTGGGTGTCAGAGGGCAGCCCTGGGACTAGACCCTTGGTAACCAGGACAACCCTGATGCTGGGTATTGTGTGGGCACCTGACAAACATAAGCCCCTCTACCCTACCCCACACCCCGTGAAGGAGGTACTGGCCCTTTCTAAGGAGATGTGAAGGGGCTTGTCTGAGGTCACTGAGCTACACCCAGGATTTGCCCCAAGTCTGACTGACTCCGGAGCCGGTGCTCTCTGTTTCCTAGGAGCCCAGAGACCCGTGGCCTAAGCACACCTCTCTTCAAACAACATGTGCAACCTTGGGCAGGTCTGAGACCCTTCCTGAATGCTTCCATATCCCCCAAAGCCTCTGGATTTTCAGAGGAAAACTCTGGGCCACCTAACCTCTTCCTCCAGGATAGCTCTGCCATGCGTTTACATGTTGGACTTTCCTGGAAGATTTGATCTGAACACAGGGCCTGACAGCCTCAGAAAGTGAACTAAAACAGCAACCAGACAGACAAACAGAACCCCCATGGGCCCAGACAGTCTCCAAGAGCTACGATAGGAAGGTTCCCGCAGTCCCAGATACCCGATGCACTCTTTCTAGGGGCCAGTCCTGCCCCGCCGGCCCCTCTGGCTGCCCGTTCAGTCCACCTGGTGCAGGGTCCTCGTGCTTCCCCCACCTCTACCCAACTCCGGAGGACCTGGGGTCCTCTCATGCCTCACTGAGTGCAAGTCAGAATACTAGGGACCCTGTAGGCACCTCAGGACTGCCTCAGCAGGGCCCCCCAAGGCCAGTGCACCAGCACGACGAGGCAGAGGTGGGCCTCACCACCCGCCAACCCCCATCTTCCTTTCTTCACCCACCTTCTTTGGGGTGATTACTGGGAAAATGGGCCCAAGGGTGTCTTAGGAGAAGCTATGAATTCAGATTTTTATGCTAAATCACGGTTGGGTTTTTTTTGGCAGTGCCACGCAGCATGTGGGATTTTCATTCCCTGACCAGGGATTGAACCTGTGCCCCCTGCAGCGGAAGTGCGGAGCCCTAACCACTGGACCGCCAGGGAAGTCCCCACCTGGTTGTTAAATGTAGACAACAGTTCTGGTCATTTGCTATGTGATCTCAAAACTGCCCTTCTGCTGCTCTGCTCGGCATCCCGGGGGGCTGACCCTTGTGAACTACATTTCCCAAGTTCCTTTGCCAACTGGCCCTGGTTGGGTTCAGCCAATGGGAGGCACTGAAGGGAAACTGGGGGGTGGGAAGAAGCCAGGGTATTTCCCCCCCCCCACCTCTGTGCGCAGTGGCTGGGTATCCTCCGAAGCTCCACTGCCCCGCCTGCAGCCCATTCTCCATGATTCCAGGCCATGAGTTCCAGTAACCACTCCCCCATTTCCTGTTTGGCTTTTCAAAATTGCCCCAATGGAACCCCTTAAAGTGGGCTCTGTTTTTCTGACTGATACAGTAACTAATTCAAATCCTCTTTCCCCCCCACACATTAAAAAAAAGTGGTAAAAAATATGACATAAAATTTACCATTTTAATCATTTTTAAGTGTACAGTTCAGTGGCTTTAATTACATTCACAATGTTGGGCAACCATGATGACTATCCATTTGCAAATTAAAGCCTTTTAATATCCTTGGGGTTGAACCAAGCTGGTCTGCAGCCTACATCAGCCTGCGTGACCTTCACTTTGCAGGTGGCAAATACCCTCTCATGAATTCCCCCACCTGAGCATCCCAAAGCCCGTGATGTTAATGGGAGAGGGAAGATGACCCCCATTTCACAGAGGAGGAAACTGGGGCTCAGGCAGGTCAAGGCTACTGACCAAGACACCCAATTCCAAGCCCTGTGCTCTGTCCTCTTAGTTTCCCCAGCTTTCTGTTAGCTCCCCACTTCCCCACTCTCCAAACCCGTGCACATACCCCGTGCTGCCCTGCCCGCCATCAGGGGTAAACTCCTGCCACTGAGCTTCCCCACAAAGTGTCATCCCAGAGAGTTGGGTGGGGGTGGGAGTCCTTGGGGTCTGCACACCCAAGGACACCACAGAGCTGGGCACCAAATAAGAATAATGACAACAGCAACAATAATAATACCACCTAATGTTTATTCACACTCAATTCCTTCTGCAAGTGGGAAAGAAGGAAGAGTTCTGAGGGTCTCGTGTCTGTGCTTTTCAGCGGTCAGATAGAAGGGGATGGTGGAAAAGCTCAGAGCAGAGGCCTCCATAATTGAAACAACCCACCTATCACTTATCAAGGGCCAACTACATTCCCCAGTTTGAGGTACTTTGTCTCTTAATCCTCATGAATGAGAAAACAGAGGCTACTCAGGGAGGTGGACTCACCTGGTTCCACAGCGGGAAGGGCTGGAGCCGGGACCCACACCTAAGTCAGTTTGGTCCCCAAAGACCAAGGCTGCCCCGCCTGCCCTGACACTCCCCCTCTGTTCACTCTGGCCTCCCAGCCTTTGCACATGCTGTTCCCACACACTGAGCAGCATCCGTGAGGGATAATGAAGTGGGTCTCAGATTGGGCGGAAGAGGTCTCCCCAGGCCTGCCGCAGCCCTTCCCAGTCGCCGGGCAGGGCCCTGGACCAGCGCCCAGGCTCTGCTGCAGCCTGAAGAGGAGAGGCAGTTGCTGGGGGGTGGGGGTGGGCACAATGGCAGCGGGGAGAGGGGCCCCAGCGGGGGGATGGAGGACTTCAGTGACCCCCACGTCTCCACCAGGGCATGACAGACATTCTATGTCAAGCCCTGAGCCACTCAGAGACCTGGGTTTAAACCTGGCTCTGAATAACACACATTCAGGTTTGCCTGTGAACACACAATCCTGCTCCGAAGGACACTTGAGAATCATCCTGGTTGCCTCCAGGGGAGGAGCTGGGTGGCTGTGGACCAAGGCAGAGGAGGCAGACTTTTCACTGTCTACCCTTTGGGCCCTTGGACTTTTGAACCATTAATAAATAATTTTAAAAATTTAAATCCTGGATTGGTAAATCACTGTGTGACCCTGAGTAAGTCACTTAGCCTCCCTGAGCCTCTATTTCCCCAACTGTAAAAGAGTGTTAATTATAGCACTTACTCCATAGGGTAAGGGTAAAGCATAAATAAAAGCATGCATGCAAAGAGTTAAGCATGACACCTGACACACAATAAGAGCTCCTAGAATGGGATTGCTATTATTATTATTATTATTGGCCATTTGCCTGACAGACCCCAGGCAAGGGCTACTGCCACAGTCCTCTGTCACCTTCCAGGATCTCATCCTCAATACGGAGGCCATTCCAGCAAACGCTAGCTCTGTTGCCACTAGCTCTGTGACTTGTGTAGATTATGTCACTGCTCTGTGCCTCTGTTTCCTCCTCTGGGAAACAGAGACACTAGAACTTGCCCACTAACCACAAGACTTTAACAGTCAAGATTGGTCATTCAACATTTCCTAGCGATCTCGGTACTGCATATGGTGCCCAGCACAGGGTGCCAGGGTAAGGGTGAAGGGCTCACAGTCCAGTGGGGGAGGGAGGCAGATATATTAACCAATGCTTACAAGAGAGAGACGTGGTGGATGAGGGAAAGAGAACTAAGAGAGGCCAGCAAAGGAGCCTAACCCAGCCTGGGAAGGGAAGGACAACAAGGAAGCCTTCCTGGAGGAGGTGTTGCCACACCTGAGCACTGAAGGATGATCAGGGGTTGGTCAGTCAGTTAAAGGAGAAAGGGGGGACTTCCCTGGTGATCCACTGGTTAAGACTCTGCACTTCCACTGCAGGGGGCACAGGTTTGATCCCTGGTTAGGGAACTAAGATCCCGCATGCCGTGCGGCGCAGCCAATAAATAAAGAAAGAAAAATTTAAAATTTTTTAAAAAGGAGAAAGGGGGTCAGAAAAGGAAATGCAGGCAGGAGAAGCAGTAAGAGCAAGGGCTGGAGGTAGAAGACCCAATGGGTTGTTCCAGAACAAACAGGAAGGAGGCTTGGTGCTGAGGGCAGTGGGAAGCAGAGGAAAGTCTTTTGTCATCCACCTTAAAGGATTGCCTGGTTTCAGAGCCCAGCTCTACCTCTTATCGGCTGTGTGACCTTGGGCAAGTTACTTAACTTCTCTGTGCCAAATGAGGGGAACAGTGCTTACCCCATACTGTTTCTGTGAGGATAAAAGTGAGTTAATTCATGTAAGGTGCTTAGGACAGGACCTGGCATATAGCCCTGTTCAGCTGTCTTCTGCAGGCCCAGGTACACAGCAGCCTTCAAGGATATGATGCTGCTTAAATATTTGCCGAGTGGATGAACAAATGAGCAAACAGCCTGCCAAACCCTTGCAGAGTCCCATGGCCCCTTGCCCACACCCAGGGTTGTGGCCTGCCCTGGCCTCTCCACTTCCTGACCACTCAGCAGGGATCACAGATCACCTGGAGGCTCAGTGATGCCCCCCCCACCCCCCCACATCTGGGAACCACCTTGGTCACAACATGCCCACTGCCAGCCCATCCCCCATCTCCTACACAGTATACAGGGGCCTGGACTTGACCACCCCAGGCTGAGGGGGCTGTGCTGGGCCTCAAAGGGGAAGGAGACCCTTGTTTATTGTCACCCGCTAGTACCATGTCTGGCACAGGGATACACCTCCAGTAACTCAGGTCTGACTCTCAGGGAGGTGAGGACCTGCCTGGAGGGAGGGGAGCCCTGCCCTAGGCCATGGGGCTCCGAGGCTGGGCTTCTCCACCATCCCCATCACCCATCCTGTTCTTCCTCTCCCTTGTCTGCCTTGCCTGGTTGCCGAGCTCCCTGTTCAGACACAGAGGAGATTCAGTTCCAAGGTGAGAAATTCAGGGTCGGGGGAGGTGAGGGTAAATCAGAAGCAGGATGCAGTGAGGACACCTTCAAGATCATTCACACTGTACAAAAGGGGAACCTGAGGCCCAGAGAGAATCCGTAAGTCACGTCGTCAGGCTGCCCAGCCCACCTACGGCAGGGCTGGGATGGGACCTGCTCCTTCCTCCCAGTGCTCAGGGAAGCTCCGCAGGCTTCAGCCTGAAACAACCTGACTGTCTGCAAATGGGAACCAGGAAAAACAGGAGGGAGGGAGTGGTTTGCAGGCAGTTTGCTGGAGAGAGCCTTGGGGGAGCCCTATAACTGGCACTGCGGCTAAGGGTCCAGAGCAGGGAGTAGTGTCCAACAGAGGAAGCAGCCGCCCCCACCGCACCCCAACCCGTGCCTGCTGCCACCACAGCAGTGGGGATGCTGCAGAGGCTGCTGCGGCCCTGGCTGAGTCCCCAGCCTGGCCTGCAGCTCTGCAGAGGGAGGGACGTGGGAGGAGATGCTGAGCCGCTCCAGCCCCAGCCGCAGTGAGAGCAGAATGCCCAGAAAGGCCCGCTGGGGGGTGGCCTGGTGACCTTACCCTGCAGCTGGGCAGAAGGAGAGGGCAGGGGTTGGGCTTTCATTTCCTGCCTGGTTAGGCCTGCAGGCCCCAGGATGACGTGTCTTTAGTGGCTGGGCCTGAAGAAAGGGGGCAGAAAGGGGGCCTGAGGTTGAGCAGAGGAGGAGCTTCTTCAGGCCTGGGGGCTGGGTCTGAAAGGGGCAGTGCGGGGAGGGGGCATCCAGGCCCTGCCCTGAGGGAGTTGACTGATGGCCTGGAGCAGGGAAAGGGGAGATGTAGCCCTGACACAATTCACTGCGTGACAAGATAGCTGAGGTGGGATGAAAAAAGGCACTTGATGGATGATGATAATGACATTAATCATAGCAATAGTGATAAAAATGATTCAGCGCAGGTGCTGGGCCAGCCACTGTGAGGCTCAGCACAGCCCTATGAGGGAGGCATTATTTTTCCCCCTTTTACAGATGAGGTAACTGAGGCCTGCACAGCTGGCTTGCTCCATCTTCGCCCCGAGACCCTTGTAGGCCCCTCCTCCTGGACTCTGAGCTCCGGGCGGGTGGGGCTCTGACTATCTTGGCCCCTGCTCTTTCCTCCACCCGGAGCCTTCAACCCAACCTGCACTCAGTACAGAAGATAAGTGGATGGAGGAAGCCAGCCCCGTGGGGGGGCACACCCACCACCCTTCCCCACTTCTCCATGTAAGTGGAGACACGTCCAACCCTGCATTTGTGTCTGGCAAAACCCACGGTCTGATCTGAGTCTCAAGAGGTGGCCAAGGCCTGGAAAATCACCCCCAATTCACTGATGAGAAAACTGAGGCTCAGGGAGGTTATGTGCCTTGCTTAGGGCCCCAGCCAGCAGTGGTGGGCCAGGACCCTTCCCCTCCTCCTCCCAGAGCCTATCAGCCCTCTGTGAGGGAGGGCCGGCTTGCTGCCAGGAATAAACGATGCCAGGGGTAGCTAACGTTTAGGGAGCGCTTACAATGGTCCTGGTATGTAGCGTGTTATCTAATTCTCCCAATAACATTTTGGGTTTTTGGTGACAGTTTATTGAGATATAATTCACATAGCATACAATTCACCCACTTAAAGTGTATGAGTCGATGGTTTCTAGTATATTCAGAGTGTGCGACCATCACCACACCATAATCAATTTTAGACCATTTTCATCACCCCCAAAATGAACCCTGTACTCTTTAACTATCAGCCCTCAAGCCCCTCATCCCTACAGCTCCAGGCAACCACTAATCTACTTTCTTCCCTGTAGATATGCCTATTCTGGATATTTCATATAAATGGAGTCATATAATACCCAACAACCTTTTGAACGGGGTGTTATTGCTCCTGCTTCCCAGATGAAAGTGACTGAGGCTTGGACAGGTGAAAACCTTACCAAGGGCCTCAGTGAAGCAATAATGGGAAGGATTGGAACCCAGGCCCACCTGACTCCAGAGGCCATGCTCTTCGTCCTCAACTCCCCCAGTTAGGGAGCCTGGGAGCTCACTGAGTACCCCACTCATCCCCTCCCTTCTACCTGAATCCAGGGCGCCACACCCAAATTCCTTCATCACACTCAGGGCTTCTGCCAGGGAAACCCCAGGCCCAGAAACCACACACAGTTCTCTCATAACCCTTGCTCTCAATCCTTCAGGCCTCAGCTATGCCACCCCCTCTGAGAAGCTTTCCCTGACTGCTCGCTTTCTTGGCACTCCACTGCCCATGTGCCTTTGCCCACAGAAGACCGGGCAGCCTGGCTCCCTCTCTGTGATTGGGAAATTGAGGCCCTGGGGAGGTGTCTGGGGTCACCCAGTGAGATAAGGCAGAGCGGGGAGCAGGGCCAGACTCCTGACTCCCACACCAATGCTCTTCCTCCTGGCTATTCCAAACAGGAAGCCCTCATCTCCTCCACCCTTATCCCACCCTGAAAGTGGTGTCATCAGGCCCACGGGCAAGAGGGGGAAACCTCAGCAGAGTTAGTGATCTGCTCAAGGCCACAGGCACTGAGCCAGGACTCCCCTGCTGGCTCCCCAACCTCCCCCACCAGATGTGCTGAGTCAGGAGCCCCAGCGTGTGGCTCCCATGGCTCCTGGACTTGCCCCTCTACCAACCCTCATAAAATCGGCTCCTTACTTGGTGATGAGGGGAGCTGGGATTCCCGTCTTCTTCGTGGCTGTATTCCCGGCACAGTCCTGAGCCTGGAACAGGTTCAGGAATTGTTTGTTGAATGGATGATGGAAGAAGGGAAGGAAGGGAGGAGTGCGGGTGGTGGGGTAGGGGGTGGTGTGGGCCGTTAAACCGAATCGTAGGATGCCTTTTACTAGAATCACAGGGTCTTACACCAATTCTTCTGACTCCTGAATCTAGAACTCTTTACATCTGTGGGTCTTATGCCTCTTGGGGAGTCACTCACACAGTCCTGCGCCCAGTTTTGAGGGCTCCTGGCCCGCTGGAGCTCACCCACAGGCCCCCAGGAGTCGAGTCTCTGTACTGCAGGTTGAGAACCTTGTACAGGCTACACAGTCCTGTACTGGGGACACAACTGACGTGAACACACTTCACCAGAGCCTGAAGCACAGCACACTGTCTCGACCCCGAGCCAGTATGGAGCTGCAGCCCCTGGCACACAATGCGGCAGTTCTGACACCATTCCTCCACCTCCTCCCTCCTCACTCACATGGCCTGCTGTCCCTCCCCGGGGGCTGCCACTAGCCAGGGATGTGCTGGCATGCTTGTTAATGCTATTTAAGCCGTCATCAGGCCTGGCAGCCTACGCCCTCAGCCTCCGGGACAGGGAAGCCTGCATCCCACATCTGGGTCCCCCGATGACTCAGCAGGACCCTGCCTCTCTTCCCTCGACCCGTAAGGGGCAGAGGCTGGGCAGTTCCAAGGCTCAGGAACTCTCCCAGTGTCCAGAATGGTGCTGCAGACACAATCGGTAACAGTTGTGTTTATTGAGGGTTTTCTAAGCCAGAAATGGTGTTAGGCTTTTTGCGTATGTTTTTTCACCAAATCTCAAATGAAGCTGGTCCTGTTACACCCCGTTTTACAGATGCAGAAACCGAGCCACAGAAAGGAGAGTCACTTGTCTGCGGTATCCCAGAGGGAGTGCAGGCATTCGGTCTTGGGTTGGTCTGACCCGAGGGTGGATTCTGAACCATTAGTTACTGTTGATTGTTCCCCTTCACCTGTGTAGGCGTCTGTCCTTGGAAGCCCAGCACCAGGAATGTTCTGTGTGGGGTGGTAGATTCACATTCATTACCATTTCTCAGAGGATGCAGAGTTTGCCGAACCTCAGCTTGTCTCTTCATTTACAGTCATAAAATATTAAAGCCGGAAGATGCCCTGGTGACTGGGATTGTCTAGTCTCCACATTTTATGAAGCGGGAAGCTGAGGTCCAGAGATTCGCACGACTTGGACAAGGTGTTCCCAAGTCACAGGTAATTAGGAACAAACCCAGGACTCTGGATGTCATGTCAATGCTCCCTAAAATCAAAGAATGTGAGCTCAGGAAACAATGTCCAGGGCCTTCCAGTCCAAGCCTCTCATTTTACAGAAGGGGAAACCGAGACTCAGAGAAGAGTGGGGTCTTCTAAGAGTGATATACAGGCAGGCAGGGTGCACCATTAATGGACCCAAAAGTTCCAGTTTTGTACTAGCAGTGACCAGACATATGAGATGACCTATCAGAGCCTCATCTGTGAAGTGGCAATAATAAAACCTATAGTATAGGCTCACTGCCAGGAGTATAAATGATGCTGGACCTTAGGCCAGCACCCAACACTTACTAAGTGCTCAATTCACGGTATATTTTATTAACACTGGTAGGCTCTTGTCATTTTCCTCCTCTGCCATCTGCCTTCCAGGTCAAACGTTTCTCAGTATAGTACAGTGGGTAAGACTGTGGACTACTGCTTCAGCCACTTGTTAGCTGGGTGACTTTGGACTGGTTACTACTTTGTGACTCTGGGCTTCAAATGTCTCATCAGTAAACTGGGGATGGCAAATACAGGACCTACCAGGCAGGGCTGTTGGGGGATGGAAATAATACGTGTGACAGGTTTAATGCAAAGCCAGGCATATAGTAAGTGCTCAACATATTTGAGCTACCACAGTTACTTATTACTTTCATGGCCATGTCACATGTCTGTCACATCTCTGGCTGCAGGGCGCCTGCTCCACCAGGAAGGATCTGGTCCCCAACCTCCAGAACTCTCCAGTGTCTGGAGTGCTAACGCAGCAAGGGAAGGAGATCTCAGAGCTCTGCGCCTCCACGGGGACGCAGCTCTAATTTCTCAGTGCCTGCCTGGAGACAGGAATTCTGAAAATGCTGGAGGAAATTCCGATTTTTGCAGTTGTGGAAGTGTCCTGGAAGAGCCCCCCATTTTACAGGTGCAGAAACTGAGGTCTGGGGAGGGGAAGGTTGCTGCCCACAGATGCACAGACGCCCGGACACAGGCCCATGGCATGACGCACCGGTGTCCTCGCTTGTGGCAAGGTAGCCCAGGGACGATGCCCTTCCCCAGGAGCCCCCGCCCCCGAAGAGCCCTGGCCGGGCCCCTCTCAGAGCCCCGCCTCCTGCGTTCGAGGCTGTTCGTCCCGCCCTTCCGGTGGCCTCTCGGCCTCTGTCCCGGCTTTATTCACGACGAAGGGAGCGATGGCAACCAAGGCCGCCGCCACCTTTCTGCGGTCTCCAGGGATGCTTTTTTAAAATAAATTTTATTTATTTATTGGCTGCGTTGGGTCTTCGTTGCTGTGTGCGGGCTTTCTCTAGTTGTGGTGAGCGGGGGCTACTCTTTGTTGCGGTGCGCGGGTTTCTCATTGTCGTGGCTTCTCTGGCTGCGGAGCACGGGCTCTAGGCGCGTGGGCTTCAGTAGTTGTGGCACGTGGGCTCAGTAGTTGTGGCTTGCGGGCTCTAGAGCTCAGGCTCAGTACTTGTGGCACATGGGCTTAGTTGCTCCGCGGCATGTGGCATCTTCCCGGGCCAGGGCTCGAACCTGTGTCCCTTGCATTGGCAAGCAGATTCTTAACCACCACGCCACCAGGGAAGCCCTCCAGGGATGCTTTTGACCCGACGACTTCTGACCAAGGCTGCTTGGGAGTTAGGTGCGAGTTGTAGGCAGCACTCCCGGCTTCTCCGAGCCCGTGCTTCGGAGGAGTGCTCGACAGTCTTCGGAAGCCGGAGGGAGCGCTCGGGCATTTCCGGCGCCGAGGGGCGAGGCTGACCGTGAACGCAGGCGTACCCGCCTCCGCCTGTAGAGGGCGCTGTTGCCGGCGCGAGTCTGTCAGGCCAGAGAGCCGGCCTACGTATTAGGAGGCACAGAAACAGGCTCTGTAACCCTGGAGCCTCGGTTACTTCCTCTGGAAAATGGGCTGATGACAAGTCTTGTGAGGCTCCAATGGAACCCCGATAAGTTTTTGAGAGAAACTAGAAGACACATTGATAAATATGCACGCTATTTAACTTGCCTCAGTTTGTTCATTGTAATTAAGGGTAATTACAATTCCCTGTGTAAATTGTGAGAATTGCAAACTGTGGGAAAGATACATGTAAAAGATCTGGCACCTTGTAAGCACCCAGTAAAAGGCAATAATTGTGATAATGGGCAAAGTACCCTCCTTGCCAAGACAGGAAATAAAGTCCACGTGTCTATTCCTGCTTCCAAGGACCTTCAGCCTCAGAACCAGAAGCAAGGTAGCTGTGAGCCACAGTGAAAGCACTGGCTGGGAGTCAGACCTGCCACTGACCACTTGGGCCTCAGTTTCCTCATCTGTACAACTGATGGCCTTTAAGGCCCTCTAGCCTGGCTTCCTTGAACTCTGGGCTGTGAAACGCAGTCCAAGATGGCTCTAATTATAGATGGATAAGGTGGAGGACAGTCTATAGGAAGTCACCGTGGACTGGCATTTATTCATTCAACAAACTTCACTGAGCTAATACTCTGGTACCAGGTCCTAGGGAAGCAACATTGAATAAGAGATGCCTGTCACCCTTGCCCAAAGTCCAGTTAGGAGACAAATAGCCCTTTAGAATACAGTATTAGGCTAGAATGAGGGAAAGGCAGGGGGCTATGGAGCCCACACGTTGGGGGTAGGGAAGGCTCCCTGAAGGCAGAGTTAACATGGAATAGCTAAAGCATAAAAAGAAGTTATGTAAAGGGGGGAAGTGAATTTGGGGTGGGGGAAACAATGTCAGAGAAGAAGCTCCGGGTACAAGAGATTATGGCAGAATCAAGAATTTCATGGAGGGACTTCCCTGGTGGTTAAGAATCCGCCTGCCAAGGCAGGGGACACGGGTTCCAGCCCTGGTCCAGGAAGATCCCACATGCCACGAAGCAACTAAGTCCGTGCGCCACAACTACTGAGCCTGTGCTCTAGAGCCCACGAGCCACAACTACTGAGCCCGCGTGACACAACTACTGAAGCCCCCACGCCTAGAGCCCGTTCTCTGCAGCAAGAGAAGCCACAACGATGAGAAGTCCACACACTGCAATGAAGAGTAGTCCCCGCTTGCCACAACTAGAGAAAGCCCGCACACAGCAACGAAGACCCAAAGCAGCCAAATAAATTAATTAATTAAATTTAAAAAAAAAAGAATTTCACGGAGGTGGGCCTGGAAGGCAGAAGAGATTTGGGCAGAGAGGGATGTGGGCAGGGGAGGGCATACCAGCTCTCTCTGTCCTTTCCATCCAGCCCTGCCCCCTCCAAAGCCACCGCCAGGAAACATTCTTGTGTCCTTCTCTCTGTGCCTCAAGTGTTTATATCCCCGCCATATGTTCACCCACTGCACACATCCTGAGTGCCCCAGTACAAGGACCACTGCCTGCACTCATGGACTCATGGTCTAGGAAGGATATGAAGGCACAGGCACCAGGGACTGCAGCACATGCCATCACCTAGGTCCCAGGACAGGCATTTAGGTGATGAATGGGGTTCAAGGCAGCAGGAAGGACTTGGAGAAGGAGGAAGTCTCGGATGAAAGAGATGAGGCGGGTCAGCATTCCCAGGAGAGGTCCAGTTGTGAGCAAAGACAGGGAGGTGGGACCAGGTGGCCATGTTCTAGAGCCAAGTTTTGTGCTTGGCAAGTGATTTAACCTCTCCAGGCCTCAATTTTTCTCACCAAAGCTTCTTAGAGTGGATGTGACACCTAAATGAGATAAGGTATGTAAAAGACTTACCAGCAGGGCTCAACTTGGAAGGTTGGTCAAGGCCAGATCAACACAGGCAGTTCCACTGTAGGGACACTGGTGCAGGATGTACATCCCCAGGCCCCTCCACCAGAGATTCTGACTCAGAGGTTATAGGCGGGTCAGGGGGTTTGCTTTGGTGACCAGCATTGTGGCAGAATTTTTTAAATTTTTAAATAAAAAGCACATTTTCTCCACTAACTCCCCCTGAGAGAGCAAAGACCTCAAGGTCAGCTGTCTCCTCCTTCCTTCACCACTAACCTCCCCAGAAGCCAGAAGGCGGTTCAGGTGCCCAGCAGAGTTTTTACTGGCGTGTGTGACCAAGTGCCCGGTCCAGGTCTGCTATGGGCTCCCGCAATCTTCCGTCCACCCATCCGTGGCAGGCACCTGGCTCAGGGCCGAGGAAGAGATTTTAGAAACTTTCCTGGCATGTCTCCTTGCTGCTGGCGTTTGCTGCTTTTGGGTGGTGCCAGGCTGCTGCCAGGCCCTGTGTGTCCTCATGTAGACTGACTTCAAAGGGATGGGCCAGGATGTGGCTGCCCCTCAGCAAAACAAGCTTCATGTCCCCAGAGCCCTAGCTGTGCCCATTTGTAGGGGCCTCTTTTAAGGCCCAGTGATGCCTCATTTACCTGCCAACACCGACCATCAGAAGTGAACTTTTATCCAACTGATAGTTCTCCCCCTCAACACCCCAATTTAAACTCATTGGCATAGAATCTTTCTCAAATGTACTATGGACAGCCTTCTCCTCCAGAATAAAGAGATGAAGCACCACTGAAATATTTTTTTTGGAGAGCGATTGTGGATCCCGGGAAGTGCAGGTGGCCCTGCTGTGAGCCACAGCCCCACCACCACCTTGCTCGGTGACCTTGGCAGGTCATTTTCTCTGACTTAGACGTCCTACTCTGTATTGGAGGATGACCCTGCACACCTAGGGCAGTTGTTGCAGACACCACATACATAGGGGGTCAGCACACAGCAGGCAAGTGCTCACCACACAGAAGTTGCCAAAATTGTTTTCTTGATGACTCAAGATCTACACTGTGAGGGCTTACCTGGTGGCGCAGTGGTCGAGAGTCTGCCTGCCGATGCAGGGGACACGGGTTCGTGCCCCGGTCCGGGAAGATCCCACATGCCATGGAGTGGCTGGGCCCGTGAGCCATGGCCACTGGGCCTGCACATCCGGAGCCTGTGCTCCACAACGGGAGAGGCTGCAACAGTGAGAGGCCCGCGTACTGCAAAAAAAAAAAAAAAAAAAAAATCCACACTGTGAACATCAATCATGGTTCCATGACTGCTGTCTAGTTATCTGTCTCCTCAGGGTAGGCCATCCAGAAAGCTGTCAGCTGTCATTTCAACTTCCTGACTGTACTGCCTGGGGGGCCTCCTTCCCCAAGACAATGCCAGTTCTCAACCCCCCTTGCTTCCATCAAGATGCTGGAAGGAACTCCCAGAGCAAAGCTCCAGCCAGTGTGATGGGACCAGGAAAGCGCTGGGTCCAGTTCTAAAGCAGTGGTCCTGTGGGAACCTAGCTGGGCCTTCCTCTGAACGTGAGAGGTGATAGCAGTCTTGTAGTTGAGCATATTTGCTGTGGAGCCCATCAGACCTGGGTTTGAATCCCAGCTTCGCCACTTACTAGCTGTGACCTGGGGCAAGTTTCCCAACCTCTCTTGAACCTCCATTTCCCAAACCGTGAAGTGGGGATAGTAACAGTATCTATTTCATAGGGTTGCTGGAATGAGAGAGGCCAGGTGTAAAAGCAGAGGTACCTCACAAATATACTCCAATAAAAATTAAGTAAAAAAAAAAAAAGAGGGCTTCCCTGGTGGCGCAGTGGTTGAGAGTCCGCCTGCCAATGCAGGGGACGCGGGTTCGTGCCCCGGTCCAGGAAGATCCCACACGCCGCGGAGCGGCTGGGCCTGTGAGCCATGGCCGCTGAGCCTGTGCGTCCGGAGCCTGTGCTCCGCAACGGGAGAGGCCGCAGCAGTGAGAGGCCCGCGTACCGCAAAAAAAAAAAAAAAAAAAGAAATAAACAAAACCAAAAAAAAAGAGAAAAACTTGCATAGTGAAATTATGATGAGATGGACATTTTTGCACATATGTAAAATTTCAGTTGATGTGTCATACTCAACTGAAATAATGATGAACATGTTTTGAAATAATGATGAACATGACTGGTTCAAAGCTTTAAAGAAAATATTTGAAGATCCCTGCAAAAATGTCAAACCATGCAATAATGTTTTTTTATGAAATCATGTTAGTTAAAGCACAACTATTTGATTTCCATTACTGAAGCAAATAAAATGCATCCAAAAAAAAAAAAGAGAAAAACAGAGGTACCTCTTCCCCTCTTAGCGGAGAGCCTTGAGTCCTATTATTGCTTAGCCTCTTGCACTAGATAACAAGAATAAAACAGCCCTAGAGCGTGTGTAACTCCGAAAGCCTCATCCAGTTGCTAGAACTTTTCCCTTAGGGAAAACGAATGAACCATCTCACCCTCAGACTCGGGAACCACAGCCAGAGAATCATTCATCCATAATTGCTCGCAAAGGGAACCAGAGCGGGAGAGATGGGGCGGATCTGTAAATCCACCTACCAGCTCCTGACCTTTGTGGCAGAATTCAGCCTCCCACACGGTGTCATCCCAGGGCGGCAGACAGATGGGTGGGCAGGCAGACCTGCTGCAGGCTTTCATCAGCTTTGGGCCAGTCCCCTTGTGGTTACAACTATGGGTGGATACTAGGAGGGGGAGGCTTATGCAAAACTGCACGTAGTTCAGTTTTTGCTGTCTGTTTCATAAAGGGAGTAGGGGGAGGGAGGCTGCCTCCCCTTTACTATAAATCAAGGCCTGCAAAAATAGGACACCTCTAAGGAGCGGGAGGAGGAAGAGGGGAGGAGGAAAGGGATAAGGAGGACAGAGAAACTGGGGGTGGGGAAGAGATGGAAGGACGTGATAGAAGAAGAAGGAACAGAGAGGAGAAGGGAAGGAGAGAGAGTATGTGAGGCATGATGAGTACCAAAGAGAGATAAGGAGAAAGAGAAATGCTTGGCACTTCACAAATACATAAAAGTAATTGCTGAACTCAAAAAGGAAAAGGTATTACTGAGGTGAGTTTGCAAGCAATGCAGTGGGCAGGGCTTGAGCCCCAGCAAAGGTGACCATGCGCAGCTCAGGCTGGATGGGAGGCTCCAAGCCTGCGGCGGCCACCCTCCAAGGGCTGAGCCGGCCGGGAGCTGTCCAGATGCCTGGTGCTGAAATGCCCAGGTGCTCACCAGCTTCTCAGGCAGGACTGCTCAGGTATTCGACTACTTGTTAAACACCTACTGTTTGCCAGCCATTGTTCCAAGGGCTGAGGAAAGCTGTACTGAATAGGACAGGCAAAAGTCCCTGTCCTTATGAAGCTTACATTGTATGGGAGGAGACAAGATAGTAGAATTTTCCATGTTAGAAAAGGTCAAGTTCTATGGAAAGGAGGAAGAGAATGAGTTTAGCAAATGCACCCCCCCAAACAGTGGTCACAGAGAGATGACACAGTGGTGCAGGATGCCCAGGCTGGGAGTGAGCCCCCACGTAAAGGATGTGTTGACATTGGGTCACAGGTCACAGGGGCTCTCAGCTGGGCGATCTGTCAGGGCCAGACCCCAATTCCAGCCAGCTGCCTGTTCTCTCTCTGGGGGCCTCTCATTCCTCCAACCTCAGGCCATCTGGGCCCCAACTGTGCCTGAGAAATGGGTTTCCACCCACTGTGTACAGCACCAGCTTAAGCTTGGATGATTTGAGACCCTGTCACTGGGTCAACTCAGGCAACTCACTACCTTACTCTGGCCTTCGTTTACTCATCTATAATAGGGACAGTGATCCTTGCCAAGTTTGAGGAGGTACCAAGGAGAAAGTGGTGGCTGAGTTCTCTCTGCTGTACACATGGGGGGATTCCCCCTCACTAGGGTCTCATTCTTCAGAGTCCCCACTGCTCACCACAGGGTCTAATCCTGTAGACACTGAATGAATGAAGTAAGTGGCAGCAATGCTTGGCCGATATTCACCGAGGGCTGTACTGCTTTACCCTTCACACTGCAGCCCTGTTCCTGAAAAGCACTAACCTTGGGGGTACGCAGGAGCCCAGATGGCAGTCCAGGGGGAACAGGGGCTGAAGCCCATGTCTGAGTGGGTTCTGCAGTGCGGGCCAATGTGGGCGACACTTGGGGACAAGAAGAGCCTGTGGTCTAATAAGTTTGGGGAACTCGGCACCTCTGGGAGATTCCCGATGGTCATCACCACGTCCAGGCTCCAAGGGCTGCCCCAAGAGCCCTGTTTAACTCCTTTAACTGTGAAATTCTTCTTTTCCTCTCCTTTTTGTGGAACACTTATCACCATCCTCAAGAAGGTGCCCTGGGAAATGCTGCATTGGGATTTGGGAAGGACTTGAGAACCCTTGTCCCAGGGAGGCAATTTTAGAGGTTTATGGGGTTCTGAACCTCCGTGTTTTGTGTGTGCCTATCACATAGCAGGCACTCAGTAAACATGTGAAGAATGGATGAATGAATGAATGAATGAATATGTTGTTCTACTCACTTTCAAATGGTAAGAATTGAGGGAAGGAAGATGAAAGTGATTTGAGACTCAAGGACTCAGGGCAGGATCATTTTTAGTCCCCTCTAGACCACAAGTTTGGCTGGAGAACTGATGGAATTTATTAATCCATCCATTCATTCACCCAATGACAACTTGGAGTGGTAAGTGTGATGTGGTGGATTAGCACTGGGGACCATGGAGGGGATAACTGACTACATGTAGGGGTAAAACAGATGGCTTCCTGGAGGTGAGCCTGAAGGGCCCTTTGAGGGGGACTGACCCCAGGACTCCCACTCTCGTGTCATTTTCCCCAGCCACATGAATCATGCTTGGGACTTCTTGCTTAGAATCTCATGTTTGTGCCACCCTAGCCTTGAAAGAATCCATCTTGGCCCCTCCCCTCTTTTACCCAGCCTCTGCTACCACTCTCCCTTGCTGTCAGCTGCTTGTCAGCCTCCCCACACCCAGAGGATGCATCTGCATTATGCAGATGACTGAAAAGACCCAAAGGAACAGGGCTCTAATGGCAAGATTCCAAGCAGAATGACAAGTAATGGGGAGCCATGTGAGAGCATGGGAGCCCTCTTGAGCCCCCCAAATGCCATTATCAGAAGCCTCAGACCAGACACTCACCTCCATCCTCCACCAACTGCAAAGGTGCCCTTCTGCCCCCTGCAAACTGGAGCATGGCTGGATCTTTAAACAGGGGAAAAATGCTTCATCATGTTCTGCTTCTCCATGCAAAACCAGAAACTCCCTTCCCCCTCCCACCTCCTCCCCAGCACACTCTCCTCCCTGTAAGACGTGGTTAAAGGGACAGCGCCATCACTTCCCCATCTCTGAGGGTCCGCTTAGAACTAGGGGTCTGGGAGTGAGGTGGAGGGCAAAAAGAAAAGAACTGGCATAGGTCTTTCCTAGGGTATTTTTCTGTCCCCATCCTGGGGATCCTACAGAATGAAAACCATGTTAAACTGTAAATGTTTGGGTTAACTGCCTGAGGGAGGCTCAGGTCTGGGAGGGGAGTCTACACTGACTCCCCAGGAGGTCTCAAGGCTCCCTCCTGGCATCTGGCATCTAGGGGTGTCCCTTCAGCTCCCAATGGAGAGGCAAGACAGCCCAGGTGTGTATGTGGGAGAACGTCACAGAAAACAGGGGACCAGATCCCTAGCAGAAGGTCAAGGGGCTGGGTCTCTGGCTGCCGGTGTTTCTCCACTGGATCATTCACCCATCCCTCCTCAGTTCCCTATCTGCATAGCACAGAGATCAGGCAAGGGGGAGATGGCATTTCTCTGTCCCATCCCTCAAGGGAAAGGCAGAGGCTAATTAACCCCTTCCTCCCCAACAATGAGCAGTAGGCCCTGTCCCTGGTGCTGAAGCACCAGCCACAGCGCCGCCCCCACTCCCAAGGCACTTGACAGGAGCCAAACCTAAGAAAAAGCCAAATAACCACCAACTGTTGCAGGGCCCTCCAAATACCAGGGTCCTCTTTTCTACGTGAATTAAGGTTTATAGGGGTGAGGGACTCTGGTACCCTGAAAGCATCCCACCACTTCTCGGGGGGGGGAGAAGGGAAATCTATCATGGCACCCACTTGTCTGTTGTGGGTGTCGGGGAGAGACCACAAGTTGAAGCTGAGGAGATGGGGAGGGGAGAGGAACAAAGCTGGACTTCCTAGTTGTGGGAAAATGGCTGCTATATCCACGGGCAGTAGGAGGGTTCTCCTCCCCCAATTCTGCCAGAGATCCCCCAAGTCAGAAGCTGCTGGGGGAGCAGGGGGTCTCAAGTCACAGCCTGACCCAGGGCAAGGTCCTTTCTCTGTAAAGATGGGAAAACCGAGTGGGGGGGAGGGGGGACAACTTGTCCAAGGTCATTTGCCAGCAACTGTGGAGCTGACCTCAGTGTGCAGACCCTGGCCTGAGTGACTCCTAGCCCTCCTGTCACTTCCCCCACTCCCCACAGGCGTCAACTCTCCCAGCTTCATGCCAAGTTCCCCGCAGCACGCCCACTCTTGGTTCTCTGACCCTTACACACTCTGCCTTTACAGGGGACCCTCTGCCACTTCACTGAGGGCCCTCCTTGCTGGGGCCAGTTGTAGGGTCTCCTGCCTCCTATCCTGCGGAGACCACTGTGCCCCCCAATCCGGGCTTCCCTTCTCCATCCTCTGCAGTGTCTCCCACACGCCCATTCAGGGCAGCCTTGTTGCCCTCCCCAACTCCAGGTCCTCCTCCCGTATTCCGGAGCCGGCTGCAAAGTTCCTTGAGCCCTCTCCTGGTGGCCCCTCTAGTTACTAGGGGAACAGTGTACCTCCACTCAGGGGTTTTCTACCTCTACCCTCTGTACTGCCCACTATGCCTCCATTCAGGTTTACTTTTCTCCCTCCCCTATTCCGGGCCGGCTGCAGACACTCTGCATCCCCTATCCTGAGAGTCTAATTATGAGGCAAAACCTGTGCTCCCTCTCATTCGGGGGTCCTCTCATCCTACCGAGTCTTCTATCGCTCCATCCCGAAGGCATCCTGCCCCTATTCCCATCAGGTCTCCTTGCCCTCCCCCCACTTCAGGCTCCTTCTTTAATTCCGAACATAGTAGCAGGGTCTCCCGACCCGCATCAGGGGGCTCCCCTTCGGTCCACTCCGGGAGTCCTCTACCGCCTGACTCTGCTTCGGGGGTGCTTCTCTGACGCTGCGTCGTCGATTCCCCTTCACTCCTTGGTTTCCCTGCCCCGCCCCTCTCACTGCGGCGGAGCCAGCCGGCCCCGGGCCGCTGGGGGAGGAGGCGGAGAGGGCGGGGCCCTCCTCCCCCGCTCACCCCCCCAGCAACTGCTGAGGGGCTGGACCCCGCCGGGCTGCTATAAAAGGGCCGGCAGTCCGGGTGCTACCGCAGTGCCGCCCGCCCCGTCCCGGCCTCGGGTTCCCGCTCCGCCGGCAGCCGCACCTGCTCCGGCCAAGATGAGCTTCAGCGGCGCTGAGGCGCTGCTGGGCGCCTTCCCGCCGCTCCACGGAGGCGGCAGTCTGCACTACGGGCTGACTCGCAAGGGCGGCGCGGGTGGAGCGCGCTCTGCAGCCGGCTCCTCCAGCGGCTTCCACTCATGGGCGCGGACGTCCGTGAGCTCCGTGTCGGCCTCGCCGAGCCGCTTCCGCGGCGCGGGAGCCGCCTCCAGCACCGACTCGCTAGACACGCTGAGCAACGGACCGGAGGGCTGCGTGGTGGCGGCGGCGGCGGCGCGCAGCGAGAAGGAACAGCTGCAGGCGCTGAACGACCGCTTCGCGGGCTACATCGACAAGGTGCGGCAGCTCGAGGCACATAACCGCAGCCTGGAGGGAGAGGCGGCGGCGCTGCGGCAGCAGCAGGCGGGCCGCGCCGCCATGGGCGAGCTATACGAGCGCGAGGTGCGCGAGATGCGCGGCGCTGTGCTGCGCTTGGGCGCGGCCCGCGGCCAGCTGCGCCTGGAGCAAGAGCACCTGCTGGAGGATATCGCGCACGTGCGCCAGCGCCTAGACGACGAGGCCCGGCAGCGCGAGGAGGCTGAGGCGGCGGCGCGTGCACTTGCGCGCTTTGCGCAGGAGGCCGAAGCGGCGCGCGTCGAGCTGCAGAAGAAGGCTCAGGCCCTGCAGGAAGAGTGCGGCTACCTGCGGCGTCACCACCAGCAGGAGGTGGGCGAGTTGCTCGGCCAGATCCAGGGCAGCAGCGCCGCGCAGACTCAGGCGCAGGCCGAGGCGCGCGACGCCCTCAAGTGCGACGTGACGTCGGCACTGCGCGAGATCCGCGCGCAGCTGGAAGGCCACGCAGTGCAGAGCACGCTACAGTCCGAGGAGTGGTTCCGAGGTTCGCAGGCGAGCGGGGACAGGGAGGATGGGGCGCCCTCTGTTGGTCGGTCAGTGAGGGGAAGGGTGGCGTGACTTAGGGTGCTGGTGGACTCTGCATAGAGGTGGCTGGACCGGATGGTGCGCTGCTCAGCTTCCTCCTGCAGAGTGCATGCCCCTTAGTTAAAAAACAGTTTTACTCTGGGTCTCTTGTGGAACACCCCCCCTTCCCCCCAACTGTAGGTTCTCCTTTGGCCTTCTCCAGGGTCCTTATATCTGTCCTTCAACTCTGGGTCCTTTCTGCTCCTTCTCCCGAGTTTTGGTAACCCCACTGTGAGGCCCCTCTTCATCAGGTTCCCTCTACTGCTCCAAAGCGGTGCCGGCTTCTAGTCGCTGGGGCGCTCTTTGCCCTTCAAAGTAACATGGCTTCCCTGTCCAATGCTGCCCACCCCCTTTCTTGCACACTGCAGGGAACCCTATTCTGACACCTATCGGGCTCCTCCCCACTACAGTTGGGGAGGGTGGGTCATTCTCACATTCTTTCTCCCCAGGGGGACCACCATTACAACCAATTGGTGCCTGAAGCTGAAGTGGCTTGTGGGCCCTTTAATGTCCTTGCTCCCCTTCAGAAAAGCCTGGAGCCTCCCAAACCCATCTCCCTCCCCCAACTCCGTGCCACCCTGAGTCAGCTAGGTTGCAGCTGCAGCAGCTTTGAAGCTGTGCCCAGCACCTGCAGGGTGACTTTGGCCAACACTTGCCCTCTCTGGTTTTCATTTCTTTTGGGGTTGAAAGGGGGGTCGACTAACTGGGCTTCTTACCCTGGGGAGCTCCATGAGCCTTCCTGAAACTGTCTGTAAAACTTCTGCATTGTTCCTGGGAGAGCGTACAGAGGCTTCAGTGATTTTCAGACAGGTCTGTGATCCACAGTGCGTAAGAATCCTCACCGACTTGGATGGTTTCTAAATCTTTGCCAGTACTAGCAGAGAAAAACCAGAAAAGCTGGGATTTTGATGCATTGCTTTTCCAGTTCCTTCCTCTCCTCTGCAGTGGTAGAACCATCCCCTCCCCCATCTCTGCAGCAAGGCTCCTCCCAGAGCAAACCTCTCTGCTCTCTTGGGCGTTGCCCTTCATCCATCTCAGGACTTCTGGACCACCCAGCTGGCATCCCTTCTTCCTCCCCCACGCCCAAGACTCAGGTCCTGAGTGTCATTATCTCAGGATTCAGGATGTCCACATTCAGGAGGTTCAGACTAGCCTCCAGATACCCACTGGCCCCTGAAAAGTCTTCTGGGAACCTGCAGCCCATTGCTCACAGGGGCCAGGGTGTGGCTGCCATTGGCACAGAGGCTCCTGTGCTAGAGAATGCGCAGCAAGGGGGAGGAAGGGACGGAGGAGCTGGCACGCAGGCCCCAGGCTCTGCAGTGACCTTGGGCTCTGCAAAGCAGAAACCTGCAAGGAAGGGGCTATGGCTACATGGTGGCTCACGGGGCCCTCGTGCCTCTAAAGGTCACAGACTCATTAACTTGTTCAACCACAAGCTCAGAGTTAAGCCCCATGGGTCAGGTTTCACATATGAACCCTCAGCACTGCCAGCCTTTGCTGGGGAGCTGAACCAGGAGGGCCAGAAATGTGGGCTTCCTTTGCCCTGCAGTTTCCAGATCCTGAGTTTGGGGAGACAGTGTGATCTTTGAAGCCAGATAGACACTAGATTTGAACCCCAGCTCTGCTGCTCAAACTGGCCTACCGGCCTTGGGCAGTCGTCATTTGCCTATCACAAAGGATAGGGTGAGTTAAGCATCCAAGATGGCACCGGCACTCAGTAGGTCCTCAACCCATGTGTGTCACCTTCCAGATCTGGGCAGTAGAATCCAAATCCAGTTGTGTCTAACCCGGTGGCCCTACTCCCTTCTCTCCCAGTGAGACTGGACCGACTGTCAGAAGCAGCCAAGGTGAACACAGACGCCATGCGCTTGGCACAGGAGGAGATAACTGAGTACCGGCGGCAGCTGCAGGCCAGGACCACAGAGCTGGAGGCGCTCAAAAGCACCAAGGACTCACTGGAGAGGCAGCGCTCTGAGCTGGAGGACCGTCATCAGGCTGACATCGCATCCTACCAGGTAGGCAGGGGTGGGGCAGAGAGCCAGACTGTCTCAGCTGGTTGGGTGATCCTGGACAAGTCATTGCCCCTCTTTGAGTGGGGTCATCATAGCTAAGACCATGGGCCTTGGAGTCAGACATACCAGGGGTACCAGTATGTCTTTCTAGCCATGTGACCCCAGGAAAGTGTCTGCCTCTCTGACTCTGAATTCCCTCAATGCAATGGGAAAAAAAAAAGCCTCCTTTGCAGAGCTATAAAGCTTAAAGAGAGAGACGAACTTTTCATGCGAGGAGTGAGTGTGCTCAGCAGGGTCTTGGTCATAGTGAGCATTCAGTAAACAATAAACAGTGTCTATGAGTGAGGGTAGCCTGGGGAAGGCCTTGGCAGATACCTCCCATTAAAGACAACTGCCAAAAGAAAATACCTCTTTTAAAGAGCTTATTATGCAAGTAATATATGGTGATTGTAGAAAAAGGAGGCAATAAAAATCAGCCATACTGATTCACTTCAAGCAGTGGCTAAGTGGGCTTGGGGTCAGGGGAGAAGCTTCAGCTAGTACTGAGCGTGCTTCTGTGTATTGTCTCGGTCAACAGATGCCTCCCGAGCCTGTACTGTGTGGCAGGCACTTTGGAGCACTGGGAAAACAATAGGGAGCCAAAGCAGACAAGGCCGTGTTCCCACTGAGCCCTTTCTAAGCTTAAGATCTGTAAAAATTCACCCATTATCCCACTGACCTGTGATGACCATTGTTGGTGTCTGGTGTGTTTCGTTCCAGACCACTCCCTAGGCTGAGGTTATACACACAGCAGGAGTTTTGTTCCAGGTGGCTTTCATGTCCATGAATGAGATCCGTAGCTTTCACCGGGTGGGGGTTGGCCCCAGCAAGCCTGGCTGAACAGGACTACGTTGGGTCTGCATAGCCCGCCCCAGCTCCTCCAGTGCTGAGGGCCAGAATGCTGACTGGCGCGTGACATGTATGTGACTTCTCCTCCCCAGGAAGCCATCCAGCAGCTGGATGCTGAGCTCAGGAACACCAAGTGGGAGATGGCAGCCCAGCTCCGAGAGTACCAGGACCTGCTCAATGTCAAGATGGCTCTGGATATTGAGATTGCTGCTTACAGGTGAGGGGGCCAGGGGGCCTTTGGGTGGTGGTTCTTAGAAGGAGAAGCCTTGGATTTTAAGCCCCACAGTGAGGTAGCCTGCCAGTCTTAGAGACAAAAAAATAAAAAATTTTTTTTTGTATTGCGGTGAAATGTATATAACAGAAAATTTACCATTTAACCATTTTTAAGTATACAGTTCAGGGGCATTCAAAATATTTACATTACTGTGCAATCATCACCATCATCTATGTCCAGACCGTTTTTCATCTTCCCAAACTGAAATTCAGTGCTCATTAAACAGTAACTCTCCACTCCCTTCCCTTCCCTCCCCCCAGCCCTGGCAACCACCATTCTACCTTTTGAGAGACAAATATCTTGAGAGTGACTTAGTTTCATTCTGACAGTGATTCAGAGGGTTAAAGCTCCTCACCCTCTTCCCAAATCCAGCCAGCTAGAGGTTGTCTTGGAGGGAAAGGAGGTACTTGAGTTGTCAAGGGCCTTCACAACTCTACCTCTTAGAGATTTCTAGCTCTCTGAGCAGTTGTTTCCTGGGGAAATAAAATAGGGGTGATAATAACAGTACCCACGTCCTGGGATTGTTGGGAGGAGGTGCTAATCCTGTTCCTGAGCTAATCCAGGTAACACAGGCACCACTGGGCTGCCACAGAGAAACCCCTCAGTAAAAAGTAGCCATGAGAAAGTCAAGAGACCTCCCAGCTTAGCAGTTTCCTGCTAAGGAACAGGGCTGACCCCATGAAGACCTGTCCCAGTTGTTGGCTAATGACCCTTCACTTCCCACCTCTTGGCTCTAATCTCTAGTCTTGCTACTCAAAGTGTTGTCCATGGAGTAGCACAATCAACATTATCTGAAAGCTGGTTAGAAAGGCACCCCAGACCTGTTGAATGAAAATCTGCATTTTAATCAGATACCTGGGTGATTTGCATGCCGTTAAATTTTGCAAAGCCCTGGTCTGTATGGGTAACCCCTACACTTACTCTGAGGCAGGTATTGCCAGGTTCTTTTTATTTATTATTTCACTGAAACAACCCTCTGAGGTTAGGACTCTTAATGACCCTGTTTTTACCAATGAGGAGACTGAGGATGAAAGAGTTTGAGTGGCTTAGCTAAAGTCACATGTCTAGTGAGTAGGAAAGAGTGGAAACTGCCCCCACCACGTTCCTAAAACCCAAAGGATGAGACTATAAAGTAATAGGAGACCCTTGAAATTCAAATGGGAACATTCTAAGACCTCTTAAACCCAGGTTTATACATGTGGAATTCCTTGCTCATACTTCCACCTTCCTCTTGAATAACATTTTAGTTGAGGGACAATAAGTATAAATGTTGTTAATATAGGTGTTTTCTCTTGAGGGCCATTTTTTCAGGAGAAAAAAGTTTTATAAGTTGCAACCTTAGCTGCGTTCAACAAGAGCAGTGCCATTGGGGTGTGGATTCTGGGTGGTCCCTGGGATGATCTGCTAAGTGACCTTCTCCAGTCTCAAAGTGCCCACCATTCACATCCCTTCCTCCACCAAAGTGCATATCACTGGATGCGGTGGACCTTCAGAGTAACTCAGGAAGCCCCCTAACTCATTGATCGGCTCTGAGTTAATAGTAACCTGTTCCATTATCCATTCTGCAGAAAACTCCTGGAGGGTGAAGAGTGTCGGATTGGCTTTGGCCCGAGTCCTTTCTCCCTTCTAGAAGGACTCCCCAAAATCCCTGCCATATCCACTCATATAAAAGTCAAAAGCGAAGAGAAGATCAAGGTGGTAGAAAAGTCAGAGAAGGAAACTGTGATTGTGCAGGAACAGACAGAGGAGGTCCAGCTGACTGAGGAAGTGACTGAAGAAGAAGAGAAAGAGGCCAAAGAGGAGGAGGAAGGGGGAGAAGAAGCAGCAAAATCTCCCCCAGCAGAAGAGGCCGCGTCTCCAGAGAAAGAGGAGGCCAAGTCCCCAGTGAAGGAAGAAGGCAAGTCCCCAGAAAAGGCTGAGTCCCCTGTGAAAGAAGAAGCAAAATCACCAGCTGAGGCCAAGTCTCCTGAGAAGGCCAAGTCCCCAGAAGGAGTGAAGTCTCCAGAGAAGGCCAAGTCCCCTGTGAAGGAAGAGGTCAAATCCCCAGAGAAGGCCAAGTCCCCAGAGAAGGCCAAGTCCCCAGTGGAGGTGAAGTCCCCAGAGAAGGCCAAGTCCCCTGTGAAGGAAGAGGCCAAATCCCCAGAGAAGGCCAAGTCCCCTGTGAAGGAAGAGGCCAAATCCCCAGAGAAGGCCAAGTCCCCAGAGAAGGCCAAGTCCCCAGTGAAGGAAGATGCCAAATCTCCAGAGAAGGCCAAGTCCCCAGTGGAGGTGAAGTCCCCAGAGAAGGCCAAGTCCCCTGTGAAGGAAGAGGCCAAATCCCCAGAGAAGGCCAAGTCCCCTGTGAAGGAAGAGGCCAAATCTCCAGAGAAGGCCAAGTCCCCTGTGAAGGAAGAGGCCAAATCTCCAGAGAAGGCCAAGTCCCCAGTGGAGGTGAAGTCCCCAGAGAAGGCCAAATCCCCAGAGAAGGAAGAGGCCAAATCTCCAGAGAAGGCCAAATCCCCAGTGGAGGTGAAGTCCCCAAAGAAGGCCAAGTCCCCTGTGAAGGAAGAGGCCAAGTCTCCTGTGAAGGAAGAGGCCAAATCCCCAGAGAAGGCCAAGTCCCCAGTGAAGGAAGAGACCAAATCCCCAGAGAAGGCCAAGTCCCCAGTGGAGGTGAAGTCCCCAGAGAAAGCCAAGTCCCCAGTGAAGGAAGAGACCAAATCCCCAGAGAAGGCCAAATCCCCAGTGAAAGAAGAGACCAAGTCCCCAGCTGAGGTGAAGTCCCCTGAGAAGGCCAAGTCTCCCGTGAAAGAAGAAGCAAAGTCCCCGGAGAAGGCCAAAAGTCCTGTCAAGGAGGAGGCCAAATCCCCAGAGAAGGTCAAGTCTCCTGTGAAGGAGGAGGCCAAGGCTCCTGAGAAGGAGGTCCCAAAGAAGGAGGAGGCAAAGTCCCCCGTGAAGGAGGAAGAGAAACCCCAGGAGGTGAAAGCCAAAGAGCCCCCAAAGAAGACAGAGGAAGAGAAAGCTCCAGCCACACTGAAAACTGAGGAGAAGAAGGACAGCAAGAAAGATGAGGTGCCCAAGAAAGAGGCTCCAAAGCCCGAGAAGGAGAAGAAGGACCCTGCTGTGGAAAAGCCCAAAGAACCCAAAGCTGAAGCCAAGAAGGAAGAGGCTGAAGATAAGAAAAAAACAACGACCCCAGAGAAGGAGGCTGCTTCCAAGGGGAAGGAAGAGGCCAAACCCAAAGAGAAGACTGAGGTGGCCAAGAAGGAACCAGATGATGCCAAGGCCAAAGAACCCAGCAAAGCAGCAGAGAAAGAGCCGGAAAAGCCAAAGAAGGAAGAGATGCCAGCGGCACCTGAGAAAAAAGACGCCAAGGAGGGGAAGGCCACAGAGGCCAAGAAGCCTGAGGAGAAACCCAAAGCAGAGGCCCAAGCCAAGGAGGAGCCCAGCAAGGAGGCCTCCACACCAGGCAAAGCCAAGGCAGAAAAGGCTGAGAAATCCTCTAGCACAGACCAGAAAGACAGCAGGCCTCCAGAGAAGGCCACAGAAGACAAGGCCACCAAAGGAGAGAAGTAAGGCAGGGAGAAAGGAACATCCAGAGCAGCCAAAGAAATTCAGGAGGGTCTGGGAGCTCAAGGGTCGGTGTAACAAATTTTCATTTTTTCTCCCTTTTCTTTAAGAAGAAACTCTGCTTAGACTATGGGCCCTCCTTCACCAAACAGGAATTTCTATTAGCAACGTGTTAGCAGGAGAGGGTCCTCCCAACCCCCGGCCCCACGCCCCAAACCCTCCCTAGGCGATGGACAATTATGTTATGATAGCTTATGTAGCCGAATGTGATATATGCCGAATGCCACATGTAAACACTTGACTATAAAAACTGCCCCCTCCTCTCCAAATAAGTGCATTTATTTCCTGTATGTGCAACTGACAGATGACCGCAATAATGAATGAGCAGTTAGAAACACATTATGCTTGAGATGTCTTAACCTATTCCTGAATGCCTTCTGTTTTCCAAAGGAGTGGTCGAGCCCTTGCCCAAAGCTCTCTATCCTGGAAGAGCTGGAGCAGGTGGGGCTGGGCGCTGGCCACTGAACCATGCCAGGGCGCACTTTTCCACTGGAGTCCACTTTCAATTGCTTCTGTGCAATAAAACCAAGTGCTTATAAAATGAAAATGCTGCTGTTGTTATTTATTCTTTTCCCGTGGGCAGGCTGGGGGATGGGCAAGGGAAGTCTTGATCTCACTCTTAAGAACGCACAGGACTGAATGGGAATCAGAGGTCTTGTGCGGGTCTGGGACCAGTTACAAGGCCTCTCGGGCTATTTCCCGGGCACAAACCATGTGCCAGGCAATGTGCTCGGTGCTTTATCTTTAAAATCTTGTAGACAGGTGGCCTGGTGTGTGGTTTCTCAGTGAGGTCCATGGACCACCTACATAAGCATCATCTGGGAGCCTTATAGATATGCACACTTCTTGATTTCACCCTAGACCACTGAATCAGAATCTGAGGGGTAGGCCTGGGACAATGAATGCTTCACCAAGTCCCACTTGATTCTAATGCACGCTGAAGTCTGGGAAGAGGTGAGGTCCTGAGGACACTGAGCCATCTATTCAAGAGCTCTGCATGTGTCCTTTTTTGTAAGGAGGGATGAGCTTTCTGAAAGAGGGGCCATATGTAGCTAATTCACCTGTAGTGAAGACTATAGTCACCACTATTGGGAACAATTTGTCAATAGTCACTTAATTGGACTCCAACATGCTTCTCCAGACATGAGTTTCAAAGCTGTGGTGCTTTTGTGGATTTATGTGGGGTCTTTACTGTAAAATTTTGACCTCATGACTTACTTGTAATGACTAGAATATGGCAAAGTGATGGGATGTCATTTCTGAGAGTAGATTACAAAAAGATTCTGGCTTCTCTTTTGCTTGTTCTCTCTTGCTCATTCTACTTGCTCATTCCAATGGAGGAAGGAGAAGCCCACATGGCCTGGAACTGAAAGAGGCCCCTGGCCAACAGCCAGTGAGGAACTGCAGTCCTCAGTACAACAAGAAACCAAATCCTGCCACAACCACACTTGAGCATAGATGCAGATCCTCCCCTGCTGAGCCTTCAGACCCAGACAACACCCTGGCTGCAGCCTTCTGAGAGACCTTAAGGAAGAAGCACCTAGCTAAACGGCACCTGGATGATAGATGTTTGTTGTTTTAAGCCACTAAGTTTTGAGGTAATATGTTACATAGAAATAGATGACTGGACTTCCCTGGTGGCACAGTGGTTAAGAATCCACCTGCCAATGCAGGGGACACGGGTTCAAGTCCTGGTTCGGGAAGATCCCACATGCCACGGAGCAACTAAGCCCGTGTGCCACAACTACTGAGCCTATGCTCTAGAGCCCGCGAACCGCAACTACTGAGCCCGCGTGCTGCAGCTACTGAAGCCCACGTGCCTAGAGCCTGTGCTCCGCAACAAGGGAGGCCACCACAATGAGAAGCCCGTGCACCGCAACAAAGAGTAGCCCCCACTCGCCACAACTAGAAAAGCCCACTCGCAGCAACGAAGACCCAGAGCAGCCAAAAAATTAAAATAAAATAGTTAACTAATACAGCTTCTCTCTCAGGAAGGCCTTCTTTTCATGGAGATCCTAAGTAGCTATGGGCTTGCACCCTTCCAGGTACAAATCAGGGAGAGAGAGACTGTGTCCCCACCAGTTCAAACAAAGTCTGAGAACTGAGTCTCATTACATGGTCAGGTTATGTGCCTATCCTGAAATTAATGGAACATACTAATTGGACCTGCTGGGTCACATGTCAAACTCTAGATCCAGGGTGGAGTCAGCCATCTGAATTATATAAACTAGACCTGACATTTCAGAACCCAGGGATAGAGAGGATTCTAAAATCTTCTAGAGAGAGAGAGAGGAGGAAAAAAAAAATGATCAAGAACAAGAATGGTCCCAAACTTCTCAATGATGGGAAATGTCTAGAAGTCTATACTGATAAATCAAGTGTGAGGGTAGATAAAGGGCAATTTAAAGCATACAAAGTCCCCAAAGGTTACTTCCCATAAACCCTTTCTCTGAAATCACTAGGGGGACATGCTCCAACAACAGGAGACTATAAACCAAGAAACAGAAAATCTAAGAATACAGAAAACAGGGACTATAACAAAGAAGAGACAAGAAGGGAATCCCCAGGATGATGACAAAGAAGAGTTGATGGACAAGAGCTGTGCAGCCCTATCTAGACTAGCGTGGGTCTGGGGAGAGAAGGGTGGGTTCCAAGAAAAAAATTAAACTGATAAATTATTTGACATGATCCACCATGTATAAAATTGAATTGAAAGCCCTTTACTGAACTATTGGAGAGTGTGGGAAGATTGTCAGTTTCAAAGAAAACAAAATAACTCCAAGACAAAAAAATTATGTATAAGAGGAAGTGTAATTATAACACATTAGTCAAATCAACAGGTAACAATATTTACATAAAAAATAACAAAAGCAATGAATATGGATTATACCAAAAAGCAAGACAAAAAATGGGAAAGGGAAAATGGAGTGTGTAATTGACAAAAATACTCATCTCTTATACTCCTCTGGAGAAAATGCTTAATATTTATAAATGAAAAGAAAGACTGAGAAACTATCACAGACTAGAGGAGACTAAGATGACATAATGACACAGGGCAATGTGGAACCCTGGACTGGATCCTGGAACATTCGTGGAAAACACGGTGACCTCCAAATAAAGTTTGTAATTCAGTTAATAGTAATGTACCAACATTAATTTTAATTTTAGTTTTGACAAATGTACCATGATCATGTAAGATTGTTAACATGAGATGGAGCTGGGTGAGGACATTCAGGAGCTCTCTATGCTGTCTTTGCAACTTTTCAGTAAATTTAAAATTACTTCAAAATAAAAAGTTTAAGAAAAAAGTTTAAGATATATCAATAAATTGTATATTTAAATAAAAGTTTAAGATATATCAATAAGTTGTATATGATTAAAAACATGGAGGTAGGGCTTCCCTGGTGGCACAGTGGTTGAGAGTCTGCCTGCCGATGCAGGGGACGCGGGTTCGTGCCCCGGTCTGGGAAGATCCCACGTGCCGTGGAGTGGCTGGGCCCGTGAGCCATGGCCACTGAGCCTGCGTGTCCGGAGACTGTGCTCCGCAATGGGAGAGGCCACAACAGTGAGAGGCCCGCGTACCGCAAAAAACAAAAAACAAAAAGCAAAACAAAACAAAAGACATGGAGGTAAATACCAAAACCTAAGAGCTATGGTTGAAAATAAGAATAGGGACTTCCCTGGCAGCCCAGTGGTTAAGACTTCGATTTCCAGTGCAGGGGGTGTGGGTTCGATCCCTGGTCAGGGAGCTAAGATCCCACATGTCTCCCTGCCAATAAACCGAAACATAAAACAGAAGCAATAGTGTCACAAATTCAATAAAGACTTAAAAAAAAAGAAAGAAAATAAGAATAGATGGGGGTTGGGAAGAGAAGGCAAAGGCCCCTGTATATTACTATAAGTAAATCATAGCCAGTCAAAGCAAATAGGGACCCAAATAGCATCTAGTCCAATCCCATTATACAGATGAGGAAATTGAGGCCAGAGAGACAGGAGCCTGCCTAAGGCCCAACAGCCAGTTGGTAGCAGAGCTACATTTTCCTATTTGTTTTATAGAGAAAACATGAATTACATGGATATTAATTTTCTTAAGAATCTGATTTTTTAATAAATTATCCTCAGTGACCCTTACTTAGAAAATCTACATTTTCTCAGTTTTGAAACCACAGGGAAGACATGAAAGGTATTAGACCTACAAGGGCTCTCTCTCATGAATCATTGTCTCAGCTGATGTCCACAGAAGAAAAGACGGGACTTGTCCAGACTAGAATCCATGGTCACCACTTACTGAGCATCCCCAAGGACTGGGCCCTGGACTGTACACTTTATGTCCACAGTCTAAAACAGCCAGCCCAATGAAGTGAGCACTATTGAACCTGCATTTCTCAGTTGAGGAAACTGAGGCTCAGAGAAGCAGACCTTGCCCAAAGTCCAGAGCTAGGAAGAGGTGGAGCGTGGATTTAAATTCAGGCCTGTCTGACCACAGAACCCAGGCTCATCCTTACTCTGCCATCCTGCCTCCATCCTCTCCAGGGACATATTACATGGCCACCCCTAAACCAGATGCTGAAGGTATTTAGAATGCCAAAAGCTCCAGCCCTCCTTGATGATATCATTCTCATGGTGGCCCTAAGTGGCACAGGCAGGGCAGAAGGATCTGACCAGGATGCCCCTCCTTTTTTGCCCTAACTGGACGTGTACCCAATGCTGTAGGCAGGATTCGCTGGCCAGGTACCAACCAGACTGACTTTAACCATCTGCCAAACAAAATCATCCTCCCTCTGGGAGGATAACAAACCTTAGGAAAAACCAATAGAGTCAATTTGCTATGGAATTGCTTGTCAGATGTTAGAGGCCTGGGGGACAGAGACGAAATGTGGAAGGAGCTGACTGCTTTAGGATGTGCCCTTCCTGTTGGTTAGCTGTTGGCTCTGCAGATACAGCTGAGCTGATGAAAACCATCCTTCATTTTTTCCCCAGGGGGATTGCTTCAGAAAGAAGAGGTTAGGTTCTGTCTATAACAATAAACAACTACATCTCGGTGGCTTAACACAAAGAAAGCATCTTTCTCACTTATGTTATACACTCTGGGTAGGTCGGCAGGGGTCTCTGTTCGTAATGGTCATTCAAAGACCAAGCTAATAGGGGATCCATCTAGACCCAGGTTTCCAAGTTCACCAAGGCAGGGGCGAGAGGATGTAGCAAACCACGCACAGGCTCTTAAAACTTCTACCTAGAAGTGACACAGGTCTCTTCTGACAACATTTCATCAGCCAAAGCAATCCACACAGTTATATCTAACATCAGAGGGGATGGGCAGAGCAGTCCTACCAAGTGCCTGGAGGGAGGAGAGTAGGGACTCTTTTAGGGGGAATCAAACAGAATCAAGCCAGTTTAAGCAAAATACTTGCTACTGATAATAATGATTGATATAACATATTAGCTTACATAACCAAGGAGTTCAAGAAGGTTGACTTGCTTCAGATACAGCTAGAGCCAGGGGAATTCTCAAATAATGTTCCCCAAGATCCTGTCACTCGTTTCTTCATCTCTCAGCTGTCTCCTTTTGTGTAGGCTTCATTCTCAGGCAGGACCTCTCCATGTGGTCTCCAGAAGCTTCAGGCTTACATCCCACCTGTTTAGGAAACTTGGGGGGAAAAAAGAACTCTTTTTCAATATTCCAGGAAAAGTCCAGGGGTTGATTCTCGTTGGGCCCCTCAAACTGAAACTGAGAGTTTGTGAGGTGTGGTTCCAAAAGAAAGTTAGAGGATGGTTAGCAGAAAAAAAGGAGTGGATGCTGGGCAGCAACAATGATAACTGTCCACAGTGGCTTGAGTGCTTGTAGCAGAAGATCCAAATAGGCAGTAATACCCAGTGTTTGTGGGTGTGCAGAGAAACTTGAACTTTCTGACACTAATGATTGGAATGAAAATTGACAAAACCTTCCTGGAAGGCAACATAATGAGACATATCAAAAGCCTTAAAAGCTTAGACACTCTAACCAAAGTTTGCCACTTTTAGGAATGTATCCTAAATAATCATGTCTGTACAGAAATATTCAAATACAAAATATATTCACTTCGCTTTATGTTTTGGAAAAATGGAAAATACTCTGAATATACAATAGGAGATTGGCTAAATAAATTAAATTACCTCTATTTTTAAAAATATTTATTTATTTATTGTTTATTTTTATTTATTTTGGCTGTGCCAGGTCTTAGTTGCAGCATGCAGGTTCTTTTAGTTGCGGCATGTGGACTTCTTAGTTGTAGCATGCATGTGGGATCTAGTTCCCCAACCAGGGATCAAACCCTGGACCCCTGCATTGGGAGCATGGAGTCTTACCCACTGGACCACCAGGGAAGTCCCTAAATTACCTCTATATTAGTAAACATGTTGCTGCAGAAAAGAAACAAGTTTTTAATTTTAAAAGTAATTTATATCAATGAGACCTAACAGATATCTATAGAACACTGCATGCAACAACAGTAGAATACACATTTCTTCTCCAGTGCACATGGAACATTCTCCAGGACAGATCATGTATCTTAGGCCATAAACAAGCCTCAATAAATTTAAAAGGATTGAAAATGGAGGGACTTCCCTGGTGGTCCAGTGGTTAAGACTCTGAGCTCCCAATGCAGGGGACCCAGGTTCGATCCCTGGTCAGGGACCTAGATCCCACATGCCGCAGCTAAAGAGCCCACATGCCGCAATGAAGATCCCGCATGCAGCCACTAAGGCCCGACACAGCAAAATAAATAAATAAATATTTTACAAAATAAAAATAAAATAAAAATGGGAGATAACAAGTGTTGGTGAGAACGTGGAGAAAATGGAAACCTTGTATCATACATTGCTGATAGGAATGTGAAATGGTGTAGCCGCTGTGGAAAGCAGTTTGGTGGGTCTTCAAAAAGATAAACATAGAATTAGTATGTAACTGAGAAATTTCACTGCTAGCTATATACTCAAAAGAACTGAAAACAGATACTCAAACAAAAATATACACACATGTTCATAGCAGAACTATTCACAACAGCCAAAAGGTAGAAACAGCCTAAATTCCCATCAATGGCTAAATAAATAGAAAGCAGACTGGTGGATGCCAGGAACTGGAGATAGGGAGAAATAGGGATTGACTGCCTATTGGGTACAGGGTTTCCTCTTTGGGTGATGGAAATGTTTTGGGATAGGTAGAGGTGATGGTTGCACAACATTGTGAATGTACTAAATGCCACTGGATGGTTCACTTTAAAGTGGTTAATTTATGTTACGTGAATTTCACCTCTATTCACTCGATATAAAAAAAATTTTTATTGTAGGAAAATACACATAAAATTCACCATTAGTGACATTTAGTATAGTCACAATGTTGTACAATTATTACTACTATCTAGTTCCAGAACTTTTCAATATTCCAAAAGGATACCTCTTACCCATTAAGCAGTCTTTCCCATTTCCCCCTCCCCCCAGCCCCTGGAAACCACTAATCTGCTTTCTGTCTCTATGGATTTATATATTCTGGACATTTCCTATAAATAGAATCATACAATATGTGACCTCTGGTGTCTGGCTTCTTTCTGAGAAGTCTACCCTGCAGGTTGTAATACCCAGATGAGGGAGATACAGGGATGGAGGGATTTTTGTTGCTGCTATGGTTTTTGCTAACACCTGGAGATTCCTTAACAGTTATATATATATGAATGTCAGCCTTAAATAGTACATTAATGATTATAAAAATAACTTCCTGCCTTTCTTGCTATCCCAAATCTGTTTACTCATTGAATTTAACACCATTTTACCTTAATCTTCTCCTTACAGACTATAAGCTTTATGTGTTAATTCATTCAAGAGATATATATTTTTAAATTAATTAATTTATTTTTGGCTGCGTTGGGTCTTCGTTGTGCGCACGGGCTTTCTCTAGTTGCGACTAGCAGGGGCTACTCTTCTTTGCAGTGCGCAGGCTTCTCATTGCAGTGGCTTCTCTTATTGCGGAGCACAGGCTCTAGGCACACAGGCTTCAGTAGTTGTGGCTCGTGGGCTCTAGAGAGGAGGCTCAGTAGTTGTGGTGCATGGGCTTAGTTGCTCCGTGGCATGTGGGATCTTCCTGGACCAGGGCTCGAACCCGTGTCCCGGGCATTGGCAGGCAGATTCTTAACCACTGTGCCACCAGGGAAGCCCCTCAAGAGATATTTATTGATCTCCTACTGTACCCACCTTGGGCAAGATCCTGGAGATATAGAAGTGAGCAAGATAGAAGTGTGTTCTGCCTTTTCTGGAGCCTGCAGTCTAGTAGGAGAACAAATACAGAAGAGTAAACACAAAGGGTTACGTAATAAAATTGGTTGTATGTTGCATTCTTGTGGGTCTCTGTTGGCTTTTGCCACTCTAGCTTCCATTTTCTCTTTTACTGATAAAAAGAGAAACCACATGTCCCCACTCTCAGGCCATGTAGTAGGGTGAATTATGATCCCCCAAAGATGTCTAAGTCCTAATCCCTGGAATTTGCCTATGTGATTAAGTCAAGGATTTTGAGATGGGAGATTACCCTGGATTACCTGGATGGGCCCAATGTCATCACAAGGCTCCTTATTAGAGGGAGCAGGAGTCAGAGGAGAAAGTGATGTGATGATGGAAGCAGAGATTGGAGTGATGCACTTTGAAGATGGAGGAAGGGACCACAAGCCAAGTAAAACAGGAAGCTAGCTCTAGAAGCTGGAAAAAGCAAGGAAATAGATTCCCTCCTGGAGCCCCCAGCCCTGCCAAAATATTGACTTTAGCCCAGTGAAATTGATTTTGCACTTCTGGCTTCCAAAATAGTAAGAGAATAAATCGGTGTTGTTTTTAGGCCACCAAGTTAGTGGTAATTTGTTACAGCAGCCATAGAAACCTAATATAGGCCACATGGTTTGGGTGACCCCATGTACCCAGAACTCAGAGATGCACATGTTCCAGGCATTGCGGATCATATGCTATCCCCTGGCCTCTGTGATTAGTTCACAGATTCACATGTCATGCAAGTTTATCCAATGAGAGCCAATTCCAATGATATTGTGGGAGCTGTTGGTGCAGAAAAGCCTTACCAAAGGCTACCCCGAGAACAAATAGAAGCAGAGAAGACAGCACCTTGGAATTACTGCCAGTGTTCAAGTGACAATGACACGGTTTGAACAGCTGAATCGAGCCATGCCTGAAGTCTTCCTCTGTGGGACTTCTTAGTTACCTGGGTCAATGAATTCTCTCTTTTGCTTAAAAATAAAAAAACAAACAAAAAAACAACTATAATGAATGCAATTTTTTAGTTATTCTATCAGCAAAAATCCAAAAGTTTAATAATATTTTGGTGAGGCTGTGGAGAAACTAGTCCTCTCATAGGTTGCTGGTGGGAACATAAGCTGGTATATCTCTCATGGAAGAGAATTGGGAAATATCCTTCCAAATTATGAAAACATAGACCCTCTACTCTGGTATTTCTACTTTTGAAAGTTTAACCTACAGATGTATTAGCATATGGGTGAAATGGCTCTGTGCACAGGTTATTTACTAAAGCAAAGATTGGTAACCAAATATCCATTAAGATGACTAAATAAATTATAATACATCCATTCAATGGAATATTATGCAGCTCTAAAAAAGAACAAGGATGGGCTTCCCTGGTGGCGCAGTGGTTGAGAGTCCGCCTGCCGATGCAGGCGACACGGGTTCGTGCCCTGGTCCAGGAAGATCCCACATGCCGCGGAGTGGCTGGGCCCGTGAGCCATGGCCGCTGAGCCTGCGCATCTGGAGCCTGTGCTCCGCAGCGGAAGAGGCCAGCGTTCCGCAAAAAAAAAAAAAAAAAAAAAGAACAAGGAAACTTTGTATCTCTGTACTGATAAGGAAAGATATCCAAGATATGAAAAAAAATCAAGATGCATATAGTATGATATTTGTGTGCAAAAATAATTGTGTTTGCTTAAAGAATTTGAAAGGATACAAAAGAAACTAAGCAACTTGGTTGCCTATTTGTGAGGGAGATGGGAACTAGGCAGGTGGGGGATAAGATTGGTAGTGAAACCTTTCACTGTATTTCACTTCTTATGCTTTCTGGTTTTTGAAGCTTGTGAATGTATTACTTATTCTAAAAATTAAATTAAAAAAACCCAATGTGTACACTGTGATCCAAGTTTAGTAAGAAAATATATAAATGTGTATGAAATCAGAAAATAGAAAACATCTAGCCTGTAAGTGGTTATTCTGGATACAGTGGGAAGTAAATATTGTACTGGTTCTGTGGAATCAGGGAAGGAATAGCATAATTTCAGGGTCTACCGACTCTCTGATTGCCAGGACATGTGCCCCAACAGCCATTTTAAACCAGTTGCTCACCCAAACTGTCACATATTTTAACTCAAGCTGTTGTTACATCCCAGCACATGGGTGAGTGGTTGGATTTTAAGACTTTCTGTAGGACTTTACATTTCAACTTGTTAGACTGGGTCCATCTTTGAAATATTTTGGGACCCCCATCCATTCACTCATTTCACAAATACTCTGAGGGTCCTTCTCCACCAGCCCCACTGGGGAGTGCTGGGGTTTCCTTTCACACCTTAGGTCATCTGCAGAGGTGGGGGAAAGCCAAGTTAGAACAAGATGTGGTGAGAGCCCAGGAAGTTGAGGTGATCCTCTGGTGGGGACCAGGACACAGGCCCACAGACAGCAGGGAACAGATGCATGGCTAACGGGCTGTGGTTGGCCTAGTGTGACAGGTAATGAGAGCCTGACTCCAGCTGAGGACAGAGCCCAGCTTGGCCACTGACTGGTGGACATGCGGCCGAAAAGGAGGGACAGGGCCAGAGAGAGCGAGGTTTCCAGAGCCTGGGAACCCTCCAGCAGGGGAAAGGGCATCAGAAAGGTAAGGCCTTCCTCACTCAGGAGGCCTCTTCTCCAGGCGGAAACCTGGAGGCAGAGACAAGAATCGCTCCCCTGAAGCAGCTGCATAGCACAGGGAGATCAGCTCGGTGCTTTGTGACCACCTAGAGGGGTGGGATAGGGAGGTTGGAAGGGAGGGAGACGCAAGAGGGAAGAGATATGGGAACATATGTATATGTATAACTGACTCACTTTGTTATAAAGCAGAAACTAACACACGATTGTAAAGCAATTATACTCCAATAAAGATGTAAAAGAAAAAAAAAATCGCTCCCCTTTACTGAGCGGTGCTTGGTGTTGGCACAGTGCTGAGTTGATTCTTAATTCCCACAACCACCCTGGGAGAAAGGCTGACTGTCACCTCTAGTTGCAGATGAGGACTCCTGAGGCTTCGAGTGATTCATGCAATCTGCCCAGGGTACACAGCCGCTCAGGGGTGGGACAGGACCCAGCTGGTGGGTCTGACACCAGGCTGTAACTCTTGACCACTACAGTACTCTTGGTGTACTTGTGTTGCTGAAATGAATAAATGGCCCAGAAAGAGCGCCAGCCTGAAGCTACGTTGAGCCTGAAGCTACTCTTGTGGAAAGGAAAGCCTTGGAGGCAGACAGACCTCGCTGCGCTCGCATCCTGGGTGGGCAGCTCAAGAATCCTGTGAGCAACGGACAAGTCATTTAACCCTCTGAGTCTCAGTTTCCTCATCTGTAAACATGAAGGGAATATGTACCCTTGGCAGCATGCAGTAATTAAATAGGACAGTGAATGTAAAATCATGACTAGCACAGGGCCTGACCCAAAGTCGATGCTTGACATCTGAGCTCAACAGAGAGGCTGCTGAACACCATGGAAAGGCCAGAGTTGGGGCTACAGAGACAGGGAGAAAGTTCCTTTGGAAGCCTGGCAGCTCTGCGCCATCCATGGATACAGCTTTTAGCTTTGTTTCCCCAGAGTGATCATCAGCTATGCCCTTAAAATAAAAGGGGTCTTTGGATTTATTTGCAGAGAAAACAATTAGGGGAGGGCAAGCTTGGAAAAAGGGAGAGGCTAGGAGACACAGAGACATCAAGAATATGGGTAGTAGCTTTAAAAAGGCAAGGAACCTGGGCTGAGTCCCAGGTGTGGGAGGATGACAGAAGAGGGCTGCCATCTGGGACGTGCCCCAGCCAAGGCCAAGGCCAAGGCTGAAGAGGAAGCTTTGAGGTCCTCCCAAGCCAGGCCCCTTCCCCCTAATCTGCCCACTGTTGACACAAAAGGCTCAGTTCAGTAGCTCAAGGGGCTAGATTGTCTTGGGCTTCTCACTAGTTTTAAAACCTTACTCCTTAAGGCCAAAGGATTCTTTTGTTCAGCTTGTTCCTTTCAAGAGGGAAAATCTCTTCTGGAGGGCGACAGGCCCTGATATCCTCTTCCCAGGAAGCAGAGCCTCCTCCCAGCCCTCACAAGCTGTCTTTGCAACCTTGTCCCAGCTCTCCGAGACGAGCTTGTGTGCTGAGTCAGTTTGGCCGCCTTCCAGCCAAGAAGACAGTGGAGGCTGCAATGCAGGGGCCATTAAAGGAACTATTTTTAGGCCCCATTTCAATCTTATTCAGCACGGGCCGTGAGATGCTAGGCTTGAAAGTGGCCAGACCAAGGGGATGCTGGCAGAGACAGAGTCCCAGGCAAGTAGGTCAGGGAAAAGACAAAGAAATCTCACTATGGGAGAGAAAGAAGCTCCCAGAGGTTCATCTTGCTGTCTGTCCAAGTTGCAGGAGACAGAAGAGGGGAGCTTTTCACAGAGAATCAGCCCTCCTGCATTACCTGAGGAGTCACCAAGAAAAATGAGGAAAGTACAGCGACTTCCAAAAAGAGACTAGGGCAACATGCACCTGGGGAGCTCATTAAAAATATACCTCTCCGGCTCATCTTAGGTCATCTGAGTCCGAATATTAGAGTGGGGATGTATGTTTCCAACCTACTCCCAGGGTAGGTGACTCTCACACACAATGAAGTTCAAGGACCTGAGGGCTGGAGAGTATCTAGGTCTAGAATTCAAAGGAATGATCCAGACTGAGGGGAAGGAAAGGCACAGGTGGTGGTGGTTATTTAACAACCCCCAGAGGTGCCATTTTCCTTTCCTCACTGGGCTCAGGCTTCCACCTATGAAGTGCATGGTCCTGGCAGGACTAGGAGTCTCTTTGTTCTGCCTCAGAAAATCCTTGCCACAGGGATGCTCAGTGGTCAGCTGAGAGGACAGGAAGAAACGGCTTTCATACCAGAGGTCCACGTTATCCAAGGGTAACCATTAAAATTCCATCTAGGATGAATACATGTACATTGGGAACCAAACTTCAAAGCATGTTTTGGGAGGAAAAAAATCCATTTGATTGGGACTGTCACAGAAAACAAAGTTTATGTATATTGAAAGCTGCTAAGAGAATAGATCTTCAAAGTTCTTACCCCCAAGCCCATCCCCCCCATATCTATGTGAGGTGATGGATGTGTTAACTAACCTTATTGTGGTAATCATTTCACAATACATCATCTATCAAATCATCCCTTCGTACACACCTTAAACTTACAGAATGTTATATGTCAATTATATTTCGACAGAGCTGGAAAAATAAAATTTATTTCATTTTGTAATTAGCAAATTTCAGATTATACTTGCAACTGTGTAATAATTTTTCAATATTTTCACATCTTTATATCTTATTCCTTAAAATGAATTAAGAGTTGAGGATTGACTTTTTGGTGGGGGACGGGGTATAATTTTTCTGACAAAGCTGTCCAAGAACACTCTATGCTATCCTTCGTTTTGTTTGACTTTTGCAGAATTTTAAAGAAGATAATTTTTCAAACATTTTAAAGGCTGTTATCTATTTCCACATTTTTTAACATCTTTATTGGAGTATAATTGCTTTACAGTGCTGTGTTAGTTTGTGCTTTACAACAAAGTGAATCAGCTATACATATACATATATCCCCGTATCTCCTCCCTCTTGCGTCTCCCTCCCATCCTCCCTATCCCATCCCTCTAGGTGGTCACAAAGCACCAAGCTGATCTCCCTGTGCTATGCAGCTACTTCCCACTAGCTGTCTATTTTACATTTGGTCACAGGACTTCTCTTAATCCTTTGAGAGTCAAACCATTATTTTTTGAGGTACCTATCATGTCATCACCATGAAGTCTCTCCTCAGATGTCACCTGGTCGCACTCTGCCAGAGCATCACTGGACAGTAGATCTGCATGTGATTCTCCAACATCACTCTCATCAACTTCATGAAATCCTGTAAGATTTACAATTATTCTTTGGGATGTATTTGCCTGTTTCCGTTGCATTGTCAGATGATTATTAACAGCCACCAATCAGGAGAATTTGGCCATCAGAGACAGTGACAAGGTCCAGTGGAAAGAGTGAGGGGAAGGGGGAAAATGAGCTTTTGCTTTTTGTGCTATGCGACTTTGGCTTCCCCTGCCACCTGCTAACAGCAGGGACTTAGCATAACAAATACCAAGATAATGAGGACCTGCCAAAGCAAGGTGAATTGTTCTCACTCTGCTTTTCTTGGCCACCTAGGGAAAGCCTATCCACACATGCTCTTTCACATTGTGCCTCAGCTCCCACCTGCCCATCCAGACTGCAAAGCCACCCCTTCTTCCCTAAGGAGACACAAAGGCCACATGGTCAGGTGACACTTTAATAGGCTAGAAATAGAAAACATGTGCCAGGGAGATCAGCTTGGTGCTTTGTGACCACCTGGAGGGGTAGGATAGGGAGGGTGGGAGGGAGGGAAATGCAAGAGGGAAGGGATATGGGAACAGATGTATATATATATAACTGATTCACTCTGTTATAAAGCAGAAACATAATTTTAAAAAAATTAAAAAAAAATTCATCCACAAAAAAAAAACCCAAAACAGGAGCCACATGTGCGCCAGAGCAGAAAGCAGAGGCGCAGCAGTTGGGTCTGGGGGGAAACAACAGGCCGAGTGGGAGGTCAGCGATGGCTGAAGAATCCTTGAGGATGGTTATATTTAAATGGCTTCATCCTGCTGGGGCCCCTAGAGAAACAGGAGAAGGGAGAATAGTGTTAATACCATACCCTTCGGGCTGATAAAATAAATTACAATTCATCCACACAAGGGACTACTATTAGCTGTTAAGGGAAAAAAAAAAAGGAATGTTGTAAGAAAAGCAGACTGCAGAACAATATGAAAGGTGTGACGCACTTCTGAAAAAATGTCTTTATGTGCCTGCAAAGCCATGAACACAAACCTGGAAGGGCCCTCACTGACGACGTGCACTTTGGGGGACAGGGCTTGGGCACCCTCACTTTTTAGTGTTTTTACAAAACTGCTCATTGTTATTTGTTATATTTAACAACAAACATGTTTTATTTCTATGATTAAAGAAAAACCATAAAATCCTCCTTTGCAGGGAGATTCCCATGCAGGTAGGAGTCTGGGTGTGAAAAGAATCTGTATAAAGTTCCTGCCAAGAGCCACGTGCTTTATACTCACTACTTCTTAGACGCTATTTCTATCATTTTATAGATTTTAAAGATGAAGAAACAGGCTTAGGGACGTAAACTGTCTGCCCAACATTATGTGGTCAGAAAGCAGCACAGCACACACAAATTCAAAACCAGGTCTGATGCCAAAGCCTGCTGGCCACAGGCAGGCTGACAATCACAGCCAAAGCCTGGACCCTGCGAAGCTTAGGTGCTTCAGCTCCAATCCTGAGCCCCCCAAGCAAAACTTCACACAGGGTTCTTTTCCATACAACTCCACAGTGAATGACATCCAGCTAAAGGGCCTCTCATTTATCTGCCTATGACTGACATTCAATGGTAACCAGGAGGTGACACCTTGGATCTTGGTCTGAGGGAGGGTGAGAGGCAGTGTGTGGTGTGTGTGTGTGTAGGGGTGTGTGTGTGTAGGGGTGTGTGTGTGTAGGGGTGTGCAATCACTTACTTAAGGGAGGGCTTACTCTGCCTGCACTGTGCTTGGCACTTTACACGCTCCGCCTGGTTTAATTTCATCCTCCCAACAACACCTGAAGTGGATGTCATTTTAGGGATGAGGAATCTGAATCTCAGAGGGGTTAAGTACAGACCCTAATCACATAGGCTGGAGCTGCCATTTGAACCTAGGCCTTTCTGGCCCCAAAGGCTTTGCTCTTTTTTTTTCCGACCATGCCACACAGCATGTGGGATCTTAGTTCCCTGACCAGGGAACGAACCCGAGCCCCCTGCGTCAGAAGCACAGACTCTTAACCACTGGACTACCAGGGCAAGTCCCCCAAAGCCTTTGCTCCTAGCCATGACGTCATGTACCTCCCCAACATCAGAAGGGTGCAGTCATCCAGGTAAGTCTAGGCACATAGCTGATGGAGACCCCATAGCCTGAAGGTACCCGGCCACGGGAAGAGCCAGACCTTGTGTTTCCTGCGGCCCAGGCCAGCCCTTTGCAGCCCAGCCCCTTGGCCTGATCCCAGTGGTCAGCTGAATTCCAGGCCAAGAACCTCACATCCCACATCTCATCAGTCATGGAATTAATTGGATCTGAGTAGCCAAAGGAGCACCTTCCCAGAATGTCCTGCCAGAGGAGCTCAGCCTGGGAGACATACCAACCACTTCAGAAAATGGGTCCTTCGGGAACCATTAGATAACAGAATATAAACACTGGCCGTGTGAGAACTCCCACCCTGGAAATGTGCTACAGCAGGCTGGGAGTCGGGGTAAGAGCTGAGTTCTCACGCAGACACACCAGGGAAAGCAAGTCCTAGAAGGCACCAACATCTAGCCGCCAGCTCTGCCTTGTCAGCAGCCACTCCGGGGCTGCAGCTGGTTATTATCAGCTAGCATGACAAACCAGGCCAGGTGGAGGTGCCAGACGGAGGTGGGAGGATGCTGGGGCAGCTTCTAGGAGCTGAAGCTGGCTGTGTGAGAAGAAGGCAAGGGGCAGGTAAGGTACCTTTTAGACTGACAGAGAACAAAGGGATGTCCTGATTAGATACAGATGCTAGCCCTTCGCAGACACCATTCCTCCCCAACCCCTTGCCCAAAAGGGAAGGGATGCCTGAGCAGTGTGGACTCTAGAGTTCTGAAACTGGCTCTAAGAACACTAGTTAAGGGATGAAAGGGAAAGAAAGGACCCAACACCAAGGCAAAAGGAAAAGCAGCTAGCAGTGCTGTGCGTGCAGACACGCTAAATACCAAGCTGTCAGGACCTGCTGGCATTTTCTGAGCCTCTGCCTGTGCCAGGATCCATTCTGGAAGCTTTACATGAACTCTCTCTACTTCATCATGAGTTAGAAGGTAACACCTTTGAGAAAGGTTCAGAGCTGAGCTGAAGTGACTCTTCCAAAGTCACACAGCTGGTGAGCAGGAAAGCAGAGATCTGCACTTGTGTTTGTATTACTTCAAAGCTGGTTCCTTCTGTGACTCCTGACTGCCTATAGCTGCGATCCCCTGAGATGTGTGAGTACCTTAGGAAGTACAGCAGACTCTGGGGACTGGTGGGATGCATATAGTTTAAAAAGTTCATTTGGACCATGAAAAGCAAACCTACTGTTTTCCACAGAAAGTAGAGAGAGGAAAAAGAAAAAAAAAAAAAAAAGAAAGTAGAGAAAGGAAAGTTCAGTCAAATCCTCTTGCTCACTTGGCGTGTGACCCACCTCTGGGGGGTGTTCATGATGAACAACTGGACCAGGCTGGTAGGATGGGAGCCACAGGGAAAGTTTTAGGAAGATGGGGGCAAGCTCTCCCGAGGAAATCTGGCAGCAGGATTTTAATTTCCATGGTGAATGGAGACTAGTGCACTGGGAAATGTGTGTGCCTTCCATGCCAGGCTCACCTCTGCCCCAGGTCCCTGTGAGAGGCAGGGCTGGAGGTCCCTGGGCCCGGCACCCCCACCCCTCCCCTCACCTCACCTGAAAAGCCGCAGACACATTTTCTCCTGGGGAAATTCCTTGGGCCCCTCCACGCTGTCGTCGTGGCTCTCCGTCTCCAGGTAGACGTCCAGCAGCACGCACAGGCGCTGCAGCTGGTTCGTCAAGAGCTGGTGGCCGGGCCGGGGGCCGCACAGCTCCTTGTAGCACACATTGACCTCACTCTCCATGGCCTATGGGTGGGAAAACCAGAAACTCAGCACCACTTTCAGGCCAGCTGGGTCTGATGGTTTCACAAGAACTGCACCCGGGCCTCCACAGGAGCTGGGCCTCTGCAGATCAAGCCGGACCGACTTGTCCTGAAGCTCCCTCTCCTCAAGACAATGGGGTCTTCCTGATCCTGACTCAGAACTTTCCCTGCCTTGCACATCCACAGACAGACAGAGACGAAGATGTGTAGAAGAGGAATCTCAAGGTAAGATCCAAATCAGGTGTTAGGGTTAAAAACGTGCTCCACGACTACTGAATCAAATCCACAGGTATAACAATAACTAACAGATGCAATGATCTCGGACATCATCTCATTCCAGCACTTTCTGTGTATCTGAGTTTATTCTCATTTCCACAGAAGCCCAAACAACAACCTTTCACAGCAGGTATTTATATTATCCCTATTTCATAAATAGGGTGAGCCTGTGGACCCCAAGCTAGATAAGGGGTTGAGGTGGGTCTGAGCTCTTTCTGCTACTATGGCATGCACCCTCCAGTAAATTCTACAAATCCCGGCAGGCCCCTCTGCCCCGGGAATTGTGCCAGTGCCCAAGCCCTCAGCTGCGGCAGGTTCTGCCACTGCCCACCTCCCCAAGGAGGCTCTCCCTGCTCCTCCCACCACCCCCAGCAGGTCCTTACCCGAATATTGTCATCGTTGTTGTTGGTTTTCTCCCCTTTCCAGTTCAGACAGAGCTGGAAAATGGGTGGGATGGAGGGGTAGCCGGGGTTCAGCACCACGGCAGCCTGGAGCTTAGCTGGGAAGGGACGGGAAAGGAGGAAAACTCAGTTCTGAGACCTGGCTTGTTAGCCGAGACACCCTCCCCGCTGGACCCCTGAGGCTAGCTCTGGGTCTCACATTAATCCAAGTGCTCAGAGCACATTCTGGTACTAACTGACTTTTACTTTTGTTCTAGAATCTCCCAAGTGGAACTGCCAGGTTGCAGAATGTGAGGTCCTGTGACTCTGGTCCCTCCAAGGACACAGAGCTGTGTGGACTCCCCAGAGTCTGGTCCACAATGAGTTTGCCCAAGAGTTCTATTTACTCCTTTGACAGAAGTTTGTTTTCACTGGCATTTATTTGCCAGCAAGTTAAGGATTTTCCCACGTGAAGGTTTCCTATCTGTTTTTCCTTTTCAACAATATTGGGTATTAGCTGTTATATTAGTCAAATATATTTTTTCTATTCTGTTCTTCATTTTTATCTATTTTGTTATGTGCAGCTTTTTCATAGCTAACATTTAATGACTACCTACTGTTTTCCAAGCACTGTGCTAAGCCCTTTGCACACATTTTATTTCATCCTAATAACGATTCTGAGGTGGGTACCATTATTATCCCATTTTACATATAAAAAAACTGAGGCTCTGACAGAAACTTCCTTAAGATCATCAAGCAGTTGCAAAGCAGCAATGCTGAGTTTAATCAGAACTACCTGATGCCAAAGCTGTGTTCATAATCATTAAATGAAATATTTGCATTTTTAAACGTTTTCATTTTTTCTCTGGTGATAGCCTTTGCCTTTTTCAATAGGATGACATTTATCCTCTCCATCAATGGGCTAAGCATTTAGCCACTCCTTTTTCATTATTTATGGAGGAAAAAAGGAACTCTCTGACCCACCAGTAATTCAAATAAATAAGAGAACAAGAGAGTGTAGGTTAAAACAATCCTTCCCAGTCGCAACAACATTTATTAAAAAGTGACACTTTCCTGTTGTTTCTGTCATAACAGTTTGCACATATTTCGGGGTTTATCTCTGTTCACTAATTTTTTGTTTTTAACCCATACCATGTAATTGTTGTTCACTTATTCATTTAAATTTCACTCTTAATTTTTCAAATTCTATAATGCATCTAATGAAAATTTAAATGATCACATTCATTCCATGTACGAATCTAGAATACTTATCATCTTTCCAAGCTTTCTTCCGCTCAACCAGGAAGCAGAAGTGATGTCCTCCAATGACTTCCCACCCTTGGGGCTTTGTAAATTACTGGATGCATATTTTGTGCTCTTTTAAAATAGCACTCTGTTGTTTAGGGATGAGGTTAAAGTATTTTTTAAAAGGGGAGAGGATGAAAAGCAAATGCAAAATTCCTAACAGCAGTCACCTATTGTCAGGGTGAGAATGAAGTGGGATCAAGGAGCCTCAACTGTATCCGAAATTATTTAATTTCCTCAGAATATTTCTAAAAACATGTAAAGAAAAGAAAAGGAGAAGGGAAGAAATAGAGAAACTTGGACATCAAAGAGTGCAAGCTTTCCTGACATGTCTCGTACTGTCTTGGAACTACAGACAACTTCCTCTGCCCTGTGGCCTCAGCACTGAGCCCCTGGGGTGGGATCCTGCAGGCTGTGCCAGACCTCCCAAGGCTGGGGCCAGATGACAGCACCACAGGCAGCATCGGGGTGGCTCCAGCAGGAAGCCCTGGCCGAGCAGATGCCAGGACAGCTGTGAGGAATCACAGCTCTTGATGCCTCCCAAGTGAGTGCAGGGACTTCAGAGAGGGAGGAGGGTCCTACACTTCACATCCTGAGAGTGACAGCCCTTCCCTGAAGAGGGGGAAGAGCAGGCATCTGATTCTAAAATGCAATGAAACAAAGGGGCTAAGAGCTCAGGCTCAGAGGTCAGACTGGGTTTCTGACTAAGCCCTACTTTCCTCACCTACAAAGCAGGAATATCACCAGCCCCAGGACTGTCCTGAGGATTAGCTGATAAATCACGGGACATGACTGTTGCAGAACAAGTCCCGCCTGAATGCTGCCTCTCACAACCATGACTGTTTGCTAAGTCCCCACTGCAGGATTCCAGGATATTTCGCTTCCTTTGGGCAACTCCCAGGAATGTTTTATTCTCAGCGGCTCCCCTTGCCTACAGCAACTGTGATCAGCAGAGCAATTACCTGTGCCCCTTTCCACGAGTGCCATATAGTAGAGATTGGTGTCCCCAGCCAGTCCCGCCTCCATGATGTCTTTGGTAAAATGCAGCTCCTAGAAGTCACCAAGGACAAGGGGTGAACTGCTGGCTCCTCTAGTCAAATCCCCTGCCCTTCTGGTGGAGGAGCAGGAGCTGAAAGGTGACATGGGCCTGCAGACCCCAGGACAGCAACAGTGGCCTGTCACCCCTCCACCTACCGTATAATCCTCATGGGCAATCGTCACCCACTTCACCAGGCGAGAGACAACCTTTGCAGGGAAGAGATACTGGCAGTCACTGGTAACTGGCACAATGCCGTGTTCTAAAAGAGAGCAGGACAGGTGGTGTCACAGGTAGAAATCAGCTGTCACAGCTGGGTAACTAGCATCTTGTACAGGGCTCAGATGGCCCTGCCAGCTGTCCAGGTACACTCAGTACTCAGCTGTCCAGGTCAACACGTGCCAGAAACGAAGGCACACCAACCTGACCTTTACCCAGTGCTTGTGCTTGAGGCCAGACCCAGCACCAGCATTCACAGCATTTTATCCTTAATGCAAATGATGGCCTGCCAAACAAAAAAAAACCCTGCAGCCAGAATCAGATGTACAGTGTCTCTGCAGCAGTGACTGTTAATTAGACCAAATAGCCAAGAGGGCTGTTCTCAGAGCTGACCTTGATGGAGAAAGGAGTGAAGTGTTCTGTGTTGGTTCCTCTAAGGGAAAAGAGCAGGACGACTGCTCCAGGGTGAATTCCTGCTGGCGTTTCAATAAGCAAATGTGCCAACACGGTAAACGCTGTCCAGGATGACAATCACCCAACCCTGGGACAAAACAAACTAAGCAATGCTGATGGGGAGCAAGCAGTGCTGCTCTGGAGAAAATAGGGTCCACGTGAGGCCCCCAGACGGGTCCTGGGAACTCAAAGCCTTTCCTGACAGTGGCTCTTTTAGATCAGAAAGATCTTAACCCTCACTCCTTACAAGTCCCTTGTACATGGTAGGCTGTTACAAGTTATTCAGAGAATGAACAAATGAAAAGCCCCACATGGCCACCATCTTGGTCAAGGGCTCATCAGAATCACCTGGGACCTTATGGAAAACACAGGGGCTCAGCCCCACCCTGGAGGATGTCAGTTCAGGTGTCAGGGGAGGGATGAGGCATGGATCCCTGGACAGCTGTATTCAAGTAAGCTGAGAGTAAGCTCCACAAAAGCAGGGCTCTGTCTTGTGCTCATGGCTCTTCTCCCAGCACGATTCTGGCTGCCTGGAATGAATTAGGCTCCTATTAAAACGCACATCAGGACTTCCCTGGTGGCACGGTGGTTAAGAATCTGCCTGCTGGGGCTTCCCTGGTGATGCAGTGGTTGAGAATCCGCCTGCCAGCGCAGGGGACACGGGTTCGAGCCCTGGTCCGGGAAGATCTCACATGCCGCGGAGCAACTAAGCCTGTGCACCACAACTACTGAGCCTGTGATCTAGAGCCCGCGAGCCACAACTACTGAGCTCGTGTGCCACAACTACTGAAGCCCGCGTGCCTAGAGCCCGTGCTCCACAAGAGAAGGCACCGCAATGAGAAGCCTGCATACCGCAACAAAAGAGTAGCCCCTGCTCACTGCAACTAGAGAAAGCCCGTGCGCAGCAACAAAGACCCAATGTAGCCAAAAATAATAAATAAATAAATAAAAATAATAAAATAAAATAAATTTATATATAAAAAAAGAATCTGCCTGCCAATGCAGAAGACACGGGTTCGAACCCTGGTCTAGGAAGATCCTACATGCCGCAGAGGAACGAAGCCCGTGTGCCACAACTCTTGAGCCTGTGCTCTAGAGCCCGTGAGCCACAACTACCGAAGCCCGCATGCCTAGAGCCCGTGTTCCGCAACAAGAGAAGCCACTGCAATGAGAAGCCCATGCACTGCAACGAAGAGTAGCTCCCGCTTGCCACAACTAGAGAAAGCCCGCATGTAGCAACGAAGACCCAACACAGCCAAAAATAAATAAATAAATAAATAAATAAATTTTTTAAAAAAACGCACATCAAAGTCTGACGTGCACTGACCTAGCATGATGCTCCTGACCAATCTGCTAACCTGGGCCCCCAAAAGGCTTTGGGCTGAGACAGCCCTGATGGCCCTGAGGAGAGCTCAGACCTCTGCTTGGCGGCCTACAGCTCTCCCCAGTGGCCCATCTAACACCTCTGCTCAACAAGAGCCAGAAAGCCAGCCCGCTTTGATTTGTCATCAGGATTCAAGAAATCTGAGTGCAGGGCTCCGTTGTCTTTGTCCCTGTGTTGTCTGAGTGGCTCTCAGGCCACAGCCCTAACTAGCACCAGCTTACCCAGGGAGGCAAACTGCTTGTGGAGGGCCAGGCGGGACTGCACCCTGGTCTTCAGCAGTTTCATGGTGGTCTCCATGTGGCTGGCGCTCAGCGAGTGGTCAGCGATCACAGTGGGCTGCGGAGGACAGCGAGTGGCACACGTTAGTAGCTCCCTATCCCTTCCTCCAGGCACCCCTCTCTCCTAGGACCTGCCTGCCTGTGGCAGCCTGGACCACCCACGTCCTGAGATGCCTTCTGGGGACAGCAGGGTTTTCCTGCTGTGACAGGCCAGAGGTTGAGTCCCAACAGGAATGATACAAGCTGCTGAGATCTTGAGAGGCTGTGGAAAAGGAAGGCCTCTGCTAAGGTGCCAGGTCCCCTAGGGTTCATTTCTGGCACCTTTGTACATAAGACCAAGGGGTAGCAGCACCTGGAGCTGCACTGCACACAGGGCAAGGATCCAAGTTACTTTGACCTAGAGGGCTAACAGGCTCATGGCAAAGGCAAAAGGTACCTAAACACTTGTAGGCCTTGGACATTTTAGTATCCCGAGTGGAGGGAAGATAGATCATAGCCCAGAGGGATAGCATTCTGCTAGTTCAAAGTCCCAAAGCCCTTCTGGAGTCTGTACGGGAGGAGAGGAATAGAGGTCCTCAGCCGAGGGGACCAGATCAGTAGACACACCTGGGGCTGCTCTTTGGGGAAGTGGAGGCCACCCAGCTTCTGCACCCACAAATAGGGATGCCCTAAGTCAAGTACGTAGTCCCTCAGAGTCAGGATGCTGCAGAAAAGAACACAGAATGAAATGATTCTATAAGTCATTTCTGCAGTGGTCCCCGGATATATCCCTCCTCCCACCTTCTCATCCCCCCAAAACAGAACGGTCCCACAGGCTCAGCTGCACCCACGGCCAGGCTGCCAGCAAAGCCTCTTAACTTCATCAGTTCCCTACTGTGAATTTCATCTCTCCTAGTCACTTTTCTCTTTTTCCCTTGGCAGCCTTCAACTCATTAGTAAATCTCAATAAAAAGGCAGTGTACTTGATCTCTTCATCAGTCCACCAATTTATAAAATATTTAAAAAATTTTAATCCTCAGAGAATTAAAACATTAAACACATCTATTATCACGTTCCCAGAGTTTTGATCCTTCCACCCTTCCCCACCCTCCATGGCCTCATAAGCAGGAAAAGGCATGTGTTCCCTTCTCTGGACAGAGCACTCCCTCCTGCCCCACCACCTCCCCTGCCCCCTGGGAGGACTCTGGCCCTAACAGGTCTCCAGCTTTGGGTTTGAGCCACAGGAGAAACTCAGAAGCAGAGAGGCTGGGAGAGGAGGAAATGCTGCTGACTCACCCAACTTTATCAAACTGATACTGATTGGCTGGATTTGGAGTTTTCTTTCCATGATCCCCAGGATACAAACAGCTCAGGACTGAGTCAGGAGACAGCAAGTCACTGGAAGAGGGAAAAGACTGCAGTGAGAACGCCGGCCAACCCATTGCTTCCATGCAGACGTGGGCATTTGGCGGTGGTAACGCCACCTCTCACAGATGATCAAAGCCAGACCCTTTATATGCCTGAGGTCATCAGATACTCATAACCCTATGAGGTAGGGAGTATCATCATTTCCATTCTATAGAGGAGAAGATCAAGGCTTTAAAAGATATGGCTTGTCCAAGACCACACTGCTATAGTAAGTGCTGGAGCCAGGATTTACTCTATTCCATCAAAGACAGTAATACTCTTAACCATCAATTTTTTAAGAAACCTATCCCTTCAAGAGTTACATGGTGACCAGAGCCTTTTCCTCAGGGGAGCAAAGCCCTGTGACACAATAGGAATAATCAGAATTTTCATAGGAGCAAAACAGATGCCTTCTACCCCAGAGAGATCCAGTGTGAAGCTTTGATATTGTGCTTATCTCACTTTTTACCAAATCTCATGCTATCACAGAAACAGGTCCCCTTTAAAATTCCCGGAAAAAGATATATCACATAGACTGGAGACAAGGTGACCTAGTGCTGTAAAGCAGAGAGACACGGTGATGCCACAGCCACCTACTCACAATGGTTAAACATGTAATTAAACATGACAATCAGAGAAGAGATGGGGAGAGAATGGAGTAATTTGATCACAAAGGTCAATGAGGCCCATTCTTTCCCTTCACCAACGGGAGCTCCCCTTCGCCTTCCAGGGACAGCATCAGGAGTGACTCAGGTGGAACTGCTGCTCTGAGCCAGCAGGCCTCCAGGAACTTAGCACCGGGAGGGTGGCAGCTTCTGGCTCTGCCCTGCTCTCTCTCCTGACAGTGTCTCCCTGCACCACCACAATCCCCAAGGGTCTCTGTCCCCTTTGCTGCTTCACACAGAGAACCGGCTAGAAAATGAATAATTGTCAGTCTTTTAGCCAATATTTAGTGACTGTTACTAATATACAGAATCAGCCAAAATGAAACAGAACAGCTAAAAATGCCCAAGATAAGGATTTTAAATTGATGAAACCTGATGGAAGAATCAAATCTTCTCGACAAAATTTCCATCTGCAATATGTGGCTCAGGACAACTGAATTTGGTAAAAATAATGGCCATTAAAGAGAAGGCTAGGGCTTCCCTGGTGGCACAGCGGTTGAGAGTTTGCCTGCTGATGCAGGGGACGCGGGTTCGTGCCCTGGTCCAGGAGGATCCCACATGCTGCGGAGCGCCTGGGCCCATGGGCCATGGCCGCTGAGCCTGCGTGTCCGGAGCCTGTACTCCGCAACGGGAGAGGCCATAACAGTGAGAGGCCCGAAGGCTATATACTCATAAAAATATGACTATTCAAAAAACTATTCAGTTACTCAAGTCTTTGTTATAAAGTTTTAAAAGAAGAGATTTTTAAAATCTTTGTAAAGTGGAAATGGAAAATAATTGAAAATAATTCAATGCCTTAATGAAAAACTGATTAATGAATTAAAGTGGCCTAATGGAGATCATTCTGGAAAACAATTTCTTGAGGAAAATTCAGCAAGGTTCATACAATTCTGAATAAAATGTTGATAATAAAAACATGAATTTCCTAATGAATTAAGAGATCCTGGCATCAGTTGTCAATGCTGCTAACATCTCAAAAATAGAGACAGCCTGTGCCTCCTGATAAAATCACGCAATGTCTCTGACACAGTGCTGCACACCCACCTCCCCCGCTAAAAATGGAATCTGATCAGGTCTCTAACTCTACCTACAATTTACAGGAAATACAGGGGGAGGGAGCAACACGTTCAATTGTACCGCAGGGATGCAATCATCAAAATGCAGCCTGGGGGAAACCTACAGAGCAAACAACCTACTTTCCTCAACAAATAAAAGATGGCAGGACATTCAGATGGAAAGACACTTGAAAGAAGCTTCATCCAACTGCAACACATGGACCTTAAAAAGATCCAGATTCAAAACCCAAACTGTAAGAACAAAACTAACAAAGAACATTTATGAGAAAATCAGGGAAATCTGAACTCTGACTAGATAATTGATATTAAGGAATTAGTGTCATACTGTGATTAAATTGAAAATTTTAAAAAGTATCCCTGTTTTAGTTGATAAATAAATAAAACCACACACCATGGTGTCTCCATGGGGCCAAAGCAGCCTTGAGCAAAGGCCTCTAGGCTAGGAGTTTGAAGTCTAGGCCCAGCACTTCCATAATTGGACATATGCCCCTGAACTCAGTTTCTCCATCTGTAAAATAGGGGGATGAGCTAGACAACACCTGAAGGCCCTTAAAGGGCTAATCCTGGCTTCAGGGTGGTGTTTCCTTTTGGGTTTCCTCCCTCTTTGGGGACCAGGGCAATGACAGTAGTGTAGTACCATGGTACAGGACCGGCTGGCTTTGAATCATCACTCTCCATGTACTACCCGTGACCTTGGGACAGCCTCTTAACTCTGCAGAGCCTCAGTTTCTTCACCTTGTAGAGCTACTGTGAGAGTTAAATCTGATGATGACAAACACAGCTGTCATTTACCAAGTGTTTCACCTATGTTAAGCATTTTATCTGACTCACACAGGCACCCTGGGAGGGGATCTAATTAATGACCGGAGTGAGGAAACGGACTCAGAGGCCAGGTAATCTGGCTAAAGGTGCACACACAGCTGTGAGGGGAGACCCGGCACTCGCAGAGCTCATAGCCAGTCTGCAGTCCTGCCCCTATCACTGTATGTGCAGCGCCCTGCAGGGGAGTGGGCTTCAGTGTACACTGGGGCCAGCCTGCAGCCCCGTGACTTAGCAGATAGGACATCTGAGAAGTGAGCAGGCAGAACAATCACGACAAAGAGCTCCACTGTGGCCAGGGCCGTCATGGGACCCTCGAGCTGCTCACTGGACCAGCACTGCAACTGGGTACTCTGAAGAAGCCAGCCCTGGGCTCCCTCTGCTGGGGTGAGGTGGGAACAAAGTCAACTCCATCCAGAGTGCTCGGGGTGGTCCAGCAACACTCTCAAGCACAGGGACCAAGGATGTAGCCTGAAGGGGGTGTGGACTCTAAGTGCAGGGTCGAAAACCCAGGGGAAACGCCACCATCAGGCAGGCCTGGAAAGAGTCCCACCCCACCAGGCACCAGATCCGCGCCTCCCTCACTGATCTTTCTACACTTGACATGAGGACTCACTGGAAGCAGGTGGGGCAGGGTCGGGAGGCGTGCAAGGCCAGGTGAGCCTATTTCAGCCCCAGGCCCTCTCGGTTCTCCTCCCTCCCTCCCGTGCTGGCTGTGGAACAAGCAGCCACGGTCAGGGCCTTTCTGGGGATGCTCCACCTGTGGCCGCCACTACGTGCCTCTGCTCACCCTACTCAAAACCCCCACAGGGACCCGCCAGTCTTCCTCCCGCTGCCCAGGTAAGGGCAACCTGGGATTGAGCTGAGCTGCAAAGTGAAATCCCAGCACCTTGGGACAGAAAGAGACAAGAAAAAGAGGCCTAAATTTGTCAACCTGGTAAGGTCTGCCAAATCTCACTTTCACATTCACACTCTTTCCACTGGTATAAAAGGTGGTGCCCTGCCCAGTCAATTTACAACAGGCTGTAGTCACTTCTGGCATCTGCTGTGTAGTGAGAGGACTTCACCAATTCAAGTCAGTAAGTGCTTTCTAAATACCTGTGATGTACCAGGACTTCGGGGCTGTGTGGCCGTGAACTCCACTCAGAGCCAGATGAGGGAGGATCCGAGAGGAGCCCAGCACCGAGGCTCCCACCACACCCCCCTCCCACGCCCCACCCCCCGCAGCACCTGTCCAATACCCTGCACTGATGGGGGTGATCAGTTCTGTGGCGGTTGTCACTTTGGCTTTTACCGTCATGATGTTGAGGTTCATGAGGTAGTAGAAAGTCAGGTGCAGTACACTGTCATCTGGAGGGGAGGAGGAAAAGAAGACATCATTTATGAGTTAAACACTAGAAGAGCGTCAACAGTATTATAGAAAGGAAAGTCAACAAGACTTTTAAGATCTTTCACTATAAAAACAACTTGATGGCAACTTAACATTGAGTAAAAAAAGAGTCTCTACAAATTCTTTGCTATTCCTCCCTCCAAGAGGTGGAGCTTCATTTCCCTCCTTTGAGTGTGGACTGGACTTAGAGACTCTGCTTCTAACTAATACAACATGGAAAGCAAGCGATCAAGGGATCACCAAGTGATCTGGGTTAACATCACTAGTAACAAGACGAAGTGACACCTCCGACCCCTGATAAGACGTGACGGTGAACACTGCCATCTGTGGTATTCCTTCCCCAAAACCCACAACCTCAGTCTAATCAGGAGAAAACAACAGACAAGCCCAAATTGAGAGTCTTTCTACATAATACATAAACCTCATCTTCCAAAGTGTCAAGGTCATGAAAGATAAGCAAAGACTGGAGGAGACTAAGAGGCATGACGACTAAATGCAACATGAGATCCTGGATTGGATCCTGGAAGAGAAAAAGGGCACTGGTGGAAAAATCAGGGGAATGTGAATAAGTTTGGTAGTTAATAGTATTGTACCAATGAAACTGACACTGATTTTGATAACTGTACTGTGGTTAAGTAAGATGTTGATATTGGGGTGAAGAGCAGGTGAGAAATCTTTGTATCATCACTGAAACTCTTCTGAGTCTAAAATTATCTCAGAATTTTTTTTATAAAAAGGCAAAGAGAGGACAAGTGTGTAGAGTGTTTCCATTTATGTAAAAAATAAAAGGTGAAGGGGATAAGTATATACTTGTGTAAAAGCTTCTAAATGCATAGTTTATTTCTTGAAAATACATAGGAAACTGTCACAATGGTTGCCCTTGGAGGTAATGACCAGGACCAGGGTCTGGAAGTCTGGGGTGAGAAGGAAACTTACATCTGACTGCTAACTCTTATCCTGCTGGGATGCTTTACCATGTGCTCCTTTACCCATATGAAGCCAGTTTCAAAACCCATCGTCTCCGCAAAATACGAAGTTCTATTTTATTTATTAAATTAAGCAGGTTGGTCATATTACTCAAAGCCTGCATACTCTTGGCAACTTGTTCTGTGTATCTAACCTGTCAAGTTCAGAAAGAGGTGTAGTTCCATCAAGCATCCCTAATGTGTCTGATGTTTTTACTATGTTTTCAAAGTTATGGCTTAGGAGGGGGAAAAAAATCAAACTCCATGAAGAACAACAAAGGAAAACAGAAATATGAAACCAGAATCTTTTCCTGGGCAAGGAGGCATCAGCTTGCTGGGCCCCGCAGAGCGGCAGCTGGCTGCACTCCTAGGCGCTATGAGATCCCCCAGACCAAGGGGAGCCAGACCTTTGCACTTCAGGTCCAGCATGACGGACAGCGGGTGCCTCTTCAGCATCTCCTTGCGCTTGTCGTCCAGCTGAACTCCCAGTGTGGGTCGCCGGCGCTTCTGGACAAAGGAAAGGGTGGAGCCGGTAAGCACTGCTCACGGGAATCTCCCCCGTCCCCCCCTTCCTGCTGGCCAGGGCCTCACTATTGAGACCCGTGCTTCAGCTCTCCAGCTGCCAGGATCTCAGCCTCCCTTTCTTTCAAACCTCTTTCTTCTGCTTCTAAGGGGGGATGGCACCCACCAACTAGTGGGCCCCTAGGGCAGCCGCTCGGCACTCCCCACACTCTCACCGTGGTCTGCTCCTCCTCAGCATCCGAGTCACTCTCATCATCTGCAGCGACAGAGAGAAGGCAGCTCGAGGTGAGAAGGCTCCCAATTCTCCTGAGAGCACCTCAACCCAGGGCGCATAATAGGGCCCAGGCTTTTGTAAATGGGTTTCTTTAGAATAAATAATAAATTTGCTGCTTCTTATTCAGTATAGAAAACAGAGTGATGCAAGGAAAAGAAAAATGACCTACAATCCCATCACCCCTGGTTTTTTTCAGTGATTTTTAATGTCATCCTGTGGACCACAAGCTCCTCCACTGGTGGTGGTGGTGGCAGTAATAACAGTAGTATAAACAACAATAACAGAAGCTCATATAATTTGAGGGGTTACTGTGTGCTGAGGACGATGCTAAGGGCTCTGCATGCATGACCTCATTTAATCCACATAGTAATTCTACATGAGGTATTACTATCTTGTTTTGACAGGAGAGTACTGAGGCTCTGAAACGTTAAAGAACTAAGTTAAAGAACTTAGGATCAGTGAGCTAGTGAGAGGCAGGTTGAAATCCAAAGGCAGTGCTTTTCTCTGTCTACCCCGAGCACTAAGACATTAAAGCTAAGCTCCCTGCCACACAGAACCAGTACGGCTAATTACCAAAGGACCAGCACTGGCCCTCGGTGGTGACCTGGCATCTCTGGAACCAGCTACGGTAGACGTGGGGGAGGATCCTGACCACCACTTACCTTGGGAGTCCTCGGGAGGCTTGAACAGAGCCTTGGCCTCATCCACACTGCCTTCAATCGCCACAGACAACGTCTTATCTAGGAGCAAGAAACAGCTTCCTGTGAAAGCTGCTGAGAGATGGAGCTAAACTACATGAGCAGGCCCGCCCTGGGGCTGCACTTCTTCTGCCTCTGTCACACCTTCTTACTGACCGGGGTTGGAGGGCAAAAGTTCTTTCTCCAGATGAAGAGGAGCAAAGTGAGAAACCTACATCTTTTTCCCATCATTTACTGAAAACAAGGAACCCAAAATGCAGATTCCTGGCCAAGCATCACCTGAGACTAGGGGTGAATGCCTCTCTTTTCAGGCTTACACCAAGGCACAGAAATCCAAATCGATGGCCGAAAGCCACACGGCACAATTCTACCAACTGCCTTAAAGGTTCTCATCCAGAACCTGTAACTGTCCACATTCTGGCAACGACAGCTCTCCTCCCCTCAGTTCTTCTTCTCTGTTCTGCACTACACCCAGCACCGAGCACCTGCCTGGTACCGGAACGTTTAACTGGGAGGCAGCAGGACAGTGGGTAGGAACCTGGACCCTGCAGTCCAGTCCCGGCCTGAGTCTCTGCTCAACCAACTCCCAAACTTACAACCTGGAAAGTTATGTCACTGCTCTGAGCCTCAGTTTCTGCACCTATGAAACAGGGACTTGACAAATGGTGGCTGCCCAGTTAGGTTAGGAGGACTGAATTTTAACTACAAAATTACTTTTAAAAATTAATTTTTAATCCTCACAGCAATCCTATAGGAGCAATACTATTACTCTAGCCATTTACAGATGAGAAAATTAAGGCTCGGGGAAGTTAGATACAACAGCCAAGAGGTAAATAAGCTAGGATTCAAGACCAAGTCTATTCAACTTGAGCTTGATGTCTCAAACACAAAGCTAAGTGGCCTGCTCCCTGCACCAGGCCTGACACCTCAATGAGCAATGCCTGGGCCTGCCTCTGTGCAACTCCGTGGGTCTAGCGCTGAGAGATCAGATAGGCCATCACCCTTCCTTCTCCATTCAAAAGGGTATACAGAGACGCAGATAGTCACAGGAGCCTGAAAGGGTTTGTTCAAGTGCATAAAGAGGGATGACAAACTTCCCCCAAGTGGCAGGCCCCTGAGATATTCCTAAGTGGCTGACCACTGCTTATCTCTGACAGCCCTCATGAACCATCACACCTCATCCCAAACAAGCTGGCTGCCCCCTTTAACACTGGCAAATGCTAGCCTGTTCTTTTGACTAGTTTATTCCTGGAATTCTACAGTAAAATGGGAATGGAAACAGGCTGGGTTTTAAACACAAAAGAAAAGAAAATTACTCACCCTGTCTAGGGGGCTGGGAGGATTTCATATGAGCTGATGATGAAAACAGGAGGGAGAAGAAAGGGGAGGGAGAGGATCAAAAGGACCAGGAAGACACAAGAAGAGAGACAGTAATGTGTTGATGCCCATGGCTGGGAGGAGAGGCATGCACTGGCGCAATGTGTGTCTGTCTGATGCAGTGGGGTGGGCATAGGGAAGAAAAATTTAGGTGCTGGGTGAAAGCTTGCAGTAGGGCAAAAAGTAGGATCTCTAAAAGCTTCTCAAAATCCTAGTGGAGTCATGGGCTGCCTTCAAGCTTAATGAGGACACCTCCTCTCCTTCTGTAATTCACTGTTACGACATGCAGCCTGTTCCAGGGCTTGGTGAAAGCCTGAGACAGCTGGCTGGGACCTGCGTTCACCAAACCCTCTCTCTGAAGCGAGCAGGAGGCACTGATCCACCTGCCAAGTGTGCCTTGATGGGGTGAGTGCTTGGGAGGCCAGACAGGCTGCCTGGGCACTGAACACAATAGCCGACCAGTCAGGCTCATCAAAGATTCAAAGCCATCCATTCTGAAATGCCCATCAGGTTAGTCCAGCCTCAGGCCAGCTGGTCAAAGCAGCCATGCCCGGCAGTGCAGAGGGGAGGCAGCATCTATCACCTGAGGGCTTCTGAGTAGGGCCAGGGAGCTTTCCTCAGCAGGAGGTGCTTCCAAATGACTCAACTGGCCACAGCTGCTGCTCCCACAGCCCCTCCCTGCCCAGCCCCTATACTTACCACAGGCTTGCCCATACGCAGTGGCCTGGACAAAGAGGACATAGAGGGGAGGTGGTAGGTGTCGGGCTGTCTCATACTGCTTGTGAGCTTGGTCGAAGGGCATAAACAGATACTCCTGCACTGGTAGGGAAGCCTGCGAGCAAGGAAGAAGGGATTTTGTTTTTCTTTTATAGGCAGTCCACACAGGAACATGTGGCTTCTTAGTTACTTAGTATACAGTTTTTTATTTATGAAAGTGATAGCAGCAAAAAACAGTAAGAAAATGAACTTTAAAAAAAGATACCATTTTGCCTAGCATCAAGAAAACATCAAATACCTAAATGTCAAAAGTGTGTCAACCTCTACATCAAGAAAACATCAAATACCTAAATGTCAAAAGTGTGTCAACCTCTACATAAACACCTGAGAAATGAAAGATCTAAATGAATGGAGATATATGCCATGTTAATGGCCTCCAAGGCTTAATACTGCCCAGATGTCAATTCTCCCGAAAGTATCTATGGATTCAATGCAATCCAATCTAAGTCCCAGCAGATGAAAATAGACTAGCTGATTCTAAAACTTATATGTAAATAAAAAAGGCCAAGAATAACAAAGATAATCCTGAAAAATTAAGTTGGAGGACTTACATTATTGAGCATCAAGACTTCTGATAGAGCTAGAGTAATAAGTCAGTGTGATATTGGTGCACAGACAACTAGATCACGCACACACAAACCCAAACATATACAGATATCTGATTTATGACAAAAAAGGCACTGCAGAACAGTGGGGGAAAGAATGGTCTTTTCAATAAATGAATCAGCTGAATACCTATGTGGGGAAAGAATCTGACCTTCACCTCACACTATATACAAAATTCACTTCCAGGAAGACCATAGATTTGAATGTGGAAGGTTAAACAATAGGGCTCTATAAGAAAATACAAGAATATTTCCATGACCTTGGGACAGAGAAAGGAAAAGACTGATAACTAGATCGTATTAAAATTAAGAACATCTGCTCATTAAAGAATACTATTATGAAAGTGAAAAGGAAAGACACCTGCAGAAGACTCATCTCCAGAAAATATAAAGAATTCCAGGCAACCCAACAGAAAAATGAGCAAAAGACTTTAATAGGCCCTTCACAAATGAGGTACGCCAAAAGCCAATTAGTATATAAAACGTGCTGTGCTCAACGTCACTGGTCCCCAGGGAAATGGAAATTTAAACCATAAAAGATACCCTCCAGAATGGCTATAATCAAGAAAAATGACAACATCAAGGAGGTGGAAAATTAGAACTTTCACATGGTGATGGTGGGAATTTCAAAAATCAGTATAATCACTTTAGAGAATTGTTTCACTGAATACCAAAGCTAAATATACGCATAGCATACTATGATCCAACAATTTCATTCCTGGGTATATATTCAAAAGAAATGTGTACACATGTACACCAAAGGACACGTGTAAGGCTCCTAGTGGCATTATTCACAACAGCCCCAAACTGGAAACACTCCAAATCAAACACTAAACATCAATGAGAATAAATGAACTCCTGGTACTCACAACAACCTAGATAAATCTCACAAACAAACTGTTGAATCAAAGAAGCCAGACACAAAAGAATATGTACTATATCATTCCATCTATATAAGTTAAAAAACAGGCCAGGACTTCCCTGGTGGCGCAGTGGTTAAGAATCCACCTGCCAATGCAGGGGACATGGATTCGAGTGCTGGTCTGGGAAGGTCCCACAGGCCGCGGAGCAACTAAGCCCGTGCGCCTCAACTACTGAGCCTGCGCTCTAGAGCCTATGAGCCACAACTACTGAGCCCGCGTGCCACAACTACTGAAGCCCGTGTGCCTAGAGCCCGTGCTCCACAACAAGCCACCACAATGAGAAGCCCGCACACCACAACAGAGTAGCCCCTGCTCGCTGCAACTAGAGAAAGCCCATGCGCAGCAACGAAGACCCGTAGCAGTCAAAATAAAACAAAACAAACAAACCAACAAAAATAGGGCAAGCTAACCTGTGATGTTAGAAGTCATGAATAATGGTTATGGGGTGGGGGGACAGTGACTGGGAGGGGAATAAAGTAACTTCTGGAAAATTGCTAATGTTGTTGATTTGGGTGCTGATTACACAGATGTGTTCACAAATGTGTGCACAGTGAATATCCACTGAACTGTGAGTATGCTTACGAGTTATATGCTTTTCTTTATATAAAATTATTTTTTTAAGTAGTATATGTACATTTTTTTTAAAGTTGTATTCGAGTTTATAAGGCAAAAATTCCCAGTTCCCAACCACCAAAGGTAACTGTTAATGGTTTGGTGTGAAAACATACTTTTCTAAGCACATACATGACTTACATATATATACAACCATTCGAATACTTTGTAAATGAAGGTATACAAATGGGATTTTACTACATGTTCTACAACTTGCAGTTTTTGATTTCATAATTTAACAGATCTTTCTATCCAGTTATTCTGTCAGTAACAGGATGCTCCATACTTCCATTATAGGTGTAAGACTGAACCACACAAGAATTTATTTAACCTGTACCCTATTTATTTAACCTGTACCCTATATAGGAGCATTCAGTGTTTCCAGTTAACAGGAAAAATTTAAGTACAACCAAAATTTTTAGTTTCTGATTTTTGTCCTATATGAAGTGTTACTGAGCATATTTGTTAACTCTAATTCTATGCCTAGAGTTGAAGAGAAGAAATGTAGATCTTGCCAGATCCTACAAAAGTGAATTTTCAATTTCACTAGGGTCCTTTTACAAAGTTCCTCCATATTAGCCATTTACCCTGCTTTATAAAACTATAAAGATTTAGATCAAATCTGGCTTCACAAAGCAAACAAAAATCAGGTCACCTACATAGAAAGAAATTACATTTTATAGGTGAAGTGGGGACTTTTCCTCCTAAGGTACCTAACGGTTTTCAAATATGAGTAAAGTTCTTTTCAGAGCGAGTAGATTTGCTGAGCAGCTGGCCCCTGAGGTGCAGTCAGGGGGATCTAATAGACATCTGTGAAAGCATGCTTAGATGCCCGGGGACTGTGGGCTGGTGGAGATCATGCAAGGTGTAAACTAAACTTACAGTTTGTGAAAGCGTTTTACCCGGAATAGGCGCTGGGTGAAAAGAAAACGCCGAGGTACGTGTGTGTATACGTTCCAGAGCCAATCCTGCCAGCAATTCCTCCACACAGGACACAACCTTATCACACCTGCTGTGGGCATGCAGACGGGACCATCCTTGCACTGTGCTCTAACACTGATTAGGGTAACAGACCCGACAAAACCCACAGGGTGATGTGGCTGCTGGTGGTCTCAGGTCAGCAATGTGTCACTGAGTGGTGAAGGCAAAGCAAAAGCCGAGGAGGTGGCTGGGTGTGGGGAGACCCTCACCTGCATGATGCTGTTGAGACGAGGCTGGAGGCTACTCAGGTACTCCTTCTTTACTTCAATCTCCTTAAGGATCTTCTCCTTGTTGGACAGGCACTCTCGGTACTTCTCCGCCAGCCTGTTGGGGGAAGACAGAGCACTGTCGTCTGATGCTCTCCAGGGACACCCCAACACACCTGTTCACTATCAGACTCTACCTAATGACAGCAGTCACGATTATCTGCTAATGTTTACCTAGCACTTACTATGTGCCAGGCACTTTGGAAAATGGTTTACAAGCGTTATGGCATTTAATCCTTATAAAAACCCTGGAAGACAGGGACTTTTTTTATCCCCGAAGGAGGAAACGAAGGCTCAGGGAGGTAGATAACTTGCCCAAGATCATCCAGTAAGAGCAAGCACAGAGCTGGGCTCTGAACCCATGCCTGTCTGCTCCAGAGGCTGTGCCCATGACCACTGGTATCACCTACTGCTCCATTTCTTGCCTCAGAGGCTAGACCCAGAACTTTCACAAATATATGGACTCAGCAGCTATAGGACACAAATGAGGCCCATGGACCTGAGTGGGGCAGAGTGGGGATAGACTCCAGACCAGAGCCACAGGAATGGAACACTTATGGCTTAGCCAAGGGCAACTGACGTACTGGACAGGGGTGTGACAAGCCAGCCCCATCTGCTAAAAAACTGACACCAAGTCCCTAAGATCCAGACTCAGTACTTATTAAATTCGTTATGTAGACCAAAGGCACAAAATATACTCAACAGCAGAAGAAGGCAAGGAATTAACAACAGCAGCTTCTCTGACAGAAAACAGAACAAATGTGCCAACCAAAAGCCCTGGAACTCATGTACAAACATGAAAGGGAAAAAGGTCACCATGATGGAAGGGATGCAACCATAAAAAGTTCAGGATGAAAAAAAAATACATACCATATTCTAAGGAAGATCTAGATTAAATTACACAGTATAGACATTCTACTTACGGTTAATAAATAAAAGCTCTTTATTAGTACAAAAAGTTTTATATGTAAAGGTGTGCCTCAAAGCATTATTTATGATACCAAAACAATGCAAACAACCTAAAAGTCCAATTCAATATGGGAACAATTATGTGATTTACAATTTACCCTGGAATGTTGTACAACCTTCTAAAATAATGTTTACAAAGCTTTGCAATACCACACAAATATGCTTACAGGTGGGGGAAAAGGCAAAAAAAAAAATCAGATTAATAATACAAAAGGTATTTAGGTCTTAGGCATTAAAATTTTAAAGGAAAGGTTACTCTTTCTCATAACGGCGTTAAGCAATTCCAACCCCACTTATGATACAGTTGGTCAAGTGTGAACTGCTAAGTGTGAATTAATCACAAAACAGGATTTGGTCTTAGAGACTATTCTGCTGGTTCCACAGTACTTTGCTATCTGATCCTGGGTCAGGACAAAGCACTGTCCCTCATGGATAAAGGTCCGTGTTTGCACAGGTGAACAAGGTCAGGAAGGAGGAAACGCTACCTTTTCCGCTGCTCCAGCTCCCAGTCCAAACGTGCAAGGGTTTGCTGGTGAGGGTCTCCCATGGTGACTTCCACCTTGCTGATATCTGGAGGAGCCTCCTTATAAAACTCCTCTAAGCTGACCAGATCGATTTCTTCGTGCTTTGATCTGCAGTCAAAAACTCAATGTCAGGGCTTCCCTGGTGGTGCAGTGGTTGAGAGTCCGCCTGCCAATGCAGGGGACACGGGTTTGTGCCCCGGTCCGGGAAGATCCCACATGCCGCGGAGCGGCTAGGCCCGTGAGCCATGGCCGCTGAGCCTGTGCGTCCGGAGCCTGTGCTCCACAACGGGAGAGGCCACAACAGTGAGAGGTCCGCGTACCGCAAAAAAAAAAAAAAAAAAACCCTCAATGTCAAGCTGCTGCCCTCAGAAACCCAAACTGTGGCTTAAACAGGCCCAGAGTTCCACCCCGTGTACGTCAACTCAGCCCTGGTCTACAGCTACCCAGAAACCTAGAATCCAGTCTTCTCAGCAAATGCTCATTAGCAGGTGTTTCAATGTGAAGAGAGGTAGTTGGTGACATGCCACAGGATCCTTATCCATGTTGCCCAAGCTTATATCCATGGTTTAGCTGAAGACCTAAAAATACACTTATGAAATTTACAGACCTCTCCAAGCTGTGCAAGAGAGCTAAGAGCTTGAAGAATCAAATAAAAACACCATGGTCTAGGTCTAGACTGTCAGGTTGAGACCAAGAAATGCCATTTAACAGGAATAAACAGAAGAGTCTACACTTAAGTTCAAACTATTAGCTGCCTAAATATAGCATGGGGAAGATCCAACATAGTATGACCAGATGTGAAAAGATCTAGAGGCTCTGTTGATGTACAGTGACACACAATAACTGAGATGGGGATTTTTATCTCCATTTTTCAAATGAGATAGAGGCTTCCATCAGTAAGCAGCTTGCCCAACGTCACACAGCTAGGGTGAGGCAGAGCTGGGATTTGAACCCAGGCTGTCTGATTCCAGGGCCCCTGATCCTTCCACATGGCCACCTGCCTCGCTACAGGGTTTGCTGGCTTTCATCTGAACAACGGTTTCAGGTGGAGCATCCTATCTTTCTTCTTTTTAAATAGTACTATTTTTGAAACTTCTTGTAAGTCTTAAACTGAGAGTTTATTTCCTCCATGAACCCTTCTCCCAGGTTCCCCCAATGATAATATCTTATCTAGGCATAATACATTGTCAAAACTAGGAAACTGACAATTGTACAGTACTATTAGCTCAGGTACCTGATGTGGATTTCACTTCTATTAGTATTTAAATATTATTACGTGGATGGACTCGTGAAGCAGATAAAGATGCCTCTCAAAAATCAGCATACACCAGACCCAATGCCTAACGTGGTCCCCCTCATCCCAAGTTTATTACAAATAAAACCTGACTCCTTTCAGTTTACACAAATAGATCTGACGAGGCAAGAACACGTTCCCTTCTCTCATTTTATCTATTCCTTCCTCTTTCACATCTCTCAGCTTGGATTTGCCAAGGGGCATCACAGTTTAAGGACACTGACAAACCGTAGTTTGTTCACCTAAAGGCAGATAGGCAGCAAGAAGTTCAGGTTCCTAATAATGAAATCCATTTGCAAAAATGAATGCTGGAACTTTAGAGAAGAAAGCTGGGCCAAAAGGTTAAAAAGATGTAACTGGAAGTGAGCTGCTCCCATACAGGGTGCTCAGGAATCAAACTGGTAACGCAAAGGCTCTGCCTGCTGGGGAGAGACAACTGTTTTTCACCAGGTTCAGAGCGCAAAACTCAAAAGGGTCAGACAGGCTTCTGAGGTTCTTTGTGCAGCCTGGAACTACTGCTTCCAATTCTCCCACTCAAAGTGATCTATGCACCCTTCCCCCTAGATCCTGTAGTCTCCAAGTGCATCTGACTTCTTTTTAAAGAAACTGGCTCACACTGAGCTATGTAGGAAAAAGCAGTTACCAACAGACCATCTTGCCAAAGCCCTGTGCTCCAAAACTCACTTAAACTCCAGACATTTGGTGATCTCCTTCTGCAGGTGCATCACCTCATACAACAGGTTCTGGAGCTGCAGGTGATAGGCGTCCACTTTCTGCTTGGCCTGAAAGGAGGACAAGGTCAGAGGTGAGTGGGGCAAGTTGGGGTGGGGTGGGGCAAAGCAGAGCAGCAGCAAACTCAGAAAAGGGGTAAAGGAGATTAAAGAGGGGATGAGAAGGAAGAAGAGGAGGGTTAAATCTCTCAGCTCCTACCTCATGGGTCTGATCTCTTCCTTTCTTCAACCTGATGTGGGCTAATCGGTTAAGCTTTTTTAGAGTCATGAAATGCACACAGCTCTGGATCTTCCGATTTTCGATCTCAACTGCCTGCAGGCCAAAAAAACTGGTAAAGACCTTGACAACAGGAGCTGGCTCAGCTTCCTTCAGCCCCTCACTGCTCATCCTCATCCAGAGCCAAAAACAGACACTGGAAGGAGCTCAGAACCATAAGAAGTGTCAGGGGGAAATGGAAGAATGACTGTATAAGGGAATGCTTAAGGTTCCCAGGCATAAAAAACTAATTTCTGCTTGGACCAAAGTAACAGGAATCAAAGATGGAGCAAAGGCAGCCAATGCAAACAATAGCTGTTTCTACACAATGTACACAGAGATCCTAACAACGGCAACATCGTGCCATACAACTTGACCTCTGTAAACATTACAGAATAATTTAAATGAAAATAGAAGAATTACAGCTGTAAAACTTGACTACAGTAAAATAGATAGAATGTAATAATCTTAACAATATTGGCCAGTATAAGCACAAATAAGTGAGATTCCTGGATAAATATGGATTGTTTTGTTTTGAACTTACCCATTCAGTTTTCAGTCACACTGTTTTGCTTCTCTACCCTGAAACCTTTTTTTCATTTAATATTAATACTTTAATTTTTGGCCTCTATGATTTATTTGTACATATCTAGCCTTATAATAGCAATGGTGATTGACATGTACCATAATTTCTCCATGCCCAGCACTTAATAAATATCATTTGGACGAATTATCAAATTACAGTTATGGAAAAAATTAATTATCCTGTACTTTCATGACTGTAATTGATGACTGGGTGGTGATGTTACAATAAATTAATAGGCAGGTCTCTGGAGCCCTCAGGCTCTAACCCCCTGATGACGGCAGGATGTAAGACCAATACAAAGAAGGGCTCTGATAGGTGCGAAACAGGTCCATCCATGCAGACCCACCAGGTCCGTGTCCTCCCAGCCCCACTCCTTACCACATCCTTGCCTCCCCTGCTCTTCAGGTCCTGGATCTCGGCCATGAGCCTCTGCAACTCCTGGCACGTGTACTTGTACAGCTCATAGTCTCTGCCAGGGTCCCGCAGGTCCACCTCAGCCTCCTCGCTGTAGTATTTACCTTCCTGTGGAGGCAAGGATACAGGCCTTGGGTGGAGAGTAAAAGTCTCTCTGTTGGAACAGGGACACTTGGCTGAGATAAGTAACAAGGAAGCCCCAAATCAGGTCTCTAAAGGATCTGGTCTGTAAATCAAATGTTTTTCTTCTTTTCAAAGTGGAAAAGAATTCCTCTTTTCCTCTTTCTGATTATAAAGTAATGCATGCTTGGTGTCAGAGATTCAGAACATAGTGAGGAGTATCAAAAACAAAATGAAAACTTGCCTATAATCTCACCTCCCAGCCTGAAGTAACTCCATTGTTAGTATTGTGGATAAATACATTAAAAAAAAAAAGGGATTATATTGTTCATGCTATTTAGTGCAATTTCCCATCACAATAAATATAAATCTCCATCAAAATGGCTACATATAGATGAACCAGAATTCATTTAACCAAATTTCTACTGATGGGTGTTTAGATGGTCAAATCAAGCTTTAGCAGAAACTAAAATATCCCAATTGGTCTCCCAGACTTTGGAATAAACAAACACATCTCTTTAAGAGAGAGTCAGTTACAATTAAAAATATTGTATCGCATATTTGAAAGTTGCTAAGAGAGTGGATCTTAAAAGTTCTCATCACAAGAAAAAAATTTTTGTAACAACTATGTAACGCGTCGAATGTTAACTAGACTTATTTCGGTGATCATTTCACAAAATAAACAAATATCAATCATTATGTTGTACGCCTGAAATTAATATAATGTTATATACCAATTATACCTCAATTTAATTTTTTAAAAAAAGAGTCAGAATCAATACCTCCCAAAGGATAAGGTTCTTCATTAATTTTAATTTCCTAAATCTGAGGAAAGCATCATCTTCCATTGAAATTGAAGCTGGTATGTTTCTCTATTCTAGTTAAAAAACAAACAAAAACCACAACCAACCAAAAAATCAACACAGTTAAGTCATACAACCTATGGACTGGGAGAAAATATTTGCAAACGATGCGACCAACAAGGGCTTAATTTCCAAAATATACAAACAGCTCATACAACTCAATAACAAGAAACCAAACAACCCAATCAAAAAGTGGGCAGAACAGTAAATAGACATTTCTCCAAAGAAGACATACATATGGCCAAGAAGCACATGAAAAGATGCTCCACATCGCTAATTATTAGAGAAATGCAAATCAAAACTACAATGAGGTACCACCTCACGCCAGTCAGAATGGCCTTCATTAAAGTCTACAAATAAATGCTGGAGAGGGAGTGAAGAAAAGGGAACCTTCCTACACTGTTGGTGGGAACGTAAACTGGTGCACACTATGTAAAACAGTATGGAGGTTCCTCAAAAAACTCAAAATAGAGTTGCCATATGATCCAGCAATCCCATTCCTGGGCATATCCGGACAAAACTCTAATTAGGAAAGATACATGCACCTCAACATGCATAGCAGCACTATTCACAATAGCCAAGACATAGAAGCAACTTAACTGTCCATCGACAGATGAATGGATAAAGAAGATGTGGTGTACATATAGACAATGGAATACCACTCAGCCATAAGAAAGATGAAATAATACCATTTGCAGCAACATGGATGGACCTAGAGATCAGGTACGAAGTGAAGTCAGTCATAAAGAGAAAGACAAATATCATATGATACCACTTACGTGTGGAATCTAAAATATGACACAAATGAACTTACTTACAAAACAGGTTCACAGACACAGAGAACAGATTTGTGGTTGCCAAGGGGAAGGATGGATTGGGAGTTTGGGATTAGCAGATGCAAACTATTATATATAGGATGAATAAACAACAAGGTTCTACTGCATGCACAAGGAGGAAGAGTTTATTATATTATATATATATATATATATATCATATTATTATATTCAAGATTCTGTAATAAACCATAATGGAGAAGAAAAAAATAGTTAAGTCATAAATTAGCTTGACAGATTCAAGGACAGAGTAACAGCAAAAGAAGAACCTGCTGACTACGAGAGCACTCAGGCCTCAGAAGACGTTCTTTAGCTACATGGTTCTGGTACTGTCTCAGTAGCAGACCAGGGATGTCACATCTCCAAAGCCTTAGTGGCCTGCTGCGGATGGACTGCCTTCTTCTGACCATCAGGAAAGCTGGAGACACACACCATACTAGAACGCATTCTCTGTTCAAGCACTAATCGTGTCTAACACAGGCTTGTTGGTTCTTGGGATGCTGCAGCTAAATCTGATGTGGATACTCGGGTCTTGAAGAGCCAAGGGAATTCCAAGCACCTGGTCAAACAGAGGCCACCTGGGAGGTTGTGCCTATGACCCTCGGTTGCTGCAAACCCACAACCAGGTGCTTGGCCACGAGCTGCAATTTCTCAGCAGCACAGCAGCCCTGGCTGATCTCACCTGTTCAGTTTCAGAACGATTACGCTTCCCTTCAGATGGAGCTCCATCACTTCGGATCACTTTGGGCTTTCGTTTTTTGCTCGATTCCGATGACATGGTTGTTTGGTGAAGTCAGGAGGAAACAGCAGAGACCTGTTAAGAGGAGAAAGCTTCTGAGCTTTTCCAGAGTTGGAACTGGAGATTTTCCTGGAGTCAGAATACTGAAGTCTAACTAGCAGTTGTGCCCGCTTACACTCTTGGTAACTCAAGAAAAGTCATCAATCCTCCAAAGCCTCAATTTAATCCTCTGTAAAAAGCAGAATCATCCCTCAGCCTCTTCAAAATGAACTCATCTTCCCCAACTCCACCTCCTTTAAAGGCACCACCACAACCCCACTGACCAAACTCCTCAGCCAGGCACATAACCCCATTCTCAACACTACTGATTGATCATTGTGTGCTGACCTTCATCTAAGCACTTTAAGGGTATGTTCTCATTTGGTTCTTATGACAAGGATCCTCTCAGATATGAACAAGCACCATTTTACAGGTGAGAACACTGAGGGTCAGGAAGGTGAATGACTTGTCCAAGGTCACACAGCTAGTGTGCTAAAGCTAGGGTCCAACTCATGCCACAGCAGTGCTCCTGACAACTATATGACTGTATCTTGTAGTGTTGCCACCATGTCATCTGATGATGCCATCAACTCCCTGGTTGACGCGAAAATTTAAAAGAACAGAACAGGGACTTCCCTGGTGGCGCAGTGGTTAAGAATCCGCCTGCCAGTGCAGGGGACACGGGTTTGAGCCCTGGTCTGGGAAGATCCCACATGCCGCGCAGCAACTAAGCCCATGTGCCACAGCTACTGAGCCTGAGCTCTAGAGCCCGCGAGCCACAACTACTGAGCCCACGCGCCTACAGCCCATACTCCACAACAAGAGAAGCCACGAAGAGTAGCCCCTGCTCACTGCAGCTAGAGAAAGCCCGCGCACAGCAACGAAGACCCAACGCAGCCAAGAAAATAATAAAAATAAAATAGAAAATAAAAAATTTAAAAGAACAGAACATACATTCATGGGCCTCTAGCGTCACAAAGCATCCTCTCTCTGCTACCTCTACTGACTGTCACCAGCAGCCCCTGAGGTGGGCGGCACTAACCCCCCTACCCCAGTGAATCTGTCACCAACACTTATTGAGGGAGCCAATACCTCAACAGAGTCGAGTCAGAGAAACCGTGGGCTGGAGCCTCCAGTTCTCTATTTCATGGCTATGAGTCCTGCGACAAGTCACTTCACTTTTCTCTGCATCTACTTCCTCCCAGAACAAATGAAAATAGCCATCCCTACCTCAGAGGTGGCTGTGGACATTAATGCAGGAGGCACTCCACTGGGGCAGGCGATGAAGATGATCTGAGAGCAGGGCTTTAGATGGTACACAAGTGGTTAATAATGTTAAAAACCTACGGAGAAGGTTAATCCCTTTCAATTCTTTTTAGAAACTTCTGATTGCTTCAAGGAGAACGTGTCATTTCCCTAGTTAGTCTTTAACATCTATGAATGACAACGTCCTTTTGTTAACAAAAGGACTCTATCTCAGATCCTTAAGACAATGAAATCTAGCCACAATTATTAACGATAACCTTTACATATTAAATACATTAATTTTTATCACTACCTTCTGCCTAGGACAAGTGAGAAAAGTTTTCTATTTATAGTAAAGATTAAAATTTTTCTTTTAAAGTAAATTTAAATTTTAAAAGTGACTCAATTAAAAGCCTTTAGTAAACAATCGTGCAAGATAAGTTGATTTTTCACAGAGGGACCCGAAAAGCGTTGAGTGTGGGAAATCCTGACGTTGGCAAGACAGTAGACAGTGCCTGGCACACACAATCGCATAATAAATGTGACCACCGTGGTGGTCGTTATCTAGAAGCTGCCCTGTAAGGCCTGACGATGCTGCAGCCACCATTTTCCACAGGAGGAAACTGAGAGTGCGGCGCCGAGCGGCCGGGGTCCCCGGAGAATGAGGACGGAGAACCCGAGTCAGACCCCAGCCCGGAGACGTCCTCGGGAGGTCCGCACACCAGTCCCAGCCCGCCCAGCCCCACCCCGGTCCTCTCCTCACCACACTGCACCCCGACCTGTAACAGCCAACGAGCCACTCCCCGCGGCTCGCGCACCATAGAGAAGCGGAAGGAAGGAACGGCCGACCGGAAGTGAGGCGCGGAGGCCGGGAGCGGAGCACGAAGGGTTCCGACGCAGCCACCAAGCGGTGCGGGCGGCTGCTGGGCTGCGAGGGGACAAGGAGATGGTGGCACCTGGGTTGTCTGGGCGGGTCCCAGCCGGCCAACAGCCTCACGCTGCCCTCTGAAACCAGGAAACCGAAGTTGCAAGGGCAAAGACTATGTGCCTCGTTCATTCTTTCCCCAGCGCCTAAAGCAATGCGCAACTAGTAGGTGCTCGGCCAAGTATTTGTTGAATGAATTTGTCGAGAGCCCAAGATAACGCAAGAATGTCGTAGTGCCATGATTTGGACACTTGTGAATTTGCTTCCATAACCTGGATTCTTAACCACTGTCATACTCACCCGAACATCCCACTCTAGCGAGAGCAGCAACTCAAGGTGGGCATTAATCCCATTTTACCCCGCCTCTCCCCCCACCCCTAAATTCATCCCCATTTTAGGCCCGATTTGCCCTAGGGCAGAGTCACAAATCTAATGCAGCATTTGACAGCTTCAAGTAGTTTCTATCCCTGGTACGAATCGTACTGATGAGGTTCAGTGAATCCTACTCATCTGAAGGTAGAAACACTGATGTCCTGAATCCCTGGTTATGCAGTGTATTTCCTTCTGGTAGAAGGAGGCCCTCCCCAAAAGTAGCTCAGGGAACGCAATAACCTCCAGTGGGGTAGATCAGCCAGGTGGACCTGCGAAGCTGGCCCTGCCTGGGGCACCTGCCCAATTTCCTTGCAGATGAAGAAAAGACACCATGGTTATAGTAAATATTTAACTGGTTCCATCAGTGACTCCAGCACCAGTTTTCCTGAAACGGAGGCAGAATCAAGCTACTCAGAAGTTCATGAGGTGTGGGGGGTCACTGAGGAGGTCCCCAAAGTCACTGACCCCACTCAACACACCTGATGGCCCAGTGGAATGAGGGTTGGGCTGAGAGAATGTGAAGAGGGAGAAAAGGAATACGGGGTGAGGGAAATACGGGACCTAGCCCGTAGCTCTGCCTGCAGGGCAGTAGGGAGGGCAGAAGACACTACCTGCACAGAAGGGCTGGAACAACTTGTTCAAGTTCTCAACCTCATTATGTGGGAAGAAAGAGATGCACCTCTCTCCAACCGTCTTGTATTAGGAACCCCTCCCCAAGTGGTCTTCTCTCATCTCTATCTTCCCAATTCTGTATTCCAAATTCTTCAATTCAAACCCAAGTTCTGAGTTCTAAGTTCTACCTTCTGGGTTCCTGTTCCATTCTGTTTCCCTCCCCCAGGCCCTTCCCAGCTCCCATCCCTTTTCCCAGCCTTTCTGGGTGGAATATGTGGATGTCCTGCTGACTTAGCTAACTTGAGGGTTTTCCCTTTTGCTTCTTGAGGCAGTTCTAGGCTTTTCTCCAGCAGAAGGGACTTGGCTCAGACTGTCCAGCAAGTGGGTGGCCCACTAGAGACCAGGGAATTCCTGAGAGCCTGGCCTGGTCTGACCTCCTCCCTTCCCACCCCACCTCTAACCACTGGACACACTACCTTTTGTGCAACTTAAGCAAAGCTGAGGATTTCCATGGTGATGATTATGGACTGGTGGTCTTGAGATGAGGAATCTTAGGGGAAAATGTGAAAAGACACAAAAGGTTGCTGTTCTTCATTCAGAGAAATTAACAACTGCTTCCAGCAAGGGGAACGGGTGGGCGGGGAAGGTGGGAAGGGTCTGGACAGGGCTGCGAGTCCTCAGAACCCCATCATCCTTCAGCTCCCCCTTCTCTGAGCTGAGCACTACCCCCAGAGTCCACAGAGTCTGAGAGAAAACCAAGACATCAGGGCTGGGATCTCCTCTGTCCATGGCTACCCTGAGGGAGAGGTGGGAGGAGGTGGAGGCAGCGGCAGCATCACTGGAGAGGTGAGATCTTCAAAGGGATCATGATCCGAGACTCCATATGTCGAACCAGGGGGACTGCAGAGAGAGAGGCAGAGGTCACGAGGGGGCTGAGGTGAGCCAACCCCCAAAACTAGCCCCTGAAGGAGGAGGAGGCCTGGGATGCTGAGACAGGGAAACCCCACTGCTCTCCTGGAATGGCCCATGGAGAGCGCCACATCTCCCAAACTGTGGGATACGAGGGGACTTAGGCAGTAATGAAAGGCAGCTTTAAAAATTTTTCATAATTGGGACTTCCCTGGTGGTGCGGTAGTTAAGAATCCGCCTGCCAATGCAGGGGACATGGGTTCGAGCCCTGGTCCGGGAAGATCCCACATGCCGTGGAGCAACTAAGCCTGTGCGCCACAACTACTGAGCCTGCATGCTGCAACTGCTGAAGCCCACATGCCTACAGCCTGTCCTCCACAACAAGAGAAGCCACCGCAATAAGAAGCCCGCGCACCGCAACAAAGAGTAGCCCCTGCTCGCCACAACTAGAGAAAGCCTGCACGCAGCAACGAAGACCCAACACAGCCATAAATAAATAAATAAATTTATTTTTAAAAATTTTCATAATTATGTATTTATTTCCTATGTATGTGAAAAACAACCAGCATAGCTTAAAAGTGATTTCACAGATTATTATTGCTTAGGACAAAGCTAGGTGAAGAATAAAGCAGGCGGATTTAAAGGAAGAGATGAAGAAAATAATTGTAGCAGAAGAAAACTGGCAGGACAAAATCTGTGAGGGTGTCCTCAAGGGGCTAAGGTTTGAAAAACACTGATTTAGTTCAACTGACTCATTTTACAGGTGGGGACGCTGCAGCCCAGAGCGGGTCAGCCCAAGGTCACCCAGAAGGTCAGACTCCTTCCTCCTGCTCAGTGCAGTTAAACTTTACCGTGCTTAAAAATTACCTACAGTTCTCGTTCAAGTGCAGATCTTGATTCAGTGTGGGGAGGGAGGGGGTTGAGATTGGGCATTTCTAACAAGCTTCCAGGGGATGCTGACACCGTCATTTGGGACCACACTTGGAAGAGCGAGGCTCCCGCTAACTCCTTCAGGAGATGCATTCTCCCACACACCAGCTGGTAAGTGTGGAAGCTCAGCTGTAAGTTCCTTAAGGGCAGGGCGTTCTCTGCCTCCCAACTCCCACCCACCACAGTCCCTGGTACACAGTGAGTGCTCACCCAGCACCTACTGACTCCAGGTGGTTCCCAGGGGTCCCGGCAAAGTGGCAAATGCTGTAGGCAAAAAACTTGCTCGAAAAAATTGACTGTGCACCTCCTCTGCGCCAGAGTCTAGGCCAAGCACTTTTCATAAATTAGCTCCTGGAACCCTCCCTCCAGCCCTCTGAGGGAGGCATTCTCACCAGTGCCACCTTACAGATTGAAAACAGCATCAGTGAGGTGAAGAACCAGGCCCAAGGTCACACTGTGTGCTCAACTACAACACTTCTCTGAGACAGGGACCACCTGGCTGTGTTATTGCCCCTTAGAGCACTCACCCAGGACAGCCTGCATCCCGGGGAGCATGCCACCAGGACAGGAACCTACTAACTCATTGTCCTGAAAGTGAGTTCTCCATCACGAGAGGTAATCAAACTAGGTCAGATCTACTTGCAGAGGGGATTCCATCCTCAGATAGGGCTCTTGGCAGATGACCTCAGAGGAGGTGCTCACCTGTGTAGTAGACATTTTCATCCCAGCCCCTCTTCCTCCAGGCAGCATTTCTGGTCTCCTCCCGAGACTGCAGGTCTTTATAGGCTGTGGGGAAGGCATAGGCTCATTCCTGAGGCACAGAGGATCTGTGCCTGTACCCAGCACAAGGCCCTCCTCCCGTTGCCCCAAACCCTACCCTGCTGTCTCTTCCTCCCCGGATGCCTCCAACTGTTAGCAAACACTGTCTGCTTTGACAATCTCATCCAATCAGTACATTTCTTGTGTATTTCCAGCCCAGAACTCTCCCTTGAGCTCTAGACTCGACTATCCAGTGTCCACTTGACATTTCCACTCAGATGTGTCAGTGTCTCAAAGGTAACACTTCTAAGGACCAAAAGTACACTCCTGACTCTCCAACCTGCTCCTCTGAGGGTCTCAGTAAGCAATACAGAGCTGCTCAAACAGGAGTCTTGGTGTCCTGGGGTCCTCTCTCCCTCCCCCACCGTAGACAGACAATTTACCCACCAGTCCCATTGGTTCCACCTCCAGACCAATGAATCTGTGGACTTCTCAGCATCCTCACTGTCACCACCTTAGGCCAGGCCACGATCCTCTCCCCCATGAGCTACTATAACCATCTCCTGATGCCCCACATCCTCTCTTGCTCCCCTACAAAGTGCTCCCAACAAAGCACATGGCAGCCAGAGGAGCCATTAGAACACAAATCAGGTCATTTCATGCTGTTTGAAACGCTGCAGCAGTCGCTCGCTGAAGTTAGAATAAATCCCGGGAATTCCCTGATGGTCCAGTGGTTAGGACTCTGCACTTCCAGTGCAGGGGCATTGGGTTTGATCTCTGGTTGGGGAACTAAGATCCCTCAAGCCTCGCGGTGCAGCCGAAAAAAAAAAAAAAGAGAAAAAGAAAAAGAATAAATCCCAACTCATCTCATCCCCATGGCCTACAAGACCCAGACTAACCTGGACGATCCACATCTTCCCACTCTCTTCCCCACTCCCTCCACACAGGCCTCCTTTGCACTCCTCAAAACCCTGAAGGCCTTTCCTCACCGCAGGGCCTTTGCACGTGTTGTTCCCTCTACTTGGAATACCCTTCCCTGGCAATTCACAGCTGACTCCTCATCCTTTAGCTGAGCTTACATTTCACCTCCTTAGAGAGGCGTTCTAGTCTATCTAAGCCAATGAGGCTTCCCATATGTTTCTTCATTATTTCTCCCTCTCTATGATGTGTAATAATCCGAAATTATCTTTTTTGTTACTTTACGTCTGAGGTGGTGTCTCCCTCTGCTGGAATGTAAGCTCCACAAGGGCACTAATGTATTCGCATTGTTGACACGGACTGAGAGTGGAGAAAGGGGGCCACAGAGGGTCCTGGAGGGTCCCCAGCCTACCCCAGAGATGGTGCACAACGTAGAGCTCTCCTATCTGCGAGAAGAAGCCACCTACTGCCTCCTGGTTCTCCTGCCGGTACTTGATGGCCCGAGCCCTGGGGATGGCAGAAAAGTGTGGGGCAGAGGCCAGGGCCAGTGCAAAGGGCCCCTCCGGGGTGTTCCCAGGCTGGTTTCTCAGTTACACATCAAGGGAGGAGCCTGAGGTAGGGCCCTCGGCTCTCAGAAATGATCAGGGACCAGGGTGATGGAGGTGCAGCCGCTGGCTGGGTATTCTACCACAGTGGTCTAGAGGATCCTCACCCCCCTGGTTGGATCATCACCATCTCCTGGAGATAGCATGGAGGATGACGGGTTCCCTGTTACAGGGCCCTGGGAAAGGTGGCCCACCAGGGGCCTTGATGGAGCAGGTGGGCAGGGTACACCCAACTCCCCAGAACCACCACTCACCAGTTGTTCCCCCATTCGATCATGGTTCCCGGCTGAAAGAGAACCAGAGCAGAGGAGGCAAATGAGCCCCCTTCTGGTATTTCAAGCATCACTGTTGGGTGGGGATGGGAAACTGTCATGTCTTTGCAGCTCCTGGGGCCGCTTCACCTTATTCACGGGGCCCTGACTCACGCCTGGGTGTGCACGTGTGCACACATGCACACACACCTCTGTTCTGGGGCCAGAAGCCCCAATCTAGGTGCTGGGGCACCAGGCCCACCCACCTCAGGGTACCAGGAAAGAAGCGCTGCTGCAGCATGGGTGAGAGACAGGCGGGGAGCTGGCGGGGGAGGCACCTTGAGCTTGTACGTCCTCAGCTCGTAGATGTTGGGGCCGTCTCTAGGCTGTGGCTCGTTCCAGAAGCTGAACTCGAGGAGCAGCTGGTTCCTCCTGGACAGCAGCATCTGGCTCCGCTCCTTTCGGAACTCCAGGTACTCCTGTGGGCATGGTGGTTTGGGCACAGCAGCCAGGAAGTGCTCCGGCCCCATCGGTGTGTCCCACAGGGTGACGGAGGCAGCCCCCAGCACAGGGCTGAGCCAGAACCAGCATCTGGAGAGGTTTGCCAAGTGTATGCCAACATACCTTGTTGTTTTTGAGCTTGTTCATGCAGTCCATGAGGGCTGGGTAGCCACCTGAGAATCGCCACAGGTGCACTGTTGGGGGGCAGGGAGGAGGGTACAGGTCAGGGGGCTGCGGGGACCCTGCCCTGCTTACCCTGAGGCTGGTTAGGTGTGTATGTAAAAGGGGAGGCTCCAGTCTGGTTCCCTATAGCACCAGGACTCTCTGAGTTCCCTCTGCCTTGGTGGGGGCAGCTCTAGGCAGGGGAAAAAGCCAGACACAAGCCCCGGAGACCTAGGTTTGAGCTGCAGCTCTGCCAGGTGGCCTTTGACCCCTCTAGGCCTCAATGTCCTCATCTTGAAAATGAGAATAATGCTCTCACCCAAACTTCTTTAAGTAGCAACAAGAGGATCAGATGTGAACTTGTACCCTAGGAACTGCGCATGCATAAAGCAGACCACCAGGCCTGTGAGGGACAGGCTGGGCCAAAGGAAGGGGTAGGTCTGATGGGCAGAGATGGATGACTCCAAAACACTGAATTAAAGGAAAAAAACTAAGGAACAGAACAGCATGTGAGGTATGGTACCACGTGTGTTTAGAGGGGGAAGAACATATCCAGAGATGCTGGTCTATGCACCACCTCTTGATGGAGAACCATCAAGATTGTGACAGGAGATGCCCTTGGGGCAAAGAACTGAGGCCTGGGGTTCACAGGCAGGAGGGAGGCTTACTTTTCATTGCAAACTCTTTGTACCATTTGCATTTTTTAATCACAGTCTCTGTACTGGGTTAAATAGTGTCCTCCACCCCCACCCCCAAATTCATGCCAACTCAGAACCTCAGAATGTGACCTTATTTAAAATAGGGTCTTTCTAGTGGTAGTCAAGCTAAGGTGAGGTCATATTGGGTGGGCCCTAAATTCAATGACTGATGTCCTTATAAGAAGAGGGAGACTTGGACACAGAGGGCAACACCACGTGAAGACAGACACCCAGGGAGAACACCATGTGACTAAGGAGGCAGAGATTGGAGCAATGCATCTGTGAGCCAAGGAGTGCCAAGGATTTCCGGCCACCACTAGAAGCTGGAAAAGGCAAGAAAAGATTCTCCCCTAGAGCCTTTGGAGGGAGCACGCCCCTACCGACACCTTGATTTCAGACTTCTGGGCTCCAGAACTTGAGAGAATAGATTTCTGTTGTTTTAAGCCCACCAGTAGTTGGTACTTTTTACAGCATCCCCAGGAAAACCCTGATACACTTTCCAGTAATAAAGAAACCTAGTCTGTGTGCAAGAGAAGGAACAGTCTTGTCATGCTTGGGAGCATGGCTGGGGCCAAGGGAGCAAGGTCCCTAAAAGGTCAATCGGGCAGGCTAAGGCTGAGAGCATTTGGCTGGCCAGTGGCTTGGCATTTCAGACTCTTGTTACTTATCCCCAGCTGGTCGCTCACCTGCCTTTTGACTCCATCTCTGCCTTGATTTTCCCATCTGCAAAATGGTCTGACCCTATGGTTTAAAGGCCTCTTTCCCAAGGGAAACAGCAAAAGTACTGTATGGATGGCAGTCTATTAAGACCAGGAATGCTGACCTGTGGAAGAGGCATTAGCCTAATTCTAGGGGCCAAGAGGTAAAAGTTACAAGGAGGGCATCCAAGGCCCATGAGAAGAAAGAATTTTCTAACAGTGATAGTGTTCCATCTAGAAGATGGATTGGAGGTTTTTTTACAAAAAACCCGAATCTACAAATTCATTAAAATGTAAATTCTTGAGCCCTACTCCCAGGAGGTGGCTCCGTGCATCTGCTCCCCAGATGATTCTACATAGGGGACAACCCCTCAAGATACACAAAATATAGGACATGCTTTAAAATTCACGCTCCCATTCCTCAAAGTTCATTTCTCAATTAGCAGATACTTAGAAGAATCCAAGAAGTACTGCTGGAACTGATTAGGTTGTACCTAAAATGGGAAAACTGTAGGGGCTGGAACAGAAGACAGCTTTTCTCCTACCCCACTATTAATGTGTCAGTGACCGTTACTGAAACAGAATAAATGATTAAGAGAATCTACCTAACTGCAGATCACAGATTTAAAAAACAAACAAAAAAAACACATACAATTATCAGGGCAGTTGAAGGATGAGGTGAGTTGGCTTATGTGGTAGTGAGCTCCCCATAGCTGTGAGTGTTCAAGGGAAGCATAGAGGACCCTCTATCAGGGCTGCACCAGAGGAGCTCCCTGTGCTGTACGTAGTCTAATCAGCACTGTCCAAAAGGACTTTCTACTATGACGAAAAAGTTCTACAGCCGTGCCATCCAAGATGGTAGCCACGAGCCACATATTTCTATCAATGGGCACTTGAAATGTGGCTAGTGTGACTGAGAAACTGAATTTTTCATTTTATTTAACTTTACCCAATTTAAATTTAAGTAGCTACATGTGGTTAGTGGTTACTTTCCTGGACAGTGCAGATCTAAATGCCAAGGCCCCTGTAAGTGGCTGGGATGTTGTGAGTGAACCAAATTCATGTGTGGGTCCTCACAGCTGGTGCCAACTGAGGTGGGCATGTTGGGGTAGGATGGGGCGTGCTTGGGGTACCGCTGGGAAGCTGTAAGGAACCAGCTCAGATAAGAGTCCCTTTTACTCCACAAATATGTACGGCATACCGGGGGTTCAGTGGTGAAGAAAGGCAGGGCCCCCGCCCTCCCGGAACTCACCACCTCCACGGGGAGACAGACAGAACAGGGCACATGATTAGGGCTGTGAAGAGGCAAGTCCTGGGGGCTGGGGAGCCAGGAGGGGTGCCTCACCCAGCTGCGGTGGAGGGAATCAGGGGAGGCCTCCAGGAGGAAGTGATGTCTACACCAAAATAAAAGGTGAGTAGGGGAGTGAGCCAAGTAGAGGAGGCAAAGGAGAAAGAATGCTTCAGGCTGACGAAACAGCATGAACAAGAGCATGGAACTAGAGGGAAAAACTATCCATCTGAAGAACAGAAAGAAGTCCTGGGTGGGATGGTGCAGCGAGCAGGAGGACGTGGCGAGACAAGGCTTGACGCTGGGCAGGGAAGGGCTCGAGAGCCTCGTGGGGCACCCCAAGAGCAGAGGGAGCTGCCACGGATGTTTGGGCAGGGGAGTGAGCTGACAGAGGCTGCACTTAGAAAGACCCCTCTGGGTGCCGCCGCAGAGGAAGTGGAGGGCAGCCACCTGGGCTGGGAAGCAGTGGCGCTGGGGGGTGCGCAGCTCACCTGCCTGGTCCTGCTCCCCGTACCATGTGTTCCAGTTGCCCACGAGCGAGCAGGGGTAATCCTCATCCAGGTGCAGCTTGGGCAGCACAGCCTCCCTGTGGGAGGGGCACAGAGAAGGGGGAGGGCTCACACCAGCCACCAGAGCCCCTGAGATTAGGCTTCCAACTCAGGCCCGCAGAGTTGGGTCTCAGTCTCCCCATCTCTAAGATGCAGAGGCTGCACGAGAGGACTTGTGGCTCTGAAATCTACACCCCCCTGGATTCCTGCACGGAGAACAGGGCTGGGATAGAGGCCCCCACCCAAGCAGGGACTGGGACAGGAGGGTTAGGGTTAGGGTCAGCTCACGTCAGGCTGTTGTAGGCATCCAGACACTCGGGCTTCACATTGTGAACTGCAACAGAGGACAGAGAGCAGGAGGTGAAGCGAGGGGGAGCAGGGTGTCTGTGGGGAGCTGCGCTAGGGGTAGCCGCACAGGGCCTGGGCTTCCAGGACAGCTCGGGATGTCCCAGACCTTCTCAAGTCCCAGCCAGAGCCTTGCAGGCCCCCAGATGCCCTGGGAGGGAGGGCTGGCCAACTCAGCAGCCACTCACACTGGATCTTGTAGAGGTTGCTGGTCTCCTTCTTGGACAGCAGGGTAGAGTGGGCGTCCTTCCGGGGATCCACCTTGTGTACGAACAGAGAACGGAACCAGCTGCCTTCATTGTCCTTGGAATAGAAGCTGCGGGACAGAGTTCAGGGGGGACCTGCTTACATCTGCTCAGAAGCCTTGCTCCCCAAGGCCAGTGACACACATTTCTGGGAATGAAGCCACGGAATCCCATGGCAGCTCCAGAAGATGTCATATCATTGGAGCCAGCTGAGCACAGCTGGTCCTTTCTACAGACATCCTGGCTGCCCAGTTTGCTTCTTGAAGCTCTGCAGAGCCTCAGGAGGCCAGGAGAGGCAGCCCCACCTCCTGCCTCTCTCTCCAGCCTCCCTGCCTCCACTTCACCCCTTTCCAAGAGGTCCTCCACTTGGACCACACAACTGCATCCCTTGCCAAGAGGATCAACCCCACACCCGTCTTGCCTGATGTCCAAAGCCCATGACAGCCCAACCTACCTTGGCAGCCTCCCATCCTGTCCATCCCCCACCTGTGTATCCCACTCTCCAGCTATGCTTCTCCCTGAACACACCAGGCTCTTTCACTCTGTGCTTTCTTTGCAATCTCTGTCCCCTCTGATGAGAGGGCTGCACTCACCGTCCTCCCTAGTGCTCACACTACACCTGGCCTGTGCCCAATCCCAGCCCCACAAATGGAGAGCCCAAGGCAAGCACACTTTGTCCTTGAGGAGGTCACAGTCTGCTGGGAGAAGTGGACCTTGGAACACAGTTACAGCCAGAGGTCTCTGGGAGAGCCCAGATGTGTGAGCCTGAACTTGGCCTCTGGAAGTCTGGGTTGGCTCTCTAGAGGAGGTGATCTGGCCAGTCTCCAAATCTCCAGGGCTGATTTGGCAGATAAAGGCAGGTAGAGGGGGTCAAAGGCATCACAAGGCAAGATTCATTCACTCATCCAGCCAACACTTAATTGACAAATATCTGCCCTGTGCACATTGCTATGTTGCTGTGAGAATGAATGAATGAATGACGTGCCTTGTTCAGAGCAGGGGGACCAACCACCAGGTCCTGCCAGATCATAACTGCACTCCCCACACAAGGTCCCAGCAGGGGTGGGGATTACTTTTAGGCTGCCAGAGGTGGTAAATCATCTTACTTAACAGCAGTGGTGCAGCTTGTAGCCAGGCCTGAAACACTAGCCTCCCGCTGGATGATTTGTAGCCAAGGAGCCCGGCAGTGGGGGCCCCATCAGCAAGTCCTCTCCTTTTTCAAGCCTCTTCTGTGGCTAGGATAAATGTTTTGCAAATCAAAGTATTGCTTTTCTCCAAAATATGGAGCAAGTACTGGGACTGATAAAATTTAAAAAGCATCTTAAAGTGGTGAAATATTTGTATAATCATAGAGAAAGATAAGTAACAATCTGTCCCAGACTGCTTTTTGTTGGTTGGTTGGTTGGTTGGTTTTTGGCCACGCCAAGCAGTCTGCGGGATCCTAGTTCCCCGACCAGGGACTGAGCCCGGGCCACAGCAGTGACAGTGCCGAGTCCCAACCACTGAACTGCCCAGGAACTCCCAGTCCCAAACTGTTAATACTCCTTACCTGGGAGAGGGAAGAGGAAGATGGTTAAACTTTTCGTTATTCATTTTTTGTAAAGGTAAAAAAAACTGTTTAAAGTATTTCCAAATTCATAGGTTTTCTATCATTTTGTGTGTATTTGCTTCATTAACAAAAAACAGACAGTTATCATCAGATGGTCGACGCAGTCTGAAAAATTTGGGGCCAGAATAAGGGAGCCTCACTATGGCTAATGTTGGCTGAGGATATCCTCTGGGCCAGGGACCTGTGGTCAGCTTAACATGATCCCGCTGAATCTATGTAAGGATATCATAATGTTGATATTATTAATGGCCCCATTTTCAAGATGAGAAAATAGAAGGTCGGAGGTGGGAGGGTTAAGAAACTTGTCCCCAGGTCACATAGCAAATCAGGGGCAGAGAGCTCAGGAAAGAACCCAGAGCTCTTTCCTCTAAAGTCAGCCCCACCTCAGATCTGGCACCAACCTGGGGAACTAGCATCAGGTAGATACTGTGAAGAACCAGGTGTTTTTAGCAAAGCCACTGGCAGAGGGACCTGACCTTTGGTCTGAATGTAGAGAGGCTGCTTCCGCTGGAAGGGGTGGTGACAGGGAGGGCAGCCACTCCTACTATTTGTCAACCAAGACCTTTGCTCCAGGACTGGGCTTTGAGTAATTTATTAACGTCAGCACTGACCAAGATAAACAGCCAAGTGGCCAGCCCTGAAGAGAGAGCCTGGGACCCCGGGGGCTGGGGAGTGAGGGGGTCCAGGAGCTCTGATGGGCACCCATCTCCTCCCACCACTGTCTAACCTTTCCTGCCTCTGGGTCTCCGTTTCCCCACATGTCAAAAGAGCAGGGTAGAGCAGCCTATCTCTAAAGACCTTTTCTACCCATGCCCCCTACAGGTCCCAAGAATATCCCAGGGCAGGGTCTGAACTTGAAGCTAGCATCCGAGGGTTCACATTTTCAAGAGTTCAAATTTCACTTTCTCAATGAAATCACAACATTCTCCTGTCCCTGAACTCCCCAACTCTTCTCACCCTGCTCTCTATTTTTCTGTAGCTCCTTCTAACACGTTATAGAATTTTTTTGTTTATTATGTGCCTTGTTTATTGTCTCCCACTAGAAGCAGAGCCCCAGGAGGATAGGGATCTTGTCTGTCTTGTGTATCCCTGCTGTAGCCCCAGTGCCTGGAACAGTGCTGGGGACGTGGCACATGCTCAGACCACGTTTGGGGAATGAGTGCAGGCGTGTGGGGGAAGCTAAGACAGAGGTGCATGAAAATGATGAAATCTGAGAGGTTAGAAAGGAGAGAAAGTGTGGACCTTGGCTCAGAGTGTGGACTCGGGACTCAGGGGCCCTTTCCATCCCCACCACCACCAGCAGAATTAGTGCTTAAGAACACAGGTTCTGGACAAATCCAGGACTAATCCCAGCCCAGCGTCATCTCTCTGAGCCTCGTTTACCTCATCCATAAAATAAGAGCAACAGGATCGCCTGTAGAGAATGGGACAGACACGGCAGTGCAGCTAATATCACTCTTCCTACCTAACTTCCTAACTGAACTCCTGGCTCCCATTCTTTCCCTTTTTTCCTAACCTGCCCATCAATTTTGTAATGCACCATGGTTGTGATGCTATTCGTCCACTTGAAAATCTTCTATGGATCCCTACTGCCCATAAAACAAGGCTGGATGTCTCCACTTGGGATTCTAGCTCTAATCTATTTTGCCAAGCTTTCCAGAGTCAATTCTCCTTTTTTTAAAATTTTTAATTTTTATTTATTTATTTTTTTGGCCACCCCACGCAGCATGTGGGATCTTCGTTCCCCGACCGGGGACTGAACCCATGCCCCCAGCAGTGGAAGTGTGGAGTCTTAACCACTGGACTGCCGGGGAAGTCCCCAATTCCCTCTTAAATTTGGTCACCACAGAGCCAAGACTCCCTATCGTTAGCAACACCTGAGAACATGTTAGAAGTTTTCAGGCCCCATCCCAGACCCACTGCAACAGAAATTCTGGGGGTGGGCCTAGCAATCTGTGTTTTAACAAGCCCGCCAAGGGATTCTGATGCACACTCAGGCCCGAAAATCACTGCTCTAAGGCAGTCCCAACTTACTTTCTTTCCTTCTTTTCTTCATGTAATCTCAGTAAATCATCCCAGAAACACCAAAGATTCTGGTATCTAAACTATATTAAGAATATATTAAGCCCCAAGGGTGGGGCTTCCCTGGTGGCGCAGTGATTAAGAACCCTCCTGCCAATGCAGAGGACACGGGTTCGATCCCTGGGCCAGAAAGATCCCACATGCCGCGGAGCAATTAAGCCCGTGTGCTACAACTACTGAGCCTGAGAGCCATAACTACTGAGCCTGAGAGCCACAACTACTGAGCTCACGTGCCACAACTACTGAGGCCCACGTGCCTAGAGCTCGTGCTCCACAACAAGAGAAGCCACGGCAATAAGAAGCCCACGCACCACAATGAAGAGTAGCCCCTGCTCGCCGCAACTAGAGAGGGCCCACACGCAGCAACGAAGACCCAACACAGCCAAAAATAAATAAATAAATAAATTAATTAATTAATTAAAAAAAAAAAGAATCCGCCTGCCAATGCAGGGGACACAGGTTCGAGCTCTGGTCCGGGAAGATTCCACATGCCACGGAGCAACTAAGTCTGTGTACCACAACTACCGAGCCCGCATGCCACAACTACTGAAGCCCATGTGCCCTAGAGCCTGTGCACCGCAACTACTGAGCCCACATGCTGCAACTACTGAAGCCCGCACGCCTAGAGCCTGTGCTCCACAAGAGAAGCCATGGCAATGAGAAGTCCGCACACTGCAACGAAGAGCAGCCCTCGCTCGCCCCAACTAGAGAAAGCCCGTGCGTAGCAACGAAGACCCAATGCAGCCAAAAATAATAAATTAAAAAAAAAAAAGAAAGGGGCCACATTTCTGCTTATTGTTCCTGAAGTGTGTCTTTAGAAGACAAACTGGAAGAACTAAAGTTCTGTTAACGAGAGCATTACTGATGCAGCGGCAGCAACTGCTGTGTACTGAGCACTTCCTATGTGCTGAGAACTGATCCTCACAATATGTTCTTGAGAAAAATGAGGCTCAAAAACAAAATAGAGAAATATGAGGCTCAGAGATGTACCAGGCCTTATTCAAGAACAATTAATCAATGACCAAGAGGATTCCAATCCAGGTCTATCCGATTTCAAAACCCACGCTGTGTCTATACCCCAGTGGCCCCCAAAGCTCAGAGGCCAGAGGGCCCCTCTAGTGACTCCAGAGAGATACGGGGCAGATGGAGGGTCGGTAGGATTCCCAGGTATCCAAGGTGGGGCCAGGGAGTAAGTAACTTTGAAGCAGTCCTTTAGGGACTTGATAAGTATTAATCCAAGTACCTGCACAGCAATCCTACGAAAAACACCAGGCAGGGATCCCCATCCCCACTTTACAGAGAAGGAAACCAAGGATCACAGTGGTTCAGTGCCCCATCCAAGGTTAAGGAGTGGATAAGTGAGGAGCAGCAGGCTGCCTTAATGTCCCATATGCTCCTTTTGTGGCCTCTGGCTATTCGCCACACAAATGGCTTTACCACCAACCAATTTTGTAACACCGGGGAAGTGTGGTCCCGCCCCCAGCTTCCATTTCCTTATCTGGAAAACAAGGGGCTCACAGGAGGTGATCTCCCCAAAGCCCCTTCAGCCCTGACACCTTGGGGGTTCATGAAGAAATTGCTTGAGACACAGGTTTGGGCGAGGGGCAACATTTGCAGCAAATTCATCAGGGGCTGGGTACGTCGCACACATGGCCTTGTTAATCCTCAACAACTCTATGAAATACATCCTACTTTATCACCCCCATTTTACAGATTAGGAACCTGAGACTTCAAGAGGCCAAATGACTCATGCAAGGTCACCCCACTGAAAAAGGCTGAGTTAGATGTGCTGGTGCCGGGCAAACTCTAGGCTCTCTCCATGTTATCAGCTTTCTCCCCAATTACTGGGCAGTCAGGTTGGGGGCACATGCCTGGCTCCTCTTTCCCAGCCTCCCCTGACCCCCACTGCACAGCACTCTAGAACATCTCACAGCAAAGCCTAACAGAACTCTGCAGCTTCATGCCTGCACTGCTGGGCAGGACAGACCCCTCCTTTCCACAGGTAGGGGGACAGGTGTCCTCACTTCTTTGGCCAATGTTCTTGAGCATACACTGTTGTGAGACCTGTGCCAGGGGCTGGGGAAACAGAAATATGAGGTGATGCTCTAATGGCAGGGACAGGCAAGTGTGTACAGGGTGGTAAGAGCAGAGATGGGGGAAGTACAGGGTGCTAGAGACGGAGAAGGGAGGGGTCCCCCAGGGCCAGTCAGGGAGGCCCAGCCCTGCCTCAGCCCAGAGCAGGGACCAAACAAAAGCCCAGGCCCAGCCCATGGCCTCCCAGGAGGCTACCAGTTGTGGTGCAAAGAGCACAGGGGTGTCAGAAGGCCTGGGTCCAGACCAGACCCAGTGCTGCCACAGGATGGCAGGGGGAGTGACCTTGGGCAACTCCCATCCTTTCTCAGGCCTCCTTTGCCCCACTTCTACTGTTCAGGGTTGGGGAGCAAAGGATCTGTGCAGCCACGGCCTTTAGGGATCTCCCATTGCTCCCCATATCTCTTACCCCCAGAACTTCCGGAAGGAGGTGCTGCCTCTCCTAGAAGCCCCCAGGGGGACTACCTCACAATCACCGCAGAGGCCCCGGAAGGGGCCACTCCTCCTGCCCTCTGACAGCTCCCACTCCCCAGGGCCCTGGACCTGCCCCTCTCATTCACCCTACCCTTCATTCTCAGCCCAGAGCCAGGCACCCAATAGGACAAAGACCCTGCGCATACCTGTCCCACCTCCTCCGTTCTTTGACCAGACCTCCTCCCCATGGCTCCGCCTCTAACCACTAGATTACAAGCCCGAGTCTCTGCCCATCCCCCAAGCCCAGACCCTGGCCCCCACGCGTGTACCCCCTACGCGCGCCGCCCCCGCCTGGCCCGGCCCGGCTCATACCGCGCTGCAGCCACAGCCGCAACGTCCCGGCCTCCGGGCCCCGGGCGCCCCAGCAGCCGCCGAGCCGCCGCAGAGATGCTGCACAGACGCGGAGCCATGTTGGAGCGCGGCTGCTTGGAGGAAGGCCCCGCCCCCGAACCCAGCAGCGGAGGCGGAACGTGAGTAAGCCCCGCCCCACCTGGTCGCCCGCCCCCTGTCCACCCAAACAGGTGGGCGTAGTCCCTGTGAATTCAGCAACTTAGATGCTGGGCAGAAGTCCGGATTCTTGTCCTCTGAGCCTCTGCAGCCCTGCTACAGACTTGCTCTGTGACCTAGAGCAAACCCTTTGCCCACTCTGGGCCTCAGTGTCCACCCCGGTAAAATGGGAGCATTGAACAATAATACCAGGGGTTCTTAACGGGGCACTCAAGGATGAGCGGCAGAGGGCGAGTAAGCCCCCTGAAATCGTATACAGTTATGTGCGCCTGTGCGTTCCTGGGCGGGGGCGGGGGCGGGGTGGCGGCACAGGTAGCGTTTATCATATTATAAAAGGAAAACCCCCTAACAATTTAAGACAGATGGGCAAGGCTCTGGGTTGCAGGGACACTTTCTCTCCATCATCTCCTTTTCCCTTTCCATCCCCCCCTACCATCGATGCCTGGGCCTCCTGGGGCCCCACGCCCTTCTCCTGCTCTGCCCAGGTCTTGTGCCTAACTTCCAAACTAGTCTCCTCTCGGCTCACAGTCCCCCAGGTCACAGACCTCAGCAGGAGCAGAGGGCCTGCAGACCCCACAGGGGGGCCCAGGAGCCTAATAACTTCCAGAGAGACTGGATGTGTGCCTAAAAGTATGTCCACCCGCTGAGGCTGACGCTGACGGTCACCGTGGTGTGCCTGGGGTGGAGGAGTGAGGACAGGCTTTGATTTTGTGATTCCTTCAGCAAATATTGAGTCCACGTGGCTAGGCCATGTGGTTAGCTCTGAGACACCAAAGGCGGCCAGAACAACAAGCCCCCAGCCCTCTTGGAACTTAAGGCCTGGCCAGGGAGACAAAATCAAGCTGGTACTAACCTCCTGGGCAGAGACCTTAGGCCTACCCCTCCCCTCCCCTCTCCTGCCTGACATACTAAATATTTACTGAATAAGTGAAAAATATACACAAAAATATTTTTTGCCAACTGTGATAGAGGCCATGAAGAAGTATGTGGAGTTATGAGGACTTATAATGGGGAGTGGGAAAGAGAAAATTCGAGGTCCTATATAGACCTTGAGGGTCAATGATAACTTCTATAAGGAAGTGAGGCTTGAACTATGATTTTTTTTTCTTGTGTTTTCTAAAGTTGCTACAATGAACATGTATTCTTTGCATGATTTATTTTAAAAGGATACTGTATATCATCATGATAAATAAAAAACCGAAATCAACTGTTAATTCACAGGCAGAGCCATCAAAATAAATGGAAAAGTATTTGCAACAGATACTGCAACAGATAACAGTATCGCCCGTACCTTGTAGCTAAGGCAGAGGGCCATGAGCCTGGGGCCTGCTCTCTGTGTTAACAAAGAAGACACAGCTGGGCCCAGTTGCTCCTTGGGTTTATCAGAGGGACAAAAAGAGAGTGAGTTCCTCATTCTGGAAGTCAGCATGATTGGAGGGTTCCCAGACACAGACACTCAGGAAAAGCCCTGATGGGTAGATGGAAGTGTAGCAAGTAACATGTCACTGGTGTCATGCGGTGGAGAAATCAGGTGTGGCAGGCGTGTAGAGGTGGGTGTGACCATCTTGATCGGGCCTCACAGGTGGCCTGATTTTAGGCCTAAGCTTTAAAGGCTAAGCAGGGAGAGTCGGCCAGAAGGGAGCAGGGCAAGGAGAGACTCAGGCAGAGGAAGCAATGTGTGCACAGTATGCGAAAGGGCCCCCAGGAAGGAATGGGTTCGGATTGTTCAGCACCATCGAATGTCATCAGAGGGTGGAGATGATGTGGAGGCATCTTCTCTCTCAGTACAAGGAATACTTTCCTAACAATGGAGTGGGCAGCCTTGGTGACCTGTCACTGGATTGTGCCAACAGAGGCTGCGCAGCAACTTATTGGCCATGTGGTGGAGGGCATTTGGCAATCAAGCCACAGGAAGCCAGGACCCCTGGACAGGGAAGGGCTGGCCCTCCTGGTCTAGGGTGAGAATCCTCACCAAATTCTTGGTGTTTCTAGCCACCTCTGCTGGAGAAAACAAGGGAGGGCGGACCTGCAGCCTCCTCACACGGGTCTAGGCATTTCTAAGATGGTCTTCCCACCTCTCCCTATTCGAGTGGGATAGGAGGATCAAACTAGGTCCTCCGGGAGCACGGTCTCACCCCTGACCGGGAGAGATGGGAGATGAGTCTCCATACCCAGGCCATGTGAACCAGTGCGGCTGGCTCACTGGAAACTCAGCTTCGAGATCTCCACCCCCACCCCAGCTAGGGTGATCAGCTCATTCCAGTTTACCCCAGACTTTCCCAGTTTGGGCACTAGATGTCCCCTATCCCAGGAAACCCCTCTATCCTGGGCAAACTGGGATGTATGGTTATCCTAACTGTGGCCCTTTCCCTCTCCCCAGGACACACATCCACTCCACCCCAGAATCTTTTCCTTGCTTAACTAACCCCATTTACCCTGTTTGAAGTGGCAGGGCAGGGGGGCTGTCTTTATGGCACTCAGTGACATGCAATGCTCGTTAATTGAGCACCTGGTATGAATGGGTCCCTGCCCCATGGACCGTGCATTCTGGGCAGTAACCAGATGGATGTTGGATGACAATTCTGCAAATAGGGAGTTATATAATTAGACCATTTCCAATTACTGCAGAATAAATTACCCCCAAATTTAGCAGCTTGAAACAATAAACATTTATGATCTCACACGGTTCCAAATGGGTCAGGAATTCAGGAATGAGTGATTAGCTGGGCTGTTTCTGGCTCAGGGTCTCCCACGATTTTGCAGTCAAGTTATTGTCTTGGGCTGTGGTCATCTGAAGGCCTGACGGAGGCTGTGAGATCTGCTTCCAAGGTGGGCCGCTCACACACCTGGCAAGTCAGTGCTGGTTGTTGGCCAGGTGCCTCAGTTCCTTGCCACGTGTGCTTCTCCAGATGCTGCTTGGGTGTCTTCACCCCATGGCAGGTGGCTTCCCCGAGCACAAGTGATCCAAGAGAGAGCAAGGTGGAAACTTCAAGGACTTGTTTTTTTTTTTTAATTCGGCCAGGCCATGCAGCATGTGGGATCTTAGTTCCACTGAACAGGGATCAAACCCGTGCCCCCTGCAGTGGAAGCACGGAGTCGTAACCACTGGACCGCCAGGGAAGTCCCCCAAGGACTTCTATGAATTGGCCTTGGAAATCACACTCTGTCATTTCTGAATATCCCATTGGTTACACCTGTCAGCCCTGCTCAGTGTGGGAGGGGACATTACAAGGGTGTGAATATCTACACGCGAGATTCTTGGAGGCTGGCTACCACAATTATGTTCTGCACTAGGCCCAACTTAGTTATTGGGATTGGACTCAGCTCTTCAAGCCATCTTCTACGAGCAGGCCTCCCCAGCATCATTGTCTTCTGTTCTAGGATCTCCCCTTCCCCTTCCTCTCTGAGGTCCCTTCCTGCTCACCACAGAGTCTGTGGCATCTCTTTCTCCTGAACCTGTTCAGCCTCCCCTCTCTGCAGGGAGCTGACCCATTTCTTCTTCTCCCTCCCTCGTTTCCCAAAGATGCCCTCATGGGCTCTACCTTCATAACTCATTGCCAAGACCTACTGCCCAATCTGTGAAGTGAAATGAGAGGAGCAGGGACAAAGACAGATGGGCAGAGCCAGGCGAAGAGGATCAGGCAGGTTCATAAGTGTAAAATATGGACAAACCTGCCATCATCTATTCCCTGGGACAAATAGATCATCACCGAATGGGCTGCAGAAGAGCAAAGAGACAAATTACCCAGCTGTGGCAGTGTCACCCGCTCCTTATTGATGGGCTTTTATGCTCGGGCCCAACTGCTCTCTGAGAATTGCATCCTCCAGTTCCTAAGAGACCCCGAACAGGAGTGACAGGAAAGACAAGAAAGCTTTTATGTCTTGGCTGGGGCATGAGCCACACTGCCAAGTTCCAACCTTTCTGTAGTATGCATCATATACGTATATGAATTTTGTGACTTTGACACAGTGCCACATAAAAACATGATCAATGTGCCACCCCATGTGTAAACTGGAAATCATATAAATGCCAGAGAAAGAGAACATTTTAACCGGTTAAATACTGAACAATTTCAAAGCTGTTGGGTTGGAATAAATTATAAATTGTGTTTACGCTGATGCCACAAGGCGGCGCCACTACAGCCGGAAAACGACCACATTCTGTGTCACTATGGAGCAAATCACACAGTTGCTAGCATGCTTTGGACTCCAGCAACTGCCTCTTTGTGACTACTGAGCTGTTATTTTGCCACTCACTGTCATTATAAACAACTTTAAAAAGCTATAACAACTGCATTCAACAACATCATTCACGAAGTAGAGAAGTCAATGCTGAAAACCACGCCCCCAAATCAATACTTTGGAGCGGCTATTGGACGTGATAGAACACCGTGAAGAAGATTGAACCACCTCCGTGACAGGCGGTGCAGAAAATCTGGGAGAGTGCCAGCGGATAGAGATAACGCAGCAAAGACACGAAGCAGCATCAAAAGCAAAAATATAGTAAGATGGTTATAGATTTACGAGCTGTGGGAGCGCATTTCATTGCCTCCTTCACATTCATTCCTATGGGGAAACATGGGTCTTGGTATGCAACGTTTTGAATCATGTGAAGTTTACAGGAGGCACCCTTCCTGAAAAAAATGGGACTTCCCTGGACCTCCCCCAGATATCCTGGTAGAAATATGGCTCCTGGAGCCCACTGCTCGAAGGGGAATGTTGTAGGTTGAATTGTGTCCTGTGAAATAATAGAAACTCTTTATGTGGTCTCTGACCCCAGTTCCTGGCACCTGAGCTCCTAAAACTCTTGTAATTTCCTAAGTGATAAAAGCACCAGGAGCCCTGTGTGTTCAAATTATTTGGTCTTTGATCCTGGTTCCTAACACAGAGCTCCTAAATCCCTTGGAATTTCCTGGGTGATGGGAACATCTTTTGCTCTAATGAGGCAATGCTTGATGGGCTCCTGGATGCGGGCTGGTTACTAGAAAGATTAAGCCATCATTAGAAGCCTGGAGCTTTTAGACCCAGCCCGCATCCTCCTGGAAGGGAAGAAAGGCTAGAAGTTGAGTTGATGATGGATCATGCCTACATGAGAAAGCCTCCATAAAAATCCCAAAAGTATGGGGTTCAGAGAGTTTCCAGGTTGGTGAACACATGCATGTGCTTGGAAGGTGGTGCACCCCAATGCCACGGGAACAGAAGTTCCTGCTCCCTGGACCACTGCAAACCTCATCCTATGTGTCTCTTCATCTGGCTGTTCATCTGTATCCTTTATTAAATAAAAAACCGGTTAACCTAAGTGTTTCCTTGAGTTCTACGAGCCATTCTAGCAAATTATCAAACCCAAGGAGGAGGTCACAGGATCCCTGATTTATAACCAGTCCTCCAGAAGTTTAGATTACAACTTGGAATTCTGATTGGCGTCTGAAGCCAGGGGCGAGGGTGGGGAGCAGTCTCGTGGGACTGAGCCCTTAACCTGTGGGGTCTGTACTAACTCTAGTTAGTGTCAGAATTGGATTAAATTATACGACATGCAGCTGGTGTCCCAGAGGATTGCTTAGTGTGGAAAACCCATTCATTTGGTGTCAGAAGTATTGTGGGTATGAGAGTAAAGGAGAAACACAGGAGTGTTTTTCTCATGTGTGCCCTAAAAATGATATTGAAGTCCTAAGCCCAGCACCTCAGAATGTGACATTATTTGGAAATAGGGTCTTTACAGAGGTAATCAAGTTATAATGAGGTCATTAGGGTGGGCTCTAACCCAGCCTGACTGGTGTCCTTATAAAAAGGGGAAACAGACACGTAGACAGCCAGGCACAGAGGGAAGAGGATGTGAAGAGACACAGGGAGAACACCATAGGAAAACTAGAGCGATGCAGCCACAAGCCAGAGAACATCTGGAGATTCCAGAAGCTGCAAGAGCCAAGGAAAAGATCCTCCCCTACAGGTTACAGAAGGAGCAGGGCCCTGCTGACACCTTGATCTCAGACTTCTAGCCTCCAGAGCTGTGAGATAATACATTTCTTTTGTTCTGGGCCACCCAGTTTGTGTGATTTTGCTACAGCAGCCTTGGAAACTAATACAGAATGTCAGCTTGAGACTCAAAATTATCTACCACAGTAAGGAGCACAGAAATAGCAGAAAATTGGGCTTCCCTGGTGGCACAGTGGTTGAGAATCTGCCTGCTAATGCAGGGGACACGTGTTCGAGCCCTGGTCTGGGAAGATCCCACATGCCGCGGAGCAACTAGGCCCGTGAGTCACAACTACTGAGCCTGCGCGTCTGGAGCCTGTGCTCCACAACAAGAGAGGCTGCGATAGTGAGAGGCCCGTGCACCGCGATGAAGAGTGGCCCCCGCTTGCCACAGCTAGAGAAAGCCCTCGCACAGAAACGAAGACCCGACACAGCCAAAATAAATAAATTAATTAATAAACTCCTACCCCCAACATCTTCAAAAAAATAAAAGAAAAAGGAACAGCAAAATTTTGAATTAGGCATGAGCATGAATTTTAGGCCAGAAAACAGTCATTTTTCAGTGCCTGCTGTAGACAAGGCCCCTTGCAACCTGCAGCATGCTGTCCTTGAAAGGCCATGGACCCAGGTTAGAGACCTGGGTTTGGGATCCAGGCTGTATCTCTATTAGGCTGTGTGGTCTTTGGCCAGTAACTTAGCTTTGGGTGTCTCTGTTTTCTTAACTGTCAAATGGGTATAATAATCTACTTAATCATGAGAATTAAATGCAAATGCATGCATATGAAAATGAGCACCAGTTAAAGTTCTATCTATGTGTGCTCTTAGGCTTTGGTATTTGCAATCCCATTTCCTAGTCTCCCCATTTTAAGTGATGATGAAACGGAGGTCCAGAAATGGTTAAAAAAAAAAAACTTTTAGGTTACACAGCACCTTAGAGTGCTCAATAAATATTAATTCCTACTTAAGAGTGACTCTTAAACATGTCATATCATTTATTATTATGCCCATTTTTACAGATGAGGTAACTGAGGCTCAGAGAAGCTAAGTTATGCCCAAGGTCACAGAAAAGTAGAAATTGCTACTCAGATCTGCCTGCTTCCAACACTGCAGGTGACAGTCTGGGCAAATTCAAGAATCTTCAGTCCTGGGCCTGAAGGGAAGAGGGTGAGCACCAGTGATTTCCTAAGGCCTTGTACTTTTTTTTTTTTTTAAGTATTTATTTATTTATTTATTTATGGCTGCGTCGAGTCTTAGTTGCGGCACGCGGGCTCCAGAGCACATGGGCTCTCTAGTTGCAGCACCTGGGTTTAGTTGCCCTGCGGCCTGTAGGATCTTAGTTCCCTGACCAGGGATTGAACCCATGTTCCCTGCTTCGGAAGGTGGATTCTTAACCACTGGACCACCAGGGAAGTCCCAGGCCTTGTAGGTTCTTACTCACCGTTATTCAGGTAGGAGCTGTTATCCGCAACTACTTTCATCCAGGCTCAGTGCTTCAGGATAGCGCCTTGGAGCATCCCAGCTATGGCCTCAGGGGAATTCCCTTGCAGTCCAGTGGTTAGGACTCCATGCCTTCACTGCTGAGGCCTGGGTTCAATCCCTGGTGGGGAACTAAGATCCAGCAAGCTGCTGGTGTGGCCTTAAAAAATAAATAAATAAATAAAAAAGGCTATCGCCTCAGAAGTCTTAGGTACCAGGTCACACATCCTTCATCTTCCCATAGAGGGGAGAGAGGCACCCCCTGGTTGTGACAACCAAAAACAAAAAAAACAAAAAAATCTCCAGACATTGCCAAATGCCCCCCTGGAGGGAAAGGATGTCACTTGGAGAAACTCTGATCTTCTGGAAGAATGAAGGAACAAAATATATCAGGTGAGATCTGGATTAAAACAGTCCTATATGAAAATTGCAACTCTACCAATTATGATTTTGGGTAAATTACTTCGTTTCAGCCTTATCCAGTTTTCCCATGTATAAACAAGGGACATATACCTACCAAATAGGGTTTTGATAAAGATCAGAAGAAGCATGCCAGGCCCTTTGCAGAGTACCTTATATGGTAAGCACTTAATATATGGCAGCTATTAACATTGTTCCCATAGTTGAGACTGCAAGTATTTCCTCATGTCCTTCACTTATTCATACAACAAATATTCAGTAACTGGTGTCTGTGTGCCAGGTCTTTCTTAGTAAGCCCTACCTGAATTTTTCTTTCTCAAAACCTTATCTGGTATGTACTATTACCATCTCTATTTATTCTGTGAGAACAGCACTTTTAATGCCAGCATAATATTCTATCACGTCTATTTTGATTCCTGGCCCTGGCCTCCTTTCTGAGGTCCAGACCCATACATCTACCTGGATGTCCCCCAGGAATGTTAACAGCATGTTTGGCCAATTAGCCCAGTGCCTAGCACCTAGAGAGCCCTCCATAAAAATGAGCTATTACTGGTCATCAGTGTCATTTTTAGCCCCTGCTGATCCACCTCCTCTTGCTACTCCTCAGTGGGTTCTCAGAGTCACTTATTTTCTGTCAGCAGTCTTGGCCCTGGGTTAAAGCCCTGATTTGTTGTCCCTGTGGGGAGCCCATAGGAGAATCCAGCCTGGTTTTCCCACCTGCAGGGAAGAACTGAAGCAATGAAAATAAAGACACTCCCACGCTAGAGTGCCCTAAACAACCAGTTTGGTGGGGAGAGTTTGCTAGCAGTAGGCAAGACATAAAGTTCCCCCACGGCAGCCTGGCAGCCTTGCTGAGTGTGCCAGCAAATGATTCCTGGGGCCTGGCTGGTGCTTCACGGGCACCGCCGGGGCCCATGGAAAAGAGCTAATTTATGCTATTAGTATAGTTACAGCAACAGTGTCTGCTCAGTGTTCCAAAACTGTATTTCATGGTCTTGGGGCCAGAACAGGGAGGAGCAATTTAGAAGCCACCACCAGGGAAGCAGAGCAGAGTAGAGGTAATACCAACAGCCTCTGGGTGAGATAGGCCTCGGTTTGAGTTCCAGCTTTGCCCCTCATTAGTTGGGTGATAGCCAGCAAGTAGCTCTGTCATGCTGATCTTCTATTTCTTCACCTGTAGGGTTGGGGTGATGCTAATGATAGTTATTCGTGGAATGCTTCTTGATCAACCATTCAGGTATTCAACCATTAAGAGTTATTCAAAAATAGTATTTTTTTTTTTTTTTTTTTTGCGGTATGCGGGCCTCTCACTGCTGTGGCCTCTCCTGTTGCGGAGCACAGGCGCCGGACGCGCAGGCTCAGCGGCCATAGCTCAGGAGCCCAGCCATTCCGCGGCATGTGGGATCTTCCCGGACCGGGGTGCGAACCTGTGTCCTCTGCATCGGCAAACAGACGCTCAACCACTGCGCCACCAGGGAAGCCCCGTATTTTTTTTTTTTAAATACACAAAGTTATACTTCCCCACCTCACACACACACACACACACACACATCCATATAACCCTTGATGACATTAAAAAATAAACAGTACACGTATATGATCCGAAATAAATTGGAAATCACACAGTGTAAAATGAAAAATGCTCTTTTTTTGTCCGGGCAGTGGCTTGCGGGATCTTAATTCCCCGACCAGGTATTAAACCCGGGCCCTCCGCCGTAAAAGTGCGGAGTCCTAACCACTGGACCGCCAGGGAATTCCCCCAAAATACTTTCATTAAAAAAAAAAAATCTACAAAAAGAGCAATTTCATAGGATTCAACCTAATATGGCCAGCCACCGTTCTAAAGCTTTATAGTCCCCAACAACCCCATAACGTAGGAACAATTATTACCCTCTCCCTCGGTAATGATTAGAATTTCTCCTAAAGAGAAGAAGGACTTGGGGGGAAAGTGCCGGCTACCTAAACGGCCTCCACAAGTGATTTGAAAGTTTGAGAAACAGAGATCAGTACATGTAATTAATTAAGTGCTAAACAGGATTATCCGCCTGGTGTCCGAAACACGATCCCCTGGGGGGCCACACGCGGCGCAGACTTGGTCCGAAGGGCAGTCCCTCGCGGTACCAGGGGTGACCCGTCTCTCTCGCCCCGGCACGAGCCTCTACGTGTTTTCCCGGGAAAGGCGAGCCGGGCTCCGCCACCTCAACCAGTCTTGCTAGAGTAGGCTTACCCCTGCGAACAAAAGCATTCGGAGAGACTGCCGCCTCAGCCACTCAACGCCGAGCCCAGGCCGGCGCCTCCAATTAGATCGGAACTTCCAATTGGTGAAGTGTTGTTGAAGAAGGTGGAACAGAGCGGGAAAATTCCTCCTCCCTCGGGGTTCTCAGCCAACCGCGGGTCGGGGCGGCAGCCGCCGAGTTCGGTTGCGCCGCGTGTAGTGATCTAGGGGGCCCGAGGGCGGGGCGGGGAGCAGGCCGGGGGCTGCGGGGAGGGGACGCTTCCCGCGGGCACGCGGAGTGAAGACGGTGACAGCCACGCGCGCACGTGCGTGCCCGGCTGCAGCGCGGCCCCGACACCTCCCTCGGAGGCTGAGAAGCGCGCGGGGTCTGGGCCGCCGGCGTCTAGGGGCCCCGTCCCTGGGCGTCACCAGCGTCCCCGGCCCGAGTCCCGGAGAGCCGGGCCGTGCCCGCCCCGTCGGTCCCCGATCGCGATCCCTTCCCCTGGCCGTCAGGGTCCGCCCCCCAACTCCCATTTCGGTTCCCGGGTCAGGGTCCTCGCGGTCCATGCTGGCCGCTGGGGGCCCGCGCCGCTCAGTCAGCTCCCGGGCCGGCCGGCCGGCCACCATGGTGGCCCTGAGGCCTGTGAGGCTCCTCCAGGGAGGCTAAAAGGTCCAGAGCGCAGGCCTCGGGGAGCGAGGGTCCCGAACCTGAGCCCCGCGCCATGGCCGGGGCCATCGCTTCCCGAATGAGCTTCAGCTCGCTCAAGAGGAAGCAGCCCAAGACGTTCACAGTGCGGATCGTCACCATGGACGCGGAGATGGAGTTCAATTGCGAGGTAACTGGCTGCAACGGGCTGCGGCGAAGGGGAGCGCGGCGGGATCGGGCCGGGTGCTGGTCCGGCACCGACGCGGACGCCCTTGCCGCGGTGACAGTGGAAGTGGAAGCTTCGGGATTCTGTTTATATCAGCTCTGGGCAAAGATAGAGTCAACCAGAACTGGAAGGGGCCATCTAGGCCCAAATCCTCATGTTAAAGATAATCGCTGCTTTTTTTCAATGGGGCTTTCGGGTTTGGAGGCACTTCCTGAAGGTTTTCATTCATTGTTACTGCAAGAGTCTGAAAGCATTCGTGGTAGCGAATTCTAGTTTTTAGTGTCACGCTTAAGCTCCAGCTCTATACAGTTTAAACTTTATTAGATAATATTATGTACCCCAGTTATTATAAATTGCATCTCGTTGTATTGGAAAGTCTATAGTACTTGTTTCCCTTTTTCACAGCTTAAATTTTCTGGGAAAAAAAAAAAAAAACTTTGAGGAAAGAGACGGTGTCTTAAACTTTCCATACAGTTTCTATCATGATGGTAACAGTTATCATTTATTGAATACTTCCTAAATGCCAGATATTCATACACTTAATTCTCAAAACAACTCAATGAGGTAGGTACCCCAAACCATATATCTAGTAAATGGCGAAGGGGGGTTTTGACTCGAGATCTTAGCCAATACAGTACTGCCTCTCAAGCAGCTTAAGTCCTTGCTACTCAAAGTGTGGCCTGTGGACCAGCAGCATTAGCAGCAGTAACCTAAGTCAGGGGTTGGCAAACTTTTTCTGTAAAGGCCCACATAGTAAATATTTTCAGCTTTGCTGGCTTTAGGGTCTCAGTTGCAACTACTCAACTCAGCTCTACCATGGTAGCACAAAAGCAGCCTTAGACAGGATCAACTTCCAGCATGACAGGGTGAGGAACTCCACTGACCTGGTTCCCTGTAAACCGGTAAAACATTAAAAAAAAAAAACAATTTAAACCCTCTGGAAATTGTCCTAAGGGCAAACATCAAGTGAAGAAACAGCTACTCAAGAAAATCTATGAAAATTCGGTAAGAAAGGCAAGAATTTGTGATATTTGTTTTTGTTTTGGCCGAGAGGCATAAGGGATCTTAGTTCCCTGACTGGGGATCAAACCCACGCCCCCTGCAGTGGAAGCATGGAGTCTTAACCACTGCACTGCCAGGGAAGTCCTGAGAGTTTGTGGTATTTGAACCAAGACCACTACTACCGTCCCTGCTCCCAGCTCTCGACAATGGCTGCAACCCAGTACACTGGGCTCCCTCTCCCCCTAGCTCCCAGTCAGACAGCTTTCTTCCCAGGAGGAGCATGACTTTAGGGCTTCTCCTGCCCAAGGCTACTTGCTGCTGAGGCTAAATCCTGGGTGAGTGAAGCTGAAAGATGGGGCTTCCTTCCTTCACCCAGCTCCCACTTATGGAATGGAAGCTGTACTCTGGGCATGGCCCACCGAGAGTACTGTGGTCCCAGTTGCTCTATCCCCACCCTCAGTTTGTGAGATGGTGGTACCAGCCAGGAGAGGCAAACTAAGACCTCAGGCTAGTGTGTCTCCCCCTCCCCCCTTCTATCAAGAGCTCAGCGATTTTGCCTGGAGGGAGAAGCAGGCTCCTAATCTCTTCCCAGAAAGTAGTGACTTCATTTGTAGTAGAGTGTGGAGAAATTTATACCTCAGGGTGCTTTCAAGAACTGTGGAGGTTTTAGTGAAAGGCAATTGGGAGGAGATTTGTGGATTTAATAAAGATACAGCCTAGACTGTAAGCCAGCTAGTTTGCAGGAGAGAATAAGACAGCTGGGAAGAGCCCTCCTGGGGTCAGAACAAATATCAAACACTAATCTCAAAAGAGCCACCTTTTGATTGGATTACTTTATAGAACAAGTTATGCCCCAGGGCATTGTTGAAAATAATAGAATAATATACCACAATTAGTGGAGTTTAACAGTTGGGTGTGACCAGGGAAAGAGGGAGAGTCCTACTAAGACCACTGTCATCTTGGGTGACTTTGGGCAAATCCAAAGATATGTCTTCCTGAGGAGCAACATCATAGGCCTTAACACTGTTACAGGGGAAATAGATTTCACTAAAACAGTCCAGCCAGTCACTAACAAACAAGCAAATAACAGTAACCAGCCCAGTTGGGTGGGGGGGAACCACTCCCTAGAGTTGCTGTAAATATGTTCACAGAACTAAAAGAAAGCATGATTAAGAAGGAAGGTATAATGACATTTTTGCATCAACTAGATTTACTCTTTATCAGTAAAGAGATATGAATTATAAAAAGAACCAAATTGAAATCCTGGAATTGGGGCTTCCCTGGTGGCGCAGTGGTTAAGAATCCGCCTGCCAATGCAGGGGACACGGGTTCGAGCCCTGGTCCGGGAAGATCCGACATGCCGTGGAGCAACTAAGCCCGTGTGCCACAACTCCTGAAGCCTGGGTGCCTAGAGCCCATGCTCTGCAACAAGATGAGCCACCACAAAGAGAAGCCTGCACACCACAACAAAGAGTAGCCCCTGCTCACCACACTAGAGAAAGCCTGTGCACAGCAACAAAGACCCAACACAGCCAAAATAATAAAATAAATTAAATTAATCAATTTAAAAAAATTCTGGAATTAGAAAATACAATGACTGAAATAAAAAGTTCACTAGAGGGGCTCAAGGTAGATTCCAACAGGCAGAAGAAATAATTAGTGTACTTGAAGATAGATTGATAGAGAGCATGTAAGGTGAAGAGTAGAGAGAAGAAGAATGAAGAAAAATGTAGAGCCTGAGAGAAATGTGAGGATCATTCAGTGCACCAACATGTGTAATGGGACTACCAGAGGAGAGGAGAGAGAAAAAATATTCCAAAAAAATTGGCTGAAACTTCCTAAATTAATTGAAAAACAATAACCTGTATATTTAGGAAGCTCAATGAACTCCAAGGAGGATAAACACAAAGAGATTCACAGACACATCATAGTAAAAATGCTGAAAGTCAGACGGGGAGAAAATCTGGAAGGCAACAAGAGAAAAATGACTTGACACTTATAAGGGAACCCCAATAAGATTAACAGCTAACTTCTCAGCAGAAGCTGTGGAGGCCAGAGGCAGTGGGATAACATTCAAAGTGCTCAAAGAAAAAACTTGTCAACTAGGAAACCTATCTCCAACATAGCTGGATATAAATGAAAAGGACATTCCAAAAACAAAGTTAAATAAAGACTTTCCCAGATAAACAAAAACAGAGACTTTGTTGTTTAAAGACCCACCTTACAAGAAATATTGAAGGAAGCTTTTCAGGCCTAAAGCAAGTGACCCCAGATAGTAATTCAAATCCATGTGAAAAAAATCAAAGAGCACCAGTAAATGTAATAATATAATTATAAAAGACAGTATAAATGTATATTTTCCTCCTTCTTTTAACTGATTTAAAATGCAATTATATAAAATAATTTGTATATAATATACAATAATATTTGTATGTACTATATTGTTGGGCCTATAACATGGAAACGTAATATATGTTTAATAGGTGTGCCAATAACAGTACAAAGGAGGTGAGTGAAAACCAAGCTGTAATAGGCTAAGGAAATGACTACAGATGGTAAAGTAATAACTACAACAATGTATTGCTGGGTTTGTAACTTTATTAAATAGTATACAATAGTTATAATACTATAAAAAAGGGGGAAGGGAACAGAACTATGTAGAATAACATTTCTGTATAATTGCTGCAGTTAAGCTAGTATAAATCTGAAGCTGATTCTTTTTTTACTATATATATATATATATAGTAAATTAGTTTAATTATTTACTTTTTGGCTGCATTTGATTTTCATTGCTGTGCGCGGGCTTTCTCTACTTGCAGCAAGCAGGGGCTACTCTTTGTTGAGGTGCGTGGGCTTCTCATTGCAGTGGCTTCTCTTGTTGTGGAGCACGGGATCTAGGCATGCAGCTTCAGTAGTTGCAGCACGTGGGCTCAGTAGTTGTGGCTTGTGGGCTCTAGAGTGCAGGCTCAGTAGTTGTGGTGCATGGGCTTAGTTGCTCTGCGGCATGTGGGATCTTCCGGGACCAGGGCTTGAACCCATGTCCCCTGCACTGGCAGGCGGATTCTTAACCACTGCGCCACCAGGGAAGTCCGATATATATAGTTTTTGATGTGAACCATTTTTAAAGTTTTTATTGAGTTTGTTACAATTTTGCTTCTGTTTCTTGACCCCAAGGCATGTGGGATCTTAGCTCCCCAACCAGGGGTTGAACCTGCATTGGAAGGCGAAGTCTTAACCACTGGACCGCCAGGGAAGTCCCTCTGAAGCTGATTCTGATAAGTCAGGATTATGTGGTTAAACCCTAGAGTAACCACTTAAAAAAAAAAATCTTTAAAAATACAGTGGAAAAATAAATAAATAAATAGTGGAAAAATTATTAAAGAAATTTAAATGCTTCATTAGAAACTATTCACTTAATGCAAATCAAGTAGTAAAGGAGGAATAGAGAAGTAAAAAAGGCAAGAAAAACATAGAAAACAAAAAATAAAATGGCAGTTGTATCCCAAATAGTTAGATAACTTAAATGAAGTGGACAAATTCCTAAAATGAAACCAGCTACCAAAAGTGACTCAAGAAGAAAGATAATCTGAATAGACCTATAACAACTGAAAGAGTAAATTAGCAATAAAAATACTACTTACAGTAAAAAACCCATGTTCTACCCAGTAGTGGCCCAGGTGGCTTCACCACTGAATTCTACCAAACATTTCACGATCAATAAATACCAATTCTTCACAAACATTTCCAAAAAACTAGAAGAGGAGGGACCACGTCCCAGCTCATTTTATGAGGCCATCATTATCCTGATACCGAAACAAGACAAAGATAACACAAGAAAACTAGAGATCAATATCTCTTATGAGTATGGAAGCCACAATCCTTAACAAAAATGTTAGGAATCCAGCAACATATTAAAGAAACTATACTCCATAACCAAGTGAGATTTATCCCAGAAATGCAAGGTTGGTTTAACATCAAAAAATCAATTAATGTAATATATATTATCAATAGAACAAAAAGCAGAAATTACAGGATTATCTCAATAGATGCAGAAAAAGCACTTGACAAAGTGCAACAGCATTTCATGATAAAAGCACCCAACAAAATAGGAATAGAAGGGAACAGCCCAATATCACACTTAATGGTGAAAGACTGGATGTTTACTCTTTAAGATCAGGAATAAGACAAGGATGTCCACTCTCACCACTTCTATTCAACATTGTACTGCTGGTTCTAGCCAGGACAATTAGGCAAGACATGAAATAAAAGGCATGTATATTGGAAAGGAAGAAGTAAACCTATGTCTATTTACACATAATATTATCTTGTATACAGATATTTAAATTATTTATTTATTTAACATCTTTATTGGAATATAATTGCTTTACAATGGTGTGTTAGTTTCTGCTGTATAACAAAGTGAATCAGCTATACATATACATACATCCCCATATCTCCTCCCTCTTGCATCTCCCTCCCACCCTCCCTATCCCACCCCTTTAGGTGGACACGAAGCACCGAGCTGATCTCCCTGTGCTATGCGGCTGCTTCTCACTAGCTATCTATTTTACATTTGGTAGTATATATATGTCCATGCCACTCTCTCACTTTGTCCCAGCTTACCCTTCCCCCTCCCTGTGTCCTCAAATCCATTCTCTACATCTGCGTCTTTATTCCTGTCCTGCCACTAGGTTCTTCAGAACCTTTTCTTTTTAGAGTCCATATATTTGTGTTAGCATATGGTATTTGTTTTTCTCTTTCTGACTTATTTCACTCTGTTTGACAGTCTCTAAGTCCATCCACCTTGCTACAAATAACTCAGTTTCATTTCTTTTTATGGCTGAGTAATATTCCATTTTATATATGTGCCACATCTTCTTTATCCATTCATCTGTCGATGGATACTTAGGTGGCTTCCATGTCCTGGCTATTGTAAATAGAGCTGCAGTGAACATTGTGGTACATGACTCTTTTTGAATTATGGTTTTCTCAGGGTATTTGCCCAGTAGTGGGATTGCTGGGTAGTTCTATTTTTAGTTTTTTAAGGAACCTCCATACTGTTCTCCATAGTGGCTGTATCAATTTACATTCCCACCAACAGTGCAAGAGGGTTCCCTTTTCTCCACACCCTCTCTAGCATTTATTGTTTGTAGATTTTTTGATGATGGTCATTTTAACTGGTGTGAGGTGATACCTCATTGTAGTTTTGATTTTCATTTCTCTAATGATTAGTGTTGTTGATCATCCTTTCATGTGTTTGTTGGCAATCTGTATATCTTCTTTGGAGAAATATCAATTTAGGTCCTCTGCCCATTTTTGGATTGGGTTGTTTGTTTTTTTCATATTGAGCTGCATGAGCTGCTTGTATATTTTGGAGTTTAATCCTTTGTCAGTCGCTTCATTTGCAAATATTTTCTACCATTCTGAGGGTTGTCTTTTGTCCTGTTTTTTTTTTTTAATCGGTATGTTATTTTATTTATTTATTTTTTATTTTTATTTTTTTATTTTTATTTTTATTTTTTTGCTTTATAACAAATTTAATCAGTTATACATATACATATGTTCCCATATCCCCTCCCTTTTGCGTCTCCCTCCCACCCTCCCTATCCCACCCCTCCAGGCGGTCACCAAGCACCGAGCTGATCTCCCTGTGCTATGCGGCTGCTTCCCGCTAGCTATCTACCTTACGTTTGGTATTGTATATATGTCCATGCCGCTCTTTCACTTTGTTACAGCTTACCCTTCCCCCTCCCCATTTCCTCAAGTCCATTCTCTAGTAGGTCTGTGTCTTTATTCCTGTCTTACCCCTATGTTCTTCATGACATTTTTTTTCTTAAATTCCATATATATGTGTCAGCATACAGTATTTGTCTTTCTCTTTCTGACTTACTTCACTCTGTATGACAGACTCTAGGTCCATCCACCTCATTACAAATAGCTCAATTTCATTTCTTTTTATGGCTGAGTAATATTCCATTGTATATATGTGACACATCTTCTTTACCCATTCATCCGATGATGGACACTTAGGTTGTTTCCATCTCCGGGCTATTGTGAATAGGGCTGCTATGAACATTTTGGTACATGTCTCTTTTTGAATTATGGTTTTCTCAGGGTATATGCCCAGTAGTGGGATTGCTGGGTCGTATGGTAGCTCTATTTGTAGTTTTTTAAGGAACCTCCATACCGTTCTCCATAGTGGCTGTACCAATTCACATTCCCACCAGCAGTGCAAGAGTGTTCCCTTTTTTCCACACCCTCTCCAGCATTTATTGTTTCTAGATTTTTTTTTTTTTTTTTTTTTTTTTTGCTGTACGCGGGCCTCTCACTGCTGTGGCCTCTCCCGTTGCGGAGCACAGGCTCCGGACACACAGGCTCCGCGGCCATGGCTCGCGGGCCCAGCCGCTCCGCGGCATGTGGGATCTTCCGGGACAGGGGCACGAACCCGTGTCCCCTGCATCGGCAGGCGGACTCTCAACCACTGCGCCACCAGGGAAGCCCTCTAGATTTTTTGATAATGGCCATTCTGACTGGTGTGAGATGATATCTCATTGTAGTTTTGATTTGCATTTCTCTAATGAGCAAAGATGTTGAGCATCCTTTCATGTGTTTGTTGGCAGTCTGTATATCTTCTGTGCAGAAATGTCTATTTAGGTTTTCTGCCCATTTTTGGATTGGGTTGTTTGTTTTTTTGTTATTGAGCTGCATGAGCTGCTTATAAATTTTGGAGATTAATCCTTTGTCAGTTGCTTCATTTGCAAATATTTTCTCCCATTCTGAGGGTTGTCTTTTGGTCTTGTTTATGGTTTCCTTTGCTGTGCAAAAGCTTTTAAGTTTCATTAGGTCCCATGTGTTTATTTTTGTCTTTATTTCCATTTCTCTAGGAGGTGGGTCAAAAAGGATCTTGCTGTGATTTATGTCATGGAGTGTTCTACCTATGTTTTCCTCTAGGAGTTTTATAGTGTCTGGCCTTACATTTAGGTCATTAATCCATTCTGAGTTTATTTTTGTGTATGGTGTTAGGGAGTGTTCTAATTTCATTCTTTTACATGTAGCTGTCCAGTTTTCCCAGCACCATTTATTGAAGAGACTGTCTTTTCTCCATTGTATATTCTTGCCTCTTTTATCAAAGATAAGTTGACCATATGTGCGTGGGTTTATCTCTGGGCTTTCTATCCTGTTCCATTGATCTATATTTCTGTTTTTGTGCCAGGACCATACTGTCTTGATTAATGTAGCTTTGTAGTATAGTCTGAAGTCAGGGAGTCTGATTCCTCCAGCTCCATTTTTCTTTCTCAAGATTGCTTTGGCTATTTGGGGTCTTTTGTGTTTCCATACAAATTGTGAAATTTTTTGTTCTAGTTCTGTGAAAAATGCCATGGTAGTTTGATAGGGATTGCATTGAATCTGTAGATTGCTTTGGGTAGTAGAGTCATTTTCACAATGTTGATTCTTCCAATCCAAGAACATGGTATATCTCTCCATCTATTTATATCATCTTTAATTTCTTTCATCAGTGTCTTATAGTTTTCTGCATAGAGGTTTTTTGTCTCCTTAGGTAGGTTTATTCCTAGGTATTTTATTCTTTTTGTTGCAGTGGTAAATGGAAATGTTTCCTTAATTTCTCTTTCAGATTTTTCATCATTAGTGTATAGGAATGCAAGAGATTCCTGTGCATTAATTTTGTATCCTGCTACTCTACCAAATTCATTGATTAGCTCTAGTAGTTTTCTGGTAGTATCTTTAGGATTCTCTATGTATAGTATCATGTCACCTGCAAACAGTGACTGTTTTACTTCTTCTTTTCTGATTTGGATTCCTTTTATTTCCTTTTCTTCTCTGATTGCTGTGGCTAAAACTTCCAAAGCTATGTTGAATAATAGTGGTGAGAGTGGACAACCTTGTCTTGTTCCTGATCTTAGAGGAAATGGTTTCAGTTTTTCACCACTGGGGACAATATTGGCTGTGTGCTTGTCATATATGGCCTTTTTTATGTTGAGGTAAGTTCCCTCTATGCCTACTTTCTAGAGGGTTTTTATCATAAATGGGTGTTGAATTTTGTCAAAAGCTTTTTCTGCATCTTTGAGATGATCATATGGTTTTTCTCCTTCGGTTTGTTAATATGGTTTATCACATTGATTGATTTGCTTATGTTGAAGAGTCCTTGCATTCCAGGGATAAACCCCACTTGATCATGTTGTATGATCCTTTTATAATGTGCTGTTGGATTCGGTTTGCTAGTATTTTGTTGAGGATTTTTGCATCTATGTTCATCAGTGATATTGGTCTGTAGTTTTCTTTTTTTGCGGCATCTTTGTCTGGTTTTGGTATCAGGGTGATGGTGGCCTCGTAGAATGAGTTTGGGAGTGTTCCTGCCTCTGCTATATTTTGGAAGAGTTTGAGAAGGATAGGTTTTAGCTCTTCTCTAAATGTTTGATAGAATTAGTCTCTGAAGCCATCTGGTCCTGGGCTTTTGTTTGTTGGAAGATTTTAAATCACAGTTTCAATTTCAATGCTTCTGATTGGTCTGTTTATATTTTCTATTTCTTCCTCATGCAGTCTCGGAAGGTTGTGCTTTTCTAAGAATTTGTCCATTTCTTCCAGGTTGTCCATTTTATTGGCATAGAGTTGCTGTAGTAATCTCTCATGATCCTTTGTATTTCTGCAGTGTCAGTTGTTACTTCTCCTTTTTCATTTCTAATTCTATTGATTTGAGTCTTCTCGCTTTTTTTCTTGTTGAGCCTGGCTAATGGTTTATCAACTTTGTTTATATTCTCAAAGAACCAGCTTTTAGTTTTATTGATCTTTGCTGTTGTTTCCTTCATTTCTTTTTCATTTATTTCTGATCTGATCTTATGATTTCTTTCCTTCTGCTAACTTTGGGGGTTTTTTGTTCTTCTTTCTCTAATTGCTTTAGGTGTAAGTTTAGGTTGTTTATTTGAGATGTTTCTTGTTTCTTGAGGTAGGTAGATGTTTTTTGTTTCTTGTATTGCTCTAAATTTCCCTCTTAGAACTGCTTTTGCTTCATCCCATAGGTTTTGGGTCTTCGTGTTTGTGTGTTTGTTTTTTTTAAAAAAGTTGTTTATTTATTTATTTATTTTGTCTGTATTGGGTCTTCGTTGCAGTGCACGGGCTTCCTCTAGTTGTGGTGAGTGGGGGCTACTCTTCATTTTGGTGCATGGGCTTCTCACTGCAATGATGTCTCTTGTTGCAGAGAATGGGCTCTAGGCACGCGGGCTTCAGTAGTTGTGGCTTGCAGGCTCTAGAGCCCAGGCTTAGTAGTTGTGGCACACAGGCTTAGTTGCTCCACGGCATGTGGGATCTTCCCGGACCAAGACTCGAACCTACCCCCTGCACTGGCAGGTGGATTTTTAACCGCTGCGCCACCAGGGAAGTCCAGGTCGTTGTGTTTTTATTGTCATTTGTTTCTAAATATTTTTTGATTTCCATTTTGATTTCTTCAGTGATCCCTTGGTTATTTAGTAGTGTATTGTTTAGCCTCCATGTGTTTGTATATTTTACAGGTTGTTTCCTGTAATTGATATCTAGTCTCATAGCATTGTGGTCAGAAAAGATACTTGATATGATTTCAATTTTCTTAAATTTACTAAGGCTTGATTTGTGATTCAAGGTGTGATCCATCTTGGAGAATGTTCCATGAGCACTTGACATGGAAGTGTAATCTGCTGTTTTTGGATGGAATGTCCTGTAAATATCAGTTAAGTCCATCTTGTATAATGTATTATTTAAAGCTTGTGTTTCCTTGTTACTTTTCTGTCTGGATGATCTGTCCATTGATGTAAGTGAGGTGTTAAAGTCCCCCACTATTATTGTGTTACTGTCGATTTCCTCTTTTATAGCTGTTAGTAGTTGCCTTATGTAGTGAGGTGCTCCTATGTTGGGTGCATATATATTTGTAATTGTTATATCTTCTTCTTGGATTGATCCCTTGATCATTATGTAGTGTCCTTCCTTGTCTCTTGTAATATTCTTTATTTTATTTATTTATTTATTTTTTTGCGGTACGCGGGCCTCTCACTCTTGTGGCCTCTCCCGTTGTGGACCACAGGCTCAAGACGCGCAGGCTCAGTGGCCATGGCTCACCGGCTCAGCCGCTTCGTGGCACGTGGTATCCTCCCAGACCAGGGCACGAACCCGCGTCCCCTGCATCGGCAGGCGGACTCAACCACTGCGCCACCAGGGAAGCCCCATTCTTTATTTTAAAGTCTATTTTATCTGATATGAGTATTGCTACTCCAGCTTTCTTTTGATTTCCATTTGCATGGAATATCTTTTTCCATCCCCTCACTTTCAGTCTGTATGTGTCCCTAGGTCTGAAGTGGGTCTCTTGTAGACAGTATATATATGGGTCTTGTTTTTGTATCCATTCAGCGAGCCTGTGTCTTTTGGTTGGAGCATTTAATCCAGTCACGTTTAAGGTAATTATCAATATGTATGTCCCTATTACCATTTTCTTAATTGTTATGGGTTTGTTTTTGTAGGTCCTTTTCTTCTCTTGTGTTTCCCACCTAGAGAAGTTCCTTTAGCATTTGTTGTAGAGCTGGTTTGGTGGTGCTGAATTCTCTTAGGTTTTGCTTGTCTGTAAAGCTTTTGATTTCTCCATCAATTCTGAACGAGATCCTTGCCAGGTAGAGTAATCTTGGTTGTAGGTTCTTCCCTTTCATCATTTTAAATATATTGGAAATACCATTTTACCATAATGAGAGCCAACCAGTTGTATGACTAGAATCAAAAAGACATACAGGGACTTTCCTGGTGGCACAGTGGTTAAGAATCTGCCTGCCAATGCAGGTGACATGGGTTCGAACCCTGGTCCGGGAAGATCCCACATGCTGTGGAGCAACTAGGCCCATGCGCCACACCTACTGTGCCTTTGCTCTAGAGCCCGCGAGCCACAACTGCTGAGCCCACGTGCTACAACTACTGAAGCCCGTGCACCTAGAGCCCATGCTCTGCAACAAGAGAAGCCACCGCAATGAGAAGCCCACACACCGCAATGAAGAGTAGCCCCCACTCACCGGAACTAGAGAAAGCCTGTGAGCAGCAACGAAGACCCAATGCAGCCAAAAATAAATAAATAAAATAAATTTAAAAAAAAGACATATAATAACAAGTGTTGGTGAGAATATGAAGAAATTGGAATCCTCATATACCACTGGTGGTGATGTAAAATGGTGCAGCGACTTTGGAAGAGTCTGACAGTTCCTTAAACAGTTGAGCATAGAGTTACCATATGGTCCAGCAATTTTACTTGTAGGTATCTACTCAAAAGTGAAAACATGTCGATAGAGAAGCTTGTACATGAATGTTTATAGTAGCATTATTCGTAAAAGCCAAAAGTGGAAACAACCCAGATGTCCATCAGATGATGAATGGATAAACAAAATGTGGTCTGTCTGTACAATGAGATATTATTTAGCAATAAAAAAGAAGGAGGTGGGGCTTCCCTGGTGGCGCAGTGGTTGAGAATCCGCCTGCCGATGCAGGGGATACGGGTTCGTGCCCCGGTCTGGGAGGATCCCACATGTCGCGGAGAGGCTGGGCCCATGAACCATGGCCGCTGAGCCTGCGCGGCCGAAGCCTGTGCTCTGCAATGGGAGAGGCCACAACAGTGAGAGGCCCACGTATCGGAAAAAAAAAAAAAAAAGAAGGAGGTAACAATACATGCTACAACATGGATGAACCTTGAAAACATTATAAGTGGAAGAAGCCAGTCACAAAAGATCATATATTATATGATTCCATTCATATACAAGTCTATTATAGGGATATCTATAATGAAAGTAGATTTGTGATTGCTTAGGGCTGGGAAATTAGGTGCGGGGATAGGGGCACTATAGCTAAAGAGTACGAGGTTTCTTTTTAAGGTGATGAAAATGTTCTAAACTTGACTCTGATGGCTGCACAACTTGGTGACTATGCTAAAAACCATTTACCTGTACACTTTAAATAGGTGAATTTTAAGGTATGTGAATTATATCTCAATAGAGCTGTTTTTTAAAAAGCAGCCTTTGAGGGCTTCCCTGGTGGCGCAGTGGTTGAGAGTCCGCCTGCCGATGCTAGGGGACACAGGTTCGTGCACCGGTCCGGGAAGATCCCACATGCCACGGAGTGGCTAGGCCCATGAGCCATGGCCGCTGAGCCTGCGCGTCCGGAGCCTGTGCTCTGCAACGGGAGAGGCCACGACAGTGAGAGGCCCGCGTACTGCAAAAAACCAAAAAGCAGCCTTTGATAAAATTAAAAAATAATAGACATGACTTTGTTCCAATAAAACTTTCTTTATGGACATTGAAATTTGAATTTCATGTAATTTTCACAAGTGAGGAAATGTTATTAAAATTTGGGGGGGGGGGTGGAATTCTCTGGCAGTCCAGTGGTTAGGACTCCACGCTTTCACTGCCGAGGGCCCGGGTTTGATCCCTGGTCGGGGAACTACAATCCCACAAGCCGCACAGCATGGCCAAAAAATAAAATAAAATAAAAAATTTTAAAAAATTAAAAAAAGTTTTCTTCAATCATTTAAAAGTGTAAAACTCATTCTTAGTTCTCAAACTGCAGTAGGTTGGACTTGTCTTGTGGACCACAGTTTACTGACCCCTGATCGAAGTTACTATTTGATACATGTTGTGAGAGACTGACCCACAGGGAAAGGAATTTTTTGTGACATTTGTTCGGCCATAATTTTGCAATGAAAAACTCTTAGTTTTTCTTCTTTAAACAGACCCCAGACCCAGAGGATGGACACTATTATCAATGTCAGGATTTCTCAACCTTGAAACTATTGACATTTTGGCTGGAGAGTTCTTTGTGGTGGGGACTACCCTGTGCACTGTAGGATGTGTAGCGACATCACTGGCCTCCACCTATTAGATTACAGGAGCACCTCCTACCTTGCCCCAGTTGTGACAACTAAAAAGTGTCTTCAGACACCGTCAACTGACCCTGAAGGCAAAACACACTCCTCTTCCCTCCACCCTATCCTCCACCACATTGAGAACCAGTGGAAGGAATAATAGTAGTGATGTTCAGAGAGACAGACTGTTACAACATACAGCCTGTCAGGCTTTAATGTACACATACATGACCTGAGGATCTTGGTAAAATGCAGATTCTGATTCTGTAGTTGTGCGGTTGACTGAGAATTCTGCATTTCTAACGAATTCTCGAGTGATGCCAATGCTACTGGTCCAGGGACCACACTAAAGTATCAAAGCAGTAGTAGTAGTAGTAAAAAGTAGTAGTAGAGGGCCTCCCTGGTGGTGCAGTGGTTAAGAATCCGCCTGCCAATGCAGGGGACACAGGTTCGAGCCCTGGTCCGGGAGGATCCCACATGCCTCGGAGCAACTAAGCCCGTGAGCCACAAGTACTGAGCCTGCGCTCTACAGCCCGCAAGCCACAGCTAGTGAGCCCGCGTGCCACAAGTACTGAAGCCCGCTCTCCACAACCAGAGAAGCCACCGTGATGAGAAGCCCGCGCACCGCAACAAAGAGTAGCCCCCGCTCAGTGCAACTAGAGAAAGCCTGTGCGCAGAAACGAAGACCCAACATAGCCAAAAATAAAATAAATAAATTTATAAAAATAAAAAAGGGAGTAGTAGAGAGTGCACAGGCTTTGAAATAAGACAGACCTGGGCTGGAATTCCAGCTAAACTACTTAAAGCTTGGATAAGATACTCAAGCTCTCTGAACCTCAGTATGCACATCAGTAAAATGGAACTACTATTACTGACCCTGCAAGGTTGTTCTAAGGACTCATGGAATGCTTACTGCTGGGCAGAAAGGAAGGGACTATAGTTGGCCTAAAGCAGGAGGCTTGGGTCACCATGGGCACTGACTGCCCTGTTGTGATTTGTCCAGCCGTTGTATCTCATCAAACCTCAAATTTCCAGTGAAAATACCTCTTTGTAAACCATGTTCAAATATTCTGTCGAGGGCTTCCCTGGTGGCGCAGTGGTTGAGAGTCTGCCTGCCGATGCAGGGGACACGGGTTCGTGCCCCGGTCCGCGAAGATCCCACATGCTGCGGAGCAGCTGGGCTCGTGAGCCATGGCCGCTGAGCCTGTGCGTCCAGAGCCTGTGCTCTGCAATGGGAGAGGCCACAGCAGTGAGAGGCCCGTGTACCGCAAAAATAAATAAATAAATAAATAATTCTGTTGAAAGTAATGGTAGTTTGATTTATGATGATGGAGAGAACTCTGAGAAGCCACTAGTCTTGCTCTCCTGCTCTATTTTTATGTTGTACATTAACTGAGCAAGATGCTAATGCGAGAAGATGCTAATGCAAAGATGCATTTTGAAAAAAAGAGAGATGGTACTTGAGGAATTCTTGGTTTTATTGAGGTCAGATGTAGGTGGCTTTCTAAGAAGGACTCAATTTCAGAACCAGTGGTAGTTAACATATGAATCATGTTAATGATGCTAATCATTTCAGACTTTTTTGCTGCAGAGATAGGGGGGAAAATCTCTTTCTTGCACCACTTACTGCATTGCACAATTGGCTTGATGCTTTGGGATTTTTCCACTTGAAAGATTTGATAGTTGTCTTTTTGAGAAAGTGGGTGCTGAATGTAATTTGCCAGGAGGCTAAACGGTTCTGTTATTTCTTTTCTAGGCAGGAATTTTACTCTAATAATTCAATCTATCAGTAAGAAGAGCCAAATATGAAAAATTTCTCGAACTTGAGTTGTGAGAGATTCTAATACCATCTTATATCAAAACCAAAGCCTCCTTCTCCTGTTTGTTGGCATCCCAAACATTTTCACATACCCAAGCACAATTATGATTGGATTAAATACCAACATTACAGATCATTTTAGCATACAAGTGGACATACAGTGGTCCATGACGGGCAGAACTTTCAAAAGGAGAAGACAGAAAGAACAACTCTGGTGATTTCAGTAAGGTGTTAAATCCTAGACTCCCCAAGATCGAGGCAAATGATTCCCTTCCAGGATGTAAACTCCAGGAGGGAGTTCAAACTGGTGTTTGAACCCTGGCTTCTCCGTGGAGCTCTTCTGTGACCTTGGGCGAATCTCTTTTTTCTCCCAGGCCTCAGTTCTTCCACTGCAGAACAGGGGGAAGAACTTGATTTCAAAGGCTCTCAGCTTCACATCCTATTTTAGGTGATCTGGGCAGAAGAAGCTCATTGTGCAACTTTCTGTTTCATATTTCCGTCTTAGGTAGGAAGTCATTTCAGGGTTTGAGCATGTAGGTATGAGAAAATCTGCTAGAGGACAGAACAAATACTGCTTAGGGAAAAGAGCCAGCATCCTGATAGAAGGGGTAAGTTGGCTTAGGTGGAAGGAAGACCCACCACTGCCCCCGTCTCCCTGATTGATCTTAGACTTACCTCTCTAAACCTAAATACTATTATTCTAAATGAGAATAATAGTATTTTCTTATAGGATTGTTTTAAGGCATGAACGAGGTAGACCTTTACAGGCACTTAGCCCAGGGCCTGACCATAGTAAGCACTTGGTAAACATTAGCTTCGTATCATGAGTTGGGAGTGTGAGAATAAAGAGGAAAGGTCTCATGCTAGAGGCACTGTAAATTTTCTCCTTTAATCATCTCCGTCATTTTCTTTGAATCTTCTTCAGGTTATCCATGGCTTTGTAAGTGTAGACCCTCTAGACTCCACAGTTAGTCTAAATATAGTGAGCTTTACCTTATGCCGTATACTTAAGGATCTTTTTTGTAATGTGCTCTATAATTGGTCTTTGTTTAGCTCGATGTCCACTGTGATAGCAGGATTCTTTTCTGATTTCTGCCAAGCTTAATTATTCTCCATTCCTTTGTCCCCCATGTGTCATTTTGAAATTTTTCTCTTTTGTTTTTGATGACTTCTCCAGTTATTCATGCTAGTTTTGCATTCTTCTCCAAGAACATTTTTGGTGCTTGTTTATTCTTAATTTCAGAAGTTAAAAGAGCATTTGCGGTCTTAAAAACCCAGAATTGAGTTTTCTCAGAGCTGGTAATCATTTTAGCCAGCTGATGACAAGGCTTCTCTGGTTTGTGACAGGATGATGTGTTCCATCCTCCTGTCTGTGCTTTGTCTGATTTAGATTCTAAGTCCACGTTTTAGTACTTTTTTTTTTTACTTTTTAAATTTTTGGCTGCGTTGGGCCTTCATTGCTGCACGTGGCTTTCTCTAGTTGTGGCGAGCAGGGGCTACTCTTCATTGTGACGTGCGGGCTTCTCATTGCAGTGGCTTCTCTTGTTGTGGAGCGCAGGCTCTAGGTGCACAGGCTTCAGTAGTTGTGGCTCGCAGGTTCTAGAGCGCAGGCTCAGTAGTTGTGGCTCACGGGCTTCGTTGCTCCGCAGCACGTGGGATCTCCCAGGCCCAGGCAGATTCTTAACTACTGCGCCACCAGGGAAGCCCGCTTTAGTACATTTTTGTCAAGCAAAAATTTATTACCAATTTAGTGCTGACCTCGGGAAGTCTTCAGTCACCTGTGCTGAGTTGAGGCACTTGTCCTAGTTCAGGAATCACTCCGACACCACTAGGTGGGGTCAGAGCACATCATTTCTGAAGGAATTGGCCTTTTTCCTCTCCTTTTTTTGAAGTACTTTTAAATATAAATTACAATTTTCACAGAGTCCAGGGCAGGAGGAGTTAATCCACTGGGTAACGCTTAGTCATGAGTGGTGTTTCAGAGTCTGTTCATTTTACTTCATGTTTAGGCATTTGAAATTGAGCTTTGTGCTGCCAGCCCTGAATTTACTATTGTTTCCTATTCATAGCTCTCCGCAGAGTTCTTATTCTCAGTGTTTGAAACATTTTTTTTAACATCTTTATTGGAGTATAATTGCTTTACTATGGCATGTTAGTTTCTGCTTTATAACAAAGTGAATCAGTTATACATATACATATGTTCCCATATCTCTTCCCTCTTGCATCTCCCTCCCTCCCACCCTCCCTATCCCACCCCTCTAGGTGGTCACAGAGCACTGAGCTGATCTCCCTGTGCTATGCGGCTACTTCCCACTAGCTTTCTATTTTACGTTTGGTAGTGTATATATGTCCATGCCTCTCTCGCTTTGTCACAGCTTACCCTTCCCTCTCCCCATATCCTCAAGTCCATGCTCTAGTAGGAAACATTTGTAACCATTGGTAATTGCTGAATATCAACAGCATGCTTGGTGCTAAAAAACTTGTATTTTTCATTAGCATGACAATCACCATTTTTGTTGCATTAGAGAGTTCATTATTGTAAGTCAACTCCTGATTATTAGTAGAAAGGAATGATTGCAGTGGCAGTACCTGAGTAAGGGAAAGTAGAAAGCACACAGAAATTAAGTGTTGAGGGTCATTGACATCCCCCAAAATGATTTTAAGATATAGAATGGGATGTTAAAGGATTAAAAGAAAATGATTATAGCAGTGAAAAAAGTACTCCATGGTTTATACAAAACCATCTCAAGCTCGTAGACTCAGAGGGTATTAATCCTGAAAGCCCACTTGATGAGTGTGGAAGCTGAGACCCGGAGAGGTTAAGCGACTTTCCCAACACAGCGGGTTTAGGTGTTTTATAGCTATTTGACAAGGCCATGATTGCCCTCATGTTGTGAGTTAAATTCCAAAGATAGAGATTGTCTTCTTTACTTTGGAGGGATTGCATTGCTATTATAGCATATAACTATTGTTTCTTTTTGCTTTGTCATCTGTCAGCTGACTTTCAAAGATTCAAGCCTCTCATCTTTTTTCACAGCATTATAAAATTTGGGCCTTGCATGGGGCACAAATGATTGACAGGAGGCGCAGTTGAGCTGCGTGGCTCACCCAAGGTTGTGCGTGGTGGAGGGAGTAGTTTAGGTCGCAGATCCCCTCTCTGGGCTCACGGCCGCTGCCAGAACCTGTCTCCACTAAAGCAGGCAACGTGCCAGGAGCTGCAAACATAAGGACTTTTCTCCCCCCCAAAAATCTATAATTCATTTTGTTTTGAAAGACTTCTCAGAGTTTAAAACCTCTGTTTTGTGGCTTGCCGAGGCGCTGTGATCTGTTTCTTACTGGTCTCTTGTTCTGTGGAAATTTTTCTTGGTTAGCTTTTTGAGATTTAGATTTCCTTGCCAAAGTATTTTTAGAGAGTGGAGATCAGTATGTGTCCCCAAAGTGGGGGGGATATATACCTTCAGGCCCAATTATGCAATTAGAATTTTAATGAGGAGTGTCATAAATCCTCGCTTCATTGCAATCATTACCTAGAAGACTGTTCTACTCAGAAGGCTCAGCTTAGGTATCATCATCATTATCATCAACATCACCAGCCAACCACAAGCATTTGTGAAGTGGCCACAGATTATGCAGCACTTGTGTGGGTCCTGGGAGACTTAGAGAGAAAGAGGAAGGGAGAAAGGGGGAGAGAGAGAGAGAGAGAGAGTGTGTGTGTGTGTGTGTGTGTGTGTTAGCCCTTGCCTTCAAGGAGTTTATGATCTGCAGAATTGCAGGAAGGACAGGAATCTTGGGCAAAGACAGACACCTCATTTTTCCGTGTATGTAAAGTACATACTAACTCACATATCTGGTATTGTATGCAGGGGAGGGAGACAGTGGTGAGATAAAGAAGGGATCTTAGAGGGGCTTCCCTGGTGGCGCAGTGGTTTAGAGTCCGCCTGCCGATGCAGGGGACGCGGGTTCGTGCCCCGGTCCGGAAGGATCCCACATGCCGCGGAGCGGCTGGGCCTGTGAGCCATGGCCGCTGAGCCTGCACGTCCGGAGCCTGTGCTCCGCAACGGGAGAGGCCACAACGGTGAGAGGCCCGCGTATCGCAAAAAAAAAAAAAAAAAGAAAAAAGAAGGGATCTTAGAAAGGTCTGGTTGTGGGTAACTAGAGGCATGTAGGTTTGTTGACCAGGGAGGGCACAGGCTGCCTTGTAACAAGGCAGAGCAGTTGGTTGGAGGAGAGAGGAAGTAATTGGTGGAAGGCCTTGAAACCAATGATTTAAATAGATTCAGCCTACTAACAGCGATGATTGGAGGGCTGGGAGAGGAAAATTACTTGCTATGGTTGATTCTGGCAGGGCAAGATTGGAATTGAGTTTTTTGTTCTGTTTTGTTTTTGCAAAAAGGAGGTTTCAGGTTTGTGAGATTTTGTGCAGATCAAGATAAGGGATTTGGGGGTCATGATTGGTAGAGCAAAGAGATGAGTCTCTTTTTTTGGCTAAAATCTTGTTTCTGTTTGGAGGGTCTCCTTTTCCCTCAGAAATAATGGCTGATTAGGAGTGGGGTGTGTGTGTCCTTAACCACGACAGGAAACACAGACATGAGACACAGAACCTGCTTCCGTGGTATGAGTCGGGGAGGGTTGGTTTTACACGCCCATTACTGCACTCTTTTATCCTCTTCGATTAACTGGAATAGATTTTAATGGGACTCATTATTCACTGCTGCACAGCAAAATCATTTTTATAACTCTTTCCATTGTGTTTATCTTGTAAATGGAGATGTTTGGCATCTGTTTTTTCAAAACAGACCAATAAAAGTTGTACTTAGGTTTGGATCTGGCACATCAGCATCTTAAATTCTCAACTCTTCTCTGAAATCGGTTCTCGTGGGGCAGCCACAACTGCAAAAGTCAATTAGGGGTGAACGTGGAGAGGGGAGATCACAGCCCTCGTTGCTCTCGCATTCCCGAAATCATGGTAAACATGCTACATGTGTCCTGAGCCCGGGGAGGCACGGTCCCTTCTATTGCTCTGTCTGTAAGGGAGCTAACCTTTCAATAGTTTTTATGGAAAATGCTGGGGCAGCTTGTGAACTAATTAGAAGAAACCCTGATAAGTGAATGCCGTGTCTGTCCATCGGTTCTCTTTCCTCTTCTGTGGAGTAGACAGCCAGTCAAATAGCATCTCTTGTGTGGATGATAATCCTGTCCCCCAACATCTATGAAATGGGATGTCACTTCTCTGCTAGCTTCTCCAGGTTTGAGTCTTCTCTGTAAAGCTGAAGTTTCTCTGGGGCTTCTGATTCTCAGGCATTTCACACATGGCAGCCACATTCGGTTCTCTGCACGGCCCAGAGAAAGCAGTGCGAGAAATGCAATGCGAAGGCTGCCAAAGCCAAAAAAACAAGTGGTAGTTTTAGGGTTGTGAGTCTAAACCTGGCCTGTTGTAAGAAGATGTCTCAGACATTATTCAAAATGCTTCCCCGGTTAATAGACCCTGATTGGTCCTGTAGGTTATTGGTGCCAGTTGCTTCCAACAACAGAAAAGTGCTGCATTCCAGCTACGTTCCTGCTGCAGAGCCTAAGTGCTTAGTGCTATTTCCTTAAAACATTTGAGGTTGATAAATGACAAGCACTTCACTCTGGGTAAAGCTCATAAATCCGGCCCCTACAAAAGATAACAAGCTGACAGCACTTAGTCCTGTTTATAAAGTTCATACACATCCATCTGTGATAGAGGCACGGGATGGATCTGGGAAATAGCACCGCAGCCCGTTAAAGTAATGCCAGGACACAGCCACGATGCAAGACGTGCTGTGTGCCCAGACTCGCTGCCATTTGCCCCGAGCTTCAAGGGCATCTGGAGGCCGAGGCCCACAGAGCTGGAGCCCACAGGCCATGGAGTCCGACTCCTTCCTGCAAATCTCCTTTCTCCCTCCCTCCACCGCTCCTTTTCTGCCTGCAAGATGAGCCCCTGCCTCGTCGCCTCCCTTCGCTGGGCTGAGCAGAGGCGGGGGTGAGGGGGTATGTGGAGCAGTGGAACACTTCCCCCAGGGCAGGTGAACATTTCATCAGCACCAGGGGCTGTTCTCTTTTTGGCAATCTGTTCGGGAAAAATGACAAACCCTCCAAAAAGGCCTGTAAGTAGCATAAGTGCAAAGCCTGAATGGCTTATGTGCTAGCAGGTATCAGAAGAGAAAATGTTTTAATAAAAAAAGAAACACGAGGGCTTCCCTGGTGGCGCAGTGGTTGAGAGTCCGCCTGCCGATGCAGGGGACGCGGGTTTGTGCCCCGGTCTGGGAGGATCCCGCATGCCGCGGGGTGGCTGGGCCCGTGAGCCATGGCCTCTGGGCCTGTGCGTCTGGAGCCTGTGCTCCGCAGCGGGAGAAAAAAAAAAAAAAAAAGAAACACGAGACTCATCCCACTGGTCGTAGCTCCTTAGAGACGTGGCAGGTATTGTTCAGGGGGTCTGGTCGCTCAGAGCAGGGACTGAACGACCCAGGCCCTGAGTGGCCGTGGTGGGTGCGATCTGTCACACGCATGGGGCTGAAGCCATGTACACAGTACCGCACTGAACATTCAGTACTGCAGATAGGACAGTCACGCTGCTTGTCAGATACCAGAAGAGCGCAAAGAGCGTTCCTTCACTTGACAACAGCCTGGACCCAAGCGGCAGACATGCTGTTCCCTCCGGTTGGAGTGACCTCTCTTCCTTCAGCCCCTTCACCAGAGGACCAGCTGCTGCCTGGCTTTTGAGACCCAGCTCAGAGAGCATCTCCCCAGGGAAGCAACTCACCCCACAGACCCCCAGGCCCGAGCTGTGTTCCCTTAGTCCTCTGTTCTGTGATCATTTGCCAGGTTGCACTTTCCTTATCCATTCACCTGTCTTCCCCATCAGCCGTAAATAGGGACAGCATCTTGTCCCAGATTCATCATTCATCTCTGGGGCCGAGCGCAGTGACTAGGATGTAGTGGGTGCTCAATAAATGTTTGTCAAGTGAGTGACGGTGTGGTTAGCACGATGAGAATTGATGGTGCCCTTTCTGATCTGCCATCCATCATGCGTGGAGTGGAACACAACTGGAGGCTTTAAACAATGCCCCTTGAGAATATAAGAAGAGGCGGAGTTAGAATGAGTAATCACCACCTTTTATTGAGTATTTACTGTGGCACCTTCTTAGGCTTTTCAAATGTATCAGTGCACTTAATCCTGAGATCAATCTGCTAAAACAGGTTCTGTTTATTATCCCTGTTGCAAAGCACAAGGAAGTTCAATAACTTGCCCAAGGTCACACAGCAGCAGCACTGAGATTCATACCGATGTTAGATAACCACTGTTTCTCTCTGCCTTTTAGACTGGTTCCTGGAAGGAATTAAGCCCTAATCTTCGGAAGCATCCATCTTATGTAATGATTTAGCTTCTCTCCTGTACATCTAGAATGGTACGAGTTATGTTCCATCCTAGGGAAAAAGGAGAAAACGGCCATTCAGACAGCTTTCTGTGGTTCACACAACAGGTCAGTTAGGAGACAAAGAATTGGTTTTATTTTTATTTTTTATTTTTTTTGGCCATGCCATATGGCTTTCGGGATCTTAGTTCCCCAACCGTGCCCCCTGCAGTGGAAGCGCGGAGTCCTAACCACTGGACTGCCAGAGAATTCCCAAGAATTGATTTTAGACAGTAGTTGAAAGCACAGCAAGTGTTCCCCAGCCTCTGTTCTCCAGCCAGACTGAACTACAATACTGCCATTTCCTGCAAGAACCATCTAGACCCCTAGACCTTTGTATATGCTCTTCCCTCTGCCTGTAACACACTTCCCTGCTCTCTCCTCCTTCCCCTAGGCTGCTCTTCACTTGGCTTCTCTTTCCCACCAGTTCAGATGCCATTGCCCACCCCTTCAAGATAGAGAGTCCCTCCAGTCCCTGATGTCCCTGTTGTGGCACTGAGTGCTAGAGTGCTGACCACCACACCCGGAGTTGATTTGTGTGTGGGGCGAGGGGAATGATTATCTGCTTCTGACAGGTTCACACCCTGGGCCTGTTGTCTTCTGTCCCCCATTTATCCCCTGCACCTCGGCTGGTGCTCGGACACAGCGTGTGTTCACTAAATGTTTGTCGAAGGAGTGGACGAATGGGGGTTCATTTTGCTTTACACTTTTGAGCCTCGGGGTTTTGAAGTGGTCAAGTCTGTTCTGTCACACAGCCATTGTTTGCCACGTCTTGTGTGTACACACTCGGCGGGTGCCATGGGGAGTAGAGAGATGACCGGCGTTGCTCTTGTTCTGAGGCGCCTATGATCTAGGGAGATGCTCAGGTGGTCACATCAGCACAGCACAGTGGACCAGTGATAGAACGGGAGGTGGGCGTGCTCATGCTCTTGCGAGTCGGCAGCACCAAGGAAGCCCCATCTCAACGCAAGACCTCCCGTCCTCAGGGTGTCCCAAGAACCACCAGGAGTAACTGTGACTGGTGGTTCTTGTTTGTGAAGAAGTAGAAACCCAAATTAGGAAGACTAAGCAAGCCTCATACATTTGGGGAAGACATGTTGAAAAGTGCACCCTCATGTAGGTAACAACACATTGGAGGTTAGATTTAGCCCAAGAGAAAAACTTAATGACTTAAAACTAGAACCCTTTATTTTGCAAATAGAGCTAAGACTTAAAATCAGGTGTATTTAGGATATCTCTACTTGGTTTCCTCAGGCACCCGATCTTACTTTGTCTAGAACTTAATTACTCATCTGTTTCCCTCAAAACTTGCTGCTCCTGCTTCTCTTGTCTTCCATCCCTTCTTTACTGGAACCACCTGATGCTCAAGCCAGGAATTCAGGTGTTTCTCTTGATGCTTTTCCAGTTCTCAGGCTTTCTCTCCTTCGCACTGCCTTCATCAAGGCGGGAGTTGGCCTCCCTCCTGCCCTTCTTGATTCCAGGCTCCTTTCCTCCAACCCTGTTGTTAGTGCACATTCTAGAATGCAGGTCTGATCCCATCATTCCTCTGCCTCTGGGTATATGGAGAATCCTGGTCCATCCCCACCAGGCCCACTGAGTTCAGGCTTTCACCTCTGCCAGATGACGTGCAGTTCCCTATAAAGATCATGACGTTTGTCTGTTTTTAGACTTATTTCCTTTTCTCCTTTAACTAATTCTCCCTTGTTCTTTAAAGCTTTTTCCAACCTGGGTCGTTACTTGAGTCTTCGGCAGGGAACATTCTTCCAGAATTTCACATCCTCAGTGTCTAATATTGCTGGGCGCATAGGATGTGCTGTGTAATCCTTGCTGAAAGATTAGCTGAGAGGATGGGGAGTTCCCTGGTGGCCTAGTGGTTAGGATTCCAGGCTTTCACTGCTGTGGACAGCGTTCAATCCCTGGTCGGGGAACTGAGATCCCACAGGTGCAGCCAAAAAAAGGATTAGATGAGAGGAAGCAGAGGCTTTAATTCACATTGAGCTGTAAAGGAGCAATAAATACCTGGCTCTTCTGAAAATGGGTTTTGTTTTAAGGTGGGAGAAGAGTGTTAAGATACCAGTTACTTACTGGAAAAGGTGGCTAGGGAGTGCTGGAGGAGAGCAAGATGAAAGGAACCCCACAGAGCAGAAAAAGAGGCGATCTGGGGGGTTGCCTACCTGGGGGGTTGCCTACCTTAGACCACCAAGAAGGCCGGTGTCTGCTGTAGCAGGCTGCCAAAGAATGTTTCCTTATACAAGAAGGGGACAGGTCTACTGTAGGTAATTAATTACTCAGACTCATTTCCAATTTGACACCCTACAATTCTTAAAGTTGAAAATCTAAGCCAGGCATTCTGAATCGGTGTGAGAATTTTTCCCCTCTCTTCACTTTATTGCAAGCTCCATAGTAGCAAAGACATTGTCTCTGCATTCAACAGAGATAATTTTGCATTTTAGAAACAAGGAAGTAGAAAACTGCATTAATAAGAGATTATGTTTGAGGATTTAAGCTCCCAAATCAGGAAATCCACTCAGCATTCTCTTGGTAGCTCTCGTTTAGATGCACCACACACCCACTTGCAGACAGCCCCTTGTGCCAGAGCCTGCCCTGCGGTGGCCGTGAGTTATGGCGGATTGGGGATCATTACCTTGATCTTCTTGGCCCTTGGGTATTTCACTTCTCCAAGTTAATGTGTGCTCTTAAGTGTTACATTATCTTGTAGCAAAGTAGTCATTTATAATTTATATACTATGTACTGGCTTAAAATAGAAACAAGAGGATAATCAGCATCCTGAAGCTCCTAGTTTTCCAAAATAACATTCCTTCAGTAAGTCTGCCTGTAGGAACTAAAACCTACCGTGAATTAAAAAACCCTTTGTCCCAGTGTCAGAGTGGGACACAGGTGTGCCAACAAGCATTATTAAGCCTTACAAAAGGGGAAGGAGATCATCTTTTTAAAATAAAACATTTTATTTTATTCTACTCAAAATAATTTCTAAAGAACTCAACCTTTGTAGTGTTGCAGGGGCCCCAATGAAGTCACAGAGAGGGGACGGGGCAGAGCTAAAGCGTCTTTTGGAGAAGGACAAAAGCTAATCCACATCTCCACCCCGTGTCTGCTGCAGTTTTGGTGTCCTTCCATCTAGGCTGCTCCTTTGCCCTTTGACTTTGACTATATACACGGAGAAGGATGGGCTTTCCTGTTGAGTTCCTCGAAGGGAACACGCCGTCCATTCACATATATTAAAAATAGAAGGCCTGGGCTTCCCTGGTGGCGCAGTGGTTGAGAGTCCGCCTGCCGATGCAGGGGACACGGGTTTGTGCCCCGGTCCGGGAGGATCCCACATGCCGCGGAGCGGTTGGTCCCGTGAGCCGTGGCCACTGAGCCTGCGCGTCTGCAATGGGAGAGGCCACAACAGTGGGAGGCCCGCATACCGCAAAAAAAAAAAAAAAATAGAAGGCCTGCTTGAAAAATCCTCTAGAATCAGGTTTTAGCAAACACCAATCAGATTTTAGAGGTCTAACTTATTTTTTTCCTTCTTGCTTTTTTTTTTTTTTTTTTTTTTTTTTTTGCAGTATGCGGGCCTCTCACTGTTGTGGCCTCTCCCGTTGCGGAGCACAGGCTCCGGACGCGCAGGCTCAGCGGCCATGGCTCACGGGGCCAGCCGCTCCGCGGCATGTGGGATCTTCCCAGACCGGGGCACGAACCCGTGTCCCCTGCATCGGCAAGCGGACTCTCAACCACTGCGCCACCAGGGAAGCCCCTCCTTCTTGCTTTTATAAGAAGTCTCTGAACCCTGAACTTTCCCCAGTTCCTTTTCATTGTGCATCTTCAGTGTGCCAGGACCTTGGGTAGAAATTTCTAATGACAGCAGGAGAAGGACAGACGCCCCTGCAGTCAGGTGGTCTTCCTCTTCCGATGTCTGGCGAATTTGTGTTTGAATCCACCATCTGTGACCACCATCTCCGTGATGTGTCTTGTGCTCATCCCTGTACCCAGATGTCCATTTGAATGTCCACCTGATACTTGGGGGCCACTGACTGGGGTTGAGGCCGGCAGCCGCTATGGGTGGCTGCATCACAGGTGGCAACATTTACTAAGCTCCTGGGTATTTTCTTCCCCTATTATGATGTTGAACCTGCTTTTCTGGCCACAAGATTGAAGAGCTGAGAAATGGGTTTAGCAGCCATTGCTTCAGGTCCTTTTGAAAATGAGGCTACGGGATTAGCACACTACAGTATATTCCTGTCTGTTTGTCCCCTGGGTTTCGATACAAGAGTTTGAAGTTGCTTCATGTGGCTGTGGGTGGACACCTCCTCTTTGGCCTCGGTTACACATCATGACGGGGACTGGCTGGTCTCTAGTGGTTCTTTTTCCCCATGATTTGTGACGTCAGTTACAACTTCTTACCCTATGTTGCGTTTTTTAAAAAAATCAAGTAAAACTAGTCTTTACATTTTAAAATACTAGCCTTTTATTAAAGGGCAGAGTCATGATTAAAAAGAAGATCAGGGCTTCCCTGGTGGTGCAGTGGTTGAGCCGCCTGCCGATGTAGGGGACACGGGTTCGTGCCCCTGTCCGGGAAGATCCCACATGCCGCGGAGCAGCTGGGCCCATGAGCCATGGCCGCTGGGCCTGCGTGTCCAGAGCCTGTGCTCCACAACGGGAGAGGCCACAGCAGTGAGAGTCCCGTGTACCGCAAAAAAAAAAGATCAACAACAAAATCTTGAGGAAACGAATGTCTCTAGAAGCTAACCTTGGGTTAACGGGAGAAGCTCGACTCTCTTAAATGTGGACGTTATTTACCAGCTTTCCTAAATTAGCAGCTTTGGGCATATTAAGATCTGTAAGGAACTGTCCAAGGGAGGTATTGTGTATGCTTTGCAGTGATTAAGCCATTAAGCTCTAATTATTATTTTACCATTCATGGTTTTGTGTAGGAAGGTTTACAATTATTTAGGAATTCTGTGATCCTCAGCCATCTTAGCGTCATCCCCACCTTTCAGAGCCTGAGGTGGGGGGAGCAGAGAAAAGGTTTTCCTGCGAGCAGATTACCACTTGGGCTCAGCTGTCTTCCCCTGTTGGTTTGTTCCCTTGCAGATGAAGTGGAAGGGGAAGGACCTGTTTGACTTGGTGTGCCGGACCCTGGGTCTTCGGGAAACCTGGTTCTTTGGCCTGCAGTATACAATCAAGGACACCGTGGCCTGGCTCAAGATGGACAAGAAGGTGGGCCCAGACCCTGATGACACCAGTGGGGCTGGCATGGGCTCTGGATTTCCCCTGAGCATGTGTCTAGCTTATTGCTCATCATGGGGCATTATGGGTACACAGCAGAGAGAGGGGTAGGTTGCGGAGGAAGTTATATGGGATAGGATGCGGGCCTGGGGAGGCCCCGCCCCTGTTCCTCACCAGCTACCCCGGGCCTGCAGAACCACCCAGGACTGACCAGCTGCCATCCCTGGCTTCTTCCTTGTTGTCACTGGGTGTCACCTGATTGCTTCAGGCTTAATGCCGTTCTGTTGACTGAGCCATGAGTCAGGCTTCATGGATAAAAATTACTATTGTATTATCGTTTTGGTTTTTTTTCCCACAATTTATGTCTTTGAATGATTTTCTTGGGGCTCCTGTTCTTTAGGGAATTTTTTAGAGTATTTTTGAGAAACACCATGGCCCAACTCAATTTATTCATTAACATGATCTAAGGAATAAAGGGTGCCCTGGTTCCCGTGGTGAAGGAAGAATGTCTATTTTGTTCTCATGATATTCTGGGGCTTCTGAGGCCTGGTGGACAAGTCTGGACTCCCAGCAGTTCTAATGTGGCTTAGAAATGGATATTGCCTCGGGGAACTGCCCTCTGCGTGGGTTCTTATGTGCTCACAAAGACGCTGTCACCTACTTACCTGCCAAACTATCCATGGAGACGCTGAGAGCAGGGCCGTATGTTTTAGTCAGTGACTCCTAAAAGACCCCTGAATCTCCAAGTAAGTCAGTGTCTCATTTTTACCCCAAATTACCCCCTGCAATTGCCTACCTCATTCTGTTATCTACTACTTCGCATGATAAACAGTGAAAGCCTCCCGTCTTCTACCAGTTTGACTCTAAACTCAGGCATTCAAATTGTGTTTACATATGTACGCAGTAATCTGAATCTTCACGTTGGGGTCCCTGCTGGTTATAAATTTCACATGGTAATTCCCAGCGATCATGAATGTCCAAGTGCTGCCATGCCAGCAAGAGCGTCCTAGATCAGGTTTATTTTGAATCTCTTGGGCACCACGACCAGGAATTTGGGCAGGAGCCTGGAGAGTTATCTACCAAAGACAGCAAAACCCTCAGTATCATTTTGTGACTCTCGGCAAAGTAAATTTGAAATCGTACCTGAGTGTTGGCCAAATGGATATTAGATTGGGGGCCTCAGGAGCCATGGAGCCTGCTGCTCAAAGGAAATAAATTATGACACATGTTAATGGAGCCTTGTAGCCTGTCACATGGCATGTTTATGTCCTGAGATGAAATTCATTCTGGAGAGCAGATGGCTCAAGCTTTCCAGTGGGCGGATGAAATTGTTAGAATATTAAAGGCAGAGTGGTTTACTGGCTGTGCTCAAGTATTTCGTGGGGCATCTCTAGAGGTTCCTTGAAACAAAGGGTTGCCATGATGGACGTGTTTCACTTTTGTTGCTCAGTTAATGTTTAGATGATTTCACAAATATCTAGTTCATCATCTCTAAGCTCCATTCCAGTATGGACCTAAATGTTGGAGGTAGTCAGCAAGACAAAAGAATAAAGGAAGATTCCACTACTTGAGAAAATTTAAAAACCTTCAGCCTACCGTAAAGGATAGTGCCCAAGGCCTTTGAGTTATAAATTTCTAGTTTTTAGCTATCTCTGTGGCCTTGAAAACATTTGTGCCTGAATCATCGTATCTCCACTCACCACTTGGGGATATTGATTAATTTGATTAATTCACCATGTGAAGTGAATGTTACCTCCTGTTATAGATGGCTTTGTGAATGCTTCAAACTGTAGAATCACAACCTTTGGGATATGTGATAAATTTAGAAGGGAGAAAAATGTTTATACACTCCCTGCAGAAGGTCCTTTGATGGTGGCCTGGGAGGGAGAGGGGCAAAACTAGCTTGCTTTTCTTTTGCTCTGCAACTCTGCAGGTGCTGGATCATGACGTTTCAAAGGAAGAGCCAGTCACCTTTCACTTCCTGGCCAAATTTTATCCTGAGAATGCCGAGGAGGAGCTGGTTCAGGAGATCACGCAACATTTATTCTTCCTGCAGGTACCCCTTTCCATGCCACCCCCCTGATCTTGAGAGAACCGCCCCCAGGGGTAGCGGCAGAGGCAGCCTGGGCCAACCCCTCGGATTTGACCACAAATGCCTCCACATTGTGAAAATGTTCTCCCTCTGGAAAGCCAGTCCCTTTGGTTCTGTAATGAAAAACAGTCTTCAGGACAGAACTATACTTGAGTGATGAGAATTGGTGTCAGATGAAATTGCAAAAGTATGATGGCGAAAGAACACATGCAAGTAGCTCCCTAACTAGAAACATCTTTGAAGATGGTTCCTCACTAACTTAGAAGTACTCAGTAGTTGCCCAGGAAGTCTAAAAAGAGAGTCTTGCAAAGAGTAGTTCTTCCAGAAATTTAAAATCTGCTCTCATGAAGGCAGGACTTCAGAACTCCAGTGACACTTGGTAAATCCCACACACGTGGTACTTCAAACATCATGTTTCATGCCACTCTTTGTCTGTATTGTCTTATTTTCCACTTATTCCCTCATTAGACTGTAAGCCCCTTTAAGGCAAGGCTCATTGAGTGCACGGTGGGCACCCCGTAAGTAATTGTTCCACCGAATTGAAGAAATTAGGAGATCCATAATTAAAGGTTCAAAGACAGCTAGTTGACCATCTAGAGGTGCAGCTAGGGGGACTGGTGTGAGGATGAGAACCTTGTCAGTTTTGCTTGTGTTCCTACTGCTCACTCAGAGCACTTCCCGAGTTTCACGGTTAGTTATGGTGCTTGGCACTGGAACGGCTGGTGTGTCCACCATCAGTGACGGAAAAGACCCTAGCAGGGCGTTAATTACATAATTGCCCAGACGTACACATATAGCCTGTCCTCCTATAATTAGTTTGAGCCTCAGATTATTGCATTAAGTAGATATTAAGTTAAATGTAATAACCCCCTCCAATAATTTCTCTTGCAAAAAAAAGTTTGCGAAAAAAAATGTGTGTTTGTATATCCCCTCTCCAATATTTTCATGTCAAAGGGAAGCCCTTTTAGTTTTTCTGTAGTGCAGCTTAAAACCGAAAGAAAGTTGCCCTGCTTTGAATGAAACCACAAAATGACCTCCTAGGCCCCAGAATGTCCTAGCCATATAGAGATGGCTTTCTTGTAAGCAGTGCCCATTCTCCATTTGACTTTGGCTTAATTTCCCCTCCTACTGAAATGTTGGAGCGCTTTCATGGCTGAGCAAGGCAAAATTTACTACTTTTATGAATCTGGTGACTGCTGACGTCTGTGAAAGAGAGCTGGCTTTCCCGTTGTGTTTATTTCAGCATGCCCTCACTTCAGGAGGCTGTCTTGCCTCTACGTCTGGAACATCACCCACCGTACCAGTCTAAGAAATTAAATGCAATGAGATATGTTAATTCAACATTATGGCTTAAGAATTATATTTCCCAGACCTCAAGTGGACTTAAAGGTTTAATCGATCAAACTTTATTGCTTCCTTTTTCCTTAGAGCAGGCATATTGAAAGTGATGGGTTTTTTTCCTGCAGTCATAACTCAGTGGCCTCGCTGACTTTGGTCTTGTGTTAAGACTTAAAAGCACACTCCATTTCCTCGGATTCTGCGTGTGCTCAGCTGGGGCCGAGGCTGCAATCACCACCAGAGCCGCTCCTGACATTTGCCGAGTTCACAGCTCTCCTCCGTCACAACCCAGATGTCAGTCTCTTTTTTTAACTACGAAGATTGTTTTTCCTCTTCGGCATTTGATCACGAACAGAAGAGATTAAGGTTTTTTTTCTGCGTAGCCATCTTACCAATAACTTCTCGGGGACCGAGCTCCCAACCTGTCGGCAGCGGTAAAAAGAAAAAATCGTTCCCTTTGTCAGAAAATCATTAGCAGGCTGGGTTGACAGGCCTCATTAGAACACACTGCAGTGTCTTGCTCTGACCAGCCTGCACGGCTCCTGTCCACACATACGGTATCATGTCTCCCCTGTTGCCCCTTTCAGGTAAAGAAGCAGATTTTAGATGAAAAGATCTACTGCCCTCCCGAGGCTTCTGTGCTCCTGGCTTCTTACGCTGTCCAGGCCAAGGTAGGCTCAAAGAAGAAAAATGCATTCTTCCTGGGCATTAATGCATGTCACAGGATCACACTAGTCATCTGTTTCTTTGGATCTTCTAGGCTTCAGAGACTTTCCCCAGAAAGTGGGATGCTGTGGCACTTGTGGACTTGGGGGACCACTCTCACTGTTCCACTGCTGTATCATCTTGTGAGAGTGTCTGTGTGTGTATAAACAATAAGTGTACAGCTTGATGAATTATCTGTGTAATCTCACTATGCACATGTGGTTAATTACATTCACCCAGCCAACCTCTCTTTTTATTAACTAGGAAGAATGTGGTTATCATCTCCAGTTTTGGCCAAACATGGCCTTGGGGTCAGAAAGGCCCAGGTCCTCACTGCAAACTCATCTTCTGAGGACCAGTGGCCCTATGCCTCGGGACTATGTCACACCCTGGGGAATGTCCTGCTTCATCCACCTGGATGGACGTGCTGGCCGTGCTTACGGTCGGGCACTGCAGGCTCTCGGCCCCACCAAGCCCAGCTGAGCTGTCTGGTGACCTGAGAGTCTTTCACAGAGAAATCGCTGCAGACTGGGAGTGGTGGGAGAGGGAGACCACTGGTCTTGTGCTTCTGTCCTCTCTGTTTTTATAAGACGCACTACAGGGTCTGCCCAGGGTGTTTCATGCCCCTCAGGTTTCTGAATTCCATCACGTGCCACTTTCTCCTGATCCCTCTGCTTACTACCTTTCACTGCAGCATAAGATGACCTCAGAATTGGGACACCTGGGTTACTTTTGTGATTTTTGCCTAATCTTTTCAGTTATTATTTTCCTTTTTAGTTAGAGCCATTACCCTGACATGTTAGAGAAATTAATAAGACCCCCAACTTCTTAGCCCACTTTTTGGGGTAGCTTAAGATAATCTCAAATCAAAGCCAGGAAGTAACTGGCCTATCATTTGGAGGAAAAAAGGGTCTGTACGTGCTTGTCACACTAACAGAAGCATCAGGGTCATTTGATGACTCGTCTAATATTTGCTGAGTATTCACTGGCCTGAGGGGAGGTTGTTGACTCTGTCACTGATACAGACACAAGTGAGTATCTGCCCTCAGTGATTTGCCCAAGGTCATTTGGGCAATCTTGGGTAAAGCTAAGGGCAGAATTCATGGCTTTGGGATTGCATTTTGAGCCTCCCCTATTGCATTGTCCTGACAAATGAGTAATTGAGAAAACAGAAAATGGGCCTTGATTCAACTAAAACATATGCTTCCTTTTATGCTTTGATTAAGAATATTAATAACAGGAAAAATGTGTCCTTTCAATCAGTATCGCCCTGACAGTGATGAAGCAGTTGTCACTTTCATTAAATCTAAGCACTTCCTGGCCCGGAACTGAGCTTCTCTCTAGCACGCCTTCTCCCCGGCTGAGAGGAGGCCCAGTATCTTCTCAAAGATACTACCTCTCTGAAGGATTTTAGTCTCAAAGGCTACATTTTCTTTGCATAAATTTTGGGCTACAAATTCAAAGGCCACCTGTAGAAAAAAATAACTTTTCAGGGAACCAGCAGATGTTTGCTTAAACAGATTTCACTGTAGGAAAGCCCTCCTAATTTGGATCCTGCTAATTTAGAGATGAAAGTGATTCACAGACAGCATATGGGTTTCATATGGAGGAGCATGCTTTAACTGTTTTTCCCGGTGTAAATTGTCAGGAACCTACAAATAAAGGTAATCTATGGCTTCAAGTCTGCATTTGGGAAACTAAGGATTATTATAACATGCTTCCAGTTTCTAGGACAGCTATTAATATTAATAGGGTGCCTCTGATTACAATATTGATCAGATCTTACACGCCTGTAGTGTTTTACAGTTTTACAAAGTGTTATAACATGAATATTTCTTGAGATACTCAATGGAGTCTTTTCTGTAAACCAAAGAATTTAAGGCTGAGAAAGGACTAATAATTTGTCTAAAGTCACAATACTTGATGTTAATTATTTTTTTAATATAAATTTATTTATTTATTTATTTTTGGTTGCGTTGGGTCTTAGTTGCTGCGCACGGGCTTTTCTCTAGTTGCAGTGAGCAGGGGCTACTCTTCATTGTGGTGTGCGGGCTCCTCATTATGGTGGCTTCTCTTGTTGCAGAGCACAGGCTCTAGGTGCGCAGGCTTCAGTAGTTGTGGCTCGTGGGCTCTAGAGCACAGGCTCAGTAGTTGTGGTGCATGGGCTTAGTTGCTCTGCGGCATGTGAGATTTTCCCAGACCAGGGCTCGAACCCGTGTCCCCTGCATTGGCAGGCGGATTCTCAACCACTGCGCCACCAGGGAAGCCTGATGTAAATCCTTTTTTAAATGGAGTTTGTAGCCCACTTCTTAATGGACAGGATTTGAAGCAGAATGGAGCTGGAGAACGGAGCAGGAGTGAGAACCCTAGTGTCTGGATTGCATAATTTAGCACTTGCTCTTGCCCTCACTGTGAGAGGGGTCTCTGGGTACCACACACTACCTTTCACTAAATTCCAGGTTATTTATATGGTCACATCAGTCCAAACTTTTCAGTAAATCATCCTGGTTCCTTCCATTATATTCCATTTCTTTTCTTCCACAACCTTTCTGAGACAGATAGGAAATGTAAAAGTGTGGTGGGGAAAGTGAATTGAGCTCATTAACACATGGGATGTAATTACGCACAAATGTATTCATTACAGTATTTCAGCTGTTCAACTGATATAGACAGTTCATTCCAAAGCATAAAGAAACAATTACCCTTAAAGCATAAATATAGATATTAATCACATGGTTCAGTTAACAAGAACCATATTTCTTAGTAGAAGTTTAGGTTATTTTTGAATCAGAAATATAGGCTGGTTTTTTTGGCCCAGTCATGTGACACACCAAACCATCCTGCAACGTATTAAGCCACCTGTTGGATTTTATATTGACAATTTGGTGTTTGAAATGTGTTCTTATTAAAAATGACTTTGGGAGAGAATGGTATGTAATTCCCCAATCTTGCAGGGCTGGCCAGCAGATTCCTAGTGTTCAGAGAGAGAAAAGACTGGTGGGAGAGGAGGCTTGTTGTTTCCTAGTGCTCTTTGATGCTAATTAGGGGCAGAGTGCCAAAAGGCAGCTAAGAAGTCGGGTATATGTAAAGTATAGGTAGAGTGGCAAGAGTTGAGGCTGGAGAGGTCTGCTGGGGGTCAGATCATAAAGGGTCTTCTTAACTTTATCCTGTGGGGGATGCAGAGCCAGTGAAGGGTTTATATTTTAGACAGATCCTTTGGTGGCTGTGTGAAGGACAGATTGGAGTAAGACCAGTTTGGAAACAGGGAGACCTGTTAGAAGGCTGTGGTGGTCATCTGGCTGAGACTGTGGGGTTCCCAACTTGGGCAGTGGTCAGTTGGATGGGAGGAGACTAACTTTAAAGTAATCCAGGGAAAAAAAATACCCAGGAGGTAAAAGTTGATATAAATGGTATACTATCCTCTGCATATCCCCCTTTCTGGGGGGGCTTATCCTTTTACAAATGGGTATTTTCTCTCACTCAGTGTCAATTTTGATATGTATTGTGTTGTACGTGTTGATGTAGCTCATTGATTCTTACTGCTGTATGGTAGCCATTGATGAATAAGCCTAATTTATTTTTCTATCCTCCTGAGGAGGAGGTAGGTTTAGTTTCTGCTGTTTCCCTATTATAAGCAGCACTTCACTGAGAACTCTTTTATATGCTTCCTTGTGTACATGTGCAAAAGCTTTTTCCCCTTAAGGTAGATTTCTAGAAGTAGAATTGCAGATATATCCCTGAATATAAAGAACTCTTAAGTTTCTAAGAAAAAAGCAGAAAAATGGGAGCAAAGGGTACAAATAACAGGCAATTTATAGAATATGAGAAGAATCTGTAAATACAAAAAGATGCTCAATCTTATTAGTAATCAAGAAAAAGAAGAATTAAAGCAATAAGGAAACATTTCAAACCCATGAGATTGACAAGGATTAATATAGGACGGATGAAGAATAAGGTCCTACTGTATAGCACAGGGAACTATATTCAATATCCTGTGACAAACCGTAATGGAAAAGAATATGAAAAAGAATATACATATATGTATAACTGAGTCACTTTGCTGTACAGAAGAAATTGACACAACATTATAAATCAACTATACCTCAATTTAAAAAAAAAAGTAAAATAAACAAATAAATTGAATAGAAGCTCTGAGCTCATTTCCATGCAGGAAGAGACTGAATTGGCATAAGCTCTGTGGGGTGATGGGTATGGTAGGGCCCTGTCAGTGAGGAGACACCCGCTCCCCGAGTCCCTGAAATCCCACTCGTAGGCCACCACTCTAGAGGAAATCTTGCATAGCGCACCCTTTCCACTTAAAACTGTCAGAAGAGAGTTCTTAAAGTACTCAGTTTTTTAAACTATTGAACTGTATTTCATAGAACAGAGGGGCTGTGGTTTTTTTAAATATCTTTTTCTTGTTGTTTTGTTTTTTGTTTTTGTTTTCTTTTTTTAATTGAAGTATGGTTAATTTACAATGTTGTGTTGGTTTCAAGTGTCCAGCAAAGTGATTCAGTTATACATATATGTATATATTCTTTTTCAGATTCTTTTCTGTTATAGGTTATTACAAGATATTGAGTATAGTTCCCTGTGCTATACAGTAGGTCCTTGTTGTTTATTTAAATACATCTTTATTGGTAGATACTTAGGCTTGTTTTTCTTTCTATTAGTTTTCTACTTATATGGGTGCAGTGAACATCCTTGAGTACGCCTGTTTGGGCACATACGAACAACATTTGTCTATGATAGATATCAAGAAATGGTATAAATGGGTTGAAGGATAGGAACGTTTAAAGTTTAAATAATGCTAAGTGAAAGAAGCAGACAGGAAAGGCCACATATTGTATGATTCCATTTGTATGTCCAGATGAGGCAAATGTCTAGATGAGGCAAATTCATGGAGACAGAAGGTAGGTTGAATGGTTGTCAGGGGACAGGAGGAGAAAATTAGGACTTACTGCTAATGGGTAAGGGATTTCTTTTTGAGGTGATGGAAATATTCTGGAATTTAGACAGTGGTGATGGTTGTACAACATTTTAAATGTACTAAAAACCACCGAATTATATGCTTAAAATTGTGAATTTTATGTATGTAAATTTTATCTCAAAAAAAATTTAAATAGTTATGGCCAAATTGCTCTCCAAAAGTTCCTAATTTAACTTCTACCAATAGTGGTGAGAATATCTGTTTTTCCATATCCTCAACAACCGTGGTTGCTATCAGCCTTTAAATATTTTGCTAATTTGACAAAAAAGCAGATTTTTAAAAAGTTTTCATTTCCTTGATTACCACTGGGGCATCATTTTCATAGACTTATTGGCCATTTGTATTTCTTTCCTCTGTGAATCAAGTGTTTATGACTTGCCTGTTTTTCCCACTTTATTTATTTATTTATTTATTTTTATTTTTATTTTTTTTGCGGTACGCGGGCCTCTCACCGCCGTGGCCTCTCCCGTTGCGGAGCACAGGCTCCGGACGTGCAGGCTCAGTGGCCATGGCTCACGGGCCCAGCCGCTCCGCAGCATATGGGATCCTCCCGGACTGGGGCAAGAACCCGCATCCCCTGCATCGGCAGGCGGACTCTCAACCACTGCACCACCAGGGAAGCCCTCCACTTTATTGTTTGTCTTTTTCTAATTGAGTTATAGGAGCTCTATATATTTTTTTTTTTTTTTTTTTTTTTTTAAGTTTATTTATTTATTTTTTTAATTAGTTTCTGCTTTATAACAAAGTGAATCAGTCATACATATACATCTGTTCCCACATCCCTTCCCTCATGCATCTCCCTCCCTCCCACCCTCCCCATCCCACCCCTCCAGGCGGTCACAAAGCACCGAGCTGATCTCCCTGTGCTCTGCGGCTGCTTCCCACTATCTATCTACCTGACGTTTGGTAGTGTATACACGTCCATGCCTCTCTTTCGCCTTGTCACAGCCCACCCTTCCCCCTCCCCATATCCTCAAGTCCATTCTCAAGTAGGTCTGCGTCTTCATTCCCGTTTTGCCCCTAGGTTCTTCATGACATTTTTTTTTTAAATTCCGTATATATGTGTTAGCATACGGTATTTGTCTTTCTCTTTCTGACTAACTTCACTCTGTATGACAGACTCTAGGTCTATCCACCTCATTACTCTATATATTATGGATATTAATCTTTTATCATTTTTTACATGTCAGTCCTTTTCATGTTTTGAGTGACTTTTGGAATGACTTCACCAACTTAATATACACATGTTCTTCTATATTTTATTCTGGTATTTTTATGGATTTTCATTTATAGGTTTAAGTCTTTAATCCATCTGGAATTTAGTGACTGGTGTGTGGTTGGGATCTAACTGTTTATTCTATATATGTATTGATTAGACCTTTATGTTTTGTGAAATCCTATTCAGAGCATTTGGTCTAATTTTTCATACATATAAGCAGAGGAAAGTATTTGTCTCTGTTTAAGAAGTGACTCTGAGAGTCCTTTAAAAGGTGAACTCCCTTCTTGAATTTAAATTCAATTGGTTTATATCAGGGGTGGATCCAGGTTTTGTGGGCCCTGAAGCTTATATAATTTAGGGTGGCAAGAACACCAAGTTATTAATATAAAATTAGGTACAGGCCCATGCAGGTGCAGAGACCTGAAACCCAAGCCTCATTAACTTCCCAGCAAATTCACTCCTGCTTATGTTATTGGGATGCCTCTGTACATAAAATGAGGAGGAACAGCCATCTCCATCCATGGAGTGGTCTGACTTTCTTTTATATTCACCAGCCACCACAACTTGAGGATTTTCTTCTTTTGTTTTTTAAAAAGACATTTAAGGGCTTCCCTCGTGGCGCAGTGGTTGAGAGTCCGCCTGCCGATGCAGGGGACACGGGTTCGTGCCCCTGTCCGGGAAGATCCCACATGCTGCGGAGCGGCTGGGCCCGTGAGCCACGGCTGCTGAGCCTGCGCGTCCGGAGCCTGTGCTCCGCAACGGGAGAGACCACAACAGTGAGAGGCCCGTGTACCGCAAAAAAAAAGACATTTAAGAGCAGACACATACCTCAAGGTGGCTGTAATGTTATAAGTGGAATTTGTCCAGTGGAGAAGTTCCTTCAGCAGTGTCTTTGCCACCTCCCCAGTGCTCAGATGTAGCATTTGATCAATGGAGTAGCTGGGAGCTCAGTATGACAATGTGGATCCTTAATCTTGCAAGCCTTTGGAGCCTGAATTTACAGCTTTCATTTTGCATATCTGCTTGCAAAAGCACTAGAGTTTGGTCAGCACTGTTGAGAGGTTTGCAAGTACAACTCACAGGGCTTTCTTTATCATCCTCCCCCTTTAAGAATCTGAAAGGCAAAGAGTAACCAGTGTCATCATAAATAACGCAGCTGATGACAATAATACCTGACTCATTATGAGCTGGGCACCATGCAAAATGCTTACCTGACTGTCTTCATCCTCATCACCCCCCAGGAGGCAGGCACTGTTCTGACCCTTGCTTTCCAGATGGGGAAGCTGAGGTTTAGAGAGAGGGTGCCTCACTCGGGGCCTCAGGGGATGCTCCAGAGCACCCCCACCCCCACCCCCACCCCCGCTTCAAAATCCTCCAACACAAATGCTGTCGTTTGACAAATTAGGAAACAGACTTGGAGAAGTGACATGACCTGAGTTTTTAATCTTTTGACATCAGGTTGTATTGAATGCTGTGTGTTAATCATAGTTTTAAAATTTTTATGGGTCGGGACTTCCCTGGTGGTCCAGTGGTTAAGACTCCACGATCCCAATGCAGGGGGCAAGGGTTTGATCCCTGGTTAGGGAACTAAGATCCTGCATGCCTTATGGTACAGCCAAAAAAATTTAAAAAAAATTTCTGGGTATTTCATTTAATCCCCACAAGAATCCTATAAGATAAATACTGCTGTTATTCCCATTTTACAGACGAGAAAACAGACACAGAATTTCTAAGGTCACAGCTAATAAGTGAAGGAGCTGGAATTGAACTTTAAGCAGCCTGCCTCCTGTACCCCTCCCCTCCCTCTCCCCCCCCAATTTCAGGCTCCTACCTGCACTCTCCACAGAGAGTACCGTTAAAGCTCATACAGTTCCTGACTTAGTACACCCCTCTGGCCTTTCAGAAATCCAGAGAAACCAGTTTCCTTCTTTTTTTTTAAATTTTTTTGGCCACACCAAACAGCATGCGGGAGCTTAGTTCCCCAACCAGGAATCAAACCCATGCCCCCTGCATTGAAAGCGTGTAGTCTTAACCACTGGACCACCAGGGAAGTCCCTCCTTCAAGTTTTTTAAATGAAGAAATGCATAGACAGGGTTAAGTATTTAAGTTTGACCAGTTAATTTTTTAAACTGAAAAAACAAGCAATACAATTCTGTTATTTGCAAGGTAATTATGAGATTCATAAGAGATATTAATCCTCGGGGCTTTTATAGAAGGGTAGTATGGGAAGAAGTCATGATTTACAGTTGATGATGAACATCTCTTCAATCTCATGAGTGTCTGTTGGAAAACTCACCAGAAATCTAACTTAAGGTTCTTTGGGAATGAGGGTGGGCCATGTCCTCACCCGATTTGGTGGGATGTAGAGCCAACAGCCTTGTGCCAGACCTTTCTTTTGTTTTTCCAGTGTTGGTGGCAAAAAGGATAAATGTTTATAGAAGATAATACTAAAATACTGAGCTTTGTTGTTTTTGGTCAAAAGAAAAGCCACTGAATGCTGATTGACAAGAGACAGGCTTTGATCTATATATTTTATGGTTAGTTTCTTTTAAAAAATTTCTTCATTTCTGATTATTTCCTGGTCAGACTAACTTTCTAGGAAAGAAAGGGGTATTTGTTTGTTTGTTTGTTTATAAATTTATCCATCCTATTTATTTTTGGCTGTTTTGGATCTTCATTGCTGCGTGCGGGCCCTCCCTAGTTGCAGCAAGGTGCACAGGTTTCTCATTGCTGTGGCCTTCCCGCTGCAGAGCAGGGAGGGGTATTTGTTTTGAAATCAGAAAATAAACTTCAAGTTATTGTCCCTGGTGAGTACATTAAAATGCGGGCCCCAGAGTGATTTGCTCTGCAGCTTCAGGAAAATCTGTTAACATTTTACTCATTTCTTTGTCTGTATGATAGAAATGACAGTGTTGGCATCACATTTTTCCAAAGCATTTTTCAGAGCCTTGATTGAAAGTTATTAAAAATATTGCTGGCATTATCCCCAGCTCCCACCTGTCAGTTGGCTCCAATTACCAACCACTTAGAAGCATTTATAGGTAAGACTCTTATCACCAGTTGCTCATCACAACTTACACAGTTGTGTTTTGTTGTCTCCTTTCAAAAGCTGTTTTGGTAGTGATGGCTTCCTACCAAGTTAGAAAACTTGGCCACATTTCTCTACAAATGTCACATTCTTATTAATGTGTCACCCATCCATCCCTTACAGGATTATGCGACTCTTCACAGATATAATCAGTTTTGTATTTTCATCCAAGGATAACAAACTAGCAAGGTTGCAATCTTGACTTGTCATCAGAATTAAATTGCTCCCTGGAGCTGGGAGGGACAGAGGCTGAGTCGACCTCCTGTTCAGAAATGCAGTTGTCTTTAGAATCTCAATCCCACTCTCTCCTTTTCCTCTCCTTCCAGTACGGTGACTACGACCCCTCTGTTCACAAGCGGGGATTTTTGGCCCAAGAGGAATTGCTTCCAAAAAGGGTAAGAAGTCAAATTCTCTGTTTGGGAAGACATAACCAAAGGACCGGAAGGAATATTGGACATAGGTGGCAAGAACATTTTTATAAATGTTTTGTAATCAATCTCGAGTAATGATCTCTGTTAAGAACATTAAAAAGCAAAGGTTCGTGGGATTCGTTTGGGGTTGCCAGGACAGGCATGGCCTGCGGATGGTCCTTTCTTTAAAGGTGGGGGAGTGTCAGTGATTCCTAGGGAGGGGCCTGGAGCAGCCTGAGTTCAGCCTGGGGAAATGAGCTGTTTGCAGCTGTGCGGGGCGGGGTGGATAGAGTCAGTGGTGGGCATTGTAGCTTTTAATCCTTGGTGGTGTTTGTCTTGTTCATTAGCCTCAGAAGTAGGCCTTCCCTCCCTTCTGCTGCTTCTGATTTTATAGCTCCACTCCCCTGTCATGTGTGATAAAGGTCTGCTCCTCACCTTCCCCTGACTTTACCTGCTCCTCTGATGATTTCTGCCGAGGCAAAGGCTGCAGCATGTACAGCCTGGCCCGCGGCTGGCCCGAAATTAGTGAACTCTGCTCCTGAGCAAAGTCCTCCCCCTGGGCTCTATGGCCCAGGAAAGAGGGGTGCTGCCAGGCGAGGGGTGCCCCATGGCCTGAGAAATGGTGCAGCTTTCTGAGTTGTGACTCAGGTTGAACGGTGCTTATTTACACGCCCACCTCTGCGGGTGACTGGCTCCCTGTATATGGCTTTTTAAAAATAGCTTTGCTGTTTTGTAAAAATGATGCATAATTATAAAAATACCAAACAATACCAGAACTTTCTTTGTGTGTGGGTTTTTTATTTTGCTCTTTTTTGCTAGGTAATAAATCTGTATCAAATGACTCCAGAAATGTGGGAGGAAAGAATCACAGCCTGGTACGCAGAGCACCGAGGCCGAGCCAGGTGAGGCTGCTTCATCACTGATTTATATTACCTTATGGGCCTTTTTTTCTTTTTTAAGGAACTACAAAACTGGGATGTGTTTGTTGAACAAAATGCAGTACCGAAGTATATAGAAGAAAAAGGGAGAGCAGTGCTGGTCTTCAGTACTGTGTCTGTCCTTCTTCTGGTGTGTGGGGGCATGGGTACCTACTGCCTGTCAGGATGTACAGACCTACTGCATTCAGTGCTAATTTATGTTCATTTTAAGAATTTTATTGAGTCCCTCCCATCAGGAAGCTTGCACAAGCCTCTTAGATAGCCTCATCCACCAGAGGGCAGACAGCAGAAGCAAGAAGAACTACAATTCTGCAGCCTGTGGAAGGAAAACCACATTCACAGAAAGATAGACAAAATGAAAAGGCAGAGGACTATGTACCAGATGAAGGAATGACATAAAACCCCAGAAAAACAACTAAATGAAGTGGAGATAGGCAACTTTCCAGATAAAGAATTCAGAATAATGATAGTGAAGATGATCCAGGACCTCAGAAAAAGAATGGAGGCAAAGATCGAGAAGATGCAAGAAATGTTTAACAAAGACCTAGAAGAATTAAAGAAGAAACACCTAGATGAATTAAAGAACAAACAGAGATGAAGAATACAATAACTGAAATGAAGAATACAGTAACTGAAATGAAAAATACACTAGAAGGAATCAATAGCAGAATAACTGAGGCAGAAGAATGGATAAGTGACCTGGAAGACAGAATGGTGAAATTCACTGCCATGGAACAGAATAAAGAAAAAAGAATGAGAAGAAATGAAGACAAGGCTTCTCTGGTGGCGCAGTGGTTAAGAATCTGCCTGCCAATGCAGGGGACACGGGTTCAATCCCTGGTCCAGGAAGATCCCACATGCCGCAGAGCAACTAAGCCCCTGCACCACAACTACTGAGTCTGAGCTCTAGAGCCCACAAGCCACAACTACTGAGCCCACGTGCCACAACTACTGAAGCCCATGCGCCTAGAACCCATGCTCCTCAACAAGAGAAGCCACCCTAATGAGAAGCCTGTGCACTGCAACGAAGAGTAGCCCCTGCTCACTGCAACTAGAGAAAGGCCGCATGCAGCAAGGAGGACCCAACGCAGCCAAAAAATAAAATAAATAAATAATTGATTAAATAATTAAAAAAAGACACATGCACCCCAGTGTTCATTGCAGCACTATTTACAATAGCCAGCTCATGGAAGCAACCTAAATGCCCATTGACAGATGAATGGATAAAGAAGATGTGGTATATATATACAATGGAATATTACTCAGCCATAAAAAGGAATGAAATTGGGTCATTTGTAGAGACCTGGATGGATCTAGAGACTGTCATACAGAGTGAAGTAACTCAGAAAGAGAAAAACAATTATCATATATTAACGCATATATGTGGAACCTAGAAAAATGGTACAGATGAACCAGTTTGCAGGGCAGAAATAGAGACACAGATGTAGAGAACAAATGTATGGACACCAAGGGGGGAAAGTGGCGGGGGGCGTGGTGGTGGGATGAATTGGGAGATTGGGATTAACACACATTCACTAATATGTATAAAATAACTAATAAGAACGTGCTGTATAAAAAAATAAAATTCAAAAAAAAAGTTCTATTATATGCATATCCCATAGCTTTTGCGTCCATTCCTCTATTGGTGGTATTTGGAGTAGCTATAGGTCTTTCACTTTTACAGAATGATCTGCAGTGTACAATCTGATATCATTATATAATTGTATGAGTAGTTCTGAGGATAGATCCTTTAGAGGAGTTGCTGAGGCAAAGGATGTGAGCATTTTGCGTCTTGACAGGTGCCTCCAAATTGCCCTCTGAAAAGGTTGTACCTATTTACAAGCCCATCGGCAGTATGTGAAAGTCTCCCCCCCATTCTCTCCCCAACACTGGTTTTTAACCAATCTAATTTTTGTGATCTAAAAGATGAAATTTTGTATCCTAAATATTAATTAGCATTTCCCTGATCACTTTAGGAACTGATCATCTTTTCATTAGCCTTTAATAATTTTTTTCTCTTCTTCAAATCAACTTCCTATCACATGTGATTTTTTTGTTTTTTTTTTTTGCGGTACGCAGGCCTCTCACTGTTGTGGCCTCTCCCATTGCGGAGCATAGGCTCCGGACACGCAGGCTCAGCGGCCATGGCTCACGGGCCCAGCCGCTCTGCGGCATGTGGGATCTTCCCGGACCAGGGCACGAACCCGTGTGCCCTGCATCAGCAGGCAGACTCTCAACCACTGCGCCACCAGGGAAGCCCACATGTTGTTTTTAACTCTTAAAAAAGTATACCAAAAAGTGGATAAGTCGTAAATATACCACTTGATGGATTCTTATAAAGTGAAAACACCAGGTAACACCAGGTGACAAGAAAGCACGTGCCCCTGATCACTCCTCCCCAGAGGTAACCACTCTTCTGAATCCAACTCCATGGATTAGTGTTGCCTGTTTTAAACATTGTATAAGTGCAATCAGACAGTTTCTGTTATTTTAAACATTGTATAAGTGCAATCAGACAGTTTCTGTTATTTTTGCCTCACTTCTTTTTTTATTTTTTAATTTTTTAATTTTATTTTTATTTATTTTTATTTTTTTATTTTTTGCTTTATAACAAATTTAATCAGTTATACATATACATATGTTCCCATATCCCCTCCCTTTTGCGTCTCCCTCCCACCCTCCCTATCCCACCCCTCCAGGCGGTCACAAAGCACTGAGCTGATCTCCCTGTGCTATGCGGCTGCTTCCCACTAGCTATCTACCTTACGTTTGGTAGTGTATATATGTCCATGCCGCTCTTTCACTTTGTCACAGCTTACCCTTCCCCCTCCCCATATCCTCAAGTCCATTCTCTAGTAGGTCTGTGTCTTTATTCCTGTCTTACCCCTATGTTCTTCATGACATTTTTTTTCTTAAATTCCATATATATGTGTCAGCATACAGTATTTGTCTTTCTCTTTCTGACTTACTTCGCTCTATGACAGACTCTAGGTCCATCCACCTCATTACAAATAGCTCAGTTTCATTTCTTTTTATGGCTGAGTAATATTCCATTGTATATATGTGCCACATCTTCTTTACCCATTCATCCGATGATGGACACTTAGGTTGTTTCCATCTCCGGGCTATTGTGAATAGGGCTGCTATGAACATTTTGGTACATGTCTCTTTTTGAATTATGGTTTTCTCAGGGTATATGCCCAGTAGTGGGATTGCTGGGTCATATGGTAGCTCTATTTGTAGTTTTTTAAGGAACCTCCATACCGTTCTCCATAGTGGCTGTACCAATTCACATTCCCACCAGCAGTGCAAGAGTGTTCCTTTTTTTCCACACCCTCTCCAGCATTTATTGTTTCTAGATTTTTTGATAATGGCCATTCTGACTGGTGTGAGATGATATCTCATTGTAGTTTTGATTTGCATTTCTCTAATGAGCAAAGATGTTGAGCATCCTTTCATGTGTTTGTTGGCAGTCTGTATATCTTCTGTGGAGAAATGTCTATTTAGGTCTTCTGCCCATTTTTGGATTGGGTTGTTTGTTTTTTTGTTATTGAGCTGCATGAGCTGCTTATAAATTTTGGAGATTAATCCTTTGTCAGTTGCTTCATTTACAAATATTTTCTCCCATTCTGAGGGTTGTCTTTTGGTCTTGTTTATGGTTTCCTTTGCTGTGCAAAAGCTTTTAAGTTTCATTAGGTCCCATGTGTTTATTTTTGTCTTTATTTCCATTTCTCTAGGAGGTGGGTCAAAAAGGATCTTGCCTCACTTCTTTTATGCAGCCTGATATTGTGAGATTTTGGTTTGTGGCTCGTAATGGTGGTTTTTTCCATTTTCGTTACTGTGTAGAATTCCGCTGTATTCATAGACCACACATTATTTATCCATTCCACTACTGATGGACATTTAGGTTGTCCCGTTGGCTCCTGGTTTTTGCTGTTACAAATAACATCGAACAATTTTCCAAAGCAGTTGTATCAATTTACATCAACAATGTGTGTGATTTCGAGTTGCTCCACCTGCTTGCCACTGCTCATCCTCTCAGGTTGAATTTTTAAAATTAATTTGAGACCATTTTGAGATGGGAGAGAGGGAAGAAGGCAAGGTCATAGGGAGACTTGAGTTAAGATATTTCAACACTGTACCTATCTGGGAGTTTTCTGCAAGTCATTGCTACTTCAAGAGCTTCCTTTAAGTCTGGCTCACAACTTAGAAGTGGGTGACCTGGCTTGGGTTTGACAGCCTGGATAGCTCTTGCCCTAACCTCCAGCAATATCCAAAGGATTAAAATCAGGAAGGTGCCTTAACCTCCAATAACACCCAAAGGAATAAAATCAGAAAGGCAGCTCTCAGGTAGCTTGCAGAGAGAGATACATCATTAGCAAAACCTTCTAGGTGAAGAAAGTACGCAATTAGATAAAGCAACAGCTTATGTAAAATTGGAACATACAAATCCATTTGAGGGAGCAGATGTACTATGTGCTTTTCTTGAATTACTCAAGCCGGGTGTCACTATTTACCAAGGGTAAAGCGTGAAATTGAAGCCAAGAGACATTGTAATGAATCTCTTCTCTTGTTTTCATGGGGAGGGAAATTCTGCTTCACCTCTGTGTGGTGTGGTTAACAGACTTGGGATCGGGCAGAGCTTGGCTGGTAGCTGCCTGGCTCTTGTCTTCCCGCAGTTTCGAAGCTCAGCTCGGTGTGCGCCGCCCTCCAGATTTCTCTTTTCCGCGCCAGTGACGGTGTCTTTCATTCTCCTCGCAGGGACGAAGCTGAAATGGAATATTTGAAGATAGCTCAGGACCTGGAGATGTACGGTGTGAACTACTTTACAATCCGGGTGTGTAGAAGCCTCTGCGAGTTCCCCGTGTGTGGGTGGAGACTGAATGAGGGCAGTCTGTTAAAATGGGTCCCTCCCCATCCCAGGGCGGTAGACACTTCAACAGTTCAGTGGTGAACAGGGAAGAGGAAGGGGAGGGTCTAAGAGCCTCATTTTCTATATTGGGACTTAAATTAGATCCTAGGTAATTAATTATCAGTGGAGCCTGGGAGGGCCTGGTCCTGTCTGGGCAGAAACCTGTCTGAATGCTCTCGTGTAACATTTGATTATCTCTGGCTCTGTGAGATCCGGGTCCACAGGGAACACCTGTAAATACTTTCTTCCCCCAGGACACAAGGAGAGTAAAGCTGCTTTTACAGATTACTGATTTGTTTGGGTGGGGACTCTCCCTGGCAGGCTAATTGATTTTCTATGCAGACCATTAATAGTCCACTGTCCTCTGGGAACCCGCTGCTCCTGCACCGGAGAAGTGTTTGTTTTCAGCCCCTGTCCGGCCTTTCAAGCATCTTTCTCCTGAGGCTCTGCTGCTGGACGCAGCTCCTCCCAAAGGAGTTCATGCGATTTGCTGAAGTATTTCATTGCTGGTTCCAAACTGTAGATGAGTAGACAGTAAAACAGCATTATGGTTAAGGCTTGCTTTCCTTTTCAGGGTTCCCATAAATTTTGTATTAAATTTAGGTAAATTGAAACACATTTAAAATATCCTAGGGATAACTTTCTACTTTGTTTTCTACATACGTATTTTTAATGGATCATTTGTATGAAATAAGGCACACTGACAAATTATGTCATTTTTGTATGGTATACAAATGCCTAAAAGATTTTCCCTAATAACGCCGAAGGTTGTTTTCTAAAGTTTTATTAATTTGTATTTGCTAATTGTTTGGTTTCTTTAAGGTCAGACTCATTTGACACATTTCTGTGGTTTTTTCCATATGACTCCTCTTGCCCCACCACCTACATTCTAGAAAACTAGTGTTTTATAACCCTTCAAAAACAGCTTCTTATGAGGGAATATTTCTACAGCAGTCAGACTAAATTATACTATTTTGTGCGTGTGTGTCTTGTATTGCGTGATAGACGAGGCTAATGGATATTTTAGTGTCTTTGTGTTAAAGTTCCTGAAATTTCACCATCACCTAAGGAAGACGTGTGCTTAAAACAATTTAAAAGGGGCTGCTTGAGTCCCCACTTCTCTGTTTATTCTCTAGAACAGCTGGAGCCTCATGATAGGAGGCCGAGGGTGCGATCCATTTTTTAAAAAAACTTAAGCTAGAAACATAATGAAACGTCTTGTTTTCCAAAACGTACTGTAGATTTTTAAAGCACAAAGCCTTGCTTGTGTTAACGCAGTGGTTTTAAGAGCCCTGCAGATGAGCAGATGACTCTCCCTCCTGGTTTGGTGATCACATCTGACTTCAGGTGTTAGCTGGAGTAAAAGATTTATCTCAGAGTGCTCACTCCTCCTCCTGACGCCTGCTGTTAGCCTTGTACTTCTCATCACAGTCCCGGCACCTTCTCAGTTTGCAGACCCTTTTTCCTGGCCTGGAGTCTTGGGTCCATTTCCTTGTTGTCAGCAAGGGGTCAAGTGTGGGGAGATTCCCCCCACTGCCGTACGAGGACCGGACTGCAGCACAGGGGGATGGGCCTGCAGCCCGAAGAGGTGGCCTCCAGGTGCACACTGGTCAGTGACATGGGGGCCCAGGGCGCTTGCCCTATGGGTGCCCTGGCTGGTGGCCGGACTGCCATCAGAGGTACAGCCTGCGTACAGTCTATCAATTAAATTTTTACACAACTTTATTGGGGTACAATTTATATATAATTCATTTTGATATATTTTTCCAATATTTTGTAGTAAAAAATTTCCAACATGCAGGAAAGTTGGAAGACTTTTACAGTGCATACCTATGTATACCCACAGCCTGGATTCTACAGTTAACACTTTATACTTGCTTTATCACATTGAAACAACATTTTAATGTAAAATAAGGCCATCTGATCCCAGCACTTAAGAGTTTTCTTTCTGGTAGTACAATAACCTTTTCTTTTAACATAAGAGCTGTTTAATCCTACAAGTCTTTATTCTACATTTATGATAAGCCAGTTATTTAATTAGCGGTAACAGTGTTTTGATTACCTCTACTTTAGCCATCGAGCCAGTGACAGGAGCCCCCAGTGATCCTTGCGTGGGACACATGAGTCACAAGAACAGTATCATTTGCCTCCACCTGTCCCAGTTCAGGAAGCTGGAGGCCCCCTGGGTTCTAAGACAACAGTGACTTCTGTTGGGACCTGTTGAAACTTGTCACATGTAATGGTCTATGCCAGGTTCTTTGGGAAGTTGAATAAAATCTTGAGCCTCAGCTGGAGCTGACGGTGGCTGTTCTTTGTCAAATCTACAGAATAAAAAGGGCACAGAGCTGCTGCTCGGAGTGGATGCTTTGGGGCTTCACATTTATGACCCTGAGAACAGGCTGACCCCCAAGATCTCCTTCCCGTGGAACGAAATCCGAAACATCTCGTACAGCGACAAGGAGGTAGGACCCGTCTGCACTGTAGATGCCCTGGCGGCCCAGCAGGTTTTTCCCCATCTCTCCTCCTTCTGGAGCGGCCCCAGGCAGACCGCTCCTTGTTAACAGCAAGATCCTTTAATTCCCAGGCTTTGGGTTTTTGCTTGTTGATCTTTATAGTATTTACAGAACAGTACTGGCATCCTATTTTCAAACAGCATCACTAAACCCCTCTGCTGACTAATGAGAGGCTGGGAAGCTCAACTGTCAGGACTAAACCCCGGAGAACAGTAAACAAACCAGAAAGTAACCCTTTCTTATTACTTGGCTTTCTATTTCTGGTGAGAATTCTCTCTCTTTTTTTTAAAATAAATTTATTTAATTTATTTTTATTTTTGGCCGTGTGGGTCTTAGTTGCTGTGTGCGGGCTTTCTCTAGTTGCAGCAAGAGGGGGCTACTGTTCGTTGTGGTGCGCAGACTTCTCATTGTGGTGGCTTCTCCTGTTGCGGAGCACGGGCTCTAGGCGCGCGGGCTTCAGTAGTTGTGGCACGTGGGCTCAGTAGTTGTGGCTTGCTGACTCCAGAGCACAGGCTCAGTAGCTGTGGCACACGGGCTTAGTTGCTCTGCAGCATGTGGGATCTTCCCAGACCAGGGATCAAACCCATGTACCCTGCATTGGCAGGCGGATTCTTAACAACTGCGCCACCAGGGAAGCCCCTCTCTTTGTATTTTAAATGCGGTGTAAATTAAACCCTCTCTCTGTGTCCAGTGCTTGATTCATGCGATGCAGAGATATGTATATATATATACACACACACATACATATACCTCTCCATAACATGTATATGAATGTATATGTATTATATATATAAATATTGTATACATAATATATACATATCAGCAGTGATATAAAAGGTATTAGGCCAACTTACTTACAAGAATTCAAGAAAAATTAAGTTTGAATAACTCAAATGAGCACTCTAACTTAGAATTCAAATATTACTATATAGGATTGTGACTTTTCCCTAATGCTGTAATCCTATATTCATTCATTCTTTGTTAATTTTTTAAATTAATGTTTAATTGGAGTATAGTTGCTTTACAATGTTGTGTTAGTTTCTGCTGTACAGCAAAGTGAATCAGTTACACACATACATATATCTACTCTTTTAGATTCTTTTCCCATATAGGTCATTACAGAGTATTGAGTAGAGTTCCCTGTGCTATACAGTAGGTTCTTATTAGTTATCTATTTGATATATAGTAGTGTGTATACGTCAGTCCCAATCTCCCAATTTATCCCCTCCCCCACCCTTTCCCCTTTGGTAACCACATTCACTGTTAATTTTAAGGGAGTTTTTGAGCATCTTCTTTGTGTTAGGTTTTGTGGGAGAAACAAAGATGTAGAGAATGCAGTCTCAGCCCTCAGGGAAGTTATAGTCAAATAGTGACTCAACTGCCGTGATACATAACCTCAGTGTAAGCAGCTGGTGACAGAGGTGGTGATGATATGGTGCTTTTCCACCTGCCAGAAGCTTTGCCCTGGCTCTGATTCAGTCTTCACAAGAACACTGCTGTGAGAATAGGGGCTGTGTTCTGGTTGCTCTGTGTCACCTCAGGAAGCGGAGATGCAGAGGGATCAGGTGACCTGTGTGTGTCTGGTGAGAGGACTAGCAGAAGCCACATCCCCCGAGTTTCCAGAGAAGCACAGAGGACGGGCCCTGAGACTCTGCACCGGGCTGAGGAAGGCAGGCCCGGGCGTGGAGTGAGTAACAGAGACGGCCCACGTGGCTGCCTGCAGAGCCTCCACCCCGTGCAGGTTTCCTGCTTTCTCTTTCCTCGTGTAGCAACTCGAGGAAAGGAGCACCAGGCCCCCGGTTGCCAGTATGTGGTTGAGATCCACTCGGCCATACTTGATGAGACAAATTGAGCTTCTTAATTCAAAACATTTTGGCTTCTCAGATTTTTGTAAGTAGTCCAGGAGATGAGCATTTAGGTATTTCTTTTTTAAAGCACTTAAACTGAAAGTTCTACGTGACTTAAAGCAGTAGGTGTGCTGGTAGTTTTTCATCTCTAATTTCATAAAGTCTATTTACTGCACATCCACAACTTCGCGTGCTAAAGGCTCCCAAAACACTCATCCTTCACGGAAGCCAAGGAGTGAAGTCTCCCCTAGTGCGATGGCTCGACACAGTAAACTAATATTCCCTCTCCCGGGGCAAGGCGCCCCCGAGTTCCATCACGTCAGCAACTCGCACAGTGCAAGGGCCCCGAGCTGACTTGACATGATGAGAAGTAATCTTGGTCGTTATATACAACAACCATGCTGTCACAACGGAAGTGCTGGTTTATTTTAAGTGAGCCACTGATTCTGTGTGCACGCCCCGGCGTGGCACAGAGCCTGTGGTTTCCCCACTCCTTGAGGTTTCCCACTGACAGCTCTGGGCTTTGATAGCAAGGCCACAAATAAGCTCACGAAATTCATAAATAGCAGCCTACACAAGAGCAATACTGCTTCTAAGTTCACTTGACCAAAAGCGAAAGAAAGGACCATTTTTCTGTCCTCTGTGTGCTAACCCCTTGTTGGACAATATAGCATGTGAAAGAAATACCCAAGAATAGATCTTCCTAAACGACTTAATCTGCTTAGCAAGTCTTGCTTGGGAGTGGATATTCATGTTTAAAGTGCATCTTTGTCTATGACATAAATCACAGCAAGATCCTTTTTGACCCACCTCCTAGAGAAATGGAAATAACAACAAAAATAAACAAATGGGACCTAATGAAACTTAAAAGCTTTTGCACAGCAAAGGAAAACATAAGATGAAAAGACAACCCTCAGAATAGGAGAAAATATTTGCAAATGAAGCAACTGACAAAGGATTAATCTCCAAAATTTACAAGCAGCTCAATATCAAAAAAGCAAACAACCCAATCCAAAAATGGGCAGAGGACCTAAATTGACATTTCTCCAAAGAAGATATACAGATTGCCAACAAACACATGAGAGCATGCTCAACATCACTAATCATTAGAGAAATGAAAATCAAAACTACAATGAGGTATCACCTCACACCAGTTAGAATGGCCATCATCAAAAAATCTACAAACAATAAATGCTGGAGAGGGTGTGGAGAAAAGGGAACCCTCTTGCACTGATAGTGGGAATGTAAATTGATAACAGCCACTATGGAGAACAGTATGGAGGTTCCTTAAAAAACTAAAAATAGAACTACCATACGACCCAGCAATCCCACTACTGGGCATATACCCTGAGAAAACCATAATTCAAAAAGAGTCATGTGCCACAATGTTCATTGCAGCTCTATTCACAATAGCGAGGACATGGAAGCAACTGAAGTGTCCATCGACAGATGAATGGATAAAGAAGATGTGGCACATATATACAATGGAATATTACTCAGCCATAAAAAGAAATGAAATTGAGTTATTTGTAGTGTGGTGGATGGACCTAGAGTCTGTCATACAGAGTGAAGTAAGTCAGAAAGAGAAAAACAAATACCGTATGCTAACATATATATGGAATCTAAAAAAGAAAAAAAAAAGGTTCTGAAGAGCCTAGGGGCAGGACAGGAATAAAGACACAGGCGTAAAGAATGGACTTGAGGACACGGGGAGGGGGAAGGGTAAGCTGGGACGAAGTGAGAGAGTGGCATGGCCATATATACACTACCAAATGTAAAATAGCTAGCTAGTGGGAAGCAGCCGCATGGCACAGGGAGATCAGCTCCATGCTTTGTGACCACCTAGAGGGGGTGGGATGGGGAGGGTGGGAGGGAGATGCAGGAGGGAGGGGATATGTGGATATAAGTATATGTATAGCTGATTCGCTTTGTTATAAAGCAGAAACTAACACACCATTGTAAAGCAATTATACTCCAATAAAGATGTTAAAAATAAAAATAAAATAAAATAAATAAAGTGCATCTTTGAAATCTAGGATCTGCCCGGTCTCATCAGGAATGAGTGAGAACAACAGTTGCCATTTTTTCTTTATATTTGACCCTGCCTGGTAGTCTGGCCCTGGGTTCTCCTACTAAGCTCCCCACCCTCCCACCCGCCCATCCATAGCATTCCTCTTTCTCTCCCCTTTGATTTTTGTAGTATTTTCCTTTTCTGCTACAGTCCATTCTTTGTCACTCTTTAACCGTATTCTTTCTATTAACAGCTTTCATCAAACCATCCCCATGTTTGGAAATCTGGGGTGACGTCCTGTATGCAGTCGCATCAAATCTAAGCCCTGCTGACTGCCCATCCCCAGCCCACCTCACCAGCCCCCACTCCTGCCTTCCTCCCAGTCTAAACCCATGGTTTTATCTTAGTCATCAAAGAGTTAATAATCACACACACACACACACACACACACACACACACATACACACACACGCTAACACTGCTCATTTCCCCATCTCTGCCTTATTTCTATTGCCTGCCCTGTCCAGAATGCCCCTCCATCCTACCTTTTAGCTTCTCTGTCATATTCTTTGTCTAAGACCAGCTTAGGTCCATCCTACCCTGAGGATTTGTGATTTGTGCCACCCAATGAGGCACTAACACGTGATGTAATCTCTTGAGTAGTTGACTCTTGTTGGTCTAGTTCCAGCCAGGTGGTGAGCCTCCTGTAGGCAGGGCTGCCTCTGCGGCGGCCCTCCCAGTGTTGGCCTCAAAGTTGGGCCCGTCAGGGCTTCCCTGGTGGCGCAGTGGTTGAGAGTCCGCCTGCCGATGCAGGGGACATGGGTTCGTGCCCCGGTCTGGGAGGATCCCACATGCCGCAGAGTGGCTAGGCCCGTGAGCCATGGCCGCTGAGCCTGTGCGTCCGGAGCCTGTGCTCCGCAACGGGAAAGGCCACAACAGTGAGAGGCCCGCGTACCGCAAAAAAAAAAAAAAGTTGGGCCCGTCAAGGGTTTGTATTTCAGATTTCCAAGCCTAAGATGGTGCCGAGAACCCAGCTTCCAGGATCCTGAACTTCCTGGGCACCATGAAGCCAGGACAAGGCATGGCCCCGTGCTGGATCTTTGCCAGGGGGTTTGCTGCTTTTGTGGAATTTCCCAGTTGGTGGCAATGTTCTAGGCTATCAGACTGAAACTGTTTTCTGCTTTTTCCTTTCAGTTTACTATTAAGCCATTGGATAAGAAAATTGATGTCTTCAAATTTAACTCCTCAAAGCTTCGTGTTAACAAGCTGGTAAGTTGAGATCCTGGTTTTTGTTACAGACTGTAGTTTTTCTGTGAAACTGAAAGCCGTTTTTGAACCAGTATCAGAGTGACATGTTGTGAGGTGTAGAATGATAACTCACTTGGTACGTGCTTCTCTGATCAGCCTTGAAAGATTTCTCTTTAGCTTAACCTAAAGAGTCAAACCTACATTTTGTGATGAGGAATTTCTAAAAGTTATTTTTATTGAAGTACTTCATATATATGAAAGGATATGTATAATGTATACATGGGGTGTAAAGAACAACAGAAATAAACAACTACCTACCCACCACCAAGCTTTAAGAAATAGCACACTCCCAACACTGTGGAACCGCCCTTGCATTAGCACCCTGCTGTCCCCCCTCTCCCCGAGGGTGACCACCATTCTCAGCTGTGTGCTTAATATCCCCCTGCTTTTCATCAGAACTTTAGTTCGTACACGGCAAGTTATGTATGTTTTTGAAATTTATATATATGCTATCAAGTGTGTTCTTCTGTCACATGCCTTTTTTACACATTATTTTTTGAGATTTATCTGTGTTGACGCTCAGAGATATGGTCCTTTCATTTCACTGCTGTGTAGTATTCCATTGTATATTCTGTTAAAAATATATATATATATATATATTTTTTTCTCCGTTCTCCTGTTAATGGACAATTAAGTGCTTTCTGCGTCTTGTATCTGCCCGCTGGTGCGCATGGGCAATCGCTTCCCTGGAGTCTAGAGAGTGTCTTCACATAGCCCTGCATGTGGTATATGTCCAAATTCAAGGTTATGTCACGTTGTTTTCCAAAGAAGGTGAATTAATGTACAGATCCAACAGCCCTGGGTGAGACTTCCTCTTGCCTTATATCCTATATCCTCAGCAATTGTGTTATTATCCTTTAAAAATTTTTGCCAATCTTGTGCATTTAAAATGGTATCTCAGTGTCATATTAATTTGCATCTTTATATTTACTAACGAGGTTGAATATCTTTTTGTATATTTATTGGCCAGTCTCATTGTCTCTTTTGTCAAACTTGTTTCTTGTCTTTTGGCTGTTTTTCTTTTGGGTTGTTTGTTTTCTTTATTGGTTATCTCTTCTTCCAGTTTGTGTCTTATTTTTCCTCTTTTTTTGTATGTCTTAGCAAATTTTAATGTAGATAGATGTATACATCTTTTCCTTAACTATTTGTGCTTTTTGTGTCTTGCTTGACATCTTTCCTTATCCTGTGACCATCAAGATATTCTTCTATGTTCTCTTCTAAGAATTTCCAGGGCCTGATCATTGCACTTAAGGCATTAATTCCTCTGGAGTCGAGTTTTGCATGTGGTGGAGGTGGGGGAATCCAACTTACTTTTTTCCCACGAATGACCTGTCTTCCCAGCCCTGCCTGTTGAACAAGCTTTGCCGTCATCTTCCCTGGTCTGCAGACCCACGCCCTGACTCCACAGAGTGAGGGGCATCAGAAGACAAGCTAAATGGCGCCCCTTCCTCTCTTCACTGTGATTGTCTCCAGAGCTGAGGCCTGGAGGCCACAGGGAGGATGGTGTTTCCCTCCATACCTTCTCTCAGGTTCCCCACAAGAGCCCTTGGACCAAGATGCTGTAGCTGCTGTGCTGTCTCAGTGGAGTCAACGTGTGGGTATAACATTTCTCCTGCTTTCATCGCACAGATTCTCCAGCTTTGTATCGGGAACCATGACCTGTTTATGAGGAGGAGGAAGGCCGATTCTTTGGAAGTTCAGCAGATGAAAGCTCAGGCCAGGGAGGAGAAGGCCAGAAAGCAGGTGAGCAGGTGAACTGCCGTTGTCTCCTGGTGGTGGATTCGGCCAGGAGGTAAGGAGTGGTCTGGGCTCATAGGAGTCCTTTGAGCACAGATCTGCCTACTCTTATTTTATTCCTGTTGGGTCTTTTTGGCTGATGAATAAATGATGGTGGGACGTCAGCTCTGGAAATGAGGAATAAACTCTAACAGCATAACTCAAAGACACATCCCTAGTTATTTCTCCAGTGAATTGAGTGAAGTGTGATTAATGCACGTTGTGGGCAGAGATAGCCAAGCCCACATGTATCCACCCACCTATCCACCCATCCATCCATCCATCCATCCATCGTCCATGCAGCTAAGCTTTCATTCTTTCTGCCTGCCTGTCTCCTGTGCCCAGACTTCTCCTTTTCTAATTAGATGGTGATGGAATGCAGGGCGGCATCTCTGCGCCCACTGCTGGAATTAGACCCCAGCCGCACTTCCCCATTGCAGGTCAGCCCAGGCGGCACATCGCCCACAGCGAGAGGTGCCAGGAGCACGGTATCAGCAGCCTGGACGATCTGCATCATTGTTTCCTACTCTTAGACCTTTTTGACTCACCGCAATCCACAGAGCTAATCTGAGCCCTGCTGCTGAGAATATCAATCATGGCTTTGGATGAACTACTAGACAGAGTAGCAGCAGCTGCAATCGGCTGCCCTTAGGACTTGCAGGCTTGGAGGGGTAATAATTAGTCTGTGTGCAGCTCTCTAATTTGGGTCCTCCGACGAAGCTGGCTCCCGGCCCTGAGATTTAGAATGAAATGCCCAGTTTGATCCATTGTGCTCTCGGCTCCGTCTCTGTGCTCTCGGCTCCGTCTCTTTGCTCTCTGAGATGGCAGGCCACAGATGTACTCTTCGGGATGCTTTGGGGTGGGGTGGGGGGCAGTGGAATGGGTTTTGCTGGACAAAGAAATGCTCCTGGGCCAGCACAGGGTCATAGTGGCAACTTTAAGAAGAGCCGTCTCTGACCTCTTTATCAGCAGAGGAAAGCTTAGAAGTGAGAGATCTGATCACGGCAAGGAGCGTGTAAGCCTCCAGGCTGTGCAGAGAGTAGCTTGAACACACCCCTGGACCTGCACTGCCTGTAGGATGGCAGATGCACGTTCCTGGCATCTGGCACCCACAGGTCAGGGGCTCCATGGCCCAGCAGTATAGGCATTGACCTTGGAGCCAGATGTGAAGCTTAGTATGTGACCCTAGTGATTGACTTACCTTCCAGATCTCGGTTTTCTTATCTGTCAAGTGGAGCTAAGTATCTCTCTTCTGTGTCTCAGATCAGAGGACACACTGTACCTGTCTTTGTGAGCTGAAACCGCTTTACAAACAGGAGGTCCCTTATGATTGGGGTGGAAGTCTCAGGGAGGGTGCAATGCTGAGAGCAGAAGGGGATTGTAGACTTTTTTTCAAGTGGAGGATAATGGGGATCTAGTCATCCACCTAATGGGAATTGTAATATGATGGAAATTAGAGAACAAATCGGCCAAGCTTTTCATTGACCTGCAAGAGGAAAACTGGAGAAAAATTTACTGTATTTTATTGCTTGTCTTTGCATTATTCCTTTGAGGCCCAATGCATTTTTTTGACTTACTATTTAGAAAAAGCAGCAATCTTAAAAATCTTGTGTTTGGGAGAAGATTGAAGCAAGAAGTAAGTAATTAAATGTGCTTTAATTATTTAAGGAAGAAAATAGTGCAGTGGTCACTTCTGGCTCCTGCTTTCTGAACTCAGCTAGAGGCCTAGGATCACAGAGAATAGCACTTGTCCTCCGCTTGTTCCCCTTATTAAGCTCGGCATGTGGCCCAATTAATACAGTGATCCAGAAGGCAAGGGAGGCGCCAGCAGCTTAGTGCTGGTGCCCTAAGGGTCAGGGCCGCGTCCCCACTCCTCCCCCGAGCTCCCTCCTGTCGCAGGCCTGGCTCAGGAGTTGCTTTCGCTTGAGGCTGTGGGGGTCTGTGCCTGGCTGCTGCCGCCTCCTGCTGTGAAATACGTGTGTGAGCTGTTGATGCATCACACGGATGATTCCATCTTCTCCTAGGGTCAGAGGCAAGAGTGGAGCTACTGTTGACGAGATTAGAGGTGTGAGAGGGGTCCGTGTGGATAAGAAGTGGCGCGGTGGCTCACGGTGGTGGAGAGGGACACGTGGTCTATCTCTGGAGCTGCCCCTTGGGGAGAAGGAGCCTGCATTGTGTCCTGTCAGCTGCAGGGTAGAGCCACTGGGGTCTCAGGCACGTTGGCCAGGTAGCTGTTTCCATACCCAGCGTGTACGGATGCGCCCGTACATCCAGGTGGAGACTGGCTCCGTGTTCTGCTGTTTGTTCATTTACAACTAGATGATTTTTCAAGGAGCGTGGCTTTCTACTCTACAGCTGGTTTAGAAGGATGGAGGGTGGTGGGCGAGGAGAACGACACTGGTACCTAAAGTCCAGGGAAGAAAAGGGTCCCCAGAGGGGAGACCCTGGGCACTGGCTGTCCTCAGATCTATGGCACAGCAGGTCATGGGCCCTGTGACCAGAGGCTGCTCATTCCCCCCAGATGGAGAGGCAGCGCCTCGCTCGAGAGAAGCAGATGAGGGAGGAGGCTGAACGCACGAGGGACGAACTGGAGAGGAGGCTGCTGCAGATGAAGGAAGAGGCGACGATGGCTAACGAAGCCCTGGTGACTTCCAAGGGGCTGGGTCCTGGGAGGCTACTCAGACTCCCTCTGGTTCTGAAGTTAGGCCCCCAAGGACCACAGATTAGCCACATTTACTTTGACATTTTGGCTTAAAAAAATTATTGTCTTCCTCTCTGCCTGTGTTTCCAGGGGCAGATTTAGATTGAGTTCAACCTCCAAGTGCAGGCAGACTCCACTCACTGTGGGTCACCTTTCCCACAGGGTGTCTCAGCCTTGGCCTGCCCCACCTTGGGGCCAGGTCGTCCCCTGGTGGGGGCCATCCTATGTGTTGAAGGCTGGTTGGCTGTGTCCCTGGCCTCTGCCCACTAGATTCCCCCATTTGTGACAATCAAAAATGGCTCTAGACATTGTGACGTGTCCCCAGAGGGCACAGTCTCCCGTGCTTTTGAAGCACTTATTTAAAGAGAAAGAAGGACAGAGTTAAGCTGGGTTTCTCCCTCATAAAGTGTAGCCTCAGCTCAAGTGGGTCCCCATGGAGGGACCCTGAAGGGCCTTCTGAGAAGCTGAAGGGTGTGGCTTGGGGACATTCAGTGGCAGGGCCTCAAGGAGTCCAAGACCTTGGTCCTTGCTGACCTGAGTGTCTGAGGCCTGATCGGGGCGGGATGACAGGCACAGTACTCCTGTTCCCACTGAGCACGCTCTTTTCTCCAGATGCGGTCCGAGGAGACAGCCGACCTGTTGGCCGAAAAGGCCCAAATCACTGAGGAGGAGGCGAAGCTTCTGGCACAGAAGGCGGCAGAGGCCGAACAGGAGATGCAGCGCATCAAGGCCACGGCCATCCGGACGGAGGAAGAGAAGCGCCTTATGGAGCAGAAGGTGCTGGAGGCCGAAGTGCTGGCGCTGAAGATGGCTGAGGAGTCCGAGAGGAGGTCAGCATGGGGGCGGGGAGGCCCTGCGCTGGGGCAGAGCCTGCTGGCAGCTGCTGACCCGTCTCCCGGGCAGGGGCAGAGGCTCCTTCCTGCACAGGCCAGTGGGGCTGGAGCTGGATGGGCGCAGGAACGTAGTTCTCCTGTCCAGTGGACTCCGGTTGGTCTGTGCCTTTGCGATGAGCCCCCGTCTCTGTGATTCTCGTGTTTGCAGGAAAACCATCGAGCTTGTTCACAGGCTGCTGTTAGCTGAGGAGACATGAGGAGGCTCTTCTGACATTTACAGAACGTGCTTCTTTTCCCTTTTGGTTTGAGGGGTGTGTGGGGAGACAGCAGCTATTCACCTTCAACGCTTCCCTGAAGATGGGAGGGGAGGGCAGGGTGCCCTGGCTCACGACCAGGTCGAAGGATGGGACTGTAGTCTGTGCTTTTCAAAGACAATTGGAGGCTCTGGGCTGTGCTGGTTCCGCAGCCGTCAGACAACCCTGGCTCATTCCTCACGGCACTCGGTCTGTGGGTTTCGAGCACCTGAATTTGGCTTTTCACTGCCAGGGTGCAGTCACTACAGTTTCCTCTCCATTCTTTACGTGTCATTCTGGGAATACGGTTCCGTGTCTCCCGCCCTGCCCCAGGCTCCTTTCTGTCCATGTGCAGTCACTTCCCCGTGAGTCATGTGTGTTGGGCTGGGTCCCCTGGGTCCAGTGTCCTGATGAGGCACGAGGCCCTCAGCGACGTGCTTATCTTCCTGCCCGAGGAGGTTGTTTCACTTGGGGGTCGTGAAGAATCAGTTCTTTCACATCCTGCCCTTTGTGATCCAGTATGACACCTTTGCCCGGCCCACTCTCACCCAGAAAGAAGCAGAGGAAGCTTCTAGCCCCTCCCCCCGATTTCCCTCCCCCTCCCCCAGTTGCAAAGGTTCATCCTTGACTCTTCTGGCCACCTGCTTCACTGCTCTCCCAGTTTTGATTTAAACTGGAAATCAGTTGAAATGAACAATACCTGGGAATGTTGTTCCTGCTTCGGAAGTTCTGATTTCATGTAAATCCTCCCCCACCCCCATGCTTGTTTGCCTGGTCTGGCGCCACCCTCAGGGTTAACCCAGCTCCCTCCTCTCTGGGGATCAAGGGGGAAGAGGGGTCTCTTTCCTCCTCCTGTCATCTTCTGTGGAGCTGAGGGCCCCTTCTCTCCTTGCAGGGCCAAGGAGGCAGATCAGCTGAAGCAGGACCTGCAGGAAGCCCGCGAGGCAGAGCGAAGAGCCAAGCAGAAGCTCCTGGAAATCACCACCAAGCCCACATACCCGGTGAGCCTGGGGCTGCCAGCCACGCTGCTTCTCACCTCGTAGCAGTCCCTTCCCTCCCAGCCCTCCGGTTCCCCTGGTGGGGCCTTCAGGGCGACTGTTAAGCAAACGCATGGTGGAGCGAATGGTGCAGAATGTTCTAGGCCCTTGAAAGAGAGATGGGACGTAGGGAGATGACTTGGTTTAAGCAAAGTAACAGAGGTGGGAAGCAAAGTGGTCCAAGGGCTAATAAATGATACCATTGACGATCTTATAGGGCAGACGGTGGGAGAAGTAGATTGGGGCCATATTTTAGACGATCCTCTGATCTGGGAGGAGAAAGTCCTCAAAACAAATCTAACTGCCTCACCCTCTGCTTCAGGGGTGGGCACGCTGGGCCCAGAGCCTTTGTGGCCTCTGGAGGGGTGGGTGGTTGACGCAGCAGTGCCCTCTGTTCTTGTGGAACCGAACCGCCTAATCAGATTTCTCCTTCGTAGCCCATGAACCCACTCCCAGCCCCGCTGCCTCCTGACATACCAAGCTTCAACCTCATTGGTGACAGCCTGTCTTTCGACTTCAAGGATACTGACATGAAGCGGCTTTCCATGGAGATAGAGAAAGAAAAGTACGGAGCCCCCTCCCCTCCCCCGTGCCCCGCGTGGGCAGCCTGGCACTAACTCCTACAAAGGTCTGTTCTGTCCTCACCCACCGGGAGAGGAATTTCCTAATTGGAAATGAAGGGTGACAGACCAGCATTCATCTTCCAGGATAAAAATGACACTTGATTGGTGATCCGGAGCTCCAGAGCTCACCTGAAGTCTAGGACTGGCTGTCAGAGGTCTCCAAGCCAGCCAGACCGCTGTTCACGTGGTGGTCCATGGTGGTCGTGTTCTAACCTGGTGATGCGACACGTTTCCTAGTTGTGTTCTCTGGCGGCTGAGCTCTGTGGCGTGTCCCATGTCTAGAACAAGGGCGAGAGAGAAGAAACTCCAGCTCAAGGCTGAGGAGGGCAAACGGCTGGGGCTACAGTCAGCTTGAACAGCCCTGCCGCGGGATCTGCACATTGAGCCCAGCATGCCCTGAGCTGTCTTCCTCCTTCACTTTATGGTCAGGGGACGTGGCTCTGAGATAGAAGGGAGCCCCACTGCAGAGGGCATCTAACCGAGGTCCCCTAATCAGAGCTGTCAGTAAATCGGCCATCTGTGCCATGGCTGGGCAGGGAAATGTCACAGTAGCTGCCAGGCATGGGGTGCCTGGGTGACAGGGTCCTTTATCTTTTATCTCATTTCATTCCCACCAACTGACTTCAAAGGTAGGATTAGTGTTCCCATTTATAAATGAGAACCCAGATTTAGAGCCTTTAAGGAGCTCACCCAGCACCCCACAGCGGATGAGGGGCAGATCCGGGGTGTAGCGCTTCGTCCTTCTGACTTTGCGGCCCATGTGCTTTCACCTTGTTTGGTGTCCTCAGGTAACCCTCTCCGTGTCCAGCACGGGCAGCCACAGGCTGGGCAGTTAAGTCTCTCTGGGCTCGTGTCCTGAGGATAGAGGGACCCAGCGTCTCTGTCTGTGGCACCCACAGACCCCTCCACCCGTGGTGGAGTTCCCCTCTACCCTTCACTGTTTTCTAGGCATGCTCAGCAGTACATGGTTGTGTGATCAGGGTGAGGCTGCGTACTGCTTTTTTACAGGTTATGTTTTCTTTCTCATTACCTGTGCACACCAGGCACCACCCGTGCTTGGGAATCACTGCAGAATGTCCCTTGTGTCTGTGATGCCCGGTTTGCCTGGCTGTGCCCGTGTAGCTGGACACCCTGAAGATGGCTTCCTTCATAGATAACCATGTGTGCTTGCAGGTGGTGGTGGGCATCTTTCTACTCCTGGTGTTTGCTGAGTGAGCTTCTGTCATCTTTAGGAGATTATGTCCCAAAACAAGTAGGGATGTGGCCATGGCCTATCAGAAGAGGTCGCTAGAATGGAATTACTTCTCCGAGAAGGGTTGAGACAAAATTGTTTTGGATGCCAGGAGGCTTGTTTCTTGTGTTGTTTTCTGTATAGAACTAAAACCTATCTGTTATCCATTACAGCTGGTATGAGAGTTTACTGAGGCTTTCCTACACTTCCTTCTGTTTAATCCTGACCACAGCCCTGTGATCGTTATCCCTGTCTTATGGATGAGGAAACGGATGCAGAGCAGTTTAGTGACTGGCCCAAGCTCCCATGGCCCGCAAGTGGCCGAGCAGAGATGTGAACCCCAGGCTCAGACCCTGGGTCCCGGGCCAAGCAGCGTGTGGGTCTGGAGCCTCTCGGCCACGGTGCGCCTCACTGTTTGCCAGACCCCCTGATACTCTGTCCTCTCCCTGGCAGAGTGGAGTATATGGAGAAGAGCAAGCACCTGCAGGAGCAGCTCAACGAACTCAAGACAGAGATCGAGGCCTTGAAACTCAAAGAGAGGGAGACGGCCTTGGATATTCTGCACAACGAGAACTCCGATCAGGGCGGCACCAGCAGCAAACACAATACCATTAAAAAGGTACCGAATCTCTTGTCTTTTGCTGATTAGGACAGTCGTTAATGAAATGTGAGGTTGGCATCTGGTTTTCTCGGTAGCCGAGTCATTAGACTGTTGTCATTTTTTATATGTACTTAGTTGAGGAAATTTTTTGACTCACGCCAGAAAGGGAATTTAATCTGCCCATGTCTGTGAACCCATTGGCTCGATGGAAGGGGAGCTTGTGTTAAAAGCTCTGATGAAATGAATCACGGTTACAGGACAGGTTTTGATCCATCATTTAGCAGTAAAACAATTCTGTCTTTTAAGCCGAGGGGAGTTCTGCCCAGGGAGCTGCCTTACTTAATGAGAAAGCAAAATGAAAGGGAGGCTGTTGAGAATGGACTCTCCCTCTCATCTTTTTGTGTTTTTAAGTGGCAAGGACTGTAAAATTCTGTTCTTAATTTAGAAACCAAATTCTGAATTTTTAACTTTTTTCAGACTTGAAAGGGAGTGTCTAGAAGAACCTTAATGTTTTAAAAGATGAGACTTCATTTATGTTGCTAACAGTTTCATGTCTTTCTCCACGGATATTTTGAGCTTTCAGCATTTTGGAGGAAGTTAAATTCTATACTAACTATCAGCCCAAGAGTGTACATCTCTTACGCTGGGCAAAGTGGAAAGGTCCTCTCCTGCCAGGTGACGTCAGCTCCTGTCTCTTCCCCCAGGACCAGGCTAACTGTAAAATGGGGGTCAGTAAGACAAGGCTCTTCATTGAGTTTACATGGTGATAGTTAGATGTGTTTCACTTTGTACGGTTTAGCGTAGTCTTTAAATTGGTCTCCCAGTTTGAGAAATGTCTGTTTTCAAGAGATCTGTATCTACCTGCTATCGTTGAGGGGTACAGTCGGGAGCCCTGAATCCTCCCTCTTGACTCCAGTTAGTATTGGCACCAAGTAGAGAATTCCTTTTAATAGAGTGACCTGGAGGGAGACACCTTTCCACAGTCCACGTTCTTCTTTCCTCCAGCTTCTGTAACTTACCGGGTTTCCCTTCCAAACCAAATTCTGAAACAGTTAGCAAAGGGGAGCTGGAGCGAGGCCTCAGCCAGTGAGCAGAAAGAAAGGAGGATGACTGGGCCAGTGAGCCAGCTGGGCCTCACAGAAGCTGCCTCGGACCCCTCCCTGCTCCACTCCCTCCCCTGGGCGCCGGGCACAGGCTCATCTTTGCCACTGCTTCCGTGAGCCGGGCCCTCGACCACAGGGCCCTGGGATTCTGAAAGCTGGGGAGACCTGTTTCCAAGCCATAAACATACACAAATGAAGTCACTTGTCACAATTTCAGGCCTGTCTGAGCATTTTGCAAATGGCACATGTGACATTGTTGATATCACAGGGTATGTTTTTGTTTTTCTTCATTTTATTTTGCTGGTTTAGCCTCAAGCCCAAGGCAGAAGACCTATCTGCATTTGAGCCCTCAAAGTAGGTTATTCCCAGGTACTCTGTATGTGGTGATGGGACTGCCCTCTGTGATACTAACCCCTGCATGAGCTTGCCTGTCTCTGTCCCCGGGCCGTGCCGAGCCCTCCCGGGGGCAGGTGGCGCCTGGGGACTGGCCGCAGCATGCTTCGAGTCTGAGAGCAGGCATCCGCCCTGTGGGGCCAGAACAGCCTCCAGGGTCCAGAAGGCTGCCTCGTTCTGAAGAGCATGTCCTGGGGCTGTAGGACCAGCCGTCCTTCACATCTTGTGTCGTTGTCGGGCTGGGGAAGGTCATGGCTTCTCGTCCGGTCAGATCTGTCTAAAGTCCTTTGTCTTGGTGGCGTACTCCTCAGATAAATAACCCTAGCATGGAAACGGGGTCAATTTGGGTGTTGTTAAGACTGGTGCCTTTAAAACGAGATCAAGACCTTTCATGTGGTGACAGCCTCTGAAGACCCGCAGTCATACCTAGCGGCTTCTGGTCGTGGGATGAAGGGGCTGCCCGTGCTCCGTCATTTTCCTCTAGAGCCTCCCTTTCTGTACACATCTATTCTCTTTTCAAGTACAACAAACCAATAGCACAGGGGTCTGATATGCAGTCAGGCTAAGCGGACTGTCTGTCCGCCGGCGCACTAACGGCCACCTCTGCCTGGGCTTCTCCGCAGTCTGGGGCGCGGTCGCAGTCGGCGTGAACTCATGTCGGGACAGAGCAGTCCGGGCACCCAGCAGACGGGCAGTCAGCGCTTGTGGAGTGAATTAATTGAATAATTGCTGCTTTCCTTCTACAACAGTTCATTATTCTCCCAACAGGCCTAGGCAGTGGAGAGAATTTATTAGTGCAATAATAACATCCTGCCTCTGCTCCCCGCCTGCTCCCCAGTAGTACCCCTGCCAGCAAGCCCACCCACACCTGACAGTCACATGGGATGTGTCCTTTGGTGTCCTCACCGTGCTTTCTGCTCCTAGAATAAAATAAGCCCATTGGAATCTCTGTACCAAAAAGTGCAATCTGGCATAGGATAGATCCTATTTGTGGTTGCTATTAAAGTCCCAGATGGATCTCATTAGAAGATGGATTTGATCTGTCAGTGGTTCCAGGAACCCGTGGCGTGAACCACAATTTGTGTGTGACACTTTTGTTTAGCGGGCTCCTGTTTCTTCAGCTTTCATACCGCACGCTGGTGCTGAACACGCCAGCACCAAGCGGCGCATGCTCCGCGCCGGGCAGGTGTGAAGAGCAGAGTGGGCGGGCCGGGTGGCACCTCTGCTCAAGGGATCACCCCGTGGCACCCAGAGGACCCTGGGGCGGCTCCACTGTGGCTTCCTGGACCCCGTGGCAAACACAGGGGCACGCAGGAAGTCCCTTTTTGTTTTAGTCTGTGCTGTCAGATATTCTCTGCATGTGACCGTCCTGTTCTACCTTGATATGATTTCATCTCTCTTCTTTCTGTAATGACTCAGAACGCTTAAGTTCTTCAGGGATCCAGTTCTGACTGTCAGTGATTATAGACAAATGATGTTTGATTTGTAGTCAAATGTGTACCGCTCCTAGGACATGCACAGAAGCCTTTTTTTTTTTTCTTTTATTTTAGTGTCTTGATGTGAACTTGTTTTCAAAAGTATGCTGCCAGGCTCCAGTTAATCAAGAATTCTGATTAATCAAGGGTTAATAAAATGGAGTTGGCTCTTAATACAGCTGGACTTAGTATCACCAGATTAAATAGTGGCAGCTTTTGCTACACGTGAAGTTGGATGCACTTTCCACTTTCTAGACTTTGGTGGTCCCTGTGGCCAGTGACCAAGCCTGACGGCCAGTCACCTGCTGTGCTGAGGCAGCTCTGGCCTTGTGCCTGCTGTGGTCTGGGCTGAAGTCAGCCTAGCTGATGAGAAATACCATGGCGGGCTTTGAAGTGTGGGCACCTAGAATGTCAAGGGCACAGCTCCATCTAGAAAGTCCGGGATGAGAAATGCAGACCGGTGGTGAACTGGAGAGTTTCCATTCTCCTGAAACTTGTCATTAATCTTGGTTCAAACCAGCCTGCATTGATTTTTCTTTTGTTTTTCATGTCTTTTGATCATAGATTTCTTCAAGGAAAGACTGGTTCTCCTACCTCCCGTGATCCGAGTGTACTCCTCCCCCTTGTTGTCTGTCCTCTCCTGCCTCACCTCGAGGCCGGTGTCTGAGCCTGACTCATCAGGACCCTCCGGGGCTGGTGACACTTAAGCTAATTACAAGGGTTTACCCACGGGTTACCATGGGAATGCTGAGAGGGAGTCCAGTTTTCTTCACCGGGGTTGCCGCTGCTCTGCCACTTCCTAGCTCTAAAATTCTTACCTTCTGTTAAGGGTCAGTGTCCTCATCTGTAAAAAGGGAATAAAACAGTTCGCCCCCCCCACCCAGGATTGTTATGAGAATTTAGTGAGTTCACTGTAAGGACTCAGCGAGTGCTTAAAATTATATAAAGAAACAAATCTGCTTGTGAGCCTGGGCCGAGGGACGCACCACAGTTACGTGCACGTGTGACACGCGTATCCAGTAAGTGTTAGTTTCCGTGTGTTTAGAGGTAAAAACTTTTAAAAAGCCAGAATGAACTCCGCTGACTGTACTACCTGATTTGGATTTGCAAGGGTGTATTTTTCTCCTCCTGTTAATCTTAACTCCACATTTCAATTTTCTCCCAATCGATCATCGGTACAACTGGTTTGGCATTTGCATCTGAGTCCCGAGCGGTGCTTGTGATCAGAAGCTGCCCTTGGGAACGTAGATTTGTGGCATTCTCGGGGGGAGTCACCGTGACATGTATTCCTGGACTCTGGGTCTTGTGAGCGAGGGCGTGGGGTCTGGCAGTGAGGCTGGGGGAGGGGGACACAGTGTCTTGGGCTTGAACCTCTTGCCTTCAGAGCCACTGCACTGATGAAGTGAGTGGTGGCCAGGTGTGACTTTGCTGGGCAGCACATTCTGGAGGTGACAACACGTTCGCACCCTTCATCCCCTCTCGGGGGACAGCTTCACTCCCCAATTCTGGGCTGGTCTGAGTGCAAGGAAACTTGTCTTTGTTTTTTGTGCCCATGGTCTCTGAAGAAGCACAGGATTTCAAAGGCAGTCGACAAATGAGAAATCCTGTGGGTCATAGAGCTTAGAAAGCTTATTTTTTTCGTAAATGGTGTGAACCATCGAGGTCTAGCTGTGGCTTCCGCTGGTGGAGGAGCAGGAATGAGGAGCCTCGACATTTATCTGAAGCTCCAGCCGCCTCTCTCAGATCAGGAAGACATAAAAGTCCAATGTCATCTTCAATTTGCACGGACTCCCTTTGGAGATGCAGGGCTGGCCGAATCAAGTGGAGCACTTAAAACACCAGGGAAGTGATAAATCACAGGGCGAGGGTGAATATGCGTGAAAGGCGTCTCCCACAGTTAAAGCAACCAGCCAGGCCTCCCTTGTGACCTCCATCAGCATCGCCTGCCTGGGCGGGGGCAGCTCCACAGGCTGCGCTGCCCATGTGGTGAATACCTTCAGCACCCCCAGGCCCCGCTCAGGGACCCACATGGCTCTGCCTGCTTCGGAAACCCTGCGTTGTCTGGTGGAGCGTCCCCCGCCTTGGCTCCCTGGCTCCAGAACTTTCCCTTTGTGAGAACAGGGCAGAAGTGGTGGGGGGGGTGGAGAAGAAACGGGAGCAGGAGTGGAGTGGGGAGCAGGGGTCAGCAGAGGCACCAGGTGTGGATGCAGAACACAGGAGAGAGGGCACTGGCTCCGTGGGAAGCTCAGGGGAGGCGTCGCAGGCATGGGCTGGTCTCGGGGCGCCCTCCTCCTGGACGTGACGCCTGGGCTCATCCCTGAAGGCCACTCCCACCTCACGCAGACTGAATGTCCACGCGCCTCTTAACTGTCGAGCGCTTCCAGTGTCCTTGCTTGTTCCTGGTAGCTCCCTAGGTAGGAGATTCTACCAGCCTCTTTGCCAAAAGACCATGATCCAGTCCCTCCCTTTGGTTGGTGGGCTTTACCTGGTTAAGCAGTTGCCCTTTGGGAGGTGTTGAGGAGCGTGCAAAACCTGCCTTGCCCTTCTAGGGTATTTTACCACCATTTCGAAGTGTCTGAGGACATTAGTGGGCCTTATTGGATGCAGTAAGACATCTCATTTGGTCCCTCAGCACTGAAGATACGTTTCAGTGCAGCTTTCCTCCAGCACCTGATTTGTCACTGCAACAGCGGGAGGGAAGAGTCGGGATGCAAACTCATTCTGCGGGCTCGAGGTTCTATTCTTATGATCCTTGCTGTGATTTCCCTTCTGATACTGGCAATTTGAAATGACATCGGTCTATCTGCCTCATTTCCCGAAGGCGTTCGTTCAGAATGCTCTGTGCCCATCAGTTAGCCTCCCCCTGCCCAGCGAGGTGAATCAGGCTGATTCGTCCATTTTCCAGGTGGAGGAATGAAGTGAGGCCCTGCCAGCATCACACAGGCAGCTTGAGACATGGGCAGATACCGGTTTCCAGGCATCATTCTGCCACTTTAGGTCCCTAAAGGATTAATAAACCAAAGGCACCCTCTGGGTTTTCCCAGGCATATTTCTCTCTAGAGCAGATACGGTAGCTGATACCAAATTGGATTTGTTAATTGTGGTGGACTCGGCCTTTCATCCCACCTCTGCTTAGGGATAAGTGTGTGGACAGCTGTCTCCCCGTGCACATCACCAGATGGCATTTGGGTACAAGCTGTCAACTGGCAAGACAGCAGAATAGCTTAATCTGACCAGTTTATAGCAGCCATCCCCCCTCACCGGCCCTGCCCCCTCAGCTTTCATTTGGAAGGGGAATGTTTATCACACCCCGAACCAGAGATTATGTTGGAATTTGCTGCTGCTGGATTTGGCTGTCACCTTCCTGCTCCTGGTGGAGAATCTGCCTGTCCTTTTGTATCTGCGCCCTCCCCGGCTCCTTCGTTCTCAATATGTAGTGGTGGAGAGGAAGTGTAACATGATTTTAGGGCTTGCATTTCAATTCCACTGCATTTTTATGGGACAAGCAGAGTCTCAGCGCCTAGAGTTATTAGGTTAGTATCTAAAATGGGTTCAGCGTTATGGGTCTTTTTGTTGAAAATGAATTAGACGCTCCCCCACCCCTTCTTCTCTTCTCCCCCGCCCCGGGGATGAGTGGATTGAGGTGAGGCCCCCAGAGACTAGTTGGAGGAATCCTGGCGCTCTGATTAGTTTTCTTCTTCCAGCTTAATTGTAGAGCTTCTCTCTCATCGTTGATAGCCGAAGTGGCTCTGTGTCCCACCCACCCCCTTTTGCTTTAGGAACAAGATTATCACAGTGCGGCCTTGTGAATCAATTTCTCTGTGCTGATGAAAGTGTAATTCATTCTTAATCAAACAGCCTTGCTGCTGCAGGCTCTGTGCCGGAATACATTTAGTTATTCTCTCTTCACTTTAGGAAGCAATCCCCCTCAAAAGGACTTTTGGAGGAGAGCTGGAAGGAGGGAGCTGGCAGCCAGCCTGGGGCTGTGGTTTTCCAGCAGGGGGCACTCCTGGGAGTGAGGCCGGAGGAGCTTCGTAGCTGGAAGCCTTCACTGCAGAGCAGGCCAGGAAGGATCGGTGAGCCTGGTGCTAGTCTTGGTGCTTCCAGGCTTGCTGTCTCTAGACCCTGGGGCCCTCTCTCAGGGGCAAGCCAGGTCCTCGTATCTAGATGGGCTGCCTGAAACCCTCGCCCAGTGAGGGGGAGCCCGTGAGTCTGCATATTGTATGCATGCCTGGGTTCAGGAGAGGCTGCTGGGTACCAAGTCCTTCCCTAGGGTTGGGGGAACCAGACTCCTGTCTTCTTAAGGAGGCAGAAGTGTCTCCTGAATCTGATTCATTAGCTGGTGGAGGTGTCTGTTCGGTGATACCGCACACAGCTCGGGTGGTGTGAAGAGGTCTCGCCCTGCCAGGAGGCTCCCTGTCCTGCCCTTGCACAGCCTGGTGGCCGTCACAAACAACGGGCAGTGTGATGGGGAGGTGGCTGTGGGGGAACTCTGCCAGGCTGTGTCTATCAAGGCTGGGCAGGAGGAAGGGGCCAGGCCACAGGTGGACCAGAGCCCCCCGAAGACAAAAACCACACCATACAGATATGCAGCCGAGAAAGAAGAGGAAGTTTGTCTCCTCAGAATGGAGCTGGATTAGTGACAGACTTGAACAGCCGGTTCAGTCAAGAGAGAACTTAATTCCTCCTGTATTATTCACACGGCGGATTTTAATCAGATGTGAGGAGACAGCTGCAAGAGAGAAGCGGGTCAGTCCCGTGCCTGGTGAGGAGACTTCATGTTCTTTTGTCATCTTCAGGGAACTGGTGAGAGGAACGTGGGGTGCAGAGCTCCCGGAGGGGCTGGACGTGGCTGCCAGGACTCCCTGGCCGCCTCTGTCTGGACCCAGGGGGAGGTTTGGACTGTGTGGGGCAGACGTGGCCACCAGTCATGCTCGGGCAGAACCCTACCTGTGTGTCCTCAGAAGGATTCAGAGAAGGTGGACCAGACTTGACAGGTCCCAGAATGAGGCAGCCACTGTCCAAGAGGCCCTGCTTGTCTGTCCGCGTCCTGAGGCCTTTCTGCTTCACCATCTACTGAAATTTGGAGTCCTCCCAGCATGGCAGCGTGGTCGTAGAGCCACATTCTGTGCACTTGGGGAGTCCCCCGTGGCACCGCCCCAGTCCTGGAGGTGCTGCCCCCCGAGCAGTGGGTCTGGGGGTGATGACAGGTGTTGCTGGATCACCAAAGGGGCTGCAGGGTGGTGGGTGGCCCTCGTGGCTGACTCTGGCTCTCACCGTGTGGCACCGCAGGATGCGAGGCCCAGGGTGGCAGATCATCTCTGTGGGCCCTTTGCCGCGCTGTGCGGAGAGCCAGGCCCATCCCTGAGCAGGAAGACGTACCGAACGCTGACGTGGCTTGTACACCTTGGGGTAGGAGAGGGTAGCGGGAATCCAGGATGCTTGTGAGCCGATTTCCAGGAGTCTACGAAGACAACCTGCAGAGGCAGTTCTTATGAAGGGCTAGCTTTGTGCCGTTTCCTCTAAGCCTTCCCCTCCTCCTTTAGGGATACCTCCTGCCTGAGGCTACATGGTCAATGTGACAGTCGGTGAGCTTTCTAGAAAGAGCAGGTGGTGAGGGATCCCACAGGTGAGGGGAGGGCTGGGGCGTGGGGCGGAGCCGGGCCGTGAGCACAGCTGGCAGTGCCTGAGGGGGACCCTCCCTGCCCCTGGGCTTGAGTCCCCATGTGGAAGAAAGAAGCCCAGGCTTCTCTCCACGGACCGTCCTCACTGCCCAGCTCCCCCGCCTGCGCTCCAGCATGAGCAGGTCCTGATGCCTGAGATGAGGGACGCTGCGGAGGTAGGGCGGGCAGAGGAAGGGTTCGGTCCGCGCCAGTCAGCTCGTGCGGGATTATCCTCTGACGACGGGCTTCCTGTTGGAATTGGAACCACCACAAACTGTGCAGAAAGGGTGAAAGGCGGGGACGGGGCAGCCAGGTCTGCCTGTGGGCCGAGGTGGGACGCTCCAGTGCCCTTGGTGTCAGCATCCACGTCCGCCACCTCCGTCCCGTGGCTCTGCCCATCCCTCCAACAGCCTGGAGACCATGGTACTGTCTTCTTGCCGAGGCTGCGCGTCCAGGGTGCTCTCCTGCTTCTGCACGGCCAGTGTTCGATCTCGCGCCGCACCCCTCCTTGGGCTGGGGTGCGACTGCTGCTCTCGCGAGATAAGAGGTCAGTGCGGGCTCGGATCCAGGGCACCGTGTTGCCCACCCGAAGAGGGCTTTGCCTCCCGACAAGCACACACTCAAGTGACTGGAGTCTGGCGCTGCCAGAGCTGCCAAAACCCTCCACTGGCACCTCGAGGGGACAGCCAGCACGCAGCTCCTATAGGAGGATCCAGGAATTCTTGGCGCCATCATTGTACAAACAGGCAGGAGGCTCTCGGAGGCCCCCACAGCTCAGGCTCCGTGCCTGGGGAAGAGGCCAGGCCTCTCGGGGGCATCTGCTCTCCCTGCCTCAGAGGCTGTGAACCCTGCCTTCGCCCTCACCCCTCCGAACCTGCCCTCTGCCCTGCTCCCCCCGGAAGGAGAGGCGCCGGAGCTGGGGGAGGCGGGACGTGACACTGCTGTTAGTAACACCAGCTGTAGCGTTTCACCGCGTGCCAGGCACGTCACCGAGCGCTCCACAGAGTTTCTGTCCCTCCGCACGTCACCCTGTGAGGCAGGTGCTGCCACCACCCCTGCTTCTCGGTGGGAACTGGGGCCAGAAGAAGTCAGTGACCTGCCCAGGACCACCCAGCCGCCCAGATGGGCTTTGGGTCGGGCAGTCTGGCCGTGCCTGTGAGTGACTCAGTGTATGGAAGGAAGGGCTGCAGCAGAGCCCTGTCCCCTGCAGGTCCCCTGTACCCTGAGGAGCCGGCCTGAGGTCTCCCCGGGAGTGTGGGAGGAACCCGAGTGGAGACACAGGGTTTCACACCTTTTGATTCACTCTCCCCAAGAGCCTTTTTGTCCCACTGGCTCTCTGGCTCTTTCTTTCTTCCCCAGTTACCATCCTTGTTCCCATTATCACAGAGCACATAACTCCCGGCCCGTCTCCTCCACTTGTGTTTAGGAAGAAACCCATCCTTCTGGAGGGAGTTCCTTTTCAGCAAAGAAATGAAAGCTCCACTCCCGTTGGAGCTGAGCTTTCCAAAGGGTTTCTGAAATTGGTTCCACTGAAAAAAAGAACTCAGATGTCTCCCTGCATTTAGCTTGTTAGTCAGGAACTTCAAGGCCAAAAGATTTGGCAGGATTTAAAGAGCTGGCTCTCAAGCTGTCTCATTTTGAGTGTACTGATGCTGCGTGTCTTTGATGGTGAAGTGGTTGGTTTGGAGTCTTCTTCCCCCACCCTTTGGAGAGCCAAGCTCTCTTTGGATTCAGGGACTGCCAGAGGTCGAGGGAATGGGCCAGACCATCTAGCCTGGCCCCATGGTTTAACTCCAGAGAAAAGTGGCTCAGAGAGGTCAAGGGTGTCCACTGAGGCTACACAGCGAGGTGGTGACGGAGAATTAGAGCCTGGGCCTTCTTAGCCCCAGGTGGAATTCTCGACTTTCCCATGCATCTCACCATTTCGTTATCGTTATCACCTACATCTTATTCACTCAACAAACTGAGCTTCTGCTATGTGCAAAGCACTAAGCTAAGTGGTTTGAGGGTATGAAGATGAACAGTACGCACTCTGTGTCCCCCCTCCCTGAAAACACTCCTTAGCAAAATCCCAGAGCTGGATATGGAGCGCACGGTCTCACCCAAGTAACTGATTTCAGAAGTAGAGCGGGAAGCAGGGCACTGGGGGTGCGCCCATGCCAGATGCTTCTGTGTGGGGAGATCCTGAGAAGGGGCCTCCCGAGTTGGGGGATCGGGGTTTGGCAGCCCGGGAGGTTGCAAACCCTAGTTAGTTCTTTATCTGCCAAACCGAGAGCTCCACCGCCCATCCTCCCTCTCCCTTCCACATCTTCTCAAGCTTGTGCCGCTCAGGACAGCATTCCTGGGAAGGCCTCACAGTTTCTGCCCAGAGCACCGCCCCATGTGCTGCGCCCTCCCTGCCTAAACCAGCCCTACCTGGAAAGCCTGTTGCCTCCCAGTTTGTGGATGGAAACCCCCTCTCAGCTGCCAGGTCACGGGCACGTCTGCTTTGGGGCCACCTGGGGAGCCAGGAGTGGAAAGGATGAGCCCTTCCTCACCTGACACAGGCCTGCCCTGCCCGAGGCCATGTCTCCTTGCCCCAGCAGCGTGCCCAGGGTATGAGGACTGAGACGCTTGCATTGCTGAGCTGGCCCTCGAGCCCTGGAGCGGATGAGCCCCCAGGCTGGGACCAGCATGGACAGCACACCAAGAGGCATCGTAGAGACTCCTTTGTAGATGGCGATGTGAGAATCTATTAAAATGCCCAGGGTTCCCCTGCCCTCTGTGAAAAGGCGACACTGATGACATTTTCCTGCTGACATGCTTCTGCCCACCAGCCATCCCTCCTGGCATGTCCACATTTGTCACCTCCTAATTTGAGTTCTTGGGCAAATCTGGAAGCTTACTTGGGATTGACCACCAGCTTCTTGAACATCTACTTGAACCGTCTTCCCTTTCACTCCCAGCCACCTTTGAGTTTAGTCCGGGAGGCAGGAGGGCATCCTGTTGTGAAAGCTGAAAGCCAGCCCCCCTTTCACTTTCTTCTCTGCTTCCTTGCAGCTCACCCTGCAGAGCGCCAAGTCCCGAGTGGCCTTCTTTGAAGAGCTCTAGCAGGTGACCCAGCCACCCGAGGATTGGCCACTTCTGCTTGCGGCACCGATGGGCTGGGCCTGACACCACGGGAGCCGTCTGTAGGCGGGCTGGATGGGGGCCTCCTCGGGAGCTTGGGAGCTTTTCCTGGCTGAGCAGAGAGCCCAGCCCCCTTCATGTGCAATTGCCTTGAACTATGACCCTGCAGAAGTATCTCTCTTGGGGTTCTAGTTCTCCTGACCTGAGTCTTTAAATTTTTTTGAGTATTTGTCTTTCCTTATCTAATGGGGGATTCCGTGCTTCCTTTGTCCAAAGCACCCTGGGGTGTGTGTCTTACTGTCCGCTGCTGACCTCCCAGCCCTGTCTGGGAAGTGGCTGTAGGAAATGAAGTACACAGGCCCCCTGGAGACCGGGAGGCTGGTGGCATCCCCCCCACCCCCCCAGGGTTCCAGAACATTCATCTCCTTCACTGGTGAGGAACTGGCATAGGAAGAAGCGTGGCCGCCCAAGCCCAGGCCCACAGCAACCTGCCTGCTACACGTCATTGGAGAGCGAGCCAGGCGATGGGTCCTCGGCCTAGGCACCCCTGAGGTAGCGCTCTGGCTGCCAGCTGGTGGGGAATGGGAAAGGCAGCTGTGCCTGGGGGAAGACCCGGCAGAAGCTGTGATGAAGGGCTGGCTGCCAGCAGAGGGCCTGGGAGGCCAGCAGAGCCGTGTAGGAACCTGCACCCTACAGAACACTCGCTGCCTTTCTTCTGCCACCTCAGACCAGGGTCCAGGAGGCAGGCGGGGCCCTCTCCAACCGTAGCCTCTCTTGCACGTGGCAGGCGGGGTTGGGGGGCTCCCCGTCACTCTAGTCAGCACCTGGCAGCCCAGCCATGACCGGGGTCTCTGTAGAGCTCTGAGGCCCCGACACCCAGTTCCACTGGCTCCAGTCTGCCTCGTTGATCTGAATCGTCTTTCCTCCTGGCCACACACCAGCAAGGCCCTCCCCTGACGTGGCTGTACCTGGGCCTCCTTGGCTGTTGCCCTCATCTCCTTTTTTGCCTTATGTTCTCCCCTGGGCCATGTGAGGGAGGGGCTGCAGGTGACCCCTCACAGTGCGCTGCACCTGCTGACATGCGACCCCTGGCCATGCCAGGTGGCAGCAGGTCACAAAGCCACCCCACGGCCCATACTCTCCTTGGTTTGGGGCCGCTTTCCTGCCCTTTCTTCCTCCATAGCTAGTGGTGCTGCTGTGACCCACCAGGCCATTCACATCCTTCTGATGAGGCTGCTGTGCAGAGCCGGGGATAAGTGCTAACCAGTGAAAAGTGTATTAAATGAAGGCGTGGGAGGGCCTGGAGATTTCCCGAGGGCAGAGGTGGCCTCTGGCAATCTTGTGTGGTTTTGAGAAACTGAGAAGCTTGCAAAGATCCTGCCAAATTCTGTGGTCAAGCTGACCTAGTGGTGTCCTGGGCTCGCTGCCACCTTCTTGGGTCACCTTGCACGGAGGAAGCCAGCCCTATGTGTCCCCCCAGCCCCTCAGGACATGCAGGATGGGACTCCGAATCTGGACACTAAGCATGAATGGCTGTAGCTGGAAGGTTCCCTTGTGTCTCTCTGTCTCTCTGTCCCTCCGAGGCCTCTTCCCCTGAGACACGGTCCCGGCGGGGGTCCTCCGGCTGCATTTGTAATATAAGGTCTGACAGTTGTGAGGCTGTTTCCTCAGGCTCACCACCCATCCCTGACCTGCACATTTGGTCTGTAACAGTGGCTGTGGGCACAGAGTATGGTGGTCATTTATAAAAATGTTGTCAGGCTTTGTTTTTTTTATTATTTAACTGCTGTGTGTATATCTGAAGTCTGGGAAATGCCAAGCCATGCAGTCACAGGGGAGCCGGCTGGGATCTGAGCTGTGGAGCAGCAGACTCTGGAGGGCCGGCAGAGCCTGGCTCCCGCAGGGACAAGGCAGCTCTCCCTGGGGACAAGAGCTGGCAGGTACCTCCCAGAGATGAACAGGTGGAGAGGATGGTGGCCCTCAGAAATATCTTGAGCCCCAGTGGAAGAAGGAATGAAAGCAGAGCTTGGTTTTCAGGGCGTGAGCCAATGGCCGAGGTGACCGTGTGATTTGTAAGTGAATGAGCTTAGGCCTTATTAAGTAAGGAAGCCCCTGACCTCCACTGAGAGCAGGGCCCTGCCCGGATTGTTTCGTTAGAAGTGCTCCTGATGGTCCTTGCGCAGAAGCACCGTGCTGGTAACACTCAGCGAGGCTGCGCTGGCAGCCCCTGGTGGGTCCACACAGGGCATCTCGTTGATCTGACTGAGGCTCCACCTCAGCCCCAGCGGCTCTGCCCTGTGCTGTCCTCACAGTTATTCAGTTATTCGCGCACCCACCGGGCCCTGCTGGACAGCACCCCGCGGCATTACATAACGCTTCCTGAGTGATTGCGTTCTGTAGTCTTGGGGACAGGTTTCTCCCTCCCTTTCTTTTCTCTTTCAAATCAAAACCGCAAGTCCTGAGGCTAACAACCTGCGACTGGCTAAGCTTCGCCCGCTGACAGGGCTGGGGCCTGCAGGCCCCTGGAGGGGGTGGCCTTGGCAGGGAGATGGCCTCTCCCAGCAGCCTGGGGGCCAGGCTGGCCCCTCTGGGCTTCCAGGGAAGCTCCATCCACCCGTTTTCAAAGACGTCAAACCATCCTTCTTCCTATGGGGCCTCCTGTCAGGGCCAGACCAGGGAAGGCTATTTTCTATTCTGGGGGGTTGTTGTAATTTAAATGATTGTTTTAATAAAAATTCTAAGTTGTAAAAAGTTCGTCTTGGGCTCCCTCAGTTTGCTTGTTGCTCTGGCCATTGAAGTGGTGACTGGGGCTGGGGGGTGGCGGCTCCCTGATGTCCGGGACCTCAGCTCCAGCCCCACATCTTTGGTGGTGTCATCCCCTTTTCTGGGCTGATGACAGCACCGCGACTGTGCCTTCATCAGGGCACCCCTCGTGCTTCCCGTGAGGCAGGCCCTGTACTGGGTCCCAGTCTCTCCATGTCCTTCCCACACCCCTTGCCTGTCCTCAATTCTAGACCTGAAAACTAGGGCACTGGACTGGGCAATCACTCCAGGCACTCCTGCTCTGGAAGACGGGGCGTGGGCAGCATGCAGAGCCACTGGGGGCCCAGGCACAGCCTGCAGGACAGATGAGGCCCCGCTGTGGTCACAGGGCCACATGCCATTCACGCTTGGAGTTGGGAACTACCGCTGCAGAGCTTTGGGGTTTTTTTGCTGGTTTTATTGTTTTAGTCAACAAAAGTCCTTTATTAAGACCAAAACTACTATAGGATAATTCTATCCCAAATCACGCAGCCTAAAATAGAGATTCAGGTGTCACAATGTGTTCTCAGGACTTCTGAGGGTCCACAGGGCTGCCTGTCAAAGTACACAAAACTTTCCAAGAGTTTGAGTTAAATATAACCAGCTTTCTATATATTTTGGAAAGATATGAAGTTGTAAAACTAGAGAATTTTGAAGTTTTTAAACGATATTTTGTTAGTTTTAAATGTATAGAATTAGTAACTAATTCAACTTTTTGTTGGATGAATAATGTGAAACTGCTGCGTTTATTTTTTTAGTTGAAGTATAGTTGATTTACAATGTTTGTCAGTTTCAGGTGTGCAGAAACTGCTGCATTTCTTAAATGTAGGTTATGTTATTTTCAGTGATTGGAAATAGTTTTATTTCCTACGTAGTCCAAACTAGAGAAAATACTTTATACATACTGGTCATTTGAAGCTGTTCAGACAAAATTTTTTTTTTTTTTTTTTGTGGTACACGGGCCTCTCACTGTTGTGGCCTCTCCCGTTGCAGAGCACAGGCTCTGGACGCTCAGGCTCAGCGGCCATGGCTCACAGGCCCAGCTGCTCCGCGGCATGTGGGGTCTTCCCGGACCGGGGCACGAACCCGTGTCCCCTGCATCGGCAGGCGGACTCTCAACCACTGCACCACCAGGGAAGCCCCAGACAATATTTTTACCTGACTTTTTTTTAAAAAGACAACTCCTGACCCCCAAAAGACAGTAAGGCTCTCACAGATCCCAAGGGCCCCATTCAGTGGGGTTAGAATTAATAATACTGATATTTGGGTACTGGGGGGACAGGTTGAATTCTCCTCTGCTTTTTTTGGTTTGTTTTTAGTTTGTTTTGACAGTGCTGTAAACCCAAAGCTGCAGGCCGGACCTGGGTGTTTAATTGTGGCATTTGCAGCCCGGCCCCATGAGGTCCTTTAGTGGCGCTCCTGCCAGCACTTCATCCTTTTCTGTCGTCCTCGCCTGAGCTGAGCACCTGGCAGATGTCCCCAGGGCTGCCCACCCCAGAAGCCTTCGCTTTGGAGGAGCGGGTCGGGAGCCACCCACGTATAACAATGAGTTGGCAGCCGGACTCTGGGGGGAAAGGTATCGGTGAGAAGATTGCTGCAACCATGTCTAATCTAATCTCTTGAGGGTCTGGAGAAGAGAGTCGAGCCATCTGTGTGTTCTCCGTCTCTGTCTCAGACAGCCCAGGCAGCTGAGAGAGGCCAAGGGCTCCTCTCCCCTCCCGGGCTGTGGCGGGACTCCCTGGCAGCCTGTCATTACTGCATTACAGCAGGATGCTGCGGCCACAGTCCCGGCCCTGGTAGGGAGTCCAGAGCTCGCTTACACGGAGAAGGCTCAGGGCTGTTCAGCGCTGCCAGGACCTGAGCTGACTCAGCGGAACCCCCACCGGGTCCCCTGCCGGTTCCCACTTGATACCCATTTCCCACTGGGGTGGTAGCCCCAGAATAGCACCTGGCATGTTGCCTCTGAGCCAAAGAAATCAAGACATCTCCTGGAGAGGTCCGCAGCTGGAGCTGCACGCTTGCTCTGTGCCTCCCGGCTCCCGCTCTGTAACGAGGGTTGGCAATGATGCCTCTGGGTACCTCTGAGATGCTGTCAGGATAACATGAAGAACAGACACAAAAAACACTCAGATTTCTAAGGAAAAAGAGATGAGGATGTGTAGCAGTGCCACCATTATTTACAAGTAACAGAAGCAGTACACACGAAGAAACATGAAATCTTTTCTTTACACCCAGCCATGCGGAGGGCTAAGGAAACCACATAGCTGAGGGGCTCAGGGCCCCCAACTTGGAACTCAGAAAGACCTGGTTTCAGTCAATTAGCGGCCATGTGATCTAGGCAAGTCACCTAAGTTTTGGGCACTGCAATCTCTTCATCTAAAAGGGGAGTTTTATAGGGTTTTGTGGGGATCGATCATGCCTGGGAAGCTCTAAGCCCAGTGCCACAAGGGGAAGGTGACTCTCTCTGGATGTTTCCTTTGGAGGGGTGGGGGGCTTACAGGAGGAAGCAGAAAAAAGGGCAAGTGGACACCCAGAGGAAGCCCCAGGTCAAGAGGGACGTGGCCCCCACATGGGCCCCATCCCTCCACCTGTACCAGGAGCTTAATTACCTGCATCTGGCCTATTTGTCCTCACTGTGTTTGCCCAGTGCCAGCTGCAAAGCCCAGGAGATGATAGATAACCCAGGCTAGGGCTGCCTGGAAAGGATGTTCTGGCTTTGTCACATTAATACATGCTGCTCAGGTCAATAATTTACTGGAGGCTCAGGGTGGGAGAGTGGCTGGGTGGGCAGCCCTTGGCCCTGCACCTGGAGCAGCTCCCTGAGCCCGTGGGCACCTGGACCATAAAAACCCACCTCAGACGCCGGGGGTTGGGGCGGGGGGAGTCGGCAACGGGCACGGCGGTGACCTAATTTTCTCTTATCAGGCATAAGGAAGAAGTCCCCATGGACTCTTGCCCATTTTCAATATAAATAATGTAATTCCCCCGCCTGCCTGCTCAGGGAGGAAGGGGCAGCCTTTGATCCGAAGGAATTAAGTCAGTAAACAAAAGCGAAGAAGGCTGCTGAGGTGTCTCCTTGTAGGCACCTGCTGTGCCATTTACCCGAGAGTGGATTGGAGTTAAATCCAGAACGAGTGAAGTGGACCGGTGGGGACAGCCTCTCTCCTGCCCACCCTCCCCCTGGAGCTCCCTTCATCCAGAGACACCTTCCAGTTCCCCCCACCCTCCCCAGCAACGGCCCAGCTTGGCCCTGCATAGTTTCCAGGGGAGGGTGATTCCGAGGGAAATGCGTGTGCAGAATTGGAGCGGTCTGGGATTGTCTGGGCTGGAGAAAGGCTCCCCCCATGGGAGGAAGGGGCCCGTGGCTGGCAGAGCCACCCAGACTGATTGTCCCACCCTGGCCTGTCGGGGTCCAGCTTGCGCTTCAGGAGAGCAGCTCCCTGCTTCCAGCCGTGTGGCCTTGAGAAGGTCCCTTCCGCTCTTGTCCTCGGCTGTAGGTCAAGTTTGGACCAGAGGAACCCAGACCCCTCCCAGTTCCAGCCATCTACAAATGTCATGTTTCTAAAAGAATTCCTCAGGCTGGTCTGTTTCACCCTCCAGGGAGCCGAAAAAGACAGACCCAGGATACCACAGGGACAGCCGTGGCACAGCTGGTCTTGAACCAGGCACCCTGCAGGGCCAGCCTGCTTCACCCCATCCTCTCTCCCAGCCCCAGTCTCCTCTGGCACAAACTAGGGAGTGGCAGTTCTGGTGCCAGCCCCCGAGTTAGTGTGAAGGGCAATGGGCACCATTGCAGGGGCCTGGCACTGCCACCTGGGCTTCCCCGCAGCCTCCTGCCCAGCAGCAGGTCCAGCTCCTGACAGCCCAGGTGGTGGCTGGGGCAGCCAAGTGCGCGTCGGCCAGGCCTGCTGTGACAGGTGCTCTGCTCTAAAGCCCACGGGGACCCCGCCTTCTTTGTCCACGCCCACACCCCTCCCCCAGCCTTCTGCTCCCAGCCGAGCTCCTGAGGCAGAATCAATATTAAGTTCTTCATATTAGCCGGCAAAGGGGGAAACGGCCCTCTTTCATCTTAACTGGAGTGAATTTGCATTAACACATGGGGAGTTCTGTTTGCCTTGAGAACGCACATTACTATTCTGAGCTGCACACGCAGCGAAGTATCCGTACAGCTTTTTTCTCCTCCCCCCTTTTTTCTCCCGGAAAGGGGAGAGTGGCTGGGGATGCCAGGGCTCCCCGCTCCACGTAGGAAGGTCCCCGGAAACGCCGAGAATGGGGAGCAGGGAGCAGCTCTCAGGGGGCGCAGGCGTGCTCCCCTCGAGGTGCATTCGTGAGCTGCGCCCCGCCCCCCGCTGCCCCCTCCAGGAGGCCGTTAGGCTCCAGGGGCCGCCCCCACCCCAGTGCCCTTATTTGCCAAGCTCTGCTGTAACCAGTTCGTACTGGGCGTCGGGTAGAGAGGCCCAGCAAAGTAGCAGTCTGGGAGCCGGAGCCCCACCCCGAGGTGCTCCTTAGGGAAGGGGGCCGGGTGATGTGGATAAATCAGGGGTGGCTCCCGCTGGGCGGAGGGGCCCCCCGGCAGTGACGACGACGTGGAAGTCACAGCGTTCCAGGTGGGTCTGAATGACGTGGAAGTTACAGCGTTCCAGGTGGGTCTGACCCTCCGGTTGCAGAACCGGCGCCAGACCACTCTCCCGTCCTGTCACGGAGGCAACTTAAGAGTGTTCGCACCCAGGAACTATGGGGTCTAGGCCGGGGGTGGTTGGGCATGGTTGTCAGGTCTCAGATCTGGAGATGGAGGATCTAAAAGGAGAGAAAAGGGAGGAGGGCAGGGGAGGGAACGGTGCACAGGGAAACACCCACCTCGGCCCCTCGTGCTTTCCAGTCCTCCAGGAGGCCCAGCTCCTCCTCCCAAACCTGGACACCCCCCCTCCCCCACTCTGGCTCCCATGGGCCGGGAAGCTGAGGGGGGCTGAGAGTCCCATGATGAGCAGGGGAAAAGCAACACCCCCCGACCCCAGGCCACCCCCACCCCACCTCCTGCCTCCTGGCGATCCCAGGCGATGAGGAGGGGAGGAGGATGCAAGGCAGACAGGGGGGCCAGGCCCCATCCCCTCTGGGTTGGGGAGCAGGGCAGAGAGAGGGTCCCACGAGGACCGGGGGTGGCACCGCAGGGCTGTTGGGGGACAGTGGTGCTCGGAGGAGAGGGCTTGGCCTTTTGAGCTCCACATTCCTCTTCCGCAGGATCGATTCAGTTCCTAGCCCACCACAGGGTCATCATGGGTACCAGGTTCTGAGCCAGCATCTGCCACAGAGAGAGTTTATTAAACAAGGCCTGCTGCTGTGTGGTTATAGCTCTTCACTATTAGCTCGTCCTGATTCAGGTATCAAAGGAGACAGCTCAGGGCAGCAAGAGCCACTGGGGGCAGGGAGGTCTTCTCCCACAGCTCTGTTCCCACTCCTGAGCCCTGGGCAGCTGTGCCCCCCTCCAGACCACCCTGAACTGCCCCCCTCCCACGAAGACAGGGGCAGGATGTGACCAGCCACAGAGAACCCTCCCTGACCTGAAGCTGGGCCCCTCACAGGCTGACAGCAGGAGAGGGGCTGGTGGTTGCAAATATCCTTGAGTGGGTGACAGCTGCAGCTGCCTGGGCACAGCCTTTGGGACTTGGGGGGAGTCTGGAGGGTCTGGGAGCCCTGGGCCAGCATCAGCATTCCATGGGCATCCCTGGCCCCTCCGACAGACTGCCCGCCCCCACCCAAGATGGTCCATGCCAGGTGCCACAGCTACTCTCTCCAGTGACATTTACCAGCTGGGAAGTGGCCACCGAGATGTGAAATCAGGGCCAGCCTGGGACAGGCCCCCTTCATTAGAGCCGGCTCTGCTTCACTGAGTAGGTCAGCACAGGCCAAGCACAGCCCCGCCCCCCCAGCCCTCCAGCTCCTCCCAGCAGGTCCAGCCCCCCTGCCTGGCTCAGGGGAGCAGGCCCGGCCCCCCACCCCAGCACCGACCCTGTCTGCTCTGGCCAGGCCCCGAGGAGGATGATATTTACTACAACAGTGATCTGTGTTGGCCTTGACACACCTGGCCTGTCTCTAATCCTCAGCCGTCCCAGCAGGGGAGGAGCTGGGGATGCAGGGTTGAGCTCGGTGCTGTTGGGGGGCACGGGTTCATTCACGAGCCCCCCTGCCAGGCACTCCTCGTTGAGCCTGTCCCTGGGCCGTGGTGTGGCCCTGGCCGCGTGGAGCGAGTGCAGGTCTGAGGCGCAGATGTGGGCGCCTCCCTCCTCCTCCTCCCAGCTGGGGGGCCCAGGCAAGTCAGGTCACCCCTCTGAGCTCCAGTTTTCGAAGCTGGAAAACAGGGTCACCGATGTCTGCCTTGGATGACTAAATGAGAACGCACTTTAAGTGCAGACTGTGCCTGGCACCCAGGGTGCCATCGCTGCCAGGGAGCACACGCCACAGCAGAATGCTGTGTGCCACATTCCCAGTATCTACCATGAGGGGTGCAAAACCCAGTCCTGTAACTTCCAGGGTGCGTGGGGCAAGCATGCAGCCGAAGCCTTCTTGTCTGATTCCCTGGCGCCCAGCACAGAGCCTGGCCCGGAGTGGGTGCTCAGTACTTAACTGCTGGGTGAATGGGTCTCAGGCGCCCCCATCTGTGAAATGAAGATCTTTTCTCTTTTTTTTGAAGATCTTTTCTTTTTTAAAATATTTATTTATTTATTTAGGCTGCGCTGGGTCTTAGTTGCAGCATGCAAACTCTTAGCTGCTACATGCATGCGGGATCTAGTTCCCCACCCAGGGATCAAACCCAGGATCCCTGCATTGGGAGTGTGGAGCCTTACCCACTGGACCACCAGGGAAGTCCCTAGAGTGAGGCTCTTAATGCCCAAGGATCTCGCCCCACTCCCTAGGCCGTTGTGCAGTTCAGGTGAAATGATGGCTCAGAAAGCATTTGTTTTGATAATTAATATGCTGAGGAGGAGGGGGAGGGAGGCAGTGACCTCCCAGCAAACCGGGTGAGGGCTGGGAGAGTCCAGGCCACAATGTCCCCCGGCCAGCTGGTTGGGTCAACTGAGCTGTACTTACCGTGGGGCCTGGTCGTCACTCAGCCACCCCCACCCCCAACCCTTCTGTCTCAGAGGAGCATCCATCAACGTCTCCTTCGCCCTGATGGCCCAGACAGTTAGGCATTTCTGCCTGAATCAGATGGCCCTGCCACTCAAAGCCACCACCACTGCTTCGCCCCTCCTCCGCCAGGGGCCAGACTGGGGGTCGGGGTTAGGAGTGGGGCGTGCGGGGCAAGCACGATGCCTCATCTCTGTGAATCCTCTCCTCTTCTGGGTCAGGGGGCACTGCTGTGTCCCCATTTTACGGATGAGGACATTGGCTCCCAGAGGCCAGAGACTTGCCCAAGGTCACACAAGTGAGGCCTGGAGCTGTCACTCAAATGCAGATGGGTCTGGCTCCAGGGTCCCCACTTTTTACTTCTGCTGCCCTTATCCAGGCCTCAGTCTCCCCTGTGCTAAGAGAGCTGCAGACTTCCTGCAGGCTCCAGCCCCGCCAAGCCTGCTCACCCCATCCCAGCATCCCAGGGACAGCGTGATGGATGAGGGTCCCGTGGAGGGGCAGGTGCAACGCGCCCACACACCCACAGGCTGACCGTTGGGTGATGGATCTCTTCCTCCTCTCCCCTCCCCAGGGGCTCGGCTCCATCTGGTCAGGCACCGCGCCAGCCTGATGGATGGGCCGCCCGCCGGGCCACCCTCGCTGCCGCTGCCACCCGCATCCTCGTAGCTGTGCTCCAGGGTCAGGAGGGCGGCTCTGCAGCCCCTCATTCAGTCATTCAACAAACACATGTTTATCAAGGGCCTACTATGTGCTGGAACACAGAGCAGGCAACACAGATTAGGAAACCAGTTGTCACCCTCCAGTGTAACAAGTGTGGTCACAGGGCAAATAGAGGGCAGTTGTGAAAGCCAGAGGAGGCCTCTGACCTGAGGGACCAGGGTGATGGGTCTGACTAGGGCAGAAGGAGCAGCTTGTACAAAGGGCCAGAAATGAGAAAAGCAAGGGATGGTCCCACAGCTGTGACAGGTTCAGAATGACTGAGGCTTGGAGATGGGATGGGGCGGGGGCCCAGGGAGGCTGGGGACTGGGGCGAGGCCAGCTTGGGCTCACCTCTGGATGAGGGGGAGCCAGAGCCAGGTTGGCGCTTCAAAAAAACCCCACTGCTCCTGGGGGAGGGCGGCCTGCCAAGGGTCTGTAGAAATTCAGGAGCAGAAGCAGACCCTGGCAGGTGGGACTGGAGGGGGCAGCAAAGGGGAGGGAGTGAAGATTCTGGAGCCAGTAGTGGTCAGTGGCAGAAGCCACGGGGGTGATCGCGTTAGCCCCATTTTATAGATGAGGAAACCAAGCCTTGGAGACGGGGCAGGACCTGCCCAAGGTCACACAGAGAGGGAGAAGCAGAGCTGGGCTGGGGGCGAGGTTGTGTGGGAGCCATTGGCCCCTTGAGCCCTGGTATCTGAGCCTCGACCCCAGCCTCAGCCTGGCTTGGTGAGGTAGTCCAAGGGCAGCCCCCACCGGCACGGGCACCAACTTATTCAGGGAGGCAGCTGTCCCCTTCGTGCTGCCACGGACAGGAGCCAGGGAAGAAATATCGCATCATTAAAATGACAAATCCCTTCACTAACTGAACCGGAAGGCCTGCCTCCCTGCCTCATATCCCTCAGCCCCCTCCTCCCCCGCCCTGGGCTCATCACCCCTCCCAGACCGGCAAGAGAGCGTGGTGGGACCACTGCCTCGCCCCTGAGATGACCTTGGGTCTCCAGCCCTCCAGCAGGGACCCGGGAGGAGGGGTCCTCTCCATTCTACAAGTGGGGAAATAGAGACTCGGAGAGGGGACGAGACCCTCCAGCAGGGGCTCCCTCCTCTGCAAGGGTCCCGGCTGTCAGCCCCCCATCCCCCCCAGACTTAGAAGCAGGGGCTCCCCAGGTGACCTCAAAGGCCACATCCAACCCTGGGGTTCTGCTCAGAAGAACGAGTCCAAAGTAAGACTCACATTCCAGAGTGCTGCCATGATCTGCTGCAGAGCCTTTCCCATCTCTTACCTTGAGGGGTGCACTTTCTTGTCTGAGCCCCACCTTGTGAGGAGGATGGGGCACGAGTGGTTCTCCTGGATTTACAGGCAGGAGCCCTGGGGGCCTTAGGCAGGCTGCTGCCCTCAGTTTCCCCATTTGACGATTCCTTTGGACCAAAGCTGAGGCCGAATTGTGCGGGGCCTGGTGGCTGCCGAGTGAACATCTGTCTCTCCCCATGCCCACCTGTGTACTCCCACACCTCATCCATGCCTGCGTGTCCAGAGAGGCCCACACGTGCAAAGTGCATTGCACACCCAGACACGTGTGATGTAGGCCCCAACCCTGGGTTCTAGGGGCCCAGGTGCTCAGACCCCTACATGTGCCTATCTCCCCTGGCACACACGTGTGCACACACTTGGCTACAGACACACATGCACAGGCCCACACCCCTCACGCGTCCAGCAGACCTGTCCACGTACATCTGTGTCACGTACCCACAGCCATCGGGAGCCCCACATGGAGTCCAGGCTCCTCTGGGGAGCAGGGCAGGTGAACAGATGCCAGGAGATGCCGCCTGGCTCCACAGGCAGCCTGGTTCCCAGAATGACCCCCCCACACACTCCCCAGCCCTCCTCCAGGCCCAGCCAGCAAGGACACGCCGTCCGTCCGCCCAGTGTCCTGGTCTCCTTGGATGCAGACAGATCCCACGGAGGCGTCTGGCGCATCCTGACTCGGCTGCAGCAACTGCACCAGCCCTCCCGGCCCCCTTCCCTGTGCCCAGTGCTGTCCTGCCCGTCCTTCCCCACCTGCTGGGCAGCGGTACCAGCCCCTCACGCCCCACCCTCCTGGGGTGGAGAGGCGACTTCTTTCAGGAATCACCATGAGGGGTCTCCCAAGCCCTCCCACCTGATCTTGGGCAGGTCCTGCCTCCTTCAAGACCTCGGTTTTCCCCTCTGGAAAATTGGAGGGAGGTTGAACTAGAAATTTGCCAAGGTCTTCTACATCTCTGGCTGTGCGATTCTCCCAAAGGCCAGGAGAGGGAAGGTGGGGGAGGGGGTCAGGGGGAGACACAGGGAGGAGGAAGTGGACTTTTAGGGATAGCCCCTCCCTGGCCCAGCACCAGGCCTAACAGGGTTGGGAGTGGGAGCGCCCCTGAGGCCGGGGGCTGTGCGTGGTGAGCATCCTCTCAGGTAATCCTCCCTGCCGCCTCCCAGTGGGTGCTTCATTGCCATTTTACAGAGGAGGAAACTGAGGCCTGGAGAGATGCCAGGAGGAGCCAAGAGCCCCCAGCTCCCTGCACTTCCCCACACCGAGGGCCACAGTGTGAGCGCCACGCGGGAGACAGCTCCCTCCGCACTCGCTGTCCTGCCCGAGGTCAGTGAGGGTGGCATTCCGGGAATGGCTTTCTCCAGAGCCAGGCGCCTCCCCACTGCCCGCTCCCGCTCTGGCTCTGAGCCCACCCTCGGCACTGCCCATCCATCTGCTGTCGCCTCCTGGCAGGGCCACTGGGCCATACATCACCCAACGAAGAAGCCTGAGGCAGCCTGGCCAGGCAGGTGGGCTGGCGCTCGCCCTGGACGGACCCACCCTGGTGCTGATGGTGAGGTTTCGGGCACTGACTCTTGCCTGTGAACAGGGAGCTGGGGCCAGCAGAGGAGGGGTCTCCTTGGAGTCCCAAAGCCCACCCCAGAGGTAGCCGATTCCTGCGGGAGGAGCACAAAAGAGGCAGTTGGAGGCCATGGGGTGACCCGAAAGGGAGTGTGGGTCAGGCTGATGGTCAGTTGATGCAAGCGGAGGGAACCGAGGTGGAGCACTTGGCAGGAGGATGGAGATTTTTATCTCCCCAGCCCCCATCTGCCGAGTAATTTGCTGATGTAGGTCGCTGGGACACTGCTCCTTATGGAGCCATGCTGGGGGGGTGGGGAGCCAGAGGGAAGGCTCACAGTTGGGGGGTCTTAGTCACCACACCACCCCATGTCAGCCTCCTGGCCCCCTCAACCTGCACAATGCACCCCCACACAACCTGCCCTCACCTCCCAGGGCTGCCTCGGTAGGGAGCCTCCAAGTTTGCATTCATTCATTCACTTATTCACTCATTCAACAACTATGTATGATCATCTGCTCTATGTCACAACACTAGGGATGCAGCCGTGAACAAAATCCAGCAACAGGCAAGAAAAGAAAGTCCACGGTGCGTTACGTTGTGGTAAGTGCAAGCCAGGACAATAAAGCAGGGCAGTGGGAGAACAGGTGTGGTTTGTCTTTTGCTTTGTTTTTTTAAGCAAGTGTGTGGCCAAGGAAAGCCCATCAGGAGGGTGACTTTTGAGTAAAGACCTGAAGGAGTGAGCAATGAAGATGTCTAGGGGGAGAGCATTTCTAGCAGACAACACAGCAAGTGCAAAGGCCCTGGGGCAGGAGTGTGCCTGGCACTCTGTCAGGTAAGGCAGCTGGAGCAGGTAAGCAAGGGGAAGAGTCGAGGGCAGAGAGGTGAGGAGAGAGGTACATTGTGCTCCCGTGGAAGAAGGTGGAGGGAACTACGCCTAGGTTAGGAAAGTGACCAGTGGTAGTTTAGCAGACCAATGGGAGGGCCTAACATTGGACAGAGGCCCTCTGTCCATGGTCTGTCTGTCCTCCCTCCCTCCCTTTTCTTTTTTCTTTTTCTTTCCTTATTAATTAATCCAGCAAATGTTTATTGAGTGCCAGAAATCATTGTAGCCTCTTGTGAACTCAATCCAAAGGATTCTCCACCCTGCCCCCCTGACAAGACACCTCACAACGTCTGCCCCGCATGCCTGGGGTAGGTCTGGACCCCCCCTCAGCCCCTCTCTATGCTCCAGATGTCAGCCCGTGTGTCCCTCACGAAGGTGCAGAATGGCAGCGATGCGTGTGCAGAAAAGCCACCAAATGCCAGTTTCCAGGGCTGGTGAGTCTCAGACACACATACGAGGCCAGCGTGGAGCCCACACAGGCTGTCCCCTCCCCTCCCTGGGCCTCAGTTTCCCCATCTGGGAACTGAACAGGGAGAGAGGACCTAAGACCTCTTTCTGATTCCCCAGAGCCCTGGGAGCACAGAGAGGGGCTGGGCTTGAGGGAGTCCCTCTACCCCGTTCTATAGGGAACTGAGCTTTGAACTTACAGGTCCCCTCGTGTCATGCTTGCCAAGGTCTCCTCTCGACATGATGGAACCCCAGGTCTGAGAGGGGCATGTGTAGACCCTGGCTGCCCCCACCCCACTCAGCTGCCCCAGGAGCCCTGCTTGGAAGGAGCGGCAGAAGAGCAGGAGGTCCCAGTGATGACCCAACGCCAGCCAGGGAAGGGCCCCCCCAACCTGCTGCTCCCTGGCCCTGGCCCTGCATGGCCCCCCAGTTCACCCTGGCCCTCCATAGCTCTTCTAATTACATAGCCATAAAGCACAAATCTCTAACAATCCAATTAGTAACGCCATTACTGCTCTGTCCAGGATTAAAATTACCAATTAAACTGCTGTCGATTTTATCATCACTTAGGCTCGACATGACCAGGGCACTTCAGGCCACAGAGGCCCATCAGCGGCCCCTTGAGTGGGGTCTGACCAGGGCCAGGGCTGGGGGCCTAACTCAGCAGCTCAGAAGGAAGTCCCTCCACCCACCACCCCTGGCGTCCTAGTGCCCTGTCCCCCAACATCAGGGACTCCAAAAGATCATAGCCCTGTTCCCTACGGAATCAGAAGCGGGCAGGGGAGGAGGGACTTCGGCAAAACCAGCCTCTACCTGGGCAGCACCTCCAGTCTGGGCCTCCCCTACGTTCTCATCAGACTCACTGGTTCATGGCCCTGTGTTTCAGTGCCAGGCCAACCTGCATAGCTGAGTCCCAGGACGAGGGGCCGTAAGCACTCATCTGAAAGCCTGGCCCCCACATCCCATGCCCCCTCTCTCTGCTACCACAGTGCCCTCTGCCCATAGCCTTGAGGTGCCATCATTACACGGTGTCTCCACTGTGCTGGGGGCACCACTCTGATAAGCTACTCACAGATCAGCACTGTCCATCTCCCAGGTGACAAGCAGGTGCTCCTTTGGGGGACCCTCAGTGCCTTGTCTCAGCACAGGGGAGATCTTGGAGCACAAAGCCAGAGGCCAGGGAATAGGCAAGCGCTTGCCCTGCCTGGAGGTGGGGGGAGTGAGCTCCCCGTCCCTGGAGGTGTGCAAACACAGGCAGCACCCAGGCCGCATGGTGGCAGGTGAAGGCAGAAGCTCACACATGGAGAAAGGTAAATGTTGGGCTGGATGATTGAAGCCAGGTAAGTAATTTGCTTCTCCTGAGAACGAATTTGAGATGTCAGGATCTGAGAACCCCCTTGGGAGGGCCAGAGGGTTCAGCTGTCTGATCTCCAGCCCTTGCCCTGGAGGTGCTTCCACAACAGGGGAGGGGCAGGAGCAGGGGACGGGGTGGGGGGAAGGGCCCGGGCAGCTGGAGACAGGGAGGTAGGCACCAGCCTGAGAACTCAGCCTGGTGTGCTAAAGGCTGCCGGTCCCCGGTACCACAATGACCCCTCTGAGACACCACAGGAGCAGTGACGGCGAATGTTTGTGCTCTGCCCTGGACCCTGGGCTCAGTGCCTTCCCTGTCATCCTCCTCCTGTGCTCATCCTGAGAAATGGGTACCCTTATTCCCAGGTGAGACACCAAGACTCTGAAGTCCAACAACTTGCCTGAGGTCACACTGTTTCTCTCTCAGGTCTGATCCCAGAGGACATGTCGTGTGCCAGATGAGGCCGCAGAGCCCACCCACAAGGTCTGCACATTTCAGCACCTATGCAGCTCTTGTTCAAATGGAAGTTTATGCACAAGCTCTTTATGTCACACAAAGAAATGCAGAAAGGAGAGGCACCCGCATCCCACTCCAGAGATGGCCAGAGCCTGCAAGGAGAGGCAACTTCCTCCTACCCACACCCTTGGCTGATGCTCGGGCCAGCAGGACTTGGGGCCACTTCTGGAGGAGCGGCTGCCCTGGGCAAATCAGTCAAGCATCTCATCAGAGGCGACAGACTGAGGCAGGGATCTGGGAGCCCAGAGCAATTAGGAGCTGCCTCGCGCCTGTCTTCTGCCAGCTGCCACAGCTGTCACTCAGGAAGTGGGACTGGAGCAGGGGCTGGGCCCCTGATGCCCCAGCCAGTCAGCAGCCTGCCCAAAGGGGGAGACCGAGGCCCAAAGGGGACCAGGGGCAGGGATCACTGTCATTTCCTGGGTTGGACACCACCAAGTTCTTCTCGCCCTTGCCCAGACTCAGTTTCCCCGACCAAGCCTTCTTCCCTGGAGCAGTGGTTCTAACCCTTGGAAGCTCCTGGGAAGCTTTTTAAAAGTGCCCTTGCCCAGGCCCCAGCCAAGCCGACTCTCTGGGGTGGGGGGGCCTGGGTGAGTGCCTGAGTCTGTCTCTCCCAGGCCAGGTTTTTTGCACTTATTGACATCAAACCCTGCCCCAAGGACTAGAAGCTTCTCTGCTCCTATGGCCATGCCTCCCTCTGCCTTCCAGACCATTTCTGGGCCCAGGGTAGTGTGAGAGCCAGAAAGGGAGGCTCTTAAGGTCCAGCCTCTCAGCAACATGTCCCAGCACTGTGTGTGCCAGGGACAGATGTACCAGGCACTGTCACCTTTGTCATCTCATCAGATCCCAGCAACCCTGGTTGGGTAGTGGTAGCGTCAACCCTATCTTACAGAGGAGGAAACTGAGGCAGGACTGGGTGTCACACCCAGGGCACAGAACTGGTAACAGCAGCCAGGTTTCATCCCAGCCACAATGGACTCCGAGTTCAGTGCTCTTTTTCTACCACCAAGCTGATTCTCAAGGAGTAACAAATTCAAGGACTTGTCCCTTTCACCCTGTTTCCCTCTCATGGACTCTGCCTCCTGCTCTGTCCTGTCTACCCCTGTCACCTGTAGGAACTGGGCATCTAAGGGCTCAGAGAGGGTGCTCAGGGCAAGGCAAGATCAGAGCAGACAGGGGCCTCTGGGTCCTGGCCCGCACCCCTCATGGCTGGGTCTGCCTCTGCAGGTCTATAAATTCCATTATTCATCAAGTGACTGTGTGAGTTTTCCCGGATGATGAATATTTTATTCATCTCCACACACTGTCCCCAGCGGGTTCTTGGAACAATATTGTCCCCTAGCCAAGGAGCAGAGGCCAGAGCCTCTGCCCTCCCTGGATGTGCCCTTCCCCCACCAGCACCTCCCTGCCTCCCCCAGCGGTCCCCAAGTTTGGGCAGGGCTGCAGTCAGCAGCCCCAGCAAAACCTTGAGCTTGGTGCTTGCCCTCCCTCCATTTTGATATCCTCTTCTGGATAATGGGTCCATGTATTGCCTGTAAGGCCCTCCCGGATCTTCCACAACTTTACCCGCTATGGCTTGGCCCTGGGCTCTGCCAGTAGCTCTCCCTGGTGCTGAATGTGGGTGGCGACAGGATGCTGGGGAACAAGCTGGTTTTGAGATGAGAGGGCTCCAGTCTCTGGCAGGGAGGCAGCCAGCCTCTGGACAGGGTAGTCCCCACTTCTCTCCTCTTGCCTCCCTGCCACTTGGTGGATTCTCCCAGAGTCACAGATGGGGCACCTCTCCCCAGGTTTCCAGCACCCTGAGCAAAGGACTAGTGGGGGAAGTCTGTGGTGACCCCTCTCTGGAGGGCCCACGAGTCTCCTGGTGGCACCCCAGGGAGTGCAGTGTGATGGCAGCGGCACCTTCCCCAGATGGGGGAGTGACAGACACAATTCACACGGTGTGATCTCACCATCTGCTCCCCTGTGACGTGCAGAGGAGAGGACGGGGCTGCAACACCGAAGGGCGGATGGGCTGGTGTGTGATCTTTCGTTCATTCATTCAATCTCTCATTCATTCTCTCAGCAGATGTTCATCCAGCCCCTGCCACTTTCCCAAGCCCAGCCCAGTCCTGTGCCAGGCACTCGGATCTGGGGGGTGCAGACCCAGACCCTGCCCTCCAGAGCTGAGTGGGGTCCTCACACACCTCTGAGCTTTTGCCCACCCTTGCTCTTCCTCCTGGAGTTCCCTTGACTCATAGTAAGAGCCACCGTGTTCCGTGCCTGAGCACTTCGCGTGCAGGAACTAAGCATTCATTCTGGGGGCTGGATGTGTTCCTATTTAACAGGTGAGTAAGCTGAGGTTCAGAGACACCCAAAGGCACATGTCCAGCTCTAGATTCTCCATGCAGAGCTCTTACTGCTCATGGCACTGCCTCCTCAACCGAAAGCCCTGTTTCCATGTCCTTCCTCTGTAAAAACTGCCCCCCGCACCTGCCCTTCATCAGGCAATGAGCTTCGACCTTAACCATGCTGCCCAGCCCTCTGGCGCTTGCTCTGTGAGCCCCAGGTACAAGCAGCTCCCCCTCATCCTCTGACTCCCAGCCTGGCTTGCTCGCAGGACCTAGCACCCAGGGGCTGCCCACCAGAGGGCCGAGGAGGTCGATGAAGGTTCCCAGAGGAGGTGGCATTCCTCTGACCCTGGAAGGGCAGGAAGAGAGCAGCATGGCCCAGAGCCTGTATTCCCATCCCATCCCTACCCAGCTCCTGCCTTGAGCTTGAACCCCAGCTCTATCTCATAACTCTGCATGACCTAACCTGGTCCCTTCAGCTCCCTGAATGGGGGTGCCCTTGACCATGAGTGGGGTGTGGCCAAAATGCCTTCAGAGTCTTAGGGGACTCTGTGCAGGTCATATGCACAGCCCAGGTGTAGCCCAGGTGCAGCTGGTGGCGTGTGGAAGCTCCCTGGACACACAGCCAGCTCCATGGGCCATGGCTTTGCACCAGGGGAGATAAGAGCGACTGGCCTGAGGCCAAGAATGACCCAAGCAGTGGGGTGCACCACGACCTTGGTGCTATAATCCCTTGGTGCTATAATCCCTTGGTGCTATAAACCTGGAGGGTCCTGTCCCTTTGGCCTGGTGGGAGCCTGTCCCAGGGAGCAGCCTGGTCACAAGATGGTCACAGACCAAGGCTGAGGCCAGGAGGAGGGCCCATGTCTTAGCAGACACCCACACCTTCCCTCAGCACTGACCTGCAGGTAGTGCTAGTCAGGCCCACACAATTGATTTTTGCTTGATTTACTCGGGGGCTGTTTCTGCCCGTCCTTTGAAGATTCTCTGCCTGGACAGCACGGCTGGGAGCCACAGGGGATGCAATGGGAGCTCCGTCTGGCGAGTGCCAACATGCTGTGTGGCAGCCTCTTGGAAAGTCACCAGGAGCTGGGTTTCCCAGCAGCCCCTCAGCAGGTTCCAGCCCACCTTCCCTAGACGTGGGGGTCCTGATTTAGAACTGGCTATAGCCACTCAGTAAACACCAAAGGACTGAGCTGCTGTCATTCACGCTCCCCATCAGTACGTTGCAGCTATAATTATTATTATTGCATATACCCCGGGGGGATTTTCATGCTAATAGTAAACTCCCAAGAGACACAGGGACGCCCTGCCAGGCACCTCTCATAGGTTACATCTCTTCATCTTCACACTGCCCGGGAGGTAGCACTGCCACCCTCACTTCATGAGGGAAACCGAGGCCCCAGGAGGTTAAGGGAGGTGACTAAGGTCCCACAGCAGCAGCCCCAGGTCTGTCTGGCTCCGAGGTCCAGGTTCTTTCTTCCCCATTCCTCTGCTCCAGCAGAAGACCCGAGGGAGCTCAAAGCACTCAGCTCTAAGGGTGGAACGTCAGACCCGGGACAGCTGGACCAGGAGGGCTTCGGGAGGGGCTTTTCTGGGGCCTCACACAGCCCCCAGTCCCAGGTCCTAATGGGCACCCAGCTGGCCCATAGAGGCTGGGGAGACAGACAGACAAACAGCTGGGGTCCTTCCGGGCTTCTCTGCAGGTTGTAGATGCTGCTGGGAGCTGTGTCCACAGCCAAGTCCAAGAAGTGCTGGGGCCCAGGCCTGGCCCAGCCCAGCTCAGCCAAGGCTAGCATCTCTCCCTGAGCCCCTCTCCCCAGGCCATGAGACAGGGCTGTGATTAATCAGCGACAAAAACAGAAAAATGTAATCAGCCTGGGAAGGGCAGGGCCATAGAGGGCCGTGGCAATCAGCTTTCCCCCTGGGGCCGAGGGCTGATTGGACCAAAGGGGGCAGGGAGGTGGTTCCGATAGGGCCTCAAGGGGCGGGGTCCGCAGCTGGGGCCATGGCGAGGCCAGAGGGTCAATCCCTCCTCCATAAATATGCATGGCCGTCTGCGAACACAGGCCCACAGCCAGGGGCTGCACACTGCCCCCCACCCGCCCACGGGTTCCTGCCCTTCCCTCCCAGCTTACAACCTTGGCACACACAGGTGTCCACACACACTCCCAACATGCGTTCATCTGCGTGTGGACTCGAAAACACATGTACACACCCTCGTGGATAACGGATACATGCACAGGCATACTGCTCCCACGAACACCTGACCCCTCACTCCACGCGCACACAAGCTCTGGGGCCTGGGAGAGCCCTGCACAAGTATTAGGTCTAACCTGGAGCTATGTGAACTGACAAAGCCTCACACCAGTCCCTACAGGCACCCAGCCACCTCTCTGTCCCCCACTCTCTCTGGGGCCTGGCTCCCTCTCTGCAGGCTGAGCGGTGGTGAGGGCTTGGGAAGGAGGCTCCACTGTTGGAGGCAAGGTCAGGTGCGATGTCTCAGCCACAGGGCAGGGAAGCCTGCTCCAGAGCTGTCCCCAGCTCCTGCCTGCCGGCCCTGCCCCATGACCTTGGTCAACGCCCTTCTCTCTCAGCCTCAGTTTCCCCACTTTGGAGCCTCTCCTGGCGCCAACACTGTGATTCTCTTCGAGGATCCAGGCGTCTGGGGCAGACCTCCCCTCGCTGCCAGGTATCTGGTCCTCAATTCCTGGCTCTCTGTTCATGGGGGTGAGGGCCAGCCAAGGGGCTGGAAGGAAGGGCCCCACCCCCACCTTAATTTAATCCTGGTGGCTGCGGACTTGGTTTGTATGGGCGTTGGGGGGGCGAGTGATCCTCCTCAGGAAGAAAGGGGAGCCCGGGGCAAAGGGGAGAAGGAACCCCTGGCCGGCGAGGGGCGGCCGCACAGGGGCCGGCGGCGGGAAGGGGCGGGCGGGGTGGGGGTGGGGGAGCGCGAAGGGGGCGGGCGGCGGAGGCGGGGAGCGCAGCCAGAGCTGCACAGAGCGAGAGAGCGAGCACGGGAGGCGGCGAGAACCGGAGCGGCGGGCCGGGCGGCCGCGCCGGCGAGCGGACCAGCGGGCGGCGAGCAGCGCGCAGCGCGGAGCGCGCGGGGCACCGAGGAGCGGGAGCGGCGGGCGCAGCGCGCAGCGGCCCGAGCGAAGAGGCCCGAGCGGCGCCGCCCCCGCGGCCCCTGCGGGGCCCCGGCCGGGAGCCCGACGAACGAGGGGGCGGCATGGACCGGCGGCCCGGGGCGCGGGGGCGCTAGGCCCCCGGAGGGGCGCCCCTCGCCTCGCCGCCACTGCCGCCGCCGGGCCGCCCTCCGCAGCCGCGCGCCCTGCCCGCTCCAGCCGCCCCCGGGGCCGCCGCCGGCCCATGAGCCCCGACCTCAAAGTTTGCGGCGGGCGGGCGGGCGCGGAGCCTCCAAGATGCCGTTCCACCCGGTGACGGCGGCGTTGATGTACCGGGGCATCTACACCGTGCCCAACCTGCTGTCGGAGCAGCGCCCCGTGGACATCCCTGAGGACGAGCTCGAGGGTGAGTGCCCCGCCGGGACCCCCGCCCGCCGGCCCTCCTACCTGTGCGCCCAGGTGAAGCGCGGTCTAGGGGAGCGGGGGCGGGGGGCTGTCTGCAGGTGCCGCCTGCCAGGTGGGCACTCCAGCGAACAGCTGTGCGGGGAGGCAGGACGAGTTCGCACCCTGGGCGCCGCGGTGGGGGTCGCCAAGGCGGAGGGGCGGCCCAGCCCCTGCCCGCGTGGTCCCCCGCGCTGCGGAAACTTGCCGAGCCCCGCAGCGGGGTCACGGGGCCGCGCAATCCGCGGTGACGGTGCGGCAACGCGGCGGGTTGGGTTGGGGTCTGAGCTGTGCCCCCTCCGCCGGCCCGGCCAGAGCACCCGCATCTTGATCCCCTCCGCGGCGGCCGCCCGCGGCTCTGCGCTGGCATTGACATTCCGCTCGTGTCGCTTTTAAAATCCAATCTGCTCGGGCAGCGAGAGAAGGGGAGAGGGCGACTGCCCTGCTCCTGCCGGCTCCCGGGCTGCCCGCAGCCCCTCTTGCGGCCATAGCCCCTTCCCCACAGCCCTGCGGGAACCCCCAGCCTGGAGCGCCAGGAAGGCGGCCCGGGAGGTGGTGGCGACAACAAGTGGCCAGGTTGGGCGGCTTGGTTGAGATAACCAAACCTGGTAGGGAAAGGCAGAGAGGCCGGGACCTAAATCTGTCCCCCTGGAGTCCCTCCACCTCCGGACATGAATGGGGACCTTAGGCAGCAGGCTAGGCGAGATCAGAGCAGATGGCAGAGGCCAGGGTCCCTGGACAGAGACTTCTGAGGAGCGATGAGACCCCTGGGGCCTGCGAGCTCTTTCCCTACTGGGCTGGGGACAGGTGCTTAGGTTTTCCCTCCCCCCCAGACCTCCTGGGGTCCCATATGGAGTGGAGTGAGGGGCTCTGGGCTGATGGGAGTCTTGGCCCCCTGGGATCTGCTTGTCTGCTGTTGGGGGAGGGGCTGTGATCACCCAGAAGCTGGGCCTCTCTTCAGGTACCTTAGGTCCAGGGGTCTCTGCGATCTGGGACTCAATAGGGCCTTTGGGGGGTGCAGCTGAGACACCAGCGCAGTCAGGGATGATGGTGGGAGCACAAGCCATGGAGAGCGATCCAGCCTCATCCCCCAGCCCTGGAGGGAGCAGATCCTGGGGGAGTCAGACGGGATCAGGGGGAAGATCAAGAGGAGAAGGCAGCTACCCCCACCCCACCCCACCCCACCCCACCCCCACCCCCGCACTGCACCACAGACTATGAGCCGCCTGCTTCTCACCAAGTCCCCCCAAAAGCCTCCAGAGGTTGGGAGAACCATGGAAATAGAGCCTGATGTTTGAGGCGGGCAGGACAGATGGATGGGTGCCGCTACTGGGTCTTTGGCCTTGAATTCCAAAGCCCAAGTCCCTGCCCTGTCTGGGCCGAAGCCCAGGAACAAAAAGTCTCATCCAGGGCCTGGGAAAAGGAGGGAGTATGATGAGGGACAAGAGGGCAGGGGATGGGGCATAGGCTGTCTCTTCCCTAACACTGTCTTCTCCTGCCCTGGTCCACCGCAAACCTCTTACCAGTTTCCCCTCCACAGATCCTCATCCACACCTTCCTCCTGGCCACGCGGGCAGGGGTAAACATTGTCCCCCTACACCGGCAGCTTTCCCCTCATTCCCTCCCCTTGCTCCCAGCACCCCACCATGACCCTGGCAGCCCTGCTATGGGCCTCACTGGTCCCTCCTCTCCTGATCTCCCAGCCCTGGAGTACAGACCCCAAGGAAGGGGAGAAGCTGAGGAGGCTGGGGTGCAGGGGTGAGCAGGGCACAGGGTGGGCAGTGCAGGGGCAAAGAGGCCGCAGGCTCCCCTTGGACCGCATGGCGGACATGCTGGCAGGAGCCCAGGAACGTTAGTCACCAGCCACACCAAAACGCACTCCCTGCTTCTCTCCTGTCCACTTCTCCTGGGCCCTGTGAAGCAGAAGGACCTGGCACAGGGGGCATCTGAAGGACAGAGCCCTCCCTGGGGTGGGCAGGGGGGGCGTCATGGAGCAAGCAGATGCCTGGTGGCCCTAGCCCATCTCCTGGTCTGCGGGCAGCCATGGATGAAGACAGGAAGTCCTCGGTGATCGGCCCCCTTGTTGGCTGCAGGCACTCTGGAAGCCCTTCTCCTAGGAGACCAAGTCTCTGCAGGCCCCAGCGGGCCTTGAGTGCCAGGGCTGGGTGGGAAGGGTGACCATCCACAGCACAGATCCCCCCTCTGCCCCCCCCCACCTCACCAGTGCCTCATCAGTGCTCCCACCCCAGGGTAGTGTGGGTAAGACCCAGGCTCTTTGCTGGGAGGATGCCCATCACTGGGGGAGCCACACGTGCCGAGGAGAGGGAGCCTGGTAGCTTGGGATGAAATGCTACAGACGGTACGTGCCTGCCTGCAGAAATCCAGGGGGTGGTTAGTCCGAGGGGGGAGGAGGACTAGGAAGGGAGGTGGAGCACACCGGGTTAAGGTGAGGGCTTCCTAACCAAGCAGTGGTGGGTTCGAGTTCTCTGCTCCCTCAATTTATGGAGTGACCTTGGGCAGTCACTTGCCTCTCTTGCCTCGGTTTCTCCATCTGTAAAAGGGGGTTGACCCTTTGCCCCTCCCCAGGGTTGCCAGTGACAGAGGATGTGATGGAAGTGCTCAGCACAGGGCCTGGCATGCAGTGGGGACTCAGGGACCGGGACGCAGCAGCGGGGAGGCTGAGGGGTGGGGGTCGGGGAAGGCCCATGAGAAAGGAATACGGGGTATGCAGGGGGGCCAGGCCAGAAAGGCAGGCTGGGGGAGAGGGTGGGTGGAAACGGCCTTGAAGGTCTGGCAGAGGCACCTGGGGACCCCTGGATGGCAGTTGGCAGGGTAGACGTGGCTGGGCAGAGCTGGTCTGGGTCCCCCAACCTCCCTTGAGGCGGAGGTACAGGATCTCCCGGATTCTCCCTGAGATGCACATAGCAGAGCCCCCCTGGCCTGTGGCAGTGCTGAGGCTGACCCCAGTGGCATCGACGTGCTTGAGCACCTGAGGGTGGGAATTGGGGCAGCTGCAAGCCCTAGCCTGGCCCTTCCTCTGAGAGAGGAGAAGGAAGACAGACGGACAGGCAGACAACCACCAGGGCAGAGGTCTGGGCTTGGCACTTGACCTGCCCAGTCAGATGGTGGACCCTGCAATGAGAGTGGCCAAACGGGGGCGTTCAGGGTACGGGGGGGCAGAGGAGTCCCTTTTCCTGCCCCTCTTCTCTGCAAGCCCAGCAGCCGCCTCTGTCAGGCTGGAATCTCAGGGAGGCCAAAGTGCTGGGGCGCGGGGCCAATGCCACGGAGAGTGGCTGTTGCCGCAGACGACAGACACTGCCCCCCTCAAAGTGACCTCCAGCCCACGCACCCCCTCTCTGGACTCTGGCTCCCTGACAGTGCTGGCATCCCTTGGGGGCGGTTGGGGACTCAGGCCCTGACGCAGCTCCTCGGGCCGGGGAGGGGATTGAGGGCGTCAGGCTGGAGGTGGCAGGTAGGGACCAGTGTCGGCCCGGAAACCCAGAGGCCCTGCCAGCCCTTGCCTGGGCCAGGCTTCCCCATGCCAACGTGGAGCACGGCAGGCTTTTCCCTGCCTCGTGGGGGGCGAACAGTGCAAGGCTTTCAGGGAAACGTGCCCAGCTGGGATGTGCCAATGGCGGCAGCAGCAACAGGACACCCACCCCACTCTGGGAGCCCCCAGCAGAGTCCAGCCTTCAGAGATGGGGCAAGAGTCACGTTCCCATCTCACAGGCGAGGCTCTTGAGGTTCAGAGAGGGAGGTGCCTTGCTCAGGTCACTCGGCTGCTGAGTGGCAAAGCCAGACTCCAAGCCCCGGCCCCCGAGTCTTGGCACCAGCAAACAGGAAGGCCGGCCTGGTGCTTGAAGCTCCCCTAGTCCTCCCTCTCCTTCCGGCTCTGCCAGAACGTCTGGGATGTTCTGATTTATAGCATCCTGTTCTGAGCCAGCCCCAGGCCCAGCCAAGCACTTACATGCTTGATTTTCTTATTTAGTCATTTCCGCAGCCCCATTGTACAGGTGAGCAAACACCTACTCAAGGGCACCCGACCAGGATGTGGGAGAGCTGGGATCTGACCCTGAATCTGTGTGACTTAGTGCTGATTCTCTGGCAGGGAAGGTGATCCCTGAACTTGGCCTCAGAAATCAGCTGGTGCTGGGTCACAGCTCTGAGCAAGGGTGAGGACACAGAGTAAGACTGAGGTGTGAGCCAGGCATGCCAGGGAGGAGTGGCTGAGGCGACACATGAATGAGGAGGTGGCGGTCTTTGGATTGATCTAGTGGTCTTGGAAGGTTAGTCCTGCCTGAGAAAGGGCTGCCCCTGGGCCTGTCGCCTGCCCACGGACCCCAAGATTCACCTGCCCTCCACTGTCTCCTGTGCGTTTTCTCAAGACTTTTAGAAGGAGATCAGGGGCTCCAATTGAAACAGCCCTGGGCTCTGGGAGCCACACCTGGCCCCTGTCAGTGTGCGAGGGACAGCCTGGACCCCAATTCATTGCAAGGGAGAGAGCCAGCACCCACTGCAGCCCCACTGTGGGTCCAGGGTTTTGCCATCCCACCCTGAGCTCTCCCGACCAAGGACCCAGAAGGATGGGGTGCCTGCCTTGGGTTCCCCAAACCAGCCCCTGACCTGGGGGTGTCTGAGGATGGTTCCCCCACCCCTGACTTCGGCTTGATCCCCCTCCTCTGGGTGGCCCATGGAGTGAGGGGGTCCTTAGGGACTGCACAAGGGGACAAGCAGCATCCTCAGCCTCCCTTCCTGCTTCTTGCCTGCTTGGGGAGTAGAAAGCAAACGCTTGCCCTTACTAGGATCATTTGTAAACTAAGAGTAAATGGGCTCTGAGTGATGACCCCACACCAAGTGGAGCATGAACTTCTGGTCAGCTCCTTTGTGTGTGTGCTCCAGATGGGTGGGCTCCCTGAATCAGTCATTCATTCACTTAACCACTTACTAGCAAATGGTTATGCTTGAATGACAGGCACTGTTCCAGGTAGCGGGGACACAGCGGTGAACAAGACCGACCTGGCTCCTGCTCTCATGGCGTCTCATAGTTCACAATCTGGTGTGGTCAGGAAGGAATCCTTGGGGGAAGGGTGGAGTCTGTGGGAGCCCAGAGGAGGGCCAGAGTCAGCTGGGGGGGCAGGGAGGGCTCCAGGGAGGTGATACCATCCACGCTGGGAACTAGGGATGTATCAGAATTCACCATGGTGAGAGGAAGAGCATTCCAAGCAAAAGGAGCCTCATATTCAAAGGCCTGGAGGTGGAGCAGCCCTGGTGCCCACCATGACTGAAAGGGCCCCTAGGGCTGGAGTTCAGGACACCTGAGATGGGCAGAGCCCATGGCTGGGTCAGGAGGCCAACAGTGCCAGCCAGAATCCTAAGTGTGTGTGTGGAGGGCTGGGCAGAGGGTGTGCCTGGCTGCATGGTCAGTGCCTTCCTCTGAACCCAAAGACTCCCAGGTGATTGGAATTCCCTCAGCAGCGTCCGTAACTGCTGGGCCTCTGCTCACACACCTCTGGGGATGGGGAGCTCACTACCTCCTCTGTGGCCCTGGAAAATTCAGGTGGGAGTTGGCCTGGAGTTCCCAGGGTCCAGGGTTTACAGAAGCCCCTGGGCCTGGCCCAGATCTCCCTTCCCAGCTGCTCTCCTGGCCAAGGGGCCACTGGTTAGGAGACCAGGTTCTCAGGCCCTGCCTGGGATGGGTAGGGGGTGGTCCAGAGTCAGAGGGTCTGGGGGCCTAGGCACCTCAGGTGTGGCCCACTGACTCTGTCTTGGCCTGAATGTCAACTGGAACCTCCAGGCATTGGCTGTAGATGCCAGGTGGGAGGAGCCTGATGAAGTTTGGGGCTTCAGCCCAAGCCACCTTCACGTGTGGCTTGGGACACATGGCCACCCTCTCTGGGCTGTAGTGGGTCCAGCAGAATCAGGGGATGACCCCAAGGTGCAGGATCCCACAGTCAGTTTCAGGGGCTCACAGACCCTCTAGGCCAGGCCTGGGCTAGCCTAACTCCTGCCCTCACCAGAAACAGCCCTGACCCCACACTGGCCACCTAGCCTCTCTGGGCCTCATTTTCCAGGAGGGCAGCGTGGAGCATCTCATCTGTCTCTCCTTCCAAATGCACGCTCGCACGATTGCACGCACGCTCGCACGCACGCTCGCATGCATGCACATGAACTCACCTCTGCCCGTGAATTGAACAAGGAAACCCCCGGGAGCTAGAGCAGAGAGGGTGGGAGTGGAATGAGATTCACTCCCCATCAACGGGAAATGTTCTGTAGGACTTTTCTTGGGCTGAGTAACAATGAAGGGACAGCAAACAGAGAAACAGAGGTGAAAAAAGGGTGAACAGGGAGAGGTTAGGACCCTTCAACCCTCAACAGTTCCTGGATGTCCTTGGTAAAACCCTTTCATCCTTACACCATTACCGCCCATTTTACTGTGGGTAAGACTGAGGCTAGCCCACGGTCACTCACGGGGTTGCTTGTTCCCAGGCTCCCAGCCCAGTGCCTTGCTCCCCACCCCTGAGTCACCCAGGTCCTCAGGCCTGTCTCCCTCTCCATACAGTGGTGGGGGGAGTGACCCCCCGCACCTGAGCTGGCCTGGGGCTGCTCCATCCATCCTCTGTCTTCCCCCAAACCTTGGGCTCCGTCTGGGAGGCAGTCTGCACTGAGCTGTCAGCCCATTAGCCCGGAGCCGCGGCTGCCTCACGTGGCCGCCATTAATGAGTGTTGGCCGGTGTTAAGGAGCTGAGCCTGGGGAGGAAGTGCGATGGGGATGAAAAGAGGGGGGATGGAGGGGGAGGGTGGGCAGGGAAGCCTTCGGCAGCTCACAGAAGACCGGCTGCCTAGCCCGGCGTCCTCCCCTGCACCGTGGGACCCGTGGTACCGGCCACACGGGGTCGTCGTGAGCACGCCTGGAGAGGCTGTGGGAGCCTGGCACGCGGAGCCGGAGACCCCCGGGGCGGTCTTGTCACTGACGCGGGGCCTGGGCACCTTTGCTGCCTGCTTGGCCTGCCCTGAGCTCCAGGGAGGCAGCGCTGTAGTGGACTCTTGAGCCACCTGCCAATTGTCTGTGACCAGACTTTCGGGCTCTAGAGGGGAAGGGGGGATTCTCCATCCCGGGCTCAGGCTGTGGCATCCGGGATCCTGGAGGTCTGGGGAGTGGGCTGTCGGGGACAGGAGTGTGGTCTTGACCTGCTCTGCTCCTCCCACAGAGATCCGAGAGGCCTTCAAAGTCTTCGACCGCGATGGCAATGGCTTCATCTCCAAGCAGGAGCTGGGCACGGCCATGCGCTCCCTGGGATACATGCCCAACGAGGTGGAGCTGGAGGTTATCATCCAGCGGCTGGACATGGACGGTGAGCCCTGCCCCCTGCCTGTTTCCTCACCCCTCACCTGGTGGCGGGGGGCAAGTCTAGGGCCTGAGCCCATGGGGGGGCCTCTTACTCTCCCCACTCCCAGCCAGCCTTCCAAGCCCATGGCTTAGGTTTGCAGCCAGGTCTGGCCCCATTTCTCAGCCTGGAGAATTGAGGCTAGAGAGTGACAGCCCCAGCCATACCCAAAGGTTGGAGATTCTGCCCCTCTCACTCTGTGTTCCAAGAAATTTTTAAAGTACAGGAAAGCAGAACGGATATACTAAATACCCCACTTCCCATCACCAAAAATAAAAAATCAATTTAGTTGTAAATATTTGCCACCTGGCATTTAATCAAGGAAAAACTCATAAGAACCAGTAATGCCCAGTGCCCTCCGCTCATCCTCCTCTGGCTGCCTCCCCCATCTCATCTCCACCCAGAGAGCAGGTGATGACCTGGGCAGGCGGTCCCCCATCCTGAGTTTAATTTCCTGTCTGTGTGGTGGGGAGGATGTCCGGCTCCACACCTGCTCCGGGACAGCAGCAGGGTGCTGGGAAGCCATGTAGGGTTCAGAGGGAAACGTGTCTCCCACACGCAAGGCCTGCTCAGGGCCCACCTGCTGCGTGCCACGCCCCCCCCCCACCTTGTCAGGTGGGGCCCCAGCACACTTGGCTTCAGCATCAGCCCAGAGACTGGCACATGAGGCTCTGAGGAGGGGACCTGCCTGAGGTCCCATGGTGGCCCAAGGTGCCCAGGTGCAGCCTCACCAGCTGACTGGAACTGTGCCTGCTCTAGGTGATGGCCAAGTGGACTTCGAGGAGTTTGTGACCCTCCTGGGACCCAAGCTCTCCACCTCGGGGATCCCAGAGAAATTCCACGGCACTGACTTCGACACTGTCTTCTGGAAGGTACTCCCTGGCTGATTGGGACCAGGGCTGTGTGCACAGTGATGGGCTGTACTGGGCCAGCGAAGGGTCGGGCCCACACCATAAAGGGGGGGGATGACACCCACAGGCTCTGTCCACTGGACGTCTTGTCTCCCAGCGGGCCATGGGGTTCCCTGGGGAGGTTGGTGTTGGTCGAGGACTCAGAGAATGGAGTGAGTGGTTCCCAGCCCTCCAGAATCTGGAGGCTTGTCACTGGCTTGTGTGGCTGCAGGTGCTGGGGGGTACCGTGGTGGTGCTGGTGTCCAGAGCGCTGTGTCTCCCCCCACCCAAGTGTGACATGCAAAAGCTGACCGTGGACGAGCTGAAGCGGCTGCTCTACGACACCTTCTGTGAGCACCTGTCCATGAAGGACATTGAGAACATCATCATGACGGAGGAGGAGAGCCACCTCGGCACGGCGGAGGAGGGCCCCGTGGACGTGGAGAGTGAGTGACCCACCTCCGGGCCCCACGGGCGGGCCGACTGCTCGGGCAGGGGAGGACCCAGGGGTTTGCAGAGGGTGGCTGGGGGCCTCCTTGCCTGCCCCAAACCTTGCGTCCCCGTGTGCCCCGCGGGACGAGCCCATGTGCAGGGCAGGCGGCTCCTGAGTCCATCGCTTGGCTGTCCCCTTTTCTCTCTGGTGCTCCCCGGCGGCGGGCGGCCACAGCCTGCTCCAACCAGCAGATCCGTCAGACGTGTGTGCGCAAGAGCCTGATCTGCGCCTTCGCCATCGCCTTCATCATCAGCGTCATGCTCATCGCAGCCAACCAGGTGCTGCGCAGCGGCATGAAATAGGCGCCACCTGGGTGCCCCCGTGGGGCACGCGGTGCGTGGGGCCCCCTCCACACCCACCGCCGCCCGCAGTCCTCTCCCTCCACCGACTCCCTGGGCCACCACCGCGTGTACTTCAGGGCCTGGGCGTCCAGCGGCACCACCCCGCCCGCCCCACAGGCCTTGCATGGAGCTGTGGCCCAGCTGCAGAGGGCCTGGTGGTGGCTCTGAGGACGGCCCTGGCCCTGCCTGCACCCTGCCCGTGCCCCACCCTGGCCTTTATGTAGCACTAACTTTTCCCGCTGTGCAGGGGCTCCTGGGAAATTAAGGAGGAATTTATACAGGGCCCAGTAGCTGCAGGTCCCTTGGGCAGGAGGAGGCATTGTGTGCCCAGGGCCACATAGCCAACCCAACCCTGGTCCCTCAGGTCTGCCCAGGGCCATGGAGGGGAGTGCAGGGGACAGAAAGCCTCCTCCTGGAGGGCAACATGAGGCTGGGGTCTCCTGGGCCCTTCTCCCTGGCATGGCCTGAGGAAGCCCCCGGCCTTCTGCTGAGTCCCTTCCTCTGATCTTCCTTAGACTCAAACCCAGGCCTCCTCCACACACCCACTAGGGCTAGAGAATCAGCCCATTTCAAAGATGAGGACCCTGAGGCTCAGAGAGCTCCCAGATTTGGCCTCAGTTCCCCCATCAATGGTGATTTTTAGGCAGGGCAGAAGCTCACAGAAGATGGAGGATCTGAGGTGGCTCAGCTGCCACCTCACCCATTGGGCCCCCCACCAGAGGCCCAGTGACCTGAGGGCCACATTGCCCACGAGTACCCCAGCACAGTGGAGTGCAGTGGAGGCAAGAAGCAGAGCTGGGGCCCAGAGGCTGCGAATCCCCTGAGCAGCCTATGTGGTCTCTCTACTGACTGGGGAGCTCCTCCAGGGCAGAAGTCACCCCTGGTGTCAGTGCCAGGAAGCTCAGCCAGGCCACTCTCCCAAGCTCAGGGCCCGTCCTCCTGGGTCGCCCGCTTCTCCACACCATCCAGGCCGGAGACCCAGCTCCCATCCCTGCCCGAGCTGTGCCATCTCATGGTCGGGCACCAGCTCAGCACAGGCTGATGTGGGGGCCAGGACGGCAGACTGAGTCCTCAGCTCCCCTCCCCAGGTCTGGGGCTACTGCTCACCTGGGCGAGTCACAGCCATGCTGGCTGCCCCCTGCCCGGCTGTGCTGAGCCTCTGCCGGCCCCCAAGGGAGAAGGGCAACAAGCACCGGTCACCCTGGAGAGGACCTCACCTCACTCCACCCCTGCCCATCATCTGACCCAGGGCCAGAGCACGGAGCTGAGGGCGCCAGGCAAGGGGCAAGAGCAGCCGCGCAATGGTGGTGACAGACTTTCTTTATAAACATCTGGAAGGAAGTCTTCTCAAGATGTCCCGTTGGGGTGGGGGTGGTGGAGTTGCCTGGCTCAGAGCCAGGACCAGGGCTGCACCTGGTTGGGGCGGACGCTTAGTCCTCAGAGAGGCCAGGCCAGGCCCAGTCTTTAGTTTCAGATGCTCCATGGGGTGCAGCAGGAGGGGGCCTGGGTGTCCCCCGTACAAGCCCTTATCTTGATTGTGGCTGACTGGAGGGCTGACTAGGCAGGGATAAGGGACTCAGCCCCACTGGACGCTGGACTGCAGGGGCCAGCCCCCAGGCGGGGGTGCCCGCAGGGATGGAGGAAGCTCCTGGACTGGTGGCCAGCCCACCGGGTACTGGAAGACGGTGGCTCTGATGGGTTCAGCCCTAGAGGGAAAGAGAAGAACAGAGAATTAGTGTGGAGCACAGCCCAGGCCCAGGCGGGGGCACCCCCCTCCAGCTCACCCTCCCCACCACCCCAGCTGTGGGCAGGGGCAGCTGCCTGTATCACCTTTATGGAAGGCAGAGTCTCAGAAACACGCCTTTGACCCTTTGAGCTAGCCACCTCACCTCTAGGATTGAGCCCAAGGAAAGAGGGGGGCTGTGGGCAGAGACTGAGCTATAAGAAATGGAAATAACCTAAGTGTCCACCTGTGGGGGACTGATTAAATATATATGCACGTCCACAGCAGAGAATGCTATGCAGCCTGCGTGAGAATTAAGGCAAACTTATATGCACTGACGAGGAAAGGTGTCATGATGTACTACTGTGTGAGTAGGGAGAAAAAGCAGCTTATAAAATAATGTATATAGCATGATACTATTTTTGTTTAAAGATATATAGCATATATAAATGCATAAAAAAAAACCTGGAAGACACAGCAAAATGTTAACAGTGGTTCTATCTGAGTGGTGCAATTATGGGTGATTTTTTTTTACTTCTTTATACTTTTCAAGAAAGTTTTTCAAGCACGCAACCCTTTGAAATGAGAAAAAAATATTGTCTAAAAATTTTTTAAAAGCCTCATTTCTCATGCTACTTACTCCCCTTCCCCTTAAGGTCCACCGCTCCCCGGAGCCACCTCCTAAGGCCCGGGGCCTATCTGAAGCACCCACCCTGTGTGCTCAGCCCGGGGTGGCGTGTCCTAAGGGAGCTGCTGAGGCACAAAGGCAGCCTCCCCACCAACTGCTCCACATTCCGATCCTTCTGGACTCGACCCACACTCAGACTGCCACTCCAGGGCTGCTCTGCCCCTCAGGCTACCTTGAACTCACTTGGGAGCTCACGTCGCCCCTGTAGGACTGGAGCTCTCCAAGGGGGAGAGACCAGGGGATGGGGTGGCGTCCATCTGCTCCCGCAGTGCCCAGAGCCAGGCCTGGCACAGGGAGCCACCCAGTGAGTGTTTGCTGATGACAAACAGCCATGCTGAGTGCTATTACTGCTTGGATACTACTGTGGGCCAGACAGCACGGCTGAGAGGAACCTCAAGAATCCTTACTGAGCCCCATTTTATAGATGAGGCAACTGAGGTGCATGGAATCAGTCACGGGCCCAAGCGACACAGTCTAGAATCGGGGATGAGAGGCCGGAATGCCACCTACACGTGGGCCCCAGATGTTGGCCCTTCATGCTTCTGCCCCCAGCCCAGCCCACCCCCAGGCCCCACTTTCAGTGAAGGTGAGGCCCTGGCAGGCTCAGGGGCCCAGTGGCCAGGCCTCTGCAGGACGGGAGCGTCCCAGGCCCACTGAGAGGTTTGAAGGCTCGACCAGCCACCCCTCACGGGCCTGACCTGCTGTCAGACCCAGAGCAAGGGCTTCAGACAGCCCCAGTGCAGCCTCTGGGGCCTCCCGTGGCACGAGGACAGGGGAATCCCTGCTCGGCTGCCTGCTGCCCACTGGAAAGCACAGAAAGCGGCTCCCAGCATGATTTATGGTGCAGGGGAGATTTTATAAACTCCACCAGGCGCAGAGAAGGGTGGGAATGGAGGGAGGCTCCGCAGTTGCTGGAAGGGAGAGCCCCGGCTGCCAGCCAAGCCCCAGCTCCCCGTGGGGCTGGGGTGATCTCAGTTCTCCTCAGAGAGGGTGTGATCCATCGGGGAGCCCCTTCTTGTGAGCCTCAGGCTCTTCCTCTAGGACACGGGGCAGACTCCCGGGCAGCTGAGGCCTCCCGCCAGGAGAAGGGTGCGTTCCCTGGGCCTCAGACATGCGGGCCCCAAGGCCTTGGAGCACACCCCTCCAGCCTGCACGGAGCAGACGGGGACACAGGTGTGCAGGACTGTGCTCGTGGCTTCTCTCTTGGCCTGTCTGCCCCGTCACAGGGACAGGGCAGCTCTCTTTCATCTGTCCCCAGCTATGGTCCTAATTAGAAGGAGAGAGTCTTAGGGAGGCACCTGGGCCAGAACAGTAGCACCAGCCCTGAGAGGGGTGCAAAGGGGAAGATTAAGACGGATAAAGTCACAATCTGAAGAGCCAACAGTGGAAAGCAGGGGCCAGCACTGGCCTCGCAGGGATCCGCCTGCTCACCTGAGGCTGGCCCCTCCCTCTCCCTACTGTCTGCTCCCAGCAGGTGCCTCAGGGTCAGTCTGCTGGGGCACGGGGGTGGGACAATGCACCAGGCTGGGGCCCCATTGAGCCTCCATCTCCCCTTTACAAGGACGGTTAGCCCAGCTCACCTTGAGGGCTCCACTCAGCCTGTAAGGTCAGAGCCCTCAGGTCTGGGTGGCCCCAGGTGGGCCAGGCAGCCGTCTCTGCCCTGTGTCCTGGGGGAAGGACACAGACACCCAGAGAGGAAGAGGGGCCACCAGACCCGTTCCCACGAGGCGCCAACGGCACTAATACTCAGGAATAGTCCTCCAGGCCGGGACCCTGCTCCCCCGAATGCTCTCTCATGCAGCCAACATGTCCTGGGTCTGCGCCAGGCTGATGACAGTGTGAGCTTAGGGCCGTGACGGGGAGGCCCGGGGGTGGAAGGGGAGAAAGGGGAGATGTCTCAGCTAAAGCCTGAAGGATGAGTCTGAATTTGCCAGGCAGGCGTGGTGGTGGGGGGGCAGTTCCAGGCAGAGGAAACAGTGTGCACAAGGTGCCCCGAAATCAGCAACGCCCACCACACCTAACCAGCTGCCAAGCATCCGGCGAGATTGACAAAGAGGCCAGATGGGAGAGGTGAGAAGGTGACCCTCAAGGGCCCTGGAGGCGGCAGGGAAGTTCTCCGGGGCCCTGCAAACTGGGCTGCGGAGTCCGGGTCCACCCGACAGGGAGGAAGCCCAGGAGGGTTTCAGCAGGGCCGGGGCCAGGGAGTGTTCTAGAAGCTGGTTGGGGCTGTTGTGTGGAGGATGGACTGGAGGAGCAGAGGCAGGTAGGAGACCAGGAGGGGCTGCTGTGACATCTAGGAGAGCCAAGGTGGGTGAAGGGCAGAGAGGGCACTGTTGCCACAGGGCTGCCTTGATGGTAGGAGACTCAGGGGACAGAGAGAGGCAGCCTCCTGGCTCTAATCCACCTCCCCGACCCTGTGGAGTGGGGGCCAGGGACGTAAGGGCAGAGCCCAAAGCCTGTGGGCCGCAGGGTGTGGGTATCATTTTTCATGAGACCAACCTGAGGGGAGAGGGCTGAGGAAGACCAAGGCTGTGATGGCAAAAGCAATGATAAATGGTCACCTCCCTCCTAACAACCCCCTTTTCTCAAGGCTGGACTGGCCTGCTCTGCCCAGAGAGTCATTCATTTTGGCTCCAAGCCCCCAGGAGGCAGGTGGACAGGTGCAAAGGCACAGAGAACAAGTGGAAAAGCAGGTCCCCTGGAAGGGGCCAGGTTGGGTGGTCAGCAGGAGAGGAGCCCGGGGGATAGGGTTCAGCCTAGGGTGGTCCCCAGCGGCAAGCTCTATTCCAGAAACAGTCACTGCCATCCCAGCAGCTGGCTACTGCCACTGCCACTACCACTGCAGACTTCCGGCTGCAGTGGCCAACCACTGCACTGGCCCTTGGCCAGCCCTAGACCTGGTAACAGAAGTGGCCCAGGGTCCAAAGCCAGGGCAGGGACCTAAGCTCTCTCTCAAGTGACAGCTGAGTACTGCCAAGGGTAGCAGGTGTGTGACCAAGGCAGTCACAACCTCCTGGAGGGGAAGAGATTCCTCAGCTACAAACCGGGGGCACCAATCCCCCTAAAGGCCGGGGCTGAGTGCCGGGCACACCACGGCACCAACACACCTGATTATCACGTGGTCATCACTCTTCCTGTGACTCTGGGCCCGTCATTCAGCCTCAGTTTCTCCACCTTGTCCCCTAGTCCTCTGAGTCTCATGGTCACAGGCACACTGCCTTAGAGAGCACAGGGACACATCTGTCCCTAGGAAGGGACTTCAGGGCACCCATCTCTACCCACCCCCACGCCCCCTCAGCCCAGCCACAGGGTCTCCCTGAGCCCTCGGCACAAGCCCAGGGGGTGCCCAGGCCTCTGGGGCTCACTCCCAGCAGAGGAACCACGGTGGCGGAGCGGGGAGGCAGCTGGGTCCAGGGAGCGGGGGAGCGGGGAAGCCCCCAGAGTTCTCTGAGTGGCCTCAGCCCTGAGCCTGGGGTGCAGGACATGGGTCCCTGGACCAGTCCCGAGGGAGGCGCCCACACTACCAAGATCACAACCACTTCTGACATGACCAGACGGAAGGGACGTCACACTCCAACACAGGAGTCATGACTGTACTATATGTTTTCAAGGTCGGGGGACAAACTGGGCACAGATTTAAAAACAAAGTTAATTTTAAAATAGTTTAACAAACTCTCCTCACTGAGGCACGGAGAAGGCAAGAAGCTTGGCCCTCATCTCCTGGCGGAGCCTTAAGGGAAGGCCTCACCCCACAGACTGTCCCAGCCAGGCTGCTGTCCCATGAGGCCACCGGGTCCCAGTGCAGTACGGGAAAGGAGGCAGCCCGGCACGGGGTGACTTTACCAAGTCAGGCAGCTCACAGGCACATCCTTTAGCCCTTTTCCTCCCTTCTCTCTCTTTCAATACCTGGTAGAAGACCCCAGGAGCCCTGGCTTTGGTCTTGGCTGTGACCTTGAAGAGGAGAACCTGGGACGGCATGCAGCACACACCTGTGGGCTCCTGACCCAGGGTGCTCCCCATACAAGGGGTAAAGGGTACCCTGTCCACTTCTGAGCATCCTGAGTGCTGGGCCCAGGCAGTAGCTGGGCCAGCCCCACCCCAGCCCCCTCCTCAAGGAGGCAGTGGGACAATGACAAAGCCTGTCACATGCCTGTGCAACCCAGCTGTGCCTGCTCCGAGCTGTGTGCCCTTGGACAAGTCACATCATCCCATGAGCCTCACTTCCCCTTCTGCAGGGTCGGAGCAACCATGCCTATCTGGCAGGGCCCAGAGGGGACAGTGTGGTGACTGGCTTTCTGGGGCCTCAGTAACCACAGTCAGGCCTCTCCCTCTGGCAATGGACTTGGTGATGTGGAGTCAAGCTGGCTTGGCCACCTGCCCCCTTCAGCCACTGCAGACTCCACCAAGGCAGGGGGATGAGGCCTAGGCACAGGAACCTTCAGGCAAGTGCCCTTCAGCCTCTGGCCAGGGCCTGGGGACCTAAGAGCTCCCGATGTGGCCCCCACCTGAGGAGTCCTTTGGGGGCGCCCGTGTCTGGTCCCTGGGCAGTTTGTGGAGACAAGGGCAAGCTGGCTGGTGTCTTGCTCCTGGAGGGCATGGGAGAAGGGGACCCACAGGGCCTGTACCTGCTGCTTGGGGCCGAGCTCAGCCGCTGGGCTCTCTTCTCCAGCCAGTCCTCCACGTGGACCTCAGGGAGCTCGGTGACGTCTAGTGGCCACTCCCTGGCCCACCTCTCCTCTGTGGGGATAGAGAGGCAACTGAGGGGCATACTCACCCCCATCTGAACCCCACACTCTCACAAAGCAGCTGGAACCTTCCAGAGGCGGGGGGGCAGGCACAGGCTGGGAGGCCAGGAGCAGGTCCTCTGGCCTGTCCCCATCCTGCAGCCACCTCCCCAGGTAGCCCCTCTGGGCCTCACTCTGCTTCCCCATGAAGTGAAGACAAAACACTGGCTGCCTCCCAAGCTTTGTGGAGTTGGACACAGGACAGTTGAGAGCCTGGTCCTCAGGAGGGGTCCAAACCTGGGGTCAGGGAGGCAGCGTGGGCTGCAGAACAGGCAAAGGCTGCGCTCTCCCGCCACGGGCCAACGGCTCTGAGAGACCATGGCTGGAAGCGCTGGAGATAGAGCTGCCACCAGGACTCACTGGCCTGGCCCATAAGGCCTCACTTCCGCCCTGGGAAAGCTCCTAGAAACCTGTGTTTGTGGCAGGGCTGCAGCTACACTGTCATCAGATCCCCAGGGCAGGGCACTGCCCACAGGGTCTGACTGGTCAGAGGGGAGTGAGGCCTATTGGTGGAATAAGGGCGAAGGCCAGGCCACCCCAGACGCTCGCTGGCTGCCCGAGGCCATGTGGACAGAGGAACTGCACTGGACGGGGGCTCACGTGAGGCTCAGTTTCTCCATCCATTCAATGAGGGGCTGTATGCGAAGATCGATAAAGACCATCTAAGTGGGAATTTCCTTATCTCTAATTGGAGCAGTAGGAAGTGAATTTCCCAAAGGCAGACATGCCAGTTTCCAGAGGGAAGCTGAACTTGCCCTTGCCTGTAGTCCCCAGGCCTGAGCATCCTGAGGGCAGGGAAGGTGCTCTCTTTATCCCCTTGTCCCCAGAGCGCAGTGGGGGATCTGCCAGGGGCCAAGTAGGGGCTCCAAACACATTGCCTGATTGAGGAAGGGCGGGTGGGTGTACATGAATGAATGCCAGGCTAGCAGGGCCCAGGTGGGGCTGAGGCACACCCTTGGGACTCCTGGACAGGAAGCCATACGTGTCACTTTAAACCCAGCCGGGCACATGGATGGGGGCTCCCTGGCTCCTTCCCAACTCATGCCTGGGGTGGTTTGAAAGCAGTTCCTGACGCCCTGGATAGCCCTCAGCCTACCCCACATGGCAGCCACAAAAGAGGGGGAAGTGGGGAGACACAGGGCAGAATTCCCCTACATCCCCGCAGCACCCACCCCTGCCCAGCCCAGGGTCCCAGTGAAACGCACCCTCCACCTGCATACTCAGCTCCTGCAGGTCTCGCTCTGACATGTGGGAAAATCTGCAGTTGGAGCCAAAGTCGCACTGGCCTGCAACGGGAGGAGAGAGTCACTTGCTGCCCGGGATGGACTCCTACCATTGAGCTGAAGGGCAGCCTGATGAGGGGCCACCAGAGTTTTAGGGGCAGGGTGTTAGGGACTAAGGAGTAGCAACTCCAGCCCCGAGGAAGAAGCTGGACTCTCTCTGGCCCAGTCATAAGAGCAGCCGGCACGGCTTGTCTGGTCCACTAGGCCCTGCTCACAGCCCTTTCCTGGCCGGGGACCAAAGTCCACTGAAGCCTTTCATGATTGGGTTCCATAAGCCTCTGCAGGCTTGTCTCCTGTTACCTCCCCTTGTCCTGGCCCGCAGCCCCGACTAACTATGAGTGGGTCCCTGAGAGGGTTCTGCTTCCTCATGCCCCCCCTTGGTGCCCCCTGCCCATGGCGGGGTGGGAGGGAGGTCACAAGTAGCTGGACTGTGCCCCAGAAAGGCTTTAATGGCAGCTTTGTCAAGGAGGTACCAAAGTCCAGGTTGGCTTTCCAAATCTCAACTGGGGACACCAAAATGTTTCTCAAAATAACAGGAGACTAGGGGGAGAAGGGATAAATTGGGAGATTGGGACTGACATATCCACACTACTATAGATAAAATAGATAACTAATAAGAACCTGCTGTATAGCACAGGGAACTCTACTCAATACTCTGTAATAGCCTATATGGGAAAAGAATCTAAAAAAAAAAAAAGAGGGCTTCCCTGGTGGCGCAGTGGTTGAGAGTCCACCTGCCGATGCAGGGGACACAGGTTCGTGCCCTGGTCCAGGAAGATCCCACATGCCGCGGAGTGGCTGGGCCTCTGAGCCATGGCCGCTGAGCCTGCGCGTCCGGAGCCTGTGCTCCACAACGGGAGAGGCCACAACAGTGAGAGGCCCGCATACCACAAAATAAATAAATAAATAAATAAATAAAATAAAAAAGAAAAGAGTGGATATATGTATATGTGTAACTGATTCACTTTGCTGTACACCTGGACTAACACAACACTGTAAATCAACTACACTCCAATAAAAATTACAAAAAAAAATAGGGCTTCTCTGGTGGTGCAGTGGTTAAGAATCCGCCTGCCAACGCAGGGGACGTGGGTTCAAGCCCTGGTCCGGGAAGATCCCACGTGCCTCAGAGCAACTAATCCCGTGTGCCACAACTACTGAGCCTGTGCTCTAGAGCCCGTGAGCCACAACTACTGAGCCCGTGTGCCACAACTACTGAAGCCCATGTGCCTACAGCCCGTGCTCCGCAACAAGAGAAGCCACCGTAGTGAGAAGCCTGCGCACAACAATGAAAGAGTAGCCCCTGCTCGCCGCAACTAGAGAAAACCCGCGCACAGCAACAAAGACCCAAAGCAGCCAAAAATAAATAAATAAATAAATAATAAAAAAATAATAATAGGAGACTAGAGGTGTCCTAAGACAGCCTTGCCTACCAGCAGTGTGTTCACATCAAGGTGCAGCCCACGGGGAATGGCAGCCCGATTCGCAGGCCTGGTGCCCATTCTAGGGGCAGCATGGGCTCCTGAGGGGAGCATGGCCATTCACCCCGCTCTCCTAGGCCAACGGCAGTACCTCTCCCTGGTGCTAAGCTCCCTTTTACACCATGTTAATCATCATGGTTTTCCTCTTTGCCTTGGCTGCTAGGAAACTCAAGGCCAAACTCTTAGAGTATACAGGACCTCAAGGCAAGCATGGAGGAGACTAAGCATTCTCCTGGCCTTGTCTTATTTTTCCTATCCTTATTTTCATCTGCCTTCGGCTCCTTCACTTACTGAGGTTTTTGTCTCTAAACTATATGCATCTTTATTAGCTACGTACTAAGCAGTAAAATCAACACCCAGCGTCCTTTGTTCTAACCCTGAAGCTTCTCAGCATTGTCAGGCCTGTTCCTGTCTCCAGCCCTGCCTGCTGGGAGGGAGGGCACAGTGGAGTTCAGGCTCCCAGGCTAACTTAATCAGTCAGTCTATTACACCCATTAGTATCTCCTGGATTTACTTGTAGTCTCCCCGCCCTTGCTTGTTCTGGGTAAGCTGATAAAATCACATTCTAGGTCTGAAGAGCTGAGGACCAAGCCCTGGATGTCATAAAGCACAACCCCTGGGAAGGCCCCTGTTGACTGTGTCAAGCCAGCTGATGCACCAAGGCCACAAAGCGGGCTCAGGCGGGAGGGTGGGGGGTGCAGAAGTCCAAGCAGACCAGACAGGGCATGCTGGTCCCTAGGGGGACCTGAACAGAGTAGAACAATTTACCTGTCAGTAGAAACTTCCTGCAGGGCCGCTTGTTCTGCTCATCCAGCAAGATGGCAGCTGCATCTGCAAGGAGAGAGGATCCGGGTTCAGACTTGAGCTGCACACAGGCACTTCCTACCACCGAGATCAGGGAAGGAAAGAGGTCCTCATCCACGGAGGAGTGTAAGGGGGGATGACCACAGGTAGGGATGCTGGGCAGAGGGATCCGAGCTTCAGGTGACCTCAGCCCCACCCACCCCACCTAGACCCAGCCAAAGGCCAGGACCAGGTTTGAGGTCAGAGACTCTCAACTTTGCACAGTAGATCATATTGGGAGGTTCTTTTGTGTTTTTTTGTTTTTTTAAGTCCTGGTACCAGAAGAAGACTTCTCTGTATTGTCTTTGCAACTTCCTGAGACTCTCTAATTATTTCAAAATAAAAACCTAAAAAGCCCACCAGTAAACCCCAGGGCCCAGGCATCGCTCCATGGCCAAGGCTGTACCCCATCTCCCTCTGTTCCCCTCTCACACTAGCCACCGGCCTCAACAGGACTTCCTGGCAATCTTTCTGGATATGAACCTTAACCCCGGTTTCCTCCGATTTTTCCTACTTTTATCTTCATCATATAGGTACAGTTTAAATCTTGTATGCTCCTTGGTGGGCAAGGAATCAATCAGTCAAAATCTGTGAGTGAGACAAGTGAGGAAGGTACCCTGACTCAGAGGCCCTCATGTCACCCTGGGGGAAGGAGAGGCCAGGTCTGGGCTGTGCACTTTACCTGTCCATCTGCTGCCTTTTCTAGAGGCCGCTGGGGTAAAGGAAAGACCATGGGCTACTGAGTCCAGGTACACAGGACCACATCCTCCAAATGTCACCATGACTTCCACCTCAGAAGTCTAATGGCTGTTGGAAGCCTTATCCCACCTGACTTCTGACTTCTATGCTTCATTTCATGGTGTTAGCCATTCCTTTTCACTGGATTCCAAAGTCACCGAATCAAAATAATTCCCCTGGTATTTCTGACCTTCACTCTAAGAGCCCCCTGGGCCCTCTGTTCTTCTTTGTTTAGATTTTCTGTTACACTTTCTTGTTTCTTTTCTAAATTTATTCGGAAATCAAACACATCTCTGCTGGTTACTCCAAGATGGAGACCTCACCACTAAATTCCTACTTAGCCCTCAAGTCAGAATTCCCAGCTGGGGCAGGTACCAAGCATTTCCAATTGAATACTCTCTAGACCACGTCCAAATGGAGTGAGGGGTTAGGTGGGCTCTCCATTAACGAGCCCTGACTGGTAGGTGAACTCTCTCCAAGTCTCAGTTTCCCCATACGTAAAATGGGAGGGAAATTCTCACCTGGTAGGGCTGCTGTCAACATTTAATAAGATAACAGATGGAGAGAGCACTGGGCAGAGGAGGTCCCATGTTAGAATTGTGGGAAAGTGGGCCTGGGAACGGCTTCAGCACCACGGTCCCTGGGTAATGTTAACGTGCAGCCAGGGCTGAGAGCCTCTGAAGTGGATGCTCAACAAACGGGAGCAGTTCTTACTCCATTTCCTCCTCATAAACCCACCATTTACATGAACATCCCCATTTTGCAGACAGAAAAACTGAGGTTCACATAGGGAAAGGGGGCACACACATAGGAAGTGGCAGTGCCAGGTTTGAACCCTGGCCTGTGCGTCTCAAGCCCCCACCCTTTCCTGTGCAGTTGCTGATTTCCTGGTGGCTGGTGAGTAGCCGACTCTGAGGGGGGCTCCTCACTTCCTCAGGGCTGGGCTGCTGGGGTCGAGAGTTAGCTATCAGAGGACTCACTCCCGGGGCGGCCTGCAGGAGCGTGGGTGGGGCCAGCAGCGTGGGGAGAGGGTCAGCACTGGACTTGTCAGACTCAGCCCACCCAGCTGGTGCCAGAGGCTTTCCCTGGGGAGGAGGGCTGGTGGAGGGCGTGTGGACATTGCCCAGGGCCCCGCTGGGGTAGGACAGCTAAACTGGAAATGGGGCTGAGTCTGAGTCTTAGACAAGAGGCCCTGGTGGGGTGACTCAGTACAGGAGAAGAGTTCCAGGCTGCCCAGCATCTGGCTGGTTGTTCTCAACTCCAGCCACATGGCGAATCACTTGGCAGCTTTTAAAGTATACACAGCCCAAGCCCATCTTTCTCAGGTTCTGTTGTAATTCATCTAAGGGGAGGGCATGAGAATTGTTAAAAGCTCCTTAGTGATTCTGAAGTGCACCCAGGATTGAGAACCCCCAGCCACAGGCCCTGCTCCTCCGCCTGGCGTTCAAGGCTCTTCAGGATCTGACCCCATTGGTCCTTCTCGCTTCAGCTCCCCAAATTAACAGCTGCCCGGCTGCCCTGGGTTTGTTTGCTCGTTCATTGAGATATTCATCTAACAAACATTTACTGAGCACGTCCTGTGTGCCAGTCGCTGCGCCAGGATGAGGATTTAGTGGAGAACAAGTCAGACCTGGTCCTTCCTTCCACTCCAATAGTCACACTAATCCATGTGGATATAAACGGGGTAAACAGCCAGCATGCAGCCAAATGACCTGACCTGGCCCAGGGGTTGGAGAGGGCGTCCCGGAGGACTGTCTGGGGTGGGGAGGACAGCAGGAAAGGCATGCCTGCAGAGGGGACAGTACTTGTGGTGGTCAGTGTGGCTGGAGCTTGGAGGGACAGGCCAGCAGGGCTTGGAGGCCTGGGCGGGACAGGGGTTCCACCCAGAACACACTGTTGTAATGGGGTGTGAGGTTACACAGGAGAGGGGCCCTGTTTTATTCACCTTTAAGTCTTCAGAGCCTCTCTGGGAGCCAAGGACACGCTAAGCGCTCACCAAGTGTTGGCTGAATGAATGAGCCATGAGATAAAGGGTCCAAGGCCAATCCTTCTGTGGACCCATAAGCATCGTTCTTACTTAGTAAGTCCTTACGTGCCATACAGTCATCAGGAGATTACTGAGCCCCGTCACATCCCTGGGAGGGGGGATATGGCTATTACAGCTGTTTTACACATGGCAAAATTAGGGCTACAGTTCTAGTGAGTGACACGTTGGGACTGACATCAGGCAGCCCAGCTCCAGGGCCCATGCCTGTCCTGACCAAGGCAGATGGATCATCATCCCTCTGAGGGTTAAGGGACTTGTCCAAGGCCACGAAGCCGGGAGCAGAGCAGGTCTCGGGTCCTAGCTGAGGCGGGGTACCCTGTGCCCTTGCAGAGACTGTGCTGTGCGGTTGTGCACGTGAGCTGGAGCCCTGGGGAAGCCTCCCAAGGAAGGGGAAAGAGCTCATATGTCAGCTTGGGGACCAGGGTGAGGTGATCCACCGCTCTGGATTTCTAAGTCACCACCTGTAAGTGGGGCTCCCTGGCCTGCCCAGCTTCCCTTGAAGTGCTGTTTTAAGGACTGGATGTGGCTGGGGATGTGAGCGAATGCTGGGAACCCTGAGAAGGGGTTTGTGGCACCCACTGTTTCATCTATTCTATAGCCCTCTTCCAATCAACCCTGTACCCACGGGCCCAGGGTTCTTGGCTGAAAGTCTGGGACTAGGAACAAACACCAGGATAACCTTGAGGCCTAGCACCACGCCAGATCACAGCCCCTACTAGATTTGGGGTACAGGGAGCCTCTGCCTGACACCAGGTTCAGAGGCCTCTGAGGCACCTGGGAGACCCCTCTGCCCCTGAATTCCCCTCTGCCCCCACTCCCAGCCCCTTGCAACCATAGCCGCGCCTGGTCTGCTGAGTGGCTTGGCCACCCTCCCTCACCCAAGCCTAGACCCCAGCCCAAACCTGCCCCTGGGGATGGGGGTCAGGGGATCAGTGTTTTTTATTTTAAGGTCTCTAGGTGATCCTAATTCAAAGGGTTTAGATCTGCTGCCTTACAGAGTTACTGAGAAAAGCAAATGACAGACCGTGGAAGGCACCTGGCATACAGCAGGCACTCAATAAAATGTGAGTGACCTGAATCTGAGTCACAGACCAGGGAACTCTCTGTCTCCCCTTCCGAGCTGCTGGGACTCAGCTCCTTCCTTCCAGCCTCTGGGTCCTGTCCTGGAATCCTGCTCCCCAGCTCATGGAGCCCCGGCCCTGCCCCGGCTCATTCCAGGAGCTCCTGGTCACCCCACCCCACTGCCACAGTCCTCCTCCATTTGTCCAGCTCCTGGCGCCTCTCTCACTACTGCTCAGTGTGTGTCTAAAGACAGCAGAGCAGCAGCAGCTCCCCTCCAGTGAGTGCTCCTGGGTGCCAGGCCCTGTGCCAGGTGCTTATGGCCTTAATTCCTTTGTCTCATAAGCCTTTCCCAGAAGCAGCTCAGTCATTCGACAGCCATTTACTGCGCCCCCTGCTCAGGCAGCAGTCGGCCATCGCCATCAAATGTAGCTCCGGTCATGGTAGCTATTGCCCACAGCCCTTCAAAGGCTGCCCTCTGCCCATCCCCCTTACCATGGCCTCTGCAGGCCTGCACGATCTGGCCCTGGCCCTGTGGCCAGCCTCGGCCCCTACCATGCTCCTTCTCATCCTCTCTTCGGCTCTGAGAGCAGCTGGCGCTTTGCCCTCTGCCCAGGATGGAGCACTGGCTTTTCCTTACTTTTCAGCCGTGGGCTCAGACTTTAGCTCCTTAGAGAGGCCTTCTTCATGGCCACAGTGTCCCCAGAGCCTGGCAAGGCGTCAGAGAACGGAGCCCTCAGTCAGGATTGCGGGGAAAGGAGCTTGCCTTCCACCTGCCCCTCTGAGGGCCCGTCTGCCCCAGGGGCCAGCAACCCAGGTCTCCTCTCTTTTGCTCCTCAAAGAGCCCAGACCAGCACTGTCGCTGGCCCGCAGCGTTTCCCTGTCTGATGATAAGAAAGACTGGAGAACAGGGCTCCGTCAGCCCGGCCGCCAGGCCGGCAGCACCCACCTCGGAACATGTCGTACCAGAGCTTCTTGGCCTTGAGGTGCTGCAGCCCGTTCAGGTGCTTCTTGCGGTTGTGGAGGTTGTCCTGGAAGGAGCGGTCGCAGTAGTCGCAGAAGTAACGCTTCCCCATGGTCACCCCCGCTGGGTGCTGCCGCTGCCTGGGAAGTCACAGGGCACTGGGTCAGAGCGCAGAGGAAATGCCATCACCCTGCCTGAGCATGCCCGGGGGCCAGGCCTGCGCCACGTCAGGAAGGTTCTACTTACTTACCCACACCAGCTCGTAGGAACTCCACAACAGCCCATGAGGGGCTACCCGGGCAGATGCTTATGGCCTGAGAGGCCTCATTCCAGAGGGGTCTTTTAACAGTTCTGACGCCCAGCTTCCACCCCAGGTCGGTTAAAGCAGAAACACAGTGGGTGAGGCCTGGGCATCAGCATGTTTTAATGCGCCCCAGGGAATTCTTGTCTGCAGCCAGGCTGGTGAAACACCACCTCACCCACTCTGGACAGCCCCCCACCACCACCTCTGACGTCCCCTCTCCTGTTCCTCCATGCTGGCCGCACAGCCCCCCTCTCTGCTCCTCACATGCGCCAGGCACACGCCAGGCACACGCCAGGCACACGCCCACCTCCCGCTGTTTGCACCTGCTGTTCCCTCTGCCGGGATGCTCCCCCCGCACACCTGCCCTGCTTGCTCACTTGACTCCTTCAATCTTTGCTCAAATACTACCTTCTCAGTAATCTCCCATGACCACTTTACTTAAAATTGCAGAACCCTCCACTTAGCTTTCCCCATTCCCTGCTTCACTTTTATCACCTTTGAAGTAATAAGTTACTTGTTATGTTTATTATATTTTTCTTTCCTTCAAAAGGAATATAAATCCATGTGGGCTGGGATATTTTTGTGTTTTTTTGTTGTTGTTGTTGTTTTTAGGACACTCACACTTTATTTTTCTACATAAAATTTTCAAAGCCCCAGCCCCCAAAGTGGTGCACGGTACAGAGTAGGCAACCCAATATTTGTTATTCAACAATGAGTTAATTCCCATTGTCCTTATGGGACAACTGGGGTTCACAGAGAGGAAGCGATTTGCCCAAGGTCACACAGCTGGTAAGCAGAAGGCAAACCCAGGTGCCCTAAAATCCCGCTGCTGGTGTCCTCTCTTCCACAGCCAGCTTAAGGCTTAGAGAAGCCAGAGGGCTCAGGCAGAAATGCACACAGCTTCCCAAGGAGATCAGCTAAACACTTAGGTGGCAGTCACAGAGGGAAATGAGAACGTTTCAGGGTCTTCAGACACTTAAGACCCCTCAGTCCTGGTGACCACAGCTGCCACTCCTGACCCAGATCTGTAGCCATGACTCAAGGCCAGCCCTTGGGTCCCTGTTTGGTGTCACAAGACCAGAGGACAAATGGGTCCACTCAGGGCCACCAGGTGGGATCTGCAAAGGCTGAGCCCAGAATAGCCTCTTACCTTTCAGGTCCTATAGTCTGACCCCTCATTTCCCAAAGCAGGTTCCTGAGGCCAAGAGGAGGAAGAAAAGTGACTTCCCCAAGGTCACGAGATAGCAGCCCAGGCCAGTGGCAAAAGCCCCAGACTCTCAGAATCTGGCAAATAAAGTTAAAGCTGAGACCTGACCCACAGGGCAGAGAGATGGGGGAATACATGTTGGGAAGAAGAGAATGGGGAGAGACACAGAGACAAACAAGCCCCTGGACAGTCCAGGCAGCCAGGCGAGGGATGGAGAAAGCCGCTCCTGCGGCAGAGACAGTGGCCATTAAGTCAAGGGCTGTAATGGGATCAGGAACAGTCATTCAAAATGAAAACGTATAAAACCTCTCTTCTCCCATTACTGCTGAGAAACCGCATCCCAGACATGCGGACTTGATATATTAAATTTGGCAGCTCTAATACACCCCGTCTTGCCAATAAACTTATAGGAATTGGACTGAGATTATAAGAGATGAACGTTTAACCGCCGAGTGCTTAACTAAGCCATTCACGAAGGCTGAAGCTCAGAGGAGCCGCTGGCTCTGGAGCATAAAGGGGAGGGGAGGGGAGGGGAGGGTACGGGAGGGGCAGTGGGAGGGGTGTTCCTCCAGGAGACTGATAAGGAACAGTGGCTCTGCGGCAGACTTAGCTGGGCAAAACCACACAGGGCACTGGGAAGCCAGCTGTGTGACTTGGACCTCTCCAGGCCTCTACTTTCACTGTAGGAATAGGGGGCGGTGGGTCCAACGGGTTGGCTGATTGCTTAGGGAGCAGCACACAGAAGTTTGAATCCAAATGAATTATTAATAAAAGAGTAACAGCAGTACAAATGACACTAATAATGTCTGGCATTGAGCAAGTGTACAATAAATGTTATGTAATATTTGATGCACTAAGTACCTACTATGTGCCAGCACTGGGCTAAAAGCTTTATAATGCATCATCTCTTAATCCTCAGGACAACCTGTGAGGTTTCAGATGAGGGCACTGAGGCTCCAAGAAGTGAAGTGACTCAGCCAAGATCATGCTGCTAGAAAGCAGCCGAGCTGGGCTTAGAACACAGGCAGGATGGCTCTAGAGCCCCCACACTCCTCAACACTTCTGAAAGTCGCCTCGCAACAAGTCATACTGATGACAGCTTTCCTTTACTCACTACACCCCCAGGACCACGTGGCCCCTTTAAACCCCAAGAGGTATGTATTACAACCTCATTTACGATTGAGGAAACTGAGGCCCAGAGAAGTGCTGTGAGGTGCCCCAGATCACACATCCAGGAAGGGCAAAGCAGGTCTCCCACCAAACCACCAGGAAATGAAGATCACATGCCCCTCTCCCAACCTGTCCAGCAACACTGATTCAAATGATGAGCCCCTCGGGGCTGGGCTGTGTGTGTCTGTGTGAGCGTGTGTATTCGTGTTTTCCCCTCTCTCTCACATGCACAAACCATGGGGGGCACACCAGCCTCAGCTGAGGGCCATCGTGGCCGCACTGCCCACCTGTGCCTCCCTCTGCCCACCCTGGCCACCCCTCATTTGGCACAGGGAAGGGCTCAGCCGTCCGGGACGGGTCAATGGACTTGTGTCTAGTCCCAGCTCTGCCAGATGAGGATGTGGCTCTGTCACTTGCCCTCTCTAGGCCTCGGTTTCCCCACATGTGAAGTGGGAGGCAGGCAGCTAGACCAGGTGATCTCTAAGGGCACACACACACACACACGTGTGTCACTTAGCACAGAGCCTGGCCCACAGGAGGCCCTCCAGAAACGTTGGCCGTCATCACCATCATTATTATTAGCCTCCAAAAGCCTGTATTTCAGAAAACTGAGACTCAGAACAAGGAACAGGATATCAGTGCCCAAGTGACCTCTGTGGTCAGCTGCTCCATATTACAGATGAGGCAAGGGAGGCCAGGAAAGGGGAACTGAGTTGTCCAAAGCACACAGCACAAGGCCGGGGTGGGACTGAACCTCAGCCCCTTTGGCAGGCTAAGACCTCTGCCTGCACAGCAGCTCTGCAGAGCCCCCAGTGCCCGGGAACGGCGTCAAGGGAGCAGAGCGGCTTTAGAGGGGCCAGCACTTCCTGCCTCCTTCACAGGCCTGACCCCATGGAGGCAGAGGCCCTGTCCCTGGTTAGGAGCTGGCCTCCAGCAAGGTGACCTCACCCAGGTGTGAAGTTCTAGAGCTCCTGACCCAACTCCCTCCCGCTCCAGTGCCCTGGCACACATTAGCAAAAGATGCGGCTGCAGAATCCTCTGGACAGATACAGCGCCGGGCCAGACACACAACTTGGCAAGCAGAGTGTATTTCACTCTGCCTCACCTCGCAGCCAGGCGTCCTTGCACAAGGCACAACCTGCACCACCGCACTTGGCAGCCCTGAGTGGGAGGTCAGGGAAAGGGGAATGGGGACAGCCGGACGTCTCTCCGGCACCCAGACACCAGCATGGGGTGCTGACTAAGCTGGCCCTCTCTGCCGTGATTCATCCTTGTCCTCTGAGGCTGGCGCGCTCTGCAGTGTGTGAGCGAGGTCCTGTCCGGAACACAGGACCATCCCGCCCCACTCCCTCACCAGGAACACAGGCAGTGCCATCCACCCACTCCCAGAGACCAGGTCCACGGTGGCAACAGCATCTGCTGGCTCCCTGAAGCTTCACCAGGTGACAGGGTGGCTCCTCATGGGCACGGGGCAGAGGGCAAGGCTAGTGGGACCACCCTCTGAGGTCACACAGGCCTGGGTTCAAATTCTAGCTCCACCACTAGAAAGTTATTTCATCTCCCGGAGTCTGACCTTAGCTACAAAACAGGGACCCCACCGCTGCTGTGAATTTACCACCACAGAGAATGGAGGCCGTTACTGCTGTTGCCATCATCCCCTGGGAGGCTCACTCCCCTCCTACCCCCAGCACGTCCTGACCACTTGATTTAAAATTGTAGCCAAAGTCACAGCAGCAAACACATCTGCCCCCTCACCACCTGCTCTGTTTTCCATAGCTCGTCTCACACACTGATTTACTGCCACGAGAGCTGCCTCTCCAATAGAATACAGGCTCCACGAGGGCAGAGAGTTCTGTCTGTCTGTCCAACTGCACCACCTGGAACAGAGGATCAAACGCAGAACTGCTGGTGGAATAAGCGAGGGAGCCACCCGTGGAGCCCAAGGCCTCCCACCCTTTGTTCACCGACCCTCTTCTCCACAAGCCTGAATCTGGGGACAAGGACGGGGACGAGAAGAGAGACATGTAAGGCCCCTGAAAGCAGGTCTCTGCCACCCCCGCCCTCCCTGCAGGGCTTCTGTCTCCAGCAGGGCCCCCACTACCGACTTAGACCACTCCCGGCGAGCCCACAGCACCTGACTGCAGGCCTCCAGGCTCAGGGAAAAGATGACCAACGAGTTGAGATGCTGTGGGGTGGAAGAAGGAAGAAAGGAGAATCAGATTTGACACTGTGTGCTAGGCATTCTTTTATTTAATCCTCACAGACCGTCGGAGTAGATATCAAGGCATCCATCTCACAGATGAGGAAACAGGTTCAGAAACACTCACTCCTACTTTGCTCAAAGCCTCGACTGGGAGAGACACTGATAAGGAAGATTTCTCATCAACCTGAGTGCTGCGGGTGGGCCAGTGGTGCTGAGGGGCCCCGTGCGCCTCCTGTGGAGCCCTCACCAGGCGTGCCAAGGCACACCGGAGCCAGCATTCACACTGAGGCCTGGCTGACCCGGGACCCATTCTCTCCCCACCCCACTGCTCCACCGTGAGGCTGGCTCAAGGCAGACATCTGTGCTTCACTGATATTCTTGGTTGCTTTCATCACGTGTGTTTCAGGTACAGAGCTGGCTTTGGCACAAGGCTAAAATAAGCCAACAGCTCAGCCATGGCCAGGGGCTGGGATGCATGCTGTAATTATACAGGACTTGTGCTCACCACATGCCGCCCTCGAGCTTACCTGTCATTTCTTCTAGTTATGGCACCACCAGACCCCAGGTGAACAGCAAGCCTCAGCCAGAGGATGACTTTACTGCACACCCACTAGGAACATGGCAATGTCCCAGCGCCACATACGCCCGCCGTCTGGAGTCGGCGGCATCGGACCTGGCCCATGCAGGTGGCCTGCAGACTGCCTGCTCAGGACCCAGCTCCAACAGAAGTGCCAGGAAGATCCAGATGTCTCCCCTGATAGGAGCCCTGATATGTTAAGGGTCTCCCTCAGATGCCCCAGGGTTTTGTAGCAACCACGCAGCTTTCTCATCCTGACCTCGTTCACGTGTTCACTTCTTGAAGTAAAGTATATTATCCACTCTCAGCAATATAAGGCAGTGGGGACTCCACCCACAGCGATTTCTTAACTCAGCAGGTCTGGGACAGGGGCAGGGTCTAAGGAGGCCCTGATGCAGAGTCCACAGACCATACTTGGAGAAATGCTGGTCTAAGGGGGGAGATGACAGACTGAGGAACAGAGAAGGAGGGAGTTTGCCTGAAGTCACACAGGACCCACAAGACAGTCCTTACTGTATAGCCACACACCCAGGCCTGAATCCCAACCCTGCCACTCGCGGGCTGTGATACTCTCATCAAACTACCTACCCCTGAGCCTCATCTGGAAGTCGGGGGTAATAATACTTTTCACAAGAGTACTGTGAGGATTGAGTCATGCATGCTAGGTGTTTGGCAGAGTGTCTGGCAAGCCAGTGCTGCTCAATGCACATCTGTGGACGTGGCAGCCAGCCTCTGTGGCACCCAATGACCCCAACTCCTGGTGTCTGCACTTTGTGTCTCCCGTTCCAAAGCGTATCAGGGTTGGTCTCTGTGACTAAGAGAAGAGAGCAGAAGGATGGTATGTCACCCCCAAGATCAGGTTATAAGACAACATGGCTTCCATCCTGGTGTCTCCCTTTCTCTGATCACTTGTTCTGGGGGGAAGCCAGCTACCATACTGTGAGCAGCCCAGTAGGGAGGCCCACATGGCAAGGAACTGAGACCTCCTGCTAACAGCCAAGTGAGTGAGCTTGGAAGCAGACTGTCCAGCCCCAGTCAAGCCTTCAGAGGAGGGCAGCCCTGGACGACAGCTTGACTGCAACCTTGTGGGAGACTCTGAGCCAGAACCACCCAGCTACACCACTCCCAAATTCCCGACCATCGGAAACCGTATCAGATAATGTTTGTTGTGGTAAGTCACTAAATTCTAGGGTAATTTGTTATGCAGCAACAGCTAACTAATACAGTGAAATACATGAATGGAGAAACTAAATCACTTTACAATTTGTGATGGCCACAGGTACAAAGTGCCCCACAACCCAAAACTCTCCTGAGTCAAGTCAAAGGAGGGCCCCCCTCCCACTCGCATATGCACAACCCTAAAGTTCCATGGTTCCCTTTTCAGTCATTCATTCACCAGCCAAACACACTGAGCACTTCCTCTCTGCCAGACTGGGGTTCACGCTTCATGACACAGAGTCCATTGCTCTCACGAGAACGTGAGCTGAGTATGTGCTGGGGATGGGTGGCCGACAGATGTACCCCCAGTAACAGTCATAGGTAACAAGCTCTGTGCCGGGGGTCCCAAGGAGGGGCGCCTGCATCCAACAGGGACTTCCTCCAAGGAAATGATCAGAGATCATCTCGAAGATCTAGGTACCAAGGTGAGCACTGCAATGTAGCTTGTCCTGAAACCAAACTCCAAATGTCCAAGAGTAAAAAGAGCTGACGGTTATCCATTGCTCACCACATGCCAGGCAGACCACTCAGGGTCCTGTGTAGAGTGGGGGAAGGGGTTCAATGATGATGCACAAAGCCTACCATCCTCATTTTACCCTAAAAATAACTTTGGGTAGAGGGAGCTCACAACTGCCAAGGAGCAAGAGTAGGGTGTGAGCCAACCTATTCAATGGTGCCATTAAAAATCAAGTTAAAGTAATACATCAACTATACTTCAGTTAAAGAAGAATCAAAGGGAACAATTCCCTACAGGGACAAAATGTTCATCCCATATTGTAAATGAAAAATGACTCATTGTCACAACAGTATGTATAACATGATACCACTTTTTTAAGGAGAAGGAACTTCCCACCTCAACACACACATATACACACAGACACACATACAAAGACTGGAGAAGACACAAAATATTTACTGTAGTTATGTCTAGAGAATAAAATTACGATGTGCGGGATTTTTTTTTTTCATTTTGTGTTTTTCTGTTTTTCTAAGTTTCTACTTTTGGTGTGTATAGTTTTAAAATTTTCCCAAAAAAGTGGGAAATTTGTCAGGCAGGGATAAACCCTATTCCTTCTTCCTTAGGAGGCTGCCATGGAGGGTTCCAGTGACCCGGTTCACCTGGGATGAACCGGCCAGGGGTGGTGTTGAAAGGGATCTAGCGTAAACATTTCCCTCAGTCCAGGCTGATGGTTGATAGGACAAGCCCTGATTCCAAGTGGACCTGGCCCAGTGAAGGTCAGCTGAACCCAAATCTGGGCTCCAGGAGCTTCAGGATGGAGACAGTTTCTCACCAGATAGGCAGAGGTCTCAAGAGGCCAGAGTTTCCAAATAGGAAAGGCAAAAATAGTCTGAAAGAGGCTTTTGAACCATATACCCTGACTCATATAAATACCTCTGCCTTTCCCTTCTCCCCCCACCGCCAAGTCTGGGCTCCAAATACCATGTGACTCTCTGTTACCACTGCCCAAGTCAGGTCTCACCGCTTCACATCTGGACCAGCCTCCTTAGTTCAGCCCACTCTTGGGCAGCATCAGATCAACCCTCTCAAAACAACTCCTCAAAATTTTCCATTGCTCCTGGTGAAGAGCTTATTAAAAATGAAGTCTCCTGAATCAGATCCTCAGGAATTCTGGCTCAGCAGATCTGGAGAGGGGCTCAGAAATTTGCATTTTAACCAGGGACTCTAGCCACCCCCAGTAGGTACCCCCAAGAAATGAAAGCCTGGAGAACTGAGCTTCCACTGTTCATTGACCTCTTCATCCCCTGCATCCCAAAGGCAGCCTTTGCTGAAGGCAGTCACTCTGGGTAGACACAGCCCACAAATCTGTGTCCCAGTCAGAAACTGGTCGGACTATGAACCACCTCAGTAAGCTGAAATGGTAACCCCGACTTGATGAGAATGCTAAGCACAATTTGTTAGAGAGGATAAAAGTGTTTTCTTACTGGCTAAGCATCCTGTCACACTCCAGGAAAGCTTAAAATTGAAAACAGAGGTAGTAAACTAAATCAATTATTGTACTAATGTTCCTGTCCTAAGTTTATTAATAATCAGTGTCTACCTGGTGCTTAAAAGTATCACATTGAAAAGAATTTGACATGTTGAGTATATAACAGAAAAGCACTGTGATTCCAATTTAAAATATAAAAGTTAAAATATGTAGTTAGGTAATTGATAAAGTATCTGTCAGTAATTGATATGAGACTTGTGATTCTAAGTTGAGGGGTTAGCAATGGTTGGAAACACTGGCTGCACATTAAAATCACTGGGGTGCTATAAAAGCTACTAAGGGTGCCCGCCATATCCTAATTTCTTGTCAGAGATGGAGCCTGTATTTTCTGAATCCCCCAACTGATAACAAGTTGACAAAACAGAATTTGACTAAGTTTGTTAAAAGTATTGAAAAGTATTAAAATTTATTACATTTATAAGGTTAATTTTATTAGATTTTCTAGTAACTGTTTAAGTATTCTGGGGAAATTAAGCTTGTTAGGTTATATATCTGAAGTACTTAAAAAGAAAATCAAATATATTAAATGTATAAGTGGAATTAAATGTGTAAGGGAATGTAACTGAGCTGAAGATAGGGCTGAATGTTTAAAGGAATTTAGTTTGTTCAAGTTGAGTTCAAACATTAATCAAAGGGAAAGTTAAGGTCATTTTTCTTATTTTTCTAGATTTATGTATAGAATAATAATTTCTAAGTTGAAATCGATGGCCTAAAGAAAATTAGATTTTTTTAAAAATTGTTGCTCCAAAATGAGAATGAACTAAAAAGGCAAAAAAATAAAACAAGCTCCACCTTAACTCCCTGTGGTCTTCCCAACCCATCTCACTTAAAATAATTCCTCCCTCCTCTGAACTTCTCATCTGGGAAGTTGTCAGCAAGATATAAGTATTCTTTCCCAGAAGCTTCACAACTTCCTGCCCGAAAGGGCTACCAGGATGCTTTGCAAATAGAAAATAACCGTGGATATAGAGCATTTCACGTTTTTCCTCCCAGTCCCCAAACGAGGCATTACTGTTGTTTTACAAGTCAGAGGCAGATCCAGGTCTCGAATCCAGTCCCTGGTTTTCAATGCCACACGAACGCCAATGACTTTTATCTCTGGCTCAGGCCTCTCCTCTGAACTCCAGATCCAAATCCCAATTAGCCTCTGGACCTCTCCATTTGATGCCTAAGGGGCAGCTCAAACTTAATGTGGCCAAACAGAACTTAAGATCACCCTGTTGATTTTAAGTTGTTGAGGTAAAAACTTTGATGCCATTCTTGAGTCCACTTTCCTGTATGCCCTACATGCATCTGTCAGTTTGTTCTGTTTGTCCCACCTCCAAAAATACATCCCAAATCTGATCACTACTCTAATCCACACCCTAATCTAAATTACCACCCTGCCTCAATTGACCCACCACAGCAACTTCCCCTCTTCAGTCTGTTCTCCAGAGCAGCCAGAAATGATGACATTAAAATGTAAATTAGATCATGTCACACCCCAGCTTAAAACCCTTCATTGGCTTCCTAGTGCAATTAGAAAAAATAAGACTCTTTACCACGGGTTACAAGGCCAGTTATGAGCTGACCTGAGCCTACTTCATAGTCCACTCTACTTTTTTCCTCCTCAAACACCCCAGAATAGAGCAGCTTCAAGGCCTTTGTACCAACATTTTCCTGTTTGAACTGCTACTATTTACTCAGGTCTAGGGTTAAGTGTCGCCCTGGGGCCCACCTTGTCTTAAATATTACCACCACCACCCCCTCCCCAATCAACCTTTCTTCAGCTCTTCAAAGCATTACTTGTCATTACTGCACCTTCCCATCTACCCATACACAGTAGAATGGGCGCTCCATGAAGGCAGGGACTTGTTCACCGCTGGGTCCCCAGCGCAAGGCCCAGAGGCACTTAGGAAACATGTGCTGGACGGCCCTAGTCCTCCAAAATCCTTGCTATTTCTATTCCCAAGAAAGGATGAGTGGATCTAGGTCTCCTGCCTTCCAAGCCAGGATTGTCAGCTGCGAAACCCAGGGATGAGGGTAACATGAAGCATGGGCAGAATCGCCACTTCCCCTGAGGCTGGGCAGAGGGATTCAGTCCCCGGGACCCGATTTGTGCCACAGGCTCCAACTCTAGCCCGGGACTTGGGGCTGACAGAGGAGACAGGATGGGGGACAAGCCTGGGACCGGGCACCCAGGCCTCGCTCTCCTATCCACTCCGCATTCCGTTTAATAGTGTGGCCCGCCGCGGGGTTCGCGGACTTAGATGGAAGAGCCCAAGCCCTCCCGTGGGGGTTAGGACACTCGCCCTCGACGTCCCGCCAAAGAAGGTACCTGGCTCCGCGGGGCCAAACGGTTCTGAGTTCCCCCTCCTGCGCCCTCACGCCACGAACTGCTTGCTGGGATTCGTAGTCCTTCCTTGGGTATCGGTCCACCCTTCCCAGAAACCTTTGCGAATCAAAGCTGAGACCGCGCAGGAGGAAGTGGGGGGAGCGCGAGGGCTTCTGGGTGTTGTAGTTTAAAAATATTCAATCAGCAAGAAATGATTGAGGAGAAAAATTCGGTAATACATTTTACCAACTATTTGGGCTGCCGTGATCTGGATTTTTGGTGATTTGATTCACGCGCAAGCCATCAGTTACTTCCATACTTCAAAACGACGAGCGCTGAGATCCAGAAGAACTACAAATCCCATAAAGCATTACACGTTGAGGACCTTTGGAGAGAAAGCTCGGTCGCGGTGCATGCGCGGTGGCGCTAGTTCGGCAGCGGACAAACATGGCGGGACCGACGTTGACTGCGAGGTTGTACTCCCTGCTGTTCCGCAGGACCTCTACCTTTGCCCTCACCATAGCCGTGGGCGCCGTGATCTTCGAGCGCGCCTTCGATCAAGGCGCGGACGCGATCTACGAACACATCAACGAAGGGGTGAGGGCCTGGGCCGTCCCTGACCTTGGGTCCCTCTGAGGGGTGACAGTGAGAGTGGGGGTGGGGCGGGATTCAGTCTACCTTTACGAGGAGCGGGGGGGATCCCTGGGTGTCTTCTGTCTGCAGACTGCCGTCTGTTCGCTCCGCTCGGTGTGAATCCTAAAACGTTAAACGGGGTCAATAGATACCACTTTGCAGGGGTTTTAAGTATTGCTGTCTCCCGCCCCATACACCCACTTGTCCATTTGCAGAAGCGAAGACTAACCTAATGAGAGCAAAGGACTTGTTAGGGCCACATCACCAGGGAGTTAGAGGCAAGTCAGGGCTGGACCCGGAACCCCCTATCTCCTCTGAAGGTTTCAAGGGCAGATTTGAGCGGGCGACGGTCGTGAAAAGAACAACTCTTTAGATACCGTGGCTGGCCTTTTCAGATAGCACTTTTCAGTTCCAAAGTCTTTCCATGCTGCCAGCGGTGGTATTAATAATGGTTTAGAGTAGGGTGGGTATGAAATTAGAGAGCCCTGGATGGGAATACTGGGCCTTATCAATGAATAACTGTGGCATAAAGGTGGGCAAGTTTCTTAACCTGTCTGAGCTTCACTTTTATCTGTGGAATAGAAATGATAATAATAGTAACTATCTCAGGGAATTGTGAGGATTATATGAGATGCAGGCAAGGTGCCACAGTACCTGGTAGGTGGTACTCTCAAAAAATGGCATTTGTTACATTCCTCACGAGAAAGTGGAAGCATAAGATAGAGAATAACAGCACTTTTTAGACTCACTGTGTGCCAGACACTGTGCTGGATGCCTTGCCTGCTTTCTATCGTTAAATTGTGGCTCATACTGGGGAAGGTCTCGGACAAATAAGGCCTGTGCCGCCACTCACTCTGTTTTTAACTTGAAGCTGTCTGGCCCTACAGCCCAGGCAGGCTCTGTCCACTGATGCCTGTGGCCAGGTCAATTTTTTGCCCTTATGAAAGTGCTGCTACTGGTCATCTTCAAGCAGTTCCTCTGGCCATTTCCAATGTGTGGGGAAGGCATCTCAGGATGTTGTCATAACCCACCCATCTTTGTTGCTTTTAGGAATAAGAATACAGCTAGTTCCTGACCCAAGGATCATAAGTCTGAGGAAATTTTTTAAATGGCTCAATGTGAAGTATTTGGGGACCATGCACTTAGGACCTCTTGAGTAATACCTGGGAGTTGAAGAAATGAGACATTCTCCAGCCTCTGTTCCTTAATAATTGTGTGCTCTGGGGGTAGGTCCCTCAGTCTCTCTACCTGTTTCCTGTAAAGTGAGATCATGCCTTCCCACTTACTTCACACACTGATTGAGAGCATCAGAGCATTCTGTAAATGTTAGGAATGTACATCAAGCCTAGTACTGCTTCCAGTTTGCCCACTGCAAACTGTCAGGATGTGGTACATGTTTCTCTCAGGTTTGTTTTAGAGACCAGGGCAGTGGGAGGACTTACAAAATGTGAGAGGCAAAACTAAGTTTGTGGTTCTTGTCTTTAAAATGCAGAAGCTATGGAAACACATCAAGCACAAGTATGAGAACAAGGCGTAGTTCCTCGGAGGCCCCAATCCAGGCCAGAAGGACCAGGTCCACCCACCAGCTGTTTGCCCAGAGTCAGGGCCTCAGCTTGAAGATGAAGCTCATGTCACTCTACACGGGCCACCTTTAGCTGTTGGCAGGAGATGACGTCACCTGACAGACTCTTTAACTTCTGCTATGTTTGAAGTACGTTTAGTCAGGGTCATCAACAAATAAATGTAAATTGTCCTTGAGACCTGCTTCTGCATGGGGTGCTTTTTAACTACCTGATCTTCACTTAACAGTTATTTGACACCACTTCAAAGTCCTCTGCGAACATCTGAAGGGCAGATTCCATTATTTTGGGTTTCCCATTAACTTCCAAAGAAGAATTCTAGTTTTCAAACCATGAGCTAGAGTTGGTGATGTTATCTTCAGCTTTGGCTTCTAAACCAATAACTCCATTCTTAAGTCAGGCAGAGGATAGCTAACTGGCTTGGCCCTAGGGAAGCTCCATGGATCCAGCGGAGGAACAAACCATGGCCTGAAGATTTAGTCTCCATTCTGCCTTTAACTTGCTGAGTATCTTTGGGTAAGCTGGCGTACCTCTCTGGGCCAGCGCTCATCTTCTGATGGCTGTAAGGGACGTTGGAAAGCATGCAGCATGGCTGGGAGTAGCCATGGAGAGCACTGGGATGTGCTGAACAGGAGTAGAGTAGTTGTTTGGTAACTGGCCTGGGAAGATGAGTGACTCACCTGTCCACCATATTTCACCTGGAGCTTGGCTTGATTGGGCCAGAGCTGGATCAACCACCAGCAACTAACGGGGAAGAGTCAGGTCGGGAAACACAGGGGTAGGAGAGAACTTAGGAGTTGCCCAGTTTGCCCTACCTGAGGCATATCTTAATGAAGATGAAGTCAAGCCCTTGAGAAATCATGACCTGCCAAAGGTAGTACAGCTCTGGGGGCCAAATCAAGACCTGAACCAAAGTAGGGTTTCATTCTAAGACTGATCCTAAGAATGATTTCAGCATTAATAGAGGAACACTCTGGAGGTTGAAGATTGTCACTTACTTTACACTGTTCCCAACGATTTGAGGGCAACGTGCTAGTGAGAAACAGTAAAGCAGGGAGCATTCTCGAAGAGTTATTCTACATTATTCTTGAGCACCTGATGACGAGCTCAGGGCAGCAGAGTTAGAATGAGCTTAGTTGATCACTTGTCTCGGGGCACATTCAGCCCAAGCAGCAAGTGTATTTCTAAGCCATTCTACATTAAAATGCCCCTTTATTGGACTTCCCTGGTGGTCCAGTGGTTAAGGCTCTCTGCTCCCACTGCAGGGGGTGCAGGTTCGATCCCTGATCGGGGAAGATCCTGCATGCAGTGCAGCCCAGCCAAAAAAAAAAAAAAAAAAGCCCTATTATTTGTCATCAGCATTTCTGGGCTGTTGAGGTGTGGGTGTGGGTGGGTGTGGGTGTGTCCTTTCAGTAAGAGCCAAACATTAAAATAATAAACCCTGTTTTACTTATTTTAGGGGATTGAATATTTTCCACCCAGAACCTCAGAATGTGACCTTATTTGAAACTAGGGTCTTTGCAGATGTAAGTAGTTAAATTAAGATCAGGTCGTAATAGGTTGGGGTGGGCCCTAAATCCAATGACTGGTGCCCTTTTAAGAAGACCATATGAAGACAGCAACAGAGATTGGAGTTGAGCTTTCACAGGCCAAGGAATGCCAGAGATTGCCAGCAACCACCAGAAGCAAGGAAAGGGACAAGGAAGGATTCTTCCCTAAAAACCAGAGGGGGAATTCCCTGGCGGTCCAGTGGTTACGACTACGCGCTTCCACTGCAGGGGGCACGGATTCGATCCCTGGGTGGGGGAACTAAGATCCCGTATGCTGCATGGCACAGCCAAAAGAAATGATACGGAAAATTGGCACAGATGCACTACTGGAAAGAGTGTGTGCAGTGGTACCATTTCCTGGAGGATGTTTTGTACATATGTATTAAGATCCTTAATATACATACCCTTGATCCAATAAATTCCACTTCTAGCAACTTTTCCTAAAAAAAAAAAAAAAAAAGGTCCACAAGAGATGTTCATCATGTTGTTTATAATGGGTGGGGGGTGGGGGGGTTATGAAATATCCAAAACAGGAATTACTATTGAGGTGAAATATGCAGTCATTTAAAACCAAGTTTTAACTGGGAGACAATATCTAACAAACACGGCATATCCAACCTCAATATGAAGGAAATATCCAACAAACATGGCATATCCAACCTCACTAATATGAAGCAGTCTTCCAAATCCATAAGACTAAGTAGAAGCTGGGGTGAATGACAGGAATAGGCAATTAAGGAATACAAATGGCCACAAACATGAAAAGATGCCCAGTTTCACTAATAAAGAAACAAAATGAAATACCATTTTTCGCGCATCAGATGGACAAAGATGGAAAAGATTAGCAGCACCAGTATTTTAGTGAAGAAGCACTGCCCACAGGCATTGGGACAGTGATTTTGGAGGGTACCTTGTCGATATCTTTTATTTAAATATTTGTTGCTTTTGACCTTGATCTTCCACATCTAGAAAAATACTCCAGAATCCCATGTGCACATGAACCCACACAAAAAGTCATTGGAGCATTGTTCGGAATTAAAAAAGAAGAAAAACGCCTTTCAATAGGGGAGTGGTTAAATACAAGGTAGATTCATACCACAGAAATCTATGCAGACAAAAAAAAAAGACAGGTGACTCAGTGTGTAGTTGAAAAGTGAGAACGAAATCAAGCTGCAAAACGGTTATGTTTAGTTGTTTAGTTTGATCTCACTTATGTAGACACATGCACATTGATAAGGGTACACACACAGTACTGCAGGATGTGCACTAAATTCTCCTGGGAAAACACACCTGAGGGCTAGTATTTCAAGCCTGCACTTTGTGCAACAGTGGTTGACTTTTTCTTGCAACAAGCAGATACTGATGTTCTAATAAAAATATTTTATAGCAAAGAAAGCAATTCAGTAAAAAATGTTTAAGGCAAATGCTCAGATAAAACAGTCAAAATATAAAGCTAAGTGAAAAAAGGAGGTCACAAATTCCTATACACCATGATACATTTTTAAATTTATTTGTTTTTATTCTTGACTATGTTGGGTCTTCGTTGCTGTGCGCGGGCTTTCTCTAGTTGTGGTGAGCGGGGGCTACTCTTTGTTGCAGTGCGGGGACTTCTCATTGTGGCTTCTCTTGTTGCAGAGCACGGGCTCTAGGTGCACGGGCTTCAGTAGTTGTGGCACGCAGGCTCAGTAGTTGTGGCTTGCAGGCTCCAGAGCGCAGGCTCAGTAGTTGTGGCACATGGGCTTAGTTGCTCCGCAGCATGTGGGATCTTCCTGGACCAAGGCTCGAACCCATGTCCCCTGCATTGGCAGACAGATTTTTTTTTTTTTTTTTTTTTTTGCAGTACGCAGGCCTCTCACTATTGTGGCCTCTCCCGTTGTGGAGCACAGGCTCCGGACGCGCAGGCCCAGCGGCCATGGCTCACGGGCCTAGCTGCTCTGCAGCATGTGGGATCTTCCCGGACTGGGGCACAAACCCGTGTCCCCTGCATCGGCAGGCGGACTCTCAACCACTGCGCCACCAGGGAAGCCCCGACAGACAGATTCTTAACCACTACGCCACCAGGGAAGCCCAAGCATGATACATTTTTTAAGACTCAGCGCTTTCACTGCTGTGGGCCTGGGTTCAATCCCTGGTCTGGGAACTAAGATCCCTCAAGCAGTGAGGTGTGGCCAAAAAAAAGAGGAAATGCTCACACCAAATTGTTCACCGTGGTGAACTGGCTGAACTATTTTCTTTTCCATTGTATTTCCCCATGAGTTCTAAGTTTTCTGCATCAAACATGTACGCTCTTCATAATGTGGGGGTATAAGTAAAAGGAGGAGAGAGCTTGATCACAGAGAGATGAAAAATGTGAGCCCCCAGCCCTGGCTCCAGGCCTGGAACCCGGCTGCTGGGTGGCCCAGGGCTCCTCTTCCTGAGGTCCCAGTGGGCACTTGTCCTTGATTGGCACTGCCAAATGGGAGCTGGACCTACCCAGGGCTGGGTGGGTCTGCCCAAAGGTGGGGGAAGTGAGGATTAGCACCCTCCTCAGACTGACACAGAGAAGCTGTTTATTGCTGGAAAAAAAAATTCACCTCTGTCCCAAGCTCAGCTGGAGGCATGTTCTGGAGACAAGAGCTGTCTTTACAGTTAGAAAGCCCCAAGGACTCTGCACCTGGTTCCCTTGCACAGGTGTCAGGAAAAGCTAATTGCTTAGGTGCCTCATAAAGCAAGTTCCAGAAGGTCTCTGAAATTGTCTTCAGAAGTAGCATCTGGTATAGCTCTGAGCAAGTAGGACTGCTCTCTGGGCAAAGAGTTTTATGCTGATGTCCTATTCCTCTAGCTTCTCTCTTGTATTCAGAAACATCTCTTCAAACTGGTAGAAACCATTCATTCATTCATTCAACCAATACATCTCTGTTGAGTGCCTATTCTTCCTGGCACTGTCCTAGACCTTGGGCAAATAGTGGAGAACCAGAAAGACCTTTACCCTCTTGGAGCTTAAGGTGAGACAGACAGTAAACAAGAAAGTAAATAAGAATTATAGCTCATGTTAAGGGCTATGAAGAAAATAAAACTGGGTAACATATAGGGAGTGACTCAGGTTTGAAGAGCAACATTAAATGGTCAAGGAAGTCTTCTCTATGGAGATGACATCTGAGCTGCGATTTGAATAGAAATATCAGTCAGGTAAAGACCCAGAGTAAGAGCATTCCAGTAAATGAGAACAGCAAGTGCGAAGGCCCTGAGGTAGATGTGAGTTTGGTTTAGTCACTGTACTGAAGGAAGAGAGGGAATGACAGGGTCAGATGCTGTGTGGTCTCGTAAGCCACACTAAAAGAGTTTGGATTTCATTCTTTTTTGTTTGTTTTTTTAATAAATTTATTTATTTGTTTATTTTTGGCTGCGTTGGGTCTTTGTTGGTGCACGCGGGCTTTCTCTAGGTGCGGCGAGCGGGGACTACTCTTCATTGCGGTGCACGGGCTTCTCATTGCCATGGCTTCTCTTGTTGTGGAGCATGGGCTCTAGGCTTGCGGGCTCAAGAGCGCAGGCTCAGTAGTTGTGGAACACAGGCTTAGTTGCTCCACAGCATGTGGAATCTTCCCGGACCAGGGCTTGAACCCATGTCCCTTGCATTGGCAGGCGGATTCTTAACCACTGCGCCACCAGGGAAGTCCTGGATTTCATTCTAAGAAGAAAGGGAAGCCCCTGGGGTGGGGGTGGGGTTCTGATTAATGATTTACATTTATCAACCATTTACTATGAGCCAGGCATTGTACTCGGTGCTCAGCAGTTCACATGTCATTTAATTTGAACAATAACAACAATCCAAAAGGTCATATTATTGATATTATTCCTACTGAATAGCTCTAGTGAAGTGTAAAGAGCACTAATTTTATTTACTTATTTTTTTTTATTATTTTATTTTTATTTATTTTTTTATAACAAATTTAATCAATTATACATATACATATGTTCCCATATCCCCTCCCTTTTGCGTCTCCCTCCCACCCTCCCTATCCCACCCCTCCAGGCGGTCACAAAGCATCGAGCTGATCTCCCTGTGCTATGCGGCTGCTTCCCACTAGCTATCTACCTTACGTTTGGTAGTGTATATATGTCCATGCCGCTCTTTCACTTTGTCACAGCTTACCCTTCCCCCTCCCCATATCCTCAAGTCCATTCTCTAGTAGGTCTGTGTCTTTATTCCTGTCTTACCCCTGTGTTCTTCATGACATTTTTTTTCTTAAATTCCATAAATATGTGTCAGCATACAGTATTTGTCTTTCTCTTTCTGACTTACTTTACTCTGTATGACAGACTCTAGATCCATCCACCTCATTACAAATAGCTCAATTTCGTTTCTTTTTATGGCTGAGTAATATTCCATTGTATATATGTGCCACATCTTCTTTATCCATTCATCCAATGATGGACACTTAGGTTGTTTCCATCTCTGGGCTATTGTAAATAGGGCTGCTATGAACATTTTGGTACATGACTCTTTTTGAATTATGGTTTTCTCAGGGTATATGCCCAGTAGTGGGATTGCTGGGTCATATGGTAGTTCTATTTGTAGTTTTTTAAGGAACCTCCATACCGTTCTCCATAGTGGCTGTACCAATTCACATTCCCACCAGCAGTGCAAGAGTGTTCCCTTTTTTCCACACCCTCTCCAGCATTTATTGTTTCTAGATTTTTTGATAATGGCCATTCTGACTGGTGTGAGATGATATCTCATTGTAGTTTTGATTTGCATTTCTCTAATGAGTAAAGATGTTGAGCATCCTTTCATGTGTTTGTTGGCAGTCTGTATATCTTCTGTGGAGAAATGTCTATTTAGGTCTTCTGCCCATTTTTGGATTGGGTTGTTTGTTTTTTTGTTATTGAGCTGCATGAGCTGCTTATAAATTTTGGAGATTAATCCTTTGTCAGTTGCTTCATTGGCAAATATTTTCTCCCATTCTGAGGGTTGTCTTTTGGTCTTGTTTATGGTTTCCTTTGCTGAAGACCACTAACTTTAGAATGGACAGTCCTGCGTTAGAATTAAAGCCCCACCACTCACTAGCTGTGTAAACTCAGCCAAGTTACTTACCCTCTCTGAGTTGGTTTCCTCATCTGCAAAATACTCACCGTGATATTCACAATGACAGCTATGATTCTTATTATTTCTGGAGATGTCACCTTGGAGGGGTGTCAAGGGGAGTAAAGATTACTTACAGTAAATCCTCACCCAGCTGTCTGCTTAATTAACCCAGCTAGGGGCCACCCTGTAAACTTCTGGCACTCCAGGGCAGCCTGCCAAGGCTCAAAACTTTTCAGCTCTGGATGGAGTCCAATTTGTCCCGGCAGCTCAAAGAAAGAAGGAAGGCCCAGCCCTCAGAGCATTCTAGGCTAGTCCACGGTAAACACAAGAATGCCACCTATCACAGGCTGGGTTCCCTGGGAAGCAGACTCTGGGCTGGAAGTTAGGGTGCAGGAGGTTTATTAAGGAATGCCCTTGGGGTTAATATCCTTCAGCTTGACAAAGGAAGGATAGGAAATAGGGCCACCAGAGGGAGAAGCCAGATGTAAATGCTGTCTTAATGGAGGCCTCCGGGCCGTGTATACCTGCATCCACTCCTTGGGGCTCTGCAAGATCCAATTTGCAAAATAAAGATAACTAGACATGCATTTGCCTGTTAAAGGATGCAGATGAGAACTGGAAAAATGTTCACAATGTCTTATTAACTGAAAAAATGGTGAGAACAGCATGTGTCGAATGATCTCATTTTTGTAGAAAACCAATGTTTATATTCCTTTTTCTAAAATAATGCTAGAAAGATGAGAACTAAAATCCTAACAGCGATTATTTCTGCTGGTTTTTCTTTCTTTGCTTATTTGTGTGACCCACACCAAGCACGTTACTGCTTTTGTAAGAAGGTAGAGGGGGGCCAATGTAAGTTACTAAAAAGAAATAGGTTCCATCCCCATGATGCAGCCAGCCCTTCCAACAACAAGGAACACGGACTGTCCTACAGATGAGCTTGAAGTCTTCTGAGGAAGGGACAGAAATCAATGAATTTAAAATGTCTGAGCATGTAGAGAATGGACTTGAGGACATGGGGAGGGGGAAGGGTAAGCTGGGACGAAGTGAGAGAGTGGCATGGACATATATACACTACCAAATGTAAAATAGCTAGTGGGAAGCAGCTGTATTGCACGGGGAGGGGAGATCAGCTCGGTGCTTTGTGACCACCTAGAGGTGTGGGATAGGGAGGGTGGGAGGGAGACGCAAGAGTGAGGGGATGTGGGGATACATGTATACATATAGCTGATTCACTTTGTTATACAGTAGAAACTAACACAACATTGTAAAGTGATTATACTCCAATAAAGATGTTAAAAAACAAACAAACAAACAAATAAAATAAATGTCTGAGCAATGTGCAAAGTTGGAGGGAATACAAATTCCCCAGGCAAGATGGAGGTAATGGCAGCTTCTTGAGTGTTAGGAAAGGATGAACACTGTACCAGGGGCGGGCATTGGCCCACTCAGAAGATCACACACACACACACACACACGCAAAGCTGCCTTTTCCAGGCATTCACCCAGGACCAGGCCTGGGCCCCATGCCATTAACATGCCCTGTATCACTGGATCCTCAATCCGAGGTGGGCACTGCCCTCCACCCCATTTTACAGGTGGAAAATGAGGCTCAGAGAGGTTAAGTGTCTTGCCTAGGGTAACACAGCTAGTGAGAGTGGAGCAGAGGTTCAAAAACAGGGCAGTTGGCTCCGGAGCTTATATCCACCACACCGTGTAAAAATCATTTTTCCCTTTTCACTGAGGCCTTGGCCTGATATGCTTGGATTTATGCACAGACTGAAAGCCAAGGGCAGGCTCCAGCCGGCATCAAGGACAGGGCAATGATGGAATGCAGAGAGCGTTGGCTGGGAGCTCTTCCATCGACAGTCTGTGAGTACAAGGGTGCTGACTCCCTTCCTGCTGCTCCTGGCTTATCCTGCCTTCAGGACTCCTACATGGAAACTTCCTCGACTGCTCTGGACCCTTCCTCTCCACTGAACCCTCAGAAGGCTGCCAGGTCAACTCCCCTGCTCAAACGCCTTTAATAGCTCCCCACTACCTATAAGATCAAGTTCAAATTTCTCAGCCTGACATTTAAGATCTAGGCTACCTCAAACCTCACTTAATACACCTTCCAAATAGGGCCCTTTGCTGTCTCATCTTGTGCTTAAACATGGATTATGGGGATTCCCTGGCGGTCTAGTCCTAACCAGGACTTTGTGCTTTCACTGCCGAGGGCGCGGGTTCAATCCCTGGTTGGGGAACCAAGATCCCGTGAGCTGCGTGGTATGACCACCACCACCACCAACAAAAACACATGGATTATGGAAGCAGAACATGCCCGAGTTTGAACTCCGGCTCTGCGCCTCTACAGCCAGGAGACTTTGGGCGGGTTGCTTCTCCTCTGTGAGCCTCAGTTTCCTCATGTGGAAAATGGGATAACGATGATGAGACCTCACAAGGTGCTTGGGAAGACATGCGGGATAAGGCTTGTGCTGTGCTTAGCACAGGCCTGTCAGGGGTAGTTTTGTTACATTGCTTCAGCCAGCAAGTTAATGGTGGGGGGGTGCTCCCTGCACAGTCTCTAGGGACCTGTGCCTAATTAGCATATTCAGTCCACAAAATGATGGCTGAGAGCTTTGGGGATGACTGTACCGCTGAGTCATCCAAGTGACCCCTCCCCGACACTGCCGTTGTCCCAGCTGCTTTAAAACCATGTTCCCTACCTCCTTTCCATCCCTCTGAGGACGGATCGCTTTCTTGTGTTCCCCTCGGTGTCCCTTGACAATCTTGTTTTCGGTGTCTCTAACTGTTGTAAACCCAGCAGCCTCGTGTCTTCCTCAGGCAGACCTTATCTTTTCCCCACACCTTTCACTGTGTAACAGGGTCCTCTGCTTCCATCCATCTTCCTTCCTTCCTGATGTCAAAGCAGACTTCTGTCTCCCTCCTGTATAGGCTTCCAACAGAGAAGCCACTTCCTGCCCTGGGGCTGAAATTCCACGAGATGCTTTGTCTCCTTGGTTCACTAAGCTTTCCTTATGAAACCCCTCCTTCAAACTGCGCCCTCCAATGATTATCCTTTCCTTCCACTGGCAGACAGGGGAGACTGTGGCAGAGTGGGGATTTGGAAAATAGGTCCTGCCCGGCTTTCTACTCTCCTCTCCTTTCCCCTGCCCCTCTGTCAATGGAATGACTCTATTAGAGAGGTGGTATCATCAGAAGTATGGTGTTTAGAACGGAGGAGGTGATAGGTCCTCTTTTTCATGCTAAGCCAACCGCTTGTAGAGTATTGTGGCTTCCTGTTCAAGTGCCAAGCTATAGAGAGGTAGGAAAACCAAGAAGCTGAAAATAGGGACTTTGGAGGCTGGCAAACCTGGGTTTGAATCCTGACTTAGCCACGATCAAGCGACTAACCTGCTAAATGGGGCTTATAATCACACCTATCACTGGCTTTGTTTCAAGGATTCAGTGAGGTAGTTTACAGTCCCCTGGGCACCTCCTCTGGGCTCCCAGGGCACCCAGCACACACTTACCAGGCTGACTTGTGCCTGTCCTCTTCTCTCTCTGGCTCCTGTGTGTCTAGGTCATCCTGAGCCCAGAGGCCTCTGGGAAGACTGCCCTGGAGGAGTCAGGGCAGCTGTGCTGAGGGGGTGAGACGTGGGGTGCCCAGAAAGCTGGCTGGAGCATTGGTGGGAGGCACCCGCCACCCCTCACCTGGGTCCCTGTGAGCAGGGCCCTGCGAGTTCACTGGCCACCTCACAGCAGTCCACGACTGTACACGCCTTATCCCAGCCATCCTGCCAGCATCTCCAATTTACAGACAAGACAACTGTCTGTGGCTCGGAGAGGTGAGGCCACCTTGCTCAGAGTCACACAGACAGACAGGGGCTGAGGCCAGCTGGCTTCTGACCCCAGAGCCTGGCCCCTGCTCTGAATGGCAAAAGCGAAATAGGCCACTGGCCATTCAGAAGCCCCAGATCCCCAAGGAAAAGTTCTGGCCTGCCCATTGCATGTTACTCTGAGTTATGACTCTCGGGGAGGAACCAATGCCTTTTTGTGCGCACCCCTCCCGAGCGGGGGAGTCTGGTTTTCCAGGTGTAACAAGCCACATGCATCCCCTTTAGCAGGTCTCCCAGCTGGTCCTCACCTGTTGCTCCTCTCCTGTGACAGGCTGACTGGACCTGGGGGCGGGGCTCTGCCCATCATCATGTGGACCTGGTGAGCCTGTCACAGGAACAGACGGCAGCCTCACCTGCCACTAATCAAACTCCCATCCAAAGGGGTCTCAGCTCGACTGTTCCCGAGGCTCCCTAGAGGCAGGGGCCTGTGGGGAAGGCTGTTTCATGACAGAACTTGCCCACGGAGGTAAAAGCCATCCCCAATTCTGTCCTCCTGGTGGGAGCTATCAGCAAAAATACAGATAGAGGCAGCTCTAAAACTGTTCATGGCCCTGGGACCCCAGAATCCCACATTTAGAAATGTGCCCCCCCTGGAAATAACAGGTGATTTGTGCAAAGAGGTTTGTGGCAGGGTGATTAAAAGAGAGCAGAGTAATGCAGGGCTGGACAAGTGCAGAGTGCAGAGGGCTGCCCACCAGTTTTCTTCTTTCCCGACTGAACAAGTTCACTGCTCTCAGAGTGTCCCCCAGTTGTGACATCATCTGACCCTCACAGTTACTGGTCCCCACGAGGCAAGAGGGCTTAGAGAATGATCATCCCTGTTTCGCACAAGAAGAAATCAAGGCCCAGAGAGTCCGAGTGACTGACATAAGGTCACACAGCTTATTGAAGTCTAGAACCTGGGCCCCAGCCTCCTGACCCTCCATCCAGTGCTTTTTTTCACCACCCCTGGCCACCTTTATGAGCAAATTAAAAATAAAAAGGATGGACACGTGAGGCCTGGGAATGTGCATGGGAAAGAACGCTAAGTAGATCAGACCATGAGATGGGAGACAGGGTGGGTGCCTGCGTGTAATCTCTGTAAATAAAATCCTAAGTGTACAGGAATGATTGGTGCTCATCCTGCTGGAGGCTCTTTTTCTGCCAGGATCTTCTATGAAAACCACTTTAAGGAGGAGAAAACCATAATTACCCCCTCGGGATGGCAGAGCATTTAAGGGACATGTCAGATTGCTGAGGGTAGGCTCATGCAGCCAGACAAAGCATATTCAATGTCATAATTTCATATGTGGAGAACTAGAATTAAGGACCCGTTGTTTTTGTAATTCAGACCAAAGCAAGTGAAGCTCCACACCACCTCCAGGGCTGGGAGAGACCCCCAGGAGCCCAGTGAATTCTTAAGCAGGGCAAACTTCCCCATCCCCAGGGGAGGAGGTGGAATCCGAAATCCCAGGGCCTGAGATTGGGGCAGGTTAGGGGTTTTAAATAGGTTGAAAAACTCTGGACTAAACGCCCTTTAAGGCTCTCCAGTTCTGCCAGTCTGTGTAAAATTCTCTTGGTGATTATCGATTGTTGGAAGAGAATTTCTAGTATGATGTGAAGTTGGAATTTAATGCTCATTTTACAATCCCTCCACCACTCATCACACACACACATAGGGCTGGAGATGGTAACCTTTAGACTGAATTTTTCATCTCGGTTCAGCCTGCAGAATTGCAATAGCTTCTGACTGAGGTCAAGGCCCCTCCCTGCTGCCCCGGCACAGAGATCTAGGTAAGAGCTGATGCCAGGCTGCCCCTCACTCCACTGGGCTGATCTGAGAGCTCCACGGGGGCTCTGGCTCCACCCTTCCCCTCCCTAGGGACTAGCGTCCCCAAGGTGGGTCCCCTAGGCACCTCCCCCGCTCCTTCTAAAGATCCCATAAACATGCTCTGGATGCCAACACTCCCTCCTCACCTCTGAGCCCCCTCTTCGTTCTCTTTGATGTCAAGTTCCTTCTTAGGTGGGCCCACTCTCCTGCCTCCTCTTCCTCATTTCCCATTCTTCCCACTGGCTATCTCCCCACGACTTCCTGGCAAAGCTGGGCAGTGAGCCCCATTGTCTTAGCCTGCTTGACCTCTAGACTGCAGCCTAACACTGCATTCCCTCTCCTCTGCCCCCCCTTCCACATTCACCCTGGATCCCTTGACTTTCCCACCTCCTGGCCCCCTCCCAGGTCTCAGTGCTCCCCAGCCTCTGCTAGCCCCATCTTAGCCTCCAGCCTTAGAGAGACTGGACACAAAAATGAAGAATCATTCAGTGGGCTTAATGGCAGACTGGACACACAGAGGAAAGGATACATGAATTTGGAAATAGGAAGTTTAAAAATGAAACTCAGAGCATCTGAGATCTGGGGGACAATATCAAACAGTCCAACATACATGAAATCAAAATCCCATCAGCTTGGTCTGCTGAAATGGCATTTCCCATCCTCTTGTTCTGCAGCTGCTACTTGTATTTTTCTTTCTTTGTAAGAACAGTAGTAAAGAGGATGCGGGTGTGGGGGAAATGAATGGTAGGTGGCTTCGGGGTTAAGAGTCGGCTTTAGGAGACAATCCTGGGACCAAATCCTCCCTCAGTCACTTGCTAAATGTGTGACCTTGGACAGGCCACCTACCCTCTCTGTACCTCGGTCTTCTCATCTGTACCTGTGTGAGGATTAAACAAGATAATGCAAGGAATGAGCCAGGCAGAAACTCTGGCCACAGTAAGTGCTTTTTATTCTAATTACAAATAATTGTGGTCTCACCACCATCGTCATCCATGCTCTTATCATCATTTTCAGTTATGCACATTCCCTTCCAGACTTGGAAAAATGCAAAAAAAACTTTTTTCTAACATTTTCACAATCATGGTGCATTACCATGTATTCTGCTTTCACATTTATTCTTAATTTTTTTTTAAATTCTTGAATATTTAGTTTCTCATGTTGCTACCAAGTATTCCTTGACATCATGTTAAAGGGCTACACAACACCCCCCTGCATTTTTGGTGGGTTTAACTTTTATTGTTTGTTTGTTTCTCTCCCTGTATTATTTAACCCAAGCTTCTGGTGTGGCTGGGACAGGCAGGTTCTTGCTAAGTATCTACTCTTCCAAACTGCACCTAGCCATCTCAGAGGGCCACTCAGAAAGGATCTGTATCCATGGGCTCCAGGCATGTTACTTGCCCTCCCTGGGCTGCCGGGGCCCCTTTGAATGGCTCTGCCCACCCACCTCACAGAGGCACAGATGCACTGTTCAAACTGACATGTCCACCGTCACTGCCAATCATGGACTGGAGACAAAGACACTCAAATCTTAAGTCCTCTTGGAGGCACAAGGTCTTAAAAGCTTCCTGGGAAATGCCTGTGATAGTCATGTTCTCTGCCAGGGTACAGAGAAGGCACTTAGAAAATTCCTGCTTAGGAGCAGTCATGGGGGTGGTAGGGCCCAGTGAGTGAGTGGGCAGGGTTCAGAGCCTCCACCCCACTTCACTTATAATGCTGCCCATCTTAAACCCTGGGGCCTCCTCGGTGGATCTAATTGGCACCAAGTGGAAACCATTCATCTGGTCCAATGTACCCACTTCATATGTAGGAAAACCGAGGCCCCAAGAGGTGAAGGGGTACGTCTGCTAGCACTATTCTGGATGACCCCTGAGCTGTTTCCAAAGCAAGCCCGAAAGGATGCCCTCATGATCTGAAATGGAAAATCACCTTGAGGTGATTCTTCAAGGGAGACTAAGTTGGACCTGGCACTACATTCTGGAAAATTTCAAAAATCCCCCGTCTTCTCAAATCCTTTAAACCAGGACGCTAATGTGAAGCCTGAACTCCAGGTGGTCAGGAGGTACAGATGACAAGTGAAGGTGTGAGGGGCTGTATAAACAGTAACAGGTAAGGCAGGTAAAGCCCAGGAGCGCCACCCAACCCACCTTACTTCGCTCCAGGGCCAAGGGCTGGGCTTAAGCAGCTCAGAGAGAGAAAAAAAATGGGCCTGCCACTGAGCTGGGTCCCTGGCAAATGCCTCCAGGAGGAAAGAGTCTTCCTGCTGCCTGTCAGGACAGCTGTCCCTGGGCCTGATCTCAGCTAATTTGACAGCGTGATGGGAGGACACCACCCCCATATCTACTCTGCATCTCAAACACACCGAGAGAACTGGTGCGACAGAGGAATTGCTATTGATTTCCACTTGTGCAGTCTGACCTAACAAAACCAATTCATCAAGTGCCTGTCTGCCTCGCTGCTTCAGACGCTCATCCTAACCACGTGCAAATAAAGTGCACTACCATCTAGGGTGATCTGTCAAGGTCCAGCTGGGCAGGGGCCCTGGCTTCCACTGATGGACTCCGGGCCAGGCTGGCGGGGGGGTCAGTCCAGCAAATGCCCTGCTGCTGATCCGCCACCGATCAGCCACATTCTGGGCGGCCCAAGAATCGGGATGTCTGGCAGCTGCGGCCATGCTAGGAGCTGGTTGGCCATGCCTGGGAGGGGGCTTTGAGGAACAAGGCCCAAGTCCCACTCGCTTCAACAGGACTTGGTAGTGACATCGTCAGTTGTTTCTTCCTGTCTCTGACCCCTTGATTTTGGAGGATTTAATGGAACGTCTGTGCAACCAGGAGGCACTGAGTTCTGGTTTTGGCTCGGCCACTGGCCGACCATCCTTGGGCAGCTATGAGATGGAGACGACACCACCCGTGGGGGCCCAGGTCCCTGAAAAGGCCAGGGGTCAGACTGGGTGTCCAATCCCTGTTCTCCCACCTCCTGGCTGTGGGCGGACAGCCACCTGCAGTTCTCAGTGCCTGGCCTCCTTCATCTGCACTATGGGGCTGAAAATCGTACCTACCTACCTCCTAGGGTGGCGGTCATGGGGACTGAACGGGCTCACAGAAAGGACTGCAGGGCCTCACACGCTCAGCCCCTGCTTCCGCAGGCAGGGACCGGAGGCTCAGAGAAGGGAGTGATGTTCTCTGGGCCACACAGGCAGAGCGAGATCAGGAGGGGTGAAAATGAGAGGCGAGCGTGAAAGGCTGATGAAAAGAGCACCGCCCTGCCGCCCTCCTCTCCTGACGGCGGCTGTCATCGAAGCACTGGGACACGGGGAGCGGGTCACAGGCCCGGCACGGATCATTTCTTGAAAGGGTCAAAACTTTATTCGCAGGGTTTTTTTGTGTTTTTTTTTGTTTTTGAATACACAGGTTTCCTGCCGTCCAGGGAGAAAGGGACGTGGTGTCCAGCTGCACGAGGTTTGGGGGCTGGCCTTGGGGTTCCAACCCCGTCCCTTGCACCTGCGCGCTGGCTGCTCAGTTCCTCTGCTGTGGATAAGGCACTGTGTGTTCTGCAGGATGGTGCTCACGGCTGGCTGGCAGACGACGAGGTGGCCTTCTCAGGGGCTGCGAAGCTGAGGCTGTCGAGGGGTGGACTTGAACTTGGGGCCTGGCAGGGGGCCAACTGGCGAGGAGGCCCCAGGCTATGGTACCTCAGCCTGGCAGGTCCAGCTGGCCCTGGTGCAGCGGCCTCAGGATGGAATCATGCCTTTGCTTCTTTTGCGGTCGGTCATGGCTCTCCGGTTGTGGTTGGCTCGTGTGGCCTTGCTGGATTCCTTCTTCCTGCGTTCCTGTGTTGTCTCTCGGCTCTGCCCGTGGCCCCGGGGGCTGCCAGCCACTGCCATCGAGCTGTCATGCCGGTACCTTGAGGGAGGAACAACCCGCCCCCACAAGAACCCATCAGCCAAAGGAGGAGGCCCTGATGGGAAGAGCCCTTTGCCTTCCTCGGAAGACCCTGGGAGAGGACACAAAGCTTGGGCCAGGATACCCGTCCCAGCTTCCAGGGGGAGGAGAAATGGAACCCGGCAGGGGCAGGGCTGCGGGGGCTCCGGCCAGCACCGTGCCCTCTGTTTACTCTCCTCTGAGCCCTGCCTCCCGATGGGCCTCTGGCTAAGCTCTGAGGGACCAGCTAGTGGGCTGAACGCAGCCCACAGTGCAGAGAGGACGAGGGCCTGGGGATGAGCCCCTCTCTTCTCCACCCAGGGCCACGTGATACAGATGAGGTAGGACTCCAGTTCTACACCCCAGGGCCTTGCTTGGTGGCCTCCCAAGACCAAGTGCACTCAGATATGACCTTGGGCCTCTTGAGACCACATCAGCTGCTGGGTTTACCCAGAGCTCTGTGCTCAGGGGGCTGCAATGGATCAGAGGTCAGAGTCACTCTGCTCTCTGCTCAATGACCTTCTGTGGCTCCCGGCTGCCTTCAGAATGAGATCCAATGTCTTCCCCACTTGGTTAGGCCCCCTGCACCCAGTGGGCAGGGCTGCGGGAGTCCCAGGGCGAGGATGAGGGACTGGGCTTGAAACCCCTGGCTTGGCTTTAAGTGGAAGAGGGACCTGGGGCAGGTCCTTGGCCCCTCTGGACCGCACCCCACCCCCAGGAAGACAACGGGGTGAATTAGAGGAGTCTCTGGTTACCTGTTCCCAGCTCCCCTTCGAAGACCCCCTCCCTGACCACCCTGAGCTTTCTTGCCTTTTTCCCCTCACATGACGAACTCCTTTGCACACTTTCCACCTTTAAGGGCCCAGCTCACATGCCCCATCCCTAACACGCCTCTCTTGGCCATAAAGGATATGTGCTTGTCTGTCTGTCTGGGCTCTCCCACATTTTACACTCTGCCTGACACCAGCGAGCCGTGGACACATCATGCTCCCACACTGGGTGATAAACCCCTTGTAGTATCTATCAAGTAATGGTTACAAGTGTGGACCCCAGAGATAGGCCACCTGGACTCAGTCTCTGCTCCACCACCTACCAGCTGTGTGACCTTTGGCGGGTTACTTAACATGTCTGGGCCTCAGTTTCCTCATCTGTAAAACGAGGGTAATGGTAATAGTAGCTACTTCATAGGTCTGTTGCCAGAACTAAATTAACACATGTAAAGCACTTGGGGTTTGTGTGTGGGCTTCCTGTGTGGTTGGCTGGGCTTCCCCCTCCCACCAACACAGCCTCTTAAATGCTCACCCCTTCCTGGCCAGGAAGGCCATGCGCCTGGCTTCTGCTTTTTCCCGCAACACTGCAGGGTCCTGCACAAAATGGTCAGGCTGTGGAGGGGAGGGGAGAAAAGAATCATAAGCTGCCCCATTTCCCTAAGTTGAGGTGAGGCTGCACCTGGCCCAATCCTGGTGACACCCCCATGCCAGGAGTGGGGCTAAGCCACAGTGCGGCTGGGCAATGCCCCAGAATGGAGCCGGCTTGCTATGGTTCAAGGTTTCCACCAGAAGCCCCTCCTCTGACCCTCCCACCAATTTCCAGAAGAGAGGCAGCTAAAGATGGCTCCATGATAGCAGGAGCACGATGATGACAGGTGGGAGCAATGGGGCAAGGCCAGGATGGCCACCACGAGAGACCACACGGGGCCTGGAAACCCAAGAGAGCGCCCTGGAAGCTGACTCCTCCCCCCGCTGGTGCCACAAGCAATGGGCTGCGGGAGCACCCGCCCTGTGCCAAGGTGGGGAGAGACTGGACTAGCGGGAGAAAGCAGGACCCAAGGACCACAGACAGGCTTTGGGGGCCCGGGCTGTTTCACAAAAACAACAACAAAACAAGGGGAATTAGTAACTTTTGAAAACTTCAGGATTTGACATAAAAATCCAGGCTGATCCCTTGCCTGGAAGAAGGGAAAGCCCTGGAGGGTCCAGGCCTCCACAGTGCTGAGGAGCCCCTGGGCAGGGCATGTGTGTCCCCCCACCTCAGTTTCCATCAGGCCCCGCTACTCATTTACGTTGGTGGCCTGGCCCCGGACACATCTGAATTTGTCACCCTGGTGGGAGGACATGGTGGGGGATCCAGGGGTCCCAGGCTGCTGCCCCATTCAACCTGAGCAGCGCTGCTCTTATCTATTTTATATGAGGCTCTAGTTAAGATTTCACTTGAAGAAAAAGTTTAGTGGCTAAAAAACAGAATTTTCAAACCCATCATCCCAGATGACCTCCAAAGGGCCCTTGGGCTCTAACGCCTCTCTGATTTCAAGAATTGCCAACCTGGGCACGGAGGCCAACAGCTGTCCCTCTCCTGGGCCTAATGAACCCAGCAGCTCGAAGGCCCAGCCTCTGATCCATCCCCTGGGCCCTCACTGGGCAGCAGAGGTGGGTTCTAAGCCAGCAGCTCTCCAAGCAGACATCCCGGGCTCAGAGGGACCTCCACCCTCCCGGGCAGTAATGCTGGAGCCGCCTCAAGGCCAGGTTCAGGGAAGCGGGGCGCAGATCCTGATTCACCTCTCAGGAGTGTACCCTCCCCTTAACCTGCCACCTGCCAAGGAGGTACCTTGGGGGCCTCGTCCTCAGCTTCCTCCTCCTCCTCTTCCTCCTCCTGCCCTTCTCTGGGCACTTTGGTTCTCAGCACCTGAGGGATGGTGAAGGGCCTGAGGGTTTAGAGAGAAAGTGAGATCAAAGACTAGAAACCTGGAGAGTAAGCCTCAGGGAGGAGGGAACCCCACTGGGTGAGAGGGGCTGCCAGGATGGGGAAGGGCTCAGGAGGCTGGGAAAAACCAAAGTGCTTTTGAAGCCAGCTTTGCTCCAGCCCCTGGATTCTGTGTGGGTACCAGGGTCTGACGCGGGGGCTTTGGGGAGACTGAGCTGGGGCTGTGGGGGTCTCCAGTTCTCTCTAGTCAGGGCAGCTCTGCTTTTACTGGGGAATTGGGGAATCTCCATAAGATCCCACTGGGAAAAGTTTTCTGCAATTAGGAAGAAAAATGTAAAACTCCTGCATGAGACCCAATAAATGCTGCCTCACTCAGGGTAGGTTGGACCAACCGGCCAAGGGGGTGGCTGGGGTGGAGGGAGCACTGGACTAGGAGTCAGGAGGCCTGGGTTCGGGCCCTGGTTCTGCCACTGACTTGCTCACGTGACCTGGGCCCTGGCTCCCCCATCTGTATAAACAAGAGGCTGCGGGAGGCCGCTCTGCCCCTGGAATTTGACAGCCTCACCTGCGGCTGATGAGCTCATCATCTGAGTCTGCATCGTTGGCGCCCACCTGGTTGCCATCATATGTGTCATCATACTCATCCTCGTAGTCGTCACCGTGGTAAGGCGAGTCCTCCCCTGGCTGTACTGGCACCTGAGACGGCAGAAGTGTGGGTCCAAGGGGCCCGGGGCTGGCCGGTCTCCCCCCGCAGCACAGCCGGTGGCCTGGGGACGCCTACCTCCTCCACCACCACGCTGTACTGCTCGTAGCGCCACCGCTGCGCCACCACCTCACGCTTGTCATTCAGCAGGCTCCGCGCGCTCTCCTCCTTCCTGGCACCGAGAGGAAACAGCAAGGAGGCACAAAAGAAAACCATTAGGCTTTGAAGGCATGGGAAGGGACTGCGGCTTCCATGGCTTACTTCTCCCCGCCTCAGGCCGCCACAAACCGAGATCAAGCACTGGTGGGGGCGTGGGGCTCACCGCTGCTGATGCCCATGTGACTGGGTCCAGCCACTCTAGAGGGCACCCCAGGAGCAGCTGTTAAAGTGGAAAACATGCCCCCCGCTTCAGCTGGGAGACTCCCTTTCAAGGCGTCCACCCTGCAGCAACGCTGGCCATGTGCGCACAGAGGTCTGATTGGGGATTTTCTTTTCAGCATCGTTTTTAACAGTGAAAAACGGAGAGCAACTCATGTCCATCACGGGTGAAATGGCCAAAGGACCTGTGCTCCCTCTGTGCCACAGAATGCTGGGCAGCAGCTCTCAAGAATGACGGTGATCTATTTGTGCTGATGGAGAAAGAAATCTAAGACATTCTCCAGGAAAAAAGCAAGCAGAGAAAAACTCACAGTATGATCCCATCTGTATAAAAAGCAGAAAGCAAACCAGAACAACTGTCTCCTCCTGTGGGCACATACCTGTCTATGCACGTAAATGCACAGAGAGGGCTAGTAAGCCCCCTGCCAAATGGCTGGTTACTCCAAGGAGGGGCCTGGAGTTATCCAAATCTTCTAAAACAAACACAAACTGAAGAAAGAGCAAGGCCACATGTCGCTTTCTTAGTGAGCTCAGGGGAGCCCTAGGCGGCCTCAGGGTGTGAAGGGCAAGGAGGGGTCCTGGTCTCTCACTTTCACCCCCGATTTAGCACAGGGCCTCGTCCGTCCTGCAGTTCAATCTTCCATGTCAGACTGCATGGTAGGAAAAAGTCTGAAAGTTTAACTCCTGTAATATCACAGGGGAGGAAAGTTGGGTGCAGGGGAGGGAAGGGGAGAGACGTGTTTGGGAACACAGTGAGCTGTAGCACAGCCATAGCGGGGACTCAGGCCTCTTGACTCCAGGTTTTGCAAATCTGTAGAAAAACCTGGTTTGTCAGACACATAGGCCTGTGGAATGTAGTTTCTAGCCCTGCAGGGGAAATCAATATGAGATGCCAGGAAAGAAAATCCAGCTTAGCTGTGAAATCGGGCCTCTGGAATGTATCAAGGGTAAGGGGAAAAAAAAGAAGAGACACAAAGTCTATAGCATTCATAAAAATCTTCTATTATCTGGCTTTTGGTGCAGGGAGGGGCAGGCGCCTGAGTCTGGTGGGCTGTGTCTAGCCTGGGAGCCTGGTGCAGGTCAGGACTGCAGCCCCCAGCATGGCGGGTTAGGATTTGCTTCCTTCAACCGTTTTTATAAAGGGCCTACTATATGCTGGGCAGGGTGCTAAAGCTGGGTTAGGGAGAGATTCAGAAAAGAGTAAGATCTGGATTTGCCCTTAAGGAGCTCAGTCTAGTGGCAAAGAGCAGAAGTGTGCTAGATGAAGGCAAGTATGTCCTGGAAACACAAGGAAAGGAGAAATGAACTGTGGTGCAGGGGGCCTAGTGGGGGAGCTGGAGAAGGGGTAATGGAGGCTCTATGGTGCAGAGACGTTTGTCTGGACCAGGGAAAAATCTTGGTCCACGGGAATCTTTCAGCTCATGCCAGGAGAGGGGGCATCTGACTGTGGCCTCGGCCCTTACCTGGCTCTCTTTGCCACGTTGAGGGCTGGAGAGAAAAGAGGCAGAGAGGAAATGAAAGGGGCCAAGCATGTCCACGTGGTTGGTGCCACTGGCAGAAGTACACCCATTCAATCAACACACGTTTCCTGAGGGCCTGCTAGGCGCCAGGCCCTGCGCTGGGCCAGGGGACCAAGGATGGATTAGAGCTGTCACTGTTCTCTCTGCCACATCTCACAGCTCCTGGTCTACCTGGCCCCCAGTCCCGGCAGTAGGGAGGTTCTTTCACACGATGCGCCCTCTGGTTATGTTGCTCCTAGCAGCACCACAGAGAAGCCTGGCAAATTGCACCTGCCCCAGCTGGGTCCTAGGAGAGGACACGGGTAAGGACAGAGGAGCCTGGTGCCCTGGGTACCCCATCCAAGAAGTGTGGCTTTGGCCCCATGACCTCATTTGGAGCCAGAGAAGGAAATGAAAATCAGGGGCAAAACCAGCCAGGGGGCTTCTCTGGTGGGGCAGTGGTTGAGAGTCCGTCTGCCGATGCAGGGGACACGGGTTCGTGCCCCGGTCCGGGAAGATCCCACATGCTGCAGAGCGGCTAGGCCCATGAGCCATGGCCGCTGAGCCTGTGTGTCCGGAGCCTGTGCTCCGCAATGGGAGAGGCCACAACAGTGAGAGGCCTGTGTACCGCAAAAAAAAAAAAAAAAAAAACAGCCAGGAAAAGATCCATCTGACCCCGAATAGCCAAAGCAAACTTGAGAAAGAAAAACGGAGCTGGAGGAATCAGGCTTCCTGACTTCAGACTATACTACAAAGCTACAGTAATCAAGATAGTATGGTACTGGCACCAAAACAGAAATATACATCAATGGAACAGGACAGAAAGGCCAGAGATAAACCCACGCACATACAGTCACCTTATCTTTGATAAAGGAGGCAAGAATATACAATGGAGGGCTTCCCTGGTGGCGCAGTGGTTAAGAATCTGCCTGCCAATGCAGGGGACACGGGTTCGAGCCCTGGTCTGGGAAGATCCCACATGCTGCGGAGCAACTAAGCCCGTGAGCCACAGCTACTGAGCCTGCGCATCTGGAGCCTGTGCTCCGCAACAGGAGAGGCCGCGACAGTGAGAGGCCTGCGCACCGCGATGAAGAGTGGGCCCCACTCGCCGCAACTGGAGAAAGCCCTCGCACAGAAACGAAGACCCAACACAGCCAAAAATTAAATAAATAAATAAATTTAAAAAAAGAATATACAATGGAGAAAAGACAGCCTCTTCAAAAAGTGGTGCTGGGAAAACTGGACAGCTGCATGTAAAAGAATGAAATTAGAACACTTCCTAACACCATACACAAAAATAAACTCAAAATGGATTAAAGACATAAATGTAAGACCAGACACTATAAAACTCTTAGAGGAAAACACAGGAAGAATACTCTTTGACATAAATCACAGCAAGATCCTTTTTGACCCACCTCCTAGAGAAATGGAAATAAAAACAAAAATAAACAAATGGGACCTAATGAAACTTAAGAGCTTTTGCACAGCAAAGGAAACCATAAACAAGATGAAAAAACCCTCAGAATGGGAGAAAATATTTGCAAACAAAGCAACTGACATAGGATTAATCTCCAAAATATACAAGCAACTCATGCAGCTCAATATCAAAAAAACAAACAACCCAATCCAAAAATGGGCAGAAGACCTAAATAGACATTTCTCCAAAGAAGATACACAGATTGCCAACAAACACATGAAAGGATGCTCAACATCACTAATCATTAGAGAAATGCAAATCAAAACCACAATGAGGTATCACCTCACACCAGTCAGAATGGCCATCATCAAAAAATCTACAAACAATAAATACTGGAGAGGGTGTGGAGAAAAGGGAACCCTCTTGCACTGTTGGTGGGAATGTAAATTGATACAGCCATTATGGAGGACAGTATGGAGGTTCCTCAAAAAACTAAAAATAGGGCTTCCCTGGTGGCGCGGTGGTTGAGAGTCCACCTGCTGATACTAGGGGACACGGGTTCGTGCCCCAGTCTCGGAGGATCCCACATTCCGTGGAGCAGCTGGGCCTGTGAGCCGTGGCCACTGAGCCTGCGCGTCCGGAGCCTGTGCTCCGCGACGGGAGAGGCCGCAGCAGTGAGAGGCCCGCGTACCACAGAAAACAAAAAAAACCTAAAAATAGAACTACCATACAACCCAGCAATCCCACTACTGGGCATATACCCTGAGAAAACCATAATTCAAAAAGAGTCATGGGCTTCCCTGATGGTGCAGTGGTTGACAGTCCGCCTGCCGATGCAGAGGACGTGGGTTCGTGCCCTGGTCCGGGAGGATCCCACATGCCGCGGAGCAGCTGTGCCCGTGAACCATGGCCGCTGAGCCTGTGTGTCCGGAGCCTGTGCTCCACAACGGGGGAGGCCACAGCAGTGAGAGGCCCGCGTACCGCAAAAAAAAAAAAAAAAAAAAAAGAAGAGTCATGTACCACAATGTTCATTGCAGCTCTATTTATAATAGCCAGGACATGGAAGCAACCAAAGTGTCCATTGACAGATGAATGGATAAAGAAGATGTGGCACAAATATACAATGGAATATTACTCAGCCATAAAAAGAAACGAAAGTGAGTTTTCTGTAGTGAGGTGGATGGACCTGGAGTCTGTCACACAGAGTGAAGTAAGTCAGAAAGAGAAAAACAAATACTGTATGCTAACACATGTACATGGAATCTAAAAAAAAAATGGTTCTGATGAACCTAGGGGCAGGACAGGAATAAAGATGCAGACGTAGAGAATGGACTTGAGGACACGGGGAGGGGGAAGGGTAAGCTGGGACGAAGTGAGAGAGTGGCATGGACATATATACACTACCAAATGTAAAATAGATAGCTAGTGGGAAGCAGCTGCATAGCACAGGGAGATCAGCTCGGTGCTCTGTGACCACCTAGAGGGGTGGGATAGGGAGGGTGGGAGGGAGACGCAAGAGTATGGGGATATGGGGATATATGAATACATAGAGCTGATTCACTTTGTTATACAGCAGCAACTAACACAACATTGTAAAGCAATTATATTCCAATAAATATGTTAAAAAAAAAAGGATCCATCTGAGAGCAAGAACATCAGTCAAGCAGCAGTAGCTTCGGAGACTGTATTTGGAGCAAGTTGTTTCCTTGGCCTCCTACAAGCCCAGGGAACACACGGGCTCTCCTGAAACGTGCCACCTTTTCCCTCCTTGTTTCCTCCAGCCTATCCTTCAAGGCCCAACTCAAACTGGCCCTTAGTGGGGTGACACCCACTTTTGAACCTCTAAAGGGTCTGCAGAGGCAATAAACCCCCCCTTTTCCAGGTGAGGAATCAGGGGATCCAGAGAGGCAATGTAACCTTTCCAAGGTCACACACCTTCTACCAGCAGAGCCACGGCCATAACACAGGCCTCCTGACTCAAGTCTACTTGGCTACTTCCTGAGTGGTGTGATCACAGGCTGGCCCCTTATCCTTGCCAAGACTTAGTTCTGCCTCCCAGGGATGATGTGAGCATGAAATCAGACAATGAGCAGAAGTGGACCTGGCACCTGCTGAGCTCAGCAAAGGGAATCCTACTTCTTTCACTACAGGACTTGTCAGAGCCTTTAATGTACTAATGTGCCCTGTGACTCTCCAGGAGGCACACGGGGTGCACAGACATTTTTGGCAATAGAACTAATTTGAGAGAGAACACTTATTATCTTCCAGGGCACCACTGTCCAGTCCAAAGGAGTTAGGGGACCCCACCTTACACACACCGCCTCCTTCCTTAGCTACTATACACCTGTGGCACATGTGCTTGGCGTCTACCCAACAACCCCCCCTTACCGCACCCCCACTCCTATCAGACCCTCATTTTGCTCAGGTCCTCCCCCTTCCCCCTTTTCCGGGAGCCCTGGACCTCGGCCCTGTGACCCAGTTCCTCGGTGAGATGTGAGGGGAATCTGGGGAGTTCTGGGAAAGGTTTCCTGGCCTCTAAGAGAGATGCAAAAAGACCTGGTCCAGACTTCCTCTTGGCTGTGTCAGTTCTGGACGTCACAGCTGAAACAGCTGCAGTTACCCAGTGGCCCTGAGGGAGCAAGATGCACCCTTGATGATGTGGCTGCACCGCAGGTCAGCCAAGCCTAGACTTCCCTACCCTGTGACTGCCTGTGACGCACGGGGACAGCTTTCCTTATCACTTGAGCCACTGAGTGTATCGTATCTGGTTCAATGACACACACACATTTTAACTCAAGGGTGATCTGCCTTGCGCTACTTAATTTCTCACATGCTCCGTGAAGGCAGGGCCAAGGCCCTAAGCCCCACTGCCCTGCCCGCATCAGGACAGGGGTCCCCACTGAGGCCCCTCCGTGCCCCATCCTGGCACCTCTCCACTCTGTCACGGCTCGTTTAATGTCCTAAGTCTTTCCCACAGTCTCTGTGCCCTTTGAGGATGAGGCCTGGGCACCCTGCTCACCTTGTCTCCTGGTGTCTCTAGCACAGGATCTGGAGATAGTGAATCACTTAATAAATATTTGCTGTATGAATAAATAAATAATGAACACATGAACAGAGACTCTGCCCGGGCTACCCGGCACAACAAGTTCAGTAAACATTTGCTACCTGGTCTCTCAGCCAGGCAGCCGGGAGCTCCTTCGAGCAGGGGTACAGCCCCTCTCCCCATGGCAGGGTCATTCTGGCCTGGAACAGTGGCCACTGATACAGGAGAATATCGCCAGCCTGGGATCTGGGGATGTTGCAACGTGCGTGACTAAGCAGTTTGCAAATGCTTCCTGTCCAGCCAGCCAGATGGCTTTATAGTTGCCCTGTGCCGGGTACGCAGGCCAGCAGTCAGCCACGCTTCTAGCGTTGGACAGCCCTGGGAATGGGGAACAGCTTGAGCTTCTGGCACTGAGGCTCCTATCCCAAGAACGGGGCAGGTCCTCTCCCCTCTCTGACCCTCACCACCTCCATCTACGTGTTGGGGGAGAGGACAGGCTGGACTCATCCAGCGGTTCCTAGATTTCTGGATTCCGTGCAGCAGCCCCATGCAGGAGAACGCTGGGGGTCTAGTGCAGGGCTGACGGTGTCTGATCCCGCCATTCTCCATCATGCCATGTGGCTGCTGACTCTCAGCCCCTCCAAGCGGTCTCCATTCCAAAGCCAGGTGATCTTTCCAAAACATAATGTATCGGCTCAGGCGACCCTCACCATGCTCCCACGTCCTCGGGGCCACCACCCCTGCTGTTCACTCTGCTTGGAAAGCTTCTGCCCCCTTTGCACAACTGACCCTTCCTCGTCCTTCCACAGTCAGTCCCACATCATTTTCTCCAAGGAGCCTTTGTGCCTGGACTGAAGCCCCGACTAGAGGCTTGGAAGTCTGTGCACCTCCACCTTGGAGAATCTTTTTCATCTGCAATTTCATGTTGCTTGTTTGCCAAGCTGATCAGTGCAAACTCCACGTGGGCAGGGGCCCTGCCTGTTTCACTCCCCACCACATCCCCAGCACCTAATAAATCCAGGGCCTAGAAGCACCAGGCAAATATTTGTTGAATAAATGATGAATGGACTTTTCAATGCCAAAAAAGTAAGAAGGACATAGACCAAACATTAAGTGGAAAGGCCTTAAAATGGAATACATTCACTTCTGAAAAGCTCACTCAGGACAGGTCCTTCATTTGCTCATTTTGTCACCAGATGGAAAAATTCAGGTCAAGGAGCAGCTGCTGGGAAGCACTGCCCAGCTCTCCCATCCAGGGATTCAGTGGCGGACACCTCCAAAGATGTAAGAAGGGAAGAGGGGCTGGTTTCGGTCCCGCTGGCCTTTTGCTGTCAACAAGGAGGACTCACTAACTCTGTGTGCAGAGTTGGAGCCTAAAGCGGGATCATTAGAGACCCTGAGCTCGGCTGCTGGGAGCACATGGGTGCCAGGTATGGGGGGAGCCCCGAGCTGAAGCTCCACGACCAATTCCATCAAGATGGGGGCCCTGAGTTGCTCGCTTTCTCTCTGCACTTGCAGAGTTGGGGTCCCTGGAACCCCACGGCCCACCACACTCACCTCCTGCCCTTGTGTACCCGGCTCAGGTCCACTGAGTCCCTGCTGAACACGTCAAACTCATCATTCTGGAAGATGTTGTGACGAGATGCCAGCAGGGGAGTCGGGTCTGGCTTCACCTGTCTGGGGGGCAGCACAGAAATCCATTTCAGGGGGCCTTGCTAGTGGATGTCTATCTGCACCCATTCCCCCCATCATGTCTTATCCGTCAGAGACTCCACCCCCCTTCAATAGCCACACCTGGAACACAGCCTAGAAACCTGCCCAATCCTGTCCAATGCTGCCCCTGCCTGGGTAGGCGGCCACCCCTCATACAAAGTGTCCCTTGGTCCTGCATGCCATTCACACAGGTTTTGCTCACGACAGCGCTATGAGATAGTCAAGGGTCACTCAAGCTCTTTTTGCTTCAAGTGCCCTCACCTGTAAAATGGGCACACGGAGGCTGAGGAGCTTGTCCAAAGGCAGAGCTAACTTCATTCATTCATTCAATAAACAACATTTATTCATGGAAGAAACATCCATTCCTGCACTCATTCCTTCTGCCTCCCGGGGCCTTCAGGGAAGCAGTGGGCCCAACTCAGGAAAGGTGGGTATGGGGGAATTCCCTGGCAGTCCAGTGGTTAGGACTCTGCGCTCTCACTGCCGAGGGTCCAGGTTCGATCCCTGGTCGGGAACTAAAATCCCACAAGGCGCGCGGTGCAGCCCCCCAAAAAAAAAGAAGGGTGGTTGTGAAGGAAGTGAGCTTTGGCTGTCCTCCCTCAGGAATCTACTGGGAAGGTGGCAATGACACGGCAGGCCAGCAACATCAGAGCTCTGAAGGCTGTCAACCCCTTGGTCACATCCCTGTGGCTCTAATGGGTCTTCCTACGAGGCGGAGCAGGGCAGTCCGGCGGTGCCCACTCTGCCCTGCAGGGGGCATGTGAGGACCTCCGGGGCCTGAGGTTTCTGTTTCCTCAAAGAGGACATTAGCTTCCATGGTTGGGAAACTGCTGTGGGGAAGAGCAAGCGAGCTGAGTCCCGGGACACGTGGGAAGGAGGCGTGGGAGGCAGAGGAACTAAGAAGGGCCCCTGACACGGGCCCCGGGGCAGGCTGGACGCTGTGAGCCTCCTCCTACCCGTCTCTCCCACCTGTCTAGGCCGCGGTCCAGCTGGCTGAGGGCAGGGGCCAGTCGCCCCTCCAGGATGTTGTTGATCACCTGCTCCGGGTCATAGCTGTAGTGCTCCAGGCAGGCCAGGATGAAGCCCTCGCCAAGGTCTGGCAGCAGGTCCTTCACTTGGGAGATGAGTGAGTCCAGCTCCACGCCACACACGGCAGGGCCTGGAGCAGCTGCTGCCCCCAGGCACTGTGGGAAGAGCCAGAGTGAAGTAGGGGAAGGCTAGGTTGGGCCAGTGACAGGGCAACCGGCCCCCAACAGTGCTGGTCTCGAGTCAGGGGACCTGGTTTGAGTCCCAGCCCTGTCCCTCCTGGCCGAGGGACCTGAGCCAAGTCACTTAAGTGAAAGGGGGCTCTACGATTTACCAGCTGAGCTACTTCTGGCTGTGTGACTTGGGGCAGTGTGCTTGTGCACAAAAAACGCAGAGCGCTGTGCCTGGCATGGACTAGGCTCTCCATAAACGGCCATGGCTTCTAGGAATCAAGTCCTTTTCCTGCTCTGACGGGTTGATGACTGACGTCAGAGCGGAACAGCAACCACCAGACCTGACTACGTGGAGATGCTCTCCTTTGATGATCTCCGCCTCAATGAGGGGTATTCAGTGTATAGACAGCTCGAAGTGGCTTAATTTTTTAGGCTTTTAAGGAAATTTACAAATCAAAAAAACAACAGTAAAACTCCTCCATGTCTGAAGTAAGCCAAACGGGGAAAAGGGGTGGTGGTGCGGGGAGGCACAAGGGGTTGTCATTCTCCAAGGTCCTGGGACAGCAGTCACGACGCCTAGGGTCTAACAGGAAGAGCAGCAGCGTCTGTCAATGGAGCATTGAGGGCCAGCCAGGCTCAGAGCACTCACTCCACACAGCAGCTCTGAGCATCATCCCACAGCCACATGGAGGTGGGGACAGTGGCAGTCCCCACCTTACAGGTGAGAAACCAAGGGTGATGTGAGGGACGTGCCTGAGGCCACACAGCTGGCAGGTGGCAGAACCAGGATACATCCCTGAGCTGCCTGACCCCAGAGACTGTGTGGTCTTAATCCCCACATCATGGTGCCTCCTGACATGCAGGGAGAGTCCTGGGCTCAGTGGCCAATCAGTACGGCCACAGACTTGGCGATGGTGAGTTCTGGAAAAACCTGGAGTGAAAGCACTAGATCAGAGGTTTCCACTCTGTTTAGAGGAGAGGGCCAACAAGGATTTCACATGGAATTTCACTGCTTCGTCTTATGGAGGGGAAACTGAGGCTTTGACAGCTAAGCGACTTGCCTTCCTCACACCCCGCCTAGCATGCCCGCAGCTCAGAACCCTCTAAAGGCAACGCAGAGCTGACCGGCAGCTCAAGACTGTCAACTCCAAAAGAAACCCTTTTCCCTGAGAGCAGGAACAAAGAAGGGAGGTTTCCCGCTGCCCCAACCTCTCGATGGGGCCAGGAGGGGCTGGGGAGCAGGGGAAGCACCGCTCTTGTCACACACCTCCTCTTCCTCAGAGTTCTGGGGAAGCGAAGACGGTCTGCTGACCGCCTCCGCCGCCTCCACGACCCCGTTAGGATTCTCAGCCACCGGTGGGTCTTTGGCATTGGTGGCTTTCCTTCGGTCCACCCCTTCCCATGCACTCTCAACTGCCTGGAGGATGTAGGCGGTCCGAGTCTCGTCCCTGTGAGGACGTGTTAAGGAGTCTCTCGGGAGGGCAGCTCCGAGGCAGCATTGTTTCTCAATTCATCCCCAGCATCTGACTGTACAGCTTCGGCCAGGGGCTGTCTGGGCTGCATCCAGTGGGTATCACGGGCACCTGGGCTACATGAGGAAACGGGCCAGGCAGACCAGAGCCACACTAGCCTGAAAACCCGGTACCTGCCACTCAGCAGAAAGCAGCTCTGGGTAGACAGGGCCAGGGGCTGGCAGCAGAGCATCCTGGAACATGGCATTTGGACAAGCCAGCAGCTCCTCCTCTGCACTGACCCCCAGGAAGAGGGCCTGGTGGGGACACTATCACTGGGCTTCCTGTCGAACCAGTTGCGGGCTTTCTGCAAAGGCTGGGGGCCCACAGGGTGTCCCTGAGACAGGACTGAGCAACCTACCCAGCCACCAAAATGGCCCTTGGGCCTGCTCGTTCCTGCCCCTCCTCCCTCTCCACTACCCTGGGTATTGCCAAGCCAGACGCTGGGGAGTTGCCCTAGACCCCCTCACTCTACTTCTAACCCAACCCCCCACCAGCCAAAGTATGAAACTGACAATGTCACCCTCTGCTTCACACCCTTCCATGGCTCCCCAGCACTTGCAGGGCTGACCCCAAACTTCTCAGTGAGGGCCATCCCTGGGCCATGCAGGTCTGCCCAGCCCCAGCTCATCTGCCATGGCCTAAACCCCCTCCTGCTAGACCCCTTCCCCTCAGCCCTCTGCAATCTGCACACAACATCTGTGGGCTCCTCAGACAGGCCTGCTCTGTCCGCTGTCCCCTGGGAACACTTAATTCAGGGTTTGGCTACCTCCTCTTCCTTGCGCTGTTCTCAACTTGGATTTCACTTCCGTGTGACACCCCCACCCCAAGCTCCACTGGGTTTCCCCTGACTCTGAATTTCTCCCATATGACACTCTAACTGGTTATTTAATTATCTATCTCTCATCCTGCAGTGATGGGCAGGGCTGAGTACATCTTGGTCACACAGGTCCAGATGCTCAGCAAAGACTAGGGTAAGTAGGGCTGTATTTGCCCCAAGGATCAGAGCAGTCATCTCCTCCAGAGACTGGGGCCGGGGCCTCGGCGGGCGTCTAGGGCAGGCTGGCCGTGTGTTCTGGGGCCAAATGTCCCTCCACTCCTGTGGGTCTGACCCGGTCAGGTCAGGCCCGTCCCAGGGGCTGCAGTGGAAGGATACAAGGCTGACGAGGCCTGCTGCAACAGGCTGATGTCATCGGCCACGGGGAAGAGCGCATCATAGTCCCGGAGGAACCTGCCAGAGAGAGCGCAGCGGGGGTGGTGGGGAGAGGGTGTCGGGGAAGACAGGGCTGGAGCCACAGGGGCTGGTTTGCTGCGGGCCACTCCCCGTGTCTGCTGCCCAACCACAAATCCCAGAAGCTTAGACTGTGGTGAGCACATGGCAGGGGCTCTATTACTTAAGGTCTCCTGGGGCTGGTGGGAGTGCCACGGGCCCGTCCTAACTCAGCCACACGCTCACCTCTTCTCCTGCAGCAAGGAGCTGAAGATCTGAAGGAACTCTTCAATGAAGCCCTGAATGTTGTCACAGCTGGAACAGGACACAGGCAAGATGAGCTCATTCCATGCAGACAATCTGCAGCTCCCTTCCTCGCCCGCTCACCCCACCCCTCTGCCAGGCCTCCAGCCAGTTGGAGGAAAGAGGCATTTTTCTCAGTTTCCCATCTTTGCTCAGCAACCCTGGAGCAGGGGAGGGACAAGATGAAGTGAGGGAAATGCCTCTGCTGGGCTTGGGGAGGGGGCTCTTCCCCCTGGGTGGGGCAGTGGCTCCCGAGTGTTTACCTGTTTTCTAGGACTGGAAGAAGGCAGATCTGGTTCAGGAGGATGTGAAAAATCTCCAGTAGCTTCTTCCTGGAATGGGAGAGCCTCTGCCACAGGTCACCCAGCAGCCTTTGAAGGCCACAGAGAAAAAAGTAGATTTGAGAGGCAAAAAAGGCACTGAGGGAACTTCTTTCCAGCATTTGCAGGTGCCCCTTGCCCCCCAACCCCTGCCCCCGCCCCCAGGGGCTGGGAAAGCCTCACAGTTCGCTGTTGACAGCAGTTGGCAAAAGGCTACAGGCTCTGAGAGGCCGGCTGGTTCCAGGGCCACTTCTCAGCTCAAACAGGGGGTCAGGAACCAGCAGGTCAATAAGAGCTTGGAGCAACAGCTGAAGGGAAAAGGCTTCAATACCGAGGCCGGGAGGCCATTAGGTAGGGAGGCACCAGCCAAATCCGCATGGTCCTTGGTCCCACCGCCTTGCTTAGAGATGGGGATGCCAAGGCCCACGGAGGGCAGGGCCCGAGCTGGGGCTTCTCTCTCCCACAACAATACTCTTAGTTTTGTCCCCGCCTCACTTGCTATCTTCAAGCCTCCTCTTCTTAATTGCAGACTCCAGTTCGGGAACTGCTATTTCGTAAAAGGAAGCTAGCCTGTGGTGGCACACATGGGTAAAAGGCTGGATTAGCTCACAAATATCACACTTCATTAGAAAAAGCAAAGCAAACTCAAGGGAGTGGGAAGGCCTATTTCTTGCTCCCAAGTTGTCACCACAGTTTTCTCTCGGGACCACCCTGGCTCTTCCTGAAGTTCACCCCAGATTGTCCCACAGTGGCTGGTCCTAGGAAGAGCCTCATGGGAAGTGCCCTGGAGCTACTTCCCCCATTCATATGGGAAACCAAGGCCCAGATAGGCTCATTCTAACAGAGCAATGAGAAGGCCACCCAGGACTCACTGGGGTTTGAGAAACAAATACAAGGTGACTTTTTTCTTGCTCAAAAACTGCCGGCAGCTCCCTACCTCCTATGACGTCAAAGTGTAACTCCTCTCTGGTACATCTGTACCTGGCACAGTATAGCCAACCCTGCTTCTCACCTCAGCAACCTCACAGCCACCCTTTCTCAACTCAGATTTAAACTCTCCATCCCCTAAATTAGGAGATTGGGATTAACATAGACACACTACTATATATAAAATAGATAACTAATAAGAACCTACTGTATAGCACAGGGAGCTCTACTCAATGTTCTGTAACAGGGCTTCCCTGGTGGCGCAGTGGATAAGAATCTGTCTGCCAATGCAGGGGACAGGGGTTCGATCCCTGGTCTGGGAAGATCCCACATGCCGCAGAGCAACTAAGCCTGTGCGCCACAACTACTGAGCCTGCGCTCTAGAGCCTACGAGCCACAACTACTGAAGCCCGCGCGCCTAGAACCTGTGCTCCACAACAAGAGAAGCCACTGCAATGAGAAGCCCGCGCACCAACGAAGAGTAGCCCCCGCTCGCCACAACTAGAGGAAGCCCGCACACATCAACGAAGACCCAATGCAGCCAAAAATAAATAAAGAAAAAAAAAATTCTGTAGCAACCTATTGATATATGGGAAAAGAATCTGAAAATGAATGGAGATATATATATATATATATATATATATATATATATATGTGTATAACTGATTCACTTTGCTGTACACCTGAAACTAACACAACATTGTAAATCAACTATATTCCAATAAAAATTTCAACAAAAGCGAAAACAGAAACTCTTCATCCCAGCCACACGCTTCCTGATCACGCTCACCCCTGTGATTACTCCTCCCCGGAACTGGATGCACAGTACTCAGAAGATCGTGTTTTTACAACTTAAAATGCAGCTACCTCTCTTCTGGGGTGTAATTCTATCTCTGAACATCTTAAGCTTCCCAAAGCCAGAAATGCAGCTGACGTGCCTAGGACAGTGCTGAATCTGCAGCAGGCACCCTGTAAATATCTGTCTGTCAATCGGCTGGCTGCTGACAACTTTTTCCTCGTGCAGTGCTGTGCGTAGCAGAGGGTAAGCAGGCCCAAAGAGGCAGGCCTTTCGAGGCCCACAGCATGGCACCCAGAAGACGAGAGAGAGGGTAGTTTGGCTCAAGCAGAGTCAGGCGTTGCCAGGATACACTGCTGGTGGGAGGGTTAACTGAAACAACCCCTATAGAGGGTGATTTGGTGAGATCTGTGAAAATTTTAAATGCATATACCATTTGTTCCCACAACTCTACTTCTAGGAATTTATTTCTCAGATATACTTGTAAAGAGGTACATAATGACCTGTGTGCAAAGTTATTCTTTACGGCAATTTTTTTGTAATAGCAAACAGTTGGAAAAAACCTAAATCTCTGGGGGCTGGTGTCCCACACAATGGAATTCTACCCAGTCATACTAAAGACTGAAGGTGCTTTATGCACAGATGTACATTAAATTTAAAAGTAAAATGCAAACAGTACATACAGTCCTCATAATATGCCAGTATATTAAATATTAAAAAGAGGGCAGGAGATTTATAATGTGTATATTTGCTTATATGTGCATATTTATATGCATATCTCTGGAAAATTCCACAAAAAAAACTAACACAATGCTTGTGTGTGAGGAACAGAACTGGGGAAGGGGGAGAGGAAGGCTTTTCAATGTGTATTTTATACTTTTTGAGTTTTGAACCATGTGAATGTATTATTCATTCACAGAATTAAAGGACAGAAAGAGAGGAGGGTGGAGAAGGTTGTTCTGAGAGAGATTAGCTAGAGGGCTGTTTGGGGAGGTAGCCCCTTGACCAGAGCCCTCTGGGACTGAGAGGCTGCTTCGCTCAGTGGGTGTTCCTGGCCTCCAGCACAGTTGGAACAGGCTGAGCCAGCCCCAGGCTGTTTGTGGGTCAGAGGCAGTGTCATTTGCCAAAGGCAGGGTCACTCTCAGTCAAGAGTGTTTTCTTTTCTTCCTCCTCATCTTGAGATGGGTGGAGCTGCTCCCCTGCCACGCGGGTACCTCGCAGGAAAGTCAGCTCTTCCAGAAATGACCCTCCCATCTCCAAAGACCCTTTCCAAAGCCATCTGTGCCATGTTTGGGAAGATGCTTTCACAAAATGGGAAAATGCTTATGGTGAGTAAAATAAGTCTAAGAACAGCATGATCTCTCATAGTGATTTTCATTTCCTACCTTTGGGGATTTCCCAAAGTTCCTACAAGCATTTGTCACATTTACCATGAGAAAAGATACCTTTTAAAAACTGTGACAACATTTTTAAGAGTCCCATCCTAACCCCTTCCTTCTGGGGAAAGTATGGATCAGTGCTTTATTCTAACGTTCTCCGGGAGGCCGATCAATCCTCATGTCTGATTTTCAGGAGCTGAGGAGATCCAGGCGGGCTCAGGGCACCAAGCTGCCATCTCTGGCACATGCCAGGGCTAGATAAATGTTTTGTTGAAACAAAATGAGCAAATGACCGAATGCACAGAGGGCTGGGTGGACGGGGCTGGGCAGCTCCCAGAAGCTCCTGCGAACGGTGGGGAGAGACGCCTGGCAAGAACAGCCAGAGGCCACTGAGAACAGGGCAGCCCACCCCAACCTTCTGCCATTGCCAGGCAGTGTGCCAGTTACCAGCCCACCCCCCGCGCACCCCCTTCTCACCGCACACGGAACAGATGCCCACGGTACTAAGTGGGCAAACAGGGTCTCCCTCCCCACCCCGGTATCCCCCTTGGTATCTTTCTTCATCACAGCAGGATCTTTCTATGAGTTCTTTGGATAAAAGCCTCCAGGGCCTCCCTCCTGCCTGCACAATAAAGGCCCCACTCCCTGCCAGCACTCATCAAACCAAGTCTGACTTCCCTGGAGCCGTCTCTGGTTGTCGCCTGCTCCCCACGCCCACACCCGCCCTTCGTGTCACACTCCACTCCCCTGTTCTCCCCGGAACACACGCTGGGCCTCCACAGGCTTCACTCTGCCAGCCTGAATGCCCTTCCGACCATGGAAACCTTTCTCTGCCTGGAAGGTTGCTGTTCATTCTTAAGACCTCATTTAAGGGTCGCCCTGAAACCTTCTCTTATTTCACCAGATAGAACTTTGCTCCCTCGTCTGTGTTCATAATTCGGCCCCAACAGCTGGCGCCACACGGGCGCACATCTGCTCACGTCCTCACGTGTGCTCTTCCCTGGGCTGGAGGCTGAAGTCCTCAGCCCGCTCCTTATCATCTCTCACTCCCTGTGACTGCCTGTGACAGGGGCTCTGAAACAAAATGGGACTGAATTGAAACTGCCCGACTCTTGGGTTGGTGTTTTTCTTCCTTCCCTCCCCTGTTCTTAGCCCCAACTAGCAGTGCTTCTCAAATGCAGCCTCCACACAGGCAGGAGCTGGAAGAGGGCCTGGTGCATCCTAAGCACCCAATAAATACTTGCTGAACGAAGATGTGAACTCCAACCTCGACTTCAACAGCCAGAACTACCTCTGTACCTGTAACAGAAGTCGTGTTTCTGGAAGGTTGGGCAAGCCAAAGGGAAGATATCCAGAAAGGCCCAGAGTGTGGTGCAGGTATCACAAAGGTAGAGAACGATGTCCTTTAATTCCTGTCGCCAAAGGAAAACACTGCATTATTCTCTTCCGCCCCCAGGGACAGCTCTGTAGAGGGTCTGAGACAAAGCTGACAAAGCCAGGGGTCCCCAACAGGCAGGTGAACGCTGGAGGTCCCGGGCAAAGACTGGCTTGTCCATCTCTAGAAGCACGATCTGGGGAGCTCGGGTCTTGCTACTGTAGTTCCAACAGATGCACAGCTGGGGATCTCTAGGGTGACTTCTAGCTCTGGGCTAATACGATTCTCTCTCTCTCTCTCTTTTTTTTAAATTAAATATATATATATTTTTTGATGTGCACCATTTTAAAAGTCTTTATTGAATTTGTTACAATATTGCTTCTGCTTTGTCTTGGTTTTTTGGCCGCAAGGCATATGTGGGATCTTAGGTCCCCAACCAGGGATCGAACACGCACCCCCTGCACTGGAAGGCAAAGTCTTAACCACTGGACCGCTAGGGAGGTCCCCTGGGCTCATACGATTCTCTCTTGGAAGTTGAAGGAGAACCCGTCCCTGAATCTGAAGACAGTGCCTGAGGTCCCACACAGAAAGTACATCCCAGTGAGGACAAGAATAGCCCACCCCACTTTCCTTAGAGTTTGAAGCACCTGTACAGAACAGGGAGTGCGTCCTCATAGGCTTCTCTGATTCTCACGATGACGCTAACAAGCAGGCTGGGATCTCCATTTTACAGATGAGGAGACTTATCTGTAGAGACTTCTCTGCGGTTCAGAGGGGTAACATGCCCTGCTCCCACAGCACTCGGTGTGCCCTTTTCTGAAACACTTGTTTAAGGCCTGTTCTCCCACGAGATCGCAAGCTCCAGGAGGGCAGCTCACAGCTGCTTCGTTCCTCCTCTAACTTTGGTGCTTAACACAGGGCCAGACGCACGTCCAGGCTCCTTAAACATTTACCTCCCGTCTGTCATCCCCATTAGATTCTGAGTTCCATGAGAGCAGGCGCCATGTCTGCTTCTGCTCACTGCTTCACCTTCACAGCCCAGCCTGGGGCCTGGCACGTGCTAGGGGCTCCTCCGCGCAAATCAGCGCGGTGGATGAAAGGCTCAATGAATAACGCACCAAGGAACCTGTCCACCTGAACTATGTGAAGACTAAACCTCCATCCTGTTCCCTCTGCTACTCCTTAAATGAAGCTCCCAGTGAAAAGAGAAGGCCTGCTGAAACGCTCTATACCTGTGTGACAGGAACAGCTGCCGGTGGGGTTGGGGTAAAGGGCTGTGAGCAGGGGAAGAAGCTGCTGGGCCTTCTACTGGCCAGAAAGAAGCTGGGCTGAAGGGCAACCTCACCAGGAGAGGCATGTCGCTGGGGGTCAGCCGGCCCCTCTCCTCAAGCTTCTGGGGTGTGGCGCAGGCCCCGTCCCCTTGCAAACCACAGTGCTGGAGGATATTGCTGAAGACCTGTGAAACACAATAGATGACTCTCCCACATCCCGTCGAGCCAGCAGCTAGGACCCCCACCCTGCAGCGAGGGACTGGTGATCCGAAAACTGCCTCGGAATCTTTAAATATATGCCAGCGTTCCTGGGACACCAGCTGAGACAGTGACCTTCTCAGAGAGCGGGGTCAGAGTGGAATCTGTGTCAAAGTGGAATAATGGGGGCATCCTTCTTGCAGGATTGTGGTGAGGATTAAAATGACAAAATGTATGTAAATCCTGTGGATATTACCTGGATAGACTGGACAAGTGTATGGTGATGAATATTTAAGAGTTACAGTCAGTAACATATGTTTTTGGATCCCCTGGAGATGGCGATTTATGGGAACTATATTGAAATAAAAGACAAATCAACAGTGAGGGGAAAACAGAGCCCATCATAAAATCATGTAAGTGTTTAACTGATTGTGCTATATTCTAAGTATGCTAGCATGTAAAATTCTAAGAGTTACTGTCAACAGTGGTTATCTCTTGGTGGTGGGATTACGGAGGGAGATTAATCTTCCTCTTTCTGTTTTTTTTTTCTTTTTTTAAAATTTTCCAAATTTTCTACAATGAACATTATTTCATCTGATTTGAGAAACGTACAGGGGTATCCTTAGAGGTAGATGGCTGTTGACAAACAACACAAAATGCACCCCAAGCTCTTTCTGTATGAGTGCTGGACAGCCCTTAGACTTCAGTCCTGTTCAAGAGAGGAAAGGATGAATTCAAAGGAGCGAGGTGAGGGGTGCAACAAAGAGACAGTCTGGAGGTGTATCTGGGGTGGCGGGTGGGGGGGGATTTCTCCCCGACTCTTCCAGGAAAGTTGAGAAACATCAGCAGGTAGGAGGAGGTCTCTGCCGCCCCTGGGCAGGGCTGAGAGTCAGTCAGTACCTGAAGGATGGTGGGCATGGTTTCATCCAGGTCATTGTAATAACTTGGCTGTTGGAGAAAGATGTTTCCTGAAAAGAGAAGAGAAAGGTAGGAATTGGGGAAAGACAGTAGGAGTGGAGAGGACGCAGTACAAATGGTTGCCAGCATGTTCTGTGACCTTTCTCCTCTTTCCTAAGCCTGCCTGCACTAAAGCAGTCCTGGCCCTGGGCCCCGCTGGCACAGAGCTTTGGCCCAGCCTAGAAACTTCCCCAGGGTGAGGGAGGGACCTTGCTCAGTACAAGTTAACCTTTTAAGCACCTCTGCCCAGCAAATTACGTAAAAGACCCTCCCTGGTCAAACCAGCTCACCCTGCCATCCCCAGGGAATGATCACACTTGGGCACTGTCCTTTGTATGACAGCACTGGCTTTGTAAATAGGAGCTAGTCATCCAGGAAAATTAGGAGACAGGATCACTCTGCTCAAGAAACCTGGGTGCTACGATCCAGGAGTCTTGCCAGGCCACGCCTCTAGTAATGTGAGGAGATTCTAGGGAGAAATTTCTCTAGAAATTCTCTTACCCTCTGCTTTTGAATCTGCTAGCCATACTAATCCCTACTCCAAGGTGAGAGGCCTGCCGGGACCTGGAGATAGATTTACCACACATTTGCACTTATTCCTATAAAATGAAGCCCCTCCCCAAGTGTTCACTATCCTCCAAGTGCTGCTGCTGTGAGTGCGGAGGTTAGAGCATATGGTAACTGGAACAGAAACCAAGTGTCCTGGCTGCCCAAATGGGTGGGGGAAGGGGGGAGGGAAGGAGGATCACAGCTAGCTAGGGGACATGATGATGCAAAATGCCCCAGCCCTTAAGAAGAGCCTGGGTTCCTCATCCCACTACAATCCCAGGACCTAAGGCTGGCTGACTGTCAGGGTGCTCTGACCTCTAGGTGTCCTCTGTCTTTGGGCAGGTCTGTCCTCGGTTGCCTTAATGATAACCCTGCAGCCCTCACCCTATCCTGGAGGATTTGAAAATGAATGAGATCAAAGGCCACATGGGGCTGGGTGAGTAAGCAAGTCACTAGGTGGCTGGACTTTGTGTATACACCTTCCTGGAGGCCGCTTCATTCCTCGATTCCAGAAAACTGAGTTTCACCAGCAGGAGCTTCCTCAGCACCTCCCATCTGACCCCTCAACCTGGGAAGGTACTCCCTGACCATCTGTGCCCACCTGCTCCTGACAGGCGGGGAGTGACTGCGCTGTCTCCCCACCAACCTCTGCTCTTCCTCATAAAACCCTCCTAGCAATATCCTCAAGGGCAAGTTTGAACTCCTGACCACGGCACGAAGGGCCTGTAAGATCTGGCTTCTGCTGGCATCTCCGGCCACCCTCTTCCCAACCCTCGAATTGCATTCTTCCCTCACACCATCCTCAACCTCACACAATGAGCCCTGTCCCCTCCCTCTGACTGCAGTGACCTCCCAGAGCTAAGTCCACCATAAGGCAGATGTCACCCTCTCCAGGCAGAGTCTCCTGACCCAGGCATCAGGAGCAGGTCTCCTCCCATAATTCCCAGGTCACACAGTGGTCCTCACCACTCCTGGACCACCGGGAAGAGGGGGAGGCACTCTTCCATAATCCTTTCCATGCTTAGGCCTGAGTAACAGGGATATTTTATAAGCATCAAAACAGATCACATTTCACAATCTACCCTTGCGGTCTTTGGAGTCTCCTTCTTCTCCTTTATCTGATTCCAATGACATTGAAGATCTGACTTTGATCTCTTAAAGAAATAATTAAAAAAGAAGGGACAGCAATGGCTTCCCTTGAAATATCCCTTCTCAGACTGAAGTAGTTCAGAAACCCAGGGTGGATGCAAGGTATTGCCAAAGAGATCAGTGCTGTCCTCCACAGGGCCAAGGCCTCATATACTCCTGCTCTGGCAAAGCAGCTCCAAGAGAGTCTAACTGAAGGGCCCTGCTTTCACAATTACACTTGCTGATTCACAACACCAGCCTTAAGGTTGAAAAAAAAGGAGGAGGCAGGGACAGGGCAAGGACTGGGCTTCTGCCCAAAGGACAGTTGGCCAGTTCCCTTGCTCCCCCCTTGTCTCCTTTGTCAACCCTCTTCCAGCTGATCTGCTTTGCTCAAGAGCTTCTGTGGTGGAGAAAGTGGAGGCTGCCCCTTGCTGTGTCTCGTGTCTTCTGCTCAAGGGTTGGAAAGAGAGCTAGTGTGTGTGTGTGTGTGTGTGTGTGTGTGCGCGTGCACGCGCGTGTTGAAGGGTGTGGAGAAGGGGCCTGCAGACGGAGAGGCAGATAGACAGACACACACACACAATATGAAGGGGCTCCTGATACCTGATCCTGCCCTCTTTTCTGTGAACCAGCCTCTGTGAGCCAAAGAAAGGGCTCTCCTTAATAAGCCAATTTAGGGTTCCCAATCTGGGGATGAGAATATCTAAAACAGCTCAAACTCTATGAGGGGGTATGTTTTCCTGGAGACAAGCTTTCATCTGATTCTCAAAGGAGTCAGTGACCCAAAAGATTAGGAACCCTGGCAACAGGCGGAGCTCTCTCACACCACCCTCGCTTGTCTGGAAATGCGGCCAGACAGCATCTCTGCCTGGACCCTCACAGCCGTCTACAGCCCACGGACCTAATGCTGCCCTTGCCTCTACTTACAACCTGCTCCCCCACCTCACGTTTTCTCCAGATTCGTTAAGACTCCTCCCTCCAGCTGACCTCACTAAGCCCCGCTTTACTCCCAGATGTGTCCTTTTCTGCCCCAGCAGCCCAAGCAGGCTCTCACCTTCAAACCCACGCTGAAGCCCTGGCCCCCTCCATGGGCTCCCGTCACCACCCTCCCCACCTGCATGCTGCCAGATTAACCTTGTCGCCAGATGGCTCCCCGGCCTGCTCCAAGCTCCTAGATGCTCCAAGCTCCTAGAGGCTCCCACAGCCTCGTCACAGTAAGAGCTCGCACTTACCAAGTGCCTGTAATGTGTCAGGCTCTGTGCTGAGTACCACCTCATATTTAATCCCCACAACCATCCTACAAGTTGGTCTTCCCTTTCTTCAAGTGAAAAAACTCAGGCTTAGGGTGGCTAACTGACTTGGTCAAGGTGACACAGCCGGGACTAGAGCTGTGGATTGGCCAGTTCAACTCTAGAACCTGCCTTCTTAGCCACCAAGCAATACTGCTCCCCAAGTGCCAAAGCCTGGCGTGGAGCCCTCCTTGATCTGGTCCCAGCTTCTTCCCCTGGCTCCTGCGCTGCCCTCCCAGAATGCTCCACTCCAACCAAACCAGCCTAATAATTGTTTCTCTAACTAATCGTGCCTGCTTGTGTGCACTCACCGCAACCTCTGCTAGAGTATAATTATTAAGGGTCTTTCCTGGGGAAAATAAAAGAAATTAACTGATGATCAGGCAATAATTAGATTTGAATGAGAAACCAGAGGTCGTTCCAATGAAAAAGCTGGATGTGAAATTTCATACACATTATGCTCTGTTTTAAAAAAAATACAGAGAGAAAAGACTAGAAGGGAATAATCACCAAATCATTGTCTCTGGTTGCAGGAATTTAGTAATTGCTTTCCTGTTTCTTTACACTTTATATTCTTTCAAAATTTTCTAAATTAACATATATTACCTTTATTATTGCAGGGGGGAGGTAGGAAGGAAGGGAAGAAGACATTTCTAGGGATAACTGAGCTCGGTAACTGGGCATTTGGAAGTCTCTATCCTACAATCTCAGGGTGAGGAGTGCTGACAGGGGTGTCCAGGGTGAGTAGCTCTCCGTGCCAGTCCAATGCCATGAGTGGCTATTCAAAGACGAGTCCACTGCGGCACTGTTCCCTCTGTAACTTCCCAACAAAGCTTCCGCCTCTGAGTGAACCTTCCAACCCATGGCCTCCTGGTGGGATCCAACTGCTGATGTCTGTTCCCTTCACAACCCCAAAGGGTCCTCCCTGAACTCTGCCCCCATCTGTTCTCAGCAGCAACGCAAATCTCGACATTTCTGAGGCAGCCTCATCACCCCTGAGGCAGGGAGTGGCCAAGGGCGAGAGCTTGAGAGTCAGGCCCAAGTGACATAAATCCCAGCCTGGCCACTCATTAGTCATGGCCTCTCAGGCAAGTCCCTTACATTTAACCTCAGTTTCCTTAACTGTAAATGGGGATGATGACACTACTGACATCACAGGGCGACTGGATCAACTGAGATGATATATGAGGAGCGTCGGCAGAGTCGCCAGTGAGCACTCAAATACCTGTTAGCTGTCGCCACCATTCTTACTCTCATTGCCGAAGCAAACTCCCCGACTCCTTCGACTGTTTGACACATGGCCTAATGCTAGGACTCCAAGATCCTGGAGCAGCTGCGTGATGCCCAATTTTTTTTTTTTTTTTTTTTTTTTTTTTGTGGTACGCGGGCCTCTCCCTGCTGTGGCCTCTCCCGTTGCGGAGCACAGGCTCCGGACGCACAGGCTCAGCGGCCATGGCTCACGGGCCCAGCCGCTCTGCGGCATGTGGGATCCCCCCAGACCGGGGCACGAACCCATGTCCCCTGCATCGGCAGGCGGACTCTCAACCACTGCGCCACCAGGGAAGCCCCAATGCCCATTTTTGTCTCCACTCCCCCACCGCCACTTAGTCACTTCTTTCAGGGTTGACACACATGTCCACTAAGACATTTCCAAGTACCACCCACTGCTGCTGCTCTGAATCCCCCTGTGCTCATCCGGGTGCCCGCCTTTGGAATGTGGGGGCCATCTCTGTGCCCCCCCCAACCTGCCGCCCCCAGGCCACAGGCCCTACTCACCTATCATCTTCTGCAGCAGCGGGGAGTTGCCTTTTCCAAAGAGCACGCAGAGGTCTAGGATCTTTGGGATGTCAAACAGGAAGTTGTTGTAGAGGATTTCTCCAAAAGCAGAGGGGGAAATGAAGTGATCCTAAGGAACAGTGCAGGAAGGATGAGAGACTTTCCAAAAACTGTGCATTGCAGGGTAATAGCAAGCTCACAAGAAACAATCTTCAGGTCCATCAGCAGGGACCTGGCTAACAGAAGAAGCTCTGTCCACACCGCGGATATGTCCGAGCCTCGTGGACTGACCTGGAGCAGTGGTCACACTTCATCTTAAGGTAAACAGAAGCAAAAGCTCACTATAAAACTATCAGCCGGGGAATCATTCTAAAATATCTATGTGTAAATCACCAAGATGTCTGGGATTGTTTAAAATACTCCAAGAAAAACAGAAAACTCAGGGGGAAGGAGCAAACAAGATGTCTATACCTGTTGAACCCAGGTAATGGGTACGTGGGAGTCATTATACTTTTGTGTATATTTGAAAATTTCCATGTAACAAGTTAAAAAAACAAAAAAGCAAGATACTATTTTTAAAATAAATATGCGCGCGCACACACACACACATTGAAAGGAAAAAAGTTTCCTGAAGGAACATGCACCTTGACAGTGGTCATTTTGAGGGGAGGAAATTTTGTGGATGACTTTCATTATCTACAAAATATTTCTGTTATGTTTGAGTTGTTTAGAGACAGCATTATTATTTTTAAAATCAGGGGGAAAAAAGTAAAGGTTTTTAAAAAGCACATACGAGTTCCTCTAAAAACTCAGAATCAATGTTTTCACCCTCTGACGCACAAGGAGGGCACAGTCACGCGCCACCTGGCACAGGGCCCTCGGTTCCCCATTGATGAAAACATTGGGTGTAACGCAGGCGACCCGGTGACTTAGAGGATAAGGGAGGTGGCACAGATTTCTTCCCCAATGGTGGGAATAAAAGCAGAGGGGAGACAGAGGAAACATGATACTTCCAGAGCCTTCCTTCCCAGGGCTGAGAGCCTGGCACAGAGGTGTCAGGTGGCGGTGGTGACCTGTCACGGGATCCGGGGCTTACTTTGGATTCCTTGTGAGTGGACATGCGAAGGAAGGTGAGAAAAACACTTCGGTGGAGGCGCTTCTCCATGTCAACGACCTCAGGGGCCGGGGCCACCCACTCGTCAAACTTTCGGGGGACATAGTGCAGGTAGGAGTCCAGGCACTTCTGCAGAGTCTCGTCGAAGACAACCTAAACCAGGCGACAGAGGACAGCAAGGGCTCGTCACTGAGGCCCAAGGGCGTGTGGGTGGACTGTGCAGGGCTCACGGCCCATCAGCCCTGGTCTGTGGCAAACACTCCAACCCCAAGGGACCGAAGAGGTATAAATGAGCCGAGGGCTAAACACGAGTTTCTAAAAATGACGTGTTGGAAGGCGTTGTGTAAACATCACTAAGACTGTGATACAAGTCAGAGCAATCCAAACCACAATTTGCTGTTAAGGATCCAGTGTAAGAAGGAGAGAAAAAAAGCATCTTCTGGGAGAGGAAAACAACAGCACCCAACCAATGGCATGTCATGTGCTTTGTCTTAGCGTGAATTTTGATAGAATGTTACCTGGCACCAGAATTTATCGTGAGGCAGGGCCAGGAGCCAGTCGAGGTCATTGGCTACGAAGGTGGCGCGTTCCAGGTACTCCTCCACTAGGGCGGGAATGTTGTCTTTAGGGGGCGGTTTGTATAACACAAAATACCGGTCTGCCTTCTGCTCGGGGTGCTACGGATCCAAAAACCACGTGTTAACGTGGCAGAGGTTAGTCAGTGAGGGCCCATTTGCCAACCCACAGCAATGACAACACTGGGCTGTTCCAACCGGTGACCCTCAAGCATAAAGAACTGAGTGTCTCTGACAAAGGGGGCTTGGTTGCAGCCAGGGAACACCAGGCGGGCATTAAATACCATGTTTTTTGGAGAATATTTAATGACATGGGGAAAGGTTAAGGGAAGAAAAAGCAGGACACAAACCTCTCTATTTTATAAAACCAGTTTGGGGAGTAAAAAAAAAAAAGTACACATATTTAACACATTCACACACTGGTACAGATTTTTTTTTAAAGTGTGTGGGGGGGGCAACCCCCCAAAGCTAACACTGGCTATCTCTAGTGGAAGGGATTATGACTTGACTATATTTTCCCATTAAAAAAAAGAACATGTATTATTTTTAAAATTATTTTTTAAATCATACAAGTGAGGCATTGAGCATCCTTTCTTTCAAAAACTCACAATAGTACAGAAAGGTGAGTTGCCTGGCCCATACCCCCAGCCCCTGTGTCAACCCAGAGGTAACCCCTCACCATTCCCTGAGCATCCTCACAGACCTTTTCTAAGTATTTACATTAAAATGTGCCCATATGAGGCATTGTTTGGACCCATTTTCATCTTTCTGACACAAACAGTATACTGTACATATCATTGTGCTATATCGTATAATCAGAAAAAAAACCTCAATTTTTTTTAAAAGATGCTAATCAGGTAATTGCAGGTCTCAGCTTAGCATCACAAGCTCTCTCTTGCAACCCTTACCTTGCCATGAACAAATCTTACTTTGTTCACCATAAAGAGGAGAGGATGAGCTCAGTTTTCTCCTCTGACTACATAAGGGCTGCTTTCTCTTGGGGTGGGGGGGAGGTGAGAACAGGAAGAAGGCTGGGCTGCGTCTCAGCTATTATCAACCACAATCCACCCACTTCCAGGTCTGTCAGTCGAGGGGGGACAGGAAACCACAGCTGATTGGTCAGTCTCCTCGAGAACCACCTACACCTCCCAACTGCCTAACGCAAGTTTGCAAACTGTGGAGTCTCTGAGTCCTGCAGGATTCCTTGGGGGTCACCTGCCAGGTGGGTCTTCAGGACCCCTCCCATTTAAATCAGAATTTATACAAAAGGAATCCTGCTGCCTGAAACAAGTTCAAAACTACTCTCTAGGCCCTAATTTCACCTCCTTGGTTTTTGAGTTCCCCTCCTGCCTTTGTCTGTTGACATCTCACCTCTTAGGTCACTTCTCAGGCCAGGCTACTCACCCCACTTGCCCAACAGACACACACATACACACACCCCTGAGAGTCTTCCTCCCTACAATCCTACACATTTACTGGCACCCTGCTGCGCACATGAAGAAAGGCATCCGTGTGCTTCCAGAGCCCACTCTGCAGAGGGGAAGATGCACATCTAAGCTATCAAATGAGCACAACACAGACAGCTCAAACCCGGAAGAGGGACTGTGAGAGGGCAACAGGTGATTAACTGCGCCTGGAGGACGAGGGGCCGCTTCCCAGGGCCGGCAGCATCTGAGCTGGCCCTTGGACGATGAGAAGGATTTTTAGGTGGAAAACACAGTATTTTTATGGAAGCATAATAATGGGCCATTTAAAAAAAAAAGGGGGGGGCACAGATTGCACCAGGCGGTGGGAGATGGATTTGGAGGGAGAGATGCTGGAAGGATAATAAAAGCCATCACTCACGGAGGACCTGCCTTGTGCGGGCTGCTGAGTAGGCCTGTCCCCCAGCCCATTTCTTTTTTACCTACAACAACTATTTCAAAAGGAGACAGTATTCTCCCCATTTTACAGAGGAGGAAACCAAGACTCAGTCAGATTCAGGAACTTTGCCAAGGTCACAGGGCTAAGGAAGCAATTGAGGCAGGATTTGAACCAAACCTGACACTGCAGACCTACTAAATGACCTAAGGTACCACGTGTCACCCTGGTCTCACTGCTCATCCTTCTCACCCCAGCTCTGACCTCACCTCCTCCAGGAAGTCTCCCAAGTCCCACCCTGACTAGGTTATGGGTTTCACCTGGGCTCCCCAACACCTGCACTCTGTGCTTCCCCGACTGTAGCACTTGTTAAACTGTATCAGAAGTGCTTGCTGATCCGTGGTTGCTGTGGAAGGGAACAGAGGAAGGGATAGATTATAGGGGGGGGCACGAGGACACTTTCGGGAGTAGTAGAAATGTTCATTATCTTTTTTTTTTTCTGGCCACACCACACAGCGTGCGGAACTTCCCCGACCAGGGGTACAAGGGATAGAACCCGTGCCCCCTGCAGTGGAAGTGCAGAGTCTTAACCACTGGACCACCATGGAAGTCCAGAAATGTTCATTATCTTGATTATGGTGATGGTTTCATGGGTGTATGCAGATGTCAAAACCAATCAAATCGCATACTTTAGATAAATACATGCAGTTTATTGTTCTCCAATGATACCTCAATAAAGTGATATAAAAGGGAGGGCCTGCCTTCTCCTTCTCCCCCACTACCCTGCAGGTCTCTGGAGAGAGTCTGAGTTTTGCTCACCACAGCAGTCCCAACCCCTAGAACAGTGCCTGGCATTGAGCAGACTCTCCATGTACATTTGCTGATTGAACAAAGGAATGCATGGAGGTAATGAAGGACCAGATCCTGCCAGGGTCTCTGAAGGACCTTCAATGCCACGCTCAAGAGTAGGGGCCATTGGGGATTTCCCTGGCGGTCCAGTGGTTAAGACTCCATGCTCCCAATGCAGGGGGCATGGATTCGATCCCTGGTCAGGGAACTAAGATCCCACATGCCGAATGGTGCAGCCGAAAAAGAAAAAAAAAAAAAAAAATGAGTAGGGGGCATGGAAGATTCCAGGGCAAGGAGCAGCAGGCTCCAACTGTATCTTCTACCCTTCAGGCCTGGCTTAGGTCCCATTGCTGCATGAAGCTTTCTGAACATTCTCTGCCCCTCAAACTTCTGCTCTGTTTATCCTGATAAGAAACTATTTTGGACTGTTCTCCAAATGCTCCACTTATATGAGTCTTGTCTTTCTCAAGAGCCCATTCACCCACTTTGGCCCAAGACTTGATTTCTTTTGGATCTTCAATAGTAAGTATGTGCATCTGCACGGTAACTACTCAATAAACATTAGCTTCAGCTATCACTCTGCAGAGGCAGCATGATGGCTGTCCCTTTGCTGGAGATCTTCTTCTCCCAAGTTGGGACTAAAGAGACAAATACAGGGCAGGTACATCTCTGAGGACAATCTTTCAGGAGCTTCTGGTGGCCTGCAGCACAGCCAAAAGACTGCTCCTCAATCAAGCAGCTGTCTTCCTTAGCTCGTCCCTCTTCCCACCCTACACCCCATTCATAATGCCGCTGTCACCGTCACAGCTGTCATCACCGTCTTCATTGAGTGCTCACTATGTCCTAGGTTCACTGCTAATTCACAGGCATCTCATTTAATCCTCACAGCCACCCCCGCAAGGCTGGTTCTACTGTTACCCTGTTTTGGATCCTGAGGCTTAGAGACGTTAAGTAACTTGCCCAAAGTCACAGGGCCAAGTCTGTGTGACATTAAACACAAAGACGGGCTCCTTAACTCTGCTTCCACCCCAGGTGGTTGGTGTAGGAGTCAGGCTCTCAGGAGCCCAGGCCAATAGACTCAGGTCCTCCTGCCAGGTCCACCCTCCTCCCATTGCTCTGCCCGGCTAGTGCCTATTCACCCTTCAATACCCAGTTCAGGATCCCCCTCTTTCTGGAAGGGGTCCCTGGCAGTGTGTGCTCTCCCACCACCCTAAGACCTCCCCAAACCCATACACCCCGCTGGTCTGGATCAGCAGCCTGGACTTCCTTCCCTCATATCCTGATCATGCTGCAGAGAACTACCAGTCTGCTTTCTCCCCTCAAGGGCAGGAACCACGTCTTTTCTCTTTGTAGCTCCAGTGCCTGTCACAAAGCATGGCTAGGGTCCTTGACTCATTTACTGAATGTCTCCTGAGAGCTACTATGTGCCTGGCACTGGAAAACCAGAACAAAGGGAAGGGCCCAGTCTCTGTTCCCACGGAGCCCACAGTCTAGCAGCCCAGGTGTCCAGTACACGGGGAAGGACTGAGGTGGGAAATCAGACCCAAGGAACCCATCTCCACCAGCGCCGACCAACAGAACCTCTGCAGTGACGGAACTGCTCTAGACCTGGTCCGTGCTGGCCAATACAGTAGGCTCTCACCACATGGGACTATTTTAACTTAAATGAACTAAAACTAAATTAAAAATCCAGTTCCTCAGTTGAACTAGCCACAATTTCAAGAGCTCAACCACCACACGTGGTGAACAGCTAACATATTGGACAGAACAGTTCTCAATTTTCTGATCAATAACCCCCTTACATAAAAAGATTATGAATACAAGGATATATTGCACAACACAGGGAACACAGCCAACATTTTATAATAACTATAAATGGAATATAACCTTTAAAATTGTGAATCACTATATTATACACCTGAAACATATAATGTTGGACATCAACTCTACTTCAATTTAAAAAAAAAGTTATAAAAAAGAAACAAGAGGCTTTATAGCAGAAAGGTTAAGGGTATGGGCTCTAGGGGCAGCCTAGCTGTGTTCCCATCCTGGCTCCCCTCATTTTCCAGTTTTATGACCCTGAACTTTTAGTTTCCTCATCTGTAAAATGGGGACAACCAAAATGCCTACTCAGAGGGCTGTGGTCCGGCTTACATGAGATAATCCAGGTGAAAGGTTTGGCCCAGAGCGAGTGCTCTATACATTTTATTTTTTTTTTATTTTTTTAAAATTTATGGCTACATTGGGTCTTCGTTGCTGCACATGGGCTTTCTCTAGTTGCGGCGAGCAGGGGCTCCTCTTTGTTACGGTGCACGGGCTTCTCATTGCAGTGGCTTCTCTTGTTGTGGAGCACAGGCTCTAGGCGCTTGGGCTCAGCAGTTGTGGCTCACGGGCTCTAGAGCACAGGCTCAGTAGTTGTGGCACACGGGCTTAGTTACTCTGCGGCATGTGAGATCTTCCCGGACCAGGGCTCGAACCCGTGTCCCCTGCATTGGCAGGCGGATTCTTAACCACTGAGCCACCAGGGAATTCTTAACCACTGAGCCACCCTCTATAAATATTAAGTACTATTATTAGAGAGTAGTTAGGAAATAATAGGAAGCCATCCAGAAAGCAGGAAATAAAACACCAAGCTCTTGTTTCCCACAATTTTACTCAAGCTCCCAGAAAATACTTCCTCCCACCTTGTTCAAGTAAGCTCATATTCTTGGGAAAAGAGCAAGGGGGTATGGGGACTCCAGTCCCCGCGTCTGTCTCCTTCTCCAGCACCCTGGCACCTCTCTGAGGCTCTAATCTCTCCCCACAGCTGGTAATCGGCATGCTCACAGCCTCCTTAATTTTCAGTCTCACAAGCCCTGCCAGGTCTGTGTGTGGCGCTTCTCAGTCCGCTCAGAACTGACCTCTGAAATCAGTGTGCCCCGCTAAAGTGGATAGCAGCTGGTACAGCTCTGAAAAAGGCCCATCCGAAACCTGAGCACCTCCCACAGGGTCCAATCCCCAGACCCAGCTTTGGGCCAGCCCCACTGCTAGCCAGCTCAGGCTGAGTCAGAACTGCCATCAGACTTTGATTCAAAATGAAATGCTTTGCAGGCAAGGTGTGGGGTGGTGACATGGAAAATACCACTCAAATTCAAGCTGCTCGGAAAGGAAACTTCTACGATGGGCCTGGAAGGACCTAATAGCGTCCCGACTACTGAATTACAGACTGTGGCCCTTGGGTCATTTTAGAACAGATAAAGAAGGAATTTACTTTTTGCTTCTGAAATTGCAAGAATGATAATATCAGGCTGAACGGCCTCAAGGCACCGGCTCACCAGCGCTGGTGAAGTCCTCAGCTTCCCTGTCTTCAGGTCCTTGTGGGTGATCTGGAGTTGGTCCAGGGGCAGAGATGGCATTGTGCTGCATTGACCCTCCTGAAAGGAATATGGATGGGAAGAAGACAGCAGACACAGAGGCTCCTGGGGGCAGAGGCCTGCTTTGGGGCTGATCCCAGAGCCAGGAGAGAAGCTTCAGTCTCTGGCCTCAAAGGCTTCAAAGGCCTGGTTCCTGTACCTACTAATCTAGACCAAAGTGACTTTTTTGCCTAAAGCAGCAGTTATCAGCTGAGGAGGAAAACACTCCCCAGGTGACTCCTGAAATATTCCCACCCAATTTGAGAAGTACTGGCTAAAAGTACCTAGATTATCTTTATTATGGCTCCAGGTCTGTGCCCTCCTTGGCCTGTGAACTCTGTGAAGACAGTACCTGGGCTCTCCTTCTCTTGCTACCTTTCCTGTGACAAGCACAGGCTTGATACAGACGTGGCTTCATCCAATATTTCATGAACAACTGAATATGAGGATACTTTTCTTACCACTCTAACCAGATTTTAAGTCTTTTGGGGGTTGGAGCCATGGGCCTTTCTTCACTTGCAGAGGGAGTTAAGAGTTTACAACCTTTCTAAGCTTCAGGAAAGAAGGACACGGATAAACAGGAGGACCAGGGAGGTCAACAGAATTCACAGAAAACTGCCAGAGCGAGCTCCTTTCTAGAGAGGCACAAACTGGCCTCAGAGTCAGTGAGCAGCGGACACCACATCTCCTGTCTTCCCATCCAATGCTCTTTTCTCAATACAACTTGGCCTGACCTGCGGAAAGACATGCGCATTGGCTGAATCATGGTACAGAAGTGACGCAGGCCTCAGACATGCCACAAAAGGCCAGCACAGTCTCAATGACGACATGAAGACATATCAAGGCTGGGATGAGGAAATCATCACCTCCTGACCCCTCACAGAGGAGCTGAGGGGCATGGTCAGCCATGAGTTACTGGAGTCCCAGATCTCAGATATTAGGCCTGGTCCTGGTGTTATGAAGACAGACTGATAAAGCAGGGTCTCTGCCCTGGGGGAGCTTCTGATCCAATAATAATAATGACAATAGCAGCAGCGGAAGCATGCTTCTCATGTGCTGGTGCTCTTCTCAGTGCTTTTCTCAGCATGAACTCGCTTTATACACCTTAAGTTGCTTTACATGTATTAATGCTTGTAACAACTCTAAGGTTGGTACTATTATTACCTTCATTTTATCAATAAGGTAACAGAGGCTTGGAGAAGATAAGAAACTTGCCCTAGGTCTCAGAGTTAGTGGCTGGTGAAGCAGGCTGGCTCTTAACCATTCACTGTACTGAGTCTAGTGCACTTGAGCTGGTGGGGGCTGTGGCTGTCGGAGAAGCATTTCTAGAGGAGTGCCTGAAGGCTCAGGAGAGCCTGAGTTGAGTCTTGAGAGTGGAGAATGGCCAGGGAAGAAGGGTGTCCCAGGCAGAGGAAACGGCAGGAGCAAAGGTAAGGAGGTAGGAAGCAGCTTGGTATATGAGGAACCTTGGTTCAGCGGCTGCTTTAAAGACTGTGAAGATATCCATCTTCACATGGGATGCAAAGAGAGAGGTCCAGTCTGTCTAGTCCTCGAGGCTTGTTCCAGCTCTAGGATCGCAGTGGATAGTGGATCAGATACATGGTCCCCGTGTCTGAGCTTTCATCTTTCACCTTTGCAAAATGTAGATAACACCATCTGTTGTATATACATTACTTCTAATCAAGTTACTATCTTACTAGCCTTTTGCAATAACCCAGATAAGAACGACAAGGATTATTATGCTCAGATGTCCAAAGAGGGGCCCTGATTTGCTCAGGTAAATACATGAGTGGCCAAGTTGAAACTGAAGCCCAGCTCTTGTGCCTGGGCACCTGGGTCTCTTGTGCTGAATATGTTAAAAATACTTCTTTCCTAACCCCTCAGCGATGCTGGGAGGGCAGCTGGAAACATCAGTGGTCAGCTCACCAGTGCAGAAGTCACAAGCCCAGTCCTTTCCATACTCACCTTCCAAAGTCAGTAGTGGGAGTATCCAGTGTGGGGACCTAAGGTGGGGAAAGAGTCATAATGAGGAGGCGGCTCTCCACCCTTATAATTCTAGGCCCCATAGTTCAGGCCTAGACAGGTAGAGACAGCACCTGCTTTTGGAAGAAATCTACTCCTACAAGCCAGTGCCTGTTCAGACCCAGGCTGGTGTGATGGTTGAAAGAGAGGTTTATAGTTCTACAGCCTGGGTTCAAATCCTGGCTCCATCCTACCCATGTTGAGACCTTGAGACAGTTCCTTAACTTCTCTAAGCCTTGATTTCCTCACCTGTAAAATCGGGATGATAACAGCACATCATCTCATAAGCTCTCAGGGTTGATATGAGAAGTAACCAGCACTAAGTTATCAGGATAGTACTTGGCACATAATAAGCACCAGTAAAGTTCACTTGTTGTTATTATTCAAGTCCCAATCATAAGCAGAGCATTTTGGGCTTCCTCAGTTACTCGACAAACACTAACTGAATACATTCTGGATCCTGGGCATGTAAATGACTATCATTCCGTGTAGTTAGAGCTGTAACTGGAAATTTCCAGAACAAGCAGAGCAGAGAAAGGAAGGATGTCACAGAGAAGATGACTTACAACCTGGCTGTTGAAGGATAGGAGGAAAAGATGAAAAGGAAGGACATTCCAAGCAAAGAGCAAGCATGAGTAAAGGCTCAGAGCCTGTGGCTCTGAAGGAAGAGGGAGACATTTGGGATGGCTGAAAACACAAGGTCAGAGAGGGGGTGACAGAAGTGGAGAGAAGAGGTTGGATAGGAAAGATGGAGCCATTTTAAAAAGAGCCTCAAATGCTATGCTGAAGATTTTGGCCTTTCATTTGAAGGCAGTGAGGCGTCATTTAAGTAGAGGAGAGACACCATCAGAAAGAGAAGATAATAACCTGGTGCAGGAGAGGCCTTCTATGAACCACTGGAGAGCAAAAACTGTGTTAATTAACTGTGTTAATAGGCCATTCAAAGAGTTTTTGAGTACCCACTATGTGCCAGGCACGGAAGCCTGCCTGGAGAATCCTAAGGCGGGCAAGTAACAGACCTGATTCTGCCATTCATAGAGTTTACAGTCTTGATGGTTAAGACAGATGTGAACCAGACAGCCATACAAATACGTAAAACTCAACACCGTGAGTATGCTATGCAGGTAAGGCCCTTGGGACTATAACAGCATTTAACGGAGAGAACTAACTTGAGGGAGAGAGGATGTCAAGGAAGTTTTGATCTCAAGTATGAGTAGAAATTAACTAGGCAACGACTGGACTCTAAGTTCCAAAAGAATAAGGACAATGATCATGATGATATCTGTGCCCCACCAATGCATCCTCAGTGCCAAGCAGGGCAGTAGATGCCACAAATTAGGAAAGGGCCCCATATTGACCAATTTCAATAAGTCCTGGGAGCATCCCCAGGGATACTGCTGCCTCAGTTTCTGTCTTCACCCTTCTGGTCTCAATTCAATATTACTCTTCTCAGAGACCTTACCAGACTGCCCTATCTAAAGTATTCACTACCCTAGTTACTGTCATATCTTTAATTACCTAGCGCATGTATTTGTCGTTGACTGTCTCTGCCCATTAGACTGTAAGCTCCATGAGGGCGGGAGCCTTGTCTGTCTTGCTCTGTTTGCATCCCCAGTGCCTACATCTGTGCCCGGCACACAGAAGGCGCTGGACACATATTTGCTGAACGAATTAATGAACGTTGAGGAAACTGAAGCTCGGGGTGAAGTGGGAGGATCGTGACTCGTCCAAGGCCAAGGTCACTCTCGGGCCGATCCTCGAATCCGAGACTCTAAGCTCTGGCGGCCTAATTGGGCGGGGGTCGGTGGAGGGGTAGGAGGAACGGGGCGACTCGCGGCCCCGGGGGCAGCGTAACCCTTGGCCCTGCCGTGTAGGCAGGGAGGCCCAAGGCCGCGTAAGGCACGGCTGCGGCCCTTCCCAGGCCCGATGCCCCACATCCGGCAGGGCCCAGCCACGCACTCACCTCGGCGGCTCCACTGCCGGCGCTGTACAGCCGCCGCCACAGCCGCCGCGGTCCACGATGACAGTTCCCACAGCGCCGGCACTTCCGGGGTCAAACTGCGATTCCGCAAGCGCAGACAGGAAGCCTCGGCCCGGCCCCGCCCCCGAAGCCAACTGCCGCCGGGAAGCCGGGCCCGGGGCCACGCCCACAGCCGCAAGACTCTGCCCCCATAAGGAACAGCCTGGCTGTAACCACGCCCACTGTCCCCCCTTAGCTCCCTTCTTGCTTTTGCAGAGAGAATGGAAGGTGGGCGGAGAGCAGGTATGGTTCCACCTCTTGGAAAAAACAAGTATGATACCTGGGTTCTTAGGATCCCAGGCTTCCACCTCCTTCCTTAACCTACTCAGTCATAATCTCAAGTCCAGGAGGAATTCTGCAGCTGAATGCTGCAAGCTGTGTCAGAACACTGAATGCTTCCCTTTATTGGCATCATTTTTTCAGGCAAACTGAACATCCAATGATATGGAAGGGACAGAAAAAAAAAGTGCCGGTAACTCCATGTTTTTTTCTTCTGGCATCACATCCATTGGGCACACAGGAAATATAATTTGTATCTTGATGGTTGGTTGGAGGACACTAATGTGTGGCAGCCTTTGGTACAGAGAAAGCTTAAAATAGGACTTCTGGCAAAAGTGTATGGATTGGTTTCATCATTCCTGATGGGTATTAATATCACTGAAGTTTTAGAGCTAAATAACATGACTATAAAAAGACAAAAACATCCAATAAGACACCTGACTTCTCTAAACATGTCTCAGTTTCCTCATCTGTCAAAAGGGGTCATTGATACCCACTTCATCATCATTAGGAGACTTAATGAGATAGTAGACAATAGCAAGCACATAGTAAGTGCTCAAAAAATTGAGTAGAGAGAAAGGAAGGAAGAAAGAAGAGGAGGAAGGGAGGGAGGAAGGAAGGAGACTCCCTATCAGTTGGAGTGTTAACCCTTATATTTATTTCATCTTTGTTTTCTCTTCTTTGCCTGAAAAGATTAATGAGGAATGTGAGCTTCCAAAGGAGGCATCCTTGTCTGAGCTATCATATGTCCAACTGAAATGAAATTAAAAAGCCACTATAGGGACTTCCCTGGTGGTCCAGTGGTTAAAAATCTGCCTTCCAATGCAGGAGTCGTGGGTTCAATCCCTGGTTGGGGTAACAGGGGTCCCACATGCTGCGCGGCAACTAAGCCCGCGCACTCTAGAGTCTGCGCACCACAAGGAAAGATCCCACATGCCGCAACGAAGATCCCGTGTGCTGCAACTAAGTCCCAATGCAGCCAAAAAAAACAAAAAACAAAAGACACTTTAACAGGAGAAACCTTAAACCATGTATTAGTTACACACAAGTAGGAGGAATGTGGGGGCCTCTATTCTCTACATTAAAAGAAACACAATGACAACTAACTTACTTTAAGAGCAATTACTTGGGTTGGCAAAGGAGGCGAGTGTCTGTGGTGCTCATAATCAGTCAAGTCTAGGGATAGCTAAAGAGAAAAACTGTCAGGAGTTGGAGCTAGAAAATCAGCACAGGAATATCTGGGACTGAGTCCTACCTGGCCCAGATGCTCTGAGTCACCTAAAATGAATCAGTATTGCCTTTGTGTTTCAATTCTCCAGCAAATGTGTATTTGCAGAGCACCCATTGTTGGGGTTAGCTGTTGTGTGGCCCACACAGTGTTCATTTCCTGTTTTCCCACTCACAGCAGCTCGACTACTCCTCAGAGAACCATCCTTCCCGCTTCACTCCACATGGAGTAGGACTAACTCTTCACCCAGAGTTGAGGGGTGTACAACTGTATTAGTTATCTATTGCTGTGCAACAAATCACCCCAAAACTCAGTAGCTTAGAACAATAATAATTATTTATTATCTCACATGGTTTGTGTGGGTTAAGGATTCCAAACCGGCTAGGCTGGGTGGATCTGGCTCAGGGTCTCTCATGAAGATACAATCGATGTCAGTTGGGACTGCACTCCTCTGAAGGCTTGATCAGAGCTAAAGAACCCACCTCCAGGTGGATCCGCTCATGTGGCTGGCAAGTTGGTAACAACTGTTGGCCAGAGGCCACACTTCCTCTCCACAGGGCTGCTTGAGTACCCCCACAACATGGCTCCTGTCTTCCTTCAGAGGGAGCAATCCAAGAGATCAAAGCAGAAGCAGTTATGCCTCTATGATTTAGCCTTAGCAGTCACATGCCATGACTTCATCCATATTTCTATTGGTCACAAAGGCCAGCGTTTGTTCAGCGTGGAGGGGACAAAGGACATGAATATCAGAAAGCAAGATCGTTGGGGGCCATCTTGGAAAGTGGCTACCATATCGATCTGAGTCTGGCAATCAGCATATTCCAAACCCTCAGCCATAGTTACTGACTCAAGAATAGATACATGATCCAAATTATACCAAATTCTGAGATCTTTATTGGAGTCAAGAAGAAAGAAAAGTTCTCTTTCTTTTTTTCAGTCGTGCCACGCAGCATGCAGGATCTTTGATCCCCCAACCAGGGATCGAACCCACGCCCCCTGCAGTGGAAGCACAGCATCTTAACCACTGGACCACCACGGAAGTCCCCCAACCCAAGCTTCTTTACATGGTGGTTGGGTCCCCACAGAGTAACAGTGGGAGCTACCAGATCTTTTGAGGCCTAGGCTCTGATACTCATACAACATCACTTCCTCCACATTCTATTGGTCAAAGCAAGTTATAAGGCCAGCTCTGATTCATGGGGAGAGGAAGTAGCCCTCCTGCCCCATCCACAAGCAACCACTCATCTACTTTCTGTCTCTAGAGATTTTTTTTTTTTTTTGCGGTACGCGGGCCTCTCACTGCTGTGGCCTCTCCCGTTGCGGAGCACAGGCTCCGGACGCGCAGGCTCAGCGGCCATGGCTCACGGGCCCAGTCGCTCTGCGGCATGTGGGATCTTCCCAGACCAGGGCACAAACCTGTGTCCCCTGCATCGGCAGGCGGACTCTCAACCACTGCACCACCAGGGAAGCCCTGTCTCTATAGATTTTTGATGGCCGTTTTTACGGGCAACCTACAACAGCTAGGGAGACTATGCAATGAGAGACATTTGTGTGGGAGATAATGATGTTTGGAGCTCTGGCAGTAGCAGAGTATCCTCAGGAGAAAATGAAACAACAGCAATGAAATCTCTTTGCAAAGTGTTACATAAAAATACAAACTTCATAATCTACACTGTCCCCAGCCAGGAACTGCTGTCCCCAGCAGCTTTCTGTTAAGCCAGGCTTTCTCTCCATAGGCCGTGTCTGTCCAATCCCCCTGCCCTCTGTCGAGTTCATCAAAGCTTCTGCTGACTCAAGAAGAATCTAGAGAATGATCACTGCAGTGAAAGCCTCAAATCATCCCCCAGGGCCCCTAATAACAAAACATCTGCTTGCCATTCTTCCTTTTCCCTCTGGGTTTTAGTGAGAAAGCAGCATTAAATGAAGATAATGATAAACAACTTAAAAACTAATCCTCCTGGCTTCCAAGAAGGGAGGCTTAATTTGAAGGCAGCTAATTACCCACTCAATATAATTTACAGATAGTGGTTATCTTGCCTTCTGTCACTGGTCTGCAAACAGTAGTTGGAAAGATTAAAAAAACATCCGGACTTCCCTGGTGGCGCAGTGGTTAAGAATCCACCTGCCAGTGCAAGGGACACGGTTAAAGCCCTGGTCTGGGAAGATCCCACATGCTGTGGAGCAACTAAGCCCGTGCGCCACAACTACTGAAGCCCACGCACCTAGAGCCTGTGCTCCGCAACAAGAGAAGCCACCGCAATGAGAAGCCTGTGCACTGCAACGAAGAGTGGCCCCCACTTACCTCAACTAGAGAAAGACTGCGCGCAGCAACGAAGACCCAGTGCAGCCAAAAAAAAAAAAAAAAAGAAAGTCCAAGCTAATGCATTTTAGAAAGAAGAGGGCAGAGAACCCCCAAGTCAAAGAAAAGAATATTATCAAACATGTAGTCCAGATCTCTCATTTGGTGGGTAAGGGAACTGAGGCCCAGAAAGGGGGTGAGACTTGCCCAGAGAGGTCCACAGCTGGCGGGTGGCCAAAGGGGCACAGGAATTGAAGTCTCCGTGCTGGCTCCAGCTGAAAGCTCCACCCAGGAAGATGAAAGGGTAGCTCTGTCTGCCCCATGCTGCTCAGAGACTGCACTCAGACCACCCATCGAAGTGACAATTGGCACATCTGGGCTCTCAGTAATCATCAGTGTGGGATGATGGAGCCACAGAACCAGGGGGTAGAAATAACTCCTCAAGGGCTGCGACCAGGTTTAAACTGCAGCGAGGGCTGGGCAGGGGGATTTTCGCTTCACTTTAAGATTGAATATTTCTTATTTGGTAGCGTCTCAGACTTTACATGTAGGCTCTGAGACGAAGGGCTTGCAAAAGGCACCGCCAGCTACTCTGGTGATGGGAAAGGTAGGTACTTGATATTTTTAACCATTAAGCCTGGGGTTTCAATACAGTGGAATAGTGCCAGCTCTTTAGCTGTCCTTTGGAGAGCATGAAAAGAAGTTACTGGAAGATATGCCTTGACTATCATGAAAACAGAGGAACCTTGCCTTATCATGTTCCTGGGTGTTTTCTCCCTGGGCCACATAGTCCCCAGCGGACTCCAGAATGCAGCCACTCTGGCCTTCTAATTTCTTAAATGCCCTGGTCCCTTCACACTTCAGGGCATTAGCCATGCTGCTTCCTCAGCCTGAAATGCCCCCCATGTTCTCCTTATCAAGGTAAAGCCTTCATCTCTTCTTTCCCCAGGTTATAATCATTTCCCCGATATATACACTCCTGAATTTCCCCCTGTATCACTGCTCAGAGCTCATCATCTTGTATTTTTTGTGTGATTATTTAATCAGTGACTGCCTCCCTCATTAGACTATATGTCCTGACAAGTTATGAACCTCATCTGTTTTGTTCCCTAACCGTATTCCCAATTCTCAGCTTAGTACCTGGCACCTAATTGCATGCAATAAATATTTGCTGAATGAATGACTGAATCAAAGTGCCAAGATAGTCTAGAATGACTCTTCTTTTTAAAAAGTATTTATTTATTTATCTGGTTGCACCAGGTCTTAGTTGTGGCAGGCAGGCTCCTTAGTTGCGGCATGCATACTCTTAGTTGCGGCATGCGAACTCTTATTTGAGGCATACGAACGCTTATTCGCAGCATGCATGCAGGATCTAGTTCCCAGGCCAGGGGTCAAACCCAGGCCCCCTGCATTGGGAGCGTGGAGACTTATCCACTGTGCTACCAGGGTAGTCCCAAGAACAATGCTTCTAATTCCAAGTAAAGAAACTGTGCCCCAGAGATGGTCAATGACTTGCCCAGGGTCACATGCAGGCATCTAATAGGTCCTTACTGATTATTCACTCCCTTAAAATACCTTGGCACGTGGGACACAGCCACTTCAAGGCAATGGAAGGCTGAGGAACTCAGCTGTGTTCCATGCTCTGGACAACTGTAGTCCCCTCCTTAGCAGAAGGCTCCCCATGAGGGAGGAATTCTAAACCTGACTCAATGAAGGGGCTCCAGGATCTATGCATCCCCTGAAATGTATGCAGGTATATTGGGGAGCTTTTTTCAGGGGAAGGGCTGCCAGGTTTTATCTGAACTTCAAATGAGCAAGATCCCCAAATGCTAAGAATCACTCACACTAGCTCTCTGCTGAATCTCTTCTTTCCTTCTCACTAGAAAAGCCACTCCACGGCCCAAGAATCTCTGGCAGCAGAAACATGGCTTAGTGTGAGGCTGCGAAGCTAGCAGAGGTCAGGGCTAAGTGGCTAACACGTGCAATCAGAGAGAAATGCATTTTCTTCTTCAGCTGGTTGAGGGTATCAGGGAAAGCTTCCTGGAATAGGTGCCAATTAAGCTGGGCTGTAGTGAACTGTGAAGGTTTGAGGGGCTAGAATTGATGTAGGGAGAGGGATAGGGTCCCAAATTCCCTTCTGTGAGCCCCAATGTCCTCATCAACTCCCCATGCCCCAAAGGAGAGCTCGTTTAAACTGTCTAGCATCAGAGTCTTTTGGGTCCAGACACCAGCCTGGCTGTAGAATCTCTTTTTCCTTCTCCCTTTTGAAGGCAACACAGGCTGTTTCTGCGATGCCAACAATCGCCGGCAGCCCTTTGTCCCCTCTGTTGAATTATTCATCCGGTGAGATGAATTATGAATTTCTAATTTTGTACAGCAAATGCCAGGCAAACAGGTAGAAATGGATTTGGGACCCTGGGCATGGAGCCACAGACCTCCCCAGGTCCCCTTAAGCACAGGCCACCAGGGCCAAGAAATTATGCAGGAATTTGCAAGGGTCTGGCCCTGGAATGCATTTGACTGAGGGCGAAGTTGGTACAAGATCATGGTGCCCCTTGAAGTGGCTGGGCTCCACTCTCCTCTGGCTCTCAGGCACCTTGCTTTCCTGGGTCTTCGCTGTGGCAATCCTGACTGGCTCCAGTGCTAGGCTGTATTGCGTGTCCACAGTGGGCCCAGCTGCATTCCGTGGAGTGAGTTGGATTTGATTCTGAGCCTAGAATCTAAGTGGCTCAGGGTTAATCAAGCAGGATTTTTCAACCATAGCCCCGTTGACATTTTGACCCAGATAACTCTTTTTGGGGGACTGTTCTGTGCATTGTAGGATGTGGAGCGGCATTCCTGGCCTCTACCCACTAGACGCCAGTAACATACCGCCCCCTGCCCCCAGCTGTGGCAACCAAAAAGTCTTGACCTTGTCAAGTGTCCCCTCGGGGGCAAAGTTGCTCCCACTTGAGAGCCACTGGGTTAGTGCTTTCACTTCTTTGAGTGTTTTTCTTTCTTCTTCTTCTCCTATCTGCTCAGTGGGGATCTAGGTAGTAATTAACAAGGTGAAATACGATGGTCAAACAAGATCACAGATGTGAGGTCTCCACTTGTTCAGAGTGTCCCCATCCTGGGACATTTCTGTTACAGGAACAGACGGTTTTCTTTTATTACTGAGTCCAGGTCTCCGTTAGGATTGTGTTCAGCTGCAGGTAACAGAACAACCACCTTAACCTGACTTTAACAGTGAAGGGGAGTGATTGGTTCATATAACTGGAGTCCCAGAAGTAAGCTGATCTTCAGGTTTGGTTGATCCCACAATTCACCCGTGTCCTCATCCTCAGGGACCAGTTCTTTCTGTCTTTTTGCTCTGCCATATACAGTGAGGATTTCTACTGAGATTGGTCCACCTTCAGGCCCTAGGAAGATCTTCAGCAGCCATCAGCACCATGGGCCTTCTTATTCACTTCAGGGTCTGAAAGAACACATCTGTTCCTGCATTCCAAGCCAGAGTCCCGAGAGCCAGCCTGACTGGGCCACTTAAGTCACAAGCCCACTTTGAAATTAGCATCTACATTCAGTAGAATGGGTGTGCTGTGTGGTTTATGCCCATCAAGTCCCATCCCTGGAGCTTGGGATGGAATCACCTTTCCCAGGGTATGGCTGTGTAGATACTCAAACGAAGAAGTGAAGATCTTAGCACCAACAGGATCCAGTGAGCGTTCTAGAACAAATCATTCTAGTGGAGGGGAGGAATAGACTAGTTGATTGGCTGGACCTGGGACTTGGCCAACCCTTAGAGATGAGGGCATGGGGAGGTGGGGAAGTCAGCCTCACCCAACTGGAGGGACTGAAAGGGGGGGAAGCTTGGTTTCCTAATCCCCAAATAGGGATGCAGCTACCAGGAAAGGGCAGAAATGGATGCTGGGCAGGCAAGAATAAAAGGTGTCCGTTGAATGAGGTCAAGAGAGGTCTGTGGAGGAGGGGGCATGTTAGGATATCTATAGAGGGGATCAGACATCTCTGTGTACCACTTCAGCAGCACGGAGCTCACCTTTTATTCCAACTAATGATAGGTGCTCTCAGGTGCGACTGGACAACACCCCTCCTCTCTCTATGCCACCTGTCAGGCTCAGTACTCACCCTGTGTAACCTAGAAATGTGGGATGTTAATGCCCACGAGGCAACCCTTGACCAAAGGGATTCGGAGCTGATCGCTAAATGCTTCCCCTTTTATTCCTCAGAGTGGACACATCCCAGATATGTTTGCTAAGGCATCTCAGACAATCCCAAGGTATTGAGCCACCAGTCACCCACATCAGATCCACCCATGGCCCGCCTTGTCTTGGCTCTTGTTCCTTGCCTGTCCTTCACTCCTGCTCCCTGGGGCCACTTCCTAAATAAACTATTCACACAGAAGCCTTTATCTCAGACTCTAATTTTGGGGGGGACTTCCCTGGTGGCGCAGTGATTAAGAATCTGCCTGCCAATGCAGGGGACACAGGTTTGAGCCCTGGTCCAGGAAGAGCCCACACGCCGCGGAGCAACTAAGCCCGTGTGCCACAACTACTGAGCCCGCGTGCCGCAACTACTGAAGCCAGCACACCTAGAGCCCGTACTCTGCAACAAGAGAAGCCCACAATGAGAAGAGAAGAGAATCACAGTGAGAAGCCCACACACCGCAACGAAGAGTAGCCCCCGCTCGTGGCAACTAGAGAAAGCCCACGCACAGCAATGAAGACACAACGCAGCCAAAAATAAATAAAATAAAAATAAATAAATAAGTAAAATAATTTTGAGGCAACCCAGGATAAGTCAAAGATCTTAGCTAGTCTGAGATTTAGATGTAAGTCTTTATACTTTTTAGACAGCATGTGAAAATAAAAGAAAGTTTTGTGCCTTTAAATTGGCCTCCTGCCTGTTGATTGGGGGCCATGTTCAGTGGAAACTGCTCTCAGCGCTGAAAGTCAAGCCTCTTGAGACCATGTGAGTTCCAGACCTTTCTTGGCAGGAGGCAGTGGTCTGCCAGCTGCTGTGCCCAGGGTGTGCCAGGCGGGCGGCAGGAGTGTCCCAAGATGAACCCCTGCCCAGAGAAGCTGTCAGGGGCTGACTGCAGCCTTGAGAACTTTATCAAGATGTCACCAGCCGAACTGGGAAGGCTGCCCTGCCTCCAGCTGCACCCTGTGATTCTGACTGACATGCCCTCAACTCCACTTGGGCATCAAGAGCTCACTTGGGGTGGCCCGCCGGTGACAAGGCACAAAGCAGTCTTTGCAGAGATAGTGAGAGGGGCCTGGAGAAAGGGCTGCCTCCTTTTCTGTAGCAGCCTGCCTCTCCTCCACTGGCTATAGACACATGTCACAGTATGTCTCTGCTTCCTGCTCCCTAGGCTCGGTTTCCTCCACCAATGCCCACTGACAATCCCTGACACTGTTGGGATGAATGCCTCATTTTCTCAACCTTCTGGCCACAGCCCATACACCTACTGTGCGCCCCTCCTGGCGGGGCCCTTGGCCACCTCTCCTGAGCTCAAACCTTGCTCCTTGCTGCCAAAACGGCCCTCAGGCCCAGTATGTCTTGCCTTTTGACAATCCTCTAGCTCTCCAACAGAAACCCAGAGCAGGGCTGGCAGGGCACGGAGGCAGCCCAATTTATACATATTTGACAATATCTCAGTTTATGATCAGGTATACAGGGAAATTTGGGACAGGACTGGATAGTAACAGATTAGCCCCAATCTGTGTCATTCCTTGGCATTTTTTTGGGGGGTGGGGCCACATCGCATGGCTTGTGGGATCCTGGTTCTATTATGTAGAAAATAAACTACAAGGATATATTGTACAACATGGAGAATATATTTTATAATAACTATAAATGGAGTATAACCTTTAAAAATTGTGAATCACTCTACTGTACACCTGTAACTTACATAATATTGTACATTACCTATACTTCAATATAAAAAAAAAAGCAAGGACTTCCCTGGTGGTTAAGGCGTCGCACCTCCACTGCAGGGGGCGTGGGTTCAATCTCTGGTCGGGGAACTAAGATCCCACATGCTGCACGGTGTGGCCAAAAAAATTAAAAAAAAATTTTAATTTTATAAAAGCAAAGCTTAGATAAATAAATAAATCAGTTTAAACATTACTCTTCCAATTGCACTCCTCTTATTTATTTTTTAAATTATTTTTGGCTGCACAGGCTTTCTCTAGTTGCAGTGAGTGGGGGCTACTCTTCATTGCGGTGCACTGACTTCTCAGTGTGGTGGCTTCTCTTGCTGCAGAGCACAGGCTCGAGGCACGCAGGTTCAGTAGTTGTGGCTCGCGGGCTCTAGAGCACAGGCACAGCAGTTGTGGCGCATGGGCTTAGTTGCTCCGTGGCATGTGGGATCTTCCTGGACCAGGGATCGAACCCGTGTCCCCTGCATTGGCAGGTGGGTTCTTAACCACTGTGCCACCAGGGAAGTCCCACACTCCTCTTTACCTTCCTGTTTTATGGATTTCATGAATCAAATAAATGTATTTTCTAAGTAGTTTTAAGCTCTTCCTTCCTCCACTCCTCCCTTCTTTCCTTCCTTCTTCCCTTCCTTCCTTCCTTCCTTCCTTCCTTCCTTTCTCCCTTCCTTCCTTCTTTTCCTTCCTTTTCTTAAGTATCATTGAATCTGGCCTATTCTTTTCTCCCCCCTCAGAATCACCGCACCTCTGTGACTGCTGGTTACTGAGAGGGCATCTCCACAGGCTCTTACTACCCACACCTTGGTGAATCCAAGAGCTGGGAGGCCTAGAATTCTTGATTTTGCTCTCCTCTCCATTTCCATCCTTGGTGACCCACGGCCAGGCAGGCCTCTAATTTGTAAGTCTGGGCTTACCTGTTTGGAAAATGGGTTGAATTATTGATGCCTCCCTCAACAGGGTGTTGAAATTTAATTACTGTTTGCAGCATTGCTTAAGATGGTGAGATGAAAGGCAGTTTTAAAAGTCCATGTTACTGGCATTAGTAATAAAGCTGAGGAATTTGTTTGTGAGTTTGCAAGGTTGTCATAACTGGGAAAAGGGGGAAAAAAAAAAGGTTGATTTTATGTGGAAAAACCTTGCCCAAAAAACAGCCACAGATCCTGGTTGGTATAAATAGCAAGAGCACCCTGTACCTCAAAGGACTTTTCAAATTTCACATTCTTCCCTGTCCCTAAAAAGATAGAACCCACACTTCCAAAACTGAAAACAAGGAGTTACCTGGGGTTTTAAGGAAGGAAATTCAAGGGCCAATTTTGGGCTGAGACAGTTCTCAGTTCTCTTCACAATTTATAAGTAAAGCGCAGTTAAAGAACAAGTTCTTCATTTTTACCCTCAATACTTTGCTTTTTCTTTTTGCATTCTGATCACATTTCTACCAACATAGCAGTTAACAAGGACTTTTAGAAACCTACTATTTTTGTGAACACTTTATAAGGGGACGTTAGGATAAAATAAAAGGTCAAAACTCAGCCCATGCCCTCAGAACATTTACTGTCAAGCCAGAAGATAAATAGGAGCAAGTGGCCTATATTTAGAATTTATTTCACGGTGCCCTGTTATTAATAACTGCCCCCTTTGGAGTGTCCCAAGCCCTTTGAAATGTATTACTTCATTTGATCCACTGGCAGTGCTGGAATTACAAGCTCTGATTTGAGGGTGAGGAAGCTCAGACACAAGTGACTTTTCTAAGGCCATACAGCCTGCAAGTGATGGTTTTGGGACTTAAACTTAGTCCTGGGAATTGGAATGGCCTAGGGGAGTCTAGTGGAAATATCTAGTGTTCCTTCCACTGTAGTACTGCCACACCTAGAAGCTAATCAAAGGAAAGGCCTAGCCTTTTGCCCCAGGTTCAAGGCCAGCTTAAGCCGAAGACAAATGCCATGTGGCATCTAATCAAAGAGGAGCAGTGTAGAGGTTAAGGGTGTGGGTCTTGGACTCAGAGGCTCTGGTTTTGTTCCTGACTCTTACTTACTATGTGGATTGGGGCAAATGACTTGACTTTGCTGAGCCTGTTTCCTCATCTATTAAATGGAGATATAATAATAGTGCTTCTGTCTTCATTAAGTTCTCTTAAAAGAGATCATCTATGGAGAGTGCTTAGCCCAGTGCTTGACATATCCAGTCTTTGCTAAAAATTATCTGGTGAGACCATGTTAGGCAAATGAATGCTAAATGCACCTTTACCCCTGAAAGGAACCATCTTGGGCCAAGAACTCAAAGGAATTAAAAAAAAAAACACCACTTCAGGACTCCCCTGGTGGTCCAGTAGTTAAGACTCCACACTTCCACTGCAAGGGGCACATGTTCGAGCCTTGGTTGGGGAACTAGGATCCTGCATGGCACAGCCAGAAAAAAACACCACTTTTATTTTGAGATAATTGTAGATTTACATGCAATTGTAAGAAATCGCCCCTATGCCCTTTACCAATTTTCCCCTTTATTACTATAGTACCATATCACAACCAGGAAATTGATATTGATATAATCCACCCACTTATTTGGATTTCACCAGTTTTACGTGTGTGTGTGTGTGTGTGTGTGTGTGTGTGTGTGTAGTTCTATGCAATGTTATCACATGTGTAGGTTTGTTTGACTACCACCACAGTCAAGTTGCAGAAGAGTTTCATTTCAAGCATCCCTCAGGCAACCCTTTTATAGTCACAGCCTTCTCCCTTCCTCTTTTCTTCCCTAACCCCTGGTAACCACTAATGTATTCTCCATCTCTACCATTTTGTCACTACAAGAATGTTATATACATAGAATCATCCTGTATGTAGCCTTTTAAAGTTGGCTCTTTTTTTGTTCAGCATAATTCCCTTGAGATCCCATGAAGTTGTTGCGGGTGTCAATAGTTACTTCCTTTTTATTACTGAATAGTATTCCATAGTATGGAAGTGCCAAAATTTGTTTTACATTCAGCCATTGAAGGACATTTGGTTTGATTCCAGTTTGGGGCTATTATGAATAAAGCGGCTATGGACAATCATGTACAGGTTTTTGAGTGAACATAAGTTTTCATTTCTCTGGAATAAATGCCCAAGAACACAACTGCTGGGTATTTGTAAGTGTATATTTAGTTTTGTAAGAAATTGCCATACTGGACTTCCCTGGTGGCACAGTGGATAAGAATCTGCCTGCCAATGCAGGGGACACGAGTTTGAGCCCTGGTCCGGGAAGATCCCACATGCCGCAGAGCAACTAAGCCCACGTGCCATAACTACTGAGCCTGCGCTCTATAGCCCGCAAGCCACAACTACTGAAGCCTGCGCGCCTAGAGCCCGTGCTCCGTAACAAGAGAAGCCACCGCAATGAGAAGCTGCGCACCGCATCGAAGAGTAGCCCCCGCTCACCACAACTAGAGAAAGCCCATGCGCAGCAATGAAGACCCAATGCAGCCAAAAAGAAAGAAAGAAAGAAAGAAGGAAGGAAAAGAAATTGCTGTACTTTTTTCCAGAGTGACTCTACCATTTTACACTCCCACCTGCAATGTATAAGTGATCAGTTTCTCTGCTTCCTCACCAGCCCTTGGTGTTATTATTATTTTTTATTTTAGCCATTCTGGTAGGTTTATTGTTATACCTTACTATGGTTTCAATGTGCATTTCCCTAATGACTAACGAAGTTGAACATCTTTTCATGTGCTTATTTGCCATCTGTCTACTCTCTTCAGTGAAGCATCTGTTCATGTCTTTAGCCCATTTTCTAATCGAATTATTTGATTTTTACTGCTGAGTTTTGAGAGTTCTTCGTCAGATATGTAGTTTACAAATATTTTCTCCCAGTCTGTAGCTTGTCTTTTCGTATTCTTCGTAGAGCCTTTTGCAGAGCCTAAGGTTTTAGTTTTTATGTGGTCCAACTTATTAACTTCCTTTCATGAGTTATGCTTTTGATGTCAAGTCTAAAAAATGTTTTGCCTAACCCTAGATCTCCTTTTTTCTTTTCTAAAAATTTTATGGTCTTATATGTTACATTTAAATCCTTGATCCATGTTGAGTTAATTTTTGTACATCGTGTGTCGTTTAGGTCAATGTTCATTTTTTTTGCTTAAGGATGTCCAATTGCTCCAGCAACGTATGTTTAAAAGGCTATTTTTCTTCTACTGAATTGCTTTTATACCTTTGTCAAAAATCAGTTGGGTGTATTTGTGTGTGTCTATTTCTAAGTCAAGAACCCAAAGCAATTTTGATCAAATATTTACCACGTGGTATCAGTCCATACAAAGACTGAATGAAGACCAACATGTGAAGTATTTATCAAGCAATCTAATGATCTACGTAATTAAGTATGAAACTGTAAGAAATTGACTGTGAGTATCCTGATCATTCCAACATAGGCCCAGGGAAGTGGTCCAAAGCAGCAGGTTGTATTGAAACAGGCCCTGGGACTTCCCTGGTGGTCCAGTGGTTAAGACTCCGAGCTTCCAATGCTGAGGGTGCAGGTTCAATCCTTGGTTGGGGAACTAAAATTTCCATACGCTGTGCGGTGTGGGCCAAAAAGTTTTTTTAAAAAAGAAAAGAATCAGGCCCTGACTCTGGAACTATGAGTCCATAATTTATCACCTGAAAGACATGGGGCAGGTAAGTGAGTTAACTAACCTCCTGGAGCCTCACCTTCTCCATGGTTCAACGGTGATAATATTACCTGCCTCACAGGATTAGTTTGTGGACCAATGAGTTGGGGAACTGAAAATGGCCAACAACAAACTTGGTCCACAGTAGCTGCGGCAAAGACAGATCTGAGAGATAGTTTGGGAGTTTTACCGCATTTTCTCTCTCAGCCCCCTCCCAAGCAACCAAAGTAAACATCCACTGTAAGTAAAAAGTGAGTGTGATTTGTAAATGTGTTTTACAAAGACATCTTTGATGTCTCAAAGCTAGGGACTTCCTAGTCCCTCCCTTTAACCAAGCTACTGCTCTTAAACCCTTCTCTTACAGAAATTGCAGAGATGCTACAGGTCCACAGTATAGCTTGGGCATCTGTTCTCATGAGCATCAGAACTTAGGACTGGCATTCAAGGGTCTCCATTTCAACCTCATCTGGTCACTGACACTGCAAATGAGGTTCATCATTTTCATTCTCTGGACATCAGCTTTTCCTTAGAAAGGGGATGAAACTTGGTCTTCACCTCCTAAGGTGGCTTAGGAGGACCAACATATAACAAAATACAGAATACCTGGTGGATGTCCTCATACTTAACATGTGTTAAGCTTTGTTGAGCAGGGGTTCTATACTATGGCTCAGGCCCAAATCCTGCCCTTCTTCCACACACCCCCAGCCTCTTTTTGTATGGCCTGAGATTTAAGAATGGTTTCTACATTTTAAAGTGTTGGTAAAAGAAGGAAAGGGCAGAATATGCCACAGAGATGTATGTGGCTTGCAAAGCCTAAAATATTTACTATCTGCCCCTTTACAGATAAAGTTTGCTGGCCCCCGTGGTAGAGGATAAAACTGGGGCTCAAAGAAGGGGAGGATGTCATATATCTGAGGTCACACAACAAGGAAATGGTCAAGCTATCCATCCATTCATCCATCCAAAATATATAGACTGGACTCCCTTTATATGTAAGGATAAAAGGCTACAAAGGCATGGGATAGTTAGTGCAGTATTTCCCAAAGTGGGTTCTGAGGAGCCCAGATCCTGGGAGTTGCCCAGAAACATGTCCTCAGCTCAAACGAGTTCTGTAAACTGAAAAGTCCATAACCTCTTCTTGAAAGGTCACTATATGTATAACAGCATATCAAGGTTCTGAGAAGTCCTACAGCAAAGAAAATAATCTGGTTACCTTTGTTGAACTCAGCATGTCCCAAATTTATTCAGTTAGGAAAATTTTGTTTTGTTCTGTTTATTTTGATGATAGCTACGTAATATCATTCCTCAGAAACATTTGGGTAATTCGGAAGTTATAGGCCAATCACTTGCATTTGACAGCTGGCTTGGCCACTTTGCTGTAAGACCCTGAGCAAGTCACTCAGCCTCTTCCAGCCTCATTGGTGGAAAGCAAAGACTTATTTCCAGCTACATGTCTGATCCTCTGTTTCCTGCCTTTAAAGTCACATTTCCCACAGAGGTGTTTGTTGGCAATCTTTCACGCTGTTGGGCTAGGGGTACAAGATTATTTTTTCTCTCTGGTTGGATATAATTCTGTAATTTCCCTGAAAGACCAAGGCCCCCAGATCACATCAGCTGCCCTTTTATGCCATGTATGCCCTGATGAAGAAGGGTGGAGTGGGTCAGGTTCTAGAAGACTCAAACTTAAAAAGTCAAGAATGTAGGACTCGGGGAGACAGATGGCATACATCCGATAAAAGGATTTGTCAACATCCAGAGGCTTGTGGGAACAGGGTTGATTATTTCCTAGAGGTGCTGATGAAGGAATTTGTAATATTAGAAGAATGCAACCATTATGGAATCTAGCCTGCCATCTATGATTAACACAGCATTAAATCATAGAATTTCGGCACAATTTTAATCTTAAAATGGTAAGCCTGCCGCACAGAAAGATGCCCAAATAAACCTATACTTGCTCCAGTTGCTTGGTTTGGTGAATAGTCTCTCTTTTGCCTCTGGGTCTTTGCACGTGCTGTTCCCTCTCAAGAGTCATCTTTCTCTTGACTTTTGCCCAATTAACTCCAGCTTTCTTTCCAGTCTCTGTATCAATGTTACCTGGACCACTATAAGTGTGGGTGGGTTCTCTACATAACTGCTGCTGTAAATCCTGTATCTTCCCCATCAGAGCCCTTATCTGCCTTCTGTTGACTTTGCCTTGTCAACTAGACCATAAGTCCCAGGAGGGCAGGGACCGATTCTCTTGCACACTGTTGCATCTGCAGAACTTGGCATTGTGCTGGACAAAGCAGGTACTCCACAAACATTGGTAACAAACCAAAAGACTGAGTGTGTATGCTCCTTGGACTCCTTGGTTCTCAGACACATTGGAGAAACTGAGGCAGCTTGGTTCTTAGACACATTGGAGAAACTGACAAGGTGTGGCAGGTCTGGGAATGGAACCGAGATCCTCTGACACCGGTTATAAGATTCTTTTTCATACTCCTAGACCACTTTTTTTTTTTTTTTTTTTTTTTTGTGGTATGCGGGCCTCTCACTGTTGTGGCCTCTCCCATTGGCGGAGCACAGGCTCCGGACGCGCAGGCTCAGCAGCCATAGCTCACGGGCCCAGCCGCTCTGCGGCATGTGGGATCTTCCCGGACTGGGGCACGAACCCGCGTCCCCTGCATCGGCAGGCAGACTCTTAACCACTGCGCCACCAGGGAAGCCCCATAGACCACTTCTTAAATAACGTAATTCCTTTCCAGCAGAGCTTTTGAAGCCTTATTCTAGTCTTTCTTGTCATCACCTTAGAGGTTAAGACTGTTTCGGAGAATTATTTTATAACAAATGGGATCTTAGGGTAGAAGAAAATTTATCTAACTCTCAGGGGTAAGGAAAAACGTGTGTCTTTTTGGACCTTGAATTTAAATGAGCCAGCAAATCCCTGCTAATTCTCTTCCCTTGCTGGGTCCTGTCTGCTTCATACTTAGCAAAGGAGAAACCCAGCCTGTGTCACCCATGATTTATGCCCTGCTGTTTGCTCTCTTCCCCTAGAACATTAAACACCCTGAGCAGAGGGGGAAGAAGAGGTAATCTCAGGATGCCTGGCTGCCAGATGGGTGTTTGGGGCAGGCTCTCTGCTCTGGTGGGAAATGGGAGGAAGTTGAAATGTTAAGAAAAAAAAAGAAAGAAAAAAGAACAGACTGATGGGGCTTTTACATAAAAGGAACAAGGGAGTCTCTGTTTGCTTCAACCTTTGCAAAAACCATTGGCTTTTGAGCTGAAAGACCTGGGTGCTTGATTTACTTGTTTACAGAGTGCCTTTGGGCAAGACTTTCCTCTCTCTGGGTCTCAGTTTCCCCAGCTGGCAAGGGAGGGTCTGGATGGCTTGAGCTCCCCACAGCCTCGGGGATCTGGAGGGTGCTGATGCGGCCGTGTTGCATGGAGAGAGGAGTGTAGGCAGCACAGTGGTTAACCATGTGGACCCCCCCTCCCCCTCCCACTGGCTAGGGCTCTGGGCAAGTTCCTCACCTCTCAGAGCCTCATCTGCATGATGGGGTGGATCGCCTGGCCCTTCCTCATTGGGTTGCTGGGAACTAAAGCTCCTAGCAGTATTGTCACGGAACCAGCACTTAATAAGAGTCAGCTATTATTGGGACTGTTGTCCCTGAGATGGTCCCTAACCCTGGTCTTGGTGTCCCTTGACCTGAGTTCCCTGCTTGGGACCTGGTTAGTGGGGGCAGGGCATCCCTGGCAGCACTTGGAAACTCTGGGCAGAAGGGAGGAGGAGCTATTTTCAGTGGATTCTGGTTCTATTTGTGGCTGCGAGTTGGCCCAGGCTGCAGGGAAGCTTTGGGTAGAGCAAGTTGGGCACTGAGAGGGGTGTATCGTGTTACATCAGAGATGGTAGAGAGAGGGGGAAGGGGGACGGAAAGGAGAAAGAGGGAAGGTACTGCTCCTCTCCTATGGTTCTCGCTCCCCGCCATCCCTTTCTATCCTCTCCTTGCCAATTTCATCTCCTCTGCTTTCCCTGGGGGAATTTAGAGGGGGCGACTGGCCTTTCAAGGTGGATTTAGTTAGCAACATGAAGCGATCCATCAATCTGGTTGACACAGTGTTCCCAAAAAACAGCACTGATTTTCTTAGGCTGAAGTGGGATTCATATCCCCAGCAGAACTGTGCAGTATATTAAAGTGTGAGTGGTGTCTAAACCACCAAACATCTAAATCATTTATCAGAGTGTAGAGGAAGCACTCTCACTTCCCCACTGGACCCTGGGGTGGTACCTGTTGAACCCCTAGACCCCAGCTTCTTAACCTCTCTGGGCCTCAGTTCCCTCATTTATGAAATCAATGGGGGGGGAGTGGGGAGGTCTTGGCAGGGAGACATATTTGGAGCTCTTGAGTCCTTTCCAGCTGCAATTCTGTGATTCTCTGATGCAATAATCAAACAAGGTAAAGCTGAATCCTTTAATCAGAGCATGGTTGGTAGGACTGGCAGGCTCCAGAGAGAGGATGACATCCTACTCTGTGATTTTCTGGATGAGAAAACTGAGGCCTGGAAGGTGGGGTCAGTTCAGGCAGTGGGTCAGTGGTTCAGCTGGGTCACGAATCCAGGCCTCCTACCTCCTACTGCAGCAGGTCTTCCCTGACACGGGACTGCTGGGTGCCTCTCCCTGGGAGGAGGACAGGAAACACATCTGTACATGGGCTAACTTATTTAATCACCACAATAATTCATTTTCCATATGAAATCACCCACATAGTAAGGTTTGGTGGCAGGTTTGCCTGATTAAAAAACTCCATCACTATTTCAGTGTTTCCCAAAGACCAGTCATTTGAGTACTATCCTCATGAATTTTTGACATAATCAGCTTTGTACTAATATTTATATCACATTTTTCTTTAAATCAATTCCTTACTTTACATAAATAAATGTAGTCTCATCCTAAGCAAAGATATCTGTGATACTGAGTTTGATCTGTTATATTTTTCCAAATATATATTAAACATAACTATTTAAATTAAAAAATCCATGTGCTGACTAAAAATGTCTTTGAGGTTGAGTAACTCCAATGAATATGGCAGTGGTTCTCAAACTTCTTGGTTTCTTTAAAATTATTGATAAATAATAATAAAGAAAGGGACTTCCCTGGTGGTCCAGTGGTTAAGACTCCAAGTTTCCACTGTAGGGGGTGAGGGTTCAATCCCTGGTTGGGGAACTAGGATCCCTGCAAGCTGTGCTGTGCAGCCAATAAAATAAAATAAATAAAATTTTTGAGGACCCTGAAGAACTTTTGTTATATAGGGTATGTCAATTGATATTTACCTTGTTAAGAATTAAAACTGACAAGATGTTAAATTACTTATAATTTATTAAAAGATAACATGGTTTAAAAATAATATTATAAACCCATGACATGGTAATATAAATAATATATTTTTGTGAAAAGCTACTCTATTTTCCAGAACAAAAAATTTAATGAGAAGAATGGCATTGGGGACTTCCCTGGTGGGGCAGTGGTTAAGAATCTGCCTGCCAGGACAGGAATAAAGACGCAGACATAGAGAATGGACTTGAGGACACAGGGAGGGGGAAGGGTAAGCTGAGACGCAGTGAGAGAGTGGCATGGACACATATACACTACCAAATGTAAAATAGATAGCTAGTAGGAAGTAGCCATATAGCACAGGGAGATCAGCTGGGTGCTTTGTGACCACCTAGAGGGGTGGGATAGGGACCGTGGGAGGGAGACGCAAGAGCGTGGGGATATGGGGATATATGTATACATAGAGTTGATTCACTTTGTTATACAGCAGCAACTAACACAACAATGTAAAGTAATTATACTCCAATAAAGATGTTAAAAAAAAAAAAGAATCCGCCTGCCAATGCAGGAGACACGGGTTTGAGCCCTGGTCGGGGAAGATCCTACATGCCACGGAGCAACTAAGCCCATGCACCACAACTACTGAAGCCTGAACGCCTAGAGCCTGTGCTCCACAACGAGATGCCACCATAATGAGAAGCCCATGCACCGCAACAGAGTAGCCCCCACTCACTGCAAGTAGAGAAAGCCCGCGCGCAGCAGCAAAGACCCAGCGCAGCCAAAAATAGATAAATAAATTTATAAGAAAAAGAAAAAAAAACAAATGGCATTGTTTAACACATTTGCAGGTCTTATTAAAGTTTGACTTAACACAGGAGTTCTGCATTCTCCTATCTACTTCTGCATTCAATCTGTCCGTTTTTTTCGTTGAAATACATGAAGACAATCCAGCCTCATACAATTCAGATGGTTGTGGATATTCTTTTTTTGATACTACACTAAAACTTGAGAAGAGGTAGTTTTTAAAGTTTAGTTGCATAAATTCATTTGAATGAATCTTTTGTACTCAGTTACACTAAACTCCATTGGTTTATCTTGCACTTTGAATAGATCTTTTATTCATGCATGATTTGGTAACATCATGAATTGGTCATTTAGAAAATATTGGTTCATTGGGTTATGTGGCTCTTCCAAATGTAGCCATGGTTTATTATACAGTATCAATATTTCACTTTTGTTAATATTACTACCCATCTAAGCAAATGAGGCCACGCAAATAGTGATCTTATGTGCACAGAGAAATTCCTCCTACGTCCTATATGCTAGTTGAGGATTCCTTAGCCCAAGTTAAAAGGCAAATACGGTGATACTCTGCCTAAAAAGAGGTCAAAGTGATATGCCAGAAGTCTGCCTTCTCCCTTTGTATTCCTGGGGAGTTGTGGGATTGGGTGAGTGTATGTTAACAGCATATTGGCTGAATATCTTCCTCGAGCCAGCTCATTGGGAGCTAGCCAGCCTATGGCTGGGCTGTCCTGGAGTTAGGTACTAGCTTCCATCCAATCAGAGACCACCAACTATGGAAACCTATCCTTCACCCATTGCCTGAGCAGAGGCCTAGGTAGCAAAACGTGTGCCCCGAGGGGACTGAACTTGATGGGAACCTTATTTTACTGGGCAATAGGAGAAACAGGTGGGAAAACCTGTTCATCTGTTCTTTTGTACTTACTGTTTCCTCTCTCATACTTTAAGGGCTATAATCATATAACAGTAAAAGGAAAGCTGGATAGCAAATTATAAATAAAGGTGCAGAGTTGAGGTGGGAGGGAAAGTCACCGTTAATATGTGGATTTGAAGGGCCAACAGCAGGCCACCACTGAGCTTCAGATTTAGCCCTGGGCTTTCTGGAAGCCAAGGTGAGAAGATACACAATCAGCTGCCTAACACTAATTATCAGAAAGGAAGTGCACCTGTATCTGTGAGCAACGTAGAGAATATTGCCTGCCATATCAGTAAACAAAGGATGTTGCGGCCATCAAGCCATCAGCCACTGCAGCCACCTTCTTTACGGTGCTGCAGGGGATTCAGGGTGGAGAAAACAGGATACTGGTCCCGGGTCGTTAAGGTGTATATCAAAGGAATGATTTCAATGAGCCCAGACTCCTGCATCTTCCCATGCATAATAAAGTGCTAAATTCATTAACTTGAGATGTCTGTTTTTTCTTTAATTAACGGTAATCTTTTGATGTTCTGACTACCTGATTTTTGGTGCAAAAATTCCTATATATTCTGGCTCCTCCCTTACCTCTTTGGAACAGTCCCCAGAGGTATCAGAGAGGCTAAGAATAAAACATATTCTCAACTTTTAGGTTGTGCAATTTTTTTTCAGCTGACAGAGTAGAGCAAAGCCTTTCCTAACTTTGAACTCTAGTGTAGTTTCTTACTTGGGATTTTATTTCAGGCAACGATGCCATAGAGTTGGCAGTACAGCCTGGTGGGTGAGAGCATAGTTTTTGTTGTCAGTTGGGTTTGGGTTTGACATATATATATTTTAATAAATTTATTTATTTATTTATTGGCTGCGTTGGGTCATTGTTGCTGCATGTGGGCTTTTCTCTGGTTGCAGCGAGCCGGGGGTGGGGGGCGCTACTCTTCTTTGCAGTGTACAGGCTTCTCTTGTTGCCGAGCACAGGCTCTAGGGTGTGGGCTCCACTAGTTGTGCACGGGCTTAGTTGCTCTGCGGCATGTGGGATCTTCCTGGACCAGGGATCCAACCCATGTCCCCTGCATTGGCAGGTGGATTCTTAACCACTGCGCCACCAGTGAAGCCCCTGGGTTTGATTTTTAAAAAACTTTTAGTGCAGCTTATCCTGGGCTGCAGTTTCTTCATCTGTAAAATGGTGATAATAACAGTATCTACTTATTCAAGCTGTGAAGATTCAATTAGATGAGTTGTATAAATATTAGCTATTAGTTAATCAAGGAATTTCCCACTGCTTGTCATGAGCAGTTCTAGGTGCTGGGGGTAAAGTGATGAACCAAACAAAGAAGATCTTTATCTTCAAGTAGCTTTTACTTCAGAATGGGATAAAAAGACAACAAACACGAAAAACAGGTAAATAATTGCACAGAGTACTGTGGAAAAAACAGTACAACAAATGCAAGGATAGATTTCATTTGACTGGTTCTCGCAGCCATTTTCCAGAAAAGTCAAAGGTATAACGTTAAACCGTAACTCTGATGAGGTGAATATGTTAGGGCCTGAGGTTAATTCAGTCCTGGTGTGTAGAATTCTTCTACAGGCTATTGAGTGTGGGTTACAAGTTTGTTTTTTTGCTTGTTTGAAAACTCACTTCTTCCAGCTGTGCTTTGGTGCAAGCGGTCTGAAATTGTATCGAGTAGAACCTTGAGCACACTATACTTAACTTGCATTACATTAAATTAGTTTTATCCTCAGCACAATTACAGGTGAAAGATACTACTATTGTTCTAGCGTTGTCTTGCCCAGGGCTATAGAGCTAGGAAAATATGCCTCCCAAAAATCTGTGGGACCACCTTTGGTTTTCTTCTTCGCCCATTACCCACCCTTTTCTCTTTCCTTCTCCAGCTGCGCTTCCCAGCGAGCCCCTCGCTCGCCCCCTCGCTCGCCCCCTCGCTCGCCCCCTCGCTCGCCCCCTCGCTCGCCCCCTCGCTCGCCCCCTCGCTCGCCCCCTCGGGCGCTCGGCTGATCAGCAACCCCGCTCACCCCGGGGGCGTGGTAATCAGCCCAGACCGCGCCCCCTCCGCCGCGACGGCCCGCCCTCTTTTCCCCTGACCGCCGGCTGAGAGGCCGAGCGTGCGCGCGCGCCCCCGCTCGCGGCCCGGCTCTGTCTCGGGAGCGTGCTCTGTGTGGCCGCCGCCGCCATGTTGTTGTGGTTGTGAGAAGGCGGCGGCAGCGGCGGTGGCGGAGGAGCAGACGGTCGAGACGCTCCAGCGGCCCAGGCCCTGCCCCCCGCCGGCCCTGGCTGGGAGCCTTGTGGGGTGGCGGAGGAGGCCGTGCCGTGACGGGCCTCGCCATGTCCTGCCGCCCGGTAAGGAAGGCCCCCCCTCCCGCCCCGTCTCCTCCGGGGGTGAGGAGGAGCTGGAGGAGGGGCGGGCCTCGGCCCGGGCGCGGCGGCTGTCACCCTCTGAGGAGGCGGCGGTGGCCCGCGGGGGTCTGGGGACGGCGTGCGTGGCCCGGGGAGGGTGGCGCGGGCGGCGGCCGCGGCCGCCAGAGGGAGGCGCGGGGAACGGGAGCTCAGCGGCCCGGCGCGGCCCGGACCCTCGGCGCGGAGGAGGCGGGGTCCAACCCGGGCTGCCTTCCCGAACTTGGTGGGGAAGGGCCCACGGGGCTAGGGGTGTGAGGCGCTACCTCGCAGCGTCCGGGGAAATGTCCGCGGACCCCCGGGAGGTGAGTGTGCGCCCCTCGCCCCGACCGGGTCTGTGGGGGTCCTCCATGGCGAGAGGCCGGAGGTCGGGGGCCACGGAACCCCCGGGGCGAGCGGAGAGGGCCCGGGACTTGTGGGAAGGAGGAGTGGCCGCCTTACTGTGCAGCAGGGCATCACCCTGACCTGGTAGTGCTTGGGTGGGAAGGATGGTTCGGAGGCGGTTGAGAGAACTCAGCAACACTGGTCAAACAGCTCCACGAAAGATTGCAGAGTAATTTCTCAGATGAAAATCGTGCCACTAAATGTATTGAATCCTGCTGCTTAGGACCCCTAAGATAATATTGTTGGTTGTACTTTGGGCTGGAAAACTTCCTTCAAAATAGTGGGGTAAATTTTATGGCCGTTTTAATAAACTCCTCGGCGGTCTGATAGTCTCACCTGTGAGTTTTGCACATTAGCTACTGTTGAGTAATGATGGTCAGGTGTCGTCTCCAGACTGCGGCCTAAATTCTTAACCGTTTTAGTATCTTGACATACACTGTGTTATCTGACAGTATCTATTTTTTCACAACGAGGGAAAAAAAGTTGGCATGCCCTTCCAGTTGAGCTTCACCTTCATTTCTAATAATGTCGACAACAGTGCCATCGAGGCCTGGGTTGAATTAGATGAGATGATTTTTTTTAATGTAAAGTAGTCGTGACTTGTACATGAAGAGGTGTTGGGGACCTTCCCCTTTCAGATCCAAGGCTGTTTCAGTAGGGCAAGAGACAAGACGCGTGTTGCTTTTTGCTCAGAGTCCAACTAAGGTAAGGTGTGTTTGGTGGCAAGCAGAAAGTCGTCTTTTCCAAGGCCTGTGACTTGGGTGGGTAGAAGAGCTTAGAGAACGACACTGTTTTGAGTAAACGCAGTACAGTATGTGTCATTTAACTAAGTTTGGAGGGTTCTAGAATTTTAGATTTGCTCCCTATAAAGGCTTCTTTCAGCTGTAATTACTTTCCTCATTTTCAGGTGGCCCTGAGCTGTTCGAGTGACCAGCACACTGGAGCAGCCCCACTTGTAGTTAGTTAATGGCAAGCCATAGGAGAACCGAGGTTTTCCCAGCTTGTAGGCCAGGTTTTTTTAGTTCAGTCCTTACCTAATTAAATACCAGTTGTCGGAAATAATATGGGCTGCCTGAGATGCTGATTCCTGGGCCTCACGCAGGACCTGGTGAATTAAAATCTCTGAGGGTGGGGCCTAGGAATCCATCCTTACAAAACTCCCTGAATGGTTCTGGTTAGCCAGGTTTGTGAACTTGTGCTTTAGATCACTTTTGGTATCCAAAAGATTTCCACTAATTACGACTCATGAGAGTGTTTTTAATGGTTTATACAATTTCGGAGGTATGGAGGAGGGGGAAGCCTGAGAGACAAAACTGAAGAATGAGCATCTCTTAAAATATAATGGATTTATGTAGGGGAAACAGATTTGTTGCCAAAAATTATTTGTGCAGGTTCTGAGGAACACACTTGATAAAATTAGAGGCTGCTTGACTGGAGGTATATCCAGAGATACAATGAGGAATCCAGAGGAAACAAGCAGAGAGGGAGAGGCAGTAAGTCTGCTTCTGGCCCACAAAGAGCTCCACTGAAGGTGCTTCCCAGCATCATGATTGCTCCTACACCATCTGATTCAGTTTCTAGTAAAGTGTGGGTAGGGCAGGTGAATTAGCAGTCATTTAAGACAACGGTTGTGAACCAGGCAGGTTTACTGTGGACTGTGAAAAGTTGTTGAAATATGCCTGAGGCCCTGAGGACTGGTAAAGTCAGTTTTAAAATCTGTTGCAGTTTTGGTTAACACCTTCTGTGGTAAAGTGGAGTGCTGAGTTACCAAAGGAAGTAGTCATATTGCAGAGGGGGTGTGGTGAGGTTTGTTATAAGTTTGGAAGAGTTGGAAGAAAGTGTTACAGTTGTATAGAGCAGTGAAGGAGTTTGCTAAATATCCTGTTAAATCATAGTGTAGTATTGTTAGAGAAGTACACCTAGTTGTCCACTACAAGAGCCAGAGTCCATGTTTGTTTTGTTCCTTGGTGTCTCCAGTAGCTAGCATAGTTCCCAGCATATACTGTGCTCTCAGATATTTGTCGAGTAAATGAATAGTATTGAGATGGGAAAAAGAACAGTTTTGGTGGTTGATAACAACGTTTGTTATTAAAAGTTACTTGATCATTTGCATTGGATTAAAGAGTCAGTTTTTTAGTCCTTGTGGTTTGGAACTTTGAGATCCCATCAAGAGATTCTGTTTTCTAAACACTGCCATTGCACACTATCCTGTTCTCTAGTTTTGGGGTCTTAAATGTGCCTTAATTTTTGTGTGTGTATGTGTTTCTTAATTTTTTTAGGTATTGGTGTTTTTTTTTTAAGCACATTTTGTTAGATGCAGAGGTATTTAGAATAATGGGAAGCTGTAGATTGGCAGAGATTGTGTCATTAATTTGACTCTGTGACTGCTTTTGGGAATGTCACTTCTCTGGACCTCAGTTTTCTTATCAATCTACAATTAAAGGCCTGTACTTGTTGACCTCAAGTAGTTTCTCCAGCCTGAATTTGGAAATCTTTAATAATTTGTAATTGTTACTTAGTATTAATCTCATATAGGTAGATGAACCTTTTAATTAAAAAAAAACTGAAAAAAGAACATTCTGTTTTGAATTCTGCTTTTGACTTACGGATTTTAGACATTGTCCAAAAGTGCTCTGGAAATTGAGTGCATGTTGTAAGTATTATGCAGAAACAACATGCTTATGCTGTTGTAATTAACTTAGTGTTGAAATCAAAATGGATTTCACATAGGGAACTTCAAAATTTAGTGTGAAGCCACAAGATTAAGACTGGTTCGGGGGAAGTTTGTGTAATTTATGTGGTCAGCTGTTTCTTACAGACCACCCAGCTGTGTAATTTTCTGTGGTGAATTTATATGTAATTTTATAACCAGTGAAACTTAAGACAAAGCATGAGATTAAATATGTATCCAATTGAACTAGGATTCCCAATAATTTTAGAGGCTACCAAAATTGTTAATATTCATTGTTATTTTTAATTTTAATTTCATGCTTGTATCTTCACTTTTGCGCCTAGAACCTTAACATACCTTTTAAATTCATATTTGTATCAGATGTTCAAACTGAAAACTATTGTAGCATGGCATTGGATGACCAGTAAGTCCTGGGTTCAAGCCTGGGTTGTGCTTCTCATTAGCTGTATTGTTTCTGGCAAACCACATAACCCTTCTGAGCTTCAGTTCCTTCATTAGTAAAAGGAAGAAGAGCAACTTCTCTATTTATATCAGCCTGTCAGTGAGGATCAAATGGAGTGGTGTATATGAAAAGCAATCTAAAAATGTAAGGGGATGATAATGGAGTCATATTGTACTAGAATCCTGTTTTCCTGGAAGAGTTGGCTTGTGGAGCAGTGGTAAAATCTGGTATCTGCTGTCAAGTGCAGAATTTACTAATATCACTGGTAAAGCAACAACAAAATGTCTGTACTCTGCCTGGAGAAACCTTTTAGCAAGCACTTGTACCAGTCTGCCAATAGGAATGGTCACAGTGTTTCGAGAAACTTCAGAGGGATCTGGGAGTCTTACATTTGTGCCCAGGTTTGCACTTGGAGTAGACTTGCTAGATTTCACACATTTTGCTATGTTAGAACGGTGGTAGAAAGTGGAAGGGTCAAGGAGTTTAGTACATTCTGTGTAAAGTTTTAGGGCTGTGTTTTCTAAATGGCAGGTGGCAATGTCATAGGGTAGTGAAATCAATGTGGTGATTTCTAAAAAATAGAAAATATCAGCACATCAAAAATGGAAAAAAAATTATTGATTTGGGAAACTTTTGTTGTTTTATACGTTTATATATGTGTATTGAGTTGCAACATAAAATGTATTTTTTCTTTTTTTTTTTTTTTTTCTGCACCGCGTGTCTTGCGGGATTTTGCTTCCCCGACCAGGGATCAAACCTGTGCTCCCTGCAGTGGAAGCATGGAGCCCTAACCACTGTACTGCCAGGGAATTCTCTTGTTTGGACTTTTAAAATACATGTGCTATTGTTTCCTTAGGCTAAATTCCTAAAAGTGGGCTTACCTGGCAAAGGTTTTTTTTTTTTTTAATTAATTTTTGGCTGCGTTGGGTCTTCATTGCTGCACCCGGGCTTCCTCTAGTTGTGGCAAGCGGGGGCTACTCTTCATTGCGGAGTGCGGGCTTCTCACTGCAGTGGCTTCTCTTGTTGTGGAGCACAGGCTCTAGGCGCACGGGCTTCAGTAGTTGTGACATGCGGGCTCAGTAGTTGTGGCATGCGGGCTCAGTAGTTGTGGCCTGCAGTCTCTAGAGCGCAGGCTCAGTAGTTGTGGTGCACGGGCTTAGTTGCTCTGCGGCATGTGGGATCTTCCTGGACCAGGGCTTGAACCCGTGTCTCCTGCATTGGCAGGCGGATTCTTAACCACTGAGCCACCAGGGAAGCCCCGGGTTTTGTTTTTTAAATTGGAGTATACTCAGGACGCCCTCTAGATAGGATACTATTTTAAAGTCTCAGCAAGAGAATATCAGTGTCCAATTCCATGTATTCTTTTTTTTTTTTATTGGGGTAAAATTGCTTTACAATATTGTGTTAGTTTCTGCTGTACAATGAAGTGAATCAGCTATATGTATGCATATATCCCTTCCTCTTGGACCTCCCTTCCACCCACCCATCCCACCCATTTAGGTTAACACAGAGCACTGAGCTGAGCTCCCTGTGCAATTCCATATATTCTTGGTAGTGATTTACTACCTTTTAGCTTGTTGGTGGGAGTTTAAAATAGTTTGGGAATAGTTTTCCTTTGTTCTTTTTTCAGCATCAGATCTTAGCCTCTACAGCTTAACTGTGGAAGGGGCAGGTAAAAATGAAAGTGCAGTGATAGGGACTACTTTAGACCAGTGGTCTCTAAACTTTTTGATTGCTCATCCCAACAGTAAAAAAATTTTGAGCATTAATGTTCAATCCTTAAGTATTTAATTTACAAATAATATGTTTAGTAACTGGTTATTGTGTACCTTATAAAATATAAACAAAAAAATTAACAAGGATGAGAACTAAAAATACCTTATAAAATATAAACAAAAAAATTAACAAGGATGAGAATTAAAAATAAAGTTCAAATACCTTTCTTGTTTACCCCAGTGGAGCATCTTGGGTACTCCTTGAAGTGTACTATACTCTACTTTGGACATAACTGCTTTTGACGCTTAAGATTTAATGTTGGGCTTTTATGGTTGACTGTTTTTGGGCCTTTCCACTAACTGTGCAGATGGTCCAGCCTAGTTGGATTATGATAGTCTTTAAAGTGTCCCATGCTGTTCAGAGTCACATCCGCAATAAGTGCAAACATAAACCTTGCTTATAAAGCATCAGTTTGATACCTTTTGTCATTGTTGACGTGGCTGAATTTGAAAAGGGCAAATCAGGATAGGAAACAATCTAAATAATTAGTCTACTTCTCTTAGATATGAAGAACTGATATTGTGTAGAGTATATTTTTAAAAGTTTGTGCTTTATGGAAAGCAGTTTGGTTGTAACATTTTTGTTTTCTAAGAGCTTACGTCTTGGAGACTGAAGAAATTGCTCCGTACTTGCTTTCCTTTGCTTGCAAAATACCACAATTAACCTTTCACTCTAACTCCATTTGGAAGAGCCTGAGTCAATAACTTTTAAAAAATGATTTCTTGGGTTGAAACTTTTCCTGATGAATCTTAGATTAAAAGGTAACTTTTTTCCTTAAGTTTGAATAAGTTACTTTTGATTTGCCCCTTTCCTCCCCCCTGTGTAAGTTACAAAATCAGGAAAATGGTGTTTTTTGCACTACAAAAATGAGTCTCCCTCTCACTTCCCATCATGGGGAACTTAATTTCAGTTATTTTATATGGGTCGATATCAGAGAAAGATAATATTGAAATCTTAGAGATTGTGAAAAGAGCAACCTGAGTGATTATTTTTTGCTAGTTAAAAGAAATTTTTTTTGCCAGTTAAAAGATAATTTATATTGAAGGGGATTGCTATATACAGTATTTTGGGAAAAGGGCCAGGTATCCCTTCTTACCTTAGGTAGCATGATTTATAAGGTGCTGTCACATACATCTTCTTGGATCCTCATAAGGATTTGAAAGCATCATTTAATCAGGGATGTTGTGACTCCTTTGAGGCCACATGCCTAGTATTTGACATCATATTTAAAGAGGTAGACTGTAATCCCTGCAGAAGTAGGTACTGATGGCTATTCTCCTTCACTCATCAGCACTTTATATACTGCCTGGTACAAAGTAAGCTATCAATATTTATGGACTGTTTGAACTCGTACATATATATTTACATGTGTAAATAAGTTATAGCATTGTAAAACCAATACGTCATTTTCTGTAGTTAGATTTTTCGTTCATCTGATGTGCACAGAAAATGTTTTTGTGGGAGAGGTCATTAATTTTACATCAGCCTTTCAGATATCCTCTTACTTTCTTTTAAGGATAGATTCATGGTGACAAAAAAATTAGTCTTGATATAAGCCTTTTCACCGTGTGTGTCCCTCCTACTGGCAAGACTGTGTGTGTGTGTGTGTATGTATGTGTATATTTATTTATATAGTAGCTTGCTATTTTTAAAAAAATTAATTATTTATTTATTTATGGCTGTGTTGGGTCTTCGTTTCTGTGCGAGGGCTTTCTCCAGTTGCGGCAAGCGGGGGCCACTCCTCATCGCGGTGCGCGGGCCTCTCACTATTGCGGCCTCTCTTGCTGCGGAGCACAGCTTCAGTAGTTGTGGCTCACCGGCCCAGTCGCTCTACGGCATGTGGGATCTTCCCAGACCAGGGCTCGAACCCGTGTCCCCTGCATTGGCAGGCAGATTCTTAACCACTGGGCCACCAGGGAAGCCCAGTAGCTTGCTATTTAAAAAGGAAACATACTCATTAGTTAGTCTTTGGGTATATAGTGGTTCTTGAAACATGGACTTCATGGTTTGCCATAGGGTGAATGAAAAGGAGCAAGTACGATTTCTCTCACTTGTCTTATTCTCTCCAGTTCCCTGTACATGTGGTTTTGGTTTACTCTGAAAACACTGAAAAAAAAAAGTTAGTCTTCTGAAGAAGCTAGTATTTTATTTCCCCTTTGGTCTGCTGAACTTAAAATCATGTTTAGTAAGTGAACTAATATACTTTTATACATAAGAGAGACCCTGTAAAGAGAAGAATGGAAATATGAATAGTGGTTAATTTCTGGCTGGGATAGTGACCATTTTCTACTTCATATTCTTCTGTAGTTTCCCAATTTTCTGTAATGAACATGTATTACTCTTATAATTAGGAAAAAGCTGCTATTTTAAAGTACATTTTAATATCCTTAGTTTTCTTTTTTTTGGGCTGTGTTGGGTCTTCGTTGCTGCGTGCAGGCTTTCTCTAGTTGCGGCGAGAGGGGGCTACTCTTCATTGCAGTGCGTGGGCTTCTCATTGCGCTGGCTTCTTTTGTTGCGGAGCATGATCTCTAGAGTGCACGGGCTTCAGTAGTTGTGGCTTGTGGGCTCTAGAGCTCAGGCTCAGTAGTTGTGGTGCACAGGCATAGTTGCTCTGTGGCATGTGGGATCTTCCCAGACCAGGGATTGAACTTGTGTTCCCTGCATTGGCAGGTGGATTCTTAACCACTGCACTACCAGGGAAGTCCCCGTCCTTTTCATTGACTGGCTTATGAAGGTTTAACTCATAGTCACCATTGAGAAAGTGGGTTGTGGTCTTCCCTGGTGGTCCAGTGGTTAAGATTCTGCACTTGCACTGCAGGGGTGTGGGTTCGCTCCCTGGTTGGGGAAGTTCTGCATGCTGCGGGGTGTGGCCAAAAAAAAAAAAAAATAGAGGAAGGAAGTGGTTCCTTAACCGACTCCAGTTCCTAAGCAGAGCGGCAGCTGTAAGAAGTGGTATGGGAAAATGGGGCAGGCAAGCTGATTTGAACTTTCTTACTGTAATTTTCACTGTGACTGAAGCAGTCTGGGCTTTGGTCACAGTTAAACACAAGACCTCCATCTAATTTTTCTCTTCCTAATGAGCTGTTTGAGAATTATGAAACTTAAAAAGAAAAATCAGATTCTGTGAACTGTGAACACAGGACTTGGCCTGAATTCCCAGTTTGCTTGCTGATATGCCATGTGGACTTGCCATGTGGAGCAAGAACTGTAGCTGTGTATGTGTGTGTGTTTAAAAATATCAAGTGGACGGAGAACAGTATGGAGGTTCCTCAAAAAACTAAAAATAGAACTACCATACAACCCAGCAATCCCACTACTGGGCATATACCCTGAGAAAACCATAATTCAAAAAGAGTCATGTACCGCAGTGTTCATTGTAGCTCTATTTACAATAGCCAGGACATGGAAGCAACCTAAATGTCCAATGATAGATGAATGGGTAAAGAAGATGTGGCACATATATACAATGGAATATTACTCAGCCATAAAAAGAAACGAAATTGAGTTATTTGTAGTGAGGTGGGTGGACCTAGAGTCTGTCATACGGAGTGAAGTAAGTCAGAAAGAGAAAAACAAATACTGTATGCTAACACATATATATGGAATCTAAAAAAAAAAAAGGTGATGAAGAACCTAGGGGCAGGACAGGAGTAAAGACACAGACGTAGAGAATGGACTTGAGGACACGGGGAGGGGGGAGGGTAAGCTGGGACCAAGTGAGAGAGTGGCATGGGCTTATATATACTACCAAATGTAAAATAGATAGCCAGTGGGCAGCAGCCGCATAGCACAGGGAGATCAGCTCAGTGCTTTGTGATCACCTAGAGGGTGGGATAGGGAGGGTGGGAGGGAGGGAGAACGAAAGAGGGAAGAGATAGGGGGATGTATGTATATGTATAGCTGATTCACTTTGTTATAAAGCAGAAACTAACCATTGTAAAGCAATTATACTCCAACAAAGATGTAAAAAAAAAAATCAAGTGAGACTATAGCAACTCAGATGTGATACTGATTTTGTATAGGTAATTTGAACTGGAATATGCTTAGATAAATGACTTATTTTGACAGTCTCATTGGGGTTTTGGTGTTAATGTACAGCTGGGAGTTGAGCCACTGTAAGTTTATTTACTCATTCATCTGTTGATATTTTAGGAACGTCTATGTAATACATCCTTTAGAGTTTAAGTGATAGAGTATAGGTAGAGCCTGGGCTATTGCTGTTTATTGCATGTTATAGTGACTTAAATGCTTGTGTAAATAGATGATATTCAGAATGTTAGATTTCTGGGGTAGAACTTTTTTTTAACTATTTGCCCTTACTTTATTATTTTAAAGAATAAGCTTAAAGTTGAAGAGTGATCAAGGTAATAAAGGTAGGTGCTAATATAAATTTATAGAGGTTTTTAGTTAAAAATTTTATAATAAAGGTATATAGGCTTGTCAAAAAATAAAATACCCTGTAGAAGTTGATAAAGGCCATATTCCTCTGTTCCCAAATTCCACAATCTTGGCTTTCTTGTTTTAAAAGTAAAATTTAAATATTTCAAAATTTAGAAAAAAATGGAGAATAATTTAATAATCACCATGTACCTAATTTAAAAGATGTTGGTTTAGATTTAATAGATGTTGACATCTTGTAAGATTTGCCTGAAAGGTGTATTTATATTTGTTTTTTTTTTTGTTTGTTTGTTTTTGTTTTTTTTTTTTTTTTTTTTTTTTGTGGTACGCGGGCCTCTCACTGTTGTGGCCTCTCCCGTTGCAGAGCACAGGCTCTGGACGTGCAGGCTCAGCGGCCATGGCTCACGGGCCCAGCTGCTCCGCGGCATGTGGGATCTTCCCGGACCGGGGCACGAACCCGTGTCCCCTGCATCGGCAGGCGGACTCTCAACCACTGCGCCACCAGGGAAGCCCTATATTTGTTTTTAAAAATCAAAATATATAGTTGGAGTCCCTTTTGCATTCATCTTAGATCCTGTTTCCATTATCCAGAGGTGGTTTTACTCTCTTAGCCCATGCTCTTTTATTCTTCCAACAAATGTCTCTGTGTATTTAACATGTAGTATTATGGTGTTTCAAATGTATGTGGTACCTTAGTGTATATATTCTATTTGGAAAGCTTGAAATTTATCTGTGTTGATGTATGTATATTTGCTTCACTTAAAAGCTATTAGCTTAATAGCTATTCAGTTGTATGAATAGAATGCAATTTTAGTCCCCTATTAATAGTTGTTTTCAGTTAATATATAAATCTTAAAATTTCCCTTTAATAGGATCAAACTGTACGTGCTTATCTACAATTTGTTTTTTTCTCAGTAATGTACTACGGACATCTTACTGTATCACAAAATATAGATTTACCTCATCTTTAAGGACTGTAGTTTTTAAAAACTTTTTATAGTCACGCTACAATTATTTATCCAGTCCTTTACCGATGGACATCTAGGGATTTTTTTTGGCATTTTTTTCTCTTATTACAAAAAGTGCTGTCTCTCATGGATATTCTAGCACTTTATACTTTTGAACAACGGTAGGATAATTTCCACAGAAATAATTCTGCAGAGTAAATTTTGGGAGAATAGAATTGCATGCAATAAATATTGATGCTTTTATATTAAATCTAAACCAATACGTGTATTTGTAACTTTTTTATTCCTGGTCTGTTCACTTAGGTCTGTTCAAAATGGGTGCTATGTAAGAGGCGCTGAGATGGATAGCTTTGTAATATAAAGCAGCTAACATGTTAAAATTGCATAGTAGAAACTAGGAGGAGTCCCAGCTTTATATAGGTGAGGCACATAGAGCTGAGTTAGGGGAATAGTTTTAGTTTTGCTAGCACAGAATAGAGGATTCAAAAATAAGTTTGTGAAGTGCTATAAATTAATCAAATCCTTAAATTACTTGAAATTTCTTTTACTTGCTGTACTGAGCCCTTTTAGGCTGAGATCAAAGGCAGTTTTGGTGAAGATGTGTTTGGTGGTAGTGTGCATAATTGGGAGCAGGCAAAGATTAGAAAGCAGTGAAGAATCTGTACTGTACTCAGAATTAGGTAATAAGGACCTGAATTAAGGTGGTGGCAAGGTGGTAATTTAGGTAGCTAGATTAAGGTAGAGGATTGTTGGTTGATACCCTAAAGGAAATACACAAATTTGAATGGGAGGTTAGTGGCAAGGATTCAGAGTTGGTGGGTTTTGGGTCTCAGAGAATAGTGATAGTATAGAAATGTGGAAGTGGGAGGGGGAGCTGGTTTTGGAAAAGGACTAAAATGAAACCCTTCACACGTTGAACATTGAGGCCAGGGTATACAAGTAAAAATGTCCTGCAGGAGCTTGGAGATAGAGAACTTGAGGCAGGAAGAAAGTAGGCCTTATCTGGATGAGATCTTGAACCTAGAAGAGCCAGAGATTGAGGCTCACATTTAGGGGAGTGGGAGAAGATTGAATTTTAAGAAAACCTGTTAAAATTAGGTTAATGAGGCATAGTGGAGGCCAAGGAGAAGAGATTTCCAAACGAGTGATAATTAAATTTGAGTGAGATGGGAAACAATGGGATTTGGTGATCCATACTAGTCATCTGTCATTTTCTTAGGTTAATTTTAGCATAATAAGGGGTGAGGAATGGGAGATGAAACAGCATGTATGGAACCTGTGTTGTTCAATAGAACTTTCTCTGATTCCTTCTGACATTCGATAACTGCTGTTCAGTACATATTGAGCCCTTGAAATTTGGCTAGTTTGACCAAGGAACTGTTGGGTTGGCCAAAAAGCCTTCGGTTTTTAAGTAAAAATAAAAGACATTTTTCATTTTCACTGAGAACTTTATTAAACAACATATTCACCCTACCTTCTGCCATTTTTCAGACAACTTCATAATTCCATCTTCCCAAAACTTTTAATCTTTTTGAGCAAAGAACTGTTCCAGGTGCCTTTTACAGTCTTCTAAGGAATCGAAATTTTTTCCGTTAAGAGAATTTTAAAGAGACAAATAAATGGCAATCCAAAGGTGCAATGTCTGGTGAATACGGCGGATGAATCAGAATTTCCCAGCCAAGCTGTAACAGTTTTTGCCTGGTCACCAAAGAAACATGCAGTCTTGCGTTATCCTGATGGAAGATTGTGCATTTTCTGTTGACTAATTCTGGACGCTTTTCGTCGAGTGCTGCTTTCAGTTGGTCTAATTGGGAGAGCAGTATTTGTTGGAATTAATCGTTTGGTTTTCCAGAGGAGCTCGTAATAGAGGACTCCCTTCCAATCCCACCATATACACAACATCACCTTCTTTGGATGAAGACCGGCCTTTGGTGCGGTTGGTGGTGGTTCATTTCACTTGCCCCACGATCTCTTCCTTTCCACATTATTGTACGGTATCCACTTTGCATTGCCTGACACAATTTGTTTTGAAAACGGAATGTTTTCATCACATTTAAGTAGAGAATCGTATGTGGAAATATGGTCAAGAAGGTTTTTTTTGCTTAACTTGTGTGGAATCCAAACATCAGAGTGATTAACATAACCAAGCTGCTGCAAATGATTTTCATCGCTTGATTTGGATATTTTGAATGTGTCAGCTATCTCCCATGTGGTATAACGTTGATCATTCCCAGTGTCTCGATTTGATCACTATCAACTTCAACTGGTCTACCCCACCATGGAGCATTGCCCAGCGGGAAATCTCCACCACGAAACTTCTCAAACCACTTTTTTTTTTGTTTGTTTTGTTTTTGTTTTGCGGTACGTGGGCCTCTCACTGTTGTGGCCTCTCCTGTTGCGGAGCACAGGCTCTGGACGCGCAGGCCCAGAGGCCATGGCTCACGGGCCCAGCTGCTCCGCGGCATGTGGGATCCTCCTGGACCAGGGCACGAACCCATGTCGCCTGCATCAGCAGGCGGACTCTCAACCACTGCGCCACCAGGGAAGCCCTCAAACCACTTTTGACACATTTGATCAGTCACAGCACCTTCTCCATACACTGCACAAATCTTTTTTTGCATTTCAGTTGCGTTTTTACCTTTCTTGAAATAATAAAGCATAATATGCTGAAAATATTGCTTTTTTCTTCCATCTTGAATATTAAAACAGCTACACAAAAATTCACCAATTTTGATAAGTTTTTTTTTTTTTTAATAAATTTTCAGCTGCGTTGGGTCTTTGTTGCTGTGGCGGGCTTTCTCTAGTTGCGGTGAGCTGGGGCTACACTTTGTTGTGGTGTGCAGGCTTCTCATTGCGGTGGCTTCTCTTGCTGCAGAGCACGGGCTCTAGGGCGCGCAGGCTTAGTTGCTCTGTGGCATGTGGGATCTTCCCGGACCAGGGATCGAACCCGTGTACCCTGCATTGGCAGGCGGATTCTTAACCATTGCGCCACCAGCGAAGTCCCAAGTTTTTTTTTTTAATGTGCCCTGATACGACAGGTGTCACAATACAGTCTAACAAAATTGTTTCGAATGAAGTTGAAGACAGCTAAGTGCTACTAGAGCCATCCCAATAAATTAAAAATTTTTTATTTTAATTAATTTAAATTTAAATAGCCACATGTGGCTAATGGCTACATGTTGGACGGCACAGATTATGGACTCTTAAAATGAAACAGTGATGTAGATTAGCAGGAGGAGGAGATCTCAGGATAAAGTAGAAACATTTAGTTATTTAAAAATTTTGCTGCAGTGCTATCAAAATTGTGTTGGAATTACATATTTTAGTGCAAACCAGATTTTTGCATTTTTGTATTCAGTGTTGGCTATAATTAATTGACAACTCTTTTCTATATAGAAGATCAAAATTAATTTTAAGAGAATTATGGTCTGAAATTTTTTCATGATGTCTCTTCCCTTTTTTTTCTTGTCTTTTTAAAGGTTATAATTCAAATTTTACTGATGAAAGATTATCTATTGAGACAGTTGGATTTCTGTTTTCTCCAACTAAAAGTAACTGAAAATTTCTGTTTTAGAAATCTCATTGGGGAGAGAGGGAATACCAGCTATACTTTAAACAAATCAATATCTTAGATATTTTATGGCTTGAGAAATGGTTTGCTTTGAGAATGATTTATGGTTTAAATTTGAATATTTGCTAATACATGAGAGAACCTTTCTTACTAGGCTTACCTAAATGCACTTTGCAAGAAGAAAAATTAAGTGTAAATGGAAGAACCCATTCACAAACAGTGCTAATTATGTGATTCCATTTCTATAAAGTTAAAAAAAAAACTGAAGCCAGAATAATGGTTATTTTTGGTAGTGAGCATAAGGGAGACTATAGGGTTTCTAATGTTCTGTATCTTGATCTGGGTGGTAATTTCATGGTTTTCTTTATGAGAATCATTGAGTTGTATACTTATATAAACTTTTTTGTATGTATGTAACACTTCAGTTTTAAAACTTTTACCGCCTCACAAAATTTTAATGAACATAATTAGCTGAGTTTGTCTTTCTTTAGCTTTTTAATTTTTCTGCTACTTCTGTTCACACGTGAATACACTTAATGATGAAACCTATTTTTTAAAATTACGATCGAAAACATGCAGAAGGGTGCATAAAAAATGTATAGCTTAATGAATTTTTAAAATGAGTATATTGAAAAAAAAAAACAAACAAAAAAAAAGAAAAAAAAATAAAATGAGTATATTGGAGGCACGTCCCTCGTGGTCCAGTGGTTAAGACTCTGCTTCCACTGCAGGGGGCATGGGTTCGATCCCTGGTCTGGAAACCAAGATCCCGCATGCCTTGTGGCGCGGCCAAAAAAAAAAAAAACCAAACTACATTGGAGGGTTTTTTTTTGTTGCTCATTTGTTTTTTGTTTTTGAGTATGTCGTACCTATGTCTATAAGAAGGGAAGGAGTTGATAGAGGGTGAGAATTTTTGAAGAGAACAAAGTTTTGAGGATTCTCAGAATACCAGATCTTTGCCTTGGCTCTTCCTTCACTTTACCATCTCCTTGGGCAAATCATTTAACTTAATTTGGGCCTCAGATTTTTCTATACAGTGGGGATCATACCTAACCTTCTTTGCAGGGTGACTGGTGCAATTCAAAATTATAGGAACATAGAATAATATTACTAGATAGCCCTTTACGCTTGAATTCAGGTCTCTGACCTTACAGAACAGAATTGTGATGCGAAAAGATAAAATGATTTGTACAAGGACACACAGCTGGTGATTATTAAGATTACTCATTTACATTGGCTTAAAAATTTCTGAGTCTTTTAAGTATGCTAGGCACTATTCTAAGCAATCTACATGTATTAAGTTGTTTAATTGTCTAGGATTATTCCCAGAGGTAGGTATAATTATTCCAATTTTACTGATGAGGAAATTGAGGCAAAATGGGGTTAAGTAACTTGCCCAGGTAGTTGTATTCTTTGCTATACTGCCTAGCCAAGTGAAAGCACTTAAGGATTTTAGGAAAATATAAGATCTTTTAATAATGTTTTACAGATTTTGTGGAGTAAAATTTTGGTTTTTGAACCAAAATTAGGAAAAGGAACCTCATTTGTTGTGACTATCATGATTATGGAAAAGATTGATGTTAATACTTACTGTTTGGGTTTAATTCCGTCTTTGACAAAGCTTATTTTCTTCTTAAAATGACTAGGATGTAAACACTAGGTAGTTTTCTTTTAAAAATAGATTTGTTTTTTTAATCCTGAGTTAGTTTATTTCTACTTTACAAATACTGTTTAGATTTCTAGGCAAAATGTTAATGGAAGGGAGTTTTCAGACTTGGAGGCAGATCTAATAAGGTTTAGTGTTCCTGTATCGGTTGTTTCAGCAGCGTCTGGTCCTTGTTTTCAGGACAATAATACAGATTCTGTAAAAGTTTATTTTAGACTAAGGTATAATTTACATACAGTAAAACTCACCCTTTTTGAGTCCAGTTCTGCAACTTTTGGAAACACATGATCAACACTGTAATCAAGATATAGAAGAGTTCCATCACCTCAAATTGTATTTGGCAACTACTGATCTGTTTTGTCGCTATAGTTTTGTCTTTTCCAGAATTTCATATAAATGGAATCATGCAGTATGTAACCTTTTGAGACTGGCTGCTTTTATTTAACATAATGCACTTTGAGACATCCATAGTTTGTGTATCAGGGATTACTTTTTATTGCCGAGTAGCATTCCATTGTATGGATGTACCACAGTTTGTATATTCATGTTCCAAGTTCATTTGGGTTGTCCAGTTTGTTTGTTTATTTTTGGCTGCGTTGGGTGTTCATTGCTGCACGTGGGCTTTCTCTAGTTGCAGGGAGCAGGGGCTACTCTTTGTTGCAGCGCGCAGGCTTCTCATTGCAGTGGCTTCTTTTGTTGCGGAGCATGGGCTCTAGGGCGTGGAGGCTTCAGTAGTTGTGGCTCGCAGGCTCTAGGGTGTAGGCTCAGTAGTTGTGGTGCACGGGCTTAGTTGCTCCGCGGCATGTGTGATCTTCACGGACCAGGTCTCGAACCCGTGTCCCCTGCATTGGCAGGGGGATTCTTAACCACTGTGCCACCAGGGAAGTTCTGGGTTGTCCACGTTTTGATAACTACAAATAAAGCTGCTATAAAAGTATTCACACACGTGTGTGTATGCCTATGTATGTGTTTTCTTACGGTTTAAAAAAATATATGGTGCCTAGAGCTTTTTAAACTTTATTATGGAACCTGAAAAAGCTTGTAATTTTCACAGAATTTTGTTAATTGCTTAGTAAACTTCACCCCCCAAAAATTTCACTCTGGAATGAGAATAATTTGTTATACAAATAATCTTACAGAGTAAACTGTAAATAATGAGAATTTTTTTAAATTAAGGAAGTAGGCACATGTACTTAGTGGATATACTTACTTACCAAACTCCTTAGTGCATAATGTCATATTTTGTTTTTAGTAGCTCTTGAATTGTGAATCGTTGACTTTCTTTTGTTCCTCTAGCTAGCAGAATGGTTATATAATTGGTTATGAAAAGTCTATAAGTAAAACAGGTTTAGCACTACAGAGTTCCCACAAGATGGCTGGAAGTATTAATATTGGTTGCCAGTTTCATGTAAACAAGTCATAAAACTTACAGTTTATGGTTGATTAGCTACTTGAATTAAATTATCCTCTTTTTTTTTCCTGTGTAGTGAACTCTTTCTAGCAATATGAGGGCAAGAAAAAGAGGTGTAGGACCTTTTATCTTGGGAAAGAAATTGCAGGCAATTTTTGCAAGTTAATGTTTCAGGGTTCCGATTCTGACCCTGCAGAGGACTACAGAGACTGTAGGTGGTATATGACATCTTCGAGAATAGTATGTGTGTGTTTCTTTTGATTAGTCTTAGAATTAGATTAGTTTAAGCCTTTTGGATACTGTGATGAGGTACTTGGTATACAGAGCTACAGAGCTTCTTTCAGCAATGTACATTTCTTCTGAGTTAAGATATTTAGAAAACTGAATGTTGTGTTTAGAACCAAGAGACATTACACTTCAAATATGAACATTTGGTTAAGGGGATATCTCACTTGTAGGCTATCATGTTTCTAGCTATTTCCCATGGAAATATCCATCTGGAGATGCCCACTCTTGACAGTAATGGGGATTGCAGATTAACAGTTTGTTTTCTGTATGTGGTTGTTTGCTAGCGGCAAGACTTAGGTTCTTTACTTTTCCTAAGACTACAGTATTGGTGATCCAAGTTGAGAATTCCAGGATAGGGTTGCCAAAATTAGAAATATGGGAGTATGGAGGTAGCAACCATGGGATCAGTATTACGAATAAAATTTTAATTAGCTGTATTAGTTGCACACTTAATTTTCACTGCTACCTAGTGAAGTAGGCAGGGCAGGCTGTACTGTTACTCTCACTTTACAGGTGAATAAATTGTGTTTCAAAGCTGTCAGAACTTGTCTGAGGTTGCACTGCTAGTGAATAGCTGAATTAGAACTTCAGTCCAGGTCTTCTAATAACAAGTTGGATGTTCTTTCCACTATTGCAGTTTAGTATGGTGAAGAGCTCAGGCTTGGGTTTGAATCTTGGTTTTACCACTAGTAGCCTGTGATCCTAGGCAAATTCCTTAACTTCTCCTTGCATCAGAATTCTCAATTTTAAAATGGGGATAACAGTACTCTTGGGGCCTTTGTTAGGATTCGGCAAATGCTTACAACAGTAGGTAGCCAATAGTAAGCACTCCATATATGCTGGTTGTGGTCGTTGCTACTGTTACTACAGTGATAACACTGCTTCTTTCCCTGAAGGCATTATAACTGTCCATTACTTTTTTTTTTTTTTTTTTTTTTTTGCGGTACGCAGGCCTCTCACTGTTGTGGCTTCTCCTGTTGTGGAGCACAGGCTCCGGACGCGCAGGCTCAGCGGCCTTGGCTTATAGGCCTAGCCGCTCCACGGCATGTGGGATCTTCCCGGACCGGGGCACGAACCCGTGTCCCCTGCATCGGCAGGCAGACTCTCAACCACTGCGCCACCAGGGAAGCCCCATTACTTTATTTAGAGCTAAGAGCTTTTGCATTCCTGCTCCATGGAACTACTTAAGTTGCACTACACACACCCTTCCACCATTCCCAGTGTTTTACCTTCTCAAAACTAAGAAATACAAAAATTTATTAGTGGGTTCATCTAAAAAGATACAAAAGTAGATTTTTCCCTTTAGAGATATTTGATGAGCCTTCAGAGAATTCCTGGGTATCTCAAACTTTTGTTAACTTGAGAATTCTTCAGCTAGTTTACCTGATACAGAAAAAGATAACTTTTCCTTTGTCAAGAGCATGAAAAACTTCTAAATGTACCCATTTGCATAACATCTACTTAAAGTTATCAGGAGATTTTACAGGGCATTTTTGGACACTTGCACAGAAGAGAATCTTTTAACATGATACTATGTAAACCTGCTTGGGTTATTCATTCCTTCTTTTACTGAAACATGTGAGTGGCTTGCTTGGATATGTATCTGTGTCCTTTCTTTGATAAACACCTGAGGGAGTCTTTGGAAGTGCAGTGTTTTGGCCACTATTTCAACTCTGCAGAAATATGGTTTCATGATAAACACAACAGAAAGCACATTGGCAGCAGTCCAGAAGCTGACTCACCAAGGAGTAATGATAGACACTTTGAAGGCAATGGCCTATCCCAGGGTCCTATTTCAAAGCTTCATGCTATGATAACATCAGTGAAAGGCAGCCAAGAAATCAAGATGTGATCTTACTTGTATCTCCTGGGAATAATGGTAGGAAAGACTTCTGTAGTAGGATGCAAGTAAGATTTTTTTCGTAATGATCTTGTAAAACTTGGGGATGGGCAAAAAGGTGCAGATTCAGAATGGTGGTGACCTTTGTGAGGCTGTAGTACCATTTCCTTCTCTTGGAGTGGATGAGAATAATCTTATAATAACTAAGGGTTAACTCAAGAAGCTCAATGCCGTATCAGTTTTCTAGAGCTCGGGGAATATACTTAGCTCAGTAGTAAGCACACGTATCATGTTCATGTCAGACACTGTAGCTACTGTTTCCTACTTGAACAGACTAGAAGAAACCAAAGCAAGACCAGAATCAGTTCAGTTTTGAGGAACAGACCCTTTGCCTACTAGTGTTGCATATTTTAGGAGTAAAAATATTATGAAGGTGAACTTGCTTCAGAGTCATGAAATAAATACTAACTGTGGTTGTTTTTGTGGATTAGAATGATTGCAGCTCCATTTCTAAATCCAATTTTATAGCCTTAAGTTTTTCTGCATGGCAAATTAAACTATAATCACTACCGAAGATCATTGCTGACTCTGTGTGGAAATAGCAGTATGCCCTTTCATGTTGTTGAAAGTTGTTTCAGAGATAAGAAAACACCTCAATAATCTGAAAGTATTTTTCAGAGATGAAGCTAAGTGAATATGCCACAGTGATAGATTGACCCTTTTTTGATTATTGTGGTACTTTCTGTCTACCAATAAAAATTGTTAACATGATAGTCTTTTCCTATAGAATATTAAGGAAGATTGCTTTTAGCTATTTACTGTATTTTTTTCAGGCATAAAGTTTAGGAAATAAAAACTTAGTTTTCTGAGTGCTGTAATTTAATATGTGCTTTATCCAGAATGTGCCTCTTTAAGTGCTTTTCTTGAAGAAATGTTACTTTGCGATATTTTTGTATAACTTGAGAATATAGATATCTCTCCCCGCCCCCCCAACCCAGTAATCTGGGCCTGGTTTCAGTGCACTGAGAGGAAAAAAATCCTAGTTTTTCTTCTTTTTTGCCTTTTTGAAATGGAATAGTATGACATTCCCCCCACCCCGCCTTTTTTTTTTAAACTCTGGAGAAGGAAGGATTTATTATTACTTGCAGCACTGGGGAGAACACTGAGGAATCTTTCCCAAAGCAGTGTCTGGCCCTTTTGTTTTTGAATTGGTCTTATACTTGTCCTACTTAAGTTCTTATATGATTTGAACTTGGATCTGTAAATTATTAGCTAGCTCTTATGACTTGGGCAAGTTAACTTATCTTTTTGTGCCTTAGTTACCCCCTTTGTAAAATGGGATAATACCTCATAGGGTTGTTTTAAGATTAAATGACTAATAAATGATGAAGCACGTGGAAGAGTTCTTTATATGTGTTGACTATTATAATTGTTACGAACAAGGAGCTTCTCCCCTACACAATTTGCAGCTCTACGTTTTTGTAATGTTTTCATAAGTAGTATGACTAACAGAACTTTGTATTAAGGAATTTAATTCTTTATCATAAATAACTATAAATTTACTACTTATTAAAAATAGAGTATCATTTTATTCCCTCAGGTTGAGCCTGAAAGATAAGAGTTAGTAGAGAGTGAGCCTTTTTTATGTCTTACAGGTACTCAGATACTACTAAATGTAGGTCATCGTTTGAATTGAATTCTGAGTATACATGCAGTTATGTAGAACAGAAACAGCTTGCATGGGACTGGAAGTGCCGGAAAGATAAAAACCGTAGAGGGTAGCGAACTGCGTCACTTAAACTGAGTGGTGGATCAGCAAAGAATTTTGGGTTGTGAGTTTTCTTTATAACACTCAATTGTTTTGAAATGATTAGCCTTGAAACAAAGTAATTTAAAACTTAGATATGCTAGGAAGTTTCAGATTCCTTTCCACTTAAATGCCTTTCAAGGAAGGAAGCGGGAATTCCCTGGCAGTTCAGTGGTTAAAACTCTGCTTCCACTGCAGGGGGCCCGGGCTCCATCCCTGGTCAGGGGACTAGGATCCTGCAAACTGTGCGGTGTGCCAGAAGGGGGGGAAAAAAAGAAGCATTTCTCCAGAAATATTTAGCTCCCTGAGTGTTGTATGATTCTTAGCCATTGCTGTGTTGATTATATGATCACTAACAAATATGAGTCTCATGTTATGCTTTAATTTCAGATTTGTGCCATCACTGAGTGAATTTTTAAGTGAGATTGCTCTGTTTCTTGCTAAACTATCATATATATGCTCATTAAATTGACCTTTTCCTTTTCCCCCTGTGTTTGGACTTTTCTGTAACTTTAGGTCACTGGTTTTAGAGCCAGGGGTTAGATTTCTTTATTTTTTACATTTTGGATTATCTGGAGGATTATTGCTAATTCCTAGATTGTGCCCTTAAGGCAGATTTTTTGAACATTAGGGGCTTCCCCAACACTTAATTATACTAGTAAAAGGAATAGGGTTTTCATTGGATTTTTGTTTGTTTTTGAGGTCCTTGCATTTAATTCATGGAACCAAGATAACTTACAGATAGTGGCAAGTCATTGCTTTTAGTTTATTCAGCAAGATTTCTCATTACTCATTTTCTGGTGCCTTAAGGGTTGAACATGTGTATTAGGCCTGGCCAGTTTTGTCTCTCTCACTTGTACTGATTGACATCCTACACAAAGGGCCAGTAGGTATTCTTCACTGGTATTGATACACAGATGACAGGAGAAAGCTGTCAGTTTTCTTCTGGGTTTGTGAAGCTGAGACTACCTCTAGCGGGAGGCAGGAGGTTTGTCTATAGTGGGAGAGAATGAGGCCAAATGAGTAAAGAGGAGCATGAGATAAAGAGATGGATCTGGTGGCATTGAGACTTTGAGGCCCTACTGCCTGAAGTTCATGCTTTTTGTATCTGTGCACCACCTTAGTATCCTTCTGTGAGCCAGGCAGTTCTGATTTTAAGTTAGCTGGGTTTCTTTCACTTAAAATTGAGAGTTCTGACTAATATATATAATATTAGTCTAGTAATGTTTAAAGATAGTTTGGACTTTAATCTCAGGGTAAATACTTAATATGCATAGGTAAATTCAGTTCATACATAATATTCAGAATCAGTGAAAATAATGAAGTATTTTCAATTTTCAGTGGTCTTTGCTTATAGGGAAAGGTGTCAGGATGGGTATAGAATGGATCAGTATTCTTTTCTAATCGTTTATACCTATACGATGTAGAAGTTTCCTTTAAAGAGATTATCACCATAAGTAGAAGAGCAAAGATAGATACTTAGATTATAATCATAATTTCACTCATCAGGCATGGATATCCTCTATTGTTTTCTCAAAAAGAGGCTGTGGTAACCATATAAAAGTGGCAGAAAGAGGGAGGAGAAAAACTGGAAAGTAGAACAGACGAGGAATTGAAGAGATGAGCCATGTATGCTAAGAATTAGTGAACAACTAGTATTTGCTGTAGGTTCCATGGATTGCCTACTTCTGGATTAGATGCTAGACTCTTGTGAAATGAATTGGTGATAGAGATGAAGAAAAGTTTTAATTTGTTTTCTTTAGGCTGAGGTTAAGATTGATGTGGTTAATAAGTATTAAGGGCAGCTTTCTTGTCTTGCTTTTAAAATAAGCTGTTGAGGGCTTCCCTGGTGGCGCAGTGGTTGAGAGTCCGCCTGCCGATGCAGGGGACACGGGTTCGTGTCCCGGTCCGGGAAGATCCCACATGCCGCGGAGCGGCTAGGCCCGTGAGCCATGGCCGCTGAGCCTGCGCGTCCGGCTCCACGACGGGAGAGGCCACAACAGTGAGAGGCCCGCGTACCGCAAAAAAAAAAAAAAAAAAGCTGTTGATACTATGTTGTCTTGCAAAATCTGGTTCTTTCATTACTTGACCCTAATTGCTTGATTGTAACACATAATGGGAGAAAGAAAGGTAAAGTACTCAAAACTTTCTTTCAGAATTTTTGTTTTGGAAGCCTTTGAATACTGGGATTAATGCATAGGCACTTCAGTTAACATGAAGAACTTTAAAATAATCCATTCCCAAAATAAACTTGACCACTGGTAAGTATTTGAGGTATCTGTGCTACACCATCCAACTTTTAGCCTAATCTGTTTTAGCTGGCTTGCCCTGAGTAAGTTGAAACTTCTTTTACGGCTTCACTATGGGTTAAATGCAGTTCATGGAGCTCCATCAAAAGGGTATTAGTTATACAGATTCTCATTCCTAAAGCATACATTCTGTGTTTAGATTTACAATAAAATGATCTGTGTCCCTAAACATGGTTCCACCAGTTACTAATGATTTTGGGGCAAGTCATTAACTTCTTAGAGCCTTACTCTAACTAAGATTTAGGAAAAATACTTGCCTCACCTGGAGCATATGTGTATACGTCTGACTTTTTTTTCTGCTAAGTGCAGGGGGGAAAAGCTTCATTGAGGTATAATTTGCACAAAATTTCACTTTTTTTTTTTTTTCCTGTGCCAAGCAGTGTATGGGATCTTAGTTCTCCCACCAGGGATTGAACCCACGCCCCCTGCAGTGAAGCCTGGAGTCTTAACCACTGAACCGCCAGGGAATTCCCCAAATTCACTCATTTTTAACTATGTAGTTTGAGTTTTTAAAATTGTATAAGGTCATATAAATACTCCTATTCTTATCACCCCAAAAGGTTTGGATCACTTTCCTTCCCCCATCCCTGCCTGTGGCAGTTACTGATAACTTTCTATAACCATAGTTTTGCCTTTATTCTAAAATGTCATATAAATGGAATCATACAATACATACTATTTTGTGTCTGCCCTCTTTTTTTTTTTAATCAATTTATTTTTGGCTGTGTTGGGTCTTCGTTGCTGCCCGAAGGCTTTCTCTAGTTGTGATGAGCGGGGGCTGCTCTTCATTGAGGTGCATGGACTTCTCATTGCGGTGGCTTCTCTTGTTGCGGAGCATGGGCTCTAGGTACGGGGGCTTCAGTAGTTGTGGCTTGCAGGCTCTAGAGCACAGTTTCGGTAGTTGTGGCACATGGGCTTAGTTGCTCCGCGGCACGTGGGATCTCCCTGGGCCAGGGCTTGAACCCTTGTGCCCTGCATTGGCAGGCGGATTCTTAACCACTGCGCCACCAGGGAAGCCCTTGTCTGCCCTCTTTGACTTAACATAATGCTTTGAGATTCATTCCTGTTGTTAAAAGTAGTAGTAGGTTGTATTTAATTGTAGTATTCCATTATATGGATATTCCATAGTTTCTTTATTCACTAGTTGATGGATATTTGGCTTTCTAGTTTGTAACTGTAATGAATAAAGTTCCTTATAAATATATGTATACAGGTCTTTGGGCATTTGTTTTAATTTCTCTCAGTTAAATACCTAGAAGTGGAAATTGGAGTTATGTAGTAAATGTATGTTTATAACTTTATAAGAAACTGCCCAACTATTTTCCAAAGTGACTATACTGTTTTGTATTCCTACCAGCAATGTATGAGAATTCCAGGTGTTCCACATCCTTGTTGACACTTGGTATAGTCAGTCTTTATTTAGCCATTCTTGTGGGTCTGTAGTGATATATTACTGTAGTTTTACTTTGTAATTTCCAGATGATTAACATTGATCATCTTTTTGTGGGCTTATTTGCTATTCATTTATCTTCTTTGAAGTGTTCTTTAAAATCTTTTGCCCAGGGGCTTCCCTGGTGGCGCAGTGTTTGAGAGTGCACCTGCCTATGCAGGGGACACGGGTTCGTGCCCCGGTCCGGGAGGATCCCACGTGCCGCGGAGCCACTCGGCCCGTGAGCCATGGCCGCTGAGCCTGTGCGTCCGGAGCCTGTGCTCCGCAACGGGAGAGGCCACAGCAGTGAGAGGCCCGCATACCGCAAAAAAAAAAAAAAAAAAAAAAAAATCTTTTGCCCAGTTGAAAAATCAGGTTGTTTTTTAAGTTGCAAGAGTTCTTTATGTTTTCTGGATATGAGCCCTTTATTACAGGTTTTGCAAATATGTTCTCATAGTTTGTGGGGTTAGCCTTTTCATTTTCTTAACGGTATCTTTCAAAGATTGAAAAATTTAATTTTTATGAAGTCCAAGTTACTGATCTGTTATTTCTTTTATAGTTAATGTTCTTTATATCCTATCTAAGGAATCTTCTGTAAGCCTAAGGTCACTAATATTTTCTTAAATTTTTCTTTTGCAAGTTTGTGGTTTTACATTTGGTTCTGTGAAACACTTCAAGTTAAAGTCTGTGTAATGGGGCTACCCTGGTGGCGCAGTGGTTGGGGGTCCGCCTGCCGATGCAGGGGACACGGGTTCGTGCCCCCGTCTGGGAGGATCCCGTGTGCCGCGGAGTGGCTGGGTCCGTGGGCCATGGCCGCTGGGCCTGCGCGTCTGGAGCCTGTGCTCCGCGGCGGGAGAGGCCGCGACAGTGAGAGGCCCGCGTACCGCAAAAAAAAAAAAAAAAAAAAGTCTGTTTAATGAATGAGATAAGGGTTGAGGTTCATCATTTTGTATATAGATATCTAAAATTTCCTCTAAGCAGTGCTGTAGCTGCATCCCACAAATTGATATACTATGTACTACCATTCAGTTTGAAATATTTTCTAATTTCTCTTGTAATGTTTTTTTGCTATGGATTATTTGGAAGTATGTTGTTCAGTTAACAGATATTTGGAGTTTTAGTTATCTTATTGTTACTGAATTCTAATTTAATACTGTTGTGATCAGAGAACATACTGTATAGGATTTCAGTCTTTTGAATTTGAGGTTTGTTTTTTTTTTTTTTTTTTTTTTTTTTGCGGTACGTGGGCCTCTCACTATTGTGGCCTCTCCCGTTGTGGGGCACAGGCTCCGGAAGCGCAGGCTCAGCGGCCATGGCTCACGGGGCCAGCCGCTCCACGGCATGTGGGATCTTCCCGGACCGGGGCACGAACCCGTATCCCCTACATCGGCAGGCGGACTCTCAACCACTGCGCCACCAGGGAAGCCCTGAGGTTTGTTTTGTGGTGAGGCACATGATGGTAAATATTGTATATGTCCTGAGAAGAATGTGTATCCTGCAGGTAGACATCAGTTATTGGTTGATAGCATTATTAGTCTTGTATACACTTATATATTGTTTTGTTCTACTTGTTCTATCAGTTACTGAAAGAGGAGTGCTAAAATCTCAAACTACAATTATGGATTCAGTTCTGTCAGTTTTTGCCTCATGTTTTTTGAAGTTCTGTTTTTAGGTGCATATATATTTTAGGATTGTTATGTGTTCTCAGTAAACTCACCCTTTTATCATAATGACTTGTCCTACTTTATCTTGGTAATACTTGCTCTTCCCAAGGCAACTTTGACATGAATATGGATAGCTCTTGTAGCTTTCTTAGGACTAGACTGGTATTTGAATGGTGTATCTTTTTCCATCCTTTACTTTCAACCTTTGTCTTTATATTTACAGTGTGTTTCTTATAGTTAGCACGTAGTTAGATCTTGATTTTTTAAATTTAGTCTGACAGTCTCTGCCTTTTAAATGGTATCTTTTAAAAAGTCTGTTAACATTTAAGTATTGATATGGTTAGGTTTAAGTCTACCAGCTTGCTCCTTGTTTTCTGTTGTGGGGATCCACTCGGACCTCTAGAATTGATATATGATTATTTTAAACTAAAGGCATTTGATATTCAACAATTCAGAAGGAAGCCTTCCTGGAACTTCCCTTTTCTCAAAGCAGAAACTTCTGGAGTGAGGCTCCCATAAGTCTCCTCTCCAGAGAAATTTATGGCCATGAAGAAAAAATGGCTAAGACCACTTACACCTGCATAAACATTATGACAAACTTTCTTCTGTTTATTCCTCTAGAAATCCATTTGTTGTTCCCCATAGAAGCCTTTTCATCTCCTACCTTTTCTATTAAATTAGGTATATAAGCCTCCATCTTTAGCTGTTTAAAGAGCCACTTCTTTTGTGCATTTTTCATATGCATATGAATAAACCTAGTTTTTTCCCCTTGTTAATCTGTTTCAGTTTAATTTGCTGACCTCCAGTATGAAACTTAAGAGTAGAGGAAGTTTTTCCTCCTTGACACTCTTCACCCCATCTTTTCTTTTTTTTTTGCGGTACGCGGGCCTCTCACTGTTGTGGTCTCTCCCGTTGTGGAGCACAGGCTCCGGACGCGCAGGCTCAGCGGCCATTGCTCATGGGCCTAGCCGCACCGTGGCATGTGGGATCTTTCTGGACCGGGGCACGAACCTGTGTGCATCGGCAGGCGGACTCTCAACCACTGCGCCACCAGGGAAGCCCCACCCCATCTGTTCTTTATTTTTATTGCCATTTTTTGGGTTAAGTATTTTGTAATATTTAACTTATCTCTTATTTTAGTGTATTAACTGTGCTTATTTTTCTTCCTAGCTAGGGTTTACAATAAGCCCCTTTAACTTACCACAGTCTACCTTCAAATAATGTTATATATACCATTTGATGTATAATATGAGAGCTGTTTGGTAGTGTACCTCCATTTTCCCTTCCTTCTGTCCTTTGTGTTATTGTTATACATTTAGCTTCTAGATACGTTATAAAACCCATAATTCACTGTTATATTTGCTTTAAAGAGTCAACTGTTTTTTTAAAGAAGAAAAGATAATTTATATTTATCCGAATTCCTCAAAATTTGTTTTTATTTAAAGCTTTGTTAGGGTGGGCCAAGAGAAGTCTTTGCCCTAGGGCTAGTTTAGCTCTGCCTGTAAGGTTTCAACTGAATGCTGGAGTATTTAGTAAGATCTCTTCACTCTGATTGAGGTTGGTTAGAACCCCACATCTGTGTAAAATAAACTCCAGTACTTGTTCGGACGTAGTTGTTCATTACCCAGTGATTCTTCTTTGCCCAGCTTCGTGGAATCTCATTCTATGCATGTACAGCTTAGTTCAGTAAAGACAGAAGCTCAGTGAATATAGCCAGTATTTTATAATAACTTTATATGGAGTATAATGTATGAAAATATTGAATCACTATGTTGTACACCTGAAATTAATATAATGTATAGTCAACTATATTTTAAAAAAAAGGATACCTCAAATTACAGCTGTCTCAGACTTTTGAAACTCATAATTGAGTTTCTGATTGGATTTCTACTGTGCTTGGATTTCCGCTTTTTGGCCAGGGTGTGCAAAGTACTTTGAGGCAAAAAGCTTGGGCAGTCAGAGGTCTGAGGTAGTTTATTTCCCTTCTCTCAGGGATTGAAGTTCTGTGCTGTCTGTTGTTGATCGTCCAAGAATTTTGGTTTATATATTTTGTCTACTGTTCTAGTTGGTTATGGTGGGAGGGCTAGTCCCAAACCATTTACTCCATCATGACCAGACTAATATTTTAGAAATGCAAGATTCTGCATGATAAAAGTTCTTATAGCCTTTAAATAATGTATTGCATTTTGCAGGCAATCTTTTGCAGCAGCTTTCCTGGCTTAGCCAGTATCCATGTTGTAATTACACATTAAAGAATTTTATGTAAATTAAGAAATGTTTGGCCTTTATAATAAGATTGTAAATAGTACCCTGGATCTACCAATTGCCTCCTAATGCCTACAGTTGATAGCTGGAACTGTCTCATTGGCCACTGCAACCACAGTAGTTTGAGCTTTGAGGTATAATGTCACTAATCAATGACAGTTTATTCTGTTCTTGTTTTATAATATCCCAACACCTTTAGAAAGGATTTTGTATTGGCTTCCACCAGCTGGTATTCATTAGAATATGGAAATAACTCAAACAAGAGGACTAGCCTCTTAAAAACCCACTTTACTTTTTTTTTTTTTATTTATTGCGGTACGCGGGCCTCTCACTGCTGTGGCCTCTCCCGTTGTGGAGCACAGGCTCCGGACGTGCATGCTCAGCGGCCATGGCTCACGGGCCCAGCCTCTCCGCGGCATGTGGGATCTTCCCGGACCGGGGCACGAACCTGCGTCCCCTGCATCGGCAGGCGGACTCTCAACCACTGCGCCACCAGGGAAGCCCTTAAAAACCCACTTTAATGTTAGAGGAGGAAAGATGATTCTCAGTGACTGTTTTTTCACATGAAGGTGGCATTACATTTTCATATTTATTGCTTAAGGAAAAAATTATGTGGCCAAAGATTATCTCTTATAGTTTGGTCATTATCTTGGACTGCGGACTTCAGTTTTGTTTTCTTAGTAATATTATTCTCTACTTCCTCATCATCTAAGAGAAGACCCTTCATATAAGATTTTAAAAATCATACTGGGATTTGCATTAAAAGTTGCATTGTATACCTAGTAGACTTTATAGTCATAATGTGTAATTTTCACCTACTAAATAGGGCCATCTTCGTTCACCAGAACCTTTATTTCACTGGAACAAGTCTTTGTGCCAGTTGTGGCACCACTCAAGGAATAGTGGCAGCCTTTAAATATTGACAAAAGATGTCAAATAATTTCCTGTCATTTTATTGTCGTTATTACTACTGGGTAAAAGATAAAAAGTTATAAAAATATTGTGCATTTATTTAATACATGTTTTTGCTTTCCTTTTACAGTTTTTAAAGTCTTGGTAAAAAGTGATTTTTGGGGTAAATTGACATACTGTGTCTATGATATATATGGATAGTAAGACCCTTGTGTAGCTTGAAGACAGCTTATGGAGTAAATAATATTTGCTAACAATTAAATGGGATTTGAATAACTGGCAAGGGATCATTTGATACAGGGAGGTTGCTTATTTATCTTGAAATTGTATAATACTTTTTCTCATCTGAAATCATCAAATGTCTTATGTGGCTAATGCAGACAGTTTAAGTGTTTAATTTAGCAAAGATTAGTAACTGCTGGTGTTACCTGGCTTGAGATGACCTTGAAGGAAGTGTTGGGAGCATGATCTGTACTGGGCTGTTGAGAACTTTCTTTAGAGATACATACATAGTTCTTTCTTACACTGATCTCCCAGTGTATGCCAGAATAAGGTCTTACTTCTTGATGTATTGAAAAATAAGTCCATGATGTTAAGCAAGCATCTTTACATTGGTCATATAATTTAAAATAACTTCCATGTGGTCTAGTTAATTTTGAACTTTAAGTTTTGCATTTTGGTAGCAGATAGGAGCTCTCTGAAGCATTTTCTCTGCCTTGAAACATCTTCCTGTTTATTATCTTTGCCTATTTCCTTTACAGGACTTGGCTTAGGTTTATTAATATAATAAATATTTACCAAGTGCCACCTATTTACTAGACACTGTTATGCTCTAGGCCTGTGGATGCAGTGGGGAACAAGATTACTTGGTGTCTGACCTCATTCAGTTTGTAGCCTGTAAAGGAAAAGGAATAGGAGTTGGGGAATTACTTACGTATATGTCTTTTTTTTTTTTTTTTAATAAAATGGGCAAACTGTGCTGAATGGTTAAGATAGTCTTCTGCTTTGTTTTGGTACATTGGGAGTTTCACCAGAATCTGTCTCAATCAACTGTTAATTTAAAGGGACTATATCATGTCATATGTTAAGAGTAAAGTGAACTTTACCTAAAATGATGCTGTTGGTTGTGGATTCTAAAAGGTAGAGGTACACAATATTATTTGCTTTTAAGAATACAAAGAAAGGATTGTCGGTTTGTACAGTATTATTTCTTTCCTTCCCACAGGAGACATTTTAGTATCAGCCTGAAACCTAAAATTATAGCTCTTAAAGTTTTGGGGAAGCGTATTATATGACTACATAGTTTTGCTAGTAGTCACTGGGTGATTAATTAAGTTTTCCTCATTTTATGCTTCCAGTCCTTTTTCTTTTCTAGGGGGGAAAACAGTTTTCTCTAGGTCCCACCTCTTCCCAATTCTTGTAGCATGGCATATTTTTATTCTTTATACCAAAAGTGTACATATTTAAGAGTGAATGATATTCTGTCATGCCATGGATTTCTCACTGACACGTTTGGTGAAGTGGTTTAAACTGCCCAATTTTATGTACGTTGACAGCAAAAGCTAGCCAAGAAAGGAAGAAGGGAAGTTTTTATCAAGAGGTTAATAAAATTATTGTTGTAAAACAGTGATATATGCCCAGTAAGAAATTTGGCTCTTGAAGTATAATAAGTGTTTCTGGATTACTAGTTTATATTGACGTTTGGACATGTTTCCAATTCTGGTTTTAATCTGTAGGAAATATTTTTCTAGATTAAACTCAACCCAGTATAATTACGTTTATAATTTATTTTAGATATCTAACTTTATTAGGCTACTGATTGATAACTTTATGTGTGCATTTTATTTCACCTGTGCTTTTCTTATTCTTAAGATTTAGGTAATTTGCTTTAAAAAAAATTAGATAAGTCGGGAGGGGGTGAGGGAGAGAGGGATGGACTGGGAGTTCGGGGTTAGTAGATGCAAACTATTATATTTAGAATGGATAAACAACAAGGTCCTACTGTATAGTGCAGGGAACTATTTCCAATCTCCTGGGATAAACTAATGGAAAAGAATATAAAAAAAGAATATATACGTGTATAACTGAGTCACTTGGCTGCACAGCAGAAATTAGCACAACATTGTAAATCAACTATACTCAATAAAAACACTCAAAAAAATTAAATGCATGAGAACACTAAAAAAATTAGACAACTCAGGAATTCACTAGTTATTCCTTATTTAAAAAATTATTAGATCACATATGCTAATTGACTCATCTCTGCTAATTAAATCATCTGTATTAGGCTAGAGAAAAGAACATTTTGTTGGAGTCTTACTATGTAAAAACTAAGCCATCAGTAAATTCATGGCTAAGATTAAGACTTTAGGAATACAAGGTTCTTAAGTTGAAGTCTGAATATGGGCATTTAGTAAACAGTATTCTTGCTAAATTTGTCTATTCAGTTTTGGTTCCTGCTAGTATTTAGAATATTTGAATATTGTGTTATATTCATTTGGATATTTATTTTTGCATCTATGTAACAAAAAGGAAGTGGTTGGTATTTAAACTTTTTGAATGGTAGGAAAAGGATCTTAGAGGCAAAGGAAATCATTTCAAGACCAGTGTTGTACACCTACTATGAACAAAGTTTTTTTTAACCTTATGTATAAATAATTCTCTAGCATAGAGATTGTTCAAGCTTTGATACAAGGCACAGTTAGTAATTGCATTTGGCCTAAAGATTGATGCTGACCAAAAGTTAAACTTTGTGAGTTTTGCTTCTCCTAATTTTTTTTTGTTTCTTGATATTCTTTGAAAATATATGAATGACTACTTAATTTCTTCAGCATTTACTAAATTTTGTTTAAAGACTTAAAAAAGCTTACAAGTTTAATATGTCAGAGTTAAAAACTCCACAGGGTTTTGTGTGTGGATTTTTTGCTGGGGTGGGGGGATGGGTTGTCCTCTTGTAATGCTACAATAACTTAATGAACATCCTGTTAATATTTTGGGGAATTTCTTTTACGGGAGCTTAGGATTTTTTTTAACATTTTAATTCATAGTTCATTATTTTCTGAAATTCTTATTTCACTTTACTACTTTTACTATATATGTGCATATATATAATTTTATTGTGGTAAAATATACATAACATGAAATTTACCATTATAGATGTACCATTCTGTGACATTTAGTACAATCACATTGTTGTGCAACTATCACCTGTATTCATTTCCAGAACTTTTTCATCTTCCTCAGCAGAAACTCTACGCATTAAATACAAACTTCTCATTCATTCCTCTCTTCAGTCCCTAGCAACCACCATTCTGCTTTTTATCTTCCTGAATTTGACTACCTTAAGTACCCCATAAGTGGAATCATACAATATTTGTTCTTTTGTGACTGGCTTATTTCACTTAGCATAAAATCATTGGTTTATCCATGTGGTAGCATATGTGAGAATTTCCTTCCTTTTAAAAGCTGAATAGTACTTCACTGTAAGTATATACTACATTTTGTTTATCCATTCATCTATCTGTGGATACGTAGGTTGCTTCCACCTTTTGGCTATTGTGAATAATTCTGCTATGGACATGGGTATACAAATACCTGTTCAAGTCCCTGCTTTTACTTCTTTTGCGTATGTACCCAGAGGTGGAATTGCTGGATCATATGATAATTAAAAAAAATAAATAAATTTATTTATTTATTTTTGGCTGTGCCAGGTCTTTGTTTCTGTGCGAGGGCTTTCTCTAGTTGTGGCAAGCGGGGGCCACTCTTCATCGCGGTGCGCAGGCCTCTCACTGTCGCGGCCTCTCCTGTCGCGGAGCACAGGCTCCAGACGTGCAGGCTCAGTAGTTGTGGCTCACGGGCCCAGCTGCTCCGCGGCATGTGGGATCTTCCCAGACCAGGGCTCAAACCCGTGTCCCCTGCACTGGCAGGCAGATTCTCAACCGCTGCGCCACCAGGGAAGCCCCCATATGATAATTTTATGTTTAGTTTTTTGAGGAATTGCCATACTGTTTTCCACAGTGACTGCACCATTTTACATGCCCACCAGCAATGCACAATTTCTAATACATCCTAATACTTTATTAATTTATTTTTTTGTTTTAAACAATAGCTATTTTAATGGGTGTGAAGTAGTATCTCATTGTGGATTTGATTTGCATTTCCCTAATGACTAGTGATGTTGAGCATCTTTTCGTGTGCTACTGGCCCTTTGTATGTCTTCTTTGGTTTGGAACAAAGTCTAAGTCTTTAGTAGCCACAAAATACCTTAGAATGGGTGCCTTAAACAACAAAAATTTATGTTCCCACAGTTCTGGAGGCTGCTAAGTCCTAGATCATGGTTATAGCAGGGTTCAGTTTTTGGTGAGGGCTCTCTTCCTTGTTTTCAGAAGAGCACTTTGTCTTCATATGGCCTTTCCTCTGAGCCATATGAAGGATGGAGGGAGCTCTCTGGTGTCCTTCTTATAAGGATATTAACGCTATTGGATCAGAGCCCCACCCACCCCTTATGACTTCATTTAACCTTAATTGCTTTTGTAAAGGTTCTTTCTCCAAATACAGTCACTTTGGGGATTAGGCTTCCACATTGTAATTTTGAGGGGACACAGACATTCAGTGCATAACAAAGTATTTTGCCCATTAGAAATTATTTTTGGTTGTTGTTGAATGTAGGAGTTAAAAAATACATATGTATATGTTCACACAGACTAGATATTAATCCCTTATCACAGATGTTATTTGCAAATATTTTGTCTCATTCTGTGGGCTGCCTTTGTACTCTTTGCATCAAAGGACATTATCAACAAACGATTTTCATTTTGATCAAGTGCACTTTGTTAATTTTTTTACTTGTTGCCTGTGCCTTTGATGTTATATCCAGGAAATCATTGCCAAATGCAATGTCATAAAAATTTCTTCCTGTGTTTTCTTCTAAGAGTTTTATGGTTTTAGCTCTTTGATCCATTTTGAGTTAAATTTTGTATATGGTATAAGAAAAGGGTCCAACTTTATTCCTTTGTATGTGAATATCCAGTTTTCCCAGGACCATTTGTTGAAAAGACTGGGTTTCCTGTTGAATGGTCTTGGTACCTTATGTGCCCCATATATGCAAGGTTTTATTTCTGAGTTCTCTGTTCTAGTCCATTGGTCTTTATGCTAGCACCACACTGTTTTGATTACCATAACTTGGTAGTAAAATTTGAAATCAGGAAGTGTGAGTGTTCCAGGAAGTGTGAGTTTTCCAGTGTTGTTCATCTTTTTTCCAAGATTGTTTTGTCTGTTCATGGTACTTTGAAATTCCACATGAGTTTTAGGATGAATTTTCCTATTTCTGCAAAAAACATCATTGGGATTTTGATAGATTGAATTGAATCTGTAGATCACTTTAGGTAGTATTGACATCTTCACAGTGTTCAGCATTCCAATCCATGAACACATGATATCTTTCATTTATTTGTGTTGTCTTTAATTTCTTTTAGCCTTGTTTTTGTAGTTTTTAGTGTACACGTCTTTTGCTTCCTTGGTTACATTTATTCCTAAGTATCCTTTTTGATGCTATTGTATGTAGAATTGTTTTCTTAATTTCGTCTTTGGGTTGTTCATTGTTATGTATTCTATGTTTTTTTTTTTTTTTTTTTTTTTTTCTTTTTGCGGTATGCGGGCCTCTCACTGTTGTGGCCTCTCCCGTTGCGGAGCACAGGCTCCGGATGCGCAGGCCCAGCGGCCATGGCTCACGGGCCCAGCCGCTCCGCGGCATATGGGATCCTCCCAGACCGGGGCACGAACCCGTATCCCCTGCATCGGCAGGCGGACTCTCAACCACTGCGCCACCAGGGAGGCCCCTATTCTATGTTTTTATAAATTTATTTATTTATTTTTGGCTGCGTTGGGTCTTCGTTGCTGCGTGCAGGCTTTCTCTAGTTGCAGTGAGCGGGAGCTACTTTTCCCTGCGGTGCATGGGCTTCTCATTGCGGTGGCTTCTCGTTGGGGAGCATGGGCTCTAGGCGCATGGGCTTCAGTCGTTGTGGCACGTGGGGTCTAGAGTGCAGGCTCAGTAGTTGTGGCACACGGGCTTAGTCGCTCTGCGGCATGTGGAATCTTCCCGGACCAGGGATCAAACCCATATCCCCTGCATTGACAGGTGGATTCTCAACCACTGCACCACCAGGGAAGTCCCTGTATTTTATTTTTGTGTTTTGGATGAAGAATATAAATTTCTAGCTTTCCTAGCTGGTAACTAACTTGGTTATCCATACTGATGTTCGTAATTGATTTGGTAGTCTTAACAGTTTTTAAAAATGTTTGGATGAGGGGTTCCCTGGTGGTGCAGTGGTTGAGAATCCGCCTGCCAATGCAGGGGACATGGGTTCGATTTCTGGTCCAGGGAGATCCCACATGCCATGGAACAACTAAGCCCACGCGCCACAACTACTGAGCCTGAGTTCTAGAGCCCATGAGCCACAACTACTGAGCCCACGTGCCACAACTACTGAAGCCTGCTCACCTAGAGCCTGTGCTCCGCAACGAGAAGCCACCGCAACGAGAAGCCCGCCCACTGCAATGAAGAGTAGCCCCCGGCTCATCGCAGCTAGAGAAAGCCCGCCCGCAGCAACGAAGACGTAACACAGCCAAAAGTAAATAAATAGAGTAAATAAAAAAATGTTTGGATGAAATAATTTGGAAAGCAATTTTTCCTCAATTTCTTTTGATGCCAGTAGTAATTTGTGTGCTCTTTGTTCTGAATATTAGGATAGTAGCTTGGGAGTGGCCTGAGCCTTGGAGATAAGGTGATTAAAATTAAGAGTAATTGTAGTGAATAATTCCAGACACATCTTTTTTTTTTTTTTTTTTTTTTTTGCGGTATGTGAGCCTCTCACTGTTGTGGCCTCTCCCATTGCGGAGCACAGGCTCCGGACGCGCAGGCTCAGCGGCCATGGCTCACGGGCCCAGCTGCTCTGCGGCATGTGGGATCTTCCCGGACCGGGGCACGAACCTGTGTCCCCTGCATCGGCAGGCAGACTCTCAACCGCTGCGCCACCAGAGAAGCCCCCAGACACATCTTAAAGGGTAAATCTTGTGATGGTTAGTTTTGTATGTTAACTTGACTGGGCCCAGGGGTGCCCAGATTAAACATTTTTTCTGGGTGTATCTGTGAGGGTGTTTCTGTATACGGTTAGTGTTTGAATAGGTGGACCTAGTAGATTGCCCTGCCCCCCACCCCCAGTGTGGGTGGGCATCATCCAGTCCTTTGAGGGCCTAACTAGAACAAAAAGGTGGGGGAAGAAGGAATTTGCCTGTTTTTGCTTCCTGCCTGTCTGCATGAGCTGGGACATTGGTCTTCTGCCCTTGGACTGGGATTTACACCATCAACTCTCCTGGTTCTCTGGCCTTTCGACTTGGATTGAAATTATACCGCTGGCTTTCTTGGGTCTCCAACTTGCAGATGGCAGATCATGGGACTTCTCATCTGCTTTAATCCTGTGAGCTAATACCTCATAATAAATCTCTTCATATATGTAATTTATTGGTTCTGTTTCTCTGGAGAACTCCAGCTAGTACAAATCCCATTTTTTAAAAAAGTAACCAAGGAGTAAGAGTGGAAACATATTATGTTCCTTTTTGATTTCCTTTTTTTTTTTAAAAAATGACAGCTTTGTTTAGATAATTCACATACCATAAAATTCACCCTTTTAAAGTGTACAGTTCAATAAATTTTAGTGTATTCATGGAGTTCTGTGGTTATCACCACTAATTTAAAAATGTTTTCAGCACCTCCAAAAGATACCTCGTACCCTTTAGCAGTTCCTCTCCTTTCCCACCTCTCTTCAGTTGCTGGCAAGTACTAGTTGACTTTATTTCTGTGAATTTGCTTACTCTGGATATTGTATATAAATGGATTTATATGTGGCCTTTGTGTTTTACTTCTTTCACTCAGAGTAATGTTTTTAAGGTTCATCCATGTTGTAGCATGTATTAGTACTGTGTTCCTTTTCATGCCTGAATAATATTCTATTGTGTGGATAATACATTTTGTTTATCCATTCATCCATCAATGGACATTGGATTGTTTGTACTTTTTCACTATTATGAATACTGCTATTATGAACATTTATGTGTAGGTTTTTGTGTGGACACATATTTTCAGTTCTTTAGGGTATGCTCCTAGGAGTGAAATTGCTGAGCCATATAGTAACTATAGGTTTAGCTTTTTAAAGAACTGCCAGACTATTTTGAACAGTGACTGTGCCATTTCACATTTGTACCATCAGTATTTTAGGGTTCCAGTATCACCACATCCTTAACAATACTTGTTGTTACCTGTCTAGCCATCCTTAGGGGGTTTGAAATGGTATATATTGTGGTTTTGATTTGCATTTTTCTGATGACTAATGATGCTGAGCATCTTTTCATGTGCTTATTGGCCATTTGTATATCTTCTTTGGAGAAATGTTTATTCAGATCATTTGCCCATCTTAAAGTTTATTATTTTTAAAATTGTTGAGCAGCATTCTTTATATATTCTGGATACAAGTTCCTAATCAGATATATAATTTGCAAAAATTTTTTCCCATTCTGTGGATTGTCTTTTCTCTTTCTTGATGGTGTTCTTTGAAGTACAAATATGCTTAATTTTGATGAAATCCCATTTACCTATTTTTTTTCCTTTGGTTACGTATGGCATTGATTTTTTATCGAAGAAGCCATTGCATAATGCAAAATCATGAGGGTTTTACTCCTTAGTTGTAGAAGTTTGATAGCTTTATTTCTGACATTTAGTCTGTGATCAATTTTGAGTTAATTTTTGCATACGGTTGTGAGGTAGGGTTCCAGCTCGATTCTTTTGTACGTGGATATTCAGTTGTCCTACCACCATTTGTTGAAAACAGTCTTCTTTCCCGATTGATATGTTATGGCATCTTTGTCAAAAAATCAGTTGACCGTATGTGTCGGGGTTTATTTGTGGACCTGTATTTCTATGACATTGATTTACATGTTTATTCTTAAGTTAGTGCCACATTGTTTTGATTACCCTCGCTTTGTAGTAAGTCTTGAAATTGAGAAGTGTGAGTCCTTCAACTTTTATTCCTTTTTTCAAGATTATTTTAGTTATTCTGGGTCCCTGGCATTTCCTTATAAGTGTTAGGATCAGCTTGTTACTGTATGCAAAAAAGCCAACTGAGGGGCTTCCCAGGTGGCGCAGTGGTTGAGGGTCCACCTGCCGATGCAGGGGACACGGGTTCGTGCCCCAGTCCGGGAAGATCCCACATGCCGTGGAGCGGCTGGGCCCGTGAGCCATGGTCGCTGAGCCTGTGCGTCCGGAGCCTGTGCTCCGCAACGGGAGAGGCCACAGCAGTGAGAGGCCTGCGTACTGCAAAAAAAAAAAAAAAAAAAAAAACAACTGATATTTTTAGAGGGATTTCATTGAATCTGTAGATCAGTATGTGAGTAGTATTGCCATCTTAACAAATTAAATCTTTAGATCCATGAACATGGTGGGATGTCTTTGTATTTGCTTAGGTCATCTTTAATGTCTTTCAGTGGTGTTTTGTAGTTTTGAAGTTATTTGTCCTAAATTCTTTTTTTCATTTTCTGTTCTAGATTTTGAAGTGTATTAAAGGGTAAAGTTCATCCTTAGTGGTGGTAGTTTATTAGAAAGAAAATTGGAGTATCGCTGTATTTTCCAAAGCAGCATGTGATATGATGCATGCAGTAGGCAACAGCAACACGTGTAAAATGATAGTGATATTTCTCAGATGAGATCATTTAAGGGGTGAAACGTATTAATTTCTTGTTTGCCTCAGTGTCTTCCAAAATAAGATTTCAGTACTCAAGTAGGTGAATAAATTCTCCTTGTAAAATATTAAAACATTAACAATAAGACTAAAATTACCTTAACCATCTTTTTCAATACTGTTTTTTTCTCATTTTCTCTACACATAAGCCACTGTAATTAGTTTTGTTTTTTTCTTCCAGGCTTTTTCCTTCATGCCTTTGTGTATATATGTACCCCTAAATAATATATATAATAATAATATATACCATTATAATATATATAATAATATTATATACCAAATAATATTATATACCAATAATATATATACCATTCTTTTTTTTCAATTTTATTTTAAATTTTTATGGTAGACAATAATCATTTGCCCATCTGAGGCCAATAGTCTTGATTAAAAAATCACAAAGTTGTATAAATGTTCTCTTCCTTCTCAAAAACCATGTTCATTTTCTCTCCATGAAACAGGGCTGCCTGGAAAGCCTTGAACCACAGTGTAACCCACAGAGCTTAACTTTGGCTCATCAAAGCAGTGTCACAGCTGTTCCAAGAGGAGGCATTTCTTCTCTGGAAGTATGAAGCCAGTGATTAGTATACACAAATCAGCTTTTGCCACCACTGTCATTGGCTGAGGACAGCAGTAGGTTCATATGAAATCATTATTTTTGTTAGAAAGTGATGGAGCGAGCATAATTCCTAGTAAATTTCATGATTTTTCTGCCAGAATACTGAGGTGAATGACCTTGAAGTCCAGTTTCTTCATAAGCGTCTTTATCCTGTGATGATAATAATTTCCCTGGGAATTGGGGTTCTCCTCTGCTCTCAGCAGATCCTGGGCAAACCAAGTAACCTCACTGATGCCTCAGCTTCCATATCTTGCTCTTGAAAGATTCACAGGCACAAGAAGGAACCAAGCTGTGGGCAGAGGGGGTAGGGAGGAGGCACGAGTCCAGACTCAAGTTTCTTCCCTCATTTCATAATATATTGTACATTTCTCTCTATATCTTACATTTTCCTCAGTAATATGTCTTAGAGACATTTGCTTAAATATTATATAACATTCCCTAATATGAACATTGCTTTGTTTTTTTTTTTTTTTTTTTGCAGTACGCGGGCCTCTCACTGCTGTGGCCTCTCCCGTTGTGGAGCACAGGCTCCGGACACGCAGGCTCAGCGGCCATGGCTCACGGGCCCAGCCGCTCCGCGGCATGTGGGATCTTCCCAGACCGGGGCACGAACCCGTGTCCCCTGCATCGGCAGGCGGACTCTCAACCAGTGCGCCACCAGGGAAGCCCTGCTTTGTTTTTATTACCTGTTGCAGTGAAGATTTTTCTTACATTTCTGTCAGTGCACATGTGACTACTTCTCTGAAGTATACTAAGAGAAATAGAGTTGCTGGGTTATATGATATACATACCTGCAGTTTTAACACACTGCCAAAATGCTCTTCAAAGTAGCTATAATAATTTTACTTCTATCAAAAGTGTATGCAAGTAGTCATTTTCTATGCACATTCCAGTATTTGAAATTAAACAGTATCTTTTTGCAAATCTTATAGATGGAAAGTAGTTATTGTCATTGTTTTCATTTGTATTTTTCTGATTATTTGAGGTTGACCATACTTTCATATGTGTGTTAAACGTTTGCATTTCTTCTGTGATTTCCCATTATCGTTTGTCTGATTTTTTTCAGTTGGGATTTTTTTCCTCTCTCATGGATTATAGGAGGTTTTTAAAAGATATGCTCGATTCCTTTCAGATTATTGCAATCTGATCTTCCTTTTACCATAGATTAGTTTTACAGAATTTAATATAAATGGTCATTCCCAGACCTTTTATGTGGACTTCTGAGCTTATGATTATATTCAGTTTGTTATAAGAAAGGGAACTTGAAAAATTGAGTTGTTGGCTAAAACATTTTGAATTAGAGTTGAGTGGTTTCCAAATAGTGACTTGGGAACTTTACTTCACTGTTTAATTAGAAAAAAATTTTGTTTTAAATTCTATAGTGGAAACACTGACACAACAAGGTTAACAGTACTCGAATCTCTGAAATGAGATATAGCCCAGTGGAAGGAAGATAGCAGTAGCTGATCTACCCCTATCTGTTTCCATACTTGCCTCTTAAACGTTAGTTTCATGGTACTCTTTACCATTACATACATTGATTTTGGTTTATATTGTCTTGTACACGCAGAGATTGTTTTGATAAAGGACAACATCCAGAGTGATAGTGTTTTAGTTTTTGCCAAAGCTATATTTAAAAAAAATAATTTTTATTCCCATAGTCCCCCCAAAAGTGGAAAAAACCTCCAAGTTTATTTTTTTAAGCAGACTAAGTCAGTAGAGGTCAGGATGTCTAACCTGATTTCTAGCCTTTTTGTAACGCAGTTAATGTTACAGATTCATCAAGATTTCATGTTATTTGGTGGGAACTCCTGACAGCCAGCTCTTCTTTCTTCCTTGCTTGTGCCTTGATCTCATTGCACACCTTCTACTTAAAGTTCTGCAGTGGTTATTCTTTTAAAAAATACCCACTCAGAGCTCTGCTCATGTTAACTAAGATTACAGGGACTGGTTAATAAATCTGAATGCCAGTGCAATATATGTCAGTCTGTTGCATTGTAGGTTTGTATTTAAGCTGAGAACTTCTCTGTTCTCTGAAAGCACTTCTTGTTTTAATTTAAAAAAATTGAGATATGATATACATATAATAAAGTGTAGTAACCTTAAAGTTTGACAACTTTTTAACCTATGTAACTATACCCAGATTAAGATGAACATTTACAGCTCTCCTCCATTAAGACTCTCTCCCACCCTTTCCCAGTCAATACGTACGCTAAAGAGATAATCACAATTTTGGCTTCTGTTACTATAGTGCCTTTGCTTTTTAGTGTTTAGTTCCATGGTAACAGTTCTTTTTTAAATATTCCTTTTTTTGGTTGTGAATTTAATAGAACACTGGAGTGGCATACCTAACCTATTAGTAAAGTTATAATCAGAGATTGCTTGGAAGGCATGGAAGTAAGCAAGGTGAATTGTATGATTCAGATGATTAATAGTATCATTCTAGGGTAGTCTTATGCAGCCTTCCTCATGGTCAATATACTTTACAACCTCCTTTTTCATTTTGATTTTTTTTATAATAAGGAGAATAAAGTATGATGAATGTTCATGTACCTACAGACTAACTTAACAATATTAATCTTTATCATATTTATGTCAGACTTAACAAATTTTTTGCTTTGATATTATTTCAAATTTAATAAAATCTACAGAAGTAATATGAGGAATTTACCAATGCCCTTCACCAATTGTTTATATTTTGTTTCATATGCTTTATAATTCTCCATTTTTTTTTTTAACCATTTGAGGATAAGCTGGAGGTGCTGTGCCCCTGTGTGTCTTTAGAGTTTATTTCTTAAGAATAGGGTAAGGAACATTCTCTTGTATAACCACAGAGCAATCCTTTATGGGTTCTTATAGTTTAATTTTGAGGATAATTTTATATCTGAGTTCTTGGATACACCTCTTAGTTGGCAAAATATTCACGTTTCCTCAGGTTCCTATATCATCAGAATTTTTAGTATATTTTTAAGTGTCTTATAACTAAATGCAGTTGTTGTTTGTTTTGCTGTTGGTCAAGACATTTTGACATTTGAGAATTAAAATACATCTTGCTGACTTCCGCTTGTATTTCATTGTGTTGTCACCAGGTGTACTGTATTCCAGTATCTTCACATAATTTTTGAACCGAGAGGTGCTAATCAGACTTCAGTCTGTCAGTGTCCATTGCACATTCATACCATAAAGTTTCAAAGATGATACTATAAACCCAACAGAGCATTTTTTATTTTCCCTTACCACCAGCTCCCACAGAGGTGATGTACTTATGCTTGTCTGAGCCACATTTATTCTCCTCCTTGTTCTCCTTATATAATAGTACACACTTTTAGGGCAGTTGATTTGTGGATAAAGACATTTCCGTTGTGTATAAAATTTATGGAAGTGAGTAAATTTGCTTGTGAAAATTAAGCTCTGGGCACTATAGGTCTTGGCACACATCTAACCAACTGAGCAACTATCTGTTGGAGTACTTGAAGAAGGTGGTGGTTTCCCTCATGCCCTGTTTGGATAGTCTGGATAATTTTTCTTTTATACATGTAACGTCTGGAATTTTCTCTTGTTTTATTTGCATGTTAAAATCTATAATATACTTTTTTTCCTTAGTACCTAAGTTTCACTATTTTATTATACATTGTTATATTGGTAGAATTTGAAAAATCCTCTCATTGTTTTAGGGGAAAACTCGATTTGGGTGATCATTCACATCATGGTGAGGTGTCTACTCTGGTATTTTAGAATCTAGAAATGTACTAGCTCTTTGACCTTGGGCAAATTACTTAATCTTAGGGAGACTTGGAGTACTCTCTGAAATAGGGATGAGCAACCTATGAAGATTAAATGGGATAGTGTATGAAAAGTACATTGGCACATAGTTCAGTAAATACTAGCTCTTAAATATGAAGATAATGGTGTTTATTCAGAGTTTGGTTTTGTTTAACAAAATAATAAAATATCCCTTTAGACTAGTTTTACTAAGCCTATATTATCCTATTATAGTGTTAAAACAGAGCTCTGGGGGCTTTCCTGGTGGTCCAGTGGCTAAGCCTCTGTGCTCGCAATGCAGGGGGCCCAGGTTCGATCCCTGGCCAGGGAACTAGATCCCACAACTAAAAGATCCCGCGTGGCAATGAAGATCCCTCGTGCTGCAACTAAGACCCGGAGCAGCCAAATAAATAAATAATAAAATAAATAAATATTTTTTAAAAAAAGAGCTCTGTATGCAGTATTTTAACTGTGGTTCTCTTGTGAACAGCGTAATGGATACTTCTGTATTGAAGACCTTTTAAGAGTTTTTTATGTATATTAATTCTCCAATAATTCATGAGTTTGGTCAGGGGAGGTAATTAAATTTTTTTGAGAGCTCAAGAACGATAACCAGAGTGTGTGGTGTAACTAGTTATTGATACGTATCAGGACATTAGTGATAAAGCTACTATGTATGTGATTACTAAGTGCCAGGTACACTTCTAATTGCTTCTGTATATTAGATCATTTAATCCTTAATACTCTGATACATTGTTGCCATCAGAAGCTTGTTAATGAAGAGTGACCTGTTGAAGATTACAGAACTAGTAACTGCCTGAATTAGGTTTTGAGGCAAGGTCAGGCTGACTCTAAAGCTGTGCAAGAATGCCTAAAAACTAACACTGTAATGCTAGTGTATGTTTTAAATTCTATTTATTTGTTTGTTTATTTATTTATGGTTGTGTTGGGTCTTCGTTGCTGTGCGCAGGCTTTCTCTAGTTGTGGCGAGCAGGGCTACTCTTCGGTGCGGTGTGCGGGCTTCTCATTGTGGTGGCTTCAGTAGTTGTGGCTCGCGGGCTCTAGAGCACAGGCTCAGTAGTTGTGGTGCACGGGCTTACTTGCTCATGGCATGTGGGATCTTTGCGGACCAGGGCTCAAACCTGTGTCGCCTGCATTGGCAGGCGGATTCTTCACCACTGCTCCACCAGGGAAGTCCCTGTTTTTAATTCTTAAACATTAACATTCCCCCTGGAGGCTTTGTTTAAAACAGGAGACACTGAAGAGATATTACACAGTAAAAGGGGAAATCATATCCCTTCACTCTGCCACAAGCTGTTGTAGGGAGTAGAACAAAGGAAGGAAAGCAGGAGATTTAGTGTTAAATATGGACTTTTACAAAAGAATTTGCCTTTCCGATTAGGTTTATTGTCTGGTTGATAATCCTTTCTCCCTTGTACCCTTTCCAGGGAGAAGTTTAGAAGCAGTAGACAAAACCACCTGTCCACTCTGAAACTCCTTAGATGGGTTTGCATCTCTTCCTATTCTATAGTCTACAGTTATAATTTGGAACAAAATTAGATTTAAGAATAAAAGATTCTTCTATGGTTTTGTTATAGTACTGACCTTAACACCCTAATAAATTTTCTTTGAAAATCAGATAATTTGGGTATGCTTCAGAACTTTTAGGTAGTTGTAGTCTGATTAATACACTGATCACATGGACCAAATTCTCTAATCCGGTCAGTTTTTTGCTTCCTTGCCCTTACATTTGCTCTATTGTGCTGGTGCCCATAACAACACAAGCTTACAACCCAGTGATGCAGGGCAAGTAGACTTCCTTCCTACCCTGAAGTTTTTTCCTGTACTAGATGCCAGCCCTGAGGATGGTGAGCCTGGGAGTTTAATGGAAAAACCTGATTTCCTGACTTTCTCCCATTAGATTAGATTGTCTCAGTGCTGAAGTAAAAAGTGGGTAGAAAGCAGTGCCTGGCTTGAGGATATTTAATAAATGTTCAGCTTTAAAGTGAATGGATTTGTTGCTTTAACATCTCAGAAAATGTCAGTGGCTTGAATGTTGGGTTGGCTAAAAAGTTGGTTTGGGTTTTTCCATAAGATGTTATGGAAAAACCTGAACGAACTTTTTGGCCAACCCAATACTATTGAATAATAATCTGTAGTGGAACATTATTTAGTGACACCAAGTTTTCAATTTAATAGTCATTTATTTGCCTTGGTAAATTCTGTGTATTTTCCCATATTCTCCAAAACTTGCTTCTCTTCAGTTTTCTGAGTTAATTTCTTTAAATAGAATATAAAATTGTAACATATAAAAAATGACCCCCTTCATCCTTTCCATTTGAGTTTTTAAATGCTTATTTTTTTTTGATATAACTGACTTGGCTAAAAGACATCCTGGATGATTTGATTTTTTTGGATTTTAAAGGCTTATATTTTGCCCCTTTTCCAGAACCTTTTGTCAAGCATCCGCTTCTACAGCTGAAAAAACTTAAGATACTTCTTGATAAGTATCTTAAGTAAGGATTAAGCTTCCTTATTATGTAACTTCTGTTACCCTTTTAGTCATTTCTACTAATTTTTCAGCTTCACTGTATTTTCTCTTCTAACTCATTTGGACTTGGGACTTTTAATACCCTTATCAGCAGGGCTGAATCTTTTTTTTTTCTGAGGAGAATGCTGGCACTTTAAATGGTTATAAAAATTAGATGTTTGCGTGCCTACTGAATGCCAAGATATCCTTTTCTGGAGACTTCTTTCTTAACCACACACTGTTTACCTTTGATCACAGCATTCTTTAGGCTCAGGAGCTGCTTGCTCTCTCTTCTTTTTGTGCCTGTTTACCTTTGATCACAGCATTCTTTAGGCTCAGGAGCTGCTTGCTCTCTCTTCTTTTTGTGCCTGTTTACCTTTTCTTTCTTAAAAGTTTGAAGACTTTTTTTTTTAATACTAGTTTTTAGAATATAAAGTTTGGTGAATAATAGCACTACATATAATTTTGGAGTCCCAATGAAGTACACATCAAAATGCATTTCATAAATGTGTATAAAAGGATCTAAAATCATTGAATGATGGAATAAACTTCCCAAAGCCTGTTTTTTTTTAGCTATGATGCTTCAGTAGGTACAGACGTTTTGAAATCTGAGTCCCTGATTTGGAACCATATATACACTCTGGTCATAATGAGAAAAAAGAGTTTTATTGATTTGTGAGCCCAGAAGTAAATTTTTCTTGGTCACTAGAGTACTGGTGTTTGTAAATTCTTTTCCATTTTTCCCATAGAATCCTAGCACAGGACTGGGTATGTAGTTGGCAGGGTCTCTTTTTCAAAAACTAAAAATTTCAGAATGGCTACAACAGAGCATTAAACCAAGTGTGGAGTCCCATGTGACTGCACAGGTTGCACACCCATGAAGCTGGCCCTGTCCTGGCTAACGTGTTCAGTTCTTCAACAGATGACTTAGAAAAACTGTACATTTCCTAATTTTGAGGCATAATTGTATGTTTTACTATCTTCATTCGAAGGAAACATGTCTGTACTATCAGTAGAATCTAAAATATCTTGAACTGGTTTACATTAGTTTTATTTTCTAATGTAAGATCTGGTTGAGGAGTGTTACAACTCAAATTTTTATTACAGGTTTAAATAAAATAAAAAACAGAAAAGACTAAGCATCTGAAAGATGGGAAAGGGACTTAATTGGAGCTGAGAGTTTATTCAGACATTGAGATCTTATAGAGAGAGACTTGAAATGGATGGTCCTGGGTTGTGACTTGAAGTCATGTGCTTATCTTACTCTTGAGATAACCTTATAAACCATTTCAGGCATGCTAATTGAGGTTAGTTAAAACTACTTTTAGCAAAAGCCATATGGTGCTTTTCCTAATGAGCTAAATCGAGCCTTAAAATCCATAGATACAGTTTTTTGTTTTTTTGTTTTTTTGGGTTTTTTTGCAGTTTGCGGGCCTCTCACTGTTGTGGCCTCTCCCATTGCGGAGCACAGGCTCCGGACGCGCAGGCTCAGCGGCCATGGCTCACGGGCCCAGCCACTCCGCAGCATGTGGGATCTTCCCGGACCGGGGCACGAACCCGTATCCCCTGCATCGGCAGGCGGACTCTCAACCACTGTGCCACCAGGGAAGCCCCAAAGATACAGTTTTTTAATGAAATCACTTGAAGGTTTCAAGGTAGACATTATTCTGGGATGATTATGTGTGTGGTGGTATTACTTGGCTATTTTATACAGAAGATTAACAATTGATGTGGACTTTCAGATGATGCTGTACTGTTGATAATAATATTTTATTTTAACAGGTGAAAAACTTGATGGGAGTTGAAACTAGAACCCCCTTTTTCTTCTAAGTAGGAAATTGGAACATTCTCAAAGACCCAACATTTCTTGTTTTTTCTTTTATTGTTCCTTGTTGCCAGTAGGCTAGTGAGTAGTTAAAACAATTTCTTTGACAAAAGGTGCAAGGTAACTGACTGAAGCCATCATATAACACATGCCTTTGATCATGTCATGAACTTTTTTTTTGAATTTATTTTTTTATACAGCAGGTTCCTATTAGTTATCCATTTTATACATATTAGTGTATATATATCAATCCCAATCTCCCAATTCATCACACCAGCCCCCCTCCTCCCCGCCACGTCCCCCCTTGGTGTCCATACGTTCGTTCTCTCTGTCTTTGTCTCTATTTCTGCCTTGCAGGCAGGTTCATATGTACCATTTTTCTAGATTCCACATATATGCGTTAATATACGATATTTGTTTTTCTCTTTCTGATTTACTTCACTCTGTATGACAGTCTCTAGATCCATCCAGGTCTCTACAAATGACCCAATTTCGTTCGATTTTATGGCTGAGTAATATTCTGTTGTGTATATGTGCCACATCTTCTTTATCCATTCATCTGTCGATGGACATTTAGGTGGCTTCCATGTCCTGGCTACTGTAAATAGAGCTGCAGTGAACATTGTGGTACATGACTCTTTTTTTTTTTTTTTTTTTTAAGTTTATTTATTTATTTTTTTAATTAGTTTCTGCTTTATAACAAAGTGAATCAGTCATACATATACATCTGTTCCCACATCCCTTCCCTCATGCATCTCCCTCCCTCCCACCCTCCCCATCCCACCCCTCCAGGCGGTCACAAAGCACCGAGCTGATCTCCCTGTGCTCTGCGGCTGCTTCCCACTATCTATCTACCTTACGTTTGGTAGTGTATACACGTCCATGCCTCTCTTTCGCCTTGTCACAGCCCACCCTTCCCCCTCCCCATATCCTCAAGTCCATTCTCAAGTAGGTCTGCGTCTTCATTCCCGTTTTGCCCCTAGGTTCTTCATGACATTTTTTTTTTTAATTCCGTATATATGTGTTAGCATACGGTATTTGTCTTTCTCTTTCTGACTAACTTCACTCTGTATGACAGACTCTAGGTCTATCCACCTCATTACAAATAGCTCAGTTTCGTTTCTTTTTATGGCTGAGTAATATTCCATTGTATATATGTGCCACATCTTCTTTATCCATTCATCCGATGATGGACACTTAGGTTGTTTCCAGCTCCGGGCTATTGTGAATAGAGCTGCAATGAACATTTTGGTACATGTCTCTTTTTTTTTTTTTTTTTTTTTCGGTACGCGGGCCTGTCACTCTTGTGGCCTCTCCCGTTGCGGAGCACAGGCTCCGGACGCACAGGCTCAGCGGCCATGGCTCACGGGCCCAGCCGCTCCGCGGCACGTGGGAATCTTCCCGGACCGGGGCACGAACCCGCGTCCCCTGCATCGGCAGGCGGACTCTCAACCACTGCGCCACCAGGGAAGCCCCATGTCTCTTTTTGAATTATGGTTTTCTCAGGGTATATGCCCAGTAGTGGGATTGCTGGGTCATATGGTAGTTCTATTTGTAGTTTTTTAAGGAACCTCCATACCGTTCTCCATAGTGGCTGTACCAATTCACATTCCCACCAGCAGTGCAAGAGTGTTCCCTTTTCTCCACACCCTCTCCAGCATTTATTGTTTCTAGATTTCTTGATGATGGCCATTCTGACTGGTGTGAGATGATATCTCATTGTAGTTTTGATTTGCATTTCTCTAATGATTAATGATGTTGAGCATTCTTTCATGTGTTTGTTGGCAGTCTGTATATCTTCTTTGGAGAAATGCCTATTTAAGTCTTCTGCCCATTTTTGGATTGGGTTGTCTGTTTTTTTGCTATTGAGCTGCATGAGCTGTTTATAAATTTTGGAGATTAATCCTTTGTCAGTTGCTTCATTTGCAAATATTTTCTCCCATTCTGAGGGTTGTCTTTTGGTCTTCTTTATGGTTTCCTTTGCTGTGCAAAAGCTTTGAAGTTTCATTAGGTCCCATTTGTTTATCTTTGTTTTTATTTCCATTTCTCTAGGAGGTGGGTCCAAAAGGATCTTGCTGTGATTTATGTCATAGAGTGTTCTACCTATGTTTTCCTCTAAGAGTTTGATAGTTTCTGGCCTTACATTTAAGTCTTTAATCCATTTTGAGCTTATTTTTGTGTATGGTGCTAGGGAATGATCTAATCTCAAACTTTTACATGTCCCTGTCCAGTTTTCCCAGCACCACTTATTGAAGAGGCTGTCCTTTCTCCACTGTACATTCCTGCCTCCTTTATCAAAGATAAGTTGGCCATATGTGCGTGGGTTTATCTCTGGGCTTTCTATCCTGATCCACTGATCTATCTTTCTGTTTTTATGCCAGTACCAGACTGTCTTAATTACTGTAGCTTTGTAGTATAGTCTGAAGTCAGGGAGCCTGATTCCTCCAGCTCCGTTTTTCGTTCTCAAGATTGCTTTAGCTATTCGGGGCCTTTTGTTTTTCCAAACAAATTTTGAAATTTTTTGTTCTAGTTCTGTGAAAAATGCCATTGGTAGTTTGATAGGGATTGCATTGAATCTGTAGATTGCTTTGGGTAGTAGAGTCATTTTCACAATATTGATTCTTCCAATCCAGGAGCATGGTATATCTCTCCATCTATTTGTATCATCTTTAATTTCTTTCATCAGTGTCTTATAGTTTTCTGCATACAGGTCTTTTGTCTCCTTAGGTAGGTTTATTCCTAGATATTTTATTCTTTTTGTTGCGATGGTAAATGGGAGTGTTTTCTTGATTTCATTTTCAGATTTTTCATCATTAGTGTACAGGAATGCCAGAGATTTCTGTACATTAATTTTATATCCTGCTACTTTACCAAATTCATTGATTAGCTCTAGTAGTTTTTCGGTAGCATCTTTAGGATTCTCTATGTATAGTATCATGTCATCTGCAAACAGTGACAGCTTTACTTCTTCTTTTCCAATTTGGATTCCTTTTATTTCCTTTTCTTCTCTGATTGCTGTGGCTAAAACTTCCAAAACTATGTTGAATAAGAGTGGTGAGAGTGGGCAGCCTTGTCTTGTTCCTGATCTTAGTGGAAATGGTTTCAGTTTTTCACCATTGAGGACAATGTTGGCTGTGGGTTTGTCATATATGGCCTTTATTATGTTGAGGAAAGATCCCTCTATACCTACTTTCTGCAGGGTTTTTATCATAAATGGGTGTTGAATTTTGTCGAAAGCTTTCTCTGCATCTATTGAGATGATCATATGGTTTTTCTCCTTCAACTTGTTAATATGGTGTATTACATTGATTGATTTGCGTATATTGAAGAATCCTTGCATTCCTGGGATAAACCCCACTTGATCATGGTGTATGATCCTTTTAATGTGCTCTTGGATTCTGTTTGCTAGTATTTTGTTGAGGATTTTTGCATCTATATTCATCAGTGATATTGGTCTGTAATTTTCTTTTTTTGTAGTATCTTTGTCTGGTTTTGGTATCAGGGTGATGGTGGCCTCATAGAATGAGTTTGGGAGTGTTCCTTCCTCTGCAATTTTTTGGAAGAGTTTGAGAAGGATGGGTGTTAGCTCATCTCTAAATGTTTGATAGAATTCACCTGTGAAGCCATCTGGTCCTGGACTGTTCTTTGTTGGAAGATTTTTTTTTTTTTTTTTCCCCAGTATGTGGGCCTCTCACTGTTGTGGCCTCTCCTGTTGCGGAGCACAGGCTCCGGACGCGCAGGCGCAGCGGCCATGGCTCACGGGCCCAGCCGCTCCACGGCATGTGGGATCTTCCCGGACCGGGGCACAAACCTGTGAACCCAGCATCGGCAGGCGGATTCTCAACCACTGCGCCACCAGGGAAGCCCTGTTGGAAGATTTTTTTTTTTTTTTAATTTTTAAATTTTTTAATTTTTTGCTTTATAACAAATTTAATCAGTTATACATATACATATGTTCCCATATCCCCTCCCTTTTGCATCTCCCTCCCACCCTCCCTATCCCACCCCTCCAGGCGGTCACAAAGCACCGAGCTGATCTCCCTGTGCTGTGTGGCTGCTTCCCACTAGCTATCTACCTTACGTTTGGTAGTGTATATATGTCCATGCCGCTCTTTCACTTTGTCACAGCTTACCCTTCCCCCTCCCCATATCCTCAAGTCCATTCTCTAGTAGGTCTGTGTCTTTATTCCTGTCTTACCCCTATGTTCTTTATGACATTTTTTTTTCTTAAATTCCATATATATGTGTCAGCATACAGTATTTGTCTTTCTCTTTCTGACTTACTTCACTCTGTATGACAGACTCTAGGTCCATTCACCTCATTACAAATACCTCAATTTCATTTCTTTTTATGGCTGAGTAATATTCCATTGTATATATGTGCCACATCTTCTTTCCCCATTCATCCAATGATGGACACTTAGGTTGTTTCCATCTCCGGGCTATTGTAAATAGGGCTGCTATGAACATTTTGGTACATGTCTCTTTTTGAATTATGGTTTTCTCAGGGTATATGCCCAGTAGTGGGATTGCTGGGTCATGTGGTAGTTCTATTTGTAGTTTTTTAAGGAACCTCCATACCGTTCTCCATAGCGGCTATACCAATTCACATTCCCACCAGCAGTGCAAGAGTGTTCCCTTTTTTCCACACCCTCTCCAGCATTTATTGTTTCTAGATTTTTTGATGATGGCCATTCTGACTGGTGTGAGATGATATCTCATTGTAGTTTTGATTTGCATTTCTCTAATGAGCAAAGATGTTGAGCATCCTTTCATGTGTTTGTTGGCAGTCTGTATATCTTCTGTGGAGAAATGTCTATTTAGGTCTTCTGCCCATTTTTGGATTGGGTTGTTTGTTTTTTTGTTATTGAGCTGCATGAGCTGCTTATAAATTTTGGAGATTAATCCTTTGTCAGTTGCTTCATTGGCAAATATTTTCTCCCATTCTGAGGGTTGTCTTTTGGTCTTGTTTATGGTTTCCTTTGCTGTGCAAAAGCTTTTAAGTTTCATTAGGTCCCATGTATTTATTTTTGTCTTTATTTCCATTTCTCTAGGAGGTGGGTCCAAAAGGATCTTGCTGTGATTTATGTCATAGAGTGTTCTGCCTATGATTTCCTCTGAGAGTTTGATAGTGTCTGGCCTTACATTTTGGTCTTTAATCCATTTTGAGCCTATTTTTGTGTATGGTGTTAGGGAGTGATCGAATCTCATACTTTTACATGTCCCTATCCAGTTTTCCCAGCACCACTTATTGAAGAGACTGTCCTTTCTCCACTGTACATTCCTGCCTCCTTTATCAAAGATAAGGTGACCATATGTCCGTGGGTTTATCTCTGGGCTTTCTATCCTGTTCCATTGATCTATCTTTCTGTTTTTGTGCCAGTACCATACTGTCTTGATTACTGTAGCTTTGGAGTATAGTCTGAAGTCAGGGAGCCTGATTCCTCCAGCTCCATTTTTCGTTCTCAAGATTGCTTTGGCTATTCGGGGTCTTTTGTGTTTCCATACAAATTGTGAAATTTTTTGCTCTAGTTCTGTGAAAAATGCCATTGGTAGTTTTATAGGGATTGCATTGAATCTGTAGATTGCTTTGGGTAGTAGAGTCATTTTCACAATGTTGATTCTTCCAATCCAAGAACATGGTACATGTCTCCATCTATTTGTATCATCTGTAATTTCTTTCATCAGTGTCTTACCATTTTCTGCATACAGGTCTTTTGTCTCCTTAGGTAGGTTTATTCCTAGATATTTTATTCTTTTTGTTGCAATGGTAAATGGGAGTGTTTCCTTGATTTCACTTTCAGATTTTTCATCATTAGTATATAGGAATGCCAGAGATTTCTGTGCATTAATTTTGTATCCTGCAACTTTACCAAATTCATTGATTAGCTCTAGTAGTTTTCTGGTAGCATCTTTAGGATTCTCTATGTATAGTATCATGTCATCTGCAAACAGTGACAGCTTTACTTCTTCTTTTCCAATTTGGATTCCTTTTATTTCCTTTTCTTCTCTGATTGCTGTGGCTAAAACTTCCAAAACTATGTTGAATAAGAGTGGTGAGAGTGGGCAACCTTGTCTTGTTCCGGATCTTAGTGGAAATGGTTTCAGTTTTTCACCATTGAGGACGATGCTGGCTGTGGGTTTGTCATATATGGCCTTTATTATGTTGAGGAAAGTTCCCTCTATGCCTACTTTCTGCAGGGTTTTTATCATAAATGGGTGTTGAATTTTGTCGAAAGCTTTCTCTGCATCTATTGAGATGATCATATGTTTTTTCTCCTTCAATTTGTTAATATGGTGTATCACGTTGATTGATTTGCGTATATTGAAGAATCCTTGCATTCCTGGAATAAACTCCACTTGATCATGGTGTATGATCCTTTTAATGTGCTGTTGGATTCTGTTTGCTAGTATTTTGTTGAGGATTTTTGCATCTATGTTCATCAGTGATATTGGCCTGTAGTTTTCTTTCTTTGTGATATCTTTGTCTGGTTTTGGTATCAAGGTGATGGTGGCCTCGTAGAATGAGTTTGGGAGTGTTCCTCCCTCTGCTATATTTTGGAAGAGTTTGAGAAGGATAGGTGTTAGCTCTTCTCTAAATGCTTGATAGAATTCACCTGTGAAGCCATCTGGTCCTGGGCTTTTGTTTGTTGGAAGATTTTTAATCACAGTTTCAATTTCAGTGCTTGTGATTGGTCTGTTCATATTTTCTATTTCTTCCTGATTCAGCCTTGGCAGGTTGTGCATTTCTAAGAATTTGTCCATTTCTTCCAGGTTGTCCATTTTATTGGCATAGAGTTGCTTGTAGTAATCTCTCATGATCTTTTGTATTTCTGCAGTGTCAGTTGTTACTTCTCCTTTTTCATTTCTAATTCTATTGATTTGAGTCTTCTCCCTTTTTTTCTTGGTGAGTCTGGCTGATGGTTTATCAATTTTGTTTATCTTCTCAAAGAACCAGCTTTTAGTTTTATTGATCTTTGCTATCGTTTCCTTCATTTCTTTTTCATTTATTTCTGATCTGATCTTTATGATTTCTTTCCTTCTGCTAACTTTGGGATGTTTTTGTTCTTCTTTCTCTAATTGCTTTAGGTGCAAGGTTAGGTTGTTTATTCGAGATGTTTCCTGTTTCTTAAGGTGGGATTGTATTGCTATAAATTTCCCTCTTAGAACTGCTTTTGCTGCATCCCATAGGTTTTGGGTCATCATGTCTCCATTGTCATTTGTTTCTAGATATTTTTTAATTTCCTCTTTGATTTCTTCAGTGATCACTTCGTTATTAAGTAGTGTATTGTTTAGCCTCCATGTGTTTGTATTTTTTACAGCTCTTTTCCTGTAATTGATATCTAGTCTCATAGCATTGTGGTCAGAAAAGATACTTGATACAATTTCAATTTTCTTAAATTTACCAAGGCTTTATCTGTGGCCCAAGATATGATCTATCCTGGAGAATGTTCCATGAGCACTTGAGAAAAATGTATATTCTGTTGTTTTTGGATGGAATGTCCTATAAATATCAATTAAGTCCATCTTGTTTAATGTATCATTTAAAGCTTGTGTTTCCTTATTTATTTTCATTTTGGATGATCTGTCCATTGGTGAAAGTGGGGTGTTAAAGTCCCCTACTATGATTGTGTTACTGTCGATTTCTCCTTTTATGGCTGTTAATATTTGCCTTATGTATTGAGGTGCTCCTATGTTTGGTGCATAAATATTTACAATTGTTATATCTTCTTCTTGGATTGATCCCTTGATCATTATGTAGTGTCCTTCTTTGTCTCTTCTAGTAGTCTTTATTTTAACGTCTATTTTGTCTGATATGAGAATTGCTACTCCAGCTTTCTTTTGGTTTCCATTTGCATGGAATATCTTTTTCCATCCCCTTACTTTCAGTCTGTATGTATCTCTAGGTCTGAAGTGGGTCTCTTGTAGACAGCATATATATGGGTCTTGTTTTTGTATCCATTCAGCCAATCTTTGTCTTTTGGTGGGAGCATTTAGTCCATTTACATTTAAGGTAATTATCGATATGTATGTTCCTATTCCCATTTTCTTAATTGTTTTGGGTTCGTTATTGTAGGTCTTTTCCTTCTGTTGTGTTTCTTGCCTAGAGAAGTTCCTTTAGCATTTGTTGTAAAGCTGGTTTGGTGGTGCTGAACTCTCTCAGCTTTTGCTTGTCTGTAAACGTTTTAATTTCTCCATCAAATCTGAATGAGATCCTTGCTGGGTAGAGTAATCTTGGTTGCAGGTTTTTCTCCTTCATCACTTTAATTATGTCCTGCCACTCCCTTCTGGCTTGTAGAGTTTCTGCTGAGAGATCATCTGTTATCCTGATGGGGATTCCCTTGTGTGTTATTTGTTGTTTTTGCCTTGCTGCTTTTAATATTTCTTTGTGTTTAATTTTTGACAGTTTGATTAATATGTGTCTTGGCGTATTTCTCCTTGGATTTGTTCTGTATGGGACTCTCTGTGCCTCTTGGACTTGATTAACTATTTCCTTTCCCATATTAGGGAAGTTTTCAACTATAATCTCTTCAAATATTTTCTCAGTCCCTTTCTTTTTCTCTTCTTCTTCTGGAACCCCTATAATTTGAATGTTGGTGCGTTTAATGTTGTCCCAGAGGTCTCTGAGACTGTCCTCTGTTCTTTTCATTCTTTTTTCTTTATTTTGCTCTGCAGCAGTTATTTCCACTATTTTATCTTCCACCTCACTTATCCGTTCTTCTGCCTCAGTTATTCTGCTATTGATCCCATCTAGAGTATTTTTTATTTCATGTATTGTGTTTTTAATCGATGCTTGATTCATCTTTAGTTCTTCTAGGTCCTTGTTAACTGTTTCTTGCATTTTGTCTATTCTATTTCCAAGATTTTGGATCTTGGAAATAGAATCTTGGATCATCTTTACCATCATTATTCTGAATTCTTTTTCAGGTAGACTGCCTATTACCTCTTCATTTGTTAGGTCTGGTGGGTTTTTATCTTGCTCCTTCTCCTGCTGTGTGTTTTTCTGTCTTCTCATTTTGCTTATCTTACTGTGTTTGGGGTCTCCTTTTTGCAGGCTACAGGTTCGTAGTTCCCGTTGTTTTTGGTGTCTGTTCCCAGTGGCTAAGGTTGGTTTAGTGGGTTGTGTAGGCTTCCTGGTGGAGGGGACTAGTGCCTGTGTTCTGGTGGATGAGGCTGGATCTTGTCTTTCTGGTGGGCAGGTCCACGTCTGGTGGTGTGTTTTGGGGTGTCTGCGGACTTTTTATGATTTTAGGCCACCTCTCTGCTAATGGGTGGCGTTGTGTTCCTGTCTTGCTAGTTGTTTGGCATAGGGTGTCCAGCACTGTAGCTTGCTGGTCGTTGAGTGAAGCTGGGTGCTGGTGTTGAGATGGAGATCTCTGGAAGATTTTCGCCGTTTGATATTATGTGGAGCTGGGAGGTCTCTTGTGGACCAGTGTCCTGAAGTTGGCTCTCCCACCTCAGAGGCCCAGCACTGACTCCTGGCTCCTCAGTTTGGGATGATTTGTTGTCTATTCATGTATTCCACAGATGCAGGGTACATCAAGTTGATTGTGGAGCTTTAATCCGCTGCTTCTGAGGCTGCTGGGAGAGGTTTCCCTTTCTCTTCTTTGTTCTCACAGCTCCTGGGTCTCAGCTTTGGATTTGGCCCCGCCTCTGCGTGTAGGTCGCTGGAGGGCGTCTGTTCTTCGCTCAGACAGGACAGGGTTAAAGGAGCAGCCTCTTCGGGGACTCTGGCTCACTCAGGCCGGGCGGGAGGGAGGGGCACGGAGTGCGGGGCGAGCCTGCAGCGGCAGAGGTCGGCGTGACGTTGCACCAGCCCGAGGCGCGCCCTGCGTTCTCCCAGGGAAGCCGCCCCTGGATCCCGGGACCCCGGCAGTGGCGGGCTGCACGGGCTCCCGGAAGGGCGGTGTGGACAGTGACCTGCGCTCGCACACAGGCTTCTTCGTGGCGGCAGCAGCAGCCCCAGCGTCCCACGCCCGTCACTGGGCTCCGCGCTTTCAGTCGCGACTCGCGCCCGTCTGTGGAGCCCCTTTAAGCAGCGCTCTTAATCCCCTCTCCTCGCGCACCAGGAAACCAAGAGGGAAGAAAAAGTCTCTTGCCTCTTCGGCAGCTCCAGAGTTTTCCCGGACTCCCTGCCGGCTAGCTGTGGCACATTAGCCCCCTTCAGGCTGAGTTCTCGCCGCCAGCCCCAGTCCTCTCCCTGCGCTCCGACCGAAGCCCGAGCCTCAGCTTCCAGTGCCGCCTGCCCCGGCGGGCGAGCAGACAAGCCTCTCGGGCTGGTGAGTGCCGCTCGGCACCGCTCCTCTGTGCGGGAATCTCTCCGTTTTGCCCTACCCAGGTATGTGGGGAGTTTCTTGTCTTTTGGGAGGTCTGGGGTCTTCTGCCAGCGTTCAGTAGGTGTTCTGTAGGAGTTGTTCCACGTGTAGCTGTATTTCTGGTGTATCCGTGGGGAGGAAGGTGATCTCCGCGTCTTACTCTTCCCGGAAGATTTTTTTTTTTTTTTTTTTTTTTTTTTTTTTTTTTTTTTTTTGCAGTACGCGGGCCTCTCACTGTTGTGGCCTCTCCCATTGCAGAGCACAGGCTCCGGACGTGCAGGCTCAGCAGCCATGGCTCACGGGCCTAGCCGCTCTGCGGCATGTGGGATCTTCCCAGACCGGGGCACGAACCCGTGTCCTCTGCATCGGCAGGCGGACTCTCAACCACTGCGCCACCAGGGAAGCCCTTCCCGGAAGATTTTTAATCACAGTTTCAGTTTCATTACTTGTGATTGGTCTGTTCATATTTTCTGTTTTCCTGGTTCAGTCCTGGAAGGTTATACCTTTTTAAGAATTTGTCCATTTCTTCCAGGTTGTCCATTTTATCGGCATAGATTTGCTTGTAGTAGTCTCTTAGGATGCTTTTTATTTTGCTGTGTCTGTTGTAACTTCTCCTTTTTCATTTCTAATTTTATTGATTTGAGTCCTCCCTCTTTTTCTTGGTGCGTCTGGCTGATGGTTTATCAATTTTGTTTATCTTCTCAAAGAACCAGCTTTTAGTTTTATTGATCTTTGCTATTGTTTCCTTTGTTTCTGTTTTATTTATTTCTGCTCTGATCTTTATGATTTCTTTCCATCTACTAACTTTGGGTTTTGTTTGTTTTTCTTTCTCTAGTTCCTGTAGGTGTAAGATTAGATTATTTGATATTTTTCTTGTTTCTTGAGGTAGGCTTGTATTGCTATAAGCTTCCCTCTTAAAACTGCTTTTGCTGCATCCCATAGGTTTTTTTTGTTTGTTTGCTTGTTTGTTTTTTTGCCATACACGGGCCTCTCACTGTTGTGGCCTCTCCCGTTGCGGAGCACAGGCTCCGGACACGCAGGCTTAGCGGCCATGGCTCACGGGCCCAGACGCTCCGCGGCATGTGGGATCTTCCTGGACTGGGGCACGAACCTGTGTCCCCTGCATCGGCAGGTGGACTCTCAACCACTGCGCCACCAGGGAAGCCCTGTTTTTTTTAAATTAATTGCTTAATTAATTTGTTTTTGGCTGTGTTGGGTCTTCATTTCTGTGCGAGGGCTTTCTCCAGTTGCAGTGAGTGGGGGCCACTCTTCATCACGGTGTGTGGGCCTCTCGCTGTCGCGGCCTCTTCCGTCGCGTAGCACAGGCTCCAGATGCACAGGCTCAGTAGTTGTGGCTCACGGGCTTAGTTGCTCTGCGGTATGTGGGATCTTCCCAGACAATGGCTGAAACCCATGTCCCCTCCATTGGCAGGCAGATTCTTAACCACTCCACCACCAGGGAAGCCCCATCCCATAGGTTTTGATAATTGTGTTTTCATTGTAATTTGTCTCTAGGTATTTTTTTATTTCCTCTTTGATTTCTTTAGTGATCTCTTGGTTATTTAGAAACGTATTGTTTATCTTCCATGTGTTTGTGTTTTTTATGTTTTTTTCCCTGTAACTGGTTTCTAATCTTATAGCGTTGTGGTCAGAAAAGATGCTTGATATGATTTCAGTTTTCTTAAATTTACCAAGGCTTGGTTTGTGCCCTAAGAGATGTGATGCATCCTGGAGAATGTTCTGTGCGCACTTGAGAAAAAAGTGTAATCTGCTGTTTTTGGATGGAATGTCCTATAAATATCAGTTAAATCTATCTGGTCTGTTGTTACATTTAAAGCTTGTATTTCCTTATTTCTTTTGTGTCTGGATGATCTGTCCATTGGTGTAAGTGAGGTGTTAAAGTCCCCTACTATTATTGTGTTACTGTTGATTTCCTCTTTTATAGCTGTTAGTAGTTGCCTTATGTATTGAGGTGCTCCTATGTTGGGTGCATATATATTTGTAATTGTGATATCTTCTTCTTGGATTGATCCCTTGATCATTATGTAGTGTCCTTCCTTGTCTCTTGTAACATTCTTTATTTTAAAGTCTATTTTATCTGATATGAGTATTGTTACTCCAGCTTTCTCTTCATTTCCTTTTGCATGGAATATCTTTTTCCATCCCCTCACTTACAGTCTTTATGTGTCCCTAGGTCTGAAATAGGTCTCTTGTAGACAGCAAATATATGAGTCTTCTTTTTGTATCCATTCAGTGAGCCTGTGTCTTTTGGTTGGAGCATTTAATCCAGTCACGTTTAAGGTAATTATCGATATGTATGTTCCTATTACCGTTTTCTTAATTGTTATGGGTTTGTTTTTGTAAGTCCTTTTCTTCTCTTGTGTTTCCCACTTAGAGAAGTTCCTTTAGCATTTGTTGTAGAGCTGGTTTGGTGGTGCTGAATTCTCTTAGCTTTTGCTTGTCTGTAAAGCTTTTGATTTCTCCATTGAATCTGAATGAGATCCTTGCCAGGTAGAGTAATCTTGGTTGTAGGTTCTTCCCTTTCATCACTTTAAATATATCATGCCACTCCCTTCTGGCTTGTAGAGTTTCTGCTGAGAAATCTGATGTTAACCTTATGGGAGTTCCCTTGTATGTTATTTGTTGTTTTTCCCTTGTTGCTTTCAGTACTTTTTTTGTCTTTAATTTTTGTCAATTTGATTACTATGTGTCTCGGCGTGTTTCTCCTTGGGTTTATCCTGCCTGGGACTCTCTGTGCTTCCTGGACTTGGGTGGCTATTTCCTTTCCCGTGTTAGGGAAGTTTTCGACTATAATCTCTTCAAGTGTTTTCCTGTGTCCTTTCTCTCTTTTCTCTTTCTGGGACCCCTATAATGTGAATGTTGTTGCATTTATTGTCCCAGAGGTCTCTTAGGATGTCTTCATTTCTTTTCATTCTTTTTTCTTTATTCTGTTCCACAGCAGTGACTTCCACCATTCTGTCTTCCAGGTCACTTATCTGTTCTTCTGCCTCAGTTATCTGCTATTGATTCCTTCTCATGTATTTTTCATTTCCGTTGCTGTATTGTTCATCTCTATTTGTTCTTTAATTTTTCTAGGTGTTCTTCAGTTCTTCTAGGTCTTTGTTAAATATTTCTTGCATCTTCTCAATCTTTGCCTCCATTCTTTTTCCAGGGTCCTGGATCATCTTCACTATCATTATTCTGAATTCTTTTTCTGGAAGGTTGCCTATCTCCACTTCATTTAGTTGTTTTTCTGGGGTTTTATCTTGTTCCTTCGTCTGGTACATAGCCCTCTGCCATTTCATCTTGTCTATCTTTCTGTGAATGTGGTTTTTTTCCCACAGGCTGCAGGGTTGTAGCTCTTCGATCATGTCAAGAACTTGATCTCCTTGGAGACGAGTTTACTTCATGGAAATTTTAGTACCTTAGAAGAACCTTGGACTTTACCCAAAACACTAGTCACCTGTAAATGTATGCTTTTTGGTTATAGGGGGGATCAGGAGTTCATATGCATACCCTCAGAAAGAGAGAGTCTGGTGACATTGGGAGGGTGATGCATATGATCTCATTGTACAACCTTTTCTAAAGACAGTATACTACTTTTGGATGGGGGTTAGAGACTCTGCTTTAGGATACTATTTTAGGATTTCTTTTAAGTTAAAATAGAATTTACTTAGTGAAATACACAGATGGAAATGTGCGGTTTGTTTCAGTAAGTATTTATAGCTGTGAAGCCACTGCCTCAATCCTGATATAGAACTTATACATTGCATTAGAAAGTTTTCTCTTGCCCCTTTCTGGTTATTTCCCTGTCTCCTGCCCAAACTACTGTTCTTGTTTCTGTCACTACAGATTAGTTTTATCTGTATTTGAAGTTCATTTAAATGGAATCGTGTAGTATTCTTCTGTAACTTGCTGTTTTGAGTCAACATAAATACTTCTGAGATTCATCCCTGTTGCTGCGAGTATCAGTAGTTCATTTATTGCTGAGTAGTATTCCATTGTAGAAATACACTACAGTTTATCTGATGACCTGTTACTGAACATTATGAGTTCTTTCTAGTTTGGGGCTATTATGAGTACAGTTGCTGTGAATATCGGTGTCCAAGTCTTTTTGTGATCATGTGTTTTCCCTTCTCTTGGGTTAATACCAAGGAGTGAAATTGTTGGGCCATAGGACAGATGTACTTTTAACTTAATAAGCAATTGCCAAACTGTCCTCCAAAGTGGTAATGTCAGTTTACATTTCCATGAGCCATGTATGAGTTCCAGATACTCAACATCTTAGCCAGCATTTGTTCTTGTCAGTCTTTTTAGTTACTTACTGGGTGTGAAAGGTTATCTTACTGTGGTGGGTTTTTTTTTTTTTTTTTTTTCGGTACGCGGGCCTCTCACTGTTGTGGCCTCTCCCGTTGCGGAGCACAGGTTCCGGACGCGCAGGCCCAGCGGCTGTGGCTCACAGGCCCAGCCGCTCCGCGGCATGTGGGATCTTCCTGGACCAGGGCACAAACCCGTGTCCCCTGCATCAGCAGGCGGACTCTCAACCACTGCACCACGAGGGAAGCCCTTATTGTGGTGTCTTCACATGCTTTTTGCTGATGACTGACAATGCACATTTTTTAATGTGTTTATTGGCCATTTGTATATCTTTTGTGGGATTTCTATTAAAATCTTTAGCCCATTGAAATTTTTTTGTTATTGATTTTTTGGGAACACTTCTTGTATTGAAATATGACAGAGTGCATGAGATGTAATTGTACAGTGTAATGAGTGATTATAAAGTGAACATTCATTTCACTACTATCCAGGTTAAGAACTAGAATACCAGCCCCCAAAAGGCTGTCCAGGTCTCTGTTTCTTCTAATGCTTATCCCTTTCCTTCCTTCTTAGAAATAACTAATCACTCTCCTGGCCTTTATGGTAATCACTGTATGGCTTTTATTTGTATTGTTACCCACATATACATTCATAAACAATAGTTTTGCCTGTCTTTGAATGGAATCGTACTGTACACATTTTCTGTCTTGCTTCTCTTGCACATTCCTATGTGTTGTGTGTTGATCTAGTTCGTTTTTATTGCTGGTATATTGTACAGATATGCTACAAACTATCCATTTTATTGTTGCTGGACAAGTGGGTTGTTTCTAGGTTTGGACTACTATGAACAATGCTGCTGTGAATATTCTTAAACATTTCTTTTGGTGCAGTATCTGCATTCTAGGGTTTATTCCTAGGAGCACAATTTCCAGGCCACAGGGTATGCATATCTTCGACTTGAATGCCATGTTGTTTTCTAAGTGGTTTATCAATTCATATTTCCATTAGTAATGAATAAGAGTTCTTGTTCCATATCCTCATCAACACTTGATATTATCAGTGTTTTCAGTTTTCAAAACCTGGGAGGTGTTTAGTAGTATCTTGTGGTTCTAATTTGAATTTCCCTGATGATTGTTTTTGAGCATCTTTGCCTATGTTTATTGGCAATTTGGATTTCCTCTGCAATTGCTTATTCAAGTCTTTCATCCATTTTTCTAGTGGATTATTTGTCTTATTTAAAAAAATACTAATTTGTAGTTCTTTGTATATTCTGGATACCTTGTTGGTTAAGTTTGGGCAAATACTTTTGTCCATTTATTTGCCTTTGTTTTCACTGTCTTTATGATCTGACTAATAGAAATTCTTAACTTTAATGTAGTCAAATTTAGTTTTTTTGCTTTATGGTTACTTTTTATGTCTTATTTTAAAAGTCTTTCCATGCCTAGAGATCATGAAAATATTTTCTTAAGCATTTTTTGAAAGCTTTATACTTTTGCCTTTCACAGTTTTGTCTATAACTCACTTGATGTTGCTTATAGTGTATGAAATAGGGGCCAATTTCATTTTTTTTCCATGTGGATATCAATTGTCCCAGCATACTTTATTGAAAGGCCAGTCCTTCCCCTACTGTTTTATATTATCTCTTTTCATAAATCAGGTGTCCATTATATGTAGATATGTTTCTTGGCTCCCTATTCTGTTCCATTGGTCTCTCCCTGTGACAGTGCCACACCATCTTTAGCTAGTATGGTCTAATCTTCATATCTGTCTTACTGAATCTTCACATCTTGATTCCTCTCCCCCTTTGAAGGGCATTTTAGCTATTCTTGAACTTTCATGATTTCAGAATCATTTTATCATCTCCTTCATAAGAAAAGAAAAGAAAAGAAAAACACCTGCTAATATTTTGATTGGGATTGTATTGTATTATCAGTTCAAATTGAGAGAACTGATAATTTACAGACTTTGTAATTTATTGTGGTGGTCTTTACTGTCTTTCAGTACCTCCTCATAATCTATCTTCATTGAATTTAGTCCTGGGTGCTTGATAGTTTTTGATGATGTTATACATACATTGTCTCTTTTCTCTAAATTTTTTTCTAACCTACAGTCTTGCTAAATCTTTGTAATCCTTTGCTTTTATATATTTCTACATCATGTTATTAGGTTTATATAATATAGAATCATTGTTTTCCTAATTTGAACATTTTATCATTATGAAAGGTTTTATTTCTAGTAATGCTTCTTGCCTTAAAGTCCTTTTTTTTTTGTATAAGTATAGCCAAACCAGTTTTTCCTTTGTTAATACTTGCTTGACATGTTTCTTCATAATCTGTTTTCCAATTTTTTTGTTTCCTTAAATTTTCAGTTGTGTGTTTCTAACAGTGTGTAGTTGGATTTTTTTTTTTTTTTCCGGCCGAGCCGAGTGGCTTGAGGGATCTTAGTTCCCCAACCAGGGATTGAACCCAGGCCACCACAGCGAAAGTGCTGAGTCCTAACCACTGGACCACCAGGGAATTCCCTTGTAGTTGGATTTTTAAATTTGGGGGCTGCTGGGACAGTACAGCTCAGTCTGTCTTCAGTTTTAGCAAGTTATTCTGGGGAAACAAGATGGTAGATTGTTTTCTTTAGGTGGTGGTAGTAAAGTGACGTTCATTGAGGAGCAAGTTCATTGTTAGGATTTTTAGCTAGTGTGACAAAGGCAGAATACTCCATTAGTAGTAGAACTGTTGAATGTTAGTCAGCTGATTAGTTATTTTTCTTTCTGATAAAACTTTATTTGCAGTAGGTCTATATAAATGCTTTATCACAGAACATAAAAATTAGCTGTAACTGCATTTTTTTAATTGCCATTTTTAATTGGTATAGTTCTGATTTAAGCTTTTCTCACTTTTGAAATGTTTACTTTTATCTCAGTTACAGTGAATGAAGTATAAATTGTCCTCATTGCTGAAATCACTGCTGTCTTTGATTTATATTAAAAGCAGATCTCACCATAAAGTAAATATAAGCTCTACATTAATTTATTTCTGGAAATGAATTAATTATTATTTAAGAAAATATTTGACTTTTAATATTCATAAATTGAATGTTTTACTTATTCTTTAAAGCTGTAATTTGAGTATAATAGTTTGATTACTTAGAGATTTTTTAATTTCTAATGTTAGTGTGAAAGAAAAAACATGGTATGGTTTATATTATGTGAAAAATTAATTCAAATGAGTATTTTTGTCAAGAAATCTATAAAACTTTAAAACTAAATTTTAGTATGCAGTGTCTAATAGTATCCTTTGTTCAGCTGATAAAAGAAACAGTAAACAGAATGATTTATATTTGAGTTAAAGTAATGCCCTAACTATGTAAAAAAAACAAAAACAACTCTGATATACATTATTCAATTATGATTTTACTAAGGAAATAAGGCTGAATGTTTGAATCACGTGATTTTGTTATCAGGACTCTGGGTTGCTGGTGATAGAAACTGAATTAGAGCTTAAATGAACGACGAGAAGGGGTGGCTTTATTGGCAGAACACTGGAGCGGCTCATATAATTGAAGAACTGTGGCGGGCAGCTTGGGGACTTTGAGGACTGGAAGTGGAGGTAGAGTGTCTCAAGTATTCTAGCTTTGCATCTCTCTGGGCATTGGTGTGGGATTCTTTCAGGTTTCTCCTGGTTCATAGCTGCACAGTCCAAAGTCTCTTCTTAGTGTCTCAGTAATATTTTTCATGGTGCCCATAGGCCAAAAAAATAACTAACAGTTCCATTTATAAAGTGGTTAGGGCCAAACATCCTAAGTATTTATTTCCTAACAATTTAATTATTTGAAAAGTTGATACATGCAATTTGAAAGAGAACGTTTTAATTTCCATATATATGCATGTTGGATACTGCACAGATTCTCAAGCCTTAGAATCAGATGAGACATTACACCTCTGTTTCCTGTTCCACACTGATTGTTACATGGTGCTTGTTTTTTATTATAGCAACTGCTAAAACTCCTGCTTCTTAAAGAAATGTCACTGAAAGGAATGTTCTGTGAGTTAATGTTGAAATTATGAATGATCTCAGATAGTCGTTTGTGTGGTCCACTAGATGTCAGTTATTGCCATTTCCCTTAAAAACTAGAAATAGTCCTGTAGGGACCCTGTGAACTTACTGTGGTAGGCCCAGGGTGACTCGGTGTACAGTGAGGGGACTGAGTCTAGTAGAAGAGAAGGATTCTCATTGGTTCCCCCTTGGTTCATGTGGTTGAGGAAATAGGCTATGACTTGGTTAACCTGGGTTACTCACCCAACTCCTATGCTTAGAAGGGCATAATATTCCATTGTATGGGTATATCAGTTTACCTATTTCCAGTTGTTTAAAAATTGTAAACAGGGTGTAAATTAACATCTTGTATATCTGTGACTATTTCTATAGCATATAGATTCTATTAAATCTCACCTAACACTTAAACTTGAAAAAAGTTTTATGGATTTGAAAACATGATTATTTGTGCTTTAAAATTATCTGGGTAATTGAGGATCAGAGACCTAAACCTAAGAGCTAAAACTATAACACTCTTAGAAGAAAATGTAGGGGAAAAATCTCATGACGTTGCATCTGGCACTGATTTCTTGGATATGACATCAAAAACACAGGCAATAGAAGAAAGAAATAGAATACACCATCAAGAGAGTGAAAGGCAACCCAAAGAATGACAGAAAATATTTGCAAGTCATGTCTGATAAAGGATTAATATCTAGATATATAAAGAACCACAATGCAACACCAAAAAACAACCCAACTAAAAATGGGCAAAGGACTTGAATAGACATTTCTTCAAACAAATTATACAGATGGCCAGTAAGCATGTGAAAAGAGGATCGGTATCACTGATCATTAGGGAACTGCAAATCAAAACCACGGGATACCACTTCACACCCATTAGGATGGCTATTGTCAAAAAGTGGAACGGTGTTGATGAGGATATGGAGAAATGAGAATCCTGGTGTATTGCTGATAGGAATGTAAAATGGTACAGCTGCTGTGGGAAACAATGTGGTGGTTCCTTAAAAAATTAAACATAGAATTACCATGTGATCCAACAATTCCATTCCTTGGGTATCTAGCCAAAAGAAGTGAAATAAGGGACTCTTAACAGATTTGTACATCAGTGTTCATAGCAGCACTATTCACAGTAGCCAAAAGGTAGCAACAACCTAAATGTCCATCAGTAGATGAATGTATAAACAAAATGTGGTACATATAGTCATCCCTCGGTATCCATGGGGGATTGGTTCCAGGACCCTGTGGTGAATAGAAAAATCCAAGGATGCTGAAATCCCTTGTATAAAATGGCATAGTATTTGGCATAGTATTTGCGTATAACATACACACATCCTCTGGTATGGTTTAAATTGCTTCTCGATTACTTGTAACACCTAATATATATAATGTAAATGCTATGTAAATACAATGTAAATGCTGTATAGTTTCTGGCAGGTGCAAATTTTTTTGCTTTTTGGAACTTCCTGGATTTTTTTCCACCTGAATATTTTTGATCTGCAGTTTGTTGAATATGCTGATGGGGAACTTGAGGATATGTAGGATCTACTGTACATACAATGAAGTATATTTGGCCTTAAAAAGGAAGTTTGGGATGATAAAGTTCTGGAAATGGATAGTGGTGGTGATTGCACAACAGTGTGATATACTTAAGGCCATTGGATTGTACACTTAAAATGGTTAAAATTGTAAATATTATATATTTTGTACCACAGTAAAAATAACCCTGAAAAAACTACCTTAAATTTGTACTTTGTTATATTTCAACTATACCTTAATAAAGCTAAACAAAATCTTGGAATAATCTAAAAAATTTGTGAAGACTTTAAAGATGATGAAACAATAAACTGCATAGTTTTGAAAGACAATTTGTTCTACAAAGTAATATTCTTATGGAGGCAGATCTGTTTAACAGAGGCAAGAAACTGATATATTTTAACTTTAAAAAAATTTATTAATTTATTTTTGGCTGCGTTGGGTCTTCGTTGCTCCGCGCGCGGGCTTTCTCTAGTTGCAGAGATCAGAGGCTACTCTTTGTTGAGGTGCACGGGCTTCTCATTGTGGTGGCTTTTCTTTGTTGTGGAGCACGGGCTCTAGGCATGCGGGCTTCAGTAGCTGTGGCTCACGGGCTCAGTAGTTGTGGCTTGCAGGCTCTAGAGCACAGGCTCAGTAGTTGTGGTGCACAGGCTTAGTTGCTCCGTGGCACGTGGGATCTTCCCGGACCAGGGCTCAAACCCATGTCCCCTGCATTGGCAGGCGGATTATTAACCACTGCACCACCAGGGAAGTGCCGATATATTTTAACTTTAGGAAAACTTTTAATTATCCCTGGTGGTACCTTCATCCATATGGGATGAGAATATGTCTTATTGCTAAATGGTGCAGAACAGATTTGGAGGGTCATATTTTAGAGGGCCATATTTATTGTTACTGGTGGTCTGCTGTCAGAAGAGAGAGAGAACAAATTTTTTTTTTTTACATAACGGGGTTAGGATTAGGCTCTCTACTTACCATATAGGGTTCTTACTAGTGATAGAGATCAAATGGGGAGTATGCTTATTAAGTTCACAGATGACTTGTAAGCTCCTTGGAGGATAGAATTAGAGTTCAGAATTATCTTGACAAGTGAGATGTTGTAAAGAATAAAGATTTTAAGGAACATGTGTCAAATAGTGTACTTTAGACAGTGGATAATAAAACACTGATGAAAATCTGTAGTTTTGTGGGAGAATGAAACTGAATAAAACCTATACTGTTCTTTGAAAAATATAGTTGAACACGTAGTAAGTGTATAAGAAATAAACATGCTCAATATTACAGGGGTTCCTTACTTGGATACTCTTTATGAGCAGTAAAGTTAGCATCAAGTTTTACTGTATTAGCGAACTTATTTAATGGAGAGGCAGTGTGGTATAGATACTTAAAATGTAAACTGTGGAGCCAGAATGCCTAGGTTTGAGTTCTGGCTTCTCCACTTAGCTGGTATAAGTTTAGGAAAGTTACTTGTTTGTGTATCTTTTTTCAACTGTAAATGGTAACAATAATGGTTACTACTTTATATGTGGGGTTAATTGAGTTAGTATACATAATACTTTTAAAACAGTGCCTGACAGAGGGAAATGCTCAATAAAAGTTAACTGTTAATAAAACAAGCTTGACAGCTGGCCACAGTTGACTCATTAATAGGAGATTATACTTGTTTCGTTTGACTGTTTTCTCTCCCTGTTCTTGCTGTTACTTAAAAAATTATTTAAAATAATTTGGACTTGTTCTTCCTGCACAGCATGCCAAATAGTATTTCCATATTTTTTGATGCTATAGAGTCAGCTATTCATGTGGATGCAGTACTATTCAGGTTCTTTGCCAATTATCAAAAAGCATTAAATGTATATGACTGAAAAATTATCTTGGCTTCAAATTGGAAGAAACTGCTTTATTTCACCTTTGTCATTTCAAGAAAGGTTGAGAAAAGGAAAGAGGAGGAGTCCAGTTTTGGGGGTAGAAGCAAAATTATTACACAAAGAATGGGACATAAAAAGGATGCTTTAGAAGTGGCTTGATCAAGGATTCCTACTTTTATATGATGGCCTCAGAGATCAAAGAGGATTAAGACCACCTCTTTCTTGCTGTCACTTTTGTATTCCATATCTTTGTTTTGAAGCAGTATTTCTAGCTTGACAGAAATGACCCTCATTTTACACAAAAGCAGCATTCTGTTAATAGCAATTCAGGACTGATATTACAGTTGTTATCAAGTTCCTGTTTGCTTCAAGAAGTTTTTACATGTTAGTGAAACTATAGTTACAATTTTCTGGTCACATATTATCTATTTTTAGTGTAATACTGAAACGTGAAAGTAGAAAGCACTCCAGTTTTCCCATGATTATGATGAGAATTATCACCTATAGTTATCTTTAATTGCTTATGAGAAAAACTTCTATGGTATCTCAAAACTCTTAAGCTTGGGTACATATCTGAAGAAAATGAAAACATTAATTTGAAAAGATATATGCACCCTAGTGTTCATAACAGCATTATTTACCATAGCCAAGATACGGAAGCAACCTAAGCACCCATCAACAGATGAATGGATAAAGATGATGTGTATATACACAATGGAATATTACATAGCCATGTAAAAGAATGAAATCTTGCCATTTGCAGCAGCATGGATAGACTTGGAGGGTATTGTGCTTAGTGAAATGTCAGTCAAATACTGTATGATGTCATTTATATGTGGAATCTAAAAAATTAAACATACTAGTGAATATAACAAAAAAGAAACAGACTCACAGATACAGAGAACAAACTAGTGGTTACTAGTGGGGAGAGGGGCAAGTTAGGGGTAGGGGACAAAGAGGGAGAAACTACTAAGCATAAAATAAGATACAAGGATATATTGTGCAAGACAGGGAATATAGCCAATATTTTATAATTATAAATGGAGTATAACCTTTAAAAATTGTGAATCACTGTGTTGTACATCTGAAACTTATATAATATTATAAATTATACCTCAGAAAACCGCTTAAGGAGAGAAATTTCATTGATCAAAACATTTTGAGTACCTCTTGAGGGAACTTGCCTCTGTGTGTTTGAGAGAGAGAGAGAGAGGAAAAAGGAGAAGGAAGGAGGAGGGTGAGAGAGTTGGGGGAGGGAGAGAAGTAGACCTAGGTAAAAGAGAATAAATGTTAAATCATGTGTACTTGCAAAAATGCAGTGAAAGTTTAGTGCTTTGGAATACTAGAGGAGCTCTAGGGATCTGGTTGGTGGAGAAAGGGCCAGTCTGGGCATAGGAAATAACATAAGCAATGGCAAGGAACTTGGAATGGACACAGAATGTCCTAGAGGGAAGAATAAGATTTTCATGTGGGGGAGATCTTGTCATTAAGAAGGAAGGTCCTCATTTTGGGGAGGTCTTGTTGAGAGGTATGTTTAGATCTTGACAACTACTACGATAGTATCCTGAGAATTGAGAATGTGTAGAGAATAATGGTTAACATTGCTTGGCTCAGTCAGTTAAGTGATTTCTTCTTGGTTAGCCTCAAATGCCTACGACTAAAATTTTTGCTTCAGCAAAATCACATTACTTTTTTTATTTTGGACTTTGAAAGTTTTTAATGAATAATGGAAACTTATACATCTTTCAATCCCAAGGGTTTATTCTGTATGAAGAAAGGCAGGTAGAAATGTTGGATTTATGGTAAGAACTAGAATATAGAGGTTTTAAATGGGAATGGGTGTGCTTGAAACATTTATTCAGTGGGTAGGTAATAGGAGGCTCTGGTTAATTTCTTGTATTGACCTAAATTATGCTTGTTTTTTAAATCTAGAAAACAGTTATTGAGCATGTTTCTTGTCCTCATCAGAATTAGTATTCATTGAACATTGATTAGAAAACTATTAATGTTATCTCCATTTTACAGATGAGAAGACCATATCACTTTGGGAAGTTCACTCAGTTTGGAGCCAAAATTCACATCCAAAACAGTCTGATTGCAGAACCTGTGCTCTTACCTAGTAAGCTATATCGTAATGCCTCTTGTTAAGCGGTAGTGGTAAGGCTCTTGGGTTCAGATGTTGAGTGGGAAAATGACCTATATAGATAATCACGGTCTAGACAGTTAGAAATGTAAATAATTATAATGACATGTAGTAAGTTATAAAACAGAGCTGTATTGAAACTGCACAGTGAACTCTGAAGGGAAAGTTTTCATGGTGAAATTAATGTTTTCAAGCCAAGTATTGAAGGATATGTTGGATTTATCCAAATGGATTAGGTGGTATGAGTAAATCAGGCAGAGGTAGTAGCAGTGACAAAAGCTCATGCATGAAAAATTTTAAAGAAGCCTCAAGTCGTTCATTCTGGACATGTATGCCATAGGGCATATCTTTTTTGAGCAGGGACGTTTTATGGAAATGTCTGTTGATAGGATCGATATGCCAGGTGATGTTTAAAGAGGAATTGACCAGAATCAGTTCTAAGTTCAGTTGTAACTGGTTATTTTGTTTCATAGGTAATAAGGTCTAAATAAATTTAATTCAGCAAATGTTTGAGAACCGGTTTGCTAGACCAGTGGTGGTGGCCCTGGTGGCATGGAATGGAAAGATGGAAATTGAGCATTTCAAAGAAAGCAGTGGGAGATGGTGTCAGATTTTGTTATTGGAAAGAGTGTCAGATGGTTTCCAGTCTTGAAGACCTAGGCTGACCAAGATTCCCAATGGAATATTAAGAAAGAAGATTTGGTGGGGGAAGGGAAGGGAGGCCAGTGATGGCTTCTGTTTGGAATATGTAGAGTTGGAGGTGCTTCATTGACAGTCCAGAGGAGATCTGCTATTCTGCTCGTGTGCCAGTAATAGCAGTCAGGATTGGGGAAGCTGTGGGAGCTCTCATGTAGTAGTAGCAGAAACCTTGAGAGAGGCTGTCATTTCTATGGGGTAGGACTGGATGTTGTTGTTTATGGCACTGCTCAGGCCTGCTTTGAATGGTTTCAGACTTTTAATGGATTGGAAAAATAGGTCTTATGAAGCAAAATGAGAGAATAAAGCAGCCCGAGGAAAGACAGGTAGCCGTTTGTCTTATGAAGGATTTGTATTAGCATATAGTGCAGTATAACCCAAATCTCTCATTAATATATTACCTACACGATTTTTTGCAGTATCTGTATACCAAATGATAATGCTTTTTTTTTTTTTTTTTTTTTTGCGGTACGCAGGCCTCTCACTGTTGTGGCCTCTCCCGCTGCGGAGCTCGGGCTCCAGACGTGCAGGCTCAGCGGCCATGGCTCACGGGCCCAGCCGCTCCACGGCATGTGGGACCTTCCCGGACCGGGGCACGAACCCACGTCCCCTGCATCGGCAGGTGGACTCTCAACCACTGCGCCACCAGGGAAGCCCGATAATGCACCTTAAAATCAAGTTTTTTTCTTTCTTGGTGATGTGTAAATTTAATAGTGTGCCTTGACTTCGGTGGCATCTCAGAGTCAATAGAATGCAGAATGTTTTTTCCAGTGCTCATTAGCATAAGTATATAGTTTTGTTTTTTAAAGGCCTTTGTGTTACATTTAAGTCCTCTTAAATATCACCAATGGTATGTATACCATACCATGGAAATAATTGAAAAAATACCTATATGTTGTAGAATATAGGTTTTAGGTTAGATGTTGAACAGTGAATCAGTAGAAAATGTAAACTCTCTTCCCAAGGTTTTTATATTTCTTTGCATTTTAGCATATGTGTGAGCATTGTGTTGTCCATTCATAGGCCTGATGTTTACCAGAGAGCTTGGGTAAATGCATTATTCCTTATTATACCTCTTTTAGACTTCAGTTTCTTTCACAAACTGTTTTCATGTTGGAAAATGCAAGAAACATGAGTGGCTCAGATTGACCTTGAAAGTGTGGTATTATTCTTAGTAGTTATGTTCACATGCTTATTGGAAACTTGAGAATTCCGGTCACTTGTCTGTGTGGATTTTTTTTTTTTTTTTTTTTTTTTGGCCGCACCGCACCACATGCAGGATCTTTGTTCCCAACCAGGGATCGAACTCCTGTCCCCTGCAGTGGAAGCTTGGAGTCCTAACCACTGGACCACCAGGGAAGTCCTAGTACTTAGGTTTTTTGATGTATAAATAATATATTTAGAATACTCAGTATGTTTAGAATAGGTTGATACTAGGCTGTATGTTTGAGCAGTTTTTCATCTTGTTTTAGAGAATATTTTACCTATATTTTTATTTATGTATTTATTTTTAAAATAAATATATTTATTTGGCTGTGTTGGGTCTTTGTTGCTGCATGTGGGCTTTTCTGTAGTTGCGGAGAGCAGGGGCGGCTACTCTTTGTTGTGGTGCATGGGCTTCTCATTGCGGTGGCTTCTCTTGTTGCGGAGCACGGGCTCTAGAGAGCAGGCTTAGCAGTTGTGGCGCACGGGCTTAGTTGCTCCGCGGCAGGTGGGATCTTCCCGGACCAGGGCTCGAACCCGTGTCCCCTGCATTGGTAGGCAGATTCTTAACCACTGCGCCACCAGGGAAGTCCCTTACCTATATTTTAATGTGCTTACTATGAATATAAGTAATTTACCCAGCATGTTTTTTAAAAAAGCTCCCGCCTCCTTCCTTTTCTGATTAATGGATTAAGCAAATTGATAGCTTAAGAATTTTTAAAATTCAAGATTTGGTTTTTGTCTTCAGTTTGAACCTATGACTTGTCTTGAGGTTTTCAGAGTGGTTAATTTAAGTGCAGTTACTTAAGGACAAAGGAGAACCCTCTTTTCTTAATAAGACTTTATTTCTTATTAGCTTAGGACTTTTGCCATCCTTTTCTTAAGTAAAGCATGTTCGTGAATTCTGCTTTCTGACTTTAGCTGAAAATTTTTTCTTCCTGTGTTTTTTTTTTTTTTTTTTTTTTGCGGACGCAGGCCTCTCACTGTTGTGGCCTCTCCCGTTGCAGAGCACAGGCTCCGGACGCGCAGGCTCAGCGGCCATGGCTCACAGGTCCAGCCGCTCCACGGCATGTGGGATCTTCCTGGACCGGGGCACGAACCCGTGTCCCCTACATCGGCAGGCGGAGTCTCAACCACTGCGTCACCAGGGAAGCCCCCTTGTGTATATTTTGATGGCAGTTACATGTTTCCCTCTGTTAACATGAGATAAATATTACTAGTTTAAAAAGGTGGGTCTCTTTCTGGGGATCTGTTGAATTATATTGGTCTTAAAAGGATTCTTAAGAAGATGGTCTGGTTCTGGTCAAGACGATTTCTGGTCTTTTGGCTACCTAATAATTGAGAATTGAGGAGATTATTGGGTTTTTATTGGCTTGTTTTCAAAAATATGAGTAGCCCCCTACCTAATTGCCAGAATATAAATTTTAACTAGGCTAGCAGGAAGAAGAGTGGATTCTTTTTCTTGCACGTATAGCCTCTACTATTGGAATTTTGTTCCTCTTTTCTGAATGTACGTATTGGCTAGTTGGAGTTGGACAGTTTATAATTGAGATGACAGCAGTTAAAAATTTAAATCCGTTTCTTCTCTTCATTGTTAAGTTTTATGCTTAAAGGATGGATTTGGGGCTTCCCCGGTGGCGCAATGGTTGAGAGTCCGCCTGCCGATGCAGGGGACACAGGTTCGTGCCCCGGTCCGGGAAGATCCCACATGCCGCGGAGCGGCTGGGCCCGTGAGCCATGGCTGCTGAGCCTGCTCGTCCGGAGCCTGTGCTCCGCAACGGGAGAGGCCACAACAGTGAGAGGCCCGCGTACTGCAAAAAAAAAAAAAAAAAAGGATGGATTTGCATTTTCATTTAGCTTTCTGGTCCTTGTCCATTTTGATGCCAGTTACTCTGCATAAAACTAAGTGGAGTGAACCAGAATTTTTCTGAAGAATCTGTTTACAGATGGGTAGAGAAACATTAACATTCCTATATATTATTTAAAAACTGATAAGCAGTATGCAGATTAGCTAGGTTTGGGATACTGATAGCTATTTTTTCAGTGTAGTTTAATTCCAAATTTTTCCTAGAATTGGTATTGAATATCCCAAGTACCTAGGCATAATAGGAAAACCATGTCATTTATACATGGGCATACTTCTGACTTCCTATGGTAAGTAGACCTTCAAACTAAGTTGCTTGTCTTTCTAGAAAAGAAACCTCTTTCAGCAGTGAGGGCGGAGGGTTGGTGTAAAAAGGGTGGGGTTTAGAGAGTCTGTTTTTGCCACTCTAGGGCAGGGTGCAGAAGCAAAGCATATTAGAATAAGCACTGTAAATTTGCAGATTTCAAAATGACATTGGTATATTGAATTTTGCATAATTTTTTAGTTGTCTTTAACAAAAATAAGTTTTTGGTCTTTGCTACCTCACTGATTTCTTTTTCTGAGTACATAAGACATAGGAGCTCATAATTTAAGCCTTATTAAAAAACCTTTTGAGGAACCTATTGTAAAACTGCTCGTCTTCATAGGGATTGGTCATTTAAGTGTTTTGTCCAAGAAAATGTAGTTATAATTTTACTCTTCAAACAGTAGGAGGCAGGGACAGAGTGCAGTCTGATGTTGAGATAATCGTGATTTTTTAAGAGGGGCAGAAGTCATTACAGGATTATAATTAGGAAAATTTAAGTTTCCATGAAGAGGTATGCACCTCATGATTAGGAATCTTTCTTTTTTTAAAAATAGAACATTTGACCTATGCATTGCCCATGAGAACTTTGATTTGTGACAGTGTAGGGGAGAAAGGAGGGGGAAACAAAATTACTTCTTTCCTCTTCATCAGAGGTTAACTGAGAGCTAGTGGCAGGACATTAATGAGCATACAAAAATTTACCTTCTCTTAATTTCCCAACAGTAGACCTTGGAATTAGTCAAAGAAGCAAAAGTCAGGAAACGTTTTTCCAACACTGGGGCTAGTCTTTCTTATCTTTCCATAGCAGTTATAAATATTGAACTACCTCTGGCACTTAGATGAAATGATCCTGCTTGGCTTTTAATTTAATTAATTTCTAGTGCTTTGAATGCCTGGATTTTCTATCTCGATAACCAAGACTTAAGTATTTGGTTTCTGTTAAGAGTTTTTTTTCTTAGGAGATAGGGAACATTTCTTCATTTACCATGGTGAATCTAAATGCCGCCTTATAAAATTAGATTTAAAATCCTTAATTTCAGTAGTAAAATGATACCTGCCTTGTGACTTTTCATGGAGGATATAGAGTCAGAAAATAACGTTGCAAATTACTCATAGAAATTCCTTATAATCCTATTAATGATTTAATATATCTGAGTTAGTAGTATGAAGTGAATGTTTTCTTTTTTTTTTAAATAAATAGTATTTATTTATTTATTTGGTTGTACCAGGTCTTAGTTGTGGCTTGCTGGCTCCTTAGTTGCAGCACATGGGCTCCTTAGTTGTGACAGGCGGGCTCCTTAGTTGGGGCATGTGAACTCTTTGTTGTGGCATGCACGTGGGATCTAGTTCCCTGACCAGGGATTGAACCCAGGCCCCTGGCTTTGGGAGTGTGGAGTCTTATCCACTGCGCCAGTAGGGAAGTCCCGTGAATGTTTTCTTTATAGAAGTGATTATAAGGAGCAAGTCAACACATTAAAAAAAACCTTTTTTGAAATTATTTTTACCCTTTTTAGCAGATTGTATTATATCTTCGGTTTTAATCCTTTCTGGTCACCACCAGAAAATGTCTTCACTAAGACATCATGTATGACTTATGCTCCCCGCCCCCCTTTTGTATAGGATTAAGTTTAAAAGGGAAACACTTGTAAAATAAGTGATTTTAAAAGGTACAAATCAAAGTTGATAAAGTTGGTTTGATCACAGCTGATCTTTCTGAGAACATGGTCAGGGCTTCCTTTTGCCCACTTGAGATGTGAAAAGCAAAAAGGTGCATCTGAAGTACAGTCAGATCTTAATGTCTAAAAATGCTAGAGCACAATTTCTTTGCTTTTGACTTCTCACATTTTTGGGTCCCATTTGGAAAAGCAGCTATCAGTATTTCAGCCACTTAAATGAAGACAAATGATCTTAAGTATTGATCGCTAACCAACTGTTTGAAATTCTGTCTATTGCAGATACTCCTTTGAGGAATGTATTCAGAACTTCTCCCACATGAAAACAAAACAAAACAAAAAAAACTCCTCATAGAATGAACCACACTCTGTACCACTAATGTAGTCACAGAATTATTCAGGATTGATCTTCGGTCATTATCTATTGAAACAGAATTTTACTTGTTAGAGTGAACATTATCATTAATGTTGCTGGTTCAAGAGACTTATTGCTAGTAAAAGGCTCTTTGATACAGAAATTTGATTATAACATGGAGTTCATCTGACCGTTTCTGACAACTTACTGGATTTTTGTTTTTCAAGAAGATGGTTGTTTTTTGCTTAGGAAATGATAATATTTTAGCTGCTTATCTGTGTCCTGCAGCTGGCAGAGGAATGCAGTACTCTGACCATGAATTTGCTTCTGGATCCCTGAAAACACACAGAACTTACTTAGTGTTTTCAAAAGAGGTAGAAAAAACATGTGGCATCTTTTTAAAAGTTTTTTTTTTTTTTTTAAGTAAATTACCTTGTTTGGAAAACTCACTGAGTTTTCCAGGACACTGACTCAATTTTGTATTTAGTTTCTTTCTACTTTTTTTTTTTTGAAACATGGTTCTAATAAGTAGGAGGGGAAAGTCCAACTGAGAGCATTCAGCCATACTTTTTATTTTATTTTTTAACATCTTTATTGGAGTATAATTGCTTTACAATGGTGTGTTTCTGCTTTATAACAAAGTGAATCAGCTATACAGCCATACTTTTTGAACTGTCTCTCGGTTTTTATTTTCATTTATAGTTGACTTCAGCAGCAAAAGTTTAGAAAACTTGAGGTTTGGTCTACTGTACAGGGAGTAAGACCAAACCACAGTAGTTTTACTCAGTTGCTAAATGCTTGGGTTTTGAGTAATACTAGTGATTAAATCATCTCCCACCATGGAATAATCTCCCCAACATGCCATAGAATCCTAGTTTGGGAAGGTCATATCATCCATCAGATATCCGAAAAGTTACTAGGCATAAATGAGGAAACACTAAGGGAAAAACTTGCCCAAAGTCGTAGCAGTTGTAAAGTCACTTCTTAAAATTTAACATCTCTGAATTACTTTATGACCTCCACACTCAAGTTTTGCTGTCAGTGTTTCTTACTATGCAGTGCATGTGCAAGAAAAGCCATTTCTTTCACGTACAGTGAAAATAAAAGATTCCTTTCTTAAAGTTTTGAACCCTCAGTCATTCCAGTATTTGAAAGTGAGACAGGGCTGTAAAAAAAATACTTCATAGGGTGGAATAGGGAGTGTGGGAGGGAGACGCAAGAGGGAGGGGATATGGGAATATATGTATATGTATAGCGGATTAGCTTTGTTATAAAGCAGAAACTAACACACCATTGTAAAGCAATTATACCCCAATAAAGATGTTAAAAACAAACAAACAAAAACTCCATTGTTCTTTTGAAGTTAAAATGTACCCTAGGCAAAAAAGTGCTGCTTTAACCACCCTTCTCCACCCTGGACAACGCCCCCCCCCCACACACACACACATTTTTAGGAGGCCTGGCCTAAGTCTCTTAAGTTTTTCCTTGTGAATTTGGTTTGACCTAATTAGTTTTTGTAGTTTGGATTCACTTATTATATAAATGGCCCAAATTGGTGTGCCTCTTTGTTGAAGCTGATCTAGTAGGTGGCATACACATGATAACAAACTATTCCATGTAGGTGTCCATTCCTTATTAGCCTTCTCAGGGCCTCCATGCCCTTCCTCTTAATCAGTATCTCATTGTCTTCCAGTAAGACATTGACTATGCTTTGCAGATGCACAGTAATATCTAGTATTTTAGTATTTAATAATCAAGTATGTTTTTATTCTCTTTAGGGTTTCCTCTTGAAATAGATAAAATTCTATCCATAGTATAATACATGATTGTAAAAAAATTTACCTTTTTTGGATAACTGCAAATTCTTTTTTTTTCTTTTAACACTACCCCCCAGATGGAACTTAAGGGTGACCATAGTTAACCTTTGCCCCACACTGCTGCCCTGGCTGGCTGTTCATTAGTGTTTTATGTGTTTAAGAATCCCATGTTATTAGACACTTTAGGTAATTGCTTAGATTTAACGTAACCACTTTACATTCTACCTCTTCAAATATATGACTGTTCAAGGTCACCCAAACATAACTGTTCCTACTCGGAGGTGTACATAACTGGTATCACAGGGTATCATCTGGCTTCATGAGAAGGTAGCTTGTGGCACCAAAGAGCTTCTTTCAGACTTACTTCTACGTGGCCTTTAACTGGCAAATAGTCCTAAGAGGCATGGGCAGTTTTTAAAATTTTGTTGGCAGTGTTTCACAATGGCATACTTGTTTCCAACTAAGTAGATGTTTGGTTGTGGTTAAGAGGAGTCATTGCTGGCATTGAAGCAGACCTGCCTGAACCTTTTTGTTGAATCTTCTGTTGTTTGGTCTATGTCTTGGAGCTTTACACCTGTGGAAACTATACAGAAACACTTTTGTATTAATGGACTTATATCTTTTTTTACTTTTTTTTTTTTTTTTTTTTTTTTTTTTGGCGGTACGCGGGCCTCTCACTGTTGTGGCCTCTCCCGTTGCGGAGCACAGGCTCCGGACGCGCAGGCTCAGCGGCCATGGCTCACGGGCCCAGCCGCTCCACGGCATGTGGGATCTTCCCGGACCGGGGCACGAACCCGTGTCCCCTGCATTGGCAGGCGGACTCCCAACCACTGCGCCACCAGGGAAGCCCCTGGACTTATATCTTTGACAGAATAAATTACCAAGTAATTTCTAAAACATGTCAGATGATCCTTGTAGTAGATGTAGTGATTTCTTTGAAGTAAATGTAACACCATCAATTCATTCTTACCCCTAGACTTAACCTGTCTCTTGAATTTAATCCCATTTCACCCCTAATTACTGGCTGGACATAATCTACTTGGGAGACCACCTTTAAAGTCAGTGTATCATATCTCGTGTTGCTTCCTTGGAATCTACCCTTCATTTCTTAACAATACCATTCTTTTTCTACTCACCACAGGCCTTAGAATTTTGCAGTTATCTTTGACAACTTGCTCTGCCCCCTTTTTTCCATTCCTAATCAACTACCAAGCTCAGGCAATTAATGCTTTCACTCATTTTGGTGTCTTCTTCTGCATTTTTACTATGGTTGAGATACTGGGCCCTTAGCAGTTCATATCTGCACTACTAGTCTAGGAACATCCTAAGTGACTTTTCCCCTCCAAACCATCCTACTTGCTGCTTTTTAATACCACCATTTTCATGTTGTTATTCTCCTGCTCATAAAGCGTTTGGTTTAGTGCCATCAAATGAAATCTAGATTCCTTAGCCTGGCATTCAAGGCCCACAGTGTGTCCTATCTTTTTAGTCTTATTTTCCTGAACATGATTGGTATTCTGACCTATTCTTTATTTCTCAAAAATGTGCTTTCTTCCCACTGTGGTATTAATAGTCATCCTTACTTGGCTTCCATCCCCTCTTTCTCTTTATTTAAATTCCACCTAATCTGTAGGACTCAAGTTGAAGTTCTCTACCTCCTGTGAAGCTTCCCTGGGGTTGTCTCTCCTCTGAACTCTGAGTACTTGCATGTCATTGGACAGTTAACCATGTAGTACTCTGATACTTCTTGGGTTACAGTGAACTATGTCTCATCATTTTTTGCATTTAATACCTAAGTGGAATGTGCCTTCATATATTGTTTTATCTGGTTCTTCTTTTAACAGCTAAGGACAAAGAGACCCAGTATCTGTTCTTTTTAACAAATGTTTTCTTATTATCCTAAATAAAATTCATAGATGATATAATGTACCTACAGCCATAGTTTTAAAAAAATCAACAATAACCTTACTATAGTATAAAGGAAAAATGAAAAAAATTTGTAACTTGTATTTCAGTTTTCAAATACTCAGCAAAAATTATACTCTAGAAAGAAAAGTTCTTACAGATTTAAAACCCCTGAACTTTCCTGCTGTACTGTGTTGTACCTCCTTAAACAACTTAACAGGACCAATCTTGATACTAACACGATTTGTATCTGAAGTTGCAAGTTATGAATAGCCTTAGTTCCTTTCCCATACAGCATGTGGTCAATACAGCCCAGCCTGTATTAAACTAAAATTAAATTTTACAAAATTTAAATTAAAAGTTACTGGGAGACAAAAATACTACTTGTAAAATGGTTAAAACACTTTATTATTACATATTTAGCCTCCTCTTATATGGTTCTTACTTGTTTAAAAAATGGTTCCAGAGGTTATGGCAATAATGTGATATGTTGACTGACTTTTAAATTTTAGGACTTTGATATTTTGTACAGTCTTGTTCATATATGTGACTTTATGTCACATAAACAGCTCAAAAGGATGAGTTGCCTGCAAATTCTGAGAGAAGTCTTTACAAAGGAATCAGGTTGATAAGGTCTTTTATCTCTAAAGGTCAGATTGTTGCCTGGTTGTGACAAGAATTCTTTGTGTTTAGACTATACTCCTGCCTCTCTGATTTTTTTCTTACATAAAAAAGACCCCTTGATAGAAGCCAATTATGTGTACAAATTAAACTACCAAGTCCAAACCTAGATCTCCTGTGATCTTCTTAGTTGTTTAAAGTATTTGTTCCTTTAGTGGCAAAGGTTTACCTGAGAAGCCATCAGAAATGATGCTAGATTGATAGAGAAAAACTCTTAAAGAGGAGTATTTATAGGTTCTTGGAAAGTTCTATCTGTGCAGTTCTGTAGTTTCTAAAAGCGTGCTAAGGCCTGACTTGGCCCGTTTTGCACAATTAAACATTCTAAAACCTGTGGTTGACTAAATAGTTTACATTGTAACAATTTAAAAAATAATGTATTGTCATGGCATTCTAACTTGTAGAGAAAAGTCTTGTGGGGAGATCTAAGTGGCTTAACTTGATTCTTAGGATATTTGTCATTGTAAAACTACTGGTTTTTCTTTTGCAGATTTTCTTGTGAAACGTTCCAGTAGAAAAAGTTCTTGGGACGAACTTCATTTGGTATGTTTGTCCCCTACCTCCTGCCCCCTACTGTACTCTCTGCTCTTCTGAGGCAGCAAAAGGTAATTTGTAGATGAATTTTGGGGGCCTGTTTTGTCTTTGGACATAATTATTTAGGTGAACCCTTGTATGTTCACTTTAATGTTAAATCTCAATATTTGGTGGTTTGGTTTTTTTTTTTCCCCGTTAGGACTCAAGCCAGATTACTTTTCCCATATATAATTGTGCCATAGTATAATATACTGTGCCTAGAAACTTGTATTTAAGTTGAGATTAAATGAGTTGTGGCCCTAATCTTTTGTTTAAAATAGTTCTTAACATGATGTTCTTTTAAATGGAAACTTGATTCTTACTTTGAGTTTTCTTAAATTGTTAAATCTGTGTGCAAATCGAGGCCTCATTACTAGCATTAGTGGTACTAATGTGACGTTCTACTAGAAAACAACTTCTAAAAAATTTGTTAGTCCTGCCCCCAGTGTGGATGTTAATCCCTGTCCTGTCCTTTTTTTCATAGACCTGTGTGGATCTGTTATTACCTAAGTCTTTATTACTTCCTCTTTTTTCTGCCATCTATTTAATGGAGGAAATTATTATCTAAGTTTATTGAAAAGAGAAGTTGCTGTTTTGGTTTTAAGTTTCTGGATCCAAATCATTCCCTTGTTCCAGAACCTTTAGCTTGGCATTGCCTCCAGATTAAGGATCAAGCTCCTTAGCATGGCATTTTAGGCTCTTTATAAGTGAGCTTTAAGCACATCTACTGCAACTAGGCACTCATTTCCTCCATACATCTAGAACGTCTTTTGCTGTAGCCACCCTGACCTACTTACTGTCCCTCAAATACTGTCCAATATCTTGCCTTTTTTTTGGTCTCATTCTTTGCTTGTGCTGTTCCTGTCCCCCCTTTGTCTCAAAATCTGTCTGGTTCAGCCATTAAAAGTGTGAGTGTTCCACAAAGCCTTACTTGAGTGCCCAGTTCAGAATCCATTTCTCTGTCTTTTGCATCCGCATGGTATTATATTTCTACATCTGTTACCACACTCTGCCTTATTAGTTATGTTTGTCACTCCACAGGATTGTGAACATCTTGAAGGCAAGAACTATCTTCATGTTTGAATTTTCAGATCACACAAACGTTCCCTGAGTCCTGGGATACTAGTGTCTTCTCAGTATAATTTCATTTTAATTAGGATTTTTGTTTTTGTTGTGTGTGTTTGGTTAAGAATAAGGGAGAAGAATTAGATTCTTTTGTTCTAGTAGAGAAGAATTAGATTCTTTTATTCTAGTAGAGATTAGTTATCATCTTGTTGATTCCGGATACTGTTTTTTTCCTTTCCATATAGGAAGGATTTATATAGTACATATAATGTGTCCTTGTAGTCCAAGTTGCTCAGTATCTCACTTGGCTGAGTTATTGTTGGCAAGTGTGAGTTTTAGTTACTGATTAAGGAATTGAGTAATTTCTTGTTAACAGGTGCCTGAAAGAATGAGATTCCATGTTAAGTAGGAAGATAAATGTCTTACTTCGGTAAAGATTTCTCAGAAGTCACATTCTGAGACTGACACTGGAGACCAGTGAAGCCTGCAGATCCCAACTGTCAAATTCTCATACATACATTAAGAAAAGAGAAATCATTTGACTTTGCTTCAAATAAGAAATTTACCCTTCATTTGGCCTAGCAGGGTGCATATTAGACCTTTGGAGAGGAAATGTAATCCTAATGTATTACTTGACTCTTCAGTGTTTAATTTTTATTTTTTTAATTTTAAAAAAATCTATTTATTTATTTATTTTTGGCTGGGTTGGGTGGGTCTTCGTTGCTGTGCACAGGCTTTCTTTAGTTCTGTTAGGCGGGGGCTACTCTTCTTTGCAGCGTGCAGGCTTCTCATTGCGGTGGCTTCTCGTTGTGGAGCCCGGGCTCTAGGTGCCTGGGCTCAGTAGTTGTGGCTCATGGGCTTAGTTGCTCCGCGGCATGTGGGATCTTCCCGGACCAGGGCTCAAACCCGTGTCCCTTGCATTGGCAGGCGGATTCTTAACCACCACGCCACTAGGGAAGCCTGATGTTAGATTATTAAATTAATTTTGATACCAGGAAACATATTATTGGAATTAATATAATGTGGGTTCCAAATTAAAAGACTAAAGAAAGATGACAGCTAGATCCAATGTGATCCTAGACTGGATCCTTTTATAGAGGGGGGAAAAAATCTCTGTAAAGGATGTAATTGGTTGACCAAATTGGAATATAGAAAGTAGATTAAAGTACTGTATCAGTGTCAAGTTTCCTGAATTTGAAAACTAGTTCTGTGGTTATATAAGAGATTATTTTTGTTCTTATAAAGTATATATTGAAGTAGTAAGGGGTAAAGAAGTAGCATGACTTGCCTTAAAGGTCCCAAAGGTCATAGAGTTTAGTGAATGGCAGACTCAGGACTCTTGTCTCTTCTGCCCTCAGAACCATTGCTTTACATCCCTGATTATTTTTTTTGATGGCTTTATCTTCACACTCTGTCTTAGGTCAAGTGAAAAGCTTTTATGCAATATTATTTTGAATTTCCTTTTTAAAAATATCTCTGTGGAAAAGTTTATTTTTCTAATTACAAGGGTAAAGTAATTCTAAAAGTGTAAAAACAAAGTCCCTATTGCCACTTAATTCCTTAGAGTGGTAACCATTGTTAACAATCATTATATCATTTTTCTGTACATGTACAAACATGTTTCTGGATTAATACAAATAATGCTTATATGTATTTTTATTTTAACCTTTCAAATTACAGAACATTAGGACTTCTACCAAGTTGTTGACTGAGTTAGTGAATTATATAGTTTCATGAATGGAATTAGTATGTGTAGTCTTTGGCAATAATGATCCCCCCCACCAAGTGTGTATCTTTTCACCTAGTAAATTTATTTTTAAGAATCTGGGCTGCAGAAATAGTGACTTGTGCAGAGATATGGGCAAGGATGGTTATTGTGGCTATTTTGATTGTAATAGAAAAGTGAAAATAACCTAAATGTCTCAGTAATTGATGAATTGTTAGGTTTATGGTGTATCTAAATATAATGGAATACTGAGCTGCCATGTTGAAAGTATGTAGTGACACAGGAAGGATTTGGTACATTGAGGGAAAATGTGCAGAACAATGAATACAGTATGATCCTCCCCCCTCATTTTTCGGGGGTAGATTATGTATGTCTTTGTATATGAATAAAGTGTCCTGGACAGAATTATAAAATATTAACAATAGTTGTTATTACATGCAGTTGAAGTGAAGGGCAGCAAAGAATGAGAAGGGAAGTTCTACTTATTTACTTAAAAAATAACAGATTTGAGATATAATTCATATATCATACTATACATTTGACCCATTAACGTATACAGTTCAGTGGTTCAGTATATTCATTGTGCTGTGCAACCATCACTGCAGTCAATTTTAGAACATTTTATTACTTCAGAAAGAAGCTCTCCATACCCTTTAGCTATCACCCCACCCTTACCTTCCACCTCTCCCAGATCTAAGCAGCTGCTAATCCCCTTCCTATCTCTATTAATTTCCCTGTTCCATTTCTGTGAAGTATGATATGTGGACTTTTGTGACCAGCTTCTTTTACTTGGTATAATGTATTCAAGGTTCATCTATATTGAAGCATGTATCAGTACTTCGTTCCTTTTAATTGGCTGATTAATGCTGCATTTTGGGATATACAACATTTTGTTTATCCATTCATCTGTCAGTGGACATTTGGGTTGTTTCTGTCTTTTTTTTTTTTTTTTTTAAAGGGCTCTTTATTTTTTTTAGTAATTTATTTATTTATTTTTGCTGTGTTGGGTCTTCGTTTCTGTGCGAGGGCTTTCTCTAGTTGTGGCAAGCGGGGGCCACTCTTCATCGCGGTGCGCGGGCCTTTCACTATCACGGCCTCTCTTGTTGCGGAGCACAGGCTCCAGACGCGCAGGCTCAGTAGCTGTGGCTCACGGGCCTAGTTGCTCCGTGGCATGTGGGATCCTCCCAGACCAGGGCTCGAACCCGTGTCCCCTGCATTAGCAGGCAGACTCTCAACCACTGCGCCACCAGGGAAGCCCTGTTTCTGTCTTTTGACTACCTTGAATAATGCTGCTATAAACATGTGTATACGAGTTTTTCTGTAGATATGTTTTTGTCTCTCAGACAAAATTCTACTCTCTTTAGGAGTGGAATTGCTGGGTCAGGTGGTAGCTCTATGTTTAATCGTTTGAGGAACTGCTAGGCTGTTTTCCAAGGAGGCTGAACCATTTTACACTCTCACAGCAGTATCTGGGGACAGTTGCTTAGTTTTTACACCTGTATATTAAATTTTCTTAGAAGGAGCATGCATTACTATTACAACTAAAAAATTAAGAAGTGTTAAATTACTTCTCTTAGGCTAACAGTAATGACTCAGTTTCTTCCTTTTGGTGATAGTATAATTACCATTCTGGAACGCAAGTTTTGCAAGTCAGTTGTTGACTATTTTTTAATGATTGTCTATATCTGCTCTTTGTAGTATTAATATTATAAGGACCTCCAGCGGCTTCGTGATTCATATTGGTTGCAGAGTTACCCATGATCTTGGCTTTTTCTTATGAACTTGGAATTCCTATAGAAAGTTTACCTTTCCTCAGATGTTTAAAGCAGCACCTCTTATTTTGAACTATGTTATCTGTTTTCTTATATCCCCTCTTGCACCATAAATTCTTTAATCTTCCTTAGCCCCCACATCTAGGCCTTTACCTATTACTGTCAGTTATACTCTAAAATAACTTATATCCTTATGCTTTTATTCCATCTGCACTGCCTCCATTCTAAATCAAGCCACCATTTTCCTCCCTGTGATTGTCTCCTGATTCTCTTTATTCTTTTTGTTCTCTTTTTGTTCTCTAATCCATTCACCACACAGTAATCAGAATTATTTTAAAATCAAATCATATCACTCGGCTGTTTAAAATCTGTCAATGAATTTTTGACACTTGGAATATAATCTGTTGCCCTTGGAATATAATTTATACTCCTTACCATCTACATTATCCTCTTGTACATTTCTCCATCTTCAAGTTGGGCCACTCTTCTTTCTGACTCAGTACATTTTAGCTATACTGGCTTCCTCTTTTTAATCCTTCAGAAATGCCAAAGTCTTTTCCTTGTCAGGAACACATGCTGTTTTCTGTACCAGAAACTGGCCTTGCTGCACAGAGAGGCCTTTTCTGACCACCTTATCTAAAGTAGGACTCCCATACCTCCACCCTCTCAGTCTCTGTCTCAGCATCCTGTTTGTTTCCTTTATCACACTGAGCACAATTTGTAATTATAATTATTTCTTTCTGTCTTCCACACTGGGATATGAGCTCCTTAGTGCAGGAACCAGCACAGTGTCATAGTGTTTGACACGTAGTTAGTTCTCAGGTAATTGTTGATTGACCAAAGTGCAGCACACCATTTTACAATCTTTATTTGGTGTAGAAATGGAAGACATCAGGGACTTCCCTGGTGGTCCAGTGGCTAATAAGATTCTGCACTCCCAGTACAGGGGGCCCAGGTTCGATCCCTGGTCGGGGAGCTAAGATCCCACATGCCTCGCGGCCAAAAAACGAAAACATAAAACAGAAGCAATATTGTAATAAATTCAATAAAGACTTTAAGAATGGTCTACATCAAAAAAATAAAAGAAAAATAAAAACTTTGTGAAAATTTCAAATGTATAAAAGTAGAGAAAATAGGTTAATCTCCATTTACTTATCTCATTGGGCTTCAAAAGCTATCAACTCATGGGCCCATCCTGTTTCATAGATATATACTCCTACTCATTCTGTCTGTTCCATGATATATTACTTCATGTGTACATATTTCAATTGTATATCTAAAAGAAACTTCTAAAAAGCCATAACCACAGAAACCTCCTAACCACTGTGACATTGTCAGTTATACAGAAAATTAATAAATAACATCAAATATTATATGGGCAGATTTCCCTAAGTGTCTCAAATTATTTTCATACTTTGAATTAGGATCCAAGCAAAGTCCATATATTGCAGTTGGTTGACATGTCACTTACATCTCTTTTTATTTTTTTATTTTTTTATTTTTCTTTTTGCGGTATGCGGGCCTCTCACTGTTGTGGCCTCTCCCGTTGCGGGGCACAGGCTCCGGATGCGCAGGCCCAGCGGCCATGGCTCACGGGCCCAGCCGCTCCGCGGCATATGGGATCCTCCCAGACCGGGGCACGAGCCCGTATCCCCTGCATCGGCAGGCGGACTCTCAACCACTGCGCCACCAGGGAGGCCCACATCTCTTTTTAAATCTGAGTTTTCCTTTGATCTCTTCTGTCTTGCAGTTTAAAGAATTTGGGTTATTTTTATATTTTTATAGCTTTCTCTAGACTAGATCATTATGTTCATCCTATATTTCATTAGCAGTTGTAAAATGGTGATACTTATTTGTGTCTTTCCTTGTTTGTATATTAGGTGAAATACTACCCCCATCAACTACTTGGTTGTACAGAGGTTCAGTTTATATAGGAAAAGCAAGGTAAATACTAATTCTTTGCCTTTATTTACCAGTTTCAAAAATAAGAAGTTGTTGGGGCTTCCCTGGTGGCGCAGTGGTTGAGAGTCTGCCTGCCGATGCGGGGGACACGGGTTCGTGCCCCGGTCCGGGAAGATTCCGCGTGCCGCGGAGCGGCTGGGCCCGTGAGCCATGGCTGCTGGGCCTGCGCGTCCGGAGCCTGTGCTCCGCAACGGGAGAGGCCACAGCAGTGAGAGGCCCGCGTATCACAAAAATAAAAAATAAAATAAAATAAAATAAGAAGTTGCTTACTTAGCATCCTCCAGTGGTGACCAATGAGAGGGAGAGAGAGAAATATTATGAACTTATAATTAAACATATTGAAATTCAATACATAGCGCTTATTATTTTTGTTCAAATTATTCCATTTTCACCAGTGATTCTGTTTAGATTGGCTCTGGAGTCCTTTTGTTATACCCTTAGTAGTCTTTGATAGTTTCCTTGCTTTCCAATTTAATGTTCCAGGATCAACTTACACATTTTCTGTTCTAGACCTGTAATTGGCTATTTCTCAGGAGCCTTGGCTCCTTTTGATGTGAGAATTAGTATTTAGATACCATGGTCTAGATGCTTAGAATGCTCATTGCTGCTGGGTCAGTTCCATAACTTTTTTGCAGTAAGATTATTTTTAGTATTTCATGAAGAGTTTGATTATATTCATACTCCTCATCTACACATCACATAAAACTTACCCTTTAAAAGCATACAGTTCAGGAGTTTTTAGTATGTTGTGCTAAACCACCACTAATCTGTTTTCTGTCTCTACCTAGATTTACAATTCTGGGCAATTTATATAAATGAAATTGTACAATATGGTATTTTGTGCCTGGCTTCTTTCAGTTAGTATTAAGTTTTCAGAGTTCATCCGTATTGTATCATGTGTCAGTATTTTAGTCTTTTTTTATTGCTGGATAATATTCCATTGTGTGGATATACCACATTTTATTCTTTCATCATTTGATGGACATTTGGGTTGTTTCTGCTTATTGGCTATTATGAAAAATGCTGCTGTGAACATTAACACACAAGTTTTTGTGTGGATATGTTTTCAGTTCTCTTGGGTATATACCCAGGAATGAAGTTAATGACTCATCGTGACTTTTAAAGGAACTGCTAAACCATTTTCTACAGCAGTGCGTGAAGGTTTCAAATTCTCCATATTCCACTACCTTTTTTATGTTAATATCTTCATCACTGGAGTTGCACTTTGTTATCTGTTTTGAAAAACTTCAAATCCACTTCTATTTGAGTTACTTAAAATATAGCAGTTTGAATATGTATATGATACTGTCATTAGACATTTAATTCTAAAACAAATATCTTTTGCACAACATTAGGGCAGTTTAAAAATAAAATTCATCCAGTAGGTGTTTCTTTTTAAAGTGATCTTTAAGAGATTTTTTTCTAATAAGTTCATACCCTCAGGAATAATTTCTTTGCCTTTCCTCCTTTCCTTTTTAATTAATTCCAACAGGTGGCCTCTTTACATACCCTTGCCACCTCATCTAAAACAGCAGTTCTTTGTTACTCCTTATCCCTAAACCCTGCTTTATTTTCTTTGTAACACTTACCAGCTACCTAATATAAAGATATCTATTTATTTGTTTCTAGTGGGGAAGGCAGGCAGTAAAATTTTTATTTTATTTCATTTTTTAAATTTATTTTTGGCTGCGTTGGGTCTTCGTTGCTGTGCGCGGGCTTCCTCTAGTTGAGATGAGCGGCTCTACTCTTTTTGCGGTGCACAGGCTTCTCATCGTGGTGGCTTCTCTTGTTGCAGAGCACAGGCTCTAGGCATCCAGGCTTCAGTAGTTGCAGCACGTGGGCTCAGTAGTTGTGGCACATGGGCTTAGTTGCTCCGCGGCATGTGGGATCTTCCTGGACTAGGGATCGAACCCATGTCCCCTGCATTGGCAGGCAGATTCTTTCATTTATTTATTTATTTATTTAGGCTGCATTGGGTCTTCGTTGGTGTGCACGGGCCCCCTCCAGCCGCAGCGAGCAGGGGCCACCCTGTGCCGCGGTGCATGGGCTTCTCACTGCAGTGGTCTCTCTTGCCGTGGAGCGCAGACTCTAGGCGCACGGGCCTCAGCAGCTGCAGCACACGGGCTCAGTAACTGTGGTGCAAGGGCCCAGCTGCCCCAAGGCACGTGGAAGCTTCCCAGACCAGGGATCGAACCCCTGTCCCCCGCAATAGCAGGCAGACTCTCAACCGCTGCGCCACCAGGGAAGTCCCAGGCATTAAAATTAAGCTCCATGACTTTCTGGTTACAGTTGTCTCCCCTAGATCTAGGGCAGTGCCTGGGTTATACTAGGTGTTGAATAATTGTTTATTGAAATGAATGAATAAATGAGAATTTTATGCTAATCTGTGTTCTTGAGCTAGGTTATATCACAAAGACTTGTTTTAGGTTTGAATAATGGTAAGAATGATGACTCTGACTTGATTTGTTACTAAACCACTTGGTTCTTCCTCATCCTTCTAGCCTCTGAACAATGGAGTACCCCAAACCACCACTTGGTCCTCTTAGTTTCTCCATCTGTACTTGCCCTGGAATTTACTAGCTTTAATGCCATCCACACACTTATGGCTCCCACATTTATGTTACTATCTCTAGCTTCCATCTTCTTCATCTCCAGGCTAGTTTGTTCAGCTTTTACTTGGCGTCTTCAACGGGATATCTGATAGGCATCTCAAATATAACGTGTCTAAAACGGAACCTTTGGGCCTCCCTGGTGGCGCAGTGGTTGAGAGTCCGCCTGCCGATGCAGGGGATACGGGTTCGTGCCCCGGTCTGGGAGGATCCCATATGCAGCGGAGCGGCTGGGCCCGTGAGCCATGGCCGCTGGGCCTGCGCGTCCGGAGCCTGTGCTCCGCAACGGGAGAGGCCACAACAGTGAGAGGCCCGCATACCGCAAAAAGAAAAGAAAAAAAAAAAAAAAAAAAAAACGGAACCTTTGATTCCCTGTTCCCCCTCCTGTACCTCTGCACAGAGTGGATAATCCATTTTTCTTAATGTTTTCCCTCATCAGTAAATGGGAAATCCTTGCTTCTAGATGCTGAAGCCAGAAAGTGTGACTTCTTTTATTTAATGAATTAGTTCAAATCCTGTGGGTGGTAATTTCAAAATATATCCAGAATCCAGCAGTGTCTCACCATTTCCATCACTACTTCTTATGGTGATTATTTCCTTCTGACAGGTCTTCCTGTTTCCTCCTATGCTCCCTCAGCTCCCCCAACAATCTAGTCTGTTCCCACCCTATAGCCAGAGCCATCCTTTAAGTCACCTCATGTCGCTCCTGTGTTCATAACTGCACAAGGCTCCACATGTTCTGGGCCCTGCTACTTCTTTGATGTCCTCTGTTCCCTCACTTTCACTGCTCACAAAGAGTTTACTTTGAATATTGAATCCCAGACTGCCTAAAATATCCTATATTCATGGAAGTTTAGTGAACTAGAAATGCTGGCTTTGCATGAAATGTATCTATTTTTTTAAAAAAAAGCTACTTATTAGAGATGATAGTGTTCTTACTAGCCTGTCTTTGAGTTTCTTGTTAGGTATTCCTCCCCCACTCTTATACTTGTTTCTGAAAACCAAGTAAAGGTATTAGTGCAGTTTATGTGAGTTTTCAGTGAGCATAGGATATTGGGGCAAAAGGCAGTTTTTTCGTATTCTTTTACTAAGCCAGTTTGGTTCCCACAGATGGGGGGATACATTTTGAATTTACAGATAACCACAGAAACATACTGTAATGTTACAAGAATGTTGTGTTTGCATTTGCAGGTCAGTTTTAGTTATTGCTTTATTATTTTCATCTAAGGTTTATAATATTTTTTGTATTGCTATCAACATTAAGAACATGAGCCTTTGCTACTTTTTTGCTCAAATAGTTTACGACCAGGAGGATTTTCACAAGGGAGTTAAGGAGTTTGGATTTGACTAGTGGGGATTGGCTGGGTGATATTCATCTTTTCCTTGGCTGACTGGTCAGGTCTTTAGGTCCTTGTGTATGCAGTTTCTTTAATTAGGGTATGGCCAAACAGGGCGGTGTGTGTGTGTGGGAATTGCCAATTTTGTCCTTTTTTTTTTTTTCTTTTTCAAGATCCAGGCATAAAGGAAAGAAAAGCCTTGCCAAGATACTGAAGAAAGGACGGGGATCTCTCCTCCTAATCTGGGCCTCCTGTCATGGTAAGTTAAGAAAATTGAACTTGAACTCTGTCCTGACAATTAAGTGAATACTAATAAGTTCAGTTACCCATTTTTGTTATTGTGAGAAATCATTTCACTTTTTCTTTCCCAGAACTCTCTTGTCTATTTTCTTTTATTGTTTACTTAGTAGTAATAATTTTAGAATATTCTAGTGTCTTAGAGCAGTTTTGCTTCTATTAACTTCAATCCTGTGAGTCAGATATTGTCTCTTTTCAGTCAGATAGTAAATGGAGTCAAGACTAAAACCCATGTTTCTTGGACTACAGGGTTCTTATTCCTTTTCTAGGAAGGAAGGTATCATGAAAAGCTTTTTCTCTGTGTGTGTGTGTGTGTGTGTGTGAGCGCGCGCATGTGTGTGTTTTCTTGTGTGTAGGAGAATTATATGGTCATACACATATTCTTTATGAATTTACCTTTCTGGATAGAAGCAATTCCCTGTCTTCCCTGTCCTGTCTCTTTAAGGCATTATTTTTATCCCAGAGAAGATGAGGTAGCTCTGTACACTCCCTACCTACGTCTTTGACTAAAATGAGTGTATTTCAGTGACTTGTGGGCCATTTAGGACCCAGTTCAGGCAGAGATGATGGAGCAATGAGCCAACCACATTTCTGTCAATCCTGAGAACACGTAAACCGTGCTCCAAGGCTTAAAAAAGAAATGGTCCTCTGTAATATTGTCCTGCTTCTATCTTGGTGATGTTTTCTAGAACCAAACTCTGTCTCACGCTGGTGCACAAAGAAGGAATTGAAAAGGCCATGTTAATTTCAAGCTTCATTAGGAACATGGGTGGAAAATGCTTTTCAAAATTAAAAACAAACTAAAACAAAACAGAAAAACTAGTTGTATAGAAGTGTCATATTAAAACAATGACAAAGGTAACTGCTCTCATCTTAAATCTTTGCCAGTTTTTTCTTAGTTTGTGGGCATAACAACTTTCTAATGTATCCTGTACCCAAACACTGATGAGCTTTTCTTTAGACTATATTTTATTTTATTGGTTTTCACGAGTTTTTAATGAATTGAAAAAGTGTTTGCCTAATATTTTATGGTATGTATGCCAATGCTAATGAATAGCAAATGGTGGGCTTATTATGAAAGCAGCTCTGTCCTGTACTGGGGGGTTGTCCTTCACTGTGTACCACATAGCTACAACGGTGTGGTCCTCATTCTGGTGCTACTGGGGTCTCTGGTGCCCTGCAGACAGTCTTCCTGGTGCGCTCTGGAGATACTTCTGTGTGCAGTATTTGGGGAGCAGTATGACTGTGGGTCTTTTTTTAAAAATCTGTCATAAAGTAGCATTATAACAAGTTTTTACAAGTACTTACTTACAACTCTTCCACCAAAACCCATGGTTGTGTTCCTTTCTGACTAGTTTATGTCCATATGTATATTTTACGTAGTTGGAATTAAAACATAATTATTTTGCTTATTTCACTAAATGAATTAAACACTTTTCCCTTCTTGACTCATTGGATTCCTAATGATTTTTTACTAGCTGCATATCATTTTGCAAGTTGTTGAATCATTGATTTAAGTAATATTAATATTTTCTTTTGTTTTAGAATTTTGGTTCTGTGTCCTTAATCCTTATTATTATTATTTATTTTTTTTTTGCGGTACACGGGCCTCTCACTGTTGTGGCCTCTCCCGTTGCGGAGCACAGGCTCTGGACGCGCAGGCTCAACGGCCATGGCCCATGGGCCTAGCCGCTCTGCGGCATGTGCGATCTTCCCGGACCAGGGCACGAACCCGTGTCCCCTGCATCGGCAGGCGGACCCTCAACCACTGCGCCACCAGGGAAGCTCATTAATCCTTATTTTTTGTATAGAGAATTCAGAAGTACTGGTTTTTCTTTCTTTTTTTAGTGTATACTTCTATACTAATTTGAGTAATATCCTCATACTTTTAAAAGTTCTTAAATGAGATTGAGTTTTTTTGGGGAGGTTAAGCATTAGGAAGATGTTTTCATGTTTCATTATGGAAAATCTCAAGCCTGTGCAAATCGAGAATATTATGAACCCTCATAATTGCATCAACCAGCTGCAGTAATCATCAGTTCATGGCCACACTTGTTTCTTCTGACTCCCTCACCCATACCTCTTTGTATTATTTTGAAACAGATCACAAACATTATATCAAAGGAAATTTATTTATTTATTTATTTATTTTTGCGGTACGCGGGCCTCTCACTGTTGTGGCCTCTCCCGTTCTGGAGCACAGGCTCCGGCCGCGCAGGCTCAGCAGCCATGGCTCAGCGGCCATGGCTCACGGGCCCAGCCGCTCCATGGCATGTGGGATCTTCCCGGACAGGGGCACGAACCCATGTCCCCTGCGTCGGCAGGCGGACTCTCAACTACTGCGCCACCAGGGAAGCCCGGGAAATTTATTTTTCATGGCCTTTAATACCAGTCTTAAGAATGATAAATTGACAGACTGACAATCACTTTAACTTTTACATTTGTCAAATGTTCCTACAGATATTTCACTCTTAAGTATAGTTTTTTTTTTTTATCCTGGAAAGCTGTATATAAATTCAGTTTATAGGCATTTCCACTGGTCAGCCTCTACTCGCCATGTTCTTTAAATATTTATCTCTAAGGTATAGACTTAAGTCTCTTACCTGCATAGTTTAGTGAATAGCAGAAATTAGCCTGGAACTGTGGTGACTGATCGATCCCTTTTCAAGGTTTTATAGGTGAGCCCATATGGCGCTGGTGGAGATTAACTACCACCGGATTCCACAATGCCTGGTGTTCCTCAGCAGTAGCAGGAAATTGACCAGGTGGAATACATTCTCCTACTAACAAACTACTGCTTATAGCTAGCCTAGGAGAAATTTGTTTTCAAGCCTCTTATCAGGGTAACACTTGACAGACTTTTTCTTTTTTTTTTGTTAGTTTGTTTGTTTATTTATTTATTTATGGCTGCATTGGGTCTTCGTTGCTGCGCACGGACTTTCTCTAGTTGTGGCGAACGGGGGCTACTCTTCGTTGCAGTGCATGGGCTTCTTATCGCGGTGGCTTCTCTTGTTGCAGAGCACCGGCTCTAGGTGTGCAGGCTTCAGTAGCTGTGGCTTGCCGGCTCTAGAGTGCAGGCTCAGTAGTTGTGGCCCACGGGCTTAGTTGCTCCACGGCACGTGGCATCTTCCCGGACCAGGGCTTGAACCCGTGTCCCCTGCCTTGGCAGGCGGATTCTTAACCACTGCTCCACCAGGGAAGCCTCGACAAGTATCAGTTCTTTGGTTAGTTGCAGTGTGGAATCTGAAGCCATATCAGTGAACTTTTTGTATTATGTTGAAACCATAGGTCTGTCTTGCACTTTAAATTAATCTTTTTCCATGCATAATTTTATAACATCAAGAATAGGTCATTTAGGGGCTTCCCTGGTGGCGCAGTGGTTGAGAGTCTGCCTGCCAGTGCAGGGGATACGGGTTCGATCCCTGGTCCGGGAAGATTCCACATGCAGCGGAGCAGTTAAGCCTGTGTGTCACAACTGCTGAGCCTGTGCTCTAGAGCCAGTGAGCCAGAACTACTGAGCCCGGGTGCAATGACTACTGAAGCCCATGCGCCTAGAGCCTGTGCTCCACAACAGGAGAAGCCACCACAATGAGAAGCCTGCGCACCGCAACAAAGAGTAGCCCCCACTCTCCGCAACTAGAGAGAAAGCCCGCATGCAGCAATGCAGACAAAAACAAACAAAAAACCTTGAGTATTGTTTGTTTATAGATAGGATTTTTCTTTCTTTGAGATTAAAAAATTGTTAGAAGTGTGATAAGTAGAATGTGTAGAAATGTCCACTAGTGGTTGTAATTCTTACTGGTGCTGTCAGTTTAACATGATATGGTTTTGCTCATATAAAATTTGCTGTGTAAACAGATTCCATCATAATTTACAGTCAGACTTTCCAACAGACTGCTTTTTCCCCTGGTCTTCCTATACCATAAAAATTCATAATGTAAAAGGCTACTTTTTAATATAAATTATAATTAGTTCAATTCACGTGCCATTTAGATTATAATTTATTGCTTCTTTGAAATTGCCTTAATAGAAATAAATCTAATTTGTAATATAAAGCAGATTATGCTGGGGGTAGTGGTTCACACATGTTTTCAGTTTGAGAATTCACTTCTTAAGTTTACATTAAAAAGAAAAAATCTTTCTGTTATGGAAAGCTCACATATAACCAAAGGAGACACAATGGTATAGTGAATTCTCACTTAAAAGTTGCATGAATTATCCCTCATGGACAGTTCTGTTTCATTTATGCCCCATTCCCTTCCCTCTCCAATTATTTTGAAGCAAATTTCAGACGTGAGTCACATCATTTCATTTTTATATAATGCAGAATGTATCTTTCAAAAATAAGAATTAAAGGTTATAACTTAAGAGAAAAAAGCCACTGTATCTTGGTTTCTCTTAAAAGTAATATACTAACAACTTATTAGTGCTTAATAGAAATGTTCTTAACTTCTTTGACTTTTTTTTTTGGCATTGGTGTGTTCTCCATCTAAAGGCGCCTAATGTATTAGATGGAACACTTTTGGGGGTGAGTATTTTTTCATTGAGCTTTCTGCCAGTCCACCTTGGTCACTGGACTCTCACTGTTATTATGCTCCTAGACATGGCAGAAAAACCCAATATGGATGAGTAGGAGCTTTGAAATTATTTAAACATTTGGGTTTTTCCAGGATGAAGAGACTCGGCACAGCCTTGAGTGCATCCAGGCCAATCAGATCTTTCCCAGGAAGCAGCTGATCCGGGAGGATGAGAATCTTCAGGTAATTTCAGGCCACTTTTGATTGTGAAATAAGTATTAAGCATCATAGTAACAATGTAGCAGAGCTAATGGATTCAAGTAATGTACTATATGTAGGAAAATATGTATTAGAAAAATATATTTTTTCCTGAGCCATACACATAATAGCAATTTAAGCTGGAAAACATCTCTCCTGTTAGAAAGACTTTTTTTCCTGAGAATTCACTGAGATGATCATCTCTGTGTCATTCCTTCTGTAGTCTAGAATATGAATAACTAGGTTTTATGAATCTTGAATCATGTGGGTATAAACCCATCCTTTTTAGGTCCCTTACCCATTTATGTACTGTTTTTGAGTGACAGTGTTTATCATCCATTCACCCGACCCGTGTTTGAACACTTTGCTTTACTGCTTCAAAACTCTGAAGGGTTTCTTCTTCCATTTTGAAGGTTCCTTTCCTTGAACTTCATGGAGAAAGCACAGAGTATGTGGGCCGTGCTGAGGATGCCATCATTGCCCTTTCTAATTACAGACTTCACATCAAGTTCAAGGAGTCTCTGGTTAATGTAAGTGTTTCTCAACTGTTCTCCCACTAAAGTAGATGGAGAAAGGAAGTATTCCAATAAAAAAACTTGTTAATGTTCTCAAAGAGAGGAGAGTTATAGGGGGTTTGGTTTGAAAACCTTGTGTGCTCTGCTTTTCTCTCACTTAATTTAAGCACTCAGGGACACTAGGTTAGCAAGCAACTCTTGTGCTTGATTTAAAATGATACATGTAGTTGTCAGCTAAGGTGTCCATTGTCTGCTAACACTGCAGTAGGTAATGCTGTACCATTAAGCTTTCTAAGGGTGCAAAGGCTGTGTAGGCTTTTATTCCTCAATTTTTAGTAGCTGCTGACTGCCTCAGTTGAGAGAATTTCCTTGACCTTAATGTCAAATGTTGAGTTGTACTTTGAGCTCAGTGCAGACTTCTGTTATAGGATGAAGTTATTCTAATGGCTCCTTAGTGGTGTAAGTATAGATGTTAAGTACAATGTGTATTTGCATAATGGACTATACATTGCTGAAGAGAAGGAAGGCTTTCACTTTTTGAGTGCATTTACCCTTTTCAGTTATTAGTGTATTCTCAGTGAACTGGTTCTTCCAGCACACTTGCCATCATTAATAGTTTTCAATAAACGTGCCTTTTACCACAAAAATGTGAAGGTTCATGTATTTCAACCAAATGAATGCCTTCTTCCTTCCTCACTGGAAGGAGGCTTTTTGCACTTTGGTTCTGGCACAAAGAAGTGTATTATGACATCTTGTAAAAGCTCAGGACTGGACTTTCATTCAGATTGTGTGTTTTGGGGTTCATTTTGGGATTCTTAGAAAAAGTTTACTCAGCCATCCAGAAGTTACCCAATTCCTTCATCATATTTTTCCCTTGTCAAGACTCAAATGGCTGACATTTTCTATGTGGTTGGCATTTATTATTTTAGTATTTATTATTATTCTTTGTAGTTAAGCATTTACATCCAGGAATCATTGTGGCCTGAATTCCTTCTGGTTTCTAGATTTGGGCTATGATCATATCTGTTATGTTAGTTTTCTGCCTATCAGCTAAAAATACACACTGGATTCATCAAGGAAAGAGGCATGTTGTGCTTTCTTACCATATAGTACTGTATTCAGAAGGGCCCATTTGGAATTGGGTGGCTGTGATAGGAGGGGACAGGATTGAATCTCCTATAACATTCCAGCAACCAGAGGTTTCCTACCAGCTGCTGTGGAAATAATGACAGTAATAATTAGTAGAATTGCCCAATTTAATTTTGTGTTTAAACTGTGTTTAAATGTCTAGAATTGATAAAATTGTAATTAAATTGCATGTGGAGATAATTTAGTTTCATATCATTGCATTTTTCCATACAGTCCTCTGTCTCTCAGCTTTCTGGTTTATGGCGAAGTATTTCAGAGACTATTTTTAGATCTATTTGGGAATATGGTCTATTGGAGAGAAAGCATGGATTTGATCATGTCATTCACCAGCCTGAAGCCCTTCAGTGTTTCTTAACTACTTCTAAGATGAAATTACTTAGCATTGTATGATCCTTGGTCCCTGACAGCTTTTCTGTATCCCTCTTTTCCCCCTTCTTCCCTTTGTATTGGTAAAACCACCCTCCTAGAAATCTCAGACATAATTTACACCTCTGAGTTCTCTCTTCTCCTACCCAGGGAACTTCTCTTCATCTGTCAAAACCCAGTTCAGGTGATAAATTCTTCTGTGAAGCCTTTCTCAATCCCAGTTCCCTCCCTGACAGTTTATTACCCTCTCTTCTGGCTTTTTCTGTATCTTGAACATACCTTTACAACATTTACCAGATATGCTGTAATTTTTTGTTTATTCATCTTTGTATCTTCAGGATCCAGCGTGTTTACTGGTGCCATGGTATTCAGTAAAAACTAAAGTGAATTGAAGTTAATAGGGGTTTGAAATTGATATTAGACCATTTTTAAACCTCCTTTAGGTTTAAAGTTCATTTTAAAACATATTTCTGTGTAAATATGCCTGTGTCATCTTGTCTCTTAACAGTAGCTGTATGAGTAGCTTATCTACTGGAATTGTTGGTCCCCCATTGTGCTTAAGAAAACTTACCCCGTTCTTACTTTTGACTCATTTCTTCACCTAAAAGTGCTTTCCATTTAGCATTATAACCCTCTAAGGCATAGAGCCTGCATGTCACATTTTAAAAAGCCCAAGATAATGGTTTTGCACAGAAGAATTGTTGTGCAAAAGTATTTTGGCGTTGCAGTGACTTTAAACATTTCAGGTTGAGAGCGACTAGGACTTCTTCATACAAGTACGTTAATCACATCGCAGTTAGTGCTAAGGTTCCTAAAACCTGTGGTTACTCCCGGAAACAATGGCTCCTCCTACACTAGGTCCTCCCTCAGCAGATGAGTGTTTCAGTAAAATCTGTGAGATTAAGAGACCCCCCCCTTTAAAGGTCATTATATCTAAATCAAACATAAATCAACCATCACCCAGATGTGCCAGTATATATTGTGGCATGCTCCAGTTTGCATCATTTTGTATGCTTTTAAATCAACACACATCATTTTGTATGCTTTTGAATCAACACATTTAGCACTTTAGAGAATGACTTACTGACAAGCTTTCAGTAGCTACCTGATAATCATATATTCTCTGTTAATTTCACAGCAGCGCTGAGATACATCATTACTTTATTTATTTATTTATTTATTTATTTATTTTGCTGTACACGGGCCTCTCACTGCTGTGGCCTCTCCTGTTGCAGAGCACAGGCTCCGGACGCACAGGCTCCGCGGCCATGGCTCGCAGGCCCAGTCACTCTGCGGCATGTGGGATCCTCCGGGATCGGGGCACGAACCCGCGTCCCCTGCATCGGCAGGCGGACCCTCAACCACTGCGCCACCAGGGAAGCCCCATCATTACTTTAATGCACACACATTCACTGGATATCAAGTTTCCAGTTTTTAGGGTAAAGAACCTCTAGTACAGTTCAGTTGTAGCATTTAAGGTATGAATTGCTCCTATTCTGTGCTTTTCCCAAACTATATTTTTATATATGTACAGGTATTTGCTTAACTAATTTATAAACAAGTAAGTGTTCAAGTGGAGTTCATGAAATTTTTAAACAATTCTTGTGTAATTCAATAGACCGCCTCTCAATCTGCTGCTTCTGCAATCCCAGTAAGTAGCATGAGAATTCCAGGCGGTTGTTGCACCTGTGCTTGGAACAAACTGGTTTTGAGTGTCAGATGCTCACCTTGCAAATCAGTAAAGTGTGTCATCTCTGCATGAGTCCCTTCCCTCATATTAGACAAAGTTCTAGTGGTTTCCTATATGAGGACAATTTGTGGGGTGGGGATAAAGCCACACAGTTTAAACATAAGCGGGTGGAATTGTGACCTTCAAAAAATGTAAACTGGGGCCTCCCTGGTGGCGCAGTGGTTGAGAGTCCGCCTGCCGATGCAGGGGATACGGGTTCGTGCCCCGGTCTGGGAGGATCCCATATGCCGCGGAGCGGCTGGGCCCGTGAGCCATGGCCGCTGGGCCTGCGCGTCCGGAGCCTGTGCTCCGCAACGGGAGAGGCCACAACAGTGAGAGGCCCGCATACCGCAAAAAGAAAAAAAAAAAAAAAAATGTAAACTGAATTTCAACCAGAAATAATTTGTAAAGTCAATGTGAGTATTTAAAAGGACATTAAAACTCCATTTCCAGACTGCTGTGTTAATGCTTCTTAGGAACAAGCTGGAAATATACTTGGAAACACTTCCCTTAGCATTTTCCTAGATTCTTTCCATTGCCTAACTATTGTACATCAAAAATCTTCATTCCCCAAGCATCAATAGGAGGTTATTGTTAACAATGCACTTTGGCCTTAGCATTCATAAATCAGAAGAGCTTCTGAAACCAGTGCTGGAAGAGTATCTTGTAAATACCACAGGTGAGCAATAAAGAGTTTGGGTCTTTAACCTGTGACAGTCTTCTTCCTCTGACTGGTTTTTAAGTCATAGAGTTAGAGCCCAGATATTCCAATGTGTTACAGATTTTAGGTTAAGACTCATTACATTATTTTTTACTCTGCTATTGCCAGTTTTACTTCACATGTGTATGCAAGATTAGTACTTCCCATTCATGCTATAAAAAGGGCATTTGTTTTTAAAAGGTATACATTATCCCACTTTTAAATTCTGGTGCTTAAAAAATAATTCACACACACCCCCCCACCCACCCAGAATGAATTATGGTAAATATAGTAGGATATGATGATATAAAATTCCCTCTAGAATGAGACAGTACTGTGGGTCTTTTATACTTGTGCATGTCTATTAAATTTAAACTGCTGCTCTTCTGCTTTTTTGGATTGATGCTCTTATGAGTTTTGGTATACATGATATAACTTTTGACCTTTTGAGGAATTGATTAACAGCACTGAGTGTGTTTGATGTATTTTGAGCATGAGTTTGGTGGGTTTTATAAGAGGTAAAGCACTGTGATGGGAGATAGAATTGCCTGGCAGGTAGAAGGCAGAGGAGAAAAGAGCAAAAAGAAAATGAGTTTCTACAAAACACTGAATCAGTGGGTAAGAGAGGATTTGAATGTGACTTTAGATTTCTTCGAATTGCCTCTAAGGAATCTTGGTTTACATTCTGTTTTCCTCTTGAAGATTCCTGGTGAAGAGGCTACTACCTAATTGTGAAAGAAAAACTAAAGTAGAGCTCACACAGAAGGGAAGGGCATCTTAGAGGAAGAAAGAAGGGAGTACCATATGTAATGGAAGGACCCTGAGCTAGAGGACAGCCATGGATTCTGGTCCTGACTTGCCACTAGCTTTAGTGTAGTGGCTTAACCTTCCTGGGCTATAAAATGGTCTGGCTCTTGTGTCTGTAATTCTTTGTTTATAAGGTTGAATATTGGGTATGTTTAGTTACGGAAATGGTAAGAGATCCTCCTAATATATGATGAAAGTTGAGAAACCTAAATCAGTGGACTTGCCTTTAAAAAAGTAGAGAACCTTATGTTTTGGTTGGATGTATGAAGAGGAAAAGAAGCCTATCTCTGGCTTTTTAGAAGAGGAGGCAGTCTGGGGGCAGGGGTGCATTGAAGAGTAACACTGAGGTGAAAGGGGAAGAAAAAAGGGAGATACTCATTTGATATAAAATCAGATATTTCCCTTTTAGGTCCTTATTCTTGCTGCATATTAAACTTCCTTGCATGTGACAATCTGCATGATCATTAAAATCTGTTTTCTGTGTCTATGACTTGAGTACACATGGTTGTTTCTGGTGACTTGCTAGTATCTGTATACTAGCAACCAACATTTTTATCCTTATTCCTTAAATTTTCAGTGTTAAAATCCATGAAAGTTTGTATATTGAAAGCATTTAGGTAGCATATGTTTTGCATGCTCTGAGGTGTTGCATATTTGTATTTTGGAAGTCTGGACATAGGCTCTTGGGCTCTAGTCCAATAGTAGGGATGTAAAACTTACCTGTTCTTTGTAGCAAAATAGCACAGACTGGTCCACTCCCTCCAGCAGCTGCTAATAGCGTTAGTTGGTTTTCAAGTTTTCTAGCTCTAAGGAAAGGTGATAGAAGGGGATCTGGGATGCGGGTGACTGCTGAGAGAGCACGTGGATTTGAAAAGCTCATTCTCACTCTACCCCAGACTCTTCCCATTCCCTGTCCCTGGGACTTCCTAAGTTGTGACCATCCGAGGTTGAGAAAGCAAAGGCTTGTGTCATGTAGGAAGGTTGGAAGGTTGTCCAAGGAAGTCAGGAAGCATGCAAAATTTTGGCTGGTAAAATTTTAGAAAATTGAGATAAGAACTCAGGCCTCTTAATTGCCACTCTGGCAGCTCTTTTTTGTTTGTTTGTTTGTTTTGTTTGTGGGGTGGGGGGAGAAGGGGGTTGTAGGTTTAAAAACAAAGAAACCCAACATGAGTCTGTTATAGGATATCCAGAGGACTGGCCTGAGAACAAATCAGTGTTCTCTTCTGATCTCTTAATCTCCTATTACTTCTTCACAATTTATCCTCACTGATACATTGTTGGTTTTTTATTTTTTCCTTCTTAGACGTACAGGTCTTGAAAGAATTTTTAGCAGCATCAACTCCAGTTTCTCACAGCACCTTGGGGTTAAGGAGTTAAACAAAAACAGAGGGCCAAAGCTCCTTTTTTTTCTCAGAACACAGGCAAGAATTCTTAGTCTTTCTCTTACTTCTGGTCCTATTACAAGTGTAAGGGAATTTTGTTGCTTAATCAAGAAGGCTCGGGCTTCCCTGGTGGCGCAGTGGTTGAGAGTCCGCCTGCCGATGCAGGGGAAACAGGTTTGTGCCCCGGTCCAGGAGGATCCCACGTGCCGCGGAGCGGCTGGGCCCGTGAGCCATGGCTGCTGAGCCTGCGCGTCCGGAGCCTGTGCTCCGCAACGGGAGAGGCCACAGCAGTGAGAGGCCCACGTACTGCAAAAAAAAAAAAAAAGAAGGCTCTAGTCCTGAGGTAGAACTCCCAGCCATTACCTGAGTAATATTATTTTGCTTTCTTCCCCTTTTTAATTCCTGCCCCAGTTTGTTTGTTTATTTGTTTGTCTAAGATGTCCGGCATTGGGCTTCTTTTTGATCTCCACATCCTTGTTCTGAGAGTTCTCAGCTGACTCTGGCAACTGCATGGTGGGGCAGCGTTTGCCAGAAGCCTGTTTCTGAAACTGGTTCAGCTAACAGGAGGGCCACCCTGTGCAGGCAGGACTCTCTTGTTTCTGTCTGTTGGAAGAGACTGCCTCCTTCTCATGCAAAACATGAATTGTTGGAATGCTCCTTGCAACTCCCAGAGCCACATTTTGGTTGGGCTTGATACAGTGTGAAAAGACCCTTTTCCAATGAGTGAGAGTATCTACTATTACTTTTACCAGGCTCTCTTTAGAAGTTTTGGAAATTGCTTTTTGAAGCCAGGGGTTGAATCAGGATAAGATGAGGGACAGAGGGAGGATTCTAACAACCGCTTAAGGATTTGTCACCCTGTTCAGATGCTTTCCCTCCTGTCTGCCTGCCTTCTTTGATCCCTCTCCACTGTCATACTTATCCTGTGTTCAGTAGTCTGCTGACCAGATTGGCAGGGAAAGAACCATCCCAGCTTACTCATACCTTGAGCCCCACTTGGCAAACAGGGCTCCTCAGCTTGTCTTTTTCTTTTTTTTGGCTGCGTTGGGTCTTCATCGCTGAACGTGGGCTTTCTTTTCTCAAGTCGTGGAGAGCGGGGGCTACTCTTTGTTGCAGTGCGTGGGCTTCTCATTGCGGTGACTTCTCTTGTTGCAGAGCATGGGCTCTAGGCGCACGGGCTTCAGTACTTGTAGCACGCTGGTTCAGTAGTTGTGGCTTATGGGCTCTAGAGTGCAGGCTCAGTAGTTGTGGTGCATGGGCTTAGTTGCTCTGTGGCATGTGGGATCTTCCTGGACCAGGGCTTGAACCTGTGTCTCCTGCATTGGTAGGCAGATTCTTAACCACTGTGCCACCAGGGAAGTCCCCTCGGCTTGTCTTTTGAAGCAAATTAGACCTAGCTAATTACGCCACTGTGAGACCTGCTCCCTTCTCCTCGATACCTAGTCTACTGAGCAGAGAGCCTGACCCACAGCTCTGTCTACTCTCTTGTCTTTTTTTGTGCAACCTGCAGGCAGTTCAGACCTCCAGTCTTTTTCAAGATTCTCCTTTGCTGACACAAAGCCACAAGCCCACCTTGTCATTTGGGGCAAGTGACAACTGTAATCCCACTAGCCTCTTGATCTGCAGCTCTTTCTGTCAACAAGACAGGATAACGATTCTGGTTCCCTTTAGCTTCTGTGTCATCACAAATCACAGCTAGCTCTAACCTTGTAAAGTAGTACTTTGAGAGATGAGTTTGAAAGTTTGTTGCCAGAAAGATGGTGTATTTCCCTGTTCTTCCACATGTGGTGCCTCCTCTTTGTTAGCTTTATGCTATGACATGACTTGAGGGCGCTGATTAGAGGTTGAGAAAGGGAAACCCTAAATCACCCAGGAAATCACTTGAGTGCTGTTGATTTAGGTGAATATGCAGTTCTGTGCTTCTTTTTCCTGCAGAGCTTTCTAATCACTCTTGTTGGACACACTGAAGAACTGCAGGGTCAATACCTTTTTGACTAAGGGAACTTCATCTTTTTTAATTGCAGGTTCCATTACAGCTTATAGAAAGTGTTGAATGCCGAGATATATTTCAGCTTCATTTGACTTGCAAAGACTGCAAAGTTATCAGGTATGCTATTGTTTATGCTATTGTTTAGTGTGGAAAATACTTCTTAAAGGATGGATTCATGATTTGATAACAGAAAAACAGCTTTTGAGGGTCAGCCTAGTTAGTATTTTCGGAGTAGTTAGTCCCTGAAATGTTTTATCTTTAGCCTACTTTTCTATTGGAAAGGTGTTTTTTATTTTTTATTTGGACATGATTTTAAATTTACAAAACAGGTGCAAACATAAAAATAGTAAAGAGCACTAGTATTGTTAACATTTTACCCTATTTGCTTTATCGTTTGCAGGGGGCGTGTGTGTGTGTGTGTGTGCGCGCACGCGTGCGTGCATGCGCTAGTGTGTGAAATTCTTGTTCTGAATGATTTGACAGTAAGTTACATAATCATGGCTCTTTGCCCTGAAATACTTAAGTGTGCTTTCTTAAGAATAGGGGTATTTTCTTACATAACCCACAGTATCATTGTCAACTTCACAATTTTACACTCATAATACTTTTTATCCAGTCTACTCTCCATGTTCCAGTTTGTCAGTTGACCTAATAATGCCCTTTATAGCATTCCCCCTACCTCGTTCAGAACAGGATTCAGTCAAGGTCACATATTACATTTAGTTGCCGTGATTCTATAGCTTTCTTTAATCTGAAATGTTTTCTACCACCTTTCTTTATCTTTTATGACATTAACATTTTGAAGAAAAAATCTTTTATTGTAATAGAAAGTTTCTTATTTTGTGTCCAGTGTTTCCTTGTGATTAAATTGAGGTTGTGCGTTCTCAGCTGAATACTGTACGTATGAGGTTGTGTCCTTTTCAGGAGATTGTATTACAGCTGGAGGCAAACAATGTCCATCTGTCCCTTGCTGATCACTCTTGTCAAGGAGTCACCCGCTTTCTGTGTAATTTCTGTATTTTCTCCCTTGCAACTAATCAACAGTCTGGGAGGCACTTTAAGACACTAGAAATGTCCTGCTTCTCATCACATTTCTCCAGTGTTGGCTTTATCTGATCTAGTCTTTACTATAATGGTTGAAAAGTGATGCCTAAAATGCATTTTAAATTTAGTAGCTCTACCAGTTTTTAATTCCCCAAGTTTTTACTTTATTTCTTTGATCTATTCTGGAGTGCCAGTAAACATTGTGTGTGGGCATATTGATGAGCCACACTGATTGGGACAAGGGAGAGGTTTAAGTGACCTCCTTGTTTTTTTGTTTTTTTTTTTTAAATTTTTTTTGGAGTATAGTTGATTCCTCCTTGGTTTTAAGGTAAATATTTAAGTTGCTTTTTAGCCATTGAGATTTGGCTTGCTTTTGATAGATACTGGTTATAACTCACAGTTTTAAAAGGTTGCTTATTAATTACTCAATTTTAGATACTGCATTTAAAAATATAAAGTATTTTTTTTTTTTTTTTTTTTTTTTTTTTTTTTGGCTGTATGTGGGCCTCTCACTGTTGTGGCCTCTCCCCTTGTGGAGCACAGGCTCCGGACGCCAGGCTCAGCGGCCATGGCTCACGGGCCCAGCCGCTCCACAGCATGTGGGATCTTCCCGAACCGGGGCACGAACCCGTGTCCCCTGCATCGGCAGGCGGACTCTCAACCACTGCGCCACCAGGGAAGCCCATAAAGTATTTTTTACACTAATTATTTTAACCTCCTACTTATATATACTGAAAATTGCACTTGATAATAGAATTGTTTTGTTCTCTACATGGTAACATCTGAAAGTTTCAGTGTAATGTATCTTATTTTCGATTTAAAGTTGCTGATTTATTCTAATTGCTAAATAGATAAATTTTGAAATTATTCCCTTGGCTAAAAGTACTGTGAACTATGTTTGAGCTTGCTGTAATAATGTCATAACAAAACAAAAAGAACTTCTTTAAACATATTCTTTGAGAAGGACAACCATAAAGCTTTGGTGGAAGAAGTGGAATAAAACCCCATTCCTGGAAGAGAATGACTGCCATTTTACTTTAATAATTGTCAGTCTCAGAAGAGATTTTATTAGTCTAAAAAAATAGGTTTTCCACATGTCCAGCTTTCTTCTTCTTGACATTTAGCACCATTGGCTAAAATTTGTTGGACATATTTTGTCATTATAAATCATAAACATTAGACCACCTCTAGTGCTTTTTTTTTTTTTTTTTTTTTTGCGGTACGCGGGCCTCTCACTGTTGTGGCCTCTCCCGTTGTGGAGCACAGGCTCCGGACGCACAGGCTCAGCAGCCATGGCTCACAGGCCCAGCCGCTCCACGGCATGTGGGATCCTCCCGGACCGGGGCACGAACCCGTGTCCCCTGCATCAGCAGGCGGACTCTCAACCGCTGCGCCACCAGGGAAGCCCCTTCTAGTGCTTTTTTGACTATAGTTATCATTTCACTGTGAGTAGGCACTCTTGAAATGGTGGCTACCCTTAGGTTTCATTGTCAGCTGTCTTCTGATTACATTTGTACTTGTTTGGCTTTACAAAGGTGTCAGTTCTCAACCTTTGAGCAGTGTCAAGAGTGGCTGAAGAGACTGAACAATGCAATCCGACCACCTGCTAAAATAGAAGATCTCTTCTCATTTGCATACCACGCTTGGTGCATGGAGGTCTACGCCAGTGAAAAAGAGCAACATGGAGACCTGTGCAGGCCAGGTAGGCCTTTCTAAAACGTGCAGATGGTGACTTTATTGAAATACTGCTTGAGATATCCATAACATGAAATGGGACTCCTAAGCATTCGTATATTTAATCAGTATACTTTTCATGGAGCATGTAGCATTTGCCCATCATTCTTCTAAGCTCAATGGAAGATGTTTCCTACCTTTCAGGGGGAAGGAAAGAACACTAGACTTGGCATCACGATTTACTGGGCCTGAGTAAAAACACCTAGGGTATGGGTGTTAGGGGAGCCCAGTGGAAGGGAGCCACGAGCGTTATATACATGTTTGCGAAGAATGCACATTTGAAGTGGCTTTTGAGTAGGCTTTGAAGGTTGAGTAAGAGTTCATTGATAACAGACTGGGGAAAAGAACTTCAGACAGAGCAAGTAGCATGAACAAAGGTACAGAAGTGTGAGGTTAGGCCACAGAATAATGGATTACAAAATGGCTTTTTGCTGTCTTTGAATTTCAAGTCATAGATTACCTTTTGTCACCCCTTTCATCTCACAGATGATGAAGCAGGTCCAGAGAGGCCAGGTGACTTTTCTCAGGACAAATAAAGAAGTTGGGCCTATATTGGAACCCAGGCTTCCTGGCTCCTCATGAAATCTTTGTCACACTCACTGTCTTTCTCCCTCAAAAATGGCATTGACAAAGTTCATGCTGTTTCTCTGTGTGTAGTTTTCTATAAATTGTATGTTGCTGTAAATAGAACTTTGCTGGTCCAGCACCGAATCTTTAACATGTCCAGCTTGGAAGCAACGTCTTGAATTCCTAAGCAGTGAAACGTTGTGAGCTTCCTTCCAATAAAGTTTACTCTAGAGACTTTTTCCTTTAAACCTCAATTTTCAGTCCTGAACCTTCAATATTAACAATTCTGCCCTGGGTTGTTTTAAACATTGGAGGCTAATCTAGCATGCTTGGATCCCTTTGTTTCCTGGCTCATTCACTGGTTAAAGCTTTTGGTTCATATATTTAATTAAATTATAGCAAACACAAACATATTTTTAAAGATGCTTTAATATGTACTTTTGTTTGACCCTCATGACCTTGTCAAACAGGCAGGATAGGCTGGTGTTTCTGTTTTGGGAGCCAAAGAAACGGAGTCTCAGAGTAAAACCTGTTGCCAAGTCCCACTGCTAGGCAGTGACAGAGCCAGGACTTGAACCCAGTTCTCAGCTATTGGGAGCTGACTGTATGGGGTGCTGTGGATACAGAGATGAAAAACAGAGGCACCTGCCCTTGTGGAGCCTCAGGGAAAGCCCCAGGAATCCAAGCTTCCCACAAGCCTGGTCAGCCAATGGAACCCAAAGTCGTTCACAAGAGTCACCCACACCAACCTTGGAAGGTGACGAGAATGTGCCTTAGCTGTCTCTCACTTCACTCCCTTTATCCGTTGCATCTTTCTTTTTCCTTCTTTATATGAGATGCCATTGTATTTTAATTTTTTTTGTTCATGGCTCTTTTCAAGTTTTTTTAGTTTTAAAAAAAGTAACGTTTACATGCAATGAGATGCACAAATCTTACATGTATATTTGCTAAGTTTTTAGCTATTATATCTTTTTTTTTTTTTTTTTTTTTTTTCTTTTTGCGGTATGCGGGCCTCTCACTGTTGTGGCCTCTCCCGTTGCGGAGCACAGGCTCCGGATGCGCAGGCCCAGCGGCCATGGCTCACGGGCCCAGCCGCTCCGCGGCATATGGGATCCTCCCAGACCGGGGCACGAACCCGTATCCCCTGCATCGGCAGGCGGACTCTCAACCACTGCGCCACCAGGGAGGCCCTATTATATCTTATTTATTAGATTTTTCATCTCTACCATCTCCTAGGATAATGAAGTTATTGAGTGTATCTTGCTGTATTATGTTATATAAGAACTTTGATTTGTTTAAGGCTCTTAACTCCAAGAGGCATTCCCTAGTTTTGGGTTGCCAGTGTTTAGTTAACAAGGCTTGAATTTCTCCTAACCTGTTTCTCTCACAACCACAGACTGAAAATTCCTCATCTTTAGATGATTCCTTATTCCCTTGATAATTTAGTTTCTTTAGGATTTGAGTCAACTCTTAGACTATTCCTAAGATGTGTCAGATCAAAACTTCACTCCTGTCTATTAATTATAGATGGCTTTGTTCTGAGCTGAGATGACTTTGGTCCCCAGGTCTTTCCCTTTTTGAAGATATTTGGTATTCGTTGGCCACCAGGACATCCAATTTCCTGTCTTTTCATGGGTTTGTGATGGATGGAGGCATTTGGGGGTTAGAATACTGATTTAGGAACTAGAAAACCTGAATTCAAACCTGTACTCTACCATTTAATTTTAAAAATTAATACTGGGCAAGCCATTTATCCTCTCTGTACTTTAGTTTCTTTTGTTCTTCAAAGTGAGACATTTTTCTTCTTCCTGCCCAAGCTGATCTGGATATTCTGAAGATCAAATCTGTTAATGCTGGAGAGTTCAATTCAGTAAATGTTTGAGTGCCTCCTATGTGCCATGCTTGTGAATACATTTTGGAAATTATGAATATACAAGACGGTGCCATTGTAACTGATTGGAACTTTATGAGTAAAGGTTGTATTTTCTTTTCAATATATACATTCCACACTGAAGTCAACCTGCTACAACTCACATGCAATCTTACTGTACTTCAGTGACTTGGTTTGAGTGTGTGTATATATGTATGGCTTTTTCCTTTTATATATTTTCACTGTGGAGTACAGAGGAAAACCTGCTTTTAAAAAATACTGTGGTTTGGAGTCCGCCTGCCGATGCAGGGGACACGGGTTCGTGCCCCGGTCCAGGAAGATCCCACATGACGTGGAGCGGCTGGGCCCGTGAGCAATGCCGCTGAGCCTGCGCGTCCGGAGCCTGTGCTCTGCAACGGGAGAGGCCACAACAGTGAGAGGCCCGTGTACTGCAAAAAAAAAAAAAAAAAAAAAAAAAGAACAGGGTTCAAAAAAAAAAAAAGAATGGACTGGACTTCCCTGGTGGTACAGTGGTTAAGAATCTTCCTGCCAATGCAGGGGACACGGGTTTGAGCCCTCGTCTGGGAAGATCCCACATGCCGCAGAGCAACTCAGCCTGTGCACCACAACTACTGAGCCTGCGCTCTAGAGCCCGTGAGCCACAACTACTGAAGCCTGTGTGCCTAGAGCCCGTGCTCCGCAAATAGAGAAGCCACTTCAATGAGAAGACGGCACACCGCAACAAAGAGTAGCTCCCACTCGCCACAACTAGAGAGAGCCTGCACACAGCACCAAAGACCCAATGCAGCCAAAAATAAAATATAAATTAAAAATGAACAGGAGAAAATTAAAAAAAAAAAAAAAAGAATGGATTAAAGCTTAAAGCTTCTCTCCCATATGCTCAACATCCTTCTCATTTTAGCTGCCTTCTTGGTGACTGTTCTGTACTTCACCATTAATCTGGAGTCCTGACAGATGACTGGGCAATTCAGTTGCTATTTTAGTAGCATCAGACCCACATCTCTGACCTCTCTTCTATGATATACCCATTAAGCACATTTTGATTAACTATGAATAGCATGACTCTGGGTCATACACTGTTGTGCAGCTGCCTGTTTCGTATAAAGTAAAGCCCTTGTCAGCAGAGTCCATTTTCTGAGTTTAAATGCATCCAGTGTACATCTAGACGACTGCACTGGGACCTTTGTTCATAGAAAAGAAGGATTCTTCCCTCCGTATTTGAAAATCTGGGCAGGCTAGTTCTCACCTTCTCTGACTCTGATACTGTTCTTCCTCACTATCCCAGGCCTTTAAGTTGTGTATAATTGTAGGCTTGAATACTCAGAATCACCGGGAAGCTAGACTTTTGGGGGGAAATTTTTTTTAGACTGCTGGTTGACACTGTGGTTATGATAGAGGGATTTACTGCTTTAAAATTTTTTCATTCCCATTAAAATAAGAATTGCTACACTGTGGTGTAAGAAATACAAAATGTTAAAAAGGGACAGATCCTCATTTGGGGATGGGGGAGGCACACAGGAAGGGTTGAAATGGAAATACAAAGCTAAACAAATAAATTGGGGTATTACAGCATATCTAATGTTGAATCAATGGAGACATGAGAATTCTGAGAGGGGAGTTCTTAAGGGAAATCCAGCAATATATGTGCTTGGCATGCACTTTTCTGGCAGAATAAACACAAGTGAACTTATAACACAATTTAGCAGAAGCCAGTTGAATTACTCATGTATGTAAGGTCTGCTGCTAAATTTTTTTTTCAAGCAGTGGTTTTCAAACTAGGTTGTGATCCACCAGTAGGTCATGAAATCAAAGTTTTAAGAAATGAAATATGAAATGAAAATTCAGGATAGAAAATACCAATGTATCACACACATAGTAAGGGTGGGTATTTTGTGAAACTTAAAAAATAAATATGTCGTATTTAATTGTGATGTAAAACATTCTTATTGTGGGTTGTGATGGTCAGTTTCAAAGTTGAAGTTGATGAAGTCACTGCTTTGGAGGATACAAAGATAATTAAAACTCTTCGCAAGGAACTTGAAACAACAGATTTTCTGTGCTCACTACTCAGTATATATTTCTTGTGTGTAGCTCAGAATTTCATGCCAGGGATGGTAATTCTAAGCCCTTTCTTGGGCAATTGTTCTATGTAGAAAACTGCCTGAGGAGGAGGGGAAGGAGGTGGGAGAGGAGGAGGAGGAGGTTCTTGTTATTTTGCCAGTGATTATTTTAAAGTTATAGAAGATCCTATTTAGAGTATGTGTTTAAGATAGAGGTACTAATGTAAATGACCATTGATTAAAATACCTTTACCTTTTGCAAAGACTTGGAGCTGTATCCCAGGTTGGGGAAAATCTTGTCATTAATTAATGAACTTGGAAGTTGCCATAGTTCTTACAGCTTTTATATTGGGATTAAAAGTGAAAGATTCCCTGTGTAGAATTATTGATGGTCACCATTCCTTGCAATTTGTAGACAGCGCTCCAATACAGGTAGCTTTTTCCTATTTGGAAGATTATATTGCTTTTAAAACTTTTCCAAAATGGGATAGATTCAGTTGATTATTTCTTCCTGCATCTCTGAACCTCACCTTTTTATAGCTCTCCTTCAGGAAACATATAATACTTAGTTTAAGCTCAAGAAAAGCAGTTTAAATGGGAAGTAGTTTTATAGACTTGTCCTTCATTCAAGTAATTGCTATTTCGTATTCTGAAGCTATTCTCCCAGGGAGAGCAAAGCTTTGATCACCAGTGCTGGCTGTTTTATGCTTTTGTTACTGTAGTTTCTCCCAGCCCCCACCAGTATTTATTTTACAACCTATAATACTGTATGTTAGAGATACTGCTTAATGGTTTGTTTTGTTGTTGTTGTTTATTTGTTTTTTATAAAATTACTGCTCTAGGACTGTTTTCAGGGAAGGAAGTTATTTCAGATTTAATGACTTTTATGTTCGGTTCATTTCTGCCTTTGTTGCTTGCTGTCTTGAAGAAGCAGCCAAATTCATTAGGGCAAATGTAGGCAGGTTATACTTGTTTGGGTGGATGTTCTTACAAATGCTCAGCACTGTAGTTACTAGTGTGATGTTTCTTGAGATTCCTGGGTACTGGCAGTTAAAACTCCCATGATCTTTTAACTGCAATTCTGTAATCTGTAAGGTTCTGAAAATCAAAAGATTTTTATTTTATTTGGTAGTTTGACTTGATCTGAACTATTTGTTGCTTTATTTATCTCATTTAGTGTGAATTATCTATGCATTTCACTGTAACGATGTTAACGTTTGGTTAATGCTGTTGATATCATTAACCCAGTATTATTATACATGCACACCTTAAAATCCAGAAAATTCAGGTTCTGAAATCTGGCCCAAAGTGTTTCTCATGAGGAGTTATAGGTCTGTGCTGCCATTCTTGATGAACTTGTTGATTTTATTTCTTATGTATACCATCAGTCTCAGTGTGGAAATGGGAAAGTAGCCAGTATAGGGATAAGAACATGGGTTTTGAGATGAGACAGACCTGCCATAATAATCACCTCAGTCTCAGTTTTGTCCTCTGTAAAATGAGCCCAGTGATACTACTCTCAAATTTGATAGTAGTGATTAGATAATATTCTTTTTTTGTTTTTTAGTTTATTTTAAATTGAAGAGATAATACTAATTTTTAATTAAAATCAAAATTAATTTCCTCATTTCTTCTTATAGTCTTATCCTGGCAGGAGATTTTTTTAAACTAAATATGTTATTTATACAACACCTTTTTAAACATAACTGAGCAGGGTAGCAATGCTTTCATTCCACCTGTTGTGGAAAATCGTATTCATTTCGTCCTTTCTCCTATCTGTCTGTGGTTCCTAGGGGAACACGTAACATCACGGTTTAAAAACGAAGTGGAGCGGATGGGTTTTGATATGAACAACGCCTGGAGGATTTCCAACATCAATGAAAAGTACAAGTGAGTTGTATTTGATCCCTGTGGACTGTGTTTCATGGCCCCTGCCTTTGCAAGAAACCCCAGTTCTCATGTGGCAGAACATTTGAATTTAGACTTCTTCTTTGAAATGGAGTTTTATTTATTAAATCTAAATGCCTCATCTTCAGCGTACTTCTGGGCCTTCTGTTCCCATTGCTATCACTGGAGTGGAAAGAGATCCTTACTTATAGTAGGATCCTGGAACCTTCCTTTCTGTCCCCTCCTATTCTTCCTGGCATATGCATGTCTAGATAATATTGTGCTTACCTGTAGACAGGGAGTTTCTATTGTTCTCATCACTGCTTGACATCACATTAGAGATAAGATTAGTGATCTCAGAAGCAGTGATAAAACACTTAGGAGTTGGTTTTTACTGTAATTTTACTCCAGATCCTATGAAATAGGCTACCGTATTATTCTCTAATTTGTTGATCTAAAACTAATGTCTCAGCTATGATCGCTTAACCATTAAATGTTAATGTAACCATTATTAAATATTTCCCATTACCTATTTCCCTCAAAGGTATAAGAACTTTGGTAGGGGAGGGCAGTTAACTACTGTGATTTTGGTGATCCAAATTTCTATAAAACAAAAGAAAATTGTCCAGAATTTTAAAATTAACATATCCTTCTCCTCTTAAGTTTCCCTGCAGCAATTGGAGGCCTTAATCACTCTGTTGTCCTTCCAGCTGCCTCAAATTGTAATAGGTATTTTCCTGAACTGTTTGTGGGTAGCCACTGGAGCATTTCATTTTTTGTTGGAAAAACAACAGCTAATTACTACGCACAGCTCTTAACATGGACCTTGGCCAAGGAGGTGGTGTGAAGAATCAGGAGCTACAGACATGTCATACTTTTGCCTGTTCTCAATGACAGGTCACATTAGAGAATTGAGGTGGAGAGAGGAGGGGCGTCCTCAGGGAGCCTGAGGCTGCCACAGGCTTTGCTCACATGTAACCCACCTTTCCTATACTGGAAACTGGTTATCTACAAGTGAGAAGCTCATACTTGCTGAAGAGCTGACTACTAGGTAATGTAATCCTTAGAGAACAAGGAATATAGTGATCCAGAATATTGGGTGAAGTAAAACAAAACCTGAATTAAGCTAAGCTTGTTGAGAAAAAGTTTTTCAGTTCAAAAGCTAGTGGTTTTCAGAAATCTTTTTAATATGGATTTAAAAAATTAACTTCTTTGAGTCCACTATTTCCACTTCAGAACCAGCCTTCAGGACATTGAAAAGTTCTTCGTACTACAAAGGAAGAATAAGTGCCAAATTTACTCTTAAGTTTAAAAGAAGATAAAAGGAACAAGTCTCATGGTTAGAGTGTTAATTTATAATCTGTGTCCTGGGTTATTTTTAGGAGTTTGTAGATAGGTATTAGGAAGTTTGTGGAGCTACTTTTGGTCAGTCTCCCTTCTCCTGGTTAGGCTTTTGAATTCCTGATACTTAATCTGGAAATTGAGAATAAGAGAGAGAGATTTAGTGCAGAATGATCAGAACCCTCAATTCCTAAGCAGTTTGTATTTTTCTGCCTCTTCCCCTAATGCATAGAGTAGGTAGGGCATGGTGGTAGAGATGGTGGTAGTGGAGGACGAGGAGCAGTTTGTATATTTTTGGGTTTGGATTAAATGTCTTATTGCCTTCACTATTGAGAAGGAATATTGGGTTTCCCAGAGAGAGACATGTCTTGTAAGTAAAAAACCTGTCAGAAATAATGCTTTCTAGGGCACCAGCTTGACTAGTATGTGCCTACTAGTATTTTCCCTAATGAAAACAGCTTTTCTTATGCAACATGGTAAATCAACTATAATATAAAATAAAAGTTAAATTTAAAAAAGAGAAAAACAGCCTTTTCCCCTTGAGTGTAGTTTATTCTGAAGTATGTTTATAGAAATTATGATTAATAGCATATTCACATTACTAACTTGGCTTAATGGAGCTACGATTATGTATGCAGATGGGGCTGACCCATAGTGCTCTATCTGTATACCCACGGCTGCACCTGTTACCTATAATTAGGACACCCTGTTTGGTTCACATCAAAGAATATGTTAGTAATCCTATGATGTCTCTGGAAACTTGAAATTGTGGGCTCTTGCCCTTCTTCTCATGTTTCCCTGAAAGACTGAGGGTCTGGTAGAGGTAACACAGACTTCCACCTCTGCAGTTGGACTGGGCATTTGTGTAGTTAGAAATGACCCACATATTGGTTACAACAGTTACAGTGGAGTAACTGCCTCTCAACTCCCCTTTTTACATTGATAGTTAAGATCACCAGATTTCCAAAAGGCAGCATCAAGTGGAACAATCCAAGATAGTATCATTTGACATATACATAAGTAAACACTTAAGGCACCCCATTCTGCTGAGCAGGCCAAGACTCAGGTAATGCTCCTCATTGCCTTTTTACTGGCTCTGGGGTAGCTTGATCGACATCCTTCTGCTGGCTCACTCATGTCTCTCCCTCTTCTCCCCCCCCTCTCTGTCTTCTTCCCTTCTCCCTCTTCCTCACCTTCCCTGTTAGGCTGTGTGGTAGCTATCCACAGGAGCTCATAGTGCCTGCTTGGATCACTGACAAAGAACTAGAAAGTGTCGCAAGCTTCAGGTCCTGGAAGCGCATCCCCGCCGTCGTCTACAGGTAAGTAAGCCTGGCCAGACCCAGCTTGGTCTGGTGCTACTGCCCACTGCACGTGGTCTGCTGCCTCTCTTGCTGCTAACCTGGGGGTGGGGTGGGGGGTGGTCAGGGAACTTTCCAGGTTATTCTGTACTTCCTTATTGCTGAAGCTGCTCGTCCAGTCATATACCAGTAATTCATCTGGAACACTACCTGATGATTCAGTTGACACTGAAAAGAACATTTTAATAGAAAAGTGGCTGGACTTGCTATTTTAAGATCCTTCTGACATTCTGTGGGAAGATAATGTGCTCATTGCATTTAGCTTCAGATGTTGGCCTTTGGATTAAGAGAGATGAACCCGGGCTTCCCTGGTGGCGCAGTGGTTGAGAGTCCGCCTGCCAATGCAGGGCACACGGGTTCGAGTCCTGGTCTGGGAAGATCCCACATGCCACGGAGCAGCTGGCCCCGTGAGCCACAATTACTGAGCCTGCGCGTCTGGAGCCTGTGCTCCGCAACAAGAGAGGCCGCAATAGTGAGAGGCCCGCGCAGCGCGATGAGGAGTGGCCCCCACTTGCCACAACTAGAGAAAGCCCTCGCACAGAAATGAAGACCCAACACAGCCATAAATAGATAAAAATAAATAAATAAATAATAATTTTAAAAAAATGCTTATTAAAAAAAAAAAAGAGAGATGAACCCTAGAAAGTACAAATTGGGAGTGTAGATTTGAGTCCTTTGTGATTGTCTTTGTGGTTGAAACTTTGACACATGGAAGGAGGTCTGCTTTGAGAGGGAGCATTTAGAGAAGAAGGCTAGGGCTTGGCTGGATAGATGCTATCAGAGATCAAAGGAGGGAGAGTCAAGGGAGGCAGGTCCTAGAAAGGGGTGGTGGTGCGGTGACGAGCACAGATTTTAGAATTCAGGTCTTCTCTCTGACACGCCTTGCTGTGGCACCTTGAGTAAGTCCCCTAACTGACCTCAGCCTGTTCCCAGTTAGTAAAATGGGAATGATGTTCTTACTTCACAGGTATGCTGCGACATCTGAATGAAGCACTGGGCTTCCTAAGCAATGTCTGGAGTAGGTTGTATTCCTGAGGGCTGCTTTTATAATTCAGTGACTAGCTAGCTCAGTTCTCACAGAATCATGTTAAATTTTTAAGAAGTCATTCCCTCTTATTTTGGGACAGTTTCAGATGTCCTTGTAATATCACATTCTCCATTTCATTTTTCCAGTTTGCAGAAATTATGGACTCTCCTTGAATTCGGGCCAAACCAGTGAGGTTTAGTTAGAAACTCATGCCAGGAGGCAGTCCATTGAAATACTGAGGTTGTAAGAAGGGGTTTATTTCCTTGTGGAATTCCCACTGAGGTAAGCAGCTTGTTTAGCCCATGGAAGGCAGATTCTGATGCCCACACTGAAGAGGGAGAGATGGAAAAGTACGTATTTGCTTCTGTCCCAGTGGAACCCATTAAGTTTTCAGCCTCAGTTTTCATCACCGTTTTCAGACACTCCTAGAAAAGTAGGTCACCAAATTTACCTATCACTCAAGTGGTAAGGATGACACAGGAATTAGAGAGAGCAGTGAAAGCTGAAAGGATTAATGAGTCTTATCAGTGATCGGCCCAGCTCAAATAGGGAAAGCAGCCAGCTGCTGCTCTGCGGACAGCAGCTGTGTTAGATCAGCAGCCCTGGCATTTGTGAGGTTTGCTGACTTTGAGCATAAGGGGAAAGGATTCTCATTCTCAAAGTAAGGGTCTTTTCTTTTTTTTTTTTTTTTGCGGTACGCGGGCCTCTTACTGTTGTGGCCTCTCCCGTTGCGGGGCACAGGCTCCGGACGCGCAGGCTCAGGAGCCATGGCTCACGGGCCCAGCCGCTCCGCGGCACGTGGGATCTTCCCGGACGGGGGCACGAACCCGTGTCCCCTGCATCGGCAGGCGTACTCTCAACCACTGCGCCACCAGGGAAGCCCCTCAAAGTAAGGGTCTTTTGGTGAATTCTCCCTGTTGGTAGAGAGGCCTAAAAGTGTAGGCTGAAGAAAAACTTAGAGTAAACATGGGAAGCTTCTTTCCCCTTCCAAAGTTTATTCCAGAGGGCATAAGCTTCCCTAGCTCAGGTGGCAGGATGCTTCTGAATCTAACATGTGTTTACTGAATGTAGTTGTCTGTAAATTGCAGTAATGACTCCTGAGGTTGCTAGCAGCAGTTACTTGACAGCACCATGCTGAACCAGCACCTGATTTAGTGCTTTCTCCTATGGTGATGAGAGAGTGCTTAATTGGATTTATTATTGAAGACAGATTGCTTTAACACAGAAAGATGGTGCGAAGGGCGCCCATCTGTAGTGCAATTCACAGCTCTCCCCCTTTGTGCATTGAGTGATTGTTAGAAACTTCTAGTCATTTAGGGAGTTGATTAACACTAACTTAAGGATAGTTTAAACATTTGTATCTTTCTATATAAAATTGAAGCATTTAGTGTTTAGTAGGGGACTCATACATTGGACATCTTAATTTTTATGTTTCCTTGTTCTATTTGTAAAATGATGGAAATGCTCTTTAGTGATTTTTAGCTGTAGTGTTTTCGTTCTCTTTCATGCAATCTAAAGCATTTAGAAGACTGCAGAAAACTTCACTGCTTATTGCAGCAGTTCAGTTGCAATCTAGCTATTATAATACTATGGCCCTTAGGGAATTCCCTGGCAGTCCAGTGGTTAGGTAGGACTCCTGCTTCCACTGCAGGGGACACAGGTTCGATCCCTGGTGGGGAAAGTAAGATCCTGCATGCCGCGTGGTGCGGCCAAAAAAAAATAATGTGGCCCTTAAAACCCAAGACCCAGGCTGACGAGTGCCATCTACTGTTCCTCTCCAGCATTGCTGGGAAAAATTTCAGAAGAAAAGGATGTGCAGGAAAGGCCCTGCCAGCCTGTCCTGTAAAGGGTTTGCTGTCAATCAGCTCATTGGTTACTCAGCACCTATTATAATATGCTAGGAGGCATTTTAAGAATCAGTGAGGCTTTATTTATAGTTTGGCTCCATTCAGCAGGTGACCCAATTGAATGTGTTGGCAATACACAAGTACTTTCCATTATTTGTCTCCTAATGAGGGAGGATTTAAAAACTACAAGCAAACTGATGGTTCCAGTGGAATTTGATTATTGCCAAATTTAATTTATTGCTTATGAGTTTTAGGATTGAAAACAAAAATCCTTCTCACGTTGTTCCTTGAACAAGATAAATAGATTCAATAGTCTGTTTGTTAAAAATCCATCTGTGCCCTACATGTGTTATATGTGTGTATGAATATATGTTTAGAGACAATTTTAATGGGAGTAAAAGACATTGACAGTTCTCTCTAGGATATAGAATTGGGAGACATTAAAATTTTTTGCTTACTAGCTTTTATATTATACTCATTTATTTTTAAAGTGAACTGATTACCTCTATAACTTCTAAAAACAGCTTTATTGAGATGTCACATACAATTCACCCTTTTAATGTGTATAGCTCAGTGATTTTTTTTCTAGTATATTCACAGTGTTGTGCAACCATCACTACAATTATTTTAGTACATTCTCACCACCCCAAAAAGAAACCCCAGACCCATTAGTAGCCACTCCGCATTCCCTCCCCAAGCTCCTTAGCTCTGAGTTATCATTAAATCTACATTCTGTCTCTATAGATTTACCTATTCTGGACACTATATAAATGGAATCATAGTATGTGGTCTTTCATAACTGACTTCTTTCACTTAGGAGCAATAACATACTCAAGGTTCATCCGTGTTGTAACATGTATTAGAACTTGATTCCTTTTCATTGCCAAATAATATTACCTTTATAACTTTTTAGTTGCTGAAATTGCCTAACTAAAATTCCTAATGAGGAAAAGCTTGAGTTTTTAGAGCATCTTAAGGTAGACTATGAGTATGATTTCTGGTCTTATTTCTTTTTTTTTTTTTTTTTTTTTTTTTTTTTGCGGTACGCGGGCCTCTCACTGTTGTGGCCTCTCCCGTTGCGGAGCACAGGCTCCAGACGCGCAGGCTCAGCGGCCATGGCTCACGGGCCCAGCCGCTCCACGGCATGTGGGATCTTCCCGGACCGGGGCATGAACCCGCATCCCCCGCATCGGCAGGCGGACTCTCAACCACTGCACCACCAGGGAAGCCCTGGTCTTATTTCTTGATAAAGGATCTTATCAGAGTATGGCTTATTGATGTCTATGCTATTCATTTCCTTCTAATAGTTTACAGAAGGGTGGCTGGCTCATTGAGCTATCTGCCTATAGTAAGAGCAGTTGTGATTCATGAAATGTCAGGAGGTTTTTTAAAGCAGTCCACTATGGGCCAGGTAAGTATTTCAGTCCCACGTGTGGGATCTTGTTTTGATAAGAATCCTCAAGCCAGCCCCAAGTGTACAGTTGTCCCTCGGAAGTCAGTGAGGAAACAAATGTTTGTCAGCATCTATTATGCTAGGATATTCAGGTGTAGTATTAAAAAGGAGAGATTAATACTTCATTATTAAGTGTGGTATTTGTAGTTTATTTTTTAACTGATTTTCCAAAAATAAATTTAAATATTCAAGTATTTTCTTTATGAATATTAATTTTTCTCTGACAATACACTTTTAAATACACTTTTATCATTTTGTTGGTTATTCTACAAAGGTCTCTAAAATGGTTTGATAATCAAGAAAGATGCAGATAGGTTTTGTTATTTTTTATTTTTAATTATTATTATTATTATTTTAAATATTTATTTGGCTGTGCCAGGTCTTGTTTGTGGCATGCAGGCTCTTTTAGTTGTGGCATGTGGGATCTAGTTCCCTGACCAGGGATCGATCCCGGGCCCCCTGCATTGGGAGCACGGAGTCTTAACCGCTGGACCACCAGGGAAGTCCCTAATTCTTACTTATTTATTTTTTGTCTGCACTGCACGGCATGTGGGATCTTAGTTCCCTGACCAGGGATCGAATCCGTGTCCCCTGTAGTGGAAGTGTGGAGTCTCAGCCACTGGACCGTCAGGGAAGTCCCGGGGTTTTGTTATTCTTGTTGCTGTATAAGACTTCTGCCCTGAGGGGACTTGAAGCTAACCCATCACTTACCTTCAGTCAAGCTGTTCATTAAGGCATTTAAAATCTACGATCTCACTTTTTGTATGAGCACAGAGCGTCTGAATGGGGCCACTGGGATGGGTACAGTTGTTGTCTTGCTCCCTGCACAGGCACCAGAGCAATGGAGCTGTCATTGCCCGCTGTGGACAGCCGGAGGTCAGCTGGTGGGGCTGGCGAAATGCTGATGATGAGCACCTGGTGCAGTCAGTAGCCAAAGCTTGTGCCTCCGACTCCCGATCCAGTGGCAGCAAGCTGTCAACTAGGAACAGTCCCCGAGACTTCCCCAATGCAGGAGACCTTTCTGATGTGGAGTTTGGTAAGGTGCTCCCTGGGCCTCTGGCAGCAGTTTTTATAGCATCTGAGAACCTTTTCTTGAAATGGCCTTCTTCTTATAAGACACAGAATTTGTTTCATAGGAGAGAGAGAGTGAAGCATCAGTTGATGGGATTGTTTGAGGAGTCATGGATCTTGGCAAAAACCAGAAGACCCTCTGTTTCAGACTTGGTTTAAGTGGACTAGAGTGTTTGTTGTCTTTCTTGCCATCGTGACAAAATGGAATATATATGTGATAGGGGACCTGCAGTGTCTCCAGACCATGGGGGAAAACACCAGGATTATGTTGTAGTCATTCTAGGACTACAGATGTAGAAATGCAGTATAGGAGATTGTAGGCAAAATAGAAAACAAACTAGAGAGAGAAGTCCTATTGTATTAATGTAGTTTTGCTTAGGTGGATTTCACTTAATCGAGTTTTTTGGGTACTGTAATAAGTGTCTGTAGTTCTTATTTTGCGACAATTCTGGGAGAGACAGGTTCATTTAGTTTTTCCTTCCTGCTCCTGATGTCCCTAGATTCTTCTCTGTCAAATGCTTCAGGAGCAGAGAGTTTAGCTGTCCAACCACAGAAGCTTTTGATCTTGGATGCACGCTCCTATGCAGCAGCTGTGGCGAACCGAGCCAAAGGAGGAGGCTGTGAATGCCCAGGTGAGGTGCACAGTGCTTTCGTCCCTGACCCTCTGTCCCTGTGAGTCCACCCCATGCCCAGCTGGGTCTTAGTTCTCAATTTGAAGTGAATGGAAAGCCATGTTCCTCATCCTGTCTTGAGACAGCCAGAGCTCCTTCTTGGATTCTTAATACTGTATGCTCTTTTTAAGGGAGAAATGGAGGAGGAGGTGCAGTGAAACCAAAGAATCTTCCTTCCCTGTGCCAACTTTTAGGTGATAAGGAAAGTAAATCCTCTCCCATAATAAGACCTGTTATGTTTGGAAACTTCTTTAGCAGCTCAATTTCTCAGCCTTCTAAATGCTTTTTTTGTGGTTTTTTTTTTTTTTTTTTTTTTTTTCCTTTTTGGCGGTATGCGGGCCTCTCACTGTTGTGGCCTCTCCCGTTGCGGAGCACAGGCTCCGGATGCGCAGGCCCAGTGGCCATGGCTCACGGGCCCAGCCGCTCCGCAGCATATGGGATCCTCCCAGACCGGGGCACGAACCCGTATCCCCTGCATCGGCAGGCGGACTCTCAACCACTGCGCCACCAGGGAGGCCCGCTTTTTTTGTGTTTGACAGTGGGTATGCTCATTACTAGCCTCACAGAAAACTCCTCACATGACTTTTACTTAGAAAACATGGGGTAGAAATTGAAGCAGCAAATACAAAACTCTAGCAAAGTGCCTCAGTCTTGACCTATAACACCCCTACTGTTTGAACGCTGGCTTTCTCCAGGGAAGGACCTGTTAGGTGCCAGTTGTGTGCTGTTGGAGCAGGTAGAGGCACTGAGCTCCTTTTTCAGATGTGAGCTAAGCTGGAATCTAAAAGCAGTTATACCAAGGTGAAATTTGAATGCAGAAATGCATGGTTCTGCTACGTTCTTTTCCAAGAGATTCCAGAGATGCAAGTTAGGAGAGGCCCAAGAAGTAAACCTGGGGTAAGGTGGAAGTATGCACATCTTTTTTTTAAAAAAAATAACAGCTTCTATTTTATATCAGTATCTTCTTCACAAATCTAACCTTCCTTTTTGAAAAGACAGCTAAAAATCAAGCACTCATAATAAAGTCCTCTCATAATAAAGGACTGAACTAATAGGCATCAAAACATTGGCATTTCATGAGTCGGCAGCTACAGTGGGTTTGTTTTATAGCCAGTTTGCTCCTTTTAAATTTGGCCATTTGGACTTTAAATTCAACATATTTGTGTTCTCTTTGTTGTTATTCTCTCCAGAGTATTACCCGAACTGTGAAGTTGTTTTTATGGGGATGGCAAATATTCATTCAATTCGGAGGAGTTTTCAGTCTCTGCGATTGCTGTGCACACAGATGCCAGATCCGGGAAAGTAAGACCTTGGCTTTGGCTTTAAGTTTGCACTGATTTTTTTTTTTTTTTTTTAATGAGTTTGAAGGTGTCTTTCTATTTTTTGGTAAATTTCAGTTTAACTTTCAGAGTCCATGGTTATTCTTACTCCTGTGTTAGGAGCATGCAGCACAAAGGAGGAGCTGGAAGAAAAACCTAGCACTTTGAAAGGTTTAAAATGTGCAGCAAAGAACAGATCTCAGCCCTCAGAATGGAAGCATTGCCTTCTTATTTTTCCTGGGCCCTCTTCCTTTTCTTCCACATGTTTTTGACTCAGAGTAACTTAATTCTTTGTTTTCTGACATACTGTAGTGACACTTAACTTGCTATGAACTGGAATGTTTTACCGTGAAGAATAAAAATTTATTCATTATGTTCTGAAAAGGGTTAAAAATTCTTTAGACTTGCCAGTAGGTCAGTTCCTTTTACATTTGCTTCTGATTTCTAAACTACCATCTTACTTACTAAGAACATTACTGTGATTTTTATTGCTTATTAAAAATGAATGGCTGGCATTTGCTGTGAGGAAGGTGAAATAACACTCCTCCCCCCAAGGGAACTGTTTGAATACAAGATAAATTAGGAGGAATGCTCTGTAAAACAAATATGGACAGATAAATATTTCAAAGCCCCTGTTTTACTGTTTCAGGAAGCCAGAAATTGTGCCAGAGAAGACAGAATTTTCTCTGTTCTGGTGTTTGTGCTAGGTCCCATAGCTGTTTCCCTGGGTTCTGTTCAATAGATCTCATGATTGCATCAATTTTGCAGCATTGTTTGATTTATTAAATCAAATGGCTGCCTGAACCACTTGTACTAACTCCTGGTAGCAAATGATTAAATTCATCACAGTTGCAGTCAGCCCAGAGGGTGAAGCAGTTGTCCTTGGAAATGAGATCGCTGCCCTGCTTTGGGGATTAGCAACTTGCATCTGCTATACGTATTCAGAACCTAGCTAGTAGTACTCTTTCCTAAAGGAAGGGGAGGGCATAGAAAGAGCCTGGCTGAGGATTCAGGAGATCTGCCACTAATTGACTGTGTGACTTAGGCCAGTGGCTTAATTCCTGTGGTTATCAGTTTTTCCTGTCTATAAAATAAGAGGGATAGAGTCAGTACTACCTGATCTCTAATATCTTCCATAAGTTAAAATTCTTTCTTAAAAAGCTGTTTTTTAAACTCTGAGTCAAGAAGATGTAATTAGCCCTTGCTTGGTCCAAATGAATGTCAGGGAGGAGGAGGGAGGTTGTAAAGGAAGAAGGAAATGCTTTGTCTGTCTTTGGCAGCAAATCATAATGCAGTACTGAAGCTTCCCTTGTGGATAAAAAGAAGCTATGGCAGAGGTGGGACCAGCTTATGAGCGAGCCTCCTGACACTTGTTTGCAGCTGTAGAGGGCTACAGCATGCTTAGGTTGCTACCTCAGCTTTTGAGAATAGGACAAGGGAGACTGGAGTCTCAGCACACCTCCTCCGTTGGCAGATTTTGGAGTGCAGCTTCTGTGTTAGGCATGGATGGACGACACCAAGTGGTATGTAAGAATGATTCAGTCAGGTTCAAGAGAACCAGGTTCTCATTTACTGTTTCTCCAGGGGCCAGGAGATAAATTAGTATTTGTTCTCCTAAGCCTCATCTTTTATTTTTTTTCAAGACTGTGTGAGGAATGAGAATAAGTAATCAATCCACAAGCAAAAAATGTTTCTCAGGTATTTAGTAGGACATAGAAGGTCTTGAGATAGAATTTTTATCCACGTTTTAAAAAGTAGGAACCTTCAGTGTGTGCTAGGCACTGCACAAGGAGGGTATAGCTGTGCCTGAGACACAGTGTCTGCCCACTGAGGAGTCAGAGTCTGGTTGGTATAACAAGCAAATCCATGTGAAGCCAGTGCTTATGCAGTACATTCTGGTGTTTGTTTGCCTGGAAAGACCCTCTCTTTGGACTATTCCAAAAATTCATACTCATTCCCCAAGGTTTAATAAGCCTTTATAGGCTAGTCTTGGCAAAAGCCTTCTCATAGTCCCCTGACAGAAGTATTTATTCTCTCCTCAAACTCAGAGTTTGAAGGACTAGACTGTGGTCTTAACTACAAATCTGATCACATTTTGGAGAAATTGGAGCTTCTTTGGGGGTTGGGGAGTAGAATTCATGACAGGGCACAAGAAATAAAATGTCAACACAGTTAAAAAACCATTTGTGATCAGCTTGTGATTTTTCCCAAGGGGCCATTCTTGGGATCTGATACTTCCTGAAGGCCTTTCAAAAGGTATTTAGATCCCTGCTGAATCTAGTCTGTACTAAGCCCAGCAACTGTGTAGCCACAGGCGTACTTATTTGTGTGAGTCTAAATCATTAGTTTGGGCCCATCCAGTTTTAATCCATAGACATTCAAGACTTGATCAGTGGTAGGTGTTGGGGTGTGGGTAGTAAGCGATGTTGTCTGCACTGTTGTTGGATGTGGCATCTAGCTTGTATCTTATTACAGACATACTTATATTTGAGTTTTCTTTACCTTTTTTTTTTTGAGAATTTGCTGGGCAGAGTTGCTGATCATTAAATATAAATATTTTCTCTTTTCCATCTCAGTGGCTGTGTTTTTTGGTTTTTTGGGTTTTTTTGGAAAAGATTCCAGGAAGAGCTACTTTTCTTATACTGGGTAGATATACCTATTATGGACTAAAAAATATTAAATATTAATTCTCTCTGGGAAATTAGCTGTAAGATTTTTGGAACAGAAGGTGGCCCTGTTAATTACTGTCCTATTTCTAAGGCTTTCCTCTATTGCATGGTAGGGCTTGGGTTTCATTCTTGTACATGCTTTGTAAACACAGAGATTTTCTGTTTGTTTTGGCAGTGTTTTATTTGGAAGGAAAAGTCTTTGGGAATTGCTTTTTAATATGACTGGTATTTGGCATGACCCAGTATATCATAAAAATCAGCATTTCCTATCCCCTTCTGTTTTATTTTTGTAGTTGGCTCTCAGCTCTTGAAAGTACAAAATGGCTCCATCACCTGTCTGTGCTTCTGAAGTCAGCACTTCTGGTAGTGCATGCTGTGGATCGTGATCAACGACCAGTGCTAGCACACTGCTCGGATGGCTGGGACCGCACCCCCCAGATTGTGGCATTGGCTAAGCTCTTGCTGGACCCTTATTACCGAACTATAGAGGTAGGATTTGACACTTCAGGATGAGTGGGGGAAACCTTGGAGGGTTTTATGATCAGTTTTGATTGAGGTGGCTAGGTCCAGTGAAAGTGAAATTTCTTTAGTTTTGAATCATTGCTCCTTTATCTTGAGCTAAATTGTTGTGGTACGTACCACAGTGCTTGTGCCTCTTAAAAGGGGGTAGATTGTGGATAACAAGGTATTGAGAATACAGACATGTTTTCCTTTGCAGAGTATCTACTTGGATACCCCAGGAAAGTGGGGCTTCTATAGAAGGATCTTGACATGCTTATTATGGTAATGGGTCTGAATATCACCACAATGTTCTGTGGAGAAAGAACCCTATTGTGAAATAATCACCTATTGGGTTAAAGATATAAGAAAAACCATAAAGGTACCCTAAAATATATGTAAATCTGGGATGGGGAAAGATTTTACAAACATGACTTTGTAAGGATACCATGAAAGACAGAAATTAAAAAAGAAATTAACGGGGAAAAAAGTATGACTTTTTTTATAGTGAATGAAGGGTTAAAAATATAAATAGTCTCAACAAAGACTTAGATAAATGCTTAGTTACCACCCTTTTGATGATTATGCAATGGAGTTGAGGGAATCGGGACACTGCCCTAAGCCTGTGTCCCATCCTTTGGCCGTGGGGCTGGGTTAGAGGCTCCTGGTGGGCTTAGTGGGAGGGCGTTAAAAGGGATCACTGTTGGTGACATTAGGCTCAGGACAGTTACAGTTTGGATAGACAAGCACAAATGGGTCTCTCCTGGGTGCTTCCCCGCAGGGTTTCCAGGTCCTCGTGGAGATGGAGTGGCTGGATTTTGGCCACAAGTTTGCTGACCGGTGTGGTCATGGGGAGAACTCGGATGATCTGAACGAGCGTTGCCCAGTGTTTTTACAGTGGCTTGACTGTGTTCATCAGCTTCAGAGGCAATTTCCGTGCTCTTTTGAGTTCAATGAAGCATTCCTTGTGAGTTTGGGCTTGTGATTCTTCGTTTTGGGGACCTTCTAAATTCATAGAGGTATCAATGCAAATGTTAGTGGGCCAGTTTTCACATGAAACTGCATCCTTTCTAGAATTTGAGGGGTCATTCTTCCATTTTTAATTAAAAAACAATAGTAATAAACAGGTATTTGTTTATTTAGTGAATCCATGTGTACTAAGTTTACATAAACTTTGAGTTCTTCTAAACATAACTTTTAAAATGGATGATAAAAGCACTAAACAGTAGTTAGAAATAGAAATAATAGATTTTCATCTGCTCCCTCCAGTCCATCTACCAACCCCCCTGCGTCTGTCCCACACTCTCTGCTCCCTGTCCTTTGAAGGAGGATGTACTGTCCTTGCCCTCTTCCAGCCCCTCCTCCACTTGTGCACCAGCTTCCACCCCCCTCCTTTGCTCAGCTTCATGGCTTCAGCATTTCTCCTCCCTGCCCTCTGCATCAGCCTATTTTCCTTTTTACCAGATCATTGCCATCAGCATACAAGCATGGTATAGTGCCTCCTATTTCATCAAAACCGTTTCTCGGTCCTGCATCCCCCTCTAGCTATTATCTCATTTTTCATATCTCATTTCTTCACAGCAGAGCTCCTCAAGTCTTGACATTTACTCTCTCAAACGCTTCTCCTCTCATTCTCTTTTAAACCTGGCCCAGTCAGGTGTTCACTCCACCACTTTACCAGAGCTGCTCTTGTTAAGGTCACCAGTGACCTTCACATTTGTAATCCAGTGATCAGTTTTCAATCACCCTTCTTTTTTTTAATGCAGTATAAGTGATAGATAACATTATATTAGTTTTAGGTGTACAACAGTGATTTGATATTTGTATATATTGCTAAAAGATTAACACAAAATTCTAGTTAACATCTGTTACCATACATAGTTATGAAGTTTTTTTTGTGTGATGAGAACTTTTAAGATGTCCTCTCCTGGCAACTTTCAAATATATAGTACAGTATTACTAACTTACAGTCACCCTGCTGTACATCACATCCCACGACTTACTTATTTTATAACTGGAAGTTTGTACCTTTTGACTGCCTTCATCTTCTTTGATCCATCATTAAAATTTGGCACAATTTAATCACTCCTTTCTTGAAACACTTTCTTCAGTTGACTTCCAGCACACCGTCTTAGTTCTCCGCTTCACCAACTGGTCCTTTCTGTCTCCTTTGCTGGTTCCTCCTTCCCTCCCCACTCGCGAATGCTGGGAGTGCTGAGCCTCCTTCTCTAGGGATTTCATCCAGTTTGTTGGCTTTAATTGCTCTCTGTGATTCCCACATGTATACGTCTTCAGCTCAGATCTCTCTCTCCACTTAACTCCAGGCTCTCATCCACTTGTGACTACTCAGTATCTCCACTTGGATGTCTTAATGGTATTTCAAACTTAACATGTTGAGAACTTAGTTCTTGATTTCCATGTGTCTCCACCCCAAAACTTACCTTCCAGAAGTCTTCCATCTCACCAAATGGCAACTCAAACCTTCGATTCATTTAGGGCAAAAACTTTTATGTCATCCTCAACTCTCCTTTCTTTCATATTCCATATTCAGTCTCTCGGCAGATTCTGCAGCTCTGCTTTAAAAATATATCTAAAACCTGATAACTTATTGCTACCTGTGCTGTTCCCAGCACTAGTCTAAGCCACCACATCTCCTGCCCCAATTCCCGAGTCAGTCTAGCAGCCTGAGGAATCCTTCTAAAACATGATACAGACCGTATCATTCCTCTGTCAAGAAACCTCCAATGACTCTGCTTTTCACACAGAATAAAAGTCACAGTCCTTAAAGTGGCCTGCAAGGCCCTCCTCCAAGGCTCTCTCCACAGTCCTTAAAATGGCCTGCAAGCCTGTCCAGACTCATTTCCTCCCATCCTCCGCCTCATGCAATGTCTGTCAGTTCCTCAGAAGTTGCAATCCTCAAGTGCTCACCTCAAGGCCATTGTGCTGGCGGTTGCCTCTGCCTGGAGCAGCCTCCTCTCCCACCCCCGGCTGGTATGATCTGCTCTCTCATTTCCATCAGGTCTCTAGAGGCCAGTGAGCCTTCTCACGCTGCCCTGCATGTGCTCTGGCCCTCTTACCCTGCCTTATTGTTGTCCATAGCACTGGTCACCCCTCCCCCTACAGCCAGAGCAAGCTCTACCAGGGCAGGAGAGCTGTCTTCTCACTGTTGCCTGTCAAGCACCCACAGAAACGTTTGGGGTATGTGAGATGCTCAATAGCAACTTGCTGAATGAAAAGCTGTTTAGAAGTTCAGACTTGGGTTGCACACTGACCTGCTCCTATGCCCGGTTTATATGGGTAGCCGTTAACTTGGGACCTTGGAGACTGTTTACAAGGGAGGCCAAGAGGATGGGGGTGCCAACACCCTGTCTTTGCTTTTTTGACTCAGGAGTGATGGTGGCTGGGGTTATGAGGAGTCTGCGATTGGGTGGCTTACTTGGGTCCCCCATCCTTACCAAGCGTGAACTGAAGTGCACATCAGGGGCGTTGGGGAAGGTGGCTTAGCTGGGCTGACCTTCCCCCAGAAAATGTGTACCCATTGCTTGATTTTGCCTCATATTGGACTCCCATAGGTGAAACTGGTGCAGCATACCTATTCCTGCCTGTTTGGAACATTCCTGTGCAACAACGCCAAGGAGAGAGGGGAAAAACATACTCAGGAACGGACATGTTCTGTGTGGTCGCTGCTTCGGGCGGGCAACAAGGCTTTCAAAAACCTACTGTATTCCTCTCAGTCAGAAGCCGTATGTATTCTTCAGTCTTTTCTCCCTCATCAGCAGAATGAATGTGGGGATGGGGACATATGGGATCTTTTTTGAAAAGTGACTGTTTTCTCGAAGGCATCTCAGTTGTCTCTGGATGGAGTAGTTCCATTTTTTCCCAACCACTCTGTCCTGAGAAAGGCCTGTTTTCTGGTTATTCTGCCCTGCTTCTGACTGCTCTTTGTTCAGGGTGGTTTGATTTAACAAACATCTCTACTTTGCCACTCTAGACATGAATCTTTTCTGGCACCTCCGCCAGAGCTTAACTTATTTCTAGCATGTTCTGTCTAACAAGTGGAGGAGGCACTTAAGTTGTTCCCTGGATGCCCCTGATAGCTCAGAAGGAGCTGCAGGCCCCCAGCACCCTTCCAGTGTCAACAGGCAATGATACCCATTGCAGCATCTGTCTCAGCAGAAAACTGTGTGTGACACTAGCAGTGTGTCTGTGTTATCCTCTGCTCACATGGAGAACTGGCAGGCCCTTTAAGACTTTGTTCCTCAAAGGAACACTTTCTGTTAAGCAGAGAAAAGGAGGCACTTATATCTGTGCATTGGTACACAGTAATGTACACAGTAATGTTCCTTTTGTCAGAATGCATCTTAAATTCTAAAGTCACAAGGAAGCTAATCAGAGGTTACATTGATTTGCTGGACTATTAATTAATAAACCTCTCACTACAGTTAAGTAGTCCAAGGAAAGATTGAAGCTAGCTGCTTCTCTCTCTCCTGTGCCTGCTGGGAAAGTAACAGTACAGAAGAAAATTCCCTCCTTTTCATTTGATTAATTTAGATGATCCTATAAAACAGGTTTGATAATGTTTTCTGAAGCCAAGCTTTTGTACTAGGGAACTAACTATCACCATCTAGCAGAATGACTCATTTTCTTGTGCAGTAAAAGCAACAAATTAGGTTGAGAAAAGCCAGTCATTCAATAAAGGTGACCTAAGAAACAACTAATGAGAAATGGATTTAAAGAATTTTTTTTAGATTTTCATTCCCACAGAGGCTGTCAGGTGAAAAATGTCCCGTCTACCCACCACCCCCCCGTGATAGAGCTGCATCCACTCATGCTAAATGCCCCTTAGAGATTATGCAGGACTGCTGGGCGTTCCTGCTTCGTGCTTGCTTCTTCACCCTCATTTCAAGACATTTCTAACAGACTTGCTGGAAGTTGTTTAAACCTGTGTCCACCGCTCTCTCTTCAGGTGCTGTACCCTGTGTGCCACGTGCGTAACCTGATGCTGTGGAGTGCAGTGTACCTGCCCTGCCCATCCCCGTCCACCCCTGTGGACGACAGCTGTGCACCATACCCAGCCCCTGGCACCAGTCCTGATGATCCACCTCTGAGTCGGTGAGCCTGGGGCTGATGCCAAGACTGCAGGTCCTTTGTGGATGTACTCCTGTGTTGGGATGCATCCAGGGATGGTTGGAGATCATGACATTGTCTGGTTCCACACATCTTTCTTAGATCTCTGAAGTTTTCTTAGGGAAGGTATAAGGGTTTTGGGCTATAAGGCTGTAAGAGCCTTGTTTCCTGTAGAGTACTGGGCCCTGTTGCTACATCACTCTCTTGCATGCACCAAGCAGTTCCTCAGTGATGGAGCATATCCTCTGGGTTCCTTGTGACCCTCTGGCTGGAGTTTCAGCCACTGCTCTGTGCTCCTGCCTCCCTGCTGTGACTTCCCGTCCTGGGCTTGAAAGACAGATGCAGTCAGATGATAGACAGTCTGGCTTTGAGACATATGAATTAGCTTTATTGAATTCAGACTGATGAATAATAATTTAAAATACTGTAATATCAGAAGATCAGCAGTGCTACTTTCCTCTGCCACTAACTGAGAAACAGCAGTATCATGAAGAATATCTTTTAAAAATAGCATTTGCTATTAGCTTATTTGTATGTGTTGGGCATGGGGTAGGGATGGTGCCAGAGGAATAGAAGTACTCATCCTGGAGCTCTGCCTTCCTGCAGTCTGAGCCTTACTCCAGATGCGCCATGGCTCCTTGAGTAGCCATAATGGAGCCGTTTATGAAATGACTGCCTGTTAAAACCTGTTGTCTCCTACTTCCCTGTGAACAACCTCATATCCTCATTTCCCCCACACTCCTTCCTTTAGGCTACCAAAGACTAGATCATTTGACAATCTGACCACAGCCTGCGAGAACACAGTGCCTCTAGCCAGCCGGCGCAGCAGTGACCCAAGCCTGAATGAGAAGTGGCAGGAGCACCGTCGCTCGCTGGAACTGAGCACTCTGGCTGGTCCTGGAGAGGAGCTTCTGGATCCTGACAGCCTGGGGAAGCCAGCCAAAGTGCTGGGTGGCGCCGAGCTGTCTGTTGCAGCTGGAGTAGCTGAGGGGCAGATGGAGAATATCCTGCAAGAGGCCACCAAAGAGGAGAGTGGGGTAGAGGAGCCTGCCCACAGGGGGATGCAGGAGGTCGAAGAGGAGGCTCTTTTAGAAGAGGGGAGCAGGGGGAAGACCCCTGAGTGCCCAGCCATTGTGCTTCATCAAGAGCCAGAACTGGGTGATGCTGCTCTAAGGAGCCACCATCCAGGCACCAGCCGTCCTGTGCTCTCACAGGGTATTCCTGAGCAGCAGGGTGGGCACAGTATTCTCCCCAGTTCTCTCCAGGAGCCCCCCTGGGGAGAGGATGCCCAGGAGGTCCCTGTGGAACAGTCTCAAATAGGAGCTATCACACAGGACAGGGAGGAGGCAGTCCTTCCAATCTCAGTAGATGTGAAAGTTGGCTCTGGTACCTCACAGTCAAGTTCTCTGCCCTCCCAAGTTTCATTTGAGACCAGAGGACCAAACGCGGATAGTTCCATGGACGTGTTAGTGGAAGATAAAGTGAAGTCAGAAAGTGGTCCCCAAGGCCATGATAGACCTTGCTTACCTGCCAGGGTAAGCAGTGACAGGTTCAGTGGCAAGGAGGAGCTTCCTCAAGCCGTGGAGCCCAGGCCTTCAGAGAGGAGCCTGGCTGAGAGGCCCCAAGTGGGATCTCTGGTGTATAGGACTTCCCCCAGCAGCACCCAGAGCCCAGCGCATTCTCCTTGTGCCTTGCCTTTAGCCGAATGTAAAGAGGGGCTTGTGTGCAATGGTGCTCCAGAGACTGAAAATAAGGCCTCAGAGCAGCTCCCAGGGCATAGTACCCTCCAAAAGTACCCTACCCCCAATGGGCACTGCACCAATGGGGAGACTGGTAGGAGCAAGGACTCACTGAGCCGCCAGCTGTCTGCCACAAGCTGCAGCTCTGCCCACTTACACTCGAGGAACTTGCACCACAAGTGGCTGCACAGCCACTCGGGGAGGGCATCTGCAACTGGCAGCCCTGACCAGCCTTCCCGCAGCCACCTGGACGACGACGGCATGCCTCTGTACACGGACACTATCCAACAGCGCCTGCGTCAGATTGAGTCGGGCCACCAGCAGGAAGTGGAGACCTTGAAGAAACAAGTCCAGGAGCTGAGGAGTCGCCTGGAGAGCCAGTACCTGACCAGCTCCCTACGCTTCAATGGGGACTTTGGGGATGAAGTGGTAAGTACACCATGGTGCCTTCATAGCTGCACAAGGAGACAGGGCACACTGAGCTGGGGCACCCTTTGTACAGATTTCTGAAAGAACTGGAAAGTTCCAGAATTGAGAGAGGCTGGAGATCAGCCTCAGCCAGGTGATTGGCAGTGTTCTTCTTTTTCCTTCCTGTCTTGCTTACTTTCCACAAGTATCCTGTCTAGACAGAATAAGGAAGAGAGTTAGCACTCACTATGTGGTTGGTCAGTTCTCTTTGGAGAGAGGATCATGCCTTGAGAAAAGCGTGAACTCCTGGGCAGAATAACATTTGTAGGGCAATGTCAAATATTCCTGTGAAATCATAGTGCCTGTCCTACCCCAGTAGCTAGTGAACAATTAGCTGCTGCACCCCACCCCCAACCCCCAAACATAACATGGGCTGTAGCTGTGAAGGTTTAGTTCTTTTTAAACAGATATCTGTACCTACCTTGTGGCAGGTGATGGCAGTAGAAATGGGGACAGGTAGCACTGATGGAGCCTGGTGACTGGAGTGGTGGTACCTGAGGGGAGGTTCTCAGGGAGGCAGTCTCGACATGATTAAGGACAAGTGTGAGTCTGGCTCTGAAGCAGTCAGCGTACATTAAAGGCGGGCTCATCCAATGACTTTCACTTCAAACTGACTTGGTTTTTCCTTTATACTAATGATGGTTTCTCATTTTCCCAAAGAGTCCTTCAGAGAAAGGACATGCCCAAAGCACTTAGTTTCAACACACACATGTAAGTGGCAGGGTTGGACTGACAGGCCCCCTGGAGCAGCTGACACTGAGTTCCCACTTCATCCTGGTCATTTCTGCCCTACTCACTTCCTGGAACCCGAGGCCTGTCTTTCCACTCCAGAATCCCTGCACATAACCTTAGATCTGTGTATCTCTCTTCCAGCTGAGCTCAGCCCTGTCTCTGAACCTGCTCAACCCAATTCTTGATGGCTGAGGCACCTAGAGATTCAGCAGCCCTAACACGCAGGCCCGCCCAAAGTCCTCAGTGCTCCCTTCTTTGCCAAGCCCTTTCTTCTTCTGGGAGGAGACCAGGTTCATTCTGTTCAGCTGTGTTTGTTTGCCAACAGACTTCAATTCCTGACTCGGAAAGCATTCTGGATCAGAACTGTTTGTCTCGCTGCAGCACAGAGATTTTCTCTGAAGCCAGCTGGGAGCAGGTGGATAAACAGGACACGGAGGTACAGGCTCAGCCCCTGTTCTGAGTGCCACCCACGCAACTGTTCTGCAGTTCTTCTCTACCCCCATCATCCATTCCCCCTGCCCCTGGCTAAGGAATGACCACACAGCACACTTAGCCTTGAGCCTCTCTGAATCTCAGCACCTGTGAATTCCCATCAAGCCTAGAATTTCTCAGCAAGGGAGATGCAGCAGGCCAGCCCTCTCTCCTCATTGCGTCTACGAACTGGAGCCTTGCCAGCTCTCACAGCGACCCAGGGTGCTATTGCCTGCCACTTGATCTCAGGGGAGTTTGAAGTCCCCTCCAGGGAAACGATTTGGACGCCTTTCTTGTACTGCTGACATCAGACCTGATGGGCTGGTGCCACTGGAGCCAGTGTGGTCCTTGTGACTCTTGCTGCCCCCAGCATGGCTCTGTTGGCTCCGGCTGGATGGCCCATCTCCTGTCACTAACCTGGCCTCATCCGTTTTACAGATGACCCGTTGGCTCCCTGACCACCTGGCCGCCCACTGCTATGCATGCGACAGCGCCTTCTGGCTTGCCAGCAGGAAGCACCACTGCAGGTGCCACTGGGAGGGTGGGGTGGGGTGGGTGGGGGTGTAGAGGCTGAGATTTGGTCCACAGATCCTGCAGATTTGAAAGATGCAGGCAGCTGGCTGGCAGTGTTTTGAGGCAGACCCCAGGGTCTTCAGGACCCTGACTCACCTTTTGTGCCTCTGAAATTGGTGTTTGCAGAACTGCACTGGGTGTCTTTCTTCCATTTTAGAGTGATCGTAAGTTTTGAAAATGATGTCCCTTTTTTATTTTGCTTCCTGGATTGGTGGAGCAACTGCCACCACCACCCACACCGCCATTTCTTATTCCTAGAATACAATTTCTTCCGATTCAGCATGGCTGCTGTGAGCCATGACAGTTTTCCTGCTGTGGGCAGGGAACTTCGTGTTCCTACTCCTTACCTCCGCTCCCTGACCGCATACTTATTGGTTGGAGGACTAGTGGGTATAGCTTAGGGTATAGCCTTCAATCCATAAGGCTCCTGACTTCTTTCTTCCTTCTGGGTTGGGGTAGTGAGTGGCTAGGGATGCTTTGCCCCAGCTGGGGTGGTGACTGGAGGATGTTCAGTGTTCTTGGGGTAGGGATTTTATCTGAACTGTGACATAGCCCACCCACATGAATGGACCTGGATTGAAAATGGAACCACACCTCTTTGTCTAGTGATGATGATTCTAAGACTGTATATCTCCCCAAGCTCACCCCAAGCCCAAATGTCTTTAGTTGGCTTCTTCTCTGAGCTCTTTCTCCCCTCCTTGCAGGGACATTGACCGTGTTGATCAAACGTGGTGAGCATTTGCAACAACCTGTCTGTGATTTCTGCACACCTACAGTAACTTCTCCACACTAACGCTACCATTTCCCCCTCTCTGCACTCATTGGGATGAAGCTTGGGGCAGGAGTGCAGGCAGGCAAGCAGGTGGGCTTGGGTGGGGTGGGGGGACCACAGCAGCTGGCTGAGGAGACCATTACAGCTGAGTCAGGTTGCAGCCGTGGTTGCCCCTGCTGACTGCATAGGTCAGCCGAGCCATCTTGCTTATGGCAAGAAGCGGTGCTTCAGCAGGGGCTGGTCTTGTGGAATAGCCAGTTGAGGGGTTTTAGAGCTATTTCTTTTGGGTCAGATGCCGGTGACTTTCAAGTCAAACAGCATGACTGCTTTTTTTTTTTTTAAGGAAAAAAAAAAAAAAAAAAAAGAGCCCAGGACTGAACAGAGGTGGTCTTTCCAGAGAACTGTTAGCGCTGAAGACTTAAGGGAAAACTCCACTTAGGGTCTATCAGGATCCCCTGAAAGAAGTCAGATAGAAAAGCTTAACTCATCAAATACATGTCAGGCCTTTAAGCTGAATTCCAGAAGGTATGTTAAATAAATGTACACATCCAGAAGTAGATTTAGGTAATTTTTCTCTGTAACCACAGTTGTTGCTGACTCATGCTTTTCAGAAACAGAGTTGTGAAGTACTCACTGCATTCTAGAAGATGAAGTCCTGTGTTTGTTTTAGTTCTGTCTTTTCATTGCTCCTTGTCTAGCCTTTTCCTTTTGTGGTGGTATTTTGTTGCCAAAGGGTATTCAGTATTCTCTCTTCTGTGCTTAAGTAGTCCTTAATCCAGCAGTGGGTTTCCTTTCTGAGGAGCATAAATGAAAAGGTAGTGAGTGATACTGGCTGAGGAGGAGGATTTCCTTTTAGATGCTTGCCCCAAGTCTTTGGCAGGCTGCATCAGACTCTTCCGAGTCTCCTATTCTAGGGCCTCCCCAGAGTGGGGTGGGGTTGTAAGGTGAGCAGAAACTCATCCTCTGCCAGTTCCCTTTCCTGGTAGTTGTGAAGGGCATCAGTTTGCGTGTGCAGACTTTTGCTGCACAGGCGCTCAGAGCTGGGCTTTCAAATGGAGGAGTGGAGAGAGGCCGGGGACCTGGGTGCAGTCAGGCCTTCAGGTAGAGCTGATATTCCCTGGAGATGCATGGGGGCAGGGGAGTGACCCAGTGTCAACTCATCCTTGTCTAATAGGGTGTGTGTGTGCACCTGCGTTCACCTGTGCTCTTGTCTTTTCACCCTGAGCATGTGTCACTGGTTGCTTGTCTCCTGGCTTCGCATGCTGGCAGCAATAGCAGTCCTAGATGGCAGCAGTCAGTTCTTCGTGTTGTTGCCTCTGAGCCTTTGGGCGAGGCTCCTCACTCCCCAGCTGGGCTGGTAGTTTCTCTCATCTGATTAGCTCAGAGGCAGTTCCATTGGACTCTGGCCTCTCTATGATCATAAGCTACACAGAGGCCATTGCCCAGGTGGGTGTGGCCACGGGGTTTTCCTGGGCCAAGACTTGGCCATTGAGCTAGCAGCTGCCTTCTGCCCTGGGCTTATTTGTTCTCATGGATCTCTCTTGAGCAGCATCTACCTGACACCTTGTAACCTTGAGCCATAGTGGTGAGGCAACCAGGGTCCTTGGCCTTAAAGTGAAAGTGGTGTGCGATTGTGCTAGGGAGCAGTCCCCTCCCTTCCTGGCTTCTTCGTGGGTTTAGACAAACGAGTGTTTGATATTAGAGGAATCTCCGGCATATCTGAATCGTGTACAGAGAAGCGCTGTCTTCTGAAGTTGGTTTCTCCACCCCGTGTCTGCTGACACTAATGCTGTTTTTGTTTCTGCTCATCTCAAGGAATTGTGGGAACGTATTCTGCTCCAGTTGTTGTAACCAGAAGGTTCCAGTTCCCAGCCAACAGCTCTTTGAACCTAGTCGAGTGTGCAAGTCTTGCTATAGCAGCCTGCATCCCACAAGCTCCAGCATTGACCTTGAACTGGATAAGCCCATTGCTGCCACTTCAAACTGAAGCTCAGTGACCTGGGGCGGGCAGAGTCCAAGCTGCTGTTCCTTTGACAGGCCCACGACAGCCTGGGCAGACTGAGAGGCCCATGCACTTTGGAATGGGGACATGGAAACAGCTGTGCAGAGTGATGGAAATTTGGGATGTACCACTGGATTGTAGATTGATCTCTCCCTACCCAACCCACCCCGGCATTTGTTTTCCTCTCCATTTTCTATCCTCCCTCTGCCTCCAAAAATGAGACAAGTACCCTTTTTTTTTTTTTGGATGGAAGACCAGAGGTTGCCAGGCCCCCTGTAACTGTTGAGCTGCCTGCTGTCAGGCGATGCTGAGGGGTGCCTTCGTTCCTCAGGATGGGAGGAGGATGGTTGAGTCAGGAGTGGAGGCCTGAGAGAGCGAGCAGGGAATAAAGCCAATGCTGACGTTTGTGACCATTCCTCGTATCACTGCCACATCAGAGCTGATTGGATTTGAAAAACCTTTGCTGCTGAGGACGCCGAAAGCATCTGCTCTAAGGGCAGTGCCCCAGGTGCTCTCTCCCTTCCGAGAGGGACTGGGCTAGTCCCACCCCACAGGCAGATAAACGGGATTGGGGTTTGGAGGGAGGGGCACAGGCACATAGTAAGTGGGACCCCTTAGGCGCTCCCACCCCATTTGGGGAAAGAAGGGGTACAGGGGTACACTTGTGAGGCAGGGAGAGGGCTGGGGATGGGTGGCTGGCTATTCTCCCCCAATGGGATTCTCTTTATAACTTGACCCAGATTGTCTAGGGCTCCCCTCACTGTCAACAGTCTGCCCCCCTCAGCCAGGCTGTGTGGAGCTTCCCACCCTCAGGCATAGGGTGCAGACTGGCCAGAGTGCAGTATCCTGCTGCCGTGGTCAAGGCCAAAGTATGCCCTGAGCCTGGAAGCCCCTTCCGGGGCCTGGTCCCCCAAACAATCTTTCTTCCTCGTCTAGCACAGGGAAATCCAGACTCAGGGTTCCAAAAATTCCCCACTCCCAAACCAATCATGGATCTCCCCCTTTAGGGGTAGAATCAGCCTTTCAGAGTACAGTGTCTGGAGAAGGGAGCATGTCCCACAGACTCAGCCTTCCTCCGCCTCCCCTTGGAGCAGCGGTAAGGGCCCAGCGGTCCCACTGCCCTGCTCCTGTGCTGCTGGTCAGCAGTGAGGGGCCACTTGGTGACTCTGCAGGGCTCCTTAGAGAAGTGACAAAGCCCGTAGGAGATGCGAGGCACCTTTTCCTTCGTAAGCTTTGATGGGGTCCAAAAAGAGCCTTAAATCAAGAATATTTGTGGTGGAGGTGGGTATGGAGAAGAGTGGAGAGGAGTTTAGGTTTGTGCTTTGTGATCTTGGCATCCATGTTTTGTGCCTGCCCTCCCTCTTGGGGGAAGGGCCATGCTTGGCTCTGCTAAAAGCTGCTAACTGGTAACAGGGCGGATTGTGGTGGGCAGTGGGGTTGAGGCCTGGGAACTCTCCTGACCCTTTGGAAGCAATTCCCTGGCTAAAGGCAAGCTGTCTCTCAGGAAGGTGGCTCCTGTGTTGCCTGGGTGTAGATAAGACGTGGCCCAGAAGCCTTCCCTGGAGCTGTCAGTCCAGGCAAAGCCAAGAGCATCTGAGTGCATCTCTGACGTCCAGTGGCAGGAGGTTGCTCAGAATCTGAATTTAGTGAAACAGGGTGTAAGTTCTTCGCACTCTGTGTGGTCTGGCCTTGCAGGTAGGGAGAAGTCAGTCTAACTGAAGATTGTGCAGGTCCTAGTGACAGGTGCCAAGAGGTTACGATACGGGTTTCTTGGGTCTGATGTACAGTGTGAATAAATGCTTGCAGCTCTTAGCCCTTTTTTGATCAATGAAGCACTTTTTTATTAATATTTTTCTTTGTATGTAAAGGAGGAACCATAACTCTCCGTAGCTGTATATATAACCCTTTTCTCCTAAAGAGGAGTTGGTCAGTGCTCCTATATTTTTCATTTTTTGTCAAAGCAAGAAGTAAATACTTTAGAACTGTTAAATATATAAATAAAGTGAATAAAGTTTAGTGTTCCGCATGGTAGCATTTGCTAACACGTTCTAATTCTTTTTCCCTGTGGTTTATTCCCCTTCACCCCATTTCCCTCTTACACAGAAGCAATTTGAGGTGCTGCTGAGAAAGTTGACTTTGACAAAGGAAAACTACTGATTTCTATTCAACTCTGGACCTTGGCAAGGAGCCGCACAATACCCACACACTGCAACACATTTCCTCGACGGTTTTTGCCACTAACATCTCCAAAGCTAAAAAGGCAAAGCAGTCTGACATCTTAACAATCAGCTGTTCTTCCTTATCTGAAGAACTGAGTGTCAACAGTAATTAAAACTACCTCTGTCCTCCAGGCTCACTTTTTTTTTTTCTTGCTGTTGCTTTGATTTTAGCCAGTGCTCTGGCCCCTTAACCCCACGCAGGGAGCAACAGCTGCACCTGTAGCAGCAGGTAAGCACTGAGGCATGCGTGCAGTGGAGACTGAAAGGATGTTTTGCGGGGAGGGTGGCTAGAAAGTGCCTCTGCTCTGCCTGTCTTGGATGAGAGAATTACGGGTGGGCAGAGAGACCTTGGGCAGAAACTGAATTGGATGAGTGGATTGTGTGCCTAACTAGAGGTCTCCTTCCTCCTCCCACACAGAGGGAGGAACCTCTGCTCCTTAGGTCTTCAACCAGCCGAGGAGGCCGTAGTTTCTAGTCACTTCCGGACTAGTTCTTGTTCTTCGCGGAGGTGGATTTTCTTTCCTGTGTCACTCTTGGGCACCCTTCCCATCCTGTGGGCCTGTGGGGGACGTAACGTTATGCAGTTCTTCCTGAGGGAAGGTAGGTACTGAGTAACGCCCAGCTCTGGGGTTGCCAGCCTCACATCTGTGGTGAGTTGGGGGTTCTGACGAGTGACGTGCTCTGAGCTACCGGAGAGCCTTCCAAGGTCACTTTCTAGATGTACTCACTTTAGCCTAAAGTACACATGCACTTAAAAACAGCTCAGCTGGTTCCAGTCTGAGAGCTGTGTGTGCCATCTGGCAGGTGTTTGAGAACTAACTTGTCCTCTGGGAGGAGAAAGTGCCACTTCAGCTGCCTTCAGTCCATCTGGGAGCCAAGTCTGTGCTCAGACCAATTTGTAAAAACCTGAGTTGTGTCATAGCCAATGTGTGTCTACACAGAGCTCCTGTTGTGCCTGGGGCTAATGCTTAGTCCTTGGCAAGTTAAAAACACTTGCAGGATCTAGCAAGGCTGTTGGGTCCATAGAGGGGGATACTGGCGTCAGGGAAGATGAAGAGCCAGGTGCTGGTGAGACCTGCACGGTGCAAGTCAAGGCAAGGAACTGCCCTGTGGAAGAGGGCAGTATGTGAAGAAAAGCTCAGTTACCTGAGGACACAGCCAGATTTCTTCAGGCTGTCACATGGAGGTATTTGGTCTAAGCAGTGGAGTACTAATGGTGACCTTGAGATGCCAGGATGTCCTCTTCATCTCTGAATTTTTCCCCTTTCTGTACTTTGGTGTCCTTAATCCCAGTCCAAAAAATGATAGGACTGCCTTAATCCACTGAGACTTTCTAGTAAAGGTGTACAGAAAATTTTTTCTTTATTTTGCTAATATGCTCATTGTTCATTTCTCTGTTAGCAGAGAATAATATTCTAAGAATTAAAAAGGTACTGTGGTGGATTTAAAGGGGAATGAACAAAATGCCCCAGAGCATTTGTTAATTTCCAGCTATTAAAAAATATCAAAATGGGCCTCCCTGGTGGCGCAGTGGTTGAGAGTCCGCCTGCCGATGCAGGGGATACGGGTTCGTGCCCCGGTCTGGGAGGATCCCATGTGCCGCGGAGCGGCTGGGCCCGTGAGCCATGGCCACTGAGCCTGTGCATCCGGAGCCTGTGCTCCGCAACGGGAGAGGACACAACAGTGAGAGGCCCGCGTACCGCAAAAAGAAAAAAAAAAAAAAAAAAAATATCAAAATGGGAATTGAGGATAAATCCTAGAATATGGTTTCAGGCCACTGTCCTTGAGACAGCTGATATACTTGGCTGCTGCACATGAGGCTGGGAGATCGTTACTGTAGCCATGACCTCTACTGATGTCTTAAGAACAAGGGCTGCTTTGAAGGTGCTGTTGCAGGACTTTTCATTTTGCTGGTACCTGTTCAAGTGATCTGTCTCCAGGGCTGCAGCTGTACCCACCCGACTGCATTAGCTGAGGGTAGGGCTAACAGTGAGTGAAAATGGACCTGGACTGTGGAGCAAAATGACCTGACTCTCCATTTGGAGTTTAGAAAATATGGCAGGAGTCCCAGCTGTTTAATTTCTAGTCACATTTTCTAAGAACCTTTGTTCAAAGTCGAGGTTACTGATGAGATGTCTGGAGGGCAGGACCAGAATGTGTGAGAGGCATCTAGCAGGAGTAGGTGGCTACGCTCCTAAGCCTCTGACTCTTAAACAGGAGTCTCCCTGCCCCCAGTACACAACCACACTTACACTTTGGTCCTCTCCCTTGTGTGGAGTTCATCTGCATATTTGTGCAGATACCAGCTGCCTCCCTGGTTGAACAGGGCTCTTCCAGACTAGGCAGTTGTTGGAGGCATGAGGAGGAAAGGGAAGGGGTACCCTCTGAAGTAGGAATTAGAGTTTTTTAATGCTGCTGTTTCGTTTTATTTACCACTTACTCTTTTTTTTATCATATCGAAGTTCTTAGCTTCTCTTATAGTGCTCATAGCAGTTGCATTTCAGTTGTATTTTCAGTGAAATTTGTTTTACACTGGCATTCAAAATTGACCTTTCACTGCTTCCTGACTGATTTAAGATTTTTTTTTTTTTAAATGCAAACTGAACCCATGAGGCTTGGATTCTGGTTTAAAACACCGTGTTGCTGCTGACAGCAGTGCCCACTATTGTAACAGCATTGATTCTGCTATAGCCTCCGTGACCATGTAAACTAAGTAAATGTCGTTTTCACACACAAACAGTTGTTCAGCCCCTTGCCACTGTGGTTCTCTAGTCAGTCTTGTGACCAGTGTTTTAGGTGCATGGGATAAAACAGCTCCACCCCTTAGTCTGTTCAAGAGACAGGGAGGGGCCTGGCCAGGAGGGGGCAGCAGGAGTCAGCATCTGTGTTTCAGAGGCCTGGGACTTGAAATCCTGGTATTAGAGGTAGGGGGGAGGGACCTTAGATAGTGTAGTTTTGTGGTTTTCATGCTGTTCTGTGGGGAGTGAGCCTTCAGTCCCATTCAGTATTAGGCTTCCAAGTAAGATGTGATGTGAAGAAAGGTTTCGATGATTAAAGTGAAAGTCTGAAATCATTGATTTAATCCAACCTCCTGATTTTAATTTTTTATTTTTTTACTGTAGGTCCTTGTTGGTTATCTGTTTCAGATGTACATACTGCTATATTTAAATCCCAAATTCCCAATCTATCCTCCCCCCAACCTTTCCCCCAAGTTCATTCTCTAAGTCTGTGAGACTGTTTTGTAAATAAGTCCATTTGTATCTTTTTTTAGATTCCACGTAATATCATATGATATTTGTCTTTCTCTGACTTACTTTACCTAGTATGATAATCTCCAGGCCCATCTGTGTTGCTGCAAATGGCATCATTTCATTCTTTTTAATTGACTAACATTCTGTTGTACCACATCTTCTTTATCCACTCATCAGTCGATGGACATTCAGGTTGCTTCCATGTCTTGGCTATTGTTCACAGTGCTGCAACGCAACGGACACTGGGGTGCTTGTATCCTTTCGAACCATGTTTTTCTCTGGATATAAGCCCAGGAGTGGGATTGCTAGATCATGTGGTAGCTGTTATTAGTTTAAGGAACCTCCATACTGTTCTCCATAGTGGCTGTACCAATGTATATTCCCACCAGCAGTATAGGAGGGTTCCCTTTTCTCCACACCCTCTCCATCATTTATTGTTTGTAGATTTTTTGATGATGGCCATTCTGTTCAGTGTGAGGTGATATCTCATTGTAGTTTTGATTTGCATTTCTCTAATAATTAGCAGTGTTGAGCATCTTTCCATGTGCCTTTGGCCATCTGTATGTCTTCTTTGGAGACATGTCTGTTTAGGTCTTCTGCCTATTTTTTGATTGGGTTGTTTGCTTTTTTTTTGACATTGAGCTGCATGAGCTGTTTGTATATTTTGGAGGCTAATTCCTTGTCAGTCGCACTGTTTGCGAATATTTTCTCCCATTCTTTGGGTTGTCTTTTTGTTTTGTTTGTGGTTTCCTTTGTTGTGTAAAAGCTTTTGAGTTTAATTAGGTCCCGTTTATTTTTGTTTTTATTTCCATTACTCTGGGAGACGAACTGAAAAAGATATTGATGCAATTTATGTCAGTGCATTCTACCTATGTTTTCCTCTAAGAGTTTTATAGTATCCGGTCTTACATTTAGGTCTTTAATCCATTTTGAGTTTGTGATATTTTGTTGAGAAAACCAAGTTTCAGGGAGCAGCAAAGATTCATCCACGGTTACCAGTGAATAAACAGAAGAATTTGAATAAGAAACATTCTCTCCTGCCCCCTTCCCCTCAGTGCTCTTGGGTTTCCAGAAAGCAGCCTTAGATAAATAGTTGCTCTAACCTGGTTCTCTTTGAGTTAGCCAAACCAGAAATCTTGGAGAAGAGCTTAGTAGTCACTACCAGAAGGCTTAAACTGTGAGCCCTCCTCTCCCTGGTAACCAAAATCAAAAGGCTTTGATATTGTAATGCAGTATTTTTGTTTTTCTTTTAAACCTTTCATGTACATAAAAAGTGTTAATAGCATGAACTAAGTTCAAGTCATGTCTTAAACTAGTGGGGTGGCAAGGGTGGTGGGGGGAGCATTTTTGACTAGTGTAAATGGGTTAGTTGTAAGCTATCTCAGTGTCCAATTTATATCCGATTTTGTTTGGGTATGGTATGGAGGAAAAAAATCCTGGTTTTTATCTGTATAAGTGGAAGTAGTCGTAGGTTGTCTGCAATCTCTAGTTATGGACAAAACTGAAGTAGATACTTGAAAAAAGGTCAAGAGGAATATCCAATACCTGCTTTCAGCCCTTATCCTCCATACATCAGGTAAGAAACACACAAAGGTTATAATCACTAAAACTGTACTATCGTGAGAGCCATAGCACTGAGTTGCAGCTGGGTGTGGCGATCCCAGCACCAGGCTTGCACCTTCTGCATCAGCGACCCCTGAGAAGCCCACACGAGCACAATAATGGAGGCCTTACCTGAGGTCTCAGGCAGCCTAAGCAACGCATGTTTTACATCCGAGTGTACGTGTTATGGACGACTTTTAATATTTAAGATGACACTTGAAGCGAATGTTTGCAGGGAACCTCTGAAGCACTGCCACAAGAGCCAGTTTCAAAACCACTCGATTGGTGGAAAGAACCTGGGGTTTCTGAGCCCACAAACTTGGGCTGGAATCCAGCCCCGCAGCGCCAGCTGAGTTGCCCGTGGGTGGTGAGGAACTGAGCGTTTCCTTATCTAGAGCAGAGCGCTGGCCACAAAGAGGGGGTTGACAGTGAGCGCCTAGAAAGTGCTCCCCTTTCCACGGCCCATGAAATGAGGTGACATTTCTGTCTCTGGCTGCTGGTGGACAGTCTGAATGGTCAGAGCCAGACAGGGCTTCTGTCCCACCATGTATTAAAACTAGAAGATGACTGGCCCTGCCCTGGGTCTTCCACCTTACAGAGGTAACATTCTGATCTGAGTTAAAATAAATTGAAAGTTTATCAAAGACTTTAAAGTTCATATATGAACTGAAAATATATTTTTTTAATGGATGCAAGTCTGCAGGTGCACTGCTGCTTTAAAATCTTATAAAAGCAATGGGAAAGGGGGCCAAGAGAAAGAAATTGCTTGTTGGGGTGGCGTCTTAAGAACTCTGAGTCCTGTGGAGACTGATGTGGCCTCGCTTTGCTGAACAGGTGATGAATTTTAGGTTTCTGGCTGAAGACTGACCAAGCCCTAAGATATGCAGACCAGCCAGCTCTCCAGGCTGAGGAGCAGGGGAGGTAGAGCGAGGTGGGCCTTACCTCTGCACAGCATGGATGTCTAAGGCCTGGGCCAGGTTGTGTTCACTACCTGGCAAGTGAGCCCAAGGCTGGAAAAGGAGTGAAGACCTTGCCTTCAGCTCATCCTCCTTTCATCTCCAATGCCAAAGGAGCCCACGGTGGATGAACATATTAGGGCTTCGTCATCCAAATTAAAACAGATGTGAGTTAATTATAAATGGTTCCCCTACTGTACTTTGCCCATTGGAAAATCAGTCCCTAGAACTAGAGGTTCTTTCAAGTCACCCAGAAGATTCTGGTACTCACTGGCACATACTCTATACTGGGGCGGCTCCCAATTTTGAAGTCCCTGTCGGCCCTTGGGACCTGACCTGGGTAGCATAATTCTTTCTATTCTTTCATTTGAGTTGATAAACCAGCCAACTGCTGCCTCAGACTTCTGCCCCCCAACACGTTCTTGGGTGTCCCCAAGGACTATCCATATCTGCTGGCTCTTCTGCCTCTGCAGTTGGCCTTCCAGGCTGCACCAGACCATCCTTTCCCTGTGCCTATGTTGGTATTGGTGTTCCTGAGGTTCAGTTCTCTGCCCTCCTTCCACACATGCTTCCCTGGAAATTCATAAATCAGGGTACTTAAAATGGAGACACTTTATTAACAACAGTTCCATATGAGTCTCTGCCAGAAATGCAGCAAAGTCATCCTTCCCCAGGGGCTTGGAGAAACTGCTAAGGCATCAGGTATGCCCACCTGAGCCAGTGTGCAAGGCCACCTCACATGCATACCCTTCCATCCACCCTATGCAGCTCTGAGGCATTAACTTGGGGACTGGTTCTCATGGGCCTGAGGACTGCTTGCCCAGTCTTGTCAGTTGAAAGGAGGGCTGAACCAAAAGACCTGCAGCACGGGCCCTGCCTTTTGTCCTCTGTGTGCAGGATCTAAAGTGCTAGGACGTCAGTATTTCCTTCCCAGTCAGCCTGGAGCAGGTGTGAACACTGATGTCACTTTGCCATCCTCTCTCCCAAGCCCAGCCAAGCCCAGCTAGGAAGTTAACCTCCTCTTTCCAGACTGTAGTTGAATTCCTCCCCAAGGCAGGTGTCAAGGCAACTCTTAGCCCAAGAAGCCAGAGCTGGGTGTCTGCCTAGGCACATGCCTGTGTGTGCGTAGCTCTGTGCTGCCCTGACCCGGAGATTGTGGGACCTGTGTTCTAGCCCCTTCATTGATGATTTAGGGTGTAGCCTTGACCACTCTACTCTGCTTTAATTTCTCCTCTATGGGGAAGTTTGTCCAGTCAACCCACAAAGCTGTTGAGGATCCAATGAGGAAATAGATCATGTTTTACAAAGTCTAGTTGCCCTGCAGCATCCTGCAAAGCCCGCACTTGAACTTCTGCTCTGCCTGAGGCCCCCACCTTACCTGCTTTCACACGTCGTCCAGAGTTGGAAGCGGCAGGAACCCTTCTTGTTTCCCAGGCAGCCGTACTGCTCCAAGGCAAGAGAACTTCTCTTCTCACCTGTACCTGCTCAGCTGGAGGGAGGAGGGAAACAGGTCTTTCAGGGGTGATAGGGACTCCCGGCCATCTCCAGCCAAGATGGTCCCCAAGGTGAAATACTTAAGTGGGTGGAGTGTTACCAGGGACAGGTTCTCGGGGTGGGAGCTCTGCCCGGGGCTGCTGGGAGTCTCCGAGAGGTGGGCTCCACGGGATGGCCTCGCTTCCAGGGCAGGTGAGGGCTGGGCAAGCAGTCAGCCGTGCTGGCCCCTTCCCTTGGGGGCTCTGCCACCTTACCTCCATTCTGGTCAGTGTCTGGATGGCAGGGGTGATCCCTGAACTTCCCAAACACAAATCTCTTGATGTCTGCCCATCTTGAGAAAGGAGAGGCACCAGAGGTGACTCCCTGGCCAGTTTGTGGTGTTGCCTCTGTCCCTCTAGGGCAATATTTTGCTATCAGCTGCCCTGCCTGGCTTTCTCTCTAGGCATGCAGAGCTGGCCCTGCACCCCATGGGGAGCAGAGAAGTGGGCTCAGGCAGCAGGTCCAGAAGGTGGAGGAGTTGAACTCCTGCCTGCTAAACCACATGACCATGGCCTTCAGCAGGCAGAACACTTGCCCTCAGAGGGGAATTGCACTCCTCTAGTCTCTGAGTAGGTGCAAACTTTCAAAGGAGCCCTCTGGCACCCTTTCCTCCACGGTGCCGTCAGCCCCACTCTGTATTTCCACAGCCCTATCTGACCTGGGGGTCCCTCTCACCTGCCCTGCCCCCATGCCCAGAGCTCCTCCTGCCTCTCCCCCTCCTTTCCCTTCTGCTCCAAACTCCCCTTGCCTCTGCAAGTCATCCAAGACAGCCTCACACTAAGAAAATAAAATACACAAGCCAGAAACAGCACAAATGTCCATCAACAGGGCAAGGGATAAACAGTTTGTGAAACATTCATCTACAAGATCTAACACAGCAATGAATGAATAAACTAGTTACACATACAGACACACAAATGAATCTCACATAATACTGAATAGAAAAAAGAACAAAATTATGTGCTGTATGATTCCATTCTTTAAAAGTTCAAAACCAGGCAAAAGTATTATTTCAGATGCCAAGGTATGGTAACTACGAAAGCCAGGGCCTTGGTCATCTCTAGGGGTTGGAGCGAGCAGGTTGGGCTTCCAGAGTGCTGGAGATGCTTTAGGTACTGATTATAGTAGTGGGTTTCATGAATGCTCATCTGGTAACTCATCAGCCTCTACAGATTTTTTTTTTAATTTTTTTTAACATCTTTACTGGAGTATAAACTACAGAGTTTTAATGTACTTTTCTATGTATATGTTATTTCACAAAGTTCAGAAAACAAAACACCCAGCCCCTCCACCTTGGGCTTCTCAGGGCATCGGCCCCTTGGTGTGCATACCTCTCATGCAATTGATTGGCCTCAGTGGGGAATATCTAGTGGGGAACTCTCAAGGCCTGAGGAGAAAGGGGTTGGCCCAACTACTCAGGTGGCCCTGGGTCAAAGAATGGGGGCCACCTTCATTCCTTCTCCAGGGGGGTGGTCCTGCCCATAGTGCTGTCCCTTCCTTGCCCCAGCCTCACTGCATTCCCAGAGAAGTTTGTGTTGATCTGGAGCACTGGCTTGGTTAGGCTGGCCTTGAATGGGCCTTATCTGACCTAGGTCTACTTCTCATGAATGGGATCTGCTATGATGAGTTGCCCCAGTGCCCTAGGTTTAACTTATATTGGGTAGGATGCTCTTGGTTTCCATTGTTTGTTTATATAATGTGGTCATCTGCCCACTTACCTGGAGTTGGTGGGGGGACATTACAGAGACCTCATGGCTGGGAACCTTTGATTATATACAGGGATACCAGTCAAATAACAAAATATGAATTCCTACTTTACGTCAGGCACCTCAGTAGGCAGAGAAAGCCAGAATCCTGTGCTCATGGAGAAGACTGTCGACAAAAGACAGGTAAGTGTGATGAATGCTGCAGAGCAGTCTGGGGATCTGTGGAAACTTGCAGCAAGTCAGCAGAGGGGTTCCGAGGGAAGTAATATATAAACTAAGGCCTGAGGAATGAAGAGGGAAAGAGACAAGAAGCTAATTCATTGAGCATGTACTGTGTGCTAAGCCACTTTTGTCATTTCATTTAGTCCAGACAACAACCCTTTGTATTATTATTCCCATTTTACAGATGAAGAAACTGAGGCTCAGAAAGGTGAAGAGCCCTATCCAAGGTCACTCAGCTAACATGTGGCAGAATGAGGACTTGAACTCTAGTCTGCATGATTCAAAAGCCAGGCAGTGAGGAGGCTGCTGTCAGTCATGGCAAGAAGTGGTGGTGGCATCATTGGATACAGAGGTAGATGTGCAGGCTCAAGAAGGACCCTGAAGAGAGAACTAACAGGATTCAGTGAGCACTGTTGAGGCAAAGGAGGAGGAGGAACCAGACTCCAGGTTTCTGCCTGGATCAACTGGATGGACAGTGATCCATCCAGTTGGATCATTTACTAAGATGGAGAATGGGGAGGAGTAGGTTTAGGGGGAAAAATCATCTAAATTTGATATTCTACTTCAGTTAAAAAACGAAAAAAGATTGGTTGATTAAATGAAAATAAAACACGGATAATTCCATTCTAGAAACTCCCTCTCTCCATGCCTCCTCAATCCCAGTGTTTTCTACACTCATTTGTTGCCCCTTCCTTCCAGTTTTCTAAAGCACCCCAATTCCTTTCTGATCTGTGGGCCCTCTAATAACCAAACCCCAAGCAGATCAGAACTGGGAGAACCACCAAGAGAACGCTGTCCTTGGCCACACCGTCTGCTCCCTCAGCAGTGGCCCTCTGGCCACCCCATGCTTTGTCCAGGTCTCCTGACGCTCCCTCCTCTGCAGAGGCTCTCTGCCAGGGGAGGAGCTGCTCCTATGCCTGAGCTCCTCGTGGTGGAGTTCCCCCCCCACCCCCGCATCCTCCTAGTGCCTAGAACATTTGGTGTGTGCACCGCCTCTGCAGTCACACAGGGCCCCGCACTCAGAAGGACCTTGCCCTCGGCTTAATGCACTTCTATTGCAGTTTCGAAATTCCTACTATATTTAACAAGAGGCCCCATATTTTCATTTTGGACTGGGCCCTGCAAATTCTGTAGCTGGTCCTGTCCATGCGTCTGCATTGTAATGATGCAAGACACTGAGTGGTAGCCTTTCCCATCTGTGGGGATGAACCTCTTTTCCATCTAGGAAGACCCACTGTTTTAAATCAGAGGGAAATAAAGCAAAAAAGAGCTCACTTCGTTTCTATGAAATAGTTTTCTGTGCAGTTTTATGTTCCTTCATGGGTAATAACTCAGGAGGGAACCTTGGGAATAGAATACAGAAGTAACAAATTATGGGCCATTAACTGTGGTTAATTGTTTCTTTATAGCTTAGAGTGGAGGCACGTTTGGATTGCTTTGGCACTCACAGTTACAAGTAGGGAAGGCGGTCTACTTAAATATAACCTAGGAGGACTTCCCTGGTGGTCCAGTGGTTAAGAATATGCCTTCCAATGCAGGGGACATAGGTTCGATCCCTGGTCGGGGAACTAATATCCCACATGCTGCGGGGCAACTAAAGCCCGTGTGGCGCAACTACTGAGCATGTGAGCCACAACTAGAGAGGCCCATGAGCCACAACTACAGAGCCTGTGTGCCATAACTAGAGAGAAGCCTGCACGCCGCAACTAAGACCCAACACAGCCAAAAATAAAATAAATTAAAATAAATAAAACCTAGGGCCCCTCAGGAGGTGGAGGGAGAGGCAGCTGAGTGATGACCCCAACCTTGCTTCCGAAGCCAAAACTGCCATCAAGGACTCACCTCCAGTTAAAGTATTTCTCTCACAAGCCTCATTACTGAGTAACTATGGACCCCTTACCTGAGATCCTCTCAGCTCTGCAGGTGTGGAGGTGGTCTATGTGCTGTCTGGGCATCCTACTGCAGCAGCCTTTGGGGTGTAACTCATACTTGTCCCCAGTTAGTTGGTGTCATCTGCCACTCAGGCTCCAAACAGCTGCAGAAGATCCTTGCTCACTTTAGTAAACACCTGTTTTAAAAAAAAAATTGAACTCAAAAAATGTTTGGACTGCTTGCTAAAGAAAGGTGCAGAAATGCTCCGCCGGCTATCGTCAGGCTTTCCTGTCCTAACGAGCTAACGGATGAAGCACTCAGACCACTGAATGAGAAGTCCTCCAGTGTCGTTCACCTACAGTAGTAACACCAAAGACTTCAAGCACAGCACACAGAAAATAAAATCCACCCCCAATTCCTTTCCTCAGAGACATAGCCAATATCAATCCAAACTGACTGTTGAAGGCTTTTTGGAATGTACTAGGTCATCCCATTTACACTGTTGAGCTGATCATATAATTCAGCTGTCCTGCCCTGGAAGCTTGGCTGACCTCCTTTGATTCACAAAATACAACCCAGATTCCTTGGTCTGACTGACATCAGCTGGCCTACCAGGCATACTCAGCTATTCTTGACCCCATGGACTTTCTCCCCTTAACTATTCTCATCTGTTTCCTCTCCCTCAACTTTCATATTTCTATTATTGAGTGCCTGTCCTGTCTAGGTCTGGGGGACACAAAAGGAGGAAAACAGGCACAGTCCCTAGCCTGGGCTTTCAGTCTAGTGAATCCATGAATTATGCAAACCTTCATAGCAAACGGTGAGGAGGACTGTGAAGGAAAGTGGTGGGGCTCTGAGCACCCCATCAGGGGTTTGGTCTAGTTTGGGCATCTGGAAAGGTTTCCTTGAGCAGTGTGATTTCTGTGGAAAGACAGAGGTGGTAACTAGGCACCAACCAGGGTGCGGGGAGGCTGAGAGGAGGGCACACTCAAGGCCAGGTCGGCAGGGCAGTGGTCTCGGAAGCAAGGCCCTTTAGAGGGAAGCACTGAAAGGCCAGTGGGGCTGGTGTGCAGGGGGCACAGGGGGATGTGAGCTCGGGTCAGATAAGCTGAGCCTGAGGTTGAAGAGTGAGGTCTTTGTCCCCAGAGCCGCGGGAAGCCTCTGAAGGATTTTCAGTAGGGGAAACACCAGAGCTGTGTTTTTAAGAGCCTTCTGGAGGAGGTACAGGGCCATCGTGCTCCGGGTGAGAAGGGAGCAGCAGTGCAATAAAGAAGAGTGTCTGGGCTGCAGAGAGGGGAGAAGCACATAGGAAGGACAACAGTGTCACCTGCTGAGGGTGTGTGTGTCCCGGGGAAGTCAGGGGGTTAGTTCTGAAGAAGGCTCTCCAAATGTCGTGCTCAGAGGGAAGTGGGGACTGGGGTTGGACGTGTGAGAGTCGAGGCAGAGCGATGGAACGGAAGCAGTGGATGGGAAGGAGCTCCACCCGAGAGAGAACAGGCGGCCAAGGACTGAGCTGAAGGCCAGGGAGAAGAAATGAGCTGCCAAAGGGGGCAGGAAGGAAAAGAAAAAGGAAAACGAAGGCAACATGGTGCCAAACAATAGGGAAGAAAGTATTTCAGGAAGCACCAGTCCTGAAGGATAAATAAAAGCCAGCCTCACGGAGAGAAGGAGAAAAGAAGGGCAGAGAGAAGAAGAATCACAGTCCAGACGGCAGCGCGCCCTGAGTTCCAGGAGCTGGAGCTCGGATGCAGGCGGAACTGGAAGGGGGAGAGGAGGTGTGAAGGCAGGTGGATCAAGAGCGGCCTCAGTAAGGAGTTTGGACACAACCCTGAGGGTCAGCGGAGAGTTTGGTTTTGCCTGTCGTTTTAATTAGAAACAAAATGCATGCTCCTTGTAAATAAAATAAGACGACCACCCGCCACCAAAACGAGCTCTAGCAACAAAGAAATGTATATGTTAACAAGTGAAAGTTCCTCTGCCAAATCCCCCCTCCTCAGCTAGCACATTGGTGTTATCATTCCAGACCTCTTCCTGCCACTCACAAACTTCATTAGTTTTGTGAAAACAGGATTATGCTACCTATAATTTCTGCAACTTCCCTTACTGAATTAGCAGTAATCTTGAGTTTCCTTCTGGGTGGTTACACGCAGATGTGCCCACCGGTTTGAATGGCTGTACAGTCCTCCACAGCCCAGATATACTTGTATCCTAGGATGCTGACTTATTTTCTTGAACCTAAAATGGCTACTGAAGTGCCTAAGGAGAGGAGTATTCCCTAGGGGCACTAAATCCCAGTCTGGTTCTGCCACTAAGTACCTAGCTCTGGGGAGGGCACAGCCCCTACTGGGCCTCAGTTTCCTCATCCACTGTGTGCCAGGCACTATTATCTCATAAAACACGAGTGTTAATACTTCTCATCGATGAAAGACTTTAGGTAGAGGAATGTAATGATCAGATTTGTGCTTCATAAAGATCACTCGGGCTGCAGTATGAAAAATTATTTGCTCTTCCTTCTCATCCATATTTGTAAAAAAAAAAAACCTTACCAATCTTTCAAGGCCTAGTTCAGATTTTCCCTCTTCCAGAAGTTCCCTCTCCATCATGCCCTACCTCCTCTTAACTGGAATTCTCCTCTAACTGGTTCTCCCCCTAAAACATAAAACCCCTTGAAATTGAGAATCATATTTTTCATCCTCACATGCTCCACAGGAATAGGTAGGTCTATACGAGGACTTAATAAATCTTTGCAGAATTGTCCATGCACTAAAAAAATCATTTTGGTGGGACAAAAGAAGGAATAAATGAGCCACTCAATACCTGTTTGGGACTCAAGCCTTCATTTGATAAGGAGTTTATCCACAAGCCTCAAGATGTGTATGATTAAGCACTGCAGGAGGTATTTTCCTGGCTCTGAAAGGGTCTGACCTGCCCTGCCTGGAGTGCTGATGTTGAATAAGACTGTCTGGGAAAGAGGCACTAAGGCCAGCCTGGTTTATGGTCACAGGGCTTTAATAATATCCTGCAACTCTGAAGCCTGAGAGCTTCCTTTTCACCTTGTACAATACATTGAGAGCTTTGCCTTCACTGGACTATTGCTATATAGGAATGAGTGACAGTGACTTGCCTTTTCTTTTCTTTTGAAAGTTTTGCCCATTAAATACATTTTTCTTAGATCCATGCAGTTTAGAATTATGGAAATAAAAAGCTTATATTGAACACCTATTCTGTGCTTGAAGATCAGTTCTGTTTCATAATTTTAAATAACTCAGTATAAAAACAAATAAACAAACAGGACCTAATCAAACTTACAAGCTTTTGCACACCAAAGGAAACCATGAACAAAATGAAGACAACCCAATGAATGGAAGAAAATATTTGCAAATGAAGCGACCAACAAGGGATTAATCTCCAAAACATACAAACAGCTCATGCAGCTCAATATCAAAAAAACAAACAACCCAATCAAAAAATGGGCAGAAGATCTAAATAGACATTTCTCCAAAGAAGACATACAGATGGCCAAGAGGCACATGAAAAGATGCTCAACATCGCTAATTATTAGAGAAAAGCAAATCAAAACTACAATGAGGTACCACCTCACACTGGTCAGAATGGCCATGATTAAAAAGTCTACAAATAAGAAATGCTGGAGAGGGTGTAGAGAAAAGGGAACTCTCTTACACTGTTGGTGGGAATGTAAACTGGTACAGCCACTATGGAGAACAGTATGACGGTTCCTTAAAAAATTGAAAAGGGTTGCCATATGATCTAGCAATCTCACTCCTGGGCATATATCTGGAGAAAAACGTAATTCGAAAAGATACATGCACCCCAATGTTCATTGCAGCAGTATTTACAATAGCCAATACATGGAAGCAACCTAAATGTCCATCAGCAGAGGAATGGATAAAGAAGATGTACATACATACAATGGAATATTACTCAGCCATAAGAAAGAGTGAAATGCCATTTGCAGCAACATGGATGGACCTAGAGATTATCATACTAAGTGAAGTCAGACAGAGAAAGACAAATATCCTATGATATCACTTATGCGTGGGATCAAAAAAATGATACAAATGAACTTATTTACAAAACAGAAACTTACTCACAGACTTCAAAAACAAACTTATGGTTACCAAAGGGGAAAGGTGGGGAGAGGAATAATTTAGGAGTTTGGGATTAACATATACACACTACTATATGTAAAATAATCAACAAGGACCTATTGTATAGCACAGGGAACTCTACTCAATAATGTGTAATAACCTGTATGGGAAAAGAATCTGAAAAAGAATGGATATATGCATATGCATAGCTGAAACTAACTTTGTACACCTGAAACTAACACATTGTAAATCAGCTATACTCTAATATAAAATAAAAAGTAAATTAAAAAAATAACTTATAGATAAAAAGTCATTTACACAAAATATCATCTAAGGAAAGGCTGGAAATTTTCTGCGACTTCTATAGAGTCTATAACCAAGAACAATAAGCCTAAATAATCCAGAGATTTCTGGATTTAATTTAAAAAAGAATTTCACTGGGTATAAGTTAAAAATTATTCTGAAAACAGGTACCTGTCTCTGGGAGTGTGGTGGGGTCAGGGATTCACTGAGAAGGACCACAAGAAAAACTCTGGAGTGACAGTCATATTTTACAATTCTATATGGGATACACGTGAACATATTTGTCAAACCTCACCAAATGGTGTACTTACAATTTGTCCACTTCACTGTACATGAATTTTTTTAAATGAAAGCAGCCTTTGTCTTCTAGAGAGCTCATTCTCCTGACAGGACTTATTTTTTTTAAGACAATATTTTTTTTTTGTTTTTTTTGTTTTTAATTAATTAATTTATTTATTTATTTATTTTTGGCTGCATTGGGTCTTTGTTGCTGCGTGCTGGCTTTCTCTAGTTGCAGTGAGTGGGGGCGACTCTTCGTTGCAGTGCACGGGCTTCTCATTGCAGGGGCTTCTCTTGTTGTGGAGCACAGGCTGTAGGTGCACGGGCTTCAGTAGTTGTGGCGCATTGGCTCAGTAGTTGTGGTGTGTGGTCTCCAGGGCGCGTGGGCTCAGTAGTTGTGGCTCGTGGGCTCTAGAGCACAGGCTCAATAGTTGTGGCTTACAGGTTTAGCTGCTCTGCAGCCTGTGGGGTCTTCCTGGACCAGGGATCGAACCCACGTCCCCTGCATTGGCAGGCGGATTCTTACCCACTGCGCCACCAGGCAAGTACCTAGAGCAGTTTTAGGTTCACAGCAAAATTGAGAAGAACTGACAGAGATTTCCCATATATTCCCTACCCCCACATATGCTCAGCCTGCCATTATCAACATCACTCACTAGAGTAGTACATTTGTTATAACTGATGAACCTACATTGACATATCATAATTGCCCAAAGTCTATGGTTTACATTAGGGTTTACTTTTGGTTTTGTATATTTTATGGGTTTGGGCAAATATATAATGACATACCAGGATTGTAGTATCATACAGAACAGTTTCACCATGCTAAAAATCCTCTGTGCTTTGCCTATTCATCCTTCCCTCCCCTCTAACCTCTGGCAACCACTAATCTTTTTACTATCTCCATAGCTTTGCGTTTTCCAGAATTATCATACTGTTGGAATCATACAGTATGTAGCCTTTTCAGACTGGCTTCTTTCACTTAGTAATATGCATTTAAGGTTCCTTCATTTTTTTTTCATGGCTTGAAATGCATTTCTTTTTAGTGCTGAAAAATAATCCATTGTCTGTAGGTACCACAGTTCATTTACCCATTCATTTACTGAAGGGCATCTTGGTTGCTTCCAAGTTTTGGCAATTATGAATAAAGCTGCTATAAATATCCGTGTGCAGGTTTTTATGTGGACACAGTTTTCAGCTCCTTTGGGTAAACCATATATGAAGTTTATCTGAAAAGAAACCAACCCTCTACACAAACATTAAATTCTAGTTAAACGTATGCATGCTGAAGCATCAAGGAGTGTAGTGTATTTATGTCTGCAACTTACTTTGAAATGCATAAAAAATCATTTATGGATGGATAGAGGGATGGATAGGTAGACAGATATATGATAAAGCAATATAGTAAAATGTAAATTGTAAAATCTAGATGAGTATATTGGTTTTTTACCATAAAATTCTTTCAACTCTCTTGTATGTTTGAAATTTTTCATTAAAAAACGTTGGAAAAAATTATTCTGAAGTGTATGTCTTACTCTTACATTAGATGCATCTCAGAAAGCCAACCAGTACCTACAGTCATCTGGCTGTACCCAGCAGCTCTAAACTATAACTAAAGACACACTAAGAAGGCAAAAGAGTGCCAAGTCAAGGTCCTTAAGGCAGTCCTGCCTCTGGAAAGGACAGTGATGTGAATTGGTGTGAGACAGCTGAGGTTACTAAGTCACTAACCAAGGTGCTTCCTATACAGTCATAGGGGTGACCTGTGAGTTGAGAGATGAAACAAAAACTAATTCTAGCAGCAACTTATGATGATAATTATGCTAAGAGGGTGGATAATGATCAAAGTCAGCCCCTGCCATGCTCATGTGTCCTACTGTTAACATCTACCTGCTTGCTGGAATATAGCCTCCACTACAGAGAGGACCAGGGCCAAGAGGAAGAGAAGTCCTCATCTCCAAACTTATTGGACCTGAAAAATGTAGGGGAGGCAGGGGTAGAACTGTGGAAAATGAGAAAGATACTAAGGAATCTGTGTAATAAATAGCTAACATGAACCCCATTCTAAACTTGGATATTACATTTCTCTTCTAGCAACATGCTAAAAAGGCAGCAAAGGAGGGTGGGTCAGAGCAGCAGTTCCCAAAGTATAATATGGGGTACTCTAGGGTCTCTGAGACTTCCAGAGAATCATGAGGTCAAAACTATTTTTATAAGTTTCATTTGTCTTTTCACTTGCCTTCTCCTGTAAGTGTACAGTGGAGTTTCCAAAGGCTGCATAACATGATATTTTAACACATTAAATGCAGAAGCAGGTTTGAGAATCCAGCTGTCTTTTTTCCAGCTGTCTTCTTTTAGTCAGACGTTAAAGAAATTTGCAAAAATGTAAAACAATGCCACTCCTCTAATTTTTTGTTTTAGAAAATAGTTATTTTTCATAAAGACATTATGCATGTTAATGTGTAGTAGGTTTTTTATTTTTTAATTAAAAACGAGTTAATACTTCAAAGTTTCACAATTTCAATTTCTAATATAAAATTTGATAGATATAACACATAAAGGCTCTTTGGAGGTCCTTTTATTTAAAGTTTTACTGTTGTATAATTTACATACAGTACACAAATCTTAAACATTCAGCTCAATTCATTTTTACATATGTATACACCATGTAACCTCCACCACATTCAAGTTATAGGCCATTTCCATCATCATGGAAGGACTCACCAATCCACCAGAGGTCACCATTATTCTGATTTCTGTCATCATAGATTAGTTTTGCTTGTTCTTAACTTCATATGAATGGAATCATAATATGTATACTTTTGTGCCTGGCTTTTTTCTCTCAGCATAGCATTCTTGAGATTCATACATGTCATTCTGTGTATTAACAGTCTGTTCATTTTTATTATTGCCAGTAATATTCCATTGTACAACTATATCACATATTGTTTTCTTTTCCTGTTTGATAGACATTTGGATTTTGTCCAGTTTTTGACTATTATGAATAAAGCTGCTATGAACATTCTTGTACAAGTCTTTGGTGGCCATATGAATTAATTTTTCTTGAGCATATGCCGGGATGTGGAATTGTTGGGTTCCACAGTAGGTCTATGTTTGACTTTATTAGAAGCTGCCAAATCATAATGGATGAGAATTTCAGTTACTCCACATCCTCAACAACACTTGATAATGAAAGTTTAAAATTTTTTTATCCATTCTGCTAAATGTGTTATTATGGTTTTAATTTGCATTTCTTTGATATTATTCTGAGTTCCTTTTAATACATTAATTGGTCATTTGAATATCCTCTTTCATGAAATGCTTGTTCAAATCTTTTGTTCATTTTAAAAAGACAAATACTATATCACTTATATGTGGAATCCAAAAAATGATACAAATGAACTTCTTTACAAAACAGAAATAGACTCGCAGACATAGAATAAACTTATGGTTACCAAAGGGGATAGGAAGGGGTGGGGAGAGATAAATTAGGAGTTTGGGATTAACAGATACACATTACTATATATAAAATAAACAACAAGGACCTACTGTACAGCATAGGGAAGTATAATCAATATCTTAAAATAACCTATAATGGGAAATAATCTAAAAAAGGATATATGTGTGTATATGTATATATGTATGCACATACACACACCCCCACACACACACACAGATAACTGAACCAATTTGCTGTATACCTGAAATTAATACAATGTAAATTAACTATATTTCAATTTTAAAAAAAACCTCTACCTCAAACCCTAAAGAAAAAAAAAGATGAATAGGAAAAAAATTAGCTTATTGATTTGTAGAAGTTCTATGTATATTCTGTATATGAATTCTTTATCATTCTATAGCTGGCCTATTTACTTTTTTTTTTTTTTTTGCGGTATGCGGGCCTCTCACTGTTGTGGCCCTCTCCCGTTGCGGAGCACAGGCTCTGGACGCGCGGGCTCAGCAGCCATGGCTCACGGGCCTAGCCACTCCGCGGCATGTGGGATCTTCCCAGACCGGGGCACAAACCCGTGTCCCCTGCATCAGCAGGCGGACTCTCAACCACTGCGCCACCAGGGAAGCTCCTATTACTTTCTTAATGATGTGTTTTGATGATCAGATATTCTAATTTAAGTCAAATTTATCAATCTTTCTTATTTGGTTTAGTGTATTTTGTGATCTGATTAAAAACTTTATTTACCACAATACCAGGAAAATATTCTCCTATGCTTTTATTTGGAAGTTTGATTGTTTTAGCTTTTGATTTTATGTCTATGATATACTTAACAAATTTCTGTGTTTGAGTTAAGGGTCAGGCTTTACTTTCTCCATACACACAATTAGTTGTTCCAAAATCATTCCCCCATGTAATTACAGTGGCACCTTTGATGTAAATCAAGAAAACATATATCTGTGGGTCTATTTACGGATTCTTTGTTCTGTTCCAGTGGTACATTTATCTATCCTTGCTCCAAAAGTACTCTGTGTTAATTACAGTAGTTTTGTAGTAAATGTTGAAATATGCTGGTTAAGTCTTCCAACTTTGTTTGAGAACCAGTAATTTTTTTATTAAAAATGTTTTTCTTTATCAACATTTCTTAGATATTCTAGGGCCTTTGTATGTCCATATACATTTTGGCTCAGTCATTTTTTCAGAATATAAGGGGGTCCTGAGACCAAAAACTCTGAGAACTGCTAACTGAAAGTATGGGCTCAAATGCTGGAAGCCCAGGATCACATCTCAGTTTTTGCCATCTATTAGTTGTGGGAACTTGGCAAAGAATTTAATTTTTCCATGTCTCTGTTTCATCACCTGTAAGTTGGGACAACAATAGTGTCTATAATATAGGGTTGTGTCCATCAAATGTTAAACATTATCTGAATGTTTTTGTGTTTGTTAAAATAAATGGGGCAGGTACACTGAATTTTTTTTTAAGAGTATGAAGTCAAAAACAAAACCTAAAGAATCAGAAGGAAATATGTAACCTTTTGACAATCTCAGGGTACTTAGTTAGAATCCAGTTGTATCAGCTTCATATAAAAATAAAAATATACAACACAACTGTACAAAATCTATGGGATGCAGCAAAAGCAGTTCTTAGAGGTAAGTTCATAGTGATACAGGCCTTCCTCAAAAAAACCAAGAAAAATCTCAAATAAACAACCTAACCTACCACCTAAAAGAATTAGAAAAAGAAGAACAAACAAAACCTAAAGTCAGTAGAAGAAAGGAAATAATAAAGATCAGAGAGAAATAAATAAAAGAGATTAAAAAGCAACAGAAAAATCAATAAAACCAAGAGCTGGTTCTTCAAAAGGGTAAACAAAATTGACAAACCTCTGGGTAGGCTCACCAAGAAGAAAAGAGAGGACCCAAATATTAAATAAGAAATGAAAGAGGAGAAATAATAAAGAATACCATAGACATAAAAAAAACCCATAAGAGGGGGCTTCCCTGGTGGCGCAGTGGTTGAGAATCTTCCTGCTAATGCAGGGGACACGGGTTCAAGCCCTGGTCTGGGAGGATCCCACATGCCGTGGAGCAGCTAGGCCCGTGAGCCACAACTACTGAGCCTGCGTGTCTGGAGCCTGTGCTCCACAACAACAGAGGCCATGATAGTGAGAGGCCCATGCACCGTGATGAAGAGTGGCCCCCGCTCGCCACAACTAGAGAAAGCCCTCGCATAGAAACGAAGACCCAACACAGCAAAAATAAATTAATTTAAAAAAACCCATAAGAGAATACTATGAACAATTATATGCCAACAAATTGGACAACCTAGAAGAAATGGACAAGTTTCTAGAAACATACAGCCCACCAAACCTGAATCAAGAAACAGAAAATTTGAACAGACTGATCACTAGAAGTGAAATAGAATCTGTAATTAAAAAAAACAAAAACAAAAACAAAAAAACTCCCTACAAACAAAAGTCCAGGACCAGATGGCTTCACTGGGGAATTCTTCCAAACATACGAATAAGAACTTATACTGTGCGCGCGCTAAACGGGAGAAGCACTGGTTTGAGAAAAGCATGGGTCGCAAGTACACATTGGGACCCTGCCATTAATGGAGGGGAAAAGCGGGGAGACGCCAGCAGATTCCATCCTGTAAGCTGGTAGGAAGCCTGAAGGCTTGATGGGATTCCAGTGTGATAGGAGGCAAGGACATGCTTCAGGACCCCGGAGGAAGATGGCGGAAGTGTAAGACGCGGAGATCACCTTCCTCCCCACAGATACATCAGAAATTCATCTACACGTGAAACAACTCCTACAGAACACCTACTGAACGCTGACAGAAGACCTCAGACCCCCCAAAAGGCAAGAAGCTCCCCACATACCTGGGTAGGGCAAAAGAAAAAAAGAATAAACAGAGACAATAGGATAGGGACGGGACCTGCACCAGTGGGAGGGAGCCGTGAAGGGGGGAAGGTTTCTACACACTACAAGCCCCTTCGCGGGCGGAGACTGCAGGTGGCGGAGGGGGAAAGCTTCGGAGTAGCGGAGGAGAGCACAGCAACAGGGGTGCGGAGGGCAAAGCGGAGAGATTCTGGCACAGAGGACCGGTGCCCTCAGGCACACACCAGCCCGAGAGGCTTGTCTGCTCGGCCGCCGTGGCGGGCGGGGCTGGGAGCTGAGGCTCGGGTATCGGCTTTCAGTCGGAGCGCAGGGAGAGGACTGGGGCTGGCGGCAGGAAGAGAGCCTGAAGGGGTTAGTGCACCACGGCTAGCCCGGAGGGAGTCCGGGGAAAGGGTCTGGAGCTGCTGAAGAGGCAAGAGACTTTTTTCCCTTTTGTTTCCTGGTGCGCGAGGAGAGGGCATTAAGAGGGCTGCTTGGGGAAGCGCCGGAGACAGGCACGAGCCGCGGGTAAGGCACGGACCTCGGAGACGGGCGTGGGCCGCCGCCGCCCGCCGCCGCGGCCCGCCGCCGCCGCTGCTACCGCCGCCGCGGGGCCTGTGTGCGAGCGCGGGTCACTGTCCGCCCCGCCTTCCGGGGGGCCTGTGCACCCCGCCACTGCCGGGGTCCCCGAGACCCGGGGACGGCTTTCCCGGGAAAGCGCACGGAGCGCCACGGGCTGCTGCAACGTCACGCCGGCCTCTGCCGCCGCAGGCCCGCCCCACACTGCGCGCCCCTCCCTCCCCTCTGCCTGAGTGAGCCAGAGCCCCCGAATCAGCGGCTCCTTTAAACCCGTCCTGTCTGAGCGAAGAACGGACGCCCTCCGGCGACCTACGCGCAGAGGCGGGGCCAGGTCCAAGGCTGAGACCCGGGAGCTGTGAGAGCAGAGGCAGGGAAATCTCTCTGTGCAGCCTCGGAGGCAGCGGATTAAAGCTCCACGGTCCATTTGATGTGCCCTGCGTCTGTGGAGTGCATGAATGGACAGCGAATCATCCCAAATTGAGGAAGTGGACTTTGAGGACAAGATTTAAGACTTTCCCCCCTTTTCCTCTTTTTACAACGAATTATTCCAAATTAAGGAGGTGGACTTAGAGAGCAAGATTTCAGACTTCTCGCCCTTTTCCTCTTTTTACAACGAATTATCCCAAATTGAGGAGGTGGACTTGGAGAGCAAGATTTTTGATTTTTCCCCCTGCTCTCTTTTTGTGAATGTGTATGTGTAATCTTCTGTGTAAGATTCTCTCTGTATAGCTTTGCTTCCACCATATGTCCCAGGGTTCTATCGGTCCGGTTTTTTTTTTTTTTTTTTTTCAATAATTACTTTCTAATTTTAATAACGCTACTATATTTCATACTTTATTCTATTTTACTTTACCTGCTCTTTCTTTTTTTCCTACTCTCCCTTCCTCCCTCCCTCCCTCCGCTCCTCCTTTCCTTCTTTCTTTTTCTTTCCTCCCTCCCACCCTTCTTCTTTCCACTTTCTTTTTCTTTCCTTCCTCCCTCCCTCCTGTCTTTCTTCCTTTCCTTCCTCCCTCCCTCCCTCCTTTCTTTCCTTCTTTCTTTCCATCCTTCCTCCCTCCCTCCCTCCCTCCTTTCTTTCTTCCTTCCTTCCTTCCTTCCTTTCTTCCCTTCTTCCTTTCTTTCCCTCTCTCTTTCTTTCTTCTACTAATTCTTTCTTTCTACTTTTTCTCCCTGTTACTCTGAGCCGGGTGGATGAAAGGCTCTTGGTGCTGCAGCCAGGAGCCAGTGCTGTGCCTCTGAAGTGGGAGAGCCAACTTCAGGACACGGGTCCACAAGAGACCTCCCAGCTCCACATAATATCAAGCAGCGAAAATCTCCCAGAGATCTCCATCCCAACACCAGCACCCAGCTTCAGTCAACGACCAGCAAGCTACAGTGCAGGTCACCCTATGCCAAGCAACTAGCAAGGCAGGAACACAACCCCACCCATTAGCAGAGAGGCTACCTAAAAACATAATAAGGCCATAGGCACCCCAAAACACACCACCAGACGTGGACCTGTCCACCAGAAAGACAAGATCGAGCCTCAACCACCAGAGCACAGGAATTAGTCCCCCCCACCAGGAAGCCTACACAACCTACTGAAACAACCTTAGCCACTGGGGTCAGACACCAAAAACAACGGGAACTACGAATCTGCAGCCGGCAAAAAGGAGACCCCAAACACAGTAACATAAGCAAAATGAGAAGGCAGAAAAACACACAGCAGGTGAAGGAGCAAGATAAACACCTACCAGACCTAACAAATGAAGAGGTAATAGGCAGTCTACCTGAAAAAGAATTCAGAATAATGATAGTAAAGCTGATCCAAGATTCTATTTCCATGATCCATAATCTTGGAAATAGAATAGACAACATGCAAGAAACAGTTAACAAGGACCTAGAAGAACTAAAGATGAATCAAGCATCGATTAAAAACACAATAAATGAAATGAAAAATACTCTAGATGGGATCAATAGCAGAATAACTGAGGCAGAAGAACGGATAAGTGAGGTGGAAGATAAAATAGTGGAAATAACTGATGCAGAGCAAAATAAAGAAAAAAGAATGAAAAGAACAGAGGAGAGTCTCAGAGATCTCTGGGACAACATTAAACGCACCAACATTCGAATTATAGGGGTTCCAGAAGAAGAAGAGAAAAAGAAAGGGACTGAGAAAATATTTGAAGAGATTATAGTTGAAAACTTCCCTAATTTGGGAAAGGAAATAGTTAATCAAGTCCAGGAGGCACAGAGAGTCCCATACAGAATAAATCCAAGGAGAAATACACCAAGACACATATTAATCAAACTGTCAAAAATTAAACACAAAGAAATCATATTAAAAGCAGCAAGGCAAAAACAACAAATAACACACAAGGGAATCCCCATAAGGTTAACAGCTGATCTCTCAGCAGAAACCCTACAAGCCAGAAGGGAGTGGCAGGACATAATTAAAGTGATGAAGGAGAGAAACCTGCAACCTAGATTACTCTACCCAGCAAGGATCTCATTCAGATTTGATGGAGAAATTAAAACCTTTACAGACAAGCAAAAGCTGAGAGAGTTCAGCACCACCAAACCAGCTTTACAACAAATGCTAAAGGAACTTCTCTAGGCAAGAAACACAACAGAAGGAATATACCTACAATAACGAACCCAAAGCAATTAAGGAAATGGGAATAGGAACATACATATCAATAATTACCTTAAATGTAAATGGACTAAATGCTCCCACCAAAAGACACAGAGTGGCTGAATGGATACAAAAACAAGACCCATATATATGCTGTCTACAAGAGACCCACTTCAGACCTAGAGACACATACAGATTGAAAGTAAAGGGATGGAAAAAGATATTCCATGCAAATGGAAATCAAAAGAAAGCTGGAGTAGCAATTCTTATATCAGACAAAATAGACTTTAAAATAAAGACTATTAGAAGAGACAAGGAAGGACACTACATAACGATAAAGGGATCGATCCAAGAAGAAGATATAACAATTGTAAATATTTATGCACCCAACATAGGAGCACCTCAATACATAAGGCAAATACTAACAGCTATAAAAGGGGAAATCGACAGTAACACAATCATAGTAGGGGACTTTAACACCCCACTTTCACCAATGGACAGATCATCCAAAATGAAAATAAATAAGGAAACACAAGCTTTAAATGATACATTAAACGAGATGGACTTAGTTGATATTTATAGGACATTCCATCCAAAAACAACAGAATACACATTTTTCTCAAGTGCTCATGGAACATTCTCCAGGATAGATCATATCTTGGGTCACAAATCAAGCCTCGGTAATTTTAAGAAAATTGAAATTGTATCAAGTATCTTCTCCGACCACAATGCTATGAGACTAGACATCAATTACAGGAAAAGATGTGTAAAAAATACAAACACATGGAGGCTAAACAATACACTACTCAATAACGAAGTGATCACTGAAGAAATCAAAGAGGAAATTAAAAAATACCTAGAAACAAATGACAATGGAGACACGACGACCCAAAACCTATGGGACGCAGCAAAAGCAGTTCTAAGGGGGAAGTTTATAGCAATACAATCCCACCTTAAGAAACAGGAAGCATTTCGAGTAAACAACCTGACCCTGCACCTAAAGCAATTAGAGAAAGAAGAACAAAAATACCCCAAAGCTAGCAGAAGGAAAGAAATCATAAAGATCAGATCAGAAATAAATGAAAAAGAAATGAAGGAAACGATAGCAAAGATCAACCAAACTAAAAGCTGGTTCTTTGAGAAGATAAACAAAATTGACAAACCATTAGCCATACTCATCAAGAAAAAAAGGGAGAAGACTCAAATCAATAGAATTAGAAATGAAAAAGGAGAAGTAACAACTGACACTGCAGAAATACAAAAGATTATGAGAGATTACTATAAGCAACTCTATTCCAATAAAATGGACAACCTGGAAGAAATGGACACATTCTTAGAAATGCACAACCTGCCAAGACTGACTCAGGAAGAAATAGAAAATATGAATAGACCAATCACAAGCACTGAAATTGAAACTGTGATTAAAAATCTTCCATCAAACAAAAGCCCAGGACCAGATGGCTTCACAGGTGAATTCTATCAAACATTTAGAGAAGAGCTAACACCTATCCTTCTCAAACTCTTCCAAAATATAGCAGAGGGAGGAACACTCCCAAACTCATTCTACGAGGCCGACATCACCTTGATACCAAAACCAGGCAAGGATGTCACAAAGAAAGAAAACTACAGGCCAATATCACTGATGAACATAGATGCAAAAATCCTCAACAAAATACTAGCAAACAGAATCCAACAGCACATTAAAAGGATCATACACCATGATCAAGTGGGGTTTATCCCAGGAATGCAAGGATTCTTCAATATACGCAAATCAATCAATGTAATACACCATATTAACAAGTTGAAGGAGAAAAACCATATGATCATCTCAATAGATGCAGAGAAAGCTTTCGACAAAATTCAACACCCATTTATGATAAAAACCCTGCAGAAAGTAGGTATAGAGGGATCTTTCCTCAACATAATAAAGGCCATATATGACAAACCCACAGCCAACATTGTCCTCAATGGTGAAAAACTGAAACCATTTCCACTAAGATCAGGAACAAGACAAGGCTGCCCACTCTCACCACTCTTATTCAACATAGTTTTGGAAGTTTTAGCCACAGCAATCAGAGAAGAAAAGGAAATAAAAGGAATCCAAATTGGAAAAGAAGAAGTAAAGCTGTCACTGTTTGCAGATGACATGATACTATACATAGAGAATCCTAAAGATGCTACCGAAAAACTACTAGAGCTAATCAATGAATTTGGTAAAGTAGCAGGATATAAAATTAATGTACAGAAATCTCTGGCATTCCTATACACTAATGATGAAAAATCTGAAAATGAAATCAAGAAAACACTCCCATTTACCATCGCAACAAAAAGAATAAAATATCTAGGAATAAACCTACCTAAGGAGACAAAAGACCTGTATGCAGAAAACTATAAGACACTGATGAAAGAAATTAAAGATGATACAAATAGATGGAGAGATATACCATGCTCCTGGATTGGAAGAATCAATATTGTGAAAATGACTCTACTACCGAAAGCAATCTACAGATTCAATGCAATCCCTATCAAACTACCAATGGCATTTTTCACAGAACTAGAACAAAAAATTTCAAAATTTGTTTGGAAAAACAAAAGGCCCCGAATAGCTAAAGCAATCTTGAGAACGAAAAACGGAGCTGGAGGAATCAGGCTCCCTGACTTCAGACTATACTACAAAGCTACAGTAATTAAGACAGTCTGGTACTGGCATAAAAACAGAAAGATAGATCAGTGGATCAGGATAGAAAGCCCAGAGATAAACCCACGCACATATGGCCAACTTATCTTTGATAAAGGAGGCAGGAATGTACAGTGGAGAAAGGACAGCCTCTTCAATAAGTGGTGCTGGGAAAACTGGACAGGGACATGTAAAAGTTTGAGATTAGATCATTCCCTAGCACCATACACAAAAATAAGCTCAAAATGGATTAAAGACTTAAATGTAAGGCCAGAAACTATCAAACTCTTAGAGGAAAACATAGGTAGAACACTCTATGACATAAATCACAGCAAGATCCTTTTGGACCCACCTCCTAGAGAAATGGAAATAAAAACAAAGATAAACAAATGGGACCTAATGAAACTTCAAAGCTTTTGCACAGCAAAGGAAACCATAAAGAAGACCAAAAGACAACCCTCAGAATGGGAGAAAATATTTGCAAATGAAGCAACTGACAAAGGATTAATCTCCAAAATTTATAAACAGCTCATGCAGCTCAATAGCAAAAAAACAGACAACCCAATCCAAAAATGGGCAGAAGACTTAAATAGGCATTTCTCCAAAGAAGATATACAGACTGCCAACAAACACATGAAAGAATGCTCAACATCATTAATCATTAGAGAAATGCAAATCAAAACTACAATGAGATATCATCTCACACCAGTCAGAATGGCCATCATCAAGGAATCTAGAAACAATAAATGCTGGAGAGGGTGTGGAGAAAAGGGAACACTCTTGCACTGCTGGTGGGAATGTGAATTGGTACAGCCACTATGGAGAACGGTATGGAGGTTCCTTAAAAAACTACAAATAGAACTACCATATGACCCAGCAATCCCACTACTGGGCATATACCCTGAGAAAACCATAATTCCAAAAGAGACATGTACCAAAATGTTCATTGCAGCTCTATTCACAATAGCCCGGAGCTGGAAACAACCTAAGTGTCCATCATCGGATGAATGGATAAAGAAGATGTGGCACATATATACAATGGAATATTACTCAGCCATAAAAAGAAACGAAACTGAGCTATTTGTAATGAGGTGGATAGACCTAGAGTCTGTCATACAGAGTGAAGTTAGTCAGAAAGAGAAAGACAAATACCGTATGCTAACACATATATACGGAATTTTAAAAAAAATGTCATGAAGAACCTAGGGGCAAAACGAGAATAAAGACACAGACCTACTTGAGAATGGACTTGAGGATATGGGGAGGGGGAAGGGTAAGCTGTGACAAAGCGAAAGAGAGGCATGGACATATATACACTACCAAACGTAAGGTAGATAGATAGTGGGAAGCAGCCGCAGAGCACAGGGAGATCAGCTCGGTGCTTTGTGACCGCCTGGAGGGGTGGGATGGGGAGGGTGGGAGGGAGGGAGATGCATGAGGGAAGGGATGTGGGAACAGATGTATATGTATGACTGATTCACTTTGTTATAAAGCAGAAACTAATTAAAAAAAAAAAAAAAGAGAAATCTAGAAACAATAAATGCTGGAGAGGGTGTGGAGAAAAGGGAACACTCTTGCACTGCTGGTGGGAATGTGAATTGGTACAGCCACTATGGAGAACGGTATGGAGGTTCCTTAAAAAACTACAAATAGAACTACCATATGACCCAGCAATCCCACTACTGGGCATATACCCTGAGAAAACCATAATTCAAAAAGAGACATGTACCAAAATGTTCATTGCAGCTCTATTCACAATAGCCCGGAGCTGGAAACAACCTAAGTGTCCATCATCGGATGAATGGATAAAGAAGATGTGGCACATATATACAATGGAATATTACTCAGCCATAAAAAGAAACGAAACTGAGCTATTTGTAATGAGGTGGATAGACCTAGAGTCTGTCATACAGAGTGAAGTTAGTCAGAAAGAGAAAGACAAATACCGTATGCTAACACATATATACGGAATTAAAAAAAAAATGTCATGAAGAACCTAGGGGCAAAACGGGAATGAAGACGCAGACCTACTTGAGAATGGACTTGAGGATATGGGGAGGGGGAAGGGTGGGCTGTGACAAGGCGAAAGAGAGGCATGGACGTGTATACACTACCAAACGTAAGGTAGATAGATAGTGGGAAGCAGCCGCAGAGCACAGGGAGATCAGCTCGGTGCTTTGTGACCGCCTGGAGGGGTGGGATGGGGAGGGTGGGAGGGAGGGAGATGCATGAGGGAAGGGATGTGGGAACAGATGTATATGTATGACTGATTCACTTTGTTATAAAGCAGAAACTAATTAAAAAAATAAATAAATAAACTTAAAAAAAAAATGAAAAAAAAAAAAAAAAAGAACTTATACTGATCCTTCTCAAACTCTTCCAAAAGACTGAAGAGGAGGGAATACTCCCAAAGTCATTCTATGAAGCCACTATCACCCTGATATCAAAACCAGACAAACACCAAAGAAGAAAATTACAGGCCAATATCAGCAAATCTGTATCTGTATTGATGACTATATTAATCTATTATCTATGAATATATTGATCTATAGCTATATACTGATATCTATATCTATATTTGATAAACATAAATGCAAAAATTCTCAACAAAATATTAGTAAACACAATCTGACAACACATGAAAAAGGATCATACACCACAATCAAGTTGCATTCATCCCAGGGTCACAAGGATGGTAAAACATACACAAATCAATCAATGTGATACACCACATCAACAAAAGAGAAGACAAAAACCACATGGTGATCTCAACAGATACAGGAAAAGCATTTGATAAAATTTAACATCCATTATGATAAAAACTCTTACCAAAGTGGGTATAGAGGGAACATATCTCAACATGATAAAAGCTATTTATGACAAACCCATAGCCAACATAAAACTCAATGGTAAAAAGCTGAAAGAAAGCCTTCCCACTAAAATCTGGAACAAGACAAGGATGCCCAATCTCACCACTTCTTTTCAACATGGTATTGGAAGTCCTAGCCACAGCAACCAGACAAGAAAAAGAAATAAAAGGTATCCAAATTGGAAGAGAAGAGGTAAAATTGTCCTTATATGCAGATGACATGATACTATATATAGGAAACCATACAGACTCCACACAAAAACTACTAGAACTGATTAAAAAAAAATTCAGCAAGGTAGCAGAATACAAGATTAACATACAGAAACCTGTTGCATTTCTTTACACTAACAATGCAATATCAGAAAGTAAAAAAAAAAAAAATCACATTTAAAATCGCATCAAAAAACCCCCCAAAAAACAAAATCTTAGGAATAAACCTGATCAAGGAAGTGAAAGACTTATATGCCAAGAACTATAAAACGCTGATAATGAAACTGAAGATGATTCAAATAAATGGAAAGATAGCCCATGCTCTTGGACTGGAAGAATTAATATTGTTAAAATGGCCATACTACTAAAAACAATCTACAGATTTAACATGATCCCTATCAAATTACCCATGACATTCCTCACAGAATGTGAAAATCCTAAAATTTATATGGAACCATAAAAGACCCAGAACTGCCAAAGCAGTCCTGAGGAAACAGAACAAAGCGAAGGCATAACCCTCCCAGACTTCCGACAATACTACAAAGCCACAGTAATCAAAACTGCGTGGTATTGGCAAAAAAAAACAGACACACGGATCAATGGAACAAAATAGAGAGCCCAGAAATAAACGCACACACCTATGGTCAATTGATCTTCGACAAATGAGGCAAGAATATACAATGGAGAAAAGACAATACAATGGAGAAAAGACAATCTCTTCAGCAAGTGGTGTTGGGCTAGCTGGACAGCCACATGTAAATCAATGAACTAAGAACACACCCTCACACCATACACAAAAATAAACTCAAAATGTCTTAAAGACTTAAATATAAGACAAGACACCATAAAACTTCTAGAAGAGAACAAAGGCAAAACACTCTCTGACATAAATCATATAAATGTTTTCTTAGGTCAGTCTCCCAAGGCAATAGAAATAAAAGCAAAACTAAACAAATGGGACCTAATCAAATTTATAAGCTTTTGCACAGCAAAGGAAACCATACACAAAATGAAAAGACAACCTACAAATTGGGAGAAAATATTTGCAAATGATGTAACTGATAAGGGCTTAATTTCCAAAATATACAAACAGCTCATACAATTCAATAACAAAAAAACAAACAACCCAATCAAAAAAATGGGCAGAAGACCTAAATAAACATTTCTCCAAAGAAGACATACAGATGGCCAACAGGCACAGGAAAAAATGCTCATCATCACTAATTATTAGAGAAATGCACATCAAAACTACAATGAGGTACCACCTCACACTGGTCATGGCCATCATTAAAAAGTCTACAAAAAAGAAATGCTGGAGAGGATGTAGAGAAAAGGGAACTCTCTTACCCTGTTGGTGGGAATGTAAACTGGTGCAGCCACTATGGAGAACAGTATGGAGGTTCCTTAAAAAACTAAAAATAGAGCTGCCATATGATTCAGCAATTCCACTCTTGAGCATATACCCAGACAAAACTATAATTCGAAAAGATACCCCTATGTTCGTAGCAGCACTATTTACAATAGCCAAGACATGGAAACAACCTAAATGTCCAACGACAGATGAATGGAAAAGGAAGGTGTGGTATATATGTATAATGGAATACTACTCAGCCATAAAAAAGAATGAAATAAAGTTGTTTGCAGCAACATGGATGGACCTAGAGATTATCATACTAAGTGAAGTAAGTCAGACAAAGACAAATACCATATGATATCACTTACATCTGGAATCTAAAATACAACACAAATGAACATATCTATGAAACAGAAACAGACTCACAGACATAGAGAACAGACTACTTGTGGTTGCTGAATGGGGGATGAGGGAGAGAAGTATTGGGAGTTTGGGATTAGCAGATGCAAACTATTATATATAGGATGGATAAACAACAAGGTCCTACTGTATAGCACAGGGAACTATATTCAATATCCTGTAATAAAGCATAATGAAAAAGAATATATATGTATAACTGAGTTACTTTGCCGTATAGCAGAAATTAACACAACATTGTAAATCAACTGTACTTCAATAAAAGTTTTTTAAAAATAACAGAAAGCAATGTGGGAAATTCACATATACGTGAAAATCACACAACAGACTCCAAAATAACCAATAGGTTGAAGAAGAAATCACAGGAAAATTAGGAAATACTTTGAGATAAATGAAAACAAGAACACAATGTATCAAAAGTTACAATGCAGCTAAAGCTTAGAGGGAAATTTATAGCTATAAATGCTATATTAAAAAAGAAAGGGCTTCCCTGGTGGCGCAGTGGTTGGGAGTCCGCCTGCCGACGCAGGGGACACGGGTTCATGCCCCGGTCCAGGAGGATCCCACATGCCGCAGAGCGGCTGGGCCCGTGAGCCATGGCCGCTGAGCCTGCGCGTCCGGAGCCTGTGCTCCGCAGAGGGAGAGGCTGCGGCAGTGAGAGGCCCGTGTACCGCAAAAAAAAAAAAAAGAAAGACCTCAAATTAATTACCTAACTGCACACCTTACTAAAAAAAAAAAAAAAAAAAAAGATGTGCAAACTAAACCTATAGGAAGCAGAAGGAAGGAAACAATACAGATTCAAGCAGAAATAAATGAAGTAGAGAACAGAAAAACAATAGAAAAATCAATGAAATAAAAAGTAGATTCTTTGAAAAGATCAACAAACTTGACAAACCATTAGTTGGAAAGGCCAAGAAAAAAAGAGAAAAGACTCAAATTACTAAAATCTGGAATGAAAGAGGGATGTTATAATCACTCTTATATCAATAAAAAGGATTATAAGGGAATTTTATGAACAAATGTATGCCAACAAATTAGATAACCTAGATGAAATGGAAATATTTCTATAAAGACACAAACTACTGAAATGGACTCAAGAAGAAAAAGAAAGTCTGAATAGGTCTATAACAAGCAAAAGGATTGAATCAGTAATCAAAACTTCCCACAAAGAAAAGCCCAGAACCAGATAGCTTCACTGTTGAATTCTACCAAATACATAAACAAGAATTCACAAACTTTTTTTTTTTTAACATTTATTTATTTATTTTTGGCTGCACAGGGTCTTAGCTGCAGCATGTGGATCTTCATTGCAGCATGCAGGATCTTTTGTTGCGGCACACGAACTCTTAGTTGCAGCATGTGGGATCTAGTTCCCTGACCAGGGATCAAACCCAGGCCCTCTGTATTGGCAGCATGGAGTCTTAGCCACTGGACCACCAGGGAAGTCCCTTACAAACTCTTCTTTAAAAAAATAATAAAAGGAAAGAGAATATTGCCAAACTCATTCTATGAGGCCAGTATCACCCTGATACCAAAACCAAATTTAAAAATACCACAAGGGGGACTTCCCTGGTGGTTCAGTGGGTAAGACTCCACACTCCCAAAGCAGGGGGTCCCAGGTTCGATCCCTGGTTGGGGAACTAGATCCCACATGCACGCCACAACTAAGAGTCCGTGTGCCACAACTAAGACCCTGAGCAGCATGCATAAATAAATATTTAAAAAATAAAAAAATAAAAATATCACAAGGAAAGAAAACTACAGATCAATATTCCTCATGAATTTAGATGTAAAAATCCTTAAAACATACTAGCAAACTGAATCCAGCAATAGATACAAAGGATTATGCACCGTGACCAAATGGAATTTATCCTGAGATTGCAAGTTTGGTTCAATATATGAAAATCAATTTCATACATATTAAAAGAATAAAGGACAAAAACATATGATTGTCTTAATATATGTATAAAAAGCATGAATACAATATGTGTATAAAATCAAACACCCTTTCATGCTAAAAACATTCAACTAATTAGGAAAAGAAGGAAATTCCATCAACCTGATAAAGGGCATCTATGAAAAAACCCCAGTGAGCATCATACCTGATGGTGAAAGAGTGGATGCTTTCCCCTAAGATCAGGAACAAGACAAAGATATCCACTCCTCCCAGTTCTAGTCAACATAGTACTGGAGATTCTAGCCAGGCAATCAGGCAAGAAAAAGAAAGAAAAGATACCCAGATTAGAAAGGAAGAAGTAAATCCAGCTCTATTTGCAATGACACGTAGAAAATCCACACACACACACACACACACACACACACACACACACACACACACACTATGAGAATTAATAAGCTAGTTCAGCAACGCTAAAGGATATAAGATCAATACATAAAAACTAATTATCTTTCTATACACTAGCAACGAACAATCTGAAAATGAAATTAAGAAAACATCTGCATTTACATTAGCATTGTTATGGATTGAACTGTGTCCCCCAAAAGCTATATATTGAAGCCCTAATGCCCAATGTGACTTTATTTGGAAATAGGGCCTTTAAGGAAGTAATTAAGGTTAAACGAGGTCATAAGAATGAGGCTCTAATCTGACAGGATTAGTGTACTTATAAGAAGAAGAAGAGACACCAGAGATCTCAATCTTTCCACATATGCACAGAGGAAAATGCATGTGAAGATACAGGGAGAAGGTGGCTATCTGCAAGCCAAAAAGAGGTCTCACCAGTAAGCATCCCTGCTGGCACCCTGACCTTGGGATTTCAGTCTCCAGAACTGTGAAAAAATTAATTTATGTTGTTTAAGTCAACTAATCCATGGTTTTTCTGTTATGGAGGCCCAAGCAAACCAATAGAAGCATGAAAAAGAATAAAAAACTTAGGAATAAGTTTAACAAAGAAGTGCAAGACTTGTACAACAAAAACTACTCGTGTCATTGAAAGAAATTAAAGATCTAAATGAATGGAATGATATCCGTGTTCATGAATCAACATTTTTAATGTTATTAAAATGGCAATACTCCCCAATCTACAGATTCAGTGCAATCCCTATCAAAACCCCAGTTGCCTTTTTTGCAGGAATTGACAAGCTGATCCTAAAATTAATGCAAGGGACCCAGAATAGCCAAAACAATCTTGAAAAAGAACAAAATTGGAAGATTCACACTTCTCTGATCTCAAAACTTAATAGAAGGTTACAGTAATCAAGACAGTGTGGTAGTGACAAAAGGACAGACATATATATAAATAGAAATATGGGTATGTAAATAAACCCTCACAATTGATGGTCAATTGATTTTTTTTTTTTTTTTTTGCGGTACGCGGGCCTCTCACTGTTGTGGCCTCTCCCGTTGCGGAGCACAGGCTCTGGACGCACAGGCTCAGCAGCCATGGCTCACGGGCCCAGCCGCTCCGCGGCATGTGGGATCTTCCCGGACCGGGGCACGAACCCGTGTCCCCTGCATTGGCAGGCAGACTCTCAAACACTGCACCACCAGGGAAGCCCGGTCAATTGACTTTTAACAAAGGAAACAAGACAATTCAACGGGAGAAAGAATAGTCTTTTCAGCAAATTTGTGCTTGGATAAGTGAATAGTCACATGCAAAAGAATGAAGTTGGATCCCTACCTCACGTAATATATGAAAATTAACTCGAAATGGACTGAAGATCTAAATGTAAGTATAAAATTCTTAGTAAAAAACCACAGGCATGGGGCTTCCCTGGTGGCACAGTGGTTGAGAGTCCGCCTGCCGATGCAGGGGACACGGGTTCGTGCCCCAGTCTGGGAGGATCCCGCATGCCGCGGAGCGGCTGGGCCCGTGAGCCATGGCCGCTGAGCCTGTGCGTCCGGAGCCTGTGCTCCACAACGGAAGAGGCCATAGCAGTGAGAGGCCTGCGTACCGCGAAAAAAAAAAAAAAAAAAAAAAAAACCACAGGCATAAATCGTTGTGACCTTGGATTGGCAATGATTTCTTAGATAGGAGGGCAAAAGCACAAGCAACAAGAGAAGAAACAAATTAGATTTCATCAAAATTAAAACCTTTTGTGATTTGAAGGACACCATCAAGAAAGTGAAGACAACCCACAGAATGGGAGAAGATATTTGAAAATCATATCTTTTAAAGGACTTGTATCCAGAATATGTAAAGGCTTACAACCACAATTAAAATTTTTTTTTTTTTTTTTTTTTTTTGCGGTACGTGGGTCTCTCACTATTGTGGCCTCTCCCGCTGTGGAGCACAGGCTCCGGACGCACAGGCCCAGCAGCCATGGCTCACGGGCCCAGCCGCTCTGCGGCATGTGGGATCCTCCCGGACCGGGGCACGAACCCGTGTCCCCTGCATCGGCAGGCGGACTCTCAACCACTGCGCCACCAGGGAAGCCGCCCCCCCAAAAAAACCCCACAATTTTTAAATGGACATAGGATTAGAATAGACATTTCCCCAAAGAAATACAAATGGCCAAATAGCACATGAAAAGATGCTCACCATCATTAGTCAATAGGGAAATGCAAATAATCAAAACCACAATGAGATATCATTTCACATCCACTAAGATAGCTTCAAACAAACAAAAAAGGGTTGGGGAGATGGAAAGGATAAGGCAAGGATGTGGAGAAATCAGAACGCTCACACACTGTTGCTGGGAATATAAAATGGTGCAGGTGGTATGGAAACAGTTTGGCAGGTTCTCAAAAAGTTAAACATACAGTTACCATATGATCCAGTAATTCCACTCTTAGGTATATACCCAAGAGAAATGAAAACATATATCCACACAAAAACTTGTATACACAAGTGTTCATATCAGGATTTTTTTTTTTTTTTTTTTTTGCGGTACGCGGGCCTCTCACCACTGCGGCCTCCCCTGCTGCGGAGCACAGGCTCCGGACGTGCAGGCCCAGCGGCCACGGCTCACGGGCCCAGCCGCTCCGCGGCATGTGGGATCCTCCTAGACCGTGGCACGAACCCGTGTCCCCTGCATCAGTAGGCAGACTCCCAACCACTGCACCACCAGGGCAGCCCCATCAGTATTATTTTTAATAGCAAAAAGGTGGTGACCCAAATGTCCATCGACTGATGAATGGATAAACAAAATGTGGTACACCCACACAGTGGAATATTATTTGGCCATAAAAAGGAATGAAGTACTGATACATGGTACCACATGGATGAATATCATATTTTTGTTTTACTAAATGAAAGATGCCAGACACAAAAGGCTATATATTGTATGATTCCATTTATGTGAAATATCCAGAACAGTCATCCACAGAGGCAGTAGATTAACAGTTGATAGGGGATAGGGGAGGGAGAAATGGGGAGTGACTGCTAATAAGCATGTGGCTTCTTTTTGGGGTGATGAAAATGTTCTGGAATTAGTGGTGATGGTTACACAACTTTATGAATATACTAAAACCCACTGATTTGTATGCTTTAAAGTGGTGAATTTTATGTATATGTAAATAAAAAGTATATTTAAAAAAGAGAATGGTGGGAGTTCAGGCCAAGATGGTAGAGTAGGAAGACCCTGAGCTTACCTCCTCTCATGGGCACACCAAAATTACAACTATTTACAGAGCAATGATTGTTGAGGAAGACCAGAATCTAGCAGAAAAGATCTTCAACTAAAGATATAAAGAAGGAACCACAGCGAGACCGGTAGGAGGGGTGGAGCAGTACAGTCAAGCCCCACACCTCTGAGTGGGGGACCCACAAACTGGAGGATAATTACAATTGCAGAGGTTCTCACCAAGGAGCAATGAGTCTGAGCCCTATACTGGGCTCCCCAGTCCTGGGGTCCTGCACCAGGAAGACGAGTCCCCAGAACACTTGGCTTTGAAGACCAGCAGGGCTTACTTTTGGGAGACCCAGAAGACTGTGGGAAACAGAGACTCCACTTTTAAAGGGTGCACACAAAATCTCACATGCTCCAGGACCCAGGGCAGAGGCAGTGATTTAAGAGGAGCCTGGGTCAGACCCACCTGCTGATCTTGGAGAGTCTCCTGGACAGGCAGGAGGCAAACGGAGCTCACCCTGGGGACACAGACACTGGTGGTAGCCACTTCTGGGAGCTCATTCTACCATGTGGACACTGGTGCTGCCAAGTGCCATTTTGGAATCCTTCCTCTAGCCTATTAGCACTGGAACCCAGTCCTGCCCACCAGCCTGTTGGCACCAGCACCCTCAGGCCAAGCAACTAGCCAGGCAGGGACACAGTTCCACTCACCAGCAGGCAGGCTGCCTTAAGACCTCCTGAGCCCAAAACTGCCCCAGGATAAGGCCCTGTCCACCAGAGGGCCCAGGACCCAGCCCCCAACACCAGTGCACAGGCACTAACCATGGGGACCCCCAGAGTCCTGCAGTCAGAGACCCCAGGACCCAGCTCCACCCACTAGTGGGCAGGCACCAGCCCTAGGACCCTCTGGGCCCTGGCCCCACCCACCAGCAGGCCAACATACCAACTCCAGGGCCCCCAGGATCCTGCAGCCAGAGACCCTGGTACCCAGGCTCTGCCCACCAGCAGGTAGGCACCAGCCCCAGTATCCTCAGCCCTGATCACCAGAGGACTGGCACTAGCCTGGGAGCAGCCTCACACATCAGTGGGCAGGCACCAGCCACAGGACACCCCTGGGCCCCTGCCATACCACGAGTGGGTAGACAACAGCCTCAGGACTGCCACAGCCCTGCAGCCTGCCAAGGCAGGACCCAGCCCACCTTTCAGCAGGCCAGCACCAGCCCTGGGACCCCGTGGGCCCCAGCCCTGTCCACTAGCAGGCCAACACCAGCTCTGAGACACCTTGGGCCCCTTAGCCAGACACCCTGGGATCTGGTCCCACCCACCAGCAGGCCAATACAAGGCTTGGGACACCCCAGATCCTGAAGCCAGCTGTGTCAGGAAATGGCCCATGTCTACCAGCAGACCAACACCAGCTCCAGGATCCCCAGGGCCCTGTATCCAGAGATCCTGAGAACTGGCTCTGCCTACCAGTGAGCCAGCACTAGCCCCAGTAACCGCTGGGCCTTGGCCACACCCACCAGCAGTTCAACACCAGCTCTGGGACCCCTGGACTCTGCAGCCAGAGACCACAGGACTTGGCTCTGCCTGCCAGTGGGCAGGCACTAGGCCCAGGACGCAGCTTCACACACTGATGGGCAGGCACCAGCACTTGGATACCCTGGGCCCTGACCTCACCCAACAGCAGGTAGACACCAGCCCCAGGACCACCATACCTCCACAGCCTGCCTTGTCAGGACCTAGCCAACACACCAGCAGGCCAGCCCCAGGACACCCCATGCCCTGGGACCCCCTGCACACTGCCCTGCCCACTGGCAGGTCAACCCCAGCTCTGGGACACCTTGGGTCCCTCAGCCAGCAGCCCTGGAATCCAACCCCACCCACCAGCAGGCTAACACCAACTCCAAGATAGCTTGGTCTCATCAGCTAGCTACCCCAGGATCCAGCCCCACTCACCACTGCACCAGAACCAGCTTTGGGACACCTCAAACCCACAGCCAGCCATGCAGGAACTGAATCCACCTACCAGTAGGCCAACACTAGATCCAGGAACCCTGGCCCCACAACTAACCATCCCAGAACCTGGCTCTGTCCATCAGTGTGCCAGCACTAGCCGCGGGACCCCCCAGGGCTCTGCAGCCAGCTGCCTCATGACCCGGTCCTGCCAACCAGTGACCAGCAGCCTCCTCACCGGGCAGGGCCTAGCAACCCAGCTGGACCAGGGACAAGCCACACCTACCAGACTGCCCACAGTAGTCAGCCTACCATAACAGAAGGACCTATGCAGCCCACATGGGGGCACCCCTAGAGCACATAGGTCTGGTGACCAGAGGGGAGTGCACTGCTGGGACATATAGGATGTCTCCTACAAAAGGCCACTTTTCCAAACTTAGGAAACATAACCAACTTACCAGAGACATAGAAATAAAAACAGCAAATTAGGAAAAATGAGGCAACACAGGAACATGTTCCAAACGAAGGGACATGATAAAACCCAGAAGAACTAATTGAAATGGAGATAGGCAATCTACCTCATAAAGAGTTCAAGGTAATGATCATAAAGAATTCAGAAGAAGAATGGATGAACACAGTAAGAAGATGAACAAAGAGAAGATACAAAGAAGAACAAAATAGAGCTGAAGAATACAATAGCTGAAATTAAAAATACACTAAAAGGAATCAACAGTAGATTAGAAGATACAGAAGAATGGATCAGTGGAAATCACTGAAGCTGAACAGAGAAAAGAACAAAAAGAAATGAGGACAGTTTAAGAGACCTCTGGGACAACATCAAGCATACTAACATTTGCATTATAGGGATCCCAGAAGGAGAAGAAAGACAGAAAGGGGCAGAGAACATATTTGAAGATGTAAGAGCTGAAAACTTCCATAACCTGGGAAAGGAAACACATCCAGGTCCAGGAAGTAGAGAGAGTCCCAAACAGGATTAACCCGAAGAGGACCACAACAAGACACACTGTAATCAAAATGGCGAAAATGAAAGATAAAGAGACTATCAAAAGCAGCAAGGGAAAAACAACAAGTTATGTACAAGGGATAAGTCTATCCGCTGAATTTTCAGCAGAAATTTCAGCATGGCATGATATATTTAAAGTGATGAAAGAGAAAAACCTACAACCAAGAATACTCTATTCAGCAAGGTTTTCATTCAGATTTGATAGAGAGGGCAAAAGTTTTACAGACAAGCAAAAGCTAAAAGAGTTCACCACCAAACCTGTTTTACAAGCAATGTTAAAGGGACTTCTCTAAGCAAAAAAGAAAAGGCCATAACTAGAAACATGAAAATTACAGAAGGAAAAAGCTTATTGGTAAAGGGAAATATACAGTAAAGGTAGTAAATCAACCATGTACAAAACTAACAGGAAGATTAAAAGACAAAAGTAGTAAAATCATCTATATCCACAATAAGTATTTAATGGATACACAAAACAAAAAGGTGTAAAATATGATGTCAAAACCAGTAAATTGTAGGGGAGGGAAGTGTAAATTCAGGGTCATTAAAATGCATTTGAAATTAAGAGATCAGCAACTTAAAATGATCACATATACGTATAAGTTGCTATATATAAATCTCATGGTAGCCACAAACCAAAAATCTGTAACAGATATATGCACAGAAAAGAAAAAGGAATCCCAACATCAAATATAAAAGATAGTCATCAAATCACAAGGGAAGAGAACAAAAGAAGAAAGGAAACAAAAAAAAGAACTACAAAAACAACTCCAAAACAATTAACAATGGCACTAAGTACATACCTATCAATAATTACTTTAAATGTAAATGGACTAAATGCTCCAATAAAAAGACACAGGGTAGCTGAATGGATACAAAAACAAGACCCATATATATATGCTGCCTACAAGAGACTCACTTCAGATCTAAAGACAGACATAGACTGAAAGTGAGGGGATGGAAAAAGGTACTCCAAGCAAATGGAAATCAAAAGAAAGCCAGGGTAGCAATACTTATAGCAGCCAAAATAGCCTTTCAAACAAAGACTGTAATAAGAGACAAAGAAAGAATCAATCCAAGAAAATATAACTATTGTAAATATATATGCACCCAACACAGGAGCACCTAAATACATAAAGCAAATTATTAACCAACATAAAGAGATTGACAGTAACACAATAATAGTAGGGGACTTTAAGACCCCACTTACATCAATGGACAGATCATCCAGACAGAAAATCAATATGAAAACACTGCCTTAGAGACATAGACCAAATGGAATATATATGAAACATTCCATCCAAAAGCAGCAGAATACACATTCTTTTCAAGTGCACATGAAACATTCTCCAGGATAGATCACATGCTAGGACACAAGTCTTAGTAAATTTAAGAAAACTTAAATCATATCAAGCATCTTTTTCCAACCACAGTGCTTTTTCCAACCACAAATCAACTACAAGAAAAAACTGAAAAAAACACAAACATGTGGAGGCTAAACAATATACTACTAAACAACCACTGAAGAAATCAAAGAAAAAATTTAAAAATACCTGGAGACAAATGAAAATGAAAATACAACAGTCCAAAATCTATGGGATGCAGCAAAAGTAGTACTGAGAGGGAAGTTTATAGTTATACAAGCCTACTTCAGGAAACAAGAAAAAACTCAAATAAGCAACTGAATCTTACACATAATGGAACTAGAAAAAGAACAACAAACAAAACCCAACATTAGTAGAAGGAAAGAAATCATAAAGATCAGAGCAGTAATAAATGAAATAGAGACTTAAAAAAACAGTAGAAACAATCAATGAAACTAAGAACTGGTTCTTTGATAAGATAAATAAAATGGATAAACCTTTAGCTAGACTCAGGAAAAAAAGAAAGAGGGCTCAAATCAATAAACTCAGTAATGAAAAAGGAGAAGTTACAACCAACACCACAGAAATACAAAGGATAAGATTACTACAAACAACTATATGTCAATAAAATGGACAACCCAGAAGAAGTGAACAAATTTCTAGAAATGTACAATCTCCCAAGACTCAACCAGGATGAAATAGAAAACATGAACAGACCAATTATCAGTAATTAAATTGAATAGGTAATTTTTTAAAATCCCAACAAACAAAAGTCCAGGACTAGATGGCTTCACAGGTGAATTATACCAAATATTTAGAGAAGAGTTAATACCAAGTCTTCTCAAACTATTCAAAAAAACTGCAGAGGAGGGAACACTTCCAAACTCATTCTACAAGGCCAGCATCCTTCTGATACCAAAACCAGACAAAGATATCACACAAAAAGAAAATTACAGGCAATATCACTCATGAACATAAATGCAAAAAATCCTCAACAAAATATCAGTAAACCAAATTCAACAACGCACTGATAGGATCATATCCCATGATCAAGTGGGATTTAGCCCAGGGATGCAAGGATGGTTCAATACCCACAAATCAAACAACGTGATACACCACATTAACAAGTTGAAGAATAAAAATCATATGATCATCCCAATAGATACAGAAAAAGCTTTGGACAAAATTCAACATCCATTTATGATAAACACTCTCCACAAAGTAGGTATAGAGGGAACATACCTCAACATGATAAAGGACATATATAAGCCCACAGTTAACATCATACTCAATGGTGAAAAGCTGACAGCATTTCCTCTAAGATCAGGAGCAAGACGAGAATGCCCACTCTTGCCACTTTTATTCAACATAGTATTGGAAGTCCTAGCCACATGATTAGACAAGAAAAAGAAATAAAATGAATCTAAATTGGAAAGTAAGAAGAACAACTGTCACTGTTTGCAGATGACATGATACTATACACAGAAAATCCTAAAGACACCAGCAAAAAACTACTAGAGCTCATCAATGAATTTGGTAAAGTTGCAGGATACAAAATTAATATACAGAAATCTGTTGCACTGCTATACACTAACAATGAATGATCAGAAAAGGAAATTAAGAATCCCGGGACTTCTCTGGTGGTGCAGGGGTTAAGAATCCACCTGCCAATGCAGGGGACACAGGTTCGATCCCTGGTCCGGGAAGATCCCGCATGCCGCAGGGCAACTAAGCCCATGCACCACAACTACTGAGCCTGCACTCTAGAGCCCACGAGTCAAAACTACTGAGCCCGTGCACCACAACTACTGAAGCCCATGCACCCTAGAGCCCACACGTCGCAACTACTGAGCCCACGTGCTGCAACTACTGAAGCCCATGCACCTAGAGCCCATGCTCCGCAATAAGAGAAGCCATAGCAGTGAGAAGCCTTTGCACAGCAACAGAGAGTAGCCCCTGCTCGCCGCAACTAGAGAAAGCCTGCGTGCAGCAACAAAGACCCAGCACAGCTAAAAATAAATAAAAATTAAAAAAAAAATTTTTAGAAGAATCCCATTTGCCATTGCATTAAAAAGAATAAAATATCTAGGAATAAAATACCTAGGAATAAATCTAACTAAGGAAGTAAAAGACCTGTACTTGGAAAATTATAAGACTCTGATGAAAGAAACTGAAGATGACACAAACAGATGGAAAGATATAACATGTTCATGGAGTGGAAGAATTAATATCATTAAAATGACCATAGTACACAAGGCAATCTACAGATTCAGTGCAATCCCTATCAAAATACCAATGGCATTTTGCACAGAACTAGAACAAACAATTCCAAAATTTGTATGGAAACACAAAGACCCTGAATAGCCAAAGCAATCTTGAGAAAGAACAGAGCTGGAGGTATCACAGTCCCTGACCTCACACTATACTACAAAGCTACAGTAATCAAAACAGTATGGTACTAGCACAAAAACAAACACATAGATCAATGGAACAGAACAGAGCCCAGAAATAAACTCACATACTTATGGTCAATTAATCTATGACAAAGGAGGCAAGAATATACAATGAGAAAAAAACAGTCTCTTCAATAAGTGGTGCTGGGAAAACCTTACAGCTACATGTAAAAAATGAAATTAGAACATTTTCTCATACCATACAGAAAAATAAACTCAAAATGGATTAAAGACCTAAACGTAAGACCTGAAACCATAAAACTAAAAGCAAACACAGGCAGAACACTCTTTGACATAAATTGTAGCACCATTTTTTTTGGATCTGCTTCCTAAGGCAAAGGAAACAAAAGCAAAAATAAGCAAATGGGACTTAATTAAACTTAAAAGCTTTTGCTCAGCAAAGGAAACCAAAGACAAAACAAAAAGACAACCTACTGAATAGGAGAAAATATTTGCAAATGACATGACCAATAATAAGTTAATATCCAAAATATATAAACAGCTCATACAACTCAATTAAAAAAAAACCTGATTAAAACATGGGCAAAAGACTTGAATAGACATTTTCCCAAAGAAGACAGACAGGTGAACAACAGGCACATGAAAAGATGTTCAACATCACTAATCAGAGAAATGCAAATCAAAGTCACAATGAGATATTGCGTCACACCTATCAGAAAGGCTATGATCAAAAAGACCACAGGTAACAGATGTTGGCAAGGATATGGAGAAAAGGGAACCCTTGTACACTCTTGGTGGGAATGTAAATTGGTGCAGCCAGCCACTATAGAAAACAGTATAGAACAGTATAGAGGTCCCTTGAAAAACTAAAAATAGAACTATCATGTGATCTAGCAATTCCATTCCTGGGTATATATCTGAAGAAAACGAAAACACTAATTCAAAAAGATAAATGCACCCCAATGTTCATAGCAGCATTGTTTACAATAGCCAAGACATGGAAGCAACCTAAGTGTCCATCGACAGATGAATGGATAAAGAAGATGTGATACACACACATATACACATAATACTACTGTAATACTAATCAGCATAAAAAAGAATAAAATTTTGCCCTTTGTAACAACATGGATGGGCCTGAAGAGTATTATGCTTAGTGAAATAAGTCAGAGAAAGACAAATATATGTTAGCACTCATATATGGAATCTGAAAACTAGAACAAACAAATGAATATAACAAAACAGAAAAAGACTCACAGATATAGAGAACTACTGGTTACCAGAGGGGAGAGAGAAGGAGGGAGGGGCAACATAGGGGTAGGAGATTAAGAGGTACAAACTACTATATACAAAATAAACTACAAGGACATATTGTACAGCACTGGGAATACAGCCAATATTTTATAATAATTAAACTGAGTATAATCTAAAACTCTGAATCACTATGTTGTACACCTGAAACTAATATAATACTGTAAATCAACTATACCTCAATAAAAAGAAAAAAGAGGATGGTTTTCTGTATGTACACTATACTTGAATAAAAAGTTAACACACAGGAACTTCCCGGTGGTCCACTGGGTAAGACTCTGCGCTCCCAATGCAGGGGGCCCAGGTTCGATCCCTGGTCGGGGAACTAGATCCCGCAGCATGCATGCCACAACTAAGAGCCCGCATGCCACAACGAAGATCCATCCCATCCCACAAGCCGCAAGTAAGACCTGGCACAGCCAAAATAAATATAAATGAATAAAAATAAACGTTAACACACAGATAATGGTTTCAAATTAGATAAATGGAAAAATAATATTATCAATAATATTATCAACAGAAATAGGAAGTTTTCAATGCATCTTTTCAAAGATCAATCCATTATGCATAATTTGAACATATCCCAGTTAATTGCTTGGGTATTTGGGATTCTTCCAATAACATATGTGCATTCACTCAATGTGTTTATTGAGTAAGTCTTATGCCTAGTCACTTTTCAACAAATAAAGGTTGGTGGGGGGTATATCCACAGGTTATTGATGAGGTCATACTTTAAATTCTCCCAATGCCTCTAACTACGGTAAATCTTCTGTGCTATGCACTAACATGACTGAGGTTAACACAGCCCCTGGCACATTTGAGAATATGACTTTCAAAGAAATCTGGCTTTCTGGTATAGCTTTCCTAGGTGTAAGTTATAGCAAACCTCTAAATGATGCCTTCTTGCAATTCTTTCTCCCTTTCATTTTTAAAGCTATGTTGGTAATTTCTGTGTAATGTCTCACTTTCCAGTTGTTTAACCTTTCTCTTGGCAGGAGGGAATTGGTTTTTGTTTGTTTAATGAGGAGAGTTGTTAGAAACGCCTGCCTGAGATGTCTTGTATCATTATATCCAGTTCATGCTAAGATCATAAGTATTCTGAATCTTAAATTAGGCACCATCTCAGTCAGAGGTTGTTAGTACTTACACATTTATCATTACGTTAGTATAAACCAAAGGAAGGGGAAGAAAAGCCCCTCATGGGGCTGAGGTTGGACTATGTTCTCATAGTTCTAAACCATTTTTGGTAACTGTCATTTTCCAAGCATCAAAATGTGTAGAAAGTAAAGGGCCTCAAAATATGGGCTGTCAGTAGTGTGGCAAATTTTGAACATCACCTCTTCTCAGATCTCTGTACAGAGGTACCAAGTTGCAATCACAGAAAGGCAGTTTAAAAACTACTTCATTTGAAATCTTTTCTATTAAATGATAAACATTAAGAGGAATAACATAATCTTACACGTCAACAAAACATCATAGTCAGCAGAAAACAGAACTAAGTAGCCAAATAGAACATTTCTATAATGTTTGAGCATTCAATATCTTCCTTGACATTATTTTTTAGTCAGGGCACTCAAGCAGGCAGCAGCCTGTCACTTACAGCCTCTGTCATTTCCCGTTCCAGTTCGTTAAACCCTAGGCTTTCCCCAGAAACACACAATCCACATGGAGATTCTTCTGCCAGTCAGAAAAGATCAATTCGAAGGATGCAGAAATTGATATGCAACTCGAGTGGGCATGAACGCCATAATAAACTGCTACCTACACATGGAATTATTATTTTCTAGGTTGACAGTGTATGGGCAGAAGCAGCAGGAGCATATGGGAGCATATGTTTAGCCTTTATAGTCGGCGCTTATTTCCTACTGACTGGCTTCTCTTTGGCTGCCAAAGAATAGATCAAGTTCAGAAGCTAAAGCCAAGTTGGCAATTCTTTATGTTTGCCTTTCTCTCTAAAAAATACCTAAATTAGTAAGGCAGCATAGCCAATTTACACACACAGGATTGATTAAAAACTTCAATTATTTGCCTCTCTTTCCTTCCCTGTAATACTTAAAATTCTAGGATTTCAGAGTCACATTCACAAACACTTCTATAAACACCAATGATCCAAAAAACAAAAAAAAATCACATGGCTACTGTATACTGTATGCCCCAATGAAAATAACACCCTAATGCAGAAATGAGAGGGCTCAAAATAATGTAGCTGGAGCTCTCCTCTTAACCATGAGTGAGGCACCTGGGATTGCAAAGGCAACATTTAGCTTTCAGAAGCTTGTTGCTGACAAGAGTGGAAAGAAAGGATCTTACATCTTCTTTTCTTTCCTAATTGTAAAGCGGTGAGCAAAATGTCTGCTTTTATTGGTTTGAAGTGGCCTAAACCACTGCCAAAAAATGTGCAAAGGAAATTATATATACACATTCTCCTCCTAAAATGCCACCTCCTTTGTGACGCTGTCTTGATTCCCCATTCACAATGCATACCTTCCTTCTCTACACTCTATCATAATTTATACCTCCATTAATATTTGCAAATTATTTTCTATGTGAGTAATGTGTTTACAGGTCGCCCTCTCTTACTGAACTGTAAACTTCCACAGCTCAGGGACCAAGTCATTATCTCTCTGGTCCCCACAAGGCCAAGCAGAGTGCTTTATAAATGGTAGGTGCAAAATAAATGTTTGATGAGTGAATAAATACGGTGGTGTCAGCTTTATGATGACTAGAAGTTTTGATGATGTTAAGAGTAGTTGCTCCCCAAACCTCAATCTCTTTTCTCTGTATTTGGTATCATGATTATGTGCACTGAAGAGGGAGAAAGATTTAGAGATGTCTTCCTGAGAATACATTTTATATTCGATATGTCTATTTTGATAACCCTCGAGTAAACCATCTTTTGGAAAAGATTTCCAGGGTTAAACTGAATTCGATGGGGGAAAGTGCCAATGAGTCAGACAAAAGCTATCTCTGCTTCCTGTGATGCAGTGTGCTGTCACACGCCTCAGGAAAAAAGTGCAAAATTCTAAAAGCTGAGAGCATGACTCCACAAGACTCTATTAACCAGGTGCTACCTATATAAAATGATCAAGAAGAGGAAAGAAGGAACCGTGAGTGGTCTTTAGTTCTCAAAAAGCAAGGGTCTAACTAGAAACTAATGAGTGACAACTGTTTCAGGTACACAGAGTAAAAAGGAAACACACGTGTCTAAAGAGAGAAAGGTCAACTTTAGGCAATGAAAAGTCATCTCAAAAAAGATCCTCCCCCCACCCCTCACCCCCGGCATTTTCATCTGTTTCACATGTTATTTTACTACTGGATACAGGATTTGGCAAAACTTTAACAACTGGTTATTTGGAAATTTCTAAACAATGATCACTTTCTCCTACAATGTACATTTTTCCATTCCAAAACAAACAAGATACTTTGTTTTGACAGGGACAATTTCCAATCTCTTAGCACTGAAACGCATAAAAGAAAATGGAAAATTGTTTGAATACCATATAGCACTTTTGAGTTTATTAGGCCATTATCCCCAAGGCTGGATTTAATCAAAAGATGAAGAATACAATCTCAAAAGCTTTTAGTTGACAAGAAGTCAGTCTTGGAACTTCCCTGGTGGCACAGTAGTTAAGAATCAGCCTGCCAAGGCAGGGGACACGGGTTCGAGCCCTGGTCCGGGAAGATCCCACAGGCCACGGAGCAACTCAGCCTGTGCGCCACAACTACTGAAGCCCGCACGCCTAGAGCCCATGCTCCGCAAATGAAGCCACCTCTTCGTTACGGTGTGCAGGCTTCTCTGTAAGAGAAGCCACCACAATGAGAAGCCTGCACACCGCAACGAAGAGTAGCCCCTGCTCACCACAACTAGAGAAAGCCCATGCTCAGCAACGAAGATCCAAAGCAGCCAAAAAAAAAAAGTCTTGGGCTTGGGATTTTTGTGTTTGAGCTGTAAGTCAGGTTCACAGAAAAGTAATCAGAAACTAGACTGGCTGGAGATAAGAAAGAGCCTTGAAATGAGAGGTGTGATACCATGGGTTGTACCTGTGACTTGGCCTCTCAACAAGCCTGGGGACCTTGAGCAAATTACCTAAACTCTTATCTGTAAAGTTCTTTGATAATTTCTAAAGCCCCTTTTAGCATGATCAGTTTTTAATTGTCTCATATTTTTCCTTAAGTCATCAATTAGTTCATTCAACAATATAAATACCTTCAATGAACATAGTAAAGGACAGTTTCTGCCCTCAAAGAGTGCATAAGTCAGTGGGAAAAGTGAAGGCTTCACCCGCAGTTCCTAGGTGCTCATTCATCCATTTAAGTTCCAAACAAAGGTCACAGAGGAGCCCAGAAGGGAATGTGGATGGAAAGGAGCAGGAGAAGCCCCACAGAAACTCTTGGGAGGAAGAGAGGGTAATTTATTGTCTCAGTCCACCAAGTTTATTAAGTGACTACTGTGCTGGGCACTGGGGATCCTGGGGTGACCTGAAGAGATCAGGCCTCTAATGAAGCTTACTTGCATTCTAGGTGGTGAAGAAAGAAAAACAGATTAACAAATAAATGAAATCCAGATTGTGATCAGTTCTAGGAAGAAAACAGAGTGAGTGATAATGAGAGAGAATAACTGTGTGTGTGTGTGTGTGTGTGTGTACACGTGGTGTGGTAGGGGGGTGGACTTCAGCATAGGGAAGGCTCTTTGGAGATGGTAGTGGTTAGCTGACTGGGACCTCAAGTGAGCACAGCCAGCACACAGGGGCTAGTGGTTCAGCTAGAGGGAAGCAGGAATATGCTGAGGCTGGAAAGGGCTGGAGCAGACAGATCATCTGCATGGTTGTTTTAAAGAGCAGTTACTTCTGGAAAGTACAGAATTAAAGCAGTACAGATGACCCTTGAACAACACAGGTTTGAACTGCGCGGGTCCACCTACACGTGGATTGTTTTCAATAAACACTACAGTATTGCTACACAATCCACAGCTGGTTTAAATCTTGGATGCCGAACCTCAGATAAGGAGGGCCGACTACAAATTTACAGGGGGATTTTTGACTGTGCAGACTGCCAGCACCCCCGACCCCCCAGTTGTTCAAGGGTCAGCTGTAGTTCTCGACTAAGGGCCATTTTGTCCCCCAGGGAGCATTTGACAACGTCTGGAGACATTTTGGGTTGTCAAACGATTTGAGGTGGGGAGGGTACTACTACTTTGATTGAGAAAACCTGCACTAAAGGAATTTACTGCCCGAAGTTTGGTTTTAGTCGTTAGGTTATAAACTCATGTTTTTACAAACTTGAATCTTTTTTTTTGTTTTCCTTTACTGTGGAAACAAAGTAAAAACAGGTTTCAAGTGACCCACTGCTTCATCCACTCTCTCAGGAAACCCCACTGCAGAGGTTCCAGGGGCTCCACGAACCGCTGAGAAGCCCCACAAGATACTAGATGTGTAACTGAACCGGTTGGAAAGGGACCTGCGGAGGCCCACACCCAACTGCTCACTGGGGTTACCTCTGCGCAGGGGACCAGGTTAGGAGGCAGTGTAAGAGGAGCACATATTCGTGTTTTATTTCCATAATTACCAATGAATATTAAAAATAATGCAAAGTGGGGGTCCATACAGGGAAGAAGTGGAGAGTTGCCCTCCCGCGCGAAACCTCTGTCCTCTGGGCCTCTACCGCCCTTCTGCGTTGACCCGCTCCCTCCAGGCTCTAGCCTCCCCTCCCCCACCCCACACCCCACCCCCGGCGGGCCCTTGGCCCGCATTAACCCCACGGCCCCGCAGGCTCTAACCCAGGCCCCTCCGGGCCCGCGAAGTCCTCCCCGCCCCCCTCACCTCGGCGGGCAGGCGTCTCCTCAGGAAGGCCGGCAGTAGGCTGTCCTCGATGTAAGGGTTGCCCAGGCGGAGCAGCCCCGAGCCGAAGGCCCCGTCGGGATCGGTGTGCGGCGCCTCGAGCTCGGCGCGGGCCCCTCAGGCCCGGGACCGCCCGGCGAGCCCTCGGAAGGGCGGGAAACGCCTGAGGAGACTTGGAGCCGGCGGCCAGAGGGCAGGTGGGCTGGGAACCACCTCCCCACGGGCGCCAGGACGCCAGGCGTGGAGGGCGGGGCTTGCTGGGGGGCGTTAGCCTTCGCTCGCCTCTTTTTGCATATTCATGAGACCGAGCGAGGCGGGCCGCTCAGGCGAGCAGAGGTAATGAATTATTCATGAAGCGTATCGCCCCGCCCAGGAAGGCCTCGTTGATTATTCATAAGCCCGAGGGAGAGTTTTGAGCTGGAAAAGGCCGTTGAGTCCCCCTCACTGGGAGGCGTCGACCCGCTGAGGTGAGGGCTGTCCAGATGCGAGGCATACGGAGAAAAAGGGCGCTTGAGCGTCGTTAGTTCTCTTAGGTTTTTTTTTTTTTCCTCTTAGGTTATTTTTTTCCCTTTTCGTTTCTTTTTCCTCGAGGCTTTAAGTTTGATTTGAAAGTATTTCTGTGAGGCCCGAAGTATTCTGAGGAGTAGCGGGAAGGCCGGGGCTGAGGGGAAGGACAAAGGGGAACCCCTAGGTAGCATTCCCCACCCCCCTCCCCAAAGCTTGATGATGAAAAATTTCACATTTACTGGGGGTGGGAAAAGTGGGATGGGGGGGTGGAGAGAATTGTACTGGGAACACTCACATTCCCACTATCAAGGTAGCTTTTAAATTGAAATGGTGGAAAAGAAGAAATCAGTCCTGGTGAGGACGCAGCAGCGGGCAATCGGCAGCCAAGCTCTTATTCCGGCCGACACCTGCGTGTTGCAACCAGTCGGATCGGGAGCTTTGTGGGGGAGGGCTGTCTATCTTCTAGGTCAGGTTTTCTCCAGCCATTGAGGTGTTCTGTGAGAATCAACGGCTGGCGCAGACCAAGAGGTGTGAGTCCCCACGGGATGACCTCAGCTCCTCTTCCGCCTTATCCAGGATTTGCCGTTTAATCTCATGGACTTTAGTTCCCCAAACAGTGCAGGGGAGAGAGTGTCTTGAAACTCAAGATTAACCAATCACCAAAATGTGTTCAGTTGTGCAGAGCCCTGGACTCGGTGTGCGGTACATCATGTCACTTGGCTGGTGAAAATGAAGAAAAAGTACGGTTCTTGCCCGTAAAGGAGTTTTAATCTGATTAGGATAATAATCTAATTTCTCCCCCATTGGGCCATAAATCTCTTGAGGTAGAAACAGTATTTTACATCTTTGTAGGCCTACACGAAGACTAGCACGTGGTAGTCGCCCAGTAAATGTTGAATAGAATGAATAATTGAAGTAGCCTGAAGAAGATATTAAAAAACCAAAAGAGCATGAATAAATACCCAGTTAATATAGTGGAAACCATTTACTCTGAGTGAGCACAGAGTAGGGGAATTAACAGGACCAAGTGGGATTTGTTAAAATGGAGAATAATAATTTATGGGCGCAAACTCTGTGAAACCTCTGAGTCACAGGGTGACCTTTGGCAAACCATGTTCCCTTACTGGACTTTCCTCTTCTTTGTACTGATAGTTTTATATTGTACATTTAAATCTATGATCCATTTTGAATTAATATTTGTATATGGTGTCAGATTTAGGTTGAAGGTTTTCGGGGTTTTTTGATCTATGGATGTCCTGTTGTTCCAGCACTGTTTGTTAAAAAGACTATCCTTCCTCCACTGAATTGACTTTCCTTTTCTTTAAAATGAAAGGATTGGATTAGTTTTAGAGGATGTCTCCTCCCCCTTCCAACTCTGATTTAAGCCCATTTATGTTGACATGTACTTCCTTTGAGTAAAGCCATCCTTCATACCATACACATGTATGGAAGGTCATCTAGCTGCATTTTAGAATCTAGCTGTTGGATATTATACATTTGATAGAAAAGGGATTTTCTTGTTTAAAAAAATGGTTTTGGAAGATTGGGAAAGATGGGTGAAGAGCATTAGGAAATCAACTATTATTGTCTTTGGGCAAATGTAATGAAACTTTTTTTTGTGTGTCACTCAGAATGCCACCTACCCCCCCCCCAAAAAAAAGTGGCTTAGGCCTTCAGAAACTAAACAACAGCTGGTTAATTTTCATCTGAATCTTGGATTCACACATAAAATGGTAAAAGAGTAATTGTGCCACCATTTTAAATAGGGCAATTGTGATGTAGGTCAAGAAGTAAGCCCAGAGTGAGTCTTATCTGAGAAAACACAGAATTTTTGTTTTTCTCAAGATCATAATCCTTGTCACAGAGTAGACAAATCAAGCATAAGAGTGAATGTACTGATGCCCTGTGAAGTTTCAGATGTTTGTGGATCCACTATACAAGCAAATATATAAGTCATTTGGAAGTTAAAGTTCTGTTCTTAAAACCCATAGTTATGAAATATCTCTTAGGTTTTAGATAATGAGTCAGAACAAGGTGATAAAAAAAATCAGAGTAATTCTCTGAGAGTACATGATCTGTAGAGTCATACATCCTGGGGCTGTCAGCTTGTGAGCTTTCAAAATTAAGCAGAGTTTGTACTTGAATAGGAGACCTCCACAAAACACCTGCTCAAAGGGAAAAAAACAGTAGCAACAGAATAGTTAGAGGTTGAAAGGAGCCTGGCTATTTAAAATAATTATTTAGATCTTTTTTGCCTTCCTGAAGCCAGTTTATTTCAGGACACCAAAAAGAGACCCTACCGTGTTTAGAAATAAGCAAGCAAGCCCAAGAAGGTGCTGGTAATGCAGTATTTTAGATGGAATGAAAGCAAGGGGAATTTCATTACGCAGAGTCATTGTAGAAAAACCCCTAAATTGTGAGTCAAATTTTCTTGATTTTTATTCTCAGTTCTGATTGACCTTGAGTAAGTCAATTGACTTCTCTGGACCTTGATTTTCTCATCTAGAAAATTAGATGTTTGGACTAGATGACATTTAAAGTTCCTTCTACTTCTAAAATTCTGTAATTCTATTCTAGACCCTTACTTTTTCCCTTGTTCATGTAGTACTTCTCTATTGATTCAGCAGATATTTTTTGAGCATCTACCTACTTTATTCCAGTACTGTCATGGTGCTAAGGATTCAAGAATGAGCTAAACTAGACATAAAAGTTTATATATGATTCCATTTATATGAAATGTCTGGAATAAGCAACTCCATAGAGATGAAAGTAGATTAATGGTTGCAAGAAGTCAGGCGAGGGGAAAATGAGGTGTGATTGCTAGTGGGTATGGGGTTTCTTTTAGGCTAATGAAAATCTTCTGAAATTAGATGGTAGTGATGGTTGCAAAACTTCGTGAATATACTAAAACCTAATGAATTGTACCTTAAAAAAAAACTTAAGAAATATAGAATGAACTAGGCAGATACAACTTTGCCCTCACATTATCTCACAGCAGGGTGGGGTCAATACATAAATGCAAAATGATATGGAATATATTACAATGGGCACATAACCCAGACTTGGTGGTTAACCAGGGAATAATTCCTTGAGAAAGTTATACTAAGCCATGTCTAGAAGATGAGTAGGAATTGGAAAGGGAGGAGGATGTTTCAGGCAGAAGGAACACTACAAAAGCCTGAAAGCTAGAGAGAATATAGGTTAATTAAAGTAGATAAGAATAGCTGATGCATAAAAGTGTAAGGGAAAATGGTTAGACATGTGGCTAAAGAGGTATGAGCCAGATCTTGAGGCTGTGGTAAGGAGTTTGGATTTCATCCTGAGGACAGTGGGGAGCCACTGAAGTATTTCAGTCGAGGAAGTTACATAGTCAAGTTTGTACTCTAAAAAGAATACTCTGGCTGCAATACAAAGAACAGACTGGAGACGGGTAAGACCAGTGACAGGCAGACTGGTGGTTGAAGAAATCCAGTCAAAAGATGAGGCTGATCTGATCTGAAGCATAGATTACAACAATGTGTATAAAGTGAGGAGTGGACACTTGAGAAATATTAGGAGACTGGATGTGGGAATGAGGGAGGGAACAGTGTTGAGTCATAGTTTTTAGGCTTGAGCGTCTAGGTATTTGATGTTGTCATTCACTTAGCTAAGGTACAGACATAGGTTTCAGGCAAAAGAATTCACATTTGGGTATGCTGGGAACATCAAATTGGAACTGGCTCATAGTCAGAAGTATAGATCTGCAACTCCCCAGCGAAACCTAGGTTGGGGGTATACATCTAAGAGTCGTTAGAATAGAAATAGTAATTGAAACAACGGGAAAGTATTTGTTCATGCAGGGAGTGTGTTTAGAAGTTAAAAAAAAGAAAAAAAAAAGCTCCTAGGACAGAACCCTTGAAGAACACCAAAAGCTAAGAAAGGGTCAGGTTACACTCGGAAATGAAGGTTATAATCTGAAGTCAACAAAAGATACCTTGGAATCATTAAGGACCAAAGGACTAGTAGGTGGTTTCAGTCTCATATAATATCTTGTAAAAGAGTGTCCCCTAGTGCTGCTCTGAAGAAGTAAATTGAGAGAAATTAAGTATTACCTGTTTATAATCTCTATCACCACCTTGTGGCAGTGTCCTTAAATAATTCTGCCCTCTTTTATTTGCAAAATCTTCCAGAATCTTGCATTAATTTGTACACAAAAACAAGTCACAGGCTATCCTGAGTGATCCAGAATGGAATTTCTATAAGTGGGTTATCTACAGATATTTTGGTCAGAACTCCATAAAACCTTGACAAGAAACTACAATATAAATTAAGTCCTTTGAAAAGAAAAAGGGAAATTTACTTCTTTTTTATGTTAGTGAAGCAACAGAATTGAAAACTGTATGTATTTTAAATATTAATACTTTTTATTGTGGCAAAATGTACTACATTACATAAAATTCATCATCTCGGGCTTCCCTGGTGGCGCAGTGGTTGCGAGTCTGCCTGCCGATGCAGGGGACACGGGTTCGTGCCCCGGTCCGGGAAGATCCCACATGCCGCGGAGCGGCTGGGCCCGTGAGCCATGGCCGCTGAGCCTGGGCGTCCGGAGCCTGTGCTCCGCAACGGGAGAGGCCACAACAATGAGAGGCCACCGTACCGCAAAAAAAAAAAAAAAAAAATTCATCATTTCAGCCATTCTTAAGTGTATAATTCAGTGGCACTAAGTGCATTCACAGTGTTGTACAACCATCACCACTACCCATTTCTAAAAATTTTTCACCATCCTGAACAGAACTCCCCATTCCTTCTACCCTCCAGCCCCTGCTGACTTCTATTCTATTCTCTGTTGCTATGAATTCGACTACTTTAGGTATCTCTACCTCATATAAGTGGAATCGTGCAGTATGTGTCCTTTTGTGTCTGGTTTATTTCACTTAACATAATGTTTTCAAGTTTATCCATGTTGCAACATGTATCAGAATTTCATTCCTTTCTAAGGCTGAATAATATTCCATTGTATATACCACATTTTAAAAATCCATTCAACTGTTGTTGGACATTTGGGTTGTTCCACCTTTTGGCTATTGTAAATAATATTGCTGTGAACATTGGTGTGTAATTTGTTTGAATCCCTCCTTTCAATTCTTTTGAGTTTAGACCTAGAAGTGGAATTGCTGGGTAATATGGTAAATCTATTGAACTTTTTGAAGAACTGCCATACTGTTTTCCATAGCAGCTGCACCATTTTACATTCCTACCAGCAGTGTACAAGGATTCTGATTTTTCACATCTTCACCTCCACTTGTTATTTTCCACTTTTTTGAATAGCCATCCTAATGAGTATGAAGTGTAAACTTTAACTTTTGAGTTTACTTTGAAAATCAGTTACACATGAAGTTAATTCAAGAAGTATTTATTTTATTTATTTATTTATTTATTTATTAGAATTTCTTTTCTCTCTCTTTTTATTTTATTATTTTATTTATTTATTTTTTTTGTGGTACGTGGTCCTCTCACTGTTGTGGCCTCTCCCATTGTGGAGCACAGGCTCCGGACGCACAGGCCCAGCGGCCATGGCTCACGGGCACAGCCGCTCCGCGGCATGTGGGATCTGCCCGGACCGGGGCACGAACCCGTGTCCCCTGCATCGGCAGGCAGACTCTCAACCACTGCGCCACCAGGGAAGCCCCAAGAAGTATTTTTGAGCCCCTGTTATATAGAGAGCACCGTTACACTCTGAGGGAATAACAAGGATGAGTAAAATATACTGTTGAATCTTTAGGGGATTTACAATTTATTTTTCCCCTCCAAATGTATTTAGGAACAAGTAAGTCAACTTAAATTTTTTTCGGGTGGTTGGAAAAACTAATCCAGAGATCTTACTTTATAGAAAATTGGTAGTGGAGATAAAAATGTTTATTAAACTAATTTTCAAAAGAATACAATCAAATGCTAATTATATAGTTCTTCGGAAAATTCACAATAAGGATTACGTTAGGCAAGGTCTCTAATTTTTTTTTTTTTTTTTTTACAGGTTAGACTTGTTAAAAGAATCCTTGATAGACTGCTATAATGGCCACTGCTCAGCTCTCTCACTCTATCAGAATTCACAAGGCACCTAAGGTATTTATTAAGAATTAAAAGAAAATCAATGACTATTTAGTGAGTTAGTTCAGAATCATGACTTTAATCTTTGGTGTTTTTTTAAACAGCAGCTTTATCAGTTAATTGGCACATAATATTCTGGCAGAGTATGTCTACATTTTAACTGGCTAATGGACTGAGGATGTTCAGGAAATTAGAATAGATTTCTACAGAGTAACTTACTGGGTGCTTGTTTCATGTTTATATATTTAGACTTTGTAGAGGAAAAGAAATCAGAAACAAAAAAAAGATGTTTAAAGAGAATGGCTCTTTGTTAGACATTCACTTCCTGACACAATTAGGACACTTCTAATGCACACTGTGATGTAATTATAAGAACTGTAGGAAAGAGCACTTAGAGAAACTAGGATCCTGGGGCCCTGGGGAAGCAAAGGCCAGGCAACCATGCTGGGTTCACCTGGGCAAGTTTATCTTGTCCCATGACATTCATTAATGAATCATTCATTGATTCATTGAGAGCTTAATATTATATAATATATATGTAATGCTGTGTTATTCTCTGAGATAATTAAAAAAAAGAATCTTCACATTCTAGAAGTTTATAATCTGGTTAGGGAAATAAGACTTACAGGAGGTAAGTCACTATACAAAGCAGTATATGCATTAAATATATGTGAAAAGAGTAAAGCAATACAAATTATAGGAATTTAGAGATTTTATATAGACTGGAATGGTTTGTATATTTCTCACGAAGGAGATAGGACTTAAGGTGGACCTTAATTAATGAAAAGGATTAGGAGAGAGGAGAGAGAAGAGAATTCCATGAGGAAAAACTAGTATATGCCTTGGCTCAGAGTAAGAAATGAGCATGGCACGTTTCAGAGAATAACAAAGAATCCATCCTTACTGGAGTGGAGTGTCATCATGTTGGACAGAAGTAGGAAATAAAATTGAATAGGAACTTTGGGGACAAATTAATGTGGATCCTAAAAGCCAGGCTAAGGAATTTATGCTTTATTCTGTAATCAATGGAAAGTCAGTGGTTTCACCAGGACAGTGAGTAAAATAATGTTTTAGGAATATTAAGCTGTAGCAGAGGCAGGGAAGATTGAAGTTGAAAGAGAATTAGGGCAGAGAGAAAGCAGTCATCTTTCTGGCTCAAATTCAATATACTCACCAAGCCAACTCCTGATCTCATTGCGTTTCCACTTAGGAAACCCTTCCTGGGGTGAAAATGCTGAGCTGGGTATATGAATTGCAATCAGCTTGGCAGTTATTTTTCTCACTGTAAATTAACAAATTGACCTTTTGATATAAACAGATCTTTGTAGTTTGGACTGCATGAGCTACTTCTCCCAGTAAATTTTAAGTGACTGTATGATTTTTCTATTTAATACTTAAAACAACAATAATAATAACTCTAGAAGGTAACATTTATTAGCACTTACCATGTGCTGGGCACTGTGCCAAGGGCTTTATATTATTATTTCACTTAAACCTTAAAATAAGGGGAAAACTGAAGCTCAGAGAAGTAAAGTAACTTGCCATAGGTCATGTAGCTTGACAGCTGAGCTGTCAAACATTACTTTATCATTAGCACAATTTCTTATTAAAATAATTTATAATAGTGTTTTCTATTATCAAGCCACAGAATTTTCATTTGTTAGACATTTATAAAAACGTGAATGATAACCCTTAAAGTATTAGATCAACTGAGCTGAGAAAAAAATCCCTGGAGTATAGAAAAGTAACAGACTTCTAGAGGCCTTTTCCAATCATTGATCTTCATTATTACAAATGGCCTTTTAGATTCTATATTTAAAGTAAACATCTTTATATTTTTAGGTTAGTTAATTTTACAAGTGGTTATTACTCAAGTATTGCCTCTAAATTTTGGCATGTTTTCAATAAGTTATTATACATGCATGCCATGCCAGCTATTACCCAATTACCCCCAAGGAACCTTAATTTCTCAGGATCTATGGGTACCAAAAGCAATTTTCTGTAAAATTTTACACACATACACATACACACACATGCATGTTACATACCTAATTCTCCTTCAACGTTAATCTTTCCTACTTCTGCTATAGCTTAATATTCGTAAAACAATTATTCTACTCACTCTCCTAATCAAACCTGCTATCTTTCGACTGGTTACAGAATAAAGCATAAATTCCTTAGCCTGACTTTTAAGATCCATAATAATTTGTCCCAAAAGTTCCTATCATACATGCAAGAATAATTTTATGTATCTTTTTAACAACTGAATATAATATGGTTTGACAAAATGATGAACTGATAATTCATTTTTGCTATGTAGTGTACCAAAGAGGAAGCAAGCTTACATTGCAAAATCATGTCTAGAATGTCCTGAAGACATTCTAGAACCAGATATAGATATAGAAAAGCTTTTGGGGCGTTCTCTTTCATCTAAATGCATATTTGTGGGTAGTACCTGCCTCTAAGTAACAGACTTATTAAAACTTCAACAGTTGAAACTGTGCAGTATAGTAAAAAAGACCTCTGAATTTGAATGAGGTAATCAGAGATCTACCATTCTGACTTCTAATATCATAGATTAGTTTCACCTGCTTTTGTACTTTATATAAATGAAATCATACTTTAGTACTCAATTGTATCAGGCTTCTTGCACTCAGCTTTATCTGTGAGAGTCACTTATACTGCAGAACTTTTGTTTAAGCAAAGCACAAAGATGTGGAAATACATGGTAGTAGAATAGTAGATGAATAGTAGTTCCACATGCTAGAGAGTAGGGTGCATAGGAGGGGATAAGGGAGGAGGGGCAGAAGGGAGGGGTGGGAGATGAGACAGGAAAGCTAGGCAAAGATAAGATTTTGACAGTTCTCAAACGCTACACTTGAACTCTATCCTGTACGAACACTGGGAGTGTCATGAGAAGATTTGTATTCTTTAAAGTTAATAATGTTGGCAGTATGAAGGACAGATTGAATGAAAGGAACCCTTAGCAGCGAGGTCAGAGGCAACTACAGTAATAAAGGGGAGAAGTGACCATGTCCTGAGCCAAGGCAGTGGCAGTGAGAAGAGAAAGGAGAAAACAGATCTGAGAATTCTCCTAGAGAGGATTAATAGGACTTTGTGATTGGATATGGGGAATGGAGGAGAGAGAGAAGCCAAAGATGACTGTACTTCTAGCTTGGATGATTGGAGTGGATGCTGATCCATTTGTCTGAGAATGAAACTTGGGATCAGGTTTCAGTCAGGGTGATAGAGATAAACTGAGTTTGAGGGGTCTACAAAGTGGTCTAGGTACAGATATTTCGAAAATAGACAAATGGAAGTAGGGCTCAGAACAGAAATAAGGACTTCAAATTTTCTCTGGATAGGCTGTAGCTGAAGCAGTGAGACTAGATGAAATTACCCAAGAAGAGAGAGCTATGAAAAGAGAAAAGCCTGAAGACAGAATTCTGGGGTGAGAGCAACATTTAAAGGGCAGAAAAACTGGAAAAAAATAAAAGAGATTGAGATAGATATGGAGGATAGGTGGGGGAAAAAAAATAGTGTTATGGCAGCTGAGAGAGAGGAGAGTGTAGGCAAAAGTGTTAAGCACTGCAGAGGAGTTTACATAGTACGAGGACCGAGATGAGGTCAATGATAGGATGTACTTAGTGACTTTGGAGAGAATAGTATAGAACAGAGGGGGTGGAAGACAGATTACAGTGGGTTCTGAGGAGTGTATGAAAGGGAAGATTATATAATCATAGTAAAACTCCCCATTTTGCCTAAATCCATGGGTCACTGTAAAATAAATTATATCAGTCTTGAATTACTTGTATAACTGTCTCTGCCTTTCTTTTTGCCTTGCCAGTGAAGATCTAATCTGACGCAATATTCAAAGCCCAGTTTCCTTTCGATTATCTGTAAAGGTATCAGATTTGAGGTCTTGAAAAATCTTTCCATTTTACTTGTGGTAATGGCATGATGGGCTGAATATATTAAAGAATACTAATCTTTTTCATTCCCCCCCCACCAGGAAACAGTTTTCCCACCTCGAATAACTAATGAGCATGAGTCATTGATAATGGTGAAGGAACTTTTTGCTACTTCTATCTCATGTATAACATACCTAAGGGGCCTGTTTCCAGAGAGCTCTTACGGAGAACGCCATTTGGATGGTAAAGTTTAACTAAATGGTTACTTTGGCTGGTGGGGCCCTTTTCCTCTATTTGGCAGGAGTAAAACTTTACTTTCTCACAGAGTGTGCTAATTCCAAGTCATGGGTTCTTTAAGATCAATTTGCTAATTCATTTTCCATTTTAATTTCACTATGTTTAGTGGTTTTACTTATAGGAACCATTAGTTCCTGGCTAGATACCAAATCACCGAATGAAGAGAAAAGAAATACGTATGGACAAGCCCAGTAATTCTAAACTGTACCTACAAAAGCAGCAGCCAGATCGAAATCTACTTGGGTGTACATTTGCACTATTTTGTGTCTCAACTTAATTTTTTTCTTTGAGGTAGACTTTGGCCTTGAGGAATTTTAATTGAGAAGTTTAATTCTTTCTGTTAACATATACAAATATGTGGAAAATATGCATACCCATGCCAAACCCATTTGTTGATTAACATGGATATGTAGACAATTATTATTCTAATCAGCTCTGTTCTTTTCTTAATTTTCTGCTTTTTCTACTTTTCTTCCTTTTATTTCTTATGTCCTTAAACTCATGATCTCATTTCCTTGTATTACAAGCTGTTTCTGTCTCCTTTCCTTCTCTTCTATTAAAAAGAATGTACCTAGGACTCTTCAATTTTTCAAAAATCTTTTTATCTGTTTAAAAAGATGGATTGTGATAACAATTCAGAAAATTTTGCTGATTTGTCATGAAAGTGGGAAAGTATCATTTGGAAAATAAATATAGAGGGCTACAAGTTTCCTTGTAAGATGTTATTTTTCAAAATCTAACTTTACTTTAAATTTCTCACATCTGTATTTAATGATATACTTAGGCCTTATTCTAATTTAATTTTCTTAAACATTTGATTCTCTACATGAGCATCAATGAAATGCATGTGTGCTATAAACACAAAAGCATTATATTTGCAACTGTGACAGCCTCATTTGTGTCCTCTTTTGGTCTATAGGATATAAATCTGTAATAGTGAAAATGTTTATATGTAGCATATAGTTGCAGTTTCTCCTCTTGTTTGGAATATAGAATTGGAAAAAGACATGTTTGGAGTAATTAACTGAGCACTTATTGTGTGCCAATCACTAACCTGTGCATGGAGGCCAATAGCATTGTTTATAGCTTTATTTTTTGTGACAGTTTTAATGGAAGTTATATATCTCCCTCTCAGTGTTTGTACTTAAAGTAGCATATGTCATAAAAATGCCCAGTACTCCTAAGTTGCTCTCTTTTTGGCAATCTCTAAATGTTATACCAATATGGAATAATTTTCATATCTCTCAATAGCAATAGAGGTAACATCAATTTTAGGATAGGAAAACAATATGAAAAGGTGAAGTGATTTATACAAAGCCATACATGAATCAGTAATTGATTTTAGACTGATCTAAACCAAAACTTTTAATGTGATTTCCTTATTCTTCCTTCCTATAGTAAGGTAGTTGAATTTCAGATGGAAATTAATATTTGAGAATAATCCATGGAAACATTTTTCATCCTTTTTTTCTTTCATTGAGAGAGAGAGAAATACCAGAGAAGTGATTTGAGACTGAGGTGTATGTTTTAAATTGGTTGATGGAGATGGTCTTAGTGCTACCTTATGATAACTTAGAATTCAGCAGAAGCAAAGAAGTGACACAAATTGATTTTGCAACCAAATCAGTTGTGCTACATTGTAGAAGGGAAGACTGCTAATCTATAATAAAAATGGGAACTAAGTCAATTATCAACATAGGATTTATTTTTAAATTAGATATTTAGTGATTCAAAATGTTTTATAAGCTATAAACTAAGTAAGTTATATAAATAAAATCATGAAAGGAAATACCCTTATTTAGTATGGACAATTTTAGTACAACAGACTGTTTCTATTTTTGTAGACCTCAGTTTAAAAATCATCCGAAAAGATAAAAAATGTCCTGGGTCACTGCATATTATCAAGTGGTAAGTAACTGAAATTCCACCAAAGTTGAACAACATTATTTTTATCATAGCTGAAATTACCCATAAGACTTTATTTGGTAAGATCATTTCCTTAGAACTACTGCCTTCTTCCTTTCTTTCTTTTCATCTTCTTTTTTTTTTAATTTCCTAGAAATGTGTAACAATTATTCAATGTTATTTTAAGATACTGATTTAGTTTTGTTTTTGAAGAAAATGGACTTTATATAAGAAAGAAAAATATCAATCAAAATTTGATTGCTCATCATATGCATGTCAGTGTCCTAAACATTATGGGAGGCCAAAAGAAAAATAAGATGTGATTTCCTACCTCAAAATTGCTTACGTATTGGGCTTCCCTGGTGGCACAGTGGTTGAGAGTCCGCCTGCCGATGCAGGGGACACGGGTTCGTGCCCCGGTCCGGGAAGATCCCACATGCCGCGGAGCGGCTGGGCCCGTGAGCCATGGCCGCTGAGCCTGTGCGTCCGGAGCCTGTGCTCCGCAACGGGAGAGGCCACAACAGTGAGAGGCCCATATACCGCAAAAAAAAAAAAAAAAAAAAATTGCTTACGTATTATTTATAAAGTACTATCAACATATTAAAAGATATAGGAATTTCTAAAAAATGATTAAATGGGAAAGGTGAAATGTTTATCAATTTAATGTATTTCAAAGCAAAAAACAAATCAGTTTTGTACTTGGGATTCTTTCTGGCTTTGCATCTGGTCCAAATTGATACCAAACATTTATTTCTTGACAGGATTCAAGGTTGTTTTGATGCTTTGGAAAAGAGATACGTAAGAATGTTTTTAAATTTACACCAGGATCAAAGACTCATCCTTTATCCCTTTAAAAGAAAAATTTAGCCTTTATTTTGTTGTTGTGTTTTAATGGTATACCAGTTCCTACATTTGCATTCATGAACCAGTTTCTTTTTATTTTGTGTCTTTGTTGTCCTGTTGATGTCTCGTTTACATCAATTAGAAATGAAACCCCCATTTTTCTCTTTTACATACTCATATCTTTTTGACTACAGAATTTCCTCTGAAGTCACTGGAAGAGATCCACAGGATGTGGGAAAGGGCAGACAAGAATCTAGCATTTAGCACATTGAACATGTTCAAAATAGTGGCAATTCAGTTTGCAGATATGAAAGGAAAAAATGGACTTGAATAATCGGTTTTTATTCTATGTTAGTTATTTTGTTAGCTATGTTTGGCACATGTATATAACCTGTTCCCTCAAAATAGCTAGTATTGTAGCTTGAATTTTTTTAAATGCAGCTTGAATTTTAAGTGCATTAGATTTTTCTTGCTGCCCAAGACAGCTATGAAGAGTGTAGAAATTAGAGGCTCTAGTCCTAGTTGAAGAGATAATATATAAATGAACTTTCCACCACTGCTTTCTCCTCCTTTCCCCATCTCTGTCTTCTTTTTACTTCTCAATTCCTATTCCTTTAAAAAACCTTAAGGTGAGTAAGCCTTACATTGGATTATTTAGTTGCACTGATATATTTCCTTTTTCATTGAACAGTTATTACTTATGACTTATTCAACACTGACTGGGGGTTGAGGGGTACAAAAATGAAACAGATATGAGATTGGGCACACAAAGAGCTTATAGTCCATGGCAGAAGATAGATGACAATCATATGCACGGCTGATGATCAGCTATTGCACACTGGCATAGCCGTACCTGTTGTTAAAATGTTGAAGTACTCTATATCCAGTGGTAAATGGTTGCTTCTCTGAGATCCCAAATGACTCCCACCATGTCCTCCCCTTCACCCCACCAGTGTCTCTTCTGAGATGTCCCTAGACTGTTCCACAATCTAGCAACTAAAGGGTTGACACCTGGCCCAGGGGGGAGCTTCCAGGAACTCAGCACCAGGGCTAAGTTGGCATCTTTTCTGATTGGTCAGTACCTGTGCCATGTTGGGCTGTTAAATTTTGATTTTTTCGTATCAGTTTGATATTTTTATAGAAAATATCACCTTTATCACAAGTATAAATAACCATAATATTCATTAGAAAGTGATGCATACCAAAGGCAAGATATTGATCATGTGCAAAGGAAGTATGGAAAAGGAGGGGTTATATCCAGTGAGGGACATGAGGGAAATCTTTGGGAGAAAATTACTTTGAAGGCCCTTAATATTTAGACAGGTTGAGAGGGGAAGAAGGTCCTCACCAGTACACTGAACAGCACTCATTCATTCTCCTTTGTCCGTCCATTTAGCAACATTTCTTGAGTGCCCATCTTTGAGGGGCAGTGAAATATAGTTAAGAGCTCAAGGTTTAGAAGAAGTCAGTCTGAAGTGAATCCTAGTTCTGCCACTTAATACCTGTGTGATCTTGGCACATAACCTGCCTCTTGATAACTTAGTTTCTTTACAATAATAATAGAACGAACCTCTTAGGGTTGTTTGAGAATTAAATGAGTTAATAATCTAAAGCAGTAGTTTTCAAACATTAGCTTGCATCAGAATCACCTGGAGGGCCTGTTAAAACACACATTGCCAGGTTCCACCCCAAAATTTCTGGTGTGAGAATTTTCATTTCAGACAAATTCCAAGTGATGCTGAGACTGCTGGTCTAGGGACCATACTTTCCAAGGCATCACTCTCACCATTGCTCACCATGTTCAAGCACACAAGGATTCGAGAACATGCCAAGTGCCTTTTACCTTTGTACATATTGTTACTTTTGCCTGCAAAATTTTCTTCCCTACCCCACACCCTTTATCTGGCTAATTCCAATTTATCCTTCGGGTCCCAGCCTAAATATTTACTTCCTCGGGGAGGCCTTCCCTGACAACCCCACCACCACCCCTCTCCCAGCCTAGACTGTCCATCTGTTTAATGGTCACAAGCACTCAGTGCTGCTACTTCATAGCAATTAACACAATTGTAATGATGTACCTATCTGTGTGCTTTTTTTGTTCTCTCCTGCTGGTCTGCATGTTCCCTGAGATCAGGGGCCATTTCTATTTTTGAATGAATGAATGAACTATTAATTAAATAATTAATATAAATTAGAGCTTTACTGTGTAGTCTTAAAATCAATTGTATGCAGTAACCAAAACGGCCACACAGTGTCACTAAAGTTTTAGTCTTTTGGGTGAAATAGGTGAATAATTTGATACAAAATTATGGTCCTGAAATTTTCTCATTTGTATCCTAGTTTTTAATAGGCTTGCTTATATCTCTATCTCTGTATCTATATATTCCATTATTCTTCCAAACAGAATCTGTTTATAGTAATGTAGATGTAGGGAGGGCAGGGATTTTGTAGACTTATATCAGACATAAAATTTTTTATTTTAGATTACTTTCAAAACGCAAACTGTTTTAGAGATGCTTATGGCATAATTAACTTTTAGTAATAATGAATTATTTTGTATATCTTTTGCCTACCAAACTAGAATGTAACTTATAGAGACTAAGGATAGTTATCTTCTTTTTTTTTTTTCCATCTCTCCCCTCCCCAGCAGAACCTTGGGTATGTAATAGAGGCTCACATGAATGGATGAATAATTAGTATCCATTTCTCTGACCTTCTGAATAGTATTTTTTTCCTACCCAGATCTTTCAATTTGAAAGTCATATTTGAATTAGACTTTATTGAAAATAATAATAATATAGGTGCAAGTGTATAGTAACAATAGTTTTCTTTTCTCTTGAAGCTACACGTGGCAGTACTTACAGTAAGTGCACATTTAAAGACCAAGCCTCTGTCTCTGCTTCATTGTCTTTTGTTAAGTGAAGTAGTAAAACAGTATTCTCCCCCATCCTCCCTGAATTTCATTGTCTGTCCTATGCACTTTGGAAGAAAAAAAAAAAACTCTACCAGAAGTTTTAATAAAAGATCACAATCTACATATTTCTTTGGCATATTATAATACATGAGGAACTATATAGGCTATACTATCTGCTTCATCTATTGGCTATCAGAATTTCATTTTCTGCGTTAATTTACAGACTCAAAGCTCTTTGTTTTTGAAGTTTTGCAGACTTTTTTGAAGCTTTGTATACTTCCTGGTATAACACGGTATATGTAGTTAAGAATAGAAGGAAAATGAGAAGATACTATTGAGAGTCTTAGATATATGAGTTATTTTAAAAATTTTAAACTGTAACAAATTACTGCAACTATAGTGCAGTTGCGGTAATCATAGATATCTGGTTATCAATTTCCTTATAATTAGGGTTCACAGAATGCTCTAAAGACTCTCTATGTTCACAAAATAAGAGCTTATTCTATCTCTAGCTTGAAATATATATCTCAAGATACATACATATATATATATATATATATATTTCAGTACTCAATTAATACAGCACAAATTGAACTCTTCACATAGAAAATGTATTCTGTGGGGAGTAATCTAGTTTCAGAAATTAAATGCTGTTTATTTTTCCTTACATAGCTTTACACAAATCCGAAGGAACCTGAGGTAAGAACACATAAAGAGGTGGGCAGTATATTATATTTAAATATGTTTACCCGAGTTGAGGCCATAAATTATATCACTAGACTACCATATGAACAAAGTAACTCGTAGTGAGCTTTTTCAGTGTGTTGTATTATAAATGTCACCAATTCTTTATTATGAGATTTTAAAAACTACCTAGGGGTATTGGGAAAAAAACATTGAGTAGAACTGAGCGTATTCCCTAACACGCTAACAGTAAGAATCTGTATGAGAACTGCCTTTTATTTTTATTTTAAATGATGCTGAGTCCTTTCTATTTCTGACCTTTTTGGCATAATGCTAAACTTTTTTTTTATGGCTAACTTAATTCTCTCCCTTCTGACGTTTCATAGATTTTTAAGCTTTACCTCTTTACTTCTCTCTCTAAATTTCTCCCCTCTACTTATTGAATCCTACTCATCCTCAACACCAACTTATGTTTAAAGCTTTCAGGAAAGCCTCTTTGGCTGTTTTGTTCACACTAATTTCTCCCTTCTCTAAATTCCTTTCTCCAGCAGGACCTCACAATTTAACACTCTTAATTAATTCATAAAGATTACTTTATCTCCCTAACCAGATTGTGATTCCTGAGGACAAATCTTGTCTTCTTTTCCATCTCCCAGTGTGAATTCATAGTCCTGGATACGTAATAGTAACTTGTGCTACTTTGAATGACAGCTGTGGCAGTGGCACAAATGGAGGGAGAAACCCTTCATTCTTTCTTCTCATTCTACCCTCTATTTTCCTCCCAGCTTTCTTCCCTCTTCCCTTTCCCTTTTGCTTGCTTTCAATTTTCCTTCCCTAAACCTATGGATTTAGCCTAACTGGTGACCTTCACAACTAAGTTAAGCGTTTTTTAGCCTTTAATATCCTTTCTTCTTTGGCAAGATTATAAACAGCTGTTTGAGCAAGGCAGAAGAAAACTGGTGCATGAGGTGGGTAACAGTTCCTCAATGCCCAAGCTAAACCTATTTTTATCTTTGTCTCTAGTTTAGTTTCAATTTCTTTTGTTTTCAGTAGGTTTGAGGGGAGGTTTCCCGAAGTAAGATCTCCTGATAAATTGTTAATAAATTGGTCATTTCCTTAGTGCAATAATTATGTTTTCTTATGCATGTAAAACTCATCTGAAACTAATGGTTTGGAGGTAGTGAAATGCTGAGGAAATCGGGCTATCTACAGAAAAATATTACAGAGTGGGAAGAAAACTGTTAAATGAGTTTTGATGCAGGCAATATATGTAATAATAAAGTTAGAAAGCAAAAGCTTATTATATAAGTTCTGAGCTATCATTTATGACCCAGAAAAAATATTTTGAACTCTTACATATTGTTTCCTATAGCAGTGATCCCTAACCTCTGTGTTCATGGCACACTCTTGATTACTAGAAAATTTGGTGGCATGTTTAAGGGTATTAAAAGACTTAAAAGGACACCAAATGTGTCAGCAATAATTATGGTATAACTATGGCACAGCAATGTTCATAGTGCCTGAAAGTATACATGGGGTTACACTGTTTTATGGTTGCTCTTTAGCACCAAATCACTGATAGAAGAAAGGTCAAAGAGGTAAATAGTTCTATGCACTCACAAAACAGCATTCTCACATGAAGTCTTTCTTTGGCATTTTTCTGATATGGTGCCATGTTTCTTGACTCATACTGGTAGAAGTATATATTGTCCCCTAAGCAAAACTGCACAAACAGTAACAACATTAATATTTACCTGAAGGAAAAATGCACTTTACACATGGACTAAAATTTGCAGCACCCTTGTGAAGAGTCTGTCATGGTACACCAGTTGAGAACCTTTGTCTTAAATAAGTGTACTTATCCAGTCCAGAGACCAACAGAGTTTTGGGCATTGCACAAAGCTGTGGTGCTTCTGCACTTGAGGCTTTGTTCTGGTTGCTCCATCTTAAGAAAGAGATGAACTGACGAAAGTAACTGAAGTAGTGAAGAGGGCTAGTGTGGCTTTTCTGCAGATACACACTACAGAATGGGTGGAGGGTATTAATAAGATGTGTAAGCCAAAATGTAAATATGTTAAGGAAATTTTTACACAGTTTAATGCATGATAGATCCATAAAGAATTACTATATTTGAATATTGTGATGATTCAAATCCTACTGTTTCACCATCTGTTTTTCTTTTTGCCTGTTAGAGGTGGTCAACGCCACTTTTAATAGGCTGCTTCAGGAACTGAACTATAGACGGTCCCTGCTTCTAGCCACAATATACTTTTAGATACTTTGTTTTTAAAAAATCCTGTAGGATGAAATCCTAATTGAATGTGAACTCTATCCTGGCTGATTATATATTCATTCAGCAAGTATTAATTGGGTTCCCCTTATGTGCCTGAAACACAGGGGTTAATGGGTAGACAAGGTCCCTGCTGTCTGGAAGCTTATGTTCTTATGAGGGAGGATAAACAATAAACAAGTAAACAAAAATTAGCAAAACAGTTTCAGATAGATCATAATGCTATGAAGAAAATAAAAGTTGGTATGCTGGAGAGTGCTAAGGTGGGAATGGAGGAAGAAAGATTGGAGGGCAGTCCCTGGAAGGCCTCCCTGAGGGGCCACTGTTTGAGCTGAAAGTGAATGGCTAGAAGAGTCACCCCATGCAGGCCTGTGAGAGGTAATAGCATGTGACTGGCAGAACAACACAGTAGTTAACATTGCAGGCGCTGGAGTCAAATCCCATCTCTACTACTTACTAGCTTCATCTATGATGATGTAATACCTACTCTGAGTGTGGCTATGTAAGAATGAATAGATGTAGAGCATTTAGGGAAGTGCCCAAATATCATGATTATTATCAATTGGAGACAACATTTTCCAGAGTACAGTTGTGTAAAGGCCCAAAGGCAGGAAGGCATCTTGTGTGTTCATGGACAAAGAGGATGCCCTGAGCCTGGAGCTGAGTGGGAGGGAAAGAGGCAGGAGATAAGGTCAGAGAGGTAGGCAGGGGACAGATGAGTAAGGCCCGTGGGCCAAGGTAAATTCTGGATTTTATTCTAAGGGCAAAGGGAAACCATTAACAAAGGAGTGACATGGTCTGATTTGCATTTTCAAAACTGTTTTTGGCTGTAGAACAGAGAATGAATTTGGTGGAGGAGGAGTAGTTCAGAAGCAAGCAGATCAGATGGAAAGAGATGGTGTTGGCTTGGATAGGGTGAAGAGAATGAAGGTGAAGAGAACCAGATGGACTTGGGATGTGCTTTGGAGATAGACCTGAAAAGTCTTGCCAATGGATTGGAGTATGGAGGGAGAATGAAAAGCTGTGTATGTTGCTGTTGCTTTGGTCCATGTGGATACATTCAGTATGATTAATAGAAACCATTGGTGAGCAGTTTAAAGACTCATACTTACTAGGCAACACATTAATCTGAAAAGCAGGAGAATGTTTTATGAGGTGTTAAGAAGAGACTAGTGCCTGCTGTAAATATACCTTCCTTGATCAATCAGACTCGGATGGAAGTTATTAAGGATTATCATCTTCTATAAAACAATTACAAACATAACTCTTTTATTAGTAGTTGCACAAGGGACCAAATAATAAAGTGTTAATAAAATTATCAGCCACTAAAGGATCTACTCTTTTTTTTTTTTTTTTTTTTTGTGGTACGCAGGCCTCTCACTGTTGGAGCCTCTCCCGTTGCAGAGCACAGGCTCCAGACGTGCAGGCTCAGCGGCCATGGCTCACGGGCCCAGCCGCTCCACGGCATGTGGGATCTTCCCGGACCGGGGCACGAACCTGTGTCCTCTGCATCGGGAGGCGGACTCTCAACCGCTGCACCACCAGGGAAGCCCAAGGATCTACTCTTGATACATTTAAAAAAAATAAAAGATAGCTCAGAGCATCAAAAAGCTAGAGCTGGTTGAGAAACATGGGCAGTCAGGAAGAACAGGCATTGTTTACTTGACAGGGCACCTATACCACATCAATGCATCAACGCGTCCACGGAAGAGAGGATATTGTGTATCTAGCCTGTCTGGAGTGAACCTGTTGCTGTAGGCACCTCTATTCTCACATATCTCTAGTATTGTACTCACAAAGCAGCCTTCTGAACTTGGTTTGATTTCTCAAGTAGACTGTCTTGCTAGAAAAAATTTTTTTCTCTTAAAAGTAACTCCATTACAAGTCAGTCTTTTTAGAGTATAAGCACCAGGAGCCAGTTTCCCTAGGACCTGCTCACCTATAATTCATGGGATACCAAATCTTAGAATAGACAAAAGTAACAAGAACATTGTGATTTTTTCTGATCAATCTAACATTCCATTCCCACATTGTCAAGGAACAAACACTGAAATAGATGAATGAAGGGTATTTTTTGTGTTCAGACTTAAACTCATACCCTTGCCTATCTTTAGCACCTTCTCCAGCTCTGTGTACAGACTACTGTTGACCCTTGAACAACACAAGGGTTAGGGGTGGTGACCCCCAAGCAGTGGAAAATCCATGTATAATTTATGGTAGGTCCTCCATATACACGGTTCCTCTGTATCCTTGGTTCCTTATTCTCAGATTCAACAACCACGAATCATGTACAACTGTAGTATTTACTATTGGAAAAAAATCTGTGTGTAAGTGGGCCTGCATGGTTCAAACCCATGTTGTTCAACAGTCAACTGTACATGTATCTGGGTCAACTGTTAGCTTCAACTATTAGGCAATCACCTTATTTTAAATGGAGTATATCTCTCATGAGGAAATCTGTCCTTTATTTCTAGCTTATTTATATCGGTTTATATTTGTCCATATTTATAGCTAGCAAACAGCAGTGGTGTCTAGTTTTTAGTGCAGGATCAAAAGAACAGAAATAAAAAAACACCTGATACCATAGACCCTCGTTCCTTTCTGATTTTTTCTAGCTTTCCTATTGCCATTCTAGTCTTCCCTGAATTACTACAGAATTCTCTCTCTCTCTCTTTTTTAACATCTTTATCGGAGTATAATTGCTTTACAATGGTGTGTTAGTTTCTGCTTTATAACAAAGTGAACCAGCTATACATATACATATATCCCCATATCTCTTCCCTCTTGCGTTCTCTCTCTCTTTTTTTTTTTTCAGGAGTCTCTTAATTGTTCTCATGGTTCCCACTTCTCTGCACTCTTTTTTTTTTTGCGGTATGCGGGCCTTTCACTGTTGTGGTCTCTCCCGTTGTGGAGCACAGGCTCCGGAAGCACAGGCTCAGCTGCCATGGCTAATGGGCCTAGCCGCTCCGCGGCATGTGGGATCTTCCCGGACCGGGGCATGAACCCGTGTCCCCTGCATCGGCAGGCGGACTCTCAACCACTGCGCCACCAGGGAAGCCCTCTCTGTACTCTTAAAATAGCCAAGGTGATCTTAAAAAATGCTGATCACTCCCATGCTTAAAACCCTTCAATGGACTTCTGGTTTACTTGGAATAAAGTTCAAACCCCTTAGTTAAAAAGGCCCCACATGGGCTTCCCTGGTGGCGCAGTGGTTGAGAGTCCACCTGCCGATTCAGGGGACACGGGTTCGTGCCCCAGTCCGGGAAGATCCCACATGCCGCGGAGCGGCTAGGCCCGTGAGCCATGGCAGCTGAGCCTGTGCTTCCGGAGCCTGTGCTCCACAACGGGAGAGGCCACAACAGTGAAAGGCCCGCGTACTGCTAAAAAAAAAAAAAAAAAAAGACCCCACAACTTTTTCTACAACCTCATCTCCTACACTCTCCCCCTTGCTCACTCATCGCCAGCCATTTGGCCTCCTGTGATAGAAGAGGCTTCCTTTCCTACTGTAGAGCCTTTGCATTGATGTTTCTTCTGCTGGGGTGCCCCGCTCTCCCCAGCTCTGCACATGGCTGACCTCTCTCGTCAATGAGGCTCAGCTCAAACATCATCTCTTTAGTGAGGCCTTCCTTGGCCCTTCCAAACCAAATCATCACCTCTCCCTTCTGTACTCTGTCACAGCATCTGTTTCATATTGTTCACAGCTCTTATGACTACCTGAATTTATTTTGTTTACTTATTTATTGACCATTTCTCCCATCAGTCTGTGTTTTCCAGAAAAACAGGGACCTTTTCTGTCATGTTCACCATAGTGACTCCACTGCCTGACACAAAGTAGACATTCAATAAATATCCTTTTCATGAATGAATGGTTTCTTAACTAGTTCCACTGTTACTTACCTAAGCTGGGTCAGACACTTGACTCTGTGCTTTAGCTTCTCCAGCTTTAAGATGGTAACAAGAGATTATGCCATCTAACTCATTTTCAGCATGGAGGAGAAAAAGTGTTATCTTTATATCTGGAAATATTACTCCTGAATAATGTAATGCTATAAAACAAACAAGTATGTAGGAGGTATAGTAGGTATACAGTGAAAGTGTTCCTTACCTATTATCAGATAAGATTCTGGATTTTTTGAAAATAATTTCTTTCTCTATTCCCTTTCATATTTCTAGAAAGTGACTGAGATATACCAGTTCAAATTCAAATACACAAAAGAAGGAGCCACTATGGAGTTTGACAGGTAGAATCTAATTGTTTAATGAACATGAGAAATATGTAGGATTGAGGTAAACATAAGCTTCTTGAGGCCAGAGATAGGTCTTATACTGCCTTTGTAACTTTCCCAACAATCCCACAAAAACCACTATTATGAAAAGGAACTGTAAAAATTGTTTAAATTTCTGAAATCCATAGATGAAGCCAGTAGGAGAAGAGGCTTCCTTTGCAAATTCTTTCCTTCTTCTCCTGTAGGTGATGTTAGTAGGGTCTAAAGGCAGTTTAGTGGTTAAGAGTCCTAATTCCTAAGGCAGAAAGATCTAGCTTGGAACCCCAGCTCTGACTATTACTGGTCATTTAACTTTGGACAGAATAATCAACCTCCCTAAATATTAGTATTCTCATCTGCAGAGTGGAATTAATAATATCTACTTCATATGGTTACTGTGATTATTAAATTATAACGCATATACAAAGCTTTACCCATGCCTGGCACATAATAAACACACAGTAAATTGTACCTAGTGGTGGGGATGGTGGTGGTCTTTGGAGGCAATGGTGGTTGGTGGTTGGCACAGCAGTAGAAATTATATTAATGAGGCTGTCTATGTGGTGTTGATTGAATAACTCCATGAGGCTCTATCTAGCCAATAATTCAAAGTTTCTCAATTGCTATGCCAAGATATTAATGCTTTTTACCCTCAATATAGCCAGATCAGGACTGGGGTAGATGAAACCCCTGAGCTATTTACCTATAGACACAAATATTCTCATCTGTTTACCCTAATATGTCATACAAATATAATTATCTATGTGTCCCTGTATGGAAAAGACTGGAAAGCACTGCATTTTCCTATCAAGTCTGAAATTCCAAGTTTTAGGTATACTAATGGGTTAAATAGCAAGGACAAGGACATTTACTTCAGAAGGTCCTTAGTGAAGATGGAGGTGTTTTGTTGAGGAGCAACATTTATTCCCCTCCTAGTAGCTTTTGGATTCAGATAGAGCTAAGTATTGCTGATGAGATGGAACAGAAGTGGGGAGGGTGGATGATGGAGAAAAGCCTTGGGTGGTAGAAAGCTGCACCTCAGGGGGATGAGTTTCTCTGAAAGGAATAACACTGAAGAGAAATGTGGCCTAATTCTCAATTTTCCATACTATTAGCTCTGTCTCATCATTTATTATTACAAGTTTAATGATTTCTCTCCAAGATTCACACCCTTAATTATCCTCTCATTTGTAAAATTTACAGACAGCATTAGGATGTGAAGAGGAAGTAAGTTCTAGGAACAAGAATTAAGGTACTAACCATCATTAGCTAACATCTGTATAACACTTTACAGATTGTTCAGCAGTTTTCACACATATTCTCTCACATAAAACAGCTGCCTCTTACTCTCTAAAATTCAAACATAAGTACAACTGACAAGCAGATTAATCTCTTTTGTTACGAAGGCACATAAGTCTAGAGGTGAACAGTAAAACAGAAATGGCCAGATCTGGGACTTCCCTGGTGGTCCAGTGGTTAAGAGTCCATGCTCCCAATGCAGGGGGACCGGGTTCGATCCTGGTCAGGGAACTAGATCCCACATGCCGCAACTAAAAGTTCTCTCACGCCGCAACGAAGATCCCGCGTACCGCAACTAAGGCCTGGCACAGCCAAATAAATAAATAAATATTTTAAAAAAGAAAAAAGAAGAAATGGCCAAATCTTTCTGCTACTAAGGGGAAGAGAAGGTAATGCATACGTAACCAAAGGTGGGCATTTGTTCAAGTGATTGTTCATACAAAATTACCTTATCATCTCTTCTATAGTAAAGAAAATTTTCCTTTTAAAAGAGTACAAGGAAGTCTTGAAAATGATTTTACATGAGTATGATTTTATGAATATGGTGTACACTGAAGGATCCCATGTGCTACATGGCTAGAGCCCCTCCCTCTCATTACCCATTTCAAATTGGTTAAATCCTGGTAGACAAAACTTTAAATTTTTCAAAACTGAAAAAGGAGCAAATGTGATTCCTTAATGTTTGTTTTATGAATTCACACTATCTCTAGTAGTTCAATTACTAAGGATTATTTTTCAGTATTGAGAAAGGCCTTGTAAAAAAATATATTGCAGTCATAGTCCTTGGAAACTACTCAAATGTGAGACTAATTGGGGAAAAATTTTGGAGAGAAATAAAAAGTGTTTAGAGTTGGAAGGTAATTTAGTCCAACTTGTCCATTCATTCATTAATACAACAAATGTTTATTGAGTACTTAATATAGTTGGGCACTAAACTTAGTACAGTGGAGATGAAAAATATAGCCACTCATAGTCTAGAGGGGACATACAGTTACAAACAGGAGTGAGGTATAGGGATTACCAGGGAAGACTTCCCTGAAGAGATGACACATCAGATAGGTATTAAAGGATAAATTCAGTAGAGTCAGGAAAAGAAGCGGGAAAAGCACAGTACAAGCAAAGTGAACAGCACATACAAATGCACAGGAGTAAGAAGGAACTGGGTCGTAGTTGCAGATGAAGGTGGAGGTGAGTGTGTGGTTGGTTGTGAAAGGCATTGTACACACACTGTTCTCAAATTTGATTGAAAGGTGATGGATATAATAGAAGAAACTTAAGCAAGAGAATGACATGAGTGGATTTTCCTATTAGGATATTATTTTGGTAGTAGAGTGGAGAATGTTTTACAGTGTGGGCAAGAAGAAAAGCAGGAAGAATAATCAGTCATTGTCATAATCCATGTAAGAGTGAGAAGGGGATGCCTCTGAGAGATAACCAGATGGTACAAAGGCCCAGAGCTGATGGTTGATTTAACTTGGAGAGGTATAGAAATGTGTGTAAGCTTATCTCACATAGGAGCTAACTGACATAGAGTGTCTAAGTGACTTGACTGGGGTCATTCAGCCAGTTAGCAGCAGAGCCAATATTAAATGTCAAGTCCATTGTTCTCACTATTATAGTATGCGGTTATTTGTAAATCAGATTTTTAAAAAATCAGGTCACATTGAAAATGTCTTAAGGGAACTTGCTACTTAAGAAATCCTTGGTATATACATTGCAAAAAGTACAATAACTCCTCTAATTTACATTCTAAAATAGTCTCAAGAGTGACCTGAGTTTAGTTTATATTTATCTGATCATATAGTAAAAAGTTTTGTTCTTTTTAGAATAGATTTTCAGTATTATATGTGATTGAAAAGTATGCTGTTTTTCTATGTGGTTATAGCAGGAGCACAACCTTCAAAAGTGGGACAAACAGTGAAGATATTAAGAAAGCCAGTGTTCTACTGATGCGTAAATTGTATATACTGATGCAGAACCTTGGACCCCTTCCTAATGATGTCTTACTTACTATGAAACTCCACTACTATAATGCAGGTAGGTGGGGACCTCTAGTCAAATTCCTTCTTCAGTGCTGAAGTAAGTATTTTGGATAAATAGAAGGATTTTGGCAAGCATTTGAAAGAGATGTCTGTTGTTACACATGAAAGATTATGCTGACTTGTTCTCCTGAAACTCAACAGTTTTCTTGGTTTTCTGCCCTTTTCATTTTGCAGTGACCCCACATGATTACCATCCCCCTGGTTTTAAAGAAGGGGTAAACTCACACTTCCTGCTGTTCAACGGGGAGCCTGTAAACCTGCAAGTGGGATTGGTCTCCACGGGCTTTCATAGCATGGAAGTAAAAGTCACAACCGAGGCCACCAGAGTGTCTGATTTGGAGAACAATCTCTTTCAGGAGAGCAGCACTACAGAGATCGCCCATCAGGGTCTAGACTGTGATGAAGAGGAAGAGGAATGCAACAATCACGTAAGGCAAAGCTGTAGCGACCCTCCACTGCTTCAGTTAAACCCAGTTGACATTTTTCAGTTCATACACAGGTCATATCATAGTAACAGGATCCAATGGAGTGTGCCGGGTGTAAAAACTGAAACAAAACTAGCCCCTAACCTCGAGTCTTTATTCTAAAAAAGCACTATCTTCAAGAAGGAAATATACTCTGTTAGGTGAAGTGGTCCATGGCTAGGAGAAAAAAAGACTTTCTAATATACTTCTTTTTATAAAAGGTACCCATGAATTTAGGAAATTTGGGATTTTCTATAACTTATAAAAGCATATTAAACATATTTAAAAATATTATATGTGTTTATTCATACTCACTGCAAGTATAAGTAAGTTCTTGATTACTGGGGTAGAAAAGTGTTATGGATAAACCTAAGTCAGAGTGCATTCATTTTCACTGCTGTAGATTATTCTACTCTTGACAGACATTCTTTCTTCCTCTGCAATTGTTATAAACATTCATGTATACACCTCCTCATACACATATGCAAGAGTGTCTCCAGGGAATATACCAGAGTCCTAGGGCTTGCACATTTTCAACTTTATTAGGTAATGAAAAACTGTTCTCCAAAATGGTTGTACCAATTTATGCTCCACCAAAAGTGGAGGGCGTGCTCTACATTACTGTCAATACTTTTTTTTTTAAGTAATACTTTAAATTTCATTTATTTATGGCTGCATTGGGTCTTCATTGCTGCACGCGGGCTTTCTCTAGTTGCAGCGAGCGGGGCTACTCTTTGCTGGTGCACAGGCTTCTCATTGCGGTGGCTTCTCTTGTTGTGGAGCACAGGCTATAGACATGCGGATTCAGTAGTTGTGGCTTGCGAGCTCTAGAGCGCAGGCTTAGTAGTTGTGGCGCATGCGATTAGTTGCTCTGCGGCATGTGGGATCTTCACGGACCGGGGCTCGAACCCGTGTCCTCTGCATTGTCAGGCAGATTCTTAACCAATGTGCCACCAGGGAAGTCCCCTTATCAATACTTAATTTTACCCAAGTTTATGTTTTCTGCCTAACTCCTGGATGTAATGGTAATGCTTCATGATTTGATTTTGATTTGCATTTTCCTGATTATTAATGAGTTTAAGCATCTTTTCATGTATATTGGCTGTTCAAGTTTTCTTATGTATAAAGTAACTGTTCAAGTCTTTCATGCATTTTTCTATTGGATTATTTATCTTTTCCTCATTTATTTAAAAATATGTTCTGAAGAATAATTATTTTTCATTATTTATGTTGCAATTTTTTTTCAGGTTTGTGGCTTGTCTCTTCACTTTCCTTAAGATGTTTTTTGCTAAGGAGAAGTTCTTAATTTTAATGTAGTCAACTCTTTTCCTCTAATATGTGCTTTTGGATATTAAGAAATTCTTCCTCATCTGAGTTCATTTTTAAAATTCTCCTCTATTTTGTTACAAAAATTTTAAGGTTTTTCTTTTTACATTTTTATTCCACTTGGAGTTTATTTTTATTTGTGGGGTAAGGTAGACCAGACCCCTTTTGCATTTTAAAATCCAAGTGTAATATACATACAGAAAAATACATATATCATAGTGATACAGCTCAATAAATATTCACAAACTGAACACCAGGGCTGGGATGAGAGTGAGGCAAACAAGGTAAGAGTGAGTACCACCTTAAATATTACTTCCTAGGTATCTTGTTTGCCTCACCCCATTCCAGCCCTACTGAATACACATGTGAAATCAGCACCAAGATCAAGAAACAAAATACTACCAGCACCTTGAGAAAACTCAGTCTTACTTTGCAGTCACTGTTCTGCTCAACAGGAGTATCTCTATCCAGGCTTCTATTAGCATAGATTAGTTTCTCTTGTTTTTTATTTTATAGATGTGGAATCATGGAGTATGAAACATTTTTCACTGCTTTGAACATCCCGAACATGTTTTTTAGTGAAATATATACACATTTCTGGAGAGAATAGATTTACTAGGAGTAGAATTGCTGGGTCACAGGATATGAGTACATTTAGCTTTAATAGATACTACAAAACAATTTCCAAAGGGCTTGTGCCAATTTACACTTCCATCAGCAAGTTTTGGTTGCCCCACATCCTCACCAACTGTTGGCATTTTCCATCTTTTTAATTTTAGCCATTCTGGTGGGTGTGTAGTGGTAGGTCATTGTGGTTTTAATTTGTAGTTTCCTGATGACTAATGAAGATGAACACCTTTTCACATGTTTATTGGCCATGTTGGATGTCCTCTTTTGTGAAATGTCTTTTCAAGTCATTTGTCATTTTTCTATTGGGTTCTGTTGGGTTTGTCTTTCATTCTTATGGATTTGTAGGAGTTCTGAATATATATTCCACATATAAGTCCTTTGTCAGATACATGTATTGTGAATATCTCTTCAACTTTCTAACTTGCCTTTTTACTCTCTTAACGGTGTATTGTGATGAACAGAATATTAATTTTAATATAGTTCAACTTATCAATCTTTTCGGCTACCTTTGGCAGTTTTTATTTTAAAAATTTTATCCACTCTAAAGTTTACAGAGATGTACTCTATGTTTTTCTCTAACAAGGAGAAATAGCTGCAGAAACAGAAGTGATTTTTAAAATTATAAGATACCTCCATGAATAACATCATACCAAAAAATATAAATAACTGACCTTTCTCTCCCCTATCTTCAAGTATTTATATATTTTGGTATGACGTTATTCATGGAGGTCTTATAATTTTAAAAATTGCTTCTGCTTCTGTAGTTATTTCCCTGTTTTTATATCTGGTATTTATTTGTCCCCATTTGTTTTTCTTGATTAGATTGACCCCAAATAGTATTTTTTATTACTCTTTTCAAAGTCATCTTTTAGTTATGCTGATCTCTTCTGTTGCTTTGTTTTTCTATTTTGCTCATGTTTTGTTTTTATCTTTGCCTTCTTCTATTTCTCTGGTTTGGTTTTGTCTCCCTTATTCCAAACTGATCTCTCCATCAATATATAGACATATATATTCTATGAGTACCTCGAATTCAGTATCAAATGGAATTTCAACTTCTTACCAAACATGCTCTTCTTCCTCCCAGGTTCCTTATCTTTGTATTTCATTAAAACATTACCAAGCAGCCTGACCAGGAATGTGTTCAACTCCTATTTTCTTCTCACTTTTCACAGCCTTTTGGTTACCATTTCCGTCTGTTTTGTGTCTGAAATACTTCTCCAGTCTGGCCCTATTGCCATTGTACTGATTCAGGCTGTCATCATTGCTTTCTTGGTGAAGGACAGCTGAGCCTCCTAACTGAATCTCCCTGATGTCAGCATTGCCCCTCTAATTTGTCTTCCAGAGTGCCAGAGAGTGAGGGTACTAAAACTATGATGATCATTTTCAAATATTTCAAGTTGATTTATTTTGTGTAATTTCAAAGGTCAGAATGAGAGCCAGAAAATGAAAATTACATTGGCTGGGTGAGGTGTGCAGAAGTTGATTTTGGCTCAAGAGAAGGAAGAACTTTCTCTTTAAAAATTTTAAAGCAATATCATAATGATATTAAAGTAATTTAAAAAGCAGTGCAAATATTCCAGCTGTCCTACCATCCCAACCCATCCGTACTGTTTTCTTTCTTTCTTTTTTTTTTTTTTTTGGCCACACCACAGCATGTGGGATCTTAGTTCCCTACCCAGGGATCAAATCTGTGCCCCCTGCAGTGGAAGCACAGAGTCTTAACTGCTGGACTGCCAGGGAAGTCCCTGTTTTCATTTTTATATGTTCCATCCCATCTAGTCATTTTCCACAGATATACATATTTATACATGATTTTAATCGTGGTATAAATATAAGTTTGTTCTATTGATAATTTTATACCTAATATTAATTTTATAACTATGTCCTACCTCACTCTTCATATTTTTTATTTTAATGAACTTTTTTTTCCATTTAGGTATTGTACCATTTTCCTACATTGAACATTTAAGTTAATTCCTGATTTTACTATTATAAATGTTGGTGTAATAAAATACCTTTGTATGTATGGCAGAATTTTCCCTTATTTTCTTTTTTTTCTTTTTTTAATTTTTTTAATTTTATTATTTTTTTTTATTAGTTTCTGCTTTATAACAAAGTGAATCAGTCATACATATACATCTGTTCCCACATCCCTTCCCTCATGCATCTCCCTCCCTCCCACCCTCCCCATCCCACCCCTCCAGGCGGTCACAAAGCACCGAGCTGATCTCTCTGTGCTCTGCGGCTGCTTCCCACTATCTATCTACCTTACGTTTGGTAGTGTATATATGTCCATGCCTCTCTTTCGCTTTGTCACAGCTTACCCTTCCCCCTCCCCATATCCTCAGGTCCATTCTCAAGTAGGTCTGTGTCTTTATTCCCGTTTTACCCCTAGGTTCTTCATGACATTTTTTTTTAAATTCCATATATATGTGTTAGCATACGGTATTTGTCTTTCTCTTTCTGACTTACTTCACTCTGTATGACAGACTCTGGGTCTATCCACCTCATTACAAATAGCTCAGTTTTGTTTCTTTTTATGGCTGAGTAATATTCCATTGTATATATGTGCCACATCTTCTTTATCCATTCATCCGATGATGGACACTTAGGTTGTTTCCAGCTCCGGGCTATTGTGAATAGAGCTGCAATGAACATTTTGGTACATGTCTCTTTTTGAATTATGGTTTTCTCGGGGTATATGCCTAGTAGTGGGATTGCTGGATCATATGGTAGTTCTATTTTTAGTTTTTTAAGGAACCTCCATACTGTTCTCCATAGTGGCTGTACCAATTCACATTCCCACCAGCAGTGCAAGAGTGTTCCCTTTTCTCCACACCCTCTCCAGCATTTATTGTTTCTAGATTTCTTGATGATGGCCATTCTGACTGGTGTGAGATGATATCTCATTGTAGTTTTGATTTGCATTTCTCTAATGATTAATGATGTTGAGCATTCTTTCATGTGTTTGTTGGCAGTCTGTATATCTTCTTTGGAGAAATGCCTATTTAAGTCTTCTGCCCATTCTTGGATTGGGTTGTTTGTTTTTTTGCTATTGAGCTGCATGAGCTGTTTATAAATTTTGGAGATTAATCCTTTGTCAGTTGCTTCATTTGCAAATATTTTTTCCCATTCTGACGGTTGTCTTTTGGTCTTCTTTATGGTTTCCTTTGCTGTGCAAAAGCTTTGAAGTTTCATTAGGTCCCATTTGTTTATCTTTGTTTTTATTTCCATTTCTCTAGGAGGTGGGTCCAAAAGGATCTTGCTGTGATTTATGTCATAGAGTGTTCTGCCTATGTTTTCCTCTAAGAGTTTGATAGTTTCTGGCCTTACATTTAGGTCTTTAATCCATTTTTAGCTTATTTTTGTGTATGGTGTTAGGGAATGATCTAATCTCATACTTTTACATGTCCCTGTCCAGTTTTCCCAGCACCACTTATTGAAGAGGCTGTCCTTTCTCCACTGTACATTCCTGCCTCCTTTATCAAAGATAAGGTGACCATATGTGCATGGGTTTATCTCTGGGCTTTCTATCCTGTTCCATTGATCTATCTTTCTGTTTTTGTGCCAGTACCACACTGTCTTGATTACTGTAGCTTTGTAGTATAGTCTGAAGTCAGGGAGCCTGATTCCTCCAGCTCCGTTTTTTGTTCTCAAGATTGCTTTGGCTATTCGGAGTCTTTTGTTTTTCCAAACAAATTTTGAAGTTTTTTGTTCTAGTTCTGTGAAAAATGCCAGTGGTAGTTTGATAGGGATTGCATTGAATCTGTAGATTGCTTTGGGTAGTAGAGTCATTTTCACAATATTGATTCTTCCAATCCAGGAGCATGGTATATCTCTCCATCTATTTATATCATCTTTAATTTCTTTCATCAGTGTCTTATAATTTTCTGCATACAGGTCTTTTGTCTCCTTAGGTAGGTTTATTCCTAGATATTTTATTCTTTTCGTTGCAATGGTAAATGGGAGTGTTTCCTTGATTTCATTTTCAGATTTTTCATCATTAGTGTACAGGAATGCCAGAGATTTCTGTGCATTAATTTTGTATCCTGCTACTTTACCAAATTCATTGATTAGCTCTAGTAGTTTTCTGGTAGCATCTTTAGGATTCTCTATGTATAGTATCATGTCATCTGCAAACAGTGACAGCTTTACTTCTTCTTTTCCAATTTGGATTCCTTTTATTTCCTTTTCTTCTCTGATTGCTGTGGCTAAAACTTCCAAAACTAAGTTGAATAAGAGTGGTGAGAGTGGGCAGCCTTGTCTTGTTCCTGATCTTAGTGGAAATGGTTTCAGTTTTTCACCATTGAGGACAATGTTGGCTGTGGGTTTGTCATATATGGCCTTTATTATGTTGAGGAAAGTTCCCTCTATGCCTACTTTCTGCAGGGTTTTTATCATAAATGGGTGTTGAATTTTGTCGAAAGCTTTCTCTGCATCTATTGAGATGATCATATGGTTTTTCTCCTTCAACTTGTTAATATGGTGTATCACATTGATTGATTTGTGTATATTGAAGAATCCTTGCATTCCTGGAATAAACCCCACTTGATCATGGTGTATGATCCTTTTAATGTGCTGTTGGATTCTGTTTGCTAGTATTTTGTTGAGGATTTTTGCATCTATGTTCATCAGTGATATTGGCCTGTAGTTTTCTTTCTTTGTGACATCCTTGCCTGGTTTTGGTATCAAGGTGATGGTGGCCTCATAGAATGAGTTTGGGAGTGTTCCTTCCTCTGAAATTGTTTGGAAGAGTTTGAGAAGGATGGGTGTTAGCTCTTCTCTAAATGTTTGATAGAATTCGCCTGTGAAGCCATCTGGTCCTGGGCTTTTGTTTGTTGGAAGATTTTTAATCACAGTTTCAATTTCAGTGCTTGTGATTGGTCTATTCATATTTTCTATTTCTTCCTGATTCAGTCTTGGCAGGTTGTGCATTTCTAAGAATTTGTCCATTTCTTCCAGGTTGTCCATTTTATTGGCATAGAGTTGCTTGTAGTAATCTCTCATGATCTTTTGTATTTCTGCAGTGTCAGTTGTTACTTCTCCTTTCCCTTATTTTCTAAGGGTATAGTATCAGGACTGAAATTTACAGAGCCTGAAAATTTGTATAGCTCTCAAATGAGTATTATCATTTTCCAGAAGCTTCCAGCTTCTCTACCTCCTCAGGATGGATTTTCTAAAAATGACAACTACTTGATAAAACTGACTGTCTTGAGAAGGGTGAACACTTTGTCGACAGCTGTGTTCAAGTACAGGTAGATACTATGTTCAAGATAGAGTATAGATGATTGTCTCTAGGGTGTTGCAAGAGAAAATCATGATTTGGGGGGAAGGTTGAACTAGACTGACCTCTGAGGTCCCTTCCATGCTAAGATTCCCTGGGTTATATTTTGAATTCCTATTAAGAGCATAATGCCCTACTAAGCACTGTGAGGAAAATTAAGACATATAAAATATAGTTTCTACCTTTGAGAACTCTAGCTGAAGAGACAATATCTACATGATAAAAATAATACTGGAGAGTATATGAATGATAGAAATAATATTAACTAACAATACTGAGCATGATACTCAGGGCTTCACATGTATTATCACTTTAAATCTTCCCAGCTATTTTATGAGGTAGATTCTATTATTATCCTGATTTTACAAAGGAGAAAACTGAAACTTAGAGAAATTAGCCCAAGGCTACAGATACAGTGAATAAGTAGCAGGGCCAGAATTCAAATCAAGGCAGTTGGACTCCAAAGCCTGTGCTCTTAGGATACAGAAATAAAGGTAAACTGGCACTGGGTGGGAAGGTTTCACTGAGTTGATTTTATGGATACATCAGTTTGATTGGCAGAGATTAAGGCAGAGGACGTTCCAGGCAAGTTGGAAAGTACAGTGTGGTAGCATCAGAACTTCTGTCTCTATGATTTGGAATTCCAATTCTGAACCTTCCACATCTTTTCCTGTATCCTACCTGGCTTTGCTGAAATCTCTACTTTTCGTAAACTTTAACTCAAAGATTTTTAAAAGCTTTTTTAAATCATAAAATTTTTCTATTAAAATATAAAGTTTAAAAAATCTTGATCAAACAGCTTATACTGCTTTTTCACCAGTGATCCATAGTAAAGAAGTAATTTAACATAATCATCTTGTGAGGTTATTGTAAGATTGAAAAAAATATTTTAATACAATTTTCTTTTTCAGGTTATTTCTTATCTCAGTCACAGAAAGACAAATATAAAAGATTTCTACCAGTAGTTGAAATTATTCAGTATTTGTACTCTTCATTTTCTGGTGTGATCCTTAAGATCTGAAGAACAATGTAAAACTGAGATCATAGTTTGGCAATGGATTCAGAAATGATTAAAGGAGATAAACTTGAAATTTTAAATTTCTTAGATGATAAGAACTCTTAAAACCTAACTCCACTTGGAAAATAGGACACAGAACCCAAGTAAAGAGACCAAGGAATCCCAGGACAAAACAGGGTTATGTAGAACTGTCTGAAAAACCCTGTCTCAAATGTGTCCTTATTTTATCTACCTCTGCGACATCTTCAGGACAGGTCTTCCTTCCTTGTAGGGGTGGTTTAAGCTTAAGGCCTTAGGCAGTAAGGACACACAAACACAGTGGCACCTCACAGTACTCTGTGAAGTTGGACCTGTTTTCTCTGTTTCAGTCAGCTGGACGGATAGCAATAGACATATACACTAGAGAGAGACTCTTGGACAGGCTTCTTTAAAGAACTCACCTATGTGGTGACAATAACCACATGTTCTGGAATTGGTTGTAGAACCTTATTTAAATTTTATGCTAAGTTTAAATGCTGAGGGAAAAGTACTTCTTTCTAATAGAGGTAGTTAACCCAGGCTCCTTAAAGGACTAGTAATTACTGATACATCCAGACAGCTATAAAAAGATGGAGAGCTAATGTTGCACACATGTCTATTGTAGAGACTGATGGTCCTAGTTTATTAAGACATTACAGCTCTTTGGGAATTCGTATTTTTATCAGTTTTTAAGTGGGAATCCATAGGCTGTAATTTTCTAATTTTCTGAGCTTTTTATGAGTTTTTGTACCCTCAGAAAGGGTTGCTTTTTCTTTTTGATGAATTCCACAAAATAATACATATATTATAACAATATATGCATTTTTTTCCCTGTGTGAAGGCCATTTTTTTCCCTGTGTGAAGGCCATTTCTTACCTTTTGTGCTAACACATTTGATTAAAGTGTAAATGATTTGTTTTTGAGAAATTAGAATGTAAAGTACATTGGTGCCAAAGTAAATGGTACCATTTAAGTGTGGACTAGAAAGGTATTTTCTGCAATTCCTTAGAATTGCTTTGTATTCTAGTCAGTGGATTAAAACAAGAGCCTTTTCATTCAGAATCTATTTTCTCCCACTAAACTCTGAACTGAAGTTTTGCATTTTTGAGGTATAGTCTGATGATTTTCATAGTATTACATCTCTTGAAGCATATATGCCTTGTTTGATACAATGTAGTGTTGGCAAGAATATCTTAGATTCTTGGAAATAGAGTTGATTATTGAAAACGTTGGAAGAGGCACATTATCTACAGAAAATATTCAGACTTAAAAACCACACATCATTCTCTCTTTATCATGGGGCTATAGTCCTTTTCACAAAGTTTCTTTTTGTCAAATAGGAAATTTTTTTCAATTAATTTTTCTGTTCTGCATTACAGAATATAATTGTTATCCTCTGTTAACCATGAAAAGAGGAATGAAAGTTGGTTGACTTTTCCATCAGTCATATAAGTCATCTCTTTTTTTAAATGAATCACTCTATAACATATCAGAGAATTATCTCCTTCTTTTGTGAGTGGGAAGAGCCACTCTGATGATCTGTGTATGTTTCATTTACATAAAGAATAAAAGAGTATATTGATATATATATATATTACAACAGAAGAAAAGCATAGTGAGTAATCTTAGGTAATACCACTTTGGATGTTACTATTATTAAACCCTAGCATTAAAAGAAGTAAGTTTTGTTTTTTTAAAAAAGGAGTAAGACTGAGAATGTTCTTTTTGGTTTAAAAAAAATGCCTGTAATAATCTGAAATAATATAATGTTATCATTATACTAAAACCAGTGTAATATTAGGCTCTATTTAGAGTTTTTTAAAAAATAAAGACTTTATTGAGATTTAGTCAATTACATATTGGAAAAAATATAATGATAATGTTACTTAATTATATAGAAGTATATACAGTTGGCCAATTTTTCTAATACTTGTTATATGTGCTGCTAGTTTTCCATTTGAAGTTACATTGCCTGTTGGTAAACAGATGAGATTATGGTCTGTAACAAACCCAGGCATTGTAAGGAGAGTAATTCTTTTGGTATTTATATTAGGATCTCAAAATTGAGATTTAAGACTTCAGAAGATCAGTCCTTCAGACAATGATAAAGAGGAGCTAGAAACAGAAGTATATATATATCCTCTATGGAGCCACCACCTCAAATTTGCTTCTTCCTGTATGATGGAGGGCTCCTCCTGCTTTGATAACCAAATTCAGAACAAACAGAAACCTTATAGCTAATGGCACTGGTCTGACATTAAAACAAGTCTACACTTAGCTCATTGTGAAGAAAGTTTAAAATAATATTCTAAAATATTCTAATCAACCATAAGTTATCAACATTTATTCAGTCAGCAAATTTATATTGAAGCCTATCATGCTTGACTCACTGTACAAATGTAGTAGACACAAAGATAAACACGTCAAATCCCTGATTCAGAATCGCTCAGGAGAAATGGAACAAGTAGCTGTTATATAAATAACAATAATAATCAGCATAAAGTGCCTACAAAGGGCTTTATATACACATGGCTTCAATTGATCCCCACAACTTTGCATAACATTTTATAGCTGAAGGAACAGAAGTTCATAGACATTAAGTAGCATATCCAAGGTTGCCCAACTAGAAAGCATCAGAATCAGTATCAGAGAACCTAGGTCTCTCTGGCTCCAAAGCTCATCCTCAGTCCGTTAAACCTTACATTCATTCATGTAGGAGAGAATGTTAAAAATCCCACAAGAGAGCAAAAATTCTATAGAATGATTAAATTCCACTTTTATTCATGAAGGAATAATGTAACAGACTTGCTCTCCTGTTATAAAAGATTAGGAAACTGGGTAAAATATATGAAGCAACTGTTTTCAGACATTAGATAACAGGAAGGGCAAAACATCCCTGAGAGAAGAAAAACAAGATGTGCCTTAAAACTGCACCTTCCCTCAGGGGGTCCTTTCTGGACCACCGGTGTGGGAAGGGGGAACCCAAGCAGAGCATGGCATCTTGCTGGGCTGAAGAAATAGACTGGAGTTTGAGGAAGCTGAAGCACCTGGGGACAGAGTATCAGAAGGGAGGGATCTACAGAGAGAAAGAGCTCCAGAAGTCATCACTGGCATCCCTTGAGTCTTTTGTTGAATATTCAGCTTCTCAGGTATGGGTTGAAATTCTACAAGGTTGGACACAGAAAACTATTGGGGGAACTGTAAAAGATTCTTAGAACTCTCACAAGACTGACAGATGTTCACATAACGATCCGTTATGTGGAGAGACCTTGTTGAACACCCGGAACATTCAATAGAGACTCCAGAAGGGTTACACCTTAGCATGAAAGCTAAACCAGTCCTTTAGTGAAGGCCTCCAAACAATTCTAACAGCTTAAAAACAAGCCTTGAAAGGATCAAGCTTATTTGCCTGCCAAAATAACATTCAACACTTTTTAGAGGAAAACAAAATCCAAACACTCAACTATGTAAAATTCTTATTGTCCAGAATCCGATAACAACTCATTCACATGTAAAGCAGCAGAAAAACTGACCTATAACCAAGGAAAATTAGTCAATAGAAGGAGACCCAGAAATGCCAGCAATGATAAAATTAGCAGATAAGGACTTTAAAACAACTATTATACCAAGTGCAATAATAACCTATGTTTACACAAAAACATGTATACAAATGTTTATAGTGACATTATTTGTAATCTCCCAAAACTGGAAACAACCAAGATGTTCTTTAATGGGAGAATGGATAAACTTAAAATAAAAAAGAACAAACTACTGGTACCTGCAACATCATGGATCAGTTGCAAATACATCATGCTAAGTGAAAGAAGCCAAAATCAAAAGACTACATACTGTATGATTCTATTTATACAACATTTTTTTCTTGAACAGCTTTATTGAGTTATAATTCATATACCATACAAATTGCCCACTTAAAGTATACAATTCAATGGTTTTTAGTATGTTCAAAGAGTTGTGTAACTATCATCACAATCAATCTTAGAACATTTTCATCACCCCAGAAAGGAATCCCATACCCTTTAACTATCACCTCCCTATTTCCTCTTTCCGTCTCTCCCCCAAGTCTTAAGCAACCATTAATCTATTTTCTGTCTCTATAGATTTTCTTATTCTGAATATTTCATATAAGTGAAGTCACACAATATACTGTGTTTTGTGACTGGCTTCTTTCACTTAGCATTATGTTTTCAAGTTTCACCCATGTGGTAGCATGTATTGGTGCTTCATTCCTTTTTATGGCTGAATAATATTCCATTGTATGGGTAGACCACATGTTTATCTATTCATCAGTGATGGACAATTAGGTTGTTTCCACCTTTTGGCTATTATGAATAATGCTACTATAAACATTCATGTGGGACTTCCCTGGCGGTCCAGTGGTTAAGACTCCGTGCTTCCACTGCAAGGGGCACGGGTTCGATCCCTGGTCGGGGAACTAAGATCCTGCATCATGCCAACAACAACAACAACAAAACGAAAAAACATTCATGTACAAGTTTTTTGGAACACCTATTTTTAATCCTCTTGGGTATATACCTAGAAGTGGCATTGCTGGGTCCTATTAACTCTGTTTAATCATTTGAAGAACTCCAAAACTGTCTCCTAAAGTGGCTGCACCATTTTATATTTCCCCCTGCAGTGTATGCAAGTTCTAATTTTCTTCACATCCACAACAAGACTTATGTCACTTTTTGATTCTAGCCATCCTAGTAGGTATGAAGTAACTGGTATCTTGTTGTTATGATTTCTATATCTGTAGCAACTAGTGATATCATTGTTTATTGTCCATTTATATATCTTTCATGGAGAAATGTTTATTCAGATATTTTGCCCATTTTTAAGTTAGGTTATTTGTAAACAACAGTAAAAATTGTTGAGGTGTAAAAATTCTTTATTTCCTGGTTACAGTCTCTTAACAGATGTATGACTTGGAAATATTTTCTCCCATTCTATGAGTTGTCTTTTCATTTTTATGATGGTGTCCTTTGAAGCACAAATGGTTTTTAATTTTGATCAAGTCCAAATTATCCATTTTTTCTCTTGTTGCTTATGCTTTGTGCGATGTGTGTATGTGATATCCAAGAATCCTTTGCCAAATCCAAGGTCATGAAGATTTACTCCTTTGTTTCCTTCTAGGAGTTTTATAGTTTTAGCTCTTACATTTAGATCTTTGATACAGTTTGAAAGTCAATTCTAGTATATGGTGTGAGGTAAGAATCTGACAGCATGCTTTTGCATGTGGATATTCCAACACCATTTGTTCAAAAGACTGTTCTTTCTCCCTGAAATGGTCCTAGTGCTCTTGTCAAAATCAGTTGACCATAGACAGATGGTTTTATTTCTGGACTCTCAATTCTATTCCATTAGTCTATGTGTCTATCCTTATGCCAGTACCACACTGTCTTGATTACCATTGTTTTGTAATAAGTTTTGAATCAAGTATGTATCCTCCTACTTCCTTCTTTATTCTCAGGATTGTTTTGGTTATTCTGAGTTCTTTTCAATTTCATATGAATTTGAAAATCAGCTTGTCAATTTCTATAAAGAAGTCTGCTAGGATTCACATAGGGATGGCATTGAATCTCAAGATCAGTTTGGGGATTAATGACATTTTAATATTAAGCATTTTGATCCATGAACATGGGATATTTATCCATTTATTTAGATTTTCTTTAATTTCTTTCAGCAATGTTAGTTGCACAAATCCTGTTAGTTCTGTTTCTCTGCAGAACCCTAGGTAATACACTTGCTGAACTTGTTAGTTCTAATAGTTTTTTAGTGGATTCTTTAGGATTTTCCACATACAAGATCATGTCATCTGCAAATAGATACACTTTTACTTCTTCCTTTCCAATCTGGATGCATTTTATTTCTTTTCCTTTTGTAATTGCCGTGGCTAGAACTTCCATTACAATGTTGAATAGAAGCGGTGAGAGTGGACAGCCTTGTCTTGTTCCTGATCTTAGGAGGAAAGCATCCAGTGTTTCACCATTAGGTATGTTATTGACTATGCTTTTTTGGTAGGTGCCCTCTAACATGTTGAATAAGTTTCCTTCTATTCCTAGTTTCTTCAGTGTTGTTTTTTTTTAATCGTGAAAGGCTGTTGGATTTTGTCAAATGCTTTTTTTCTATTAAGATGATCAAGTGATTTTGATATGATGTATTACATTAATTGATTTTTACATATTAAACCAAGCTTGTATTTCTGGGATAAATTCCATTTGGTCATGGGAGATAATATATATATATATATATTTATTTATTTATTTATATATTTATATATATATATATTTTTTTTTTCCTGAATTCAGTTTGCTAAAATTTTGTTAAGGATTTTTATGTCCACATATATAAGATATATTAATCTATAGTTTTCTCTTCTTATGATGTCTTTGTCTAGTTTGGTATCAGGATAACACTGGCCTCATAAAATGAGTTGGGAAGTGTTCACTCCTTTTCTATAGTTCGTGGAGAGTTTGCATTAGTTTTTCTTTGAATTAAAATAAGCTAGCTGGGTCTGGGTTTTTCTTTCTGGGTAGTTTTAAACTTATTATTAATTCAGTCTCTTCACTTGTTATAGATCTATTTAGATTTTCTATTGATATTTCTTCTTGAGTCAGTTTTAGTGGTTTGTGTCTTTCTAGGAATTTATTATTTCAGCTATGTTATCTCTATTGACATATAACTGGTTGTAGTACTCCTTTATACTGCTTTCTTATATTTTTGTAAAGTCAGTAGTAATGTTTGCTGTTTTGTTTTTATTTATTTATTTTTATTTATTTATTTTTGGCTGCATGTGGGCTTTCTCTAGTTGCGGCACGCGGGGGGCTACTCTTCATTGTAGTGCACGGGCTTCTCATTGCGGTGGCATCTCTTGTTGTGGAGCATGGGCTCTAGGCACGCGGGCTTCAGTAGTTGTGGCACGTGGGCTCAGTAGTTGTGGCTCGCGGGCTCTAGAGCACAGGCTCAGTAGTTGTGGTGCACGGGCTTAGCTGCTTCCAGGCATGTGGGATCTTCCCGAACCAGGGCTCGAACCCGTGTCCCCTGCATTGGCAGGCGGATTCTTAACCACTGTGCCAACAGGGAAGCCCTGCTGTTTTATTTCTGATTCTAGTAATTGAGTCTTCTCTCTTGTTTTCTTGGCTACAGGTTTGTCAATTCTGTCAGTCTTTCAAAGAACCACCTTACGGATTCATCAGTTTTCTCTATTGTTTTTTGTATTCTCCATTTCATAAATTTCCAAAACAGTCTTTATTACCTTTCTTCTGCTTGTTTTAGATTTAGTTTGCACTTTTCCATCGTCTTAAGGAGGAAGTTTAGGTTCTTTGAGATCTTTCTTCTTTCTTAATATAGGCATTTACACCTATTAAATTCCCTCTAAGCACTGCTGTTTTAGCAGTGTTATGTTTTGTTCTGTTGTATCTTCTTTTTTATTCATCTCAAATGATTTTCTGACTTCTCTTTCAATTTCTTTTTCGACACATTGGTTATTTAGGAGTGTGTTGTTTAATTTTCATGTATTTGTGTGTTTCCTCGATTTTATTCTGTTCTTGATTTCTAATTTTATTCCACTGTAGTCAGATTGAACAATACATTAAATACACATTATTGAATTTCTCCAGGAGTCTCTTCTAACAGGTCTGAGGTGATATCTCATTGTGGTTTTGATTTGCATTTCCCTAATGAGCATCTTTTCATGTGCCTGTTGGTCATCTGCATTTCCTCTTTGGAAAAATGTCTATTTCTTCTGCCCATTTTTTAATCGGGTTGTTTGGTTTCTATGATGTTGAGTTATATAAGCTGTTTATATATGTTGGATATTAATCCTTTATCTGTCATGTCATTTGCAAATATTTTCTCCCATTCTGTAGGTTGTCTTTTCATTTTGTCGATGGTTTCCTTTGCTGTGCAAAAGCTTTTAAGTTTAATTAGCCCTCATTTGTTTATTTTTGCTTTTATTTCCTTTACTTTTAGGAGACGGATCCAAAGAATTATTGCTGTGATTTATGTCAAAGAGTGTTCTGTCTTTGTTTTCCTCTAGGAGTTTTATAGTATCCAGTCTTACATTTAGGTCTTTAATCCATTTGGAGTTTACTTTTGTAGATGGTGTTAGAGAATGTTCTAATTTCATTCTTTTACAGGTAGCTGTCCAGTTTTCCCAGTACCACTTATTGAAGAGACTGTCTTTTCTCCATTGTACATTTTCTTGCTTCCTATGTTGTAGTGAAATTTATTTCTTAAATAATAAGACTTGAAAGTCAAAATTAGTCCTTGATTGGTGGGCTGCAGAATGGATGTTGTATTAGCAGGCATGAAAACAACATTAATCTCATTGTACATCTCCGTCAGAGCTCTTGAGTGACCAGGTACATTGTCAATGAGCAATAATATTTTGAAAGGAATTTTTTTTTCCTGAGCAGCAGGTCTCAACAGTATTATCAATAGACATACTGTCATCCAGGCTCTGTTATTCCATTTATAGAGCACAGGCAGAGTAGATTTAGAATAATTCTTAAGGGCCCCAGGATTTTCAGAATGGTAAATAAACACTGGCTTCAGCTTCAAGTCACCAGCAGTATTGGCCCCTAACAAGAGAGTCAGCCTGTCCTTTGAAGCTTTGAAGTCAGGCATTGGTGTTTCCTCTGTAGCTATGAAAGTCCTAGATGGCATCTTCTTCCAATATAAGGCTGTTTCATTTACACTGAAAATCTGTTATTTAGTGTAGCTACCTTCATTAATTATCTTAGCTAGAACTTCTGGATAACTTGCTGCAGCTTCTACATCAGAACTTGCTGCTTTATCCGCTTTCATGTTATGGAGATGGCTTCTTTCCTTAAACGTCATGAACCAACCTCTGCTAGCCTCAAACTTTTCTTCTGAGAAAAGCTTCTCTGAGCTTCTGAGAGCTTCTTCACCTCTCTAAGCCTTCATAAAATTGAAGAGAATTAGGACCTTGCTCTGGATTAGGCTTTGGTTTAAGGCAATGCTGTGGCTGGTTTGATCTTCTATCCAGACCACTAAAACTTTCTCTATATCAGCAAGACTGTTTTGCTTTCTTATCATTCATGTGTTCATTGGAGTAGCATTTTTAATTTCCTTCAAAAATTTTTCCTTTGTTTTCACAGCTTGGCTAACTGTTTGCCACGAGAGGCCTAGCTTTGGGCCTAGTATGGCTTTTGACATGCCTTCCTTTATTTAATCTTAAAAAAAAAAACACCAAACTTTTTTATTTAAAGTGAAAGACATTCAACTCTTCCTCTCACTTGAACACTTAGAGGCCATTGTAGGGTTATTAACTGGCCTAATTTCAATATTGTTGTGTTCAGGGAATAGAGAGTCCTGAGGAGAGGGAGAGAGATGGGGAATGGCCAGGCGGTGGTGCAGTCAGAACTCACAAAACATTTATTGATTAAGTTCATTGTCTTATATGAGTGCAGTTCATGGTGCCCCCAAAAGAGTTACAATGGTAACAATCAAAAGATCACTGATAATAGATCACCATAACAAATATAACAATAATGAAAAAATTTGAAATATTTTGAGAATTATCAAAATGTGACACAGAGACATGAAGTGAGCAAATGCTGTTAGAAAAATGGCACTGACAGACTTGCTCCACACAGCACTGCCACAAACCTTCAATTTGTAAAAAACGTAATATTTGCAAAGCACAATAAAATGAGGTATGCCTGTATTAGAAATCAATAACAATATATCTGGGAAATATATAAAAATTTGGAAAATATTGAAAATATCAATAAAATTGATAAACCTATAAGCTAGACTGATTAAAAAATAGAGAAGACACAAATTTCCAATAACAGGCATAAGAGATCGATATTTCTACAAATCTCACAGATATCAAAAGCAAAATAAAGAAATATTGTAAAAACTGTATTCTGATAAATTGGACAACTTAGATGAAATAGTCACATTCCTTGAAAGACACAGATGACCAAATTGACACATATAGAAATAGATAAACTTAATGATCTTATATTGTATAAAGGAGTTGAATTTGTAACTAAAACCATTCACATAAAGGAAACGCCAGTTTAGATGGTTTCACTGGTGAATTCTTTCAAACAATTAAGAAAGAAATAATGCTGATCTTAAACAAACTCTTTAAGAAAATATTGAAGATTTCACAACTCATTTTATGAAGCCGGCATTATCTGATTCTAAAACCAGACAAATACATTATAAGAAAAGAAAACTCTGAACCAAACAATACCAGTAGCTCTCATGACTGACTATAGATGCAAGTATCTTTAACAAAATATTAGCAAATCAAATTCAGCAATATATAGAAAGAAAAATGCATCATGACTATATGGGGTTTATCCCACAAATGCAAGATTGGTTTAAGATTTTAAAATCAATCAATGTAACTCACCATATTAACAGAATAAAAGAGAAAAACCACATGATCATCTTTATAGATGCAGAAAAAGTGTTTGATGAAATCAACATTTATTTGTAATTTTTTAAAGAGAAATTTCTAGAAGACAAGGAATGGAAGGGAACTTCCTCAACCTCAACCTAAAAGACATTTACACCATGCACCTTTGGTCAATTAATCTATGACAAAGGAAGCAAGAATATACAATGGGGAAAAGACGGTCTCTTTGGGACTTCCCTGGTGGTCCAGTGGTTAAGACTCCACACTCCCAATGCAGGGGGCCCGGGTTCAATCCCTGGTCAGGGAACTAGATCCCACATCCCTGGTCAGGGAACTAGATGCTGCATACTGCAACTACAGATTCCGCATGCCACAACTAAAAATTCCTCATGTCACAAGGGAGATCCCATGTGCTGCAACTAAGACCCGGCACAGCCAAATAAATAACTAAATAAATAATTAAATAAATAAATAACTTAAAAAGATAGTCTCTTCAACAGCTAGTGCTGGGAAAACTGGACAGCTACATGTAAAACATTGAGAATGTTACCTCACACAATATAAAAAAACTCAAAATGGATTAAAGACCTATATGTATGACCTGAAACCATAAAATTCCTAGAAGGGAACATAGGCAGAACACTCCTTGACATAAATTATAGCAATATTTTTTTCAGATCTATCTCCTCAGGCAAAATAGATAAAAGCAAAAATAAACAAATGGGACCTAATTAAACGTAAAAGCTTTTGCAAAGCAAAGGAAACCATTGACAAAACAAAAAGACAACCTACAGAATGGGAGAAAATGTTTGCAAATGATATGACCGGCAAGGGGTTAATATAGAAAATATATAAATAGCACATACTACTCAATATCAAAGAAACAAACAACCTGACCTAAAAAATGGGCAGAGGAACTGAATAGACATTTCCCCAAAGATAGCATGCAGATGGCCAACAAGCACATGAAAAGATGCTCAACACTGCTAATTACTAGAAAAATGCAGATCAAAACAACAATGAGATATCACCTTACACCTGTCAGAATTATTATCATTTAAAAGTCTACAAATAGCAAATGTTGGAGAGGATGTGGAGAAAAGAGAACCCTTGTACACTGTTGGTGGGAATGTAAATTGGTGCAACCATTGTGGAAAACTGTATGGAGGTTCCTTGAAAAACTAAAAATAGAACTATCATATGATCCAGCAATTCCTCTCCTGGGTGTATGTTCAGAAAAGACAAAAACACTCATTCAAAAAGATACATGCACTCCAATGTTCATAGCAGCATTATTTACAATTGCCAAGATATGGAAGCAACCCCAGTGCCCATCAACAGACGAATGGATAAAGAAGATGTGAGATACATACATACATATGTGTATATATATAATGGAATATTACTCAGCCATAGAAAATAATGAAATTCTACCATTTGCAGCAACATGGATGTACCTAGAGAATATTATGCTTAGTGAAATAAGTTAGAAAAAGACAAATACTGTATGATATCACTTATATGTGAAATCCAAAAAAAAAAACCATATGAATATATAGGCAAAACAGAAACACACTCACAGATATAGAAAACAAACTAGTGGTTACCAAAGGGGAGAGGGAAGGGGGAGGAGCAAATTTGGGATTAAGAGATACGAACTGCTATGTATAAAATAGATAAGCAACAAGGATATATTATATGCACAGGGAATTATAGCCATTGTAATAACTCTTAATGGAGTATAATCTGTAAAAGTACTGAGTCACTATGCCATACACCTGAAAGTAATATAGTATCATAAATCAACTATACTTCAATTTAAAAAAAGACATTTATGGGCTTCCCTGGTGGCGCGGCGGTTGGGAGTCTGCCTGCTGATGCAGGGGACACGGGTTCGTGCCCCGGTCCGGGAAGATCCCGCATGCCGCGGAGCGGCTGGGCCCGTGAGCCATGGCCACTGAGCCTGCACGTCTGGAGCCTGTGCTCCGCAACGGGAGAGGCCACAACAGTGAGAGGCCCGCGTACTACAAAACAAACAAACAAACAAAAAGACATTTACAAAGAACCTAAAGGTAGCATCGTACATAACAGTGAAAGACTAAACACTTTGTACCTAACTAAGATAGAGAGTAAAATAGGATATCAACTCTTACTACTTCTATTTAACATTATACTAGAGGTCCTAGTCAGTGAATTAAAGTAAGAATAGGGCCTCCCTGGTGGCGCAGTGGTTGAGAGTCCGCCTGCCGATGTGGGGAGCACGGGTTTGTGCCCCGGTCTGGGCGGATCCCACATGCCGCGGAGCGGCTGGGCCCGTGAGCCATGGCTGCGGGGCCTGCGCGTCCGGAGCCTGTGCTCTGCAGCGGGAGAGGCCACAAAAGTGAGAGGCCCGCATAACGCTAAATAAATAAATAAATAAAGTAAGTAAGTAAGTAAGAATAAAAAATAAAAGGCATACAGATTGGAAAGGAAGGAGTAAAACTAAATTTCTTTGAAAATGACATGACTGTGTACACAGAAAATCCTGACACTACCAGGATTAATATATGAAATTAGCAAGGTCACAGGATACAGGGTCAAGACACAAAAAAACTATTGTATTTCTCTATACTATCAATGAACAATTGGAAAATGAAAAATTTAAATACTATTTACAGTGGCATAAAAATTCATGAAGTACTTAAAGCTAAATTAATAAGACATTTGCCAAAACGTACACAATTAAAACTGTAAAACACTGCTGAGATAAATTAAAGAACACCAAAATAAATGCAGAGGTCTACCATGTTCATGGATTGGAAGACATGATTAAGATGTCAGTTCTCTCCAAATTGATCTATACATTCAGTGGAATCCCAGTCAAAACTCCACAGGCCTCTTTTTTGTGGAAATTGATAAGCTGATTCTAAATTTAAAAGGAAATGCAAAGGACCTAGAAAAGACATAGAACTTTTGAAAAAGAACAAAGTTGTAGAACTTAGTGTATCAGATATCAAGACTGTAAAGGTACTAAAAGTACAGTAAACAAGATAGGGTGACCTTGTAGTAAAGACAGACATATAAATCAATGGAACAGAATACAGAATTCAGAAATATACCCACACATGTATAATCAATTGAGTTTTTACAAAGGTACCAAGGTAAAAGATAGTCTTTTTGACAAATGGTGCTGGAACAATTGGATATCCATATATCCATATTAAGTGAACCTTAATCCTTACCTCATACCACACACAAGGTTAATTGAAGACAGATTAAGGACCTAAACGTAAGAGCTAAAACTATAAAACTTCTAGAAGGAAACAAAATGTTCAGCAAAACGTTTTCAGGCAGTTCCCTAAAAATACTAACCATAAAAGGAAAAATATTGATAAATTGGACTTTATCAAAATTTAAAACTTCTCTTCCAAAAAGACATTGTTAAGAAAATAAAAAGGCAAGCTAAAAACTGGGTGAACAAAAAAACAAAACAAAACAAAACAAAAAAAACTGGGTGAATATATTCTTAATACATACATCTGACAAAGAACTCATATTCAGGATATATAATTTTTATGTGTACAGATTATATTTATACAGATTATTTTCAACTCAAGAAAACAATCCCATTTTAAAAAATGTCCAAGAATTTGAACAGACACTTCACCAAAAAATATGTACCCATAGCCAAGTAAGCACATGAAAAGATGCTTCATGTTATTAGTCATCTGGAAAATACAAATTAAAACCAAAATGAGATACTAGCATACATTCACTAGAATGACTAAAATTAAAATCGACAGTATCAAGTGTTGTCAAGGATGTAAATCTTTTGGAATTTTCATACATTGCTGGTGGGTCTGTTAAATGGTACAACCACTTTGGAGAAGATTTTATCAACTTCCTATAAAGTTAAACATATGCTTACTATATGGTACAGCAATCTCACTCCTAGTTATCTATCCAAGAGAAATGAAAACATATAATCACAAAAATACTTGAACAGAAATGTTCATAGCAGCTATATTCATAATAGCTCCTATTATTGGAAACAACCCAAATGCCCATCAACAGGTCCTGGGATCAGCAAACTGGGGTATCTTTGTACAATGAATCAGTATTAGCAATAATAATAATAATAAACTGTGCAAAACTGTGAATGAATTTTTTTTTTTTTTTTTTTGCGGTACGCGGGCCTCTCACTGTTGTGGCCTCTCCTGTTGCTGAGCACAGGCTCTGGACGCGCAGGCTCAGCGGCCATGGCTCACGGGCCTAGCCACTCCGTGGCATGTGGGATCTTCCCGGACCAGGGCTCGAACCTGCATCCCCTGCATTCGCAGGCAGATTCTTAACCACTGCGCCACCAGGGAAGCCCTGAATGAATTTTTAAAAGTCAAAAAAAGTCAGACAAGAGTACATACTATATGATTTCATTTACATGAAATTCTAGAAGCAAAACTAATCTAAAACGATAGGAAACAAACTGATGTTTGCCTAGGGGTGGGGGTTGGATGGGGATTTAGTGCAAAGAGGAATAGGGAAACTTTAAGTTGATGAAACGTTCTCTATCTTGATTGTGGTGGTGGATATATAGGTTTATCAAAGCTCATAGAAATGTATAATTAAAATAGATGCAATAGTATGTACAATAGTATGTAAACTTTGCCTCATTACAGTTAAATTTTAAAAAGCAGTAATCCATGGTATTATTCATTAAAGCCCTATTGGTAATTGTTACAAATTGGAAACAACCTAAGCATCCCTCAGTGAAAGTTTGGTTCAATAAGTTTTGGTAGACCAATAAGATGAGGCACTATGTAGCCATTAAGAACACAGTAGAGAAGTAAAATTATTGATCTGGAGAAAATATTTGTACTTTTTTGGTAAATGAAGATAAGATAAAACAAGCCACCTAATACTCTCCCAATATATAATTTAATTTGGGTTATGTCAATAATTTGCATTATACTCTTATAACTATATAATTCTATAAAGAGCTGAGTTATGTAGTAAGTCATGATTGCTTTTCCTTTCTTGCATAAGTTTTTGCTTTCTCTGCAGTTAATAATTGTTCTTCATTTGCTTAGTTTTTCCTCTATTTATTCCTAATTCAATTCCAAACTTTCTGCTGATTATTTAAACCTGCACTATCCAAAATGGTAGCCCCTAACTACATGTGGCTATTAAAATTTAAATTAATTGTAATTAAGTGAAATGATAAGTTTAGTTCCTCAGTCACACTTGTCACATTTCAAGTGCTCTGGCTAGTGACTGCTGTATTGGACAGTGCAGATATAGAACATTTCCATCATCACAGAAAGATCTAATGACAGTGCTGGCTTAAGTCTCCTCTAAGATACTCAGAAGCAATAATTTTGTCCTCACTGAGAAATTTCTCCTGGAGCTTTTCACCTTTGACCAAATCTGTTGCTCTCTGGTGCCTGGCTCTCATCCTGGAATCTACCTTCAACAATTTCTGGGGAATTCTTTGCCTCTCCTGTGTTAGACCTTTTGTTTGCTATTCTTGGTTTTCTCCCTCATTTCCATGGAGCATATCCTCTGATAACTTCCTGAGAAGAGGAGTGATGGGAGGTGAGCTTTTGAAATCATACAAGCCCTAAAAATATTATTATTTTACCCTTTTATTTGATTGAGAGTCTGGCTGGAAATAACAATCTAGGAGGACAATTATTTTTCATGAGAATTTTGAGGCATTGTTCCTTGTGTTCTAGCTTCTGGTGTTGCTGTTAAAAATTTCCAAGCCATTCTGATTTTGAGTTTTTGTATATTATCTGTTTTTTCCTGTCTGGAAGCTTTTTCCTCAGATTTCTAAAATTTCATAATGTTGTGCCTTGATATAGGTCTGTTTTCATTAATTATTTATGCTTGTCAGTCAGTGGCCAGTTTAAATCTGGTAACTTGGGTGATCCTTCAGTTCTGGGAAATTTTCTTGAATTATTTCCTTGATAAAAATTATGTCCCCTCAAAACTCTCTATCCTTTCTTTCTGGATCTCCTAATATTTAGATAGTAGACCTCCTGTATATAGTTACTCTATTTTTAAAAATATTTTCTCTACAATTTTCCATATCCTTGTGCTTTTGTTCTGCTCTCGTGGATAACTCTTCAATGTAATCCTATTCTTCTGTTGAGTTTTTATTTGTGCTATTGTATTTTGTTTCCAAGAGCCTTTTGTTGTTGTTCTCTGAGTGCTCCTTTTTACAGCATCCTGCTCTCATTAATGCTTACAGAATTGTCTCTTATCTCAGAGGATGTTGATATCTCTAGATACATTTCTTCTCTTTGTATGTCTTTGTTTGTTTCTTCTATTTGTTTGCTGTTTCCTCCTTTACCCCCATCCACCTCTCCTACCCCTCTCTCCTCAGAAGGCCAAAGATGGCTGGTAGTCCTTGGTCGTCTGCTTATACTCAAAAGGGGAAGGACTAGAAAGCTCTGAGCTTGTGGATGATTGTGATTGTGGCCTTCATTGTAGAATGATATGATCAGGCCTTTGGGGGGAATGCTCAATATCTGTATTTTTAAATCATTTCTCTTGGTCAGTTTCTTCAATCTATGTTGGCCACCAGTGTTTTGGGAGCCAAATAGAGATAGAGGGCTGAGGGTCTCCACATTCAGTATGCATAGTTTCACTTAATTCCCCCATTTCCAGTACCATAACCCTGCCTCAACTATGCTTTGGATCCCACTATCCAAACACCTCTATCACCTTCCCCAGAGAATAAACTTCCAATTTTATGCCTGGGTGGTCAAGGGGCAACTGTTTGGTTTTGCAAAATTGAAGAAGGGGTCTGAGGATTCCAACTGCTTCATAAATGTCTTTTAGTTGGTCTTATTTTAGCTCCTCTACCACCCTCTTTATCCCTTATTTCAAAAGTACCTGATGCTGGAAATTCTTTAGACTTCTGTACATTTGGATGGTTCTTGGTTTACCCCACTGCTGGTTTAAGTTACCAGTAGCTACCATGTAGCTACATTAGTTACCTCTCATCCATCTGCTTTCCAGCTTCCAAACTTTCATTGCTGTTGTTTTCTCTCTTATTCTTTCTGTCCTTTGGGGTTTCTATTCTTTAAATAAATCTCTTTACTGTCATTCTAAAGAGGTTTGGGGAGGAAACTAAATAAATGTTGATGGCGTGTGCCTCTACCATCTTTACCCAGAAGTCAATAAATATACTCCTAAAAAAATAAATATGTCAAGAATTACTTTATAGGACCAGCAATGCATTTTTTTCTTTAAGCATTTTGGTCTGAAGAATAAAGGTATTATTACTTGCTTTAGACAGGATTTCTGAGAATTGGTAAAGTATTGCTCAACAATTTTAACATAAAAAACACTTCATAATACTATAAAGATACTACAAAAATCATATTTAAAGAAGTTAAGGGCTTCCCTGGTGGCGCAGTGGTTGCGAGTCCGCCTGCCGATGCAGGGGACATGGGTTCGTGCCCCGGTCCGGGAAGATCCCACATGCCGCAGGGCGGCTGGGCCCGTGAGCCATGGCCGCTGAGCCTGCGCATCTGGAGCCTGTGCTCCGCAACGGGAGAGGCCACAACAGTGAGAGGCCCGCGTACCGCAAAAAAAAAAAAAAAAAAAAAAGAATTTGAGTCTAAATGGTTTCAAGAAGAGAATATTAGCTCAGAGTCTTCCACTTGGAAATAAATATCTCAGATGGGTAGAAGGCCACTGGATATAATAATGATATTATCTGAAAATATTTGCATGTTTTTAATTTTTCATGCACACTCTATCTTTTCAGAGCTTGCTAGAACATCCATAGTTTCAATTTAGGAAAAAAATATTAGTATAAGATAGTTTAAAAGTCCACAAAGATACTGTCCTATTAACTTAGAAGAACACACAGAGATCAAATTCTTCCACTTGGTTTTGGATGCTTTGTGTCATAATCCTGACTTTGTTCAAAAGCAAGACTTTGAAATTCTGAGTAGAAGGTGAGGAGGAAAATTTGAATGAAGTTGCTCTAAACATTAGGAAGAAAAAGGCTTCACGTGATCCTGATTATCCCTCTAGTTACTGTGCTGTTTCCTTACCAAATTTTTCATAAGAGGCTTTCCATTTACTGTACCCCTTCTCACCTGCTCTTTGAATCAGAAAGCTGGCTTCTTCAGTCATCTTCACTTTCCTTCACTTTTCCTAACAATGACTTTTAATTAAGAGATCTCACTGTCTTTACTCCTTTTTTCAATCTTCTTGCCTGTTTTATGATGTTGACTCTATACTCTCTTTTAAATGTTCCTTTTTATTTCTATGACATTATACTGTTCTCATTCTCTTTCCATCTGTCTGTGCTGTCATCCGCTTCTCTCTGTTACTTTTGTTCCTTCTCCCACCTCTAACTGTGGGCAAAGCCCAACCTCTCCAAGGCCCTGACTGTATAATCTTCAATGTCTACATACTTTGGAGGATTCATCCATTCTCAGGGCTTTAATCATCACATGTGTGCTGTTGACTCCCAAAAGTCTTACCTTGTGCCCTGACCATTAGCACTGAACAGCTTCAGTTCTATATCTTTAATTTTCTGTTGGGCATTTCCACTTTGATATCTCACTATCATGTCAAATCCAGTATGCTCATCTTTTTATTCACCACTGCCCTCCCCTTTCCACACCCAGAACAACTTTCCTTACCCAGTTTCCCTGCCTCTCAGCAGTCTCCTTTATCCTCTCAATGTCTTAAGTTCAGAATCTTGAAATCATTCTTATTTATTCAGTCAAGTATCAAAATTCCTCCAAGCCTTCCTTTTCTAATCTGTTCTTACTGCCAAAACTGGAGTCTAGGCCTTCATCCTCTTGCATTTGAATTGCTGCCACAGCTTCCAGGCTCTCCCACAGCCTCCTGCTCTATCCCATACCACTGCCAGTCTAATCTTCTTTAAATATAACTTTCATCGTATCACTTCCTTAATCAAAATCTCTCATGATTCCTATTTCCTACTACATCAAGTCTAAACACCTCTACCTGGCTTTCAGGCCACTCATGAAATGGCTCCATGTTACCTGTCTTACTTCCCACTCTTACCCAACCTGTTCCCCCTTCCTTAAGTCTGTTTTCTCACTGTCAAAAGAACAAGCCAAGTTTGTTTCTGCCTCCATATCTTAACAAATTCTTTAACAAAGTTAAACAAAGTTTAACAAAGTTTATCAAAACTTTCTCTTGCTTGGAATGCCTTTCTTCTTTCTATTGACCTAAATCATATCCATCTTGCAAAAGAATTGTCTATGCTTGCTATGTCCACTTCCCTGCTCTCTATTCTCTTTGACCCACTTTAATCAGGTGTTCACTCCCACTAACTCCACTGTCCAATACACAATTATTATTTTCCTATCATGAATTCACACCTATACCACCAATTCCAATCTAATACTACAGAAATCATTCTAGTTTTCTCACTTTCTGTATTTGTCATTTCTTTCTCCATCAGTGAGAAACCTGGCCCCCATTATACTTAACATATTTACTTATGTTATCTGTCCCCTCGAATGTAACCAAGCTCCCATCCTTGCCACCTTCCCCACACACATATAGATACCTATCTCACCCTGCTCAGGCTCTGACACCCACTGTGAGTCACCCATACTTGTGAGGCCTTCCCCACTCCATTCAGCCTCTGACTTCTCACGCTAGGCCCGTCCTCCACATGGAGGCTCTCCTCATGCTACTCAGGTTCTGACTCCCCTCCGTGCACACACCTCTCTGGCTCTGCCACACCTGACACTGGTGTTAGGACTGAACTGCTCATCGAGGGACAGGAAGAGGAAGAAGAATTAAAGTCAATATTTTATTTAGAAAAAGCTTTCTAGTGTAGATTTGACTACAAGTTGAGAAGGTGATAACATTTGTTTCCTTTCTCCTAAAAAACACATGTTGTCAATATCAATCTGAAATACCATAGGAATCAGTGGACAAGAAGCCAAATCATTTCTGAAAGAATACCCAACCTAGATCAATGTAGAAACAAAACACCCAGATAAAAAAAGAAATATTTCTTCATATTTTTCAATCTTTTGTTCAAATATTTTGGTATTATGGACACAGCCTCAGAATCACTATCAAGTGCTAGTGATTATGGTAAATTCATGAACCTTACATTTTTGAAGATGGTGGTTTCTGATGCCTGAGGCTCAAACTTAATTTTATCTTTTAAAACTGAGAATGCAAATATTTCTCACAATAATATTATAATCATTCAGTTAGACCTCTGCAAGATCGCCCTTGATAACCATTTCACAGAGATGAAACACTGATGAGGAGTCAGAATGTGGCCATCAAAGAGACTACAGACAGCCCCTGGAGACCACAACTTTCCCAGGACAAAAATACCCAAGTTTGCTTCCAAATCCTTTAAAGATATAAACTAACCATTCCAAGAAGTAGCTTTCTCATTCCTACTGTTACTCCCAACTTTCTTTGTCTGAGAAAGGCAAATTTAGCCTTTCTTCTAAATCAAGATATGATAGACTGGAGTTCTGTTTATTTCTAAGCCAAAGCGTTCCCAAACTCCCACTGCATTCCTGGGAAGTCCTAAATGCTGTTGAGTGCTCCTTGGCCATGTCTCATTCCTTCAGGGAGTCAAACACTCTCCATCTGTACCCTCTTGAAGACCATGAAAAGGGAACACAGCCTCTGTGACTGCTCCCACCAGGTGGGTCCAGATTAACTTTACAGTCCACTTACGAGGAAGCTAACAAGGCTCCTCTGTGGGTGTTTGAGCACACCTTACAAAACTGCTGATGACCTCATGAGCCAAAGAAAGCAGGTCTCACATTGTGGACTAAGCCTAAATATTAATACTACTTTATATTTATGTAGTGTCTTTTTTCCAAGGAGCTCCAAACCTCTTTACAGACATTATGTCATTAATCCTCAAAGCATTGCTGTTTGGTACATGGCAAATACTATCCCCCTCCTTTTTTTTTTTTTTTTTACTGTGATGGAAACTTGCAAGTCAGTGATGGAACCCAGCCCCCTAGTTCTCAGTCTTTGCACTATACTGTGAAAGGAACCAGATGAATAATTTTTCAAGCTTATTCATTGCTTCTTGGGTGGGATTTGAGAGGATGTCTCAGTTTGTATGCGTTTCAGTTTTCAGTGCAAGTTTGTAGCTGAAATTTGAAGGGAAGACCGTTACTGAATGTATAATCTCACTTATCACTCAGAGATCCCGTATACTTCTCATACCCCAGGATAAGTTAGATTTTTTTAAATCCCTATGCCAGTTTAGGGCACATTTCATTTATAGCAACCACATATTCACCAAAATTAGGCAATGTTCAACTAGATACAACCAATTTGTATTGAATGATTAACATGTACCAGATACTGTGCCAAACATTTTCAAATACATGATCTTATTTTACATATATGATATCCCATGAGGACCTGTTAGATTAAGTCTTATGTGTATGGATACAGAGTGGGGCAAGAAAAAGAAAGGTACTAATAGAAGTATGGCCTCAGCTGCCATGTCCCTGCCTCCAACCTCCCCTCCCACCCCCCAAACCAAAGAGCTCAATTAACTCTAATTCCCTTAGTGGAAATCCCCAGCGTAAATATTTCCACAAAAAGGGAAAATGTGGGTGAATTCTAAAAACCACTAGGAATTAGCTCAATACCCACCAAAAAAAACCCCAAAAACCCAACACCTTAAAAGATTGGTTCCTGCATATTCACCAATTAATGCAAAGCACAGAGAACAAAACACAACAGTGTCTAATGATGACAAGTATTTCTTGATTTCACTTGGTTAGACACTTCCTAATCAGGAATATTCGAACCAGGAATTATGAACTATGGTGGCATAATTTTAAACACAAAAATCAATTTCACATCTCGTTTTTTTATTCTTTCATGTGACCCACCATCGTATTGTTTTCCAAATTGGTAGATGTCTTTACGCTGCTGAATTAGATAATGGCAGTGAAAAGAGAGATGCTGGGGGAAAACAGAAAAGCTCTTCTTCTAAAACAAGGAGAAACTTTCAACTTTTAATCATTAAATCTGAAAGCCTCAGAGTAAAACTGTGCCAGATGCCCTGCAACAATAATACTATTCCACCCTGCTCTCTGGCCCAGCTTGATTTGAAATAGCCTTACATTTCTAAATAAATAGTATTTAATTGAGACTAAGCAGCCCTACCCCATCATGGAAAATCTTTACAGGTTGGAAAATATGTACAGTATGTCATACTTTAGGTATATAATCTAGCCATATTCTGTAGCATAGCTATACTGCAGTTTATACTCAATAACCTTGGGTTTTTAAGAAAATGTATTCATATTTTAAATATGTTTTTTTCTTGTCATAGGAAATATTAGCCAAAAGGAATATCCTGTATCCCAAGTAAAAATTTAGTGATGGGGAAACTTAGAAAGTGGTAGTAAAAAAAAAAAAAGTGATGTTTGCCCTACCAGGGTTGCCATGCATGGTTGTATTGATTGTGCACAATTCCAGGGGGGTACCTAAAACATAGATAGCAATGTGAATGGCACCCCCTGGAAGTGAGCAATGCCTGGCCGTTCCGATTTAATTAATTAGTAAAGCTTTGGAGAATGTTCATGTTTTTTCTCAGATTCACAAGAAAGACGGGTTGTAAGCTGCAGCAGGACTTTTATTATTCATCCTTATGTTTTTGTGTGTGTGCAAGTTCTTAGTTCTTCCTCTCCATATTGGTTTCTTTTTTTTTTTAATTAATTTATTTTATTTTTGGCTGCGTTGGGTCTTCGTTGCTGCACATGGGCTCTCTAGTTGCGGCGAGCGGGGGCTGCTCTTTGTTGCAGTGCGTGGGCTTCTCATTGCGGTGGCTTCTCTTGTTGTGGAGCATGGGCTCTAGGCACGTGGGCTTCAGTAGTTGTGGTGCTCAGGCTCAGTAGTTGTGGCACATGGGCTTAGTTGCTCCGTGGCATGTGGGATCTTCCTGGACCAGGACTCAACCCGTGTCCCCTGCATTGGCAGGCGGATTCTTAACCACTGTGCCACCAGGGAAGTCCCTCCATATTGGTTTTAAAAGACTTCCCTACTGACTGAGCTTTAGCACACTGGTCTGGCATTCTCCCAGCTCTAGGTTTTCATGAGTCAGGGAAAAACATGTGCTGTTTTGAGAAGAAGCTCATCCAGCTCAAACAGCCCCGGGCTAATTTTTGAAGTCCCTCCCCCCATTCGCCTTCTCCCTCTACATTCCTACAGCATCCTGCTTGTATGTTTATTTAGCCCTTACTTCATCTTACCTGTGTTAGATGTTGGTTAGAGTTCACTGTTTCTACATCTGTGTTCCTCACTACCTTGAGACACTCTGCTGCCCATCCCTGCCGTGTCATCCTGCTGTTCCCATCACCACCACAGCACTTAGCATGGTACCTTGAATCTCTGCCTTCCTGACCCTCCTTTTTACCCTTCTACAGTTTGGTTCTCTTTCATTTCCTTTAGTCAGTAGGAAAACATGTGGTCTCCAGATGGGGAAGATAACTGGAGACAATGGGAAGAAAGCCCACCTCCATCTGATATGAGACCAGGAATGACCCTGCAGATAGGTCAGTTACTTGGTCACAACCCTCCACTTCCTCATCAGGCCAGGCCTGATCCAGCTTTAGTAAAACAATTTGAAGAGGATGATATTGTGAATTTTATAGCAGTTTAAGTTTTTTAGTGGTACAGTTGATTTCAAAATGAAAACAGAAGTTTCTGGAGGGATGTACAAGAAACTGGTAACAGTGGTTGCCTTCTAGGCAGGGAATTGAGTGGTTCTGGGATGGCAGGGAGAACCTCACTGTATACCTTTATTTTACATTTTGAATTTCATACTATGTGACTGTATTAGTTATTGAAATAGATAAATAAAATCAAGAAAAGGGAACCAGGCAATTAAATAACTAGATGTGAACTGAATGGAAAGTTCTGTTAATTATAGGAAAGGATTCAAATATATTAAAAAATAAAAGTAGATCAGGAGGAGAGGTATGATTATTTTCATTTTCTGTTAAAAACTTTGAAAATGTTTCACTGTTGGCTGAAAAAGTTAAATAAAAATTAAGGTTAGGTGTCTGTCCCTCATATAAAACTTATTCTCACTCTAAACGCTCAACTACTTCTTTTTAGTTTTTTCTTCAAGTGAACTTAGGGCCAGTTTAAAGTGAAAATCTGACTTCTTAGTGAATGTATCTTTGCCACTGCTTCCACCTTGTATGGAAGAACTGTTCAGGGGATGCCAGAGTTCTTAAGTGTCATCTGCTTTGCCCTCTCCTTCCTGCCAGCAAGAGTAGGCAGTTATGACCCGAGGTCTGGATGTCAGACCCATAGAGATCCTCCATCTCAGACAGTCTTCATACCAGAGTGGTCTTTTTCTGTCTATTTTATGGGGCCTATCTCTATAGTCATTTCTGTACTTACAGTTATACTATGTTCCTTTCAACACCTGCTGAAGCACTTTATAGAGACTCAGACTCAAGCAAATGACCTACATAGCAAGTCTATGAGAAGCAGGGTATCACATTTCCAATTCTGTAACTATTATCTGTTCATCTCTTTTTTGAAGAATCAGCAAACTTATGTCAAGTTTAGTACATCTAATAACATCATCATATCATTGCCTGTAAGTTTCCTCCTACATGCCACAAACCAAAAACAACTTTTTCATTTTTATAATTACTTCAAGTATGTGCTTGAGTGTGTTTATATGTGTTTTATATGTCTACCTTTAGCTACCACAGAGATAATAGTTAATTACTCAGGCATTTGAAGGTAGGAAAGTAGCTGACATTTTTCTACTGAAAAGTATCTAATAATAGTTTAGAATATTTTATAACTGTAAAACATAAGCCAAATAAACTTTAAATGTTTTAATGTTCTTTTATTAACTTTCCAGTTAACAAATTAAAATAGTTTCATAATAAAGCTTTCATCACATTGAAATAAAGGAAAACAAAGAGATAAACCATGTTGATTATAAACACATCAGTTCATAAAAGATATAATTTTAACAATAAGCAAACTAATATGGAACTTTATATTTTTAATATAACTTTAATTATATAAGTTTTACATGAATACATTCTCACAGATAATTCAAACACTACCAATAAGGGTATTCTATACCACTGATTTTGTATTTAAAACACACATACATACACACACACACACAAGATGTGCTGACCAATATGGTAGCCACTAGCTATATGTGGCTATTAACTACTTGAAATGTGGCTAATTTGAGTTGAGATGTGCTGTAAGTGTAAACTACATACTGGATTGTAATGACATAGTATAAAAAATATAAAATATCTCAGTTTTCATATTGATTACATATTGAAATAATATTTTTGATATATTGGATTAAATAATTATTAAAATTTAATTTCATCTGTTTCCTTTACTTTTTAAAATGTACCTACTAAAAAATTTTAAATTTTATAATTGTGCTTTCTATTTCTATTGGACAGCGCTATATACATGTATAGGTATGTATGTATATATAGTATACATACATACATATATACATGCATATATATATACACACATATATGCATATATTTGTGGATTTTTAAAAACTTATTTATTTTTGGCTGCATTGGGTCTTCATTGCTGTGAGCGGGCTTTCTCTAGTTGCAGTGAGCGGGGGCTACTCTTCTTTGCAGTGCGTGGGCTTCTCATTGCGGAGGCTTCTCTTGCTGAGGAGCTCGGGCTCTAGGCACACAGGCTTCAGTAGTTGTGGCACGTGGGCTCAGTAGTTGTGGCTCGCAGGCTCAGTAGTTGTGGCGCATGGGCTTAGCTGCTCGCGGCATGTGGGATCTTCCCGGACCAGGGCTTTAACCTGTGTCCCCTGCATTGGCAGGCGGATTCTTAACCACTGCCTCACCAGGGAAGTCCCTATTTGTGGGTAGTTTAAAAGCATAAATGGGATAATATCTTTTCCTGAAACTTGCTTTTTTCACTTAACGTATGTCTTAGAGATTTTTCCTTGTTGGTATATTTAGATTAACCCCATTCTTTTTAAATACTGCATAGTATTCCTTAGTAGTAAAGTGCTCTAGTTTGTTTCAATTTTCTGCTATTACTGGAACATTTAAGTTGTTTTCACTTTTCCTTAGGAACATTGTTTCAGGGAATGTCCTTGAACATGACTCTTTGTGTGCATATGGGGACTTTCCTCTAGAATAGATGACTAGAATAGAAGTGCATTTGAAATTTTTGTAAATCCTCCAGATTGTCCTGTTCAAAGGATGTTTTCCTTACAGTTTCATCTTTTTTTAAATCACGTGCCACTTTTTATTTTTAACTGAGGTAAAATATATATAACAGAAAATTTATCATTTTAACTATTTTTTAAGTGTACAGTTCAGTGGCATTCACACTGTTGTGTAACCGTCTCCAGAACTTTTTTCATCTTCCCAAACTGAAATTCCGTACTAATTAAACACTAACTCCCCATCTCTCTCCTCAGCCCCTGGCAACCACCATTCTACTTTCTGTCTCTATGAATTTGACTACTCTAGGTGCTTCATATAAGTGGAATCATACACTAGTTGTTCTTTTGTGACTGGCTTATTCCAGTTAGCATAATGTCTTCAATGTTCATCCATGTTGTAGCATGTGTCAGAATTTCCCTGCTTTTTAAGACTAGATAATATTCCATTGTATGTATATACCACATTTTGTTTACCCAATCATCTATCTATGGACATTTAGGTTGCTTCCACTCTTTGGCTATTGTGAATTATGCTGCTATTAACATGAGTGTAGAAGTATCTGTTCAAGTTTATGCTTTCAGTTCTTTCGGGTATATACCTAGAAGTGAAATTGTTGGATCATATGGTAATTCTATTTTTAATTTTATGAGGAACTGCCATAGTGTTTTCCATAGCAGCTGCACCATTTTACATTCCCACCAGCAATGCACAAGGGTTCCAGTTTCTCCACATCATATCCAATACTTGTTATTTTCTGGGGGTTTTTGTTTGTTTGTTTGTTTTAACTAATAGCCATCCTAATGGGTGTGAAGTGTTATTTCACTGTGGTTTTGATTTGCATTTCCCTAATGATTAGTGATGTTGAGAATCTTTTCATTTGGTTGTTGGCCACTTCTGTATCTTCTTTGGAGAAATGCCTCTTGAGGTCTTTTGCCCACTTTTTAATCAGGATTTTTGTTTTGTTGCTGTTGAATTGTAGTACTTTATATATTATGGATATTAATCTCTTGTAAAATATATAATTTGCAAATATTTTCTCTTATTCTATGGATTGTCTATTCCATCTCATTTGTAGTGTCCTTTGATGCACAAAACTTTTTAATTTTGATGAAGTCAAATTTATCTATTTTTTCTTTTGTTGCTTGTGTTTTTGGTGTTATATCCAAGAAAGTCTTGCTCAATCCAATGTCATGAGGCTCCCCCCTACATTTTCTTCTACGAGTTTTATAGTTTTTAGTTCTTATGTTTTGGTCTTTGATCCATTTTGAGGTGGTATAAGGGTCCATCTTCATTCTTTTGCATGTGGATATCCAGGTTTCCCAACACCATTTTTTGAAAAGACTTTAGTTTCCGCACTGAATCCTTTTGACATCCTTGTCAAAAATCATTTGACCTGGGCTTCCCTGGTGGCGCAGTGGTAAAGAATCCGCATGCCAGTGCAGGGGAGACAGGTTCGAGCCCTGGTACGGGAAGATCCCACATGCCACGGAGCAATTAAGCCCATGTGCCACAACTACTGAACCTGTGCTCTACAGCCTGCGAGCCACAACTACTGAGCCCGTGCACCACAACTACTGAAGCCCGCGTGCCTAAAGCCCATGCTCTGCAACAAGAGAAGACACCGCAATGAGAAGCCCACGCACTGCAACGAAGAGTAGCCCCCGCTCGCCCCAACTAGAGAAAGCCCGCATGCAGCAACGAAGACCCAACACAGCCAAAAATAAATAAATAAAATAAATTAATTTTTTAAAGAACTCTATGAGAAACATTAAAAAGAAAAGACTCATTTGACCATATAGGTGAGGGTTTATTTCTGGGCTCTCTATGCTATTCCTTGGTCTACACGTCTGTCTTTATGCCAGTACCACATTTTGATCACTGTAGCTTTGTTGTAAATTTTAAAATCTGGAAGTGTGAGGCTTTCAACTTTGTTCTTCTCTTCCAAGGTTGTTTTGGCAATTCAGGGTCCCATGAGATTTCATGAATTTTAGAATGGATTTTTCTATTTCTGCCAAAAAGAAACGTCATTAGGATTTTGACAGGGATTGTATTGAATCTGTAGATTGCTTCGGGTAGTATTGACATCTTAACAATATTATGTCTTCCAATTTAGGAACACAGGGTAACTTTCCATGGTTTCATCATTTCATACTTGCTTTAAAAGGTTTTTACAGTGCTAAAGCTGTAAGCAAAGTTTTCCATATTTTCTTCTGATAAGTTTTTCTACATTTTCTTCTAATGAAGTAGTTTTGCTTTTTACTGTTGGCTCCCTAAGCTAGCTAGAATATTTCTTTTACTGGTGTGAGTAAGTTTTCCCATTGTGTTGGTGCCACTTGAATCGTCTACCCTTTCCCTGGTAATTTGAATGCCACTTTTATCATAAATTAAAAACCTGTAGATATATAGGTTTTTATACTTGCTATTCTATTTTACTGTATTGATCCATATGTCTATTCCTATATTACTGCTATTGTGTTTTAATTACTCTACATTTATGTTTTGCTGTCTGGATGGGCAACTCTTTTCCCCCTCATAGTTCCTCTATTTCAGTATTTGAGAGATCTTCCTGTGTATTTTCACTTCTAGACGACTACTAGAATCATCTTAATAAGTTCCAAAAGACATATTATTGGGATATTGATGGAGATTGCATTGGTTTGATAAAATTATCTTGGGAAAATTGTGACATTTTTACAATAACAAGTCTTTGCATTTTGAGGAAAATTTATTTCTAATTTCTGTATTCCTATTATCACCATGGTCCCTAGGAAACTTGTTTGCTTGCATTATATAAATTGCCTCTGTAAAGCAGTTCTGTCCAGTAGAACTTCTGTGACAATGAAAATGTTCTCTATCTGTGATGTCTGATATGTGGTTATTTATTCAGCACTTGAACTGAGCACCCACGTGTGACTTTTGAACACCTGAAACGTGACTAAACCAACTGAGGAACTGAATTCTAAATTTTATTTAATTTTGATTAATTTAAATTTAAATGGTCATGTATGGCTAATGGCTACCATAATAGTGCAGCTTTAGGCTATGTGAATAACTATGTAAATGAATACTTTTGTAGGTAGTAGAGGTAGGTAGCAAAAGAATTACTGATGTGAGACACCACGTAAAGCATTGCAGAGTCTAAAGATCATAATATGAATACAAGTGAATTCCTAAAGAACAGAAAACCCTGTCCCAGGTAAAGGACAAATTGTTTACAAATATTAATGCTGTCAGGAAAACTTAATTACAAAAAATGGGCTGTGGGTATTCGCTCAAGAAAGAAAGCTCATATTAGATTAAAGAAACAGGAAAGGCTCTGTGGATGAAATACTTTTAGAGATTGATCCTGAAGGAATTATTCAAAATTTAAGAGAGCAAGTAATAGAAGATTTCTGTATTCTGAAATCTGGAGGAAATAGAGAAGAGGGAAAAGAATGAGGTGTGTTTGGGGAATAACTGTATTAGTTTCCTAGGGCTGCTGTAACAAATTACCACAAATTTAGTGGCTTAAAACATCAGGAATGTACTCTCTCATTAGAGGCCAGAAGTCCAAAATCAGTGTCACTGGGCTGAAATCAAGCCATACCCCCTCTAAAAGCTCTAGGGGGGAGTCGGTTCTTTGCTTTTTCCAGCATCTGGTGGCTGCTGGAGTTCCTTGGCTTGTGGCCACATCACTCCAGTTTCTGCCTCAGCAGTCACACTGTCTTCTTTTCTGTCAGTGTTAGAATCTCCCTCTGCTTCCCTCTTATAAGAATATATGTGCTTATATGTAGGGTCTGCCTGGATAATCCAGGATAATCTCTTCATCTCAAGATCCTTAATCACATCTGCAAAGACCGCCCCCCCCCACCCCGTGCCTTTTTTGCCAAACAAGGTAACATTCACAGGCTCCAGGGACTATGACATGCACAATCTTTTGGCGGCCCATTTTTCAGCCTTTCAAACCACAAGGATCCAGTTTGGCTGGAGTAGGGATACCTGTGGCAGTAGAGATGATAACAGCCACCAGTCACTAAATGACTCGCACATATGAGATGTACCAGGTGCTCTATCTGTGCTATTTCATTTACTCATTACAAGAACTCTGTGTAGGCATTAGGAAATGAGAGAGGAATCTAGGGTGACTGTGTTTTCCACCTTTGATGACTGGGAAATGGTGATTAACAGAAATTGAAAAGTCATGAGGAAAAACTGGTTACAAAGGAAAATCAATAAACTCAGTTTTGGCTTTAGTTTGAGGTCCCAGTAGGCTATGCCCAAAAATGGTCAACTGCAGATAGAAGCCCAAGAACCCTACATAGAGTTCTGACAGCCTCTCCTGCAATTTCCTACCTTTGTTTTCCCCTTTGGGTTGAAAGCAAATTATAAGGAGCACTAAATTTGAAGTCAGGAGACCTGTGTTCAAGACTTCCACTTACTAAATGTGTGAACTGGACAAGTCATTTCACTTCTCTGAGCTTCAGTTTCTAAATCTGTAGAAGAGGAATAAAAACCCCCTCCCTGTCCACATAGTTATTGCAAGGAATAAATGACATAACATTTGTGATGTTCTTAGCGCAGTCTGTTGTAAGCCTTCAAATGTTTGTAAAAAGAAGAGCAAAAATTTTAATATGTCAAACTTAAATATTTTAATTTGAAGGTGATATATCTTAAAGTTATCTGGATTCTAAGCAATAACTATTAGTTTTGAAAGTCCATTATTGGCTCCTTTCCCATTGTCCATACTTTTATCACATAAATGTCTTAAGTGCCACCATGAAAATTCACTCCCTTTCTAAACAGATGACCTAAACTCTACTTCATAGAAATAATTAAGGCCATCAGGTATAGATCATTCAACTTCCTGCCCCCCTATTTAAAGATGTACCTGTATCTATATCCACTTTTACCACCCTCCTGCAGACCTCAAGTAATAGCCTGCCTTTTATCCAAAGTGAATACACTTTCTACACGTGCTCCTGATGCAGTGTCCTCCATCCTGAGCTCCCGGTCACATAGTCAGTGCCCTGGTGGACATCTTCATTTGGATATCTCACCTCCAATTCAGAATCTTGAAAACAGAGTCAGTTATTTCTCCATCCATCCTCCCCACCTTGTTTCTACCACCCACCCCCTTAGCTTCCTCTGTTTCCCATCTTTGTCAATGGCATTACCTGGGTAATTCTTGTCATTTTTTACTCCTTTCTTTCTTTTCCCACCTCTGTGCCCATTACAATGAATGGCAAAGATATGTTAGGGGTCAGGTTCAGGCCTTCATTCTCTCTCTCCTCGGCCCTCTGCCGCTTTAGCCCTCTCCTGTCTAACCTCACTGCTGCTCTTGTTCTTGCTTGAAGTAGCCTCATTGCTTCTTGTCACACTCCTCCCCAGCTCACCCCTCATAATGCTGCCATAGGGACTTTTCTAAAACAAATCTGCTCTTAGAACCCTTCAGCGGCACTCCACTATAGTACAAAGTCCAAACTTCAGAGAACGACATTGTCTGACCCAGCCCACCACCCTATGCCCTTCCTGTTAGTCCCACTGAACAATTCCCAATTCTCCAGGAGTATTCTGCTTTATATCTCTGTCTCTGTGCTTTTGTCTAGAATGTTCTCTCTGCAAGATCAGTCCCTAATGCCATTTGCCTGGTGAATGTCTGCTCATCTTGCAGTACTTAGTTCAAGTTTCACATCCCCTTTGAAGCCTTGCCAGGCCTCCCCAGGAAGAGCTGATAAGATCTTTTTGGAACCTTTACTGTACCCTATACGTGACTCTATCATTTCATCTGTAACCAGTTTGTTTCCCCACCATAATCTCTTTAAGGACTTGAAGTATGTCTTGATCAGCTTTGTGTCTTTAGTGCTCAGCACAATGTCTGACAGAGAAGATACTCAAAAACATTTGTTGAATAAATGAATTAATTATAGAACTTTAAAGCCATATGATGCCTTAGAAAATATAGAGGAAGGCAGAACCGATATAATAACTTTTAGAGATTAATGGAAATATGTGATTATGACTCTAAGGAGAATACATATTTACCTCCCAAATAGAGATAAACATGGTCCAGAACCCTGGGCATAAACTACAGAAAATCAAGAAAGTAAGTTAATGGGCAAACTCTTCCTAAATCTCAGTAAAACATGAGACACTTCCCAACATATCAGAGAGTTCACAGCTCTAGTGGAGTTGGAGGTAAGCATTCTCTTTAGGTATTTGGTTTCTTACTTCTCATTCATCACAATGTTAACACGAGCTCCATTTATGCTAATAGCATTTATTTTATAATTGCTGTTGATCTACCTTTCATTGTACAAAAAAGATAAATGTTAAGGGAAAGGATTCAAAACTAACATCACTGCTATAACTTACTTACAGGGGCACAGACCCTCTCTGAATCATAAATTTCCTTGATCTAGGAACTTCTTTCTAAAGAAAAACGTTTTGCCATACCTGACCTGACAATTTTGAAGTAAGCAAAATTCACTGCACTCTCACCCCAGGCACAGAAGTACTCACGATATTTCCTGGGTGTCTGGGGCTGCCCACCCCTTGGTCCGCCAAACAGATCTACCTCCTAAAGCAAAGCACACTGCCCTGAACTGCTTTTTCTATATTGATACTTATCTGTCTTCTTCCCAAAGCCTGTGAGGCCCTGCTTTCAGCAGGCTGCCACTTAGAGACATTTGATAAGTTAATTTACACTAACATCATATTGAGTAATAATTCCAGGGGAATTTACATTTTTAACAGGAGTGTGTTGGATATATAACACCTCACCCTAAGAGCCAATCTAATGAAGGGACACTTCTCACTGTCCCATATACCTTCCATGTCTTTTTATGACTTAGTGTCTTTAAACATGCTGAATGAACCTTCCGCCTAGAAGGACCTCTCCTACCCACCCCCATCTCCAGTACGGTGAACTCCTACTCATTCTTCAAGACCCAGCTCAACGTCCCTCTTCTGCTAAGGAGCCTTCTCTAAATTCCCCAGGCTGAGCTGGTCACTCCCTCTTGATTTTGATAAAACTTTGCATACTTGCTGTCTCAATTTCTTTAATTTTTTATGATTCTTCAGCGACTTCAAGGTGACTTCTGCCCTGAACAATCCAATGCCCCTAGTAACCTCCATGTGGCTAAATCAAATAGACATATTTCAGTCCTTATCTTGACCTCTCAGCAACACCTGACACTACTGACCACCACCCTCACCTCTTTTATTTTCTCTACTCCTCCTTCTTAAAACTCTCTTCTTTTGGCTTTCTTTGTAGGACAGTCTGCTAGACTTCTTTTCTCTCTCTCTTTCTCAACCTTCTTTGTTGGCTCATCTTCCACCTGATCTCTAAATGTTGGAGATCCTTACGGCTATGTCCTGGCCCCTTTCCCTTCTCACGCTCTGATCTCTCAATAAGCAATCTCTTCCACACCCATGGCATTAATTAGCCTCCATATGCTGATGACTCTTAAATTTACGTGTCCAACCCAGACTTTTGTCCTGAGCTCCAGATTTCCACATATAGCTGCCGATTCAATATGTCTACTTGGGGTTTCTCAGGTACTCCAAACACAGCAGGTTCAAAACTCTCATTGTTCTCTGCCTGAGACAACAGTCCCTCCATCCATGAAGTTAGCTAAACTAGAAACTAGGAGTCATTATTGACCTACCTAGCTCACCTTTACCACTGTATCCAGTTGATCATCCTTCTGACTCTACCTTCTAAATATTTCACTGTTGACTTCTCTCCATCTGCACTGGTATCCAAGTTATTACCTGACTACTACAGTAGCATGACTCATCACCCTGCATCCACGTGATGCCTCCAATACCTTTCTATACAGCAGGCAGAGTGCTCTTTGAAGACAGATTCATTCATTCATTGAAAAAAATGTATTAAGCCCCTTCTAATGTAAGTTGTGACCAATACAGGCATGTCCCTGATCTCTTGAAACTCTATTAAGAGCATATGACTGGGGTACCTAATTTAATTGGAATGGGGGTAGGGAAAGTTTCTTTAAGGAAATAATTTTTCAGCTGAGATCTGAAGAACGACTAGGAATTAATTAGGCAAAAAGAGGGCTGGTGTAGGGGAAAGAGCTTTTTCAACAGAAGGAATATCATGTGCAAAGGTCCAGAATCAAGACGAAGCAAGGTATGAGAAAACTGAGAGGGCAGAGCGTGAGAGGCAGAGTAGAGGAGATGAGGCTGGTACTGCTGGGCACAGCCAGGCCCTGAGGGGGGGTGGCTCTAATTGAGAGGTATTCGGGGGGTAGGAGCCCCCTCAAACGGCCCATCACAGTGGATGAGTGTGGGAGTGGGAGTGGGAGCAATTTTCTAAGGAATGACTGCAGAGCTTTCATCAGGGTTTTATAGCCAATCTGTGACCCCTCTCCTTCCCTAGAAGTGCAAAGAACCACTGATGGTGTATGAAAAGCCAAGGCAGGAACTTTGGACTTTGTCCTAAAAGTAGTGAGATGCCATTGGAAATCATTAAGCCAAAAAGTAGCATGGCCAGATTGTAAAATCTACAGGGCAGGGATTTTTTTTTTTCCTGTACGTGGGCCTCTCACTGCTGTGGCCTCTCCCGTTGCGGAGCACAGGCTCCGGATGCGCAGGCTCAGTGGCCATGGCTCCCGGGCCCAGCCGCTCCGCGGCATGTGGGATCCTCCCAGACCGGGGCATGAACCCACGTTCCCTGCATCGGCAGGTGGACTCCCAACCACTGCGCCACCAGGGAAGCCAAAGAGGGCGGGGATTTTTATCTCGTTTTTTCACTAATGTGCCCCAAGCACCTAGAACAATACCATGCACAGAGCTGGCCAATCACTAATAACTGTTGAATGAAGGAATGTCTCTTATGTTGTATTGCATTATATTGCAATCATGTGCTTAATGTCTCTCCCTTATAAGACTCAATCCTTGAAAACAACTGTGTCTTATTCATTTTTATATTACTAGAGACATGGTATTTGTGCCCAGCACAGTGCACATTCATTCATTCAGCCAATAATTTAAGAGCACCTACCAGATGCCAGAAACTGGGAATACAAAAATGACTAAGATATTGTCACTAACCTCAAAGAGTTTATACTCTGGATGAGAAGACTGGTAAGTAGGCCTGATAATACCATGTAGTATATGTTACAAAAGGGGTAAGGACAGAGCACAGCCAGGGTGTCAGGGAGGCCAAGAGACAGAAGAAACTCCAGGGTGGACCCTGCGCCCAGTGATGAAGGAGAAGCAGAGCATGGGAGTGGGCACCAAAGGCAAAGTCCAGAGGGGAGTGAGCAGGGCCCATTTGAGAACTGAAAGTGGCCAAGGAAGTCTGGAGCAAGATGAAACTGCAGAGATGGGCCAGGGCCATAAAGAGTCTGGACTTTATCCTGAGAACAATGGGAAGTCATTAATGGATGGACGGCGAATCAGTAGAGCTATGTGGTCAGATTTAATAAAAGACTAATTAGGCTGCAGCCTGGAGAATGGATTGGAGAAGCAGTAATAGCGGGAGTCTGAGACCCAGCAATTGTGAGAGATGATATTGGCCTGGGCTAAACCAGAGGCAGTGGCAATAGATAAAAATGGATGGATTCGAAAGATATTAAGGAGGTAGGATCAACTGGAATTAGTGATTAGTTAGATGTTAGATATTAGGGTGAGGATGATGGAGTAGCCATGGACGACTCCCAGGTTTATGTTTTATTTTTTAACATCTTTATTGGAGTATAATTGCTTTACAATGGTGTGTTAGTTTCTGCTGTATAACAAAGTGAATCAGCTATACATATACATATGTTCCCATATCTCTTCCCTCTTGCGTCTCCCTCCCTCCCACCCTCCATATCCCACCCCTCTAGGTGGTCACAAAGCACCGAGCTGATCTCCCTGTGCTATGTGGCTGTTTCCCACTAGCTAGCTATTTTACATTTGGTAGTATATATAAGTCCATGACACTCTCTCACTTTGTCCCAGCTTACCTTCCCCCTCCCCATGTCCTCAAGTCCATTCTCTATGTCTGCGTCTTTATTCCTGTCCTGCCCCTAGGTTCTTCAGAACTATTTTTTTTTTTTTTTTTTTTTTTGCGGTACACGGGCTTCTCACTGTTGTGGCCTCTCCCTTTGAGGAGCACAGGCTCCAGACACACAGGCTCAGCGGCCATGGCCCACGGGCCCAGCCGCTCCGCGGCATGTGGGATCCTCCCGGACCGGGGCACGAACCCGTGTCCCCTGCATCGGCAGGTGGACTCTCAACAACTGCGCCACCAGGGAAGCCCCTTTTTTTTTTTTTTTTTTTAGATTCCATATATATGTGTTAGCATATGGTATTTATTTTTCTCTTTCTGACTTACTTCACTCTGTATGACAGTCTCTAGGTCCATCCACCTCACTACAAATAACTCAATTTCGCTTCTTTTTACAGCTGAGTAATATTCCATTGTATATATGTGCCACATCTTCTTTATCCATTCATCTGTCAATGGACACTTAGGTTGCTTCCATGTCCTGGCTGTTGTAAATAGAGCTGCAATGAATACTGTGGTACATGACTCTTTTTGAATTATGGTTTTCTCAGGGTATATGCCCAGTAGTAGGATTGCTGGGTCATATGGTAGTTCTATTTTTTAGTTTTTTGAGGAACCTGCATACTGTTCTCTATAGTGGCTGTATCAATTTACATTCCCACCAACAGTGCAAGAGGGTTCCCTTTTCTCCACACCCTCTCCAGCATTTATTGTTTGTAGATTTTTTGATGATGGCTATTCTCACCAGTGTGAGGTGATACCTCATTTGCATTTCTCTAATGATTAGTGATGTTGAGCATCCTTTCATGTGTTTGTTGGCAATCTGTATATCTTCTTTGGAGAAATGTCTGTTTAGGTCTTCTGCCCATTTTTGGATTGGGTTGTTTGTTTTTTTGATACTGAGCTGCATGAGCTGCTTGTATATTTTGAAGATTAATCCTTTGTCATTGCTTCGTTTGCAAATATTTTCTCCCATTCTGAGGGTTGTCTTTTTGTGTTGCTTATAGTTTCCTTTGCTCTACAAAAGCTTTTAAGTTTCATTAGGTCCCATTTGTTTATTTTTGTTTTTATTTCCATTTCTCTAGGAGGTGGGTCAAAAAGGATCTTGCTGTGATTTATGTCATAGAGTGTTCTGCCTATGTTTTCCTCTAAGAGTTTGATAGTGTCTGGCCTTACATTTAGGTCTTTAACCCATTTTGAGTTTATTTTTGTGTATGGTGTTAGGGAGTGTTCTAATTTCATTCTTTTACATGTAGTTGTCCAGTTTTCCCAGCACCACTTATTGAAGAGGCTGTCTTTTCTCCATTGTATATTCTTGCCTCCTTTATCAAAGATAAGGGGACCATATGTGCATGGGGTTATCTCTGGGCTTTCTATCCTGTTCCATTGATCTATCTTTCTGTTTTTGTGCCAGTACCATAATGTCTTGATTACTGTAGCTTTGTAGCATAGTCTGAAGTCAGGGAGTCTGATTCCTCCAGCTCTGTTTTTCTTTCTCAAGATTGCTTTGGCTATTCGGGGTCTTTTGTGTTTCCATACAAATTGTGAAATTTTTTGTTCTAGTTCTGTGAAAAATGCCAGTGGTAGTTTGATAGGGATTGCATTGAATCTGTAGATTGCTTTGGGTACTAGAGTCATTTTCACAATGCTGATTCTTCCAATCCAAGAACATGGTATATCTCTCCATCTGTTTGTATCATCCTTAATTTCTTTCATTAGTGTCTTATAGTTTTCTGCATACAGATCTTTTGTCTCCTTAGGTAGGTTTATTCCTAGGTATTGTATTCTTTTTGTTGCAATGGTAAATGGGAGTGTTTCCTTAATTTCTCTTTCAGATTTTTCATCATTAGTGTATAGAAGTGCAAGAAATTTCCGTGCATTAATTTTGTATCCTGCTACTTTACCAAATTCATTGATTAGCTCTAGTAGTTTTCTGGTAGCATCTTTAGGATTCTCTATGTATAGTATCATGTCATCTGCAAACAGTGACAGTTTTACTTCTTCTTTTCTGATTTGGATTCCTTTTATTTCTTTTTCTTCTCTGATTGCTGTGGCTAAAACTTCCAAAACTATGTTGAATAACTGTGGTGAGAGTGGACAACCTTGTCTTGTTCCTGATCTTAGAGGAAATGGTTTCAGTTTTTCACCATTGAGAACGATGTTGGCTGTGGGTTTGTCATATATGGCCTTCATTATGTTGAGGTAAGTTCCCTCTATGCCTACTTTCTGGAGGGTTTTTATCATAAAATGGGTGTTGAATTTTGTCAACAGCTTTTTCTGCATCTATTGAGATGATCATATGGTTTTTCTCCTTCAATTTGTTAATATGGTTTATCACATTGATTGATTTGCATATATTGAAGAATCCTTGCATTCCTGGGATAAACCCCACTTGAACATGGTGTATGATCCTTAATGTGCTGTTGAATTCTGTTTGCTAGTGTTTTGTTGAGGATATTTGCATCTATGTTCATCAGTGATATTGGCCTGTAGTTTTCTTTCTTTGTGACATCTTTGTCTGGTTTTCGTATCAGGGTGATGGTGGCCTCATAGAATGAGTTTGGGAGTGTTCCTCCCTCTGCTATATTTTGGAAGAGTTTAAGAAGTATAGGTGTTAGCTCTTCTCTAAATGTTTGACAGAATTCGCCTGTGAAGCCATCTAGTCCTGGGCTTTTGTTTGTTGGAAGATTTTTAATCACAGTCTCAATTTCAGTGCTTGTGATTGGTCTGTTTATATTTTCTATTTCTTCCTGGTTCAGTCTTGGAAGGTTGTGCTTTTCTAAGAATTTGTCCATTTCTTCCAGGTTGTCCATTTTATTGGCATATAGTTGCTTGTAGTAATCTCTCATGATCCTTTGTATTTCTGCAGTTTTACCTTGCTCCTTCATCTGCTGTATGTTTCTCTGTCTTCTCATTTTGCTTAACTTACTGTGTTTGGGGGTCTCCTTTTCGCAGGCTGCAGGTTTGTAGTTCCTGTTGTTTTTGGTGTCTGCCCCCAGTGGCTAAGGTTGGTTCAGTGGGTTGTGTAGGCTTCCTGGTGGAGGGGACTAGTGCCTGTGTTCTGGTGGATGAGGCTGGATCTTGTCTTTCTGGTGGGCAGGACTGCGTCCGGTGGTGTGTTTTGGGGTGTCTGTGACCTTATTATGATTTTAGGCAGCCTCTCTGCTAATGGGTGGGGTTGTGTTCCTGTCTTGCTAGTTGTTTGGCATAGGGTGTCCAGCACTGTAGCTTTCTGGTTGTTGAGTGGAGCTGGGTCTTAGCGTTGAGATGGAGATCTCTGGGAGAGCGTTCGCTGTTTGATATTACGTGGAGCTGGGAGGTCTCTGGTGGACCGACGTCCTGAACTCGGCTCTCCCACCTCAGAGGCACAGGCCTGACACCCGGCCAGAGTACCAAGACCCTGTCAGCCACATGGCCAGGTACGTGGAGAGTTTCTTGCCTTTTGGGAAGTCTGAGGTCTTCTGCCAGCGTTCAGTAGGTGTTCTGTAGGAGTTGTTCCACATGTAGATGTATTTCTGATATATTTGTGAGGAGAAAGGTGATCTCCACATCTTACTCCTCCGCCATCTTGAAGGTCTCCCTCAACTCCCAGTTTTTTAACTTGGACACCTCCAGGGGAATGCTTGCCTGGGTGGCTTTGGCATCAAAGGTGCAAACTCAGCCAGTTAGAACACACCTGAAAAATGTTTCTCAAATGTTGCTTTCTATGGATAAATTTGTTGGTTTATATAGTTCAGAATATGGACTATTGATCTATGTTAGGAAGTATCCCCTGATGATCACACACTTGCTTTCGAATCCACTAGTTTTCTATAAACCAGTGAGACTTCCCAGACCTAACTGGTTGCCTTGAGATTGTATACATTATTAAAGATGTTCTGATGAACTCACTGTAATAAAATTACAGCTCTGAAACTTGTAATAAAACTCTGGTTTACTTTTTTTTTTTTTTTTTGTGGTACGCGGGCCTCTCACTGTTGTGGTCTCTCCCCTTGCGGAGCACAGGCTCTGGACGCGCAGGCTCAGCGGCCATGGCTCACGGGCCTAGCTGCTCTGCGGCATGTGGGATCTTCCCAGACCGGGGCACGAACCCGTGTCCCCTGCATCGGCAGGCAGACTCTCAACCACTGCGCCACCAGGGAAGCCCTCTGGTTTACTTTTGAGCAAAGAAGAAAAAGAGAAAAACACTATTAAACCATCAGACCAACTTGTACACCCATCTTGTTTTCTTCCCAGTGTATCCAGACTTGATAGAAGTGAGAATAATTTCATTTGAATAGAAAGCATGCCCAAGCAACATTTTTTAAAAAGCTGAATTTTACCAAGTACTTTTTCTTACAGCTACACTGTAACACATTCATCTCCTAGATGCAGGAGTTGGTTTTTGTGCTTTGGGTTTTTATGTTGTTATTTCCTTTCCTTTAGGCAGACCATTTCAAACTTTGCATATCTAAGCAAACCAGTTACTTGAAGAGCAGCTCTACTTATATTCTCAGAGTTTTACTGCTCTATATAGTCAATGTCTTGGTTTAAGCCAAAGGGAATTTGTGGTTTCTGAGATCAGAAATTCAACTACTTTCTAAAATGAAAATTTAGTGATTAAATTAGCCATTTGTAGACCCAATCTTTGGTTCTAAATAGTACTTAAATGCTTTAATGACATTTCCACTATTTTGTAGTAAAAACATGTCAATAATAATAACCTGTATCTATAACAAAAGAGAAAAAGAATAATGTTGGAACCTCTACTAGATATTCTAAATCTTGCTTAAAAATATATATCTTATTCCATTTTCCTCCAAAGAAAGAACAGAGAACATGGAAAAACCTTTCCTCCCATCTAGTGGCTGGAAAATATAAAAATGCCCTCCATGTGTTTCTTGGAATTCCAGGCATTAGGGATCGTCTGACATCTGGTTGTTCACTCAGTTAAGCAAATATAAATTCTAAAATCTTTACCAAAGCTGAGCCCAATGGAGAAATATATGTCTATGATGATTCACTAATCAACTTGTCTTTAATCAATAACATATAAGTCTCATCAAGCAGAAAGAAGGGCTATGGTCCTTCCTAATTCTTTAATCTGAACCTATGATTAAAAATAATAATAATAACAATAATAATAATAATAATAAGGCTGTATGTTTCTGCTAACTGAAAAGGGACTTCAATTCTATTTGCCTCTAAACCAACCAGTGCCCTAGATCTCTCCTGACCCTTAATTGCCCCTTGTTGGCCCCACACCTTGACAACTCTTCCCTCAAGAGCTGGATGTGCTGAATTCACTAAAGAGAGCCAAGAAACTGTCCCTGAAACTGGCTGCCTCCAGGGGCCTCAGCTCCTGAAACTTTGAATTCCAGACTCTGATACTGGCAGCAGGGCCTCTGTGCAGGGCTAAACCAGCCCACAGGAAAGCAGGTTTAGATTGGTTATGCAGCAAGAGGGATTAATGCTTGGTCTACCTGTCTTGTATATGCCTGTGCAGACATCAAAATCTCTGCTGAATTGTGCCTCTCTCTGGTGATTCTCACAGATTCAAAGAATTAATTTTGTGTACAGTCAGCAAAGTTCTGAGAGCTCCAGGAAGAAGAGGAAGGTCAGCGAACCAGTGAAAGTCTTCATCCCTGACAGAAAATGAAAGTTAGATGCCTTTGCTACTTTTATTCTAAAATAAGTTTATTTTGCAACAAATATGCATGAAGTGTCTTAGTAGGAAAGTAAGTTCCTATCACCAAAACCTTTTACTAAATTTGTTGTTAATCCGTTGTTCTCAAAGAGGGTTTTCTTTGCATAATTAAACTTCCCAGGTACTTAGACTACTGTGAAACATTTTAACTTGTTGTAACCCGTGTGCTAGAATCCCTCTTTAGCTTTATTAAAATTCCCACAAAATTGCATAGCATGTGTGTGGTGGTGCTTATCCAGGTGTGATTTTTGTGTTAACTTCAACCATGAGGTTGATCAGCTAAGTGTTGGACCAAAACGTACTCTCCCTGTAGAGTTCCTCAAAGCTGGTCCTCCACCCTGTTCTGTTGGCCAGCCTGACAGGACTAGGCTGCAGTGCAGGAGCCTGGCTCCCTTCTGAAGGCCCATGTTAAATGCTTCCCCAAAAACTTCAGTTTATCAGTCTGTAACCTGCAGATGATGCTACTAGTCCTCTCCTTATTCTGGAAGAATTTTGATAGACTTAATGATTAGTATCAGATGAATAATAAATGACAAAGTGTTATTTTTATTATTTATATAACATGACATTTAATAATTTTGTTTAAATGGATAGGACCAATAAGTTAAATGTTATAAGTGTGTGTGCTTTCTGGTTAAATAAAGCCAAAATACGAGGTATTTTTTGGCTCATGTTTTTTTTCTTCATTCAGATCAGTGTAGAAAGTACATCAGTGCCTGGAGTGCTTGTTAAAATACAGATTACTAGGCCTGCCTCATTTCTACTAATCAAAATCTCAAGGGGTGGGCCCTATGGAAAACTCCCTGGGTTCTAATGCACACAAAAGGTTGAGAACCCAGGACCCCTGATCCAGGCTAAAAGGAGAATCTCTGGGGCTAGACATGCACTTTAGCCAGCAGAAGGCTGTGGGTTGTAACAGAGAAAAATCTGAGGGATCTTGCCTGTCCAGCACTACCTTTTGTGAGACTCTCATCCATTTCTGATTGCCCATAGGCAGCCTCCAAACTGGGGTCTTGAATTGGCCTGTAGCACTGGGGCCTGCCAGAGAGGAGCATTTTCCCTTCTCCCAGCATGTTAAGTACACTCACATAAGCTCACTCTGCCACTAAAAGGAGGAGGAGGGGGAAGGTATTGGGTTTATTATATCCTTGATAGAATTGTAGCCTGAGTCACCACAATTTCTTTTAAGAGAATCATATAAAGAGCTTAGCTGTCTAGTAGAAGGATTAGGTTTATTTTGTGTCTCTCCAGAGCGTAGATCCAAGACCAAATTGGTGAAAGCTATAGGAGGTCATTTGGACTCAGTATAAGGAGGAACTTTGTAACTCCACAGGTTGTCAAAAATTTGAAACAGCCTGCCTTGTGAGGCAGTGATCCTACCCGCCCCCCAAGCGTTTGAACACAAAGAAGCTTCATAAATACTCTAGGAGGCTTTGACTCTCAGAGCAAATTAGCTGTGGGGAGTGATTAGTCAATCTGGATCTCAGAAGGAACCATTTTGTTTAAAAGGGGAGTTTAGCTCTTAATCGATAGTTATAATTTTCATAAACTTAGCCTAAGGTGGCAGGTCCTTTAAGTCTAGAATCTGAATCTGTCTAGATACTTTTTTAGTGAGTTTACCGTCTCTGTTAACAAACCCCCCCCCCACTCCACAATGGATACTAATAGGTGGAATGTGTATGTCTGATGCAGTGTGTGTGAGGCAGCAGAGAGAAGTTGCTGGGCCTGTGCCCTGGGCTGGGCACACACAGAAAGAGATCTGCTATCAAGAGGATCTGAGAACTAAGACAACGTGAACTAGCTGATTTTACACAGCAGAGTTCATATGTGCAACCAGCTATCAAGATTGGAGGCTGTTCGGTGCTATTTACTGGATGATTTATTGGGATGGGGAAAAAAAAAAGAACCTCTTTTCTAGTCTATTCATTTCTGTCCTTAATAATAATGGAATGAGTAAACACAAGTTCATCAAGGAGCTGGAACTTCAGGGAAAAGAAGAAAGACTTAGACCCCGAGCTGGGGAGCCTAAGCTTTGGCACACTAGCCATTCCCTCACCCTGCTGGTGCCTGGGTTATCAGTGTGCTTATAAAAATCAGCTGCAGATAGCTTGGAAACTGGGACATTGTTAAATTAACATTTTTGCAGGGGAAGTTTGGCTGTCTGGGGTTTTTCTGTCTTTACAGAAAATTGGTCTAGCTGGAAAGAGACAGGTTAGGTTTGTGATTGCCACTAGCCTTTGAAGCCAGGCACCAAAACCACACCTTCATTTCCCTTCTTGTAGGTCCCTATGGTATCTGGGTTCTTTCATTCTCCAGTTCACCTCTACCAGGAGGAGACTGGACATGTTCATCAGTGTCAGTTACATTCACACAAGTTCAAAGTTGTGTATATGTTTTTTAAAATAACACTAACCATTAGAGCCAGTTTTCAGTGTGTCTTAAAATTGTCAATTCATGGTTTCAAACCCAACAGTACTGGATCTTGAGAGATTTTCACAGATTCTTATAGTAAAAATAATTCTCAGTTGTAATCATCATCGGTCAGAAGGAAGACCCAGGTGATAAAATGAGAGTTAACACACTGTGCTTTTAAGAGTTAAAGCAAGGTCCTCCCATGGTATGAGTCTAGATTCTGAACAAGCGAGGAAAGGCCTTTGTCCCAAATGTATCCTCTTTAGAGATTATTAGTTTATATATATATATTTTAAAAAGGTAATATTTTCAATATGATTGTGTGTTTGTGTAATGAGGCCCTGGCTGAGACTTGCTATGCAGTTTGCAAGTTTCTGTAGAGGAGGAGGGCCTTAATTAATGGGCTCTTTGGTTTTGCAATGGTAAAGCCAAAATCCTATCCAGAAATGGAGAGACATGAGGTGCTAATCAGCTCACATCACTTCTCCTTGGGTGACTACATCTCTGCAAATAGGGTCTACCTTCTGGGAGTGTCGAAGTTGTTGAGACTGACTCTGGAGGTGGTGGGCTCACAGTGGGGAAGGTGGAGGGTAAGCTGATCACTGCAACCTGGCTGGAAGTTGCCGTGAGATTTGCTCAGAAGGGGACCCTGGGAGCAAGTCTCACTAAACAGTCTGGTCTGGTCTCAACTGTGCCATGAGGTTCAGCAGTACAAGGGTTTCCCCGTGGCAGGAGTGGTGAGGTAGGCAGATTCAGAGAGCCAAAAACATCTAAGACAGACTGGTGGAGCACAAACCATTCCTTGGGGATTCAAATACTTAGGGACCTGGTATAAGAGTGGGGTTCATTACTTGTGTACCGCAGGACTCCTGAAGGCTGGAGGAGTCTGGGGTATCTGGATTCCATCTGGATAATGACTAATCGGCTCTAGGGTAAGGAGGCAAATTTAGGTTTTCATCTTTCTGTGAGCAAGGTAGTTAAGGAAAAGGCTAGGGTGCTGGCTGCAGAACCTGGTTGCCGTTTTCTAGACAGGTTATTTCCCTGCTCTAGCCCTTGGATTACTCAATCTATAACATGTGGATAATAGCGGTACCTACCTAGTGACATAGTTGTGAGGATTAAGCCAGGCAATTCAAGCTAAGTGCCCAGCATGCATATAGTCCGTGCTCAACAGGTGTTCATCACTTTTGCTATTTTTTAGCTCTTGGCACGTCCCCTTCCTTAGTCTCAGGAGCTCAGGGTTCCTGTGCTGCTTTTTGCCTACCCCAAGATCCTGCATGGACACCCTCTCCAAGCCTGGGCTGGCACCTGAACCATGCTCCCAACTGCTTCTGTTCTCAGCACCCTCCCCACTCCTTTCCCTCAAGACAGTTTGATGGAAGGGAAGCATCAGATTAAGCTTAATGTGCTGCCCTCCCACATTTGCACTTTAAAACAAAAGCTTGTTTATACGAAAACTGAATCTCACATAGGGAATGAGATATGAGAAGAGACTAAATAAACAGGGAAGAAGAAAGTCTAAGGAGAACTTCATAGCTGTCTTCAAATATATGTGAGGCTGTCTGGAAATGCAGGAACCACAGACACAATCTGTGTTGTTCCAAAGACAGAACACACAGACCCAGGAGGAAGAAGTGGCAGGGAGGAAGGTTTGGGCTCAACATATTGAAGACTTTCTCCCCTATGCAAGGTGCCTGGCACATGGATTTTAATGTTTTCGTTAGCAATTAGAGCTGCCCATGACTGCTTCTTTTTTGTTTTGAATGAGTGAATGAGTTTTATATGGAATTTTGATTTTTTTGGAAAAAACTTTAAATTCTTCTTAATCTCTATTTTTATTTTTATTTATTTTATTTTTTTTTTTTTTTAAAGAAGATGTTGGGGGTAGGAGTTTATTAATTAATTTATTTATTTTTGCTGTGTTGGGTCTTCGTTTCTGTGCGAGGGCCTTCTCCAGTTGTGGCAAGCAGGGGCCACTCCTCATCGCGGTGCACGGGCCTCTCACTATCGCGGCCTCTCTTGTTGCGGAGCACAGGCTCCAGACGCGCAGGATCAGTAGCTGTGGCTCACGGGCCTAGTTGCTCCACGGCATGTGGGATCCTCCCAGACCAGGGCTCAAACCCGTGTCCCCTGCATCAGCAGGCAGATTCTCAACCACTGTGCCACCAGGGAAGTCCTATTTTTATTTTTACAGTTTGATGATTTATCACAGAGCAAACACCTAAGTATCTACCACTCATTCAAGAAATAGATCATTGAACTCCCTGGAGGTCCAGTGGTTAGGACTTGCGCTTTCAGCTGTGGCTCGGGTTCAATCCCTGGTCGGGGAACTAAGATCCTACAAGCCGTGCAGCGCGACCAAAAAAAAAGATCATTGCCAGCATTCCAGAAATTGCCTTTGTACCTCTAGCAAAGGGCTACTCCTCTCTTCCCCATAAAAGTAACCACTATTCTTTGACTTTTTTATCCGTGACTGCTTCTGACTGTAATGAGTTCCCCATCACTAGAGGTGTTCAAGCCGAGTTGTCCAGGATGTTGCTCTATGGATAAGAATTGAATCAAATGAATATTGAGGTCTCTTCTAGGTGTAAAATTCTATGACACTGTTATTAAAGGTAGAATTTCAACAGAGAGGTTTTGGGAGCAAAGGAACATTTTATAAATCCTTTTCCCAAAAGGCAATAGAGTGAAGTTGTTAAAGCTGAGGGTTCTGGGGCTTCCCTGGTGGCGCAGTGGTTGAGAGTCCGCCTGCCGATGCAGGGGACACGGGTTCGTGCCCCGGTCCGGGAAGATCCCACATGCTGCGGAGCGGCTGGGCGTGTGAGCCATGGCCGCTGAGCCTGCGCGTCCGGAGCCTGTGCTCCGCAACGGGAGAGGCCACAACAGTGAGAGGCCCGCGTACCGCAAAAAAAAAAAAAATAAAAAAAAAAAAATAAAAGCTGAGGGTTCTGGAGTTAGACATTGCCTGGGTTCAAACCCTGGTCGTCCTACTTACTAGCTGTGTGACTCTGGGCAAGTTTTTTGCTCTCTCTGTAGTTCAGTTTCCCCATCTGCAAAATGCGGTCCATAATAGTGTCTCTATCGCAGAGTTATTGTGAGAACTAAGTGAGTTAATATAGGTAAAGCACTCTGAAGAATGCCTGGCATAAAGAGAGTTAATGCTCAATACACGTTAGTTACAAGGTATTATCTGATACCCTTGCTACTCCGCAGCTTTTTACGTCTTTTCAGTATGTGGAAGGAAGTCCCTTCTACCATAATTGACACTGACCTTGTTTTTTCCTAAATCATATGCCAGCCATGGCCACTGTAATTAACCAGTGCACTGTCTATCTCCTGTAAGCAAGCTTTAAAGCTAAACAAGCAGGCACAGCCTGTGACGCACAGTTTATGAAGGATCCTGCTGATGAAACTCAATCACGGCCGTGGACACCTTAACCCTGATACATGCCTGGCAAGTGGTGGATGCCCAGTAAATACTTGTTGAATGAACAGATGAACTTGGCAGGGTTCTTATTATTTCCTACATTTTATTTATTTATTTTTGATTCGGTAATTTCATTCACACGACTTAAAATTCAAAAGGAACTAAAGGCTATAGAGTGAAACACATCCCTCCCTCCCTGTCCCCAGTTTTCCTCCCCATAGGTGACTAAGGTAACCACTTTCTCATATGTCTTTCTAGAGTTATTTTAGGCATAAATAAGTAAACATACTAGCATACGCACGTTGGTTTCTTTCCCTCCTTTTTAAACAAACAGCCACATACACTGTTCCAGGTACGTTTACTGATGTGGTCACAGAAGTGGGGGTGAGCATGGGCACACTAAGGAGGAATTAGAGAAGAAAAAGCTCAGAGACAGAAAATCAACCAGGCAACTCTTGCATCAACCCAGATGTAAAGTGATCAGAGCCTGGGCTGGTATATTGAAGGGGGTAATCAGGGAAAGAATTGTTTGAGTGGGTTTCGTTTTTAAGTTTTACACCAGGGTAACTGCCACCACAATCAAGATATAGAGCGTTTCTGTCACCCCCAGAAGTTCCTTCATGTTCCTTTGTAGCTGTGCCCCTCCCTGGGCCCACATACCCACTCCTCTGCTTTGTCAGAGTTTTTCAGCTTCTGTGTTTCAGGCCTATGTGGTATGGTGGCACCTCCACTCAGCAGAGCTAATCATAGTATTAGTCAACATCAGTGGCACTTCCTCTGGGCTGGGCGTTCTACTAAGCACCCACTCGTGCTCATCCATTTAATCCCTTCCACACCAAAGGAGGGAGGTCCTGCTGTTATCTCGATTTCTGATGAGACATCTAAGATACACAGAAGTGAAATCACTTGCCCAAGGTCACACAGCTAGTAGAGCCAGAATTTTGAACCCAAAGCAATGTGAAACTAATCAAGAAAATACTCAAACTCCAACAGAAAGACTTCATTACTATTTAACCAGAGCAAGGGAGGAGGGTAAGAATCCTTCGCAGGTTAATATAGAATGGATTTGTCCAGCAGTCTTCAAGTGTGCTTTAAATGGCTGGTAGCCTTTCTTCATGGGCATTAGCCAGTCAGTGGGCAGAGTTTCATTCCCTGGCCTTCAATGTGCACACCCACCACACCGCCTTTTCCTAAGAAATTACAACATTCAGAACTATCTCTTTATGGTAAAGAACTGGTGTGGTCAGGGTATTACTGAGAAGACAACTATCTCTGCCTATCTATGGGTCCCAGAATATGCATGTCATTCTGAAACCACAAGGAACGTGGTTAAGTCCCCTGGTCACATCTCTCAACAAAGATTTATCTGTTTCACTGTTGCCTCCAAAGAGCTTTCCTCCTGGACTAAGATGTTAATTCACGGTGATGTCTACTAATGGGCCGTCCCTAAAGAGGAGCCTATTAAAGGAATTAATTACATTGAAGGTTCAGAAAATTTCCCAGCATAATGAAATGGCTCCCCAGCTGTAATAGCCTGAGAAAGAAACCACCGATCTAAATCCTGAGACAAGTTCCTATAAAGTGAGAGGCAAGTTTGCTCAGGTAACTACAGACCCTAGGAGAAACAGGATAGTGAAAATGTTAACAATGAAACCAATTTTCACTCACTGATGGGGTTTTATTAAATATAGATTATATTTTCCCAAAAATTTCAAGTTCTTTATTACCACCTCTTATATGAGACCTATGTTTGCCACTTATTAATACTACCAATTAACATTAAAATGCAATTTTAATGTTTTTTTTTAAATAATAAAGTAGTTCTCTCCAGTCAACATAGAATAAAAGATAATGGACTTAGGATGGATTATGTGGCGCTCAAATTCAAGGGAAGGTGGTAGAATTATCCTTTCTGGAAATCTAGATTGGTTTCAATGCAGTGCTGCCTGAAGCCTGGGGAGTAGATTAGATGACTTTCTGGTCTCTTATTCCTCTGTATGGCCTGTTTTTACACTGTCCAAATCTCCAGAAATGACAAGAGCAGAAGAAAAAGATAATGGCAGAAGATTCACGGTAGTGCTAGGGGTGTGCTAGTTACTGATGAACCACCAATTTGTTGGTTTCTAGGTAGACTGAGGAGGGTAGCGTAATGTGGAGAACTGGCTAGCAATTTGGCAAAATCTGGGTTTTAATCTTAATCTTGGTTCTCCCTTTATTTCTGGACAAGTCATTTATCTCCTCTCTTCTGTTTCATTAGCTGCAAAATGCAGATGGTGACCCACCTAGGGTTTTTGACAGCCAGGAGGTAGATACAAGGGGTGGTGACAGCCCACGCTAAATCTGGCCTTGTGCCTGGAATCCCTCTGCCTGGGCTCTGGGGTAATTTGGAGGGGGAAAAGGAGAGCTCCCTTGGGGGCCCAGCCCATTCACCACTGGTTCTAGAGAAAGCCGGATCCCCAGGAGCCAGGGGAGACCATACCAGTCCTCTGGCCCCTCCTCCAGACATTAAGGTTACTGTTGAGCAAAAGTGAGACTTATCTGAACCTAGTCTACGGTCAACTATAACATGGGCTTCACTTGGAATGAACTCAGCCTTAAGGTTGGGGTCCAGGGGAAAGGTTTTTTAAAATTACTGCTATTAATGAAACTCATTTACAATTACGGTATACATAGAACAGTCATTTACATGCTATAAACTGTTTAGGAGATTATGGTGGTGACACACTATGTAAACTGACTTTGAAAAGTTACAGAGGTTGCAAGATGATTAAACACCTTTCACTCTCTTACTATTGTTTGGGTTTTAAGTGTTTCTTAGAATGGGCAAGTGACATAAAATCTAACCTACTTCTAGCTAAAAGTCTAACAGTTCTGATGGAAACTGTTAAACCAAATCTGCAACCAAAAGACAAACGGCTTAAAACTGCCAGGTATCAGTATTATTGTAATATTCCCTTTATCAAAAACTTATAACTGAAATTTATAGGTAAGAATTTACAGTAAGCAGCAGGTACTTGGAAACTTGTCAGTTAAGGTTTCCCATTAGAGAACTTCTACTGTAAGCTTTTTAACCCTCTAAAGTCAGAAAAAATAAAAAAGAACTTTCACAATTAGTTTCTAAGGAAATTATATAAAAGTCATAATAACTAAAAGAAAAGTTTTAGACTGTCATTTCCAATAGGACATGACCTCCTAAAGAAAAAAAACATTTTTTTTTTTTTGGAGAAGGCTGTATATAAATAACAATCAAAATCTATATTCTTGATATATTTCTAAAGAAAATAGTTAACTAAATCTCTTTAAAGTGATTTTATTTCCTGCTGCTCCCCCAACCTCCTCAAAATTGAGAATACAACAAATATTTGCATAGGTTTATTATTCACATTTAATCATGAATAATTCACTTTGTACAGACAGCTGGGTAAACAAGAGATTTGGAGTTTCCTTTTTCTAGAATATTTTTCCCTTGGCTGAAAGGAAACAGCATCAGTGTGGTTTTATATGGTTTTCAGTGCCATCCTGTCCTCCCTCCCTCGAGCAGGAGGCATCCCCTCTTTTATGCATTTTTTTCCCATTTCTTTCTTTCTGTCAGTTATTGGGCTACACCTCACAAACACTTTTTTTTTTTTAATTATGGAATGCAAAACGAGCTCCACCACTCAGTACTTTGGTCTGCAAGAGAACATCAAGTATATGTTCACGGACCTGCTTTTGTGTAGATACTCTCACAGTGTTGGGAAAAGATCCTTCTGAGCTCATCCTGCCTCATCATTAGATCCTTCACCTTCTATCACTCATTAACAATTTCACAATTATTTGACTATCTACCACAAAGCAGGCTCTCATTTCCCTCTTCTCCTCCCAGGCCTATGTGAGGAAGTGAAGCATGCATCACTGCACACAGGTTTATCCAGGGCATTTCAACCTGGGCAAGAGGGTATAATTTACCAAAGGTCAAGGATCCTTCCAGTTCTGTGAACGTCACCAACCAAACTGTGATAGTATAACTTGTGGTTTAGAAGAGAATTAGGCTTGCTGTATGTAATTCAGCTATGACCAAATTGGGGGTGGGGGGTGGAGGGAGGTCACAGTATACCCTTGAGAAATCCCTGCTCTTTGTCATGACCTGGCAAATTAAGAATTTTAGCCACCCAACAAATGCCATACGTCCACCCTAACTGCATTAGTTGAGCACAAAACATGGGCATAGGGATGTATGTATCCTCCCTTCAGCAACAAGTATCATAAAATATGAATGCCATAGAAGTATGGCCAAGAGCATTCCAGAGAAAACTAACCATGATTTGAGTTAATTAAAAATTATTGTTTTCTTCATTTAACAAAAGTGCTTACCATGTGCTAGACATATTCTAAGCACTTTACACACATAAACTCTTTAATTCTTATAACAACCCTATGAAATAGGTACAACCCTTATCCCCGTTTTACAGATCAGGAAAATGAAACACAGAGAAATCAATCAAGTCATTTGCTTAATGTCCCCACAGGAAGTGGTAGGGCCAGGACTCGAACCGGGCAGCCTAGCTCCAAAGTCTGTGCTTTCAATAACCATGCTGTACAATGAGTATAAATACCTGCTTATGGTAAAAAGTTTAGAAAAATAAGAAAAACATAAAGAAGAAAAAAATTACCCATAGTGCCACCACCCATTTGTGTATATTTTCTTTGTGTATGTGTATTTGTGTTTGTGTGTGTGTACAAAAGCATTTAATTTAGTGGAATTTCTCATCTACCCCCTCTCTCTTTCAATTAGCTATACCTTACGAACATTCTCCCATAGAAACATATTACTTTGATTGCACAAACAATTGTCTTAGTCTACTTTGTAAATACCAGCCCAGCCAAGTTTGGAAGCACTTATTTATGATTTGGGGGGGGGGTGGAGTAGGGGGCTGCTGATTTAGTAGAGGCCTTATTTCCCTAAACTCAAAGAGCTTCCCTGAAAATGGGCGCAGAATGGTTTCTTTTAAGTGACCTGAAAAAATGTGTTGTGTCTAGAAACATAGCGTGACTTTTCCCTTCAAAGCATTTCATGTTATGTCCACTTCATATTGTTCAGTTTCCTTAGGGGCGGGGCAGGGGGAGTGAGTCTGGGTGCAAAGAAAAATGTAGGCTAGTCAACAGGAAACCTGAAGTCCCTGAAACAGCACAGTGGCCACTAATCACACTCTGGCAGGGCTGCTTTCTCTTTGACAGGTGTTGCACAAATAATAATAAATGTTCGAAAGAACCATTTACCTGGTAAACAAAACTGTTATTAAAAACTGGTATTATACGCCAAGACACTGAAGAACAGTCTCTGAAGCCAAGACAGTAGTGGTCATTGCTATGACCGGTGACAGCTTTGGGCCAAGTCACATGCCATCCCGTCAACAGCCAGGGAGGTAAACAGCACAGCTATGTGCCTGCCGACCTAACCTCAAAACCTCTCGGGAGCACAAGGAAATTGGCTTGAAAAGACTGTTTCTCTTTTTTTTCCTCCTTGTTAATTGAATTTCTAGCACTAATTAAAGCAGCAGAAACAGAAAACCATATACAAAAGGGGAAGTCAAAGAATGACCCCCGTTTCTGAAAAAAACGAGTCATCGAGTCATTAGAAACACAGTTGCATCAATCCTCACTCTTTCCTTGAGCTGTTTTACCCATTTGCAGGTGAGGCAGTGGAGAGCAGGGCCGAGGGCCAAGCTTTTCAGAGGGCCCTCTCTGGGAATTACTTTCATATGCACATAAATTTCCACAATAAGTACCTTCTGGAGTTTGCATACAACGGAGTTACTCTTCCAAGCTTCCTATCCACTGTTCTAACTTGAGCTGTGCTACCAGAAAGTCAGGTGAGTATCTCATCTGCTAAGTCAAACTTGGCTTTTTCTGGAAACTGGAACTCACTAACTTGAGCCCCTAAATCCACCCCCCACCCTGCCCAGTCTTCCCTTTCAATTACCTTTTACCCATAGTCACTGGTCCTAGGTCCCCTTGGAGCTGTTAAGGCAGGAGCTGTCTGAAATTTAAGATTCAATACCAGGCAGCCAGATGGATCAAAAGAAATTTTTCTTTGACCCTAAAACTAAGGTCAAATCTGTTTTTCTTTCCGTTGCAAGTGTTTTGAAAACTTCTTTCTGTCTGAGTCTTCTAACCCCGGGGGAATGACAAGGCATTGGGACTAAACTAATCAGCTCTTCTAACCAACAACCTACTAGGGATGGAGGGTCACCACTTCTCCCAGATCCCATAGAGCCTCCTTCAAGGGAGGGGTTGATCTGGGGAGAAGTGAGTGGTGAGGACCAGACTAACAGCCTGTCTCTGGAGAGGATCTGAGCAGACAATAACCACAACGCAGGACAATACAGAACGCACCTTTACGTAGGATTTACAGAGTGCCTCTAAAGTATATCATTTCTTTGAAGTTTCATATCTGCCTCGTGAGGTGGGTAACGACCACTGCCCACAGCCCGGAGAGGCTGTGTCGGCTGCCCGGATCACACCATTCACGTAGAACCTGGGTCTGAGGGTTGCAAGGCGTGCATGGTGGCCTTGCTCTCCCCCACCCTCCGTCGCCTTGGTCCACACCTTGTCCAGCTCAATATAGGGCCTTCACTGCAGTCGAAGGCTGTCTTTCTCTAAGGCGCACTGATCAGTTAAATGACTCTGTTAAACGGTCAACGTCTGGTCTTGGTGACCCTCCCCCCCATCCTGAAGGCTCCTCTCCTATGACCTCAGCCGCCTCCAATTCTCCCAGGACTCCCTGAGGCAATACCACAGCAGGCCTGCCCTCCTGGGTAACCACTTGGGCCTTGAACCTAGACCTTTTCTCCCACAATTCAACCCACTTACTCTGCATCTCATCTCTCCAAGCCCTACAAGGGGGGCAATTTGTGCTAAGAGACTACACGCTGGCAATGGTATAACATTCTAACACCCCAAACCGCCCGGGGACCACTTGCTGGCTGTGTGTGTTTGGGCAAGTAACTCAGCACCCACCCACGAATGTCACCTGTAAAATGCAGATAACAGTTCTTTACAAGTGAGGATCAAGTGAAATCATTCGGAACGTCATGTAAGTCAACTGAATTCCTTCTCTTCCCCTCAACCCTTCTTTCTCTCCTAAAGCACATTTCAGGGCACTGTCCTCTCTCACCCAGTTAACAGTAGCGGCCCTTTGACCAGTCTCTCTGCCTCCAGACATGACCCCACCACACACCCTCCACCCTGGCTAAAAGAATCCTTCCCGAGAATGAGTATGAACAGATTTTTTTTTTTTTTTTTTGCGGTACGCGGGCCTCTCACTGCTGTGCCCTCTCCCGTTGCGGAGTACAGGCTCGGGATGCGCAGGCTCAGCGGCCATGGCTCACGGGCCTAGCCGCTCCGCGGCATGTGGGATCCTCCCGGACCGGGGCACGAACCCGTGTCCCCTACATCGGCAGGCGGGCTCTCAACCACTGCGCCACCAGGGAAGCCCAGTATGAACACATTTATCCTACCTAAAACCTCAAGCGGCTCCCCAGGGCCTCAGAGTCAAGTCCAGACTCCTCAGCGCAGCCCATGTGCCCTGCGCGCTCAGCCCTTGCCCCCCTCACCAGCATCCCGGTGCTCAGTGCCCAGTGGGCATGTGCCACACTCTCCTCTTCCTCCAGGGCGGTGAGCAGGCTGTTTGCCTACAACACTCTCTCCCAGTGGCCTTTCTCATTTCTATTCATTCTTTAGTTTAAGCTTCATTTCCTCTGGGAAATCTTCCTGAGTTGGGTCAGATGCCTTCCCCTGTGGCCCTGTCCTCTCCTTCTTCTCATCCTGGCACCTAGAACACACTGTAACTGCCTGGCTGCCCACCCCTTGCTTGCTCGTAACTCTCTGGGGCTGGGCAAGCAAGAGAGGGGTGAATATTCACCCTGGCACCTTTCCTGAAATACATAAGGTGGTCAATTATTTGAAGTATGTTACTCTTACTTGAAAATATTTGCATTTCAAAATGCCCACCCTTTTCTTTGCATCTCAAAATCCACTCAGCCTTCAATGCCCTATCCCAAATAAAAGAGTAACTTTGGAATATTGTCTAGCCAGTGAATATAGTATTTTTTAATCTAAATGTAAAAGGGGGGGCTCATATGATAATACTATTACAAGATAAATTAGTGTTAATACTTCTATGGCGGGGCTTCGCTGGTGGCGCAGTGGTTAAGAATCCGCCTGCCAATGCAGGGGACACGGGTTCGAGCCCTGGTCTGGGAAGATCCCACATGCCGTGGAGCAGCTAAGCCCATGTGCCACAACTACTGAGCCTGTGCTCTAGGGCCCACAAGCCACAACTACTGAAGCCCGCTCACCTAGAGCCCGTGCTCCGCAACAAGAAAAGCCACCGCAATGAGAAGCCCACGCACAGCAATGAAGAGTAGCCCCCACTCACCGCAACTTGAGAAAGCCCACACACAGTAACAAAGACCCAACGCAGCCAAAAATAATAACAATAATAATACTTCTATGGCATATTCATAGAAATATCTCAATCTATTCTTATAATACTCCTATGCATTGGACTCATATTTTACAGGATGTGTTAGTTATAACTCTAGAATTGCAAGTGGCAAAACCCATCCTGAGTTAGTTTAAGTAAAAAAAAAAAAAAAAATTGGAGAGTTTGCTATACCCATGCAGGAGTGGAACCCAAGGCTTATAGTCAGAGGTTGCAAAGGAATTAGACTTAGAAACTGCAAAACCTTTAGAAACCCAAGGTTACTGGGGTCTTGTTTCTGCTTCTTTCCACACATACAACCCATTCTTCTCTCTCTTCATAATGGCTCTTTCTGATACCCAGTCCATTGGCCAAAGATGGCTGCCCATGGTCCAAGGTCAACAGTCATAGGCCCAGCTACATAGGGAGGCTGAGAGGCTGCCCCTTGGATCCAGGCACTGGTCCTCCCGGGAGAGGGTCTGATGGCCCAGCTGAGTCGGGGAGGGGGGAGTGTGGACCACAATGACTGGGAGGGGTGGGAATCACACCACACAGAGGCCCATTCTTCCAACCCTGTGGCAGTGAGGAGAGGGGCTAGGAGGAGAGGAAAATTCCCACAGAAAGGGGTCCCCTACGAAGAGGTTAAGGGACTTGTCTGAGAGCAAATGAGGCCCAGACGGAGCCAAGATGAGAGAACAGGTGTCAGACACTGGCTTTGCCTAAAGGTCTACAATCATGTTTTAAAATCAAGAATCAGAAATATAGGCAGAATTATGACATATGGACCAAGATATGCATTCTCCAGTGCACGTGTGACACTAAATGTACGTACTAAACACCCATTTACAGAAATGGCCTGTCAGCAGCATGGCAGGAGGGACATTCAAAGCTCTATGGAAACCTTTTGCCAGAGCTTAAAATTAAATGAAAAACCTTATGTTAACTCCCAAACAAGAGGCTTCCCTGGTGGCGCAGTGGTTAAGAATCCACCTGCCGGGGCTTCCCTGGTGGTGCAGTGGTTGAGAGTCTGCCTGCCAATGCAGGGGACATGGGTTCGAGCCCTGGTCTGGGAAGATCCCGCATGCCGCGGAGTGGCTAGCCCCGTGAGCCACAATTACTGAGCCTGCGCGTCTGGAGCCTGTGCTCCGCAACGGGAGAGGCCGCGATAATGAGAGGCCCGCGCACCGCGATGAGGAGTGGCCCCCACTTGCCGCAACTAGAGAAAGCCCTCGCACAGAAACGAAGACCCAACACAGCCATAAATAAATAAATAAAATTAAAAAAAAAAAAAAAGAAAATGATGCTTTGGGCAATGCTAAAAAAAAAAAAAAAAAAAAAAAAAGAATCCACCTGCCAATGCAGGGGACACGGGTTCTAACCCTGGTCCGGGAAGATCCCACATGCCGCAGAGCAACTAAGCCCATGCACCACAACTACTGAGCCTGCGCTCTAGAGCCCATAAGCCGCAACTACTGAGCCCACGTGCCACAACTACTGAAGCCCGTGCACATAGAGCCCGTGCTCCACAACAAGAAAAGCCACCGCAATGAGAAGCCCTCGCACCGCAACAAAGAGTAGCCCCGGCTCACCGCAACTAGAGAAAGCCCCCACACATCAACGAAGACCCAACACAGCCAAAAATAAATAATAAAATAAATAAATTTTTTAAAAAACCCAAAGAGAATTCAAAACCAATTAAGTTTATAAAACAATCATGTTTAAAACTCAACAGTAATTTCAAAAACACATTTAGTTAATTCATTTAACTTCAATAGAAGTGGTTTTAATATTGATCCTGTTGGCTTTAAATTTGCTTTTAAGAATTCTGTAGACACTTAGAGGCAAAAGAGATTAAGCAAGTAGAGGTGGGAACCTGCCCTGAATTTCCTCTTAGCTGTGCGCCTTGCACCCATCCACCTGGGAGTCCCCACTGTCCCTCTATGAAACCCTGGCTTTCTTCTGAGCAAGGGAGCAGCCCTGTTTGAAAAATCTGTGGTCTAGCCCAGATGGAAGAATGAGGCCCAGAGCAGTGGTTGTCAAACTTGAATATAGAAAAACACCTGGGGAGCTTTTCAGAAATACAGATTCTCAGACTCCACTCCCAGAGACCAGATCCAAGGAGTCTGCAATCCTCCCAGGTAGCCCAGACAGTTCCGACTGGGGGGCTGCTCCAACCCACTTCGGCAGGAGCCGTCATTCCTAGGCCACTAGCTGCAGAGCCAGAACTGAGACCCAGGTTTCCTGATGTCCAGTTCAATGCTTTTCCCACCATACTCCGCCGACTCTCCAACTCTTCAATTGTTAAAATACAAACTTCACTATTTTAAAAAAGACCAGAATCAGACAACAATGAATGGATAAACAAAATGTGGTATACACATACAGTGGAATATTATTGAGCCTTAAAAAGGAAGGAAATTTTGACACACACTACAACAGGGATGAACCTTGAGGACACTATGCTAAGTGAACTAAGCCAGTCACAAAAGGACATTTACTGTATGATTCCACTTATATGAGGAACTTAGAGCAGTCAAAATCACAGAGTTAGAATGTAAATGGTAACTTTCAGGGGCTTTGGGAGAGAGGAATGGGAGTCACAGTTTTAGCTGGAGAAGATGAAAAAGTTCTGGAGATGGATGCTGATGATGGTTGCACAACAATTGTGAATGTGCTTACTGCCACAGAACTGTACACTTAAAAATGGTCAAGAGAGTAAAATTTTATGTTATGTATATTTTACCACAATTAAAAAAAAGGAATCAAAATTTTCTCTGTCCTCCAGCAGATTTCATTTACCATTTTGTGGATGGGAAGACACATGTACAAATCAGCTGGCTTCTGGATGGGGGTTCTGGACGTTAAGGTCACCCAACTGCTTTAATTGTGTGCCTTCAGCCACCCCCAGAATGGTCCTCTCTCACAGTCACTCCCAAGATGCTGCCTTTTCATGTTTCTGTGAAGTTCTGCATCAGCACCTGCTCATGCCTCAGCCTAACTAACACCTGCTGAGGGGGTGACAGAGGCCCTCGGGTCATGGAGGCTCGCCCCAGAGGAAACGAGGGAGGGAAAAGTGGACGCTGGAAAGTAACTCTGGAAACGGTGACAGTGGTCCTGAGCGCACATGAAGTGAAGGCCAGGGAAGGCATTAAGATGGGAAATTCAAATGTGGTCTTTTGCAAGAACCGCTGTAGCATCGCAGCTTCGTAGGAATATGGATGAAGGTCGTGAAGCACAGGGTAGAGATCACTGGAAAATAGGCTTCCTGCCGCCTGGGCAGACTTTCGGACCTTCCTCTTGTGATGCTCAGCCTAACCTTGCGCAAAACCCTCTCCCAACAAGGTGTGCAGATTGAGTTGACCACTGAAAGCCTGCATCCACTTATGCCCAGAGACTAGCCCTTCACTGGAACTTCAGCCTAAGCTGAACAACCAATTGCAGAGAAGTTATAGGAAAGGGCAAAGCTGAAAATCCATGAGTCGTACGTAAGTCCTTGGCGACAGCTGGGAACCCAAATTCCATTCTTAGTGGAGAAAAGGGGCCTGAATTGCCTTGAGCAAGAAGGGAGAGCAAGGAAGGAGGGGAAAAAGAAACAGGGGAGAGGTCAGGACTGACACTGGGGTGAGTTTTCTCTCCCTGCCCTGAGTTCACATGATGGTCGTAAGTTCACGGTGTCAGGCAATTTCCCAAACATTTGGGGAAGTTACTCATGAAGAAGAAGCCACCTCCAGACAGCTCATTGGGAAATGTGGACAGTCAGTGCCTGGGTGGTTCTCACACTAATCTGAGATTTATTAAGGCTTGGAAAGCAAGCAGCAGAGAGAGTTTTTACAATGAGAGTCATCGGCAGGCATTTCGATAGAGAAGAAAGTTTCTCTTTAGTCTGAAGGAAGTGGCAGGCCCCCGGGGGACTAGGAAGGCGGGAGCGGGGGCTCCTTTTGTGAGTGGAATGGGAGAATCATTCTCTTCTGAGTCCCCTCCCTTGCAGGGTGCAAGATTTTCAATTGCATTTGGGAGGAATTGGACTCAATGATCTAAAAGAGCTAACTTTTCCCCCCAAATATTGTGTGATGTGGCATCAGCACCTCAGCCAGATTCTGATGCTGCTCGGGGGGAAGTTAAACGGGGGATTTCACTTTATAACACTGACTTTTTCTTCCCAAGTTATACGGAAATTAAGTTGTTTTAAATCTACAAAGGTAGGGCTTCCCTGGTGGCACAGTGGTTAAGAATCCACCTGCCAATGCAGGGGACATGGGTTCAAGCCCTGGTCCGGGAAGATCCCACATGCCGTGGAACAGCTAAGCCCATGCGCCACAACTACTGAGCCTGTGCTCTAGGGCCCACAAGCCACAACTACTGAAGTCCGCTCACCTAGAGCCTGTGCTCCGCAACAAGAGAAGCCACCACAATGAGAAGCCTGTGCACCGCAAGAAGAGTAGCCACCCACTCGCTGCAACTAGAGAAAAGCCCGTGCGCACCAACGAAGACCCAGCAGAGCCAAAAATTAATTAATTAATTTAAATAAATAAATAATTAATTTTTAAAAATTAAAAAAATAAATCTACAAAGGTAGTGAAAGAAACCCTACTGGAAATCTTTTGTAAATCTAAATATGTTTCTGAAAGGTGATTAAACACTTCTGAAATATTTTGCACGTTGCTCTGAATTTTGATTCGTCTCCTTTTGCCGCTGCAACATTCAGGATATTGTAAATGTTGTAGTTTGATCATCTGTCACTACCTATCTTGATTTCCCAGAATGTTACATCAACCAGATTGGTGTCCCTTAGTCAATGATCCAATAAGTCTATAGCTTCCTTGGGACTTTACAGTATATCAATACTTTACCAAATTTTTCTGTTACCAAAAAAAAAAACCTAAAAAATAAAGATTTCCAAACACACTGGAACACCTTCCGGCCCTAGATCACAGCTCAGGCTGAAGTTCCAATAATGGGCTAGTCTCTGAGCATAAGTGGATGCTGGTTTCAGCGGTCAACTCAATCCACACACCTCATTGGGAGAGGGTTTGGTGCAAGGCCAGGCTGAGCATCATGAGAGGAAGGTCTGAAAGTCTGCCCAGGTGGCCGCAGCAAGCCCTGAGGAGGGATGCAGTTAACGAATTCCACAAGGACCCAGAGCATAGAGAGGCCTGGAATGTGGAGGGACAGCGCCATGGAGGGGGCCCCCTTCCAGCTAGCTCTTGCGGGGAGGTAGAGGTCTGGATACTCAGAGTCAGGCAGGAAAAACCTTTCCTACAGAGGTATGAGGATAGAGGTACATGTGGGGACAGAAAAGGGACTGATGTGGCAGGGTTTCTGGAAAGGTTAGATCCTGGAAACGTTTCAGAAGAAATTAAGAATTAAAGGTTTGTAAACACTTATAAGAGAACAGTAATTGTTAGGAATCACTAAGCATGGATTCACTAAGAACTAGTCATTTCCTGTTTCTTATAAGATTACTAGACTGGTAAACTAGAGGGTGTTGTCAAAGGGATTCTTGCCATTGGCTGGAAGTTTCTATGGTCCTGTGCAGGAAAGGAACAGAAGGCCCTGAGTTCTAATGTGTATCTCATTTCAGCAGGCGCCTGACATAGTTGGGCTCAATGAGATGCTAGTCAAGAGCGTGGTTTGTATGAGAAAACATTCATTCCCAAAGGCAGCTGGTGATGGATTGATGGTCGGATGGAGGACAGACTGTGGTGCTGACAGGGGCTCCATGTTTGGCCCTTTTTTCCATCTCCATCAATGTTTGCCAACAGCATAAGGAAACATACAGGCTGCATCTATCAGAATTTCAGATAATATAATACCGGAAGGGGAAAATAAATGTTGATATATCAGAAAAAGGTCTTTGGGGACTGGAATGATGTCAAAAACAAGCAGCAGAAATACAATAGATATTAAGGGTAAAATGCTGCCTCCATCGTCAAAAAATCAACTTCTTAAGAAGCAGATGGAGAAATATGTCTCAGCAACAGTTGATGCAAGAAGAGACATAGGGCTTTTGGTTCACCGCTAGTGACCTAACAGTGCAACGCACTTGGAAGAAAAGACTGTATTTAAGAAGCATCTAGTCTCTATGTATTCTCTGATTCAACAAATCCTTATTTAGCCCCCCAATATGTGTCACTACTGGGATGGGCAGTGAACACAGGAGGACGAGACCAGTGGAGTCCCTTCCCTCATGCAGGCTGTAGTTTACTAGGGGAAAGAAGTAAACACACACACACACACACACACACACACACAAAATCGCTGAAACTTGTGATAGGGGCCTAGCAGCACACAAATGAAGGTCAGAAAGAATGTGGTGAAGGATGCGCTTACTTCTCCTGGGTGGTCAGGGCAGGCCTCTCTGGGGAAGTAGCATTGAGGCCGAGGCCATATGAAGGGGAAGAGGAGACAGGGAGATGGAACATTCCAGTCAGGACAGGGAGTGCACTGGCCCTGACCACGGAAGGAGCTTGGTGTGTTCCCAGAATTGAAAGACCAGTGAGCCTTGTCCATATTCATGGCCACCAAGATCCATTCTCACTTTCCTCCATGGTGATACATGCTGACACACTGTATCATGTTTCCCAGCCTCCTTCGCAGTTGAGTATGGCCACGGGACCGAGTTCTCACCAGTGAGATGCTAACAAGTGGTCTGTGTCGGGAGCTGGGCCCTTAAGAGGTGGACACACCCCCTCCTCACTCTCTGTTCTTTCTTCCTCCTGGTTGCATCTTGGACTTGGTAGCCACCTAGCTTGGACCAGAACACCCCATGGAACAGCGGAGCCCCAGCTCAAGGGGCCTGGGTCCCTGAATGACTGCAGAGAGCAGGGCCACTTGCTAACCTGCATCAATCACCTCAGGCAGGTACTTGAGAGAGAAAAAACATTCTATATTCTTTAAGCCACTGAACTAGTGTTGTATCTCTCACCTAACCTGACTATTACAGAAACAAAGGAGATACTAGCTCCACCAACCAGTGCACATTTAGGACATTGTGTTTAGTTCAAAGGGTCACCTATTCTTTTTTTTTTTTTTAAGAGACACTGACCATTTGAAGCATGCCCAGGGGAAGGTAAGGACAATGACATTTAGGAATCCAAAAACCAAGTCAATGAAAATCTGTTAAGGACACCACAGTTGTTAAGTCTGGAAAAGAGATTTCTCAGGGGTGGCATGACAGCTGTCTTCAAACATTGAGAAAGAGGAATGAAGCTGAATTGGAGTAGCTCCTATAGGAGCGATGGGTGGTTGGGATTTACCACGAGGCAAATTCTGATTCAACACAGGGGAGAAGTTTCTAATGATTAGGAATGATTTGAAAAAGGCCAGATTGTTTTCAGGATCAGAGGCTTCTCCCCGCCACTGTGTCCAAGCAGAGACTGGCTGCCCACTTGTGAGGAGACAGTTACAGGGGTGATCTTGGTATCATTGCAGAGATTCTAGTGAATTCTAGGATTTTAGGTAGAAGAGGTGGTAGATAATGCAAGCTGAAGCCAGGTCATAATGGGAATTGAATGTCGGTTTGGACTGAATCCTGGAAGCAAAGGGAATCTCAAAGGTTTCTGAGCAGAGTAGAAACAGGTTTCTGAGCGGATTAGCAACATGATAAAAGCAAGGAACATGGCTTTGGCCAACACAGGAGGAAGAAATCCTGATTTTCAAAGCCCTTATTGGTCATTTGATGCATGCACTCCCTGAACCAGTAGCCATTTAAGGAAAGCCAAGAGTAAAGAATACAGATTTTCATTGCTTTATTCTTGAGATAATCCAAAAAATATTTGAGGACTAGCATTTTTTTTTAAACTTATCTTCTGAGATGAATGATCCATTTAGTCCAAGGAACTCAAACTACACCCTTGTCTCACTCAGGCTTGTCTCATATCTGAACTGCTCTGTCAGGGGCAAGACCATCAAACCTCCTCTCTCAGATAAGGAGAAGGGCTCACAAAGAGGGCCAGTGAGTTGTTCAAGGTCACGGTGAGTCACGTGCACAGTGGCAGGCCAGGCTCCTTGACTGAGGTCTCCCACGCTGCCCCGAGCCCACGCTAAGGGTGCCCTCAACTAGGAATGTCTCCCACATACAGGAAAAACCAACAGTCTTTCCAGAGTTGGAAATTACCCGAGACATTTCAAGTTCAACCAATTTCATTTTGCAGGTGAGGAAACTGAGGTTTAGTGAGGTCACCTGGGCAAAGGCATAGCTATGACTTGAACCCAGTTCCCGGGATCACCTGTACTACATTTTACCATCCTGCCTACCGGTAAGTTGCCCAGGAACACCCCACACACAATTACCTGGAATCAACTGGGTCATCACCATTAGCTCCACTGTCTGGAAATATAAAGGCTCATATTGGCTTTGGCCACCAAAGAGAGGAAACATTCTGCAATGCTTGAAAACTCACAGCTGAGGGGGTGCTGGGGAGCACTGTTTGAGCCTTGTACTACAAAGTCAAAAGGGAAAACATGTGTTTCACATTTGTCTTGGGATGGGAAAGAAAAACTTTTCCTTTCACTTAATCTCCATTTAAACAAACAGAGAGACTGCCCTTTTTGTAAACTCACCCAACGTCAAAGATCGTTCACTAGCCTGGCATCGGTTTACTAAGCCACTACAGAGCCACTTTCCCCACGTAATCCCCTCAATTAGAAGGCACTTCAGCTTGAAGAGGGTCAGGTAAAATAATACACATTTCCTCTGATGAACTGAACAGAGTCAGCTGAGGGAGTCAGGTTTCCAAATCTGTAACCTCTGGTTTCAGCCAGAGACCCGAGGCAATCCGGCTTTAGTCATGACTCAGGATTTGGGGAGTGAAAGCAAGCGCAGTCAAGTGATGTAAGAAAATTCCCCCCATTCCCCCATCCCCCTGGCATCCTGCTCCCCGGGGAATTCACTCTGAGTGCCTTGCGGGGAGGAGTTGCCAGGTCACTGGGTGCTGAGCTGCCTGCTCTCGCATCCCCATTGCAGTGGCCTGGTCTGCAATTGACAAAGGAAGTACTCAATTACAATTACTTTCCTGTTGGCCTGCGAGCTCAGATAATTGCTTTGCAATGTGTGTGTGTGAGAACCTCATAAAGTAAACCAAGAAACAGAAGGGCCAGGTCTGGCCTAAAGGGAAGTGTCAAGCAGTGGCGGGGCGGGGGGGGGGGCAGGTGATGCAAGCTTGCCTTTGAAGTCATTTTGTTTGTGAGAAGTCTGCTGTGCTCTCTCTTAAGGAAACTCCACTGGAATGAGCTTTCTGTGCATGTGGGGTTTAGGGCTATTGTTTTTGGCTCTGAGGTTCACCTCAAGCCCGGCTAGGACATGTATAAATCCCATAACAACAGTCTGACATGAAATTGCTCACCCTCTCATTGCATCAGGGGACTTTTACTCAGGCGGATTTTTGAATGCCTCATTGTTTAACAGGACAGGAAGTTTACTCTTGATGCAAATGAGGAATCTTTCTGGTTTTTTCTCCATAGCTCCTTGGAAGATTTTCACAGAGGCCTGCCTTGTCATCCCTAGTCTAGCTCCTTCCATGCGAGCAGCTGCACCCAAGTTGCTTCTCAGAGTAGGGTTTTCTTAGGACAAGAGTCTTAGGCTTTTCCCTGGAAGTGACTGGGTGAAGGGCTAAGGGCCACCCAGGGACAGGGAAGGGTTGGATCTTCTGAAAGGGGTTGGATTTTTCTCTTTTCAGTTTCGTTTGTTTGTTTCTTATACACACAGAGAGGGAAGCCCCATCACCAAACCTTATCATGCTTTTTCTCTTAAGTGACCAGCTCACATTGGGAACATGGGGCTGGGACTCTGGCATCAAAAAGAAGATGCCTGGGCTTCCCTGCTGGCGCAGTGGTTGAGAGTCCACCTGCCGGTGCAGGGGACATGGGTTCGTGCCCCGGTCCGGGAAGATCCCACATGCCGCAGAGCGGCTGGGCCCGTGAGGCATGGCCGCTGAGCCTGCACGTCCGGAGCCTGTGCTCCACAACGGGAGAGGCCACAACAGTGAGAGGCCCATGTACCGCAAAAAAAAAAAAAAAAAAGCCTCATTGAGAACTATGATCTACCCTCCACTGGAGCAAATCCCTGAGAAAGATAGAAACTTCTAGAGAAAGGCTTTCGGGGTCCCCCATTTCATGACATAATCTGTAGGCAAACTCTTGAAAAGGCATAAGAAGAACGCTCTCAACCTTTTGCTGATGTCCCCAGCCAAGAGACTGGCCAAGAGAGGCCCTCAAAGAAAGGGTTCACAGATAACTACTTTTAGTCAAAGGAAACCAGATCAAGATGATGACGGGGTAAATGACAGGGACGCCGACCCAAAGCCCTAGTTTATTTGGTTCTGTATCTCCAGAATCTTTTTTTCCTAAACATCCAAAAAGGAAACAGTAATGGGAGGGAGGGAAGGAGGGAGGGAGGGAGGGAGGAAGGAAGGAAGGGAGGGAGAAAAAGGAAAAAGTCAAGCACTGTGCATAAGCCCTAGAGATTAGCCTAAGGTTACAATACCATTGCAGTTGTCTTCTGCACACGGCTGAATCAACATGTCCCCAAGAGTCATAATGATACCTGACAACATATATGCTAGATTTTGTTTAAAATTACAGTGTTGACCAGGATTTTTACATGTGTGTGTCTCTATATATGTACCTCTGTGTGTGTGTGTGTGTTTTCATTGTACCAAGTCAAGTGCAATTAAGCAAGGAGCAACCTCACTGCTGGCCAAGTTCTGTCCCATGCCTGCTTTACATTGGCATCACTTGCAGATCTTTAGCCACAACACACATGTGCCTAAATGTCTCCCCACAGAGATCCTGATTTAATCAGGTGGGGCTGGGATCTGGGGGCAGATTTCTTTTAAGCTCCCCAGGTCATTATAATGTGCTTCCAGGGTCACCATCCACTGACCTAGGCCAGCCCCCACGCAGCCTCCCTGCACTGGCCCACAGTCAGCCACACTCCTTGCACAACTTCCCTCTTACTCAGGCACTGGCACTTCTCTCTGTGGTCCTTACTCTGGCTTTACCACAAGCTTCCGCATCTGGAATCTGGCACCCCCTGTGACCATCATGATGGCAAAAAAAGTTCTCCCCAAAATGCCCTCGAGCATAATTTAACATCCTAAATTACTCCTTCACACTCAGTAAAAATGACTGTGTTTGTAGCACATCTGGTCATTCTTACATGATGAGGTGGGAAACACCAAGCTGTGTTCAGTGGCACTTGACTGCCTGGCTGCACCCTTCCTTGGCTAGTCTGCATCCCAGCTCCCTCAGGAGCCAGTGCAAAGCCATCCTGTGCAAGGCACATATAACCACCTGTAGTGAACCGCCCAGGACCTGGCACAGAGCCTACAGAGGCTCAGCAAACTTCTGATGAAACTGAGACTATCAAAGTCTGCAAATTCTGGGTGCTTCCCCAACCTAATTTGGGCCTGAAAATTCAGATGACTGGATTACGAAAAAGAGGTCCTGGTAATTACAAAGCCCCCACTCTGAGAACACCATGAATGACGGAACTAGCCAAGGAAATGCAGCAGCGATCAGCAGATAGGCATATATTTTACTATCCCTCCCCTCCCCCTTCCAAGCTCTGCCCAGGAAAGGAACAGCCTCTTATGTCTTCACAAGGCCTTCCTCCCCATGAGTGTGTCTGTTTATCTCCAAATCTCTCTCTTCGTAAGGATGTCGTGTCAGTCACTGGATTTCGGGCCCACCCTACTCCAATACATCCTCATCTTGACTTGATTACATCTGTAAAGACACTATTTCCAAACAAGGTCACATTCACAGGTGCCAGGGGTTAGGACTTTAACATATCTTTGGGGGGAGGGGAGACACACTCCTACAACATCCAGTGTGCTGGTCTCTGACCAGGCTACACCTAGAATTTGGGGTCCAGCTCATGAGCCATATTTCAAGATGTCCCCTGAAAAAATTGCTCATATCTGTGTGATATGTGTATTGGTTACGGGAACTACATTCAGCTTAGATCCAGGAGGCATTAAGAGAAGTATATATTCAGAAAACCATAATTTGAAAAGATACATGCACCCCAATGTTCATTGCAGCATTATTTACAATAGCCAGGACACGGAAGACACCCAAACAGAGGAATGTGTTTCCATCAACAGAGGAATGGATAAAGAAGATGTGGTACATATATACACAATGGAATATTACTCAGCCATAAAAAAGAATGATATAATGCCTTTTGCAGCAACATGGATGGACCTAGAGATTGTCATACTGAGCGAAGTAAGACAGAGAAAGACAAATATCATATGATATCGCTTGTATGTGGAATTTTAAAACAGGGTACAAGTGAACTTAACTACAAAACAGATATAGAGTTACAGATGTAGAAAACAAACTTATGGTTACCAGGGGGTAAGGGGGGGCGGATAAATTGGAAGATTGGCATTGACATATACACAGTACTATATATAAAATAAGTAACTGATAAGAACCTGCAGTATAGCACATGGAACTCTACTCAATACTCTCTAATGGCCTATATGGGGAAAGAATCTAAAAAAGAGTGGATATATGCATATGTATAACTGATTCACCTTGCTGTACACCTGAAACTAACACAACATTGTAAATCAACTCTACCCCAATTTAAAAAAAAAGTGTATATTTGCCTTCAAAGGGAAGCACTTTTTAAGTTTTTTGATGTGGACCATTTTTAAAGTCTTTATTGAATTTGTTACAATATTGCTTCTGTTTTATCTTTTTTGGCCTCAAGGCATGTGGGATCTTAGCTCCCCAACCAGGGATCGAACCGCACCCCCTGCACTGAAATGCAAAGTCTTAACCACTGGACCACCAGGGAAGTCCCAAAGGGAAGCACATTTTGGCTCAATATAATTTGACTCAAAGATCCAAATGATCTTTGGACGAAGGGAATCTACCAAGGGCTGTCTACCTGCAGCAGCAACGAGTTACCTCATTCTTCACGCATCTGATAAATACATACCAAGGCCAAGTATGTGCCAGGCAGCAGGCACCTGGCCAGACGATGGAGCAGTGACAGGCTCCAGAGAGAGATACAGGCCTTGCCCTCAAGAGGCTTCCCATCTAGTGGCCCAGGAAGGGTGCAGGCAGGCTGGGTGGGCACACGCTTAGGATGTTATGGAGAAGGTTCTCTGTGGAGAGGGTGTGGACCACTGTGTCTCCTCAGAGCCAAGGCACTCTAGTCTTTATGATTCCCAAGAGGCTAAATGTAGAGGAAATTGGAGGTGTGGGGCGGGAGCGTGAGGGTGGAATGATTGAAGAAAAAAATTTTTAAGGGTTTAAATGAACACAGAGGGGCTTTCCCAGCGGGACACACGCAGAGACGCAAGCTCCCTCACACCATCACACGCTCTATGCAGAAGGAGACTTTTATCTCACAAGCCTGAGGCTCCGCTCTCCCGCTTCCCATCTCAGCCTGACCCCACCCACCCTAAGGAGCAGACACTCATAGGCCAGACCCACCGGGGCTGCTCGGCTGGAGCCACCTCAGTGGGGAAACCGAATCCCTCTCCCCAATCTCAGCGGACAAAGCAGCCCGGGCCCTAGGTGCTTCCCCTCCTGCCGGGACACCCAGCCAGGGAAAGCAAAGCGAGCAGCTCTAAATCAAGTGTTTTTAGCAGAACCAGGCCCCGGGGGTGGAAGGGAGAGGCCGGCGCTCTCAGCGGCTGCTCCTCCTTAACGAGCCTAAACAAGCTGGGCCCGCAGAGTCCACAGGCGGCCAAGGTAAACCTTCGTCTGTGATGCCCAGGGCGGACAAGTCCAGCCCTCCAGGAAGAGAAACCCCAGCTTTCCTTGCTGCCCTTTTACCACTTGAGAAGATAAATACATTTAAAAAAAGATCTGTCCTCGGTGCTGGGAAACTCCTGGTACTCAACACCAAAGAGGTCTCGCAAAACAAAAAAATCATCTGGTCGCCATCACATCGTTCCCGCCCCCACCTCCATCCTGGCCCAGCTTTCTGACGCATGCGTACACGTCCTCACGTGTGTGCGCAGACGCACTCAGGAGCACACATCCTCATACGTGTATGCGTTCACTGTTTCACCCTTCCACACACATCCCCACACATATCTTCACACATACACACACATGCCCTCGCACGTTTGTGCACACATCCACCCTCACACGAGGACACGCATGTGCACCCTCGTATAGAAACGCGTGCAGGCACATCTTCACACAAGGCACACATCCTCACACATGCACGCAATATATTTTCACACATGCATGCATCCACAAACATCCTCTGTGCACACACATGAACAAACACAGACCCTCAATCCTCACGCATGTATGCCCACTTGTATGTGCATGCACACCCTCACACATAAGTGCACCTTCACACACAAACACACATGTGGGTACACATTTTCAAACTGCAACATGTCCTCACATGCAGCACACAAAGGTTCACACGCATATGCGCATCCCTGGACACAAACACACATGCATCCTTACATAAACACATGCCCTCACACGTGGCGGCACACTCACCCTCACACTCACACACCCCTTTTTTTGCTGCTGCTTCCCTGCGAGTTGACTCTCCTCCTCGACTTGCTTACTGGGCCAGGTTTTGCTTTGAAGCTCATGGCCTGGGACCCAGTTGGTAGACAGACGGCTGGTAGCAAAGGCCCAGGGCCTGGGCCATGCACAGACCATGAAGACATTTGTCTGTCATGGAAAGAGCTAGGGCTTTGGAGTTGGGCCAGTAAGGTCCTCTCAGTAGCTGAGTGACCTTGGGCAAGTTACACAGCCTCTCTGAGTCTTAGCTTCTCATCCAGAAAAGGGGGCTAATATCACCTACTTCGTGGGGTTGGGTGAAGAGGCCATGCGGAGTACGTGTTCAGGAGAGACCTCATTCCATTTGCCTGACCTGAGTCACCAGAACTCCCCAGGCTACCATTTCCCAGGCCTCAGATACATGAAGGATGGGACCAATGAAATCGTAGTACTAAAAGCGGTTCATGTTGTTGCTGGTAAAAGGGGCATTTTATGAGGTAGCTGGCTGTCCCGGCCCTCCCTTTGTGAAGTCTGCCCAGCTGGAGAAAAGCAGAGGAAAGAGAAGCTGCAGAAAAGGAGATCCAAAGGATCAGAACCTGAAAACTCCATGGCTGCTGCCTGAAACATCTGGAAATACGCTAACGGGCATGAGGCGCAGAGCAGGGCGCCAAGCCATGTCTTGGCACGCGTGCTGAGAGCCGCCCAGGGAGCCGCAGCAGACACTGCGGGACTTCTCCTCTGAGTTACTGCAGCTTCTTTCTGAAGCCGGCCTGGTGTGGTGGCTGAAACACGGAAACATGGCCTGAATTCTCTTCCCACCAACCACCACCACCACCTGGCCGTGGTTTCTTACTGTCTAAGGTGAGCAGTTCAGTGACAATGACCAAGCCCATATTTCTAGGGAAAAATTATAATATTGTGGGTGTCAGGCACCATGCTGAGTTCTACATACACATCATCTCAATCCTTAAGGTGGCTCTGGAGGTGGCTATTAGCATGCCCATTTTACAGACAGGACAACTGCTCAGAGAGGGTCACAGCCTTGCCTAAGATTACAGAGCTGGCAAGGGGACAGGGTGAGGATTTGAATCCAGAAACATCTGTCACCTAAGCCCTGTGCTCTCCTGCCAAAGAGGAACAAGTGTCCATCTAGCCGGCTCTCCCCCGCCCTTGGGAGCCAGAACCCCCTGGAACTGAACTGCCGGAAATGGATGACCTCAGCCAGCCTCCTCGTTTCACAGACGACGGGGAAAGTGAAAAAGGCCAGGGACTGGCTCAAGGTCTCGTCCTGTGTCGCATCCTCCTTCCGGGACTTCACTCTCCCAGGCAGCCCCCGGACGGAGCTGGAGAAAAACTTTCAGAGACTTCCCTGGGGAAGACAGCTGGAAGGCAGGGCCAGCCAGGGTTGTAATAATGCGGTGATGAGGTGGTGACGATATGCCTGTGTTTCCCCCTTTTGAGAAATGCTCTGGCGTCAGATAAGTCCTGGGGGGAGGTAAGAGGAATTTGGCAGGGATCTGGTTATAAGCCATCTGGAGGCCGACGTGAGTACCAGAAAAGCCTCTGCCCAGTCACTGTGGGCTCATCCGTGAGTGCACGCACAGCCCTCCGCTCCCCGGAGGCTCCGTCGGGACAGGCGGAAGTCAGAGAGAGATGGCTCTACCCACAATCCCACGGCGGGGCAGGAACATTCCCCCCACCTGTCTTGCAGCCTTTGTCCTGGAGGACCGAGCAAGGACCCATTAGACACTTGCCTGGTGGCCTGGAATAATGTCTCACGTCATTGCCTCAAAAGGCGGACGGACGTCCTAGCACAAGTCATCACTGTTAAGCAATTCCTCTGTGCTGGGACTGTGCTCAGCATCTTACCCACATTCTTGCTTCATCCTCACGACCGCGCTGTGGAGTTGGAACAAATACTGCTCCCGTTTCCACTCCAGGACACTGAGACCCGGAGAGGTTTGATAAGGTTCCAAAGGTGATAAGGATGGAGCCAGAACTCAAATCCAGGTAGCAGAGGTCCCCGCCCAGGCTCCCATCCACGGCACCGAGCTGCACCTGTCACCACCTCCTGGCACCTCGAGGGACACCTGAGCATCACTCAAGCAGAAACCACCTAAATCTCGGCCATCGCCCGTCCCCCCCCGCCCCACTTTCCCCTCTGAATTGGGGGCCTCGTCAGAGGCAGACCCCAGGAGATTTCACCCGTCCCCTCGTGTTGGCCTTGCTCACCCACGGATGAGTCAGCTGGAATTTTTGGACATCCCGGGCTCACAGCCGTGGTACCAGGAGCAGTCAGGAGGCAGGAATGCGCGGAATGCGGCTCCTTGGGCTCCGGCCTGTCCCCACCCTGCCCCGCCCCCACCCCCCAGGCTGAATCCACAGAGAGGCTTGGAAGGTGAATGACAAAGTGTTTGTCGAGGCTTTGGGACGACAGGTGCACGCGAAGATGAGGACAAAAACCGATTCTTTTCGCGGGGCTGCCGCCACAGTTTCGCGCCCCTCCCACGCAGTCCGCGTTCCAACCCGGATGCTCAGCGCCCCGGGCTCCGGCGAAGGGCAAGAACACTGATTAGGAAGCGAAAAGTAAAAAATGTCCCGGGTTCTCAAGAAGACGGAATGTTCAACCTCTTTGCCCAACTCTGACTCGGCTCTGCAACTCCGCCACCCTGAAACACGACTTGGATTTTGTCGCTTACCTGCTCACATGCCTTTATGCAGGCGAAACGGGCTTTCCAGCACCTTCTCTGCGCGGGGCTCTGTCGGGCACTGCGTCTAGATGGTGGATAAGGCAGCAACAGACTTTCCTTCTCTAGCTTTCCTTCTAGAGGAGAGTTCGGATAATAAACGAGTGAGCGTGTAATTACAGAATGGGATCAGGTGAGGAAGGAAGCAAACCAGGTGCAGGATGGAAATGGGCGGGGGTTACTTTAAAATGAAATCCAACCCTCAGAGCTGCATGCTGCTTAAATTTGTCACCTGCCTCTGAGGCCTTAGCTCCTGTCAGCCACCCAGAGCCCTTCTCGCCCTCCTGCCACTTTGCCCAGTGGATACCGGGCACTGGTATCCTCTCTCTGCCTGGCTGGTGAGCCCTTCAGAGGCAGGAAGCATGGTTATCTCACACACCAGAGACTCCTGGGGATCCCCTCTAACACACGTGCCCTGGAACCTTTGATTTTGATGCCAGGCACTGGGGAGACACACAAAAAATACTTCTTTAGGGAATGAGCATCCCCAGACTCCAGCTGACTGTGGAAGGTCAGGAGGACCAGGGGCTCTGAGCAAAGAAACCATATTTAGGAAACGCTCCATGCCGGGAGCCAACCTGGAACCTCGTTGGACTCAGAAAGTCCACATCACACACACGCCGGTTAGGAAAGAGGAAGGGTTGAGGGTAAAAACTGTTTGATCAGCCTCTCATCCGGAAGTTTGGGCCCACAGATGCTGCCTTGATTACCTATCGAAATGAACAAATGCCAGAAGTCACCCAAGGCCTTGCTGACGCAGGGCACTGGAGAGAGAGAAACCGCTCGGCTGATTATCTTGGCTTTATCCGCCACATCTGTTTTAGCTCAGCCTCTCTGCTTCTCATCTTTAAAGAGATGGCTGCAAAGTTAGAGACTCTCAGAGTTGGAAAGGGCCTGAAAGACCTCACATCTCACCTCCTTATTTTGAAGATAAGAGCCGTGTCACTTGAGAGACTGTGACTCACGCATGGCCACTCGTCTTGGAGGTGGGGCGGGCAGCTGGGACCATAGTTCTCACCTCCCAGGCAAGAGCTTTTCCCAGTCCTCCAAGCTGCCTCTCGCATCCCGCCAAGTCATTCCCACGCTTGCCTCAGTTAGGCCTCATTAGTAAGAGAAGCTGGCCATGGCCCTTTCTCATTCCCCTCCCACCTCCTGCCGAAAAAGGAAGGAGATTCCCTTCCACAACTGAGCAAGGATAGTTTTGCTTGTCATCTGATGCCCGGGACTACCCATGCCAGGCTCCCCTCCAGGGGTGCAGCTCCCTGCCCTCACATGGTATCATGGTATCATAAAAGAATTCACCCTCCCGCCAACCTTGAGAACAAGAGGCCATTTCTCAGCTGGGAATCAATCCATCTTGAGGGCCAAGGCATCAGAGGGACTCCGCTCGGCCCTTACCAGCCACGTGCTCCTTGGCTGAGGCCTCCCCTTGGATGGCAGGTGCTCCCCAAAGCATCCCAACCCCATTTCCTGAGTCCTCTATCCGGCCAGTCACCTCCACCCAAGCCTAGTCCAGTCCTTTTTTTTTTCTTTTGGCCGTGCCGTGTGGCTTGTAGTATCTTAGTTCTCCGACCAGGGGTCGAACCTGGGCCGTCGGCAGTGAAAGCGCAGAGTCCTAACCACTGGACCGGCAGGGAATTCCCCTTTCTTTTTAACAGATGTAGAAATCCAGGCTCAGAGAGGTTAAGTTACCTGCCCATGGTCACCCAGCTACTGAGGGGCAGAGTCAGAATTTGAACTCAAGTCTGACTCCAAAGGCCATCTCTTTCCACAACGCCTCTCCGTGGGCCCCAAAGGAGCTGGAGGCATCTCAAGACACCATTGCACTTGTGCTCAGAAATAGTCCCCACTTGTCTGCCTGAGTGCCTGGAATCCCCCCATTGGAGTCATTTCCTGGTGACCCCAACCGTTCTAACAGGAAAAGCCAGAGATGTGCAGGAAGAGGGTATACAAAGGTTTGACCATGGCAGGACCAACCTGAGGCCCAGGGGCGAGGGCTTGGGAGGGCTGGGGGTTGACAGGAGGAAAGGGAAATGGCCCGGGAGAGAAAGGGCTGAGTAGTGGGGCCCAGAAGCTAGCAGGACAGGGCATGAGGGCAGCACCAGCGGGGATAGGGGAACCTCCCTCCAAACTCCACAGAGCCAGCTCCAGGGCACGGACTGGTTCTGGGGTGGAAGGGCCCAGCGTGACTGGGAGGCATTAGTCAGCAGTGGAGGTTTATGAAAGGAGGGATTGTCCAGAGTCTCCTTACTCACCAGGCCAGTTGGGTTGTCCCCAGAGACTGGGAGCAGGGCCGGTATCAGAAGGGGACCGGGAACTCTGAGCTGCTCACTGCCCAGGTTGAATGGCCCTGGGCGTCGGGGGCCTGCCTGGCCTCACAGCCTGTGAGTCACAGCCGCTGGCTGGCAGGCTGAGTGTCTTCATTGTCCTCTTAGCTGTGGGACAGTGGGGCCAGAGCCCTGGCAGGAGGCCCGACGCCCTCCTCTTAGGATAGAGGACACCCAGGGCTGATTCACGGGGCTCCTGTGCCATGTTACCAGCCTGCTGCCCCATCCGAGGCCCCAGCAGCCAACTACCATTCCTTCGTAGGTCATTCACACGGTCATTCTTTCTGTTGCTGTCTTGGGTCAATCTTTATTTTTTCCAATTGCAAAAGTAATCTATTGAATATTATTCAGCCTTAAAAAGGAATAAAATTCTGACCGAGGCTACAACATGGGTGAACCTTGAGGGCACTATGCTGAGTGAATAAGCCAGCCACGAAAGGACAAATCCTGTATGAGTCCACTTATGTGAGGTTCCCAGATAGTCAAAATCATCAGGACAGAAAGTAGAGTAGAGAGGTTGCCAGGGGCTCGGGGAGGAGATGCGGGGAGTTTGTACTTAAAGGTGAAGAGTTTAAGTTAGGGGAGGTGGAAACTGTTCTGGAGAGGGATGGTGGTGATGGTTGCAAAACAATACAGATGTACTAATACTGCTGAACTGTACTCTTTTTTTTTTTTTTTTTTTTTGTGGTATGTGGGCCTCTCACTGTTGTGGCCTCTCCCGTTGCGGAGCACAGGCTCCGGACGCACAGGCCCAGCGGCCATGGCTCACGGGCACAGCCACTCCGCGGCATGTGGGATCTTCCCAGACCGGGGCACGAACCCCTTTCCCCTGCATTGGCAGGCAGACTCTCAACCACTGCGCCACCAGGGAAGCCCCTGAACTGTACTCTTAAAAATGATTAAAACAGGGACTTCCCTGGAGGTCCAGTGGTTAAGATTCCGTGCTTCCACGGCAGGGGGCACAGGTTCGATCTCTGGTCAGAGAACTAAGATCCCGCATGCCGTACAGCATGGCAAAAAAAAAAATTAAAGCAGTAAAGTTTATATTTTGTATATTTTATCACAAAAACCAAAAAAAAAAAATCTGTTATTCGAACAATACATAAAAGTAAAAGGTATTGGTAAATGTCCTCACCCCACTCTCTGGAATATTTCAAACCTACTTATGTTCCTGTACAATCATGATGTATGTGTGTGTAACAAAAGTCAGCTTGTGATGGCAAGGGAACACAGTCCCTGGGTGCCAGCCACGCTCCTGGTCTCTCTCTCTCTTTGAAGGACATGCGCATCTCACTCACTAACCCCAGGTGCCAGCTCAGGGCCAGGAGGCAAGGTCATGGCAAAGGTCATGGCATTGACAATCACGACCACCCAGAGAGAGCTTAGCCACGTCCAGCGTGGTGCTTAAGCCCTAACACGCATGAGCTCACTTCATCCTTCCACCAGTGTGGTGAGGCGGGGGATAGTTCATGCGTACCTCCAAGCCCATTTCATAAGGGAAGACTCAGAGGCTTTAAGAGTTGAGGGACACGCCCAGATCACATCGCTAGAAGGAGGCAGAGCGGGAGGTACTTCCCCGTTGAACCGTTAGATTGTACTGCAGACAGTTTATAGGATACTTGCTCACTTCCTAGTAATCCCTTAATTTCTGGCTTCCCAGGGGGAGGGCTCCTGTGGTCTCATTGACTGTTTGGTCCTCCGCAAGCCCTGGAACACAGTAAGTGTCCAACAAATATTTGCAGAGAGAATAGTTCTCATTCATGTCTCTGATTGTCTCCCACACCCTTGTGAGGTAGCAAATTAGGAAATATGATTGCTGCCGGTGTTAGTCATCTGGCCAGTGGGCGAGATGGTCACATGGCCGGGCTGGGCCACTGAGGTAGAGCCCCTGGGCTTCTGGCTCCCTTCCCAGGCCTTTCCAGTTTTGTTGTTGAGACCTGGGCCCCTGCTGCTACAGAACAAAGATATTAATTGGGAGCAAGACTCCTTTGAGTCGTTACCAGCAGTAATAGTAATAGTAATTGCAGTCATACTCATTGTAATCTTTAACTCATGTAGCCCATATCGATAGCACCAATGAGGCACTAATATTATCTCAGTGCTACAATTAGGCCTAGAGAGGTTGAGCAACTGCCTCAACATCACACAGCTCAGAAGCGGCAGAACTGGGATTCAGACTCCGTCTGGCTCCGGAGCCCATGTGCCACACACTACTAACATCTGAGGACCGATGAGCGTCCTCAGTTGGACCCACGGCACAGCCAGGCTGAGCTTTGGTGAGAGATGGGGCTGAATTCCACCTTCATTCACTCTGTCAATGAGTCTTTGCCGAGCCACACCCGTGGGCTCGTCTGAATGTCTGTCCCGAGGACCTGACCCAAATAGGACGGAGGACCTCCCCACCCTAGCAGAGCCTATGGCCTGGTGGGAGAAGTCAATGTCCTTATTACACAGTTAATTGTCTCATTAGAGCAAAGATGAGTACCACCGAAAGGGTATGGGCACTGCCAGCCTCTCACAGGCACAGGCCAGGGCCAGGGCCTGGGAAAGGCTGCCCCGTGGGGCTGACATCTCTGCTGAAATTGGAAGGGTGGGTCAGGATCAGGTGAGTGGAGTGGGAGAGCTTTGCAAGCAAAGAGCACAGCCTGGGCAGCGGCTTGGCTCTGACTAGGACGGAAACCAGTGTGGCTGGAGCTGGTGAAGGGGAAGGAAAGGGATGGGGGGATGGGGGTTACAGGGGCCCATGCCTGAGTCCTCCCATAGCAAAGAGGGCCCCTGTAATCGGCTCACTTTCTCTATTATCCTTAGAGAGAAGTGGGAAAGGGAACGTGAAAAATTCCCTTTCCTCCCCACCTGGCGGGTCTGGATGGGTCCTCCCGTATGCATTTACTCCATTACCCGGGGCTTCGTACAGCTGTTTGCACTGGACATCATGCTCACTGTGCTATTTGACCCTCGTGACCACCTGGAGGGAGGAAAGGCGAGCAGGTGTCAGGCACCCCCCGCACAGCAGAGGAAATCAAGGCAGGAAGAGGGGCTGCGTCTCCGGGACACGATCTGAGGTCCAGGCCTTTCTTTTTTGGTGGCCTTTTCTCCTCTATAAGATACACTTAATAGCACCGGAGTCCCTGGGTTGCAGGGAGGGCAGAGTTAGGTGACAGAATCTGGGTAAAGAGCTGAGCAGGTAAAGGCTCAAGGTCAGTGTTCTGGAAGTGGTGGCGGCCGTCATCACCATCATCAGTGCTCTTCTTCCTGAGCACCTGCTCTGCTGTGTGCCGGGCACCGAGCCAGGTGCGGGGGAGCGGGGAGGTATGTGTCCCCTGCGCCTAAGGACAGTAACGCCTAATGGGGAGACAGCTAACTAGCGGCCTGGGGAAGCCAGTGGAGTGCTAGATGGGCTCTGGGTGGGCGTGGCAGGGGAAGCCCAAAGGAGATGGATTCTGAGCTGTACTTGGACCAAAACTTGGACCTCGGGAAGGGAGAGCAGGTGCGGACTGTGGGGACACCTCAGACGGTTAGTGGTAGGTGTCCTCGGGGCTGGAGCCGACGGAGCTGAGGCTGGCAAGTTAGTGAGGGTCACACCAGAAGGGACAGTGAGCGGGTGTGCACGGGGGATCAGGTCTAAGGACCACTGCCTGGGTGATCACGGTCAACACAGCCATGACAGACACAAGTTGCGTCGTTCAGTGAAGTGGTCAACCAAGTGGAGCAGATGTTTCTGACAACAGCATTTGTTTGGAATTCTTTTCTAATTATCCATGTAAATTATGCATAATGTAGAAAAGAGGGGACGCAAACACACACAACGGGGGGACGGCGGCAGGGGGGAATGTCCAAATCGTTTGCAGCTCACCACTCCAGATAGCCCTGGTTAGCCCATCAGGGTACCTCCTTCCAGCCTCTGCTTATTCCTCAAAGAGGCCGATGCCAACTGATGTGAGGGTGAAGCACAGGGAGGTTACGGGGCCTGGGGACAGACGTTTCTTAAAGTTGTTTAAGAAAGAAAAGATTTGGGACTTCCCTGGTGGTCCAGTGGCTTTGGGGAGAAGGTGAGATTCAGACTTGCCCTTCAAGGAGAGGCAGGGTCTGGAAAGACCAGAGGAATTCCAGGCAAGGGGACAGCACTGCTAAGGCACAGGTCTGGGGAGATGGATAAAGAACGTGACTGGGGAGATGGATAAAGAACGTGACTGGCACCTTCTCTCGTGCCAGCCTCTATTCTCATGCATATCACGCGTTACCTCATTTGATCTTCCCAACACCCTGTGGGATGGAGACAAGAGAAGCCTCATTTTAGGGTGAGCAAGTGGAGGCACCCACACTCTGGCCGAAATGTGGCCGTGCTCCTGACCCAGGGTTGGCTTGGTCTCAAGCCCAGGGAGCCACAAAGGACTGTGGGAGGGGGGACCGGTCTGTCCTCGTGGGGAAGGGGGAGGAGTGTTAGCAGCCAGGGCAGCCGAGGCCAGTGAAGGAAGGGGAGCGATGGGACTTGGGTCTGTCCGGTCCCATGCTGCGGAGGCTTTATCGGGGCGCTGCAGGTCTTGACAATCACCACTGCCCATCTGAAGCCCGGCTTCCTGGAGCTGGGCCTGCCATCCTGGAAGAGATAAGGCAGCCCTGGTCATGTGGCTCTAACCATCGGTGGCCAAGCAGAAGCTGCTGCAGAGCTGATGGCCGGCTCGAAGGGAAGCCCCTCCAGCATCTTCTGACCACCTCCCCAGGGACCCTCCAGACAGGGCATATCCGGATGAGGAAAACTGCTGTAAGAAGGATACTTAAAACCTCTCCTATGTGTACTTTTGGTTCACAAAGCACTTCTACTGCCATTCTCAGCATGAAACAGAAAGGTGGGGCCTGGGAGGCCACCTGGGGTCCAGGCCTCAGGCCACCTCTGTTGGCTCTGCGACCCTGCCAGGGGACATCACCTCTCTGAGCCTCAGCTTCCTCATCTGTCCAGTGAAATCAGCAACACCATTTCTCCTTTTCGTGGCTCGTGGCTCCGTGTCCGGCCAGCCTGTTGCCAACCCCCTCCTGGCCCTGCTCCCTGCTCTGCAGCCTCCCCTCCCTGCTCGCTCGAGGGCACCACCTTTGCACTGCACCAGACGCTGGGCCTTTGCCAGGCAGGGAGTTGAGTCAGACCTCAGTCCACCAACATGCTGCTGGAGTGGATGGGCCCGTGCAGCCGGGGACTCTTGTCCCAACTCCCCTCCCGGCTGGGGCTGGGTGAGAAAGAGGGGAGGGAAGAAAGAGGGGAGAAAGAGGGGAGGGGAGCCCCCAAGGGAAGGCTCCAATTTTGCCAGCGAAGGCTTTTGTGCTCTGAAATGCCAGGCCAGGGCAGTCAGCTCTGCCAACGAGGAGACTGGCCTCCAACAATAATGTTTTTCCCTGGGTTTCCAGAAGGCATCAGCTGCTTTCTAATTCAAACCATCAGGAGGAGGTTAACATGTGCTGAGTCTCAAAACGCCTGAGAAAGAAGACGGCTCCCTGCTCCCCGTGCCAGACAAGAGCGGCCTGGATGGGGCGGGGCTCAGGCAAGGGGCCCCTGGACGGGAGGCTGTGAGCGCTTCCCTGGGCTCCCTTGCGTCCAGCCCAGGTCCTCAGCTGGCACCTCCCCGGGGCGCACTTGCCGCTGGTCACTCCACCCACATCCACTGGGGCCCACCGTGCGCCAGAAACTGCCAGGCTTTGGAGTGATCACTGTAGCTGTTACTGTAGTTCACACTGATCAAGCACGTGTTGTATGCCAGCACTTATGCCAAGTGCTTTCCACTCATGATCTCTAGGCCACCTACTATTATTCCATTCCACAGATGAAAAGGATGAGGCTCAGCCAGGTGAAGTCCCCCAGCAGAAGTGAAGAGCTGGGCTTCCAGCCCTGGACCTGCCTCCAGGGCTCCCCTGCCAGGCCTTGTTGCCCAGCACATAAAAGATCTGTAAGACTCACCACTTCACAACTACTAGGTTGGCTAGAATTAAAAAGTCAGATAATAACAAGTGACAGCCAAGATGTGGCGAAATCTATCATCATACTCTGCTGGTGGGAATGGAAAATGGTGCAGCCACTTTGGAAAACAGTCCGGCGGTTCCTCAAACAATTCAACATAGAGCTACCATAGGACCCAGCAATGCCACTCCTGGGTATCTACCCAAGAGAAATAAAAACATATGTCCACACAAAGACATGTATAGGAACATTCATAGCAGCATTATTCATAACAGCCAAAATGTAGAAACAATCCCAAGGGATAAGTACAATGTGTTCCGTCCATACAGTGGAGTATTATTCAACCATACAAAGGAATGAAGTACTGATACATGTTACAACATGGATGAACCTTGAAAACATTATGCTGAGTGAAAGAATCTAGTCACAAAAGTCCACATATTGTATGATTGCATTCATATGAAATATTTAGAATAGGGAAATCCACAGAGATAGAAGGGAGGTTAGTGTTTGCTCAGGGTTGGGGGTGGGGATGAGGGGGAACATGGGGGGTGGATGATAATAGCCAAAAGTAACAGGCTTTCTTTTTGAGGTGATTAGAATGTTCTAAAACAGACTATCGTGATGACTGCCCATTGTCTGTGAATACACTAAAAACCGTTTAAATGGGTGAATTGTATGGTGTGTGAATTTGATCTCAGTAAAGCTGTTTAAGAAAGAAAAGATTTGAGACTTCCCTGGTGGTCCAGTGGCTAAGACTTCACACTCCCAATGCAGGGGGCCCAGGTTCAATCCCTGGTCAGGGAACTAGATCCCGCATGCATGCCACAAATAAGAGTTGGCATGTTGCAACTAAGAAACCCGCATGCTGCAACTAAGAAGCCCACATGCCACAACTAAGAGTCCACATGTCGCAACTAAGAAGCCTGCATGCTGCAACTAAGGAGCCCGCATGCCACAACTAAGAAGCCCACATGCTGCAACAAAGATCCCACGTGCCGCAACTGAGACCCAGTATAGCCAAAAATAAATAAATAATAAATAAATAAATAAATTTTTTTAAAAAGAAAAAAGAAAGAAAGAAAAGATTTAAGGTGCAGCCTTTAAGGTGCTCACAAGTAAGGGAGGGCAGAGAAGCCAAAAATTCCATTCATGACACCAGAAATCACAGGCCAGTGTGAGGATGAGCATGAGTCCTAGTGTGAAAGTAACAAGTTTTCCACCTAAGGCCATGTAGTTATAGTGCTATGGGAAGAGAGGAGGACCATCTCTCAGCCCAGGGAGCTGGGGCGAAGGGGGAGGCAATCCAGGGAGGCTTCCTGGAGTAGGTGACACTGGCTGTGTCTTAAAGAAAGAGTTGGGCAACAAAGTGAGGAGTGGAAAAAGATGTCACAGGTGGAGGAGGCAGAAGCATACCCAGAAAATGTCCTGAGGGTGGCAGTGGGGGAGAGGCTGAGAGAGGATTCCTGCCTGGCATAGTGGGAAAGGGAGGGGACTCCCATCTGCCCCTGCTCACTGTGTTCCTGCAAGCAAGCCCCTGCCCCTCTCTGAGCCTGGATTCCAACAAAAACCCGCCCATCTCTGAAGTTGTGAGTCTCTGAGCCAGAGACTGAAGAGGGCAAACTGATGACAGATAGAGAGGCAGAAGGAGATGGGGTGGTTGGGTGTCAGGGCCTGGAAACAGAGGGCCCGGGACCCCGCAGGCACGCTTCCCAGCCTGATGGGTGGCTGCCCATGGGCCACATCCCCCCACCCCCGCCCCAACCTCCCCAGGAAACACGGGGGCCTGAGGAGAAATCGAAACAGAAACACAGGCGTCTCTTCCTGGGCAGATTCCAAGAAAGAAAAGAAAGTGGCTTCTAAGGAGAGGACCTGTGAGCTTTGAAGTGAGGAAGGAAACAGGCCTGGAGAGGAAGCGGAAGAGGAGGGGGGTATGAAAGAGGGGCAGGTGCCCTGGGTGTGGGCCCGCTCCCTGTGTTCAGGTGAACCCAGCTACAGGAAGCTTCAAAGGGGCAACAGAAGCGTGTGTGACGGCGGTGTTTCCCACGGGTGGTGCCAGGCAGCCTCCTGTCTTCTTACCCCAACGCGTTCCTCTCCCTCCCTTGGCCGCTGTGACTCTGGCATTTGTGGTCCTGAATTTGAGCCAGAGGATCTGGGTTCATCTTTTGGCCCTGCCATGTTTTTTTTAATTGAGATATAGCTGATGTACAATATTATACAAGTTTCAGGTGTACAACACAGTGATTCATAATTTTTAAAGGTTATACTGCACTTATAGTTAGTATAAACTATTGGTTATATTCCCTGTATTGTACAATATATCCTTGTAGCTTATTTTATACATAATAGTTTGTACCTCTTCATTCCCTACCCCTGTCTTGCCCCTCCCCTCTTTTCTCTCCCAACTGGTAACCACTAGTTCGTTCTCTATATCTGTGAGTCAGTTTTATTTTGTTATATTCACTAGTTTGTTTTAGTTTTTAGATTCCTCATATAAGTGATATCATACAGTATTTATCTTTCTCTGTCTGACTTATTTCACTTAGCATAATGCCCTCCAAGTCCATCTATGTTGCAAATGGCAAATTTTCGGGGTTTTTTTATGGCTAAGTATTGATAGTATTCCATTGTATGGGTATACTACATTTTCTTTATCCATTCATCCGTTGATGGACACTTAGGTTCCTGCCATGTCTTAATTGTGGTCTCTGCTGCTTCAGTTTGCTCCTATGTAAAATGGGATCACCACTGCCACTCTGCCTCTGCTATCAGCGAATAGGAAGACAGTCACAAACATGAAAATACCTGGCCCAGGGACTTCCCTGGTGGTCCAGTGGTTAAGACTCCATGCTCCCAATGCAGGGGGCCCAAGTTCAATCCCTGGTCAGGGAGCTAGATCCCGCATGCCACAATGAAGATCTCACACACAGCAATGAAGATCCCTCGTGCCGCAACTAAGACCTGGTGCAGTCAAATAACTAAATAAATATTTAAAAAAAAAAAACCCTGGCCCATAAGGTTAACCTCTTATACTGTTCTGTGCAGTGTCTTCACCTTTCTAATGCATCTTCCTATCTGTTACCTCCTTTGAGCATCATGGCACCAAGCAAAAAAGCCAGGCTGTCTTCCTATCCATTTGACAGGAGACAAAACTGAGGCTCCGAGAAGCTGCATGACCAAGAGCGTCAAGTGGCAGCAGGAGAACCCGGGGACACAAGGCTCCTCGGGCCCGGCCCTGCTGGCTCCCAAGTAGGGGTGCTGAGATCCTTGTGCTTTTCGTACAGGCAGCGGACCACCCCACATCCCAGGTCAAGCTTCCTGATCACATGGAGGGGCGTGGAACAGGGAAGATTCACAAGAATTTGAAGATTCACAGACATTTGAAAATTCACAAACATTTGAAGGTTCATAAACATTTGAAAATTCACAGACAGTAGAAGGCATCTGAAGCAGATGCTCAATTTAGGCTAGTTCCAATGTCAGAACTAGGACAAATGCTTGCAGGTTATAGGAACGTGCAGAAGGGATTTCAAATCATGGTGAAAAGGAACATTGTGAATATGCTGAACTTATGGACGGAACAGGCTGCCTGGCAGTAATGAGCTCCCTGTCCCTGGGGTGTGCTCAAGTGCAGACCTGACAGGCAGTTGGTGGAGGTGGCTCAGAGAGGGAGGGAAGTCTGAGGGAAGTGAGCCTAGAGCCGAGATTCTTAACCTTGGTGTGGTTGACACTCTGAGTTGAGGCCCACCCTTATGATTTTCAGCAACATCTCTGGCCTTTATCTCTAATGCAGCACAGGCTTCCCCACCCAATCTTTGTGACAATCAAAAATGTCTCCAGACATTGCCAAGTGTCCCCTGGGGCAAAATCACACCCATTTCCACCCTTCCTTGTTGAGAAGTACTGGCTAAGATGACCTTTTAGATCCCCTGAGAGCCCATGATTCCGTCATTCTAGACAAGGAATTACAAGAATCACTGTCATTTTTTGAGCCCTTGTGGCCTGCATGATTGTTATGGGTCATACATGCATCATCTCACCTAATGTCGTCATCTGTCTCGTCATTCTGTTTTCTTACACCATTCTTGCTGCTCCTCTGCCTGGCTTACTCCAATTCCTCCCAGATTCAACGTCACTCTCCCTGGAGTCCCTCCCTACCCCACCCCCCCATCTCATTCACACACACCCTTTTTTGTTATATTCCAGCTCCCAGCACCCCCCTAAATAGCACAGCATCTGAGTTCCTCCACGTCTGTCTTCCCGCTGGACCGCAGGCTCCAGGAGGGTCACTAGGTCTTGCTCACCTCTGGGACCCCACATGGTAGGGACTCCACACATGCGCGCGCACACACACACACACACACACACCCCGAGGGAGCAAGCTCTGAGGATTCAGCTCAGCACATCACTAAGCCAACCCTGGTCAGTGGGGCTGCCTGTGACCGCCCTGTGCTACTCGCAGGACCCCTGAACCCCTCCTCAGGAAACCACCTGCTGCCCGGCTGCACCCCCCCTTCCCGGCTCCTCCCGAGCACAAATCTCTGACCCATATGCCCGCAGATGTCCAGACTGCTGGCTCCACGGGAAGGAGGAGGGGTGGGGGGTCATGTGGGCAGGACCCTCCCTGCAGGAGGAGACTCCCTGGATGGGGAAAGTGACCACAGTTGTGTTTACCAAACCCCTGGTCCCCGAGCAGGTCCTCTTCTTCAAAGCTGGAAGGAGGTCAGTCTGGGATACATGAGGGAAACCCAGTCAACTTCCACCCGGGGGGTGGGCAGGGCAGAGGGTGTTCTGATTTGGTAGGAATCTAGGCATAGGATGGTGGGAAGCCCACTGCCCTTTATGGGCTCAGGCCGGACCTCAGGATCCAGCGACCAGTGCACAATCGGCCATCTCTGCTAAAGTGCTCAGGACTCCAGAGGTTTCTTTTGTCAAGTGAGGAAGATTTGAACCATGTTGGTGGTTTCTGACATTTTACGGGTGTTTTTATTTTGTTTTTAGCAAAAGAAAACCCCTCCTTAAAGGAAAATCTCATGTGATAGCCCAAAATGTAAAACCCTAAGCTCTGCCTTCTCAGCATGCCTCGTTCCCCGCTCCCCCAAATAGCCCTGAGTCACCTCCCCGCCCCCCAGGGCTCCTCGGGGCCCAGTTTGAAACCCACAGGGGTTTCTTTGAGGCCCTTCTAGCTCCTGTGGTCTGCAGTTCTATAACTGGCCCCACCAAATGTTGAAATGCAACCAAACATGCCAGGGACGGGGGTTGGGGGAACGTGTATGTGATGCACACTCAGGGTCTCGCAAGGCCCAGGGGATAGCTGTGACTGGGGTTATCCTTGAACATGCTGAGATGGAAAATTCTGGTCATTTGAGTATTGTGTTTATTTCTGTGGGTCTCTGGATAAACAGGAATTCACAGTACCCAGCAAAGATAAACGTATGGAACTCATTACCCCAGAAAGGGTTACAGGCCGAGGACATGAGCACACCCAGGCAGGCCCCGCTGTGTTTGGATGACAGAGACACACAGGTCTGGTCCCAGCCTGACGGCAGCGGCCACAGCCCCAAGACAACAGCTGTAACTCTGAAGTGCTGCACAAGCACTTTCTCATCCCTTTGAGGTTTGCTGTACATTCTTTTTCCTTTTTTTTTTAACTGATTAAGAAACTGAGGCTCAGAGAGGTACAGTCACTTGGAAGTGGCTGAAGCCAGAGTTCTCAGCTCCACTGTCAAGGGCCTCCCAGGCCATCCTCTGAGTGGCCCTGAGCAAACCCAGGCTTGGTCTCCTAACCTGGATGCTGCGGGTGTTTGATGGGAGCCTGCCTTCGCATCAGCACAAGTGGCTTGAGTGATTGCTCAGGGATGGGGATTGAGTTGGATGCTGATGATATAGAAATGAATAAAAACATGGCCCCTGCTACAACAGGAAAAGGGGCTAAGGGTTTACTCTGCCAGGCAGCTGGTGGGTGAGTGTTTGAAGAAGTTTTCATTGAGAAGGGGATGTCTGAGCCCACTGGGAGACTGAGTAGTCAAGTGGCAGATGGAAGCAGCAGGGAATAGCATTTCCACCCGAGGGAATAGCCTATGCTAAGGTGCAGAGGCATGAGGAAGGATCTCAAAAGACTCTTCCAGCTCGAACCACCACAGGTATTGATGGGTTATTAAGGGATGTTGAGGGAGGAAGTGTAGGTGTCCCAGGATCAATATCTCAGAGAAGGAATAGGGTTTCTCCTTCTCAGGCTTCAAGGACCCTGGCACTACCCATGGAGAACATATCTGATAATAATGAGAATCTCTGGGTCAGTTCTCACAGGAGATAGATGAACCTTTTAGGAATTGTGTTCGTTTCCTGTGGCTGCCCGTAACAAATGACCACAAACTGGGTGACCTAAAACAGTAGACATTTATTCTCCCACAGTTCTGGAGCCCAGAAGTCTGAAATCAAGGTGTGGGCAGCGCCATGCTCCCTCTGAAGGCTCAGGGGGAGAATCCTTTCTTGCCTCTTCTGGGTGGCTTCTAGAAGATGGCTCTAGGCTTTCCTTAGCTTATGGCTGCATCACTCCAATCGCTGTCTCTGTCTTCACGTGGCCTTCTTCCCTGCGTGTCTCAAATCTCCCTTTGCCTTTCTCGCTCCCCCCTTTTTTTTTCCCTTCGGCCATGTCGTGCTGCTTGCAGGATCTCAGTTCCCCGACCAGGGACTGAACCCAGGCCACAGCAGTGAAAGCCCAGAATCCTAACCACTAGGTCACCAGGGAATTCCCTCTCTGCCTTTCTCTTATAAGGATACTTGTCATTGGATTTAGGACCTACCTGGATAATCCAGAATAATCTCATTTAGAGATCCTTGACTTATTACATCTGCAAGAACCCTTTTCCAGATGAGGTCACAGTGACATGTTCTGGGATGTGGATGTACCTTTTTGGGGGACCACCATTCAACCCACTACAGGGATCAACCATCCTATGGCCTTGTTTTGAGGTTGGGGACACTGAGTCTCAGCCAGGTAAAGGTTCTTGCCCACGGCCAGCCAGTCAGTGACAGAGCTAGCACAGGGACCTTGGTATTGATGCCACCATTGTCAGCATAGCATAACAGGCATATTTCTTAGCACAGGCCAGACATTGTTCTATGTTATACGTCTATCAGCTCAGAGTGACCACAACCTACAGAAGAAGACAGAGGCACAGAGAGGTCCAGGAACTTGCCCAAAGCCACACAGCCAGTCTGTGGTCCTGCACTCCCCACTGGACACCCCATGTGTCTCCTGATACATTGGAGTTGGTACACATTTGTGAGTGCCGGCTGTGGAATGGTCCTCTGTACAGCTCTGAGGACTCAGAGGGATAGAACAGGGGGTGGTCTAGCTGGGGAGATACACACATATAAGATCACTTCTTAGAATATGGGGGAGACACCAGCTTGGGGGTGTGGGGAGAATTCTCACAGGAGAAGAGGCCCAATTAGGAGGCTTCTCAGGAGGAATGAAATGATACAGAGGAAGAAGAATGCGAAGGATGCTCTAGACACGGAGACTGGATGTACAGAGGCAGGGAAGCAGGAATAAGCATGGCATGTCCTGGGGACCACAAGCAGTTTGGTTTTGCTGGAGCATAAAGCAGGAAGTGATGGGGAATGAGGCTCAGCACAAGGTAAGGCTTTGGACTTGCTCCTAAGGGTACTGGGGAGCCACTGAGGGTTTTAAGCAGAAGCTGCATCGGCCAATTTGTGTTTTAGAAAGATTACTCGGGCCCCAGCCTTGACTAGGGCCCCCGGGGCCATGTCTAGTGTGGCTGGGGGCATCTCTGCAAGGATCCTTCACAAGGGTGTCATGTGCCCTGCCCTGGAGTCTAGCTCCGGTCCCTGGCTTAGCAGGTGTGAGATGAAGCTGAGATTTGGGGCAGAAAGACCTGTGCCTTGTTGATTCCCCTCCGTCTCCCTTTTTGTTCAGGAAGCCCAGGTCGTGCCAGAAGTCTAGGGAAGTGGAAGACAAAAGGTCTGCAGACAGAATTCGTGTGGGGCAGGCAGGCGGCGGCCTCTGGGAAAGATGCCTAACAGGACATTAAAGGAAGTGGGCAGATCAGCATTTCCCAGACCATGTCCACGGAATATAGTTATGAAAGGTCTATGGACATGCTGCACTTGCCCCTCCCACCTGACTGTCCTAAAGGCTCTGAGAAGTCCCGCAATGAAGACATCTTTTTGATTTTGTTTAACCCAGGGTTTCCCAAACGTTTTTGATGCAAAGTCCTTTCATTCTCTGAACACCAGTGAGCTTCCCCTGAGGGTGGAGAGCAGTGGATCCCCCCCATCCCCAGTGGGCCATGCTGATCCCTTGCAGGGATGCACACCACATCTCTGAGCCTCCATTTCCTCCTCACTGCCTCCTTTGAGTCAGTTGTCTTCTGTATTACAATGACCACATGGCCTCCTTGTAAAAGGGCTCTTGTGTTTTCACGCACCCACACCCCCGGCTCTAGTAGCCGGCACAGAGCCAGGCACTGAATAATATGTAAATGAAAGCCTCAAATGAGACCTGCCTCTCCAATCGGGTTATTAGGAAATTAAATAAATGAATGCCTATGAGATGAGTTTTACATTAGTAAATTTTATAGCCCTGCTCACCTGTAAGGAACTACTTTTTTTATATACACTATAATCCAAGGGTCTTATCCCCCCACTGACTTGCCATGTGTCTAAAATTCCACCATTAGTCACTCATTTGCCTTAGGGCTCCGAAGACCCCAAGTAAAATGTAAATGTGTGATCTTAGTGGTGTCTCCACTGGGCCACCAGCACCCCTGGCACAGCATCAAGCCATAATCATTGGTAATTTGTTCATCAGATTAATCCGGCAGAAAAAACAGTCCAGAGGAAAGAATTCAGAACTGAGAGGCTCCTCGGTGGAAGAGGGAATAAACAATGCTGCAGGGGGTTCTAGGGGCACAGGGAGCGCGGGTGGGGCTATATGCCAGGTTTGACGGCTGTCACAGTCCCTGTCAACCACCGCTCCCGTCCAGACAGGGCTAGGCCGGGTTCCTTACCTCCCAGGACATCCGGGCCAGGCCCTTGGAGGAGGACAAGCCAAAGCTGGGAGGAGCCTCTGGCCCACTTTGCCCAGGGCTGCTGGTTGGCCCGGGGGTCTGAGCTGTGCCCTGCAGGAAGCCCTTGTAGCACAGCCCTCCTGGTCCCCTGGCCTGGCCACTGGGATCAGGCCAGTTTGGCCAGCTGTGGGCTTGGGACACGACACTCCTGGGAATGGGCACAGGAAAACAGGAAGGGAGGTAGCTGCTGGCCATGGTCAGAATTCGCGCCTTCCTCCACTACCCAACCCCCTCCCAAACCCCGCCATCCCACCAGGCGGCAGCCCTACTGGCCGGCGGCCTCTCCTCTCCAAATCAGAAGGTGAGATGAAAGGCCCCTCTCTTAGGGGTCTTACACAAAGGGGTTTAAAAAAAATGTTGCCTCTTGGCCAGAGTTGACCCATTCCTGCCCTATGCAGCCTGGGCAGCCCCCGAGGAGGTAGGAGGTAGCAGGCGGGGCAATCGAGGCTCCGCCTCCATCACGGTCTCCACTCAAACATCACCTCCCGCCACCCAGCTCTGCCACAGAGTCCTCGTAATTTCCTCACCTGCTGACACCAGCTTGGGGACGTGTGGGCTTGTTAATTTTCTCTCACCTCAGCTTGAATTGAAGCCGCGTGAGAGCGTGTCTGGCGGCATCTGCCACACTGCATGCGTTTAATGAACATCTGTTGAACAAATGAAGGAAGTAAGAACAGGGGCAAGAGAAGGGAAAGGACTTTGCCAAGGTCAATCAAAAGTCAGTGGAGGGGGCTTCCCTGGTGGCACAGTGGTTGAGAGTCCACCTGCCGATGCAGGGGACACGGGTTCGTGCCCCGGTCCGGGAAGATCCCACATGCCGTGGAGCGGCTGGGCCCGTGAGCCATGGCCGCTGGGCCTGCGCGTCCGGAGCCTGTGCTCCACAATGGGAGAGGCCACAACAGTGAGAGGCCCGCGTAATGCAAAAAAAAAAAAAAAAAAAAAAGTCAGTGGAGGGCCAGGTCTAGAACCCAGGCCCCTGTCCCCTGAGGCCAAGGCTCTTTCTGATGTCTTACAGGCTGCGGCCAGCAAGGTAATCAGAAGGGCCCACCATCCTCTGCACATACCTTTTCCACCCACTGCCCAGAAAGGGGGGCAGTTCCTCCATGGGCTCCAGACACACAACCCCACCGCCCTGAGGCGATCATTTCCCAACTTAGCCCAGGGCTCAGCAAACTTTTTCTGTAAAGGGTCAGATACTAACTGTTTTAGGCTTTGCAGACCATTAAGGTCTCTGTTGGATACTGACTCTATTGTAGCACAAAAAGCAGACCAAGACAATGTGTCAATGAACAGGCAAGGCTGTGTCCCAGTAAAGCTTTATTTACAAAAGCAGATAGCACCAGATTTAGCAAATAAAAATACCAGACATCCAGTTAAATTTTAAGAAATTCTGTTTATTTATTTATTTATTTTTGCAGTACGCGGGCCTCTCACTGTTGTGGCCTCTCCCGTTGCGGAGCACAGGCTCCTGACGCGCAGGCTCAGCGGCCATGGCTCACGGGCCCAGCCACTCCACGGCATGTGGGATCTTCCTGGACCGGGGCACGAACCCGTGTCCCCCGCATCGGCAGGCGGACTCTCAACCACTGCACCACCAGGGAAGCCCCAGTTAAATTTGAATGGTAGCATCCTGGATTTATCTGCAACCCTAAGCTGGTGGGTCGTAGTGTGTCAACCCTGGTGGAGCCTCTGTGTTGGTGTGAACCTTGGAAGTGTCAGGGAAGAGCGCCATCATGCAATGCCTGCCAGGTGGTGGCACTGGCCTGGGCACCTTCTGTGTACTATCTCCTTTCATCTTCCCAGAAGCCCTGTGAGGTAGGACATGGGGTCCCCATTTTACATACAAGGAAATGGGGACTCAGAGAGGGAAGTAAGGACCCAGATTCCCATAGCTGGTGAGGGCCAGAGCCAGGGTCCAATCCCAGGGCAGTCTGGCTGCAAGCCTGTGCTCTCCTAAACCAATCTCTATGATGCAAAAACTGAGGCTCAGAGAGGTAAAGTGAGAGGTCCAGGGCACACAGTAATGGGGACGCCTGCCCAGAACCAGGGTGTAGGCTTCCTGCCTCCCCATCCTCTGAGGTTTCCAAGAGCTGCCCACCACGTCTGTGTGTGAACTTGCGTTGTTGTTGACCTCTTGGATTACTTCCTGTGTGTGTGCACATGTGTGTATATGCATGTGCTCACACACAAGGCCTGAAGCTGCGGATCCTGTCAGCTTCGGGGGGCTGCATCTTCTGGGAGCAGATTAGATGCTGAGAGATGATGGGTTGATTGATGGATTCGTTTTGACCTGGGCTTAGCCTCCACACCATAGACACTTGGGCCGATGATTCTTTGCAAGGGGGGCTGTCCTGTGGTTTTTAGGATGTTTAGCAGCACCCCTGGCCTCTACCCACTGGATGCCAGTAAGGAGCACATCCACTAGTTCTATGTGACAGCCAGCAATGTCTCCAGATGTTATCAAATGTTCCGGGGCCATGGGAGGTGTGAGTTGGGACAAAATCACCCCAGCTGAGATCTACTGCTTTTGACTAACTGAGATTTGAACCTCCTCAAAGGTCTCCTGGGGGATTCTGTACTCACCCACTCTCCAGAGGCCCACGAACCTCCCCAGGCGTTTGGCAAAAACATTCTGGGCATCCCGACCGGTATGATTGGGAAACCCTAAAAAGCGGAAGAAAGGCTTTGTCTTGGCCAAGCTGTGATAAAAGCTGTGAGCACAGAATAAATTTAGTCAATGCAGCCTGAGTTCTGGAGGCAGAGAATGATGCCTGGAGCCAGGGGTTCTGGCACCTGTCTGTGCCCCGAGCTTGTTCAAAGGCCCACCCACTCTGGGCCTGTCCTCATGGACCCACGTGGACTCTGGAAGGTGGTCAGGGGGTCTGTTTCCCCAACAGGTGTTTGGGGCCAACTCCTGAGGACCCCTTGGAGGGAATGAAGTGGAGGGAATGGGGGGCCCAGGGCTGCTGCTGGGAGAGAAGATTTGGACCAGGGACCTGGGGTGTGGGAATCCTGCCACGCGGGTGGCTGACTTCTTTGCATCAGGCTGGTCTGGTGGAGAGAATGACCTCACCTGCTTGGAAGAGCCCTTGGTGGTTGCTTGGATCTGGGGTCAGGGAGGGGTCCTGAGGGCCAGACGGAGAGGAGCTTGGGGGCTGAGAACACCTCCCCTCCGGCTGGCAGCAGCCCAGCGTGGCTGCCTGTGGTCTGGCCCTGGAGCGGGGACAGACCTCCCCCAGGGCTGGAACCCGCGCAGCGGCCTCCTCCAGGGAAAGTGAGAGGGGCTGATGTTGGGGCTGACCTCACGCCCGACTCTCCCTCCTCCAGCGCTTCCCTTGGGGGTTCACTGCTGCTGGGAAGCAGGACCTCCCGGGGGTCCCTGGGGTGAGGGGCGGTAACTAGAGGATGCGGCAGGCTGGACCGAGTCAGGGGTATTGGCGTCACCAGCCCAAGCCTGGGGTGGGAGTGGGGAAGACGAAAAGGCCCCCTTGTACCCCAATACCTCCTCTGCTGCCTCTAGGAGGCCTGAGGTTTCCCTTAGCAGGGTCATCATGGTGGGGGGCTTTCAAAAGTTCTCAAAATGAATCAAGAACAGATGGCCCTTGTGGGCAGGGTAGGGGGAGGCAGCTAGGACTTGGATATTCAGATGCTACCTAAGCCACCTACCCCATGTGCCGGGCATTATGGCATCTACTTCTCTCAAAGGCTGTAGGAGAGTCACATGACAGAGGAGGAAAATGAGGCCCAGAGAGTGGAAGAAACTTGCCTGAGCTCCCCCAGCTGCAAAGGACTGAGCCAGGATTCAAACCCAGGGTGTCAGAGCCCTGTCCCTGTGCTGGGTGCTGTAGGTCAGCCCTTCTCAGACCCGAGTGAACAGAATCCCCTGAGAATCACACTGAAATGCAGATTCCATTTTGGCCTCTCCAAGGTAGGGCCAAGATTCTGTACTTCTTAGCTCCCAGGGCTGTGGACACGGGCGGTCTGTGCTCCACTCATTTTACATAGTGTAACATGGTTAAGTGCCTGGCATGGGCCTTCAGTACATGGAAGCTATTATTTCTTTTTTTTTTTTTTTTTTTTTCTTTTTGCGGTATGCGGGCCTCTCACTGTTGTGGCCTCTCCCGTTGCGGAGCACAGGCTCCGGATGCGCAGGCCCAGCGGCCATGGCTCACGGGCCCAGCCGCTCCGCGGCATATGGGATCCTCCCAGACCGGGGCACGAACCCGTATCCCCTGCATCGGCAGGCGGACTCTCAACCACTGCGCCACCAGGGAGGCCCGAAGCTATTATTTCTATTACCTAGTACATGCTCTGTGCATAGTAGGTGCACAAAAAACAGTAGGTATCATTATCCTTGTGAAACATGATCATATAAAGAAAAGCTTGGCAAATTCTAGAGCCCTGTGCAAAAATACAATTAGAGCTAAAATGGACTTAGGACAGTCAAACTGAAGGAGTCAAGGAAGACTTCATGGAAGAGGTGACATTTGAGCTGGGCCTTGAAGGACCACAAAGAATTTCCCATGTAACAAAGGAGAAAGGGCATTCTAGACAAAAAGCAAGAGCCAGAGCAAACGTGTGGAACGGTGAAAAGATGGGACATTTAACAGACCACCAAGCCACATGGCCAGAGGTCAGGGGGCACTGGGGAGGCCAGCCGAGAAGGTGAAGTTGGGCAGGGCCAGCAATGTGATTGCAAAATGAAAATGCAGGGCTCCTTCAAGGTGATAGACAGATGTGTTAGTGTCCTAGGGTGGCTGTAACACATTCCCACAAACTGGGTGGCTTAAAACAGCAATTTATTCTCTCACAGATCTAGAGACTGGAAGTCCTAAATCAAGGGGTTGGCAAGCCCCAACTCCCTCGGAAGGCTCCAGGGGAGGATTCTCCCTCCCTCTTCTAGTGGCCCCAGGCATTCCTTGGCGTGTGGCTGCATCCTTGCAATTTCTGCCTCTGCCTTCATGTGACCATCTCCTCTTCTTTCCTCTGTGGGCCTCTTATAAGGACACTTGTCCTGCATTTAGGGCTCACTTGAAAAGTCCAAGATGGTCTCACCTCAAGATCCTTAATGACACCTGCAAAGATTCTTTTTTCCAAATACGGACACCATCACACGGGTTCCAGGGATTAGGACACGGATATACCTTCTTGGGGCCACCATTCAACCCACTGTAGCGGGCGATGCAGGCTATGCCCCTCTCCAAGGCGGGGGAGCAGAACAGGCAGAGGAGGATGCCAAGACTTCTGCCCATGGGCTGCCCGCATCTGGTCTTTGCCTGTGACACACTCTTAAAAGAACCGTCCTTCTGGGGAACTGGGAGGGTTCCAGCTGGCCTGCTGGGGTCGGAGAGGTGGGGCCTTGGTGAGCAGGGCCAGGAGAAAGCCTGCTGACAGGTAGAGCCCTTCCCGGCTTTGATTCATTGACCATCTGGGCAGGAGCTGGACCGAGCCTCTTGGAATTACAAAAATGCCTCACACATATTTTCCTCCCAGCCGGTGGTTTTGTTCTCAGCCAGCGGAGAAGGCCTGTCTGCTCCCTAAACCCCACTCAGCCTCCCATCCCCTCTCCCGTCTGCGGCTCCCTCTGCACGCCGCCCACCGCTCCCCCCAGAGATACCCTCTCCTCACCGCCGTCATTGAGGCTGGACTGGGCAGACTTGACCGCGTCCTCATAATTGAAATATTTGGCCCCTGAAGTGAGGCCAGGGCAGGGCGGTTCTTCCCCCAAGTCAAAGGGACAGATTCAAGCTGGGCTCTGCTCAGGCAGGAGGGGGCATGGGAAGTGTCCTGGACGCTGAAACCAGGGGCCCCAGGGGACCTGAGTGGCCTTGGAGTGAGGCGAGGACAGAGACTCAAGGCCCACCGACCCCCAAACCCCTGCCTGCATCACGGTGCATCCTTCCCACACCTCTCTTCATGAACCACCCGGCATCACTCCAGCCTCACAGAATCTTCCAGGAGGGAGGAAGTCATCTGATGTCCATTTTATAGTCATATTATACATCCATAAAAAGGTTTTTCAAAATTCTGGGGATGGGGGTGCTTCTGAGGCATATTCAGCCCCTGCTTCAACCTCAGGACTCAGAAGTCCACTCTTGGGTCGGGCCAGAGCCCCAGTCTGCAACTGTGTCGTCCTGGGCTCTTGTAGAATTCCTGTCATTGGGCTGCATCGGATGCTAAGCATTAGCTTTTGCAAAGACCGCTGCAGAAACAGCCCCTAGGAATTCACTCACTGCAGTAGGGCCCATCACATCACCCACTACCCCCGTGGGTCTCAAGGGAGGAATCCCCTTCAGAACCCAGTCCCAGGACAGGCTCTGCTTTCCCTGAGGCTCTAGAAAGCCTCCTCCTTTTTTTTTGCGTAATAGATCACATTTCCCTTTTTCCTTTAGCTGCCAGGAATCTCAGAGCCAACTCTGAAGCTCAGCCATGATAATTATGTGGCCCCTCGTGATCTGAAACATTTATTTTCTTTCTCTCTGTGGTCTTAGTTTTCTCACTCTGTCTCTGTCTTCTCCGATGTTGATTCTCTTTATTTTACCAGTATTTTTATAATGTGCCTCTGTTGCAAGATGCTTTGCATGCTGTTTAGGACAAAGAGGACTATAAATAAGGAAATATATAGTGTTTCCATTAAGATGTTAATTTTATTGCTGAAAATGTGGTTGTTTAGCATGATAATATAATTCTCCTTCTGCCTAGTCTGAATTTAGGGCAGAGGTGACCTGGGAAATTCTTTCTTCCACCGCTGACCCTTGAGCTCCTTGGGTCTAAAGCCTGGCTCGTAGAGTCTTGACAAGTTAAGTGGACAGATGATGAATGTAAGGATGAACAAATATAAGGAGCCTCTCTCAACAAGCTGAGTGATGGATGTCAGGAGAGTCCCTTAGCCTCCTGGGGCCTCAGTTTCCTCATCTGTAAAATGGACTAGTAATCTAGTCCCATCTCAGAATGGTTGGGAGGATCTCCTAATGGGTGAGAAAATGCTTTGTAAACTGTAAAGTGCAGGGTCATTACAGAGTCCATGGGATTGTGCCTCTAGCGGGATAGCTGTTGACAATTGGCTTCTTGGTAAGGGGGAGGGAGTGTCTCTCCTGTCCTGTTGACCTCCCGAGAGCCAGGATGGGAGAAGGCTCAGTTGGGTACCTAGGCTGCCCCTGGCTCCTCTCTGGGCTGGACTCCTCCAGGCCTGCGGCTCAGGGTACCGTCGGAGGAGCAATTCACTGCAAGTTCGTCCTCCCTGCTCCCTCTCTTTCTCATCAGCCTATAGCCCCCCAGCCTTGGACTCAGCTGTCAGCTCCTCCCTCCTGCACTCACTGGGGAAGAGGACCCCCTTTCCCCTGCAGAGACGGCTCTGGGGCCTGAGGCACTGGGTTCTCTCTTCTCCATCTCCACCTACTGATGGGCCGGCCGGCCGTGCCAATTCACACAGCGTTTCGAGTTCCCTGCTCTCGGGTGCCTTTCGGCAGCCTCGTGAAGTAGATAGGATGACATTTATCACCGATTCCTCTTGCAGTTTCACAGATAAGAGAGCTGAGTTCACTCTGGAGGGTCACAGGACTGCATGTGGCAGCACGGCAAGGACCCAGGCCTCAAGGGCACAGCCTTCCCAGCGGAGTGGCGGCCTCCTTTCCTCCCACCCACCGACTGTTTCACCTCCTATGGGAGGATCACCCAATGACCAATTAACCGCCCTGTGTTCTCTCTGGCCAGGGCAGGGCAGAGAACAAAAGACCTCCCCTCTCTTGGGGTGAGAACTCCCCACAGAGGTGAGGGAAGACCCCGAGGGCCGGGCAGCCCAGCCAGCCCCCCAGGATGGCATTTAGGATCTGATATCCCTGTACTTCCCTCCTGTCTGAGCTTTGGTGTTTGCTTTGTTTTCCTCTAGTTTTCTAGCAAAGGTTTCTTTTGAAAAGCTTCAACCTTGTCTCCCACGAGAGAAGGAGAAGTGGGGGACGCTGGGGGTGTGGCCTGGAGGGGGGATTCAGCCAGCCTGCCACGAGCTTCAGGAGAAAAAGTCTGAAACAGCTGTGGGTTTGGGGGCTCCCAGAAGCCGCCAGCCTCTCCCTCCCAGGCAGCTGCCCGCCCTGCAGCCCTTGGTGACTTACACTTGGCGTCTTGGTCGACTCAGGAGGAGAGGTGGAAGGAGGGCAGGGCGGCCTTTCTTGGCCTTTAACGTGCCCTCGGATCACCTGCGATCTTATTAAAGGGCAGATTTCAATTCAGCAAGGATCTGCCCCCTCCCTACCCAAGACTTGCTGAATTGAAATCTGCCCTTTAATAAGATCGCAGGTGATCCGAGGGCACGTTAAAGGCCAAGAAATAAGAGGCAGTGTTGCCACCTTCCTGGTCACCCCCAGGTGAGGCCAGTGTTGCTGTGAGTCAAGGCCCTTCTTGGCACAGAAAGCAGAGGACCTAGGCCTGAGCGCCCTGCAGACACCGGGCAGTGAGCGCTCTCTCTGCCTTGGCTCAGCACCTCCTCTGTGCCTCTTCCATCAATGAGCGCACACGCACACACATACATACACACACACACACACACGTGTTCACTCACTGCCCCACTCGCCTTGGAGCTTCCAGAGGCATGAACTCTATCCTACGCACCTTTGGAAACCTACACACGACCTGACACTTACAAACATTCACGAAAGAGCACGTAGGTGGCTCTCAGAAAACTGCCCACATCCCTAAAGGAATCTCAGCTGGGGGAGCCCTGGACCCCAGCAAAGCATGGGGGAGAGACTGGGGGCTGCTCCAGAGTCCCTGCGTCTGTGACCATCCGGTTCCAAACTCTCTTGTTCTCCAAGGAAGGGGTCTCAGGAGGCTGGGAAGAAGGTTGCAGGGAAAGGGGGTCCCCAGGTGTGAGGCAGGAACAGGGACAGCAGTGTCTGCAGTGGGAGAGCTGCTCAGGCCCAGAAGAGCCCAACAGAAGCCCTGGTTCTGGCCCCAGTGTCCTGCGTGATTCCGAACAGGACCTCCTGGTGGCACCCCATGATCTGTAGCCCCACCCACCTTGTCCTGCCTGTGCCAACGTTCTGCCCACCCCGCCCTCACCCATGCCGGCACCCTTGCCCGGTGGAAACACCCCCTCTTCCCACCTGCCCGCCCCTGGCCTGGCAGAGCCCCACCCAGCTGGGCGCCCAGGACAGAGATGATCCCAGCCCCTCCAGCCCCGTCTCCCCACATGAATACAATCTGGAAAGCTTGCCAAGAGTAGATTCTTTATTAATTTCTCTTTTTTTCTTTTTAAAAAAGTATTCCTTCAGTATAAAAAATAAATATTTTAAATATGACATTGAATAAATAAAAATAATCTGTCAGTATGAAACATTCCCACAGGGTACATTCATCAAAGAGGAATTTGTCCCCCAAGGCCAAGTCCTTTCCAGTAGAAAGGAAGGAGGGAAACACGGAAGGATGCACGGAGCTAGCAGTGTGGATGGGAGTGACGCCCAGGTACTGGGTGTGGGCAAGGGACAGGCGGGACGGTGGAGGGGGGTGGCAATCCGGAAGTAGGAACATCTGTACCATCTGAAGGGAAATTAACCTCTCACTTGGTTCTGGCCTCCAGCCCCACACGCTATGTCTATTCTGGAGAGCCAGCAAGGCAGAGCTGGACTGCTTCTATCGGGGAGACATCCCCAAGGAGGGAACAAGGAGAGGGGGAGAAGGACGAGGAGGAGGAGAGACAAATAAATAGTGGTGCTTTCTCGTTTAAAAATTTTTTAAATAAATAAGGTCCCCAATACCCCTCTTTCGATAAACTGCAAAAGGACTGTCCTACCCCCTCCTCTCCTGCCGGCCTCTCCCTCCTCCTCGGGCTGGGGCCGTGACCCAGGATGCAGGTGTGGGTCAAAACCAGATAAAGGAGGAAGTGGACAGCTTCCTGCCCTGCAAAGCTTTTTTCCACACAAAGGCTCCAAAATTCAGAGATGCTGTGCAAAGTGGGTGCCCATCTGCCAGACAGGTTCTACGAAGAGCACTGAGGATGAGGGTGAGGGGCAGAGCCGGGGCTACGCCTGGGGGAGGAGAATCGCTTGGTCCCCGAGCCTCAGAGGCTGCCCAGGTGGGCCTGGCACGGGGAGTCTGCGTCCACGGGGTGATGAGATGAAGGGAGACCAGCCGGCTCCAAGCCTTCCAAGCCACGTTCACTGACGGAGCAGAGTGACGGGGAACAGCAGGCTGAGATCCTGGACAAGGCTGAGCGCAACCCTCAGTGTCTTAACCCTCAGTTAAGACAGTGTTGGAAAACATGTAGCCATCGTGGTCTCCTCCAATGGGATGGACAACTCCCACCTCCAGCCCCCGACCCCAGGCCTCAGGGCCTGCCTGCTGCCTTGCCCACCTGCCCGCCGATGGACACGGGTAAAGTGCTCGGAGGAGGCAGAGGGGTGCAAAGTGAGTGCAAAGCACCAAAATCGTGCTGGCTGAACGGCTAGGCTCGCTGCCCGCTCAGGGTTTGAGAAGACGCCAGAACCCTGCTCTTAGCAGCTGCCCCAGCTCTGGGCCCTCCTCCCCTGCTCCCAGACTGGAGGGCGTTTCTCCACTAGCCTGGCCCCAGCACAAAGGAAAGGATCAGGTTCCCTGCCTGGGAGCCCAGACATGGGTGGGGGTGTGGGGGGAGGTGGGGCAGGAGGGACCACAGCTTCCTGGTCTGCATCCCAGGGCCTCCTCGTCCTCCTCTCCAGAGCAGGGGCCTCCTCCCTGGGCCGTCCAGCTTCCTGAGGTCCAGCCAGGTCCTCTCGCCCTCTGTGGGTGTTCAGGCCACCCGAGAAGGCACTTCCCCGCTGGGTGCTGGTCAGGACTGTTCCAGGGCCCCTAGACTGCTAGTCTAGAGGCAGCGTGAGGACAAGGAAACAGCAGCAGGTGGGCCACCAGGGCTGCCTTGCTCACTGCTCCAGGGGTGCCATCTCCATGGTGAATGTTGCCTCCAACAGCACAATTCCAGGGGGCGCCAGACAACACAGTGTTGAATGGACCCCTTGGAGCCAAGCAACATGGTGGCCCTGGGAAAGGGCCCCTTGGCCACTCCACAAACTGGCCCAGCCTGCCTTGCAGCCAGGGTCCCGATAGCCCCAGAGCCAGTTACCATTAGGGTGGGGGGTGGAGCTATGTCCCCCATCCCCTCCCAGACTGACCAGTTCTCTCAGCTCCTGACCCTTCTCTGAGCCTCACCCATAAGGCTTATCCCACTTGTAACATCTTCGACTTCCAGACCAGGCCCTGCTAAGGCCTGGCCCCGGCTCCTGCAGAAGGAGCCATCATATTATTTCTGTTGGAGAGGGAGCAGGGAAAGGGGAATTAACTTTGCTATTTAAAGCACCAATAAGTTAATATAAATAGGGCATCAAAATAAATAGACAATCATGCTGGGTCAGACACACAGCACCCTTGGATCTCAGGCTTCCTGAGACCCTGACCTCAACTTCTGCTGTCCCCTTGCTCCGAGGACCAGTGATGGCCTCTGGTGCCCCTCAAGTACCTTTGTGTGACCTCATGGGGCCTCCGTGGGCCTCAGATGTGAGCTGCCACTCTGAACTACTGCATCCACCCCTCCCTTACAGACCCTTGCCCACAAGACTCTGGGTCCCCTCAGAACCTCCTCACCTGACTTTGCAACCCATTCACCTCCCCACACCCCGCCTCCAGGTCCAGCCACCAGACCCCAGCCACCGGGACAGCAGGACAGACTGCGGGCTCAAGGAAGAAGAGCCCGTCGAGACTTTCAAGGGCCTCTCTTCCTTCCCAGGCCTGAAGGTGGCCTCTCTGCCTCCCCAGGAGGCTGAAGGCCAGCGACCTCCTTCTGGAAGCTTCCACCTGACAGTCCTAGGCCTGAGTTCTCCAATCACGCCCAAGACAAGGCAGCATCTCAAACCAGAGCTCCCTTTCTAGCCTTCCACTCACCATATTTGTAGGGGCCAAGGATCCTTCAGGATCCCAGCCCCTCTGGGCTGCCTGAGTTCCAACCAGACCTTTCAAGGTCTACCGAAGGGGCAGCCAAGGCACTGATAGTCATCATTCTGCTAGGGGCCAGGCAACGCCCCCGACCCCTGCTGTCTTGCCCCATGGTCAGGGTCGCCGGAGGCAACTTGTGTGGTTTGCTCACGAAGACCCTGGCTGAGGGGACGAGAAGGGGCCGAAATCCAGCCCGACACTGGGTGCCTGGCTGCAGTCTCCCAGAAGAAGGGGCGCCTTCTTCTAGTTGGTGCCATATATAGGTTCTCCGTCTGGGAGTTTTGGCTCTGCTTGGCTTCATCACAGCCCACCCTGGAGGGGAGTAGACTGGCCAGGAACCCCTCGGGGTCTGCGAGCAGCCCCCACTTGGCTTTGGCACTGCTCTGGGCCCCGGCCACAGTTTGAGAGACACCTAAGTCTAAGATCTCAGGTCACTGTGCACTATGCGACCTCCCGTCTAGAAGGCCTGGGCCACCACAGCGATGACCTGCTTATACTTCCCCAGGAGCTGACAGCCGAGCTTCTTCTTCTGGAAGACGTCCTTGCCTGAGGTGTCCGGGCCGTAGGCCACGTCCACGTGGGCCACGTGGTACTTGCTGCACAGGCGGCAGAGCACGTTGCTGAGGAGGCCCCGCATGACATCCGCCGTGGCGTTCAGCTTGCTGTGCAGGCTGTGGGCGCTGGGATTGAGAACCTTCTGGTCCCGTGTGATGTTGCCCAGGGAGGCTCCCAGGTACGCGATGATGCGGTACAGCTCCACCAGCCGGGCCCTCTCCGTGCCATTGGCGTGGAAGGGCGGGAAGTCGGTCACATTGGGGCTGCACAGCTTGTCCAGGTTGTTGGGGAACGGCTCCCCCTGGGCCGTGTACTGAGGAGCAGAGGGGAGGTGGCGTGGGAGTCAGGGGCGGGTGATGCAGCCCTGCCACCAAGCCTCTGGGGCAGCTCTTGGGCTTCAGTCCCCCCACCCCAAACACAGTGGCATGAGGACCCAATCACTTGCCCTGTAGGCATCTCGGGACTGTCCTGAGAGCCTGAAGTAATTGTGGGTGCGGATTCCCTTGGTAAAGCATCCAGGCCTATACCATGCAAGGAATTATCCTCCTCATCACAATCATCAGGACCACATGGGGACAGAAAGGAAAACACCGAGTCTCACCTCCAACATGTGCACCACACACACTTGCCCTTTCACCCACTGCACTCGCCCTCTTCCTGGGCGGCTCTGCACCCCTGTCACCCACAACCCGCCGTCTCTCCCAACAGCACCATCCCGTCCACCTCACTGCCTCCTTCTCTGTCTCTCATCGGCCTCTCCCTCCACAAGGTGGAGGAATCCCAGGGTAGAAGTGCCAGGCACCCCCTTCTCCAGGCAGCTCTGCCCCTATCTAACTGGGCACACTAGGCAAGTGGCGGAGCCTGGGCCAGGGGGTGGGGAGGAAGCTGAGGGAGTCTGGGTGTGGTGGGACCAGTCCCCCTCCCTTCCCTTCCCTGACCAGCCCCGCCAGCCCAGGTCCCTGTAGCAAAGCCCAGCCCCTCCCTCCCTCCCTCCTTGGCACCCTGGGGGGAGACTTACATAGAGAATAAAGAGGGCTTTGGCACTGCTGTTGAGCTGCGCCAGCTGGTTCTTGATCTGGTTCATGAGGTTGCTGTGACATGGGTGGCGTGTGGCACAGGTGGCGTTGACAGGGGTGATGGGAAGGGGGCTCCCCGCTCCGTGTTTCCAGTGCAGAACCAGCAGCAGGGGCACGACTCCTGGGAACAGGCAGGAGGGAGCCATGAGCAGGGAGGTGGGGGGTGGGCAAGGGGTCTCATGGTAGAGGATGCGCCTCGTCTCCCTCAGGGACACCAGTGTCCCCTCTCAGCCTCCAGCTCTCTCTTCGCCCAGCATGGCTGTTTCTTACTTTCACGATGTCACCAATCTGCTCCTCTGTCCCCCTCTCTCCAGAGCTCTAACCCTCTGTCTCTGCTTCACTCCCATCTATCACTCCCTGCTGTCTCCTGACAGGAGCAAGGGGGCAGGACGTGAGCTGTTTCTACCAGTTGGAAGCTGGGTCCAGGGTGACACCATCCTGGCCTCTGGCTGGAGGGTACCACGCCCCAGCCCCAGCGGGTCTCAAGGAAAAGAGCAGCCCCTACCTCCCCACCTCCCAGGATGGTCCAGATTCCTAAGTGTTACTTCACGCTTCAGTCTCTCAGAGTGGGCTTCTTAGGGGACCACGGGGAGGGGGGCGGTTTCTGCTGACCCTCATCTCCCAAACCTGTCACATGATTTTGGCTCACTGGGCCCTTTGTCCCCTAATTCTGTGGTTATCCTTCTCCAAATACGGCCACTATCCTATCTAGGACCCTCAACTCCACCCCAATTCTGCAGTTCTGCGCCCCCCTCCATTCCCAAGTCATTCTTCAAAACTTCCTATCCTGCTCTGTACTGCTCCTGGCCTCCATGCCCTCCCACTCCTGTCTACTGGTCCTTGCCCCAGGTTGTGGGTTAGGACAAGGAGAATCCTGGGGTCCCTCAGTCCCCCAGAGCCTTCGGGAGGGCAAAGGAATGGTGCAACCAGGAAAGAAAAAAGGGAACATGTCGCACGCAGCCAGGTGGGCGGGGGAGGAAGGAAAGTGAAAGGTGACAGGAGAGCTGAGAGCTGTCCGGGCCTGTCCAGGATCGCCCCTCCCCGCCCAGGGCGCCTGCTTCCCGCCTCCCCCACCTCCCCTTGCTTTCCAAGTGACCCAAGCATCAAGGGCTGGGGTCGGTGGACCTGTGAGGCTGCAGAACCGATGAGGTTGGGGGAAAGGGTGGCGCGCAGGAGCTGGGTCCCCTCCTGGGACAGTGGCAGCCTCAAGTTCACTTCTGGGTCCCCTGTGCCTCCCAGCATCCCCCGGCAGTGCTGAGGCCCCCAATGGCTGGGGGGCCCCCACACCCCAGGCTCACCTAGCACAGACCACAGCTTTCCAGACACTAGCAGATGGAGGCGGCACCTGCTCCCGTCCCGGGCCGGAGTTTGCAAGCTGCTCGGAGGCCGGCGCCCCTCCCAGGGAGCAGCCCGGGACGCGGTTGGAAAAGAGAAAGCGGAAAGACAGACAGACAGACAGACAGAAAGAAAGAAAGAAAGAAAGAGAAAGAAAGAAAGAAAGAAAGAGGGAGGGTGAGTCCCGGAGAAAGTTGAGCGGGAAGAGCAGCAGGAGAGCCGGCGGAGCGAGGAGGAGGAGGAGGAGGAGGAGGAGGAGGAGGAGGAGGAGGAGGAGGAGGAGGAAGGCTGCGGCGCACCCTCCCTTGCCCGCCAACCTGCGGGCCCCAGGGCGGGCTGGGTGCGCGGTGCCGGGACCATGTGCCTGCTCTCGCTCCCGGCCGCCACCCAGCGCCTCCGGCGGCCCGGCGGGCTGCGCGGGCGCCCCAAGTGTCCGTGTGTCTGCGGCGAGTGGGTGTCCCGCTCACGATCGCCAAGTGCCCCAAGTTGCCGCTGCGCCCGTGGCGGGGTGCGGAAGCCGGCGCGGGGCGGGTGGATTTACCTGCCGCCAAGACCTTCATTATGGGCTGGACTCCAGAGGGCCTTGGAGGAGACCTTAGATGCCTGCAGTTTTCAGAGGTTCATGCTCAAATGGGGAATTTGCCCGATTTATATACTGGAGCCTGTGTTGTAAGACAGAGAGAGAAACAGCTATATTTAGCAGGGATCCCCGTCCAGGAAGTTGTTTGAGGTGCATCATAGGAAATTATGAATGGAAGAAAGTGAGAGTGAAGGGGGGGCAGTGAGGGGGGAGGGTGGCGAGAGCAGACTTTTTCCCTCTTCTAAGAATTTGATTGATAAAATTATAATGAACTCTTCAACAAAACACCCTGCGGTTTTCCTGCGTGGCTTGCCCTGGGAGTTGCTTGAAGATGGGGAGGGGGAGGAGGGTCCCCGAGTCATCGGGGTCCCTGGGCAGTGGGTACCCCAGACAGCCCTGACTCACCTGGGTTTGGGGAGGTGGCTTGAAACTAGGCAAGCAGACGGAGGCTGCCACCTGTGGCCCCCTGGTCAGGGGGTTAGGGGATCAGTGGGGAGGAGGCAGGCTGGGGCTTGGCTGAGAAGGCGGCTCCAGGAAGAGGGGCTGGGGCCCTGGTGTGGACTTTAGACGGTAAAAAAGCGAAACTGAACGTGAGCGCTGGAAGCTACCGCAGAGGTGGGCTCCTCCAACCTGCCCGCTGCCACCATGCAAAGTGGGGCTCCCAAAGGGACAGGTTGTCCAGGGTCCCACAAGGTCAGGCCTCCTGACTGCCATCAGCAAGCCTGCATTGATGACCACAGGTACCTGTGGGGCTGAGGAGGGGGCTGGGAAGATGGGAGGTGAGGGGTTGCTGTGACTCCCTTCTTTGGGGAGAGCCTGGGGAGGAGATTCTGGGAAGGTGTGGTGTGTCTGGTGTTTACCTAAACTCTTTGCACCCTTCAGGGGACGGTGGTCCAGCATTTCCATTTTGAAAGGACATTTAGAGCAGAGACTTAAGGAGGCTGAGCCAATCGGAGCCAGATTTGCTCCTCAGGACGCAGAGGGATGGCTGAGGAGAACAGAAAATGTCTTGGAGGGCCCTTGGGGCTCAGCATCAGAGAATGATTATGGCCCCCCAAAGGTGCTTCTGGAGTCTCTTAGGCAGGGTCACAAATTCTGGTGTCTATTGTGGCCAGGTAGATTCATAAATAAGGAGGGGCAGGAAGGAATGGTGAGGACTAGGGCAAAATGAGCACAGCAACTCCTCCCTGGCAAAAAGCATTCAAAACAAAGCAAAAGAGGTGGGGGAGTGCTGATCAGACACATCTGGGGCTATGTGGTCCTACAAGTTGCCAGGGGCACCCCCGCTGCAGCCCTCCCACCTGACCCCGACCAGAGAACGAGGCAGGAGAGTTGCTTCTCCAAGGCCAGGGAGCCCTGCAGCCTTTCCCTGGCCCCTGATTCCCTCTGCCCACCCCCTCAGCCCTCCCCCATGCCCCCAGCTCCCGCCTCTTGCCACATCCCATAGGACCTGCCCAGCGTTGTTCGTTCTGTGCCAGGACGAGCCCTCCTGCTGCCACCGTGCCCCCTCCCCACCACGCACGCCCTGCCCTCTCCAGGCTGCTTCCTCCCCGCTCTCCCAGCTGGGCCTCGGCTGTGGGGCCATAAAACTGCCCATCCCAGCGGGCGCTTCCCAGCAGGGAGGAGGCTGGTAGAGCCCACACTGGCTTTCCTTCCTCCTCCCAGCCGCTCCACACCTTGTGTCTTCCTTGGGGGCCATGGAAGGCCCCACCTGGCACTTGCCCCTCTCATGCACCTGCTCTGGGGTCTGTGTATGCCCCTAGGAGGTCCAGCCACCCCAGCCTGTCTCAGGCAGCCCCACACCCCAGGACATCCCAGCTCACCTCCCTCTCATAATCCCCCAGTGAGCACTCGGGGAGCATGAACTCTGGATCAGCCTCCAGACCGCCCCCCCACATCTCCCAGACCCCTGTCGTCTGACTCATCCTGACTCTTCTGTTGTGGACCCCAAATCCATTTCACCAGGGCCCCACAGAGGCCCCATCTATGGGTCCCCTGTTCCCCCGCCCAAGTAGCTCACTGGGTGCCCTGATTCTCCTGGAGGCAGCCTCCTCGTCCCACGGTTCCTCCCCCTGCATCACTCCCAGTGGACTCGCCGGGCCTTGCACTGTCCTCTGGCTGCCCAGACCCCTCCTCAGTCCTATAAAACGCCCCCAAACGCCATGTAATCTCAGCCCCACCCCACAGGAAACAGGAAGTGGGGCGGAGTCTAGAAGATACTTCACCCTCGCCCTGATTGGCCCCCTCCCCTGCCTCAGTTTCCCCTCTCACGGTACCTGACTTGGTCTGTGCTCCCCAAGTGTTCTGGGCCCCTCGGCACCCCAGGCCCAGCCTCCCTCTCCTGTCCATGTCCAGCCACCACCTGCACCGGGCCTCTCGGGGGCAGGCCGGGCAGGGTCTCGGAGCCGCGGACCCGTGAGCCGCCTGCAACGTGGCCTCGGTCCCCGGGAATCGGCTGCCCAGGCGGCGCTCCAGGCCAGCTTTGGTCTCCTGGAGTTTGTTTTCTTCCTTCCCTCTCTACGCTGCTATGTGTGTGTGTGTGTTTTCCCCAGCTTCCTCACGGAAGGCATCCTCCCTTCTTGGCTGCCTGCTCCCAGGGTCGTGACCCCAGGCCCCACCCTGGAGTGGCAGCCCCAGCCCGGCCCCTTCCAGCTGTGACTTCATCCCAGCCTGTCCTGCTTCTGCACACTGGGCCTGCTGGGGATTTGACCGGCCTCGGGGTGAGGGGGACAGTTGGGGCCCACATAGGGCACCCTCAGTCTGGGCAGGGGGCGGCCAGGCCAGGGCTGGGGGTGCTCCTCCAGGCGGCCGTGCCATCCACCTGCTCATCTCCAGGAAGCGAGTCCAGGGCCGGCCTGGGGCCTCCCCAGGGCCCCTGAGGGCTCTTCTCTCCCACTCACTTTGGCGCATGTGGCCATTCAGCCCCTCCTTTTCTTCTGATTCTCACTCGCCATCCACAAGTCTCTTTTAGAATGTCAGGTGGGGAAGCTGAGGCTCAGAGAGGTGAAGACACTTGCCCAGGGCAGCACAGAGAGCTAACAAGAGAATGAGGCCTGGACCCCCGGCCTCTGGCTTGAAGGCCACAGCTAATGCCAGCAGCACCTCATGCTGCGATGGGAGCAAGAGGTGGCGAGCTGCACTCAGGCCGCTTCTTCCAGGAAGCCTCCCCTTCCTCCCACAGCCCAGGTTAGCTGAGTCTGCCCAGCCCTGCCCACTCTCCTTTCAAGTGGGAACAAGTCTCATTCCTCCCTCTTTGAGGGCTTGGTTGGGGTCTGATCCTCATTTGTACTCTTGACAGCACCTGGCTCAGGGTTACATCAGAGCAGATGCTAAGTATTTTCTAAAAGCATTTTAGTTTCCAAAAGCGGTCTGTGCCAAGTCTCTCATGGCGAGAAGGAGTAAAGTCTGCTGGTTGGAAGCATGGACTTCAGCCTCAGTCAGAGCCGGGTTAGAGGTTTCGGTCTGCCAGTTATGAGCTGGGTGACTTTGAGGAAGTGACCACGTCCTGGCCTCAGTTTTCTCATCTATAAAATGGGAATAATGACACCTGTGCTGTGCATTTGCTGTGAGGGCTCAGGCTCAGCACAGTTCTGGGAGCCCAGCCAACCCTCTACGCATCAGCATTGATCCTCCTCACCGCGGAGGAGTAGGGGTTCTTGTCCCCATTTTACAGATGAGGAAAGTTGGGCATAATCCAGGGCTAAAGGGGGAAAGCTGGGCAGGAGAGGGGCCTGTTCATTCTCTCCTGATGGATAATGGAAACAAAACACCCTCGAGCCTCCAGCTTCCGGGGTGGCCCAGGAAGATCAGATGGGTTGCTGGGGGGGGCTGGCACGGCGGTGGGCTCTCTCTCCCTATGTCCCATCCTGGCCCGTGACCAACCCCACCCCAGGCTTGAGCTGAAGACAGTGGCTGACCCAGCCTCACCGCCCCCAGGAGCTGATTCACCCCCAGGGCCCATCTGAGAAGGAAGGAGACATAGTTCAGCTCAGAGGGGCTTGAATCACCAGCCGCCCCCTGCGGAGCCCCGGGGGGAGTTGTGGAGGTGGGGGACAGCCCCCTGCCTGTCTGTCTGTCTCTTTCCTGGGCCCCGGGGCACTCAGGGGAGAGGGTAACATGGCAGTGGCCATTGGCAGGGGGTGGCAGGGAGGTACTCTCACAGCCAGGCATCCTGTGTGGGCAGCCAGGAGCAGTTACTCACCAGGTAAGCAGCTCTCTGGGCATCGGGGAATTCCCCAAGACTAGTGACCCAGAAACAGTGCTCTGGGCAACCCCCATTGCCCAGGCTGGCCCCCCTCCTCCCTTCCCATCCCTCTTCCCTGTCCCCATCTAAGATCTCAGTTCTCTGAAAACGCGACCAGCAGCTGCTCTCAGCCATCAGCTCAGTCCTCGCTCCTCGCCTTGACGCTCCCACCTGGGCAACGAGCACAGCAGAGTCAGATGGGCCCAGGGGAGGAAGTTGGGGGCCAGAGGGAGTGGCCCAGGACCAGAGTTGGTGAGGGGCAGCCAGAGGAGACAGGAGAAGCTCAGGAATTCCTGGCACAGCCCTGGCAGTTGGGTATCCTGTCCAAAAAGGCAAAAACACCTCATTATTCAGCACTTGAGAAAGGAGGATGTAACTACACCTGCAGGGCTGCCCACCTCCACCATCTATATGCTCTCATGTACTTTCCTGTGGCTGCTGGCTCGGCTTTGCAAGTCACCTTTGGTCCCTTTGGGGCTAGAGTGGTAGCACCAGTGCGTACGGGTGTGTCTTAGAGCCAGGCAAACATGGGTTTGATTCCTGCCCACAACTGTGACCTGGGGCAACTGGCTTCCTCTCTCTGAGCCCACTGAGAGTGAGGATGCGCTGGGCTCATGGGGCTGTCATGAAGATGTTAAGTGGGAAACACACAGTGCCTGCCACGTGGCAGCCATTCTAACCAGAGGTCGGGGTGGCCACAGGAGGGGCTCAAACCCTAGCCTGAGTCAGGGGCTTGGGTTGGGCCTGGGTCCAGGGGTCCGTGCTCCACCCGTGATCTGAGAGTTAGGCCAAGGAGGGCTCCTGAGTCCTCTCAGTAGACAGACTGTGGTGTGGGTCCTGGGGGAACAGGCAACCTCTCAGAGCCTCTGCAGGGGAATAAGCAACACTTCCCTTCCAGCTGTCTTTGGGGCTCTTGAGGTCCAGTTCTGGGCCTATAGTCTGCCCTTCTCACCCTCACCCCATCAAATCTCTGGCAGGGACCAGCTACACACCCTCGGGGCCAAGTGGGAGCTAGAAGCCAGTCTGGCCTCCTGCCAACTGTCCCCAGCATCACCCTGACATTTCCTGACTGGTTCTGCGTCAGGAATCACCCCCCTGGAGGTGAATCAGAGTGACTGCATATTTTTTCTTCAATTCTGATAGAAATTGCAAGGGAAGCAGCAGCCTACAGGGCTCCGATCATCAGTGGGGTCAGAGGCCTGCCTCCGAGGTCCATGCCAAGTTGCATGGGGCCTGATTCCACTGCAGGCTCTGTCCTCAACGTCTCCATCTTTAGAATGGGTGTCTCTCCTCTCTGATGGTTCGTGCATCAGCCCTTAATGGATCTGGCATTTTAGCCTCTGCAAGCACTTTGACCTCCCCCAGGCTCTCTCTGAATCTTGAACTAGCTTGAGACCATCGCAGGCAGAGGTAAAGAGCGATATTTTCACAACTGTAAGTCTTTGCCTCTTAGTGGATCATGGATTCAATTTAGAGGGTTGCCGCCAGCACTTTCAAAAGAAAATAGAATCGCAAAATCACCCAGCATTGCCCAGAGCGAGGGCAAGCACTGCTCGGTGAAACTTTTGTTTCCGTTGTCTGGATGTGTCAGCATGTGCATCACCCTCTTGGTTGCACCTTGGTTGCAAGGTGCAATGTGTTTCGAACTGCGGGTCTCAGTCAGAAACGTTTGTAAGCCACTGGTATCAATGATGAAAACCAGGCCCTGAGGGGCTGAGGAGTGACTTGCCCGAGGTCACTCGGCAGCTGGCAATGTGGGGTTCCTGACTTGCTCCTCAGCTGCCATCCCTTGCAGCCCAGGAGTGGCAGGAGGTGCTGCAGGCAGGGTGGGGCCGGGCAGGTGCTCATGGTGGGGGGGCGGAGGCCTGGCATCACCTGGTGCCAGGACAAAGGCCCTCCCACGGCCTGGCCTCTCACCATCCACTCCCTTCCGCAGCCTCAGATCCCCGGGCTCCCCACCCCGCCCCGCCCTGCCCGGGTGGGGCCCGGAATAGTCACAGGCCTTCCTCACTCTGCCACCTTGCTCTTCATCCTCACTCGGGCAGCAGGAGGGGGACGTGGTTGCAGTCCCCGCTCCAGGATAGCCCGCGGCCCAGAGGCCCAGCCCATTTCTGGGAGTGCCTGCCGGGCTCCCCTTGGGTCTGTCTCTCCCAGCCAGAGTGGGCATTTGCATGTGTGTGCGTGTGTGGTGAGGCCGTTTGTGTGGCTGTGTCTGTGTTGGGCTGTGTCTGGCCATGTGTGTGTGTGCGTGTGTGTGTGTGTGTGTGTGTGGCTGGGAGGGAGCCGGGGTGGACACACCTCTGGCTGACTTTGTGAGCCCCCTGTGTGATTGTGTGAGTGTGTGTGTGACCGTGTGCCTGGATCCTGTACCAGTGGATGTGAGTCTGTGCGTGCCAGGGGTCTCTGGACACGTGTGGGGAGGCGTGACCCTGTGTGTGTGTGTGTGTGTGTGTGTGTGCGCGCGCGCGCGCCCCCGAGTGTGTCTCCAACAATCCCTGCTCCTCACCCTCCAGCCCCCGCCCCTGGGAACTCTGTGGCAGCCTCACGTCACGGGGGCCACCAGCAGCTGGTTTCCTCCCTACCCCGCCCCAGCGCCGCCCCCCTGCCCTGGCCACCCTGACTCTTGGCTCAGGGACCAAGCTGATGTCAGAGCTGAGCTGACAGCCTCCTTCTCCCACTGGATTTTCCAAAAGAGAGAGACCACAGCCCGGCTCCTATTAAATAATCGTGGGGTTGGTGGGGGGAGGTGGGGAGGATGTTTCACTCAGTGATTTCCTGAACTCAGAAGCAATAAACAGAACAGGAAGCAGCCCCACGGACCCACTCAGCCTGAAACTGGCTGGCCCTGAGGTGGGGACCGGCGTCCCCTCCCCCAGACAAGCTCACTGGGGCCACCCTGACCCGACCCCAGAGCTGATGTCAGGGAAGCAGCCAGGCCCTCTCCCCAACCGTCCCTCAGCGCCAGCACGGACTGAGGAAACCGTTCTGAGGATGGTGGGTGGGAGGTGATGTGAGCCTCAGACCTGATGATAAGATGGACAGAGTAGAGTAGCCCAGTCCCAGTGGGCGGGGGGGATAGAGGGGTGAGGCCCGGCGGAGGATGGACCGTCCTCCTCCTGGGAAGAGAAGAAAAGATGAGCTCCCTGAAGTCAGGGAGGGACAGGACCAGGTAGGGGAGGAGCTGGGGGGAGCCGAGAGGAGAGGGCCAGGCTGCCCCTCTGTCCTCCAGGTGACCTGGGTATGACACCCGTCCCCACTACCCTGCACCTGTGAGCCACTCCAGCCCTGCTTCCCATGCTTTCTGGGGCACGTGGCTGGCCCATCACTGACCCCAAAGGCCTTATGAGCTTCTCTCCCGCCTGCATCCCCCAAAGCAAGCAAAGCACTCACGAGAGTCCCCTATTATCTCCAGTCCTAACACCCATCCCCGCGGGAGACACTTTAATCCTGGTTTTACAGACATGGAAACTGAGGCTCAGAAAGTTGAACGATTTGCCTAAGGTCACACAGGGTGCGATGGAGCGAGCTCTCCAGCCCACGACCCCACAGCCTCCCTCAAACCGGAGCCAGGAGGCCAAGTGTGGTCCAGGGCTCACTGGCAGCAGGGGGCCAGGGGGGTCCCCAGGATGAGTCAACCCCAGGATCCCCTCCTTCTGCCTGGGCCGGCCGCTCAGCTGCTTATCAGCTGCAGGACTCCCATGACACAATCCCGCTCTGATCTCCTGCCCAGCCAGGCCTCCTCCACCCCTGCCCCACCCCTGGACCCCGTTTCCGCTTCCTCCCTTTCTGGGTGGGACCACGCCTGCCCCAGGATCACAGTGGACTGTCTAGAGAGTTGGAGTCCCGCAAGCCCCTCAGTGGCTGTGGCCTCCCCAGAGTCCACTCTGGTCAGCAGGCTGGCAGCAGGAGACCCTCACATAGAGGGAGGACAGTGGCCTGTAGTTCCTGACCCTTAGGCTCCCCTTCAAGAGCCCACGTACCTCCTAAAGTGGTGTTAGCCTGGGAAACTTAAAGACCACCCTGGCCTCTGCTGCCTCCATGTCCCCACTTGCAAAGGGAAAAGGTCAGAAAGAATGAGGGGGGTGTCAGGGGGGTGGGGTTGGTGGTCTCTGCAATCAGCCAGGCCTCAAGGGCAGTCTTAGCTTTGCCACTCACAGCCTCAGACAGGTGACCTCATTGCTCAGACCCCAGTTCCAATAGTATAAAATGGGACACAATGTTGTCAACCTGCGAGGTTAACATCACCCTCTGGGAAACCCTGCAGGCACAGAAGACATGCCTGAGTGACTGATAGTATTATTATCTTAGCTGTTAAAACTTCACAGGTGGGGCCCAGAGAGGGGAAGTGACTTTTCCAAGGCCACAGATTAGTGGCACACCCTCAACAGCATGTGGGCTATGTGCCTCCCTCAGGCTCCCAGACAAGGAGTCAGGAATCCCAGGTTTTAGTCCTGATTAGCTGTGAGGATTCCAGAAAGAACCTTTTAGGAGTCTCGGTTTTCCTGTCTGTAAAACCAGCCTAGAGAAGGCCATCTGTCTCCAAGGATACAGAAAGGCTCTTTGAGGTGTGAACTATGGGATGGGGTAGTGGAGGATAGAGAAAGCCTCCCAGGCACCCTGGAGCGCTGGACACAGCGGGGGTGAGGGCCAGGTCCAGGGCTCGCGGCCCAGCACTCGCCAGCACTCAGCCACTGAGCTCAGCCCCAAGCCGTGGGCTGCAGCGCCCTCCACTGACCAGTGGGCAGCAGGCATCGTGGCAGGGGCACCTCCAGCCCTGGGTCCACCTGACTGGGTCAGTGCCTTCCGTAGGGCTGGGCAGGGCAGGATTTGGGGATAGAGGAAGTGGGGGTAGATGCCTGGGGCTCAGAATGGAGGGTAGGCCGAGGCCGTCAGCCAGGGCGGAGAAGGAGGCCAGCGGAGTGGTCCTGGAGGGGCCTCTGCCCTGCTGAGCACCTGGCGGTGGCGGGGCCGGCGGGTGGGGGGGGGGGTGCCTTGAGGACTGGCCACAAGGGGGTGCCAGAGACCTCATGAAGTGGGCCTGGGATTGGGGCTGCGTGACTCCATCCAGTGGGAGCTCTGGGAGGAGGGGCGGGGGGGGGCGGGTAGGAGGAAGAGGAGGGGGAGGAGGGGGACTGCTGTCCCCTCCCACCCCCCTCAAGCCCCAGGACCACCTAATCCCCACCCAGGACAGGTTCTGGGGACAATGTCCCTGCCCTCCCGGGAGCCTCTCCCCAGTCCTGGGGAACTGCTGATGGCAAGATTGGGGTCCAGCCCCTTCTCAGGTTATTTATGCCAAGGTGCCACCTGCCCCCCCCGCCCCCCGGTGCCAAACTCTGTGAAGATTTTACTTATATTTCTCCTTTCTCCCTGCATGGTCCGTGAGCTGGTGCCCCCACAGTTAAGCCCATCTTACAGAGTAAGCAAAGCACAGAGAGGTCGAGTCCTCTCTGGGTCAAGGTCAAAAGCATAGGGGCCATGACCTTGACCGACCACACACCCCAGAGCCTCCCTTGAGGGACTTCACTTTAGCAAAGACTCACTCTCTTCTCCCAAAAGCAGAGGCAGGCAGGGACCACCCTGTGACCCACCGCAGCCCCTTCTGGGGGGACAGGGACCCTCTACCTGCCAGGTCTCCATCCCAGGGAAAGCTAGGCCGCCACGAACTCAGAACCCTCCACTGCTCTGGGGAAAAGGGAACTTGAGGGCCCCTTGGGAATCCAGGAATCAACACCCCCAGGGGTGACCCCTTCGGGATGGCAAAGCCAGGACTCCGGCCTCCCCATCCAGTACTCTCTCCTCTGCCCTCTAAACCTGCCATGATCTTTAACCCCTCAGGTGTCCACATGACACTTTCACATCTGGTCTGAACTCTACCTCCACAGGCTCAGAGACATGTGCAGGGCACGTCTTACCATGCCCATTACGCGGACGGGGAGACTGAGGCCTGGAGAGCCAGGTGGGCCATCCGGTGCCCCCGACACATGCGGGAAAAGGTGACGTTTGCCTGTGCTGAGGATAAATTGGGGGAAGCCTACCGTGGTCTGTGCCACGCTGGACCCTCCAGCGTCTGGCGGGGTGCTTGCTGGGTCTTCAGTGGGGCACCGTCAACGTGGGCCAGGATCCTCTGCTTCTTGCTCCTGCTGAATCTTCTTTGGAGACAGCTCCTCACCCCGCCCCCGACTTGACTTCCCGTCCAGGGCCGGGTGGCCCCGAGGCTCCCCCCACTTCCACCCCACCCCCTGGCTGAAGGGTTGGGGGCAACAGGGGCCAGAAGCCCAGGTCCCTGGCCAGACTGCACCTGACACACGTGGGGCAGGGTCTTCAAGTTGGTTGAGGGGAGAAGCAGGGCCAGGGGTGGGGAGGGGTCGTCCTTGGGCCCGGCGGCCCCTGCCCTGTGCTGCGTGGCGAGGCCGCCGGGGCCTGACTCACGGCTGACTGGGCCGCGCCCAGCCCGCCAGGGTGATCCAGGCCGGCATAAGGCGATGACTGGGCAGCCCTCCACATGACCGGCCGGGGTCGGCCTTAGGTGTTTTGACTCAGACCTGCCACAGGCCGTGTGCACCAGGGCCATGTCCCCTTGTCCCCATCCCTGGAGGAGTCACAGGGCTGCAGCCAACCCCCAGGACACGGTGCCCCTCAAGCCACCACTCCTTGCCCTGGCACCCACCTCAGAACCCGGGAGCCACCTGGCCCATCTGGTCCGCCCTCCTCCACGGGCTCTGGGGCCCCACCTGCCCAACCCCCTCCCTCAGAGACCTTCGCCCCTCCCCGAGTCAGTGGAGCCCAGCCCTCGGGGACGCCCCAGGAAGCAGGGAGCGGGGTTGGCTGAGCCCAGGGCCTCCCCACTCTGACCATGGACTGTGACCCTTTCCTCAGCGTGGAAAAGGGGTTCTGTGGGCACTCCAGGTCCCAGGCCTGGCGTGGGTGGTGGCGGTGAGGAGTGGGGACAGGAACAAAGACAGAAGAGCTGTGAAAAAAGAAACCAACAAGGAAAAGGGAAAATGAGGGAGAGAAAATAAAGAGGAGGCGGCTCGGGCACCTGTTCTGTGACAGCTTATGACGGCAGCGCCAACAGACCCTGCGTTGCATTGTTTCCCAGAAAACCTCTGCTCTGGCCTGGGAGGTGGCCAATTAACTGAGTCTGTCGTGCAGACAGGAAAGCCGAGGCTCAGCCCGGAGGTTACACGGGCCACGGGGCTGGGGCTTGAAGTCACTTTGCTGAACTCCCAAGTACTTTCCTGTCCCTTGAGAGAGAGCGTTTAAATCACATCAGAACTGGCGGGCAGCGAAGGCGCTGAGGCTATGGAGGCCAGAGACCCAGATCTGCCATTTGCAAGCCAGGATTTTGTTCTTTAAACAGACTATAAGCGCTGGCACCCCATCCTTGCCTTTTTCCTGCAGTTTCCCTGCCCTCCAGGCCCCCCGTCCCAGGAAACTTTCCATCCGTGTGTGTCATGTTCAGGGTTGACTGAGGGGCTGTGACTGTCACCCTGAAAAACTTGAGAAAGAAAAGAAAACCCAGCTTGTGGTCGATTCCGGCAGCAGGGTTGCCCGAGGACTCCTTATCTCTCTGACCCTGTACCAGCTCGCCCATGGCCCGCGGCTGCTTTGTCCCTTCACATGAGCCACTGGGGGGAGCATATGCTATTTGCAGGCTCACAGGGCATCGCCACTCTGGGAAAAGCATGCCTTGAGGGGGATCAGCTTCACACTGTGGTACAAAAGCATTATTAGAAACCCTCCCCCACTACCCCTCACGCCGGATGGTCATGGGAACCCTGATCTCACAGCAGTTGTCGCTGTAGTAGGTGGGCGGGGGGGGGGGGACGATCCAAGAGGGCTCGTTCTAACTCCAGGCGCAGACACCAGAAACAACCCCTGCAAGCTGCCCCGCCCGAAGCCCCAGGGAAGCCCCGCCAGCCACTGGATGGGGAGTTAAGGAGGAGGGGCCTGGGAAGGCGGGAGGAGTGGGGAGGCACTGGGAGGTCAGGATGCCTGGATGTGTTGGGGGCCAGCTGAGCATGTAGCAAATGCAGAGATGAGCTCGCAAATTTGGGTGGGCCTGAGAGCAGGGCCCTGGCCGGCTGTGCTGAGGAGTTTGGAATCGATGCCTCAGGCAGCAGGATGGGAGGGAGTCATCGAAGGTTTGTGAGCAGAAGACATGACAGTGAGATGTGTCCAGGGAGTCAGGACCTGGTTGGCGGTGGGGAGAGAAGGAGGCAGGTGCCAGGGACAGGGTGTTGGAGAAATCACAGGATCAATGGGGAGAGAAGAGGTTGAGGCTAAGGGAGGTTGAGGGAGGTGCGCTGGGGTTCTGGAACTTCAGTGGGGGCAATTAGGAAGCGTGTGGGCTTGGGGCTGAGTTCAGCCTTGAGGCACCCACAGAGCACCCAGCAGATGTTCTGGCAGCTGGGTCTGTGGATCTGGGACCAGGCTGGAGATGGCACCTGCAGCTGTGGTCTCATCAGAAGACAGTGTGGAATTGACAAGTCCTCACTGATAGGACCCCCAAGAACCCCACCCCAGAGTCTGGGGCTCCCTGATCTGCTTCCTGCCGGGTGGGTGCAGCTCCAGTTCAAAGCAGCCCCAGACACCTCTCCCGGGGCTTAGCCACCTCTCTAGAGGCTGGCAGGGGGCCCAGGCAGGGGGCCCAGGCAGAGGTGAAGAACAATCACCCTGGGCTTCCCAGCTCTTCCTCCGCAGACCAACTTCTACCCTCTCCATGGGCAGCCACATGCTGCCTTAGTGCCAATTCCCCTTCTGCTCCAGGAGCCTGAGGGTGCCTGGCTTTCGGTGTCTGCCACCTCCCACCCAGAGATTCCCAGCAGCCCAGCCCTAGGAAAGTCCCCCACCCCCATGCTGGGGCAGGGCAGAAAAGAGCAAGGCCGGCCCCTGCCTTTGGCCACACCTGGGTAGCACCTGTCTAGGCCAGGTTCCCTGCCCTGCTGCTCACTGAGCTCCTGCTGGGCGCCAGGTACTGTGCTGAGAACAGAGCAAGGCAGATGTGGTCTCCATCCTTGGAGACTCCAGGCTAGCGGGGGAGGGAGACGGCAAAGCAAACCAAGAGAGGCCCCCCACACGAAAGTTTTGAGAAAAAAAATAACCAAGTTGTTAGACCCAGAACACGATGGGGGTAAGAATTGCCGAGGATGCACTAACCAAAAGAACAGAGCACGGCATTGCAGACAGAGAGAAGAGCCTAGGCAGAGACCTTGTGGTGGGAGGGTACCCTGGGCATATTGGGATCCCAAAAGTGGCTGGTGTGGCAGGAGCCCGAGAGCAAGAGAGAGCCCATTGCGGGGCAGTAGAGACCCTTACTAAGTACTTGGTAAACAGCCTGGAATATATTGGGCGCTTGCTGGTTGGGAGTAAGAGACCTGGAGTTCTAGCCCCAGCACTGCACTAACTCGCTCTGTGACATTGAGCAAGATGCTTCCCCTCTCTGGGCCTTTTTGATAAATCAGCAATGCCCTCACTCACTATATCCTCATCCTTGAACGCTCGGAGCCTTTGCCCTAGCTCTTCCTGCCACCTACAGGCTCCGCCCCTTCTCCTGTGCGTCATTCAGTCCTCAGAGTAGACATCACCTCTTCCAGGCACCACACTGACAACCCACGTCACCTGACTCTCACTCTCTATTACATCACCGCTTTGTTTTTGCCAAGCTCAAGCTCACACTGCAGCCTCAGATGCTCCTGTTGGTTCTTTTGCTTGTCTGTTGTCTGTCTGCCCCCACACTTGGGAGCTCCGTGCCCCTGGGGACTCGTGAAATTGTCAGCGGAGTTACAGAGGCTGAAAGGTGACAGGAGGATGCTCCTGCCCTGGCATCTAACGGGCCTGAATTTAAAATGTGCCCACCCCCAGTAAATTTGCTCTGAGGACTCAAACTCTCTGAGCCTTGGTCTTCTTATCTGCAAAGTGGGTTATATCTATTGTGGGGAAGCCCACACAGGCTCTCTTCCACCCCATGTTAAGTCCTGTTCCCACTGGAAATGGGACTGATCCAGGTCACGTTCACAGGCTTCTGTGAGCCCTTCCTTTGTAGCTGCTGCCTCAGCACGTCATCAGCCTATAGATGACCCTCCCGAGGCGGGGCCCTGAGCATCCGGAGAGAGCCAGGTGGAATCCCTATCCACCCTGGGGCCCTTCAGGAAGCAGTTTCAAGCACCTACCAGGTTACAGGCCACATGTGAGGCAGGATCTATTATTATCTTGTCTGTTTCACACAACACACATCAGCACACATACCCCCAGCCAGACACCCACAAGGGCCCAGAGCAACCCATACACTCCATCCTTCCTCCCTCCCCTCTGGCTCCCAAACCCCAACACCCCTGGTCCCCAACTTCTCAAGAGAGACCCATTCAGAAACAACAAACACCTTGTCTGTGTTTGACATGCCCCACAGTCAGAGCCCCCAGCTGACTGGGGTGTGCGACTTCCCTTCCTGGATAGAGCAAGGACCCCCAAGCCCAGGCCCCAGGTGGTGGATACTTGTGGCCTTACCACATAGGGACCCCCCGCCGAGAGGCTCCCCCACATCCTGTCCCACAAGGCAGCAGAGAGACACGGGGGCTTTAGAAACCAGGCAAGTTTTAAATATATGTTGGCACAATATTAACATTAAATACACATTATAAATAAGCCTTATAAATAGGAAACAGATAAAAACTGATTTAAAAAATCTATAAATTAGTCATGTCCCTCCAAGGAATTGGCCCAGCAGCTTCTGGGACCCCCTCCAGGAGGGCAATGGTTTCAGCATAAGAAAATACCATGATGTACCACCAGGGGGAGCAGCCAGCACCCAAGACCCAAGACCAGGCGCTTCCAGGTGCTAGTTAGGAGGTCTCTTCCAGAGAACTCAGTCTGTGCCCAGTGGCCATCTGTACTGCGTGTCCCCATGTATGGAGAGAATTTGATATCCACCCTATGTCACAGAGTCCCAGCAACTGACAGGCAGAGAGGGGTTTACATGGTCTGGGGACCCTTGAAATCACAAAGAGAAAACTGAGGTACAAAGAGGTAAAGTGGACTTGCTGAGGCCACACAGCAAGTTAGGGACCAACCTTGGACCCCCCCCAAATCAGTGCTCTTTCTAGTACACTCTGCCCCATCACAGCTGCCTAAAGTGAGGTCATCCAGACATCCAGGGTTCTGGCCTGAGACGTGATGAGGCATAGGAGGCCAGCTCAGGCCCTGACCTCCCCCACCTTGGAACCAGGCCACTAGGGAAAGGAGGAAGTATGGGGGCAACGGCCCTGCAAGTCATGAGAGGGACAGTCCGGCAGGCCTCCGGGCAGCAGAGCAGGGGGTGGCGGCCAGTCTGGCCATGAGTCATCCTGTGTCATCAGACCCCTGAATCAATGGAAAGTTGGCCCCGTGTGGACCTGACCTGGCCACCCCACCAGACTGAGGAACTCAGGGCTGGGGGGCTCAACAGCCTGACCCTATGTCCCTAGCCCAGCCCAGAGGAGGTAGAGGGGCTGCCCGGCTCCCACCCCTTAAAGTGCACTTCTGAGAGGCAGGGGACAGAGGGGAGCAGGATGGCAGTCCCCGGGGCTGTGCCATCCTGCAGAGTACCTGCTGACCTTTCACCTGGCAGGGGTGCCTCTAAGGCTACCGGGGAAGCTGTCCCCTCAGCATGAGTCTCCTGTCCCTCCGGAAGGGCCACGTCCTGCGGGCCCCCCCTCTGAAGGGCCTGGCGAGGGCTGTGTCTCCAGGGGCCCGGCGGGGGCTGTGTCTCCGGCTCCGGCTCTCCCCCCACTCCCGGAGGACCTGCCCCACAGAGTGCATGAAGCGGTGGTAGCCGCGCAGGAACCTGCAGCTCTTCAACTTGTGCTGGAAGGCGTCTGAGGGTGGTGTGGGCGGCGGCGTGGGCCCGGGGCCTGGCTGAGTGGGCTCAGGTGTCTCCGCCTCCGAGGAGCTGCGCAGCAGCTGGGACATGCAGTGGATGTTACTCCTGAACCCGCGGATGTTCAGTCCCACCAACTGCTGGGCTTCAGGGAGGTCCTGATACAAAGCAGTCAGTCTGTGCAGGACGAGACCCAGCGTGGCATTGAGGGTCCGCAGGAAGCCCTGTCTGCTGAGCCCCCGCAGGGCGTCCTCGCTGGGGAAGGCCCCGGGGCACTCCCTGCAGTGCTCCTTCAGTCCTGGCGTGTCCAGGCCTTGGATGCGGATCTGTGGGGACAGGACAATGCAGGGGTGAGAGCTGGAGCCCCCACACACACACACACACACACACACACACACACACACACACACGAATCTGCTCTGCTCAGCCTTGAACCGCTGGACCTCATGTACCCCCCCATCCAATCCTCCCATTGTACAGATCCAGAAACTGAGGCCCGAGAGGGGAGAGGACTCCTGGATCACTGCAGGTGAGGTTAGAGGGATGCCGGGGGGCTGGAGGGGTGACCACACAGGTGGTGATTGTGGCATGAGTTGTGTCATTGGGGAGGTGACGGGAGGTGACATGAGCTCAGGAGGGTGGGACTGTTCACGCTACATCCTGGTGCCTAGACAAGGCCCGTGGTAGGTGTGCAATGAGCACATGGGGCAAATGGACGAATGAGGCAATGGAGTTGGGGTTCACACTCCAGGCCCACTCAGCTGGGGGAGCTGCATTGCCTCCTTGGCATCTCAGCGTTAGGCCTGGGATGTTCACCGTGGCCCAGGAATAACACGGAGACTCGTTTTCCCCCCAGCCTCAGATTGAGTGGGGTTTGGGCCTGTCTTCTCTGGGACTCACTGTTGCCCTAACCCCACAGTTCTCTGAGACTCAGATGCCGCCAGGGGCTGGTCACTCACAAAGGGGTCCAGGAGCGTGCTGGTGTCCTGCATGAGGTCCGTCTGACGCCGGAGCTGCAGGAGGAGTTCATGGTACTTGCCCAAGCACTTGCTTGTGGCCGCCATGCTCAGGAACAGGAGTCCGAGGATCACACCTGGGGCAGAGAGGGGACGTGCCACCTGCCTTAGTGAGGAAGCCACAGGTGGGTGCCTTTCAGAGGGGAGGTCACTCAAGCGGGCCTCAGAGGGCACAGCCCATCATCCCCGGCTTTTTGCAATTGGGGGCAGGGCTGGGCACGGTGCATGCATGGGGGTACCTGCTGGGGCCACCACCACCTTCCCAGCGAGTCACTGCCCAGCACCTAAAACAGTGGTTGCAATTCACCAAGTAAGACTTTGAGACGAGGTGGTGGGCCCTGGCTAGAGTCAAGCCTGCCAAACTCAGGAGCTGACCTGGGGTGGCCCAGGTGGGGCTGCTCCCCGCAAGTCCTCTGGGCTAAGGGGTGGCCATTGCTGCAGGCCCTGAACCTGCTGTAACAGACCCCACCCCCACGCAGGTGGGCTCTGGAGGGTTTTGCAGCCCAGGAGCAGCCAGACACCTTGAGCTATGTCTGCAGAACCAGGAGAGGCTGCCTTTCCACCCAAAGTTTCCATCTGGAAAGGATGTGTGAGACCATCTCGTCCATGCCCCTATTTGACTGACAGGAAAACCAAGGCTCCAGAGGAGAAGGGCTTGCTCAGGTCACCCAAGGCCAGCCCATGCCCCCATCTCTCATGCCTCCCTCCTCTCTCCGTAAGTGGCCACTTTTGTCAGGCCCACCAGAGATGCTGTGAGCCAGAACGTTCTGGGGGGCGGGTATAGTTACCACTCCCCCGCCTCCACCCACCCACCCACAGGGTCCTGGCAGCCACGTGGTCGGAAGGGCCTGTGGCGCAATGGCCCGGAAGGCAGTGACACCACCTTCCCTTCCTAAGAACTGTGGCCCCTTGGGGAAGATGCTGCTGGGGAGGCCAAGGGGCCGGGCGCCCAGGCATAATGACTACCAGGCACCCCTCACCGCCCCCTAGGTACCTTCTGCTGGGCTCGGGCAGGGGGGCTGGTGTGGGCACAGCACACGTGGGACTAGGATGCCTGCATGGGTGTGCGTCTAGATCTGCGCAAGGCTCGAGGGAACAGCTGGCCACACACAACAGTTGCGTCCCATCCACGGCAGGGGCCCCAGGCTGCATGCGGGGGTTCCCAGATTGGTGAGATTGAGGGTTCCAGATGACGTCACGTGGCTCTGTGTGCATGTCATCCTGTGGGTGTGGCTATGCATGCTGTGTGACTGTGTGGGCTCCAGGGCCCCCAGGCCCGGCTGACAGTGTCCATTCATCCCAGAGCCTCCAAATCGGGGCAAGAAGGAGGCTCCACAGCCCTTCCAGACGTCACACCATGATGCTGCTCAGCTTCTGCGGCTTCTTCCTCTGCCCCAGCACATCTCCCACCTCCCACCTGCTTCCCTGGCTTCTCCCGCAGTGACCCCCTTCCTTCACTTCCTTGCTCCCAGAGTTGACTCTACATCACCCTCCCCCTGGAAGCCCTCTGGTAATATCCTTCTCCACCCTGAGAAGATGCTCTGTTCTCAGTGGATCCCTCTCTTTGCCTGACCCCCTGGCTCTCTCCCCTTCTCAGCATCCTTCTGCCCGGCGCCTGGCCTCCCCTATTCCTGGAGGACAGAGGGTGCCCCTGCTCCCCACTGGCACCCATGAGCACAGCAAGCAGGTGCTGGTGGGGAGGAAGGAAGTACTTACTGAGTGGTGTCCTCCGCATACACTGTGCCCGCATGCTGGGTGACCGAGCTCTGGCCTGCGCCTGCCGGGGGTGACACCTCCAGGCTTGGAGCCCTGCGGGCTGGCAGCCACTTTATGCCCGCCGGGATGATTGGCCAACACCTCGTGAGGTGGGTGGGGAGGGGGAGGGGGGAGGGCAGGCCTTCTGGGAACATGACCCCAAAAACCAAAGTTTCCACAGGCGGCCAATGGGCGCTGGGTGCGGTGGCATGCCTGCTCCTCCTCCTGTTTTCTTCGAATTCGTTCTTCGAGGTCAGCCCCACGCCCAAGGATGATGCAAACCGCAGCCTCAGCCTTCCTGGGGCGAGCAGGGAGCAAGGGGGTCCATGCTCGCTGCAGGGTCTGTGCCCGGGGTGGAGGGGAGAGTCCACCAGCTGGGCTCCTGGAGGGCCCACAGCCCAGTCCCAGCCCAGGAGCCATCGGCCTCACAGGCCTCTGTGGTTTGGGGCTGAAGGGAGCGAGACATCTTCCTTCTTGAGTGCCCTTCCCGCCCTCCTGCCAGGGCTGTTGGGACATCTGTGAGCGGAAACCACCGGGCTCTGGGCACAGAGCCAGACCCAGGCTGGCAGCCCCGAGATTGTGGTTCTGGCCCCAGGACCTGCATACTCCAGTGGGGCTCTCAGCCATCTCCTTTCCCCCACGAGGCACCCCTCACATAACCAGCCTTCCCCATCCCAGGCCCACTGCCCACAGCCAGGCTCTTTTTCTATAGACAGGGCCTTCTGGGGAGAACCAGGCACTTGAGGCAAGAGAAACAGGAGATTAGGGTTCAAGCACACTGACATGCTGTGTGATCCAAGGCAAGTCGCTTAACCTCTCTGGGCCTCAGAGCCCCACCCACCCACCGTAAAATGAGGATCTGAAAAGTATTTCCCAGCCACCTCACAGGGCTGCTGCAGTCATGGACATACAAGGCAAAAGCCCTTTGAAGGCAAAAGGAAAGATGAAAGTCTGATTCTAAGTACTAGCTGTCGGGAGGTGGGGTGGGGGGCCGGAGGAGATGGGGAGTTGCTGCGGCGACCGTTGGGGACCAGGTTTCACTTTCTCTGAAAGATAGTGATCTTGAGTCAGTCCTCTGCTTCTCACAGATGAATGAAGGGGCCAGACACAGCGCCTCCCGAGCCAACCTGCTGCTTCAGCACAGGATAAACTGAGGCCTAGGAGAGGGCAGATGAGCGGGTGGAGGGGCTGGCCCCAGCCTGCATGCTGTGCCTGGCAGCCCCAGCACATCCAGCAGACCTGGACGAGGGTCCTTGGCCTGCACCCTGAGGAGCTCGGTGGGGAGGAGGATGTCAAAGGCTGAGGAGCCAGGTTGGGGCCCCTGGGGGCTGCCAGGGAGGCCTGAGCTGCTCAGGCCCTGTGGAGCCTGGACTAGGAAAGCCAAGGTGGCCAGAAGGGGGAAGGCCAGGCACCCTCCCACCCATCCCCACCCCGGCACCCATCATCACCACCAAGGCCGTTCCCACCAGCCCTCCCCTCTGCAGACACACCCACGTCGCTCACTTATGCAGTCGACAAACTTTCACTCGGCCGCGCGCTTTGCCAGGTGTTGAGGATCTAGCAGTGGGCAAAACCAGAGGCACCCCACCGCCAGGAGGCTTCTCCTCACCCCCACCCACTCCCTGGCGCCCAGCATGGTCCTCATCACACCGTTGCCACCCCTGAGGGCGGATTCTGCCACCCCTGAGGGTGGAATCCGCCACCCCAGTTCCGGATTCTCCTCCCAATAACGTCACTTCCGCTCGGTTTCTCATCTCGGTGCCCACCTCCAAGAGGCGGCTTCCTGGGGGCCCGGCCAGTCCGGGATCCTGCTTCATTTCACATCCCTGATCTCATCTTGCTACAGCCCTGGGAGGGAGAGCGGCCAGCAGGGATGCCTCAGCTCTCTTTAACGAGGAAACGGAAGCTCGGAGAAGCTCAGGGCCGGGCTCCAGGCAGGAGAGCCAGGTCTGGCTGGAGAGCTTCGTGCCCCTCTCAGGGTCCCCTTGCTGACCGGCCTCCACAGTCGTGGGACAGCCCGGTGCTTTCACCCCTCGGTCCAGAAGCTGTAAGATCTCCTCGGTTTAAAGAGGCCTCCAAGGGCTTCCCTGGTGGCGCAGTGGTTGAGAGTCCGCCTGCCGATGCAGGGAACACGGGTTCGTGCCCCGGTCCGGGAGGATCCCACATGCCGCGGAGCGGCTGGGCCCGTGAGCCATGGCCGCTGAGCCTGCACATCCTGAGCCTGTGCTCTGCAACGGGAGAGGCCACGGCAGTGAGAGGCCCGCGTACTGCAAAAAAAAAAAAAAAAAGTAAAGAGGCCTCCAAGACCCAGAGATGTTAAGGTCGCCCCTCCTTCAGTTGCCCTTTGTAGAAACCTTTAAGAGGAGGGGGGCAGTCAAACTAGGGCTGTCACATCTGAAAGACCTCGCTCTGGGCACGAGGCTTTAAACTTATATATTAGTTTGCTTGGGCTGCCATAACCAAACGCCACAGACTGGGGCGCTTAAATGACAGAAAGCTATTTTCTCACAGTCCTGGAGCTAGAAGTCTGAGATCAAGATGCCGGCGGGGCTGGTTTCATCCTAAGGCCTCTCTCCTTGGCTTGTAGACAGCCTCCTTTTCATAGTCTCTTCCCATGGTCACCCCTCTGTGTACATCTGTCCTGATCTCCTCTCCTTATAATGACACCAGTCACGTTGGAGTGGGGCCCACCCAATAGCCTCATTTGACCTCGATTACCTCTTTGAAGGCTCTATCTCCAAAGACAGTCACATTCTGTGGTGCTGGGAGTTGTGACCTCAACACATGAATTTGAGGGACACAATTCAGCCCCTAAAAGCTTGCAAGAAGAGGGTATGGTTGGAGGGCAGCAGGGAGCGGGGACACTGGCAGGGGGAACCCGGAGCTGGGTGGGAGGGGCCGTGATGTGCAGGAGGGCGGGGAGTGGCCCCAAGGTGAGGCCCCAAGGTGAGGAGGCCCCGCTCCCCATCCGAGCAAAGCGTGAGGGGAAGATGCATCAGCGTTTCTGGTGAGGTCAGCGCCCAGTGACGTCCCTCTCGCCAGCAGGAAGGGCTTGCAACACGGCCCTGCCGGTATAAATAGGCTCCCCGACCACAGGGCCCGGGCTGTCCCCTCTTCCCGGGCCACGTCAGGCAGGTCCGCGTGATTCGGAGGGGAAGAGAGGGCCGGCTTGGTTCCTCAGAACTGCTGCTTCCTTGCCTTTCCGTCCCACCCTCCGGCTGGGGAGCTCTCCATCTTTAAACGCAAGGACAGGATTCTGCATGGCCTGAGGGGCAGGTCAACACTGGAGCAGGAGGTCACTGGGCTGGATGCAGAGGCCGGCGGGGTGGGGGGCGGAGACCAACCCAGGTTCTGGTCTCCATCTGCTTGTGGGCCCAGTGTTCCTGGCCCAGTCACACCCCCTTTCTGAGCCTCAGTTTCCCCTCTGTAGACTGAAGTGCCACAACTTAGTACTAAAGAGACAAAACAACCCAGGTTTTAAATGGGCAAGTGATGTGAATAGACATTTCTCCAAGCCAGACACAAATGGCCAAGAAGTACATGAAAAGATGATCAATATCATTAGGAATCCGGAAAATGCACATCAAAACTATGAGATGCCCCTTCACCCCCACCAGGGCAGCTATAATCAGAGATAGACAATAAGAAGTGTTGGAGAGAACGTGGAGAAGGCAGATCCCTTGTGCACTGCTGGTGGGAATGGAAAAGGGTGCAGCCACTTTGGAAAAAATATGTCTCTTCCTCAAATGGTGAACACAGAAATGTCATACAACAAACAATTCCACTCCTGAGTATACACCCAAGAGAACTGAAATCATATAATCACACAAAAACTTGTGCACGATTGTTCACAGCAGCATTTATTCACAAAAGCCTGAATGTAGAAGCAACCCAACTGCCCATCAACAGAAAATGGATTTTAAAATGTGGTCTATCCATACAATAGAATATTATTCAGCCACAAAAAGGAATGAAGTACTGATGCATACTACAGTGTGGATGAACCTCAAAATCATTATGCTCAGTGAAAGAAGTCAGTCACAAAAGGCCACATAGAGACTTCCCTAGAAGTCCAGTGGTTAAGACTCCACGCTTCTGCTGCAGGGGGTGTGGGTTTGATCCCTGGTCGGGGAACTAAGATCCATATGCCATACGGCGCGGCCAAAAAAAAATTGATGAAAGGCCACATAAAATTCTGTTTATAGGCAATGTCCAGAATAGGTGAATCCATAGAGACAGAGAGTAGATTAATGGTTGCCAGGGAGTGGGGGATCTGGGGACCAGGGGTAATAGCTTATGGGTACAGGGTTTCTTTTGGGGGGATGAAAAGTTTTTGAACTAGATGACTGCACAGTCTTGTAAATATACTGAAAACCACTGAATTATACACTTCAATGCATTTGATGGTATGTGAATTGTATCTCAATTTTGAAAATGCAGGAGCCAATGCTGCCTTACTGGATGGTCAGTGTAATTCAGTGAAGAATGCACGCCAGTTCCCGGCCCATAGCCAGTATCCAATGACCACTTATCCCTCCTGCCACTGGGGCAGATGAAGGTGCGCATTTGCTTATGTCACAGGGTGACTTTTTGGGCGGTTGGGAAACACGCGTTACATAAACACCGGGTGAGCAAGGATCTTCCAGGGCCCCCACGAGGTCAGTGAGGTCACTGTCAGCTGGGGGGTCATTTGACTCAAGACCTGCCACAGTTCTTCTGGGACCTGGTGTGTCCATGGGGATGGGACTCCATGCCCTCCCCTGCACCCAGTAGCTCTGCCCAGTTGGGTAACTGACTGATCCTCCTTCCAAGGGCCTGAACACCTATTCAGGGAAGGGCAGAGGTGGTGGGGAACTGACTACTGTGCAGGAGCCTCACGCCAGCCATCGGCCCCCAGACCAGGCCCTGCCACGGCGAACCCCTAGGCAGAGAGGAAGGCAGGTGGGGGCTGATTCGTCTACTATGAGGTGGAATAACCAGGAGCTGAGGGTGCAGACGACCCGCACCCCCAGGCCACCCTCTCTGAGCCCAGGGTCCCCTCTGTGAGATTCGGGGACAGGCGAGATGACCACAAAGGACCCACAACCCTATAAAGCCCCAGGGGTCCCATGGCAGCTCTAAACACTGAGATGGCTCTGTAAAGAAAAGCAAACCTAATCATTAAACTGGATCAGGAAGTCCAATGGAGTTCTGACTTTTCTCATGATGATAACGCCTATTTTGAAACATCAAATTCTTTTTGTTTTTATTTATTTATTTTTATTATTATTATTTTTTTTCCGGTATGTGGGCCTCTCACTGTTGTGGCCTCTCCCGTTGCGGAGCACAGGCTCCGGACGCACAGGCTCAGCGGCCATGGCTCACGGGCCTAGCCGCTCTGCGGCATGTGGGATCCTCCCGGACCGGGGCACGAACCCGTGTTCCCTGCATCGGCAGGCGGACTCTCAACCACTGCACCACCAGGGAAGCCCTCTTTTTGTTTTTAAATAAATTTATTTTTGGCTGTGTTGGGTCTTTTTTGCTGTGCACGGGCTTTCTCTAGTTGCAGCGAGCGGGGGCTACTCTTCGTTGCAGTGCACAGGCTTCTCATTGCGGTGGCTTCTCTTGTTGCCAGAGCACAGGATCTAGGTGTGAGGACTTCAGTAGTTTTGGCACATAGGCTCAGTAGTTGTGGCTCGCAGGCTTTAGATCTCAGGCTCAGTAGTTGTGGCGCATGGGCTTAGTTGCTCCGCGGCATGTGGGATCTTCCCCAGGTCAGGGATCGAACCCATGTCCCCTTCATTGGCAGGCGGATTCTTAACCACTGCGCCACCACGGAAGTCCCAAAACATCACATTCTTGCCAAAAATGTCTTGATGCCCCAGGCACATGCTGTCTGCCCAGTGGTGACATTCAGGCCCATTTCTGCAGCTCTTCTGGGTGCCGGGCCCAGTTCCAGGCCTTTCACATGGGCCAGATCCCTGAATCCTCAAACCTCCTAATGAGGCAGAAATCATGGTCGCCGCCCGGTACGTGGCGAAACTGAGGCCTGAGAGGTGGGGAACTTGGTGGAAGGTCACACAGCTGGGAGGGAGCAAAGGATCAACAGAAACAAAAACCAGCGGCTCCCAGAGCCGGGAGAGGGGAGGTTGGCTCTCATGGGGGCGGCTGCCTGGGGAGGACTTGGCGGCCGAGGTTGGTATTTCTGCAGGCCTGCAAAGACAACGTTGGTTTCATTGGCAGAAAGTCAGAAAAGAAATGCTACAAATTCCAGGATGAGAGAATTGCATGAGCTGATGGGCAAATAGGACCTCACTGGACCAGTTTAGAGAACAGTGGGTGTGGCTGGAAGTCGAACAGGGAGGAAGGAAGGCAAGGAGGGAGGGGAAAACCAAGCCACCACAAAACAGCTTTGCTGCCATTGCAGCCCCTCCGGAGGGTCTTGTACAACACAGCTTGGTCCCATCCTCTTGCTCAAAACACTGCCTGGCTTCCTGTTGCCATTCGGATAAGGCCAAAGTCATCACCTCAGCCCCCCAGGCCCTGCCCACCTCCCAGCCTCACCCAACAGCTCTCTAGCCCGCCACTTTCTCTGACCTTCCTCAGCCCCACGGAGGAGCTGAGCTCTCACCCCAGGGCCTTTGCACATGCTGTACCCACTACCTGAACACTCCACCTACTGAACTGCCATCAGACAACAAGGTTCAGTCCAAGCTTCACCTCTTCCAGTGAACTTCCTTTACCCCAGCCTGGTTCCTGCTCCCTGACCCCACCCCAGAGTACCACGTACCCCTCTCTGTAGCATTTTTCAGAATTGTAAACTCTTACAACTGTGGAGTTGTCTCCCCAGCCAGACTGTAAATTCCAAGAGGGTGTGCACTCTGGTGGTGGCTCCCCATTGCCTGTCTCCAGAGCACAGCACAGGCCCCAGAACGTAGTAGGGGCTCAATAAATCGTTAGTGAATGGATGGATGCATGGCCATACAGATGTGGCCATCTGCAGAAGCCCTAGGCTACAGGGCCCCGGTGCAGCCCCATCCCATATCCAGTACACCTGCAGCCGGGCCTCTACGAGTGCAGGCCGACCTCGCTACCGGGTGGGAACAGGCCCTCTTGGAGCCTTTCCCATGCCCTCTCCCCAAGGACATCAGAATCACATCACTCACAATACACCAAAGCATGTGATCTCTTTTTTTCAGGAAGCCTCGATTTTAAAGACACCAACTTTTTCTTTTATGATGATTTTTCTAAAGCGAATTCAAAACCTATTCTTTAGCCACTGCAGATTTCAACACTTTCCTGGAGAAACAAACTGAAAAAGAAAAAGCCAAGGCATTTCTCCTGCTTCCTTTAAAGAATTCATTTCAGAACAAATTCTACATAAGCGGCACCTGACAGCCTCGTAGAAAGGGGCCGGTCTTCACTGGAGGAGACAATCTTACAGTCCCTCATTCAACCTGTATTTAATAAGTAACAGTGTGTGGGGGGCACCAGGCCAGGTGTGGGGGATAAATCAGCAAGAAAGACAAGGCTAACCTACAGGAGGGTGAAGTTACCGTGAAGGATGAATAAACACACAGGCCAATATCCAGCACATGGAGGGGCTTGGAAGACCCATTTGCCGGGCTGCTCCTTTCTTGCCCCAGAAGGGGTCCGACCCAGCCTGGTCTTCGTGGTACCCCGGGGTTTAGCAATGCACCTGCATCCTGAGCAGGTCCAATCAGCATCCTTCCCAGGAATAATGGCAGACCCAGGAGACACGCCTCCCTCGCGTGGCTAGGGTTTCTGCGCTGGGACGTCACGAGGCGGGGGTGGGGTCCTGCCAAGTGGGCAAGAGGGTGGCTGGTGCAGCCAGGAAGGCCAAGGGATTTCCCTGAGTCCCTGGTCCCTGCACGAAGCCAGGGCCAACCACATGGCAGGTCCCAACTACACAGGACGTGATGAGAGTCCCGTTCCTGCTAGTTGAGCTGGTTTCCCGGCACTTGCCATGGGGAGTCCTTAGTCCTCACAAGCATGAGGATGGGGGCAGGAGGGGTGGAGGGCACGGAGGAAGGAAGTAGGATGGGCTGAGCCTGCTCTGGGTGCCAGCTGCAGCCAAAGCTCAGAAGCTTTGCTCAACAGAGAATGCAGCTGGAAGAAGATGGGGGAACAAGCCAGGGTCCCCATGGGGCTGTCTACAAATTGGGACACAGAGGCAGGACTCGCTCGCAGGGATGCCGATTACTGGTCTGGAGGAAATGACCTGGGACAGGTGCTGGGAAGACTTGCTTTCTTCCTCCTCTTGTTCTTGGGAACACGCTAAGGAAACTCTGAGCATTTATCTTGTTATGAAAAAACAAACCTCCTGCAGCTCCAAGGGGAGAAAAGGCCATCAAAGCTTGCTCTGTCCAAGGGCCAGTTGGTGGCCATTCAATGGGTGATGGGGTGTGACCAGCTGGCACCAGGTCACCCTGTCCACAGCCAAGTGTGTAAGGAAGAGAAGGGGGACAGTGTGGCATTAAACACAACTGCTGGGCATCCCCACAGTCAAGAAGGCAGTTTACCAGGCAAAAGGTGGGAACAACCCAAATGTCCATCAACGGATAATGGATAAAAAAAGTGGTTATGTCCATACAATGGGATATTATTCGGCCATAAAAAGAATGAAGTACTGACACACGCTCCCACCTGGATGCACCTCAAAAACATCATGCTGAGTGAAAAGGCTAGACACCAGAAGTCACATATTAGATGATTCCATTTACAGGAAATGTCCAGAGTACTGAAATCCATAAAGACAGATTGGTGACTGCCAGGGGTTGGGGGAGGGGAGTGGGAAGTGACAGCTAAGGGGTATAAGGTTTCCTCTTGGGGTCATGAAAATGTGTTGGGAACTAGAAAGAGGTGATGGCTGCACAACTCTGTGAATGTACTAAGTGCCACTGAGGTAGCTATTCACTTTGTTTTTCTTGGCCGTGCTGCGCAATCATGCCCCCACCAGGGATTGAACCCTGTGCTCCCTGCAGTGGGAGCGCAGAATCTTAACCACTGGACCGCCAGGGAAGTCCCACTATTCACTTTTAAATGGTCAACTTTACATTATGTGAATTTCACTTCAATTAAATAAAAATTTAAGGCAGAGTTAAGAACACAACTCCAGGAAAACCAAGAGGCTGGGAAGCAGGAAGTCGACTCCAAAGGGGCTGGAGAGAGTCAGAGGGTCTCCCACAGCCCCTCCTGTGTTATTGCCCGGTGAGCACCTACCTGTGCATGGGTTTTTAAAAAAAAATAAATGTATTTATTTATTTATTTATTTTGGGCTGCGTTGGGTCTATCATTGCTGCGCGCGGGCTTTCTCTAGTTGCAGCAAGCGGGGGCTACTCTTCGTTGTGGTGTGCGGGCTTCTCATTGCAGTGGCTTCTCTTGTTGCAGAGCACGGGTTCTAGGCACACAGGCTTCACTAGTTGTGGCACGTGGGCTCAGCAGTTATGGCTCGCGGGCTCTAGAGCACAGGCGCAGTAGTTGTGGCGCACGGGCTTAGTTGCTTCACGGCATGTGGGATCTTCCCGGACCAGGGTTCGAACGCGTGTCCCCTGCACTGGCAGGCAGATTCTTTACCACTGCGCCACCAGGGAAGCCCCTGTGCATGGGCTCTTGTCAACTTAGAAAAGGCACACCTAAATTTAAAAGGCCAGGGTATGCCAGCTCAGGACAGGGCCTGGAAGCTGCCTGGAGTGGAGGCTCCTGGTTTGAGGAGAGAGCAAGTATAGGTGAGACACTGGAGGGGGAGGGGGCCAGGGGTGGGGTGGGGATGGGGGGGCTGGTCTCAAAGACAGAGCAGGGGGGCTGCGGAAGGCTGGAGGCAGGGGAGGGAGGGAGCACATTAGTGCTGGGGAAAATATGCTTCTGCAGCCAGAGGAGAGGGAGACCCAGGCAGGGAGACCAGCGGGAGGTCTGGGGTGGCCACATAGGCAAGGACAACCGTGGGCTGACTCAGGGCCCTGGGAAGTGGGGTTGCTGGGCTGCAGAGGGCACTGGGGCTGGGTCACTGCAGAGAGCTCAGGCTGAGGGGCGTATGCACAGGGGGACAGAAAGCAGGGCTAGGCTCCCTTCGGGCTGTAGACAGAAGAAGAGGGACAGAGAAGTGGGCAGAGAGGGAAGAGGGAGACGGGAGAGGCTGGGGCGGAGGCGGCCCGGGGCGGAGGGCAGAGGTGAAGAGGTAGGGCTTGGGGGGCTGGGCAGCACAGCCCACCACTCCCCAGGGGAGGGCAGGAGCTGGGCCTTCTGGTATCAGGGAGAAGGAGAGCAGGGGGCCCTGAGGGAATGTGGGTCCACAGAAGGAAAGTGGACAAGAGGGTGTACACGGGCACAGGTGTGAATGTGAAAACAAAAGATGCAGACGTGTGCACGCACATGTGGACATAGAAAAACTGCCCCAGCCACAAAAACAGACACACAGAAATACATGCCACAAACGCTCACACACACGCATAGATGCACACACCAGCCACACATACATGGGACACATGCAGACATGGAGCCAGGCACACAGCTGGTGTTTATAAGAAATTGGACGCATGCACAGCCATAGACATCCAGACCTCCGACATGGAGCCATAAGTACAAGGACACACGGACACTGAGACACACATGTAGACACACATACACTTTCTGGTCAAAACAGACTTGCCTGTAGATGCCCATGAAGGCCTGCACACTGTGAATGCACACACCGGTGCAGCACACCCATCCACGTGGCACCGTGACCAACCCCCTGGGAAAGGAGCTCTGGGCAACCCCATTTGAGATACCCCTGGCTCGGGAACCCCAGGACCACGGCTCGCCTGGGAAAGTGAAACACAAACCCCGCCTGTTGCCCAACGGGCTCACCCAGCCCAGCCCGGGGTCTGGGAGGAGGCAGGGCCGCGCCTCACGTGCCCGCCCACGCGCCCATTGCCACGCACTCATTGCCACCAGCGGCAGACACCCAGTCACCAACGCAGACAGCTGGGATTGAGAGGGATCTTGCAAAATCCTCCCGGTCCCTCAGGGTTCAGCTAAAATATCCCTTCCCCCAGGAAACCTCCCCAGGCCCCTAGGGGCACTATTGACCTTCTTTTTGAATAATGGTTCTGCCATGCCCAGCTGTGTGACCTTGGTTAAGTCACTTCACCCCTCTGTGAAGTGCTTCGTTTCCCCTGTGTAAAAGGGGGATAATGAGAGCGTGTGTTGAATACATGAATTAATGGAACACACTGCTCCCCTCTCCCACGTACAGATGGGGAAGCTTCCCTGGGCTCACAGTCAGCCAGCTGCAGACGGCTGCCCCTCCTTCCTCCTGCTTGGACCAGTCCCACCCCGTGGGACCAGGTAGAACATGGAGAGGGCGTGGCCTTATTCTCCCCTCTATGTAGGAAAATAACCCCACTTTGGAGCAACTTGGTGAGCGTGGGACCTCACGGCCCTACGCAGCTGGGGTGGGGGTGAAAACCTTAAACCCTGAATTTCTGCTCAAATGCCTTCGAGGAGGGCTGAAGAGGTCACTTCCTCTGTATGAACACGGAGATCAGAAAGGGTAGAAATGAGCCTGGGACTCTTCACGCCTGAGGTTTGCTCATCTCCCGTTCCCACCCACCCAACAGCCCCCCACCCTGGTTCATATCCTCCCAGCAGATGCCGGACGTGGGGCTGAGGGGCTGAGGGACTGCGGGCAGGGCCCTCCCCGGGCATGGGCTGCATCCTTCTGAGAACAAGCACTCAGGCTCAGCAGTCCTTGGCCTCACGCTCAGGAGTGGCCGCGCTGAGGCAGACAGGTGGACTGGGGCTCCAGGTGAGCCAGCAAGCGCCCCCAACCTCAGTTATGAATGACCCAACCCGAGGCCTGGGCTGACCAGACCGACTTCCTTTTCCCTAGAACTCTCTGGAGCCTGGGTGGACAAGGAAGTGGTTCTGCGAGTCCCCCCTCCCCCGGCCCGGGACAGCTCAAGGCCTACCTGTCAGACAGCACCCAGCGCATCAGCTGTGCGAGAAGACCAGGGTCATATCCCCTTCCCAGATAAGCTGTGTTCTCCAGGCACTTCCCAAGCCCTGTGCCCCAACCCCAGGGAGGTTTCGGTCTCCTGCACTCCCTGAGCAGGTCTCCCCATCTGTAACCTGCCAAGAAGGCCGAGAGCTGGCCCAGTGACCCCCAAGGACCCTAATGCCCTGGGAGCTAACAACTCCACACACAATTGCACGCATGTGGCGGAGACGCAGGTGGACATGCTGGCCTCTAGGCCTGGGCCTGAGTTGTACCAGCCCACCAGGGCGGGCCTGTGGCCTCCCACCCAGCCCAATCTCACGGGCAGCCGCAAGGTCTAACCATTGCCAGGTTAGGACCCAGTCTGGGGGACCAGGTGAGACCTGACACACTTGGAAAACTGGGATAACAGAAACACCCAAATCAGGCAGTGGCTCACAAACTGACAGACAGATGGACAGACCCCCAGAGCTGGACATAAGGCCAGGAGCTCTCTAGCTACAGGTCAGGCAGCCCCATGAATTCTGGTTCTAAAACCCCCATCTCAGCCCAGGACATCCCTCGAGCCAAGGCCCAGGGTGGCCCCTCCAGGGAGAGAAGCAGGGCCCTCCCCAACCCAAAGACAAACTACAAACAAACGCCCCCTTCCCAGGGCCCAAGGGTATAGGATCCTGAGGGAGTTGCCTCCTAGGTCTCAATGCACTGGGGGAAACGGAGGCCAAGGGGAAGGGGCTGGCCCAGGGTGCCGACCGCCACTCACCGGGCTGGGCTGTGCTCCCTGCTCCTCTGATCTTCAGCCCCCAGGTTCCCAGGGGCAGGGTGGGCGCACTGCCAGAGGTCTGGCCCCGTTCTGGCTTTTCTGGGGAGCCACCATGACCTCTGAGTACGCTGAAGTCACGCCCTTCTTCCCTTCCTGAGCGCGGGCGGGTCTGGGCTGAGGGCACCCGATAACCTCCCCAGCACATCTGTGGGGCCCCATCGGGCCACAGCGGAATCCCAGCTCACAGAGCAGGGAGGTGGCCCCTCTGTGACAGGAAACCCCGGCCCAGATGTGCGGAGCCTCTGGCCCCAGCGTGCAGCCATCGAGGGGAGAGGGGGCTCCAGGTGGCCTCCAGGCCCCTGTCCTGTCCCCCCAGCCAGGGGAAGCCCAGTGTGCAGACTCCCAGGTGCATACTCTGACCGGCCCCCTCCCACCACTACTCCAGGAGAGCCCTGGTTGCAAGAACTGACTGCTCCCATGAGGGACAGCCAGAACTCAGGCGTGGTCCAAAAGAAAGCAGGCAGCAGCCTGAAGGAGAGGTGCTTTAGGGCTCCCCTCCTTGAGGGGATTCTGCAACAGGCCAGCCACACCCAAGGTGGCAGGGAGGCTGGGGGACCCCCAGGCAGGAGGGTCTGGGAGTCTCTTCCCTGTTCTGAACCTTCTGGGCTGTTCAGAAGCAGCAAGGAATGAAGAGAAAGCCCGGACCTCAGAGCCAGGCAGCCCTGGACAGGAATCACGTGACCCTGGCTAAGTCACTCCACCTCCCAGCGCATAGGTCCTTTGTCTGGAGAACAGCGATAGCTCATCTACGCTCTTGAGGTGAGAACTGAGGGAGGTGAGGCCCGGAGCCAGCTGCACGGGGAGAGTCCACGACCTCAGGCAGAGGGGCCCTGGGGAGCTGCGGGGCAGGCATGGCCAAAGCTCGGACAACCCCAAGGACCACAGCCCGGCCAGCTCACTACAGGCTCTTTATTAACAAGCTAATTAAAAAAGAAGAGAGATAGAGATGTAAAAACACTTTTTTTGGAGGCCCCAGGAAGGGAAGGCACTGTCAGAATTCACTTGGCCAGGAAAGGCAACAGAGCCAGAGGCAGAAGGGAGATCAGACCTTCTGGGGAGCAGCCGGCCCACCCAGGGCGCTGAGAGGGGGAATGCTCGGGCCTCAGGCAGGGAATGTGCAAATGCCGAGGCCCTGCAGGGAGTGATGGGTTGAGGGCTTCCTGGAGGAAGCCCTGAGCACCGTGTTCCCCTGCGTTGGGCAGACACGCGTGTCCACATGAGAGCCAGTGTCTGCACGCAGCTTACATACACAGAGCGGAAGGAGGAGTCCCCCGACAGGAACATCCCAGAGCTTGAGGAAAAAGCTTTGAGAAGTCTCTGGAAGCTTGCGGACAAGGGGAGAGCCTGGAGGCTGCTGTTCCCCTCAGGGCCTCAGGACCCCAGACCCTCCTGCCGATGCTGGAGGACCTTGATGACACTGCCAATGCCATCCTCAGGCACCTGCGGGCAGGTGGACAGAGGGAGGGGTCAGGGCTGCCCAACTTCCTGGCCCAGCTGGGACCACCTCCTGCCACCCCACCCCCTCAGCGTCCCTCCAGGGGCCCTGGCCCCAGCCAGCAGCGCTCACCAGGGCATGGTCGAAGTTGAAGGTACTGATGTAGTAGGCGGAGATGTCGGCCGCAGCCAGGGGACCTGCGATCTGGGCCACAATCCCACACTCATCTGAGGGTTGAGGAGAGGTCCATGTGGATTGCCCTGATCCCCACTCCCACCCCCGGCCCTTCCCAAGCCCCCGACACACGAGGTGCAGCCCTCACCGAAGCCCAGGGGCTGTCCGCCGATGCGCACCATCCTCCACAGCTCCCCTGAGGAGCTGGTCAGCAGCAGGTCACTGGGGAACCTGGGGAGGCAGGTGGGCAGTGGACAGGGCAGCCCTGTCCCCTCCTTGCCCCACTATGAGCTCCCTGGGCAGGTCAGCCTGGTGACCTTGGAGTCTGACGCTCTACCCCCTCCCTCCCTGGGGCTGGCTTAGGGCCTGTGGCCCACCTAGGGTCAGGGGTCACATACTTTTTCTGTGTTTCAGCATCCATGACAATTGAGATGTAGCCCTCAATGAGGGAGAAAGCAAAGAAGGTGATGGAGCTGGATCCAGGGCCACCAGAGGCTGCCTCCTTAGGGGGGCTGGGGAGGGAGAGTAGGCTCAGGTGCTCTGTCCACTCCACCTCCCCCGTCGGCCTCCACACCTGGGAAGGGACTGGCACAGCTGGCCCTGGGCACACCCTCCTCTCCCTGGGCCACTTTCTCCTCTTCCAAGCGCCCTGACCTCCCGCTGGTGTAGGTGGGGATGGGGGAAGATGATGAACCCTGCTTGTGCCAAAGACACAGAACCCAGGGCCGGAGGGCCTGCCAGGGCACAGATCAGGGGTGGCTCTGCCCACACCAGAGGGGAGGGCTCCAGCTGCGGCATCAGGACCTTGCCTGAACCTCAGTGAAGGACACATGTGCATCGCAGGCTGACAGGAACCCCAGACACAGAACAGGGCACAGAACCCGCAGAACCAAGGGATGGGCGGAAGGTGATGGGAAAGAGCACAGGGAACAAGGTATGAGGACAGAGACAAACGCAAACAAGGCCCACCTGTGCGAATAGAAGAGGACATCAATGAGGGTGGTGGCGATGGCTGGCAGCGTCTCAGGGTCCAACGTGAGGACACAGAAACGGTTCTCTGGGCTCTGGATGGGATGCACCGTGGGGCTGGGCCCTGCTCAGGAGGGACAAGGTCGTGGCGGGTGAAAGGGTGACTGTGGGCTGCGACGCCCCCTGGTGGCCAGCCAGAGAGGAGGCCTGGGCTGGGTGCTGGGTCACCATCTTCATGCAGGTACCTGCCTGAGTTTTCCTGGCCCCACCTCCCTATCTTATGAGGGGGATCAGTGTCAGCTGGTCTCCCTAAGCCCACAGACCCATCTGCACAAGGGAAGGGGCCCAGTGGGAAGAGGAGCCCCTGCCCAGGCCTGGGTGTCAGAGAGCGGCCCTCACCATGCTGGGCACGGGGAAAGCCGTTGCTGGAATCATCCCTGGCAACGGGCACAGGCTCCCCGCCCACCTCTCGATAAATGTCGAACTCCTGGGCCAGCGTGTGGATCACCACGGACAGGTCCTGCTCTCGCACCTGGGCCACAGGAGATGGCACAACACATGGGTCCCCAGGCACCCATGCTCACCCTGCCCTGCACCAGCACCTGCAGGAAACTCACCAGGATGAAGTCTGTCTGGTAGGTGGACAGCATCAGCACCGACACGTGGTGCTCGGCCAGCGGTGCAATTACTGAGCGGGCGATCTTGGTGACGCCAGCAGCCTGCACTGCTGCGCCACTGTGAGATGACACGTTCAGCACCAGCCACGTGGCCTCGGCCACTTGCAGGAACTCAGATGGGGGCAGCTCTGTGGGGCAGGGGGCACATGCCCAGTCAGGGCCTACAGGGCTGGACCCTGCCCTCAGTTTCCCTGTCTGAGCCTTGGAGGGCTCTACCAAGGTCAGGTCAGGTCTGGAGGCTGGAGCTGTCTTCCTCCCCCAAGTTCTGCTCCTGAGACCTGCATGTCTGCAAGGACTGAGAGGTGCTTCAGGTGTTGGCCTGTCAGGGATTGAAACTTCCCAGTTAAGATCAGAGCTCCAAATCCAGACAGAGCTGAGTTCTAATCCCAGCCTCACCATTTACTTTTTGCTGACCTGGGGCAAATGATTTAACTTCTCTGAGCCTTAGTTTCCTCCTCTGTAGAATGGGATGACAGTATTCTATGGATTCACAGATGCCTTATACCACATGGCACCACCAGGGGGAGCCAGCAGACCACGTTGGCTGGGGGATGCCCTTCCCTCTGAGCAGACCCAGACTTTTCTGCTGCACAAATAGGGAAACTAAGGCCTGAAGTGGCGCTATGTGGGATGGACCAAGCCCCAGGTGGCTGGCCTGAGGCTCCAGGCCTGTCAGGATGGGTCAAGCTGGCAGGAGTAGAAGGCAGATGTTAGCTCCAGGGACCAGGGAGGGACCAGGCTGGCGTCCAGTCCAGAGCAGGGGCCACAACCAGGCGGGCTGCTAATCACCCAAGCACAGTTAGGAGGCCGGCCAGGATCCTGCCCTGGGCTGGCTGCCTGCATTCCTTCCCCAACCCTCGGACTCCTGGAGTCGCCAGACCAGTCCGGGAGGGGGTGACCCACACCAGGGAGAGAAGTCCAAAGAGAAACAGTCCAAAGGCAGGGTGTGTGTGTGGGGGGGGGGGGTGAAACAGCCACAGAAACCTGATTCTTGCCCCAGAACTGTAACTGAGGCCCTGCTGCTGGCCTGCGGCTGCTAAGTGTCCTCCACACACAGCCCCATTATAAAGCCCTCGTGGGACCCTATAAGATCAGAACCGTAACTATACCCACTTTACATAAGAGGAAACAAACAGCTCAGAGAGGGGAAGTGACTTGCTCAAGGGCACACAGCCAGTGAATAGTGGAAATGGATTCGAACCCAGATCCATCCTCTTTCAAGGCCCCAGCTCTTGAGACCTTGGATCCTAGCATTCGGTGAGAATCTCGCAAAGAGCGCAGTCTCCTTCCCCTACTCCCCCTCCCCAGCCCAGCCCCCACCTTTGAAGCCCTCCTCGTCCACCATGAGCGTGTAATCCTCTGGGGTCTCCGTCAGGCTGAAGAACTTGCACCTGGTTGGGGGGCGGGGGCATCTTCAGCCTGGGTGGGGCGGAGGGGGCGGGTAGACCCCCGCCGGGCGCCTCCCTGCCCCCTCAAGCCTCAGTTTTCTCCCCAGGACAGTGGGGTGTGTGCCCCATCTCCAGAACTGCGGACTCCTTTCCGCCTCCCCGACCTCTGCAGGAGCCCCCTGCCCCTCCATTCCGGGAGAGAGGAGAGGCTCACCCGCGGCGACAGTCCCCGGGCGTCGGACCTTAGGCCCCCAAGACCAGCCCCTCTGACCCGATGGGAGGCATCTGGGAAAAGCTCCCCGCGGTCGCCAGGAAGGAATGCCCCCACCTGACACCACTAGGAGTTAAGCATTGACCATCCCAGGCTGTTTGCGCCTTAACCGGCCCTGGGAGGGGGCCTCACGGGGCCGGATAGGCGGCGGTCCCAGGGAGGGTAGGCCCAGGCCGGATGGCGGCCGGGGGCGGGGGGAGGGAGGGTGGCAGAGAGGGCTCTCCCCGCCTGCTGCCGCTGGCCCCGCGACGGTCCTAATCTCCCGACCCCGTCCCAAAGCGACAGTGGAGCCCACCCCCATATGTGCCCCGAACCCGGGCGCGCACCGGCTTCGGCGGGGCAGGAAGAGCAGCTTGATGAGCGGGTGGGTGTAGAGCCAGAGACCGGGGCGGGCGAGGCTCAGCACCCGCACCCGGTGCTCTAGGATGTGCAGCTCCATCGCTGCCCGTGCGGAGCCGACCCCGCTGCCAACCTGGCCCAGGCCGTGCTGGGGGCGGGTCGGTGGGGGCGGTGCCGGGGGGCTTAAATGAGCCGGGGGGGCGGCCGAGTCCACGCCGCCAGCTACGCCAGCTCCCTGACGGCCAAGCCGTGAGGGGCGGGCGGCCAATCCAGGGTGGCCACGCCTCCTTCTAACGCCGGAGCCACACTCCTCTCCTTCCAGCCCGCCGAACTCCGCCCCTGCTGCCTCCTCCCCCTCGTCAGTGGTTCGGGAATCACCCTCTGACCCCACCCCCGTCGAGTCCTCTAGGCCCGGCCCGTGCCTCGCCCCCTCTCCGGGCTCCGCCCTTTCCGTTGGACTCCCGCCGCGCTGGGGTCCGGAGCCTGCGGATGCTTGGGGTCATTTCTGTCCTTGGGCCCGCATCTGGGCCTTATGATTAATTTCACTGAGCCTTGGAGGGCCACAAGACGAACCGGGGCTGGGCTGGGCTGGGACAGAACGCTGCCCCCAAATCCGTGGAACACGGAGGGGTGGGGTCCACTGTGCAGCCCAGGCGACCCTGTGGTTCTCAGCCAACAGTGTCCTGGCGTCTTTCCCCCTCCTTCCTCTCATGGCTCAGCATGGTGCAGGGCCACCAGAGCTGGCTGGGGTGGCGGAGACAAAAGTCCCCCAGCAAGGGCTGTCCAGGACTGGTGTTGATACGTACCCCTCCCTACTTTGTGAGCCCTGTCAGTGGACTGACAAGGTGAAACCTAACCTGGACTTGCTGGCCCCCACATCTGTTCCTCTCACCCAACTTTCAGAATAGGGAGGGCCCCAGCCACCTCTGAGCAACATGCTGTGGGGTAGGGAGCTGAGGGTGGCCAGGCCTAACACTTGCCCAAAACTCAAACTTTGGGGGAACAGGGCCATGCATCTGGGGCTCACTGGGTACTCAGCTCTCAGCAGAGACTTAAGCCTTCAGTCATTAGCAGAACTTACATGGCCTGAGCACATCTAAACTTGCTTCGTGCCCAAGCAGGCCCCCCCAACACTGGCAGACACCCCAGATCTGAGGCTTGTTAGTGCCAACTTGGGCTCATTTCAACATTAGGGCTGGCCTCCTCAGGTCTATGAAGACTCCAGTAATGAGCAGGCACCAGCACACCTAGGCTGGCTCCTAGCAGGACGGAACACGCTCCAGGGGCCCTTGTCTGGCCCAAGCGTCTGCAGGCCTCAGATGCAAGGCTTTGAACCAAACAGGTTAAAGCAGGCCTCAGGTCTGATTGGGACCCAGCAGGCCTGAGCAGGCCTCCTGCCTGCTCAGGGGCCTCTCCTGTAGGCGGATGGAAGTGGGGCAGCACCTTTCCCACTGGACTCTCCGGCATGGTGGATCCCAGTGGAACACTGAAGCCACCACATCCTGGCCAGTCCCCTGGAGGGCCAGGGGAAGGGGAGTGTCCTCTAAGGCTGAGCCCCTCATCTCGTTGATGGCAGGTGCAGATGGGGTAGGGAGCCACAGGGGTGAGGGGTAGGAGGTAGGAGGTGGATGGCTTGCTCTGACAGGTTCATGCGACCCTTGACCTCCTCAGGCCTCAGTATCCCCAGCGGTACCAGAACAAGATGTTCCAGGCCGAGGCCCTGCAATGCCTAAAAGCTCCCAGGGAGGCTCTACTCCTCTCTCCCCCCTCCCCCATGGCCTGGCCCACCTTGGTGGCCTGCCAGGAACAGCCACTATTGTTTGACTGGAAAAGCTGCTTCCTCAGCAGAAGGGGGGGGCCTCTCCCAGGGACACCCTGTCCTCGCCCTTGCTGGTCATCAGTTGTGACCATAGTGCCTGCATGGGTCCTCGATGGCAGAGTCTGGTCACCCTAGTCAGGAGAGGTAGTGAGGGGCTCTGGGTACAAATGTTTCCTCATCTGTAAAATGGGGATAATAATAAAGCCTACCTGATCAAACACACGACACAACCATTGCAGCCGGGTATATGCTACGTGCTCAGTAAACGGCAGGCGACCTTTTATCACAGATCCAGACTTCGCCCCACACCCCTCTAACTTTGATGGAGGCCTGGGCTGAGCATGTGAGGGCATTCATGATCACCCACCGTTGGCACCAGCACCCGACCCAGAATGAGCACTCAGTACCTTACTGGGGCCCGAAGTGGCATCCAGGCCAGCCCTTGGAGGAGGAAGACCCTGAAAGGACCTCCTTAAGGAGCCCCTCCCCTTCTGTGATGGGTAGGCATCAAAGCCTGGGAGGCAGGCCCTGCTTTGCCCCAGCACTGGTGACCCTCATCCATGGCAGATGGTGGCCATGGGGCAGAGGGGATGGAGTAAGGGGATACAGGGGCCAGGAATAGGGGCTGGCCCTAGACCTGGCATCTCCTCTGGCAAAGGTCCTTCTCAGAGAGGTTCTAGTGCTGGGCTGTGACCAGGAAGGGGGGCTCTGGAGGGTGTGCAGAAGAGATGCTGAGCACCAGGGTTGGCACCCTCTTCCCAGTCCCTAGCTGCACAGCAGCTCTCTATACAAGTGTGTTTATTTCTGTACAAAACCATGTTTCTATTTTACACAAAGAGCACCCCACCCTTTTCCCCTCCCTTTCCCCTCACGTCAGTGCCCTAGCCCTGGGGAGCATCCCCCCAGGAGGCGGGTGCTGAGTGAGGCCCCACCCATCGGCCCTCACTTCTGCCTGCCCCAGCTGGGCCGGCCTGAGCTCCACTCTGGAGAAAATAAATAAGGAGGCTCAGGCAGAATCTGTGCTGGGCCAGCTAGACTCTCTGCCGCCCAGGGGCCAGGCAGCCAGGCCCTCAGAGCGTGGGCAGGCCCTGGAGTGTCAGTCCGTGAACCGTGTAGGTGTGTGGAGACCCCAGCCCAGGGGCCTGAGGTGCCAGGGTTACAAGTAGGTGTCCTCACTCTCCTGGGATGTCAGGCTCTCCTGGGAGCAGTGGTAGGCTGAGTCCTGGGGAGCTGAGTCTTGGGGGTCCTGGTAGACCGGGTCCTTTGGGGGCACATCCCGTGGGGGGCATGCATCTCCCGCAGCAGCTGCCACCTTGGCTTGACTTGGGGTCGGGGGCTTGTCCCGCTGCCCACTCGCCTTCGCCTGCTTCTGTTGCTCCTTCTGGACCTGCTTGGGCGGCTTGTACTTGCCTTTGGAACCAGGGAGGGGGGCATCTGGGGGCAGGCGGATGGATGGTGAAGGTTGCAGGGTGGGCCACGGGCCTGGCTCTGCCTCCAGGATGGCCTTGGCACCGTGCAGCCTGGGTGGAGAGTGGCACTGTAACTCACCCCGGGTCTCCTGCCAGCGCCGCAGCTGGATGAGGTGCTCACGCTCTATCTGACGCTCTGTCACTGGCAACTCTACCACCTGTGGGGGCAGTGACAGGCGGGTGGGCACCAGGAAGAACCTTCCCTTTCTGCCTCCCAGCCTGGGCCCCTGCTCTCCCTCAGCTCCCCCAGCCCTGGTCACTAAAGGCTGACCACAGGAAGGGTGGCGGGTCTGGACCCTGTGGTGGTCGCAAGTCCCAGAAGTGAGTGCCAGGTGAGCCAGGCACTTGAGACCCACTGCCTCAGAGAAGAAAGCTCATGAGTCCACTTGCCTAAATATGTGTCACCTCATTACAGCCCCAGAGAGACAAAAATCCACAAAAGAAAGAAAAAAAGGCTGGGACTTTGGTGGCGGTCAGTGGTTAAAACTTTGCCTTCCAGTGCAGGGGGTGAGGGTTCGATCCCTGGTCGGGAAGCTAGATCCCACATGCCTTGGGGCCAAAAAAACCAAAACATAAAACAGAAGCAATATTGTAACAAATTCAATAAAGACTTTTAAAACAGTCCACAAAAATAAGAAAAGAAAGCCAAAGCCGTGGTTGTAGGGCCAGGGAGCAGGCGGGTGGTGGGTTGCACCTACTTTCATTCCCTCGAACCTAGGCCTCTCTGTTCCCCCTCTTCTTGTTCAGACAGAAGAATGGGGTCTGTCCACACTGTTCTGGGCTGCTGAGCACAAGACCTCAGGGGCAAAGGGCTACCAGGCCCCCCATCAAAGGGCCCTCAAGTCTCCCCCTCCCTCCCGGTGGTGAGGGGAAGGTGTGGGCTGTACCTCCTGGACCAGGAAGGCCTCCTGCATGATCTTGGGGCTGAGGCTCCGCAACCGCTCGATGGTCTCGTACTGGCCTTGGCAGGCTTTGAGCTTCTCGGGGGAGCCCAGTGCATGCTTCAGCAGCACCAACCCCACCCGGAAGATGATCTTGACTCCTGCATAGGGGAAGCGGGCAGTGAGTGCAAGAGGGCCTTTAGAGAGTTTCTCTGGAAATAGAGGCCTCCTGTGGGCTGGGCTGGGGGTAAGGGTGCTCCCCCGAGCCCAGCCCGGTACCTTCGCAGAAAAACATGTCCCAGACACGCAGCACAGAGCTCCAGGGCAAGGTGCGTGAGAAGGCACACATGAACCACTCTGTCATGTAGAGCAGTGGGTCGATCTTCTGCTGGCTGAGGTGCTTGTGGGCCACGGGAGACACCTTCTGTAGCAGCGAGAAGAGGATCTCCCCATCCAGCTGGATGGCCTCCTGGGGGGACAGTGAAGCCACAGGGCCATAACCATGGGCCCACAGCAGCCAGGGCAGGAACTACACCCGGCCCCAGCTCCAGGCAGGCATCCATTCGTTCCTCAGGCGGCTAATGTTGCAGGGTGTCAAGCTCATGCTGGGTGCTGGGATACAACAATGAGCAAACCAGACACAGCTAAATCCTCCTCATGGGGCATGTCGTGCAGAAGGCCAGACAGACATGAATTACAGAAGCAATGAGACCAGAGGGAGGGGAGAGGGAGGGGGCTAAGTGACCAGAACATGGCAGGAACAGGAACACTGGGGGAGCGTGTGCCGGAGGTGCCACCTGTCAGAGTCAAGGACAGCTCCGGAGGGCTGAAAGCTGAGGGAAAAGTAGAGTTAGAAGTGGAAGGAAAGGGGCAGAGGTTTAAGCCTATGACAAGGCCAAGGCAGGGAGGAACTCGGTACACTGCAGGAAGAGCGATCCTGCCCAACAGCCGCCCGGCTGGAGGCAGCGACGGAGGGAGTGTGGGACTGATGAGGCTGGAGCCTGGGAGCCCTGACCCTGGCAGGCCTTGGGACTTCAGCCTGAAAGCAACAGAAGGCTGGGAAGGACTTAAGCGGGGACAGAAATGGCTTAGAGAGTTAAGGCCTAGACAAAGGGCATCCAGGCTGGGGTGGGTCTGAGGCCAGGGCCCAGGCCCAGCAAGTACTCACCAGTTTCTCACTGTAGTAGCCGGGCAGGTACTTCTCACAGATCTGCACCAGGCACCAGAAGGCTTGCTGTGGGCAAAAGAGACGTGAGGCCTTGCTGCTGGCTGTTCCCTGCCTGCCCGCCGCTTGCCCGCCCGAGGCCTGGTGGTACCTCAGCAGGCATGTGCATGAGCAGGACGGCGGCGATGGGCGCCTGGGCCTGGCAGTAGCCCTCCTCAGGTCGGTACAGTGTGTAGGCCTTCAGCACACGGAATAGGTCCTGCTGGCTGTGGAGAGGCCAAGCGGGGCAGGAATGACAGGTGTGACTCTGCCACCCACTACCCTCACCTGTGCCCCACCAGATGGGACCTGTCTCAGAATTGCACTTCCCTGGAGAGGGATGTGACCTGATTGTGGTCACCAAGAGGTCAGTCTCCCACTGTAGCACATAGACTCTCATCTCCACCATTTGACAGGTGAGGGCAGCGGCTCAAAAAGAAAGCAGGGGTCAGGGCCAGGGCAAGATGCCAGATACAGGGTAAGGATGTGTCTGGGTTGGAAGTGTGGGCCCCTCACTCAGCAGCTGTGGCCTCTTAGCCAGGCCAGCTTTGTTCCAGGTGTCTGTCTTGGTTCCAGGGCCTGGCCTGCCATATCTCTCCTCTCCTACATACCCTCTGCCCACCCAACTCTCTCTATCCTTCTTTCTCCCCACCAAAACCTGTTTCCAGAAGAAGGCCAGGCCAGGCAAGCCCTAGCACTTTGGGGACTAAATGATGAAGTTGCCCAGACGTAAGAGGAGAAACTAAGAGGACCCATCAGACTCAAACCAAAGAGGGGAAACCAACAGTGTAGTTTGGGGCCCCCAACTCCTGGGACCCCAAGATACCCTCAAACTCATTTTTACCTCCTCTCTCCCTCTGAGGGAAAGGGCGAAGAGCCACCTCCAGCCCACAAGGCCCAGCCTGCTCACCCGTGGCCCCCCCGGGACACAAACATCTCGTGGAAAGGGAACTGCCGGTGCAGGTCACGCTCAATCACATCCAGCCACTTGGGGTCCCCGGGGGACATGTCCAGCTCCTGGAAGCAAGGTCAAGAGCATCTCTTAGGAGTTAGAGATGGCTAGGAGGATACAACTGTCCCAGGTTTTGGAGGAGCACCCACCACCAGGGGAAATGTCCACCCGATCCCATCAGAGACTGGGCCTTCCCGAGGACAGGTCAGAAAGCTTGGGCAGGGGCAGAGACAAGCAGAGCTGAGTCCTGGAAACCCTGACAGGTGATCCAGGCTCCAGGAAGACCAGTGTGGGCAAGAGTGTCCATCATAGCTGTGGCTTGAAATAACCTCTAGGCACTTCATTCAGGACTCAGACACCTTATGTTACACCCTTAAGATGGAAGGTGACTATCAAAGCAATGGCTACCACCTGGAGGCACCACTCTGAGCACCGTTTAAGATGGCACCCGTGGGCCTCACTGACTGTCCTCCTCAACCCCCAAAAGACAGGTCCTATCATTACACTGTTCACAGATGAGGAAACTGAGGATCAAAGAAAAGCTACTTGCCCAATGCCTCATGGTTAGAAAAACGGTGCTGCTGGGCCTGGAAGCCAGGTTGACTCAGAGCTGTCAATCCCAACTCCTCTGCTGCCCATATCCCTGTACAAGTGGTGCCACATATTCAGGAAGGGGTGTGTGTGTGTGCCCTGCTGCACTGAGCACTGTAATGACACCTGTCAAACCATTAGCCTTGGAGCCATCTCTGGGTGCTGGGGTTTCAACAAACTTTTACTCTTTTCTTTGAACTTCCATGAGCATTTTAGCATGAGTTCCATTTATAAAAACAAAGCTACTACACACAAAACAATCACTACTTGGTCATTTGAAATGTTCTATATCTTGACTTGCTTGTTGGTTACATGGGTATTTATTATTTGTCCAAACTCTGAACTGCATGGTCAAGATCTGTGCATTTTACTTTACATAAGTTCATACCTGAACTTTAACCAAAGAAGAAAAAAATCAACGGGAAGGAAACCTAGAGGGCTGAGCAGGGAAGCAGACAAAGTACTCATAGCCTGCCATGCTGGACAGTGTCAGGAGAGGACCCCAGGAGGAAGGCTGGGTCCTCAGCAAACATATGGATGGGTGTAGACCCAGGTCCCTGCCCAGCAGGTGACTTCATATAAGTCCCTTTTGCCTTTTGTGCCCCCTCAGTGGGGGTGTCCCAGCACTGAAATACGGACCCTCGGGTGCCAGGTAACTTGACATGAGAGAATAAGTACTGAGAGAAAAAGCTGACACAGTGCTAGAGGCTGGAGGGTGGAGGGAGAGGCCAGGCGCTTCCACGGAAGGCCCTGGAGCAGGCACATGGCTGAAGAGGTGGAGGTGCAACCTGTAGGGCCCCGCACACCCTCAAGATGGGGGCCTGTGTGTGTCCTATGCACCCTGCAGGTCAGGCCCAGGGCTGGATACTGTCTGAGTACGATGCAGGTTTGCTTTTGTCGGAGGGAGAGGAGGGTCCCACAAGTTCTCCTGAAGGTTCCAGTGAGGTGGGGACCTGGGAACCCAAAAAGTCAGTTGCTAGGATATGCTCGCCGGCTACCTCAGCAGCCCAAGGCACTCAGCCACACAGTGGTGGGTGAGAAAGGAAAAGGTGTAGCTGAAGGGCCTGCAGGGAGAAAGGTACTGGGAATCAAAGGCAGGTGTGGGCCACTGGGGATGATGCAGCTACCACAGCCCCCAGGGAGCCTACAGGCGCTGGCGCCGGCGCCATCATGAAGTGAAGCCAGAGAAGAAAACCAAGTAAGAAAAAGGCTGGAAGGTCCTGCTCTGCCTAAGAAAGGAGGAAGAAGTAGCAAGTGCTAAGAAGAAGGAGCCACCAGGGGCTGAGGAACCTGCCCTGACAGCTGAGGTTAGGGTCAGCCACCTGGGTCTGGGGGGGAGCACAGGAGCAGGATATGCTACCACCACCAGCCCCATCACTGCACCCTTGCCTCTGGGCTCTTGTGCCCACAGCAGCCAGAGGGAGCTTCTCATCCTGTCCACTTCCTCTACCTCACCCACAGGCAAAGTCCTTTCAGGTGTGTTCACAAACCACTGTTCTAGCCCCCAGGACTGCTTTGGGGACCCACCACTCAGCTTCAGAGCATCTTGAAGGCCTTTCTTGGCAAATCTACCTCCTCCCACAAGCAACCTTCAAGACCCCACAGAGGTGGTCAATTCCTCTCTGGATGTACCACTCCCCAGACATGTAAAGCACACAGAACTCCGTGCTCTGCTGCTCACACAGGATGCGCTCACGTCTGCTAACTGTGGAACCAGGAGGCTGACTGGGCCACCCAAGTCTTGGCTCTCATGCCTGCGCTCTGGCAGCCAAAGGTAAGCTATGGGCTTGGGGTGAGACTCCCACCCCTGAACCTCCCACTCTGCCCAGAATGCAGCCCCCTGAAATGGAAGAGATGGAAGACTCTGGAGTCCAGAGGCCGCCTGAGTGTGGCACAATATTGGTGCTCTGTGGGACAGTCCAATCGCCCTGATTCAGGTCTGGCTCCAGCCAGACACTCCACCAACCCCCAATCCCCCGGGGCCAAGTGCTGCCAGCAAACAGCTCTCACCTCCTCCAGGTCAACGGCAGAAACTCTAGGCTGCCCTGCCTACTCTTCTCAAGGAACAGGTTTGGCGGCACAGGAGTGTTCACTGAAGCATGAAGCATATCAACAAAGAGCTGGTGGCCGGCAGCTCTGTCTCATTGCCTGTCACCAGCTCCAACAGCCTGGGAGATGCCCTGATGCCTGGGGCCAAGTCTGGCAGGTGAGCCGGGGCAACCCCGGGGAAGCCAACTGACTCCCCTAGTTCCCTAGAGGAGCAAGCTAGAGGAGCTGCCCAGCCCATGTGGGCCCCAAGAAGCCCCATGAATGGAGGGGGTGTTCTTCACACTGGCAATCATGGAGCCAGGGGGCAGCAGGAGGGGAAGTCATGGCTTCAGAGGGTAACCTCTCTGACCCTGACTGGCTTCTAAACTATAAGGATACTGGTTTGGCTCTGCCATCCCTAGTGCAGACAAGCCCATAAGAAACACAGGTGAACCATGTCTAGCTGGCTTGGACAAAGCAGGAGAAAGAGTAGAGGATGGGAGGCCAAGAGGTGTTAGGGTTCTGTGGCCCTGCTGGGCAGGCCCCCAAAGGCCCAGAGCACAGGGCCCAAGGCAGTCTGGGAGGTGGCCCACTGAGTCCAAGAGAGCAAACCTGGGCGGTTGTCAAGAGGAAGAGCTAGAAGTGGAGGGTTTCAAATCTGTCCATCCCACTGAGGCCTTCTCGGGGCTAGAACCTCAGATGAGCAGTGCCCCCAGGAGTCACAGACTGACCAGGCCTGGCAGTCAGGCTCTTGACAAGTGATCTCCTCAATCACTCATACTGCTAAGGTCCAGCTGAGCACACAGAGGATCACTGCCACGCAAAGGAAGTCAAGAGACGAGGAAGGGAGGACAGGGTGAAGGAAGGGCAACTCACGTCAAACTTTCCAGGGTTCTGCTGCAGCTTCACCTTGCCTCCTGACAGGTATTGCCAAGCACGGCCCCGCAAAGAAGGTGGGATGCCCTTCTGGCACCGCAGACGGATCTGAAAGTCAAAAGGAGGGCTGTGCCTATTCATCCCGCTGGGCTGCTCCCCCAGAGGCTGTGTGCTAGCCCACCCCTTCTGCTGGTGCTTGTCAGGCCTTCAGTGAGCACGTCAGCAAGAGCCAAAAAGGGGAGAAAAGAGGACTTCTCCCCTGTTGCTACAATACTGCAATCAGATATGCTGCCACCAGGTGATGGCAGAGTCCCCGTGTTCCCTGGTCCAGTGATAACACAGGTATTCTTTTTTTGTTTTTTTTTTTGACCACGCTGTGCGGCTTGTGGGATCTTAGTTTCCCGACTACCAGGGATTGAACCTGGGCCCTCAGCAGTGAGAGTGCAGAGTCCTAACCACTGGACTGCCAGGGAAGTCCCCAACACAGGTATTCTTGAAGTCTACCACAGGATTGTGAATCCCCATCACCATTTTCTGAATCAAAATGGAACCATACAAGTTAGAGGATTCCCATGGGATGTCACCAGGAAGGGATCTGCACAATGTGGAACACAGCTCAGCCACAGGGCGAGTAGCTCACGAGATGACCCAGAATGTGCCCAGACACATGGCCTGGGCACTTTCATGGGAGTGTTTGTTTAAGCAGCTGTGTGGCAGGACACATCCAGCCTAGAGAAAAGCCCTCAGCAGAATTCAGAAGGAAGATGGGAGCTGATCAAAATGGCTCCCTCTTTGTTTGGTCAAGAATCCCCTCTCTTCTGCTCTCCCTGACCCTAAGCTCCCAGGATTACCAGACCGCAGCCGAGGCAGCTGGCCTGGGTACCAGTCCTGATTCCAGCCCTTGCTAAATAAAATGGCACAGGCCTTCCCCACTACTCACAGCGCTGACCTTAGCCAATCACTTCTCATCCACAGTAAGATCAAAATGATAACAACTAGGATTCTATTAGAAGTGGGGTGGTGGTGGGGGGACATGACTAGCCTGACACAGTCTGTATTCAATAAATGATGGCTTCATCTCCACCCCTCCAATCCCAGGAGGATGCCTGACACAGAAGCCCTGGGCCTCGGGCTCGCACCTAACTAACTTCCCCTCACCTGGAAACCCCCTCAAAGAGTCCCATTGGAAGCTCTCGAAGGAGGGAGCACAGAAGGCCCGGGCTTCCTGATGACCAGCACAAACAAGGCAAAACTTTCCAAGGGTCAGAGAGTCAAGAACCAGGAAGGAGACAGGCAGACAGGCTGAGGGCAGTAGGGGAAGAGCAGAGTGGCTGGTTATAGGAGCCAAGTTGAGCTTCTGGGACTGCCTGCCAAGGCGGGAGAGGAAGGGAGCAGAAGGAAACTGCCCCAGACTCCACGAACAGTTTCCTGCTGCTGTGGGACAAGGGTCTCCTGAAGGAAGCCGCTTGGTCTGGGCAGGCTTTGGCAAAGGGAGGCCCAGAGCCACAGGCCCTTTAGTCTCCCCTAGGGCCAAGCTCAGCTGGAGCCAGCCCCCACATATCACAGCTCTATCATACTTGGCCTGCCCCAGGGGAGCCCAGGAATACCTTCAGTCCACTAAGTTCTCAAAGAGGCCGCACCCTCACCCAGGCCCAAGGCTGGGGAGGTGGGGATGGAGAGCCAGGAATACAGCCAGCCTTTCCCACTCTGGCCTCTGGAATCCTCCTCAGCACAGGGGTGCTGGAGATCATAATCTCCTCCTTAGGGAGGAGGCAAAGGTGGGGATCAGCAATGATAAAGCTAGAGACAGTGCTCAGCAAACAGAAAGCACAAGGGATTATCATTATCTGAGGTAAGGCCTTGGGAAAGGAGAGCTGTGAAGCCACACCCAGCCTGCTGAACTCCAGGAGGGCAGGGCCAAACTTTGAGCAGAGCCCTACAGGGGAAGACAGAATTCCAGCTAGAGCCTGCCTCCCTGCAGGGCCTGGCCCCAGTCCTGGGGACTCAGGATAAGTGCAGTGGGTCTGGATCCACTTCCTGATGCAGGTGTTGTCCTTCCTGTGCCACAACTTCCTGACCACGGGGAAAGCCTAAGCCTGTGCAGCAAGGCAGTAAGAGCTCCCAGGGCCAGCATTGCAGAAGAGAAGCAGAGGGCTAGGGCCTCTGGGGAGGTGAGGGTGCAGCCTCCTGCAGTGGCCCCAGCTGGGCAGGAGTAGCCTTAGCCTCTAACCACAGTGCCAGGGAAGCAAAGGGGAAGAGGAAGTGATGCTGGCTGCTCTGCTGAGAGGAGCTCCCCAAGGCTCCCCTCTGGAATCCCCATCTGCGAGGGAGGCTGGGGCAAGAATTCCACAGCCATCTCCCTGCCACCCACTAGTCACCACAGCAGACAGTGGAGAGGGAGCTGAAGCTTCAGCGTAAAAGCCCGAGGACTGAGGAGGCAGGAAAACTGACCCCAGAGTCAGGCAGGAAGCAGTTGAAGAACAGCTGCTCTAAAAAAAAAAAAATTTTTTTTAAGTGAAAGTTTTTCTAATAGGCAAAAAATGAATGCCCCAAAGCCCACATAGAACAGCAAGAAAGAGCCCTGGCCTGGGTGCACCTTTCCTCCCATGGGCTCAGGGCTTTACAGTAGGAGCCTTGCAACAGGACTGTCATTCCCACTTGCCCAGGGAAACTGAGGCTGAGAGGGTGAAGTGACTCACCCAAAGTCACACAGCTAGCCACAGGCACGAAGAGAGGGAGGCCGTGGGGCTGGGCCCAAGCCCTTATGTGACCTTTGGTCCTGGGCTTTCTGCGAAGCCCTGGAGCCAGCTGTGCCAGCCTGGAGACCAGCATGTCAGCAGACAACAGCAGGCCAGCGGGGTCACTGTGCACTGGGTACTTGTGCAGAGAGACCCGGCTGTGGGACTGTGGACAGGCCTCCGCTAGGCCAGGGAGTAAGTAGACCCTGTTGAGGTAGACAAGAGTATCAACACATACATGTAGTGGGCAAGGATGTTCCTACGGGGTGATAGAGCTAGTGCCTAAATATAGCCCACCAGAAAAGGACCACAGGGTATTTTCATTTTTATAAGACCATTAAACTGTGAGGTTACTTTTCTTTCTTTTTGCTTTGTCCAAGGGGCAAGAGGGAACTCATCAAATTAATCTAGAGGGTGAGGAAAGCCCCTTATTGTGGTTGTGAAGAGTGCAGGCACTAAAGTTAGACTGCCCAGGTTCAAACCTTGATACTGTAACCATCCATAAAGTGCAGATACTACAACCACCAATCTCATTGGGGTGTTATAAGGATTATCCAAGTCAAGTGCCCAGCACACTTCAAGTGTTTAACATACATTGGCTATTATTAGTATTATAAAGTCCTCCCTGATAGGTGGTGAGCAGCAGTAAGGACTTCCCCCAGGAGAGCTGGAAGAAAGCTGCCTGAAGGGCTTTTGGCTAAGAGCGGCTTTGAAGTCTGACTCCAGGACAAAGTTCTGTGAGTGTCTGAAGTCATCTGGGAGGCCCAAGTGAAACCTGGGACCTGCCCTCCAGCCAGCTTCTGTCCCCATTTCCAAGCTGGCAGGTGGGGACACCTAAGGCAGCTGGCGGTTGGAGAAGCTCCTGCTCCTCCAAATTGATGCAACTCCTCCCTCTTCACTTCCTCCCCCGGCTGTGACTCCCAGCCTGAGGCCCAAGGCCAGGACCCTCACCTTTTTGTGCCTCTTGGCCATCCACTTGTCCCAGTTGTTGAGCATGTCCAGCCATTTGGACTCCCTCTGCCTCAGCACCTCCAGGGGGACTTCCTCTAGCCTGTGGAGCAGAGGGCAGGGCCTGTCAGAGGTGCCAAGAGAAGCAAAGGCCCTGGCTGAGGCCCCAGCCACCAGCCTGGTCGGTCTCCATTCCTCCCCCTGCCCTCCATCCCTGCAGTTCCCTTTGGAGCTGCTAACTCATGGACACCCTAACACAGATGCGAGGGAATGCAGCCCCCTCCCTGGAAGGCATAGGCTGGAGAGACACTAGGTTCAAGTGCTCACTCCCCCAATGCATCAAGGGGCCAGGGGTCACTGTGCCTCTCTGGGGCAGAGGCCTGAATGCCTGCACCTGTGCACCACAGCAAAGCATTCCCATGCTGGGTCTGTCCCGATAAATAAGCCTCTTCGCAGGGCCAGCATGCAAGGTTCAGAGCTGGACGAAAAAACTAGTCAAACAAGTACAGAAATAACATGCTCACCTCTGCACTCTACAAAACTAGTTACTCATAGTTTCCCCAATTACGCCCTGGCCCTTTCCCACCTCTCAACCTTTGCTCATGCCAATCCCTTTGCTGGAATGCTCTCCGAGTTGTCTCTACCTATCAAAATCCTAAATACACTTCAAAGCCCCATCAAATGCCACTTGTATTTGTACATCTACTAACTGTGCAGTTGTCACAGCTATGCAGGCATTGTTCTAGGGCCAGGGTATCTGGCCCTAGAAGCACTCCTAGAAGAACTCCTGTGACAAAAACAAACTCCCAGCCCTCCTACTGGCCTCTGAATGCCTGCTAGAGCTGGTGGGGAAAACAGCTCAGCATGAAGACCCACGCCAGGCAGCACCAAAGCAGCTGAAGTAGGCTGAGGCGAAATCCCTGGCTTAGAGGGCGCTTCAAGTGAGTGAGCTTCTTCCAAAGAGTGAGACCCTGGAAATTCCTGAGTTCACATAACTAAGGGGCAAAGAGAAGAAGGAGACTAGTGTTTGTAGGCTGCTTCCTTATTTAGCCTACAGAGCAATATTGGTAAGAAAACAACAACGAAAAAAATATATATGTGCACTTCTCTACACACACATACACACTCTCTTAAAATTATTTTTAAAGTAGTGGATTATGGATCTTTTAAATTTCTTTTTTGTGCCTTTTTTTTTCAATTAAAAAAGTACTGACATTATTGAGAGGCAAGATACCAAGGGAGGGTATATTGCTTAGAGTCAAACAGCAAATCAGTGGAAGAACCCAGACTCAAATCCAAGTCAGATCCTAGCCAAGTGCCTGCACTCAGTGCTGCCTGACCTCCCAGGAAGGAGTTGAGGCACTCAGGCAGCTGGGAGGAGGCTCGCAGGAACAGGACATGGTGGGGCTAGAGTTTGGCCCAGGCCTTGATTCTCTGATTCTCTTTCTACCGGAAGGAAATGCACTGCTATAACTTTTACTGGTTGGAAGAGCAGAGGGAGGGGCCCTGGCAGAGCAAAGGCCCCCAGACACAAAAGGGCAGGTCCTCTTCTTAAGTGTTCTTTATCTGGAGAACTGCACAGGCCTGAGAGCAGCCTTGGAGCTGAACAGCCAAGGAGAGACAAGAGCAAACTTGGCCCCCTCTATACAGGGACACAGGCTACCACCCTCTGGAACTGCTGACCCTCTCACCACCTACAGACAGAACCAGGGCACAAGGATACTCTCCTTCCTATCCCTCCCCATAGGAGAAAACCTGAGACCATACCTTTAGATCAGGTAAATTACAAAGGAATGTAAATTATGCACGTCTCCAGGCAGCCCCCAAAACACCCAGGGAGCAGAAACCAAAGGCCCAGCATCACAGGCCAGGTCCCCTCCCATCACCTACAAAGTACTCACTTATACAAGTCAGGGGATGAGCCTTCTAGCTGACTAAGCAAACGGGGTACCCACACTGAGTCAACAGGAAGTGCTGGCAGTTATGGATGTGGATAATATCTGATCCAATCCCTCCCTAGAGCAGATGAGAAAATGGAGGCTCATAAGAGGGCAAGGCTTTCGCCTGAGATTACCAGTTTCCAGAGAGTTCCCATCTGATTAAATATACGCCCATTTGATACCTCAACCCTCCAGTCTGTCTTTATTGATAAGATCTGACAGCAGGGCCCCAGAGATACCCATTCTCCCAACTACAAATACACAGGGGAACACGTTCAAGTTCGGTGTTCTTTTAAATGATTCCAGATAACAGCTTTTGCAGTTTCAAAGCCCCAACATCAAACCTCAAACCGGAATTTCAAATGGGTACAAAACAAACAACCATATTTCCTGGATTCTAAGACACTACTGATTTTAAACTACACCATTGATTTGGTAAGATCTGCTCAGAAACAAATAAAAACCCCACCACTGCTTTAAATGACATGTCAATTGAAAGATCCATTTTGATTTTTAAAATCTTAAATTGGGAAAAATTTGAGGAAATATGGTCATTTGAGTGCCTTCTCCTCCAACAGCAGAGGAGTTTAACCCACCTGGAGAGGGTGTGAAGGAAGACACTGGAGGTCTGGAGGTCTGGTTGAACGGAGCACTCAGCACTTTACATGCTCTCTAACTACAGGTAAACTTCTCTTTACATACAGGATGTGCGTCTGAAAAGCAGCAGGCTACCCATTTTTTAAAAAATCAGAAGGTTCACATACCCTTCAGTCTGGTCAGTCAGAATCTCAGAAGGCATCTGATCAGACTGCTGTCTGATATAGGAATCCCTTCTACAATAGTCCCTTGCACTCTCTGAGGCTGTTTCCCTATACGATTGAATGGCCTGCATTGTGAATTGACCCTCAAAAGATGCCCAGAAAGGAGCCGTGAGATGGAGTTGGGGTCTGGGTATCCCTGCAAATGGCATAATGGTGTAGAGGCCCTGAGGTGGCTTCCTCCTAACAGTGGGGGGAGAGCATGAGCCAGTTTCCAGTGACAGGGAAACTGACCAAATGGCAGTTTAAGGAACCACATGGCCCATGGGGGATGCTTCAGGTCTGAGAGTTTCACTCACCCTTTCAGAAAACCCCTCTGACCTTAAGGTGACCTGAAGGAGTCTCTGCAACCAAAAGAGCCTAATGAGAACAGTCTCTAGTGGCCCAGCCTCTGCTGGAACTCCTCCAGGGATGGGGCCTCATTACCTCTAGGTAAAGCCACCCCTACTGTTGAAGTTTTTACTGTTAAAACTTAATTCCCCCAAATTTTCCTGGTATCTTTATCTATAATCTCAATACCCCCTTCTAAGGCTGCACAATTCTCAGCCAGATTAGCCCCACACCAGGCATACACGTACTTATCCCTTGTCACCCACCCATCCCTACCTGGAATGCCCTTTCCTCTCCCCTCTCCAAGTCACAGCAATACTTTCAGGGCACAATATAATAATAAAAATGACAACTTCAACAATAACAGCAGCAATAGGAGTTACCATCTGTACATCATTTACTACTTACCAACATCTTCCAAAACACTTATATATATCCATTTTCCAGAAGTAGAATCCAAGACTTAATAAAGTTCAGTGCCTTGCTCAAGGCCATGTAGCTGCATTCAAACCCAGGCCTGCCTCACTCTACAGCCCATGCTCCTGCCTGCAAAGATCAAGCCCTTAGCCTCTACGCAGCCTCCATGCCTGCCCAGATCTCACTGGCTGTCCTCCAACCTGAAGACCTTCATCCTGACCTAGAACACCATTTCTCAAAGGTTTTAAACTGAAACTCCCAGTAAGAAATACATTTTAGACTGAGACTACACACACACACACACACACACACACACACACACCCAAAATACATTTTATGAAACAATTTACTATTACATGTACTAATGCACTGGATATTTTCAGTTCAATTTTTATATTATTTTATTCATTTTTAAAAAATTAATTTATTTTTTAAAATTTATTTTATTTTTGGCTGCGTTGGGTCTTCGTTGCTGCACGCGGGCTTTCTCTAGTTGCAGTGAGCGGGGGCTACTCTTTGCTGTGGTGCGCGGGCTTCTCATTGCGGTGGCTTCTCTTGTTGTGGAGCACGGGCTCTAGGTGCATGGGCTTCAGTAGTTGTGGCACGTGGGCTCAGTAGTTGTGGCTCGCGGGCTCTAGAGCGCAGGTTCAGTAGTTGTGGTACATGGGCTCAGCTGCTCCGCGGCATGTGGGATCTTCCCGGACCAGGGCTTGAACCCGTGTCCCTCGCATTGGCAGATGGATTCTTAACCACAGCACCACCAGGGAAGCCCTATATTCTATTCTATTTCTTTTTTTTTCTTCTTTTAATGCTTGTCACAATCCCCTAAAATTGATTTCAGCACTAAATCACTAATGAATCAAGACATAGCCTGAAATGAGCATTTCATTACAACTTGGTCATATTGCTCAGCACTGTCCCTCCCTAACTGGACTGGGTCTTGAACGTCTGTAACTCCCACCATGTACCTCACAGGTGTTCAACAGATGCCTGCCTGGTTTTCTCCATGACATTATTTTCATCTGTATTGCCTTCAGGGCTACAAGCCACTGTTGCCTACAGCAATTTTATTTGCGCCCCTAATAGCCCAGTGAGATCCTCATAGATTAATTACTATTTCCATTAGACCCATGAGAAACTTGACCCAGTCAGAGAGATTGTATGACTTGGGCAAAGTCCAAAGCTACTAAGTGGCAAAACCAGGGCTTTCCTTTGCCATAGTGACTCATGTGTTGTTTCTCACTCCCCTGGGAAGGCTGTGAGGAAATCAGGCTGTTCTCCAGGTGCCACTGTGGAGCTCTGTCTCTGGCCCCGAAACCCCTGGAGACAGTCTAAACCCTCCTCTAGTGTTCTGTCTCAGTGAGCGGCTTGCCCCTATGTAGCAATGCTCAGCGAGGCCAATATGCTGGATGGGCAAAGCTCGCAAGCACACCCTCGGCCACCACCTCCTAAGGGAGAGAGGCACAGAGGAGACAGAAGTGGGCAGCCAGAGAGTGACTAAGCCCAGATTCTGTCGAGCTCTCAGGCTGAGCTAGGCTTAGCTGTGCTGTGCCATGCCATGGCCCAAGGCAGCAGTGACACTCCATTGACACCAGGCTCTGCAGGCTCCCTAGCCTTCTCCCCAAACCTAGAAGCTAAAAACTTCCAAGAGCTCAGAGGTAGAAGACCAGTTCCCAAGGCTACCCAAGACCTGGGCTCTCTCCGCCTTGTCCTTCCAGCCATGTATCAATACTTTCCACCCAAGCACACCTCAGCCCCTCTGGTTGGCAGACTCAGCCAGGTGTGGTGCCTGTGCCCATGACCCCTTTATCTAAAGGTGTCAGATAAACTTTGGTCCCAAGGAACCAGTGTAACTGCCTCCTTCAAGCCTCACTCTCTAAACCAGCCCAAGCAGAAGGCCCAAGGTCACAGACCTCAGGATTGATCCTCCTCATCTCAATCATCGGGAAGGCCAGGTGGAGTGTGGGAGAGAGTAAAAAGAGTGGGGACCTTGAAGCCAACCAACCTAGGTTTCCATTCCAGATCCTCCAACTGGGAGACAGACCTCTAAGTCTCAACTTCATTTTCAAGTGGGACCATACACATACCTCATACTTTATAAGGCCTAAATGAAGAATAGATGTGTATAAGGACCCAGCCTGGTGGGTGGCCGGCTAATGGTAGCTTTAGGTGACTGGTATTTGCAGCTTACCTAGCACTTTCACATCCCTTTTCTCATCTGACTGGTCCATACACACACGCAGCAGGGCACAATTATCCCCATTTTACCCATGAAGCAATTGAGGCCCCAAGCGATTAAGTCATTTACTCAGTGACACATAGACTGTAACTCTTGGCTTCTGACCCAGCTCTGCCACTTTGTGACTACTCCACTCTCTGAGCTTCTGGTTCCCCACCTGTAACATGGGGGCAATACCACCCCTTCAGAGGGCAGCAGTAAAGACCACATGAGACAGTAAGAGTTGATACACTTCCAGCACTCGCTCTGTACTAGCTCTGCCAAGCACTACGTAGGCACACAAGTCCCCAAGGAAGTAGTTTTTATTATCTCTCCTTAATAGACAAGAAAACCAAAGCTTAGCACAGCTGAATAATCTGTCCAAGGTTACACAGCCTGGAAGTAGAGGCTGCCAACTGAGTACTAAACTATCCAATAAATATAAAGTGATCCACATGTAACAGGGCCTCAATACCTGTTACATTCCCTTCTCTTTCCTTTATCACCCAGTAAAATAGAGAACCACTACCCGCTGTGCTAAGATGGCAAGAGTGAGCAAAATGAAAGTGCAGAAAATTGGGAAATGGATGTGCAATCACAGATCCAGGGACAACAGAGATGGGGGAGCTCCCCTCTCCCACCCAGAGCTGGAAAAAGAAGTGAGAATAAACAAAAGGCTGACCTACTTTGCACACTCAGTAACAACCTCTGGAGTTCATTAACCTAAGAGGTGGTAATGACCAAAGTATAAATAGCTTTTATGCCAGCTCCATAATAACCAATGACAGGAAACTGGAATCAAGAGAGGGTGGGTTGGTGGTGTGCCAATGGCCGATGGTCAGGGCTGGGAGGCCTGTGAGGTTACCTAAGGAGTCCACCCACTCCCCAGACAGCCAGGGAAGCCTGGAGACCAAAGGGTAAGTGATCTGCCCAAGGCGACGCTGTGAGTCAGGGTAGAAAAGGAAGATGGTCTGCAGCAGCCTGGTGCTCCCTCCTGAGGCCTGGCAACCCCTGACTTGGAGGTAGGGCAGTGTCCAGGCTCCCTGTCTGGGTGAGAGAGAGAGTCTGGTTTGCTTCACTCTCCCCCACTCCTGGTACAAGCTAGTTCCGGGCCTGCCTCCCTTTCCCATAAGGAATTCCCTGGCTTTGCTCCTTCCAGCCCTGGGTCAGTGCACAATGGTAAACAGGTTCTCTCCACCCTTCTCTGGCCTCAGTGCCATGGGCCTCTGCCCAACTCTCCGCTCTGCACAGCCCCACCCTCCCCCCCATGTCAGAGGCAAGAAATGGTTCCTTTAAGCACCGGCCTTGCTGGCTCCAAAAAGCAAGGAATCCCCCTCCCCAACCCCCACTCAGCTAGGGAAAGGCACAGACCTTAGCAAAAACTCCCAGGGGAGCTCTCCCTGGCAAATGCAGAGAGGTATGGAGACTATTCGCAACAGAAGACATCCCTTCTCCAACCCCCCACCCCTATGGGGCAGAGAGTACTACTTGAAATTCCCCACCGGCAACTGGGTCCTCAGGTCACAATCTCACTGTGGGCACCTGGGGGCCCCCATGACTCAATTACAGCCCCCCTCACCCATCCTTACAAAACTGCTAAATTTTATTGATAGATCTTATCAAATCAGTCTTGACTCACTGCTTATCTCTGCCAAGACTCCTTCAAGGCTCCCTACTGCCCTCCTTTTTCAACAGAAACCTCAGGCCCTGGCTCCCAGGCCTTCCTATTCCCTCTACACATCCTTCTTTTTTCCCAGCCCTATTTCTAGATGGCCCTCTCTCTGAGCTGCCCTCCCTCACCCCTCCCCCAACTCTAATTCAGTCCCACTCATCTTCTGAGGCCTCCTTCAGAATACCCTCTCATCTCTACAAAGCCTTTCCTAACCACTCCAGGAGCAGAACACAATCAGCACCTCATTACATTCCATACACATCTCTCTAGAGCCTGTGTTCCAGGCCCTGAATCTACAAAGTTGAATAAAATGTAGTCCCTGCCTTTGGGGAGGTCAATCTGGCAGAGGAGACAAGATGGGTGAGTAAATAACTAGCACACACAGAGGTGCTATCACAGAAAAACTAGATGGGGAGAAGGTGCTAGGAGACTGCAAGAAGCCCTCAGGGTGGGGGTGGGGGGAGTTAGGGAAAGCTTTAAAGGGGAGCTGACTTTTGAGATGGTCCTTGAAGGGTGACAGGAAGTGGCCAGGGTGAGAAAGGGGAAAGAGCACATCAGGCAGAAGACCCAGTATGAGAAAGCACAAGTGAATGGAAAAGGGCCTGGCTTGTTTGGGGAATGTGAGCAGTCTAGTGGAGCGAGTCTGGCTTCTCCAGCTCGACTGTCCACTCCGCTGAGGCAGCATTCCACGAGAAGGTGCGCTCCTGGGGGACAGAGCTCTGCCAATCACACTCTCCACGGTGTGTCCTGGCCCTAGAACAGAGCCTAGTACCTAGCTGGTGCTCAATAAATGTGTGTTGACAGATTCATTTGCTTTGTGACCTCAGGCACTCTGAGTTTCAGTTTTCTCCCCACTGAGATGGGAATACTATCCTCTACCTTGAGATCAGATGGGAAAAGAACAAGCACAGAAAGTGCTTCATAAAGGGCACTCCCTCTCTGGCCTGATACCAGCTCTGGATCTTCCTTGAAGCCCAGCACAGGGCTGAGCTCAGATGTGCTTGATGATGGCCTTTTACAACATTATAATTCTATATTCAATTAACATAATTGAATGTTTGTTATAACACTTACCAGGTACTTGCTATGGACCAGACGTGGCGCTCAACACTTAAATTATTTCATTTAATCCTGACAACAAGCACATGAAATAGGTCCTCTAATTATCACCTCCCCCCGCTTCTGCAGATGAAGAAACTCAGGTTTTCAGCAAGCCAGTGACTATCCAATGTCCAGGGTGAGCAGAGGACAGCTCTGGGAGGTGTACCCGGGCCCTGCTCTTCTGCTCTGTCACTCAACTCTGGCACTGACTGCTATCCACTAGGCTGGGTGAGCACAAGCCTTGCTCCCAGGGAGCTTGGAACTTAGTGACCTCAGAGCCATATACTGTGTGATGCTTGGCAAGTCACTTTACCACTCTGGGATTTGGTGTCTACCTCTGTAAAATGGATATTATGATGATAATAACTATATCTCACAGAGTTAAATGAGGTGGTATTGGTGAAAGCATGGTTCACCATGCAGGCTCTTCTGTGAAATGGCATTACCATGTGACTATGCTGGGAGGTTGGAAGGGGTCACTCAGAGGCAGGACAGGAAACCAAGGATGAAAGTCTACAAGGAACACAGGAGGGTGGTGGTAATTATGAAGTAAACTCTTACTCCTTCCCCAAGTGACTGCCACTACCCAAGAGGGCAGAGGCCCCAGGCAGCCCTACAGTTGCATGCTTTGAATTGGATCTTTCAGGAGACCCACTTTTGTTCTCACTTCTGCTTTATCTTCACAGACCAAGGAGAAGATCAGGCCCTCGCATCAGGGTCCTCAAAGTCAGGGTCACCTGAGGGCTCTGTTCCAAATGACTCAATGAGGAACTGATTGGGGGATTCCCAACCTGCCCTGGCAGGACAGAAAGCTCAAGACCACTAGCTGAGTGGGATTGGCTCCCGTTTTACCCCCAAGGTCCAAGGGTGGGTAGGCAGAGCACATGAGGAAGTCTGGATCTTCACACCCACACTGCCTTGTTCTCTCACCATTATGCCAAAGGTCTGAAGTAAACCTTAGAGGATAATTCACACCTGAATTATAAGAGCCACCATGTACCAATGAACTCTTACTTTGTGGCACACACTGTGCTGGGTGCTTTACCAACATTTCCTCCCTTAATACTCATAACCATAACTGGCATGGGGCCAGTTCCCTCTCCTAATGCCACCACCTGGCCCATTTACAGACTCAGAGAGGTCACATGGCTAGAAAGTGACAGAGCCAGGGCTTTAAGTCAGGTCTGCTGGTGTCTTGAACCCAGGATCTCCCAGGTCCAAATTTAGTTTCTCCTTTTTTGTGAAACCAAGACAGAGAGGAAACGGAAATATACAGCATCCTCCAAAAGAGGCTGGCTAGGAAAGATGGCTTCTGGACACACAGAAGAGGAGGAACAAGAGTTTTCCATACTATGTTCCTGAGCCCCTTACTACCCAGCTGCTCCTGCCTTATTTTGGGGTATATGTGAGGGGCTGTGTGTGGAGACCTGGGACAGGAAGTGCGCCATCCATTATAAGAACTCAACAACAAAAACAACTCGAGAAGCCTACTAGGAGAAGTGTAGACACTTGGGGCTGGACTGAAAGTCCTAAGCCTGGGACAGGAAGAGGGAGGACAGGCCACACAGTGGCAACAAGCTTTGGTAAAATGGAAAATTGGGAAGGAGGAACCCTGGCTTCTAGGCACAATTCCATTACTCGTTCAGCTTAGGTTTCCTTGTCTGTAAACAGGGCAAAATAAAACTTACCCTACTGACTTCCCATTGCTCCTGTAAGGATTACTGCAAGGCAATGAGAAAGAAAGCACTTTGCAGAACAAAGAGCTAGACAAATCAAAGCATTCTTTGATTTGACTGCACTCCCAAAGACATGAGGGCCACTGGTCTGAACAAAGGGAGGTCCTCTCATAAGAGGAACAGAGCATGCTGGAAGCACTGGCCTTTTGGGCTGTGCCCTGACGACCCCTTGCACTTGTGTGGTACCTGACAAAAAACTTCTCAAAGCCCTTTTCATATACTCCAAGGTCAGTCTCAGAATGTTAGAAGCAGAAGACCTCTTCAACATCACCCATTAAAACTATCTTAGTTTATATGCAGGGGAAACTGAGGTTTAGAAAGATTAAGCAACTTTCTCAAGGTCGCAGAGCTAGTTAGGGGCCCAGGGAAGCCCAGGACTCAGGTCTCCTGATCCCTGTTCATCAGTGTTTGTTTACACATGCTCCTAATCCAGTTATCTCATTTGATCCTCACAATCCTTTTGTACACAGACCACACCTTTATCTGCTGTTGAATGTCTGACTTCCCTGCTAGGCTCTAGGTCTTGGGAGGGCAGGAACAAGTCCCCAGACCCTAGCACATGGCTGCACACGTAGTATGTGCTGGATGAAAAGCAGGGAGCATTAGCCCCATGGTCAGGTGAGAGGACGTGCTTAAGTCACACACCAGCAGGGGCAGTGGTGGAGCCAGCACTGGCACCTTGACCCCTGGGTTCAGAAACCTTTCCCATATTAGCCTAAATCCACATATCCAGCCAGAATCATCTCTGAGAAATGGCTGGTGGTGCCCCGAAGGGCTGAGGGGTTCACTTTCTCATAGGCACTGGACTTGCTTCCACCTCCCAGCTGAGGCACCAGCTCCAGGAACAGAATAAAGGTGAGATGAAGTCAGGCCTCAGCTGCCATCTGCCTCCCCTTGATCAGCTTAGGCTGCGCCTAAAAGCCCCAAACCTACCCTCCCCAGCTACATACCGCCCTAAGGTAGGCTGTCCATGCCCTCAGGCCTTACTCCTCTCTCCTTGGAGAGGAGTCTAGCCCTTCTTGCAGCCTTCCTTGCCATCCAATATGTTTACTGGGCAGAGACCTCAAAGCTCAGTTCCACTCACTCCACCCCCTCCCAACCAGGCCAAACCCACTCTCCTACTGGAGAGAGACAAAGAAACCCTTGATGTGCCCTGAGCGTGCCAGCCATGCCAGGCACCTTGGGGAGCCCAGGGCTGTGACAAAGCACAGTCAGCAGCAGCCCACTGTCCGCTTCAAAGGAAGGCCACAGATGGCCTTCCTTCCCTGTGGTCAGAAGGCCCCAGAATGGCTAGGGCCACTTCAGCTTGGCCAAAGCCTTCCCAGTTCCCCTCAGGCCACACAGCCAATCAGGCACCAAGCCCTGCTTGCTGACCTCTTCATCCTCATAGCTCCAGGACTCTTCCAGGCCTCTCTGCAGCCCAATGTCCCAACCTCTCCCAACTGCTCTCACCGCCTGTGGTTCAGCTCCTCTTTATGCCACCTTCCATGCCAGCACCAGACTGACCTTGATGAAACACAGGAGGCCTCAGTCTGACATTCAAGGCTAGTCACAGTCTGTCCAACCTACTTTGCTACCCTCCCCTTGCTTCACGTCATCCTCCCACCTCCCATTCTTCTTGTCACCTCTTGGCACACCACATTTCTCAAACAGCTGGCTTCTGGGGGGACTCTGCACACGGGTCCCCCTCCCATACAACAGAATGGCCTTCCTTGCTCCTTCTCAGGCCTGGATCAAATGCCACGTCTTTTCTCTGGGCTCCTATGGATGGAGCTTGCTGCTTCTTCCTATATATTCCCAGAGCAAACACATGTCTCCATTACAGGTTTTATTGCTCAACATTGTAATGATTTGGTTGTGCTTCTATTTTCCAACCAGTCTGTGAATGCTTTGAGGTCTACAAGACACAGATGTCTTGATCAACTCTGTATCCTTAGTCCCAGTCACAGAGGCTTGTAGAGTAGGGGCTCAATAAATGTTTGATAAATAAACTCTCACTGGGCTTCCCTGGTGGCGCAGTGGTTGGGAGTCCGCCTGCCGATGCAGGGGACACGGGTTCATGCCCCGGTCCGGGAAGATCCCATGTGCCGCGGAGCAGCTGGGCCTGTGAGCCATGGCCACTGGGCCTGCGCGTCCGGAGCCTGTGCTCCGTGGCAGGAGAGGCCACAGCAGTGAGAGGCCCGTGTACCGCAAAAAAAAAAAAATTAAAATAAATAAATAGGGCTTCCCTGGTGGCGCAGTGGTTGAGAGTCCGCCTGCCAATGCGGGGGACGCGGGTTCGTGCCCCGGTCCGGGAAGATCCCACATGCCGCGGAGCGACTGGGCCCCATGAGCCGTGGCCGCTGAGCCTGCGCGTCCGGAGCCTGTGCTCCGTGACGGGAGAGGCCGTGGCGGTGAGAGGCCCGCGTACCATAAAAAAATAAAAAATAATAAATAAATAAATAAACTCACTGCTAAGATGGATAAACTGGTGAAAGTAAAGCCTTGGCTTTCTCTCCCAGGCTCCTGAGTCTGCTGCCTACTTCCCTACATGAAGAGCAGAGAAGAGGTAAGCTGTGCCAGCCTCTGAGGAACTGGACAGAGCATGGAATAGAGTAGGGTGGGGTGGGATAGAGAAGGGAAAGAGAAAGATGAGAAAAGGAAAGCCTAAGTTGGCAGCTTCCCTAAAATCCTGGAAAGGGGGCTTCTAAGCAGGTCAAGCATCAGGAGAGTTGGTTTGCCAGTAGAGCAGCCAGGAGTTTTCTCCCTGCCAGGGTCTCCCTCCCTGGGCCCAGGAGAGCAGCAGATTTGCCAGGGGCAGACAAAGCAGCTAAAGGAGGCCTCTTCCCCGTCAGGTGTGCTGCCAGCAGGATAAAGAGAGTGATCAGCTAGGACACTGACAATGGGTGGATGACGACTGGGTTCTGCTCTGGTGGGCAATGCATCCTGGCCTGAGGTTCAACTGGCTTGGAGTGAGGAAGAGAATGGGCAGGTCCATGTAGCTGTGGTAGCAATGGGCTGAGAGTCAGAAGATCTGGGATCCCTCCCAAATCTGGCTCCACTGTTAACTAACTGTAAGGTTTCTCCAAGCCTCAGATTTCTCACCTGTATGGGGTGCATAATCCCTGCCTTACCTACAAAGAAACACTTCTTCCAAAAGGCACACACTGGATATCAAAGTCAGATGGTCATTACACAGTATTTTGGGGTCAAGAGCAGTGTAGACTCTGGCCTATGGGAGGGCTAGAACAGGCCTGATCTGGCCAGGCTTCCAGGGCCTCCCCAAGGATCTTCACTGGGTCTTTCTCTGGCCTGGCTGGCCATGGACTTCGACTGTACTGAGAGACCTGCCTTGCCTTCCACACTGGGATGGGGAGGTAGCCAGGTTCCTGCTAACTGCTGCTCTGGGTATGGGGGCCTCAGGGACTGGTGAGCACCTGGTGCCCTGCCTGCTTCCACCTTAGCAAGGTTTAGTCACTGAATTCAGCGTCGAGAAACAGGTTCTAGTCCCAGTTCTTCCATTTACCAGCTGGCAAGCCTTGGGCGCTTTCTTCTTAGAACTTCAGTGTACTCATCTACAAAATGGGATAACCACCCCTCTCAGGGGAACGTAAGGGTTCACCATGGGTTAGGGTTCACTCCTGCCCACAGTGGATGGACCTCACTGACGCTCATCATCACAGCCAGAGATGGAAAGTAGGAAATGAAAAGACAGGACCGCTAGCTACTCCAGTCTCTATGAGGAGGTAGAACATTCATTGAGCATTCACTGACAACACCTATGGTGTTGTCAGGCTCTTTTCAAACATCAGCTCATTTAAACCTTACAACAACCCTGCAAAGTCAGTATTATCATAACCATTTCACAGTGAGAAACTGAGGCCCATAAAACTGAAGCAATATGTCCAAGGTCACACAAACAGCCAGACTCCAGAGCTTAGGTGAGGAGGGAGCACAGAGCACCTTCTTTTCCAACCGTGGTGTAAACAGATTGCGAGGCTGAACCAGAGCCAGGCCTCACCGGCCCCCTGAAGGTCCTGTTTCAGACCCAGATGCTGGGAGGACAAAACATCAAGCAGGTCCCACCGCTTTATCTCTTTCCCACAGCTTAGGATTTCCTAGCAGGCGGACACCCAGGCACCTTCCCAGGGCAGCAGCTGGTGTGCTGGCCCCCTCCTTCACCAAGTCAAGTCTTGTCTGAGGCCCTAGAACACCCACAGGGCTACCAAACCGGATTTTCCTTTGAAACTGGAGGAAGAGAAGGAGGAGAGAAAATGAAGGATCTGTGGCCCAGAGTCATAGACTGGGGTTCCACATGTGCAGCTGTCTCTTTCCAGATGGGCTACCCAGGGACCACTCCACTGCCAGCTCCACACTCTCCTGGAAACTGTAATAGCTCAAGAAAAGAGGATGTTCTGAACTTACAAACTGGAGAAGGTGGTGGAAAAGCGGGGAGGCAGGCCCTGGCCTGTCAGGAGGGCCCTGGCCCAACAATAACTGGCACAGACCAAACTATCAGGATGTCAATTAAGCCAGTTCTAAGATTTTCAAAGTCATAGGGCTGCCATAGTTGGCTATGGGTAGTGGAGGGCCCAGGGGACAGGGAAACTGAATCAGCAAAAGACAATATTGCTGTTCCAGATGTTTCTCCCTGGGCCCAGTTCAGATCCCTCTCTCCCCTAACAGGAAGCCAACACCCACGGGACCCCAGAGAGCATAGCTCCTCACCTTATCTGGCCTGAAGCACTGAGCAGACTGAAGCTGGGTGGGAAACTCCAGCTTCAGGAGGCCAGTCCTGGCAATCACATAGGAAAAGGAAAGGGAGGTCAGGGATCCACCCCTCTCAGGCCATCTTGCTCAGGGCAGAGACCCGGTATCCAACTGATATCCTTCTTTCCCTTCCTGACCAAGTCCTCTATGCTTCAGAAGGGACCCCCCACTCCGCCACAAACAGGTCTCCTCTTCCTACCCTGAAGTGATAGGAATGGTAACATCACTCCTCCCACCCTTCCCTGCTGAGGATACTTCTTCTCCTCTGGTCCTTCCTGGGCTTCAACAACCAGCTCAGTTGCCAGCCAAGCCAAAAGAACTAATGCTGCCAGCACTCCTGTCTGTGCCCATGCCACCACAGGGTCCTTCACTGGCTGGCTGCTCTCTTGCCTCTCCCCACTCACTGGCTACTGCTCAAGGGCAGGCAGGGACCATCGTGGGCCCAGCAAAGGTTTCCTGTAGAGTAGGCTCAAAAGACAGACAAGGTGGGACTTCCCTGGTAGCGCAGTGGTTAAGAATCCGCCTGCCAATGCAGGGGACACGGGTTCGAGCCCTGGTCGGGGAAGATCCCATATGCCGCAGAGCAGCTAAGCCCGCGAGCCACAACTACTGAGCCTGCACTCTAGAGCCCGCAAGCCACAACTACTGAGCCTGCATGCTGCAACTACTGAAGCCTGCATGCCCTAGAGCCCATGCTCCACACAAGAGAAGCTACTGCAATGAGAAGCCCACGCATCACAACAAAGAGTAGCCCCACCCGGCTCACCATAACTAGAGAGAGCCCACAAGCAGCAACGAAGACCAAACACAGCCAAAAAAAAAAAAAAAAAGAAAAAAAAAGACGGACAAGGTGAAGTAGAAAAGGCCTAGGGCTGGGAATCAGGAGTTCTGGGTTTAATTTCTGGCTTTGCTCCTAACTGACTGAAGAGGTGAGGTTAATCACTTCTCTTAGGCCTCAGTTTACCTATCCATATGAGAATGGCCATCTCTAAGCTCACTTTCAGCTTCCTGATTTGAAATGTGTGCTGGTAAATGTCACTCAATAAATAAATATTAATTGAGCATTTACTTCTCTGCAGGCCTGAGGAAAAAGTGAATAAGCCTGGTCCCAGGGAATTCCCTGGCGGTCCAGTAGTTAGGACTCCACATTTTCACTGCTGAGGGCCTGGGTTCAATCCCTGGTCAGGAAACTAAGATCCAATAAGCCGCGGCACCCCCACAAAAAAAAAAAAAAAAAAAAAAAAAAAGCCTGGTTCCAGTCCTGAAGCTCGTCAGTCTAATGAAGTGGTAATGACAACACAGCCTTATCCTTGCTGGGCCATCCCTGTTAGCCTCCCACACTGCTGAGGGAGTCAAAAGTGCTGACCTGAGCCAGGGAAGGTGAGGGCAGACAGGTTCTTCTAGGAACCTTCTATTCTACCTGTCCAGCACTCGATTTACTGCTGGGGCCATATGCCATATTAATGGGTGGTAAAGGCAGTGGAAACAGTCTTGACTGGGGAGTCAGAAACCCTGGGTTCAAGTCCTGGTTCTGACACTAATGTGCTGTGTGATGTTTCTTTTTTTTTTTTTTAATTTATTCATTTTTGGCTGCGTTGGGTCCTCGTTGCTGTGCGTGGGCTTTCTCTAGTTGTGGCAAGCGGGGGCTACTCTTCATTTCGGTGCACAGGCTTCTCGTCGTGGTGGCTTTTCTTGTTGCATGCGGAGCACGGGCTCTAGGTGCACAAGCTTCAGTAGTTGTGGCACGTGGGCTCAGTAGTTGTGACTCACGGGCCCTAGAGCACAGGCTCGGTAGTTGTAGCGCGTGGGCTTAGTTGCTCCGTGGCATGTGGGATCTTCCTGGACCAGGGCTCAAACCCATGTCCCCTGCACTGGCAGGCGAATTCTTAACCACTGAGCTACCAGGGAAGCCCTGTGCTGTGTGATCTTAAGCAAGTTATTCTCTTCTCTGGACCTCAGTTTCCTCATCTGTATAATAAGTTAGGGTTAAGCTAGTCAAACTCGTAAGATCCCTTCCAGCGTTAACAGTCTATGATTTTATGATCTACTCATGCCAGGTACCTAGCAGTCACCTGAGTGAGGTAGCTTCTGATCTGCTTTCTTCCCCCATCCCCCTAACCCCTGGCAACTGCCAAAACTGATAGTCTTGAGACAACCTTTGGCCCAGGATGGCTGAAACAGACCTTTAATCTGGAGCCAGAGTCCCTGCCATCTCCACTGCAGCCATCAGTGCTAATGTTTCACTTCTCTGGGCTAGCACATGGTCTCCTAGCCCTCAACCACGAGACTGGGTTCAGGGCAGTCACCCTGAAACTTCCCATAACTTCCTCTTTTATGGCCTTGAGCAGGGACTTACTTTTGGCTTTTTTTGAACAACAATATAAACTATACAGGGAACATCCAAGCTTTCAGAGATTGTAGGTTGACCAACAGGGTCAAGAAAGTGAGGCAGGGAGAGAGGAAGGGACGTGGAATCACACCTCAGCCCCAGCGCTACAGACACCAATTATGCAGACGGTGTCATTGGTTTGCGGTTGGAGGGTGGGAAAGACAGATGCCTGGCTGCTTGGCTGGGGACTACAGCCAAAGGGAGGTGCTTCCACTGGGGCCTCTCTGTCCACAAATACCAGAGGTACGCCCTCATTTTCTCATCAATTTTCAGACCCTTAGAAGGAAAAGAAAGGAAACAACATTTTCCTGGGCCACTACTTGAGCCAGGCATTATGCTAGGCACCTTCGAATGCTTGATCTTATTTAATCCCCACAGTAACCTTGGGAGTAGGTATTACTGTTTCCCTTTACAGTGAAGAAGCAGGCTCAGAGATTCAGGAACTGGCCCAAGGTCACAAAGCCAGCAAGAGTGATTTCTTCCTAAATCTGGCCTTCTTCCACTATACTACACTGCTCTGTACCCTGATACCTGGTTAACTGCCTGATAAGCATGGAGTAGGAATTCTTATCTCCCAGAATTCACCAGCAAATCTGAGCTCTTCCTTCCACGCACCCACATATGCAACTGGGAACTCCTTTCCCACTTTTCTAGACCTCATGCCTCCCAGGACCCTGATCCCTGGTGTCTGCTCTTCAATTCAAAAATATACCCTAAGTACCCTTTGGGTTCTCACAAGCTAATCCCTGGGGAACTGTGACAAAGCTGCAAGTCAGGGTGAAGGATCAGAATAAGGGGTGCTCTCTGAGTCCTGGACTGGAGTAGCCTTAGCTTGCTGTGAGCAAGTAGGAAGAGGCTGGAGGAGACAGATCCAGTGGGTAAAAGAGAACTCTCCTTAGGGGAGAGGCCTGCATTTCTCTCCAATTCTCCAAAGGAGAAGGAGGCCTGGTGAATGTGAGGCATTGGGACTGCGGAAAATCCCAGAAGGGACCTTTATGGGGTGTGGGGTGGGGATCTTACAGATGGTTAAGGCTCTTCCATAAGTCATAAGAGAGCCTGATAGGACAGCTGGGATGGGAGTGGGGTCTGGAGTCCATCTTTCCTAAGGGCATCACCAACCCATACCTATGATCTCTGTGAGGACTGGACTCAGGGAGTTCTGTGGCTGCTCAGCTTACCCCGCCTGGAGGGAAGGTGCTGCTCCACTGCCTCACATTGCTCTGCCTGCCAGCTGGGTGCCTGGGTGTGGGGTCGGGGTGTGCTATGAGCAGGGACCCTGCTGTCTCCTTGCCTGCCCCACAGTCTGCATTTGGAGAGGAGGTGCATGCTTCCACAGCATACACAGGGACAGGTGACAGTCTGTCCTGGAGGTGAGGTACCATCATCCTGTGGCTACTGGGAAGGGGCAGTGCCTGCTCACCTGTTGCTGGTGACAGGGAGAAACCTGCCTCTGAGGGGGGAGAGGGGGGCACTCTCTGACGCTTCCATGAGGGGAAGGGACTGTCTGTCCCAACGTGGTAGGGAGCTGACCAATGTCAATTCATCCAGAGGTCCGTATGTCTTGAGGTGAGGGTCAGTCTGTCCCGGAGTGCGGTAGGGGCAGGGCAGCCCGTCCCTCTGAAGTCTGCCTAAGGTGTCCCCCTGAAGTGTGGGGTAGTGGGGTGCTGAGACAAGGGCGTCTGTGGGTCTCATGGGAGGCTGGGTATGGAGAATAGCAGCCCGCTGGGGGAGGGGCGGTCACCTGTGAGCCTGTCAGGGGCTGGCTGAGTCAGCCAGCCCTAAGGCGAGGGTGGCAGCGCTGGGGTTGGGACAGGTATCTGTCGACCTGTCCGCACTGGTGAGGAGAGCCCTGTCGGCCCTTCCTAGGGGTGGGTCAGTCCGGCTGGGGGGGAGGTGGGGGTGGAGCAAGGGAGACAAGGGGTCGGTTGTTCCTGGTTGGAAGGGAGACGTGTCTGTCCTTTCTGAGAGCGGTTCTGTCCGCGTCGAGGACCCCCCGCGGGTCCCGCCCCCGGCCGCCGGCCCCCCGGCTCCGAGCCCCGGCGATACTCACGCGCCCTCGGCGCCCTGCGAGCCCACGATGAAGCCGAACTTGTCGATGCGGCGCTCGGCAAAGCCGTTGGCCTCTGAATCGGAGCCCAAAGAGCTGAGTTCGTCGGCGGCTGCGGCGTCGGGACCCGGGGCCAAGCTCTCCCGGGTCCCCGACAGGCTCCCCCCGGCTGCAGGCGCGCGCGGCCCGTTCTCTCCGCGGCTCTTCGCCATCCCGGCCGCGCCCGCCGCCTCAGCCTCAGCGGCCACCTCAGCCACCTCAGCCGCCCGACCTCCGCCGACGCCGCCAATGCCCCGCCCACGAGCCGCTCCCATTGGTCGCCACAAAGCCGGGGGCGGGACCCTAGGCCTTCCCTGGCACCTCCTCCCCCCCATGCCCAATGGGCGCCGCAGAACCCGGGACCCGCCCACCTCCCCCAGGCTGGCGCCAACAGGCCCGACGTGAGGGGGCGGGGCAGCCGTCACCCGAAGCCCTCCCCCCTGGGCTGCCAATCACTAGAACTCACCTGAAAAAGCTTCTCGGGCCTTTCCGGGTTAGCCCGGGCCTGGCCCGACATCTGCCGCACCAACCAGGCCGAGACCGAAGGCTCCCTCTGGGAATTCCGCCTCTGCCTCCTGAACCCCCACACTCCTCGCGAGACCCTAGGGACGTGGGTGGGGATTGTTCTCCCATTCATTTATGAGGAACTCTGAGGAGACGCGGGATGGGTCCGGGGACACGCCCAGGGACACTCGGCGGCTTAAAGACCTAGGCTGAGCTAGAAGTTCAGCAGCCCCTTCCTTCCCCCTGCTCACTGTTTCTGAGGCTTTAGAGAGGCCTAATTAGTAAGATTAATGACGAACGACTATTGAGCTACTCGCTGCCCCGAGTTCTACCTACTTTCTCTTCTAATTTTTATTTTTCCAACAGCTTTATTGATATAATTAACATACCATAAAAATCGCCCGTTTAAAGTGTATAATTGTTTTAAGCGTATTTATAGTTGTGCAACCATCCCCATTATCTAGTTTTAGAACATTTTCATCACCCCAAAAAGAAATTCCTATCCTTACCAGTCACTCCTCATCCTTCCTCCCCCAGTCCCTGGCAACCACTAAAATTTCTGTCTCCATAGTTTTGCTTTTTCTGGACATTTCATATTAATGGAGTCATACAGTATTTGGCCTTTGTGTCTGGCTTCTTTCACCTCGCATGTTTTCAAAGTTCATCCACGTTGTAGCATGTATCAGTACCTCCATTCCTTTTTGGGGCCAAAAACCATTCCATTGTATGGACAGATCACAGTTCATCCATTAATCTGTAGATGGACATTTGGGCTGTTTCCACCTTGTGGTGATTGTAAATAGTGCTGCTATAAACATTTGGGTAGAAGCTTTCGTGTGGACATTTATTTTCATTTCTCTTGGGTAAATAGCTAGGAGTGGGAATTGCTAGGTCTTTAACCTTTTCAGGAACTGGCAAGCTGTTTTCCAAATTGGTCACACCATCTCTTATAATCTTTTAGCAAGGAGGTAGATACTATTTTTAGTCCCAGTTTACAATTAAAGAAACTGAGGTGCAGGGAAGTGATGTCAGCTGCCTGAAGTCCCAGAACTAGCTTGTGGCAGAGGCAGGATTTGAACCTAGCTCTTACCAACATTTTCTATTGGGAAGCATGGGCCAATTGTATCTATATAGACTTAGCTCCCAGCAGCCTACTTCTGACCCCATGGATTATCAACTCATGGAGTCATAATGATAGCTCTGCACTTAGGTCCAGCACTTTTTGGCTCTTAAGTCACAACCATGTTGTCATCTGACACTCTCCTGTAACCTATCAGGAGACAGGCCCAGAGAGGGGAAGGGACTAGAAGAGCCAGGCCTGAGCTGCAGGGCCTGGGACAGGTTGCTAAGGGGCCCAAAGCAGCCCTAAGAGGGGAGGTCTTAAGCCCTGAGTGATCTCACCAGCCATTTCCTTAATGCCATGTGACCCAGACATTCTTAAAGACTTCACTGTGCAGTCTTGACATTCCATAGGCTTCTGTTTTCCATAAACAGGGCAACAGCAGACACATGCTATTTCGGTCTTAAACTCTCAGTCTGGGAGGACGTGTTCCACCTCTCTAGTAGTTCCAGAGTGGTGGGCTTTTAGTCTCAGCTCCCAGGAAGGACAGAGTAGGCCTCGCAACAGGGTGTGGGCCTAGCCCAGGGAAGGGAGAAAGAGGAGTCAGATGCACGTGGATCAGATGTGAAGCACCAAGCCTGACAAAGTACCCACAACTCTTTGACTATAATTCTGGTTCTAGGCTCATATCCCAAACACGTTCAGCTCTGTGAGGCACACGTACAGTGATGTTCACTCCAGGGGTACCTGGGGTGGGGTTGGAGGAGCAGGTCAGAAGCATCCAGGTGTCCTTCCTTGGGAGACTGGATAGATGTTGACCTCAAAAGTTAAGGCCTTGATGCTCCAGCTTCTGATTTTCTTACATAAGACCACCCAGGGGAATTCCCTGGTGGTCCAGTGGTTACAACTCAGCACTTTAGGATCCTGCAAGCTGCATGGAGGGTGTGGCCAAAAAAAAAAACCTACCACCCAGGATTCAAATCTCTGCTGTCACTGTGTGACCTTGAACAAATCACTTCTCTCTGAGCCCATTTCCTTATCTGCAAAATGGAAATGATGAAAAAGTATCTCCTTGGAGTTGTTGTTCTGAGACTTTTAGTGTGATGGTACATGGTAAACATCTGGCACATGGAGACTCCCAGTAAATGGTAGCCAGAAGTCGTGGCATTTGTAGTTTGCCAAGCACTAGCAAATTCATTATTGTCTTGAGTGTCTCCCACCACAGCCTGTGGCTGCAGCAGGGGAATTTTCCTAATTTAACTAATGGCACATTGCTTGGGAGACTTCGCTTCATGGCTCTGCCCCTCAATAACTGGATGTTCTTATGCAAAATTGTTTAGCTTCTCAGACCGTTTCCTCTTCTGAAAAATAGGAATGTCAGTAATTACTTGAAGAGTCAAGCTTCCAGCACACAGTAGATACTTAATAAATGTTAGCTCTTTACACGTCAAAATCCAGAGCTCTTTAACTTATTTGATGTTACCCTAGTAACCCCTGGGGGAGGGGGTGAGCAGAGGTGAGGGCAGAAGGAAATGAGGAAGCCTCTGTGCAGGGATCTGGGAGAAGGGTATATGGGAAGCAGGGCAGCAAGTGCAAAGCCCTTGAAAGGGAAGCAGGCTCAGAAGATGGTGTAGTTAGACTGGAGAAAGCGAGCAGAAATGAATGAATAAATGAATGAATGGTCCAAAGGAATGCCCTACAGAATCACATGGTTCACTGGAGTATAAGAGGCTTTTGGCAATGCTGTGAAACATCCTGGTAGACTGGCTGCTGTAAATGTTCTTTTGAGGATGAGAGATGCTTGGCCAGGGCTACAGGATATGTTAAAAAACTCGAGTCTCATCCTACTGGGGTCATTCCTAGAAGTTTTCGCTCAGGCCCTCACACGAGCCCCTGCACAGTCCCCTCTCCTGGATCCTGGAATGTACTTGGGAAATCTGTCAGTGTTCGCCAGAAGCAGACAGATGTCCAGGTATCAGCCTTTATCCATAATGAGAGCAGAGCTGAGGTTCAGAAGGTGTAGCTGGTGCCCAGGAGCCTATGAAAAGTAGGCAAACTATAAAGCTTCTTTATCCCTACACTAAGGATAACAGTTAAGAATCTTTTGGTAAGTGGCAGAGAACACAACTCAAATGGGTTTAACCCAAAACTGCACTTAGTGGGCCCCAGAGCTTAAAAACATTCACAGGTACATAAGCTTCAGGAGCAGTTTGATCCAGAGACTGTCACCAAGAATATTAGCCTTGTTTTCCCTTTTTCTCCTTTTCTCTTTGTCCTTTCCTGTGGTTGCTTTATCCTCAAGCTAGAGCCCCTCATGGCAGCAGCTCCAGGCTCACATACTTCCTCCATCCATCCATACAATAGATGACTCTTCTGGGAGCTTCTGCTCGATGGTGGGGAGGCTGCATTCCTTCACTCCATACGAGGACACATGCCTATCCCTAATCTAATCATCCCCACAGCTCAGGGCTAGGGAACACAGACTTGCTTAACTGAACTTAGCTTAAGGCAACAGTAGTACCTTCTCATAATATGATAAAGAACAGGAGTTTATCTTGTCCTGCTTCGAGACTGTATGACTCAGGGTACCTAGAATTACTCACTTACATGTATTTTTAAAATAAAACAATGTACATATAGTTAAGATCAAATCCCCAAATCAGACAGTTAAAAATCTGAACTTTAAGAACTTACATTTCACTTTTATTTTTAAAAAGTAACTTTTAAGAATCTTAAATACTAACTCATGTACTTTTATTATTTTTTAAATAAATTTATTTATTTATTTTTGGCTGCACTGGATCTTCATTGCTGCACGCGGGCCTTCTCTAGTTGCAGCGAGCGGGGGCTACTCTTCATTGTGGTGAGCGGGCTTCTCATTGTGGAGCACAGGCTCTAGGCGTACGGGCTTCAGTAGTTGTGGCACGCGGGCTCAGTAGTTGTGGCTCACGCGCTCTAGAACGCAGGTTCAGTAGCTGTGGCGCATGGGCTTAGCTGCTCCGTGGCATGTGGGATCTTCCCAGACCAGGGCTCAAACCCATGTCCCCTGCACTGGCAAGCAGATTCTTAACCACTGTGCCACTAGGGAAGCCCCTCATGCACTTTTAAACATGAGCTATATTGTACTTTTTTACCTTTTTGATTTTTGCATTATAAGGATAAATGAAATATTACCTGTAAAGATTGCTATAATTACAGTATATCACATATTTCAAGTATCCTAATATAACTTTTGTACACATTCTCTTAATACATAATTTTAAAACGTGAAATGGGTCTAATCATTAGTAGCCTCCTCTGGGCTACATGGTAAGTGCTCATTTCAAGCAGCTGGTGGAACTGAAAGTGAAATTTCTTAATGTCTACTCCTCCTAGAGCCCTCTTCATGCAAGTCTTTAAAATTACAGTGAGCCTGAAAGCACCAAGCCATGCCCGGTTTTCCCAGCAATCTCACAACAGGAGCATTTCTCCCCATTTCACAGTCTGGTCTGGCAAAGTGGTGAGGACAGTGTGGTCACCAGGAATAGAAGAGCTGCTCTGGCCTTCCAGAGCCATCACTGGCCTTGGGTATCCACCTTATCTAAAAAAATGGGCCAGATAATCCTCAGAGGAATGCAGTGAGAATCAGAAAAGCTGTGCAAGCAAGGCAATGCCTACGTGCTGTGGGTTCTAAACAAGAAGTGCGGAGCACTGGGCTGCACGCTGGGCCTGCAGCCACTGACAATCGCAAAGCTGGTGTGGTCAATGGGTCTTCTGCAACTGAGTGAGCCAGGACAGATGTTCATTCAGGAACTCCAGGAAGCTGAGATTGGGCCCCAGAGAGCAGCTCAAAGGACCCATTCACTCACATTCCACCCAGCAGCATTCCTGGCCTCCAGTCGCAGCCTCAGTCATGGAAGGCTGGTGAGATCTGCCAACCTGTGAAGGAGAGATTGGCCCCAGAGCCAATCCTAGGAAGGAGAGCTTGGAGTACGGGACTCCCCCAGCTCTACTGACCCCTTTCCCTCTTGGAACAAGACCCAGGGGGTGTTCAGGGGATTTCTGGTGTTAGCCAGGGAAAAGCAACCAGCAGTGGGCTCACTCAGGCACCCAAACCTTGGAGCTTCAGGAAGCCAAAGTTCAGCCCTGGCCCCTGGGGGAAACTTCTGCTACCAGGCGGGAAGGAAATGTCAGAGTGAGGTATAACATCCCACTGACCAAGTTAAAAACGTGAGTAGTTTGTAATGGAGCCACATAACTGGCACTGCAGAAGGGCCACTTGAGCCCTAGGTCTAGAGTTGGAAGCTCTGAGCTTGTTGAGGGGGTGGAGGGGATGGTGACTAGAATACTGTGACCTTGGGAATGGCCTCACCCCTCTGGGCCTGGGAGATGACTGCATAGGATGAAATGGAAGGACTGCAAAGAAAAGGTACTAGGAACTCTCAGGGGATAAACACACGAGATCTTCGGAATGAAATCAACTTTAGGTTTAAAACCAGGAAACGGTTATCAACAGGCTCTCACCTTCCTCCCTGTGAACACCTACCCACAGCAGCACCTACCTCCCTGTAACAGCACAACTCCAAAAATAACAGCCTGTGTCTGGCCCTTACTAGGGGGCAAGGACTGACAAGTGTTTTGCACACATTCTCTTTATCTCCTTACTGTGTGACTGTGGGCATGTGATTCAGAATCTCTGTGCCTCAGTTTACTCAAGTGTAAAACAGGAACACCCACATCAGGATTACATGAGTTAGGGAGTTCCCTGGTGGCCTAGTGGTTAGGATTCCAGGCTTTCACTGCCATGGCCTGGGTTCAATCCCTGGTCAGGGAACTAAACTCCTGTAAGCCACACAGTGCAGCCAAAAAAAATAAAAATAAAAATTTATATGAGTTAAAATTGATAAAGTGCTTGAAACAATAAGTAGTTGGCTAAATTTTATAAAGTTCTTAAAATAGTTCATGGGGGGGCTTCCCTGGTGGCGCAGTGGTTGAGAGTCCGCCTGCCGATGCAGGGGACACGGGTTCATGCCCTGGTCCGGGAAGATCCCACATGCCGCGGAGTGGCTAGGCCCGTGAGCCATGGCCACTGAGCCTGTGCATCTGGAGCCTGTGCTCCGCAACGGGAGAGGCCACAACAGTGAGAGGCCCGCGTACTGCAAAAAAAAAAAAAAAAAAAGGTCATGGCCTTGGCACAATGAAGTATTTTTAAAATAAACACTTTTTTTTAAAAAAAACCTCATCATAGCGCTTCTCTGGTGGCGCAGTGGTTGAGAGTCCACCTGCCGATGCAGGGGACACGGGTTCATGCCCCGGTCCGGGAAGATCCCACATGCCGCGGAGCAGCTAGGCCCGTGAGCCGTGACCGCTGAGCCTGCGCGTCCAGAGCCTATGCTCCGCAGTGGGAGAGGCCACAACAGTGAGAGGCCCGCGTACTGCAAAAAAAAAAAAAAAAACCCTCATCATATACTTGTGCTCACTCAGGATAAGCCACCTGCCCAAGGTCACTTATCAGGTGATGATGAGTGATCCCTGGTGTGCAGTAAACTGCCACCCTCTGTAGTCTCATCTGAATGCTACCCACTGACCTAGGAACTGCATCCCATCTGTCTGTGTTCTTTTGTGGTCCTGGCATGTTGAAGGCATGTTATACGTATTAGTCTGTTACACGTATGGGGCTATGCCTTTGGAGGATCCATGCGTTTCAAAATGGCAATAAAAACATATCAAAAAAAGAGTCATAGAAGACTTGATGGCAGCAAGAATGTAGTTAAAAGCCCAGCATTCCTCAGAGCAGAAGAGGAGCCACAAGGCACTGTACCATGCTCCTAGGTCTGGGCAGGGCACAGGTGGCCAGGAGACAAGTCTCATGACATTAACTTCACGAGAAGGGTCGGAGAGGTTTATTAGCCCATGGCAAGATACAAAACGATTAATGATAACAACCATATTCTACCAGCCAAGTGTCACTTGGCACTATGATAACATCCTATAGGACATCCCTGGTTTCACATTCCCTAATGGGCTACCTGAAGAAATGACCCCTCAAATCAAGACCCAAACACAAAGGGATTCCAGGGGCCACTAGGGAGGAGAATGCCTGAGAAAGCCCTCTCTGATCAATGTGGGGAGGGAGTGGGGGGAAGGAAACTCTGCAGGACAATTTGGATCTCCAAACTTAGTAAGAGGGAAACAAATGCACAAGGCAGGGTCTCCTGGGTCTGGGACAGGGGTAGGGGACAGGAGAGGCAAAACGGCACTAGCTGGGACCTGACAGCAGGTTTCTCTCTTCTACTTCTTCCTCCCGCCTCTCTCCTTGAGCGCCAGGTGGATGATGGCACCATTAGCCATGTTGTAGTAAGCCAGCGAGTTGGAATCCTTGATGAAAATGCCCTAGAAAACAGATGTAGTGCCTCAGCCCAGGGCAATCTGGCCTTGAACTCAGAGAGCAGCCTCACAAGTCCCAACACTCTGAACTTAGCAAATACAAGGGCTTGAAGGAAGGTGGGGTGGGAAAGGGAGTGGCACAGGGCAGGAATGAAGGTCTCTGGTTCCTCCCAGAATGCTTTGCTTTTCCTTCCTTCCAAGCCATGCTGTCAACACCCCAAAAATCTGGCCCTGACCAACCCCATGGAATTTTGACTCTCAAATCATAAGACCTTTAGAGATCAACTAGTTCAACAGCCTCACTTTACAGAGGAGGAAACTGAGGCCCAGAATGGGGATTTGTCAAAGTCCAAAAAGGGAGAACACAGCAGTCCTCTGTGACCTGGCAGGCACCAAGGTGAGCTGGACTATCACCTTTGTGTCCAAGCACAAAGCCAGGCTACCTGAGACCACGTTGACTTGGATGGCTCTACCACTGGGACAGAAACCTACCAGAGCACTCCGAAGTCTGGTCCCCAGATGTCACTGAGGCTTTCAAACCCCATACAAGACTGTGCTGTGACCCCACCAGAGCCTCACCCTGTCAGACTAACCTGCCCCAGCACCCCCCACCGGCATCATCACTTCCAGGATGGACTCAAATGACCACACCCAGGTGTCTCCCCACTCCTCTGATTCCACAGGGGATTTATTAGCTTCTCGGACAACAGAGGGGGCAAGGACTACAGACACCCAACTCACCTCATACTGCAGCTTCTGTTTCCCTGCTGGCATTCCCGTGGCTTCGTGAATCTTCACCTTGATGACAGAGACCTATGGGACCGAGGAGAGGTCAGTCACCTCTTGCTAAGGTCAGCTGCAGGAAGCTTCCCCCTCTTTGGTTCCCCTGTACCTGATACCAGTTGGGGACAGCAACTCATACCTGGTCTGTGAGTGGGAGGGTGAAGACAAGCACCTGTCCGTTCAGCTTCCATTCCGTCTTATCCTGCATGTTGGGCACCTGGACTTTGATGGACACTGGACCCTGCAAAACAGGAGGTGGCCATTATGCCTGGGAGGCCTGAGTCAATCAGGAACTACGCTCTCCTATTCCTGGGCCAGTCGAGACAATGTCACCTGTCCATCAGGGCTCCTGGACTCTGGCCTGTTTCACTACTGACACCACTTGTAACATAGAACAAATCACTCCCCCTTTTCAAGAATTGGTTTCCCTTCTTTAGAACAATCCCTGCCTACAGGTAAGGCTGGAACTGAAGAAGAGACATGAAAGTGTTCTGAAAGCCTCAGGAAGTACCACAGGAGGAAAGAATATGAGTTGCGAGGTCAGAAGACCTGGGTTCCCAACTCAGCTTCCCTGTTAACTAGGTCTCTCTAAGCCTCAACGCCATGTCTGTAAAGCGGTTGATCACAACTGCTGGATGGTGATGTGAGCATTCAACAGACCAACTACCTGTAAAATGTGTGGCTCTGCCCCAGCACTTGAGTAGGTACTCAAGAAATGGAAACTACCATCAAAAAGGAAAAAAGATCTGGTCAAATGCACTGGGCGGGGTCTATGTGTGTGTGTGTGCTGGGAATGTTTCTGCCTCCTCACTGGAGCTTCCCCAGGCACCAGCAGTGCCAAGGTTCCCAGCTCTTATTTCTAGTACCCCCACAGGATCCCCACAACACACCACCTCCTAAGGGCTGGACCTGGAGGCAAAGGCCACAAAGAAGTTAAAAATCGCACCCAGGATTCCCTCCAGTGTCCAGAACCCCTTTCACACCTGAGTCCTACTGCCCGTGCAGCTGGGTCTCCCTGCTGGCCTCTGCGACAGCTCACACCAGGGGGACTACTGACAGCTGTCTGCTCCTCTGGCTGCTGACCCCCCATCTAGTGTGTGCTCAGAAGTTTCACGGGCCTCCAATGGCTGACCCAGGTCCCAGAAGCCAAAACCATGGAAGAATAGGGTGGGCCAGAGCACGTGTGACTGGGGCAGGACTGGACAACCGCCCCGCCCCATCTAGACACTCCAGGCTGTGGGCAGCACTCTGAGATGCATACCTTGTTTCTGCGTAGAAACTCCTCTTCTGGCATGAGGCTGTCCTCGGTCTTCAGTTTCTTGGAGGTAGGCTCATCTTCCATGGGAGGTGGGGGGTGGACAGGCGGCATAGGGGCTGGAGCTGGGACGGGTGCCACAGGTGGTGCGGGCACGAAAGCTGCAAGGACAGGAATAAGCAGCCACGTGAGTGGGAGGAAGGGCCCAGGACTCAGGGCTGGTGAGAGTGAAAAGGGGATTGCAAAGGTTTCCCATTTCTCCCAGTCAGAGGTGTGAAGGACCACTCCTTGCTGAGCCTGGCAGCCAGTAAGGAGCCTGGCAGCCAGTAAGCTCCCTGGCAGGGGAATCTGGGAGACTGCCCAGATTGGGTAGCAGGAAACTGAAGGAGGGGCAGGACTGATGGATGGAACAGGTGGCAGCCAACAGCAAGCATCATCAGGCCTCTGTGCCTGTCCAGGCTGACCCCTCTGGGTGCACAGACCCCAGCTCTGCCATATCAGCCTATCTCCCCCAGGAGCCATAAGTCCCTGGCTCCCAGCTCAGGGATCTCTCACATGGTGAACTCAAGGCTCTCCTTTGGGCTGGACCACCAGCTGGAACAGCTGGCACTACCATCAGCCACTGCTCTGCTCAGGGCTTGGACTGTAGTCCTGACCCACTGACCTGTCGGCACAATCATGGGTGGTGGGCGGGGTGCCATGATAGGAGGGGCCGAGGGAGGCATGGGCACCACGTTGATCCTGGGCGCGTGGATGATCGGTGGCATGGGGGCGATCACCGAACCGGGGGGCAGTCGGACCACTGATGCCATCGGGGGCCGGGGCATGACGGGTACTGCAGACACAACTGTGGTACGGACGGGAGGTGGCATCTGTGGGGGTGAAGACCCACAGGTCACAGGAAGCCAAGGCTGCACTCTAAGGGCACACACAGCTGGCAACTGGCCACCTGCAGCTTTGAGGATGGGGCTGGATAGCTTCGACTCAGCCCCCTGGGGCTGAGAGTGCAGCCTCACACTGGGCCCTGACAGGAACTACGCTGAGAGAGGCCCAGGGCAACACTCTTTCCACTTGGGACTCAACCAGCTGCTCTTGGCAAACACTGAGAGAGCCACTGAAGACACTGACCTCCATTTAGCCCCCTGGAGTCAGGCCAGCAGTCCTCCAAGACCCATTAAGCCCTCCAGCCCGTCCCTGACCCAAGCCTGCTTCTCACATTTGCCACTCGCCTCCCTCCCTGTTCCAAGCCTCCTACACAGATAGAAGATCGGGCTGGAGGTTCCCACTTCTAACTAAAGTGTTCTTTCTCTCTCGACTTGACCCACTCAGCGTTTCTTTTTCTCAACCTGACCCACTCAGTGCTTGGGCCCGCTGTGAGATAGCTGCCCTTCTCAGTCTGCAATGTCTAACCCCAAGAACCCAGCTCTGAAAGACCAGTCACAGGGTGGCTGCTGGCTAACCGCGGGTGGCCGGGGCACCGAGGTAATGGGTGGGGCTGAGCTGGGGATGTTGGTGGCTGAAGACGGAGGTGGTGGCTGCTGGGGGATTTCATTGGGCTTGCTGGGGCCAATCTTCTCTTTGGTATCATCTTCTGGCACCAAGCCCTTAGCCTTGTGGATGGCCTCGATCTGCTCCTGCAGGGTGATATTGGCCTGAGCAGCCTGCTGGGTCCGGGCCATGCTGCCAGAATGGCCATCCCAGGTCACCTGCATGGGAAAGCAAAGCCACAGCTTGTCAGGGCTCCTGGAACTGAGCCCAAGTGTGAGTCTGACGGCGGGGAAGGCACTAAGAGTCATCTGATGCACCTTTTCCTCTGGCTTCTGGATCTCCTCCTCGCCAATCTTCTTACCAATGGCCGTTTCCTCTACACCAAAGATGTCGGTACGCCGCTCAGCCAGCTGTTTCAAGCTGCTCTCAATATCCAGACCTGGATATAGTCACAGAACGGAGGCAGGGGAAAGAAAGGGAAACTAAACCAGATGCCCTTCTGACAACACAGCAGCTCTACTGGTGCAGGGTGGAGGCTGTTCTCATGGGACAAGGCTATCTGTGGGTCCCAATGCAGCATGCCTGTCCTCTGAGCCTAGGGAAGGCTGCCCAATGAGCACTAAGCCTGTAAACCAGGGCTTGTCCAACCCCTTGACTTACAAAAGGCAACTGAGAAGACAGGGTCACATGAGTGGCGTGGCAAGTAGCAGAGTCAGGACCAAAAGCCTGGTCTCCTGCCTCCGGGACCGTTTCCTCCCTCCCTATCATGCTGCTTCTCACAAAGAATCAAGGCACCGTGTCTCATTTCAAGGTGCTCAGTGTACTCCAACCACCAGAGCCTTCATTCTAAGACAGCCCTGAGTGTGAGCACCTCTCCCAGCTATAGTCAGATCTTGCACTAGGATGTCAATGGACACATGCTATCCACATCAGGTGCCTGCCTTTGGAAGAATCCCTATGAAGAGTCCTTCTAGAAAATGGGAAGTTATTTTGTAGTGTCATAGGCTGCACCTATCCTCAAAAGCTTTTATTGACCTCAATTGTTACCTTCTATGTTTGATTAAAGCATAAAGTTGATCAGAGATTCCCCATGGGCCAAAGTGAGATGGGGCTGAGTCAAAGAAGGGGTGTGGACAGAGTGGGGGATGCCCCCCAACCTCACCTGGTGCATACACCTCATCATCACTCTGCTTCTCACGAATGGAGCGATCTCGCTGCTCCAGCCAACGGGGGTCAAGAAGCCCAATGCGCATGTGTTCCTGCATTTTGCTGGCAGGGATCTTCTCCCCAGTGATGGGGGACACGAGATATTCATCTGGAGCAGGGGCTGGAGGCAGGGGCTTGGAAGCTAAAAAGCAAGAGATTCTTGAGTGAGAATACTGGGTGGCAGCCCAGGTTAAGAGGGTGCTATTTCATTCGTGCACCATCCATTCAGTGCCACGCTGTACCTGGCACTATGCATTGCACCAGAGCACCAGAGATGACGAAGTCCCATTCCCCATCATGAGGCCTATGACAGAGAAGCTATCAATGCCTTTATGACAAGCCACCTCGAGCCCTCCTAAAAATGGACAGGTCTGAGGAACATGAGGGCAGAAGAGCAGAACCAACCTTTTGGGTCATAGTCCTTCCGGACAATAACCTGGTCTGGAGTTGGGGGCAGAGGCGGTGGCATGGGTGTCTCTGGAGGTGGGGGCACTTTCTGCCCTTCTTCTTCATCATCTGAACCCTGAAAAGCAAAGTAATGGCAGGACTCAGAATGGGGCTGAGAAGCCACCTCCCTGCAGCTGAGCCCTGCTGGCTCTCAGGGTGGCAAAGAGCCTAGGCCCCTGCCAGTCAGCATCCACGTGCTAAGCCTCCCAGGGCAGCCGAGGCCAGCCGGCAGCTGGCCAAGCTACTTCCTCACAGCATGAATGGGAGTGCTGGGGGCCGTGGTGCTAACACTCTGCCCAGGCATTTCCAGCAGCTGGCACCAGGCAGTCACAGGAGGCCAAGGGCACTTAACGTGCTGGAGAGGGGTGCGGGGAACAAGTCAGCGTTCAATGGTAGCTGCTCAAGAAGCAATGCTGGGAGGGAGAGAAAAAGTCAATTCCCAGACACATACATCTTTATTCTCAGGCTGCACACAAATTCTTTCCGAGGGGAAGAAAGCAGTTTGGCTCTGGAGACTCTATGCCTGCTTGGAGGGCCTGCCTCGATGGCGGTAGAGGAGGCCGAAAGCCACTTAGCAAAGCTCTGGAGGACTTCCCTGGCGGTCCAGTGGTTAGGACTCCATGCTTCCACTGCAGGGGTCATGGGTTCGAACCCTGGTCGGGGAACTAGGATCCCGCGAGCCACATGGTGTGCGCCCCCACCCAGAAAAAAAGAAAAGCTCTGGAAACTGCTGATCATTTGGGCCTCAGCGCAAAAGCGTCAAAGTACATGGTATAGAGGTTTCCCTGACTGAGAGCCAGCCTGGGGTCGGTAGTGAGCAGGGCCCCTGGGCAAAGGAGGAAGGTCACAGAACAGGGCCACCACAGCTTTCAGATCCTTGCCTATGAATGAATCTTTGTTGCCTGAGGTGGAAAGAGGCTCTGTGCTGCCTGAGCTTGGGCAGCTACTCAGCCAGGACTCCTTGTTCAGGAACCCACACTTCCTTTCAAGATTCACAAGGGAGCTGGACTTCTCTGGAGGAGAGCACCCCCATCTCCTTGGGCTCCAGGAGCATACCTCATCCATGTCTTGCACTTGGGTGTCCTGGTCCAGCTGGGACGGAGGCTCCTCCGCCTTCTCCTGTTTCTCGTCCTCCTCATCAGACTCGACCTCCATCTCGACCTCCTCACTCTCCCCAAACTTCTCGTAGCGCTCCTGAATGAGGATTCGGGCCCCCAGCTCCTCTGGGGTGGTGGGGGGAGGGAAGTTCCCTGGCAAAAGGTGAGCCAGAGTCAAAGGCAGGGTTCCACAGACACTCCTTATCAAAGGCCATCTATCTGCCCTCTCTACACTGTTAGCTCTCTGAGGGCTGGGACTGTCTGATTTCTCTCCTATCTCCAGAGGCCCACCCGTTGGGCCATTATTGTCAGGCACGCTAATATTTGTTCAATTGGGTTTAACTGGGGCAATGTGGTAGAAGTGAAGTTTTCCAGAAGCAGAGAAGAAACAGATACCCATAGAACTCTCTGAGGGATTCTGCTGCTCCTCGGGGACAGCTGGAAGAGATCTCCCAGGATGACTCCAAGCTCCTGGCTCCCCTAACTGGAGTCACAGACCTACCTTCCTCATAGACCTACCTTGCTCATTGGGTTGGAAGTCCACTGTTTCCACCACCACAAAATCATGCCAGTCAATCTGAGCATAGGCCACCCGTTCCTTTTCCTTCTCCTCCTCTTCCTTCTTCCTCTCACGCTCCTGAAACTTGGCCCACTCCACTCGGTAACATACCTGAAGGGATGGGAAACAGCGTGGTGCTGAGCTGAATCAGGGTCTGCTCCTGAGGAGGCTATCATCTCCAAGGCCTTCACCAAAGCCAACGTCTCCTTCAGAACAGGAAGCTGATCTGCCCATAAAGGGGAACTTCCTGGGGCAGACTATGGTATTTGTATCTGGTTTCAGCCAGGCCTAGAGTTTGGACAGGATGAAAATATGAAATACCACAGAGACCTTCTGTCTGGGCAGCTGTTTGTTATAACCTCAAAGTTTTCTGCTTGAGTTGGCGAGTGGCTAGCAAACTCCCTCCCAGAAGTTTGCATGACAACCAAGTGCCCACAAAAGCAGCAGCGGTCTGAAAGCCTGCAAAACAGAAGCCTCAAGCAGCCACCCAGAACAGCCAGCACCAATATGCCCTCTCTCTTCGACTCTGAAAACCTGGGGATTCAAAAGGCAGTTGTCACTACAGAACCCGTTCAAAAGCTGGTTTCTAGCAACAGAAGAAAAGAAGAGACTGAAGCAGACAGCAGAGCAGAAAGCTGGGGAGCAGAGAATCCAGGTTTCTTGGTCTTTGCAGCCTCAAGGCCTTTCCAGCCTCAAGGCCTTTCCTCCCACCACGACTGTGCCTGGAGCATAACAAGGTACTGGTTCGGAGACTACTTCCAAACACAAAACAGAACCCACACAATGTAACGTTAGTGCCGTCAGTAACTGGTTATATGAAATTTAGTTTACCTGGTCCAAAACTTCCCGGGGGTTCTCTGCCTCTTTCTTGAGCTTGGTAAATAAGCCTTTGGGTGGAATCAAGATCTGAAACACAGAAGATTTAAAGCAACTGTCAGTTGCAGCACAACACGGGACAAAGAAGTGGCCTTCCTGGGCCTGTGGAAAGGCACAGGAGAAAGGAAAGTATGGGATCCTGGGATCCAATCTCAGCTTCACTTGGCTGTGCAACTTTGGGCAAGTTACTCAACCTCTGTAATTTGGTTTTCTTCTACAAAATGGTGACACTGCCACTTAGAGTTGGCATCATCAACTTAAAAGGTTGCCAAGGGTAGCAGGAAAGTATGCAAAACCACCACCAGATCACTGAGCATACAGTCAGCATGTGATGACTGCTCTCAGGAGGCGGATCTGCCCTTTACCCTTCTGCACATGCCAACAAGCCACCTGATGACTTTATTGAAGACTACAGCCCACAGGCTCCACCTCCCTAGACTTCTATCCCCTGCTTTCTGTTTAGCATTTTCTCCATAGTATTTATCACCATCCGACATACACTGATGTTGCACTTGCTTATTGCCCCTTCACTAGACCAGTCTCCACGAAGACAGGGATTTCTCTGTCTTTGGCTCACTGCTACATATCCAGCACCTAGAACAGTGTCTGACACTCAAAGCATATTTGCTGAGAGAACGAATGCTGGCTTTGCTTAAAACAGTCTTTCCAACTGCCCCAAGCATATCCACTCTCATTGGAAAAGCAGCTCAGCCCCACTCCATCCTCTCTGTCCTTCTTCCTCAGGAATTGATCTGCTCCTAGAGTTCCCAGGCCTAGAGACACACCGGTGCCCTGAGATTAGAGTAATGAATGTCAATACCCGAATTCTGAGGGAGAAGGAATAGGAAAGTTAACAGAATAAAAAGGAATCTGCGGACCTTTAACTCTGAAAGCAGTCCACTGAGAGAAATTAACCCAGGGCTCACTTAAAATTGATACTGTGTAGTTACAATAACCCTTGGGTCTTATGACTTGAATGATTGTTATTTCAGCTACTCTCCTAGCTTCTGGACTTCCTAAACACAAACATTTTTGTCATTCTTTCTAGTTATATACATAAAGTGAATGAAGTTAGAGAAAATCATTACATAACCTTTCAAGTCAGATATTTAACATATTGTTTTTAGATATCAAAAACAGATGTGCAAACTATGCCACTAAAAAGGAAAGACAACCTCCATTATGTGTGTAACAAGAAAAATGTTCCACAGGCATATCTATACCAGTGTACTTTTTAATAAATTAGCTATCTGATTATTTTAAATACCAGTATTGACTTGTCTGCATTCTTGATTGCAACAACACAGCATGATAATTAAGATCCTAGGGTCTGGAATAAAAATGTCAGCACTCAAGTCCCTGCTCTGCAACTCCCTAGCTGTGCAACCCTGGTCAAGTTAACTTCTCTGTACCTCAGTTTCCTCTTCTGTAAAATAAATATAATAACAGTGGCTACCTTCTAAGTTATTAGGGATTAAATGAGAAGATACGACATAATATAAGTACTCAATACTGGTTACACTTATTTATTTTAAATTGCTTCCCAATGCCCATTTAAATGATACTTCTAATTCAAGGTACTTTTTAGGGTGGAAAACAACAGAGGTTTCAGAGTCAAATGTTGGTTAAATCTCAGTGCAGCTACTTACTAGCTGAGAGACCACAAGTAAGTACTTCACCTCTCTGAGCTTTATGAAATAGGAAGGAAAACACTTACCTTATGGATTCTTGTGAGGATAAAATTAGGTAATAATAGGAGGCAACTATTAAGAGCTTGCTTCTTCTCAAGCCCTACTGAGGCAACCGAAAATTTAAATGTACATAAAAGCAACTAGCACCACTTGGCCTTATCACGCAGCAGGCACTCACCTAATGAGTTACCAATCACACGTTTCCTTTCTCTCTAGAAACAGCAGTCTACATTGCATTTACTAGGAAAACTGAATAGAAATCAAGATTTTATACTGAACTGGGATTTTTAACATCTGCTTGGGGGCCCCACACAGGAGCGGGGTCCTTGCAGACAGTGAGTGGATAGAGTGCTGATGGTAAGATGCCTTCCTTCCCTGGGTCCAGCACCCCGGCCCCCGCCCTGCCCAGGCACCTTGGTATACTGTTCCACCAGCTTCGTGAAGTAGTTGAAAAGGCTGTGTTGCGGGCGAAGGAAGTCAAACTGGTAGTTGCGCTGCTCTTTCTGCATCAGCTGGGTCAGAAACTGGCGCCCGTTCCTGGCCACAAACTGAGCTGTCAGCTTCACCACGTCCAGGTCAAAGGCTGAGATCGAGGGGGGGTCTGCAATGAACTCGAACTCGGGAGGGGGCTCTTTGGGCACGATGGTCTCTTGGATCACTTGGGCTTGAACCTAGGATGCAAAGGGAATGTGAGGCAAGAGGCACAGGGGTGGAGGGACTCCAGAGAGGGGGCGGGGACGCACCCCCGGCAGACAGCACAGACCTCTACACTTCTGCTGATCACGCACACACCACTGGCATGTGGTGTGAGAGAAGCCTAACTCACAAGGGCACCGATTTCTTGGCCAACTGTAGCCTCGACTCCCTAAATGGCTTTCTGAATGAGAACCGAGTCCCTCTGTATCTCTGCTGCTGCCCTGAAACTGAGGACCAAAACTGGGTGGCAGAAGATCTAACAGGAACACAGCTTATGAAACCCTGCCCAAGGGAGACAGAGGATGTAGTAAGCCCTACATGTGTGCAGAGGACCCCACTGGACAGAAGACTTCCACGTTTGTTACCTCATCTGGCCACTACACGAACCACAAGGTGGACAGAACAAGTACTGTGAATTCTTTTTATAGATGAGGAAACTGAGGTCGCCTGAGGCCCTAGGAGTAGTAAATGGCAACACAAGGTCTCAGAACCTATTCCAACCTTTACCTCCCACTGTAAAACAAGGGGCAGCCTTTGCCACCATGGCTCAGGAGTGAAGCAAAGAGAAAGGACCAGTCCAAGTCTACACAGGAGGCAAAACGTGTGGGCCCTTCTTGTCCTCACTGACAGCCCTAATCGCCCCTAGTGCTAAGGGGGTATTAGGGCAGGCCAGAAAGAGGGGCCCTGGGAAGGTGAGACAGTAGAGAGGGATGCACAAGAAGGGGTCCACAAGCCACGTTGCAGCACTGCCCTCATGCCACGGTCAAGGAAAAGAGTAGGAACTGAGAGCATGGACTTTAGGGTCCTGACTGTGCGGCCTTGGGTAAATTGTGCTTCCCTAAGCCTCAGATTCCTCATCTGAAGAATGGTCACTTTACTGGCCTCCTCATGCAGCCCCTGTGAGGCACCAATGACACAAGGCTCCCAAAGCACTGAGCACAGAGCGTGAAGGGCAGCATTCAGCAAATGCCAACTGTCAGCAACACTTTGCTGTGTGAGCCTCTCCATCTGCCTCTGTAAGATGGGGATAAAGACTTCAAGTTTCTCCCTGGGTGGTTGTGAGGTCTGGACAGCAGAGTTCATTATCTTCCCCTCCCTGAGCCCTGGGGAAGGGAAGGGAGGGGCTGGCTCCAACCTTCTGGGGCAGCTGTTGCTGGGTGGCTTGCTGTTGCTGCTGCATGACCTTGGGGATGGCAGCCGAGGGCTCCTGGGCTTTCCCCTCCTTGAACTCGCTGACCTTGTGGCGGTAGTAGGCATGGTAAGGGTCATTGGGGTTCAGGAAGTTGAACTTGGGGTTGTTGATCTCGTTCTGTCGTATCCTAGCTTCAAATTCAGGTCCGTTTCTAGAAAAAGGAAAAAAGAGAAGCATTAATACCACAACCCTTGCAGCTGCTCAGACCAGAACACTGCCCATGCAAGCCCCATTCTTGCCACCACCCATCACTCAACCTAGCCCGTCCCAACACAGCAGAGGTCCTCTTGGAGACTCCTGGCATCAGCGGCCAGTGCCCCTGCCTCCTTTGGCCTGCGCAGGCCTCCTCTACCACAGGGTCTCCAGACCTCCATCATGGCTGCAGCTCCTCTGCCAGTCTTGCCATTTCCAAAACCATCTGGACTACTTTTTTCTTTTAATAAAATTTATTTACTTTAAAAAATGTACCTGGGCTTCCCTGGTGGCACAGTGGTTGAAAGTCCGCCTGCCGATGCAGGGGACATGGGTTTGTGCCCCGGTCCGGGAGGATCCCACATGCCGCGGAGCGGCTAGGCCCGTGAGCCATGGCCGCTGAGCCTGCGTGTCCGGAGCCTGTGCTCCGCAACGGGAGAGGCCGCAGCAGTGAGAGGCCCGCGTACCACACACACACAAAAAAAGTACCTAAGAAGGCATGGGAATTCCCTGGGGTCCAGTGGTTAGGACTCCGTGCTCTCACTGCCGAGGGCCCGGGTTCAATCCCTGATTGGGGAACTAAAATCCCACAAGCCGTGGCACAGCCGAGGTGGGGTGGGAAGGCATGTATTACTACTTCAGATAAAAATCATTATGGCTTTACTAACAAAAGGCAGTCATAAAATTCAATACAATGAAAACAAAGTAACATGGTTGAAGTTTAGCTCAAGTTTGCTGAGACTGAGGCCAGTTCTCTTAGTTAAAAGTGGGATGACTGAGTGCTGGGGAGGTATTAAAAGATATGCGAGCACCAAACTGAGACTTTGTCCTTTGGGTAACAAGAAGAAAAAAAATATGAAAATTTAATGGGATTTAATGCCTTGTCCAAATATTGGCTAAACTCGCCTCATTTACTACTGGGTGAGGCTCATACAGTTAACACTGTTCTCCAAGGACCGCATCTGTGCTGCTGCATAAGACGCATTCAGATGACAGGGGAGTGGTGAGAACGGCATAGAGGTTCCCATCTCTCTCTGTATCTAGAATAGTTTCCCACATACACCCTATGTCCCCAATTTGTATGCATTTTTTAAAATTAATTTATTTTTTATTTTTGGTTGCATTGGGTCTTCGTTGCTACACGCGGGCTTTCTCTAGTTGTGGTGAGTGGGGGCTACTCTTCATCGTGGCGTGCGGGCTTCTCATTGCAGTGGCTTCTCTTGTTGCGGAGCACAGGCTCTAGGAGCGCGGGCTTCAGTAGTTGTGGAGAGCAGGCTTCAGTAGCTGTGGGTTGCAGGCTCAGTAGTTGTGGCGCACGGGCTCAGTTGCTCCGCAGCATGTGGAATCTTCCCAGACCAGGGCACGAACCCGTGTCCCCTGCATTGGCAGGCAGATTCTTAACCACTGCCCCACCAGGGAAGTCCCCCAATTTGTATGCCTTTAAACCCTCAGAATGAAAAATGTCTCTCCCATGATGTGTAGGGAACCCTGATTTTTTTAAAGAATCCCAACAGTAATATTCCAAGGTGTCACACATCCACAACATCCATGGAAGTGTACTAACCTTAAAGACACAGGATGTGGACACATTCAAGTTTTGGGTTCACTACTGACTCACCAAGTTACCAAACTTCTCTTTGACTCAATCTCCCATGCATAAAATATGGTAAAAACCACCTTCTCTCTCTACTTTGAAATACTGAGAAAATCGAATTAGTTAATGAGATGCCAAAGTCTTTTTGAATCATACAGTGGTGTGCAAATGCCAGGGACTGTTACTCCTATGAAGGCTAGAAGGGGCTGTCCTATAAAGATGAGAGATGATCTGGGGGGTTTCCATCACTCCTCTGACCAGAACCCTGCACTCAGAGGTGCCCCAAACACACCAAGGGACAGCTCCAGAGGCTGGTGGCACCCGGGTCACTACACTTTCATACCCTGGTCCTGTCAGTTGAAGACAGGGCAGGAGACAGGGTGCAGGTGACGCTGTGCCCCAGTTTAGCCACCATGGCAGTGGTCATCAGAACCCTGGCTAGCTCCTCCACAAGTTCTGGTCACACTCTGCAGCGTGACTAACACCATGAGGTCTGAATGTGACAATGTATTAGTCCAGCTGAAACCCCATGCTTGAGGAAGCAGCATTCTTCCACCCCCTTAAATAATGCAAGCCACACAAGGATGAGGGTAAATGTGTATTTAAATATGGCTAAACTAGGCCACCATACAAAGGGCTGCTAGAAAAAGAGGCTCTGGTTGTCTCCTCTACCACCGCCTCCTAAGCCATAACCTCACATCTGGGAACAATCTGAAATATAAAACAACGAGAACGCAGGCATGTTCATTCCAAGCTACTCTGTTGTTTAAATTAGCTTAATGTTAATTTCAGAATTATATTCTCTAACACAAGGAATAGATTTCAGCAGAAAAAGACATGATTCTGACTCAACCTAGCTGGTGGGACTTTTTAAGAGTAATTTCCCTTAGTTTCTTGACAGTAAAATACAGGGAAGGGAAGACCAAACCTAGAGAGAAAACATTCCTTTTGGAAAACCACACTGGGTTGGTGATTTTTTACTCTACACTCCATCAATCAATACACGCAAACCCAACAGAAGTAAAAGCAGAGGGTCCTGCATGTCTGCTTTTAACCCAGAGTGAGATGCTGCTCTGTCCCTTCACGGCAACATAAACAAAAGCAAGTCCACAGATTTCAAAAATGCCTACAAGGCAATCATCAGAGTCAAAAATAGATCTAGAGATGTGGACATATAGATTTATTATTAAGGGAACTTGGAGAGATTCTTATTTTGGGGGCTGGCACAAAATTACTGGAAAGCTACTTGGCAAAATAAGAAATATTTAAAAATGCTCTTTTAGCCAGTAATGTGCCACACAGAATTTTCTTCTAGGAAAACAATCTAAAAGGGAAAGAAAATGCTCAGAGACTTCCCCATAGCTTCATTTGCCAAACTGAAATGTTGGAAACACTTCAAAGGAAAATACAGAGGAGTCATCCAAGTCAAGGAAGGCCCATCACCTTAACATGGTGCATCCTTTCCAGAGAGGACCATGCAGCACCAGGAGCCCGTGGAGCAACACAGGAAAATGCTTACAACACAGTGCAAATGGAAAAAGCAGGATATGAAAGTATCTCTACTAGTATTACAAGAATCTAAAAAAGGATGCCAAGGGCCAGAAGGAAACAGGAAAAAGTGAAAACAGCTAGTAGAAGCTATTCTGGTCGCGAGACTGTGGTGATTCTTCCTCTTATACTCTTTTCCTATTTATTGTTTTAAATAGGAAAACATATCAGGAGGTGGACTTCCCTGGTGGCGCAGTGGTTAAGAATCTGCCTGCCAATGCAGGGGACACTGCAGTTCAAGCCCCAGTCTGGGAAGATCCCACATATTGCGGATGACCTAAGCCCACGCACCACAAATACTGAGCCTGTGCTCTAGAGCCCACGAGCCACAACTACTGAGCCCATGTGCCACAACTGCTGAAGCCCACATGCCTAGAGCCCGTGCTCTGCCACAAGCCACCGCAATGAGAAGCCCATGCACCACAACGAAGAGTAGCCCCTGCTCGCCGCAACTAGAGAAAGCCTGCACGCAGCCATGAAGACCCAACGCAGCCAAAAGTAAATTAATTAATTAAAAAAAAAAATCAGGGGACAAAGGGAAGAATAAGCGTTGCTATGAAATATTAAACTTATAAACACAACACCTGCTGCCCTAAATCTGACATGGCCTAATAGTGTTCAATCAAGCACAGAGCTGTTTTAACCCAATATCCAGGTTGGTCAAAGCCCCTGAAATGTGAAAGGTTCACCCGCATGGAGCCTGACAGAGTGAAAGACATCAACCAGAGTAACCTCTTTCTATGTTTCATTTAAAAAAGAGGTTGAGAAAGGAAGGACCCATCTGTTAAATGATGCATCGTGATGGGGATGCCTCAGGGTCAAGGTGTGGCTCCCTGGAGAGCATATGCCCTGACTGAGGGCAGCAGTCTGCTCAAGGCCAGCTACTGCTTCCATGCAAGGAGCCTCCAATTCATCAAGAGAAGCCAGAAATCCAGATTTACTGTGCAATCTCATTTTTAAACAGTGACAACTAATTCAAAAGTTAAAAAATTATATATTGTTGAGAATGAACAAAAAGATCTGTAGGCTGGATGTGGCCTGCTGGCTGCCAAAGAAATACTTGAAATGTCCTAAACTAGGGGATGGTTGACCTCTGGAGTCAAGTGGCCATCAAGAAGACTCCATTTGAGGAAGTGTAATGGGGAGGAACAAGAGGAAATCAAGCGGATTTCCATGCCATCTGAGGTAATAGCTACGTGAGGTACCCGAACTGCACTCAGTCCCCTCACCCCTGCCTCACAACAATTCTAGGTGGTATTTTATTCCATTTTGCAGATGGGTCAAAGGAAATGCAGTCCTTGCACAATAAAAATGATCAACTCCCTTTTGTCTTCCTAAGGCCAGCAGCTCAGATACAGACACACATTATCCATGACAAAGCAGCTTTCCAGGTATTTCCTTAGGCTCGGTTTGGAAGCACAGGTTCTTGGTGACTCTGGAGCTGGGTGTGCCTTGTACTCTGCCACCACCATACCATGTTAGAGATGCCAGTCCTGCCCACTGCCTACCTCACACCATGCTGTGGTTTTAGATGAGCTGACAGGCCTAAGCCAACAATACCACTCTAAAAACCCAAGTGTTACCCTTGTACAAATTCAGGAGCTCTTGATGCTAAAATCTACCCGTGACCCACACGAGCAGGAGTAGCTATGTTACCTGGCCACGAAGCTGGCAGTCTTGTCAACGATATTCCTGACCTCTGGAGGAGGGTAAATAATCCCCACCACTGGCTTGGAAGGGGTAGAATCCTCCTTTGAAGATGCTTCCTCTTCTGTGGGCTGTGAAAATAGGAAAAGGAAGGTCTTAAAGTTCCTGGCTTGGTGCCAGATGCCCACCGTTAAACTCCCCTAGGATATTACTGAGAATACAGACTCTCCCGCCCAATTCATTGAGACTTCCCTTGAGTCAGGAACCTCTGCTCCAGAAGAGCCGCTCTCTCAACTGCTCTGTGCTTCCATGGGACTTTCCCAGGGAACCAATGAAAAGAGCAGCCTCCCTGGCTCCCCTCCAGCTAGAGCATCTCTGACACTGGGAATCTGCATTTTTACCAAGTGTCCATGTGATTCAGATGGAGGGGGGAATTCTAACCATGTTCTGAGAAACCACATTCCAGAATCCAGAAGGCCATCCCTGTATCCCCACCCTTGGATGTGCCTGATACGGGATATCTAAGAATTGTCTGCTGAATAAAGAAATGGGAAAACTCCTTGCCGGCCACTTCTTCTGTCTTGAATGCCCTTTCCCTCTGCATCCATTCCATAGTCTAAACCATCACTTAATGTTCAAATGTTTTGTGAAACTCCACTGGAATACTCAACATTAACTGCCCCATAAATTCCAATATTCTTTCCTCACCAGCTTCTTCCCCTTAGTAAACAAAGGGTCAAGTCTCTCATTTTAGAAAAAAAGTTTCTCCCCTGCCCTCATGTTCCTTTCTGCTACTGCCTTCTCCCCACCTTCCTCTGGTAGCTAAATAGCCTGAGTTCTCTCAGCCTTGCCATTCCCACTTGCTCACCTCCCATTTGATCCCCCTTCATTTCAAGTGCTCATGCCAAAGTCAAAAATGACAGCCTATAGCCAGCTACATTGGTTATCTGGCCGTGTGACCAGTGACTGCTCCTTCACAAAACTCTCAACTCCCAGGTCCCATTCTCACCTGTATTTCCTTTTTTTTTTTTTTTTTTTTGCGATACGCGAGCCTCTCCCTTTGCGGAGCACAGGCTCTGGACGCACAGGCCCAGCGGCTGTGGCTCACGGGCCCAGCCGCTCCGCGGCATGTGGGATCTTCCCGGACCGGGGCATGAACCTGTGTCCCCTGCATCGGCAGGCAGACTCTCAACCACTGTGCCACCAGGGAAACCTGTATTTCCTTCTTGCTCACCATTCCATCCAAGCTTCTCTCCTGGCTCCTGTTTCACCTCCTGCCCTATAGTGTTAGGGGTCCCCAAAATTCTGTTCTTGGTTCTCTTCACACTATACACACTGTCCTCAGTCAGGCACTTACAAAACGTCCTCCACTTCCCCTATCACCTGTAGGCTGAACCATTCTACCCCCGTCAACGTCCCACATCACTCTTATGTGCCACACAGCTTTAGATCCAGCAGTCCTGGGCACTTTCATCTCTAACCACTTTCCTCATGAACGGCCAACAATGCCTCCAGTCATCCAGAGCAGAAACGTGGGTCTCTTCTCCCTTCCTCAGCCTACACATTCAATGATAAGAACATTTATCAAGCACAGAGTAGATTCCATATACTTTCCTAAGCACTTTAAGCATATTAAATCTATAACCCTTACAGAACCCTAAGAGGTTAAGTACCCTTACTATTATATTATTGTCTTGTCATTTTACAGATGGACAAACTGAGGAATGGAGACCTTAACTGGCCCAGTGGCAGAACCAAGATTCCAATGCATCACTTTGGAGGGAGAGCCTGCACCACAGCCCTTTTGTGATCTGAGCTTGCCCATCCCCTCTGTCCCATGCCCCAGCCACAATCTAGGCCAGTTTCTTAACATCTTTTGAATAACATGACTAACCTGTCCTCCTAGCAATTCTCCCCATCACTGTTTACCTGAATTTCTGAAACACAAATATGTCACTATCCGGCTTACATCCTTTCCTTTTCTCCCAATAGCGTGCTAGGAAAACTTCAAATCCCCAGAAATACACCTCTTAACCACCACTTTCCCAACCCTATGCCTTAACCTTCTTTACTCTTGACAAGAGGCACCATCTGATTCCCACCTTGGTATCTTGGCACTTATCTGGTATTACCTTGGTTATTTTTCCCCAAGATACTGGGAAAATGCCAGGGATACATAGGTATTTGCGGTGGTCAGCATACAGGATGTGCTCAGTAAATGTTTGCTGAATGAATAAAGAATGGTATTTCCCTTCCCAATCACTCATCTAGTGAACTACTGATTCATTCTTCTAAACGCAAGTTACCTTTCACGCCGGTGGGCTTCACCTACCTTAATCTCCCCTATATCCCACCAAAGCAATGTTGATTAGAATTCCTGTCTCCTTTGTACTTGATACTTATATCACACTGCAATTACTGACCAACGTCTTTCCTCCTTAGTTGACTGAGATCTTTTGAAGGGCTGGCTGAAACTGTATCATTTATGGTAACTGAGGCAATAAACATTTATTGAGTATTCACTTATATCTGTCTCCCCACTAGTGTGTGAGCTCCCTAAGTAAAGCAAGAACTGCGCTTCATTCATTCCGTCGGAGCCTGGCACGGTGTCTGGCTTAGAGTAAGCACTAGACAGATGCTGAGAATTAACGTTCAAAGATGCACCGTGCAGGCTGGGAAATTAGGGACTCCTGGGCAAAGACTGGGGGCTGGTGGGCCCAATTAACACAGAAGACCGGTGGATGCGCTGGATCAGTACTTGTCAAACTTCAATGAATCATCTTGAGAGCTTGTTAAAATGCAGATTCTGATTTAAAAGGTCTAGGGTGGAAACTCAGAATTTCTAATAAACTCCCAGGTGATGCTAGCCGGTCCGCGGACCACACTTTGAGAACTACTGTTCTAACAGGCTTGTTTCGCTACCAGAAGGTAGGCGGGAAGCGCGCTGCCTCCTGGGACCTGGAGTCCCTCCAAGCCCTCCCAAACCGCCGTTTCTTCCTGCACGAGTAAAGAGGGCCCGCGCCCGAGGGGAGGGCCCAGGTCGAGGTGCGGGGGTCGTGGTACCTGTTTGGGCTCGGTGGCCGCGGGCGGCGGTGGGGGCACCGCCTGCACGGGTCCGGCCGGCATGACTGCGACGCTCAGGGCTGCCAGTCCGCCTCTGTATAGGTGAGCTGTGTGGCGTCAAAGCGGCTTCCCTGCACCAACAGTACAACAAGCTCGCAAAATGGCGGCGGCCGAGCGAGTCGTCGCCGAGGGGGGCGAGGCTGACGCACTTCCGGGGCCGCCCCTTCTCCGTGACGTAAATTCCCGCCCCTCCTTCTCGAGAGACGCCGTTGCCGTGGCAGCGGTCGGGGAACCGGGATAGGTTTTGCCGGGGATCCCAGGAGCGGCAGGCGCACCTTGGGGCAGTTTCATGAGCCGACCAGACACAGTGGCTGAGGCTGCGACGCCGGAGACTGGTGAGACGTTTTACATCTCCCGCCGACGCCCTCGCACGCACCCCACGGCCCCGGCCCCCCTCCCCTTTACTCCACCAGAAGATTCCTCTCTCCCTCCGACCCCCGCCTTCCAAGGCCCCCGCTCTCTCCCATTGGCCTCCCATTTTGGCCAAAGCCCCGCCTCCCTATTCCCCCAGCCCCCTCTTGCTTTCAGGCCCACCTCTTTCAGACCCCATTCCCAAATCTCAATCCCTAATTCCCACGGGTCCCTTTTCCCGCGGGCCTGCCTTTTCCAGTTCCACCCCTGCCTTCCATAGTCCCGTCCTCAAACCCCGTAGACCAACTCAAATCAAAGCTTCCTCTTTAGGCTCCACCCCCCAACGGCCGCAGGTTGTTCCCTGCGGACCACTTCCCCGCTCCGCAGCACAGCTCGAATGCCTCCCTTTTCGCTTCCCCTCCTGAGATCCTCTCCTCCCTTTCCCCTCTCTCCCAACTCCTGAACCTTGGCCTGGACTTCAATTTCTTCACCTGTGAAATGGGGGGGTGGGGGAGGGGGGATAGGAAAAGATGCCCTCCCAAGTCTCCTCCCCGTCTCTCTTCCTCACATACACACTATAGCTGGTTTATGTCACTGTTATTATTAATGCTGAATTATAATGGTAGTTAGGATTTATTGAACACGTACCATGAGCCAGACCGTGTGCCAAACACTACATGCATTCCATCATTTATTTCGTATAGCAACTTACTTACAGGTGAGGACAGAGAGGTTCACATCCTCAGTTCACATGGTGGAGTGGGAATCCAAACCCAGGCCATTCTCTACTAGTGCAGTTACTTACTCCTTTGTCTTCACTGGAGTCTTTCAGTGTCCCCAGGGATCCAGGCAATTAGTACTCCTGAGTCAGAGACTGACACTGCCATTTAGATGGTTTTAGAGTTTCCAAAGTGTTTCCATGGGTGCACTGGCCAGGAGGGAGGCATAATCTTTACCTGAGGGGTAGGGTCCCAGGGGTCTCGAGAGAGAAGCGGGAGAAGAGAGGGAAGGGACTCGAATGTTGAACGGGAGTGCAGGAAGGGCTCCTTCACTTCTCTGTGAGTTAAAAGTCCACCTTAGGCTGAGGGGCCTGAGGAGAGGCAGAGTTACCTACTGCTCCCACACCAGGGTAGTGGTGGCTCAATTAGTGCCAGCACTTGTGTGATCTCAGGAACAGTGTGGGGCTGGCAGCTTCAGGGAGAGGGTTCTACTCAGAACCCAGGAATTACAGAGAAAGCCTGTGTCAAATGTTCCTTCACTTCACACACACACACACACGTTTCTCAAAACAGGCTTGTATCTGCAAATCCCCACTGTTCAGAAGAAACGACGTAGGGTAACCTCGGATGTTTTTCAATGTTGTGTTTTGCTCTCATATATTCTTACTGCTTTGGCATTTGCTGCTGCTCATCAGAACCAGAATCTAACATCTGGCCCCAGATGGCCCCAGATGGCAGCTGTAGTTATTTGAGGGTGAACAGGTCACTGTTTCTTTATGTCTGCACAAGCAAGCTCCTGAGCTCCAGGTGCTTTGCCACCTGAAAACCCTTCCTCCCGGGGTGGGATTTCTTGCTTGCTCTATTTATTTCCTTCCTGCCATTCCAGGAAGGAAACCCAGAATGTTTCAGTTGGTTTTTCTGTTTGTTTCTGCCTCATTCTTTGGGGACATAACACCTCATGGGTGGCAATATTTTATGAGAGGCCATCACTGGGGCAACATTTGTATGTGGGAAGTGGACCTGTGTGTGTGTGTGTGTGTGTGTGTGTGTGTGTATTTTGGGGACTCATCACCCCACCTGTGGGTGGAACCGTAGAGCTGACACACCAAGACTTGCCCCCTGCAGAGACCCTCAGACATAGATGGTGCTTCCTGGGGGACAGTGCTCTGTGTGCCCTGCTCTGTCCCTATCCCTGACACAATGCCCAACATGTAGAAGACACTCAGTCACCATCTGCTTAATGAACACAGGATCTGACCCCCTACCCCTGCACTGTCCAATATAGTAGCCCCCAGCCCATGTGGTGCTGTATATGAAAATGGTGGCTGGTCCAAATTGGGATGTGCTATAAGTGTCAAATAGACATTGGATTTTGAGACTTAATGCAAAAAAATAGACTTAATATTTTATATTGATTTAACATTGAAGAGATATTTTGGGTATATTAAGTAATAGATGTTATTAAAATTAATTTACCTTTCTTTTTAGTTTTTTTAATGTGGCGAGTATAAAATTTTAAAACCCATACATGGCTTGCATTATATTTCTTTTGTCCAGTGCTGCTCTAGAAGTAGTATGGCCTGAAGACAGAGCAGAGATGTTGGACTCAAGAGTCCCAGCTCCCTGACTGATCTTAGGCTAGCCCCCTAACTTCCCAAAGCCTCAGTTTCTTCATCTGTTTAAAGGAGGTGGATTTGGGGACTTCCCTGGCGGTCTAGTGGTTAGGACTCTGCGCTTCCAATGCAGGGGGCGTGAGTTCAATCCCTGGTCAGGGAACTAAGATCCCATGTGCCGCGTGGTGCAGCCAAAAAATAAAAATAAATAAATAAAGGAGGTGGGTTTGGGAAGTGGCCAACAGTAGGTCCTGTAGTCAGAGCCAGCAGTGCTCAGGCTCAAGGCTGGCAACCCCACCTGCCCTTTCCCTCACCCCATCCTCCAGCCTGAAACAACCCCCTTCTTCTGGGACAGCCTCCTCCCTGCCCCCCACCCCCAGGAAGCCCTCCCTGAGTGCCCACTCCTTCACTCTCCCTACATCCACTCCCAGGGGCTGCAGAGCTGGACACGGGAAGCCAGGCACCTGGCTGAGCCTCTGACCCTGAGCCCAAAAGCCCGCAGGCCAGTCCAAGAGCTGGGGGCACTCAGACATCCAGCTCCACGGACAGGCACCTGTGCAGAGGTGAGGACATGGCCCAGTCCTCTGGGAGGCCGGAGAGGCTGGCTTGCCCTCAGGAACCACCCTGGGGCCTCTGGGTTTCCCTGCACCTGTGGGCACAGGCAGGCCCTCAGGTCCCAGCCCAGGTGGCCAGGTCATACTGCAGTGAACTCAAAAACGGTCTATGTGCTCGCAGGGAGATGGATTCCCAACTGCAAATAATGACTCAATGATTCCATGCCACTGTGGTGTGTACTGGGAGGGAAAAGAACAGGCTGCTTTGAGAATTGTAACAGGGGACCTCACCAGCCCAGGGATCTGAGGGAGGCATCTTATTTAGACAGAGTATGGGGAGGAAGCATATTCTGTGGGGGTGAGATGCCGAGGTGCAAGGGGGTGCTTTGCAGAGGGGAGAGGGCGACCCTCAGTAAGGCTGGGGCAGTGGTCTGGGGGAGATGGGGGGTATTGAGCAGTGTTGATGGACAGAGGTGGTGGGTTCTCAGTGTGGGTGGGATGTGGAGCTGGCAGCACTGGGTGCCTGGACGTGGGGATAAAGGAAAGGGATTCGAGGAAGTGCCCAGGTGCTTCCAGTGAGGGTGCCATTTTCTGTGATGAGGAAGGTTGGGAGATGGAAACAGGTTGGAGGAAGAGAGGTTTCCCCGCCAGGCCTGGACTTCCTGGGGGCCTAAATCCTGCCCGAGCAGCCCCTGCTGCAGGGTGGGGCTTTGGTGCAAGGAACTTTCTGCTGCTGAGAAAACCACAAAGGACAAGGGGCCCCCACTGCAGGGTGGGGAGGGACCAGGGCTCGGCATCCACAGGGCTGCTGGCTCTGACACCTGCTGTCAGAGGCCTGCAAAGAGCCACGGGAGGGGCCAGACCTTCTGAGTCAAGGGCCAGGGATGGTTCATCCAAATCACTGTCTTCAGATGCCCACACATGGCAAAGATGGAAGGGAAGCAATCTGTGCGGGCCGCAGGGGAGAACAGGAAATATGGAAGGTAGATAGCAGCTCCAGACAAGGATGGTCTTTGCTATTGTTACTGCTAGTAATAGTAATCACAGTAATAATTGTTACTATGGCTGCAGAACTTTTACTGGTGCCTTGCCCTGGACCAAGCACTTTTTAATTTTTTTTTTATTTTTTGCTTCGTTGGGTCTTCATTGCTGCCCACGGGCTTTCTCTAGTTGTGGTGAGCAGGGGCTACTCTTTGTTGTGGTGTGCGGGCTTCTCATTGCGGTGGCTTCTCTTGTTGCGGCGCGTGGGCTTCAGTAGTTGTAGCACGAGGGCTCAGTAGTTGTGGCTCACAGGCTTTGTTGCTGCGCGGCATGTGGGATCTTCCCAGACCAGGGAACCAACCTGTGTCCCCTGCATTGGCAGGCGGATTCTTAACCACCGCACCACCAGGGAAGTCCTGGACCAAGCACGTTACTTGCAGATACTACCTGGCCTGATGGGGGATGGTGTCCCCATCTTACAAGTGAGACAGCTGGAGCTCAGAGGGGTGCAGTGACTTGCCCATGACCACACAGCCAGAAAGGGGCAGGACTGGGACCCCTGTATCAACATATAATGGACCCCCTGTCACCAGAGTGATTAGGATAGCTATCCATACAAAATTTCAGGTGTTCCTCTCTTACACTGCAGGACTTGTTTTCCTCCCAAAGTCAAGGTATTTTAAACTTTCTTTGTGGATTCTTTTTCTTTTCTCCATTCAGTTACTAGTTGTTCATTTGTCAGTGAGCATCTGCAATAGGCCAGGCCCCAGACTGCCATACTGGTGATACCACAGTGACTGAGGTGTGGTGAGGACCTGTCCTAGAGAGCAGAGGCCGTTCCTGCAGAGAGCAATCAGGGCCAAGATGGGGGAAGCCCAGAGGGAGTATCTAAGCCAGCCTGGAGGGTGCTCAGGGAAGGCTTCCTGGAGGACGTGATGTCCGGGAACCCTGAAGGATGAGAGGAGTTAGGCAGGTGATGGGAATTGGATGGGGGAAGCATGACTCAGATGGAAGAGACAGATGGGCATGGATTCAGAAACGAGTGCCTGCACAGGAGCTGCTGCTTGTAGCTGATGGTATGTGGAGTGGAGGGGAGGGGAGGTGACGAGAGAGGACAAGGGGAGGGGTGTGCCTGGAGGTAGCCTTTCTCCCAAGGGCCAAAGTGAGTCCTGAGGGGTTGTTGGCCAGTGTGATGTGGTCAGATAGGCTTGGCCCAGGTCTCCATAGCAGAAGTGGATCAGATTCCAGTGGGCAGGCCTGTGGCCCAGCTGGAACTGCTGCTGCAGTCCAGGCAGGAGACGAGAGTGGCCAGGGGGTGGTCCAGTGCTCCCTGTCATACTGTAGCTACAACTGTCTTTTCGTTGTCAGTATCCTGTCCAGTGCTTTGCTCAGGGAGGGAAGGACAGCAGGTACATCCTCATGCACAGCTGTATCCACCCAGCACTTAGCAGGGGCCTGGGCACACAGGTCCTCAGAGGGACTTGTGGACCGAGGGAATCAGTAGTGTGGGCGTGGGGTAGGGTGGATGAGAGGGAGGCTGGTGAGGTCACCCACAAGCAGGTCCCAAAGGGGCCGGGGAACTGACTTCTCCCCAGGGTTGAGGTTGCATTTCAGCAGGTTTTCTGGGGTTTTCGGAAGCTTCCTCCAGCAGCAGCCACATGGCTCTGGCTAATGGGGATCCTCTCTGTCCACCCCAGGAGCCACAAGGATGGCACACCTGCTGGGCAGCCAGGCCTGCATGGACAGCCTGCGCAGAGACCTCACCGACCTTCAGGGTGCCATCGTGGACGTGTTCTCACGTGCTGGGCCCGTGCGCTTCCCCTCCTGGAAGTTCCCTGACCGCATGGCCTGTGACCTGGACATGGTGGCCCTGCTAGAGCACTACGACCACGTGCCGGGTGACCCCGAGTTCACGCAGCTGTCCCATGCTGTGCTGCTGGAGCTGGTCATCGACAGGTGAGAGCCTGGACCAAACCTGGTCATCTCAGGATGCTGGCACCCACCCCATAAACCAGTAGCAGCCACAGGATCCACTTCTGGCGGGGGTGATGACATTGATGACAACAATCACCTTTGACCGAATGCTGTCGGGGGCCAGCTTGGTTCAGGGCCCTCATAGCGATCTCACCTGTGTTGTGCTGTGCTATGTGTCTTTTTTTTTTTTTTTTGCGGTACGTGGGCCTCTCACTGTTGTGGCCTCTCCCATTGTGGAGCACAGGCTCTGGATGCGCAGGCTCAGCGGCCATGGCTCACGGGCCCAGCCGCTCCGCGGCATGTGGGATCTTCCTGGACCAGGGCACGAACTCGTGTCCCCTGCGTTGGCAAGCGGGCTCTCAGCCACTGCGCCACCAGGGAAGCCCCTGTGCTGTGTGTCTTATAGTCCACCTTCAGGGAGTTGCTGGCCACCCTGTTGGTCTCTGTGACACCACAGCTCTGACGGCTACTTCTCCAGCCACCGCCAGCTGCTTCCTTAGGGTTTCTGTGTGTCGAGGACACTACAGCTGCTGCTCAGACTTTCCATCCCAGGCTGTTTTTCCTGTCCCTTCCATGTGTCGCAGGGCCAGGCATGGGATGTGCTTTTCCAAATCTTGGCCCTGCTGGGAAGGAGGCCAGTGGATTCCCCTGCAGCCCCACCACTTCTACACTGTCATTCACATTAGCATGGTTGTCAGCCTCTACTCCCTGGGGACCGCAGCCCAGGCTCCATGTGCTCCAAACCCTGCATGCTAATGAAGTCACGGGGGCCAGACAGGCAGGGACCCCAGCAGTTTGGGGATGACCTGCCTGGAGACAGTTAGAAGCCAGGGTAACCACTCAGAGGCCTGGAGGAGCCGACGGTGTGAAAGCACTACCTGGACCCTGTAGGGGCTGAACATGTGTGAGCCCAGAACACACCTTCCTTCCTTGCTGTGCCCTCTGCTAGGAGTGCCCCGCCTACTCGTCCCTGGACTGGCCGAGCCCGTCAGGGCCCAGTTCACCCATCCGCCTTCTAGAAAGCTGGAGCTGACCTGCCTTCCCACCCCTCACCTGGCCCCTGTCCAGGCCACTCTCCACCCTCCAGTGCTGCTCATTCATTGTCCCCATTCACAGAGGAGGACACCTTGGCCCAGAGAGGGGTATGGCCTGGAGCGGTCAGCACCCCCTCCCCCAGGCCCTCTCTGCCCAAGGGCACAGTTGGTTTGGGATGACCCTCCTGCACCTGCAACAAGTTGAGGTCACTTATCTGCCCATATGTTTTGTAAACACAGTACCTCTTCTTTAAAACAGCCTGATTCCCATGCAAATACCTACTTCTCTTCCCAACACCTTTTCCTTACAATTAGCCCCTGACTCAGGGTAGGATAGGGACCTGGCTCTCTCACTCCAGTCTCCGTTGTTGTTGCAGAAGCAGCTCGTCCCACAGAAGAACCCCCACCCCCAACTAGAATCAGGAAACTGCAGGGCACACTGCCCTGCACACTCACCCTGAGGCTGTGCGCAGCCTCCTCCGCTTTGGGGGTCTCAGCTGGGTCCTCCGTGAGTTGAAGGCTCTGAGCCACATGGTGGAAGGCAGCCACTTACCCAGCACTTTCTGAGGACTCTGGACACAACCAAGGCAAGGCCCGGCCTCCCAGAGCCTCCCAGTCCAGTGGGGAGCAGCCAGGCAGAAGTGCTGCCACCCAGGAGGCCCCAAAGTGGCCCCAAGCTTAGCCTTCAGGGAGCGCTTCCTGGAAGAAGTGGCTCTTGGGTCGGGCAGAGCATATTCTGAGACGCTCCAAGTATCTGACGCCCAGGCCAGTTCCCAGAGCAGGAGGCTGCTGGTCGTGTGGTGTGAGGGCACACTGGCGCTGGGCTCTGCCCCAGCCAACCCTGCCGTCTCTGCCCACAGGCTCCTGCTGCTGCTTCGGAGCTGTGCGAGCTACTTGGAGAACCTTGGCTTGGAGCAGACGGTGCCCCCAACCAGGGCTGCCAGGCCTTGCATGTCCGTGGGGCTCACGGTGCGGCACTTCTGGAACAGCCTGCTGAGGCTGGTCATGCTCATTCGGCAGGTGGCCCCCCAGGTGGGTTGGCCACCCGCTTCCCCAACTGCGGTCACCCTCACACCAGTCCACCTGCCTCAGGCTCCTCGCACACCACATGTGCACTGCATCTGTCGCTGGCTCCACTCTGGAGCCCCCACTCAAGGCCCATGCAGCCTGGCAGTTCGCAATGCAGGCCTTTGGGGTCATGTGTGGGCCACCTGGTTCTGCAGTTTACACTGTGGGGCTTTGGAAAAATCCTACCTAGTCTGAACCTCAGTTTGTTCATCTGTGCAGCAGGGGTGATAACAGTCCCTACCTCCCAGGGCATTGTTGGGAAATGATGTTTGTATGAACCCCATTTGTTATGGGTTATTCCGTAACCCTCACAACCACCTGGTGGGCAGGGCCACTGTCACCATAATGGGAAGGAAACTGAAACTGAGAGTGGCTTCAGCAACACAAGAGCAGACAAATCCGCTAAGCAAGGGCCCAGTACCCGGCAGCTGTGTCTGTCACTGTATTACCCTCCCAGTGCCAGGCAGGTAACAGCATGGAGCCTGGGCTTGGTAGGCCGAGGCAGCAGACAGGAGGAGGCTTGCTCTGTCACTCACGTTGGTATCAAATATCGTCTGAAAGTCTGAGCATCGGGAGTGGCTGCTGTCACAGAAATCCCCAGAGAGCTGGTCACCTCCCAGGCCCGTCTCCCTCACCTGCTCTCCCTTTCTTTTCCTGACTACAGAAAAGGGCAAACCAAGGGGAGACCCCCACCTCCAAGCCCACAGCCAAGGGCGAGCCAGCCAGGAGCCCTGAATTTGCAACCACCAAGCTCATCAAGCCCACCTCCCCAATGCCAGGCTTGCCCCAGACCTGCCAAGAGCTGGACAGACTCCCTGTCAGTGCCTCCCTGCAGTGTCCAGCCAGGATGGCCGAAAACACCAGGAGTGTCCACTCCCAGACTGTGGAGACAGCCCTGGTGCCCTGTGATGCATGCACCCGCGTCCAGGGCAGCCTGCGGGAGGTGGGCAAGATGGTCATCAGCCTGTGTCAGAGCCAGAACTTGCCCTCGTCCTTAGGCCAGTTCCAGCATCTGGTGCAGGACAGCATGGGGCTCAGGCCACTGCCAGCCACCACCGTGGGCCACTGGGCGGCCGAGCAGAGCAAAGACCTGAAACGCCTCAGCAAGCACATGGGGGCCCTCACTCAGCTTGTGGGGCCCCTCAGGGCCCAGCTGGAGGAGGCTAAGGGGCAGAAGGACAGACTGAGGAAGCAGGTGGGCGAGCTGGAGCAGGCCCTGCAGCAGGAGCAGGGGGCACAGCAGCGGCAGGCGGATGAGGCCAAGCAGCGCCTGGCCCAGTGGGAGCGCGACAGGCAGCAGCTGCTCGCAGGTCTGTGCCTGAGGCCGGACCCTCAGTGCCAGGCTCTGCCACAGCCTGAGCATGGGCTCCCCCAGGAGCAGACCCCACAACGGGGCTGTGGGTGCTGGGAGTCGGTGTGGAAGAAACCTGGACTGGGAGCAGGCAGCAGACACAGGGAAGGGAAGGCAGGGGAAAAGGGGTGTGCTCATCAAGCCGGTTACACTGCGGGCAACTGGAGCTTAATCCCACTGGGGAACGCAGGAGCCCGTGTAGAAGTCCGAGTCGTCCCACGAGAGGGGTGAGGGAGTGGCGGATTCATACACTCACTCCTGTCGGTCACTGAAGGGGACTCCTGGGGAGTTCATCCCCCGGGTAGCTCCAGCCAGCTGAGGCCTCTCTTTGGCTTCAGTAGAAGCCGTCAGGCAGAGAGATGCAGCTATGGCACTCACAGTGGGCCAGCTCCTGCTGAAGTTGTGAGGCCTGAGGGAGTTGGGCAAGTCACCCCCATGGAGGACACTGAAGCCCAGAGAGTCAGCCAGCCGACAGGAAGCAGAGTGGACAGGGACCCAGGCCTCCTGGCACCTCCCCAGAACTCCTCCCACAAGCCCAGGCACTCCTCCACCCCGGCCAGGGCTGCCACCATGCTGTGGGGTGCACTGGGCGTTGAGGCTGCCAGCCAGGCCCAAGGGAGCCTCTGAAGGGCCTCTCTCTTGGCTGCCATAGAAACAAGTGACCTCAAGACAAAGGTGTCCACCCTGGAGGGGGAGCTGAAGCAGCAGCGGGAGTCCACGCAGGCCGTAGGTGAGGAGCCCTGCCATGGAGCCCTGTACCGTGTGCCCTGTGCTCGGTGGCTGGACCAGCACCCTCTGCCTCTGTCTCCTGGGCTTCGGGGGCAAAGCTAAAGGGAACCACAGAGGAGGCTGGGTCTGACAGGCCACACTGTTGGGTGATGCCACCTCCCACCCAGAGAGTACCTTCTGTTTTCAGAACCCACCTCAGGGTTCAGAGCCCCATTTTGTGGCTGAGGACACTGAGGCCCAGAGATGTGCTGTGACCACCCCCCCCCTTCCCAGGTCTTGTCCTGGGTCAGAGGCAGTGCAGGGACTCCCCAGGGCTCCCCCACTTTACCCCCTTCCCCGCCCGCTCAATCCTGCAGAGTCGAAGGCTCAGGAGCTGCAAGAGGAGGCTGAGCACAGGGCGGAGGCTGAGAGGCAGGTGCAGCAGCTGGAAGAGCAGGTGCAGCTGCTGGCAGGGCGGCTGGACGGAGCCAGCCAGGAGATCCGCTGGGCCAGCACAGAGCTGGACAAGGAGAAGGCCCGTGTCGACAACATGGTCCGCCACCAGGAGGTGAGGCTGGGAGCCTCGTCAGCGCCTGGTCTCCTGTAACGAAGGCTGCAGGGAGAGAAAGGGCTCCACTGACGGTGGGGAGACACTGGAGACCTGAGGAGAAGAATTCCTGAGTGGCGACTGTGACTGGAAAGAAGTTGGGGCGAGGTCTGCTTTCCAGGGGGGGCGGGATCTCCAAGCTTGGGGGTCCTGGCCTTGCCAGGGTTGGGGTCTGCTCCCTTCTTCCCCCCACCCCTTCCACGGCACGCATGTGCACAGACAGATGTAGCACAAGGGGGTGGGCTTGGATACAGCTGCCTCCTTTGTCCTGTGTGGCTGGGCCTGGCCCCATGGGCCCCATGGCCTCCCTCCTGCCCATCCCGGCTCAGTCCCTGCAGGCCAAACAGCGAGCCCTGCTACAGCAGCTGGACACCCTGGACCAGGAGCGTGAGGAGCTGAGGGGCAGTTTGGCTGAGGCCGAGGCCCAGCGGGTCCACGTGGAGGAGCAGCTGCAGCATGTGCAGAGCGAGAGGGAGCAGGGGCAGTGCCAGCTCCGGGCCCAGCAGGTGTGAGCGGGCAGGGCGAGGGGGCAGGGGCGGCACTTCCCTTTCTCTGGAGGAACCTCCAGCCAGCTAAGCACCTGCGGGTCTGCCCCGTGCCTGGGGAGTGGAGGTGATGGGGTGTCCCCAGGGGGCTGGGAGCCGGTCCTCAGCTCTGAGCCTCCCCTGCCCCAGGAGCTGCTGCAGAGCCTGCAGCGAGAGAAGCAAGGCCTGGAGCAGGCAACAGCGGATCTGCAGCTGACCATCTCGGAGCGAGAACGCGAGCTCGTGGAGTTGAGGGAGAGGGAGAGGCTGCTGGTGGCCTTTCCGGACCTGCACAGGCCTGTGGAAGCCCAGATCCAAAGTAGGGGCCCGGGGTTGGTGCAGAGGGGACGCCGGGGCTGGGGTCGGGCAGCTGAGGGCTCATCTGGGCAGGACACGGGTCCACAGCAAGGGTGGCAGAGCCCCCACAACACACAGGTGCTCTGCATGTTACCCACTCCTCTGTGTGGATGGGGACACAGAGGCCCAGTGGGGAGCTGACTGCTCAGGGTCACACAGCCAAATCCAGACCCAGGTCTGGCTACCTGTGTAGCCTGTGCTCTTTACCACGTCACAGGCCAGTCCTTGCTCAGCTTCCATGTCCCCTGTCCTGGCATCTCCCCAAACTACACCATGGGGCCAGCTCCAGGGGCACAGCCCCAACTGTCCAGTGTCCATGGGAGTGCTAGGGGCCCATCTCAGTGGAAGACTGACTGCCCGGCGACCTGGGTTCTCGTGCCAACCCCTCCAGTCCCCTGAAGCTCTGGGGTGAATCCCCGTGCAGAGCTGTTGGGATGATCCACTGCAATCTAGCTTGTCATGATAAGTCATCATTTGTGAGTGCTGGGCCCTTGTGTTACCCTGTCAACTGCCCCACGAGGCAGGTAGCAGCCGCTTGTGACAAACCAGGAAACTGATAACCAGATCAGGCAGCACCTTGCCTGGGTTCAGAGTCAGGGGGAGCATCTGTCCCCCCAGCAGTGGGAAAGAACATCCTTGCTGAATTCCTGAGACTCATATCCAAGAGCCGGCTGTGGCTTTGGATGAGTCACTGTCTCTCGAGCCCTCCGAAAACAGGTGGCCTTGGAAGAGCTTCACTTTCTTACCTATGTGCTAAATTTTTGGTGAGCTCCAGGTCCCCGTCAGCTCTCAAATTCTGCAAGGCTTTGGTCACCTCCCAGCAGACAGGGGAGTAGAGAGTGGGGCGGGGGCGGAACAAGGCCTCAGGAGAAAAAAGATGAGGTGGGAGGTCCAGTATGCTGACCCCGCCCACCTGCAGGGCCACCAGCAGGGGACCCTAGGCACATACTGGCTGGCGTGTCTGCCCTCTGAGGTTCTGTCTCGTTGGGCGCAAGAGGCAGACCTGATGGGGTGGGGTGCCAGATAGTGGGTCTCCACAGGCTCTGGCAACGTCACGGACGACATGGAGAGGCAGGTGCAGGCCAACGACATCCGTATCCGGGTCCTACAGGAGGAGAACGGGCGGCTGCGATCCATGCTGTCTAAGATCCGGGAGGTGGCCCAGCAGGGGGGCCTCAAGGTGGGCAGCATGGCTCCCCCACCTGAAAGCAGCTGGCCCTTGGGGACTTGGAAGAGGCCCCCAACCCAGCAGAGGTCTTCAGCTTCCCCCGGCGAATCTGCCTTCAGCCCAGCTCATTGCACATGGGGCTCTCAGGGGGCTTTAGGCTGTGTTTTTGTGAACCATCTTCCACGATTCAGGAAGGCATGAGGATGTTACCGTGCCTTCTAGCTCCAAATCCCCCCTCTAGCCCTTTGAACATTTATTTCAAGTGCACCAGGAGCCTTGTGAGAAAGCAAACCTTCCCACCCTTACCACGGCTAAGGACAGGCCCTAAAAGGCTTTCCAAACCCTGCCCCTCAGAGGAAGGGGCCGTGGCGACAGGTTCAGGCCCTCCCGCCTCCTCTATGACACCCTCTCTGTTTGCTGCAGAGGGGATCCTGGGCCTTTCTGAGCTTGGTTTTCTTTGCAGCTGATCCCACAGGACCAGCTCTGGGCCCCTCCCAGCAAGGGAATCCACGGAGCAGCGCCCCCAGCCCAGGCCCAGAGAGCATCTCCAGGGTGAGTGAGGCTTTGTCAGAGGCAGGGCACGTGGGGGTGGGGTGGTCCCCCTCCCTCACAGGGGATCTTGCCGTCTGGTCCTCCCTCAGGCCCCTGGGCAGGCGGCACTCACCTGGCAGCAGGACGGCCAGTGCGGGCAGGACCCTGCCGGGTCAGCCCCAGGCCTCCCCGCCTCAGCAGCCCTGCAGTCGACCCAGCAAGTCTTCCCTAGAGGATGTGACCCACTCGACCAACTGTGCCCAGAACCCCATCCGGGCCTTGGCCAAGCTGAGAAGGAGACTGTCACCAAGCCGGGGCCAGGCCAGCCCTGCATACCAGCCCCAGGAGCGGCCCACGTAGCCTGCAGTGGGGTGGGGCTGGAGGGCGGGAAGCTGGCAACCCACCCCATGTAATAAAGCCCAGGCCATCTGCTCACAGCGACCTTGGCCTCACCACACTGGCTCAGCAGGGCAAGAGTCCTTCCTTCCCTATCCTGAGTCCCCAGCCATGTGGGTCATTGGCCAGCAGAGGTCTGGCACACTGTGCACCCTCAGTAAATGGGAGCTTCCTGCCTCCCTCCTGACAGGGGCAGTGGGGGAAGAGGACACACCAAGGGCAGAAAGAAGCTTCTAGCACCTGGGTGATGTGAAAGGCAGTCTTTTGATCCCCACAGCAAAGACTAAGGGGTAACATGGACTCAGTGACCCCCACCAATAAAGAGCAGGATCAGGGTAGGGGGTGCACAGGGGAAGGAGAGCAGCCGCCACGGTGGGCCCTGTGAGGACACCTGAGGCAAGGAAGGAGTCAGAGGTCAGGGTCCTGGCTCAGGCTCACAGAGGCAGGCAGGGACCACCCAGCTGTGAACCTGGGGATGGGGACATTAAGGATCCAAGAAAATCAGCCCCCCTTTCACTGCGGAACGCCTCACCTTCAGGAAACACAAGTCAGAGAGGATTTCTCTAAATCCAGGAGGTTGGATCCCCAGGAGGCCACTGAAGGCCGGGCAAGGCTTCACCCAGCCAGAGAGTGGGACACCCCAAGCCAGCCCTGGCTTTCCTAGGCCTGTCCCTTGGGGCCAGGGCACTGATGCCACCAGCCACACCAGGCCTGCAGTAGTCCAGTTTTCCTCACGAAGCCTCCAGCCTGTCCTGAGCCACCCTGCCTGTTAAGGACAGGCGCTAAGACCTTGCTGAGGAGTTCTGGGTGTGGGGGTGGGATGGGGGATGCTCTTGGCTTTCTATGACAGTTTTCCCTGGTCAGGAGGCCAACAAGTAGAACACCTCAGTTTACAGAGAAAAGTCAAGAAGAGCTGTGTATGTAGCTGAACTGGCATGGCCACGGGCTGCCCAACTCTTGCTTCTGTGGAGCCCGGGGGCTGGCTGAGGGAGCCTCAGCTGTCTGGACTGGGCCCCTCCCAGGTGAGAGCCAGCCCTCAGGTGTGCTCCCTGAGGCAGGCGGCCCAGGCCCAAGTGCAGGGGGAGGACCTGTCACAGCCCGGCTCCTCTCTGCATCCATTCAGTAGCTCACAGGTCTGTAGGTCAGACGTCCGGGCCCTGTGTGGGTGGGTTCTCTGCTCAGGGCCTTACAAGGCTGAAATCAAAGCATCTGCCAGGGGCTTCCTTGGTGGCGCAGTGGTTAAGAATCCGCCTGCCAATGCAGAGGACACGGGTTTGAGCCTTGGTCCGGGAAGATCCCACGTGCCGCGGAGCAACTAAGCCCGTGCGCCACAACTACTGAGCCTGTGCTCTAGAGCCCAAGAGCCACAACTACTGATCCTGCGTGCCACAACTACTGAAGCCTGCACACCTAGAGCCCGTGCTCCACAACGAGAAGCCACTGCAGTGAGAAGCCCGTGCACCACAACAAAGAGTAGCCCCCGCTCTCCCCAACTAGAGAAAGCCCGCGCACAGCAACAAAGACCCAACGCAGCCAAAAAATAAAAAATAAATAATAAAATAAAAAAAGCATCTGCCTTTCTTTTGCAAGGGTGTGGGGCAGAATCCAGGCTCATTCCGATTGTGGGCAGAATTCTGTTTCTTGCAGCTGTTGAACTGGTGTCCATTTCCTTGCTGGCCGCTGTTGGGGCTACTCTGGGCTCTGAGAGGCCATCCAACTTCTTGCCACATGGCCCCTCCATCTTCAAGTCGGCAACAGAGAATTTCTCAGGCATTGAATCCCCTCCATGGTTCAAATTTCTGAATTCCTCTCCTTCCACCAGCTGGAGAAAACTCTCTACTTTTAATGGGCTCATGTGGTTAGGTCAGGCCCACTTGGATGCTTTCCCATATTAAGGTCAACTGTGCCATATAACATAACCTAATCATGGGAGTAAAATCCATCAGCGTCATAGTGCCAGGATCACATAAGGCGTGTCCACGGGGGCTGGAGGAATCTTGGGGGCCATTTTAGAATCCGCCTCCCACGGGCAGTAGACTCCAGGGTGACTTGTTTATCTTAAAACATCCACACAAATTTTACATCTAATGTTAAAATATATCCATGTTTATTTTAATATTAAACCTCCCATACCCCAAATCTAAAAAAACGGATGCCCCTGTAAGATGTACCACATTTATCCTGTGGCTTCAAGTAAGCTGGTCAGCAACCTGTAACCCCACGGAGAAGCACAGGACTAGATCGTTTCTAAGGCCTCTGGTCCCAGCCAGGCCCCAGAAGGGAGCCCAGCTGGGCAGGCCATGGGACCTGCAGCGGCCGGTGCCCAAGGACCGAGGGTAGCAGGCAATGGAAGGGCCACTAGGTTTAACATCATAGCCTTCAAGATGTGTCATGGAATATGGTCAGGTTAGAGTGCCCCTAAGGCCAGATAGCTCCTCTCCCAACCCACCCCCAATAAATAAGCACAAAACCTGGCCACTGTAGCCTCAGTCCCCAGGGATGCCCTGACAGGCACGCCAGAGAGCTCCCAGAGCCCTGTGAACAGCAGCACTGCCCACATCGTCTTCCCCAGGTCCCTGGCCAGAGTCCTGGGAGCTATCTGAACGGAGGGCAGGCACACCCCAGGATGGCAGAGAAAGGCCCCAAAGCAGCCTCTCTTCCTGCTGGGTCTGGGCCCTGCATCCTCAGCCTGGGGGCTGTGGTCCCTCCGTCCCAGTGTGGATGTGGTGGGCACCTTGCCCCTCAGCAGGGGAGGCGCTTATCCCTCCTTCCACCCATAGGGTTTTCTGTCCTGTTCCCCCTGCCGTCTGGTTCCAGGCACCCAGGGCCCAGGGCCAGGATGCAGGTGGAGGGGTCCCTTCCCCACATGCAGAGACCCAGCCGGGGCAGCTAATCATCTGAGTAGCGGTTCCCTGCAGAAGAGGAGAAAAAGTATCAGGGAGGGAGGTGTCAGGTGGGAAGCAGGTGGAGACGGTCAAGGGCCCCCACCCTTGGTGCTCACCCAGGACATTGAATTTGCACAGCGGGCAGGTCTGCTGGAGCATCAGCCAGGGGTCCACGCAGTCTCGGTGAAACTCATGCTTACAGGGCAGCACCCGGAGCCACTGCAGGGTTGGGGAGAGGGCTCAGGCCACAGGCATAGGTCTCCAGTGGGGGTAGCAGGCCCCACGCCCTCACCTGAGCTGGGGAACTGAAACCCCTGTGACCTGCCCCACCCCCATGCTGCTTTTCATAGCTCTGGTGGGGCTGGGTGAAGACCTGGTTGGGGTACTTCTCAGGTCTCTTGGGAGCAGGGTAGGGGGCATCACGTGTCAGCCAAAGGGCACTAACTTGCTTGTTGCAGAAATAGTCCAGACACACGGCGCAGGTCTCAGCACCAGGCTCCAGGGGGCCCTGTGCTGCCCGGCCCAGCCGGCAACGCCGGGTCTTGAGGGACGCCAGCCTCTGCACCACCCGGCGCTTGAGCAGGTCCACCTGTGGGGGAAGGGCACACAGTTCCCAAGGGCTGGGGACACCAGGGCTCCCGAGGGCCCCCAAAGGCTGGCTCCCACCTGGCCTTGGGGCTCCCGCTGGCTCTGCCGGGATGCCTGCCGCTGAGCTTGGACCACGAGGCCTGTGCACAGGAGCATGGCCACCAGCAGGATGGTGTTCCACAGCTGTTGCAGGGGCTTCTGGGGAGAAGAGCAGGGTGTCAGGGGCACTGGGGCCACCCCACCCTCTTTACCCAGTAAATCCACCCCAAGGATCAGGCAGATGAGGTCCATGGGCACCATGACCCTGGAGGCACCACGCTTCCTCTTCTGAAGCTGCTGTCCCCCGCCCCCGCCCCCTGCTCTCTCAGGGGCTGCCCCAGCTCCACCCTATATCAGTGCTCAGCCCAGGCCAATCCTGGGCAACAAACCTGGTGTTTGTGCACTCACAGAAGCATCTACTGGCAGCCTCACAGACTCCCCAGCCCAGGACCCCCATCCCTACCCAGCACTCCTCCTGGTCTGCTTTCCTGGCTGCCATCACCCACCCACCCACGCCCATCCAGGCTGAGCATTCACAGCCTGAGAGGGCGCTAGTCCCTAGGCCCTGTCTCCTCATTCCCTAGAGGCCCCGCACGCCCCTCCTCTCCTCCCCACTCTGTTGCTCTTCAGGTGCCCTGCTCAGGCCTCACCAGCCCAGGTCCCACCCACAGTCACAGGGGTCTCACCTGCAAACCCGACTACACAGCACCCCTACTTGACCCTTCCCTCTGATGCTCCCCTCCCGCCTCCTCCGCATTCCCCATCCTCAGGAGGAAACCCAAACTCTTCTACCAGGGGGCCCTCAAGGCCCTTGATCTCCACCCCCCCTCCCCCACCCCATGCTCCCTGCCCCTCCCACATCTGTGCCTTTCCACACTGTTCCCGGTCTTGGGAACTAATGCTCTTCTTCCACACTCCCTCCCTTGGCTTATGGCTTTGGACACCTCTTGCTCTGGAAGCTCTCCCTGACCAACCCTGCCAGGCAAATGTTCCCCCCTCACCTTCCCTGCCACCCTCCTCATACCCACTCTGCCCTCAGCGGTCCTCCAGCTCCCGCTGGTGGGAGGGAACCACGTCTGAGGTACCTCACTTTGCCTTTGAGAGGCCCCCAGGGGGACACACTGACCTAGACTGAACTGCCATCATATCCAGTGCGGCAGACAGGCTGTGACCACTCAGCAGCTGGCTCAGGAGGTGACACAGCGGAGGAAGCAAGACCCAGCCGCTGACCCACCAGCACACGGGCCTGCAGACGTGTCACAACTAATTAATGCATTCGTTTAGAAGTTTTCTGCCACCATGTTCTTCCCCAGCCAATGCTAAAGTTCAACTGCCAACACGTGGTGGGAGAGGGGCTGAGAAGTGGTTTGATGGGCAAGGTTGGGTGCTGTTAGGGTCACAAGATGTCGCTTTGGTTCAGGGTGGAAGCACTCTGGGGGCCACTGCCAAGAGGGGTCTGTGAGCCCCAGCTTCACGCTCTGTCCCACCCTCGCCCCCTGGCCTGTGTCCGCATCCCCTTTCGTCCATGGTGGGATGGTGACACCTGCTCAGGAAGCTCTCCCGAAGCCCCTAGGCTCAGCTCAGGTGCCTTCACCATGCCTGGAGGGCCATGCCCCTCAGCAGCTCAGTAATCACCCCAGCAGGTGACAGTGCCTCTGGCCTAGCTCCTCCCCTGATGGGGCCACATGAGCCCAAGGCTGGAGCTGCCCTGTTCTCATACCCCCTGCCATGCTGAGCCAGGCTGACACGTGGCAGGACTCGCACGACCTTTACACTGTAAGCTCTCTGGGGCAGAACCTAGAGCTCTGTGCTTTGGAGCGGCCAGTGAGTTCTGGGTGGGCCGAGGGTGTGGCTGGCCTGGAGCTCTACTGGAGGCCAGAGACCCCATCTCCCCAGGCTCGGTGCATCTTGGGGACCCCCAGGTGAGGAGGGAGGGCAGGGTTGGGCCTTGTCCATCAGAGCAGTAGGACACGGTCATCAGACTTTTCTGATACATGGTGGCTACAGCTCTGGATGCCCAGAGGCTGGAGGAGTGGTGACTGGGCCCTGGGGCTGAGAGCTGGCCCTGGCTGTCCTTCAGACACCTCAGCTACCGTGGGCTCCCAACACCTGTACTGGCCCACCCCGGCCAGCAGCAAGGCCAAGGCTGTTTAGCTTTGCCCTCACAACCAGCCAGCCTGACCTGACCTACAGTACGTGCCCACCTCCTGGCCTCTTGGGCACGCTCCCGGCCTGCTCCTCTCTGAGCTCCAGGCTTTTTGCCCACACCTCCTCCCAGTCTCTCATCTGACAGCCCCTCACCAAATGCCTGCCCCTCCCAGAAGTCCATGTGGGCTGCCCTCCAGGGGGAGAGACAACGGGCTCTCTCCTCTTCCAGAAAGCCCTTCCTTCCACTCCCGCAGCCTCACTCCCCACTCCCTCTGCAGAACTGCGGTTCACGCTGCTCAAGCGAAATCGTGCTGTCTGGGCTGCCTCCATGTGAGTTCCTCTTCTCTGCCCGTCTTTGAGGCCTCGAACGGCAGAGCCTGGGTCTTCCAAGGCCTTTTGTACCCTCCACAGCCCTTCTCACGGAGCCCCAAGTGTCCTAGAACATCAGAAGTCCTTTGGTGACTGTTGACTTATTCGAGCACTCATAACAATAAAGGTATTGTAGCAGAGCAGCCACCCATCTGCTCAGTGCCCGCCGTGAGATTTACATACATGATCTCAAAAATCCTGTGGCCGTGTGCTATACCTGTTCACAAATGAGGAATGTGAGACCAGAGGTTAAACACGCAGCCTAACATTGCCCAGCTAAGGTTTCAGAGCCTCATTCCAAGTCTGTCTGACTTGAAGCTGCCTTGCACGGCTCCCCACCCACCAAGGCATGCTGGAGGCTGCGTGTCAGGAGAGCGGGGAAAACCTGCCCTGCAGAGTGGGGATTTGAGAAATGCTTGCAGACACGATACCTTTGACCCTCTCTACGCCAAGCACTGGGCAAGCCAGAGACAAATAAGACACAGCCTGGCCTTCGGGAGACAAAGTCACAGTCCCCAACGGTCACACAGGATGGGCTGTCCTAAGAGGCCTATGAAGGGCCTGACAAAGCGCTGCTGTGATTTAAAAGCAGGAGAGGGGGCTTCCCTGGTGGCGCAGTGGTTGAGAATCCACCTGCCAATGCAGGGGACACGGGTTCAATCCCTGGTCTGGGAAGATCACACATGCCACGGAGCAGCTAAGCCCGTGTGCCACAACTATCGAGCCTGTGCTCTAGAGCCTGTGAGCCACAACTGCTGAGCCCACGCACCACAACTACTGACTCACATGCCTAGAGCCCATGCTCCACAACAAGAGAAGCCACGGCAATGAGAAGCCCGTGCACCACAACGAAGAGGAGCCCCAGCTCGCCACAACTAGAGAAAGCCCACGTGCAGCAACGAAAACCCAATGCAGCCAAAAATAAATTAATAAATTAATTTCTTTTAAAAATTAAAAAAGAATTTAAAAAATAAAAATAAAAGCAGTAGGGGGGCTGGGGGCCCAATGTGAGGGAGGCTTTCCAAAGAAGGCAGGAGGATGAGTTGTGAGGACTCTGGCTGGACTGGGACATACAGAGCTGGAGAAAGAGGATGTCCAAGCCTACAGACAAGCCCCGGTGGCAGGAGACCGGGGCGTGAGTGGAGACCGGTAAATGGCACAGAGTGGCTGAAGTGTAGGGAGAAGACTGGGAAAAAAACAAGGTGAGTGATCAGGAGAGCTGTGAAAGCGAGGTAAGGAGTTTGAACTTCATTCTGCAGGTGATAGGGAGTCAAAGAAGGCTTCTGAGAGGGACAGGGACGTGACAACAGCAGCAGCTAAGGCTGACTGTGCGTGACCCCGGGTCAGGCACCACACTGAGCACCCACCCGGCCCCTGAACCCTCACAGCAGCCCTGGGAGGTGCAAGGGGTGGTCCTCCCCACCAGGGCAGGAAGACGCCACAGGACTGGAGACAAGTCGTGTGTGTGGTCCCCTCACCCCCACCTCCTCTCTCCAGGCACTCACCTGCTCCTGGGCCCGACTGCCACCCAGGCACACCAAGTCCTGCCATCCTCCGTAGCTGTCCTTGGAGAGGCCACAGGTGGTCCACAGGGTCAGCTTCCACTCGATGTTGGCCGACAGGGACTCTCCGCTGGTGATCTCAGCCGTGGCCTGGGTCCTCCTGGGAGGGGAGGCCAAAGGGGCCAGACGGAAGGGCTCTTGGGAGGAGAGGCCCGGACCCACTCACCCCAGCCTTGTGGGAAAAGGATACCCCCGAGTATCACCCCACAGTCCTTCTGCTTTGGCCCACACACCTTTCCCAGCCAGTGGTTTTTCTAGTTCTCATAACAGCCGGCCAAGGAGGCCCTCAAGCACAGGCAAGAGTCAATCAGGAATCTGGCTTCCTTCTTGCTGGAGCCAATCACCTCCACCTATAGAGCCCATGGAACCATATCCTTCTAGTCCCCTCACCCGTTTTTCAGACTAGGAGGCTACAGTCTCAGACTAAGAGGGAAGGCCCTGGTCCCAGGACCCCTGAGCCCACAACAAAGCCAAGGACCCTAGCACCCAAGCCTAGTCCTTTGAGCCCAAACCCCAACTCACTGCAGCAGTGCCTCCAACAGCTTGGTGACATTGGAAGAATAATGGAGGACGATCACTGGCCTGAGCAGAAGCTGGGATATGTCCAGCTGTAGGGGGACGGGGAGGTCAGCCAGGCAGGGTCACCCATTCCCCAGCCTACGTGCCCCGAAAGCTTGATCCGGTTTACCTCTCGGACCACGTTGTGGTTCAAGATGAGGAGAAGCAAGGCAGAGGCTCCCAGGAAGAGTGCCCTCCGCATCTGCAGGACAGAGGCAGAGGGTAGCACACACCCTGCCCACACACCTGTCTCACCACCTGTGGTCATAGTTGTTCTCAGCTCCTGGCTTTGCGGTTAGCATTTCCTCTGGACAGATCAGCTATAAGCTCCCTGAGATCAAGGGCAAAAACCCTTATTCCTCTCACCTTCCCCGCAAATGCTCTGTGGGACCCAAATAATACTGTGCCTTCCCTGGTCCAAGCGGGACAGGCCTGCCCACCGACCCCCAGCAGGAACTCCCCACTGGATACTCTCACAGTCTGGTCGAGCCTCCTGACTCTCTCTGGCCTCCTCCCACCTCCCTGCTGCCAACCGCACTGACTCCAGTCTACCCCTGGGGTCCCTTGCCCCAGCCAAGCCCAGGGCTTCTCTAGAAGCTCCTTAGGGGCCCACCTGGTAGTCTGGCTCTAGCAGTTGCCTTGAAAACCCTTCCTCCAGCCCCCTTTCCACATACACCCCCTGCACCTGCTGAACCAGAGCCTTAGGATAGGCCTGTGGGCCGCTGTCCTGACTCTCCTGGTGAATCTGGGCCTCCTGCTCCTTGCCCACGTATGCCACTGCAATCCAGCCTTCTACGGGTACCTCCTGCTCAGCATCCACGATGTCCATCTGTGGGGCGAGGGGCCATGGTAGAAGGAGGAGGGGGAGGAAGGGGGATTGGTCACACAAGCGATGCAAGGCCAGGGTTTGGGAACGAGTCTCGAGGGGAGGGCATCTGATCTCAGGTTCTGGAAGCCGGAATGCCGGGGGCCTGGACAGCCTGGGGAAGGGGCGCTGGGCTGACAGGGCTTGGTCCAGGATGAAGGCTGGATCTGGGTGCAGGGTCTACGGCGGGGCGGGGACCATATGGCTCAGCGGCGCTCACCAGCAGCAGGCGGCCACCCAAAGGGAGCGCCGGGTCGGCCTCGGGGCCGATCCTGACGCCCTCCAGCAACAGAGCGTCCTCCCGCGGCAGCCTCACGTCCACCCGCACGGCGCGGGCCCCGCCCCGCCCCGCCCTGGCAGTGGGCTCGCTGCCGTCCGCCGCGGCCCCGGGCCCCGCCAGGCCCAGCCAGAATGGCAGCAGGGGCAATACAAGCAGCAGTGGCGACGGCGGCGGCGGAGGAGGCGGCGGCGGCGACCTCGGCGTGGGGCGAGCGGCGGGGCCCATGGCCGGACACAGGGGCGCCGGGGGTCCTGGGAGCGTGGGGAAGCGGAGGGAGCCAGGCCGCAGCCGGACGGGGCGGGACGCCGGGAGGGGCGGGGGCGGGGCCGTGGCCGGACGGGGAGGAGCGCCGGGAGGCGGGGTGGGCTCGCGGCGGCTCCCGCGCCCAGACCCGGCCGCGCGCGCCCCCTGGTGGCCGTGGAGAACACAGGCGCCGGCGGTCAGCGGGGCTGGAGCCGGGAGGAGGCCAGGTCAACGAGCAGAGGTGGGAAGTCAGAGGAGGCGCTCCCAGCTTTCGGTTGTCAGACGGCGGAGACCAGAGGAAGGGAGACCGACGGAGATAGTTGAAAGATAGTTGGCGACTTGGGGAGCCGGAGGCACGATCGGGGCCCCAGAAGGGCAGCAACGAGGAACTTCGCTAGCCCTTGCTCTGGAGCCGCCCGACGGTCACACGGTTGGCCTGGTTCTCCATTTCTCCATCAGACTGAACTCCAGAGACTGGCCTGACAGGCGTTCGGGGGGTGGGGAGGGGCGAGATTGAGGCAAGGGTCCTGGAGGGACAGAGAGAGGGGCCGGGGACGCCCAGCTGACACAGTTCCTCAGTGGGGCCCAGAGGCTGGGTCTTCAGGCCTTGAAACGGGCACGATAGAAGACCAGCACTGCCTCACCCCCAACAAGTCATGTCTGATGCCCACCGGACTGTGAAAGTTCCATGGACGGTCCTAAAACTCGTTCTTCTCTCCCAGGGGTTGCTGCTGCTGGGAGCTGGCTCAGTCTGAAAACTTTAAAAAAAATTGTATCGTGATAAAAGGGCAAAGGCCTGAGGAGCCATGACACTCTTTCGCCCAATATTTTATTATGAAAAAATTCAGGCATGCAGAAAAATTGAAAGAATTTTACAGGGAACACCTGTATAACCCCCAACATTGAACTATCAAGATGCTCCTGAAGAATAAGATGGAGAGAATAAGACAGTCTGATATCAGCCTGAAGTCAGACAAATAGGGCATCAAATGCAGAAGCCAGAAACTGACCCGCACACAAAAGCATGGCTGTGTAAGAAGAAGCGTTGCATTTGAGGAGAGGGGAGGAGGCAGTAGGATGGACTGTTTGATAAATTGTGCTAAGGGAATGGGTTCCCATAAGGAAAATAAATGGTATTAGACTCCTCCTGCACATCACACACAATCAATTCCATGTGGATTAAAGACCTAAATATGAAAAGTAATACCCTAAACATTTTTAGAAAAAAAAAATAGGAGAATATCTTGGTTACTTCAAGGTCAAGAGAGATTTTTCTTTCTTCCAACTTTATGGAGATATAATTGACATACAGCACTGTATAAGTTTAAAGGGCTACAGCATCATGATTTGACTTACGTACATTATGAAATTATCATAAGTTTAGTGAACAGCCATCGTCTCAGATAGATACAAAATTAAAGAAATGGAGGACTTCCCTGGTGGCACAGTGGTTAAGAATCTGCCTGCCAATGCAGGGGACACGGGTTCAAGCCCTGGTCCGGGAAGATCCCACATGCTGCAGAGCAACTAAGCCCATGAGCCACAACTACTGACCCTGCACTCTAGAGCCTGCGAGCCACAACTACTGAAGCCCGCGTGCCTGGAGCCCATGCTCCACAACAAGAGAAGCCACCTCAATGAGGAGCCCGTGCACCGCAACGAAGAGTAGCCCCTGCTCACTGCAACTAGAGAAAGCCTGCACGTGGCAACAAAGACCCAATGCAGCCAAAAATAAAAAATAATAATAAATTAAAAAAAAAAGAAATGGAAAAAATTGTGATGATAAATCTTAGGATTTACTCTGAACAACTTTCATATATAATATTCAGCAGTGTTAATTCTATTTATCATGTTGTACATTATATCCCTAGTACTTATTTATCTTATAACTGGAAGTTTGTAGTACCTTTTAACTGCCTTTATCCAATTCCCCCTCCCCCAGGAGAGATTTCTTACTACATAAAAGCAGATTAGAAAGGAAAATATTGAAAAAAATTCATCCACAATAAAAAATGAAAAACCCTGTTAACCCAAACATTGTAAAAAAGCGGCAGGGAAAGCCACCAAATGAGAAAAGGTATTTGCAACCAAAGGATTCATATGCAGAATATACAAATACATAGATATGGGCACAAGATACAAATAGGCATTTGCCAAAAGAGGAAACAAGAATGGTCAATAAATATGAAAAGATGCTCAACCTAATCATTAATCAGAGAGATACAAATTAAGGTCTTAAGAGAGATCAACTGGCAAAAATTTGAAGTCTGACAATGCCAAATGCTGGTAGGAATGTGGATCTGTACACTGCTGATGGACGTACAGCCTGGTTGTGCTGGTACAGGACAGCCACGCTGGTAATAATTGTACATCAAATAAAACTGAAGATGCACACTCTCAGGAATTCCACTCCTGGGTATACTGTGCACTCGAGAATAGTGGTTCTCAACACAGACTGAGCATTAGAATCATTTAAGGATCTTCTAAAAAATACTGATGCCCAACTTCTACTCCAAATCAACTGAATTGTTATCTCTGGAGGTGGGGCCTTTGTTGTTGAAAATGATAAAAAGCTTGCACACCAGGTGACTCTGCTGGCTGAGAACCATTCCCTGGGCATGTGCAGGACATCCCTATTTGAATAGTAAAAGATTGAAAACAGCCCGACTCACAATCACTAAAGAGATAAATCGTGATATCTTCATGTGTAACATAAAATTCAATAGAGAAAAATGAATGGACTAGGTATGTGTATCACCATGGATAATTCTAACAGAATGCTCAGCTCAAAAAGCAAGTCTCCAAATAATACATGCTATTTAAGTTCAAAAAAATCGACTTAAGGTCAACATACAAAAATCAGTCGTGTTTCCATATACCAGCAATGAATAATCCTCAAAGGAAATTAAGACAACAATTCTATTTACAATAGTATTCAAAAGAATAAAAATATCTGGGAGGGACTTCCCTGGCAGTCCAGTGGTTGAGACGCCCGGCATGGGTTCCATCTCAGGTTGGGGAACTAAGATTCCCGCGTGCTGCGCAGCGCATCCAAAACAAAAAGAATTACCATCTGATCCACTTCTAGGTATATCCAAAAGAATTGAAGGCAGGGACTCAAACAAGTGTTTGTACACCAGCATTCATAGCAGCATTATTCACAATAGCCAAAATATGAAAACAACTGTTACTGAACCAGGTTCGTTTTGCCCGTTGCACAAGCCAAAACGCTGGGACACTGAGGTTTGCAGCAAAGAAAGGGTTTATTCATAAGGCAGCCAAGTGAGGAAATAGGAGAACAAGTCTCAAGTCTGCCTCCCTGAAGGCAAGGGGCTCCGGGGTATTTATGGGATGAAGATAAAGCAAGCAGGGCAGTCTGAGACATGGGGAGTGTGGGGAGCGAAGGGAAAGGCGATTGGAAAAAGGGGCGGTAATCTTCATTCTGCACAGGCGTAACTGAACTACAGGTCTCTGCACGTTCACAGCACAATCTGAGGGTGGAATTTTGGCCCTCTGACATCAAAAGGTCACCAAGTGGGCACTCGAGCATGCCCAGTTGGAGGGTCAGTGGTCCTATCCAGTCTTAACCAACTCACCTCGAACTAGGCACAGCTGACTCTAAGTTTCTGGAAAACAACTGAGGCAAATATTTTATTGTTTAGGCCACTGCTGCTTGGAGAACATGCATCTTAAAATGACCTTGATTAGTGAAGCCAGGTGAAATGGATTTGACTCATTACCCACAGTTTTGCAACAGAAATGTCCATCAGTGGATAAATGGGTAAACAAATTTTGATATGTTCATATGCTGGAATATTATTTAGTCATAAATAGGACTGAGGTGCCGACATCCATGGCAACATGGATGAATCTTGAAAACATTATGCTAAGTGAAAGTAGCCATACACAAAAGGCCATGTATTATTGTATGATGTGTCCAGAATAGGTAAATCCATAGAGATGGAAAGCAGATCGGTGTCTGAGGAGAAGGGAAAATGACAGATGACTGCTTCACAGGTACGGGGTTTCCTTCTGGGGTGACGAAAATGTTCTGGAACTGGATAGAGGTGCTGGTTGCCCAACGTTGTGAACGTACTCAATACCACTGATTTTCTTACTTTAAAATTATTCATTTTATGTTGTGTGAAACTCACCTCAATGGCAAAAACCCCGCAGGACTGTCTGTATCTTTAAGGAATGCATTCACTTGTAACAAAACTCTAGAAATATCAGGCAAACGAGAAACACAAAGTTCAGTTCACCAGTGTGGGATGTAATTGGGGAGGGACACCCTCCCCAGTGGTCTCGGTGTTCTGCTTTTTAAGTCACATGATTGTTCGTTATATCATTCTTCTTTGTATAGGTTACTAACATTCTTTTGCATGTCCTAAGTTGCAAAATGCACGGTGGAGGCCCCTTGGTGTCCACGGAGAGTCTTGCTTCTCTGATTCTGTGAATGTCCCAACCCCTCTGTCAGCCCCAATGACAAGGTTGCAAGGACACACCCTGTAATTAGCCAGGCCATTGGCTCCACTGCCTCCCTATCCCTGTTCCCACCACTTTCTCCCTACACCCCTCAGGCAGGGGGTCCTTGCTGCCCCCCAACACACACACACCTACCAGATACAGATCCCACCTCACACCCATCCCCCACCTAGAACGCATCTCTTCTTCCCCACAAATGTCCACATCCTAGCCTTCCGTCAGCGCGAGCCTGAGGGCTGCTGTAAACTTGGTGAGTGACCAGTGTTACCCTGCGGTCTGTCCTCCCACGGGGTAACCTTGGTGATCCTGGAAGAGACAAAGGCTTGAGGATACAGTCTCAATGTGGGAGGGTGTAGCCCAAGCCAGGCCAGCCCAGCCCAGGCCCTTCTGTTGCTGGGTGGGGTGGGGTTGGGGGCGGTAGAGGAGCAGTAGAGATCAGCCTTGCTACTGATGGGAGAGTAAGCCCAGGAACAGAGGCAGCAAAGGACCAGAGATTGACTACAGGGAGGTGAATGCCCAGAGAGGCCCTGCTTGGGAACAGAGCGTCTAAAGACAAGAGAGACCAGGGCTTCCCTGGTGGCGCAGTGGTTAAGAATCCGCCTGCCAATGCAGGGGACATGGGCTGGAGTCCTGGTCCGGGAAGATCCCACATGCTGTGGACCAACTAAGCCAGTGCACCACAACTACTGAGCCTGCTCTCTAGAGCCCACGAGCCACAACTACTGAAGCCGGTGTGTCTACAGCCCGTGCTCCTCAACAAGAGAAGCCACTGAAATGAGAAGTCCGTGCGCCACGACGAAGAGTAGCCCCTGCTCACTGCAACTAGAGAAAGCCTGCATGCAGCAACGAAGACCCAATGCAGCCAAAAATAGATAAATAAAATAAATAAATTTATAAAAAATTAATAAATAAAATAATAAAGACAAGAGACCACAGGGGAGGAAGGGATCCCAGAAGGGATCCCAGCTAGGGGAGGAGGTGGGTCACAGGGCCTGGTGCTGACCCTCAGGCCACTCTACTCTCAGGGATGGATGGACAGGATGCTCAGCCCTGCAGGCCCCTCCAGAAGAGCCAAACCCCCAAATCCTGGCTTGCTTCACTTCTGGGGCAGGGTAGGGAGCTGGTAGGGATAGAGCCATCAGTTTCTCAGCCTGTGCCTCCAGGTAAGCTGCTTCCCTTTTCTTGGCCTGTGTCCGCAACTGGGAGTTGGACTAAAAATTTGGGGGGTGGGTCTTTTCACCAGGCATGCTGTGATCCCAAGTGGCTTGTGTCTTGGAATACAAGGTTTCCTGGCTCTGCGCTGGGCTGTGAACTGTGTGGAGAAGGCCCTCCATCCTCCATCTTTCCTCATCCCCCTTAAAGTTGCAAGGGGACAGAGGAAGAAATGAAGCCGTTAATGAAAGTGTGAGGCATGGGGTGCCTTACCCCAAGCACTAATGGGGCAGGGGCAGGGAAATGGTTTAGACTTGGTACCAGGAACGTGATATGTGGTGAGGCTGGCACGAGCCCAGGGCTGCTCTTCCTCTGCTGTGAAACGAATTCTTCATTGTGATTCCAGGCTGTGCATAAAATGGTCAAGCATCACATGAGTCCACGGATGGTGGTGCTGGCAGAAGGATGAAGGGCAGGGAAGGCAAATGCATGTTCAGAATACAAGTCTGCTCCAGTGAGCACGAACCTCGGCCCCTGTGATGGAGGAGTGCCAATGTGATCGAGCTGCCACCAGGTGGCAGGCTAGTCCCCAGGGAATGGGGCCACACTGGGGCCCAATGTTGGTCTCTGCTGTTTTTACAAAGGGGCCTTGAGGAAGGCAATGCCTTGCTCACAGGAATGTACCACCCATGGGGGTGTGAACTAAAAAGGCTGCCTGCCATATCAGTAAACAAAGGATGTCGCAGCCATCAAGCCACCACATTATAGCCACCCCACCAGTGAGCCCTGAGGGAACTCAGGATGAGAAAACAAAGGATGCTGGCCCCATGTAGCTGAGGTGCATATCAAAGGAATGATTTCAGTGAGCCCAGACTCTTCCCATACACAGAAAAGCACCACATTCCTTACCTTAAGATATCTGGTTTTCTTATCTTAACAGGAATCTTTTGATGTTCTGACTACCTGGTCTTTGTTGCAAAAACTCCTATGTACCCTTGCTTCCCCACCTTCCTCTTCTGAACAGTTTCTCAGAATTATCTGAGATGATGTGTCCCGGGTTTAAGTCCTCAGATTTGGCCACTGAATAAAACATAACTTTTAGGTTGTGCATTTTTTTTTCAGTTGACAGGGGCTTCAAGCCCAGTTGCAGCAACAGAGGTCTAGGCTGGTGGGAGGACTGTATTTTCAGAACTCAGAGGTCCCTGAGATCTCTTCACCTTATAGGCACAAGCCCCAGAACACATAAGAAATCATCTTAGAAAAATCTTAGACTGTCCCTTAGTTGCCTGGTTTCATCATCACCTCCCTCTACTCACCCAGACGCCCAGCGAGGGGTGTTGACCCACCTGAGATCACACAGGGCAGGTGCAGATAAGGAATGTAAATGTGGTGTGGCAAGAGGAGGGGCTGCAGAGTAGAAGGGGGGTCAGGGTGGTCAGGGTCCAGTCCTAAGGGGACAGAGTGAGTGTTGGGTCATGCCCACAAATGGATGTTGACCTCCTGCGGGGTTCTAGGCACTGGACATGTAGCCATGACAATTACCAGCAATGGCTCCTGCCCTTGAGAATAGATGGTCAACCATAACCATGTATTTCAGACCATGGTAAGTGCCACCTGAAGGAGATAAAAATAGCATTAGAGAGTGACCAGGGCTGGGGCTGCTTCAGCTTCAGTGGCAGGGAAAGAAGGACTGTCCAAGAGCAGTGCAGTGAGGGTTAAGACCTGAATGGCAAAAATATCTGGGGGAAGAAGCAGGAAGTTCAAGTAAAACAGCTGATACATTTACTATGTTCCAGGTACTGTTCAAGTGAATTGCAAGAACTAGCTCATTTAATCCCATCACCACCACATGAGGTAGTAAGATTGTCATTGCCATCCGATGGAAGGGAAATTGAGGCACAGAGGTCAAGTAACCCCAGTAAGTGATGGACCCTGGACCTGAATGCAGGTGGTCTGGCTGCAGAGAAGGTGGGCTCACCCTGAGCTGCCCTGCTTCTCAAAGGCACTGGCCGGGAATGAAAAGTCTGGCTGTAGAATCTAGATTCTGTCTTGGGTGTGGGTAGAGATGACAACCCACTCTTCCCAGCGGAAGCCTCCAGGCTTGTGCCAGTTAGTGGCAGAGCCAGGTCAGAGTCTCCAGCACCCCTCCGACCCTCCCCTCCCTTCTCCTCCTCACCCCTTCCCTCCAGGAGCCCTGAAATGCCTGCTCCCTGCCCCCAGCCTCTTGGTTCACAGCTAAGTGGGCCACCTCACTCTAAAGGGATTTGACTCCTGGAGAGAACTGGAGACTGGTGAGAAAGGGCTTAGGGATTAGACAGTGATACCCGGGAAGGTAAGGGACTTAATTAGGGGGGTTCGGGTGTGGGAAGTGGGGCAGGGAGAGGATTTGTGTCTTCGCAAAACCAGGGTAGACTACGCAAGTGAGGAGGAAGTGGGCTCCTGAGGAGGAGCCAGGCGGGCTTGGTTTCTCATGTGCTGTTGGGCCTTCAGAAATAACACGTAATAGATTATAGTACTGATAACCCCTCCCATTTGTGCACCCACCACTTTTCCAGCCATTATTTCGCTTGGAAATCTCACAGCAGCCCTGGGAGAGAGGCAAGGATTATTTTTCTCCCCAGGTGACAGGCACCCAGAGAAGGCAGGTAGGTGACTGCCACCGGAGGAGCTGGGGTTTGGCCGCCGGTCTCCTGGCTCCTGGTCCAGGTCTGCTGCCTCTGCTTTCACAATATCAGTCCAGGGGGAGAGGCAAGAGCAGGGCATCAAGAAGCTGCAGCAGAAGTCATCGGGAACTCAGGCTGCCACCTCCTAGACGGAAGTCCCTGAACACCCCTGGCCTCCTTGTTTGGGGGGTGGGGGTGGAGGGTCAGTGGGGAAAGCAGGAGGGAGAAAAAACCATAAGGTTATAGATAGGTTGCCATCCTGTATTCTGGGCAACTGGGCAGGGCTGCAGCTGGAACCCGAGGGGCCTGCAAAGAGGGCTCCTTATCCTGCCTCCTCCCCTAGATATAACCCTCTCCCAAAGAGAGATCCACGTGTGTCCCTTCAACCTACAAAGGCACTCTCGTCCACAGTCTGAACTTACCCTGGTGGATATTCTACTCTTGTTCAACATCAAGGATGCCCAGTCCCGAGAAGAAGAAAGACCACCCCCCTTGCTCAAAGATCTCAGACTAGGCCCTCCCCACCACTCAAAGGTCCTTCCTGACGCCCGGCCCTCCTACAGCCACATCCCCCCACGCCCTGACTCTTTATCTGGCCCCCACTGCCCCCTCACTTCTCCACAGCCTGATCTCAGTCTGGGCATGCCCCCCACCAATACTGTAAGTTCCCCGGGCACAGTTTTTGACTCCATGATTAGCACAGTGCTCAGTTAAATAAGTGCCGAATGAATGAACAAACGTATGAATGAACGTTTGAATAAATGAATGAATGGTCCCCAGGTCTCCTGCTCCCTCCAATCTGGCCGAGTCCTGCTCATCTATCAGGTCTCTGGGAAACCAAGGATGACCCCATCCCCTGACTGGACGGGGACCCTCCCCTCTGCACCCCATATGGCGGCACTGGCCACTCTGTACCGAATGGCCTTTGGCTTTGGCTGTCCCACTGTGGACCAGGAACTCCTGGAGGGCAGGGCCTGCTAGCCTCATCCTCTGAGGTGTCCCCATGCCTAGCCCCATGCCCGCTGCATAAGTGCTGGTGGAGCAAAGGCATGAAAGGTGCTCTAGCTTCAAGCTCCACTCAGGAGCCGAAGTCTGGGCTGCCTGGGTGGGGGGGAGGGGCAGGCACAGGAGTGGGTCCCTCACCACTGCTTCCTTATTCTGCTGCTCTCACCTCCACTGTCCAGGCCGTGTAGTCCTGGGTGGTGCAGATTTCTTTATTCCTTCCCCACTTTGCTGGAAAAAGACTTGAGGCAGCACGTGGGCAGGGCTGGGAGGAGGCTCAGAGTCAGGGCCTTTCTGCATGGCCACCCATAAGTACAAGGGCTTTCCAGAGAGTTCCAGCTGCCTCAGCCTCCTGGAAGTAGAGTGTTCCACAAATATTTGTTAAAGGGTTTAAAGGATTGTTCTCTCTGACTCTCAAATCCCCGTGCCAATCTCCGCACCACCCCTTCCCCGTTGGCACCACAGAATCAGAAGGCAGGGCACCCAGGGGCCTCCAACCTCCTGGTCAATGCCCTTGTTTTAGAGAAGAGTCATCCAAGGCCCAGGTCAAGGGCAGATGGCCCCAAGGAGGCCCCCTGCTGAATAGTCACTGCAGCACATTCACTGAAGAATGTGGTCTAGGGACTTCCCTGGTGGTCCGGTGGGTAAGACTCTGCAGTCCCAATGCAGGGGGCCCGGGTTCGATCCCTGGTCGGGGAACTAGATCCAACATGCATGCTGCAACAAAGGATCCTGCATGCCACAATGAAGATCCTGTGTTCCACAACTAGGACCCGGTGCAGACAAAATAAATAAACAAACAAATAAATAAATAAATAGTTTAAAAAAAAAAAAAAAGAATGTGGTCTAAAGCCCAGGCTCTGGACTCCCAGTCCAGCGCTCCTGCCTGTGTTCAGAGCCGCCTCCCAGAGGAATCTCAAGCCCTGGGCACTACCTCCCAAGACTAGAACTGTCACCCAATATGCCTCCTAAATCTCTGGGTTCCAGCAGTCTTCTTTCAGCTGTCCACATGCCATGGCAGGCAGGGTATACTCAGAACAGCACACCCATCACAGAGCTGGCAGGTGGCAGGGCCTGGATCTCGCCACTGGCCTGCCTGATTTGCGAGGCTGGGCTCTTTCTCTTGGGCCAGGTTGTTGCCTGACAAAGCAGTCAGTGTCAAGGCCAGGAGAGAGGGGCTACTGGTTGGCAGAGATCATGCTGGGTTGGGTGGATCAGGGAGAAGTTCCTGGAAACATCCCTGGATCAGGCTTTGGTAAGGCCAGGGAAGATCTGGCAGGAGGAAACAGGAGAGGGAAGCAGCTCTGAAGAGGCAGGAGGGCAGAAGTGCATCTAAGGAGCAGCTTGGAGGTTCTCTGACTGAAATTAAAGTGTGCAGTGGGGAGAAGTGGCAGTCAAGGCCACAAGGGATGCTGGGATGAGCTGCGGGTAGGCCTTGAATGCAAGTCAATGAGGTTGGGCTGACTCCTGAAGGAACTAGGGAGCCATTGCAGATTCTTGAGTAGGGAAGCAACATACCTAACAGGGAGGGAGAATTGCCAGACCATGATTGGGGGATAGAGAAAAGGTGGGGATGTGGAGGAGAGAGTTCTCTTAGTAACCAGCCTGGAGGAGTTTAAATATAGATAATAAATATATAATAAATAAATAAATAAATAATCCAGATTTTGATTCTAGGATTTATTTGATCAGATTAGCCACTCCATAGGTAAGTTTCAGTGGACAAAGGAGAAGCAGGCAGCCCCAGGGCCTGGGAAGGGCAGACTGGAGGAAGTGTACTTCATTTAGGCCTTTATAGTGGATAAATCCAGATTCCTTGGGAGAGGGGGCTTGTTTGGGGCTGGAGACTGTTTCCTGTTGGGTGAACGTTTTCCTTGTGCTTTCCTGGGAAGCCTCTCCAGGCAGTTCCCAGGCTAGTCCAAACCTCAGTCTGTGGGCACCTGGGAGCATTTGGCCTAGAAGCCCGAGACTTGGGTTCAAGTCACAACTGCAGGCACTCTCACATGACTGCCTCTCTCCCTCAGATTTCTCAAGAAGTCACCTGACCTACCTAACTTAGGGGGTCACCATGGGCTTAAATGACAAGCTAGGTCTGAAAGTGTCTTGTAGACTGTAAAGTGCTGAACCAACCTAAGCAGTTGTTCTATTTTCCTTTGAGTAGGTCCCTCACTGAAAAGAACATCTTGCCCCTGGAAGGGTCTAAAAGAAAGATCTCAGCCAGGCACGCAGCAAGGAAGTCAGCTGTGTCCTGCCCTGAGCCAAAGCCGATGGGTCTGTAACCAGGGCAGGACTGCTAGGACTGCCTGAAAATGCTTCACAGGTGTGGGAGCGGGGGCCTCTCAGAAACCAGGCTGGACCCAAGACCCTCACTCTGTGCCTGGCTGCAGACCTCCATGGTGGAGGCCTCGTCAGGTGCAGAGCGAAGTCCTCCCAAGTGTCTTTAATGGGCGTGCTGTAGCCTGCCTCTGCCTTCTAACCCAGAGAGCCAGGGCGGGTCTGCTTTCCACTCTCCTGGAGTGCAGAGTACAGAGGTGGCAGGGGTTTTGCTCTGGGAGGTGTGATGCTCACAGTCTCCTAGGCCTCGCTCTGCATGAATTCCAGGCAGTAAGAGGAGGGTGCGACTCAGCACCTTCCACGGGCTAGGCACCCCGTGAAATTCTCCACATCTGTCACGCCACTAACAACTTTGGGCAGGCCATGGCCTCTTTGGGCCTGTTTCCACGGCTGTTAAGTGAGGTGAGCTGCTTGATCCCTAAATGATCTATGTTTGAGTCTCTTTCCCAGGGCTCCCCCAGGACCTAGCTCTGTGCCTACGGGAGTGTTTCTTGCATTCATTCATTCATTCGGCATTCATTTATTGAGCAGCCCCTGAGTGCAGGATGCTGTGCCGGGGGGGGGGGCTTGTGGGGGTTCAGGGGTGAGTAAACAGGGTCCTGTGCCCAAGGACCTCATGATCTAGCAGGGCAGATGCTCCTAAGCAGGGCCATGTCAACGTCCTGCTGGTCCTCCTGGCTCAATCCTTCTCTCCCCTCCTCTCTGGTTGTAGCCATGCTTCCTATCTACCACCAGAACTTTGCTCGTGCCATTGTGCCAGCATGGAATGAATGAATCTCCTTTCCATTTCCTTCCCATCCCAGATTTTTAGGGCCCAGTCCAATGTCACCCCCTCCATGAAGCCTTCTAGGATTATTCCAACCCAAAGCAAATTCTCCCCCCTTAAGATCCCAGGTACTTGCCAGCTCTCTTTGGGACATTTATCTCATCCTTGTATTCTAGTTGATGGTGCCTGTGTCTTACCTTTGGGAGTGCAGGATGGCATCCGACCCATTTCAGGATCCCCAGAACAGCGCCTAGGGCCTGGCACGCAGTAGAAGGAAAGAATGGCCAAGGCATGTGACCAGCTGCTACTCTGGAGGTAGGATTAGAGTAGGGGAGGGGGGAACCCAGACAGAGAGGGAGGGCTGGTGAGCTCAGAAAGTAGGAAATGGCTTCATTGTATGGGGAAGGGGAATGGCAGGACAGTCAGATGGCATCTGTCTTGCAAATCAGACTTGCAGCTAGCTACATGGGAACCCACAGCTCCGGCCCCTGGGTGTGAGGGGGGGAAGCAGATAAGCTGATTGAAGGCCCGTTTTCATTGGGCCATCGCTTTCACTGCGGCTTCCTCCACATCCACCCTGCATCTCCACCCCGAGGCCGAAGCCTGGCCAGGCAGGCAGCAAAGGGAAGCTCTGCAGAGCGGACAAAGGAGTGGTCACATAGGGGAACCCTGTGCTAGGCACTGCCCTGAGTGCAGGGCAAGCTATGTACATTAGCTTGCTTTATCCTCTCATGCTGACTCAAGGTCCAGATCATCCAAATCCATTTAGTGAATGAAGAAGCTTGGATTCAGAGAGGTGAAGTTGCTCCCTGAAGTCTCATAAAAACAAGGGGAAGATTTAGGATTCAAACCCAGGTCTTCTGATTCCCAGAGAGGAAGCAATCCTCCATGCCAGCTGAGGGTGCCAGCACCTTATGAGCCTCTCAGAGAGCTGCGAAGGTCAGAAGCAGAGGACAGGGCTCTGGGTGGGGAGATGGGGTCTGGGCTTCCTTACCCCCCCTCAGCCTGCCTGCCCCGAAAGGGGAGGGGAAAGGCTGTTAACACTGAAAGGCCTCAAGCTGGGTTTGCAGCAGTGGTCCAAAATCCATGGCAAGACAGGAGGAGGGCAGGGGCCCCAGAGAGAAAAGGCCAAGGCCACTGTCCTGGAGGCAGGGCGATGGCTAGACTTAGGGGACCTGGTCCCCTACAGAGGCATCAGTCAAGCTCCCTCCTGTATTGGAGGGAGAGGTCCTGCACCGTGGGGACCTGATCTTAGAAGAGCTCATTAGATGGCACCTAGTTGGGGACACTAAGGCCTAGAGGGTTCAGGTGTCTCCTCCAAGGTCACAATGTGAGCTAAGGGTAAATTGGGGACTGGAACCCAGACTTCCTGTCCTTCTCATGTCTACCTGCCTCGGCCCCGGTGGACACTCCTGCTCGCCTCCTGCTCAGGTCTCCGCTTCAGGAAGGCGGAGGGTACCCGCGTCAGACGCTCCTGCGCCCAGCGCATCTCTCCCTACTCCGCCCCTTGGGATCCTTTAAGAGGCGGGGCTTGGCTGCCAACCGCGGCCCCGGCAAAAGGCTGGGACTTTACTCCCGCGGTGGAGAACGAGTCCGTGCTCCGTCTGCTGCCGCAACCGCCGCGCCCGGAGCCTGGGCCACGATGAGCGGCAGAGTCGGCGATCTGAGCCCCAGGCAGAAGGAGGCACTGGCCAAGGTGAGCCCTCACCCCGGCCCGGCCCCGCCCCGGGCGATGGCCCCCATCCTCTGGCGGCAGCGGGCTGGGAAGGGGCTGGGTGGGGGGCGAGCGCGGGTCCGCGGCGGGCGGCGGAAGGAGCGGCAGCCACCGCTCCGAGCGGTCCGCGGCCGCCCCCTCCCTCGCTCCCCTCCGTCCGCCGAGGGGACCCCGGGGAAGTTTGGCCGTCCCGGCCCCAGCCACGAGCGAGCCCTTGGCGCTGCCACCTGGGAAGAAGTGGTTGCTTGGAAGCCCACGGAGGCAGCTGAGGGCACAAAGGCAACGTTCATTCTCGGGACTGGCAGCCGGGCCCTGGGGGCAGGGGCAGGGGCAGGGCCCTAGGTTTCCTCCCATTTCCGGGAGGTTTTCCTCTTGCAGGGGCAGTGGCACGATGGAAAGGGCCGAGGGCTTCTTAGGAGACTTGGATGGCTCCTGCTCTGGCACCAAGTCTCTCTGCGACCTTGGGCAAAACCGGTCCTTCTCTGTTCGCTCCTTGAGGAAAGGAATTGAGGAGGTTGGACCAGATGATGTGGAAAGGAGCAGCTTCAAGTGCAAAGCCTAGGATCCTACCGGTGACTGACTGGGTTGGGGCTAGTTTGAGTTGAGACCAGCCCCCAACCCCGTCCTGCAACCCAGGCCCCTCCCTCAACCCAGGCCCCTCCCGGGCAGGGGACTTGGGCTGATGCTCTTCAGAAGGCAAGGAGGTAAGCCTAGCTTTGCCTTGGCGCCTGGGCAGAGGAGGGGGCAACAGTTCCAGAGCCGGACCCTCTCCCACCAGCTGGATCTCCCCTGCTGCCCTTGGGGAGAGAGGGGAGGTTGGCTGTTCTTGGAGCTGGAGCTGTTTGGGTCCAGTCTTAAGGTCTGGAGGCTCCACAGCAGTTTTCCATTACTGAGAAAGTGGTGGAGGGGGTGGGTGGCAGGTGTCTTCTGCCGTGGTAGTGGGGCAGAGGCTCCAGTCCCATGGAGGCCTTGCCCCAGGCTGGGCCTCCCCATCCCAGGGAGGCCGGGTAGGGAGGTTTCAGGTTTTACTGCTGACCTGCAGGGGAAGTCAGGCAGAGAAGGGATTAGGTGGTGATTAAACTAGATATCAGGGGCTGGGTAGTGTCCTTGGTAAGGGGTGGCTTCATGCCAGTCTCCCTGGGGGTCTGGGAGCTGTTTGGGGGATGGGATGGTTTGAGTCCCTGGCTGACCTAGGCAAGGGGCAGAGGTGGCGGGTCCTCATTGGTCCTCTCTGTGGCTGCCCTGTAGGTCAGTGACTAGGGAAAGGTGAGTGGCTGGGAGCAGGAGGCTTGGGGACAGCACAGCACGTGGGGGCATGCTCACCTGCAGGGTAATGAGCAGTTGGAGGGGGCGTGGCCATTCCTTGGGGTCACTGTCCAGCTCTCTTGTTTGGCCCTCCCTACACTTTCCCCCTTCATGGCTTCTGGCTGGAACTGTTCCCTCCACCTGGATTGCCCTCCTTCCTCCTCCTGCTGCCTTTGGAGTCCTTCAAGCCCAGCTCAAATGTCATTTTTTATATGAAGTATTGTGAGACCACCCTCTTCCTGGCCCCAGTCAGCATCAAACTCTTCCTTCCCTCTGCTCCCTGGACACATTGCTCACCATTCCATTACTAAGGGGACAGGCCATGGTGGAAAGAGTGCAGGCTCTGGCCTGGAACAGACCGGGGTTTGCATCCCAGCTCTGCTGATTACTAGCTGTCGACCTTGGGCATGTTACTTGGCCTCTCTGAGCTCTAATTACTTCATCTGTAAAATGGGAGCAGTAATATCTTTAGAAGAATGAATAAGCACCGAGGTCGGTGCTGGGCACACAAGGAGTGCTTGGTAAACTGACGCTTTTGCTGTGGCACACCCCAGAGTGTCTACTGTGGCGGTTAGCTGGGGGCAGTTCTGCCCAGCCATCACACTGGAGCGTGTAAGTGCGCACAGCCAGGCAGGGGCAGTGTCTTACTCCCTTCTCACCTCCTCCTGCTACTCAGCTCCCACCAGCATGACCGACAGAGTGTCCCACACTGCTCAGGTGCTCAGCCAGTGTCTGCAGAGTTGACCCGTGTTGAGCAAGGGGTACAGCAAAAACCTCTATGGAGAGTCCCAGGCAGAGGGCGGTCAGGGTGGGACCTGCTACTCACCCAGCTGCCTCTCCCTACAGTTTCGGGAGAATGTCCAGGATGTGCTGCCCACTCTGCCGAATCCAGATGACTATTTTCTCCTGCGCTGGCTCCGAGGTGAGAAAAGAGGGGCTGCGGGAGGCTGGGGCAGGGGCTTGGGCTAGGGAACAGAATAGCACCCTCTGGAAACCCTGCCCCAGGCAATCTCAGAATCTGGAGTATTCAACCTTCAGAACCAAAAGCGTTCTTGGCAATGATATAACCTCAACCCTCCTGTTGGATAGATAATGACACTGAGGCTCAGAGAGGTGAAGTAACTTGACCCAAGTCGCACAGTGTTTGAACTGCAGGCAGGGAGAGGACTAGAGCCAGGTCAGCTGACTCCCAGCCCGGTGCCCTTTCCATCCACTCGATGAATCTACTCTGCCAATGGATGTGGGGAAACAGGTTGAGGAGAAGCCAAGAAAGGCCCCAAGCTTGTGGGAAGTTGGAGGCAGAGCCAAGTTTAGAACCAGAGTCTTGGCCCGTGGGAGAGACTAGCCCTCTCTGTGGCAGCTTGAAGGAGGGGCAGAGTGCACGGGGAACACGGAGGGTGGGGTTCAGCCTGACCTAGGTTAACAAAACTCCCCTCAAGCCATCATCTGGCTCCAGGGCCCTGATATCTATTCCAGCTCTGCCCTGGCCTGGCTCTGGTACCTGGTCCAGGGGTGAACATCTGTCCGAGGCTCCTCTCTGGAGAGCAGGATGAGGCAGGGTGCCCTGCCTATGGCAAGATGGGACATGACAGTGCTATGCCCGTGATGATGCAGTGTACACGTTTCTACTAGCATCAGGGTCAGACTCAACCCCATGCTCCAACTCCTGAAATCCTTCCATTCTTTTCTTTCTCCTCCTCTCCTGTGATTCAAGTCATGTGCCACCCTCTCTGGTTCTTGTGACACACTTTTTTTTTGGCTTTGTAGAAACTTTATTGCCAGACATAGAAATAATAGAGAAAATTCCTCTGTGTTAGATTAGCAGAGATTAAATCGTGGTAACAGAATCAGAGCCCAAAATATTAAAGTATAAGTCATGGCCAATTACTTATTTATAGACACAGACACACACATGTATACCCTGCAAGTCTTGGGACAGGGGAAGAGATGTATTTTCCTTTTCTGTCCAGAAACTGAATAGAGCTGGCACACTCTTGAGAGGCTGCTAGCTAGCAGGCCCCCCAGAGCAGGCCCTGTGTGCCTCTGAAAGTGCCACTTGCCCTTTTCCCCCTAAAAAGCTGTGAACTCCCTCCACCCCACCCACTCAGAGAGGGTGGAGAGGCAGCAAAGGGGCGGCAGTGGAGTCAGTCCAGAGCTGGAGGACATTTTGGCCCAGCCTTTGCTGAAGGGCTGTAGCTAGAAGGGGGCGGGTGGGGAGAGTGGGCAGACAGCGCTGCATTAAAGGGCCAGCTGCAAGATGATCAAACAAAACTACCCAGCTACTGTGAGGTGGGGGAAGTGTGGTTTCAGAGAGCTGTTGAATTGAACAGCTTCACAGCTCTCTTTTTATCTGAGAGAAGGCTGGCCTGGGGCCCTGGTTTCCCAGGCACCCCAACCCCCCAGTCCTGGGATAACCCCTCTCTTTGCAGGAATACAGAAGAGTGCAGTTATCCTCATTTGCCAGATGAGAAAATTGAGGCTCAGAGAGGAGAGGGCACTTAGCTGAGGGCACACAGCTAATGCGAAGCAGAATCAGGGCAGAAACCTAGGGCCCCTGATCCCCAGGCCATCGTCCTCTCCAGTAAGCCACAGCTGCCTCCTGAAACCAAGCTCCGCCTCTTCAAACCAAGGAAATAGCTCCTCTGCACTTTATTTGTGCCTCACATTTCCCTGGGCAGGAGCTCAGACTCTACTGTGAATTTCAATTAGGGTTTTTGTCGCCTTGCTTTTCTTTTCTTTTCTGTTTTTGCCACGCCGCACAGCTCGCAGGATTTTAGTTCCCTGACCAGAGATTGAACCTGGGCCCTCGGCAGTGAAAGCTCGAAAGCTCGGTGTCCTAACCACTGGACCACCAGGGAATTCCTCCCCCCCTTTTTTTTTTAGAGAGAAACATTTTCTTTTTCTCCTTTTCATCTAAAGGAAACATTTTGCAAGGCACATGCCAGCTGAATGTCTTTGTCTAATCTAGGTGTGAGTGAGCACTGGGTTCCTCCCTTTCTCCCTTCCCCCGACATGGGCTTGGCTTTCTGCTGGGCCCCAGGCCTGCGAGCAGGCATACAAACCACTGCCTCCCCCTGAGTGGGCCTGAGCTCTGGGCACCCCAGCGAGGGGGCTCAGATGGCAAGATAAAACGAGGAGGTGGAGGAAACCTGTGAGCCTGGCAGAGCAGGTCTGAGTCTCCTTGTTTTCCAGGACAGGAAGAGATCAAATAAGAACCCAGGACAGCTTGCTCCCAGGCCGGCCTCTCTGGCAGTGCCCTAAGCCATGCTTTGAGCTGACCCTGACCAGGGCAGCAGGAGCCCTGGAGAGGCATCAGACTGGTACTGCCAGGGGCAATGACAACTCGGGGAGGGCCCTAAAAGACCCTGGATATTGGACCCCAGCAGCTAAAGGTTAACTGGAGAGCCTCCCTGAGATAAGGGGGCCCGAAGTTCACCACCACTCCTGTTCCCAAGGAAGATGACTCTCCTCACAGTTGGGCGTGTCCCTCCCATGGAGGATTCCCACTTTCAGGTCCAGCTGGGCTCCCCCATCATGATAGCATGGTGCCTTGCATCTTCCAAGTGTTTCTAGCTCACTGGATGATTTGGCCAGAGATGTGCACTATCTTGTCCAAGGTCAAACAGGAAGAAGGTGGAAGGGCTGAGATGCAAACCCAGATTATATTCCTCTGAAAGCTGCCCCCTGCTGCTACAATGGCATGTGAAGGGTGACCATGAGAAGGAACTTCCCAAGAGAGAAGGCTGCTCATTTCTGCAAACGTGTGTCTAGCACACATGACAGGGTACGGCATTGGTCAAATCTCTTGTCGCATCCTTGGGTGCAGGAGAGTGGACTGCATTTCAGGGCAGCAGAGTCAGGGAATGTGCTCGGCCACTCCCGAAGAGCAGTGATTAAGGGGCCAGTGACAGTCCAGAGGGCAGCCTGTCTGGCCCAGGTTCCAGGGCTGTCAGCAGATCTGGATGTCAATCAGACCCACAGAGGACATACAGCTGGGAGGGACAGTTCATAGGTCAAATGGCAAAATAGGTCAGAATCTGGATCTCAGAAACTCTTTAAAAGATGAAATGCAGGGGCTTATCTCGTGGCGCAGTGGTTAAGAATCTGACTGCCAATGCAGGGGACATGGGTTCGAGCTCTGGTCCAGAAAGATCCCGCATGCTGTGGAGCAACTAAGCCCGTGCGCCACAACTACTGAGCCTGCGCTCTAGAGCCTGTGAGCCACAACTGCTGAGCCCGTGTCCCACAACTACTGAAGCCCGTGTGCCTAGAGCCTGTGCTGCACAACAAGAGAAGCCACCGCAATGAGAAGCCTGCCCACCACAACGAAGAGTAGCCCCTGCTCGCTGCAACCAGAGAAAAGCCTGCCTGCAGCAACAAAGACCCAACACAGCCAAAAATAAAAAAATTTTAAAAAAAAGAAGATGAAATGCAGCTGGCCATAACAAGATGAAATCTGATAGGGATAGATCCAGAAAACCACCTCTCAACCTATGGGGTAGAGGCTTCATAAGCAGCACAGGTGAAAAGGATTTGGGGGTTTCAGTTGACTGTAAGCTTCGCCTGAGTTAAGGGCCTGGTCTGTTGCCGAGAAAGTTCTTAGGCTTAATCAGAGAAGGGTAGGCAACACCTGTGCTCTGGACCACACACTTCAAGAGGGGCACTGGCAAACTGGAAAACATCCAAAGGGAAGTTGATGGACTTGAAACCAAGCTTTGAAGGATGGTTAAAGGATCCATGGACGGGCAGCATGATAGCAGGGGGCACTCAGGGAGGCAGCACAGAATTTGCGAGCATCGGAAAGGTGGTCACGTGGCTGAGGAAGCACTCCCCCCACCCCCACCCCTCCTCTCTGAATGTCTGTGTAGAGGGTCTCTGCTCAGTACAATAGTGAGGGCTGTGTGCAAATTGCAGCTTGGACTGTTTGGGAGCAGATGGCCTTGGGGGGCAGGGAGGTCTTTGTGTTCAAGTTTGAGCAGGACAGCATGTCAGGGTTTGTACATGAAATAGAGCTGAGCCAGGTGAACTCTAATTCTGAAACTTTCTGGGAACCCTGGGAGGACGAGGGCCCTCTGTGTCCCCCTGGGGTATGCATGGGTCCTTTGAGGACATGGCAAGGTTGACTGGAGGCTCATCTCCCCTCCATCCTACTGGAATGTTCTGCCAGTCCTGCCCCAGATTATGCGGCAGCTGTATTCACCTTTGAACAGAAGGTCAAGCTCTCAGGACTGGATGTTAGACCGTGGAGATTAACTCTGTGGAAGGAGAAGGGTAAATGATAAGGGGGTCCAGGGTTTGCTTTCCCTGACGGGAGATAAGACCCTTCACCTGATTGCATCCAGTAGGGTAAAACTCTTTTGACCCTGAACTTGCAATGCTGCCCCCACCTGCCCTGAACCTTGACCCGCTCTCCCCACAAGCCCAGGGGCTGTGGTGCTCTAGAAGCAGTGAACGTCCTCACATTAGCTTCTACATGTGGGGTGATCTGAGAGTCAGCGGGCGTTCCAGCACAGGAGCAGGGAAATCTTCCCATCCTTGGCGCCTAGGCTGCTATCCTAACCCTGACCATGTTTCCTTGTTACAGCAAGAAGCTTTGACCTGCAGAAGTCTGAGGCCATGCTCCGGAAGGTGAGACCCATTTGGCTCCGAAGCCCACTGTTGTCTCCATTTCTGCCCATCAGAATCACGCCGTGCTTGGACTTCTGTCCACCCCCTCCCACCCTGATCACCGCCTGTGGCTTATGTGACATATCTGAGTATTAGCCGACCCACAAAGTGCATTCCCTTCCCTGGAAACAGAGCTTTCATAGTTCTGGGCCAGCCAAGAATTATAATCTGTTCTGCTGAGATCTCTGAAACAGGCACTTCCATCTTTTCCATTCCCGCTGGTTGCCTTCTCGTGATTTACCTGTGGTCCGGTGGTCTGTTCATGCTGTCACCCATTGCTAGATGCCTGTTAAGGACCACCCCCTCCCCGCCCCGCTTTTTTAAAGCCCTCGTGTGTTTGCAGCATGTGGAGGTCCGAAAGCAAAAGGACATTGACAACATCATGAGCTGGCAGCCTCCAGAGGTGAGAACAGATTATCCCACCCCACACCACGTGAGGTCTGTTAGACCCACCATCTGTATCCTGGGTCTCTGGGACTGGGACCCTCAGAGGAAAGGTCTGACAATGCCAAGTCATTGAATGAGTATCCATTGGCACCCAGGGGCGGATGAACTCAGAGGAAGGCCCTGGACACCGGGAAGGTGTGGCTGCCCGGGGCCTGCTGACCAGGCGCCCCCATCTCTGTCTGGGCCCAGGTGGTCCAACAGTATCTCTCAGGGGGCATGTGCGGCTACGACCTGGATGGCTGCCCCATCTGGTACGACATCATTGGACCTCTGGATGCCAAGGGTCTGCTCCTCTCAGCCACCAAACAGGACTTGGTCAAGACCAAGATGCGGGACTGCGAGCTGCTTCTGCGGGAGTGCGCCTGCCAGACCGAAAAGGTGAGGGGACCAGCGCGGCTGAAGAGGAGTAACGCCCGGTGGAGGTGGTCACGCAGAAGTGTGGGTGTCACACGTGGCTTTAAGGGCAGCTTTAGGCCCTGACGTTTAGATTTCATAGACCAGTGAAATTGCAGAGTTTTAGGGACTGATCTATGTTACCGAATTTTTATTTTTCCAAGTAAGGACTTAGAAAACACTAACCAGCTATTATTGCCATAATTAACCCGCCAAACTATAGGGACGGCATTGTCTCAGAATAAAGGGCCGTCCTTTAATTGAGTAAAGTTTAGCTTCATAGAAAACATGCTACGTTATCATTACTTTTCTTCTGTTATCTGGGCACCAGAGGAATCCTTGTCAGGGACCACCCTATCCTTGGACAAGTGTTTGGGTGCCGCTGGTGTCAGTGAGCTCAGATTCTGTGCTTCCCTAACTCTGAATTCAGACAAAGCTAAGGACAGCTGATTCTCTTACTGGAAAAAGACTGAAGAGCGAGGCGGAGCTGCCATGGTCCTTTCCCCTGCCCTCCTCCTCAGCAGTCGTAAAGATCCAGTGAGACCATGTGATACGTTTGGGGACATTTCAACAGTGTCATCCACATTCACTGAGAACCTAGCGTGCGCAGAGGCCCTGTGGGGCTGGGCATGCGGAGAAGCGTTAGAGATGCACCTTAAGGGCTTAGGTTGGACAAAGAGCATCTGTGCCTGCGAGATGAGTGGCTGCACGGGGTGTAGAGGACGAGGGAGGCCACCGGGTCAAACTGCAGAACAGAAGGGACTTCAGATGTAATCTAAGTTCGCCCAGTTGTTTACTGGATGAGAACACGGAGATCTAAACAGAAAGGGTGACTTGTCTAGGCCACAATTCCGGCCTGGGGTAATTATCTCGATTTGGAAAACCCTAGGTACGGCCCTGCCGGATCTGGTTGCAGTATGGGCGCAGGGTACAGTCAGCACTTTCCCTGAACCGGGGTGGGCTTCTGTGTGTGTGCTGTGTCGGGGGCAGCCTGATGTGACTTTCTGTTCCTCTGTCCCCTGCAGACGGGGAACAAGATAGAGACCATCACCCTGATTTATGACTGTGAGGGGCTTGGTCTCAAACATCTCTGGAAGCCAGCTGTGGAGGCCTATGGAGAGGTGAAGGCCAGGGCTCGGGGGTGGTGGGAGGGTGAGAGGTGAGGGTTGGGGGGTGGGTTGGGAGGGTGGGTCCCTCTGCTAGGAGGCCCTGTGGGGTGGGGGAAGCCAGAGGAAGAAGGGCCTCCCTCCCTGGTACAGAGTTCTGAGCCCACTGGATTCTTTCCACAGTTTCTCTGCATGTTTGAGGAAAATTACCCCGAAACACTGAAGCGTCTTTTTGTTATTAAAGGTAAGTTGGCAACTACCTGTGATGAAGCCCAATGGGAAAGAGGGGCCAAAAATATTACTGGGACAGATTAAGGAGAGTGAAATAGAGTGAGCTGAATTCGGGGGTGGAGGGTGCGGTCTTAGGACCTGTTCAGAAAACCGACCCGTGATGTACGCAGACCACTTTATAATTCACAAAGCTTTTAGTATTCGGTACCTCCTTTGAGCCACCCAGCCCCGTGAGAAAGGAAGACCATCCCCCCTGTACAGACAGGAAAGCCGAGCCTCACACAGGGCTGCCTGTGCAGGCTCCACAGCACCAGGGAGTGCGTGGCCAGACACTGGGGGCTATGGTGGACACTGTTAGGGACAGAGTGGGGACTGCTCCCGGCCTTACATGGCCTGGTCTCTGTTCTAGCCCCCAGGCTGTTTCCTGTGGCCTATAACCTCATCAAACCCTTCTTGAGTGAGGACACTCGTAAGAAGATCATGGTCCTGGGGGGTGAGTAGCCCGGACTCTCCTCCACTTCACAGCATGGCTGCAGCCCCGCTGGGGATGGCGTTAGAGGTACGGCCAGAGCTGCCGGGGCGAAGGCTCCCTCTGCTGGTTTGGGAGCAGTGGGACCCAGGAACAGGCTGGGCCCGAGCAAGGGGCTTCCTGTCGGTTTTCCTAAGAACTCTTTCTCTCAGACACTCTGGAGAAATTCAAAGATGAATGGAATGCCAGTCCTTGTTCTCAGTGAGCTTGCAGTGAAACAGGAGACCTTTAAGAGAAAGCTAGGACACAAACTAGAAAAGGCATAGATGGACTTCCCTGGTAGCACAGTGGTTAAGAATCCACCTGCCAATGCAGGGGACACAGGTTCAAGCCCTGATCTGGGAAGATCCCACATACCATGGAGCAACTAAGCCCGTGCGCCACAACTACTGAGCCTGCGCTCTAGAGCCCGCGAGCCACAACTACTGAGCCCACGTGCCACAACTACTGAAGCCCACGTGCCTAGAGCCCATGCTCCGCAACAAGAGAAGCCACCGCAATGACAAGCCTGCGCACTGCAACAAAGAGTAGCCTCTGCTCACCGCAACTAGAGAAAGCCCGCGTGCAGCAAGAAAAACCCAATGCAGCCAAAAAATAAATAAAATTCCTTAAAAAAAAAAAAAAGAAAAAAAGAAAAGGCATAGATGCACCAGAGAAGGGAAGTACGTATGGCTTCTTTGGATGGGCACCTGCTGTGTGCCCGGCCCTGGACTAGGTAGGTGTCAAGGCCACAAAGGTAAGACAGAGTCCCCTGAAGAGCTTGTGGCCTCTCGGAGAAGGGAGACACAAACAGATGTGTATCAGCGCGAGATGTTACATGTAAAAGAGAGGAGTTGAAAAGCCCATGGGAACACTGAGCAGGGGCGCTCACCCCGCCCAGACTGGGGAGGGGGCGATGCCTCCCTCAGCTTCGAGCTGTGGAATGAGGAGGGTAGCCAGGTGAAGCAAGGCAGGAAGCTGTTGGGCAGAAAGAAGAACACTGAGCAAAGACCTTACACACCACGGCACGGGCAGCTGAAGAGGGCGCACGGCAGGGTGTGCGAGAGATGAGGTAGAGAGGGACCAGGTGCCAGGAGCTGGGTCGCAGAGAATCCAGGGCACTGTGTCGGGAAGCTGGGACACGACTCCACAGGCCACTGGGCACCAGAGAGGAGTTCCTGAGCCGGGGCAGGGGGTGGGGTACCAGAACCTGATTCTCAGGACAGATACCAGTTTGTACACGGCGGCCCACGCACCAGGTGTTGCAAGCCTGAGCCAGGGCGGGGGCTGTAGGGACGGAGAGGAGAGGGTGGATTTCAGACTTCCGTAGGAACAGCAGAACTCAGTTGACTCAACTGGATGTAGGAAGGGAGGAAGAGAAATCTAGAATGGCTCCCTGGTATCTGGCACGAGTGACAGCATTGCAGTCATTCTGATGCAGTTAGTTCCACTGGGGAATAATACAATCAGAAGGAAAGGCTTGAAGTTGAGTTCTAGGAGTCTGTGAGATGTACACATGTTGGGGATGCCTGGGCCTGAAGCTTAGCGGCAAACTCCAGTCTGGAGATTTGGAGTTTTAGATAGAGGCAGCAGCTAAAACCTTGAGAGGAGGTAAGACTGCCCACAGAACAGAGGCTGAAGCCTGGGGAATATCCAGGCTCAAGGGCATGAAGAGAAAGAGGAGCCCACCAGGGAGTGAAGAAGCGATTGCGAGGTTGGCGGGGAAGCGGGCAGACGGACACTGCATAGGCAGGACAGCAGGAGAACATCAGGGGACGAGGGGAAGCCAGCAAGGAAGACCCATGGGAATCAAGCCAGCCAGGGACAGGCAGGAGTCGAGTTTGGCTGGAGCGTGATGTGGGGTGGTGGGAGAAAAGCCTAGAAAGGTAGATTGGGACTGGCTCATGGACGGCTTAATGCCACCTGTGGAGTTGAACTGGGGGTAGGGAATTCTGAAGGTTTCTGAATGTTCACCTTCAGGCACCACATTGAAAGTGGAGGTTTTCCAAATGTGTGCTGAGCCTGGGTGTGGTGCAAAGCAGTCTGGAAAGCACAGGACTTCTGGGTTCTGGTCCTGGCTCTAGTGCAACAAATTCTGTTCTTGTAGCCTCAGTTCCTCTCTGTGAGATGGGAAGAATCCTGGCCTTATTCCAACCCTCCAGCTGAACTGGGTGAAGAAACACAAAGTCTGAGGAAAAGGCTCTAATGATTTTTGGCTTTTCTGTGGCTGCCACCCACCATGAGCATGAGCCAGTTCGGTTTCCTGGCAGCAGGGCTGCAGAGGAGGTTCAGTCAGTTCCCCCACCCACACCTGAAACCCTTTCAACCAAACCCGCCTCGGGCTGGGAAGGTACGGGATCTTCAACAGAGGGGAGAAATTCACCCTGGGCTGGTCACTGGTACTCAGCACAGATTAGAGCACCCCTGGAGTTGCATGGTCTCAAGTCCCTAGAAATCTGAAGGCTGGGAGACCCTGGACCATCCCTGTGGGTTTACGGGCAGCACCAGCCACAGAGGATGCTTGGTGGTACCCTGTGACCTGGAGCTGCTCCCTATATCTGGTCTCTGTCGTCAGCATGGAAAGGTTTCCAGTATCAAAATATTGTCCTTGGCTGATACTTGTTTAGGAATCTGGCAGAGAAGTGGATCTCAGCCTTAGTTGCATTTGAGGCAAATTCTCCTAGTCAGGAAAGGGCTTGGTTATTAAAAAAAAAAAAGAGCCAAATCACTGGTAGCCAAACAGCCTACAAAACAAGAGCAGAAGTGAAACTGTGGCTGGGGTAAAGCCAAGGGAGCCCATTTAAGGGGTCAGTCTACAGTGATGCATTCATTCAATAAATCACGAGTGAGCACAGTAGGTGACAGTGGTCATGCCCTCGTGCTCAGTCTAACTAGGGCAGATCATGTTGACTGCCCTCCTGCCTGCCACATGCGCTGTTCCCTCTGCGCGGAATGCCTCCCCTCCTTTCTTTGTTCCCTCCTGCTTGCACTTCAAATATTTGTATCCCCTTCCTGGGAGTGATAATACACTCTCATACAGGTAGGGCATTTTACAGTTTACAACAAACACCCTCTCAAGTACTTAGTTCACTTCACTCCCACCATAACCTTGCAGGGCAGGAGGAACTAGGCTCAGAATGAAGTGATTTGCCTCAGGTCGCTTCGCTGGCCAGAGGCAGTGGGGACAGGACCTCTGTCTCCTGCTTCCTGGTCCAGAACAGGGCAGTCATCTGGGTGACAGCTCCTCTTGAACCCCCTGCAGAGCTGTGTGCACGTCCTGTGCTCCCAATGCCCATGTTTTGTGTGCAGGGGCAGACGGGTTTTTTCTGCCTCTTTTGTGTAGACTGCCAGGGCTGTGATGAAATCCTGCCCTGGTGGTGATCCTTTTTTCTCCTTTCTTCCCTCTCCTGCCAGCAAACTGGAAGGAGGTTTTACTGAAATATGTCAGCCCTGACCAGCTGCCTGTGGAGTATGGGGGCACCATGACTGACCCTGATGGAGACCCCAAGTGTAAATCCAAGGTATGGGCTGCCAGGGGCCGGAGGTGACCAGGGACGCCTGGCTCAAATGCACATTCCAGCTCACTCGTGCTCTGCTTCTAGATCAACTACGGGGGTGACATCCCCAAGAAGTATTACGTGCGAGACCAGGTGAAACAGCAGTACGAACAGAGTGTGCAGATTTCCCGGGGCTCCTCCCACCAAGTGGAGTATGAAATTCTCTTCCCAGGCTGCGTCCTCAGGTAGGGTTCTGGATCCTTCCAGGAGACCTGAGCCTTCTGGCCATAGGTGCCAGTGGTGGGCTGGGGTGGGAGAAGCCCTGGTGGCAGGACCCCAGAGAGGGCACATGCAGACAGAATCATGTCTAAGTAGGTGGGTGTCCCCTGCAGGTGGCAGTTCATGTCGGATGGTTCGGACATCGGTTTTGGGATTTTCCTGAAGACCAAAATGGGGGAGCGGCAGAGAGCAGGGGAGATGACAGAGGTGCTGGCCAACCAGAGGTACAATGCCCACCTGGTCCCTGAGGATGGGACCCTCACCTGCAGCGATCCTGGCATCTGTAAGTCTCTCTTTCTTGGCTCGAAGCCCCTGCTCTAGCTGTTTGCCTGGGAGGTCCCCCTTTCTCCATGGATTTAAATTCTCACACTGTTAGAACTAGAAGTGGAGCTCCATCAGTTTCAACCTCTCTTGCATAGGAAACCTAGGCCTGGAGAAGTGAGATGACAGGCTCAAGGTGACCTGGTCCAGGTGTAACTGGGGCTGTGACTGCCATTAGACATTTCCTGGGGACGCGCCTTCCCCAGACATCAGAGAGGCAGAACGCATTACCCAGGTGTAGGGATCACAGGGTGAGCAGAGTGCTGACAAACCTAGCCTTGACTCTGCTGAACTTCACTCATCTCCAAGTTGATCAAAAAATGGCCACAGAACATGAACAGGAAGTTTACCCAATAGGAATAAGAATGGCAAATAGGCATTTGAAAAGGTGTTTAACCTCACTTAGCTTTGCAATATCGATTAAATTCCCTTTGATTCAGCAATTCTACCTCTGGAAATTAATTGTACAGAAATATTTACACAAAGACACAAAGATATAGGTACATGGATGTTCCTAGTAGTTTGGGAAACTGACAATAAACTAAATGGCCTTAAAGAAGGTCTTGTTAAATAAACTATGGTCCATCCATATAATGGAAAACAATATACGCATTAAAGAGAATAAGCTGACATATAAGATGTCTGATACATGTTAAAAAAAATAAAGCATGAGACTTAGCATATACGGTATATACTCACTTTGGCTAAAAAAGGTCAAAAGAATTCTGGTGTTGGCTGCTTTCACCTTCTGAGATGACCCACACTCCGTCTGTGGAGTATGTTTCTCTAAATAAATTCACTTCTTACCTAAAAAAAAAAAAAAAGAATTCTGGGGACTCTGCTAACGCTAATGGTGGTTATCTCTGGGGTGGTAGGAAGCTTATAGAGGGCTTTCATTTCTTTATACTGGCCCTGCAAATACAGTTTATGTTACAAAGAACATGTACTACATTTATAAGCAGAAAAATCACATACACACACACACAAAACCCCCATCAAATCTCCAGTTTCCTCTCTGTCTGAGCCAAGGGGCCAGGCATGGAAAATCAGTGACAGCAAGGGCTTTGTCATCAAGCTGAGATGGACTTGACCACCGACTAGTCCTTAGGCAAGTGACTTGGCCTCCCTGAGCTTTAGTTTCCTGATTGCTACAATGGGGATCAAATTCTCTACCTCATAGGGACACCTGATGATGAAATGCGATCAGGTCTGTGCAGCACTTAGCGTAATGCCTGCCATGCAGCACTCAGCGCACTGTGGCCACCATTATTATCATTAGGGCAAAACCTGGGGGAGAAGGGCCACTGGGGAGATAGTGCCAGAGATGGGAGAAGACCTGCACCCTATTTTCATGGCAGCACTGCCAGAAGTCTGAACTAGCCCCACAGATGTCTTGGCCTCTGTACTTGTCCACACCATTGCCCCAACCTCAGATCCTGTGTCCTCCCCCACAGCCCAAGCAACCTCAGTCTCCACCGCCCCCTCCTCACATATACTCTGTGGTCTGGCTCCCCAGGGAGGAGAAGTATTCTTGTTAGCGAGCTGCCGGGTCCTGAGGGAGAAGGCGGTATACTGTGTGCTTCATCAAGAACAAGGTTTAGCACCAGCCCAGACACTGTCATCCTCAGAGCATAAAGCATTTCGTACATATAAGCTTGAATTTCTCTTTTAAAGGACAGGGAAGCTGAGGTATAGAGAGGGGATGTTATCTCTCCCACAGTGTAGCCTGCATAGACACCAAGAAACGGAGACAGGAGAGAATCCTAGGGTCCCGGTGCAGGATCTCGTGACCATAGACTACCCTAGAGATGATCATGTGACAGAGGAGAGAGTGGGGTCCCAGACCTGGGAAGTAATTTACCCAAACTCAGTAGCAGAGCCCAAACCATTTTCCAGCGCTGCCCACTACCTCTCTGTAGTACCATGAACCCTTTAACATAATCAGGCTTAGGTTTGCAAATCCCAAATTATAGTTCCCCTTGGATACATTCCCAGATGGAATGTTTATCTGCCTTGTGGGGCCTTGACTGGGAGATTCCACTTTTTTTTCTCCCAACTAATATTTCCTGAGGTCCTGAGTGTAGAGTACTCTTCTAGGAAAGAAAAAGATTCAGAAAAAAAGATCTGGAGCAGGCAATGTGGTCTAGAAGAGCTGAAGCACTGTAGGAAGGTTAAACAGCCCCTCTAGGCACCAGAAGACCCGGTTTCTGAGTCCAGCTTTGCCAGTAACTCTCCGAGTGTCTCTAATTAGATTTTGCTCTCTTTTCCCTTAAAATGAGGGGAGTAGGCTAGAGCGGATCTTAATCTGGGGTCTATGATTCTAAATCTTTAATGATTTAGATCTTTAAAGACAGTGATTCTAAATCTTTAAAGACCAAATACCTCCCTTTTATAAGTGGTGTCTAATGTCCCCTTTACTACTCTGAAATGAAATTCATAGATATTATAACCACCTACACACATAATTAAAAAGTCAATATACTCTCCTATCTGGAATATAAAAGAGAAATAAAAGGACACTAAGAATATATATGTTTTCTCAATACATAAATGAGAGGGCACAGTTACCCCCAGCTCCTCCTCTCTTCAGAATGGTAACTTTCCCATTGGGAACCACTGCCCCAGAGGGTCCATGATGGGCTCCATGGGATCTGAAATTGTATGCTTTCATCAGATTCTCAGGGGGGTCAGTTCCCCAACAAAAGTGAAGGAGCCCTAGCCTAGAGGATCTCTGGGGCCTCTACAAGTCTGTGAGTACATGATAAGTGTCAAAATGAACCACTTCCCTCCGGCCTGGACATCACAACAGCCCCTTCCTTGTATCTGAGGGCAGAACATCATGCTAGGCAGAGTCATCTCAATCCTGATGCTTGGTCCAAGGAGCTCCAAGACTTCTTCTCTAGCATGACTGACTCTGGTTGCTAAGGCTCTGTCATCCAGGTCAGAGAGGAAGCTTCCCTCTTTCCAGAGGCACCACTGGTCCTGAAAGACCTCTGGCTCAGAGAGAATATCAATGACTATTACTCACTTCACACCATGAAGAAAAGGGTGAGTGGTGTGTCTACCCTCAGTCTAAAACTATGCATTTTATCCAGGGGCAGAAAAGGGGAAAGGTTAAATCTCAGGATTAAATGCACAGGGTTTTTTTGGCTGGGAAAAGTTAGAGAAGACCGGGATAGGGAAGGGGCGGAGCTAGTGTTTTTGTTTTCCAACTCTGTTCTTTGGAAGGGGTGTTTGACTGGAATGGAAAAACTTCTCAAAAAAAGAAGGGTTAGATTACAAGCAGTCTGTTCCTTGGCCAAGGGTTGGAAGCCTTTTCTGCCAACTGCATGCCCATTTTCTCTCCCCAGAGGAAACCACTAACAGATCTTGTGTATTATCCTACCAAATATTTTCCATCCCTTTAGAAGCATTATGTGTTTCCATAATGTACAGGACATGTGCCCACCCATATACATTCATAGGAATTATATATGTTATTCAGTGTATATTTGAAGGAATTTTGAAATTCTAAAACTTGTCAATGTAGGTAGACCAAGTAACAAAGCCAAAAAATGTTCTTTTTACATATATTAACAAAAATGTTAGAAATGGTTTACAAATTGTTCTGCAACTTGCTTTTTTTAGCCTAAGGATATATTGTCACTAGTTTCCCCAGTCACTTCTATGAAGCTCACCTCTTTCTTTGGATACAGAATAGTATTTCAATAAAAACTTTTAAAGCAATTCTTCTTTGAACATTTTAGTTTTCCTCATCTTTTATTACTACAAATAGGGGTGCATTGAGCATCTTTGTCCATTTATCTTTCTGTGGGATAAGTTTCTGGTTCAAAAGTTTGCATATTTTACCTTTTGTCAGGAACTGAACAGGATTAGGCTTTCTAGGGCCCAAGTCAGGCAGCAATGCAGGCCAGAGGGAAATTCCAGCTCCATCCCTTCCTCACTGTGTGACACAGTGACTTTCTTTTTATATAACACAATACTAATGCTGAACTCAAGAGTTATTGTGAATAATATATATAGATTGCCATACCAGTATTGAGTCACATAAATAGCCATTGTTACCATTACTATTATTATTATTATAACTACTGCTGCAACTAATTCTACTCCCTCCTTTCAAGACCCAGTTCAAGCTCTAACTCCTTTAAAAAGCCTTTCACATGATTTCAGTCTACAGGGCCCCCTCCTTCCAAGCTGTTACAGACGTGACTGTCTCTGCCACTCATCTGGCACTTGGCATGTTCTGTCTTATATATTTTTCTCTTCATGAACATATTGTAACCCAGTTAGACTAGGTTTCAGAAGGTGAAGGACCATTGCTTATGCTACCGTCAGCCTCATTACCTACCATACTGCCTTGCTCAGTCAACCAAAATCACTGTGTCTAAGCTCTTTGTCAGACTTGCCTGAATGTTTGTTTTTTTCCCTCCCCTCAGATGTCCTGCGGTTTGACAACACCTACAGCTTCATTCATGCAAAGAAGGTCAGTTTCACCGTGGAGGTCCTGCTTCCAGACAAAGCCTCAGAAGAGAAGATGAAACAGCTGGGGGCAGTCACCCCAAAGTAACGCCTCCTCCCACAGCAGGCCTGGCTCCCTCAGCGTCTCCCTGTCAGTTTCTATCCCTTGTAGCAGTCATTTTCCCAGCACTCTGACGCCCAAAGAAACCGGGCTAGAAGAAAGACCTTGGGGCTGGATCTGGGGAGCCTTCATTTCAGAATTAGGAAGAGGGAGACTAGCTGGAGTGGGCCTCCTTGCCTCTCAAATTACTAAGGAGTCCCCAGGGGCTGGGCACCGTGACAGCATCTGTCTTATAAACTGTGCCAACTTCACCTGTCCAGTGACAGATGAGACAGGAAGAGGGGTACCATGGGATGGCAGGGAGGAAATTAGGAAAAAGGGGAGAGATTGAGACCTAACACTTCAGGGAAGCCAGCTGCAGGGGAGGAACTTGCTCCCAAATGAACATGTAAGTCTAGACCATAATGAGGAATAGCAAGGTAGCCGGTTGCTAGAGTTACGGTGGGGGTCTGAGGCTCTTCTGAACTTTCTACCGAGGCTAGGATCTTTTGGCTTTTCCCAGGTCTCGGGAGGGGGCCCGAGTCAGCATAGGTCTTCCCTTTCAAGGGTAGACAGGCAGGCCTCTCCCTCACCTCGAGGAATCCAGCAGTTCCTTGGGTCCCACTGGCTGCCTCTTTAATTACTAATGATTGCCAGTGACTCAGAGCTTCCTGGGACAGTGAGCTTTGGTGCCCAGCCACTGTCCTTCAGTGCAAACAAAGCACAGGGAAGTTACCTCCGGGGATCCCAGCTCCTCCAGGGATCCCAGCTCCGTGAAGGGCCAGGGAGGCTGGCAGTGGGTGTGAGTCCTGAAGCTTCCACCCCTCAGAAACCCAGGCCCTGACCCATCCTGGGGAGATGGTCTGGCCAAGCTGAGGGAGCAGGAGTCAGGGGCAAGGCTGGCACTGACAGGAGGCCCCGAGGCCGCATGGGTCCTAGCCAGACCCCTCAGGAGGATATCCTGACCTTGGTTTACAGCGCTCTGTTAGGAAAAGTAACCAATGAATAAAGAACGTTCAGCGCGCAGGGCGTGGAAGTCAGTACCCTGCGCCTCGCTCCTCACAGTTCCTCACACAGGCAAACTTCCGCCGCGGGGTGCCAGCTTCTCCCCGTCAATAAGCGGAGCGCATGCGCAGAAGCCATCTGCTAGTCTTCCGTGCGCTGACGGCGTCCCGACGGCCTGCTCGCCCCCTGATTGGCCCAGCCGGTGGGCTGTCTTTCGCCATCTTTGCTAAGGGCACTAAGGGTGTACCTGACCACCTTCACGGTGAGGACGGAGGCCCCGCCCAACTCGGGCTTCTCAGAACGCGCCAACTAGTGCGGGTCTGGCAAGCGCGCGCGGCGCCTGCGGTGGGCCTGGATTGGGAGGGTCACGGAGAAGCGATGATCACGTGGCTTTAGGGACCGTCTCCTAATTCCGCGCAGGCACTGCCAGTGTTTCCGGGGTTGAGGATCACTTTGAGTCGCGATCCCAGCTTCCTGCGAGATCACAGCTGACCTGGCTGCCCTACATGACCCTACAATGATGAAGACTCCCAGGGCTGAAACCAGGGACCTCAACAGAGAGGCTGTGACCTTTATTTGATGATAATAAAGCTAATTCTTTAATGAGCGCCTCCTGGGTACCAGGCAACAGCCCTGTGTTTATCGCCTTATTGCAAGGATTCAAGGAAATAATACATTCAGAGCGCTTAGAAAGCCTGGTACAAGTGTACGCTCAGTAAATTTTGGCTACTCTCGTTTCTTACAGACGTGGCTGACAGTTCATAGGCGGCACAACTGGCATTTGAACCCAGGACTGCCTGTCTTTAAAGGCTGGGCCTTTGCTCGCTGGTACCCCCAAAGGATTCACAGAGCTTTAGTGAAGTGCACTTATTCCTCACATGGGTAAACTGAGGTGCAGCAGGGGAAGAGTTTCCTCTTTAGTAATCAATAACCCCACATCCTCTCATTCTGTTCTGCTCATTTCCCTGAAGTCTTGTACCCCAACCCCGTTTCCCTGGCCTCATTCGTTCATTCGTGGTCCTGCCCCGAAGAGGCTTGGTCCAGTTAGACTCCAGCGCTTGATAGATGAGTATGGGGTAGGGACTCTAAGAGTCCAAGCATCCACATCACCAGGGTTCTCACCATTCGCTCCCCCAGCCTCATTTACTCAGCTCACCTTAGGAGCATGGGAACTGGAGCTGTACTGCCTGGAGTCAAATGCCGGCTTCACTACTCAGCAGTTATATGTTCCTGGGAAAGTGCCCTATTAATATTTTTCCTGTGTCTCTATTACTCATCGGTAAAATGGGGAGGGGCGGCGGGGGCGGTGTCCCACGCTGCTGGGAGGGTTTAAAGAAGTAATCCATCTAGAGTCTTTAGCCAATGGTCTGGCCGGTAGTAAACTCAGTAAATGACGACTGTATAATTAATCCTCGAAACCGTCCCAGGACTGAACCTGTCCCGTTCCCCAATTAACAAATGAATAAAGTGAGGCACAGAGAAGTTACAGGCTCTTGCCCGAGGTCACAGAGCCAAGAAGTGTAGCATCCCGTATTTGAACCTCCGTCTCTTTGGTTCCAACACTACAGCCAGTGCTGGCAGAGGATCGCGCCAACCGCTCGACTCCAGAGAAAACGTGAAGAAAATTAAGCTGTAAAACGCAAACCTGGGAGAGGGGCTCCGGTGCGCGGGGGGGAATTTGCAGACGCTCCCTGCTGGCGGGGACTACTTGACCTGTGCTTCAGTCGGGGACCTTCGGCTCGGCCCGTCCCGCCTTTGCGAACGGGAGTGCTGGTGGAAGCCGAGGCGGTAGTACACGCTGCAGCGACTGAGGCCAAGGAGGAAGCGCCATGTCCGAGCCGCCCCCTCGGGGGGCCGAGCGCGACCTTTTCCGGGACACGTGGGTGCGGTACCTGGGTGAGCGCGGGGCGAGGGGGACAGCGACCCCTACACCACGTGTCTGGGGAAGCAGGGGTTGCCAGACGCCGGTCAGGGACCTGGAGAAGGTGGGAGGATCTTAGTTCTCAGGGAAGAGACTGGGCTCAGAGAGGGTTCTGAACTTGCTCAAGGTCACACAGCTCTGGTATTCCCAGCCCTGCCCTCGGGGTTTCTGCTGGTCAGACTCCCAGGTGGAAGCCGCAGCTCAGCTAGGAGGATGGAACCGGGTGATCGGATCGCCTTCTCTGGCATTCCTGGCACAGGCTGTGGAGTCAGGGCATCTGGACTCCCATCTTGGCTCCTCACTGGCTCTGAGCCTGTTTCCTCCTCAGCAAAAAGGGATGAACGCAGGGTCTCGCTCATTGGGTGGTAATTTTAAGGGTAGGATGAGATAAAGTACATAAAGGCCTGGCATATGGTGAGCCCCTGGTCAGTGGGGCTGCCTTTAGTCTCTCTCACTGCCTGTTCACCCATCAGCTCAGATGTTTCTAGAACCCAGGCTGTGAAGGCAAGTGAGTGATGAGAAAGGTGTCTGCGCTCAGCTTTTCCACGAGGGGAGAGTTGGGGTGGGCAACATGAGTGCCATTTTATAGGCTGGGAAACTGAGGCTCAGAGGGGTAAAATCACTTGTCTAAGGTCACCCAGCTACTGCTCAGCAGAATAAGATAAGAACCAGCTCACTCCAGTGTTCCCTTGTGGAACAACACAAAGGCTCAGGAATTAAATATCCCCTCCACCAGGCTATGCCAATGAGGTGGGGGAGGCCTTCCGCTCCCTGGTGCCTGTATCTGTCGTGTGGCTGAGCTACGGTGTGGCCAGCTCCTATGTGCTGGCTGATGCCATTGACAAGGGCAAGAAAGCGAGAGACGTGAGTGTTAACCTGCCCCTCAACCCCCCAGCCCCGTCCACTCCCCTTGTAGTCAGTCCACAGCCTTGCACGTGGTTAAGTCCCTCTGGGACAGTCCGGTCCCCACAACCTGGCCTGGTGGACTCCATACCCCGGTACAGTTTGTAGCATAGTGCACCCTGTCCCCGGCGCAGGTGACCTAGTCTATATCCTAGTCCTGGATGTGAGTGAGTCCACCCTCAGCCCTGAATTGGTGGAGTCCAGAACCCGACACTAGCGTGGCTCTGTCCCCAACCCCCTTCACTTCCCTCTCCCTGGTCCAGCCTCATGCCCCTTGTCCACAGGGTTTCCCGCCTCTGCCTCTGCTGGATTAAATATCTCTCGTGCCTGCCAGGTGCCGAGCCCTGAGGCAGGCCGCAGCACCAGGGTGACCGTGGCCATGGTGGACACCTTCGTGTGGCAGGCTCTGGCCTCTGTGGCCATCCCAGGCTTCACTATCAACCGTGTGTGTGCTGCCTCTCTCTATATCCTGGGCACTGCTACCCGCTGGCCTCTGGCTGTCCGCAAGTGGAGCACCACCGCACTGGGACTACTGGCCATCCCCATCATCATCCACCCCATCGACAGGTGGGTGCTCCTCCCAGCCCCAGGGATCATCCACCCTACAGGCGGGGATAACCTTTGAGAGGTGTGGGGGTGTATACACTTTTCACAGAACAGTTGTAGCGGAGGCAGGGCTGGCACTTGGGGCTCCTGAGGTAGAAAGGACAGTCTAGGCCCTTGTCATATGATCTGGCAGGTACTTTGGCTATAAAGGTAGGAGGTGCCATGAGAGTATGGGACATAGGACAAGTAAATTCCAAGAAAACTCAGTGTTAGAAAACAACCAGAGGTAGGCAGGAACAGGTGCACCCTGGAAGGGATGGGTTTCGAGAAGTTTTGGTGACAGAAGCCCAACTGAAACTGGGTTAAGTAAAATAGGAATTGATTGTTTCACATAACCGAAAAGTCCAGAGTTATGCTACTTGGAGGCATGGCTGGATCCAAGCACTCAGCTGATGTTATTAGGGGCCTGGGTCTCTCTGCTGGGCTTCTCCCCACCCCACCCTGTGTTGGCTTCAGTCACTTTTCCTTCATGGGAACAGAGATGGCTCCCAGCAGCTCCCAGCTCCCCTCCCCCCAGCTTAGCAAGCCCCATAGGAAACTTCTTTTTATTTATCTATTTATTTATTTTGCGGTACGCCGGCCTCTCACTGTTGTGGCCTCTCCTGTTGCGGAGCACAGGCTCCGGACGCGCAGGCTCAGCGGCCATGGCTCACCGGCCCAGCTGCTCCGCGGCATGTGGGATCTTCCCGCACTGGGGCACGAACCCACGTCCCCTGCATCGGCAGGCAGACTCTCAACCACTGCGTCACCAGGGAAGCCCTTTTAATTTTTTTTGATGTGGACCATTTTTAAAGTCTTTATTGAATTTGTTACAATATTGCTTCTGTTTTTTATGTTTTGGTCTTTGGCCGCGAAGCATGTGGGATCTTAGCTCCCTGACCAGGGATCAAACCTGCATCCCCTGCATTGGAAGGTGAAGTCTTAATCATTGGACTGCTGGGGAAGTCCCCCCATAGGAAGCTTCTTTTTTTTTTTTTTTTTTTTTTGCGGTACACGGGCCTCTCACTGTTGTGGCCTCTCCCATTGTGGAGCACAGGCTCAGCGGCCATGGCTCATGGGCCCAGCCACTCCGCGGCATGTGGGATCTTCCCGGACCGGGACACGAACCCGTGTCCCCTGCATCGGTAGGCAGACTCTCAACCACTGCGCCACCAGGGAAGCCCAAGGAAGCTTCTTAATAGTGACAGCAAAAATCCCAAGGAAGGCTGTCATTCGTCCATAATAGACTGGTTGCCCATCCCTGAGCCAGCTTCCCTTTTCCGACTGGCCCGGCTTGGGTCACGTGCCTTCCCTTAGAACCAGAGATGGGGCCAACCCAACTAGACGAACATAGAGTGGGAGGAGGAGTCTTTTCCCTCAGGAACATAGCTGACCTTGAGGTCCTGTGTGAGTCTTTTATCCCCTCTGTGCCTCAGTTTTCCCAAATGAATAAAGAGAGAGTGATGGCTGACACCGGGATGGCACTTGTGTCCTGCATCCAGGAGTCCCTTTCCTAGCCCTGACCTCCTGCCTCCCATTCCCCCATTAGCACCCCTTGGTTGCCTGCTCATGACCCTCCATTGCCCCACAGGTCAGTGGACTTCCTCCTGGACTCCAGCCTGCGCAAGCTCTACCCCTCTGTGGAGAAGCCCAGTTCCTCCTGACCCCACCCCAGTACCTGGCCTGTGGGTTGGCCCACCGCTCCCTGCTCTGTTCCAACTCCCTCCTCCTGCCAGGGGTTGCGGATGCCTAGCTCTCTGGGGTCTGAGGCCCTGGCACCTGAATGGGTTTAAGCTGGACGGAAACTGAGAGACTCACAGACAGGACCTGAACCCTGTCTGCTTCCATGGAATCTGTGACACTGAGTTGGACTGGACTGTGAGTGGGCCCAGCCCTGTCTTTTGACAGGACAATAACATACTCCCATGGAGGGTAAGGAGACTAAGGCCCAGACAAGGCAAGGAATATGGCCAAGATCACTTGGCAAGCTGGGGACCTACAGGATTCCCAACGGCTCGGCCAGGTCACCCCATGGCAGTGTGGCTGACGGAGGAGCAGCAGGCACTTGGAGAAACGCAGGAGTACACTAGTGGGGACCCTGAGGACTGATTCTCTGGCAGCCCCTTCCTGATGCAGGGGCTGCTGGGGCCTGGCTGGAAGGCAGCACAGCCCCCGGTCCAATAAATCCTCAAGAAGTTGAGTTTTCTCCTTTTCTATTGGGGATGAGAAGGGATGTGGTGATGGGGAGCAGGGCTGGGGGCCCTCAGAGGTGGAGGCCGATGTCTCTGGCAATGCATCGCTCACAGTGGCTAGCACTGGGCCTGTGTGGTACCTCCCCACCCATCAATGACCCCCTGCAGATGCCTGGGGTTCCACCGTGGTGCTGCCAGTCTCCTTTGGGGTAAGCATTGCACTCTTTCTGCAAGCCTCCTAAAATACACCGCTGGGATCCTGTTGGGCAGCTACCACCTGAGCCTGACTACAGCTCACTCTTCCCTTAGTTCACCCCCTCAAGGTAGCCTCTGACTCCCTAGAGCTGGCTTGGGAGCCTCCTCTGGGCTTCCTCCATGACTGTGCTGATAGCCTGTAGCGATCTTGGCCTCCCCCTCTGTGAGCTCCTATGGCCAGGGCCTGCATCTATCCTGGAAGCTGCAGCCCCAACCCTCCCCTAGGTCCCTGCACATATTAGCATATAGCCATGTGGCTTTGATCTAGCTGGAGTTTCAGTGGCCTCTCGGTGAAGTAGGGCTAAGACAGACTCCCCCAACCAGCTTGTGAGAGCTGAAGTGGGAGGTCCAAAGCAGCTGGCACAGAATGGGTAGTTGCCTCTCCCAGGCAGCACAGTCCTGCTTCTGCACTAAACCCTCCAGGGTAGGGTTGCCAGACATAGCAAATAAAATAACAGGATGAGCGATTAAATTTTGTTAGATTTAAACAACAAGCAATACTTTAGTATAAGTATGTCCCTAATATTGCATGGAACATATATGCACTGAAAAGTCCTTCACTGTTTATCTGAAATTGAAATTGAACTGGGCATCCTGTATTTTATCTGCAACTCTACTCTGGGGGGCCATGCATGGAGCTGGAATGCCTCCCCCAAACACCCCAGCCCTGTAGAGGTGGGAAACACTCTCCAGCCTGTCTCTTTCCTGGGCAGGGCATGAGGGACAGTTCTTAGTGACTAGGCTAACTCGTATTATCCCATTTGATGGGTGGGAAACAGGTGCAGAGAGGTGAGTGGACCGGAGGTGGCAGAGCCGGGTGTAATAGGAAATTGCTTTCCTGGGGCCTGAGAGGATGAGGCAGACCCCTGCTGGGATTGGGTGGGGGGAGATGTCTTTTCCCACCCCGGGGGCCTGGTGGCCTTTGACCTGGGGCATGCTGGGAGTTGGGTCCCCCAGTGGCCAGCTTCATGTAATGCTCAGGACCACCACAAGGAGGCAGCACCTCCAAATGTGCCCACCTTGGCTGGTTCAAACCACCTCCAGGTCATTGAGAATATGTTATTGAACCGCTCCTAGTGGGCCAGGTTCCATGCTAAGCGCTTCCTGTGTTGTGGCTCATTTACTCTTCTTTTTTTCTTTCTTAAATAAATTTATTTGTTTTTGGCTGCGTTGGGTCTTCGTTGCAGCGCGCGGGCTTTTTTTCTAGTTGTGGCGAGCAGGGGCTACTCTTTGTTGCGGTGGCTTTTCTTTGTTGCAGAGCACGAACTCTAGGTGTGTGGGCTTCAGTAGTTGTGGCACGCGGGCTCAGTAGTTGTGGCTCGCAGGCTCTAGAGCACAGGCTCAGTTGTTGTGGCGCAAGGGCTTAGTTGCTCTGCGGCATGTGGGATCTTCCCAGACCAGGGCTTGAACCCGTGTCCCCTCCACTGGCAGGTGGATTCTTAACCACTGCGCCACCAGGGAAGTCCTCATTTACTCTTTACAACCGCACTGTGGTTGGGTCCCTGTCTCCTGGAGTTGGAGTCACTCCAACCCCCACCTCCCCTGTCCCCACCCCAGCCCAATACTGCTTCCTTGCCTACTGCCTTCCAGCCTATGGCTCTCTACAGAGTCAGAGGCAGAGCTGATTCACAGGCTGTGTGACCTTGGGCAAGTTACCTGACCTCTCTGAGCCTTGCTTCCTCACTGTACAGTTGTCCGTAATGACTCTCTGAAGCTGCTGTGAGGGTTACAGGAGAAATGGCTTGCAAAGCAGTTGGCCATAGTGGGGCTCAAAGAGTTATTTAACCACTATTATGATTGTGGCAAGGGACATCCACTTCAAGGGCAAATAATTGGTAATTGTGCCATCAGATGACTAATCTAGAGAGAAAGTATGCCAATTTTATGGTTCAGGCATTCCAATCCTAAGAATTTATTCAGAGGAAATAATTGGATGATGATTCGAAGATGTGCATCTGAGGATGATCATCATGGTTTTATTTTTATAAGCGAGAAAGTCTTGGGCACTCCTTAAAGGTCCAGTGCGTAAAGGAACATGCTTCTGATCTGATTCTGCTGCTGGCTGAATCTCCCCAAGTCCCTCCTCTGTTCTGATACCTTCCTTGACTCCTGACAGCCCCCAGGATCCAACCTCAGCCTGGCTTTCAGAGCCTCTGGGCCTACTCAGTCTCATCTCTCAGGGTGACGCATCCTTCACCTCTGTTCTGCCTCCCCTGACTCCTGCACATCCAGCCTCTGCGCCTTTGCTCAGGCCATGCCACCTGCCAGGAATGCCCTCCCCGCCCCCATTTCCCTCTGTTCTCAGCCTCAAGGTCCATCTCTAACGGTACCTGCTCCTTAACCCTCCCTGGCTCCTGCCCCCCAGACAGAATCATCATCATGCTCCTCCCTCCTCTTGAATAAGAATCATCAGATGACACCCACAGAGAACATGGATGGAGCTCTTACTATGTGCCAGACACTGTGCGAAGCACTGTGTTACAGAAATTCCGTAACGGCCTGTGCAGTAGGTGCCACCATTATCATCCTACAGATGAGAAAGTTAAGTCCACTGTGCGGTGAGCCTTCCGCCAGCCTTCTTAAATCCCATGTGAGTGAGGAGGGCTTCAGAACCTTTTGTAAAATCAGAAGGCATTGCAGGTGGGTGGGGGGCCCTGGTGGGGGAACGTGGAAGTGCTGGGCCTGGCTTAGCTCAGCCGTGCCCTAGGCTCACGTGTGGGCTCCAGGTGAGGCTTGTTCCTTCTCCAGCCTTCTCTGGGCCAATTTAAGGAGGCTTGTGGGGGGTGGGCAATGTTTTCTTCTCATTATGGCTGTCCCCAGGGCACTTCTGCGTGTTGCTCGGGTCTTGCTTCTCGGTAAGGTCTGGGCAATGGGTCTACCTTGCGAGCTGGAGTGGTGGGTGGTGGGTGGCCGGCGGCGGGTGGGGGCCCTCCCCCTGCCCTCCCCATCCCTGAGCTGAGCTGAGCCTCCCTCTGCCAGCTGTGTACCTGGGGAGCCCCTGCGAGGATAACTCATCCCCCCATGCCTGGTCTGGGCCACCACAGGAGCTGGACTTGGCATCCTGGGGATACTGGGAGGAGGGGACTTCCCTCCTGATGGCCTGCCTGTCTGGTGCCCTCACTCACTCAGCCCTACCTCCCAATGCCCCCTGACCTGGGAGTCCCTTGCTGCCTCCCCCACTGAGAGCCCAGGACACCAGAGCCCCGGGTTACCTCCTCCTCCTCCCTGACCTTCACCCTGTGTCTGGGGAGCCAGGCTGAGCAGGAACCTCCAGAGTCCAGGGTCCTCCTTCTTAAGGTTTGAGCTGTCCAGCCAGGTCAAAATCAGGGGTAGGGGCCCACCCCCGCCCTGCACCCCTGGCCTCTAGGACAGAGCTGGCATGCAGTAGATGCTCAGCAAACACTACACAACTGCCTTAAATTCTTCTCCTTTCTAAAAAACCTTTCAACTCCTTTCTGGTCCTTGGTCTGCTCTAGGCCCTCTGGATCAAGATAATCCTTCTTCGAAGCAGCATGGCAAGATGGTCAGGAGCCCAAATGGTAAAAAGAATTAACTGGGGACCATTCAGGGATGAGTCTGTTTACACACAGGCCAGCTGCTCACACTGACACAAAGCAAGCAGTTACTGATAGGGACGGGGTAAAGGTAAACTCAGCTTTTATTTTAATACCATTGGTATCATCCAAATCTTGCCATGTACCTTTTTTTTTTGCGGTACGCGGGCCTCTCACTGTTGTGGCCTCTCCCGTTGCGGAGCACAGGCTCCGGACGCGCAGGCTCAGTGGCCATGGCTCACGGGCCCAGCTGCTCCGCAGCATGTGGGATCTTCCCGGACCGGGGCACGAACCCGTGTCCCCTGCATCGGCAGGCAGACTCTCAACCACTGCGCCACCAGGGAAGCCCAACTTCAATCTTTAAATAGTTCTGGAAGAGCCCTTCGTTGGGAGTCTGAATCTAAGTTCTGCAGCTGATAGCTGCATGTAACTATGGGCAGATGGTAGCAGGACTTCCTAGCCTGTTTCCACATTTGTAAAATAGGGGCAGTTGTGCGGTTCATATGGGGGTATGTGGAATAGCCCCTAATGGCAGCTAGGAGGATGCTCAGTGCTGGTCAAGCTTATTTGAGCAGCTTCCCTTCGGTCCTCCCATTCCTATTCCCTCCCCTTAGGGGAACCTGCTCAGGGCTTGCCCTCCAGTCTGACTGTGGGGACCCACTGGACCCCCTTGACCTGTGGTGCCTCTTCATTAGGAACTCCCCAGTGCAGGCTGCTCCTTGGGCAGTAGGCAAACAGCTTGGCTGCAGCTGGCCCATTGTGAACCCTGCCTGGCCTCCTGAAGGACCCCTCCAAGAAGTCCTCAGCCCTCAACACACAGCTCCTGCAGGTGGCCCTCCAGGTACTGCATGGTGAGTCTTGGCCTGGTGCCTATGGAGGGGATGGAGAGTGAACCCCTGAGGGCTGCCCAAGGAGGGCAGAATGTGGGCCATGTGTACCATTCCTGTACCTGGCCTCAGTCTTCCACCCCTGGTGGGACAGGTGTGCACCCATTTGGTAGATGAGGCTGGGGTAAGAACCGAAGTTCTCTCTGAGCCTCCATCACCCCATCTGTAAAATGGGCATAACACTTCTAGGACCATTCAGGAAAGCATGGAATAATGGCTGTGATTTACCAAGCATGCAGTAGGTGCTTGTTAGGGGGTAGCTCTGACTAGGTACCAGGAATAACCCTCTTCCCTCGGGTGCCTCGCCACTTCCCTTATGTGGAAGGCTTGTGGTTGACCCTAGAAGCCTGCATCCAGCCGGTGCTAAACTGGGCCATGAAGCTCTACATGGACAAGTGTGTGAACCTGAACCACTCCCAGAGGACATATACCCTCATCTTCAACTGGGGGTCTGTGGGGTTTTGAGGGGTGGGGAGGGAGGTGGGGTCAGATAGCTCATCCCTATCCTGGGATCTTGCTTAGCTGGGCCACTGGTGTAATCACATGTAGAAGTCTGTTTTTTGCACTTGGTCGTTAGTAACCAACCATTTATGGTGCCTGGCCTGAACTTGCTGGGGCCTGAAGCTGCCCACCTGGGCTGAGTAGCTTGGCAGAGGACGGACTGTCCTTCCCAACCAGGATGCAGGCCGTTGAGTGGTTGCAGGGGCCTTAGAGTCTTGTCACTCGTGGCTGACTTTGTAATTTCTGCCCTTTGCTCAGGCTAAATACATCTGTCCCCAGACTCTAGTAATGGGGTGGACATTCCTTAATGTGGCTTTAGGGAGCAAGAAAGTCCCACAGAGTAAGCCTCTCCATGGCTTCCCAGGAAACTTGTTACGGCCAGTCTCTGAGGTGATGGTCCCTTGGGATCCCTTGTCTGTCCCCCGGGTGCTTCTCAGTAGGCCCCGGTTCTGGCCCTTGGTCCCGGCAGAATGATGAGACATTGCAGTTCAGCGTGGAGGCCTTCATGCTCAACGATGACGTGGAAGAGGATGAGGTGAGGGCGATGCCCCAGGTCGAGGTGGATCTGGGGATTCTCTTCCTGTTACTCTGCTTCCCCTCCCAGGGCTATCTTGGGCAGAGTTGGGGGTCAGCCGAGGAAAGGAGTGCTGGATCCCCTGATAGGTTTTCCAGATTTAGCAAATCAAAATTTAGGCCTTGCAGTTAAACATGAATTTCAGATAAACAATGAATTTCTTAGTTTAAATATGTCCCAAATATGACATGAGATATATTTATACTAAATTTTTAAAGAATTAACCAAGCATCCTGTATTATCTGGCAACCCTCACCCTGAGAATGGCAGTGGAATAGGCATCCAGAGCTGGGACTTGGAACCCACAGCCCTGGATTCGGCTGAGCTCTGACCAAAAGGCGAGGCCCTGGGAGTCTCGCATTTCCATGTGCCGGAGCAAGTCTGGGATCAAGCCTGGCCCAAGGATTGCACGGAGGGCCGGGAAGGCCCACTCACCACAGAGAGATTTTGATAGATGTGATTAGGATAGAGGAACCTGGGCACTGTGGCCTCTGTCCCAAAGGATGCTGGCAGCCTGGGGCAACTTGAAGCTTCCTTTCTTTACAGTAAGATACTTCCATCACGGGAGATACAGATGCACAAAGGACAATTAACGCTGCTTGGAGATTATCCCAAGATGACACTAGAATTTCCTGTCTGTACGTCTCTTTATAAGAGTCATACACTGCACTTTTTCACTTCCTTTTAAGAGCTGTTCTCAATGTTACCTGTTAAATCATATATAGAACAGAAAATGAAAATCCTGAAACCCTGAGAATCACCAATCCTTGGGCATATACTAAGTTAGTGTTTTATAAAATAGGTCTGCATATGCCATGATAGAGTTTGTTTTCCTCCCACTGAATATCCCGTTTCTCTGCATGGGAGAATACTTTTTTGACTAGTGGGTCAAAAAAATCCTGGAGCTAGTGGGATCTTAGTTTTTAACGTGGCTAGTGGGATCTTAGTTCTCTGACCAGGGATTGAACCCGTGCCCCCTGCAGTGGAAATGCAGTCCTAAGCACTGGACTGCCAGGGAATTCCCAGGAGAATACATTTTTGTATTCTCCCATGAATGTTAACAGCTATGTAGAATTCCAGTCTGGTTGAGTTGTAACTTAACCAGTGCCCTATGGCAGAAACTACCCATGGGTTCCAATCTGCCCCTGTTCTAAACCAGGGTTGCAGTGAGGAAATGCCCATGGGTAAGGGAAAATCAGGAGAATTCTCTCTCCCTCTAAGGACCTATTATGCACTGGGGCTGTGACAGTCACAGGCTGACCTGGCTTCTCCCTGCAGTGCCCAGTTGGATAAATGAAGCATAACGTAGTTCAACACAGGTGGTTGTGTTGGGGGGCATGGGAGCCCAAGAGGAGCCCTCTCACCTGGGGCTGGGGGCCTAGGTTCTTCCTTAAGTATATATCATCTGCTGGATGAGCATCTGGAGTTGGAAGAGACCCTTTGAGCCTGGCCAGAAATCCTGTTTTTACAACAACACCTCCTACAGGTGAGTACTTCCTGTTTCAAGCTGTGGGAACCTGGGCAAACTCCTTCCCCGTTTCTCTGAAATGAAAGTGTTGGCCGCCATAACGCACAGGCCTTGGGTTCTGGAAGCTGGGTAACTGGGAGAGATGAAAGGCCTCAGCTAGCTCCGTACCTGGATGCTTCACCCACATCATGGGAAATCCTTATCCTGGAAATGTAGGTGGCCTCTCCTTGGTACAGGAGAACCAGGACAAGGACTGAGAGGACTGGTCCCACCACCATCCAGGTTCACAGATACTCGTTTGTGGTCCTGTCCCCTCTGCCCTGTCCCATCTCCAGCTTCCCTGCCTGCTCCTGGCTTTTCTTTTTTTACCTTGATGAGTAACTGTGGGCTCAGGGTCACTTCCAGCTGCCCCGCACGGCCTGCCCCACACCACTAGGCAGCCCTGAGGTGCTTCCCGGCCCCGTCCTTCCCAGCCTCCTGTAAGACACTGAAGGACTTGCTGGCAGTGGTTCTAGCTGTCAGCTGCATCACTCTGCTGTTGATCCTGATCCTGCTGTCCCTGAGGAAGGTGCTGGAGGCTTTCCAGCTGAGCTGCCCACTAGGCTGGCTGGGGAACACACTGAGGCGGGCCTGGACCAGGCCAGACACCGAGGAGAGGCAGCCGCTGGCCAGGGCAATGGAGAGACTGTCTTTGGAGGAGGAGACTGATGGAGTGTCCCAGACAACCGCTGAGGAAAGCAGGGGGTCAGGGGGCCCTTCAGAAGACCACTAAGTGACCCTTTATATTCACACAACAAAGCTTTCTACTTCTCTAGTGCTCTGCCCTTAACTCCCTCTGGTACTTGTTTGTGTTTGTACCATGTGCTGGGGGGCAAAGCTGACCTTAACTGTGTGATGTGAAAGTGGATTCTCTGGAGAGGCTGCGGCAGTGCTGGGTCCCAGGGCAAGAGGATGGGGTCTGGTGCCTAATTAGCCTCAGGACAGAAGGCTGCCCTGGCCTGGGGTCTACAAGGTTAACTGGCCCAGACTTTCGGCCTCAGGTGCCAAATTTGAACCCCCTCTTTTAAGGGAGACAGGCTGTGGTCACCATCTTTGCCTCTCAAGGGCAGCTGAGGTCTTTCCTTCCCTGTCTCTTCCCTGGCATTTCTGGGCTTTGGGAACTGGGACTTCCCTTCCCTTCCCACACAGTGGGGAGCCTGCAGGCCTTGGTCTTCCTGCCACTATACTGGTTGCTGACTGCTGCTGGAATGAGGGGGCCCATTAGCCAAGGCTAAGTGGGGTCTCTTTCCCTCCCCAGCCACCTCCTGGACACTCAGAACTGGAGCAAAGCACCCTGCCCCTGGGTGAGACTGGAAACCTGGAGGCTGGGAGCTGGAGGGCTGCTTCCCACAGACTGTGGCTACGGAGTAGGAGTGGGTTTGCTGTGGCTGGGCATCCATGGATACCAAGGGGCACTTTTGGATTCTTGGCTCCAGCCCTAGCCTAAGTTCTCTGCGCTGCCCCTGCCTCCTGGTAGCAAGTTCCCCCTCTGTTCAAAATGGGGTCTATAAGCTGCAGTAGAGGAGCTTAGACAAATGCAGATAATCCAACAGCACCGCTCACAGCTGCCTCAGCCTCAAGGGTGCAAAGGGTCCACCCCTTCATCCTCTGCCCCTGCTGCAGCCTGGGGGTGGGGTCTTTACCTCAGAGGGCAAGGGTGAGATCCCCTGTCCCTCCACGCTGTATCCCCGATGCTGAGCCATCCTCCCCCCATGGCATCCTTGCCCCAACTGCAGGTGCTGCCACCATCTTCCAAGAGTATGAACCCATCCTCCTCTTCTCTGCCTCCCCGCGTCTCTCTCCTCTCTCTCATTTCTTATTTGTAGGGTGGCTAGATAAAATATAGGACACTCAGTTAAATTTTAGTTTCAGATGAACAGTACATTTTAAGTGTGTCCCAAGTATTGCCTTTTTTCTTCTTCTAAATCTGACAACCTTTCTTCTTTTCCTCCTTCCTATCCACACCCCCACCCCAGCCCCCAGCTCAGAGAGTCGGCAGTCTTGTCCTGTTCTGGCAAGTTGCTGCACTAACGTGAATTAGTGGTGAGAGGAGGGTGCCTTTAGCCCCAGTCCTACTTCTGCTACCCATGGGCTGAAGGAAACAAGGCCAGTGCATTTGGGGAGCTGTTTTTCATCTATAAAATGTGTCCATAAGTGCAGATGGAAAGTACTAGCTGCTGGTGAACATTAGCTTGATTAGTCTAAGAGTCAGGCCTCCTCTTCTGCCCATGGGTTAAGCTCACCCCAGTGGGCTCAGCCCTCAGCTCATTCCTAAGGAACTTCAAGTCCTTTGGTTCCCAACCATCCACAGTCTCTGTGTAATTCGACTCCTCCTGTCAAGAGATGTGTCAGGACCTGGGGCTCAAGCCAGCAGCTCCATGTCCCTGAGGCCATGTCCCTGGAGCGAGAACGTCCTGGGGCCCTGGTGTCTCCTCTAGTCACCCAGGGTCTTGGTGGATGGCAAGAGGCCATGCTTCTCAGAGACCATATGAACAGTGGACCGGATGCTGGGCTTTGAAGTACAAGCCCTGCCCCCTCTGCTGTGAGTTTCCTTGGAGGAGCTGCTTAATTAGCATTGTGGGTCTCCATTGTTCCAGCTGCCCAATGGGCATAACACCTCCTCTGCCCACAAACTGAGATGGGAGAGGGTGACATCCAAGACACTTCCACTGGATGATCTAGGACAAACAAGTCATTCCTTCTCACCTTCTCTGTAAAAGTAGGGTCTTTGGAAGCAGTATTATAGGGCAATTAAGAGCAATGTCTTTGGAGTGAAAAAAAAAAAAAAAAGGTCTTGGATCTGCCACTTAAGAGGGCATGGGTTCGATCCCTGGTCAGGGAACTAAGATCCCGCAAGCTGCGTGGCACAGCCAAAAAAAGAAAAAAAAAAAGAGTTGTATGATGTTGGGTGAGTGACTTCACCTCTCTGAGCCTTGGTTTCCTCACGCATAGGTGACCATGATACGTGGCCTAAGGGCAGGCATGAGAGTGAAATGGGCTAAACTCATAAAGCACTTGGCACTGCGTTTGGTGCATAGAGAGCACTCACCGAATGACAGCTGTGGGTTTTTTTTTTTATTATTGCCAGGCAGCAGCTAGAGCCAGATGTGACTTCCTTTGCTTCTAGGAAAGTGCCTTTAATTGTTTAAAACATAAGCTATGAGTTGCCAGGGAAGGCGGTGAGGGTGGTAGAGACGGGTTGGAGAAGCTGTGTGCTCTGAGTCAGACAAAGCCTTCTCTAGGTAGCTCCTACCTACCCAAGGGGGCAGCCACTGCCATAGATCTGGAGGCTGGGTCACCTGGGTCTCCAAGAGAGTCCATCCCCTCCACGGCTCTGTCCCTGTCCGAGGTGCTGAAATCTCCCCTAGTACTTATTTGCACACACATGAATCACTTGCTCCCTACCTCCATTCAACTTCACAAGTATATATTGAGCATATACTATATAAGGAGTAGCAGTAAAAAGGATTTAGATACATCTCCAACCCAGGTTGCTGATAACTCATGGAGAAAAAATTCAAGCACACAAATGCCTCAGAAGTGAGGACAAAGGCTAGGAGGCTCGTTTTCCTATTTTTTGGGTTTCAGGGACATCCACTTGGTTTTACCCTTGCTGCTTCCCTTTCTGCAACCTCAGCATTCTCCAAAGCTGTGCCTCTCGTACCTTTCCTGATCTGACCACAGCATATGCATTTTCCCCAAGGCAGCCGTTTCTTTACTTACTAGTGTCACAGTCAAGAGGACTACTGAGCAATTTCTGGGGGAAGAGTAGGATATATAGGCCGAAAGCAGAGGGTCAGGGGTCTCTTGGAAGTGAGGGAGCTGCCTAGACAGGGGTGAGCTCTTTGTCTTATTTCTGCATGCCCTCATCCGGAAGCAGCACCTACACTGTGAAGCTGACCTTCTTGGTGTGGACAAAGCTATAGGTATTGTCAAAGCTCAGGACATCTAAGGGGATAGCTGGACAGACGGGTAGTTTGGCCTGACTTCACGCTCCCTGTGCCCTGCCCTGGCCATGGGGGAGAACAGGCTGTGTTCCCACCTGCTGTGTTTGCCAAGCTGGACCAAGTTCCCCCGACTGCTTTTCCCTTCCCCATGGGAACTGCCATTCCTGAGCAGGGCCTGTGAACAGAAACTGACCTCCTCCTGGCATGTGCCCAGCCTGGCTTTAGTTGCACCAACTGGCAATGAGAACAATAGCCACTGCCTCCCACTGTGTCCACACCTGGACAGTCACATGACAGGTGTGCAAGGGGGGCATTTCAGAACATCAGAGGCCTCCCAGGCCCCTTGATGAAGTGGGGTGCAGGGCGAGGCCTGTGCATGCCTTCTGCCTCATTACAGGCACCCGAGAGGTAGGAGTTGTAGCCTCTGCTTCACAGGTGAGCAAACCTGTGCTCAGTAAGACTTTTGCTCGGGGTTATGCAGCTACCACAAGGCTGAAGTGGGACCCTGGTACCACACTCAGCTGTGTGCCTCTGGACAAGTTGATTTACCTCTCAGAGCCCCAGTTTCCTCCTGGGGAATGTCGCTGCCCTATTGTCCCTTGCCTGTGTCCTGCGGCCTGAGTGCTCTCAGCCCCTTCTGTCTCTGGCTCTTGGCACACGATAGGTGCTCTCAAGTGTAGACCGAATGAGTGACTGTATGGATGAATGGCACTGACCTAGGGCGTATGTTCCTTGTGGGGGGAGGTGGTCACTACCCCTCTGTTTCTTCCTATAAACCATGGCACAGGCGGCTCCAACCTTCCAGGGCTGGGGCCCAGCCAGGGCAGACTTACAGACACCAGCTTCCGTGCAGGTGAGGCTCCCATCCTCGGGCACCAGGTGGGCGTTGTAGCGCTGGCTGCGCTGCATCTCTGTCATCTCCCCAGCCCGCTGCCACTCCCCCATCTTGGTCTTCAGGAAAACCCTGAAGCCAATGTCTGCACCGTCAGATGAGAACTGCCACCTGTGTTGGGGGAAGGAGGGGAACAGGTCGCTGCTCAGGCTGAAGGGTCCCTGAGGGTCTAGGACCCAGCCAGGGGTGGGTTGGTGGCCTGTTCCTTACCTGAGGACACAGCCTGGGAACAGGATTTCGTACTCCACCTGGTGCGAGAAGCTGCGGTTGATCTGCACCAAGTGCTCGTACTGAGTCTTCACCGGGTCCTGCATGTACATGGACTTGGGGATCTCCCCACCATAGTTGATTTGCAGACACAGAGCAAGATGGGCTTGCTCTCCACTTCTTGCACTGTTCATGCTGTTTATCCTACCTGAGATATTCCCCATCTCCTGGAAGTATCCTGCTCATCCTGTCCTCCCCTACCCACACCCACACCCTGGGAAGCCTCCTGTGTCCCTCCATCCTCAATCAGGGCTTCTTCTGGGAACTTCCCCTCCCAGCTCATCCCTCTGGGTCAAAATTTCCCCATTTCTTGTTTGCCTGCACAGTTGCTGAGAGCTCTGTCAGGGCAGGCCTGGGACTAACTCAGTACCTGGCTCACAGGGGTTTCTCCATAGACATTTGTGGAATGAATGAGTGGGTGAGAAAGGAACCGAGTTCTACTCCTCTACCCTCCCCTGTTCTGGGGCTCTTCATACCTTAAGTTAAATATTTGGGGTTCCCATCTGGGTCGGTCAGGGTCCCCCCAAACTGGGCAGGCAGTTCTTCGGGACTGATGAGTTTTAGCAAACCTTCCTTCCAGTTGTCTGTGGGGAGAGGGGTTGAAGGGTGACTATTGAGCATGGAGGGGACCCATCAGCCCCCCTCTTACCAGGAGGACCTGACCTTGGGGAGAAGCCCTACAGGAGCTAGGCTGCCAGGGCCCATTCCCTAGGCCCCCAGGCCTTAGGCTGCAGAAATGTCTTCCAGCATTGTATTGCTATGGAAACATGTTTTCCCTGGCTGATGGGTTTGCACATTTTTCAGGGTCTCCCACTCATAAGCAGTCAAGATTAGAGTTGTCTCACTGTTTCAAGGAGCCTAATGAGGTCAAGGACCATGTCAGGGGCCACACTGTGTGCAAGTGGCATACACAAGTCAGACCTCTGGGTGGAGAGGGACAGCCCTGGGTCTTTGAAAGGACCGCCCCCTCTCTGCTGCTTAATTACTACGATCATATGCCCATTATTGTTCTTCATGCCCTATGCAAAGCTCTAAGTGTTCTGGATCCTGGGGTGTCACCATGGCCCCAGCCCTATAACCAATTCAAGTTATCCCCTGCTGTGGCCATGGGAGATACCAGTGGGATGAGAAGGAAGACCATAATGCCTGGCATCTCACAGCCAAATGCACAGAACCCTGTGTGCCACCAAAAGGGGCAGAGGCCTGGACGTGGGTCTGGAGTGTGGCAGTTACCCACACTGCTCCAGGATTTGGGGGCTACCTTGTGATCCACCCAGCTCCCTACCCCAGTGGATCTAGGCAGAGGCAGAGACTCAGTTATCAGAAAGGGAGAGAAAACAGGGATTTGTTAGATTCATCCCCATCCCCGTGGATCCTCAGATCTCCTGATTTGATGATCTGACCATTCTGATTATGAGATGTTATCCTCCAAGCTCAGGGTCACCGGTTGAGTTTAAGAACTATTTCTCTTCTCTACTTCTTTTTTTCTATCATTAAAACATTTTTTTGCCCACTTATAAAGGTAATACATGTAATTCTGAAAGTTTAGAAAGTACAGAAATATAAAAAAAATTATAAACCACCTGATTTCTTGCTAACCACAAATTATTTTGTTGTATTTCCTTCTAGAAATATATTCTTGTTTTTATAAAAATAAGACCATACTACCCATACCACTTTATAATCTATTTTTCTTTCAACTTAATGACATTTCCCATGACATCAAATCACTTTTCATGGCTGCCCAATAATTCATCAAATGGATGCATTGTTATTTACTTATCCAGTCCCTTCTTAATGAGCATTCCTTCTCTGAATCACTTCTCCTCTTCCTGCTCTTCTTCCTCATCCTCTTCAGCCCAAATTGACTTTAGAAGCACTGAGGTGACGAGTGTTGAAAAGAAACTGATGCCCATAGCCCAGAGGTTGACTAGCAACCAAACTGAAACTGATAAGGAGAAAGATGTGGAGGTTTTAGTCACCAAAGAGGTATGGCAGGGAGTAAGACAGAGGTAACAGGATAGACTCTATAGTGTAAGACCCATTTCATCTTTGAGAAGGAGGAGCCTCTGACTTTAGGTGATGTGTGGATCTCTGGAGGGGGTGATGGACCAAACTTACTCCAAAGTTCATATGTAGAGCTTAGGGGATGGAGCTGGAATTACTTACTTCCCAACACTATAATTTTCCTGTGAGTGTCCTCACTCAAGAAGGGCTTCAGGAGGTTGTATCCCACAGGGAACAGTTTGGTGGCTGGAGAGATATAAGCAAGTATAATGGGGAAAAGATAATTCCACTGGGCCACTCTCTCCATAACAGTCATAGCCAACAATGTGGAGGAATCATGAGTTACCTTGGCAAGTTCCAATGCCCTGCACCTGACAAACCATCCAACCAACTGGTCAACTAAAACAACAAGCAGCCAACTAACCAACCACCCAATCAATCATCCAATGTATCAAACAGCCAGCAAAACAGCCAAAAAATAGCCAATCATTCACCTTCTCACCAACCCATCAATCAGCATACCAATCAAACAGCCAACCTACCAAATAGTCAAACAACCAATCAACATGTCAGCCAATCAGTAAACCAATCAGCTAATTGAACAACCAGCTAACTGCCCAACCAACTGCCTCTTCCAGTCAGTCAACCATTCAAATAACCAACCAGCCAACCATTCAAACAACCAGCAATCAACCATCCAAGATACAGCCAACCAACTAACCAATCTGCCAACTAGCCAATCACCCACATAGGCAATCAAAATGCTTACTAGTCACTCAGTCAGTCTACCAAGCTAACAACTAACCAACCAGACAACCAGATATCCAACTAACCACCAGTCAACCAGCCAGCTAAACAACTGGCCAAACAGACAAAAACTAAGCAATGAAGCAACCAGTCAACCATCAAACATATATCCATCTTTCTATCCACCCACCCACCAAAACAACAACCACCCAAATACCTATTGAGTTTCCACCTGGCCCCAGGCCTGTAAGGGATACAACAGAAGTGGAGAATCAGAGGCCCTGCCTTCAAGGAGCAGACAACCCAAGGAAAACAGGATGAATACACACAAGACAACTGGAGGCCCCAGAAAGCAGTTGAAAGGAAAGGCCAGACTGGGCTGCACCAGCTGCCAGTGCCAGAGGCAGTTTGAGGAGGGAGAGATCAACATGGGTGGGAAAGGTGAGGGGGGATTCCTGGAAGAACTGAGGTTGGAGCTGCCTCTTCTTGCAGTAAAGCCAACCATAGAAGTTACCATTTATGGAGAAGTTACTCTGTTTCAGGCACTCTGATTTGCATTCAGCCAAGCAACCAACCTGCCTCACTGCTATCCAGGGAAAAAGGCACTAGTACTGTCCCCAGGGTGCAGATAAGGAATTGGAGGCACAGGGGAGTGAAGTCACCTGCCACACACCTTTCACAATGAACATGAACTTCAGGGTCTCTGGGTAATTCTCTTCAAGGAGGCCAAAGAACTGTGGAACCAAGAAAGACCCCATGAGAGCCCACACCTCTTCTTCTCCTACCCCCATTCCCTTTGCAACCTCCCCTCTGGAGGATTCAGAGGCTGTGGAGGGTTTCCCTTCTTTCCATCACCTCCATGGCCCCTGGAGGAAATCTCACCCCAGACTATTGCAACCATAACCTAATAGTAATTACATAACAATAATCATTTTTAGAGCAAATGTTATAGCAACGGTAGTATATAATAATTTATGTAATAGTAAATAAAACGTTTACTGTTTATTAAACGTTCACTATTTGCCAAGCACTTGTGTATACACTTTACATAACAACTCACTGAAATATCCCTACATCCCTTTGAAGTGCAATCAGTATCCCCATTTTGTATGTGAGGAAAATGAAGCATGGAGGGATAAAGCGACTCGCCTGAGTCACAGAGCTAGGGACGACAGGGCTGGGCGGAGTTTGTCTGAAGCTGGCCCCTATGGTCTCAGTACAGTGTTGTCCCTGAGGCCTGTTCTGTGGGATCTTCCAGCGAACATATCTTTGGGTCCTGAGCTGCAGTGATGTGGCCCAGGAAAGCTACCACCTTTTACCAGATCCTGGCTCTGAGTGAGCAGCAAGGTCACAGCAGGCCAAGCTGGTTGTTAAAGCAAGCAGGGGTGCCCAGGGGCCTTTCCCCACCTCCTGGTACACTTCCACCAGGGGTGTCAAGAAGTGCTTCAGCCCCAGGCCTTCACAGTCAAATATCATCACGATGGTCTCAATCTTCCTCCCCAGCTGTGAGGATGAGAGCAAGGATCAGGGTGCAGGCTCAGAACTTGGGAGATGGTGACCCCAGCACATGACCCTTCAGGGCTTCTCCCAGATTCCTACTCTGGCCTCAGATGAATGAGTGGACAAAACAGTGAATGCATTTACTACCCATCCATCCACCATCCATCCATCATCCATCCACCCATTATGGCTATCCATCCACCCATTAATTGACCCACCCACTCATCAGTTCACCCATCCATCCCTTCATACTGCTGTTTATTCAGCCATTCATCCCTCCATTTGTCCAACTAATATTTATTAAGCACCTATTTTGAGCCAGACACTGAAAGTATAGCATGTAGCTCAATAATCCAGAGTTCTTGTCCTTAAAGAGTTCACAGGCTGGTTGGGGAGACTGACAAGCAACCAGATCCCCATGGTCCTGAAGCGAGAGCTAGACAACATGGGAGCTGTGGGAACACACGTTAACCCAGATGGAGGCCTCAGAGAAAGTGACAGTTTGAGACCTGAAAGACAGATAGGAGAGAGTCAAGGGAAGTATGGGAGGGCAGTGTGTGTGCTGGAGGTCGGGCTGTCCAGACAGAGGAACAACAGGGGCAAAGACTCAGAGGGAATAACAGTAGCTAGCATTCTGAGAAATATGAATTAGGCCCTGCATGCCAGCCATATACTTGCATTATCTAATTTAATCTTTGCGACCATTATTATTGTCCCTGTTCTATAGGTGAGGAAACAGGTTCAGGGAGGTGAGGTAACTTTCCAAGGTGGCAAAGTTACCACCACCAAAGTTACCACTTTCCAAGGTGGCAAACCAGTACACCCACCCAGGAAGCGGCAGAGCTGGTGTTTGACCACAGAGCCCTCTGACTGTGACAGCGGAGAGCACAGGTGTGTTCCTGGGACCAAGTCCCCTGGCAGCCTCACCCGCTCTATCTGCAGGTCACACTCGTGCAGGATGCGCTCACAGCCCCTCATCTTGGTCTTGAGCAGGTCCTGCTTGGTGACAGACAAAAGCAGGCCCTTGGGGTCAAGCGGCCCGATGATGTCATACCACACAGGGCAGCCGTCACGGTCACAGCCACACAGGGCCCCAGGCATGTACTTCTGGATCACCTGGGCATGGACAAACACATGAAACTTGGCATCATGCACCTCCCAGAGATTCCCAGACCAGGCTGCCGTGGGTGGCCTGAGCCAACACACACCGTGGTACAAGCACTGTCCCTCTGCTGGAGGGCGGCTCTACTGTCCAGGTAAGAAAACTGAGGGGCTTGCAGGATGGGGTCTTGCTCACAGCAGGTACATGGCTAAGGCAGGTCTCAGCCGCGCCTGCTTGAGGCCTCTGGGCTCCTTAGTTCTGCCCCCAATGTCTCCCGTGTCCCCTTCCATGGAAAGGAGTTGGGCTTAGTGATGAAGAACATGGATTCTGAAGGTCACAGACCTGGTTCCAAAACAGATGCTACTGCTTCCCTCCTGTGCATCCTTGAGCAAGTGATGCCAACTATCTGAGCCCCATTCCCCCTCCTCTGTTGGGGAGAGTCCCCAAGATTACACAGTGCCTGACTCAGAGCTTGTGCTCCGACTCAGAGCTTGTGCTCCACAAATGAAACTAGGACCACTGCTTTACTAAGACGCCGGTGGTGGGACTCTTCTCCCCAACTTCTTGGTGAGCTAAGTTTCTTTCCCACCTAGACAGGATGCTTTGACCAAGGCCCTAGGGGTGAGGGCTCAGAGCCACGAGCTAACTGTGGTGGTGAAGAGCCTGGATTTGGAGGACAGACAAGCTTGAGCTCAAATCCCAGCTCCACCTTGGGGCTGTGGGACTTTGGGTGTGCTGCTTAACCATTGCTGGGCTTCAGTGTCCTCATGTGTACAATGGGGACAACAGTACCCACTTCATGGGGTTGTGAGGATTAAATGAGATCATGCAATACCCCGAGAAAACCATAATTCAAAAAGAGTCATGTACCAAAATGTTCATAGCAGCCCTATTTACAATAGCCCAGAGATGGAAACAACCTAAGCGTCCATCATTGGATGAATGGATAAAGAAGATGTGGCACATATATACAATGGAATATTACTCAGCCATAAAAAGAAACGAAATCTAGCTATTTGTAATGAGGTGGATGGACCTAGAGTCTGTCATACAGAGTGAAGTAAGTCAGAAAGAGAAAGACAAATACTGTATGCTGACACATATATATGGAATTTAAGGAAAAAAATGTCATGAAGAACATAGGGGTATGATAGGAATAAAGACACAGATCTACTAGAGAATGGACTTGAGGATATGGGGAGGGGGAAGGGTAAGCTGTGACAAAGCAAAAGAGCGGCATGGACATATATACACTACCAAATGTAAGGTAGATAGCTAGTGGGAAGCAGCCGCATAGCACAGGGAGATCAGCTCGGGTGCTTTGTGACCGCCTGGAGGAGTGGGATAGGGAGGGCGGGAGGGAGACGCAAAAGGGAGGGGATACGGGAACATATGTATATGTATAACTGATTAAATTTGCTAAATAAAAATTAAAAAAATAAAAATAAAAAAATAAATGAGATCATGCAGATAAAGTCTTAACTCAGGCTTGGACCTCATAAGCCCCCAGGAAATATTCATAATTGTTAGAGGAGAGGTGCCTGCACACTCATGGTCTTTGCTACCCTCCACTCATGGGCCCGATGATCCAGAGACTGCTCGGGTGGTAAGTCTATAAGAGACTGGGGGCGGTGCGGGTGTTGGCTCACCTCAGGGGGCTGCCAATCAGTATGTGGTCAATGTCCATGGTCTTCCGGAACTCCATGTACTGAAAGGGAGTTGAGTGGTAAGGTCTCACTGGGCTCCCAGCACCCCTGAGGAGGGGATGGGGGTAGGGGCTGGAGGCAGGGATTGCCCCCACAAAGCCCCTCGCCAAATTTCCAGGGAGGGGGATGGGTCTCACCTTGTGCAGCATGGCCTCTGATTTCTGCAGGTCAAAATTCTGAGCTGTGAGGACATGGAAAGAAGGCATGGGGTGGGAAAGAGGTTGCCTTGCAGTCATCTTGCCCTAGTCCTGGGCGGTGGGGGGCTATGGAGGGCACTGGGGGCCTGGGTGGGACCTCCCTTTCCTGTCCCCTCCCCTCTCCTGCACCTGAACACGTGAAGCAAGGTGGTGTGGTCGGATCCTGAGAGCCTTGGGTCCTTCTGGAGCAGCTGGGACAAGGGCCCTCTCACTGCCCCCTCACCCTGACCTCCCCTACCTCTGCCCTCACCTCAGAGCCAGCGCAGAAGGAAATAGTCATCTGGGTTGGGCAGGGCAAGCAACACATCCTGGACATTTTCTTGGAACTGGGAAGAGAGACGTTGATTGAAGAGGTTTTCACACTGAGCCTTTGCCCCAGACTCAGTGATTGTTTTTGACTTGCCTCCTTCTCTTCCAGTGCAGTCTGGCCCACAGTGAGGATGGGTGGGTGGATGGATGGGTAGGTGAATGGAAGGAAGGATACATGGGTGAGTAAATAGAAAGAAGAAAGAATGGATGGATGGATGGGAAAAAAAGGAAGGACAAATCAATGAATAGTGGATGGATAGAAGGAGAGATGGGTGTGTGAGTAGCTAGATAAGATGGGTGGGTGGGAGTAGGAGGATGGATGGAAGAAAAGATAAATGGGTGGATGGGTGGGTAAGTAGATTGGAGTATGAATGTATTCTTAGTTCTTTTCATGTGTTAGCCCACCAAGGCTTCTTTTTTTCCATCCCATTTTCTACAAAAACATGGTTAGTGATTATGCGTCCTCTTCTCCACTGACCATGGGGATGACAACACACTCTACTCCATCTCTCAGCTCTTACAGACAGGTCACCTTACAGTGTCCTGGGGAGTGAAAGGGAACAGAGTCAGAGGGCAGACCATGAGCATCTTCAGCTCCCACCTAAGGGGAGGTGGGGAGGGGCATGTCAGGTAAAGGTCTCTGGGTCCAGCTCCTGGATGAGAAGTCAGGCTTGATCTGGCACCCACACTATTGCCCGGAAGTGGTGCTGTTCCCTCAACCTCTGCCCTGGACAGGGCTGATGTTACCGGGCACTGGGAGACCCAACCCTGGGTGAGGTGATGACAAAGAGACAATGTCAAGGACATGCTGAGCCAACAGACTGGGGCAGTGTTCCGGCCACTGCCCTCCCTCCTCCTCTCAGCCCTTTTCCCCTGGCTCTCACCTTGGCCAGGGTCTCTGCCTGCTTGGGGCTCAGGTCTCCGACTCGGCCACTCATGGTGCTGGGTGAGGCTGGAGGAGTGGAGGCCACTGCAGGCAGAGGCCACGCCCGGTCTGTGGTCCTGACCAAGTGGAGCCTTTTGCCCCCACTTCTGGGCGTGGCTCCAGGCGCCTACTCCTTGGCCAACTGTTTGGTTGCACATTACATAATTGGGATTAAGTGAGGTCCCGTGCTTGGCTCTGGGATAGTTTGGGGTGGAGGGAGGCAGGTGTACACGGGAGGGCGTGTCAGAGGTCCCCTGCCAGGTGGAAGAGGCTGGGAGGAAATGAGGCTGGCTTCCCATGGCATGGGAGTCCAGGTTAGGTACCTGTAGAACCCCCCTCAGTGCTCCCCAGGCCTCCAGGGAAGGGGGGATTTCAGGGGGAGTGAGGACTGCTCCCTGCAGGCACCCCTTCTTTCCGACGCTCAGTCTCCCCATCTCACTAAGGAAGAGACCCCGCACCTACGGTTCTGCAAACGTCACCCTCACCCAGCTCTGATGGCTAGGAGTCAGGGACTTAGTCTAGTAAACAGTTCATTCACTTTGTCGGGGTGGGAGGCTCATGTCTTTTTGCAACAAATGTCCCTATTCAAGAGGAGACAGGCTGGGGCAGAAAAATGGAACTCGAAAGGTGTCCTTGCTAAAGGTTTCTTTTCCCCACAGGGCTGATGCTGCTTTTCCTGTCTTTCAAATTCTATCCTGTGGTGCTGGTCCCTCACCTTCAATACAGGGAAGGGTTGAGCTCCCCCAACCCTGCTGCCCTCCCTTCTCATCGCTGAGGTCATGGGGACACAAGGGTCCTTGTCCAGGACCTCGCATCCCCTGGGTCCTAAGGGAGAGGTGGGGCATGTTGATGCCCTTGGGGCGGTAAGGGTGCTTCTTGGGATTTTAAACATCTGATCAGTGAGGGGTGTTCACCACTTGTGCCAGGTGATGAGGGAAGCCCAGAAGGTTTCCCTGTCCTTTGAGATATAGACTGTCAAGGGTCATGCACGTCTAAGGGATTCTCCAGCTGTCAGAAGCTCCAAGAGGGCAGAGGCCACATTGTCAATGACTGTCTATAAGGAAACCAGGAGTGCATCTGCTTGAGACCATAGTACAGCCACATGGCCACAGCTTCCAGGCCTTGAGGGGGTCCACATGGGCTGAAAGTTTCCCCTGGTCTAGCCTCGGACCCAACAGCTGGGCTAACTCAAGCCCCTCTTCCCAGTGCTGTTCCAGGTCCCCTACCCCCAGGGCATTCCTGGTCCTCACCCCTGGGCTGTCTTGGGACCTCTTTACGCTGATGTGGGTTAGCGCTGACACCTCCTTGCTCTGGGCCCTAATAGAATTGGGTCCAGAAGGAGAAGGGGGGCTGTCTTTGGCGATCTCCCTCCATCCAGGGTGCCTGCCACGTGCCCTCAGGAGCAGTTAGGTACCTCTCCACACCCCGGTCCCGCCCCACTTCACATTCCAGCCTCTTTCTGCAAAGCCCCCAGCTGCCACCTACACCCACTTCCTGCCAGGTGGGCAGCACGCAGAGATTGGGTTCCTCCACTGCCCTCTCATTAGCCCCTAATCCTGCCTGTTTCTCAACAGTCACCTTTCTCACCCTAAACCCTCTAACGTGAGGGGCCCCAGTTACCTCTGGGGACATCAGAGCCTGGGCAGGGAGGGCCAGGAATAGGAGTTGGGGTCCTCCCAGGAGTTCTGAGCCTTCAGAGATAGCCCTAAGTACTTCTCCTGACCCAGACCACAAACAGGCACAGAGCACATATTGTGTGCCCACAGCATCATTGTTGTTATCATCATTATCATCATCATCATCATAAATAGTGCTATCTAATGGAACTTTTATTTATTTATTTATTTATTTATTTTTGGCTGCATTGGGTCTTCATTGCTGCGTGGAGGCTTTCTCTAGTTGTGGTCAGCAGGGGCTACTCTTTGTTGCGGTGTGCAGGCTTCTCATTGTGGTGGCTTCAGTAGTTGTGGCACGCGGGCTCTAGAGCATAGGCTCAGTAGTTGTGGCACACGGGCTTAGTTGCTCCGCGGCATGTGGGATCTTCCCAGACCAGGGCTCAAACCCGTGTCCCCTGAATTGGCAGGTGAATTCTTAACCACTGTGCCCCCAGGGAAGCCCCTCTAATGGAACTTTCTGCGGTGATGGAAATGTTCTGTATCTGGGCTGTGTCCTATTGGACATCACTGGTAGCCAGTTGTCACATGTGAAATGTGGTTAGTGAGACTGAGGAACTCAAGTTTTAAATAAATTAAATTTTGATTAATTTTATTTTATAATAGATTGCCCCATGTGGCTTGTGGCTACCATATTAGCACAGATCTACTGCATTTATTGAAGGCTTACTACATGCCAGGCCCCACGCTAAGTGCATCACCTTGTGGGACTTCCCTGGTGGTTCAATGCTTAAGACTCCCCACTCCCAATGCAGGGGGCATGGGTTTGATCCCTGGTTGGGGAACTAAGATCCTGCATGCCACACAGCATAGCCAAAAAAAAAAAAAGAAAAGAAAAGAAAACAATGGGATTTCCCTGGTGGTCCAGTGGTTAAGACTCTGCATTTCCACTGCAGGGGATGCAGGTTCAATCCCTGGTTGGGGAGCTAAGATCCCACATGCCTCACGGTGAGGCCAAAGGAAAAAAAAAAAAAAGCATCACCTCATTTAAACCTCAGAGCCCCCCTGGGATTAGCTACCATTATTAAGCCCATTTTACAGACAAGCAAACTGAGGTAGAGATAAGTTAAGTATCTTATACAGAGCTAAGCCCATGCAATTAACCACTCTGCTGTCACACTGGAGGCCATCCCACAGTCTCAGCTCTGGGGGCCTCCACCTTAATCAGGGAGAGGACCCAGGCACAGAAGTCACCCCAATGGGATGTAGGTGGCATTGAGCCAGACCTTGAAGAAAGGGAGGATGTCGATTAGTGGAGATTGGGGTAGAGGAAAAGGCATCCCAAGTGGAGGAGACGGCATGGGCCAAGGTGTGGAGGTGGGCAAGTGAAAAGCACACGGAGGGCAGAGCTGAGGATGTTACAGTAAACAAGATGGATTGGGTCCCTGCCTGCATGGAACTCATAGTCTCCCATTTGTTGAGCATTTCCTCTGTGCTGAGAACATTACATTGTTATCAAACCATTTGGAAACAGGTAGGGGTATCTCCATTTTACAGTCAAAGATATGAAAGGTCAGAGAGATAAAGAAACTTTTCTGAAGTCACACAGCCAGGAAATGGGAAGCCAGGATATGAACCCAAGCCTGTCTGACTCTGGAACCTGTAGTGGAGCCACTGCCCAGATGTGCCTTCTCCCAGACGGCTTAACACTGTGCTTAGAAGACAGTAAGTGCTCGATAAAAGGTCTAAGATCCATTGTGTGTTAGGAAGCCTGGATCCACCCACCTTGGGCTGCAGGGTGTTTTGAGGTCAGGAGAATTCATTTCCCTCCCTTGAAACAAAGGCCTCGGCAGAGAAGAACCACCTCCACCCCCACCCCCACCCACCGTTTCCGTTTTCTCCAAGTCCTAGTTTGTCAGGCTCTCAGGGGACCATGGCTACAACCAGGACACCAACAAACAACCGCAGGGGGATAGACGGGGCCACCCAGTCCACACCTGGGGGTTGGTTACTAGGAAATGTGAAATGCCGTCCTACCAGAACCAGCTGGGTGAGTACAGAGGGGGCCCTGGGGGTGAGGGAGCCTCACCATGGGGCAAACGTGGCTGGGACGAGGCAAGTGGGAGTGGGGTTCAGGGCACAGTGAGATGAGGTGAGGGGAATTGCAGGGGTGGGAGGCGGGGAGGGGCGCCTTGCCGGAGCCCCAGTGGTGATCTCAGCAGCGCCCTGGGACGGTCTGCCTTCCCCCTTTTACCCTTGGGCAGTTTCATCTCCTTTTTAAATTAAAATATGGTATAATTCACATACCGTAAGTTCACCATTCTTAAAGTGTACAATTCAGTGATTTTTAGTATATTTACAAAGTTGTGCAACCAACCCCACTGCTTAATTGCAGGACATTTTCATTACCCCCGAAAACCGCTGTACCCTTTAGCAGTCATTCCCCATTTCCTGCACCCCTGCTCTTGCCTCTGGCAACTACTAAGCTATTTTCCATCTCTATAGATTTTCTTATTCTGGATATTTCATAGAAATCGAAACATGCGGTATGTGATCTTTTGTGACTGGCTTCTTTAACTTAGCATAATGTATACAAGGTTCATCCATGTTGTAGCAGGTAGTATGTCATTCCTTTTTATGGCTGAATAATATTCTTTTGCATAAATATACCACATTTTGTTTACCCATTCATCAGTTGATGGACACTTGGGTTATTTCCACTTTTTTGGCTATTATAAATAATGCTGCTATGAAAAGTTTTTGTAAAAACATGTTTTCACTTCTCTTGGGTGTATCTTTAGGAGTGGAATTACTGGCTCATATAGTAATTCTATGTTCAACCTTTTGAGAAACTGGCAAACTGTCTTCCAAAGTGGCTGCATCATTTTATATACTCCCTAACAATGTGTGAGGGCTCCTTTTCTGTTTTCTTATTTTGCTATTATAGCCATCCTAGTGGGTGTCACATGGTATCTCATTGTGGTTTTGAATTGCATTTCTCTGACTAAAGCTCTTGAGGATCTCTTCATGAGCTTATTGGCCATCTGTATATCTTCTGGGAGAAACATCTATTCAAAATTTTAAAATGTCTTTACCTAATTTTAAATTGGGTTGTCTTTTTATTGTTGACATGTAAGAATTCTCCATATATTCTGGATTTTAATCCCTTATCAGATATATAATTTCAAAATATCTTCTTCCATTCTGTGGGTTGTCTTTTCACTTTCTTCAGTGTCCTGTGATACACAAAAGTTCTAAATTTTGATGAAGGCTGACTTATCTATTTTTTCTTTTATTGCTTATGCTTTTGGTGTCATATCTAAGAAAGCATTGCCAAATCCAAGGTCATGTAGATTTGAAACCTCACACCTGGTCTCAGATTGGCCGAAACAGCACAACTCAGATCAGATTGGGACTTTAACTCAATCACACCTCAGATGGTATTCAAACCCAGCTAAAACTCAGATTGGGACTTGAACCCAAGGGCTGGGACTCAAACCCACTTGTCTTTTTTTTTTTTTTTTTTTTGCGGTACGCGGGCCTCTCACTGTTGTGGCCTCTCCCGTTGCGGAGCACAGGCTCCGGACGCGCAGGCTCCGCGGCATGTGGGATCCTCCCAGACTGGGGCACGAACCCGTGTCCCCTGCATCGGCAAGCAGACTCTCAACCACTGCGCCACCAGGGAAGCCCAAAATTTGGCATTTTAAAAAGTACAATTCAGTGCCATTAAGTAGATTCACATTGTTGTGCAACCATCACCACCATCCAGCTCCAGAACTTTTTCATCTTCCCAAAAGGAAACTCTGTACCCGTTAAACAGTAACTTCCCATTTCTCCTTCCCCCCAAGCCCCTGATGTCACCGGCAAAGCCCATGAACAATTCTCGGGAAATAAAAATAGAATCCGGGTAATAAAATAAAGTCTAACCTTTTTTCCTCTTTTCCTCTGTGCTTAGTCTAGTTTCACTCGCTCACAGGGGGCCGCCTGCAGAGGCCGTGCACCCGGCACTTCAGACCAGAGTTCCTGGTGCAAAATGGCTGCACGGACACCTCAGCTCGGTGGGCCACGTGCAGAAGTGCTGCACGTAACACTCAATTCAAGATGGCGGCAGGAGTCTGTGTGCAGAGATGCTACGCCCAGCAGGGCGATCTGGAGCCGTGAGCAACACGCCTGCGCCAGACCCGTGAAAACCCCGCCCCCTTCCCACTGACGAGAGCCCTATAAAGCAGCCCCGCTGAGGGCCTATTAGGGAGGGCCTAATGGAGAGTACTCTAGAGCAAGCTCACACCTGTCCATTCTTTGATCAAAGAACGAAGCTTTCCTTTGCTTCTGAACCAAACTCGGTCTCAATCTTTTGGCTCAAATGACACCAGGTAGAGGGATCCCTGTTGGGGCCCGACTAGAAAGGGTCAGTAACACTGGCAACCACCATCCTACTTTCTGTCTCTATGAATTTGACTACTCTAGGTACTTCTTGTAAGTACAATCATGCAACATTTGTCCATTTGCATGTGGCTTATTTTGATTAGTTTAATGTCATGCAGGTTCATTCATGCTGTAGCACATGTCAGAATTTCCTTCCTTTTTAAGGCTAAATAATATTCCATTGTATGAATAGGCCACATTTTATCTATTCTTTTTTTTTTGGCCTCATCATGTGACATGTGAGATCCTAGTTCCCCGACCAGGGATCGAACCCATGCCCCCTGCCTTGGGAGCATGGAGTCTTAACCACTGGACCACCAGGGAAGTCCATATCCATTCATTTGTTAATGGATACTTCGGTTGTTTCCATCTTTTAACTATTATGAATAAAACTGTTATGAACATTGGTATACAAATATCTGTTCAAGTCCCTGCTTTCAGTTCTTTTGGGTATATACCCATAAGTAGAATTTCTGGATCATAAGGTAATTCTATGTTCAGTTTTTTTGTGGAACTATCATATTGTTTTACCTAGTGGATGCACCATTTTACATTCCCAGTAGCCATGCACAAGGGTTCCAGTTTCTTCACGTCCTCACCGATACTTACTATTTTCTGTTGTTTGATAATAGCCATCCTCAGGGGTGTGAGGTGGTGTCTCATTGCGGGTTTGATTTGATTTCCCTAATAATTAGTAATGTTCAGCGTCTTTTCATGTGCTGTTGCCCATTTGTATATCTTCTTTGGAGAAACGTCTATTTAAGTCCTTTACCCATTTTTATTGTTTTTTTTTTATTTTCAAATTTATTTTTGGCTGCATTGGGTTTTCATTGCTGCCCGTGGGCTTTCTCTAGTTGTGGTGAGCGAGGGCTGCTCTTCCTTGCGGTGCACGGGCTTCTCACTGTGGTGGCTTCTCTTGTTGCAGAGCACGGGCTCTAGGCACATGGGCTTCAGTAGTTGTGGCGTGGGCTCTAAGAGTGAAGGCTCAGTAGTTGTGGCGCACAGGCTTAGTTGCTCTGCAGCATGTGGGATCTTCCCGGACCAGGGCTTGAACCCATGTCCCCTGCACTAGCAGGTGGATTCCTAACCACTGCGTCACCAGGGAAGCCCTTTTTTTTTTGGCCACACAGTGCAGCACACGGGATCTCAGTTCCCCGACCAGGGATGGAACCTGTGCCCCCTGCAGTGGAAACATTTAGTCTTAACCACTGGACTGCCAGGGAAGTCCCTTTTACTCATTTTTAAATGAGTTTTTGTTGCTGTTTTTGTTGTTATTATTGACTTGTACGAGTCCTTTATATATTCTGGATTTTAATCTCATCAGATATATGATTTACAAATATTTTCTCTCATTTTGTAGGTTGCCTTTTCACTCTGTTGATAGGTCCTTTAAATCACAAAAGTTTTAAATTTTGATGAAGTACAATTCATCTATTGTTTCTTTTGTTATTGTTTCTTGTGTTTGGTGTCATTTTCAAGAAATCATTGCCAAATCCATTGTTATGAAGCTTTCCCCTTATGTTGTTTTTTTTTTTTTAGATGTTGGGGGTAGGAGTTTATTAATTTATTTTTGCTGTGTTGCATCTTCGTTTCTGTGTGAGGGCTTTCTCTAATTGTGGCAAGCGGGGGCCACTCTTCATCACAGTGGGCAGGCCTCTCACTATCATGGCCTTTCTTGTTGCGGAGCTCAGGCTCCAGACGCGCAGGCTCAGTAGTTGTGGCTCAAGGGCCTAGTTGTTCTGCAGCATGTGGGATCCTCCCAGACCAGGGCTCGAACCCATGTCCCTTGCATTAACAGGCAGATTCTCAACCACTGTGCCACCAGGGAAGGCCCTCCCCTTATGTTTTCTGCCAAGATGCCCTTGTTGCTTACCATAGGAACGGGTTGCTATGGTGATAAGAGCATGGGGAGGATTATTAAGGAGGCTGCAAAGTGGAGAAGCTTATACACTGTCCAGGGCTGGAGCTAGCACACCCCTTCTCACATTACCAGGGTATACCCTAAGGGCATGGAGTGTTCCAAGTTCTTCATGCCAAACTGGTCTCTGATTTCATTGCCATTCTTGGGCAACGTGGAGTGCCCAAGACTACTGTGGGGGAGGCTGAGTCTGGGGGTGACTGCAAACAAACTGCCAAGCAGCTGTAATTCCTCTCCCAACATTGAGAAAATGATTCTTAAATAGTTAAAAAATGTATGGTGCTGAAACATCGGCTTGGGTAGCTGGGTGTGAATCTTGGCTTCCTCTCAAATGTGCTATGTGAGCTTGAGTCTCAGATTTCTCATCTGTAAATTGGAGCTAATAACATTCCCTTCTTATAAGGTTAATGGGATGATTAGAAGAGGCCAATAAGGTACATCACCCACCACCTGGCACATGGCAAGCAATCAATAGTGTTGGCTTTTATGGTTATTATTGGGCTGCTCACCCAGCCTGCCTTCAACTCCAGGACAAGGGCATGGCTAGGCAAGCCCATCCTTTCTGGTTCCTTGTCTGTTCTGTGGCTGCCCCACCCAACCCTCTCCTTGGGTCTCTCCAGAGTGCTGAGTCACGCTGCCAGGCTCTGCCCTCTGGCTGTGCTTCTGGTATGACCCAGAAGGTGGATGGGTGAGGGGGACTCAGGGCTCTGGAGCCAGACATCCTGAATTCCAATCCTGGCACCACCACTGAGCAAATGACTGTGTCTCTGAGCCGTACTTTCCTTACTTTCCAGGGATGACTATGTTTATTTCTCAAAGCTGACACAAGGTTAAACAAGAGAGTGTAGATGGGGCAACAGGCTGACACAGGCGCTCAGTAAATGATATCACGTTTTTTGCAAGGCTTTATTGAGTGTCTGGGGAGCGCAGTCTGGCCTGGTGGGCAGGGGTGAATAGGTGTCAGACACGGGGCAGATGATAACTCCACTGCACGATGAGCACTGGTCCAGCTGCTCCGAGAGTGCAGAGAAGGCACCTGAATTCTGCTGGGGGCTGGGTGGGGAAGGAGCCTAGGGAAGGCCTCCCAGAAGAGGACTCCAGGAACCTTGAGGGGGCACAGAGCAAGATTGGGGAGGGAGTCCAGGCTGAGGATACAGCATGAGCAAAGGCAGGGAGGCAGGAAGGAGCTTGATGAACTGGTGAGTTCGGGTTGTTGGGTGGATGGGGGTTAAGGTGTATCGTGGTCAGGTCCCAGAGGGCCTTGTCAGCCACCACTGACAATGGCCCCTCAGGGGAAAATGGGGAGACAGTGAAAGGCTTATGCAGGGAAGGATGTGATCAGATTTTCATTTCAGAAAGATTTTTCTGGCTGCTTATGGGCATAGGGAAACTCATGGGCTCCTTTCTAATAATCCAAGCAAGAGACGACAGAGGCCCCAACTAAGGCAGTGGCTGTGGGGAGGATGAAGTCCAGAAGTATTTAGAAAGCAAACCAGCAAGCGGCAGAGCCAGGATCTGAACCCCGGTCGGACCACCTCTTTCTGCTACTCCAGACGGCCCCAGTCAGCCTGGGCCTGGTGAGCTTGGCTTCTTGGGCCTCCACCCGCACTGCATTCATGAGCAGAATGCTGAGGGGCCGTGTTCCTGCTTTCTCAGGGACAGAGGCACTGCTGACCCAAAACCGCCCTCTGATGGCTGAAGGTGAGGTCACCATGGTCACCTGAGTGCCCTGCAACCCAGGCCTGTTGCAGCCGCCTCCTCTCTGAAGTCTCCAGTCAAGCTCCCGTGCTGTCTGCACAGATGGACTTGGGTTCACATCTTACCTCCTCCTCTTTATGTCGTGTGACCTGACAAGTCACTTCCTGCCCTGATCCTCACTCTCCTCTTCTGTAAACTGTACGCTTCAGCCCAGGCCCGGTGCACAGTAGGTGTGGAGTGGACTTTGTCCCTTCACGTCCCACTGAGAGGCACAAATGTCCAAGCAGCTTTGTCCAGGCTCTGAGCCCCTAACCCCCACTCCAGGAACCCAGCTCCTTGCTCTGTCCCACTGTGTGCCCTGAGCCCCAGGCTGGCCTTCCCTGGCGGGGGCCCACCTGCCCACATTGACCCTCTCCTTCCCCGAGAGGCAGGGCAGGGGCATCGCTGGGAGCTCACCCGGGTTCTGGCTCCACCTCTGCCATTGCACACGGAGCCTTTGGCCAAGGCTCTCCCCCTCGGCGAGCCTTGGTTACTGGACCTGTAAATTGGGGCTATAATTCCCATCTCCTTCAGGGTGGCATGTAAAGGGGCTGTGCAAACTGTGGAATGCTGTGCCATGGAACTCTGGTGAAGCCGTGGCTGTCCCACAGTGGTGTCCCCTCCAACCTGGACTCTTGGAAGGTGAGCTGGACTGGGGTGGAAATTTGGGGGGCAGGAGAGCCTTTCCAACTGCATTGAAAAAAACCCTATATGTCCCTCACCTGCATCCCCACCACCGGAAGATTGTGGGGCTTTCCAGGCAGAAGATGTGCTGGGACCGGGAGGCGCCGCCTCCGTTCCTCTGGACAGGTGAGGGCTGGGTATTTCCAACCATCTCATTCTGAGTAAGAGTTTTGATCTGTGGCCTCCTGCCAAGATTCTGCCATTCTTTCCTGACAAACAACATGGCTGTTTTGTAACCTGCCTTATAAAATGGTTTTATTAATAATTATCAAATGTGTACACACAGTTGTTCACAAAGAAATCGTAAACATCAGAGAGCATCGCCCAAGAGCCCTTCCGGCACCCCTCCGGCCTCAAATACCCAACAGCCACCCTCACCCCATTCCTCAGTCTGGAAGGCTCGTCCGCACCTGGTCACCCTCTCACATCTCTTAGTTCTCCCTTCAAGGGTCCCTTCCTCGGGCAAAGCACATCTGATTTCCCATTGGGCTTCTTTGCTGGGAGCTCACCTAGAATTTGGCTCCTGCCCCTCCAAGCACACGTGGTGACGACACGCCCACTTGATAACCATTGGAGTCACTTCTGCCTCCCTCAATATAGGCGAGCTTCCTATTAGCAGAGTCGGGTCAGCCCCGTCTCCCCGAGGTCCCCAGGGCCTGCAGTACCTGGCGCTGGGCAGACACTCAATAACCGTTGATGAATGAATGGATGAACAAAGAAACAAGCTTCGGGTAAACAGCCCCTTTCTGGCTACTTCCTTTTTTTAAATTTATTATTTTTTTAATTAAAAAAATTCTTTTTTGGCCTTGCCGTGCGGCGTGCAGGGTCATGTAGGATCATAGTTCCCCGACCAGGGATCGAACCCGGGCCCTTGGCAGTGAGAGCATGGTGTCCTAACCACTGGACGGCCAGGAAATTCCCCCCCCACACCTGTTTTTTTCTTAAAGTGTTAAGACACAGGGATGGAAGGTGCTGAAGACATGCTCCCTTTCTAGCTCCCAAAGCGCCCCTCCCCCCTTGCCAGGTAGGAGATTCTGCTGTCACCTCTGCAGGTGACCGCTGCCCTGACGGCTTAACAGAGGTGTGCTCTGCCAGCTCTGGGATTCAGTGTCGCTGGTGCCCACACCTGACCCCCTTATCACAGCCATATTTGTATAAATTCTCTGTGGTCAGAGCCTTGGGAAACCCTTGTGCAGAGGAGTCTTTGCTGCCTGCAAGAAAACCACACGAGGCAGTGCTGATGGTGGGAAGTTGGCTATGAGTGGTTAGAAAGGCAAGGGTCATTGTTCACATCTATGAACCCCTTGTCTTTACATGGGGGGCGTGAAGGTGGAAGTAAGGCACTGTGAGCCCCCATCATGACAACAGCTGGGAGCAGTGAAACCTGGCACAGGGTCCTCGCAGCCCCAGTCAGCCGTGTCCTCCATAGCCTGCCATGGGCAGTGGGAAGATGGCCCTGGGAAGCCAGGACCTCTGGGGGCTCTGGATATCCCTGCATTTGGGAGGCTGCACAGAGGGTGGCTGTGCAGTGCAACTGGGGTGACGGGAAAGCCTGCCACATCTGGGATGCAGGAGAGGACCTTGGACACAGAAATGTCATGTGATTTTTGCCTGACAGCCTCAGGCCATCTCTTTGGTGCTGGTACGCAGTTTTTTTCTTGCCAAACTATTCAAACACTGTTGGGCCAGGAGTGCCTCGTGGCACTGGCTTATGGCATTCAGTTTTATTTAGTTTGCTTTTTATAGCAGCAGAGCTTCTGCTCAGACTCTGTGCTCCATCACTCGTGGTGGATGGAGGGCTGGGGTCACAGATGGAGGGCTGGGGACCCAAGGACCTCACCTGGCTCACCGGAAGACCCCATCTTCCCAAGCCTCATCATGTTCTTGTCTAAAACATGCTTTGGGAAATCGAGAAACCTCTTATTAACTGGAGAAGATGAGAGCACAGAATCTGAGAGTGGGAAAGGGACCAGAGCTGGGCTTCTTGCTGGCAAAGCACCTGGATAGTGGGGCTTGCGGAGGCTTCCGGTCCCTGGGAAGGGCCTGGGCAGCCAGGATGCTAATGCTTTGCAGCAAGGACCCCTTTTACAGGGACGTCTGGCCACTCACTCCCGGGGACATCACCTGGGTGGCCAGCACTCCACCCCATGGGACAGCAGTACAGGCACAGGGATCCAGAGCCGAGGACCGAGCCACTCTGGGGTTGTGTCTTCAGAGGTACTGGGGGCCAGTGGCCTGGCCCAACCAGAGGGCAGGGAGCAGAATGAAGGGGGCAGGGCAGCAAAGCCTGGGCTCCCAGGTCCAGATTGAGGGTTTCATTGCCACCTAGAGTCAACCACAGAGGCACAGCCATCTCAGCGGCTTCCTCGGCTCACTTCCAGGCATGGGCTGCCCTGCTGGATGCAGTCCGTCCAGCAGCGGTCCTGACTGTGGGCTGTGGGCTCCAGGAGGGCCAGCCATTGAGAAATGAAGCCTTCATTGGCCAGCTACTGAGTTGCATTTGGGGTGGGGGAGGAGGGGGGTTGGCAGCCAACCTTCAGCTGTCCCCTTGGTGAGACACAAAGATGGAGGAAAAGCCTGATGGCTCTCCAAGAAGCAAGTCAGAGTCTAGGATGAGCGCCCTGGGAGAGCAGCTCCACCCTGCACCCCAGTATGTTCGTTCCACCTCCCTCCAGCTTTGCTTCGGTCCCAGCCCCCATTAGAGCCGGAAAGAACCCAAGCTGAAGGTGGGCTGGATCACAGCAGGCTGGGGGTGGGGAGACACTGGGAATTCCCAGGAGTCTCAGTCACTCCCACTCAGCGCTGCGTAGGGCTGAACGTGGCTCTTCCTCCTGATGGTTGTTCCTGCCGGGTCTCGCTCTCCTCTTCTGATTTTCCCTCCAAATGCAGTAGAACAACCCCGGAGGGTTGATGCTTTGTCAGAACTGAGACCCTCAGCCCTGCCCGTCCTTCCACCCAGCTGCTTACAGCTGGCCCTGCCCATCCCTGCTGACCCCCTACATGTGGAGAATGGGGCTTCCCTGCTCTTCAGGCCTGAGGCTGTGCTCCCTGCAGGCCCTGGCGCTCATGCACTTTCCCCAAACCAGGACGCCAGGTGTGGGTGAGCCCTGGGATGGGGGGACCTTGTCAGGAGGGACACCAGGGCAGCTTCTGCAGGTAGGACCCTTCCTCAGTGGACACTGGCTCATCCTCAGGGTTCTCATCCTCATTTTCTGAGAACAGGGGATGGGGTGTCCGTCTGAATCCTCAGGGTGATCTATGCACCAGGGTTCCCCTTCCTGCTTGGCCACCGAGCCAGGTTGGCCCACAAGGAGCTGAGATGGTGATGGCTGAGGTGGGTGGCTTTCTGCAGTCACCTCCATCACTGCCCTTCCTGGGGTGGGCAGGGGCAGGGGACAGGGAGGGGTGCTAAGGGGTTGGAGAGCACAGGCACAGGGGCGCCCAGGGTCTTCATTGCAGTGGGGACTGTCTTGTTGCCTCGAGACTCTGAATCTTCTCCTCGGAGGCCTTGTCAGGGAGCAGCACCTCCACAGTGTAGCTGACCCTCTTGGCATGCATGAGGCTGTAGGTGTTGTCAAAGCACAGGACGTCTGCAAGGATGGAGAAGTAAGCAAGCAAAGCGAGCCTGGCACATCTGCATGCCCAGTGCCCTTGGGAGTGGGCCGCCCAGAACTGTGGGTGGGGCTGGAGGGTCTGCCCCAGCCCATCACTCCCGACTATCTTCCTGCCACTCCTGTGTGAATGTCACTGACAGTGGGACACAACCACCCTTCAGTACCGATGAATCTGGACAGGGACTCAGCAGTCCCATTGTGGCCTGGCCTGAGTTACTTCCCCTCTCTCTGCATCTCAGTCTCCTCAGCCTCCAAATAGGGGCTCAAAGGGCTAGCTCTGGGAACCCCAGCCCAAATGAGCTGATAACCTTGGTCCTCAGAAACACAAGGGAGTGTTTGGCCCTGGGTTAATCGTTAAATTCATCCTGGCACTTCCCTGGTGGTGCAGTGTTTAAGAATCCGCCCGCCAGTGCAGGAGACACGGGTTCGAGCCCTGCCAGGAAGATCCCACATGCCGCGGAGCAACTAAGCCCATGAGCCACAACTACTGAGCCTGCGTGCCACAACTACTGAAGCCCATGTGCCTAGAGCCCATGCTCCGCAACAAGAGAAGCCACCACAATGAGAAGCCCGCGCACCACAGTGAAGAGTAGCCCCCACTTATTGCAACTAGAGAAAGCCCATGCACAGCAACAAAGACCCAATGCAGCCATAAATAAATAAATAAATTTATTTAAAAAAAATTCATCCTGATGTGATACTGCTAGTATACCCATTCCCCAAGTGAGGAAACTGAGGCTCAAACTGGTGACGTGACTCGCTCAGCCAAGATCTGGACCTAATTCTTGACCCCAGTTTTCTTGTAAGAGGACTTATTCCAAACCTGGCTAGAATATACACTCTTCCAGATGCAGAACCCTTTGAGCACAGGAATCAGGGCATCCATGGATGCTCCCCGTCACTTTCTCCATGCCATGGAGGTGTGTGACTCTCCCTGGAGCCCATGCTTGCCATGTGCAACCACAAGGGAAAGACCTTAAGGACCCTATGAGGAGCTCCTCACAGGCTAGAAAGGAAAACTCATGCCAGCTTCTGCCTCCCCCAGGTCATAGCTAAGGCCATGACCTGCCACACCAGCCTCCCTGCACTGGTCCAGCAGCCCTCACCTGCACTGCTCAGTATGGGAGCCACTAAGGCTTGAAATGTGGCCAGTGTGAATTGAGATCTGCTGTGAGTATGAGATACACGCAGGATTCTAAAGACAGTGCAGGGCTTCCCTGGTGGTGCAGTGGTTAAAAATCCGCCTGCCAATGCAGGGGACACAGGTTCGAGCCCTGGTCCGGGAAGATCCCACATCCCACATCCCACATGCCGCGGAGCAACTAAGCCTATGCGCCACAACTACTGAGCCTGTGCTCTAGAGCCTGCGAGCCACAGCTACTGAGTCTGCATGCTACAACTACTGAAGCCCGCTCACCTACAGCCTGTGCTCCGCAACAAGAGAAACCACTGCAATGAGAAGCCTGCGCACGACAACAAATAGTAGCCCCCGCTCGCCGCAACTAGAGAAAGCCTGTGTGCAGCAATGAAGACCCAACACAGCCATAAATAAATAAATAAATAAATAAATTTATTTAAAAAAATAATAAAGAGTGCAAAACAATCTCAGCGATCATTTTTATATTGATTACATCTTGCAGTGATACCAATTTGGCTCTGTCAGGTTAAATAAAATATATTATTGGGAATTCCCTGGTGGCCCGTTGGTTGGTACTCGGCACTTTCACTGCTGTGGCCAGGATTCAATCCCTGGTTGGGGAATTAAGATCCCGCAAGCCGTGCTGCATGGCCAAAAAATAAATAAATAAAATATATTATCAAAATTGATTTTACTTGCTTCTTTTCCCTGTTCTCACGTGGCTACTAGAAAATTTGAAATGACATATGTGGCTTGCATTTGTGGTTTGTGTTATGTTTCTATTGGACAGCGCCAGTGTGGACTCTGGCCACCAAGAGCCTCAGGTTTGAGAAGAGACCTGGGAGTGCAGAGCTCAGAGGGACCTCAGGGGCCTTGGGGGCTACCTCTCCTGGGGCAGAAGGAGAAATTGAGGCCGGTGTAGGGCTCTCTCCCCCACCTCACCTGGGCTAGCATCCTCTCCTGCGATGGGCTCAGCTCACCCTCTTGCCTGCTCATTCTCCCTACAGTGGTGGGTATGGGGTCCAGCTGGCTGGTCCCGAGTGCAGGCCCCACTCTGTGGCTCCCTGCAGGCCACCTATCTTCTGCCCAGCTGGTAGCCCCGCCCATGCCTACCACTGCCCAGAAGCCCCGCCTCTTCCTGCCAGGCTTCTTGTCCCTACATGGCAAGGTCCATTCCTTGCTGGGTGCCTAAGGCACCAAACCTTGACCTGACTGGCCCAGATTCAAATCCTCATGTGTGAAACGAGGACAGCGATGCTTGCCCCACAGCATGTTGAATGTGACCGCCTGTTGTCACGCGCACGGGGCTGCTCTCTACCCTGCCTCTCAGTCCCCACCCTCTACTCCTGCAGTCTCATCAGATGCTTCCTTGAGCCAGGAAGGCCACCACTCACACCCAACAGAGGTCTGAAACCACTGTCATTGTGCCCTGACATGTCCCAGGCTCCAATTACCACCCCACGTGTCAGGAACAACTGCCCATGATTCATCACAGCCTTTAGGGCATGTGGCATCGGGGGTGAGGAGAGACTTCCCAGACCCAGACCCAGCAGGTGGATGTGCAACCCTGAGCTGGACCACACCTAGCCTTCAGGTGAGGGGTGACAGGAGGCTCCTGGCTACAGTCAGCTCCCCCACCCCTGGACAAGCAGAAAGCCAGAGTACAAGATGAGGACACGTGGGATCATGCTGCATGAACGGGACCTGCACACAATAGGTACTTGTCTGAGATAAGCACTCCAGTGTAAGGAGCTTATTCCGGAGGTGATCCGGGGAAACACAAATAGGAGAGTGAGGAAGTGAGACAGAGGTGGGGAGGTGGCTGTACAGGGAAGTAATCAAGAAAATAAGGACAAGTCGATCCCAATGGGGATAATGGGTGACAGTGTGGAACGCTCACCTCAGAGTCCCGCCCAGGGTCTGAGGGTCTTTAGACACCTTTGCTTGAGGGCTGCTCCAGGGGCTGACAATTCTGCTGGCACCTGTGGCCCTGGAGGCTGGATGAAGAAAGGCCTTGGGGGATGGTGAGGTTGAGGGGATAAGGGCAGGGGACACGGGCAGGGCGCCAGCAGCTTCACCTCTAATCTGGGACCACGTGTTGGGCTTTGTGCCTGCTTCTCAGCCAAAGGCATCCCTGCTCTGTGAACCCTTACTGTTCCTCCCGGAGCCTGGAAGACGGAAGTGGAGTGCCCGAGCCATGCAGCGGTTGGGTGACAATCAGGACTGTCTGAACTTGGAGCTTCCTCAGGACTCTGTCTCTCACATGCCGGCACCAGGCACAGCACACACCTGGGGTGCCTCGCTGAGCCCGAGATGCTCCCTCCTTGGCCTTGCACGGGAGTAACTGGAGTGGATCTGCCTCTCCTGTAGGGCGAGGTCTCCCTAGAACCCCACAGACCCATAAGCTAGAGCTTCAGCCACAAGGGGCAAGTGTGGGCCACCCTCCTCTGCTCCTTCCCTAGCCCAGGCCCCCATCCCTCTCCCTGGTTCCCCACCCCAGCACCTCTGAAGCCCACCTTTGAGTAGTCCTGCGCCTCCTCCAAAAGCCTCACTTGGCTCCTTGTCACTCTCAGGAGAAACTGCAAATTCCTTAGTCTAGAGCGCAAGAAGATCGCTTGCTGTCCTTGCTGAGCGGATTTCTCCTGCTCTCCTCCTTATTCCAGCCCCCTTGCCTCTCCACTATTACCTGTCCAGCTTTTTCTTATGCTGTTCCCTCTCCCTGGAATGCCCTTCCTTGCAACACCCTGCATCCAATCCCTGCCTCCTTCAAGGCCTATAATCAAAACCCTCCTCTTGGGCTTCCCTGGTGGCGCAGTTGTTGAGAGTCCACCTGCCGATGCAGGGGACATGGGTTTGTGCCCCGGTCTGGGAAGATCCCACATGCCCCGGTGGGAAGATCCCACATGCCGCGGAGCAGCTGGGCCCGTGAGCCATGGCTGCTGAGCCTGCGCGTCCGGAGCCTGCGCTTCTGGAGCCTGTGCTCCACAATGGGAGAAGCCGCAACAGTGAGAGGCCTGTGTACTGCAAAAAAAAAAAAAAAAAAAAAAGCCCTCCTCTTCTGCAAGGTCTTTTCTAATAGGTTTTATTTGCTGGGAAGTGAGTCCCAGTCCAGTGAGTGCGGCGGGCACGGGGCCTGCACACAGTAGGCACTTGTCTGAGAAAAGCACTCCCACTGTGGCACGCTTACACAGTAGGTGCTCAATAAGAGTTTGCCAAAGATGTGATGGCAAGGGAAGCTGGGAGCGGCCACCTCTCCTTTTTCAGTTCTTATATGGCTCTCTGTGCTCGCAGGTGCCCAGCGCCACCCACTCTCCATACTCCCTGCCTCTACCTGCCCATGTCAAAACTTACCTGACCTGTGTCCCGCCCCAGTGTCATGTGAGCTTTCAGCTAATGAACTCATTCCAGCTCTCGTGTGCCTTGGCTAATCTATTATCTTTCCCAGGGACACAGGCCCCAGTCAGTTAGGACAAGTATGAAGAAGGCCCTCAAGGGCGAAATAGCTCCCTTTCTCCCCTCTGTCCTATTTTCACTCTCTCTTTTTTACCTGTTCCTTCCCTCCCTCCTTTCTTCTTTTCTCTCTTCCTTCTTTTCTTTCTCCCTATTTCCTTTTTTTCTGTCCTCTTTTTTTTTGGCCACACCATGTGGCATGTGGGATCTTAGTTCCCCAACCGGGAATAAGACCAGAGACCCCGGCAGTGGAAGCACAGAGTCCTAATCACCGGACCACCAGAGAATTCCCTTTCCTCTGTCTTTCAACATTTATTAAGAACTGACTGGGCTTCCCTGGTGGCGCAGTGGTTAAGAGTCCGCCTGCCAATGCAGGGGACACGGGTTCGAGCCCTGGTCCGGAAAGATCCCACATGCTGCAGAGCAACTAAGCCTGTGTGCCACAACTACTGAGCCTGCGCTCCAGAGCCCACGAGCGACAACTCCTGAAGCCCGGGCGCCTAGAGCCCGTGCTCTGCAACAAGAGAAACCACTGCAGTGTGAAGCCTGTGCACCACAACGAAGAGGAGTCCCCACTCGCCGCAACTAGAGAAAAGCCCGCGCACAGCAACAAAAACCCAGCACAGCCAAAAATAAATAAATAAAATAAATTAAAAAAAAAAAAAAAGAAAGAACTGACTGTGTGCCAGGCACTGGTCTGGGCACTGGAGGCCTATTGTTTCCATAAGACCCGGGCCGCATCCTGGAGGGCCTCGCAGACAAGCAAATCCACAGCTCTGGGTGAGCAGAGCTGAGATGGGAAGGCTGGTGGCCCTAAGCTAGCTTGGGGGCTGGGCTGTCAGGGAAGGACACCCAGAGGAAGAGGCGGAGTTTGCTTTGAAAACACATAGCAGTATTGGGCCTGCAAAAGTAAGGCGGCCTTATTGTAGAGGGAACATCATGTGCGAAGCCCCAGAGGCGTGCGGCTGCCTAGCTTCTCCCCAGTGGAAAGGAGGATAGTGGAGGGCTTGGAGCAGAGGACAGCCTCTGGCTACAGGTGGAGGGTGGATCCTAGGGGCGAGCCTGGGGGAGATGCCTCACCCAGACAAGTGTGTTAGTGTCCTGGGGCTGCTGTAACAAAGTACCACAAACTGGGTGGCTTAAAACAACAGGAGTTTATTCTTTCACAGATCTGGAGGCCAGAAGTCTGAAATCAAGGTGTCGACAGTGCCACGTTCCCTCAAACTCTGGATAGACTCCTTCATTGCCTCTTAGCTTCCGGAGGTGGCCGTCACCCTAGGCGTTCCTTGGCTTGTTGCTATATCATGCCAACCTCTGCCTGTCTTCACGTGGTGTTGTCCCTGTGTGTCTGTGTCTTCACATGGCATTTCCGTGTCTTATCAGGACACCAGCCATATTGGATTAGGGCCCACTCCAAAGACCTTGTCTTCACTTGATTATATGTACAAAGCCCCTATATCCAGATAATGTCAGTCATAGGGGACTGAGTGTTAGGACTTCAATGCATCTTTTTAAGGGATACAGTTCAACCCATAATGGAGAGGAACATGTGGTTTCACTGAATTTCTCCCAGGGGGCAGCCTTGATCCCTGCCCTGGCTCTCACGTGTCCGGTCTACAGATGCCTGGTCACCATGGGTGCCCCCAGCTCCCACTGGCCAGGAAGGTCCGAACTAGGCAAGACCGAACTTGGTACCATGGCGCCTTCTGCTACTCAGGTGTAGCAAGAACAGTCTGGTTCCTGAAGGCTACCCCTGCAGAGCCCCTTGGAGACCTCCTACTTTTTCAGCCACGGGACAGCCTTCAGTCCTGAGGCTGAGGTGGCCAACTGGAATGGCATTGAAGGTCTGGAGGCCGCAAGCACCAGCCTCAGCATCTGACTGACCTAGGTTTGCATCCTACCTCTATGGCTGCTGGCTGGGTGACCCTGGGCTGGTTGCTCTGCCTCTATGCGTGTCAGCCACCTCCTCGGGGGAGCAAAGGGAATTGTGCATGTTCCCACGTGGCACAGGGCTGAGCACAGGGTGGTTGCTCAGTACCTGGCAACTACTCATTATCAAAGTATTAATTACGTTAATAAAGGAGTTAATAACTGTAATGCTTTTAAAACAAACCAGGCAGATAGTAAATGCTAATGAAGTAATTTATGTTCTTAGCAACTACTAACTGCCAGATTTGTTCTCCTTGGATCTCAAGAGGACCTAAAAGGGCTGGTAGTAATAATAATAAATAATGTAATCATATATAATATTATTATGGGCATTTCTAGGCCCTTAGGGGTCCAAGGAAATAGAATTGTGGGGTTCCACAAACTCAGGAAGTTATCATATTGCACTAAATCATGTCTCTCTTTGATTAATAAAAGGAGGGAGAATTCTCTAATAAATGTGGGGTCAGTTATATCTTTTCCTGCAAATAGTCTTAGATATTGTCAGTTTTATTTATTTATTTTTGCTTATTTTTCTCCCGATGAATTAAATAAAGACTCCAAGGCTGTGCTAATTTCTTGCCACAAGGAATATTATGAGGGTGTAGGCAGTGGTCCCAGGGAGTTGGTGGGGTCAAACCTGTCCCATACTGACCAACCGTCTTGGTTGCCCAGGACTGAGGCGCTTCCTTCAATGTGGGAACTTTCATTGCTAAAACCGGGACAGTTCTAGAAAAGTGAAACAGTTGGTCACCCTAACTCCTTCCTACCCTCCTTGGACCAGAAGCTCACTCCCAGGAGGAAGATTGACTCAAGCCCAGGAAGGTTGAGTGATCTGGCTGACTGATCTGGCTTTGAATTCTGACCCTGGCCCTAATTAGCTGTGTGACCTTGGGTAGGTCACTTAACCTCTCTGAGCTTTGATCTATAAAGCTAGGATGTTGTAGGTATTCGGATAAGTTATGTAAGCACTTGGCTTGGAACCTGGCACAAACAGGTCTCCAGTAAAGAATCTCCTGGCTGTGGTTTCTGCCTTTCATATCTGGCTGCTGGCTACTGGTTAGAGACCTGAGGAAGGGCCTCTGTCCCCCGGGGAGGCTGAGGGAAGCAGATGGTTAGAGCTGACACATCCCTGCCGTGGTTGATCATACCCGACATGCCTTGGTTGCTCTCTGGACATGAGCTCCAGGAGGGTCTAAGCCAACTTGCTGACTGCTGTCTGCTCAGGGCCAGCTCAAGGCTGGGGCGCACTACAGACATCTAATGAATATAAAATGTTTTTTGGATTAATTAAATTGAACTCCAGGGTGGAAGGGGAAAACCCAGGACTTAGGTAAGGTTAGAGTACAAGCAGATGGTGAGTCAGCCTGGAGTGGTCAGTAGGGGAAAGGGGGCAGGCAGGGATGGGGTGAACAGACATTGGCTATGGAAAGGGTTTGGGGTCCCAGGGAGATGGCTTAGTATTGGGTCTGATACATCTTGCAAGGTGACCTCAAGCATTTCCCTCCTGCTCTCAGAATGTCAATTCCCACATGTGTAATATGGGATGGTAATTGTGCCTACCTCAAAGGATTATTGTGAGGATTAATGAGATTGCACAAGGAACCGTTAGCCTGGGCCCTGGGCCTGCTGTTCACAGCTCCACCAAGTTCTCCCCACCTCCCTGTCACACACACACACACACACACACATACACACACACACACTCTCTTCCAGGTCTTGGTAGCTCATGCGACCCCTTCAACCACACAGGGCTTCAGCATGTGACAGATACACACCAAACCCTGCCATACCACTGGGCTCTGCCCCACAGACACACTCAGGTGCCCACCATGCTCCCTTGGGGTCCCCCAATCCCCACCAGTCACCCCACACACACCAGGGCCCCGCCAGTCAGCACCACTGAGGCTGATTAACAAAAACACATCAAATTCTTTTACTTCTGAAGTCTTCCCTTTAAGGGGAGCCAGAAAATAGAACATTCTTTTTTGGAGGGAAGGGGATTTAATTTAAAAAACCAAAAACCAAAACCCAAAAAACTATAATTAGTCAAATACTGATCTCAGGCCCTGTGTGCGGTGGGCCCAGTCCTTGGCTGGTCACACCCCTGCAGCAGCCCCGCCTCACCCCAGGGGCTGGGGTGGCACCAGGAGGGCCGCGGGGGGAGGTCAGCGGGCCCCTGCCCAGCCCTCCTCCATGGGCGGGCGTCACCACTGCAGGAAGTCCCGGATGAGCTTCCAGAGCTTGGTGACCCACAGGTTGACGCCCAAGTCCATCAGGTACTGGATCTCGGGCGTGAGCATGCGCCGACAGAGCTGCGCGTGCCGCCGCCCAATGCTCTTCTTGAGGTTGTAGCCCAGGATGGATTTGGTGCCCAGCGGCTGCCAGGGCTGCATGGCCGAGTCCTGGATGGCGGTGGCGTCCACCGCGTGGCCACCATCTATGCAGATGCGGCGCATGCGTTCGTTGGCGCGCCTCAGGGCGGCCACCTCGAGGGCCATGCGCTTGTGCCCAAAGGCCTCCACCTTGCGCCAGAAGCTGGCATTGAAGTGGCGGTAGAGGCGGGCGTCCAGCACGTTCCAGGCTGTGGCGCGCTGGTACAGCTCGCCGGAGAGGCGCGGCACTGCCGAGGCGCGGCGGGCATTGAGCTTGAAGTAGAGCACGTCCTCCAGCTCCCAGCACAGCAGGTCCTTGAGCAGCACCAGCGACTCGTCGAAATACTCCTGCAGGAGCACGAGGTGGAAGCGGCGCTCCACCTCCAGGATGTGCTCCTGCACCTGCGGGCTGCCGGGGTCCAGGTCGCTGTCGTAGCCCAGGTCGAAGAAGAGCAGGTTGCGGAGGTAGTGGGCGTTGTAGCCGTGGGGGTCGTAGTAGCGGTCTGGGTCCTGCAGGAACTCGGCCAGCTTGTCGCGGCCTGAGAGTTTCCACGTGAAGGGCACCACGGAGCCGAAGTAGTGGAAGGAGGACTCGAAGAGGCGGGCGGGGTCGCGGAGCACAGTGATGAAGGTGGCGTTGGGCGGCACCAGGCCCCGGACCTCGTCGTAGTGGAAGCGCATGTGGTTGCAGATGATGTTGAAGCAGGCCCCAGGCCGGTAGTCCTGCACCAGGCTGCGTGCGAAAAAGGCCGGGTAGTCGAAGTCGTTTCGGCCGTTGGGGAAGGCGAACTTGAGCCCGTGCTTCTGGCCGAAGCGGAACAGGATGTTGAGCAGCGTGCTGCTGGCCGTCTTGTGCGTCTTCATGAACACGATGTCGCGCCTCGGCTGGCAGCCTCCCGCCGAGCCGTTGGCCGGGGTCGGTGCCTCTGGCTCACTCAGGGCCGGGGAGCAGGGTGCTGAGCCCTCGGGGGTCCTGCTGGGGATGGAGTGGTGGCAGAGCCTCAGGACTTAGCACCCAGGGTCCTGCTACCCCAGGTCTAGAGAGCGGGCTGCTGGGGGTGGGTGTGTGGCAGGGGAGCCCAGGGACCAGATGGGCCTGCGTTCAGGCTGCAAGGCCTAGGTCAGTTGTTTGGCTTCTCTGGCCTTACTTTCCTCATCTGTGAAACGGGGACAATAAGCCTGTTCGTGGTGTTGCTGTGAGGACAATAACACGTCTCATTCATGGCCGCTATTAAGTACATTTATCATGAATTAGCATTAGGTAGGACCACATGAAACTTTGCAGGCCAAAAATGGTCAGTTATTAGCAGTTTCCTCTAGTTCAACTTAATACCTCCAATTAAGGGCACAGGCTGTGCTGCGGCCTGGGCAGAACAGCCCTGTGGGGAGGTGGGGTGGACTCATGGTTAGGAGCCAGGCTTGGAGGCAGACAGACCCCAGTTTGAATCCAGGCCTGTGCCAGCTGTGTGCTCTTGGACAGGTCCTCCCCACCTCCTGGCCCCATTGGAGCCCACCGTGCAGATGGTGTTATTTGATTCTTATGCTCCATGTCAGGTTCTGTTACTATACCCACTTCACAGATGAGGACACTGAGGCCTAGGGTTCCACAGGGTGTTCTGCTCTCAGTGGGATTTCTGCCTGGCACAGCATGATGCAGGGCACAGGGTGGCCACCCAGGAGGTAACCGTGATCACGGGGGCAGGAGCCAACCCTCCCCCACCCCCAGCCCTCAGCTGCCCAGCAGGGCCACTCACGTGGAGGCCAGGCCAGTGTGCAGCGGGGGGACGGCGTAGGAGTACAGCAATAGCAGGAAGCTGGTGAAGAGTGCTCCCAGCACAAGCCCCTTGGCCATGGACTCCCAGCGCTTCTTCTGTGGCAGCGGCATCTCAGACACCTGTGGGGAGTACAGAGCAGGGAAAGCATTAGGCGTCTGGCCGCAGGGAGCCCCCACCACCATCTCAGGCCTGGCTGGCTTGAGAGGCAGCCTTCCACATTGGGACCTGCCTTTGCCAGCTCTGTGGCACCCCAGCAGGTCCAGACAGGGACAGAAAGACACGGGGCTGCAGATGGACCCGCTGGGCAAAGCCAATGCAAAGAGAGGCTAGGGAGTGTGGCAGGGAGAAGGTTCTGTTGCCTGGTTCGGTTTTAACTTTTAAGCTGAGTGGTGGGTACGTGGGTATTCATTCGTTTATTTTTTACACCTTTTGGGGCTTCATAATGAAATCATGTTCTAAGTAAAAAGGAAAAGAAGACCCTTTCCCAGTGCTCTGTCCCCCCAGGCCTGGGGCCAGGTTTGTCCACAGGGAGGGGCCTGGGCCTGAATCCCTCACCTTTCAGAAGGCCCAGCCAGCCCACCTGTCCCCCATGCCATGCTTCCCAGCTGCCCAGTGAGGGGCCAAGGCTCCTCATCTCTCCTTACTGGCCCCCGTGCCCATGGGGTCTGCAGGGGAGCCAGATGGAGAAACTGAGGCTCAGAGCGAGGAAGGAGAGGGCTCAGATCACACAGCCAGCCCGGCCTCTGCCCACATGCCCAACTTTTCTCCAACTGCCAGCAGGCAGGGTTAACCGGGTAAGTAAGAATTTCAGATAAACAACAAACTTCCCTGGTGGCGCAGTGGTTAAGAATCCGCCTGCCAATGCAGGGGACACGGGTTCGAGCACTAGTATGAGAAGATCCCACATGCCACGGAGCAACTAAGCCCGTGCACCACAACTACTGAACCTGCGCTCTAGAGCCCGCGAGTCACAACTACTGAGCCCGTGTGCCACAACTACTGAAGCCCACGTGCCTGGAGCCCATGCTTCACAACAAGAGAAGCCACCACAATGAGAAGCCTGCGCACCTCAATGAAGAGTAGCCCCTGCTCATGCAACTAGAGAAAGCCCACGTGCAGCAACAAAGACCCAAAGCAGCCAAAGATAAATAAGTAAAATTTTTAAAAAACCACAACAAATAAAACTTTTTTTAGTATACACGTGTCCCAAATATTGCCAGGGATATAGTTATACTAAAAATTATTCAATATGTCTCTGAGTATCAAATTTAACTAGATGTCCTGTTTTTTTTGTTTGTTTTCAGTTTGGGGGGTAGTAGGTTTTAGGTCTAACTGTGGTGACCCTGTCGGCAGGGGGCTGAGGCCTGAGCTGTAACGGGGGCAGTTCAGGCTAAGCCATGGGGGGTCCAGGAGAGAGCTGGGACTTGGGAGCCTTCCCACCGCCCCTTAGCTGCAAAGCCAAGGTCCAAAACTTTCCACTGCTGCTGTGGTGCATGCTGCACTAGGCCCTGGGCCCCAGAGGCCAAGAGAGATCACGCGTGCTGCCCCGTGATCACACGCATGGCACGTCACCACTGACCCTGCGGCCAGAGGTCAGCCAGTCAGCCTGGAGGAGGACCCCATGTAATTCCCCCTGGAAAAGTGACCGGAGGCACCCACAAACCTTTCCCAGAGAATGGGTACTCCAGGTCTGCCTGACCAGTCCCTGAGTTTTCCGCTTCTCATCTAGAAAGTTGTCCTCACAGGAAAGGACATGAAGAAGAAATTTGCAGAGGAAGGAACTATATAAGAGGGAATTTGACTTCCCTGGTGACAATGACATATCTCTGTTCACTCTTAGGTGGGCAAGGTGGACAGGGTCAAGGGTGGACGAGAGTGTGAGAGAGTTTCCGGTACTCCTATCAAAGGAGGAAGGTACAAGCTCTTCCAATTCCAACTATTCTGCAAAAACACTTGGGCAAAGTCACCCATGCAAGGGTGTTCATGGCGGTTTGGTCAGAAAAAAGTTAGAAACAACCTCAGTGTCCATCAGCAGGGCACCTGTTCCACAAACCAAGGCCCCTTCCCAGATGGAGGCATCTGTATCCGCTTTACAAAAAAAAAAAAAAAATAGGAAAAGAAAAAGAAACAAAGTGGAGCTGAGTGGACTGGCTCGAAAACACACCATGATCTACTAATGTGGAAAAAGAAAGTTCTGGAACACTATGCCCCCAGATCCATATAGGCAATAGGTAAATATACATAGGCCCAGAAAGAAACCACTGTAGGGGCATATTCTAAGTTTTAACAGTGGTATTCTCTGCGTAGCTGGGGGAGGGGTATAAAAGGTAATTGTTTTCTCTATTATGCATTTCTGTAAGGGTGGCATTTTTTTTAAGGAGCATGTTACTTTTAATCAGAAAAAGGCAATAACATGTATTTACTACATTTGAATAATAGATAAAGTTTGCGAGGTGGGGAAAGTCAGCTAGAGAAGGTCTGGTCATGAAGAGGCCTCAGGAGAGGGGAGGGGCCAACCTGGAAGCCCCGGGCCTGTGTTTCAACCACAGGAACCCCTTGGAGCCTCAGTTTCTCATCTGTTAAGTGGGGAAGCTGGTAGTGCTGGCTTTTCCTGAGATGGGGCTGGCAAAACGACTAGCGCATAGTTATCGCTCAAAGACTGTGGGGACCTGCTCCGGGTTCCTGTATTTGTCGCCCTCAGGGTGGGCTCCCCCTGAACAAGGAGTGGCTGCCCCCACCCCGACCAAGCACAAACCTGCCCCCTGCCTCAAGTGACCCCACCAGCCTCCTGTTCTTCAGGGGTCCCAGCAAATATCAGGACAGAGCCCTGGGCCAGGCCAGAGCCTCAGATGTGAGCCCCAACCCTGAGTGGGGCCCTGGGCTTCAGTTTCTCTGACTTTAAAATGGGGAGGGGTTCGGATTGCTGCCCTCTAAAAAACCCCGGGGCCCTCCCCTGCCCCAGGAGCCCCACTCACCAGGCAGTTTCTGGAACTCTGGGAGGCAGTTGGCAAGGCTCTGGGTGCAGGTCAGGCAGCAGGGGGCGGACCAGCCTCCCAGGACCACCAATCAGGCTCTGCCTGGCCCCGCCCAGGACCGCCCCCTCAACCCCCATCCCTGCTTCCCTCATTTATTTGTTCATTCCCCCACTTTGGCTTCCTCAAAACCAGCCGGGCCCTGCCCTACTAGGTGCTGGGCCCTGGGCCCTTTACACCCTCTGGTTTCACTTTTGAGCCCTGCTATGAGCCAGGCCCTGGGATGGGGTCTCCTCCAGAGCATCTCACTGACACTCCACCCAGCTGTCCTGGGAGGCAGACCCCACTGTCACATCCATTTTGCGGATGGGGAAACCAAGGCTCTGGGAGGTGACGTGACTTGCCCAGGGTCGCAAGGCAGCGGGCAGGGCTGGGATTCGAGTTCAGGCCTGTTGGCCTGCAATGTGCATCTTCCTGTTTGTCCATGGCGGCCTCTGCCTGGCATGTCCCAGGCCCAGCCCAAGCCTGTGGGGAGGAGGGTGTGCACAGCTGGATGTTCCATCACAGAAGGCTGAGGCTTGCAGGCAGCTGACGGTCCCAGGTCTAAGTCCATGGGGTACCAAGGACAATCTCAGCCTGGCCCGAGCCTCATGGCCTGTAGCCTGGAAGACAGTGCAGCAGGGAGTCTGAGGCTTAGAAACGGCAGAGCCACCATCAAGGTCACACAGTGCAGCAGTAGCAAAGACAGGGCCAGAACCTGAGTCTTTTTCCTCTGCTATGGTGATAACAGTCCCAGGCACTCAGGGCAGACCATCCCCGCTCCCTAGCTCACCCTATCTATTCCTCTCCTTCTGGGTTACCCTAGCCACATCACCCTCCGTCTGTGCCAACGGCTGGCTCCAGGCCAGGCCCAGCAATCCTCCTGTTTGGCTAGACCAGCGCACTCCAGGGAACAAAGGAGAAACAGGACTCATCCCCCACAGCATGCATACGGGGAAACCGAGCCTGGGATGGTGAACCTTCTGGCCTAGAGCATCACCACCAGGCAGGCCTCAGTCCCAGGGTGTCCTGCTCCCCCCAGGGGCCCGTGCGCGGGACAGAGGAAGACACACTCACCTCCGGCCGTGTCTGGATGCCCCTTTCCTCTCCCTGACTGAGCCACATCTGACTCCCCGGCTGCCTCTGCGGTCACTGGGAAACAGGAACGCTCCAATGACACCCAGGAGTGTGCTGGCTGGCTCCCTCATGCTCTAGTGGGTGTGAATATTCATGAGTTCCCTCCCTGGGTAGAGCAGGTGGCATGTCCCTGTACCCTGCAGGTGCTGCCCTGGCCCTCTGCCCCCTGGGTGGTCCCCAACCCTCTCTGGACCTCAGCAGCCAGGTAGCTCCTTTATCCAAGGGCTCAGCAAGGTCCCTGGTGTCCTTGGGCCAAGGACAAGCAGCCGCAGAGCCCGGCAGAGAGCCTGGGACTGGCTTGAAGGCCACGGGAGGGACAGGGAGGCAGGTGAGTTTGGGGAAGCTAATTTCTCCTCCAATCACATCTCATTTAAGTCTCACAGCTACCCTATGAGTCAAGTACCACTGTTAGCCACTCCCCAGGTAAAGACCAAAGCTCAGAGAGGTGAACTCACCTGTCCAAGGTCACACAGTTAGCAAAGAGCAGACAGAACCAGAGTCAAAACAGCGACTTACCAAACTCTAGGGCTTAAAGATGCCAAGACACAACCTGAGACCAAGGTTTGTCTAAAATCTGTGAGAGCCCAGAGAGCAAGCACCTCAACCTGGAAGGCCCCCTGGAGGAAGAGTACCTGACCAGGGCTGGGAGGTACTGAGTCTGATGAGATTCCACCTCTCTGACCTCCAAATCCTTCATCAAAGAAGTACATTACGGAATCCTGCCTGTCCTGCCTCCACCCTGTGAGAGGGATGGTGGCACCGGACACCCTGGACCAGCCTTGAGGGATTTGGGCCGATCAGAGATGCTGATCCTTCCCAAGGTCTCCGTAGGAAGAGGCAGTTCTAGGGGCCAGAGGCCCTCGGGCTCAGCCCAGGCACTGGAATCTCTCGCATCCTGTTCTTAGCTGGGTTCAGGTCTGTTCTCGCTCAGCCTTGCCCATGGACAGAGGGTGCCCAGAAAAGCCCCCCACATCCTCCCGTCAGCACTGATGCCCAGAGCTCCCACCATGGCCCACGCGTGGGGCTCTAGGGACCCAGGTATCACCATCAGTTATTAATAATTACTACTGTGACGGTCATTTATCCCACATCGAGCACTTTCATAGGACGAGCAGCTGCCAGTCCCTCCCAAGGAGCAGCAAGCATCTGACAGTGTGCTCTGAATGCTCTTTCCCCCAAAGCCCCACCCAGCCGGGGAGCAGCCCGGCAAGCCCCCACGAAACAGGGGAGGCCCAGAGTCCTGATCTCCCTGAGTGCTGAACCAGGTCCAGGGCACGGGATAGAGATGTTTTATCTTTTCTGGGCTGAGCTAGCTTGAAGACGGATGCATGGGAGAAACTCGGGGCAGAGCTGGCATCAAATAGCAGACATGCTGGTTTATGAGCATGGAGTCTGGACCACAGTCCACTTCTGTGCTCAGGACTCCTCATGCATCATGCACCCTCATAATCTTTGAAGGGAGCCCTTAGGTCCCCCACTTTATTGTAGATGAGGAAGCTGAGGCACAAGGAGGGGAAGTGACAAGCCCAGTGTCACACAGGGGTAAGAACCTCGTCTATGGAGGAGTGGAGTGAAAGCTTCTGAGCAAGAGGTGAGATCGTGGGAAGAGTGGGAAGCTAGTAAAGAAGAGCCACATAAATATTTTATTGACACACATATATATCTGTAACAGTAATATATAGTTTTGAAAAAATTAAACATTGAAAGTTTCATATTTCTAAATATTGTTTTTGTCATAGTGGATCAAGGCCAACAATAAGGAAAAATCTATTTGTTGCTTCTGCTCTTAATATTTCTATTTGGAATTTGATCACTTCCTTTCCTCTTTGATAACAACCCTACTCTAGTAGCCAGTGTATACATTGCATTGTATACATTTTATTCAATTAATTTGATTCAACTGATTTTCATACAGTTCTTTATTAGCTGGCCTTTGGGGTTAGACTTCCACAAGCACTAACGGTACAAAAACTTCATTTTAGAATGGCAAATGATCATCTAATAAGAGTTTTGCTAGGAAAATTATTTGAGGCATGCTAGAGGATGCCTAAGGAACATTCTGATCCAGTGACACTCAAAGTAAGAAGCGGAATATAAGATAAACTGGCAAAGATAGAGGGAAATTTCAGTGTAGCATAACATAGGCTTTTACTTTTTTATTATATATTCATTAACATCCAGAAAAATGAAGATGAAATTCTAAAGATGCAAATGCATACTAATGCTCTAATCCTATTGTCAACACCAATTAATTTTTTTTTTTTTTTTGTGGTATGTGGACCTCTCACTGTTGTGGCCTCTCCCGTTGTGGAGCACAGGCTCCAGACACGCAGGCTCAGCGGCCATGGCTCACGGGCCCAGCCGCTCCACGGCATGTGGGATCCTCCTGGACCGGGGCACGAACCCGTGTCCCCTGCATCGGCAGGTGGACTCTCAACCACTGCGCCACCAGGGAAGCCCCCACCAATTAATTTTGTATGCAATTTTTCTTCCGGAAATTTACATTTCCTCTTCCATAAAATTAGTCTAGAGGCTGGACAAGTTACTAGTAACTAGTTTTTCAATTATGGTAAGTGACCCATAGCCTAAAACTGGCTATAATACAGACATAACACTCTGAACAGCTTCCTATACACTACCAGTAGCGAGGCTTTGTACAGATATGCCTTATCATCTTACAGACATTCAGTTTTAAAATGTAAATGGTACAGGATATTGATAAACCAATTAGTGCTGATGCAAAGCGAATTCCTCTTTTATCTCAATTACAACATGATAATAGTTCAAGATAGTTTAAGTCTGAGACAAGGGCAACTCAATAAAACAACAGCATCCTGATGTGTAAAGAGGAAAATGTGACTCATTACTGTTCTAAAAATATCTCAAGAACTTTGGCTCTTTTCATTGCTTTTATCAAAAGCTATGACATAACACTACTCTGATTTTTTACATATTTAGTAAGCATTGGGGAAGTATGAAGAAAACACCTCAATAAAAGCATTTTCTAAAGTAAGAAATGTTTGGGATTAGAAGATGCAAACTATTATATATAGAATGGATAAGCAACAAGGTCCTACTGTATAGCACAGGGAACTATATTCAATATCCTGTAATAAACCATAATGAAAAAGAATATGAAAGGAATATATATGTATATAACTGAATCACTTTGCTATACACCAGAAACTCACACGACATTGTAAATCAACTATACTTCAATAAAATAAATTTTAAAAAAGAAAAGAAGAGCCATGTGAAGCCAAGCTTTCCAGAGTGGGAGCATTGATTGCAGAACCTGTGCCTCCAGCCCTGCCAGAGGGGTCTCTTCCCCCAGTGTCAGTGACGTCGGCTCCGGCTGGTTCTGCCCCCACCGGAAAAAAATTGTTGTAATTATAAAAGCAGCACATGCTCAATGAAAAAAAGTTCAGACAATTACAGAAAAATATAAAGAGGACAGTGAAAAGAGCTCCATCCCCAGAGGGCAGCACCCTTAAAGCTTCGGCACAAGCCTCCTCACATTTTTTCTGTCTATCCATAGAGGTAATAGGAGGGGTCTCTGTTGGGGAGCACATTTTGTTTTTTTCACATATCAATAGATTGTGGACATTGTTTTGTGATCACAATGAGTTTTAAATTGATCTGTTCTGCAGGTATTTACTGAGCACCTGCACTGTGCCCAGCACTGGGGTGCATGATGCCTGGTGCACGGAGCTCGGGCTCTCAGTGCTGGATGTGAGAGAGGAGCAAGCTGACAGCTGCGGAAGCTGTGATAGAGGACACACTGGCAGGGATTCCTGGAGCACAGAGAAAACACCTGATCCAGCCTGGAGGCGGGAGGAGCGTGGCCAGGGAGACTTGCTGGGATAGGGGGCCCCAGCGGCAGAAGCTACAGTGTGTTTTCCAATTTCCAAAGGCAGTTAATTCCCTTTCTCCCTGGGTACATGGCTAAACTACATTTTCCATTCTCCTTTGCAGTTCAGTGTCCTCATGTGACTGAATTCTGGCCAGTGGAATATGAGCAGAATGAGAGCTGATGAGGTTAAGTGGTCAGATCTTCTCTGCGGCCTCCTTTCCCACTTGCTGGATGAATGCGGGGGGTCTCTAAGGATCTGGAGGTGGGCAGGGCCATGAGATGGGAGGAACCTGGGTCTCTGCATCCCTGCTCACCAAACACCTGATTGGATTCAGGAAAATGACAACTAAACTGCCATTGTGTTAAGCCTTTTAAAACTTGGGGCTTATCTGTTACAACAGCTAGCATTAACTAACACACCTGTTACCCTAGAATAAGCAGGCAAAGAGAAGAGCATGTGCAAAGGCCCAGGGCAATTGAAAAACTAACAAACATTCAACCTGTTTGGGAGTGCCCAGTATGTGTGCATGTCAGAGGTTGGGTGGGCAAAGGAGATTAGCAGTACAGCCAGAAAGGGGGCAGGGGCAGGCAGGACATTCAGGGCCTCAGGAAACATGCTAAGGAATCTGCCTTGGATCCTGTCAGCAGTGGGGAGCCCTGGGAGGGTCTTCAGAAGAAGAGTGAGGAGATGGGCTTCCCATCAGGCTGCCGGATAGAGAATGAAGTGTAGGGGTGGGAAGGAGCGGGAGAAGCAGGCACACCTAGATGGTGGCTGTTACAGCTGTCCAGGTGTGAAGGGACCTGGACCAAGGAGAAGTCTGGGAACAGACTGGGACCATCTGTAGGTCATGGCATGGACAGCATTTGGTGGGTGACAGGGTATGGAAAAGGGAAGGAAAGAATCTCTGCTGGGCTAACTGGCTGGCTGGGAGTGGAGCTAGTTCCTGAGTTAGGGGAGGCTATGAGAGGGGCAAGTTTAGTATTGGGGTTAGAGGGACAGTGTCAGTTCCAGTTTAGGATACATTGAGTCTGGGGGATGTGTAGGATGCCCGTAGAATGTGCAAAGAGCAGGAGGAGCCCCTGCTTAGAGCACAGGAGATCTCGGGGGAGAGAGGTTGGGGCCATGGGCACAGAGGTGGAAATTGAGGCCAGAGGAGGAGACAGAGTCACCAGGGAAAGGGTGAGGAAGGACAAGACCCCTGCACTTACGGGAACAGGGAGGGAAAGAGCCCCCCAAGGAGATAAAGGCCTCCAAAGACATCGGCTGCAGAACATTCTGTGGAACCACTGCTCCTGTGAACCATTCCCTGCCTGATGGGCATCCATGCTGTTTGTTCAGTGCGCACACATAGGAACAGGGCTCTGGCAGAGATGGTGGTGGAGTGAGGGTGTCCTAGGGCTGTTTCCTGTGGCTGGAAGAGAATCTTACGGGGACAATGGAGACTTTAAGAATAGAGCAGAAAGACTCTCCTTACAGTGCTTAGAATGCATATTTGACAGCAACTGTTATAGCTCTCAAAGTGCCCATCCTCAGACCCAGCACTTCTACCTGTGGGAATTTGTTCAAAGAAGAAAATCTAACAAGAGATCTGAGACGGAGCACAAAGATGTTCATTGTAGTATTATTTAGAGAAGGGGAAAAATAGAAACAACCTAAGTGTCCAACAAGAGGGGATGGTTAAAAATATGTGACATTCATCCAAATGGTCTAATATGTCCTCATTAAAATGATGCCCATAATATATAATGAAGTAAAAAAATATATACACACATATATGTACACACATACACACACATAAATATATACTTACACACATGTAATTTTGTTTTACAAAGAGTCTGTATTACTTTGGAAAAAATTAAAATTAAAAATAACGATGTTTCCATTTTGAAAAATTGCAGTCTGGCTGGAGGAGGAGGGAACCGTGGCTAGTCTGAACCATGCCCCACCTTGTTGTGTGACCACGGCAGGCATGCTGCCCTCTCTGAACCTCAGTGTCCTAAAATGGGGAAGAGACAGCAAGGGTCTGGGACAAAGAAGAAGCTGGAAAGTGTGAGCTGCACAGTTGACGGTGCAGATGGAGAGGTTGGCCCTCCCTCCAGGAGCGCCGGGGGACTGACTGGCAAGAATCTGAAAGCTTCCTCCCTCTGACACCCTCTGGAGGGGGTGCTGGAGTAGAGATGGGGAGGATCTCCCGAGGGGCACTTCAGCTTTCAGGACCACCTCCAAACTTGTCAAGGAGCCCTGACATCTTTCTCCTACTGCCCCCTTGGCTGGGGGAATGGCTGCAGCTGGGTACCAGGCCTGGCAGCTGATTAAGAGGGCAATGTTCTTTGATGACTCAGAAGACATTTTGATCTTGTGGGGTCAATCACCTATTTCCACGGTTCCAAATGGCAACCACACAGACACGCTTAGTGTCACCTGCTAGCTCATGTGACGGCGGGGACACCGAGGCTCAGAACTACGAGCAAGCCCACAGGTCTTGCCTCGCTGCTTTGTTCAGGCAAAATCACCACCCCTCCTGATGGCAGATTTGAGTCGCCCCAAAGTAGCTCTAACTGAAGAGTGGCAAAACACAAGTTAAGCAAGTAGTCAGTCCCTTCTTTATTAGCTTCAAAATCACCGAGAACCCCCCAGGTGAGTATGTGAGAGTTGGTAGTATCATTCTCCATACCTTCTAGCATGACTGAAATGTTTTTTAAAGGGATATCATGCACTTGTTTGCATAAAAATATGTAAAATATAAAGGTTTTTTAAAAGGTGCTGAGCACTTGCTATGCACAATGCCCTGGATCTGCCCGCCCGCCTCGCTAATCCTGGAGAGGTCTGCCTATAAATCCCAGCTCCCCAGCTGGGCGACCTTGGGCAGGTGACCTCCCCTCTCTGAGCCTTGGTTTCCTAACAAATGAGGATACTTCAAACTTCTCACGGGTTTGCTGTGAGCATCAAACGGGATGAGGCCTAAGGAGCCCTTTGCACACACCTCGGGTTATTATCATGACCCTTCTAGATCCACCTGGCAGGAGAGGCAGGACCCGCCAGTACCATCTCCTGGAGAGCCACCCTCCCCATTCAAGCACCCATACTTCCCATGCTCCAGACCCAAGGTCCCTGACTCCCAGATTTCACATCTGAGAAAATCAAGGCACAGAGAGAGAAGGACTTGCCTAGGGTCCCATGGCAAGTCTGGGCACCACTGGGATCAGATCTGGGGGTGCCCAAGCCATACCCCATCTCTGCCCTGGGGCTGGCAGGTAGGAAAGCATGTTTCCTCTGGAACCCCGCTTCGTCTGAACCATCACTCCTCACCTGGCTGTTCCCCTGACCCCAGCCTGCTGACCTCCGTGGGCGCTCTGCTTCATCCTGCCCTCCCTGTCTGGAGGAGGACAGGGCTCCTAAACAGGGATGGTCCATATTCCTTGCTCAGTCTGAGGGAAGCAAGAAGCCCTTCACAAGCCTGTTGCCATGCCTGGAATTCCAACATCTGTGTATCGTTCTCCCAGGTTAATCATTGCCTCTTTCACCAGGGTGACACAATTAGTCCCCTAAAACCTAGAGGGAAGGGCACACTCCTCTCTTGCTGGATTGGACCCATGCCCTCAAATATCAGACCCATGCGCATCAGACAAGGGGATGCACAGGAGGCAGGCGTGCTTCTTTGTCCACAGGGATTCCTTCAGGCAGGGCTCTGCCCAAGTGAGAAGCAGGGAGGAAGCAGTCCGAGGTGGCAGCTGGGAACAGGGCTCCGTTGTCTCTGCTCCCAGGGTAGCAGCCTGCCCACCCCCTGAGTGTCAGGCAGAGCTGGGAGCTAGGGAGGCAAGGGGGGAGGGGTCCTGAGCTGGGGGCTGGGGGCAGCCATGGAAGGTCTAAGAGGCTAGGACCCCAGAAGGGCAGACAGATCTTGAGCAAGGCTGGGGTCCTGAAATGGGGACTCGGGCAAGTCACTGAATTTGGAGTCAGTTTAGCCACATTTGAACTATGTGACCTTGGGCAAGTCACCGAATCCCCCTGAACCTCAGTTCCCCCCCTTGGATAATAGGGTTAGTAACAATGCCTCCTCTGAGGGGCAAGGGACAGTGCAGCAGCACATGGGCTGCTCCAGCTCAGGCCTGCCCATGGCCTTACCCTCTCTGGGCCTTAGGTCACCCTCTTTGCAAAGGCAGAGGTTGGATTCTCCCAACTGGACTGTCCTCCTGAGGATTTCCATGGCACCTGTCACCGGGGCAACCCAGGTGATCAGGTGTCAGGCCTGCCGCCCTCTCTCCCTCCCTCCCACTGGTGTGGGTTACTGCAGCCAGATGTGTGCCCATCACCTCTCCTGCTCTAGGCAGGTGGGAGGGGGTCCCCGCTGGGAAGGAACCACAGCCTTGTTCTGTAATGTTACCAAAGCACCTTGGCTTGGCACCAACGGGGGCAGACCAAGCTGGACCTCCTTTCTGAGCACTGGTCCAGGGAACAAGGGAACTGTTGGGTTACCTACGGGGCCATTCCTGGATACCAGTTTATCCCACTCCCACAAGCCTTTCCTTGGTGGCCTTGCCCCCTAAGTGGTAGAGGACAGGGCCTTCCCCAGGCAGAGAAGATCCATCTTTTACCCTGATGCCCAGCCCCTGCTCTGACGGCCCCTCTTCTGGGGAGGGCTGGTGGGAAGAGGGAAGATCCCTGCCCCTCCTCTCCCAGGGCTCTGGCACCATGTCCAAGATTAATGATTAATGAACTCCCAGTTCCAGCCCAGCTCCAGCCCCACCCGCCCCAAGTCCAAGGACTGGGTAAACCCTGGAAATGGGACCCTGGGGAAGAAACCAAGGGCCGGGCGAGCACCAACCTGCGCACCCCCCCCCACGGCCCCCGCAGGCCCCAGCCTTCCCACCCTCTGTCAGCCAGGACAGGTGCGTGGACCCTGAAGCGGTAGTGTAGCACTCCCTCACCACTCAGGTCTAGAGTCTGGCGTGCGCAGCCCCAGTTCCGGGCGTGGGCAGCGCGGGCCTGGACCCCAGGGGGTAGACTGAGGCAGGACGCAATCTGGTGATGGGTGCTGGGCCCCCAGGACGTACCTTGTCCCAGTCCTTCTCGGCCTTGGCGTGCAGGCTCGGCCCCGGGCCGCGCCGCCCGGGCGCTTACTAAGGCGGCGGGGCGTACCCGCCGGGTCCCCCAGCTCTGCCGGGCCTGGACCATGTTCCCGCCCCCGCCGCCGCCGCACCCTCTCCGGCCAGGTGCTGCCGCCAGCCTGGCCCAGCCCCTCCGGCGCCACGGCCAATGGGCGCCCTGGGCCCCGGCCCCCTCCCCTCCCCTCCGCGCCTGCCCGGGTCGCACAGAAGCCGCATTCAGCGCGCCGGGGCGCAGCGTCGCGCCCCCGCCGCTGGCCCAACAAGGCGCGTTTGTCTCTGATGTGCCAACGGGACCATTGTCCTGCCGCCGGACCCTGAGGCTCGGCCGAGCTCCCAGCTCCGTAGAGGATTCGAGGGTGCCTGGGAAACGGGGTGGCGTGGTGATGGTGAGGGCAGCCCAGCTCTGGGAAAAAGGAGGAGGCTACACTAGCTGCTTAACTTTATTCATTGGAAGATATGGCCTCTGGCTCTAAAGTCAGTGCAAACTGGGGACACATTTTTGGCATCTGAAATGTGGATGAGAGGAGTAGGGGTGGTCATACCACTGGGAGGTCTCAGCTGACGGCCCCCTCTCCAAGGTGCCCATCACTGAGCACAGTGCCATCAGGATGCAGGTGCCGCATTCAGGATCTGACTCTTTCCAGTCCCAGGCTTCCCTCCTTCACCCCAGAGGAGCAGGCCCAAGGATGGGGATTAGTGCCTGCCTGGAGATGAGAATGCTCAGCTCCAGTTGTGGGCAGTGCAAAACCAGCTGGCCACCCAGTGGGGCATAAGCCACGTCAGAGCCCCACTGCCCCCGCCATTACTGAGCGACTCCGGAATGGGGAAAATTCCACATCAGCATGACTGCCAGGGATTTTTCCGTATCTTTTTTTTTTCCTATTTATTTATTTTTGGCTGCGTTGGGTTTTCATTGCTGCGCGCACGCTTTCTCTAGTTGTGGTGAGCAGGGGCTACCCTTCATTGCAGTGGGCGCACTTCTCATTGCGGTGGCTTCTAACGGAGCATGGGCTCTAGGCACGCAGGCTTCAGTAGTTGTGGCATGAGGGCTCCGTAGTTGTGGCTCGTGGGCTCTAGAGCGCAGGCTCAGTAGTTGTGGTGCACAGGCTCAGCTGCTCCACAGCATGTGGGATCTTCCCGGACCAGGGCTCGAACCTGTGTCCCCTGCACTGGCAGGCAGATCCTTAACCACTGCGCCACCGGGGAAGTCCAGGATTTTTCCATATCTGATGGGCCCGCTCTCCGGCCTTCCCCTGGCACCCCTGCCATGGCCCTTGGATGTACATGCACCCAGGCAGGACCAAGTTATCCCCTAGGGCTGCAGACTTTGGCTCCAGAGGCCCTGACCCTGTCCCTGACTCTAGAAGACCACCCCCCGACACACGCCATGAAGCATGTCAGAGTGGAACATAATCTCTGACACCCGCAGCACACCCATGGTGAGGCCCAGCGAGACAGTAGCCCTAGGTTCTCCACTCCCTCAGCCAGAGAGCCTGCCCAAGCTCTTGCCTTCCCCCTGCACAGGCTCGGTCTGAAGACACTGCCCAAAAGAGCTCTATAGAGCCTGGGCACTTCTACAGAGTGAGGGCCAGAGGGCCAAGGCCCTCAAGTGCCTAGATTTGGCAAAGGAGGAGCCCAGTTCCAAACCCATACTTCCCCATCCTGGGCCCTGCTCCTGAGAGCACTCGGCCCACAGGAGCACCCTAGGGGGGCATTCAGAATCTCCCTGCCTGACCTGGGAGGGGTTGAGTGGCCCTGGCTCTGCCATGAGACACTGGCAGTCCAGGCAAGGGCATGTCCCCTTGGGCCTCTGCAAGGGCACTGCCAGGGTCAAGTGGGAAGCTATAAGGATGGCCCAGTCAGGGTTACAAGTCCAGCTGCTGGCAAAGCCACATTGGGGGTCCTTGGCAGCTCTGCCCATAAGCCCACAAGGTAAAGCTAGGTACCCTCAACTCAGGCCCCATAGATCCTTCAGACACTGGCTTTTACCTCCTGGGCTGACTCCAGCAGGAAGTGATGACAATCACGGTTGGTGTTTGCTGAGTACTTTACCTACCAGACACCTGACACTAGTGACTCTCTGAAACATTATCACTGAACCCTTCACACATGCCTGGGAGGAAGGCTCCAGAATTTCTACGCTTAGCTTACACATGAGGAAGCAGGTTCACAGAGGAAAAGTCTCTGGGCTGGAATGTGCGCCTACCTTCTGGCACCCTTGGACACCAAGGGATCCACAGGCAGCCAGAAAGCTCCGAGCAGTGACTGGCTCCTCTCAGTGAATACCGAGGGCTGGCCAACCTGGAGCACTAGGTGGCCCTTCTCCAGCCCCAGGAAGGCTCATGAACACAGAATGCAACTGGCTGCAGAACTCCAGCCATTTAATAACAAATGCTTCCCCACCCTACCCCCCAACAGAGCACTGGGAAAATCGTGGGTCCAACCGTACTTGTGCGGGAGGGGATGCAGAAAGCCAGGGTGAATGGGAACAGTCAGTGAAGGGCTGGTCGGGTCCCGTCCCCTGTGTCACTTGACCCCTGGGAGCATCGTGTCGGGCCAGACACAGAGGCCTCTCCTCTGCCCAGCCACCAGCAGGGAGCTCCATCCGAGCGAGGCTGGGGCTGTCCATGGGCCCAGTCAGAGATCGTAAGAGGAGGCCAGGGCCAGCAGAGGGAGAAGGATGAAAACAGAAAAGACCCCGGTCTGTCACCAAGCCCAGGCCCTCTGGGTCCCTGTGCCAAGTCCAGCCTCCGGGAGCTGGCCTCACCCATGGCGAGGCTGCCGCCACTCACTCTGGCCTTGCCTTCTTGGCCTTCTTCTCAGACCTTACAGCCTCATCGTGGGCTTTCCGCTTCTCCACCAGTTTGTTAGCCTGTGAGGAGGAAGGGGAGGATTAAGCTGTGATGGGGGGAGGAGGACGGGGAAGGGGACTCCCCCTTCTGCCACTCAAGGCCACCCCTTAAAAGCAGAGCTTCCAGGAAAGCTAACAGGCAAATTACCAAGGGGAAAAAGCAAACGCCTCTGAAGAGCCTCAGGTGAGGAACCGTGCCTTCACCCCTGCCTTTATGACTCTGTCAAGTTATGGACCCACAGCAAGTCAGGAGGATTGCAGGCTCCCAGAGCTGGAGGCAACTGCCCCACTGACCCCCTTGACCTGGGAAAGCTGGGGGCCATTCAAACCTTCACCAGGAGCTGCTAGGGTGGGGTCAACCTGGAACAGTCCTTCCCTGGGGCCATGTGGCACGATCTATTCCAAAACAGGTAGCCTTTCAACCTGGCAATTACACTCCTAAGAATTTACCCTGCAGAGACACTTGGAGGTAGGCAGAGAGGTGCTCAAGACTGTTCTCTGAGAACAACTATAAAAGGGAGACAACCTAATCCTGTCAGCAGGCAACAGGCCATGCACTGTATGAAGCCATGGACAGTTCATGCTATGGTTAAGTAACAAACACACAGCAGAACAACCTACAGGCAGACCTCGGAGATATTGTTGGTTGGTTGGATTCCACCAACCACCCCAATAAAGTGAATACTGCAATAAAGGGAGTCACGTGAATTTTTTGGTTTCCCAGGGCATATAAAAATTCTGTTTATGATATGCTGTTGTCTGTTAAGTGGCAATAGCATTATGTCTAAAAACACCGTGCATATACGTTAATAAAAAATATGTTATTGCTAAAAAAACCTAACCATCGTCTGAGCCTTCAGTGAATTAGTCTTTTTGCGACAGTAACATCAAAGAACATTGATCACAAATCACCATAACAAATATAATAATAATGAAAAAGTCTGAAATATTGTGAGAATTACCATCACTGGTGACACAGAGACATGAAATGAGCAAATACTGGAAAAATGGTGCTAAACAGACTTGCTAGACACAGAGTCGCCACAAACCTTCCATCTGTAACAAACTCGTTATCTGTGAAGTGCAATAAACCAAAGTGCCATAAAACAAGCTCTGCCTGTATGTGTAGCACAACGCCCCCCAAATAACATCTGTGTTATTACATGCACAAAAGAAACCTGGGGGGCTATTACTACAGATCACCCCAAGGGCAAGACTGTGAGCCACTTTTGCGTCCATTACAGAGTTCTGGCATGCACAGAACTCTCTTAAAATTTTTTTTTCTTTTATATTGAGCATATGTGGCTCTGTGAATGAGAGGAAACAAAACAGAAGCTGAACCAAAACCTCCCACAGTCCCTCCAGCTTCACGCACTTCTGTGAAGTGCAGGCCCCGAGTCTGCTGCAGCAGCTCTGGCCCCCAATCCCAGCAGACTCAGAAACCACTGGGTGCAGGAAGGAGACTGACACCAAGATGCCCAGGGCAGGCAGACAACGTCAGAAAATCTCTAGAAAAGGGCCCAGAGACTGCCCGGGAGAGCCAGCCGGCCTCGAAGTTCAGCTGTGCGGCCCCATCTGGAGCCTCAGGCGGCGGGGAGACTCACCTCGCGGATTTTGCGCCTCTTGCCAAACATGATCTTGTTGTAAAGGTACTTCTCCCGCTTCTTCATCATCATGATGGCCAGGCGCTTGGCCTCACTGTCCTCCTCCTGGGCCAGCCGCTGCTTATCCTCCAGCTTCACTGTGCCCGCCATCACCCTGGGCTTCTGGGGACACAGGGGGGACACTTGTGGATGCAGGTTGACTCCCACCCTCCACCCTCAGCCCCTTGGCTCCCACCCTTCTGGCACCAAGGTGGCCAGTGGGGCTGCTTCCCAGGCCGAGAACCCAATCAACTCCCCGGTACCTTCCCCTCCATCCTTGGCTCCTCCGGGGCCGTCAGTCGGGCCTCTTCCTCCCTTTCCGAACCAGCCTCCTTGTCTTCTTCCTCCTCTTCTTTTCCTCCCTCTTCATCACCATCACCTTCATCTTCCTCCTCCTCCTCCTCTTCAGATTCATTCAAATTTCCTACAAACAACCAAGGATTCCAACACCCGGGAGCCTGCTCTTCCCCTTGCGGCGTGAGAACTGGCGCCAGGCACCACCCTCTTTAGCACAGACGTTCCAAAGGCAGAGCAGGGCCATCCCGACCACAGGCCCTCTGGCACCTCCCCCAAAGGCCCAGCTGCCTTCAGAGCAAACTCCAGGCCCCCAACCCCTCAGCTCTGCTGTCTCCCATGGAACTTCCAGACCATTCTGCTCAGTCACTCTGGACATCAAGTAACACTGGATTATAAGACAAACGTTTCCTCTTCCTAAGCCACATTACGCCAATGGGAGTTTAAAGGGCTTTGTACCCCTGCTGCCCTGTTCTCTGGAGCTTGCCACCTTTGTAGCCAAGAAGGGAAACAGCCAGGTGAAGCCCCGGAGCCGAGGTCAGCCTGGAGGAGCTTGCCCACCCCGCCCCACCCAGCTCCCTTTCACTCACCTGGGTGCTCCCCCCGCTGCAGGGCCAGCAACTTCAGCTTCTCAGGGGGCACGTAATCGCCTTCCTTCTCTGACACGAAGGGCGAGAGGTGTGGAGGCAGCTGCACCCCAGGGAAGTAGTCTGCCACAGGGAGGAGGAGCCGGGCGTTCACGGAGTCAAACACCCACTGGGGCTGCACATAGTACCTGTGCAGGGCGAGGGCAGAGAAAGTCGTGGGGCCACCCAAGACCCCACTGCATCTGCCGGGGCCTGGAGACAGACCTCCACCCCCAGAAACCCAAACAGGCGGAGGAAGATGATGGCCTTGGGGGCCTACCTGCCAATGACGGGGGTCTGTTGCCCAGGCCGGTCGACAATCTGGTGGGTGATGCCAGAGTCTGTGACGTCATACGTGGCCCCAATGTACAGAGATTTGTCCCAGGACACGTTCCCCCCAAAACTCCTACAGGCACAGGGGGAGCCCATGAGGGTACTGAGGCATGAGGTGCCCACCCTGGAACCCGCTAGCCCACAAGTTCATGCTCCTAGGACACACCTGTCCCCTCCCCACCCCAGGAACCCCCCCTCCAATTGGCCGACACCTCCAGTGCTGGCCCAGGGTAGACCTTCTGCCCTAAGCTGGTGAGGAAGTGATGCCAGCTGCCCTCTAATGGGTGCTTTCCACGTGCTTGGGGTGTGCTGAGTTTTCCACACCCATTTTGTTGAATCCTCACAACAGCCCTAAGTAGCGGATACTGACGCCAGCCCATTGTTACCGATGGGCGTCCGGGGCTGCGCTGTCTAGGGCAGGACCCAGCCCAGTATGGCAGAGCCAGTGCCGTCAGGCTCCCCACCTGATGACAAAGGCCAGGGCCTCCCGGGGCACCTCACGGTTCAGGAAGAACTTCAGGCCCTCGAAGAGCTTCTTGTGCTTTTCCTGCGCCTCCAGCTCCTTCCTGCAGTCCTCCTGCACCACCATCTCCTGCCGAGAAAAGGGGATGCTCACACTATCAGGCCTGCCTGCACCCCACTGGAGGCAGAGGCTGGAGACGAGCCCCTCCCCAGCTTCCTTCTAAACCCCTCAGTCCGCCCGCCTCCCCCACCCCCGTGCTTCCAGAGGGCAGTGCAGTCCTTACCCCGTCAGCAGGAAACTCATCCACCTCGGCTTCCTCCTCCTCCGCAGGCACCACCACACGGGCCAGACTGGCACTGAGAGAGGCTAGTTTCTGTGGGAAAGCAGCAGGGTTTCAGGGATGCTGCTTGCGGGTGGGGAGGGGTAGCGCTGGCAGTTCTCGGCAGGGTATCAGTGGGTTTGGGTTCTGAGGGTAAGCCCTGAGACCACCTATCTAGCCATGACCGCCTCCACCCCCGGGCCAGGAACCACCCTTCTGGGGGATGCAGGGCCAACGCTGGAAGCCTCTCTCACCTCCATAGAGCTCTCGGAGTCCAAAGCGTAGGTGTCCTCGCTGGCCTTCGCTTCTGCATGGGCCTGACCCTCGAGCTGGGAAGCAAGGGGAAGGTCAGAGGAAGAGGATGCCCCTAGCCACCACCTCCACGTGGGGAGAGAGGCCGTGGCCTCTGCCCGGTGAGGAGAAGGTGCTGGGCTGCGCCGGGGCCTACCTTGGGAGGGTAGTGCAGGTTAAGTGACTGGTAGAGGCGGAAGTTGACGAATCCCAGCAGGGTAGTGTAGAACTCGGTGAAGGTGGCCATGACCCTGTAGTCCACGTCTGTTGGGTGCTGGGGACACAGAGACACATCAGCAGTGTCAGTGCAAAGATGGCACTGACAACCCATGTGGGGTGGGGGCTCCAGGTGCCCAAGGACCAGGAGCTCCCTCAGGGTGGCCCCGCCTTCAGAGCTCTGCCCCAGGAGAAGAGGCCGTGTGGCATGGCCCTACCCAGGAGCATTCTGGGCACCAGTGAGGCTCTGGACAAGGGTCCCAAGGGTTGTCCTGGAGGCCAGTGCCAGATCCCCGTGCCATAAAGGGGATGCTAGGAGTGAGAAGAGGGAAGCCTTTGTCACGAGGTTTCCAGGACAGGCTGGTGCCCCCGCTCCCTGCCCCAGCTCTCCCCTTCACCCTGCAAGGCAGACTTCTGTTCTTGCAGAGGCCGCTCATGCCTGCTCCATTAGCCATCCCGTAATTTCCATTTACTGTCTTTTCTGGGGCCAGCCCATGAGCACCTGGGGGCCTGGCTGGGAAAGGTGGCCCTGGATCAGCCCATCTGCCTGGGTGGGGGTAGTGGGCGGGCGGCACTCAGCGCCTATGAGCCCTGGCAGGAGCCTTCAGACAGATACTCAGAATTCAGCAACCCTGCCTTGGGCCCGAGCCAGAGACAAAGGCACAACCCGAGGACCCAGGACAGGCTGGGCAGCTGCCTGGCGCAGCCCCAGGGAGCTCCTGGGAAATGCTGCCTGCTTGGGGCAAAAACACAGAGCAAGCAGGGGACACAGGAGGGCTCGTCTTAAACCTTGAGGAGTTGATAAAACAAAACAAGGCAAGGATCTGAGACCCAAACCAAAGTGCCTCGACCCTTGAGCAGCACTGCCTGGCATACCAGAGAGGCCAGGCCAGCCTGGCCGACTTCTGAGACCTGGACAGGGGGATTCACCAAGCAATGATGAAATCAGTAATGATCACAGCATCCCTTCTGTGCCTGTGCGCCTGTGACGCTGAGCTGTTTCTACATCCTGCCAACAGGCAGTGACTGGGCTGTGGGGGTACAGGGGCCAAGAGGTCCCCCACTTGTCCCCCACTGATACCTCAGTCCTTCCATGAGCATCCACCAGGGCCTTCGACAGGCCTGGGAGCACGTGAGCAGTGACTGCCCCACAGCACAGCAGCCCCCTGGGCCCCGTTACCTGCCTGGGTCCTGCTGCCAGGAGCCCAGCACTGGCTGCACAGGGGCCCCAACTATGACCCAGGGCTGGTCCCCCATCCTCTTGCTGAGAGGAAGCAGCAGCAGTGAGCTGGCCAGAGAGGAAGGAGGAAGGGGCAGCCCGTGCCCTCCCCCGTTCCTCCAGGGCCAGCTGTGTGGAGGCCGGCCTCCACAGGGCCCTATTCACCACTGGCAGGACAGACAAAGACCAGTCTGAGCAGTGAGGGGGTGGGACATCAGAGAGAAGGAAGGAGAGGGAGGGGCAGAGAGGAAGGAGGGAAGGCAGGGCAGAGAAGGCAGGAAGGACAGAGGAGAGGAGGGACAGACAGCGGAAGAAGGAAGAGCACAGACTTGCACACACGCCTGCCCCCAGGGAGTGGGCACAGGGACTGCTGAGGGCCGAGCACCTCTCACCCACAAAGACCACAGGCTGCCACTAATTGTCACCACTGCTCTGTGCTCAGCGGGGGTTCCGGCCTGTGGCCCCCAGCCCAGAGTAATCAGCAGCGGCCCAGGGGACCCAGACCACCAGCTCATGCTAGAGCACCCGCTGCCCGGCCAGCAAACCTGCCATCCAGCTGGGTCTCCACTGAAGGCACCAGTTCTCACTCGAGGCACAAGCGGGAAGCAAGGCCAAATGCAGGCCCACAGCAGGATAAGTCAGGCGCCAAGCCTGAGACCCTGTGGGAGACTAGAGGCTAACAACCCCCATATGAAGGCCAAACCAAGATTTCTCTCGATGGATCCTGCCAAAAATTCTCACAGTCTTAAAAAGAAAGATGAGTAAGAAATAGCGCCAATAATAAGTAGTGCTCCTCTTGTGCTCATCCTCCCCAATCTCGCCCAGTCCCCAGCTCTGGGTGGGGCACAGGAGTGGGGGTGGCAGAGCGGGGTGAGGACCCAGCAGGTTGGAGGGCAGGGCCGTGTATACAGGCAGTGCTCGGCCCCGGTGGCTGCTCATTGTTGGTTCTGCAACCCCCAAGGGCCAAGCACCAGGCACTTTTAAAGCTTTTTTCCCTCAAATCCTCACGACAAGGCTTAGAAGGTGGAAGCACGTTATTAACTGGGCACAGAGAGGTAAGAGAACATGTCCAAGGTCAACCAGCTAGCAGGTACTGGAGTCAGGCTGGCTCAGGCTCTTGTTACAATTCTGTACCACACCCCCCCACCGCCCTGGCCGGCACTCAGGAACCCAGCTGGTTTTGCAGGACAGGAGGAGCCCCCCTTCACCCACACCATTATCTCTGTCTAGGAAGCAGAGAGGGAGCAACGGTCCCTGCACAACCCCTCCCCGTGGGCACACTCACGTCGTGGGAGAAGGTGTAGGGTGTGATCCACACGATGGGCTGGCCCAGCACCTCGGCCTGGTAGTAAATGCCTTTGATGGATAGGAAGACCTATGGTGGAGGGGGAACAGCGTGGTGAGGACACGGGGGTGCGGGGCGGGGGGCTGGGCCCCGCTGGGTGGCCCCGGGCTCACCTTGCGCAGGGCACGGGCGGCGATGACATAGTGCATGAACTCCACGGCCAGCCGGTGGCACAGCTGGATGGTGTGCACGTGGCACTTGCCGGTCCGTGGGAAGGTGGAGAAGAGGAAGCACATGGAGAGGGCGTCGTCCAGGTCCCGCAGGGCATCTATGAACGTGGGGTACCTGCGGGGCCAGGAGGGCGGCGCTCACAGGGTCGCTCAGCCTGGGCTCTGAGGGGCCCCCTATCTTGTTGCCCCACCCCAGGCCCTGCCACCGCCATCTCCTGAACAGGGAGCTGGGCAACGCCCTGGGGCCTGGCAGCACCAACCTCCCCACAGCTTCAGGAGGAACCACCGAACCAGGATGTGCCCACCTGGCTCTGAGGTCAGAGAAATCTGAGTCAGGAGGGGCCAGCCAGGTCTTCAGACACAGAGCAAAACAGAAGAAAGCCCCGCAGGGACCTCTCAGAACAAGAGAGCACTTGGTTTCCTGGTTCAGAGGCCAGAGACTCAATCAGCCCCCTCTTGTGCCTCGAAGTTTCCTCGCTCCGCACCTCACAGACAAACCCAACAACCCAGGCCTTTCCTAGAAACAGCACTGGCCATTCTTTTTTTTTTTTCTTGTGGTATGCGGGCCTCTCACTGTTGTGGCCTCTCCCGTTGCGGAGCACAGGCTCCGGAGGTGCAGGCTCAGCGGCCATGGCTCACGGGCCCAGCCGCTCCACGGCATGTGGGATCTTCCCGGACCGGGGCACAAACCCGTGTCCCCTGCATCAGCAGGCGGGCTCTCAACCACTGCGCCACCAGGGAAGCCCTGGCCATTCTTTCTTAAGCAAGCACTGAGGAGAATGAGGTGATGCAGAATGGGAACGCCACCATACTGCCATCTAGTGTGCACATGAATCCAGACACTTGCTTTTTTCTTGTGCATTTTTTTTTCACTTGTTCCACAGGACAGCTGTGTCACATGCGTCATCTCTCCATTAGAGGAGGACCTGCTCGGAGCAGGAGCAGTTCGCAGACTGCCCAGCTTGTGGCCGCAGGGCTGGGGTGAGAGCACCTGCTGTCGAGCTCCCAGGCCAAGGCTGTTGCCCTGCTAGCCCATGGCTGGCCCGACTCAACGAAGCCAAGTCCATCCAGCCTGGAGCTAAGTGTTCCCAGGGCCAACAGCCACCAAGAGAAGGCAGACATTCAGTTAGCCCAGAGTTTCTGCACCTTACCACCACTGACATTGTGGACCAGGTTGTCCCGTGTTGTGGGGGCTGTCCTGTGCACTACAGGGTGTTGAGCAGCATCCCTGGCCTCTACTGATTAAATACTAGTAGACCCCCTGCTGTCCAAGTCAGGAGAAGCAGAAGTGTCTCCAGACATTGCCAAGTGTCCCCACTGATTTAGTCAATGAATGACGGGGACTGCTGAGAAGGATGGGCAAGAAACAGTTGAGATCAGAGGTGTCCAGTCACGTCTTCCAGGACTGACCATGCACCCCACTCACACCCCCAGGACTCCGGCTCTCTCTCACCACAGGGCTTTTGCACTTGCTGTTTGCTCTGCCTGAACCATGCCTCCCCTGGCTGGCTCAACTGTCTCCCCCCAGAGACCTCCTCTGACAAGCCTGTAACTAACGTGCGTCCTCCAGCTCCCTTCCTGGAGAGCATCCCTCGTGGCACTCATGTGGACTTGCAACCATTAGAACAACTTGCCAGTTTGTTTTCTGGTCTGCCTCCTCCAACAGGACGCCAGCTCTGTGAGCAGGGTCTCGGCCCCGTTCCCCACTGTACCCCCAGCACCAGGTCAGAGCCCCCGGCTCACCGCTCCTTGACGATGTGGTCGAGCTTGTAGTTGGGCTTGTTGTCCTTCAGCCGCTCCACCGTGTTCCACTCACTCTTCCCATAGGCCTTCCGCAGCTTCCGGACGAACACCTGGGAGAGAGGAGGAGACCGCTGATGTGGGGCCAACGGCTCCTGGACACCCCTTCCGTGTTGGAGGGATGCTCAGGGCAGGAGGGCTCTCTGACCATGGCTGTTTGCCGGCACGATCTGCCCCCTCAGCCCGGGGTTTGCACAACAGCCACCTCCACGGAGCAGCGAACCTGACCCAGACTGACGACAGAGCCACCCCACTGCATCCCGCTGACAGATGAACAGGGATAAGCATCCAGATGGGCTGACTCCGCATGTTTACGTGAAAGTATAATGTTTTCAGCCCTATTTTCCAACTGAGAAGTGAGACAGACCAGGGCCAGGAGGCTGGGCCAGAAACACCAGTCCGCATGTGTGTGAAACAAGCCTCGGGCCCACGTGTGGGGCTGGGCCACACGAGAAAACGCAGTTGAGGCCAATGGTGGCCCCAGAAAGTCCTCTAAACTGACCAACTGCCTCCCCCGAGCACTTCTTCAGAGGCTCAGAGGCCACCTGCGCTGAGACTGTACATAGCAGCTCTGAGAAAGCCAGTCCCACAAGGGGCCCAGTTCCAATGCAATGAGCTGAGGTGTCTGGAAAACCCAGCAGCAGGACAGGTCCAGCCACCCACCTCGGCCGGCTCTGGCGAGAGGGCTGCCAGCAGCTGTACCCCACAGCCTGGTCCTGCTGCTCGGCAAAGGCTACAGTAACAGCAGTCTACTTTCAATTATTTGCATTTGGTATAATTAGGTTTCTACTTTCCCTGTGGTATTTAAGCATTTAATCGTTTCTATTTGAGGAATGAAAAGCTTGGTCTCCTGGGAACAATTCCAGAAAGAACCTGAATAGGAGTGGTTTATTTGGGCAGAAAACACACCAGAGAGCCCCTGAAAGACCACAATCTTTGCTTCAGAGGCAATACACTTACCCTTTTCCAAAAGAACCAGGGGAAAAGTATGACAGGTAACGCATTAATCATTGGCCAGTTTCTATGTAAATGATTTCCACACCTAAGATCTCAGTCAATCCTCCCGACACCCTTTTGAGGTAGAATTACCTCACCCTATGTACAGGCTTGCTCAGAGAGATCAAACAATTTGCCCAAGGTCAGTGTTAGAGGGTCTGCATAGAGCTGGGAAGGGCCCCATCCAGACCCTAGAGCCCAGGCCTCACCTTGTACTCCCGGAACTTGTTGACAATGGGTTCATGGAGGAGGAACTTGATGTCTTTGATAAGGTAAAAGGTTCGGGCTGCCGTGGAGCCCTTGTTGACCTTCTTCTTGTGTTTGGGTTCATGGGGATAAATGCCCTTCAGGATGCACAGCCGCCTGGAAGACAAAGGCCACTCCTTCTATCAGCAAACGTGCTGAGCACTGGGCACGCTGGGCCTGGAAAACTGCCATGAACAGAGAACACAGGAACCCTGCCCTTTGGAAAACTCACATCCTAGTGCAGGAGTCCGACAGTGACAAGTTCCCGACAAACATAGTGCAGACAGTCCCAAGCACCAGAAAGGAAACAATCAGGATACTGACAGGGGCCAAATGGCAGGTACCTCTTTTAGCAAGGAAAGTCAGGAAAGGCCTTGCTGACAAATCAACATTTCAGCCACATGGAGGTATACCTCATTTTATTGAATTTCACTTTATTGCACTTTGCAGGTAATTGCATTTTCTTTTTAAACAAATTGAAGGTTTATGCAACCCTGCATTGAGCAAGTCTATCGGTGCCATTTTTCCAACATTTGCTCACCTTCATGTCTCTGTGTCACGTTTTTGGAATTCTCACAATATTTCAAACTATTTCATCATTATTATATTTGTTATAGTGATCTGTGATCAGTGATCTTTGATGCTGCTATTGTAATCATTTTGGGGGCACCACGAATAGGACCCATACAAGATGGTGAACTTCATCAATAAGTGTTGTGTGTGTTCTGACTGCTCCACCCGACCTGCCATTCCCCAGTCTCTCTCCCTCTACTCGGGCCTCTCTACTCCCTGGGACACAATATTGATATGAGGTCAACAAATAACCCTCCAGTGGCCTCTAAGTGTTCAAGTGAAAGGAAGAGTCCCACGTCTCTCACTTTAAATCAAAAGCTAGAAATGATTAAGCTTAGTGAGGAAGGCATGGTGAAAGCCAAGACAGGTCGAAAGCTAGGCTTCTTACACCACAGCCAGCCAAGTTGTGAATACAAAGGAAAAGCCCTTGAAGGAAATTAAAAGAGCTACTCCCGTGAACACATAAACGATAAGAAAGCAAAACAGCCTTATTGCTGATATAAAGTTTTAGTGGTCTGGACAGAAGATCAAACCAGCCACAACATTCCCTTAAGCCAAAGCCTAATCCAGAGCAAGACTCTAACTCTCTTCAATTCTATGAAGGCTGACAGAAGTAAGGAAGCTGCAGGATGAAGTCTGAAGCTAGCAGAGGATGGTTCATGAGCTTTAAGGAAAGAAGCCATCTCCATGACATGAAAGTACAAGGTGAGGCAGCAAGTGCTGATGTAGAAGCTGCAGCAAGTTATCCAGAAGATCTAGCTAAGATAAGTAACTAAACAACAGATTTTCAATGTTGATGAAATAGCCTTATATTGGAAGAAGATGCCTTCTAGGACTTTCATAGCTAGAGAGAAATCAATGCCCGGCTTCAAAATTTCAAAGGACAGGCTGACTCTCTTGTTATGGGATAACACAGCTGGTGACTTTAAGGTGAAGCCAATGCTCATTCACCATTCTGAAAATCCTGGGGCCCTTAAAAATTATGCTAAAATCTACTCTGCCTGTGCTCTATAAATGGAACAACAAAGCCTGGATAACAGCACATCTGTTTACAAAAACCAACGTCAGGGGCTTCCCTGGTGGCGCAGTGGTTAAGAATCCACCTGTCAATGCAGGGGACACGGGTTCGAGCCCTGGTCCAGGAAGATGCCACATGCTGTGGAGCAACTAAGCCCACGCGCCACAACTACTGAGCCTGCACTCTAGAGCCCGCGAGCCACAACTACTGAAGCCCGTGCACCTAGAGTCCGTGCTCCGCAACAAGAGAAGCCACCGCAAAGAGACGTCCACACGCTGCAATAAAGAGTAGCCCCTGCTCACCGCAACTAGAGAAAGCATGAGCAGCAACGAAGACCCAAAGCAGCCAAAAATAAATAATAAATTTATAAAACAAAACAAAACAAAAAACATGGTCAATGACTATTTTAAGCCCACGCTGGAGACCTACTGCTCAGAAAAAAGTTTTTTGTTTTTTCAAAATATTACTGCTCATTGACAATGCACCTCGTCACCCAAGAGATCTGATGGAGATGTACAATGAGATTAATGTTGTTTTCATGCCTGCTAACAAAACATCCACTATGCAGCCAATGATCAAGGACTAATTCTGACTTTCAGGTCTTATTAAGAAATACATTTCATAAGGCTATAGCCACCATAGACAGTGATTCCTCTGATGGATCTGGGCAAAGTAAATTGAAAACCTTCTGGAAAGGATTTACCCTTCTAGATGCCGTTGAGAATTTTCGTGATTCAGAAGAGATAAAAATATCAACATTAACAGGAGTTTGGAAGAAGTTGCTTCCAACCCTCATGGATGACTTTGAGGGGTTCAAGACTTCAGTGGAGGAAGTAACTGCAGATGTGGTAGAAACAGCAAGAGAACTAGAATTAGAAGTGGACCCTGAAGGTGTGACTGGATTGCTGCCATCTCATGATAAAACTTTAACAGATGAGGAGTGCTTCTTATAAATGACTGAAGACAGTGGTTTCTTGAGATGGAATCTACTGTGGAAATTGCTGAAATGACAACAAAGGATTTAGAATATTATGTAAATTTAGTTGATAAAACAGCAGCAGAGTCTGACAGGATCGACTCCAATTCTGACAGAAGTTCTACTGTGGGTAAAATGCTGTCAAACAGCGCTGGGTGCTACAGAGCAATGGTTCATGAAAGGAAGAGTCAATCAGCGTGACAAACCTCACCGTGGTCTTATTTTAAGAAACTGTCACAGCCAGCCCAGGCTTCAGCAACCACCTCCTTGATCAGTCGGCAGCCATCAACATCGAGGCAAGACCCTCCACCAGCAAAAAGATTACCACTCACTGAAGGCTCAGATAATGATTAGCATTTTTTAGCAATAAAGTATTTTAAATTAATGCATGTTCATTTCTTTTAGACATAAAACTACTGCACACTTAATAGACTACAGTATAGTGTAAACGTAACTTTTATATGCACTGGGAAACCGCTTCATTGTGGTATTCATTTTATTGCAATGGTGTGAAACCGAATCCACAATATCTCCAAGGTCTGCCTATAAAGGGCAGAGGGAAGAGAATCTTAAGAAGGACAGAGGCTGTAAGAGTGGGAAGTGCTGGGTGCGTTTGGAAGATGAAAAGTGAGTCAGGCAGCAGGACGCAGGCTGTGGAAGAGTCTGGACTGGACTCTGCAAGGAGCTGAGAACCACAAGCTGCAGAATCAGGGGTCACTACTGCCAGAAGGGAGAGGATGGGTGACAAAGACCCAGATAAGAGAGCAGCAGTGCATTGTACCAGTGGGCCCATTTTGATGACTCAGGGTGGCACGACCCAGTTCTCCAGCTTCCCCATGGACCACACCTGGCAAAGCACAGCTCACTAAAGCAAAGCCAGGCAAGAAAGAGAAGGAATATCAGAATCCCAGACAGAGTTTGCAGCAATGCAGTTAAGAGAGGGATGTGGCTGAGTTTTCACTGGCCAGGCACCCGAAGTCCCCCTCTCCTCTCCAACCTCACCTGAAGTCGGCCAGGCTCAGCTGCAGCTTCTTCCGGGCTTTGTTTCGGGTGATGTAGTTGGTAGCAGAGCCTCGTTCATACTTGAGGAGGATAAAATCAATTCTCCATTAGCAATGATTACAATGACGGAGAGCAACCTCTGGACATTGCTCATGCAAGAGGCGACTATTACTCTGGATAAATGGCCAAGAGGCTGTGGGGAAGGAGCGCTCCTGCACTGTCCCTGCAGATGTCAGCACAGAGGAGGACACATACATCTGCACGATGCAGGACCATGAGGTTGCTGTGGATCAGGTGCTATGCCAAGCACTTAGTAGTGGCTGTAAGTACTGACCATTATGATGACTGATTTGCACACATTATTCATTTAATCCCCACAACACTATGAGGTGGGTGCCATTAAAATTCTCATTTCACAAGGGAGGAAAACAGGCTCAGTAAAATAACCTGCCCAGGTCACATAGCTTTTTAAGAGCTGGGGCTGGATTCAGACCTAGGTCCAAGTCCAGAACCTGAGTGCCTCATCCACTAAGCCAGTGTTCTCAACTTCTTTTTCATTATAACCACCCCTCTACCACCAGAGGCCTTTTTAGACCTTTTCTCCCCTTTAATCACCCTCTCTCACAGCCCCATAAAATGTTAATACCACAGATACACTGTAGATGTTTCTGTAACATAGTCCTTCTGAGGGCTACACATCATTGTAATGTCTAAGATGTCCCCCAACCAATTTCTGTTCCCTTCGGGATGACACCATCCAGTTGAAAATGCACACTCTAAGCCACATAGCCTCTCTCCTTCCTCATTCATTCCACAGACAATAACAAGATCTCTACTATGTTCCAAGTGTTTAGCTAAATGCTAGGAGGGTAATAAAGACAAAAGGCCTGGTCTCTACCTGCCCCCAAAGAGCATGTTGTGTTGTGCAACCATCTGGACATCTGTGGTGCTAAGATGCTGCCTCACACTCACACCTCTGTATCCCTGATAGAGCAGCAGTGCACTGTACCAGCTCCCTGCAATGCTAACCAAGCACGTCCTTCCCAAACGAGGTCTTCCTCTGGATTAAGACAGCATAGGCCTCAATGGCCAGGTCCAGCTCTAAAGGGACAAACCTGTAGCCTCCAGAGGGGTATGTTTATGAATAATCCCACAGTCACGAAACATGCCCTTCATTCATTCTTCCCTTTAGACATTTATTGTCTACTGGGGATCAGGCCCGTGCCAAGTTCTGGGGGTACAAAGATGATTTTCAGACTGTCTTAGGGAAGCTGCTTTCATTAAAATTGTTTTCTATTGCCCTACACTGTCACCATTCTTATTCTTTCAAACATTAAGGGGATAATTAAAGTCAACTGGGGTGGCTTTACTCCCTGGGTGTATTCAGCATTTTGGGCTGTTAGATGCTACTGGCACCTAGTGGGTAAGAGGTCAGGAATGCTGCTAAACATCCCACAACACCCAGAACAACCCTCCCCACAACAGTTATCTGGCTCAAAATGTCAAAACGGTTGTGAAACCCTGCTTTAAAAACTGTCATGATTTGTTGGGACTTCCCTGGTGGTCCAGTGGTTAGGACTCCGAGCTTCCATTGCAGGGGGCACGGGTTCCATCCCGCAAGACGCTGGGCGTGGTCAAAACAAAACAAACAAACAACGACAAAAACTGTCATGATTTGTTTACATATCTGCACCTGTGCCTCAAAGGCAGGTTTTCAATGTTATATCTTTGTAGTTCCAATCACTAGCACTTAGCTCAATAGCGTGCTGGATTAAAAACAGATTGGCAGCAGAAACTTTCCAGCTGACGGAAACAATCGAGGCAACTCCATCTTCCTCATCCTCATCCCCATCCCCTCTCTAATCTCTTTATGCCATCAAGGTGATTCTCCATACAGCAACAAGAGCAACTCCTTGAAAAACGGATATTACTCCCCCTTTAGTTGATTCTTACTGCTTTTTGAATAAAATCAGTCTCACTGTGCCTGACAGGCCTTGCATGACCTGGTCCCTGTCCAACCCCAACTTCACCACTCTCCTCTGTTTACTATACCCCAGATGCCACTCTCCTCTGTTTACTATACCCCAGCCAAGCTGACATCCTTTAATTCCTTGCACACAGCAAGCCTTTTCCACCCGAAGGCCTTAGCACTTAGTTTCCGCTGCCAGGCTTGTTTGTGATCGTTTTATTTGGTTATTTACTTTAGTGTTCAACTTCCCCACTAGAAAGTGAGCTCCACGAATGCAGGGACCACAACTAGTTGTTTATGTCTCCCATCCCCAATATCCAGGACAAGGCCTGATTCAGCAGAAAAGGGAGTCGCAAGTTTTAGAGATGCTAAGCTCAAAATAATGGTGAGCTCTACGTAATGTTCATCACTTTCAGTAAAGTTATCCTCCGGCTCGGCCTGTTTTGGGGTGCAGCTTTGCTTGGTAACCTCAACGCTCTTTCACAGCTCTACTCCAGGGTTCTTTCCCCTATTTTACAGAACAAGTACTGCCGTCCTCGCCCATCCTCGAACCCCTTCTGCCTGCTGTCTCCTGCCGCGTTGATCCCAGCCGCTTCTGCACCCACGAGGATCCAAGGCTGGGGAAAAGCGCAGCCCCCGGGCTCCGTCGCTCCCGTCTCCTACCTCCTGAGGAACCCCCGTCCCCCCTGCCCCGGACCCGCCCCGGCCTCTCGCCCATCACCTTCTTCTTCTCCAAGCCTCCCATGACTCCACGCAGAAAGATCTACAAGCACCGCGAGGACACCACCACTTCCTCCCGCAAGTGCCCTGCCTAGGGCCCCGAGGCCCCCACGCCGCCGGCCTGCGCGTGCTGTCCAAGGAGGTGCCTGAGCGAGTCTACTGAAAGATGGAAATTTTCTCCTAGAGATTAAAACTAAATCCTCTGAAAAAAATCGCTAAGACAAGTCTTTCGGGCTCTTTCTCATCGGTGAGCCTGTTACAGGCATTTTTAATGTTTAAGCATAGGCGTATATTCAGGCATTTCTATAATCATCCTGATGTCGAGCGCTTGACGTTATGAGCCCCGTTGCATGTTGGGATGGAAGGGGCCGGAAGGCTTAGAGGCGGCGCAGCGCTTTCTGGGATGCAGATGCGCTCTGAGGTGTGGGAGTACGAGTCTCCCTTGTCTGAGAGGCCGCCTCGGCGGTAAGTGAAGCTGGGCTCGCTTCGCCGTTGGCCATTGGCTTTTACTTTTGTCCATTCGCTGTTACTGGGATAAACAGAGCAAAAGCAGGCTTTTTTCTTCACAGGGGTGGAGAGACTCTAGAGGCCACTTACATTTTCTGAGCCTTAGCGGAGTGTTGAAAAATGACGAAAGACCAAGCAGAATTACAGAACTCGTGGTATATTTAAAATGCACATTCAACACGTTTGAGCTTTTAATATGTATACACAAATTTCGTAGTGTGTTCCTCAAAGAATAATTACAAGATTTATACAAATAGTCACACCAAGTGGTGTGGTCTGGGAAGCAGGTAAAATTTGTAAAATTTGATGTTTTCTTCTTTCAGGCCTCTAAACTCCATTTGGAGATTGCCTCAAATTTTTATTTATTTATTTATTTATTATTTAAGTTATTTTTGACTGCTGCAGCACATGGGATCTTCACTGAGGCATGGGGGATCTTTCGTTGTAGCTCACAGGCTCCCTGTCGTGGTGCGTGGGCTTCTCTCTAGTTCCGGCATGAGGGTTTTTCTCTCTCTAGTTGTGGCGCTCTGGTTCCAGAGCGTGTAGGCTCTGTAGTTTGCGGTACATGGGCTCTGGATGAGGCGCGAGAGCTCCGTAGTTGCGGCGCACCGGCTTAGTTGCCCCTCAGCATGTGGGATCTTAGTTCCCTGACCAGGGATCGAACCTGTGTCCCCTGCATTGTAAGGTGGACTTTTTACCACTGAACCACCAGGGAAGTCCCAAGATTGCCTCAAAATTTTAAATTTGAGGCCCTGTGGATATGACCTGACCCAAGGTTGTGGTGATAGAACTCACCCGTTAAAGGTAAATACAGACATTAAGCACTGGCTAGTGCTTGTTTTGAACAATGTGCATTTTATTATGTACTTTCAATTAAAGCTAAAATAAAGTAAAAACCTAGTGATTCTACAAACAGCAAAAAATGAAATGAAATGAAAACCGGGTAGGGGAAGGTGAGCTGGCAAAACTTTGAACGAACTTGCCAGAGAGGTGTGAGGAAAACCAGGGTCATGTGGTGCTCATAGCAGAAGACCAAGGAGTGTTCCAGAAGGGGGGCAGGAGAGAAGGAAGGATGGCAAAGATTGGTGCCACCATGAAAGTTATAAAAGGTGCAGAGGTGGTGGTCTCTATCACATCTCTGTCTAATTCATCAGTCTGGTACCTGCAGAAACTGGATTGATTCTGGAGAATGATTACTGTGCACTCAACCAAGTAATAGCCCTGATCACAATTGATGTGCTTGAAATTGTTTCATTGCTAGAGCAGATTAATAAGGCTTGAGGTATGTGGTTTGCTGCCATTGATTTAGCAAGTTCATTCTTTTACATTCCACTTAGAAAAGAGGATCAGGACTTCCCTGGTGGTCCAGTTGTTAAGACTCCATGCTTCCAATGCAGGGGGCACGGGTTCGATCCCTGGTCTAGTAACTAAGATCCCACCCGCTGCATGGTGTGGCCAAAAAAAAAAAAAGAGGATCAGAAACACTTCTCATTCTCATGGAACTGATAATATTCATTTAGTTTTACGTTGGGGCTATGTTAACTCTCCTGCCCTCTGTCATAATACTAGTCTGAAGAGATCTGGATCATCGGAACAGCCCACAGATGTGACATTGATCTGTTACACTGATATGCTGATCAGACAGGACATGTAGAGAGGGCTCTGAAGCAGGTCCTGGCTGCAGAGCTAACCGTGCCCCACTTGGACCATCAGATCCAGCAGACCCTATGGTGTTGGTGGAGTCAGCGGAGGGAAAGATGCAGTATAGAGCTTACAGCAAGCCCCAGTGGGAGAATCACAATGCAGAACTCTGGAATTCTTGGGCAAGGTCATGCCACCTACTGCAGAGAAGTATACACCATTGAAGAAATACCTGCTGGCTTGTTACTGAGCCCTGGTAGAAAACAGTTGGCCATTGGTCATCAAGTGACCAAGTTCAGAACTTCCAATTATGAGTTGGGTTATTTTGGACCCAGTGAGGAATAAAAGTAAATGGGCCCAGCAGAGGTCATTATAAATATAATCAAGCCCTCCTGGGACCAGAGGGCACAAGTAAGCTGCATGAGCAAGTAGCCTAGGACCCCTATTGCACACAACAGTTGCTCCAAAATACCTTCCCTGTTTGCACCTAAGCCTGTATGGAGGTCCCACATGACTAGCTGAAAATGAGGAGGAAAAGACTCAAGCTTGGTTTATGGACAGGTTGGCTCAGTGCACAGGTGCAAAGCAAAAATGGACCACAGCTACATAGCAGCCACTTTCAGGGTTGGTCTTGAAAGACAGTGGAGATGGAAAATCTTCCCAATGGGTGGAGCTGCAAGCAGTCATCCACTTTTTATGGAAGGAGAAGTGGCCCAAGTTGAAAATACAGATAGGTTCCTGAGCAGTGGTCAGTGGTCTGGCTGTCTGGAAGGGGATCTGGAAGGAAAAGGACTAGAATATAGAGATAAGGAGGTCTGAGGTAGAGGCATATGGCTGGATGAGAGAAATAGAGAAAACACTGAGCCCCCAATATGCCACTATTCCTTGAGGAGACCAACTGGCCACTTGATAATTCAGCTACAGTGGGCCTTTCTGTCCTGGAAATGTCACCAGTTTGTCCTCAGAGAGATATATACCTAACCTGGGCAAGGGTCTGCCTTGTCTGCCTGCAGAGTCTCAGCCAGAGCCACTATTCAGCAGCCTATGGAATGCCTGATCTACAAGCATGGAATCCCACATATCATAGCCTTCAACCAGGGACCCGTTTTACATGCAGAGAGGTGTAGGAGTAGGCCCATGGCCTTGGGATCCCATGGATATACCACCTACTGCACCATCCAGAGACATCCAGCATCACAGAATGCTGGAACAGCCTTCTACAAGCATAGCTGAGGTACCAGCTTGGAGGAAATACTCTGTGATAAGCAAACCCACTTAACTCCCAATGACTCACTGGGAGAATATTGTGCTTCCCATTCCTGTAACTCTGAGCTCTGCAATGTTGGAGACCCTGGTCCTCAAAGAGGACATGCTTTTCCCAGGGGACACAGAAAGGGTTCCATTGAATTATAAGTTATGGCTACCACATGGGTACTTTGACCTTCTTGTGCACAGGGACCAGCAGGTTTGAAGAAGAGTCACTGTACTGGCAGGAGCAGTTGACATTGAGCAGCTGGAAGAGGTCACACTGCTCTACACAATGGGGATGGGACAACACGTGCAGAACCCAGGTGAGCTGCTTGGGAGCCTCCTGGTACTCCATTGCCCACTGCAACGGAGAATGGACACATGAATTACCCCTGGCATGAAAAGAGTTAACATACCAGAGGTTCACGACCCTCAGCAATAAGGTTTGGGTTATGCTGTCATCAAGACCTGCTGAGGTAAGAGCTGAGACTCAGGTGAGTTTAGGATGGATGGTGGAAGAAGATGAATACCAACTGCAGCCCTGAGTCACGGATCAACCAAAGCAATGGAGGTTATAGTTTATTCCAGTAGTAGTTGATTAGGTTCCACTCAGGAAGAGAGGCCCATGGAACTATCCCTGAACCTGTGTGGAAAAGTAAATGTATGTGGTGCAAGGGGTGGACTGTAGTGGCTTCAAAACATGCCTCTCAGGTCTCCTACTGTGGGGAGCACAATTGCCCGATCGCCCCAGCTGTGCTCTGAAATCCATCGAGTGCTAGTGCGAAGGCTGTGCTTCCCATGGGCTCCCAGCCAATGACTGAGCACAGCAAGGATACTGAGGGAGGCCTGGTCCTTGGAGTCACAGGACTCCTTTGCTGGGTGACTGTTTTGTGTCAGTCTCAGCCGATCATCGATAGTGATGCTATCGGCTAGGAGTGCCTGGGGGGCCTGTACTACCAGTGGGAGCCCCCCGCACCCCAGACATTTCCCCAACTGGAGCCAGCGTCGTGGATGGACTAGTCCTTGCGGTTCTCACTGTGATTGCAAGATACACCTCAGCAACAACCATTAGGGAACTTCGGGGGGAAAAGAAAAGGTTTATTACAAGTCCTGGAGGGTACCTGGCACGTCTGGGGCCACACAGCAAGGTCACAGAGAGCATGCACCTGGGGTTTGCCTTTATTGGGGTTGAGGATGAGGTGCCTAGGGTTTCACAGGTTCACTCTTTATTGGCACATTTAAAACAGAAGAGCCAGAATTAGGACACGGGAAGGGAAAAGTGGGGTCACTCAAGCAGTCAGTTATGTAGTTACCCAGGACTTTCTAAAAGGGGAATTTTGGGGAATTCCCTGGAGGTCTAGCAGTTAGGACTCTGCACTTTCACTGCCGAAGAGGCAGGTTCAATCCCTGGTCAGGGAACTAAGATCTCACAAGCCGCTGGGCTAAAAGAAAAAAGGGGGGGAGGGACTTCATGGGTGGGGGCAGCCTGTCTCCTTATCTATTTGTTTAACTAGTAACTGTGTCCCGCAAAATGTTTGAGGTGCGTGTCTTTGAAATGAATGCCTCAGCAATCGAAAGCTTAACGTCAGGCACTTACAATTAAAAAAAAAAAAAAGCTTACTGTCAGGCACTTACACTACAGTAACTTTTTTTTTTTATTTATTTTTATTTTTGGCTGCATTGGGTCTTTGTTGCTGCGCTCGGGCTTTTCTGTAGTTGCAGTGAGCAGGGGCTACTCTTCGTTGCGGAGCGCCGGCTTCTCATTGGGTGGCTTCTCTTGTTGCAGAGCACGGGCTCTAGGCACGTGGGCTTCAGTAGTTGTGGCACTCGGGCTCAGTAGTTGTGGCTCACAGGCTCTAGACCGCAGGCTCAGTAGTTGTGGCGCACGAGCTTAGTCGCTCCACGGCATGTGGGATCTTCCCAGACCAGGGCTCGAACGCATGTCCTCTGCATTGGCAGGCGGATTCTTAACCACTGAGCCGCCAGGGAAGCCCCACTACAGTAACTGATCCCAGGGCTTGCCGTAGGCCTTGCTGAAAGTTTCTTAAATCTCTACAGCATTAATTATTAGAGAAATGCAAATCAAAACTACAATGAGGTATCACCTTACACCGTTCAGAATGGCCATTATCAAAAAATCTAGAAACATAACGAATAAGAACCTACTATATAAAAAATAAAATAAAATTCAAAAACAAAAAAAATCTAGAAACAATAAATGCTGGAAAGGGTGTGGTGAAAAGGGAACCCTCCTGCACTGTTGGTGGGAGTGTAAATTGATACAGCCACTGTGGAGAACAGTATGGAGTTCCCTTAAAAAACTAAAAATAGAACTACCATATGACCCAGCAATCCCACTACTGGGCATATACCCAGAGAAAACCATAATTCAAAAAGACACATGCACCCTTATGTTCATTGCAGCACTATTTACAATAGCCAGGACATGGAAGCAACCTAAATGCCCATCGACAGACGAATGGATAAAGAAGATGTGGTACATATATACAATGGAATATTACTCAGCCATAAAAAGGAACAAAATTGGGTCATTTGTAGAGATGTGGATGGATCTAGAGACTGTCATACAGTGAAGTAAGTCAGAAATAGAAAAACAAATATTGTATATTAATGCATATATGTGGAACCTAGAAAAATGCTACAGATGAACCTGTTTGCAGGGCAGAAATAGAGACACAGATGTAGAGAACAAACGTATGGACACCAAGGGGGGAAGTGGCAGGGGTGGTGGTGGTGGTGTGATGAATTGGGAGATTGACATATATACACTAATATGTATAAAATAGATAATTAATAAGAACCTGCTGTATAAAAAATAAATTCAAAAATTCAAAAAAACAAAAACAAAAAGACATGTACCACAATGTTCATTGCAGCACTATTTACAATAACCAGGACATGGAACCAACCTAAATGTCCATCAACAGATGAATGGATAAAGAAGATGTGGCACACATATACAGTGGAATATTACTTGCCATAAAAAGAAATGAAATTGAGTTATTTTTAGTGAGGTGGATGGACCTAGAGTCTGTCATACAGAGTGAAATAAGTCAAAAAGAGAAAAACAGGGCCTCCCTGGTGGCGCAGTGGTTGAGAGTCCGCCTGCCGATGCAGGGGATACGGGTTCGTGCCCCGGTCTGGGAGGATCCCATATGCCGTGGAGCGGCTGGGCCCGTGAGTCATGGCCGCTGGGCCTGCGCATCCGGAGCCTGTGCTCCGCAACGGGAGAGGCCACAACAGTGAGAGGCCCGCATACCGCAAAAAAGAAAAAAAAAAAAAGAAAAGAAAAAAAAAAAAGAAAAACAAACACCGTATGCTAACGCATATATGTGGAATCTAAAAACAAAAACAAAAAAAATGGTACTGATGAACCTAGTTGCAAGGCAGGAATAAAGAGGTAGACAGAGAATGGACTTGAGGACATGGGGTGGGAGGGCAAAGCTGGGGCAAAGTGAGAGTAGCATCGACATATACACTACCGAATGTAAAATAGTTAGCTAGTGGGAAGCAGCAGCATAGCACAGGGAGATCAGCTTGGTGATTTGCGATGACCTAGAGAGGTGAGATAGGGAGGGTGTGAGGGAGGCTCAAGAGGGAGGGGATGTGGGGATATATGTATGCATATGGCTGATTCGCTTTGTTGTGCAACAGAAACTAACAGTATTGTGAAGCAATTATACTCCAGTAAAGATCTATCAATAAAAATATCTCTACAGCAGTCTCAGACCTCCCTTAACTATTTCCTTCCTTCCCTCTCTCCTTCACAGGGGTCAGACCTGCACCATAGTCTGACAGGTCTGCTGGCTTCCTCTGGTTCCCTTTCCCTTTATACTCATAAGAGTTTTCCCCAATCAATCCTATGCACATCTAATACCATCTTGGCATCTGCTCTTGGAGGACCAGGACTAACACAACCAGTCATAGATTTATAGCTTGATTTTTCACAAACCAAATACACCCATATAAGCAGTACCCAGCTCAGGAAACAGAACATGACCAGCACCCAGGAGCCCTCCCTGCAGTGCCCCCTTCCAGTTCCTATCCCTCAAAGAGAATCACTAATCAAATTCCCACATCATACCTTAGTTTTGCCTATTTTCCAACTCTATGTGGACAAAAAAAGTCACCTGCTGTTATCAGTAAAAAAAAAAAGGATGTTCCTGCCATCAGGCCATCAGCCACTGCAGCAGCCTCACTGGGCATCCTTGCTACCAAGTCCAAGCTCATACTGCTCACTGCACGACAGGCCAGTAAATTGAGAGATGAGTTGTTGTGGCAAGGAATAGCGACTTTATTCAGAAAGCCAGCAGACCGAGAAGATGGTGGACTCATGTCCCAAAGAACCATCTTGCCTGAGTTAGAATTCAGGCTTCATTTATACTAAAAGGGGAGGGAGTAAAGTCAAACATTTCCTGGTCAGCCTCAGGAGGGGATGTGTTAGTTTCCTCCTGCCTGTAGTCATTCACAGGTGGGCCTGGTCAGGATGTGAGCTAAACAAAGGGATTTTAGCTTAGTGCTCATCACCTGGGAGGCAGGGGTCCCAGAGGTGGGTTATTATAATTCAAGCTTATAGGAAACATCCCTTTAGTGATTAACTTGTAATAGAATTCCCTATTACACCCTGAAGGGATTCAGAATGGAGAAAAACAGGATACTAGCCCTAGATAGCTAAGGTGCGTATCAAAGGAATGATTTCAATGAGCCCAGACTCCTGCATCTTCCCATACATAGAAAAGCACTAAATTCATTAACTTGAGATGTCTGTTTTCTCTTTAATTAACAGTAATCTTTTGATGTTCCAACTACCTGGGCTTTTTGTTGTTTTTCGTTTGTTTCTTTGTGTGTTTTTTGTTTGTTTATTTTTTTGCAAAAGCTCTATGTATCCTGGCTCCTCCCTTACCTCTTCAGAACAGTCCCTTAGAGCTTTCTGAGAGGCTGTATCCTGGGCTTAAGTCCTCAGAAAGTCTGCTGAATAAAACATAATTCTAAACTTAAAAAAAATACTTATTTATTTATTTTGGCTGTGCCGGGTCTTAGTTATGGCACGCGGGATCTTCAGTACGGCATGTGGGATCTTTAGTTGCAGCATGCGTGCGGGATCCAGTTCCCTGACCAGGGATCGAACCTGGGCCCCCTGCATTGGGAGTGCAGAGTCTTACCCACTGGACCACCAGGGAAGTCCCAATTCTAAACTTTTAGGTTGTGCATTTTTTTCAGTAGACAATTATATCAATTGAATCTCATAGTATGGTTTGTCAAGAACTGTGAAAGGTCTGAGATGTTACTCCACTCACACAGATACATAACTTTTATATGTGAATACTGAAGAAAACATGAGGCTTCTGGGTCAGGAAACAGCTCTATCTTGATACTCACAACCAGATTAACAGCCAGGGTAACATTGCAGCATCATTCCCCGCACCTAGACCCACAGGCAGTGCAATGAGAACTGATGGAAACTTTCTATGTGAGTGCCAAGTTACACCCCGTAAATGAAGGATAGAGAACAACAGATTTTCTAATTTCTACCTGCAGCAGAAAAGCAGCTGCCTCTCCTCTGCTTTTTGGAGATTGAATGAAAAGTATCTTAGATACTTACCCTAACCTGTTTGAATGTAAATGCATTGCTTCAAGGACTGGATAAGCCCCAGTGTCTGGCTTCTGTGACCTAGAGCTGTTTGGATGTGTGGACTTCATCCATTATGACAGGGAGATAGCTCTCTAGTCTTCCTGGTACCTTTGGGAGCTTAACTCTGGGCCTAGTCTGGGCTGTAACCGTTTGACTCTCTCAGGGAGATAAGTTCTATTATCGTTTTGTTTCTGTCTCTCCCCCCCCACCTCTAACCCCCGCCACAGCATGCCCAATTGAACCCGAGCTTCTGCAGTGGAAGAGTGGAGTCTTAACCACTGGACCACCAGGGAAGTCCCTATTATCCTTTTGGATAAGACCAATTAACTACACAAATGGCTACAGATTAAAGTCTTATGGTATGTGGAAAGCAAAATGCTTTTAGGGGAAGTTAAAGCAAGCATTTGCCCTTTATATTGTATACATTTCCACATCTCAGGAGGCTAGGGCTTTTTACAGGAGGACTGAGACATCCATGGAGATTTTAGTTCCCTACATGCTGTTTTCTTTTTTGTCTGGCTTCTTTCAATCAACATTATGTTTGTGAAATTCATCCTTATTGTTGTGTGAATGTTCACTCATGCTAATTGCCATATAGAATATACCATACTTTATCCATTCTATTCTTGGTGGAGATTAGGTAGTGCAAAAATTCAACCAATTGTGGAGATAGGGAACAGTCCACAAGACTACTCCCACTCTGACACCAGTTGCAAGTGCACGGATCCCTGAGATCATCCTGTTTTGATAATTCACTAGAAGGACCTTCAAAACTCAGTGAAAGCTGTTATACCACAGTTAACAGTTTATTACAGGGAAAGATACAGATTAAAATCAGCCAAGGGAAGAGACACTTGGGACAGGGTTTAGGAAAGTACCAAACGTGGAGCTTAGTCATCCTCCCCCTAGAGACTCAGGGCAGTGTCACTTTCCTGGCATCAATGCATGCCGCTATACATGGAGTATTGCCAACCAGGGAAGCTCACCAAAGCCTTGGTGTCCAGAGTCTTTATTGGGCTCCATCACTCAAGCAGGGTTGACTACCCATGTGGCTGATAACAATTTCCAGCCCTCAGGAGGTCCAAGCTGCTATCACATGAACCAAAGTGCCCCACCCTAAAAAACTGTTATCTGTCTGGCTCAAGGCCCCCAGTCAAACAAGGACACTCCTATCAGGCATGACATTCCAATGGCTTAGAGATTACCTCCCAGAAGCTGAGGGCAAAGGCCAGTCCTCTATTTCTCCTTGCAGTTTTTTTAATTCACCTTTTATTTTATAGCTATATTATTAGGTTTAGAATGGTTTAAAAAATCTTAGTGAATTGAATCTTTTATCAATATGTGGTAACCCTCTGTTCTGGTCATTGTTGTTGTGTAGTAAATTATCTCAAAATTTAATGATTTAAAACGAGAATCATTTTGTTATCTCATGGTTTCTGAGGGTTAAAAATTCGGCATGGGGGAATTCCCTGGCAGTCCAATGGTTAGGACTCCGTGCTTCCACTGCAGGGGGCACAGGTTCAATCCCTGGTCAGGGAACTAAGATCCCTGTGTGGCACGGCCATAAAAAAATAAATAAATAGAAATTGGGGATGGGGTCAGTTGACTGTTTCTGTCTATAAGTCTTATGCAGTTGAAATCATGAAAGCTGGAATAGTCATGAAAGCTGGAGAAGCTGGGGGCTGGCTGGACATGCTTCTGTCTCTTCAGGTAATCACAGGGCTTCTTCAGGTAATCATGTGGATTACTTTCCTGGGCCAATTTAGGCTTCCATCCAGGATAGCAGCCTCAGGGCGGTTGGACTGCTTACACAACAGCTCTCAAGTGTTGCCACGAGCAAGGTGGCAGTGCATTTTCTTTTCTGACTTGAAGTCATATATTATCACTTCTCCTATATTCTGCAACTTACAGGCAAGTCACAAATCTGCCCAGATTCAAAGGGAGGGGACTTAGACTTTGTGGATGAATGACAAAATTATAGAAGACCACAGTGGGACAGGGGGTATTGTTGCAGCCATCTTTGCAAAATACAATCTGATATATGCTCTTTGTCTCTATTAATGCTTTTTGCCTAAGACTATTTGATCTGATAATAATATAACTAAGCCAACTTTATTTTGGTTGGTATTTTTCTGGTATATCTTTTTCTAACCTTTCACTTTTAATCTTTTTGCATTTATATGTTATAGGAATTTCTCTTGAAAACAGAATATAGCTGGGTATTTTAAAAACCAACCTGATAGTCTTCGCCCTTGAACTGGATAGTTTAATCCATTTACATGGATTGTGATGGCTGATATATTTGGGTTTCTGTCTTCTGTCTTATTTTTGTTCTACCTGTTCACTTTTTCTGGGTTTCTTTTTTCTCCCCCTCCTTTTTGTTTTCTTTTAGATTAAATTCTCCCCACAATAATTCTGTTTGTCCTTCTACTAGTTTACATACTCTGTTTCTGTTCTTTAAATGATTATCCAAAATTTTTAACTTACACATTTGACTTAGCAGATCCTAAAGTTTATCATTATCTTTGTCTTCTTCAGAAATTTTAATAAAAGGATCTTAGTAGGCTTTAACTCCAATCTGAACCCTCTAGACTTACATAAAATTGTTGAACTTTACCTTAATTTTAAACCCTGTATGTTACACATTATTGGTATTGTTTTATGTACTCAATATTTGTTTACATTTATCTGCAGCCTTGACATTTTCTTTGCTCCCATTCTTACATCTTAGACTTTCCTTCTGGAATCATCTTTTTTTCTCTTCTGGAAGTATGTTAGTCAGGTTCTAGTGCAAGTAAACTCTCAGTTTTGGGGTGTCTTAAAATGTCTTTATTTTACTCTTAATTTTTGTTTTTGAGTGATGGTTTCACTGAGTACAGAATTCAAGTGACTAGTACAGTCTCAACACAATGAAGATATCATTCTAGTCTGATCTGACTCCCATTGTTATTATTGAGAAGATATCTGTCAGTAGAATTACTATCTCTCTGTAGATAATGTGTCACTTTCTGTCTTCCTATCCAGCTTGAGATTCATTGGGATTCCTCATTCCAAGGATTGATATCTTTCCTCAATTCTGGAAAATCCTCAACCATTATATTTTCAAATATTGCTTCTTCTTTCTCACCATTTTTTTTCCTCCTGTAGTTTCCATTAGACTTATGTTGGACCATCTTACTCTGTCTTCCATGCCTCTTAACAGCTCACATTTTTTTGAAATCACATTTTTATTGATTTAACTTGCAAAAAGAAGCATAAAATTAGTATGTATGGGCTGATTGAGACAAAATTGAAGTCAATCAACTATGATATTTGATAATCTATCAAAAAGATGATACTAAGATTTTAATTTCTACTAAGAACAATTAAAATCAAAATGTGAGTCTTTGAGCAACTGGTTAAAGTAGCATCACTTTTAACCTAGTCTCCCAAAAGAACCCCCACTCTCCATAAGTTGCTTAAAATCAGTAGACCCTCAAGAACATAGGATTATTTATTTAAGGACACCAGCAAAATATCTTCAAAGTCCACAGAAATGATGAGGTGATCATTTTAAGGACTCCTCCTTTTTTTTAAAAAGAAGTAGACTTTATTTTGGGGACTTCCCTGGTGGTCCAGTGGTTAAGAATCCGCCTTCCAGTGCAGGGGACATGGCTTCGATCCCTGGTTGGGGAACTAAGATCCCACATGCCACGGGGCAACTAAGCCCACGTGCCACAATTACTGAGCCCACGTGCCACAACTAGAGAGAAGCCTGCGAGCCACAACTAAGACCCAATGCAGCCAAATAGATAGATAGATAGATTGATAGATAGATTTTATTTTTAATTTCACCCCCCCGCGCCGCACAGCATGTGGGATCTTAGTTCCCTAACAAGGAATCAAACCCACACCCTCTGCATTGGAAGCGTGGAGTCTTAACCACTGAACTGCCAGGAAAGTCGCCAGGACTTCATTTTTTAGAACAGCTTTAGCTTTACATAAAAATTGAGTAGATAGTGCAGAGAATTCCCATATATCCCACAGTCAGTTTTTCTTATTATTAACATCTAACATTAGTATGGTACATTTGTTACAATTAATGAACCAATATTGATACTTTATTATTAATATACATTATTCAGATTTCCTTAGTTTTAAACCTAATATCTTTTTTTTTTCTGTTCCAGGACACCACGTTACATTTGTCATGTCTCTTTAGGCTCCTCTTGCCTGTGACAGTTTCTCAGACCTTCCTTATTTGTGATGACCTTGACAGTTTTGAGGAGTCCTGGTCAGGTATTTTGCAGGATGTTTGGAATTTGTTTTTTTACTCATGGTTAAACTGGGGGTTAGAGGGACTTCCCTGGTGGTCCAGTGGGTAAGACTCTGCGCTCCCAATACAGGGGGCCCAGGTTGGGTCCCTTGTTGGAGAACTAGATCCCACATGCATGCTGCAACTAAGACCCAGCATAGCCAAAATAAATAAATAAAATAAATAATAAATAAATTTTTTAAAAACTGTGGGTTGGAGGAAGAAGACCACAGAGGTGAAGTGCCATTTTCATCACATCCTATCAAGGGTGTATGCTGTCAACATGACTTATCATTGTTCACCTTGGCTTTGGTCATTTGGTTGACGAATTGCTTGTTGGGCTTCTCGATTGTAAAGATGCTCTTCCTCCCACCCACTTTCCGTACTGTATTTTTTGGAAGGAAGTCACTCTGCACAGCCCACACTTAGGGAGTGGGGAGTTATGCTCCCCCTCCTTGAAGGCAGAGTATCTACATACATTATTGGGAATTTTTCTGCATGAGAGATTTGTCTCTTATCCATTTGTCTTAGTCTGTCTGGGCTGCTATAACAAAATACCATAGACTTGCTATAACAAAATACCATACCATAAGTAGCTTGCAAAGAACAGAAATTTGTTTCTCACAATTCTGGAGGCTGGAAAGTCCACGACCAAGGTGCCGACAGATTGGGTGTCTGGTGAGGGCTTGCTTTCTGGTTCATAGACAGCCAAATTTTCACTGTGTCTTCACCTGGCTGAAGGAGTGAGGGCTCTCTCCAGGGTTTCTCTTTTTTAAAAAAATTTTATTGAAATATGGTTGTTTTACAATGTGTTAGTTTCAGGTGTATAATAAAGTGATTCAGTTATTTTACTTATATAGATATATTTATAGATATATTTATATATATATATTCATTTTTTAACATTCTCTTCCATTATAGGTTATTACAAGATATTAAGTATAGTTCCCTGTGCTATACAGTAGGTCCTTGTTAGTTACCTACTGGGGTATCTTTTATAAGGAGTCTAATCCCATGCATGATGGCTCCTAATTACCTCCCAAAGGCCCCACCTCCAGAAAACATGGCATTGGGGATTAGTTTTTTTTTTTTTTTTTTTTTTTTCCGGTACACGGGCCTCTCACTGTTGTGGCCTCTCCCGTTGGGGAGCACAGGCTCCGGACGCACAGGCACTGTGGCCATGGCTCACGGGCCCAGCCGCTCTGGGGCATGTGGGATCCTCCCGGACCAGGGCATGAACCCGTGTCCCCTGCATCGGCAGGCGGACTCTCAACCACTGCGCCACCAGGGAAGCCCGGGGATTAGGTTTTAACACATGAATTTGGGGGGGGACAAACGTTCAGTGTATGTCAGTGTTTATTTATTTGTTGAATCATTTATTTATATCAGTATGTAAGCATGGATATTTATTTTTTACTTTGGGTTATAGTCTAATCACTTTTGTTGCTCAAATTATTCCAGCTTTGGCCACTAGGGGCCCCCCTTCAGTTTGCTCCTGTATCCCTTTGACATACTCCATCAGTGTGGGTGCACGTGTGCATGTGTGTACTTCCTTACCTTCTGGCCCTATAAGATGCTCCAGGCTCATCTTGCATATTTCTTGTCCCAGTCCTAGTATCAGTCATATTAGGGGAACCTGCTTCCTTTTATTGGAGAACGGTTATTATAAATCAAACTCTGGGCACTTGGTAATCTTATTGCTACTATGCTGTCTTTGCTTCTAGACCCTCTCAGCTGACAGCAAAAAATATGTTTGTGTGTACTGTTCTGTTGTGTACACACATACCTATAACTATTTCTGGATGCAACCATCTTTGTCTGTATTAAGCTAAACATGAATTCATACTGATGTCTCCACCACTACCATCACCACACAGATCATTCTAGCCTCCTCCCCTTGCTTGTCTGTAAACCCCGACTCCAAGAGTGAGAAACCTGCCTTCTGTAACCTGCCATCCATTTGCTTAATTGTTCAATTCCAATACTCATGTCTGCTAGCATCAGAATTATTAACTCTCACCCTCATGATATAGTGCTTATGTGCAGATCTTTTTGCCTTTATTCTACAGACCCCACTCATCATCACAGTTTCTTAAGTCAGCACCCTTTCCCCACTCTTTTTTTTTTTTTTAACAAATTTATTTATTTATTTTTGGCTGTGTTGGGTCTTCTTTGCTGTGTGTGGGCTTTTCTCTAGTTGTGGCGAGTGGGGGCTACTCTGTTGCGGTGTGCAGGCTTCTCATTGTGGTGGCTTCTCATTGCAGAGCACGGGCTCTAGGTGCGCGGCCTTCACTAGTTGCGGCTCGTGGGCTCTAGAGCACAGATATATATATATATTCTTTTTCAAACTCTTTTCCCTTATAGGTTATTACAAAGTATTGAGTATAGTTTCTTGTGCTATACAGTAGTTTCTTGTTGGTTATCTATTTTATATATAATAGTGTGTATCTGTTAATCCCATACTCTTGATTTATCCCTCCCCTTCCTTTGGGATTCTTTGAGGTATAGGTTTGAAGTACATTACGAAAGAGATATCATTTTTTTCTGCCATGTACCAGGCTGGTTTTTTAAATATTATTTATAATAATAATAATAATAAATCACTTTTAGTCTTCATTATTATTGAAGGTCTTAACAGTGGAAATGGAAGCGCTCCCAGAAAGGCAGGAGCAACAACAGAGGAAGGTCCCTTGGCCACTGCCTGCCGTGACCTCAGTCAGTTGTCCCCTCTGAGCCTCAGTTTCCTCATCAACAAACTGGAGGATGATGGAGCTGTTCTGAGGGCTAATTGAAAAAAATGTATGTCCGTTGGCACACAGTGGCCACTCAGTTTTTATATCTTGAGTCAGAATCTGTTTCATGAACACAGACTGCGGGCCAGTTTCTTGACCTACTTGAATCTTCATAAAAACTCTCCCACATATGGGTATTGTTATGACCCCTTTAGAGATTAAAAAAACGGAGGCTGAGAAATTAACACGCCCAAGTCCACACAGAAGTAAAGGGCATATTCCGCAACTGAGCTCAGTCGGTCAGATGCCAAGTGTCCTTCTAGCTCAGCCATTGCTGGCCACACCGTGCAGCATACGGAATCTTAGTTCCTGCGACCGGGAATCGAACCCTCGCCTCCTGCAATAGAAGCACGGAGTCCTAACCACTGGACAGCCAGGGAAGTCCCTAGCTCTGCCATTTCTGATCACCAGGACCTGGAGGCATTGCCTCTTCCACTGTTTCCCTGCCAATCCTCTTTCCTCAGCTACCTCTAGCCTTTACACATTCTGTTCCCTCTGCCTGGAATACTGTCTTTGGCTGGAGAAGTGGCCAAAGGAAAGGAAGAGGAGCCCTATATTTACTTTGAAGCTGGACCCAGACCTCTGCAAGAGTCACCTGTGAATTCAGAACAGTTCCAAGGATCTGTCTGAGCAGCTCTCCTGGGACCTGCAAGTAGGAATCCAGTGTGTCCCCTCCTAAGGTCCTGTCAAGACCACTAGCCTTTGAGGAGGGAGGGGGAATGCAGGGGAAAGAGGGGAAGGCTGCCGGACAGGATTACTCCAGTCCTGCCACAGCATCATTTGATATTTCCCAGCCTTGTGTTGGGGAGAAAGAATTTTCCTCTACCGTTCAAAGGTTCTTTTGGCTGGTCTGATGATCAAATTGACATGAGACAGAATAACAGGAGAAAATCAAATTTAATTTTGTAAGTACGAGAACCCCACATACATGAGAGGTTCAAAGATAGAAAGGTAAAATGAGGTATTTATGCCATCCTGAGCTAAGGAATGGGATAGGGACCAGGGGCTTCAACAGGAAGGAGGGCAATTCACAGGAACAAGAAGCAAAAGAGCAAACATTTGGTAATTAGATATTTGCCCTGCCACACAGATGGGTCACTCAGATAAGATTCATCTCTGGTAATAATTCTCATTTTGGGAGAGACTTCCAATGTACGTTCTTCCAGGTAGTTAAGGGAGGGACAGACGTTTCTCTTGAGCCCACAGGGTCTTGATTTCCTTTAGCTCAAAAGAATCCATATGCTGTGGCGTGTTTGGGGGAGGCCGGAGCTGAACCTCTTCAGTTGCATGGCTTAAGATGGTCCAACAGTCTTGTGTTACATGCAAGGCTGTTTTCTCTTACTTAGCTGGAATGCAGATCCTTAGAATTTGGAAACTTGCTAAGTGAACACTGACTGTTCCCTGTAACATTCTTTCCTGGATTTTGACAGTTAGTTATTGATAAGAGCTGAAAGTGTTATGAGCTCAAACCACACACTAGGCACCGTGCTAAGCATTTTATAAGCATTCTCATTTGATCCTCATGAGAAACCTATGAGCACGGTGCCACACACCCATTTTACAAGAAACAGGCTTAGAAAGGGTGTCTCTTGCCAGAGCTCACAGAGGCAAGACTAGAGTCCAGGTCTGTGGGATGACGCCTTTTTTGGTGTTGCTGTTGAGATTTAATAATTTTTTTTTTTTGCCTTATCAAGGACATTCTTTTTTTTTTTTTTTTTTTTTGCGTTACATGGGCCTCTCACTGTTGTGGCCTCTCCCGTTGCGGAGCACAGGCTCCGGACGCACAGGCTCAACAGCCATGGCTCACGGGCCCAGCTGCTCCGCGGCATGTGGGATCTTCCCAGACCGGGGCACGAACCCGTGTCCCCTGCATCGGCAGGCGGACTCTCAACCACTGCGCCACCAGGGAAGCCCTCAAGGACATTCTTAAGTGAAACCAGCTTTTCCCCACCCTGGAGTGCACAGGGGTAAAGAATACAGTGACTGCTAGTACAGTTTGGTGTCACTGCCTTGATTCCTGCTAAGGCACTAGCAGTTTTAGATGCCACTGCTTTACACCATGAGTGTAAATACCCAAAAAGCGAACAAGGCAGATAATGTCTTAGTATTTTCTAAAGTAATTTTGAACTCACAGACCCCCTAAAAGGGTCTTGGAGGCCTCCAGGGATCCACAGACCACACTTTGAGAACAATCCTCTGGGTTATGGGACTATCAGTGATTTTCTGGTTTTTCTTTCCCTCTTCTTCCTCTACCTCCTTCTTCTCCCTTAACATGTTTTCTAATTTTTCATGCAATCCACATGTCTTACTTATATAATTTTTAACATTTAAGATTAATTATGAACATCTTTCTACATTAAATGGACTCTAAGATTTTAATATATTTACATTTTAAATTAAGAAAATGGATATTCCATATGTAACGATACAGCCATGTATTTATTATATTCATTCTTCTCACGCCACCTTCACACATACAATTTTTTTTCACTTCACCTTTCTTTTTTTTTTTTTTAAATTGAAGTATGGTTGATGTACAATGTTATATAAGTTTCAGGTGTACAACATAGGGGTTCAAAATTTTTCAAGGTTATACTCCATTTATAGTTCTTATAAAATATTGGCTATATTCCCTGTGTTGTACAATATATCCTTGTTCATGCATAAAATTTAATTTTTTTCCTGTTGGATTCTTTCTTAGGCTGTATCCTAGTCCAGTCATCCTGAGACCACCAAGAACAAACCTTTAGTCTGACAGTCAGCTCAGTTGATCCACTGCAATGAGAGGGAGGAACTGAGGGCGTCTGACTACACAGAGGGCAAGGCGATTACAGGATTTGGGTGAAGAGTGGGGTTAGGTTAGGTGAAATGTAAACCAAGCAGTGCTGTTTTTTTTTTCTTTTTTGGCCATGCCACGTAGCATGTGGGATCTTAGTTCCCCTGACCAGGGATCGAAACTGTGCCCCCTGCGGTGGAAATGTGGAGTCTTAACCACTGGACTGCCAGGGAAGTCCCAACCAAGCAGTATTTTGATAGGCTCAACACAGCACAGGGCTGCGTGAGAAGTGTCAGCTTCAGGTTTGGACAGCAAAGTATCCTGTGTAAGTGGAAACTACAAAGTTGAGACAGGCATGGAACGTAGAGTCCAGGAATTCCATACTGGGGCAACTTCTCTGTGTCAAAGTGACTTGGCGCCTCTGGGGTTATTTCTTTCTTACTAACATAATTTCAGACAGCAAATTCCTGATAGTTTGTGATTGTAGGGGAAAAAAAGAAATCCCGGTAAAAAAGTACAAGTAATAGTCACTCACACAGCATGGTTATCGGGACACTTTACAGTTGTTGTAACGTAACCTTGGGAGAAATGTTTCCTGTTTATACTGCAGCTGGCTTTGTCCGTGCCTGTCTGGACAGGCAAACTTTTACCTGCTTATTCCAAGCTAATCTTTACTTTCTCAGCTATAGACCCCCAAACAGAAGTCCTGAACTAAATGATTTAGTCGTTTTTCTTTTTCACTTCCCCTGATTGCATTACCTGAAACAGTCCAGTTCCACCCCCAATCAGTCACTCTGTTTCTAATAGCTATGGAAATGCACCTCATCCCCACTGGTCACTACAGTACCTTCGAGTCCTCAGGGATCAGAGGTGACTCTCCCAAGGAAGCTGCTTCTCACCAGAGGCTGCTGTCCTGGAGGTGGCAGGAAACAGAATCATTGCCACCTGCCACAGGCAGAGGGTTGGGGAGTGGGGCAGTCCCATCCCAAACCAAGGCAGCTCCATTGCCCACAAATTTCCAAGGCCCCTGTGGAAGTCTGAACCCAAGAATCTGCAGAAGTTGGGCCTCTAGCTGGCATCCCTCCTTCCCTGGAACTCTTCACCCTGATGGGCTGTGCCCAGCCTCCTTGCACTAGACGATCTAATTTTATATTTATAAGGTACTTCCGTAAACAGATGCACGTCTCTGTATTTATTTATGTCTGTATTTATTGGCTTGTGATAAGTCAGGATTATCTTGAAAGAATGAACTGTGGCAATTTGCCATAAAATGATTGCAATAAAAATTTTATTTAAAAGTGATTAGAGATGTTTTAAGGTCATAACATCTTCACGAGTTGAGCTGGAAGGGAGCTTAATTAGAATGATCTTCTCCAACCCTTTCAGCTCACACAGGAGAAACTCTTTCAAACTCAGAGAGGTTAAGTCACCTGGCCAAGGTAACACAGCACCTCCAGAGCTAACTCTTGGACATAGATTCTCCTGTGGGCCTAGGCAGGTGGGGAATCCTTTGTTCTCTCTCCTCCTTGAAGAGATTTTTTTTAGGTTACTTTCATAGTCCTGACAAGTGGCCCTGCTAACCATGGCTTTGTGTCTCAGATGATTAAGTCTTGTTCTTTAAATGGCTTTGTTTTGTCTCCAGGAGGCTCCCAGCTTTCTGATCGGCTGAGAAAACTGGCCTGTCTGGTCTGGTTCGGCTGCACTCCACACACCCCCACCCCCACCTCACTGCCGGGCAGGCCGGCAGAGAACAGTTGACTCCAGCCGCTGCTCATGTGACCATCGCAGCTCCCTGTCCTGCTCCCTGTCCCAGGCCAGGGTGGACACTTTCAGGGGCCCCTTCTGGGAGGGGTACCAGGTAGGCACCCCAGCCCTGCCCATCCACCTCTGGAACAGCCAAGGGGATACAGGACAGGAGTGGTCGGACAGACTTGGGCAGATCAGAAGTCAGACCTCCTGCGCTGGTCCAGGGCTCTTTGGGCAGCGGGGACAGAATGTGGTTGGCCTCGCAATGTCGCACACCACCGCTGCTTGCCCTCCCCCTCCCCCTGTCCCCGACCTCCAGGAAGGCCTGCTCTGCCCTGCCCTTCCTTCCTCTGTTCTTTGGCCTTCCTTTCCCCTCAGCTACAGACCTTTTCCCCTTTCTCTCTGCTGACTTAGCAGCGTGCCGCCGGGCGTGGAGGGATTAATCAGTGACAGGAAGCTGCCTCTTTCGGAGCAGTGACTGCTGTGGTCAGGAGAGCCTTTGCCAGGCCAGCCCTAGGAATCGGTCCTGCTCCCCGCCTGCTGCTCACCCCTGCTCCTGCCATGGGGTGCCTTGGGGCCCTCCTCTTCCTGCTTGGGGGCCTGGGAGCTCTCGCCCAGATCTGCGGTGAGTACCTGGATCTACTCCGTGCCTCTTGCCTGCTGGGTCCTTAGAAGAGAGGACCATCTTGTCCAAGCCCCTCATTATATAGCTGGAGAAACAGGCTCAGATGTGTGTGTGTGGTGGGGATGACTTAGCTGCCCCTCTGGGCTCCCACAGCAGTTTGGACTTAGCTGGACCTCAATGTTGTAGCACATTGTATTGAGATGAATTGTATGTGACTCGCCGCCAGACAAGATCACTTCCATTAATTCAGTCATTTGTTCATTTATTCATTCAATACACATTGATTGAGCCTTCTGTGTACCAGGCACCATGTTAGGCTTTGGGGAAAGAACAAAGAGCAAGACAGGTCTCCCCGCCTCCCTCCTAGAGCTTCCATTCTAGTGAAGGGGATGGCGGTCAAGAGGCAAGTCAGTGCTGTGTTGGGGCCTGTGATGAGTGCCAAAGGAAGCCCAAGGCGTGGAGGGTGTGGGGGAATGCCAATTCAGGGAGAAGGGGTGGGAAGGATTTCCAAGGACCAGGGGGTGATGCAGGAACTGAGACCTGAAAGAGGAAAAGGAGCTGGCAAGGAAAGGAGTGAGGGGCGGGCACCCCAGCAGAGGGAAAGCAAGCGTGTGGAGACCCTGGCGGGTCATGGTGGTGGCAAGTCGTTTGCTTTACATTCCATACAGGGGCCTGCCTTCTCTGGTGCCCCTGGGAGTATCTCGGGAACTATTGGGGCCTATCAGGGAGCTGGAGCGCACAGGCTCAGGGCTGCTTGTGCCCTGGAGCCCCACGGGAAGCAGAGGCAGGAAGGGAAGGTGGGCCGCCCGCCTCTCTTCATCCCTCGTCGTCCTCTGCCCACAGCGTTTCACTCTGCCTACACCAGCAGGGTCTCCTGTGACCCTTGCAGAAACCGAGAGGCAGGTTCAGTCGTGTGCAGGTGACACATGAAGCAGTCAAGGGTTGAAGGGGCCAGGTGACCTGCCCAAGGCGCCCCAGGTTTCCAGGGCTTTGCTGGACTCAGTTTTCAGAACTCCAGGTCACAGTCTTCCCTGGGCACCAGGAGCCTCCTGCCCGGCATGTTCCACAATTGCCACCAGACCCCTCAGCCCTTGGCTCTCAGTTCCTGTCCAGGCAGTCCCCAGGGGAGACCCGGCACCCTCAGTGGGTGTGAACCTTTCAACAGTTGGTCCATAGCCCTGACCCCAAAAGAGCCCTGGACTGGGTTCGGGGGTGCAGCCCACTGCTGCTGGGCCATTTAGTCACTCCCAGTCTCATTCACTCACTTGTAAAATGGGCTAAGAATGCTCCCCTGCCTTCCTCCTTGGTGTGATGCAAGGATCCCACCACCTGCTTTACCAGGTTCAAGCCCTGTGTGGCTGTGAAACTGACCCAGTCCTGCACTAGTGCCCATGCAGGGTGGGCTCCCATGCTTCCTCTTGTCAAAGCCAGTCCTCAGCTGGCAGAGCTGGGCGGCCCTGTGAGCTGGAGGCCCTGAGGGGAGGGAGCTCACTTTTATTACCCCGGGTGAATCTTAGCAGCTCCTTCCTGCTAAGGAGGCTGAACTGTGTTTACCCACCTCTCTTTACAGCACCAGCTCCTCTTCCTATCACGCTAATCCCAGGGCTGACTCACCCGCTGGAGGTCAGAGCCCAGGGTGGGGGCGGGGCTCCCTCCAGTTTGAAGAAAAGGGAGAGGAAAAGAGAACTGTGGAGGGAGAGACAAGGAGAGAGACAGGCTGAGAGATGGAGAGAATGAGATAGATCCAGAGAGAGAGAGAGAGAGAGGGAAATTCCTACAGAAATGGGGGCAGGCACACAGAAAAGCACTGAGAAGGAAAAAGGAAAAGAGAAACAGCCCCCTCCCCAGTTCCTTTGCTCCGTCCCCTGGGAGGGGCGGCCTGCCCAGCAGCTGGAGCCCCACAGCAACTGGGAGGCAGTAAATGGGGAAAAGTCTAAAGTGGCTCCAAGGCCACCTACCCAGCTCAGGTTCCCTCCCTGAGGGAGGAAAGCGCCAGTCAGCTGGAGCTGGGAAACACCCCTAAAGCTTCTGCTTCCCTCGTGGGTAAATCCCTAAGCACACAGATAAATGGTCGCAAAGGATGATGGCTTTCTAACAATTCACCTCACAATCTCAGGTCCTTTTCACCTAAACTGAGGGGGCAGGAAAAGCGTTATTTTGAGATCTGCCCAGAGGAAGTTCACCAGGCAGCCCCAGCTAGCCAGTGGGCAGGCTGCAGTGTTTTTGTTTTTGTTTTTTTTTAATTGGAATATAGTTGATTTACAATGTTGTGTTAGTTCCAGGTATACAGCAAAGTGAATCAGTTATACATATATATCCACTTGTTTTGAAGATTCTTTCCCCATATAGGTCATTACAGAGTATTGAGTAGAGTTCCCTGTGCTATACAATAGGTCCTTATTACTTATCTATTCTATATATAGTAGTGTGTATATGTCAATCCCAGTCTCCTAATTTATCTGCCCCCCTTCACCCCTGGTAACCATAGTTTTGTTTTCTACATCTGTGACTCTATTTCTGTTTTAAAACTGGTTCTGTAATCTGTTCCCAGTGTGAGCTGAAGTTTTTGTAAACGGGTAGAATGCTCCCACAACTTTGGACTTCTGTCTCCTCTTTTGTGCAATGCAGTGATGACAGTACCTACGTCACAGGGCTGGCCTGAGGACCGAGGGAGGTGGGGTGCAGTGCCTGGGGCATCCAGTCTCTCTGTCACTCCTGATGGGCAGAGTGGCTGCCTGGCACCCGCTTCCTCTGCCCTGGGCCCACCACCTCTCCCTGGCCCACTCCAGCCACTCTTTCAGGATACCGGCTTTTCCCCTGTTACCCCTGCCTCTCCCTACAGTCGGACTCCCGCATACGAGTAGGGTGTGTGCCAGGTGACAGTAAGGTGGGGATGTTGATTCCCTGGAGAAGACCCTGGTAAGGTGTCGCTGGTGGCATGGCCCTGCGACCTCACTTGGCCTGTTCTCTTTCCTAAGAAATAACAGAGGTGGACAGCACGCTGCTGGAGAGGCTGGGCCAGCGCCTCTTGCCCTGGATGGACCGGCTCTCCCCGGAGCAGCTGAACCCCAGTATCTACGTGGGCCTGCGCCTCTCCAGCCTGCAGGCTGGGGCCAAGGAGGCCCACTACCTGCACAGCCTCAAGCTCAGCTACCAGCAGAGCCTCCTGAGGTCTGGCCACGCTCTCTCTCCTCTTTTCCCCATGGCGTGCTCCACATCCTAAGAGACAGGAGATCTGCGTTCCGGTTTGGGCCTGTCACTGCTTTGTTGGGAGACCTTAGGGCAAGTTTCATCTCCTCTGGGCCTTTCTCCATCTGTGGAATGGGGTTGGTCTGACTAGACTGGAGATGCCAATCCGGGGCCCTTGGGCGGCTACTGTACCCTCCGGTACCTGAGGCAGACATTACTAATCCATGGCCACACTCTTTCATACTGAGCCCAGCAGCAGTATCGGACTATCTGTGCTCCCTTTCCAGGGGGCATTAAGAGGAAGCCTGTTCTGAGGTCCAGCACGGGAGTCTGAATGAGAGGTGAAGGGTCAGGACCACCATGGAGCATCTCTTGCTCGGACTCCCTCTTGAGAAGTGGATGCAGGGCAGGGAGAGGAAAGAAAGGGGAGAGTGTATGGGTGAAGTGTGACCAAAATGGTGGGGCAAACAGGTCATTTGGATGCAAGAGCCCTCAGAGTTTGTCCTTGAGTTTAATTTCTCATCTTTATGAAATAAGCGTGACATACACAACTTACATAACTGACTACATCTGCTTTTGGCAGGTCTTGGAAACGTTCCAACTGCTAGGATTTTTTCCGCTTCATAGTGGTGGTGGTGGGGCACCCCAAGCCAGGCTTACCAGGGTGGCACTTTCTCACTGAAGTGTTGTTAACTGGCGTTGTCCTATGTCTGCCTCCAGCAATGACAACAGTGACTCCGAGGCCAAGCCCTCCATGGGCCAGCTGGCCCTCTACCTGCTCGCTCTCCGGGCCAACTGCGAGTTTGTTGGAGGCCGCAAGGGGGGCAGACTGGTCTCACAGCTGAAGCGATTCCTGGAGGACGAGAAGGGGGCCATTGGTGAGGAGGCGAGGTCTGCCAGGGCGGGGGAGGGCGCATCAGACAACATTGTCTGGTGAAACATCTACATCAGAACTTCGGGTTTTCTCCCCAGGCCTCTTTCCTGCCCTCCATTCTGCCTTGTCTCCATATCCGCTAGAGGCTTGGGCCTGCCCCGGTAGCCATTCTTGATCAAGCCTTTCCTGCATCCCACATACACTCTGTTGGCAAGCCCTGCTGCTCACCCACCAAGACTGGCCTGATTACCCACCTCTGGGACAGCTGCACAGCCTCCCTACTACTCACTCCTTACCTCTCTCCGCTAACTTTCCTGCCTCCTACCTCAATCTGGCACACACAGAGCCAGCCTTTAAATATAAATCTGATCTTGTTAGTGCTGCTTAAATCCTCCAGCAGCTGCTCCCTGCTGTGTTCACAGCCCTCAGGCCCAGCCTGTCTGCCCTTTTCTCCTCTCCAGGCCCTGCCCACCCACCCTCTGGCTCACCCACTCGCCCGCCCCTGTGTGGGCTCTGGCCACCCTGGCCTTCTCTCAGCTCACAAACCAGCGTCTTGACATATGTTTCCTCTATCTGGAAGGTTTCCTTCCCCTTCTAGCTCCTACTCCACCTTTACCTCTCCCCCGCCCTTTCTCCCCAGCATCCCTGACTCAGAGAATCCTTCCCCGACTCCCCAGCTACTCAAAAACCTCTGTTATTTGGCTATGTGGACCTCGGTCCACAGTTCAGTTATAATCACGATCTCGTGAGCGTGGGTTGTGTTATTTCCGGAGGCCCTGGCTGCACTGTGCCTGGTCTGTCATCACTATTCATACCTCCAAGCACAGCGCCTGACACTTAGTGGGGTTTCAGCAAGTATGAGTCAAGGGAATGAAGGAAAGATGGATCCCACGACCCAAAGGACAGTGTCGGGAAGTGCAGGCAATGGGTCCAGTGCTGGTGGTGCTGGTTGCTGGGAGGGGACAGAGAGGTCACCCCTCAAGCCCAGCATGACAGCCCCACCCTGTGGTTTTCTCCCTCCCAGGGCATAATCACCAGGGCCACCCTCACACCAGCTACTACCAGTACGGCCTGGGCATCCTGGCCCTGTGTGTCCACCAGAAGCGGGTCCATGACAGTGTGGTGGGCAAGCTCCTGTATGCTGTGGAACATGAACAGCATCTCCAGCAGGGCCACTTCCCTGTGGGTGAGTGAGCCAGACCCTGAAGGCCAGGCTGGCACTCCTCCAGCCCCCTGCCCCAAATGAAGGCCTCCACCCCTGGTTCCATGCTCACCTTTCCTTGGGACCCCTCCTATCGAGTCCACTAGGAGCGCAATGGTGAGGGTTTGTTGTGGTGCAGGGGCTGTGAGCCAGCACTGGGGCTGGACCGTCTTCCTGACCCCATCCTCCATCGCATACTTACTGTAGGTCACCCTGGACAGATCAGCTGGCCTGTCTGGCTCAGCTTCTCTGGTAAAATAACCCCCCAGCAGCATCTCAATAGAAGATGCCTTACATGTAAAGGGCATAGCATGGTGTCCAGCATGGAGAAAGTTCTGGATACACAGCTATGATGTACTCATCAAATGAGCTGAGAGGCCTGAGGCCTGGATTCTGGATCTGCTTCCTCACTGTGTGACCTTGGGTTTCCAGTGCCCTTTCTTGTCATCATGATTGCAAGGTCTCCTTCTAGGCCTGGCTGTGTTCTGTGAGTGTGTGTGCCTCGCATAGGGCGGGGTAGGATGGAGTAGGTTGGAGGTGGGGAGGGTAGGTACCCAGAGAGAAGAAGGTAGCAGGGCCCCTGCCAGCAGAGAGCTTGTTCTGCCTCAGAGGCTTATAGAAAACCCACCGCGGACACATTAAATCATCCCAGGGTGGGGAGCTTAAAACCCCCCAGGGCCCAAGCAGCTCCCTGGACCTAATAAACCAGACCACCTGGGGGTGGACCCAGGCACCTGCTCCTTTAAAAATCTCCTGGTGAGGAATTCCCTGGCGGTCCAGTGGTAGGGACTCTGCTCTTTCACTGCCGAGGGCCCAGGTTTGAGCCCTGGTTGGAGAGCTAAGATCCCACAAGCTGTGTAGCACGGCCAGGAAAAAAAAGAAAAATCAAACAAACTTCCCTGGTGATTCTAAAGTGCAGGCAGGTTTGGGAACAAGTGTGTAGGCTAAAGTCCTCTTGGCCCTCCCTCCTCCAATCTCTCTCCCCAACCTCTAACCCCCAGGCAGCAGATAGGGATATGGTGACCACCCATCCCAGTTTGCCATCCTGGAAACTGGGCAGACTGGGCTGTTGGTCCCCCTAGCTGGTGGAAACTTTCTGAAATGCTGCTCTGACCATATCGTCCCCCTACCTCCAGCCCTCCTGTGACTGCCTGTTGCCCCAAGGTCCTGCCGGGGCTGACCCCACTTGGCTCTGTCCCTTGCAGACACACTGGCCATGGCGGGCTTGGCCTTCTCCTGTCTGGAGCTATCCAACCTCAACCCAAATCAGAGAAACCGGAGCACTGTGGCCCTCAGGAGAGTGCAAGAGAAGATCCTGAAAGCCCAGACCCCAGAGGGCCACTTTGGGAATGTCTACAGCACCCCTCTGGCACTGCAGGTGGGAAGGAGACTCTGGGCTGGGCTCCACCCTGGTGGCTGGTGGGAGGTGGACTGGTGGGGTGCTGGAAGACCTGGCCCCTCCCCGCTGGCTGACCCGCCTCCTCTTCCCCATTCGGTCACCAGTTGCTGATGGCCTCCCTTAGGCCCATGGTGGAGCTGGGCACAGCATGCCTCAAGGCCAAGGCTGCTCTGTTGGCCAGCCTACAGCACAAGGCCTTCCAGAACCCTCTCATGATTTCTCAGCTGCTGCCCATCCTGAACCAGAAGAGCTATGTGGATCTCATCTCCCCAGACTGTGAGGCACCAAGAGGTAGCCGGGCCTTTCATAGAAGCCCTGCTCTTTTCAATCTGCAATGAGGTCTGCCTGTCCCAGGAAGGGAACTTGCTCCATCTTGATTTACTGAGTCAACAGGGGTTTGCAGGTGTGCGTGGGACACACGGGCAGCTAAGATGCAGTCACAGATGCTAGAAGCTCACAGTGTGGGGAGGGAGATATCAAATGGTGAGCTGTGGGCAGGCCATGAATCTCCAGCCCCTTGTGTGATCCCCAGTACAGAAGTGTTCAAATGAATGAATGGCGAGAGACACATTTTGGTTAGCTCTGATACATCATAATGAGTCCCAGTTAGCTGCTTGAATCAGGGCTTCATCTTGGGGAGGGACTGGGGTGGGTGGGTGAGATTTGCCAGTGGAGAAGAGGGAAGGAAAGGCAGAGCAGGGAGGGGGGCAGCAAGGGCAAAGGCTCAGAGGTGTACAAGACTGGAGTTGGGGGGAAGGGTCTCACTAAAGAGTGGAGTCTGAGACAATGAGCTGGAGTGGCAGGCAGGAGAGTGAAAAGGAGGGGAGGCCCTCAGAGGTAACATGTATGTTCTAGAAAGAACCCTGGGTGGGGGGTGCTTGTGGCAGAGAGGTGGGAGGGGGATCCTAGAGGCAGAAAAACCAGTGAGGGGCCTGACCTTGGGTGGCGAGGGTGGTGGGAGCTGAGGGACAGGGGAGGCTGGGAAGGCAGCCAGGTGGTGGTGGTGTTGACCAGGATGGGACCGAGGGGAAGGAGGAGGTCTCGATGGGCCACAGTGTCTTCCAGGGAAGAAAGGAGGACTAAGGCCTGGCCCCCTGCCCTCAGACCAACTGCCCCTTCCCCTCTCCCTGGCACAGTCCTGTTGGAACCAGCTACAGAGACCCCTTCACAGACCCAAGTCCCAGAGTTCATCCATGTCACGCTGAAGGTCTCCAGCATCTTTTCTTCATATAGACACTCCGTCTCTGTCCCTGTCAGCTCCTCTTTGGAAGATGTCCTGAAGAAGGCCCAGGAGCACAGCAGATTCAGGTGAGACTGCCCCCCCCCCATCTCCCAGCCCTCACCCGACTCAACCCCACATCCCCAAAACGGGACATGGATGGGGCAAGGGATGGAGAGAGGGTTCCCTTGGGAGAGGCCTGGGCTCTCTTCCACCTTCTCCACCGCCGACTCACCCACGCTGTGACAGAAACAGGCATCATGATTAGGAGAGCAGGCTCCCGAGGCAGACCCTCCACATCTGGAATCCCAGCTCTGCCGCTCTCCAGCTAGGGACCAGGCCAGTTATTTTCCTGCAGCTCACGAGGATGGCAGTTGTGCTCCCCACATCCACCAGAGCCCATGCAGGAGTCCAGGAATTAGTGCGCAGAGAGGACATGGCACATGCTTTTTGTGTGCAGGGTCCCGCACTTAGAAGTGCTCGATACATGTTAGCTTTCAGAAGAATAAGAATTTTTATTATCAAGCGATCTTGGTCTAATCCCTGTGATTATTTAATTACCTGCACAAGCCCTCTGCAGAATGTGGAGGTGGGACAACAGCCTTAAACTTGCTTCTCACCCTGAGATTTGACAGATCTGAGGACAAGCATTTCCAGAGCACTGCTCTGTGCCAGCTGTGTCTGTGCCCAAATAAGATGGGAGAGATCACCAGTGAGGATCTGGCCCAGAGGATGAGTACCTTCCACCAGACCCCACTAGACCCCAGACTTCTCTTCTAGAAAAATGTGCCTCAGTTTGAGAGGGTCCCAATTTCTGTCCCCAACTGGAGCTCCCAAAGGACAGCATCCTGCTGCCAGGGAGGACTCACAGCTGGCACCTTGGAGTCGTCTGGGGCAGGGAATTTCAGGCCAGAGATATGCAAAAACCCCTATAAAGGATAAAAATTCCCCCAGACCCCAGGTTAAGTGATTTCTGTAATAATATGTCTTAGATGTGTACTAATGTTTACTATTTAAAGTCCTTTCTGTTTTTGGCTCTTAGGCGGCTATAAATCCTAAACAGCTTTGCAAATTAAGTACAAAGAAAACTGTGAAACCAATAACATTCAAATAGGGACTGTCTGCTGAGGAGCAGGTGTACACACCAGTGCCAGTGAGCCCGACATGCTCAGCACTTTCTCGGGTTTGAGCTGCCATCAGGCGGAGTTTGCACAGGCAGCTGCAGCTTGTAGACTCTTCCGTGGCCCCGAACATGCCACTTATTACCAAGCCGACCTCAGTCCTCTGGGGGCCACACACCCTGGGCACCCTTGGGAGGCCTTAGTCCGGCAGGCCCTGGGATTACCTAGAACCTGCTGGTACTTGTGTTTGGATATTGTCATCAAAATGGAAAAAATTTTGAACTTAACATTTTTATTCAGAACTCCAGGACTCAGAAAACGTCAGGGATACCAATCTGAGAAATGATTCTCTTGGTGTTGGAGGGGGTGTGGAGGCACATTTGAGGCATGTGAGTGCACAGCAGAGAAAGCTGGATTCTAGAAGGAGAGAGAGGAAAAGAGACAGAGAGAGACGGAGAGAAAGAGACAGAAAGAGGAGAGAGAGAAACGGAGAGAGGCCGGTACAGAGCGGTTCTCCGGGCAGCCATGTGGCCCTGCACTTAAGGGAGGACTGGGGATGGGCTGCTCCCTAAAACCTTCCCTTTGACCAGGTCACCCTGAGGGTATTTCTGTTTCTTAAAACTATGAAAACCCTCCCTCTCTAAGAACAACACCATTGATAAGGAGACAGGAAGGACAGGGCCACAGTGTTTTAAGAGGATCCCTTTGGGGACTTCCCTGGCGGTCCAGTGGTTCAGACTCCAGGCTTCCACTGCAGGGGGCGCGGGTTTGATCCCTGGTCCGGGAACTAGGATCCGGGATCCCTTTGTGTTTGTGGCAGTGGCGTCAGGGAAGGGTGGCATGAAGAAGGAGTCTCTTGGTTGCAAAAGCCAGGAATCTAATACAAGCCTCTCTGGTAGTGGGGAGCATGGGGTGTGTACAGTCGGAGAGAAGACTGAGCAACCCAGCCACAAGGATGGGGGTGCCCCTGAGCCACAGAAACTTCTGGAACCAGAGACCCAGAGCCACCACTGGGTGTTTCTGCCTCTGTCTTGCCTGTTCCTGCTTCTTTCTCACGCTGGCCTCACTGTTTCTCGTGGGCCATTGTCAGCTTCTGATTCCCACCCCCTGCAATGTCAGCCCCCAGAGGGGATGCAGTCCCCTGAGTGGGCGGTGTCTGTGGGGCTGGAGAGGAGGCGTGGAGGAGAGACCCATGGTGGGGTGGCCCAGGAAGGGTTTGGCTCGCGCTGCCCTGAGAGCGAGGGCAGGACTTGCCTTGTGTGGGTGGTTCTGCTTCTGCCCCTGGGTCGAGGGGAGCAAAAGTCACCTTTTCTCCCTCTTTGCCTGCCCCTTTCTTAGGTATGGAACACAGGCCTCCTTGTCAGGCCCCTACCTGACCTCCGTGATGGGGAAGAAAGCTGGGGAACGTGAGTTCTGGCAACTCCTCCGAGCCCCCGACACCCCCCTGCTGCAAGGTGAGTCTGGTGGCCAGCCCCCTCTGGATGTGTGCCCAGCCCAGCCCTGTCCCAGCACTGAGGCTTTGTCGACTCACGCCAGCTTTCCCCTGAACCTTCCTGGGCCTCAGCCTCAGATAACCACTGATGCTCAAGTTTGCATATAATATATTTAACTGTATTCTGAAGAATTTTTTTTTTTTTTTTTTTTTTTTGTGGTACGCGGGCCTCTCACTGCCGTGGCCTCTCCCATTGCGGAGCACAGGCTCCGGACGCGCAGGCTCAGCGGCCATGGCTCACGGGCCCAGCCGCTCCGCGGCATGTGGGATCCTCCCGGACCAGGGCACGAACCCGTGTCCCCTGCATCGGCAGGCGGACTCTCAACCACTGCACCACCAGGGAAGCCCTGAAGAATTTTTATATACGTTATTGTGGCAACTCTAGGAAAGCAGATAGGCAAAAAAGAAGAAAATTAAAATTGCCCATAATCCGCTACCCAGAAATAACTTCTTTTAACTTTTGGTATATTTTCTTCCAGATAATTTTTTAAATATGTACGTTTGTTTTTCATAGAAATGAAGCCATACTCTATAGCAGTGCTCTCCGATAGAAATAAAATGTGAGCCACATGTGTAATTCTAAATTCTGCAGTTGGTGAAACTAATATTAATAATATATCTTATTTAGTCCAATACATCCAAAATATTCCAAGATGTAATCAATCCAAAATTATTAATGACATATTTTGCATGCCTGGTTTTTGTACTTTTCAAGTGCTCAGTAGCCACATGTGGCTGATGGCTGGCATATCAAATGGCACAGCTCTATATACTGTTTTGCAGTTTATTTTTTTCAGCCTTAACATATTGTAGCCATCTTTCTGTGTTGATATATGTAGGTCTTCCCCTTTCTTTGTAATAGCCACATAGGCTATCTCATCCAGCAGGGTGCTTTGGGCTGCAAGTAACAGAAATGTAATACAAACTAGCTTCCACGACATCCATTGGCTCATCCATTGGCTCATGTGACCAGATTCCAGTGGGAGCAAGGACTTCAGCCTCAGCCCCACCTCCCTGTGACTCTCCTCCTCTCTTTGCTGGCTTCCTACCTCCAGAGAGGCTACTCTGTGTCTTCCTGGGGCTGCTCCCTTTTATGACTTGGGAAACTTGTCTCTGAATCCCCCAGCAAATGTCTCCTGGCATCCTGAAGGCGGACTTGGGACACAGGCGCGTTCCTGGACCCATCCCTGTTGCTAGAGATGGCCCAGGTTCTGCGCCCATCATTGGCTAGAAAGAAGGGATCATGGCAAGACTGGCTTAGGCCAATTAGGGCCCAGCCCTGGCATGGAGTGGGATGGGTGGACCACAGCTTATCAACTCCTGCTGGACCTTTAGGGTGTCTCCAGTTTTAACTCTTATGCCCCAAGCTGTCATAAGCATCCCTGAGCACCTGCCCAGTTACGAGACAGACTCTTAAGGGTCATCTGTCCCTGCTCCTGCTACCTGGAACTTCTAGTGGGCATTTGTCATGGGCCAGGCATGGGGCCAAGTGCTTTACAGAAGGTGGGACTCGCTGAGGGAGCCCAGTAAAAAGCATTCTCTTTTCCTGCCTGGCTTCTGGACAAATTGAGAAATAAAACCAAGAGGTGACAGATGGAGAGACCAGATCTGGCCTCTATTACTGATAAAGGCTGGACAGAGGAGGTAGCTGAGGGGGAGAGCCCGATGGACTCGGCCATGAGGCAGACGTGGGTGGTCGTGTCCTCTACCTACCCGCCTCGACTCCCACTCCAGCAGGAAGCCCACTCCCGTGGGGAAAAAGGAGGGCCCGGTTGTTGATATCACTATTATCCTCACTTTAGAAATGGGAACACCAGCACTCAGAGAGGTTAAATAACCTGCCCAGAGTCACACCCCTAGTGAGTGCAGAGCTGGGGCTTGACCGAGGTGTCGTGCTGGAGCCTGGATTGTCCCTAGTGAGCAAAGGCTGACTTCACTCATAGTCCCCAGACCACACCGAGCAGGTCCCTCTTCCTGATGGCCCTTTGGGGGACTATGAAGATAGTGACCCTGCCGGTCAGCTGTTGTCAGGGTCTCTGGTTCCTTTGGCCCCATGTTGGTTATCCGGTGTGCTGTCCCATACCCTCCCACACCCTCTGGGGGTCCCCCACTGCAAAATGAGCCTGTGGGTCTCAGCGACCCTGAGGTCACAACTGAGTTCAGAGTCTCCAGACTGGCTCTGGACAGCCCCCCAGTCTCCCACCACCAAGCCCTGAGCCCATCTTACAGACCGTGGCCTCAGGGCAGGGGTCCAGAAGTTGAGGTTGGTGGGGGGAACACTCCGCCCTGTTAACTCCCATCCCACAATATTTCTGCAGGTATTGCTGACTACAGACCCAGGGATGGAGAAGCCATCGAGCTGAGGCTGGTTGGCTGGTAGACCCCAGGCTCACCACCCCAGCTGCCTCCCACACTTCCTGGGCTTCTGCCCTCCCTCCAGACATCCCTGTAACAGGCACACGCCTGACCCTGCTGCCTCCTCTTGTGCACTTGTCCCCGGATCGCCACAGCCACCACCCCTGTGGGGGTCCTAAACCACCACCCACCCTGGAGCAGGGAGCCCAGCACCTTCCCCGGCAGGTCTGACTGCCCAGGTCTGGCCCCACCTGGCCCCGCAGGTGTCCCGTGAAGGCCACCCGTAGGCTGGAGGGCGTGAGCATCTCAGACTCCTTGGCACGAGGAGGCCACCGGCTGCTGGCGTTGTGAGTACCGCTTGCTCTGGGATGGGGGTCCTGCAAGGAGAGCTCTGTGGCCCTGACCATAGCTTTCCACTCTTCACTCCATCGGGGCTGCTGCCCCAGAGCTGGCTGCGGCATAGCAGCTGGCGAGGGCTCTGCAGGGCTGCTGTCAGCCCACCTCCAAAATGATTAAAGAATTGATTGTGCACATGCCCCAGGGTCCTGATGCCTCATGCTTGGAGCCCGTGCTGGGGCTGGGAGCAGAGAAGGGGGAGAGAGGCCCGTGGGGAGCAGAGGAGGGGGATGAGCATTCTCCTGGGTACGGGTGGGGGGTGCACAGGAGCGGTGCTGGCGGTGGTGACGCTGATTACTGCTCAGGGGGCGTGTACTTGCTGGATGCTCTCTTGCACAACTCTGAGGTTGTTGATGTTTCTGTTTTCCTCTCTGCTTTACAGAGGGAGAGTGTCTGGCGGGGGGGGCGTGGCTTAGGAGACGACAGACCTGGCCTGGGGAGGCCTCCTGGCTCCTCGACTCAAACACTGAAAATCAGGGGCTTTCATGATTGTGCCGACTTACAAAAACAAACAAACAAAAAGCATAACGTGAGAGTAGCGAGTTAAGTTTGTTTTTTTTTTTTTTTGCGGTACGCGGGCCTCTCACTGTCGCGGCCCCTCCCGCTGCGGAGCACAGGCTCCGGATGCGCAGGCCCAGCGGCCATGGCTCACGGGCCCAGCCGCTTTGCAGCATGTGGGATCTTGCCAGACCGGGGCACGAACCCGTGTCCCCTGCATCGGCAGGCGGACCCTCAACCACTGCACCACCAGGGAAGCCCATGAGTTAAGTTTTATTTGGGGCAAAATGAGGACTATAGCCCAGGAGACAGCATTTCAGATAGCTCTGAGAAACTGCTCTGAAGAGGTAGGGGAGGGGTCAGCACTATATATGATCTTAGCGAAGGGGGTACATGTAGTCAAGCACACATTTTGGCAGAGACCTGCTGCTCGTCTTGTGAAGGTTACTGCTAGTCACCAGGAGCAGATGGCTCCATTAATGATTTTAGTGCTTTTCTAGATAAGAGAAGATGCAAGAATTGGGCTCATAAAATCTTCTAAAAATAACTGCCTGTTCTGCCTATTTTTCCCAGAGCACAGAGTGCCTCATTCCTGATCTCCACCCTGAACTCCTTTCAGGGTGTGTTGAAGGTCAGTGGCTACAGGGGCTAGTGACCTAATCCTCGTAGAGGCAGATGGCAGTTGACAAGTTTTAGTTGGCAAGTATTAGGATTACATGGCAGAGTCCAAATGCAACTGAAGGCCCAGGACCCTAGAGCTTTTCCCCAAGACACAGTCAGGCGCCACCCCAGGCCTCAGCGGCCAGTGGGGTGGGGACCCTGCCTCTTTGTGGGAGGGCCTGGGCTCTGGGCTGCCCTCTGGGAAGTAGGGTTCAGGCCAGGCAGGCACCCCACAAGCCCCACCCCACCGAGGTTAGGGAGGGGGTCTGCCCTTGGAGGGGCCCTCTGACAGCATGTCAGGTTCCACAGTGACTGTCACAGAGCCGTCCACGCCATGAATTAAACATGTGCTTCTTCCTCCAATATTTAGGGTCTGGGCAAGTAGGGGAAGTAAGCGATTTAAAAAGTGCTTTACAGACATGCAAGTACCTGAAAGCCAAATGAAAAAGCCGCCTCCGTTTTGAAGGTGAAATGTCTGTGCCCAGATCCCCAGAGTGCTTGTTCACCTGTCCTTTCTTAATCTCGGCCAAGGGCGCTTTAGAGAGGATTCAAGACCTGCCCTGGGACCCTCTCCTCACAGAAGGGTGGAGGCTCAGAGAGACCTGCGGCTTCCCTCAGGTCACACAGCCTGTGGGTGTCAGAGCCAAGGTCCCCACCCATTGACCCCAGCCCTTGCCCCTGCACCGCCTTGCTGCCTCCCCACCTCCCGAGGAAGCCAGGGCCCCTCCCATATAGGGGACGCCAGCTGTGGCAGGTCCCAGGCCAGGCTAGGGGGAGGGTGGACTTAACTGAAGGGAGCACCCCTGCACTGGGCTTTCAGCGTCCATGGTCTGGATGTGATCCTCCCTCTGAAGGAACTGTCTTAGTCGGGGTGTGTTTGGCTCTGAGCAGCAGGGAGCTACTGAATCCTGCTCAAATCAAAGGATATTTGCTGACAGACTTCCCTGGCAGTACAGTAGTTAGGACTCCATGCTTCCACTGCAGGGGGCATGGGTTTGATCCCTGGTCAGGGAACTAAGATCCCACATGCTGCTCGGGGTGGCAAAAACAATAAAAATAAAAAAGGATATTTGCTGAAAAGACTCAGCCCACCAATTTAAGGGCAGCCGAGGGCAGTAGGGAAATGGAAGTTGGGGCTCAGGGCTCCATCCCTGCACTACCCTCAGGCTCTCTCCTCTCCGTGTCCTCCCCCTCCGTCAGCTTCCTCTGAACGTGGCCCCAGCAGTGACTCTGCTGACTTCCAGTTTAATTCCCCAGGCCCTCTTATCTTCTTAGCCTGTGTCCCGAAGCCTGGAGAGGGGTCTGACTGGCACAGCCCACTTCTGGGCCCTGGGTCATGTGTCTAGTCTGGCTCCATCAGCAGGGACCCCGAGAAAGGGCATGGGTGGGAGGACAGTCATGTCCACAGTAAGAGTCTGACAAGCAGTGGCCGCTCTGGAATGGGGGCCCAGGTTTGCGTCTGGCCTGCATTTAGAGCTGTGTGACTCCAGACAAGCCGCGTCCCCTTGCGCAGCCTGTTCCTAACTCACAACTGTGGGGTGGCGCCTTGGTTTACATTCATGCCTGTGAGCTCATCATAGATCACAGATGGGGAGACTGAGGCCCCGCAGTGAAGTGACTGGTCTAGAGACATGCAGCGACAAGAGAAGAGACCCGTCCCAAGCCTCCGCAGCTCAGTTGCTGGAAATGGGTTCTTCTTCCCTCCTGGTGCCTCCCAGGGTCCCGCCCCGAATCACCTGCTTCCCGCAGCAGCGGTGGGGGGCGGCAGGTGAAGGGCAGCACTCAGACCGGAGGGATATGAGAGCCTGTGGGCAGGGGCAGGCTGCTCGGGGCTGCTCTGGGCGTTCAGGTGGACCTCAAGGGGTGCGAAGGAGCCCTTGCTGCCCTCTATGAAGCTGGGTGCCCACCCCCGCCATTCTCCCACAAGGGAACATCCTGTGGAGAGTCTTGCTGCCTGCAGGTCAAGGCAGGTTAAAAACTGGGGCTCTGGAGCCAGGTAGATGTGGTCTGAATCCCCCACCACCACTCAAGCTGCACGATCCCTGCTTTGGGCTCTGCCCTCAGCCTCCCCCTCGCCCCTCCTCCCCCCCAAGGATGTACAGCTATCTCCCTCCCACCAAGGCCAACACAGGCCTCATCTTGGTTAATCCTCATTCCTCATAGCTCACCCCTCACCAGGCCGGGCAGGTGGGAGTGCTTTTTGGCAGTCTTGGAGGAGGTGTAGACACTGCCTACCACTCCGCAGTAGCTCAGCTCTTAGAAGATTGGGGGGTGTTTACTATTTTTTAATTCATTGCTGTTTTTTTTAATTAAAGGGAGCTTAACTGGAAAACTGACAAAACCTCAAAAAGAATCTAACCCTTAGGGGCCCTGATTCCTCCTCTTCAGGAAATGTGGGGCTAGGGGGGCTGCCCCCTTGGCTGGCTCAGTTTCCCTCCCACAACCACTCCTGGAAAAACCCCATCTAAATACCTGCATATTTTGGTCTTTCACCTGGAAATCTCCTGCCCTACAGTTTGGACTATTCAGCAGTGATTTGCAGGCTCATGCGGGTGTCAGAATCACCAGAGGCAAATGAAAAAAAATTCACATCCCTGGGCTCACCAGAGGGTATCTGAATTCAGCAGGTCTGAAACAGTAGTGAGGCTGGGGAAATTTAATCCCAGTCCAAGGATTGTGATGGGGATTAGGGGACACTTGCAGCCATTCTGTGTTCTGACCACCAGAGGGCGCCGTGGACCGAGATGAGCGGTCTCCCTTTGCGGTCTTGTTGCTCCATCAAGGACTTGCTGGTCAGACGACAGGCTAGGGGTGAACCGTGTCCCAGTGGGAAGGAACTTCCACAGAGAAGGAAGCTGGACGTCAGGAAAGAGGCTCACAGTGGGCAGTGATTCTTGCACACTTGGACTCCTGAGCTCAGAGAGGCCAGGGCCCAGCCTGGAATCCCTATCAGCCTGTCCTGCTCTGGGGTGTGCTGTTTACCCAACACCGATGCAGGGGCAAAGGCTTAGTGGCAGCTGCTCTGGCTCCCAGCCCACCTAGGGCTCTTTGTCCTGCCAGGGATGGGGGCAGAGGGTGGACCCCAGGAGTTTCAGCTATGAGTCAGCTCTGAGTGCCCAGGGGATGGGACAGGGGCTGCTGGCCAGGGATAGATGCTGGCCGGCGGGACCCTGCTTCCGCAGCTGTGGGTGGCCTTGGTGATTCAGCTTCCCTCTGCCTGCCTAGAGGGGTCCCGCCCTGGGCTGGGAGAGGGAGGAGGTGTTCGGGTTAGGGAGGGGCGAGGGAGGGGTATTAAGGGACCCCGTGGTCCAACTCTTCCGGATGCTGAGGCTCCACGGGATAACTGGCCAGAGATTGGGTGGTTCCGAGACTGGTCCTAGGATGAGGTCTCCTGGGGGGAGGGTGTCCTTGAAAATGAAATCTCTTGATGGGCTAGGGCTTTTTATCAGGCTCCCTCAGAAAGATACCCCAGGGTCTCCCGCCGTGTGTTCATCTCTATGGGGGGCCTGCCTTGGCGCTGGGTGGGGAGGGGCCTGATCCTCCACCGGTGTGGGAATGGGGGACAGACAGGCTGACCACTCCAGCTAGGAAGAGGTCTGCTGACGGAGGTAAAGCTAGGCTGATGGAGGAGGAGCTGCGAGCGGGCGGCGTGGGGGAGGGGCGAGACATCCCTCTCGGCTTCGGGGGCGGAGCCTGGCCGGAGGTGGCGCCTGGGGCTCAGCCCAATTTTCCGGGTGAGGCTCGAGGGGCGGCCGCGGAGGCGGGGCCTAGGGCACGGAGCTTCGCTCTCCGCCCGAACCTGGCGAGAGACCCCGCCGCAGCCTGAGCCGCCGGGAGCCGGAGCTGGCGCCGAGGCCCTGCCGGAGCCGAGCTGAGTCGAGCTCGTCGTCTGACACCGGCCGCAGCGCAGGCCGGCGCGTCAGCCCGCCGCAGGGTCTGGGCACTGTCGGAGGCAGCGAGCCCGACCACCGGGACCACCGGCACCACCAGGCGCGGGAGCCCGGATCGTCCTTGCAGGCCTGGCCTGAGCACGCTGGAGGACCTGGGGTTTGGACTGAAGAGAATAGGGATGGAGGATTCCACGTAAGCGTAGCGTGGGCACTAGGAGGGGAGAAGAGTGGAGACTTCGCCTGGCACGGGGCAGAGGTGCCCGGCGCTTACTAGGCCAGGCTTGTGCACCAGGGAGCCTGGCATCCCAGCAGAAGCGACCTAGGCTCTGCCCTGCCTGAGCCGGGGACACAGCATAGCTCTTGGACCTCGGCTGCCGCGGGCCGGGCACAAGTAGCAGTGCCCTCACCTGAGACCGAGCGGGATCCACAGTGGGGCTCTCTGGTGGCCCAGAGCTGGTCGCTGGGGAGCCGGCCTCCTGCCCCGGCCCCACTGGTACGGATGTGCCGCTGCCCGCGGGAGCGCCATGACGGCAGGATGACCTCAGCTGAGGCAGTGGCGGTGGCTGGCGGTGCTCGGTGGGCTGGGTTCCCCCAGTGGCCCCCTGACACCCCGCTGGCGCTACAGCGGCCTGGCCGGGCCTGGGTGGCCGTGGCAGCGCTGGTGTGGCTGCTGGCGGGAGCCAGCATGTCGAGCCTCAACAAGTGGATTTTCACGGTGCACGGCTTCGGGCGGCCCCTGCTGCTCTCGGCGCTGCACATGCTGGCAGCTGCGCTGGCATGCCACCCGGGGGCACGGCGCCCCATGCCCGGCCGCACCCGCCGCCAAGTGCTGCTGCTCAGCCTCACGTTAGGCGCCTCGATGGCCTGTGGCAACGTGGGCCTGAGCGCTGTGCCCCTGGACCTGGCGCAGCTGGCCACCACCACCACGCCACTGATCACGCTGGCTCTATCTGCGCTGCTGCTCGGCCGCCGCCACCACCCACTGCAGTTCGCCGCCATGGGCCTTCTCTGCCTGGGGGCCGCCTGCAGCCTGGCCGGAGAGCTCCGGACACCCCCAGCTGGCTGTGGTTTCCTGCTGGCGGCCACCTGCCTCCGTGGGCTCAAGTCCATTCAGCAGAGTGAGTACCCAGGACACTGGTTGAGGAGGTGGGGATCGGGGTGCGAGCGTGGCCTGGGTGGCCCTGTGAGGGGCCATGGCCATTATCCAGTTTTACAGATAAAGAAACTGAGGCACATGGCTCGGGAAGAGTCAGGAACTGAGGCTCAGAAAGGGCCAGCCTCTCAGTGAGTTCCAGGCCCCAGTCTTAGGCTCTAGAGGCCCAACCAGTGTTTCGGCCAGTTGGCTGCCATAGATCTGTGGTCCATGTTTTGTCAAGCCTGGATCTCCATACCTGATCGAGGAAGTCACTATATTGTCCCCATTTGACAGGTAGAGGGGCTTTCCCTGGGCCATGTGAGCAGCAGAGGCAAGATTTGAACCCAGGCAGGCAGACTTCATGCCGTCCAAGTGATGTGACATAAGGCTATGGACCTGAGGGAGGCCTGATAGTGGAGACTAGGGAAAGAGAAAGAGGGCAAGGCCATGAGCTGGGATTTGGAAGTCGAGGGCTTTTGCTAAGTCTGGGAAGGGCTGGTATTTACTGGGAGCTGCAGTGTAACTGGTCCCATGCTAGGTGTTGACCTTGAGTCTTCATGGCAACCACCACCTTCATCCCCATTTTACAAGATGCTGGAACTGAGACCCAGAGAGGTTCATGATTTGCCCACAGTCACACAGCTCCTAAGGACTGGAATCCTAGTCCATGTGACTCTTGACCTCAGCTCTGATGAAAGGGGGTTGGGGGCTCTGGACAGAGGGTGAGGTGGAGGTTCCAGGCCTAGCCCCTGCTAAATCACTCTGCCTGAGGGTGGAGACCACCTTCCTGCCTGTCCTACTGAGGGTCCTTTGAGTCACAGCCTCCACCATCTCTCTGCCTCAACCCAAGGGTGCCCACTCAGGTTGGGGAGGCCTGGGTTCCAGCCACACCTGGGCTCGTGCTTCCTGGGCAACCTTGGGCAGAAGCGGAGATCTGGATCTTGTCTGGGCCTCAGTCTCCCCATCTGTTTGGTGGAGGTCAGAGTTGATAATCCCAGGGCTTTCTTGGTCTCCCTCCCTTTCAGCTCTGAGATCCTGTGACCCAGGCCTGGGAGAGAGAAGGGGCTGCTCCAAGGGCCCTGGGCTGGGGTTAGGGCAGCCTGCAGCCAGAGAAGGTTGAAGTCAGAGCTCAGCCCTGTCTTAGAGTCATTGGAGCCAGGACCCAGAGTCCCTGTACCCATCCTCCAGGGCCCTGAGGTGGGGCCAAAGCCCAGTTCTATTTTTGCCTTCAGGTTACATGAGAGCTGGGACCTGAGTTCTGGGCATGAGTCAGTGGGAAACTTGACCTTGTACCCTGCCCTGGGCAGGGCCAGAAGGCTGGGAAGGCCCCAGCCTCAAAGCTCACATCATGCCTGCTGAGGCCCAGCGCTTCTCACACAGGAGGAGCCCCAGCCTGCAGGACAGGCTATGGCCGGCCAGGCCTCGGGCACATGGACATGGGGTGGCAGGTACCTGGCATCAGGCTGCTCCTTGGCTCTGCCAGCTCTCTCCTTGTCTCCTGCCTGCCCCTGAAGGAGGTTGGATGCTTGCTCTAGGTGCCCACAGCATCCTCTGCTTCCTCCATCAGGACTCCACCTGCCTTGTATTATAGCCTCTTGTTTACCTGTCTGCCTCCCACCAGACAGGAGCTCTGAGAGGGCATGGCCTGGTTTTGAGGCAGCTCCATGTCCCCAGCACATAGCCTGGGGCCTGGCCCAGGAAGGTACCCCTTAAATGGTGGATTTATTAATGGTCTGATGGCAGAATTGGCAGGCTGGTTAAACTCCTTGGCTCAGGGTGCTAAGGAGGGAGCTTAGGAGGCTGGAGGCCCCACCAACAGAGATGGGAGCCCAGCAGAGGTGGGGAGGAACAGACTGGAGATAAGGGGTGAGATGGGTTTTGGACAAGAGGAGGTTTCTACTGCCAGACTTTCCAGGAAAGTCATCAGGGCCAAATTTAGACTAGAGTGTGAATGGCTGACACCAGCTCCTTCCCTGAGGGCAGACTCCATGGGAGCAGAGGATGAAAGTCCAGAAAGAGGAGTGCCCAGCAGCCACGGGCAGGTCCAGCAGCATCTCTCCTTCCTGGGCCAGTTGTGGACCTGGGGGGCTACACGGGGAGAGGAGTGATGCCACCTTCCCACTCACAGAAAGGCTGGGAAGTGGGGGTGCCAGCGTGCTGAGACTTGTCCTCAGCTACATCCACCTGCATGAGGGAACAGCCTGACCCTGCCTGCTGAGCTCTCAGGCTGGTGAGGAGAAGTAGGGATCACAAGGCAGGGGAGAAGTGCTAGAGCCAAGGTGGCCATAGCTGTGGTTGGGTGGCTACTTCTAGGGGAAACCAGAGAAGGCTGCCTGGGGGAGGAGGCAGGCAGTGATGGTGACAATAATGTAATAATAGTGGCGAACACTTGCTGAGCCCTCACTGTGTGCCCACACCATGCCCAGCTCTTCATACAGTCAGAGTAGGAAAGGGCTTTTTGGGAGGGGGAAGCAGGGCTTGCCAGGGCACGGGTGTCAGCCAGCCGGGGCAGCGTGTGGGGGATGGTGACAGCTGCTGTGGCCAGCAGTTGCTTCTGCGCACCAGGCCCTGCACTCAGCACCTCACAGGCCCCCGTGGGGGGCATGTTGTCACCTTGCCCACGCTCCCACGAGGGGACAGGCATAGAGAGAGGGCGGCTTGTGTCATATCACACAGCTCGTGATGGAGCAGAGATGGGATAAGCCAGAAGCCAGCAGAACGGGGTCTAGAGAACATTTGTCCACAGGTGACTGAAACTTGGTGTGTTCAGATGCTGAAACAAAAGTGTCTTTGGAGGAAGAGAGGTTGTTTGGGTTTTGTTTGTTTGTTTTTGGCCACACGTGTGGCATGCCGTATCTTAGTTCCCCGACCCGACCCCATGCCCCCTGCATTGGGAGCACAGAGGCTTAACCGGTGGACCGCCAGGGAAGTCCCAGGAGAGGTTGAAATTCAGGGTTTGGTGGGAGCTGGCAGAGGAGGGGTCGCTGAGGAGTCAGTATGACAGGCTGGCATTTTGGGGCCCCGGGTGGGTGGCCTCTGGCAGAGGATCCCTGCTCTTTCCCTGGACTGCAGCAGAGGGAGGCAGAGGGCTGGGTGGGATGCAGAACAGGAGCAAGTCGCAGGAGGAGGAAGTTAGGACCTTCCTGCCTGGCTGCCTCTCAGAGGGTGAAATTTGCCAAAGGCCCAGGAGGCATTCCAGTTATCTGTTCACTTCTAGAAATGCTTGATGGAAGGACTGTTGCCTAGAGAACAAAGCCAAAACATCAGAATGAAATGGAGAGAGAAATAAGATTTCCTATTCTAAGCATAGCCTATGAGTAAGCGCCTCTGTGGCTCTTTGGAAAGTGTGTGTCAGAAAATGCATAGAGGCTCAGAGAGCCCTGGGCGGGGATGGGGAGCCATGACTCATCTCTCTCCACAAAACTGTCTCGTTGCCTTCATGCAAGTACTATCATTTCATCTGAGCCGGGTGTGATTTTATGATGGGCACCACTGGTTTTGTGAACCAGCTGGGTTGTAACCTGAATACACACACACACACACAGGCACACATGTGCAAGATGGTAGGATCCCCTCTTTCCTTGCAAAGACTAAAAGTTTTCCTCTGTGTCCTGGATTCATCTTGACAAGCCCCAGCGTTGGTAGCAAAAGATGCTGATTATCAGCGATGAACAGTGAGTGACAGCCGGGAGCAAACAATGACCTTGTTGTTCCCTGTCATCCCAATGGTCATAAGTGATCGAACATTTGATTCAAACAGTTTTTATTATTTCAAACTCTCTATCTTTTTTAAGCTAAAGGCCACATAGCTAGTAAGTGGCAGAACTGGGCTGCTGGTGGCCTGTCCCTACTCTGGCGTGGGAGCTGCACTGTGGGGCTGAGGGTGCGAGAAGGGCTGAAGCCAAGAAAGCTGGGTCGGGGTCGCTTGGTTCAGGGCCTTCAAAGTTGGTTAAGAGCCCAGGATGTTTTTCTCCAGGACCTGGGGAGCCCCTGAAGAATTTTTTTTTTTCATGTTTATTGATCAGTGGGACATCACAAGCAGATTATTGTCTCAGCCTGTGGGAGGAGTAGGTGATAACGCTTATTTATCTTATCTTTCTACATTTACTGAGCACTTACCTTCTAAGGGCTTTATGTACATTATCTATTTTAATCTTTACAACAACCCTGCATATTTAAGGTTTTATTATCCTCCGATTTTGCAGGTGAGGAAACCTAGGCCTATAGAGGTTAAGTGCCAGGTCACAGGTAGTCAGGAGGGGACCTGGGTCACCACTCAGGCAGTCTGACTTTGGATTCTTGACCTTCCCATTACAGAGCGGGAGCCACTAATTCCGCCTGAGGGGTTGGGGCAGGCAGGCTTCCTGGAGGATGGGCCGAGGAGGAGGTCGTGCTGGGTTGGCCTCATGGGGGTTGTCTCGCTCCGGGTGCTGATGGCTGCTGTCCTGGTTGCAGGTGCCCTGCTGCAGGAGGAGAGGCTGGACGCGGTGACCCTGCTGTATGCCACCTCGCTGCCCAGCTTCTGCCTGCTGGCAGGCGCGGCCCTGGTGCTGGAGGCTGGCGTGGCACCGCCGCCTGCCCCCACCGACTCCCGCCTCTGGGCCTGTATCCTGCTCAGCTGCCTCCTGTCTGTGCTCTACAACCTGGCCAGCTTCTCCCTGCTGGCCCTCACCTCGGCCCTCACTGTCCACGTCCTGGGCAACCTCACTGTCGTGGGTAACCTCATCCTTTCCCGGCTCCTGTTTGGCAGCCGCCTCAGCACCCTCAGCTATGTGGGCATTGCGCTCACCCTTTCAGGAATGTTCCTTTACCACAACTGTGAGTTCGTGGCTTCTTGGGCTGCCCGCCGGGGCTTCTGGCGGAGGGACCAGCCTGGCAAGGGCCTCTGAGACCTGAGGGAGCACAGGGACCACGCGGGACTGCCTCAGCCTGAATCCAGCTTTGGCCCATGGCCATGGGAAAACGGGGAGACTGGGCAGCCTCTGGGGCCGTCGGGGGAGATGGGTCTTCCTGCAGGGCCACCTTGGAGGCTGGAATGGGGACTCCCAGAGAGACCCACCTCCTGTCCCTGCCTGCCTCTCCTCATCACAGACCCCACTCACCACTGGATGGTGGGTCCAAGCCCGGCACAGTCACTGTGCTCGTCAGAGTAATTATTACGATTAGTATCAACTACTACGCCGAAAACTGCTGGCCAAACTTTGAAAACCTCACCGTGTTCTAATGATGAAGATGATGATGATGGTGATGATGATGATGATGATGATGATTCTTGGGGGTCGCACAATCCTTCCTCCAGGAAATGGGGGAGGCAGCTAGGAGGCCCAGGGAAGGGCTTCTTTGCTGCTGGGCTTCCCTAGGGAGTTGGGGTCGTCTGTGCCAACTCCAGGCAGCTGCTGTGGCCTCAGCCCTGGGCCCCCCAATTTTGGGTCTTCCGTCCTCAAATAAACTATTTTTGCTTGTACACCTGTGTCATTCCTCGGGGTGGCAGCCAAGGGCCGATAGCTGCCAGCTGCCCACAAGGAAACGAGGAACCCCTCCCTTACCAACCAGGGCCTGGCCAGGCCCCCACCCCAGCCCTCTGCTCCGGCCCCTGCACGCCATCTTCCCGCAGCCCCGGGGGCATCTCCTAAAACACACACTTTCTGTGGCTCCACACTGCTCTTGGGACAAGGTCAGAGCTTCCTGCACCAGACCACAGGGCCCTCAGGGCCTGGCCCCACAGCTTCACCAGGCTCCTCTCCCCTCTCCCCTCTCTCCTCTCCCCTCCTTGGGCTCCACCTTCCATCTGCACCCGCTTCTTTCAGGTCCCCCCCCAACCCCCGACACCAAGCCTCCCCACCAGAGCCTCTGCACGTGCTGGTCCCCTGTCTGCTGTCCACTTCCTACATCTGCTTTTCCCTTTCTCATGGCGAAACTCTTGCCTGGGGGTGAAAACCCAAACATGCAACCCTCCTCTAAAAGAAAAACCGAAAAAGAAGCCTGAGGAAGGAAGGGCCTGGACGAGGGGCCGTGCCCAGGGCTGTGGTCACAGAGGGCAAGGAATCGGGTGGCTCCATGGAAGGAGGAGCACTGGGGGGCGGGGGCACCTGGAGGGCTGGCCCGACTCAGCTGCATCACATCTCCTCCTTCCCTTGGCTGTAAGCACTTAACTCCCGCCACCTACCTGCTTCTGCTGGGGGCCGCCTGTTAAAAACCATAAGGTCCCTGCCTGGGTTAGAGAGACCTGGGGCTTAATCCTGCTCCGCCCGCTGCACTGTGTACCTGGGGTAGGTACCTCCCCTCCCTGAGCCTCAGTTTCCATATCTACAAAATGGGCTGATGATCCCCGTGGAGAGGATTCCAGTGAGGAGCCTGGTAGGCAGGGCCCGGGGAGGAGAGAAAACGATGGGGCCAGTGGGCTTGGTCCCTATCTTGGGCTAGTCATCTACTCTCTCTGAGGCTCTAGGCTCATATGGAAAATGGGAGGATGGGAGCTAGACCAGGCCGGGGTTGGGGTCTCGGGGGCCTGGGACTCAGGGAGGAATCATGCATTCCTTCACGTAGCCAGAATTCGTGGAGGACTGCTGTGCCAGCCAGTGATAGACAGGGCTGCATGGAGGGTCGGCCCCAGGCTGGGGGTGGGGGCAGTCAGGGCCTGGGAGGCACCCAGCCTGGGCAGGACAGGCGCAGGGTTTCCTGGCTCTGACCTCAGCCCAGGCCCATCTTGCGGAGGGGAAGTGGTCCTAGGCTGAGTCACTCACCACCCACCCTCCCTGTGACTCAGAGATGCTACCGGCCCAGCCCCGTCCTGGTGCAGCCTGGATACCTCCGGGCTCCGCACTGAGGCTTGGCCAGACAGGATAGAGGATGAATGGCTTCAGGTGGGTAGGGCCTCCTTGGTCCTCAGGACCCTTCCCCATTCAAGGAGCCCCCTGCAATAGTAGGAGCCTCCTGCAGTGCCCAGGCCCTGGCTCCTGGGCCCCAGAGAATGCTTGGCTTTAGAGTGAGCCTCCCATCTGATCAGAGCCAGCCCCTGGCGGTTGTGGGGGCAGAGTGGGGGGAATTGGAGCTGTGCTTGACCTGAGGGCCACCCAGCATTGAGGTGATTCCCTCAGGGTCAGAGTTAAAGCCCTCCCTACCACCCCTGCCAGCAGTGGGCACAGTGAGCACTGGCCTGGCAGTCAGAAAGCCTGGGTTTTTGTCCTGGCCCCCTTTCTCGCCTGTCTGACCTGTCTGGTCTCTGCCGGCTTCACAGGGATACTCACAGGGAAGGGCTTATCAGGTGATTCCCATTGACGGCCCTCTGGACTCTGCTTCTTACTTGTTCTGTTTCCTCGCGCGAGACACTTCACCTCCCCAGCCTCCCTCCTTGTACCCAGTCCCTGCTGGGAAGCCATCTCTGGATAACATGTCACCTTCCTTTGGGGGCGGGGGGGGGTCTCTTCCCTACCCTCACCCCTGCCCCGCCCCATGCCAGGCTGGGTTGAAAGCCACAAAGCTCACCCCAGCTCCCTGCACCTCTCCAGGCAGGGCCCTGAGCACATCCCACTCTCAGAACTGCCTGCTCACAGCTGTCTCCCCAGCACCAGCACAGAGCCTGGCGTGGATGGAGTAGGCGGGAGAGAATACCAGTCAAGAGCAGGGGTTGGACCCGGGTTCAAAGCCCAGCCCTGGTGTGTCTGAGCTGTGTGACTACGGGCCGGAGTCTTCCCCTCCTGTGGCTCTGTGTGTTAAGTGGGGGCAGCGGCAGAGCCTCACCTGTCTGGCTCTGGGAGGCAGCAGGGGCCAACGTACACACCCAGTGCTTAGCGACAGTGCCTTACACTTGTGGATGAAAAATTAACCAGTCGATCTAAGAAAGAAACGGAAATTTTATTAGAGCCAATTTGAGGATGATAACCCAGGATGAGCATCTCAGAAAGCTCTGAGAACTGTTCCGCCCATTAGCAGACCAGGCACAGTTATGTACGTTTTTTTTAGGACAGAGGGCTGTACATCAAACGACATATTATTGACAGTTTACTTAATCCAGATCTAAGCATCATCGTGGTGGGTCATGTGACCCCTTACAAGATCAGGAAGGGGTGTTATCTTTTAAGGAGTTGCCTGGATGCTGGAAGAAAGTTGCTCTTTATGGCTGAGCGGGTATTCCTGCCGATGGGGGAGGTTTGGTCGATGCAAAAATGCAGATAAACAATGCACAGTGTGGGGAGAGAGGAGGCCAAAAGGCAGAGAAGAATTTTATATGTTTAGGTTTATCCTGTCTTGCCATTAGATATGAATTTTATTTCACAAACCTAACAGGTCCTCGAGCCATGTTAGCAGACTGGCTCACTACAAACACCTCCCAGTTCCTCTCCCAAGACTTCTCTTGCTGCCCCCACCCCCAGGCTTCCCCTGCACATTGAGGGCCCCAGGGCATGCTCTCGCCCCAGCTCCCACCCCCTCACCCTGCCTTGGAGGAAGCTGGGTCTGTGCTGGGCATCCTGCCATTGTGGATTCAGAACAAAGCTTCTGCCTTGTCTCAGCCCCAGCTGCCAGGGGGCCCCTCCCACCCTCCCCAGGGGGGCCTTGAATTGTCATTCCAGGGGGCCAGGGTAAACAAGGACTCTTGCTCCCAAATCAGCTCAGGGATGCCAGGGACTCCACCATCACACTGTTCCTGCTCAGTTGTAAATACTTCTGAGAAATAACACAAAATACAGTGGAGAGACATGGAAGGTTTTGAGCAGGCAAGGACTGTGATGGAACAACAAATGTTTTTTGATAATGGCCCTTCAGTTTGGTCTGGATCCTACGTGGAGGAGAAATTGAAGGGGCTTGGGACAGGAGGCAGGGAGACAAGGGAAGAACTATTGTGGTCCATTGAGCAGATGATGACAGTGGGGCCCGTGTCTGGGGCGTGGTGCAGAGTAGCATCACTTGTACTGATTTGGGGTAACAAGTTATCCCCAAACATTATGGCTTAGAGCAATAAATATAAGTTTATCTCAGTTTCGGAGGATCGGGCATTTGGGAGTGGTTGAGTGGAAGAGTTCTGACTCTGTCTCTCATGAGGTGGCAGTCAAATGTCAGCCAGGGCTGCAGTCATATAGAGGCTTAACTGTGGCTGGCAGGTCCACTTCTAAGATGAGTCATTCACATGGCTGTCGGCAGGAGACCTCAGTTCCTTGCCATGTGGGCCCTTCCACAGGGCTCCTTGAGTGTACTCATGGCATGGTAGTTGGTTTCCACCAGAGTGAGTGATTCAGGAGAGCAAGAAGCCACAATGTCCTTTTTGATCCAATTTCAAAAGTCACGCTCATTTCTCTAATATCTTCATTTATTAATTCAAATTATTGTCATTTCTCTGATGTCTTATTGGTTACAAGTCAACCCTATTCAGTATGGGCCCTCCCACCTTGACTACATAAGGGCATGCACCAGGAGGAGGGGATCATTGAGGTCAGTTGAGATCATTGAGGTCACCTCTGAGGCTGGCTACCACATCAGCTTGTTGAGTGAGTGAGTGAGGACACAGCCTGGGGCCATGCGGAATGAGTCTGGGAGCTTCCTGCTCCAGGCGGGGTCTCGTCAGCTACACTTCTGAATCCTTCCTGGCACAGTACTATACAATCCTGGCCCACAGCAGGCACTTGGCAAATGCTTGTCTCTGTGACGGCTGGAGGCTTCTTCCTCTGGTCCCCACTGCACACAAGGAGAAGGCCTGGGCTCCTGGGTCTGGTAGGTAAAGCTCTGGTTCTCTGATGTTTCCAAGCCCACTCCCCGTGACCTCTCCAGCTATATGAGGCCACCCCTGCCCCCTGTGCCTGATGGAGCCTTCCAGTACCTAGGCCTCCTTCTGCCCCCTCCTGACTGCCACAACCCTCACGTGCCCCCTCTCTCCTTCTCCAAACACTGCCAGCATCCCAGTGGGTAGATTCTGGCTCAGCAGTACCTGCTGCCTGGGCTGGGCACTTCTCTTTATATGTTTAAACTTTCTTTGGTGGAAGAACCCTTGTCCATGCTTCTTATGCTGGAACCCGATATCAAATAAGCCAAAGCAGAATTGCCCTAGATGAACCAGGAACCCCGCACACCTCTGCCAAGTTTCCCAGGTGAAAACCACAGATCTTGTTCAACCCTTATACACATAGAAAACTGAAGCCCAAAGAGATGGCCTTAGTCCACTGGGCTGCTATAACAAAATGCCATAGACTGGGTGGCTTATAAACCATAGAAATTTATTGCTCACAGTTCTGGAGGCTGGAAGTCTGAGATCAGGGTGCCAGCATGGTCGGGTGAGGGCCCTCTTCTGGGTCACAGGCTTCATTTATAAGGGCTTCATTTATAAGGGCACTAATCCCATTCTTGAGGGCTCCACTCTCATGACCTCATCACCTAATTACCTCCCAAAGGCCCCACCTCCCAATACTATCACCTTGGGCATTAGATCTCAACATATGAATTTTAGGGAGACACCAATGTTCGGACCATAGCAGCAATCTTGCACAAAGAGGGAGCAGCAGGGCGAGGTCTTCATCTCCTAATTCTTGGGATTCTGCCGTTCCTTGCTCCCCACTCTGTTATGAAGAACAGAGCCAGAGTGTGAGGTTATAGGGGTGTGCGGGGTCCGGCCCAGGTTCACAGGGGGTGTCTGCCGGATATTCCCCAGCTCAGTCAGCAAAACATTTTTTTCTTCAGGGGAAAGGCATTATAGATATTTTGCCAAGGGAAGTCTAGAAAGATCTGTGGTAAGAGGCTTTTATCTGTGTTTAAAGCTTTCTGCTTTTGAGTGTCTCTTGGCACCTGTGAGAGGGGGAGTAGGATGGTGTATTAGTCCAGGTCCTCTGAGAAGCAAGCACCAAGATGGGATTAAAAGTGCAAGGATTTTATGAGGGAAACATTTGTGAGAGAAAATGGGAAGGGGCTGGGAAGGCTAGGAGAGCCCATCACACTGTGATGCAAGTGGAGGAGAGAGGGAAGGAAGTTTGGCGGGAAACATTCTTGACCACACAGCTGACAGCAAGGAAGCCAATCAGAAGAGTCCATGTCTCCCAGGACCGGGCCTGCCTTAGTATCCCTGCTATACTGGGGAATTGGCTAGAAGGAGCCTGAGGGAAGTCTAGTCTCAGCATAAACATGGCGATGGATTTCAGAGTGTCACGGTGGGGCCCTTGTTCAGTATTGCATCCTGTAATCAGAGGCCTGTGGGACACGTTCTTATGGCCACCCCAGATGGTATGGTGACTCCCATTTTACAGGCAGAATTCCAGAAAAATTCCAGGGTCTGCCTGAAGTCACAAAGCAGAATGAGAATCCTCACCTCTCGACTCTCATCCCGAGCTCCTTCCTGTGTGACATAAGTCCACAGTCCAGAGATGGTTGATGGATTCTTAGTGCATCTGGACTTAGCATCCCAGTAGGTAAGCAGGGCTGTGTGCTTCAGGGTCAAGAGCTACCTGCCCCTAGATTTGTAATGAGATCACCACCTCAACAGAGGTTGTTCAGGAAAATCCTCAGGGCCACCGTTTATCTGGCAGGGTATTATGAACTTCACAGAAACGTCTCACACCAAATTTAATTGACTTTGATTCATCATAAAGAAAGAAAGTGATTCTGTACTTTTGGAGTAGGAAAGTTAAAAGTTCATGAAATCAGAGGCTTGGAATCTTTGCTCCAAGCCAGGCTGTTGGGCTGTGAGGGACATTTCATTCTCCCCTCTTACAGGATTGCGATAAAACTCCAACATGACAGGAATTCCAATGGTCAGGACTCTACGCTTCCACTGCAGGGGGGCACAGGTTTGATCCCTGGTCGGGGAACTAAGATCCAGCCTCTCTACTCTGAATCCAGAGGAACAGAGTAGACTGTTTGCAAAAAAGGACTTGGACCCTCTCAAGAGCTCTCAACCTCAACTTCTTCCACTTCGGATGTGAAATGCTGGTCCTGCCATATACAAATCTGAATATTGAAAGAATAATTTAAAAAGGAGGATCCAAAATTGTATTTTCTCAACTATGAACAAAAAAAAATGCATAGAAAGAAGGAAATATACAATACCTAAGTGTTGACTTGGTTACTGCTTGAGGATAGTATTGTAGATGGACCGTATTTATTTTCCTTTTCCCACAAATGAGTATGTAGTTTTAAAAATACATTTCTTAGGGTGCCAGTTCTGACTAAGATAGAGTAAACATAGTCTGTCCTTCACACTGAATGCAAATAAAAACCCTGGGCAGAATGCAGGAAGCAGCTCTCTGAGGACTCTTAAAAAGAAATGGTAGCATGTGGACTGGGAAAGGGAACCAGAACTTGGAGTATAAACAATCTGGTGGTGAGTCTCCTGTTTTGCTTTTTGCTCCTGTATCTGCTGGCCTGGTCTCAGAGGCAGCGTGAATCCTGGAACTGTGCAGTGGACATGGAAAGAAAGAATTCCAAGAGCAGCCCTGTCTTTCTGGTCTAAGGAGTAGGAAGGAAGCCCTCTTCAGGACAGAAAGAGTGAGGGAAATCTCTTTTTTTGTTGTTCTTTTCTCATATAGTCCTGTCCCTGGGCAAGCCTCATATTGAAGTTGAAACTGGGCAGCAGAAGTAGCAGTAGCAGTGGAAGCCAGGAAAGCACCTAAAACTCGGAGGGGAAACCTTTTGTCTGACCCAAAGAACTGTGGCTTGAAAGGTGTGTGTGCTGGGGAGGAATCCCCTTGCTTTTTTCTCTCTGTTCATCCTGTCACCTGGTCCCAGAGCAGAACCGGTCACAGAATGTATGCAGGAGAGCAGGGAGACTAAAAGCCCTGATTTCTTGCTGGAGGACCAGGGAAAGGGTGGTCTTGAAAACTGGGGAGTGTGGGAGAAACTGTGGAGAGGAGGAAGCTTGAGAAATGGATCCCATAGGCTCACATGTATGGATCTGACCCTAAACAGTATTCCAATGACTTTGAGAATGAAACTACTATGCAGACCACCCAGATTTCAGACTGGGACCTGGGTGGCACAAGCTTAGGGCAGATTTGACTTACCTTGCAAAAGTTTTGAAAACTGATAATTGAACTATGGCCCTGTTAAAAAAAAACAAAATTCAACTGTGTAAATTTTAAAAATCTTATTGGCTTTATTCAGTGATTCATGAATTGAGAAGTAGCCAATCTAGCAAACAGAAAGAGCTCTGAGGAGCTGTACAAAATGAAAGACTTTTAAGGCAAAAGGGAGCAGAAACAAGGAAGTTATTCTAGGCAGAAAATAGCATTGGTTATTGCAAGGTTACTTTCCTTTAGGGGATGGCAGGGGTCTATCAGGCAGATTACCTAACTAGTGCTGATCAGGTGATTCCTGTTTGACTGGTTTAATATTCCATTTCTGGGATAGCTGAAACTGTAGTTAAGTCTCAGTTTGGTGATGTGGGGCTTAGCATAAGTGACTCCATTTGGGGCCTGTTGTCTTGTTTTTAACAGACCACAAGAGGCAGACCAGAACTGATCCTAAATGGATCAAATGCCTCCTAAAACAAAGACTCAACATTTTCCATAGGATTTAACCAAGACCTAGAGTCTCACAATATAATATTCAAAATGCCCAGGATACAATCCAAAATTACTCTGCATACAAAGAACCAAGAAAGTCTAAACACTGAGATGACCCAAATGTTGGACTTATCAGAAAAAGACCTTAGAAATGAAAAGATAGAAAGTCTCAACAGAGAAATAGAAGATATAGAAAATAACCAAATTAAAAATTTTAAACTAAGAAAATACATTAATCAAAATTTGAAAATATATTGGATGGCCTTAGTAGCAGAATGGCAGAGGAAATTCAGCGAACTTGAAGTCAGATCCATAGAAATTATCTGTAGTAAGCAGAACGTCCACCTCTGCCAAATGCCCTGTTCCCTGGAACATGTGAACGTTACTTTACATGATAAAAGAGAGTTTGCAGATGTAGCTGAGGTTATGGACTTTAAAATCCGGACTATCTAGATTATTGGGTGGGCCTAGTCTAATCACATGAATCCTTAAAAGCAGAGATTTTTCTTTGGCTGGATTCGGAGGTGCAGCAGAAGGAAAAGTCAGAGGTATTCAAAGTTTGAGAGGGACTCAACCCACTTTTTTTGGAGGGGCCACATGGAAAGCATTAAAAGGAATGTGGGCAGCTTCTAGGAGAACAGAGCAGCCCCCAGCTGATAGTTAGTAAGGAAGTGAGGTCTTTTTCAACTACAAGGAACTGAATTCAGTCAACAGTCTCAATAAGCTTGGAAGCAGAATCTTCCCCAGAGCCTCCAGTAAAAAACACACATGATTCCAGCCTTAGGAAACGCCTTGATTTTGGCCTTGTGAGACCCTAAGCAAGACTCAGTCAAGCCCAGCCAGACTTCTGACCTATAGAAATTGTGAAGTAATAAATAGGTGCTGTTTTAAGCCACTAAGTTTGTGGTAATTTGTCATAGCAGCAAGAGAAAACTAATACATTTCCCAATATGAATAGCAGTGAGAAGTAGTAAGATATTAATTTAAGTGGATTATGAAAAGTTATATGTATATTATAATCTCTAGTGCAACCTCTAAAACTATACAAAATTAAAGTGGAATAATTAAAAATATTAATAATTCAAAAGAAGGCAGGAAAAGGGAAATAAAGGAATGAAAAACAGAAAGGACAAATAGAAAACAATAAAATAGTAGACTTAAATCCAAATATCAATATTTTGGGCATAAACACACCAATTAAGAGACAAATTGGATGTATTAAAAGAGACCCAACTACATGCTGTCTACAGGAAACACACTTTAGGCTAAAAATAAATGGATATAAAAAGATGTATCACGCAAACACTACTTAAAACAAAGCTGGAGTGGTTATATTAATGTCAGACAAAAATAGACTTCAAAAAATTAAGAAGGATAAAGAGACAGTGCATACTGATAAAAGGGTCAATTCACCATGAAGACATAACTATCCTAGGTATGTATACACCTAAAAACGAAGCTTCAAAATACATGAAACAAAAATTAATAGAATTGAAAGGAGATGTACACAAATCCACAATTTTTGTTGGATACTTCAACATTCCTCTCTTAGTAATCAATAGAACAAGTAAAAAGAAAACCAGGAAGAGTGTAAAAGAATTGAAACCACCATCAATCAACTGGTCCTAATTGACATTTATTGAACACTCTATCCAAAATAACCTTTTTTTCCCCCAAGTGCATATGAAACATTCACCAAGACAGACCATATCCTACATCATTAAGTAAACATTAACAAATTTAGAAGAAATGAAATCGTACAACATATGTTCTCTGACCTTGATGGAATTAAACTAGAAACCAATAACAGAGAGATGGTTGTAAAATTTCCAAATACTTAGAAGTTAAACTACACATTTCTAAATAATACATGGATTAAGGAGGACATTACAAGGGAAATTAGAAAATGTTTTGAAATGGACAAAAATGAAAATGCAGTATATAACTTTGTGGGATGCAGGTCTCAAATCAATAATCTAAGTTTCCACCTTAGGAAATTAGAAAAAAGAGCAAAATAAACTCAAAGCAAGCAGAACTATGGAAATAATAAAGAGCAGAAATCAATGAAATAGAAAAGGGAAGAACAATAGAGAAAATTAAAGAGCAATAGAGAAAATTAAAAATAAAGAAAATTAAAGAAAATTAATTAAAATTAAATTAAAGACACATTCTATTTCAATGAAATAGAAAAGGGAAGAACAATAGAGAAAATTAAAGACACAAGGTAGGTAATTCTTTAAAAAGATTTTTTTAAATTGATAAACTTCTAGCCAGACTAACAAAGAAATAGAGAAGACAAATAATCAGTGTGGAGAATGGAAATGTGATGTCACTATAGACCCTGCAGTTAATAAGGATATTAAGGGAATACTATAAACAATTCCACATGCATAAATTTGACAATTAGATGAAATGGACCTATTCCTCGAAAATCACAAACTACCAAAACTCACCAAAGATGAAATAGATAATTTGATTAATCCTTTAACTATTAATGGAATTGAATTCTTTGTTAAATGCTTCTGAAAAAGAAATCTCCAGGCCCAAATAGTTTCACTGCTGAAGTCTACCAAACATTCAAAGAAGAAATAACACCAATTCACATATCTCTTCTAGAAAATAGAAGAGAGAATACTTTCCAACTCTTCCTTAACCTAATAAAGGGCAACTACAAAAAGGCCTATAGCTAACATCATAGTTAATGGTAAAAGACTGAACACCTAAGATTAGGTGTAAGGTAAGACTTACTATAAAAGCTACAGTGATCAAGATAGTGTGGTGTCGGTAAAGAGAAAGACACGTATCAATCAGAATGAAGAGTATGCAAAGGTGCAAAGGCAGCTCAATGCACAAAGGACAGACTTCAACAAATGGAGTTGAAAACATTAGACATCCACATGAAAAAATATGGTGGTAAACCTCACACCTTATACAAAAGGATCATGGAAATAAGTGAAAATTTTAAACTCTCAAACATTTGAGAAAATCTTTGTGATATTAGGTTAGGCAAAGTGTTCTCAGACGTGACACCAAAACAACGATCCATAAAAGGAAAAACCGGTAAGTAGCACTTCATCAAAATTTAAAACTTTTGCTCTGGAAAATACACTTTTAAGAGAAATGAAAAGACAAGCTAGACTGGGGAAAAATATTTACAAATCCATATCTGATAAAGGACTTGTATCCAGAATATACAAAGAATTCTCAATATTCAATAGTGAGAAAACAACTCAATTTAAAAACAGGTAAAAAAGTTGAATAGACACTTCACCAAAGAGGGAATGTGGAAGGCAATTAAACACAAAAAAAGATGCTTAGGGCTTCCCTGGTGGCACAGTGGTTGAGAGTCCGCCTGCCGATGCAGGGCACACGGGTTCATGCCCCGGTCCGGGAAGATCCCACATGCTGCGGAGCAGCTGGGCCTGTGAGCCATGGCCGCTGAGCCTGCGTGTCCGGAGCCTGTGCTCCGCAACGGGAGAGGCCACAACAGTGAGAGGCCCGCGTACCGCAAAAAAAAAAAAAAAAAATGCTTAACATCATTAGGGAAATGCAAATTAAAACTGCAATAAGCTAATACCACACACCTATCAGAATGGCTGAAATAAAAAATATTGGCAGTTCCAAATACTGGTGAGAAATTGGATCTCTCGTAGTGGAAGGCAAAATGGTATTGCCACTCTGGAAATCCGGTAGTTTCTAAAAGTTAAACATAACCTTTACCATACGACTGAGCAATCCCACTCATAAACTTATGTTCACATAAAAACCTATACACAAATATTTGTAGCAGTTTTATTCAAAATCGCCCAAAACTGGAAACAACCCAAATATCCTTCAACAGGTGAAGGTAAAACAAACTGTAGCGCATCCAACAATGGAATACCACTTAGCCATAAAAAGCAACATGTGTGAATCTCAAAGACAGACAGAAAGTAGCCAGTCTCTAGATGTGACATCCTCTATGATTCTGTGTATGTGACACTGTGGAAAAGGCAAATCTATAGAGAATGGAGAACAGATAGGTGTTTGCCAGAGGTTGGTGTGGGGCAAAGGTGTGACTGCCAAGGGGCAGCGTAAGGGAATTCTTTGGTTGATGGAACTGCCCTGTGTCCTGATTGTGGAGGTAGTTAAACAAATGTGTTAAAACACAGGAACTTTACACAGGAGAAAGTTAATTTTATGGTATGTTAATTAAAAATTTTTAAAAACTGAAACAAAAGATATTCAAATAAATTTCTCTTTAAAAATGTTTTCAAAGAAATTTTCCACCTGGGTTTCTTCCTGATGGGTTTCCTCTGCTTTGGGGGGGCTCTGCCATACCAGCCCTGGTGTTTGTGGTTCTGTTTATTCATCTGTAAAATGAGATCAGTCTTGAGTAGCGATTTTCCTTCTCCCCTGGCCCTAAAATTACACCCCTGGGCAGGCCCTTTGTGAAAGTGAGGGTGGGGCAGGTTTGGAGAAAAGGAGCATTTGGCCTCCAGTGGGCTCTGACCCACAGAGCAGCTGTGCTCTTGACTGGCCCATGTACTGTTTGTCTGAAAATCTCTAGATTAGAATAGCTGCTCTTGACCCAGATCCACACACACCTGGGGGGTTTGAACAATCCTAGATTTCAGGGCCTACTGGTACGGCCCACTCATTTATCCCTTTGGCACATACCCCACTGGACCCCAGCGGTCCGCCAGACCAGGGCACTGGCTCTAACGATCAGCAATCTAAACAAGGCCCTTTGGGGGAAGCTGGAAGTGTGGTCCTTGTTCTAGGAGTCCCAGATTGCACATGGATTAAACATTGTGCTTAATCCAATGGGAAGTCTGAAAAGGCTTCGAGGTCTAGGCCTCCTTAAAGGCAGGGTCTGAAAGGACCAAAACCATTTTTCTCCCACACAGGATGACTTTTTGGAAGAGCACTTTCTAAGCGATAAAGGGCTGTGCGCAGATCGGGGAGCTGCTGTTGTGAAGACGACTTGCTGACCCGGGTCAGCAGGGCCAGAGTATCATTCGTGATGAGACCTGCCAGTTACACCAAGCACCAAGCACCCACCATGTGCCAGGCACTGTGCTAAGGAAGCACTGAATCTTCATGACAGCCCTGTGAGGAAAGGGCTGTCATCGCCTGGACGAGGAAACTGAGGCTCCAAGAGGCCCCACATCACACAGGCAGGAGATGACAAGGCTGGGCTCCGGTCCACAGCTCCAGCCTTCTGAGCCGAGGCCTGTGAGAGAAACCTCTGAACCTGACGTCAGGCCTGCTCTCCACACGTGCCCCGAGATGGAGACTAATACCACCTTTCATCAAAGGCTGGTAGAGGATCTTGCCAGGTACAACAGCGCTCAAAAAGAAATGTTTTTTAAGAAATTTTATACAATGGAACGCTTCCTTTGAAAACTATCTTATGCGTAAGTCCAATCTAGAAGACCAGAGTTGAAGGTGGAAGCAGGCTTGGCTTGGAGCCCCTAGGGCTCCTGGAGTACCGCTTGAAGGCTACTTATCCAGTAGGTTGGCACTTACTGTGAGAAGCATGGGAGGCGCCATGATGCTTAATGCCGGCTTCGTGTTCAAAAGAATGAGGCGGGATTGTGGCAGACTCATTCCTGGGTTGGTCGGTCGTGGGGAGGGCTGCAGAATACCAAACTTGCCACGTGCGTTGGGTGCTGGTCCATTTGGTTCACTCTCCCCTCTGGTCAGCCATGAGCTGTCACTTGCAGGGTAGGAAACTTATCTTCACCATCTTACATTTAATAAGCTGAATCTTTAAAGTTATGAATTATAAGATTAAGAGCTGCAGTACCCTTCCTTTTTTCTTGCCCTTAAAAAAGGCATCATCTGGTTTTTCTGTATCAGTGAAAGTAGAATGTTTTAAGTACAGATCTTGGTGTAGGATCAATGGCAGATCTGTACCTCTGACCCCTGGGGCAGGGGCTGGTGGAATGGCTCACAGTGGAATCATCAGATGGACCTCCTTCTCATAGATGTCAGGGATCACTCCCATGGGGGAGCTGACCATGTGCACAGTGTTCTTGCCAAACAGCTGGAACTCATAGTGGATGAGCTGCTCCCAAAAGCCACTGTTGGGCCGGATGATGGGCCGGCATGACTTGGTCCATGTGTGGGCATCCAGCAGGGACATGGCGTGGTACTTCATGAGATAGGCAAGGCAGAGGGCGGCTGAGCGGCTCACGCCAGCAGCACAGTGCAACAGGGTGCGGCCCTGCTTCACCTCCACGCTGTGGATGTGGTCTGCAATGGGGTCGAAGAAGTCACAGAGACGCGACATGGGTGTGTCAGCCACAGGCACCTGCACGTAGTGGATGTCCTCGTATAAGGTGTTCACTACCTCCACTGAGACGTTGATGACCGTGGTGATGTGGTTGCTGGAGAGCATGAGCTTGTTGTTGGCTGCTACCCCGTTGCTGATATACAGGCTGCTGGTGATCTGTGAGAGGCCGCTGACCGAGGGCTGCCGGAACTGAACCGGGAAGGCACACGGAGATGCTGTCATCGGGCCGGTGGGTCAGCGGCCAGTGAGACATAGATGCTGCATCTTCCTGCTAGGCTGTGTCCATAGAAAACTGCAAAGAGGGAGAAGGGACAAATGAGGAGCCAAAGTTCTGTCCCCCCACTTAACATAATTCAGTGGCTGCCCACTGTCACGATGAGATGGAGCCCCTAAGCTTGGCTGTCAAGGCCATTTGTAGCCCAGCTCCTGCCCATCTCTTCAGCCTCCTGTTAACCTTTCCCGCGTCCTGAAGGGCCTTGGCTGGGCTGAGCCACTTACAGTTCCGTATGGACAGTGGTCCTCTCTGGCCCAGGGCCTTTCCTGCTCTCATCCTAGAACCCCCTTTCCTTACAAGCCTGTCAGGTCCTAATCTGTTCCATTCAGCAGAGGACTGTTGAGCATTGGGATCTTAGCCAAGGGTCACTTCCTCAGGGAAACCTTCCAGAACTACACCCCTCCCCCATATTTGATCAAGTCCCAGCTCCAGGCAGGCCCTATGTGCCCTGCTTCCTAACATTTCCTGAAGAAGTGCTTTTGCCGTGATCTGTCTGTGAGTTCTCTTGGGATATCACTGTATCTATCCTCACTCCTACTATATCACCAGTGCCCAGTTGCGTGTCCCCACAAGTAGGTGCTTAAAAATATTTGCTGAGTGAAGAAATGACTCCAACAACCACAACTCTGCCTCCTGAGAGGTTTCCTGGAAAAGATGAGGTCTCTGGCCATGTTTCTCTAGAACTTTGGGGAGGAGCTGGGTGGAGGTGAGGGTGGTTCTTAGGCTGCTGGAGAGGAAGGCCAAAGGCTGCATCGACAAATCTTGCCTGCCAGTACCCCAGAGTCCAATGCAATAGGCTCACCCCAGGTAGGGCAGATGGGGTTGGTTTGTTCTAAAAGTCTTGTGAGGGTAGGGGAAAAGCCCCACTCCCAACTTCACCCAGTTGGAAGCCTAAATGCTAAGGAATGTTCCGGATCCTCATCATCTGAAAACCCAGAGAGAAGTGGACTGAGGGCCCCCAAAACTAGTACCCAGTGGGCAACAGGAATAGGGGAGACTGCTGTTCATCACAGGGACAAAAAATGTGCAGAGGAGATACTGCTCTGCAAGGTGAGGGTAGTAATGAGAGGAAAGTCGTTTTCATGCTAGTCAAGAAATATTTATCAGGCACTGTAGTAGGTGCTGGGGATACTGAAATGTACAAGTCAGCCATGCCCGCCCCCCCCCCCCCCAGAGCTCAAAGTCTAGTGGGAGAGACAGACATTAAATAGGCAATTATGGGCACAACAGAGTTGGAAAATAGGGATAACAGTGCCTACCTTATAAGAATCTTCTGAGGATTAAATGAGGTAACCTGGGTAAAGTGTTTAACAACAGGGCCTGGCACATTTATCTACAAATTATAACTACTGTTGCTGTTGTTAGGGAAGTTAAAATGCAGGGCATTCTGGGAATGAAGAATAAAGGTACTTATTTCAGGCTGGGGCTACGGAGTTGCGAAGATCACCTGAAGAAATGACACAAAGATCTGAAGAACGTTTAGCGTGAGGGGGAGGGAGAGGGAGAAAGAGCGACTCGGCAGCATCTCAGTTTCACCATTTGATAGCGTACAAAGCCTTTGGTTCGATCTCCAAAACAGCATAACGAGCCGGTGTCTGGAGTTAATATCTCCATTTTACACACGGGGAAGGTGAGGCAGAGTGGGGAAAAGGACCTGTCTAGGACCACAAAGCAAGGTTCAAAAGCCGGTTTTTCTGGTCTCATTATGTGTGGGAAAAGTGGGCAAACACCGCGGAGTTTTCGTTAATACTGGGTTATAAACGTGGAACAAAGTTCAAGGGTTGACGGGAGAAAGGGGCCGTTTCCAGGGGTGAGTCAGGTAGGTTTCCTGGGGAGTTGGCGTTGGAATGGGCTTCTAATCGCCCGCTCAGTGTCAAGACCTTAGTGTCTTACCTCTCTCTCGCGGGCGGGTGGGCAGGTTAGTTCAGGAAACAACCTTGGGCGAGGGTCTCCAGGTGAGAGAAGACCGGTCACGACCCAGGAGCCACAATCCCCGCCGGCCCGGTGCTCCGGTTTCCATAGCAATGGTCCCTCGTCGCGGGGAGGAATGGGCCGTGCTGGGTCTCCGGAGAAACCCAGGCCTCGTCTCCCCGTCCCGGAGCTGCCCCGCCCGGATTCACCCGGTTACCCGCCCTGCGATCACGCGGGGACCACAGCAGTCCTAGTCAAGAAGTAGGGTCTGCTCTGCGCGCTGCCACCAGCAGCTTGTCCCCCAGCCAGTTTCCATGGCAACGCGCCGGGCCGCACCACGGCAGCCGCCGAGGGACAATCCTGCCGCGTCCGCAGCCTTCGGGGTTTTGCGCAGAAGGCCCGCCCCCCCCATCCCCCACCCCGGTCCCGCCTTCCTCTCACGTCTCCCGGGCAACGCTCGGTGTTCAGCGCCTCGCGTCTGCGCAGAGGCTCTCTCCGCTTCTGCGCTCTCTCACAGAGCTCGGTTACCGACCTGTCTCCCGTTCCCGAGTCGCTCTCTAAGGTGGGAGGAGAGAGTCCTGTAGTTAGCCAGCAGCCCAGGCCCTCCGTCACATGGAACCTAGGCTCGCCCATTGCCTGTGCGGTGGCCCCCCAGGCGACCACCAGTTCTGGCACCAGCCCGGCCTCGGCCTTCTTCCGGCGCAGTAGGCTCTGCAGCCGCCCCGACATTCACGTACGCACCAAGCCGCAGATCTGCTTCCTGCAGTCGCGGACCGCTCAGTCGCCTGTGCTCCTCAGGTGCGGCCCGGGGGCCCAGAGCGTTCGTCAGAGCCCGGGCCCCCGGGGGGAGCCGAACTCCCTCAGACCCCTGCTCCCTAAGCCGGCCGCGGGGACCTTGGCCCTGGCTCTCCAGAGCCTCGGGCCCCTCAGAGCCCGGCCCTTTCTTAGACCCCAGGAGAGTCTGAATTTCCCAGCCCAGCGCCTCGCCCGCCGTGGAGCCTGAACGCCCTCAGTCCAGACTCCAAGGGAGTCTGGAATTCCCGCCTCCAACCTACATATCCTCCGAATCGCCGCGGGCCCGGCCCTCTAGTCTCCCAGGTTTGACGTCGTGTATCCCGAGGGTCCCTAGCGCCCTCTGGGCCTAGCCTTGAACTTCCTTAGAGCCTGATGAGGCGCAGGTCCCCCCTCAGGCCTGACACTCCCCTCCTCAGCCTCTACTTTCCGCAGTGGCCCAGGGAAAGCCCCCAGTTCCCTCAGCGGGGCCCCAATCCCCACAGACCCCAGTTTCCCCTCCCCTCCTCCATTTCACAGCCCCCTCACAGCATCCTCCAGGCTCCCACAGAGACCTTGCTTTGGAAAGCAATTTGGTTCAAAATGATCATTATTTATTACTTGAAAGGGAATATTTCCATAAAACTGCCTTTTTCCCCCCTTCCCAGGAAGTAATGGTAAATTTGGTGCACCACTGAGTGGGTGAAGACTGTTTCATGTGTCTTTAAGTATTTTAGGTCTTTTTTTGTTTGTTTTTCTAACGGAATTCGGGAGACTTTTGCTTTGTGAGCATCTTGATCTATAAACTAGCCTCTTCCAAACACCTCATGTCTTTGCTGTCAGAAAAAACATAAATGTGAGATAAGGGGTGTTTGTTTCTACTAGTTTGTAAATGTAAAAACATTCATAAAACCACAGTTCCAAACTGGCTGAAAATGAATTAGGAAAAAAAAATTTTAATCCTTCAAAATGTTTTATCCTTTAAAAATTGTCCTATCAAAATAATATACACTTATCATAGAAAAATCAGGCAAGCAAAATGAATGGCTAGAGACAATCACTGTTACCATGTTGGTGTATATTGTTCCAGATCTATTCATATATATGTACTGCAACATGCTTACACATTTTTTTTGTGGGGGGGTGGGGGGGTATATGTCACAAAACCGTTTACTATTTTGTAATCTTTTTTCCCCCACCCAATACACTTTGGATGTCTGTTTTATTCATAACTGCATAATATTTTATTGTATAACGTAACCATAATTTATTCATTTGCTTCCCTATTGTATATTTAGGTAGTTTCCAAACTTTAGAAAGAAAATATTATGAGTAATTATTTTTAAGTGAGCAAAAATATCTATGTAGTTACAAAACCACTTCACGGTGTCACCAAATTATCAAAAAGTGAAAACTCAAGGCCTGGTATTATCCATTTTTGACCAATTACTCATTTTGACCAAATTGTTATCTCTAGTTTGGCCTGGAGCACCTGGCTCCATTCCATCACACCCATCCCATCCCAACTTCTACCTCTCACCCTCCAGAGTCTCCTCAAGTCCTTGTCCACCCCAAACTTCCTTCACTTTTCCAGACTTTTCCCAAACCCTTTTCCCTTAGAGTTCCCCCATCAACCAACCTAACCTCTGTCCAAACACTTTATTTTCTTTTTTCCTGTTTCCTCTGACCTCCCCCACCCAGATCCCCCTTATACCTAGGCTTGAGCAGTGCCCCCCCACCTCAACCCCCCTCAGATTCATCCCTCTGACTTTGCTTCTTTCATCTAAGACCCTCCCCTCCCATTTCAAACTGCGTTTTCTTAAAATGACTGCTCCTGTGAACAGTTCTGAATCCCTGTTGACACTTCTCTTGTGGATTACTTTGACCCTTCTACATCCTTCTCAGGATGTTTTTCCCTCTCAGCATCCAAGAAACACCCATTTAGCGCACATTTCCTACAAGAAGAAACCTAGGCCTACTCCCTTGCCCCTCTGACAACTATGACAGGGTGGTGCCTCTCCCAAGAAACTTGGGGAAGCCTCAGCCACTACCCCAGGATCCCATCAGATCAGATCCTGTCCTAGCCCTGGCCTAGCCATCAAGCCTGTACCACCACCTCCTCCCTCTCCAGCTTAATGAATTCCAGTGAAGCAGCAGTGAAAAAATTTTTACCCAAGAGCCACTTATCTCGGGTGATTATTCGTGACAACCTCAGTGCACAACGAATCTATGAGATGGAGGTAAAGTTGTCACAGGCTTTTGCATTAGAGGGTGTTAGTGGCTTGATCCATGTTCATTTCACTCTCCCCAAAACCTTGTGGGGAGATCACAGATCTTAGAGGTGATAGGAAGCCATCAAAGTACTCTAATACAAGCCCATTTTACAGAGGAGGCAGTTGAGACTCAGGGTTACTGATTTGCCCAAGGTGTCACAGCTGTTCCTGAGCTGAGGGAACCAAGGAGGACTCCATGTCTCTTGGCTCCGGTGGCATTGTTTTCCCTCAAGGTACATTAGCTTTCTATTTAGGGACTCCCTGAATGGATTCCTACTATCTCCCATAAAAAGAAATCTTGGCTCTTAGAGCTTGAAGTGGCATTGACACCATTTGGTCATTTTTTTCCTTCAGGGATTATCCCCCACTTTCCACATGAGAACTGAGGCTCTTCTACTTTTTGTTTATGGACAAGAAGGGTTTGACCTGCTTACCCAGAAGCCCTCAGAAGAAGAGGGAAACCGCAGCATCATCATCCCACAGACCCTGATTAATTCATTAAATACATCTTTGGGGCCTGCTTGGGACAGGCACTGTTTTGGGCACTAGGAAGAGGCTAGTGAACACGATGGGCTCTGAGAACGTACTCGTTTCTTCCAGCACAGCAGGCGGCCCAGAGTTGAGCTGCTGTCCCCTTCTTGACTCTGTTGAACCTCCCTCCATGTTCCAGGACCAAATCTGGATGGGCGCATGGGATTCTGACATTGAAAACAGTGGGAAAGATGTAAGAGATGGTGCAGATCCTCTTAAGGGTCACAGACACTAAAAGAAGACTGGAGGCCTGGGTGTTTCTCCCTCTGCTAAACTTCCAGTGGCGTGGTGTAGTGGAAATAGGGTGGACTTGGACATGGGCAGGCCAGCTTTGTGTGAACTTGGGGAGTCACTTTTCCTCCAGGACTCTTCTCATTTGTAAAATAGGATCTATTGGGATCCTGTCAGTTGCAGGTGACACAAACTGAACTTGAACTCGTTCAAGCAAAATAGAGAATGATGAGTTTATATAATCAAGGGTAGATAGGGCAGGGTCACCAATGTTTGGGATGAGAGATGGCAGGGGCTCCAATGCCATTGGATGTGTCTTCCACTCTCCCTATCAGCTCCCCTTCTGCTTCTTTCTGTATGTTGGCATCGTCATCAGGCTGGCTGTCCCTGGGGAGCATGGCCACAGGAAACCCTGGCCTGTAGCCCAGGAAGGAAATAGAGTGCTTCCACTGTTGGTCAAGTTAGACAAATCCTGGAGAGGGACTCCAGTTGGCTCAAGTTGGATCACGGGCCCATCCATGCCCCAGTCACTGTGGTCAGGTAGTGTAGGCTACTCTGGCCCAGGATGGGTTGGGGGCCAACCCCTTTAACCAGTGGATTTGGAGATATTGCACCTCTGGTAAGTGGAGTGAGGGTCTGTGAGATATAACTGGAAACTCGTGAGTTGGCTTTATATGTGCCATCTTCCAGCCATCCAGAAGGTCTCCTTTTGAAGCCGTATTGAGCCCTTACATGTTTTGGGTACACAATGTCCATTATGTATCATTACCCCATTTAATAGCTCAGCAAACCGAGGCTCAGAGATGGAGTAACTTCACTAAGGGGTGTCATTGTGGACTTGCAAACCCAGGTCTGACTGACCATGGTGCAGGATGTTCTCCCTAAGGACAGGGACTGTCTTCTCTGTAGACCCAGTGATTGCTGAGGGCCCAGCTTGTAGGAACTCAGTAGATTTGAGAGGCTTGAGTGGCAGCGTGGCAGTCTTTCTCTCTCCCCCGCAAAGTGCTCCCAGCTTTGGCTAGCCACTGGCTTCTCAGGGCCTCCAGGAGGGCAGCTAAGATCTAGTGTCTTGGGAATCCTCTGAGCAACGCTCTGAGAACAGTGGTTGATGACCAGTATCCCTTTATCTATGGCCACAGTTCTCAACTAGGACGGCTTTGCTCCTCAGGGACTCTGGTGCTGTCTGGAGGCCTTTTTGGTATCAGAAGTGAGACTGGGATGGTGCTACTGGCATTTAGTAGGTGGAGGCCAGGGATGCTAATGCTGCTAAATATCTTACAATGCACAGGCCAGCCCCCCGCCACAAAGAATTACCTGGCCCCATGTCAGTAGTACCAATGTCAAGAGACCCTGATCCATAGTAAAAGTGCTATCACTCTGTGCCTTGCTTAGAAATATCTGGGCATGTGTCCCACCTTCCTGATTATGTTGTAGTTGCTGTGAAGACCTGCAGCTGATTTTTCATAGTATCCCCTCCACAGCTACCTCATTGGAATAAGTAAATGAATAAGACAAAGGATATGCCTTCCCAAAGCTAGCAGTCTTGTTGGGGACAGGATAGAAATGGTAGAATAGAACAAATAAGTAGAGTTCAGTGTGACATAGGGGGTGTCACCAACAATATGTGGGGAGCACCAAGTGAGTAATAGGGACTGGGTGATAGGAGTTAAGGAAGGGGGTTTACAAAATGCACCCTTTCTCCTCCTCCCCTCCCCTCTCTTTCTTACCACGACATGCCTTTACTTGCTCAGGCTCCTCATCTAGAATGCCTCTTCAGCCCCTCAGCGCTCTCAGGAAGCTCTCTGCATCCTTCAAGCCTTATCTCAATGCCATCCCCCCCAACCCCACAAACTTCTCTGACCATCTTCTGCCTCCTGCCTGCCCCTCCCCTACCCTGCCCAAGCCACATGGGTTCCCCTCCACTCTGAACTTGGCTTACCTGTGGTGGCTTCACTCTGCCTTCCGTGGTAGATGTTTGGGTATTTGTCCCAGCCCTTGATTAGACTGTACAGTCTTTGACAGCGGGGGCCAAGTATCCCCCAAGATTTAGTTCAGGCCTCTTCCGTGCCATTTCCCCCGTCCAGCCCCACCAGAAAAGGCTGCTCCTTCCTGTGCCAACACGTCTGTCTGCACTGAGCATGCGGTTGGCCATTTCTTGTTGCTGCCTGTCTCCCTGACCACGTTGTGAGTGTCTCGATGGCCAGAATGCTGACTCGTTCATCTCTGCAACCACAATGCCCAGTTAAATTGAGTAGTTACTCTATGTTTTTTGAATAAATGTTCATTCCTTTGTTTAATTACAGCTTCAGCACAGTGCACAGAGTAAGGGCCTGGTACATATTTTTTTAAGTTAACCACGTCCTCTCACTTTACAGATGAGGAAACTGAGGCCCAGAGAGGTGACCTGACTTGCCTGAGGTCATGCAGCAAGTTAGTGGCAGAGAACTAGAAGCAGGTTTCCCGACTGCCGTGGAGTGGTCATTCTGCATCACCACAGTTGCTAGGTAAGGACCTCAGTCCTCTTGGTGGCTTTCAGAAGCCCTCTTCATTCGTCCTTGTCCTCATCCTCATCCAGGTGTGGGGAACTGGATGTCAATGATGCTTTTATTTTCCCTTTTTTTTTTTTTTTTTGGCCACACTGCACGGCATGTGGGATCTTATTAGTTCCCCAACCAGGGATCAAACCCACACCCCCCTGCAGTGGAAGTGCCAGATTCTTAACCACTGGACCGCCGGGGAAGTCCCCTATTTTCTCTTTTAATGGTCTTCTTTTGAAAACGTGCTACTTTTCAGTGGGAGCCCAGTCTTTTTCTAGGTTTTTGTCTGTTTTCTTGGCTGAGCACAACTGATTAGAATAATTGACTTTAAATATTTAAATTTTATTATACAAGCAATATGACCACATTTGCCCAAGACAAAAATTCTTTTATTAGATCAACCATTGCTAGCATTTTGATGTGTTTTTTATATTTTGTGTATTCATTTCATTTCAACAACAGTCTTTTTCCTTGGCACTGTACCTAGAGAAGGGGAAAGGAAGGCTTTGGGGATCTTGGCATCTTCAGAGGGCCCACAGAACAGCCCCAGCCCCTCTTTTCTCCAGAGTGTCCCCAGGAATTCTCCACCTACTAGATCTTCCCTAATGCAGCCTCTCTGAGACTCACCCCAGTCTAGCCTCTGGCCACATGCACCCTTCTTCCCTAGACGGCTGGCCTTGGCAGAGGGTCTTTGCATCCTCATGCTGTGGCCCAACGGACTGGGGGACCCCTGGGAGTGGGGCAGGTGGGGGAGTTGGGATGTCAACCTAATAAGTCACTTTATAAGCCACTAACTCATCTCAGACTGTGTGGACTTAGTCTTCCCATTTTTGCATGAAAAAACCGGAGGATGTTGCATTTAAGTAAGGAACAAGAAGTGACGAAATTCTGGAGAAATCGCCTAATTGTTGAAAGAAAAAAAAATAAAAGGGAAGGAAAATCAGTGAAGGAAGATGGAGGAGTGTTGGATGGGAAGATATTATTTGAGAAATAGAATCCTGAAGCTAAGGAGGGCCTTAGGGATTCTTTAGTCCAGAGGACACACACACACACACACACACACACACACACACACACACACACGGAATTCTTAGTTCAAGTGAAGTCTCACCTGGAAGCCCATTCCAGTAAAACCACTGACATATTCACATTTATTGAGCGCTCATATTCCAGGCACAAGGCTCAGCTCTTTTCAGACATGAGTCATTGATTCCTCCCAACAACAAAGTAATTTTCTTAGCCCCGTTTTATAGATGAGAAACTGAGGCTCAGAGAGCAAGAATCCCACCTTAGATTGGGCAGCTAGTAAGTGACAAAGCCCACCTCAAGCCTGTCTCATCCAAAGACCATCTCCTAAGTGCCATGTGATAAGCTCCCAATCTTTATCACTCTAGTTGGAAGTGGAGGCTAGGGACCCTGAGCCCTCGGGAGCATGAGTTCACAGATGGTGATGGGGAGCCTCAGCTGTGTTGTCAGCTACCTGAGGTTAGCTGTTTCACAGAGAGCTGGACTAAACTCCAGGTCCCCCTTCTACCGGGTAGCTAAGGGGCACTTGTCACCCATTCTGGGATGGACAGACTGTTAGGGAGAGTTAGGCTGTGTTAGCTGTGGATGAGGCACATGCCCACCCAGGAAGTGGAAGAACAGAACACAGGAGTCCTGACCATTGCCCATTAGCTATGTAAAGATGTTTTCAGTTTTGTCCTCAGGAAACCTTTGTGGAATATCCTTTGTGTCTGAAGAACCATGCTGATGGCAGGGGGCAGATGAATGATACTCTTTTAATGGGATTGAGTGTTTTGGGTGTACCTTTAATTCTTGCTGAAGACACATTTCCTTCCCTCCTCCCCTTTCACCACATGCACGTCACTCCTTTAGGGTACTTGAAAAGCCTTCCCAGTTTAAAAATCTCGCTAGGTGCACAATGGACCTAGTTCCTTCTCCAAAGTTCTCCATGACCTGGAACAAGGGGAGGGAACTTCTGTTTACCAAGCACCTGTTACACACAAGGCATTTTATATCCTACCTCATTCAGTCCTCACAACTGTACTCTTCAGGTATCACGCCCACTTTTAAGGTGGGCACAGAGAGGCTAAGGAACTTACTTGGAGTCGCTAGGTTTGAACCAGGGTGTGAGACGCATAAGGCGTGCTCTTTCCACGCCACCCGGCCGTCCCAGTGGTGCTCGGCTTCATTGCAAGCACTGCCCTCAATTTCAGCCATTGTCAGCTGCAGGAACTGCTCTGTGAGGGATGCCGATTCATGACCCTGGGTCCTGACTTTCCTCCTAGGCTACCACTGTTGGCCATGTGGTCAGTGACACGGTAGGGAGGAATTCTTGGGTGAGGACTCATTCTCCTCATGGCACGTCCCAGCTCCAGGCTGTCAGGCAGGGGCAGTGGCTTCAGATCCCAGCAGGTGGACGTGGAGCAGCCTACCAAGGGGCTAGGCAGCTAGAATTATAGGGGCAGTTAGGGATCAGGGGGGGCAGTTGCAGCTAAGAGTGATCCCAAAGTTCTTACATATCCACCCCATCTATCTATCCACATACCCATCCACCCATCCACTCACTTATCCATCTGTCCATGTGGCACTTCACCCCACAATCAGAACACAAAGGTGGAGAAACTGATTTTCTTGTTTTCTGTGACACCTCTCACTTCTCCCAATCATTGTGGGGAAGTGGGGTGACCTCCCGACTGGGAGTGCCTCTGCCCTGATTCACTCCAACCTTGAGCAAGTCACATCTCCGCGCTGAGAGTTTGGGGAGCTGGAAAAACCTCAGAGCTGCCTCACGCAGGCCATTTCTCTTATTTCGTCAACGGGTGATAGAGGCAGAGAGTGGGGAACTGACTTGCCAAGGTCAGATAAGGAATTAGTGTTGGATTTGGGACTGGATGCCAGGGCGCTGCCACTCATTTGTAAAGTGGGAATGGGAATCCTGGCTCTCCTCACTTCCTGGGATTGTAGGGAGGACCCCACGAGATAAGTGGTGGCAAAGCGCTTTGAGAAGTGAAGTCACCAGGGCAGAAAGTCCCAGAGGTGCAACCAAGGCCCCAACTGCTGGACCAGCACAGATCCCACAATGACCACAAGGGGTCAGCAGACGCATGTGCACTCAGCTGGGATCTGCTGGAAGGCGCATACCTGTGAGCCAGGGCCTGGGAGGGAGATCAAATCATTTAATTCCTGGCGACCCCTAGCACAGACAAGAGGATGGATGCATCCCAGCCCAGCCCATTGTTGAATCGGGAAGTGTTACTCGGGTATTACAATTCAGAGCCTGGTCCAGCCGCTGACTCGGGAACTCTGCAGGGCTTTGAGGGCTCAGGGGGCTGGGCCAGGAGCAGGCCTTGACTGGGACCTCCTGTCTCCCCCAGTAACCTTTCTCTGGGCTTCAGCTCTCTAACCTGCAACTGTTCCAAGCGGGGTGGTGCTGGTGGTTGATGTCTGCACTTCCTTCTGTTCTCAAGCCTGAGATGTGGCACAGAGCTTTGCACACATAATGCTCCATAAATGTCTGCTGAGTAAATGGGAGCAACTCCTGCCCCGAGCAAAGCCAGAAAAATCCAGGTCAGCTTGTGGCCACAGTTACAAATGTAGATGCTGGTTTGTGTCTCCTTTACTCAGGAAAAGAGATGCACAAGCTAAGAGGGAAGCAGGGCAGCATGTAGCTAAGAGCACAAATTTGGAAGGAAGGCCTCAGTTCAAATCCCAGGTCAGCTGCTTTCCAGCTCTATGCCCCTTAGCAAGTGCCCTGTAAAATAAGCCGGTGTAGATTTCTTCTGCTGTTATGCAATTAGATCTGGCTTACCTCTTGTCCCTTTGCCGAATGAGAATATCTGGCTGGAAGCTCTGAGTAGGGCAGAATGAGAAATAGCAGAGTCAGGAGGGCTGTGTTCTGTGGTGCCAACATCCACTATGCAAGCCCTTGCTGACCTCAGGTGTTTCATTCAGTTTCTTTAGAGAAGAGACATGTTTTCTGCCTGGGAGAAATGTTACCTGCACTTTGCAAACTTCAGTGTAGAGAGGGGTAGGGCAGTGGGTTGGAGCAGTTATCCTCCCACCCCCCCAACCCCCACCCTCGCCCCCGCCGTCCCTGCTCCAGGTTGTATGTGAGTCTGTTTATTATGCACTGAGCAGATATGAAAGGATATTGGAAAATATGTGTACGGCATACAAATAATACAAGAGACCCATGGGCTCACAAACCTGTTTGAGGAATAAAACCCCCCCATTTTAGTTCCCTGTTCTCACTCCTACCCTCTGCCATAACCTGTTGACTTTGAGCCCAAAGCTTCCCTGGATTCTCTCAAGCCAGCTGGCTCCTACCTCCTCTTTAGCTGACTTAGACAATGTTCTCAGCTGCTGCTTCCACCTGTTTTGCTCATAAGAGTTCTCACCCTCTTTCCATATTCTAAGCACTTGTTGAAGTCTCTCATTCATCAGTGATCCGTCTTTCTTTCTTTCTTTTTTTTTTTTTGGCCATGCCACACGGCATGAGGGATCTTAGTTCCCCGATCAGGAATCAAACCCGTGCTCCCTGCAGTGGAAGCTCGGAGTCCTAACCACTGGGCTGCCAGGGAATTCCCTCAGTGATCCATCTTTATTTAAAATTGAAACACCCCCAACATGGCCTTCCCAAGCCCTCTTAACTGTTCTCTTTTTCTCCATGGCATGTCACCTTCTAAATGATTTATTTGGTATATTTCTGTCTCTTCTTACTAGAATGTAAACCCAGGATGGCAGGAATTTTTGTCAGATTTCTTTCACTGCTCAATCATCAGGGCATAGAAGAAGACTTGGCATATGATATGAATTGAATGAACATTTGTTAAATAAAGTCTTCTTTCTATTTCTATTGCTGTTGAATGCTTAGTACTTTTGGAATTTTTTATACTTTTGTTTCAGTGGGGTCTCTTTGGGTCTCAAGAAAGATGGAAGGCAAACATGGGTTCTTGTCAGATACCCTGAGCTAAAAGTCTCAGTGTCAGTGGTCCTTAATGTGGAGGGATCATGGACCCCTTTAAGATTATGATGAAACCTACCACAAGTCGGCACTTACACTTAAAATTTACATATAATTTATGAAAACCATACACTTCATCTTAAGGACTTGTTCTCTTAGAACATTTCTGGAAAGATGTGTAGAAACTATCAACACACTAGCCCCAGAGAGGAGGAAGAGGGGAGTTCTTCTTTCATTATATATCCTGTATACTTCAGTTCTATATAGTGCAAGCATTACAATTTCAAAGTTTTAGAAACCAGTTAAATATTTTAAAGAAAACTATGTTCTAACCTCTTGGGGTGATCACAAGCTCACATGTGTTCAGGGGCCAGGGAGGTCAGTGCACGTGGCTTTAGGACAACAGGCAGAGGTGGGAGCTGTGGCTAAACGGAGCTTGCACACCCCACCCCAAGATGCTTAAATGCAATGGCATGAAAAACATGGTGTTGATCAAACTTTTCTGGCCTGTTTTTTTAAAAAATATATATTTATTTATTTTTATTTTTGCCTGTGTTGGGTCTTCATTGCTGCCCGTGCGCTTTCTCTAGTTGCGGAGAGTGGGGGCTACTCTTTGTTGCGGTGCAGGGGCTTCCCATTGCGGTGGCTTCTCTTGTTGCAGAGCACCGGCTCTAGGCGCGGGCTTCAGTAGTTGTGGCACACAGGCTCCAGAGTAGTTGTGGCGCACAGGCTTAGTTGCTCTGCAACATGTGGGATCTTCCCACACCTGGGCTCTAACCCCTGTTCCCTGCATTGGCAGGCGGATTCTTAACCCTGTGCCACCAGGGAAGCCCGGGATAGATCCTTTAAAATCAGTGATGTTTAACCTTTCTGGGATCACAGACTCCTTTGGGAATCCCATGGAAACTAGGGACCTTCCCCCAGGAAAATGCACAGACAGGTAAAACTCCACAGTCTACTGCAGCATCTTCACAGACCGCCAGCTAAGATTACCCAGGGATGTCCAGGAGCTCCAAGAACTTCGCTTTTGGATGCGTTCCTTGTACTAAAACGCTCGGCTTACTAAACTCTTTCTCTATTCCTTTAGAGAGCCTGAACTATGTTGCCACTTACGGCGAAGTGCCCTGGCCGAAGCAGAGGCCAGCTGGCCCAGGTGGTGGTGGGGCGGTGGCTTCGGGCTCCTGAGCCTGGTGGCAGCGGGAGGGACCCATAGACAGGTAATGGCTGCCATGGGGGGCGGTGGGCGTCCTCCTCAGCTTTTAGCGTCATCCGGCTGGGCCCCTGCGCTTCGGGCGCATGTTCTGGGTTTTGGGGGAGCGAACCTGCCCGGGTCAGAAGCGGGGAGCTCCGGCGCGGGACCCGCGAACAGAGCTGCGCTGGGAGCCGGCGGGCTCCGCATTCATCATTGTTCCCAAAGCGCCTGGCACGGGTTGGGGCGCAGGCAGGGATGGTGGTTCGAAGCGCGCCGTCCCTTCCGCTCGCCGAGCTCTCGCCCCACAAGCGTTTCCTGGGCGCCTTCCAAGGGCCAGCCCCGGAGCCGGGTGCTGGCGACGCAAGGGAGGGACGAGGGTCCAAGTCCAGCCCGCTGCACGCCAGGGTGCAGGAGCACGCTGGCGAAGGCGGCGCGGGGCGCACGGGCAGCGGAGAGACCCGCGCGCGCCCCCGCCTCGCGCTTGTGACGGAGCCCCCGGCCCCGCCCCAGGCCTCCGCCTCTCGCTTCCCTCCTCCCCCTGGCTCGGCCGCGCTCCGATCGGCGGGCTCCATGGGGAAAGCGGCCGCTCTGTGCCGAGGCGGTGGCTGTGGCGGCCGCTCCCGCGGGCTCTCGTCGTTCTTCACCGTTGTCCCTTGCCTGTCCTGCCACACGGCGGCGCCGAGCATGAGCGCTTCCACGCCCGGCTCCGAGCCGGAGCCCAAGAAGCCTCAGCACCAGGCGGTGCCCCAGCCCAAACGGGATCTGGTGTCAGAACAGGTGTCGGAGCCAGTTTCTGAGCCGGTGCCAGGATCGGAGCCTGAGTCCAGGAAGATGTCTGAGCCAAGGCCAGGGTTCAAACAGGAATTGGAACTGCTGCAGGGTTTGGGGACCGGGTCAGGGCCCCGGGAAGAGTTGGGCTCAAGCCTGGGGGCTGGGCCCTTCACCAAGGCCCCATCCGAGCAGGTGCTGGCGCTGGGGCCAGTAGTGGGGAGCGTGCCCTTGACCAAATTCGAGTCCGGGTCGTTGCTGGCATCAAAGACCCTGCGACCAGGGCAGGTGAAGACACATCTTGGGGCTCCAGTGCCAGGGAGTGGCACTGCCTCCGCTCTCCCGATGGTTTCACTTCCTCTGGACAGCTTGAAGGGCTGGCTTCTCAAGTGGACCAACTACCTGAAGGGCTACCAGCGCCGCTGGTTCGTGCTCAGCAACGGCCTCCTGTCTTACTACAGGTATGGAAGTGTCAGGGTGGGTTGGCTGAGTTTGGAGGGTGGTGATGCTGCAGCCATGGTGACAGAGGGCATCCAGAGTTGGAGGGCACTGCCACTGGCCTAGGGATGTTTGGGAACTCGCACTCCAGCAGGAGAAATAATGCCTCTGGCCAACCTTCAAGGGCTGGGACCCTGACCTCAGGCAGGGGAGCCCCTGTGGACATGACCTCTGGCAAGCTTGGGTCTAGGGAGTGAGCAGTGACGTTGGAGTGAGGGAGTGATTTGGGACCTCGGGACCCCTCTGGTCCTGGTAGTTGTGGGACCTGGGGCAGCCAGCCAGAGTCAGCCCCAAAGTCCTTGATTCAGGAGCTTTCTGGTTCAGGAGCTAAGATCACTGTATTAGGGACTGAGGGGGACAGTAACCTTGTTCAGTCCTTGGGACCCACTCATGGGAAGGGCTCCTGCTCCCTCCTCAGTTGGTCAGACTATTTCCCACTTTTCCTGGTGCCTGCTGGTTGCTGGGCCTTGGCCTGGGGGCACAGCAGGCTCACAGATGCATCAGACGTGGCTTCTGCCCTTCAGGAGCCCATCTTGTCATTCAGCGGAGAACCAGGAAGCATCCCATTGTGGCCTTTCTTATTCTAGAAGCAGTGTGGGATTCAACAGTGAAGTCCAGTGGTGAGGTAGCTAACACTGTGTTCCACTGAAATGGATTCAAAGGGGGAAAGATCCTGAAGGCTGTCTAGGTATGTTTCCTGGGGATGGTTGGTTTAAACTTTGAGATCTCTGATCACTCTATACTATCAATTCTCAAACCTGAGTGAGCACTGGAATTCCCTGAAGGGCTTATTGCAACATCAAGTGCTCAGCCCCCCTGCTGAGTTTCTGCTGCAGTGGGTGTAGGAGGGGCCTGAGATTCAGCTTTTCTAACAAGTTCCCAGGTGATGCTGCTCTGGACCACAGTTTGAGAAGCACAGCTCCATTGTCATTGCAAACAGGAGGGCCCTGCCATTCTGTTTGCTGAAGCTCGGGTCACTGCTCACTTCACTCGGCTGGGCAGTATCTCTTCAGGTCAACCACCAGAGCATTTATATGGTCCTTCCTTGCCTTTTTGGAGCACAGCTTCTAGAGGATAGTTGAATCTGTGATGCCACTGAGAACTTGGGAGCTCCACTGAACTTAAGTGATGGTTCCCACTCGAAGTGGGGATCACTGCCTTTAATTCCTGGCAGGGGAGAAAGCTGACCTGTGTTTCTATAAATTTATTTATTTATTTTGTTTTTGTGTTGGGTCTTCATTGCTGCACGCAGGCTTTCCCTAGTTGTGGCGAGCGGGGGCTACTCTTTGTTGCAGTGTGCGGTCTTCTCACTGTGGTGGCTTCACTTGTTTCGGAGCACAGGCTCTAGACGCGAGGGCTTTAGTAGCTGCAGCACAAGGGCTCAGTAGTTGTGGCTCGCAGACTCTAGAGCACAGGCTCAGTAGTTGTGGCACACGGGCTTAGTTGCTCCGCGGCTTGTGGGATCTTCCCGGACCAGGGCTCGAACCAGTGTCGCCTGCATTGGCAGGTGGATTCCTAACCACTGCACCACCAGGGAAGCCCTGACCTGTGTTTCTAACGTGTTCATCTCATGTGGTGTTGTTGGTGCCCCTTGGCCCACTTGGCTGCACCATACAGATCACAGGACAGAGTGTTCTTAGAATTTGGCAACTGAGCAAAAAGAGATCCTTTTCCAAATGGTGTTTTTATCCCACTTCCCATACTCCATCAGGTGTGTAAACATTTCACCAAGGCATACAATGATGGGGATCATCAGTGATTTGCTATAAATAAGTGTCACTCTGTCTCATAGGCAAGGGACATAACACATAGGGCATGTTGACTGTGGACCACACTCTCTGTTTTATGTTATGTTCATTTATTTCATCCTTGAAATCACACTGTGAGGTGGGTTCCAGGATTGTACAAATGAGGAGTTCTGAGGTTTGCCAGAGGGATGTGGCTTGTCCAAAGTCACTGGGAAGGGTAGGCAGTAGAGAGAGATTCTGACCTAGGCCCTTTGCACTCCAAAGTCTGTGCTTGTCCCAGATGTGTGTCCTAATGCCTATTCATCCTTGAGTTCAGCATTTCTGAGTTATCTGCATTTCACCAGGTACTACTAAGGGTCAGTAGTTGAGGTCAAGGTAATGTTTATGAGTCTAGGGTCCCACAGTGGCAGGAAGACCTAGTTCTAGTGGAAGTAAAATCTGACCTTATGTATTTTTGTTTTATTTTAATTGGAAGAGCAAAAAAGCCCCTCTTTTTTTCTTAAGATAACTATGTATAGACAGTTAGCATTTCAAGATTATCTCAAAAGTGCAGATTCTCTGGGTAATTAAGAAAAATTCTTCTTGCTTGCTGATAAGGTTGTGGGGACAAATACTGGTTTTGTGGGGAGAAGGGGGTGGGGACAAGTTTTCTTGTTGTGTGCTTTCACAGTCCAGCTCTGTAGTTTCATTTGTGGACATTTCTAGATTCCAAGGTGGGCAGAATTGTTGCTCGACTCACTTGGGTAGGATGAATGATCCCTGACATTTGTACAGCCGTCTCCCTCCTTTAGCCCCAAGTGAGGCCGGCCACGAAGATGTCTTCATTCCCATTTTAGAGGAAGGGAAACTGAGGCCAAAGGAGCAAACTTTAATGGTGTATCCTGAGGCACCCAGCTTGTGGGCTGGGCCTCCAGTGCCACAGGAGATGAGTCAGTCTCCAAGTGCAGAAAAGACCCTTCCGAGGTGGAGCTGGAATCACCACTTCTCCCTGCACTCCAGTTTTGCCTTCTGGAAGACGGCTTTGGTCTGCTCTTCCTCGGGCCTCGCAGCACTTCAGATGTTTGACACCACTCTCCTGTCCCTGCTTCTGGTCTGAATCCTGCCTTCCAGACCAGGCCTGGCTGTCCTGCCTGCTGGGCTCAAGGACTGAGCCCCCTTTGGGCCTGCTGCTCCCAGTTCTGACAGCACAGGTTATCCAGGGGTCCATTTGCACCCAGCGCCGGGCATGGGTCACCTCCTCCAACCTGCCCCAGACCCCCAGTTCTCAGTAGTTCTCCAAGTGTGTGTGCTTGGAATAGAGGCAAATTCAGGTGCTCGGAGCTGCAAACAGAACGAGAGAACTTTTATTCATGATCTCCTTTCCTTAGGGGTCAGGTAGAGTCAGCTTTAGTCCTGGGATGACAGCTGGGGAAGGAATCAGAGCTGCTTCTCTTGCTAGCTTCCCTTTTGGAAAGACCACTCTCTAATTTTTTTTCTTTTAATTAAGTGAAGCCTGGTGTTTGGAGAAAATGAGGGCACGTGTCTTGTCCTCCCTCCCTGATCCCATCTTCTAGCCTTCCCCCCTCCAAGATAACCATCATCCCAAATCCTGGTCATCGTCCACTTTCTTTTCTTTTTATTTAGTTTTATCTAACCTATATGCAATTTTAAAAAAACAACACATTGTTCATTTCAACCATTTGAAACTTTATTAAAAAGCATATTGTACAGCATACGATTTGGGGGGACTAATTTTGACTGCTTTATAACAGCCCAGGACGTGAGCACAGTTTTTTACTTATTCATGCTCCTCTTGATGGGTGACTACAAAAATGCTTGTACACGTGCAGGCGTTCCTCTTGGGTGAAGTCACTGGGTTGTGGAGAATATGAACGCCAAACTCCTTTCCAAAGCAGTTGTGTCAATTTATAGTCCCACTGGCAAGAAATAAAGAGATTTTTGTGGATCTCTATCCTTTGCAGAACTTGGTATTGTCAGCATTGATTTTGCCAATTAAATGGTTATTGCACTGTAGTCTTGAGCTGCATTTCAATCCCCATTATTTTTACTTTGATAGAAAATCAGTGGGGGTTTGGATTAGAATTTCTCCATTAAGTATCGCTTCCTCGAGTGCTTCCGCCCTAGATTTTGCTGGAAAAGCTCATTCGATTGCTCAAGTTTATTCTAAGGGAGAAAGTACATAGTGCCAACAGCTGGGCTTAGTAAATTTATATTATCAAGAATAAAAAGATGCTCTTTGTAAATACTGTCACATATGGAAAGTATTTCTGGGAGGTCTGGGTAATTGTTGGTAGGTTTTTACTTCTTTCCAACAATGTGCTAGGAATATAAATACAGGAGACCAGGTTCTTATTTCATTGCCTGGCACTCTTAATCCCATATCTATCTGAATATTCGAATACCAATAAGGGGAATATGGTTTTGCGGGAATATGGTCTTTTTTGGTTGTTAGTTCCCATTAAAAAAATTTCATCTCCCAGGGAACATGGAAGAATTCATAAATGATGCAGAATTTTCAAAGGTATTAGCCCCAGCAAGTCCTTACGGAAAGAGTGTTTCAAACATAAGTTTTATCCACATTAATGACAAGATTGATTTGATTAAACAAAATTCTGTTTTGTTGTATACAAGTTGCCTGTTTGGCGACATTATAAATGACATCTATTTCCCAGGAAATGATTTCAAACAAAATATGAAACAAAAATGTTTTGTTTTAATTTATTATTGTTCAGACTGATGTATGGGTAGGAATGGCAAAGCCAGTTAGCAAGGAAGGGCTCAAAGAAGTTAGTGTGGGTCTCTAAGAAAGAAGGCTACAGTCAAGTGAAAGTAAGTTTTGAAAGTCCTCTGGCTGAGGAAGCCCACTGAACATATGGTGAGCTGGGCCCACTTTGGGGTGGTGGCCAAGATATCTTTGCCTCTAGGATGGATCAAGTACTCCTTCCTCCAGTGGGGCCAACTCTCAAAGGCAAACTCTCATGGAGACAGTATTTTTTTTTTAAATAAAGTTTTATTGGAACACAGTCAAGCTCATTCATTTTGTCTGTGGCTGCTTTTTTTTTTGGCCGCACAGCTTGTGGGATCTTAGTTCCTTGACCAGGTATTGAACCTGGACCCCCAGCAGTGAAAGCACAGCATCTTAACCAGTGGACCACCAGGGAGTATTTTTTTTTTTTTTTTGTGGTATGCGGGCCTCTCACTGTTGTGGCCTCTCCCGTTGCGGAGCACAGGCTCCGGACGCGCATGCTCAGCGGCCATAGCTCACGGGCCTAGCCGCTCCGCGGCATGTGGGATCCTCCCGGACCAGGGCACGAACCCGTGTCCCCTGCATCGGCAGGCGGACTCTCAACCACTGCAGCACCAGGGAAGCCCACCAGGGGGTATTTTTAATATCAGTTTAGGTGATGCTTGAAGGATGGAGATGGAAAAGACTATCCAGTTGCAAAATGTCCCTGAAAACATGAAGTTGAAGGTGCAAGTCTTCAGGTTAAGCCACTGGGGTTTCCACCTCAGAAGGTGGCCTTATTATATTGGATTCAGCTTTAATTTGAAACATCATCCAGTGTTTCATACTGTGAGGCCAGGTAGGAGGCTGAAAAGGAATGCCCAAGTTGATAATGTGTAAACATTGGTTTGAAGTCCGTTTCTTTAACGTTTAACACAAGGGTGTTGCAAAGAGCCTGTGAGTGGACTGGCAGAGTGTTTTGGAGAAGCACAGTGCATTCTTAGCAAGGTCTAGTGACAAGAATTATGATTTTCCCCCACAACCCACTCCGCTTCCTGACCTTCTTCTTTCTATGAATAGCTGAAAACCTCTGAGTCATACTTACTGCCTCCTACCTGCCTCACCCCACATCAGGTGGAACTGCTGAGCCCTGCCTGTCTCCTTCCTTTCATCCATCCTTCCTCCCCATTCCTAGCGCCACATCCTGGCTCAGGTCTGCCTTCTGCTGAGCTGGTGCCCCAGCCTCCAGCTGTTGCCCTGGACAGGGTCCCTGGTGTGGTGCCACCTCCCGCCCTGAGGGCCCTGGATTTGCCTGTCTTCTCCAGGCATCTCTTTCAACAGTTCCATCCCCTGTGTTAGCAGTCCCCCACTTTGGGTTTTTCCCATTTGAAATATCCACAGTAGCCCCAGACTGACCTAAGGACCACATCTTCCTCCTTTGGGAGTTTACAGGGTTTGTGTAGGGGCATCTCTGCAGACAGCTTTGTGCCAAAGGGACACTGTGGCCAAGTTTGGCATCTTCTTCGTGTTCTACATGAAGCCTAGCACGGTGCTTTGCCACTGATATACCCTCAGTAGCTTGGTTAGTTTGAATGGATGAGTGAGTGAATGAATGAGAATTGCCTGCAACTTTATGGGGTTTCAGAACGCAAATATGTTAGTGCCAAACTCGGACTTTTCTTAATTTGTTTTCAATTTTGAAAACTTGTTTGCTGAAATAAGATTGGCAAGATGAATTGGAGGTTGCCGGCTTAGCCAGGGGTGCTGGAAAAGTGATAGTTATGAAATGCAGATTACTTGGATATGTTATGTTGACAGATTTCAATGTGTTGAAATAGGCTCCTCCATGAACCAACAACCTTGTATCTGTGGTCCTCATTTGTATTTCCATAGGGTTACAAGGGTTTGTGCATGTTGTCTCTGTGTCCCTAGGATGATTTGTCACTTCATAAAGTGTGGCAGTGACTGGATGAGTGGGGTGTAAAGATAAAGCTTTTAAAAGGGCTTTTCACAATCCCAGAGCTCTTTAAACTAGTTTCATGTGCACCCGACAGTTTGCTTTGCATGTGTTATATGTGCAGGACCCTGTGGGAAGCAGGCAGTGTGTCAGAGGTGAGGCCTCTGCCCTAAAATGTTAGAGCTAACTGTATAACAGGCCCTCACAAACATGAGGTTCTCGAGGTTCTCTGTGGTGTCAGAGCAATTTCCAGTTCACGCTTGTGGTGAGGAGTGCAGCCTCTTCCTTATTGTCCTATTAAATGGGGGAAGAAGTGGGAACTCGTGGGCAGCACCAACCTGCTGACTCAGCTGGTGCTAAGGCACCCACCCACCTCACATCGGGGAGACTCCTTGCTGGGGTGCCATGTTGGGGTCTCCAAGACTAACCCAGATTCAGTGACCCACTGGGAGGACTCCCAGCACTCGGCTCGAGGTGTGCTCGCAGCCTGCTTTATTACAGTGAAGGGAAGCAAAGCACAAGCAGAAAGGGAAGAGGGGCATGGGATGAAATCTGGGGAAACGAGGCACAGGCTTCCAGGGCTTCTTTCCCAGTGAAGTCATGCAGGACATGCTAATTCCTCCAGCAGCTGGTTGTGACACACGTGTGAAAGGTTGCCAAGCAGGGATGTTCGGTAGAGACTCAGTGCTCAGGGATTTTATTGGGGGTCTGGTCATGTGGGTACCCTCTGCCTGGCACGGTCCCAGAGTCCAGGCTCCCAGAAGGAAAGCAAGTGTGTAGCATGGACCACACATTGTCTGCACGAGCAGTTTGGGTGTAGTCCGTCACGCTTACCGGTTAGGGGAACCCCGAGGTGTTGCAGGAGCTTGCCAAATCCAGACTCTTAGGGCCAGCTTTGGATGCAGGCCTTTCAAAGGATGAGCAGTCTCCGGCTCACCTCCTTCCTCCCTGTGGACTTCAGTGACGTCAGTCAGGTCAAGACCGGCGCTCACTCTGGTTCAAGGAGAGCAAGTGCTTCCGCTTGGCTCTGCATGGAGAGGGGCTTCTTGTTTCCTGCCAGGCTTGCAGGGCGTCTCACACAACTCGTGGTCCGCTGCTCTGTGTGCTGAGGGCCTTCTCTTTGGGGCCTCTGCCCACGTGGTTGGCCCTTGATTGCTTCTCAGGCACTTTTCTGACCTAGACCTCCCCTGAGGCCCTTTGGTGGCTCAGGTTTGCAAGTGACAAGGGTACACTCGCCACATAGACCTCCTTCCTCCGCAGGACCTTCCCTTTTGTGCCTTTGGTGGAGTGTCTGGTGTGAGTTTTTCAGCTCCTGCTGACCCTTTTACCTTCTTCAGGGAGGGTCTGTTATTCTAAGATTGGGGCCAGGGAGCAGTCTAGAACATTGTGACAGCAAGCATACAGCAGCTTTGGTTGTATCAGTCATTGAGGGCCAACAATGTACAAGGCAGCGTGGGAGACAAGCACAGGTACTGTCATCAGCCCACTGGGTGGAGGAGGGAGGCCTGCATCCATCTTGTTCCGTCCGTAAGAGCCAGCGGGTTCAGGCGCAGTGCCGTGGGGCCTCCCAGGGGCTGGGTATTCAAGCCTGCGGCTTTTAAACCGCCTGTAGTCTTCTGGGATGCAGTTGGCAAATGATGTCAATAAAGAAAGACAGGCCTGTGAAAAGGATGTGAGGTTCCTTAAACCAAAATCAATATCTCCTTATCCCAGGGGGAAAGAGATAAGGGGGAAATGGGCCTGTTTCCTGGAAGACTACTCTGGATACTGACACGTGGAGAGGAGGAGATGGTAGAAAACACCCCTGAACTAATTTGAAATTGGCAGCTTCATGTGCGGTGAGTCACGTGCCAGGTGTCACCACACAGATGTGGCTTTAGGAGGCTCATCACACACAGGAAGCAAACTGTCAGTGAGTTTTAGGGTCATGCTGGGTGCTGTATGCTTTTCTTCTTTTACGAACGACTCTTTCCCACGTCCGTTTCCATTTTTAAGTGTTCTCGGAGTCTTGATCACTTAGCTTCACTCCTCTCAGCACCTCGTCATGTGCTCAGCCACAGCTCTGCACCTCAAATGCTGATTTAACAATCTCGACTCACACCATTTGATCTGCATTGCTGGGCCATTGCCTAAACCAAGAAGAGGGCAGGTGGCATTGCTGTGCTTGCATCGGAACCTGCCAGATTGTGTGGTCCTTTGAAGCAGCAGTAGGTGCTGTCTTCCTAAAGTATAAATTATAGTTTGTGGCTTCCCTGGGCTCACCACTCACTGCGCTTCCCAGTTGGGTCCCCCCACCCTCCTTCCTCTAGCCTTGACTCTTCTTCTGCCCAACTCGCCTCATTCCCCCTCTGCAAACCACGTGCCTTTCACTCTCTCCTCCAGATCCCTGCACCTGCCACCCCCTGCACCTGCCACCCCCTGCAGCAAGGAGAACCCTCCTCATTGCTGCAGACATCCTAGCCGAGCAGTCTAATTCCAGGTCATCTCAGCCTGGACCTGCCTGGATTCCCCTGCCGTGAGCTGGGCTGGAAGAACCATCCTTCCTCTGATGCCCCTTTGTGTGTTGTGTCATTTGGCCGTGTACCCCTGGTAGCTGGATGTTGGTTTGTCTCCTCCCCACCAGAGCATGGGGCTGTGTCTTCCCACTGTAGTGTCCCCTGAGGGGCTGGGCATAGCACCTTGTACTTGTGGATTCTCAAATTTCAGTGAAGTTTTTTTTTCCCATAGAAGATACTTTGTAATTTTAATCCTTCTGCATGTTATAAAGACCATGAACATGCAGCCTGGACTATAGCAGTAGCTCAGGGGGAGTCACTGAATTGCTAGGAAATGGAGTGACCACGGCGGGCTACACATGGCCCAGCTTTTCAGCTCCTTTTCTGAGGCTTATCCTGATGTGATGACATTGAGAGCTCACTGTTTTCATTTACCTTTAAAACTCTGTGTTATAAAGAATTTAAAACTTATATAAGAGTAGCCAAGAGTATAATGAACCCCCGTATACCCATTATCCAGTTTCAACAATTATTAACTTCCTGGCCAATCTTGCTTCATCTCAGTGCCCCCACCCCACACCATTTTGAAGTAAACCGCAAATATCACACATCACCTGTAAATATTTCAGTATGTATCTCTAAAGGATGAGGATTTAAAAAAACATATCCACAACACTTGTTACAACTAAAACAAATTAGCAATAATTCCTTGTTATCATCAAATATCCAGTTAGTGTTCAAAGTTTCAATGGTCTCAAATGTCATAAATTTTTAAAAAATGTTTTATTTTATATTGGAGTACAGTTGATTAACAATGTTGTGTTAGTTTCAGGTGTACAGCAAAGTGATTCAGTTATACATATACAAGTATCTATTCTTTTTCAGATTCTTTTCCCATTTAGGTTATTACAGAATACTGAGCAGAGTTCCCTGTGCTTACAGTAGGTCCTTGTTGGTTATCTATTTTAGATATAATAGTGTGTACAGTACATGTCAATCTCAAACTCCCAATCTATCCCTCCCTCCACCATAAATGGTTTTTTGATACATTTGTTTGTATCAGGACCTAAATAAGGTCTACCTATAGAATGTCCCACAGTCTAGGTTTTGCTGATTGCATCCTCCTGGTGTAGGTTAACATGTTCCTGTGTCCTCTGTAGTTCCTTAATTTGGTAGATAGATCTAGAAACTTGATCAGGTGGTTATGTGTTCTTCCATCAGGAGCTCATAATGTCTGGTGACTTCTAGGTCTATGACATTAGCAGGTGGTAACAATCAGTCTTAGATTAACCTAGTTCTATCATTCTTCCTCATTTATTAGAAGGAATACTTCTATAAAGAGAAACTTACCCTCATCTACTACTCATTGGTTACTCAGGGATACAGTTCACACAGGAAAGGCAGGATAAATGCCATGTAGCCCTTAATGAGGCTTGTATTATCCTGCCTTAAATTTGCTTAGTAGGGGGGTGTCTTCAGTTGGCTCTGGAGTCCTCTGGAAAGGACCCTGATGGTATTGATAGCTTCCCATGTCCCGCTTGAAAAGATGTTCTAGGCTCTTCTTGAACTTGTCTCGGCTCAGCCCTGGAGTCAGCCATTTCTGACTATACTCTGACTGGGAGGCTGGCTGGTGCTAGGATGAAGCATATGGAAACAGGATTTGGCCTTGACACCAGCCTACTTTGACTTGCAGGAATCTTTGAAAAGAGGGGAGACAGAGGTATGAAACCTCGCTGTTCTATTTGTCACATGTCCTCATGAGCTGGGCAGAGGCTGTCCTATCTATATTTAAGGTCTTTGGTTCATCAAAGAAAAATTCAATGCATGAGATGAAAATGGTGATGGAGACCATACCCTGTATTTTTTCTCTGTTCTATCTTAGATTCTAATAATGACCACATTTGAACAGTGCTTAATGGTGTATAAGGTGCTTATGCGTGTGTCATCCCACTTGATGACAACCCAGGGAGAAAGGTAGTTATTATGTCCTGATGACAATTGAGAAAGCCAGGGTTTGTCCCACTGCAGTGGCATCGCTTAGTGGGTGGCCTAGCTGAGATCTGAATCCAGCACTTTCTGGAGTTCCACACCACCGGAGTCTGTCCTCTTAGTGTCAGAAGCTCTGACTGTCTTTCCACCCAAACAAGCCATCCCTCCAGCTCTCCCTGGGCTAGGTATGTCCCTGGTCCACTTGGAGACCTGTGAGTGGGCAGCCTCCCTCAAGAAGGGATGGTTGGGGGGCCTTTGCCCCCTCTTGATTCCCCACCTGTTACCTTCATTCAGGAGATACCCTGTCTGGCTCACCTGTCTTCAGGATTGGGCCCTGCATGTGACCACACAGCAGGAATGCTGGCTCTGGAGGCCTCATGAAAAGCTAGTCTCGTCCCATTGTGATCAGGTACTTGCTAAACAGTGAAACTGTTGGCAAGGACAGCTGCCCCTGTGCACTAGGCTTATCAGTTATCTATTGCTGCATAACTTGGAGGCTTAAAACAACAACAATGGTTTTATTATCGCTCACAGTTTCTCTCAGTTGGGAATTCAGAAAGGGCTTGGCTGTACAGTTCTGGCTTGGGCCCTCTCATGGGGCTGCAGTCAGCTGGTGGCTGGGGTCGGAATGGCAGGTTCTGGAGCATCTGGAGGCTGGCTGGGCACCTCTCTCAATCCATAGAGTCTCAGGGCTTCTCCCTGTGCTCTGTCCACATGGCTGGTTTGGGCTTCCTTACTGCATGGTGACTTCAGAGCAGCCAGACTGCTTCCCTGGAGGCTGGCTTGCCTCAGAGGGAGCGTCCCAAGGAAACAGGGCAGACATGCACAGACCAGACCTGATCCAGAGACTACATTTTCAGCAGTACCACTTTGATCACTAGACCCACAATTGAGGTCAAAGTGGCTTCCTAGTAATTTTTACCCTTCAAATCAATAACATGGGACATATTGAGCCCAGGAATTAAGCCTACAATTGTCTTGATTTCTTAGGCTTTTTGACAAGTAGCAAAAGCTTTCCAGAGCAACTAGAGCGATGTGTGTGTGTCTAAAAAAAGCTTTCTTGTGAGACCACAGAATGGTTTTACAAAGCCTGCCTGGCAGTTTGCACACTTTTCTCATTTCTGATGTCTGCTTTACTTCTTATTTTCCTCCCTGTAGTCCAGTCTGTTCTGTTTTTTTGCTCCTTGGGCCATGTGGCAGAAGGTGGCTGCTGCCTACAGCTCCTGAGTTCGTGAGTTACAGGTATAACCATCAATACAGCAGAGGCTGTCAAACTACCTTAATCCAATTTCTGTGAAGGAAAACTGGATTGGTTCCATTTTGGCCAAGTTTAATCAACTGGAGTCTGGGAACAGGTCTGGGTCAAAAATGACTGCTCAAGGGCTTCCCTGGTGGCGCAGTGGTTGAGAGTCCGCCTGCCGATGCAGGGGACACGGGTTCGTGCTCCCGTCCGGGAAGATCCCACATGCCGCGGAGCGGCTGGGCCCGTGAGCCATGGCCGCTGAGCCTGTGCGTCTGGAGCCTGTGCTCCACAACGGGAGAGGCCACAACAGTGAGAGGCCTGCGTACCACCAAAAAAAAAAAAAAAAAAAAAAAAAAATGATTGCTCAGGCCACCTGGGAGTGGGGCTGGGGCAAAGTTCCAAGTAGGTTTGTCAGATTTAGCAAATAAAAATATAGAATACCCAGTTAAATATGAATTTCAGATAAATATCAAATTTCAGAATAAATAAATAAAATTTCAGTATAGGTATATCCCATGCAATATTTGGGATATACTAAAAATTATTTGTTGTTTATTTAAAATTCAAATTTAACTGGGCCTCCCATGTTTTTTTTTTTTTAATAAATTTATTTATTTTATTTATTTATCTTTGGCCGTGTTGGGTCTTCGTTGCTGGGCGTGGGCTTTCTCTAGTTGCGGCAAGCGGGGGCTACTCTCCGTTGCGGTGCATGGGCTTCTCATTGCGGTGGCTTCTCTTGTTGCGGAGCACAGGCTCTAGGCGCGCGGGCTTCAGTAGTTGTGGCACGTGGGCTCCAGTAGTTGTGGCACGCGGGCTCTAGAGCGCAGGCTCAGTAGTTGTGGCGCACGGGTTTAGTTGCTCCGCAGCATGTGGGATCTGCCCAGAGCAGGGCTCGAACCCGTGTCCCCTGCATTGGCAGGCAGATTCTTAACCACTGCTCCACCAAGGAAGCCCCTCCCATGTTTTTTTAATTGTACTATATATTTTAGCTTAGGACTGTTTTTTTCATCCTGTATTTTATCTGGCAACCCTATTCTTTTTTTTTTTAATTAATTAATTTATTTTTGGCTACGTTGGGTCTTCGTTGCTCCATGTGGGCTCTCTCTAGTTGTGGCGAGCGGGGGCTACTCTTCATTGCGATGTGTGGGCTTCTCATTGCAGTGGCTTCTCTTGTTGCAGAGCATGGACTCTAGGCGCCCGGGCTTCAGTAGTTGTGGCGCACAGGCTTAGTTGCTCCGCGGCATATGGGATCTTCGTGGACGAGGGCTCAAACCCATGTCCCCTGCATTGGCAGGCGGATTCTTACCCACTGCGCCACCAGGGAAGTCCCTGGCAACCCTATTCTAAGAGGAGGACAAGGGAAATGCCACATAGTGTCTGCTACAGCCCACCCTTGCCTGTTCAGAAGCTGTCAGTAGTGTAATCTTAAATATGTATCCTTAGAGGGCTTTATTTCTCATAATAACATTTGTCATATTTCATATGTGTCAGGCCCTGTGCTAAGCACTCTGGATGGATTATTTCATTTTATCCTTTGAACGAGCCTAGGGGTTATTGGTTCTATTATTATTGTCCCTGTTTTACAGATGGAGAAGTGAGAGAGATTGAAAAGGCTTGAAGATTTCACGACTAGTAAGTTGCATAGCCAGATTCAAGTCCAGGCCAAGCTAAGTCCAGAGCAATTGTTCTTAGTTACTACACTGTCCTGATCCCCTTTTCCCCCAAAAGTTTTGAAAATAGATGTGTTTGAATTAGAGGTCCATGTAGTTTACCCTTTGTCTGTTCTAAGGATCCAGTTGTCTAGCTGCTGGATAGAAAGTGAGAGGAAACACATGAAAGTACCTACTAGAACTCCTCCTGGGTCCCAGGAGTTCTCTCAGTCCCAAATTGTCCAATTCTTAAGTATTAAAATATTTCCATCAGATCATGTATGGAACCACATCTTTCATAACCAGGGTCTAGCCATTGTTAGATATGATCATCTATAGGCTGTAAAGACAGTGGGAAATCAAGCTCACCCCCAGCCCTGCTGCCTTTCTTGGTCATTAATTAGCAGTGTAATTTTTTAAATTATGGTAAAAACACATAACATAAATTTACTATCTTCACCAATTTTAAGTATACAGTTCAATAGTGTTAAGTATATTCACATTGTTGTGAAACAGATCATCAGAACTTTTTCATCTTGTAAAAATGAAACTCTTTACCCGTTAAACAACTCCCCTTTTCCCCTTCTCCCCAGCCCCTGGTAACCGCTATTCTACTTTCTGTTTCTATGAATTTGACTACTTTAGATTCCTCATAAAAGTGGAATAATCACAGTATTTGTCATTTTGTGACTGGCTTAATTCACTTAGCTTAATTTCCTCAAGGTTCATCTATGCTGTAGTATGTGACAGGATTTCCTTGCTTTTTAAGGCTGAATAATATTCCATTGTATGTATAGACCACATTTTGCTTATCCATTCATCTGTCAATGGACATTTGGGTTGCTTCTACCTCTTGGCTATTGTGAATAGAACATGGGTGTGCATCTCTTTGAGACCCTGCTTTCAAGTCTTTTGGATATGTCCCCAGAAGTGGGATTGCTGGATCATAGGGCAGTTCTATTTTTAATTTTTGAGGAACCTCCATACTGTTTCCATCATGGTTGCACCATTTTACAGTCCTACCAACAATGCACAAAAGTTCCAATGTCTTCATATCCTTGCCAACACTTTGTATTTTTTAAATATTTATTTATTTTATTTATTTCTTGGCTGCGTTGGGTCTTCGTTGCGGTGTGCGGGCTTTTCTCTAGTTGTGGTGTGCAGGCTCCAGAGCGTGTGGGCTCTCTCGTTGAGGCACTGGAGCTCAGTAGTTGGGGCATGTGGGCTTAGTTGCCCCGTGGCATGTGGGATCTTAGTTCCCCAACCAAGGATCGAGCCCAGGTCCCCTGCATTAGAAGGCGGATTCTTTACCACTGGACCACCAGGGAAGTCCCTGTTTTTCGTTTTCTGTTTGTTTGTTTTTTTAATAATGGGCATCCTAATGGGTGTGAAGTGATAGCTCCTTGTGGTTTTGATTTGCATTTCTCTGATGATTAGTGATGTTGAGCGCATTTTCATGTACTTGTTGGCCATTTGTATATTATCTTTGGAGAAATGTCTGTTCAAGTCATTTGTCCATTTTTTAATCTACTTGATTTTTTTGTTGTTGATTGTAGGAGTTCTCCATATATTCTCATTATTAATCCTTTATCAAATATATGATTTGGAAATATTTTTCCCTTATTCCATAGGTTGCCTTTTTACTCTTTTGATTGTGTCATTTTATGTACAAACATTTAAAATTTGACGTAGTCCCAATTGCCAAATCCAGGGTCATGAAGCTTTTCCCCTGTTTTCTTCTAGGAGTTGTATACTTTTAGGTCTTAACGTTGAGGTCTTTAATCTTTTTTTTTTTTTTTTTTTGCGGTACGCGGGCCTCTCACTGCTGTGGCCTCTCCCGTTGCGGAGCACAGGCTCCGGACGCACAGGCTCAGCGGCCATGGCTCACGGGCCTAGCCGCTCCGCGGCATGTGGGATCTTCCCGGACCGGGGCACGAACCCGCGTCCCCTGCATTGGCAGGTGGACTCTCAACCACTGTGCCACCAGGGAAGCCCTTTAATCTATTTTGAGTTAATTTTTGTATACAGTGTAAGTTAAGGGTCCGATTTCATTCATTTGCATGCAGATATCGAGTTTTCCCAGCACCATTTGTTGAAGAGAACTGTCCTTTCCCCATTGAGTGGTCTTGGCACCCCTCTCAAAGATCATTTGACCATATATGTGAAGGTGAAAACCAAACCCTTTTGAAAAACACGGACACTCATTGAATATGACAGCGTGTCATCTTCAAGGTCCAGCTGCACCTCTGTCATCTGGGACCATGGGAAGTTAAATCTAAGAAGGCAGACCGCTAAGGTCCCTTCTCACATCTCTAGGCTTCTGTGACTAGCTACAGAGTCCTCTACTCACTGAAAGGGTGTTTGCCATAGCCTAAGAGGAGGTAGGTGGAGATCAAGAGCAGACACTTAGGTTGCTAACAAGACTGCTGACGGCCCTCTGCGTTTCGACACTGGAGCCTCCTTTTCCACCTTCCCTTCATTCCATACCCATACAACCCACCCACCCTCAGGACCAGCCTCATCTCTGCCTCTCCAGGATCATCTCACCTCTTCCTCCATGGTCATACTCTGATGACAGTGGGCTCTGTGACCATCCTGACAGGAGAGAGAGTTAGAACTGGGTCCTCAGCTCACTCTCCTCCTGGATCAGGCAGCTCCAAACCAAACCACCCCCAAACCCAGAGGTTTAAAGCAAGGGGGGGTTTATTCTTGCTTGCATATCCGCAGGTGGCCGGGACAGCTCTGCCTCAGGCAGCGGCACCTGGAACCCTCCGCCACCTTGAACAAGTGGGCTGAGTGATATGTCATCTGTGGGCATGTGCAGCTGCTTGAGGGCAGGACCAGTAGATCGTATTTCAGTTGCTTCCTCCTAGAAGGCCCATTGCATGTTAGATCAGTGTTCAGTAACTCTTAGCTGGCCACACACTGGACAGACCTGTCATTGGTGCCTGGGAAGCTAGTGGTGGGAGAATGTCTAGGTAGGAAAGGAACTTAAAGGTCATCTGGTCCAACCATCTGTCTGTTGATTGACTTCTTCCTATAGCATTTCTGGCCCCTCAGCATGAGCCTTGGGCAAACCTCTCAGGTGACAGAGAATAAACCTTTATCTCCAAGACAAAACAGTATTACTGATATAATTCTGAATGTCAGAAAATTCTTCCTTTGTTGAGCTGAGGTGGGTTTCCAGGCAGCATTTGTCCTGATAGGGGTGTTTTTCTGTCCTGCACAGCTGGACTTATCCCTTCCGTGTGACCATACTCTTCATCTTCAGAGAGGCTGGCTCGGTGTCCCTGTGTATTATCTATTGCTGCATGACAAATCACCCAACGTTTAGTGGCGTTAAGAATTCATGAGTGAGGGACTTCCCTGGTGGTCCAGTGGTTATGACTCCACGCTCCCAATGCAGGGGTCCCCCAGGTTCGTTCCCTGGTCAGGCAACTAGATCCGCATGCTGCAACTAAAGATCCCGCATGTTGCAACGAAGATCCTGTGTGCCGCAACTAGACCCAGAGCAGCCAAATAAATAAATAAATATTAATTAAAAAAAAAAGAATTCTTGAGCAGGAGTTGGAGGGATTCTGGCTGGGGATGATTTCATGAGGGTGACACTCATCTGAAGCTTGACTGGGCCTGGAGGGAGGCTCCACTTCTAAGCAGCTCCCTCACTTGCCTGGCCAAGTGGTGCTGGCTGTTGACAGGAGGTCTCCGTTCCTAGCTCTGTGGACCTGTCCAAAGTGTCCTCACAATATGACAGCTGGCTTTCCCCAGGGGGAGTGATCCAAGAGAGAGCACGCAGGAACCACAATGCCTTTTCTGACCTACCCTCGAAGTCACACTCTGTCATTTCCACTGTATCCTCTTAGTTATACAAGTCAGCCCTGCCCAATGGGGGAGGAAGGCTCCAAACCTTTGTGACCTTCACTTTCGTCATCCGTAAACGGACCTACTTGGCTGTCTGAAATAAACCGTGAAGAAGCACTTGGTAAACTCTTTCGTAAGTGAAGGGGATGTTCTGAATGTCAGGGTTTTTCTAACAGTGAATGCGTAACGAGTGAAAACCTCCTGTTGAACCCCACACTCCTGTTTAACCAGTCCATTCAAGGAAAGCAGGGCTGGATTTGCCAGAGGATGAAGAAGACATACTTGAGGTCTCTTTCAGGGGTAGTCATGCCGGGGACTATCTTTCTAGAGTCGAGGAACCGTGTCGGGGGGAGACCCCTCTCTGCTGACAGGGCCCTTCCCTTGTTCAGTCCAAATGTTGGAGGGGAGACAGAACGCACACTCTTGCTGGATGCTGTGAGGGCCCAGGAGATAGACTATGCCACAGAGGCCCCGACCTCATCTGTCTTGCTCACTGATCTGACCCCAGGGCCTGCCCTGCCACGTTGACTGAACGAAAGAATGAACGTGCCCCACAGGGGTGATGGTTGTTTTAAACTCAGCCTCCGTTTGGGAGTCTGTGACTGTGCTGTGGGGACTTTGGTTTTGCAGGCTGCTCTCATGGTTTGACAAGAGCTGAGCTGCTGTTTCTGCTTCCATTGAAGCTTGGTGGGAGTCACTTTTACATAAGATTATTTCATCTAATATTAACGTCAGTGCCTATAATACCGGAGCCCATGAAGGGAAGAAGAATAATTCCTGAATAAATTATGTCTCACCATCAGCTCTATAAACTCGTATAGTAATATGTGCATTTAAATTTGTAATTGTCCTTAGTGTGTTAAATTTCGACTTCAGTGTCTCCTTAATTGACCTCTAATCCCTGGCATTTCAGTCTTTCTCTTGTCTTGGTAACTGATTTTCTTTTTTAGAGCCTCCTTTGCTTGGTGTAACATTTTTAGGGGGTATGTTTTAGTGCTGCTGAACATGTAAGCTCACAGATCACTTGTAAAAGGAAGAATCTAGGTTGCTGGGACACCCTGTAGATTGTGGCTGCAGTTATAGAGATTGTGTGCTGATTAAAAAAAATCAAATCCGTTCAAGTATCCTGAATGTGTAGGCGCAGGACTGTGCTCAAAATAGATCCCGCCCTGTGCCCTAGGGACCCATCATCTCATTCCTTGATTCCCGAGACACTCAGCGCATAGCCTTGTGCGCTGGCTTACAGGGGCTTGTCACCAAAGTCCTTCATCGCTGCTGTTGGCCGTCACTGTACACAGGGAAGAATTTAAAATGCGATAGATTTTAAATGGATTTTATTTTTTACTGTGGAAATTTTCAAACGCATAAAAGTAGATGATGGCCCATCACCCAGTGTTAGCAAGTCTCACTGTAAGGTCAGTCTATGGCCTCCCCACCCTCAGTTAACTTGAAGTAAGTCACAGACATCTTTTACTTAATTCTAAGAATTAAGTTAAAAAATAAGTTAAAAAATAATTTTAATAATAATGAATATTTGTAAATATTTCATTATGTATCTCTTTAGAGATGAAAGTTTCTTAAAAATTAACCTAAATGGCATTAACATGCCTAAAAATTTAACAATAATTCCTTAATATTATCAAATATCCAGTCAATATTAAAATTTCTCCATTGATTTCTCTTTAATAAAAAAAAATTTGTAGGCATTCAATAGATATTTATTGAATGAAAGTTTCTTTAAATTCTATAGTGCTTTACAATTTTCAAAATTTTTACATGCATGATTTCATATAATCCCGTAATAAAATTTCCCCATTAGTTTAATGGTTCCTTTTAGTGGAAAATGGTATCTAGAAGCCAAACACTGAGTGCTAGGTGTGCTCATTGTCATTGGGACATTATTGCTTCTAGGCTCTCTTTGTGGGTAGAGGTAGTTTTTTCTTACCTTTCTCTTCCATGTTTCCAACTTCAGACTCTGACAGTAAGAGATCTGGCTCCCATTATCCTCAATATATTTACTTATTTGCTCAGTCCCTTGTATGAAAACACCCTCCTGGTCACGCTGGCCAAATCTCCTCTGTTCCTGCGCAACCAGTCGTGCTGGCTGAGTTATCTTGACGTTGGTATTGCTGATCTTGGTGGTGGTCTTGGCCAAACCCCTCTGCCACAGGGCCTGACTGCACTGTCTGAATCCCCACAGCTTAGTTTCTCCTGGGAAAGGGGAAGGGGCCCCCCAGTCTCTCTTGATTTATGGGTTCTTCTTCTCTCTTTCTCTTTTTCCCCTTGCAATTTATTTGTTGAAGAAACGGGGTCATTTGTTCTGTAGTTTCACACAAACTGGATTTTGCTGATTGCATCTCCATAATGTTATTTATCATACTCTTCTATCTTCTTTATTTCCTGTAAACTGATAGCTAGGGATTCCATCAGAGTAAGATTAAATTATACTGGCAGAATAGTTCGTGGATATATTGAAAAGGGGCATGTATTGGCTGGTTCTTTCTTTCCCCCTCCCTCCCTCCCTCCCTCCCTCCCTTCCTTCCTTCCTTCCTCCCTCCCTCCCTCCCTCCCTCCCTTCCTTCCTTTCTTTCCCTCCCCTTCCCCCTCTCCCTCCTTCTCTCTCTCTCTGTCCCTTTCACACACACATATGCACACAAATATCAGAGGCCATTGTTGACAGTTTTCTAGACCCATTAGTTTATTACAGTTTGCAAAATGCTGATATTCTATTATTGCCTTTTTCAGTTATTAGAGGGAATAATTCTATAAAGAGAAACTTCCCCTCATCAACCATTAGGTTACCCAATGGTTTAGTTAATATGGAAATGGTAGGAAAATGCCCCATGCTTTCTTTTATTCACCAATTATCAAACAAATAAATGGTTCCCTAGCATCCCTCCAAGGTTACTGATGACTTACTTTTTCAGCTTCATTATGAACTCCTTGACTTGATGTCTTTTAATGTATTACAGCTGTTATTCTCATTCTAATCTGTGAGAGATAATTCACATACCATGCAAATAATCCATTTAAAGTGTACAACTTAATGGTTTTTAATATATTCACAGATATGTACAACCATCACTAAAGTCAATTTTAGAATGTCTTCATCATCTTCAAAAGAAACCCCATACCCTTTAGCTACCACTCCTGTGCGCCCCAGCTGTGTGCTCCCAGTCCTAAACAACCACTCCAATCCTTTCTGTCTCTCTGTATTTCCCTATTCTGGACTTTAATATGGATGGAATCATACAATATGTGGAATTTTGTGCCTGGCTTCTTTCACTTAGCATAATGTTCAAGGTTCAACCAAGTTGGGCCCCATTGTATGAATCTTTTTTTGTCCATTCATTCATTGATGGTGTTGTTTGTACCTTTTAGCTGTTATGCATAATGCTATTATAAATGTTTGTGTACAAGTTTTTGTGTGGGCATATGTTTTCATTTCTCTTGGGTGTATACCTCAGAGTGGAATTGTTGGGTCATGTGGTCACCCTATGTTTAATCATTCTTTAGTGTTTTTGAGTATGTCTCTTTGGATAACTTTTTTAGTGGCTCTTCTATATATTACATTACATATACATGACTTATCACAGTCTGCTGATGTCATTTTACCAGTTTTAGTGAAGTATAGAAACCTTACCTCCTCGTAAGTTCCTTTACACTCCCCCATTTACAGCATAATTGTCTTAAATATTTCCTCTACACACATGTAGAACCACATCAGACAGTGTTTTAATTTTTGCTTCAGCCATTAAAACATTCATCCATTTTCTACTTGACAAGACCTTTTTAGTCTAAATTTGAGATCTAAAGCATTTACGTAATATTCTGTGACAGGCTTTCCACTTAATAATCTGAAGAACCACCTTAGGTGTCACTGAGTAGTTCATGATATTTTGATATTTTGATGGAACTACAAAATATGTCTAATGGATTTTCAGTCAGTGATGTTGACGCAGTGGGGTGGTGTTACCCCCATTACTCCACTTTTAGCATGTGAGGTTGGCAGAACTTCCGGTGTGGGCCGAGCCTGGATCATCTCCCTGGGTTTGTTCCTCTGCATGTAACCCGCATGTATTAATTCACTCTGCCAGCCCAACATGTCTGAGCTCCCACCATGTGTCACGTGTGTAGGGGCAAGACAGGCCAGGTCTGTGGCTCGTGGAACTTATGTTCTAGCTTGTAAACAGCAAATACAAACAATGACCGGGTAAAGCAGAACATTTTTTTCTGGATGGAAACCCCAGTTTTCTCCTTGAGAAGAGCCCTGTGCTGGTGGCAGAGAAACTGATTTCTGGTGCTGGCTTTGTTGTTTACCAGCTCTATGGATGGGGGCACATGATTTACCTTTTCCTGGCCTCCTCTCCTTTCTTGGATATAAAATGAGGCTAATTTCCTCCTACAGGTGCCTGCCATATAGAATATACTTGCTAAATATTTGCTGAACAAATCAATGTCTGCTTTGCCCACTTTCTGGACCCTTGCAAGGATCAAAAGACTCATGTTTGTGACAGACTCTTACAGAAATTGAGGTACTACCTGGATATAAGTTGTCTTTTTTTTTTTTTTTTTTTTTGCGGTACGCGGGCCTCTCACTGTTGTGGCCTCTCCCGTTGTGGAGCACAGGCTCCGGACGCACAGGCTCAGCAGCCATGGCTCACGGGCCCAGCTGCTCCGCAGCATGTGGGATCCTCCCGGACCGGGGCACGAACCCGTGTCCCCTGCATCGGCAGGCGGACCCTCAACCACTGCGCCACCAGGGAAGCCCAAGTTGTCTTGATAAGTGTGCTGTCTTTTATAAATTACTGTCATCCTCCATTTGTGTAAAAATGTAGCCTCGTGAATTTCAGTAACTGGAGGATGGATCCTGAGTCTCCTTTTTAGTTTTTATTCTAAAAATTACATTAGAAATATCCTTCCTGTAGAACTTGTAGCAGCATTTATTACCATTTCTCAAGGGAAACTCTAAATGGTGAAGAATGAGGCCAGAAGCAAAATGAAATGGGGTCAGGTCTCGTAGTGATGGTCTTACCTCTGGAAGCAAACACTGCACTGTAGATGCTTCTGTTTGATGGGCCACGTCTGACACTTGCCATGTCGAGCATTTTCTAAATAGAGCCATCCCACCAGCTTTGGTGACTTTTGAGAGCACACGTGAAGCCTGGCGGACAAGTCTGTGCGGCCCTGTGGGTAAGAGGCAGGGTTGTGGGTGGGTGGACCTCGCTCTAGTGGCGCAGTCCCCTTTGGGAGCTCCACTGAGCTGCCCACATCTCCGAGGCTCACCCTCTGCATCTGGAACAGAGAGGTGACATTCCTGCCTTTCTTGTCACATCTTAAATGGCTAACCTGTGTGAGACACTTCTAAGGTAAGCCCTCGGGATTGGGTGGTTAGAACAAACAGCTGAGCTTCATTACTTAGACCTGAAGGGTCCTAATAGCATCCCCTTGGCCCGAGAGACAGAAGAACCGAACTCTGCTGTTTTCTCCTGCCCGCGTCTCTTACAACCTTCCTCACTGCCCTCCCCACCTTCCGACATCCCTTCTGTGGCTGCTGCTCACATGTACCAGCAGGTTCTTAGTTGAGAATAACAGTAAACCAGCTCTGGATATGTTAAACCAAAAAAAAAAAAAAGAAGTATTTACTGGAAGGATCTTCATTTGCTCACAGAATCCCTGAAAAGGCAGAACAGAGGTCTCAGAGGAGAGGTGAGAAGAAGGCAGGCTGGGCAGCCGGATCCAGGCTCAAAGTCGTGTCACAGAACCATCCCGGCAAGGACATTGCCCCCGGGGCCCTGCTACCTCTCCTGCCTGAGAACCAATCGTTGCTGCTGCCACCACTGCCAGCCAAGAATTCTCCCCATTCCTGTTCTTTTTTTTTTGGCCACACGACTTGCGGGATCTTAGTTCCCAGACCACAGACTGAACCCGGGCCTTCGGCAGTGAGAGCACGGAGTCCTAACCACTGGACTGCCAGGGAATTCCCCCCATTCCTGTACTTTTAAATGTAAACATTTAATAAAGTACAATATACAGAGAGGAAAGTGGGCAAATCACAAAATGAACACACTGAATAAGCTCTGCCCCGCTGAAGAAATAAAACATGACCAGGCCTCCAGGAGTCCCCCCATGTCCTCTTCCAGTCACTGCTCCCCCAAGGGTAAGTGCTGTCTGGACTTGTCACCCCAGAGCTTTCTTTTGCCTGTTACTGTACTTTTTATCAGTGGAGTCACACAATACGTCCTCTTGGTGTCTGACTTCTGCTCAACATTATGTTTGTGAGGTTCTTGCAGGTTGTTATGTGCAGTTCTAATGCTTTTATTCTCATTGTTGTATAATAATACATCACCATTGGATAAACCACCAAACAAATAAACCACCATTTGTTTATCCGGTCTAGTGTGGACAGATGTGTGTGTTGTTTTCAGTTCTCGGTTATTAGGAAGATGCTGTGGAAGTTCTGGAACATGTACACGTGTGCACATCCCGAGTGGGGAGTTCTGTAGGAGCAGAATTGCTGGATCGTGGGGCATGTGTATGTTTACTGATAACTGATGACATTGAGCACTGCTTTGTACGTTCATGAGCCATTTGGATATCCTCTTTTGGGAAGTTCCTGCTTAAATCTTTTGCCCATTTTTAAATTGGGTTGCTGGCCTCTTTATTACTGATTTTAGGAGTTCTTTATATTTTCTTGACACAAGTTCTTTGTTGGATACATTTATTGCGAATAACTCTCCCAATCAGTGGCTTCCATTTTCCGAGTGTATGTTTTGCATCTCTAGATCCAGATTTTAAAACCTCTGCAAACACACAAGGATTCGCCTGGTTGCTAGGGATCCCAGACAGCAAACATCACACCTTGTTTGCAGTCACAGGATTTCATTCCAAGATGATGTAGCCTCTGGGGAGGTGCCTGGGTCAGGACTCAGCCACACACAGCAGACATGACTCTGGCTAGTGTGAGCAGAAGGCTGTGCGGCCAGGGGCGGGGGTCACTTCCCACTCGCTGGGAGGGCTGGAGGAGCGGGCTGGAAGGAGTCAGGAGCAGTCTGGGCCCCCAGACTCTCACCACCTCTGCTGTGATGGGGCGAACCACTGACACCGCTGCAGGGAGCCCTGGAATCTGGGGCTGCCAGAGCACACGCCCTCTGTCGCAGTTCCTGCCACCACGATGGATGCCTTTCCTCTTGCTCACTTCCACATTTAGGTTTTGTGTGAATGCAGGTCGTCGGTGGAAACTGATTCCTTGGAATCTTTGATGCAGGTCGTTTTTGGCTGTCTAGCCACTGTGGTGTCGGAAAAGGGGAAAGCTCCGAGCAAGACGGGCAGCTTTGGGGCAGGGCTGCTCCAGTAAGGAGAGGAGCTGTGCGGGTGCCATGGTGCTGAGTATTCTAGACAGGAACTATGTGGAGGGTGAGGTGCAGCCCTGTGGTTGGTGTGCTCAGCTGATGAACAGGCTCAGCTGCATGTGAGGTTCCAGAAGGTCATTCCTCCACCCATCTGTTCAGCCATTGTGTTTAGTGTCCTAGGCTGCTGTGATAAAGCATGAAAAACTGGGTGGCTTAAAACAAAGGAAATGTATAGTCTCATACTTGTGGAGGCTAGAAGTCCAAAGTGAAGGTGTCAGCAGGGCTGTGCTCTCTCTGAAGGCCCTGGAGGAGAGTCTGTCCCAGGCCCGCCTGGCCTCTGATGTTGGCTGGTGATCCTTGGCATTCCTTGGCTTGTAGATGCATCACTCCCATCTCTGCCTCCCTCCTGTTTCTGTGTCTGTTCCTCTTCTTAGAAGGACACCAGTCTTATTGGACTAGGGCCCACCCTAATGACCTCATCTTAACTTGATTATATCTTCAAAAACCATATTTCCAAATAAGGCCACATTCACAGGTACTGGGGGTTAGGACTTCAATAAATCTCCCTGGGGGACACAGTTTAGTTCACTTTTATGCCCATCATCAACCCAGGCCTTGGCTGGACCCTCTCCTTTGGCTGCTCCGGATCCCTGGGCTTTCCCAGAGCCACAGCCCCCATGCCGCTGCTCTGGGTTAGCCTGACTCTCCTCCTAGTCTGTGCTTGAGCAGAGTCCCTCACTGTTTGAGACACTGCTCCAGTGTACCCCTGACCCCTCTAGGACAAGAAAGGGTCATTCTGTTTCCTGAGATTTAACCACCAGCAGCTTATCCTTTCATTTTGATTTTAAAGCCAACTTTTAACTGGCAACCGATATGTATGTAGCATACAATCTATTGTATGTGTGTAACAGACACATAGAAAAATAGGTAAATTACAAGAGTGTAACTCAATGAATTTTTATAAAGCGAACACCCCCTTTGTTTTGCATTTATTTCCCTCTGCTTATTAAATAGTACCTTGCAATTTATGGGCCATCTCTTTCACAAAGCGGAATGTTCTTTGAGGCCAGAAAATGTGTCTTATTTACCTTTATATCTACCACCTCTCCAGTTTCTAGCACAATTCCTGTATATGGTAACCCACAGGAAGTACTTGCCAAATTAGAATTTAGAAGACCGGAGAGGAATTTACCAAGTGAATCAGAGTCAGCTTGAGCAAGCATTAAACAGAAATCTCGTACAAGGCTGAGTGCTTTGCTCCAGATTAGTAGCCTTTGTCTTTCTATGTGTCTGAGTTAAAATTTGTTGCCTGTCAATTTTTTTTCTTGCCTGTGGACATTTTTTTGTGTGTGTGAAGGTCCTCCAGAACGCATAGCCCAAGGCAAGGATTAAAGAGTTGACACTTTCCATCAACAGATGAATGGATAAAGAAGATGTGGCACATATATACAATGGAATATTACTCAGCCATAAAAAGAAACGAAATTGAGTTATTTGTAGTGAGGTGGTTGGACCTAGAGTCTATCATACAGAGTGAGGTAAGTCAGAAAGAGAAAAACAAATACCGTATACTAACACATATATGGAATCTAAAAAAAAAGTGGTTCTAAAGAACCTTGGGGCAGGACAGGAATAAGGACGCAGATGTAGAGAATGGACTTGAGGAAATGAGGAGGGGGAAGGGTAAGCTGGGACGAAGTGAGAGAATGGCGTGGACATATATACACTATCAAATGTAAAATAGGTAGCTCGTGGGAAGCAGCCGCTTAGCACAGGGAGATCAGCTTGGTGCTTTGTGACCACCTAGAGGGGTGGGATAGGGAGTGTGGGAGGGAGACGCAAGAGGGAGGAGATATGGGGATGTATGTATATGTATAGCTGATTCACTTTGTTATAAAGCAGAAACTAACACACCATTGTAAAGCAATTATACTCCAATAAAGATGTTAAGAAAAAAAAAAGAGTTGACACTTTGAGAGATGCAGTCGAAGGGCAGTGAAGCAGAAATGGGGAGTGGGAAGATGGAAGTGACAGTGATGCAGTGCGTTTCCTTTGCTGGATGTCGCTTCACAGCGAGCGGCAGAGACACAGCCGGCCTGGCGCACATACTCCTCCAGAAGACACATGAGGAGAAAACGCACCACTCAGCAGTCCACAGAGGTGCAAGTGGAGGGAGGATGTATCTGCCCCATTCACTCCCATCTCCCGTTTCCCACTGTCATTTTACGAGAGTCCAGAAGTGGAGGGACAGTTGGGCAAGGAGGAGGCACCGACTGAGAGACAGAGGAGGCGGTCGAGGGAATCTGGGGAGGTGCACAGGTTTGTGTCCAGCACGCTCCACACCTTGCGCTACTCAGGTCCGCCCATGCCTTCATTGGTATCTGCTCTCCCACTGCAGTGGAGGGACCACCACCCTCCGAGAGAACAAAGACACGTTGACCCCTTCCCTGGGAGGGGACGTGGCAAGTCCAGTCAGCGACAGGGTCCCCTTCCTGGTGGCCAGCTGGGGTCGCCTGGAAGACTGAAGCAAGAAGGTTGTAAAACAGGCTCCTTCGGTGCTGCTGTGGCTGGTCCTGATGCTGTGGTCGACATTCATCCTCTTCTTCCTCCACCACCCCTTCTGAATCCTCTTCACTCTCTGCTAGCATCATGCAGATTTTCAACTGCACAGGGGGTTGGGTGCTTCTAACCCCTGACGTTGTTCAAGGGTCAACTGCGTATCATCTTCCCTAAGGAATGTAACCAAAGCAGGAGAGAATCAGAAACAGTAGTTCAAATGAAAGATAAATGTCTTCCTGAGTGTCAAGTCGTCTGACTTTGGAACTGGTGAAGAGTCAAAGAAGTAATAACAGATGATGAACAGCCAGGGAGTGTAAGTGAGCATTAAAGAGCAGCAGAAGTGCCAAATGAGCTCCGGCACTGGCAGGGTTACGTGCTGACCAGTTGCTCTTCCTTTTCCCACATCCTTTGTGGAAAGAGCTTTGGTACGTCGCGGGGGAGGCGGGGGAAGAGTGGTGTCTGAATTTCCTTTGAGTGTCTAAAGGAGTGAGTTAAGTAGATCCAGCCATGATAGTTGAATCTCACTTTTCAGACACTGGTCACAGTTGGAAATGGCCCACACTTTAGTCACCTCCGCTTCCCCTTACTTTGGTACCATTAGCTCCATGACCTTGTAACCAGCCAAGGGTCAGTTCCTTGTCGCAAGGGGTACTGTGTCAGCCCAGCCATTGCCTTCATCTCCTGGGGCCAGAGGAGAATGGTGGCATCCTTGCTCTGCAGATCTCAGTTCCCAGGTCACTCCTGGCGGTGTGTGTGTGGGCCTCCAAGTCTACCCCCTGGGGTTCTGGGTCTCTAGTCTCAGTTTGAGTGGCAGATGCCCACCCTGCTCCATCTCTGTGGTTCTGAGACTTGGTGGAAAGAGCCTGGGATGGAGTCAGGGGTCTGTGCTGCCTAGTAGGACGCTGGCGGTCACCCCTCTCCATTTCCTGGTGTCTGCAAGGGCTCAGACCACAGCAGGCATGCCCTGTATGTGGCACTGACACAAGCCCTCTTCCCTCTGCCACTCTCCCCACTGAGACCCACCCCCCACACAAGCCAAGCCCCTACCAGTCAATCCCAAGAGGCCTTATTTCCCATCTCCCGTGCCAGCTCCAAGGGTCTGAGATTCCAAGGATGTGCCTTGAGGCTTTTTTTCAGTCTAGGACTATTGAGTTTGGGTGCCTCACCCCATCCCTTCTCTTGCATCCCACAGAAATCAGGGTGAAATGGCCCACACCTGCCGTGGCACCATCAACCTGTTCGCTGCGCACTTTGACACGGAGGACTCTTGCGGTATTGTGCTGACCAGTGGGGGCAGGACCTACCACCTCAAGGCCGGCTCAGAGGTGGAGCGGCAGCAGTGGATCACCGCCCTGGAGCTGGCCAAGGCCAAGGCTGTTCGCTTGATGAGCAGCCAGTCAGGTAGCGAGTGCTTGGTGCGGCGGGAGTACATGCAGTGTCTTGGGTCTGGAGAGAGTGGGAACTGAAAGTGTTTGGAGGCCAGTGGTGACCAGGCTAGTTCAGACCAACCTCGGAAGGTCAGGGTGCGTGTTTGCCCTTCCCACTCAGCTCTGTGCGTCCTCAACAGTGGGATATTAGGTGGTCAGGGTGGCTGGCAGTTCTTGGGGTGGAAATGTTGAGGTGGGCAGGGCTGTGTGTGTCTTTCTTTGGACAAGTCTGGTTCCTGGGCTTCAGCAGAACTTTCGGATGCTGCAGTGGGTCAGTTCCAGAAGCAGAGTTGAGGTGGGAGACCAGGATGGTGCACTTGTGCCTCAGGCCAGAGTTTTTTCGAGGTCCATTTGGAGATTGAAAACCATTTAGCCAGAGATGCTGTCTTTGCCAAGATGGAGGGTCAGCTCAGAAGTCCTGAGCAAGACACTTTATTTTTTACTTTAACACATTTAAAAAATATGTATTGTCTTTATAAGATTCATAAACCAATGGTTTCAAAGCATATGCAGTGAAGTCTGCCCTTGACTCTTATCCCCAGCTACCCACCCTGTTCTCCCACCCAGGGGCAACCAGAGCTACCAATATCTTATGTCTTTACATGTGTATTCAAATAAGTACTTATTTTATAGTAAATTCAGTCCCCCACCTCTCTTTTTTTCCATTTAGCAATAGTATATCTTGGAATTTTTTCCTATAAATATATAAAAAGCTTCCTCCTTGTTTTTACAACAGTACAGTACTTCATTGTACGAATGTACCCTAGTTTATGTAACCTATAGCCTGTTGATGAACATTTAGGTTGTTTCTTTAATTTGCTATGACCCGCCACGCTGCAGTGAATAACCTTGCATTTCATTTCAGGTGTGTATAAGAATAAATGAAACGGACGTCCCAGGAAGGGGGGTTGCTGGGTCTGTGGGACTGTGCATTTGTAATTCTGAGACACTGTCACGCTGCCTCCCACCTGGGTCGTACCAGTAGATGCCTGAAGCCCTGTGTAGGAATGCTGGCCTCCTTAGAGCCTTGCCCGCTCAGAGCAATAGCAGGTTTCTGATGGGTGAAAACTGGGTCCCCACATACGGAGGGGAGGACTGGGAAGCTGTGATCCTTTTGAAGTTATAAGCACAAGGTGTGTGTTTATATAGACCTGTGTGGGTTTTTTAAATATAAATTTATTTATTTTATTTATTTATTTTTGGCTGTGTTAGGTGTTCATTGCGCGTGGGCTTTCTCTAGTTGTGGTGAGCGGGGGCTACTCTTCGTTGCAGTGCGCAGGCTTCTCATTGTGGTGGCTTCTCTCGTTGTGGAGCACGGGCTCTAGGCGCGTGGGCTTCAGTAGTTGCAGCACATGGGATCAGTAGTTGTGGCGCACGGGCTTAGTTGCTCCGCAGCATGTGGGATCTTCCCGGACCAGGGCTCGAACCCATATCCCCTGCATTGGCAGGCGGATTCTCAACCACTGTGCCACCAGGGAATCCTAGACCTGTGTGTTTTTTAAAGAGGCAGGGCCCCAGATGAGAAGGAGTCACAGCCCCTGTTCTCCAGGATTGTCTCCAAGGCTGGTCCGGGATATAGTGAGTCCTGTGGAAGGAGCTCTAGCACAGAGCAGGCGGAGGGGCTAGTGACATTAGTCATTGTGCCCCATACTCAGTCTCCCGGCATTGGGGTCTCTCCCCCAGCACTAGCTTCTCAGTGCACATGGAAGGTCATTGACTATCAGTCTGACCTTCTCTTTTAGTCTCACCCATTTGGAGCATGGGTCCCTCCATGATGACTCTTTTTCTTGGGGTCAGCGCTCTGTGGCTTGGGTGTGTCAGCAGTGATGCTGAGCTTGGCCAGGGGTCCCCAGGGTACCACTCCATTTCCCAGTGAAGGAGGGTGTTTGGGGGCATCTCAGGTATGGGCTGCACTGAGACCCCCAGCAGGGACCTGTGGTCTCAGTTTGGATGCTTGTAGCAAATGATGTAGCTGGTGTTGTAGCTGGGCTCGGGACAACCCCGTAGGCCAAGTGCAGGAACATTGCTGGTTGTGGAAGAACTAGCTTCCTCTTAGTAGCTTCTAAGTAAAATCAATCAATCAATCAATCAATCAATCAATCATTGCCTCATTTTTAGGAACTTCTTGAAAATAATGTAGCAGGTAGCACTTACTGGATTCATCATTCCGGAACAATTTTCCTGGGACAGCCAGCAGCAGGGGTTTCTTTTGCAGCTGGTATGGAAGTACTGTTAACTCAGCTGACAGTGCTAGGGATTGCTAGCCTGCACTTCCTCTAGGAGAGTCTGGGACCCCTGAGGGAGCAGCCTCAGGCTCACATTCCTTCATTTCATGTCCTTTAGGCGTGGTCAGAGGCTGGAGATGCACCACATGTCTTGTGTTCCCAAGGGGTTAGCCTTCTGGGTAAGGACACAGGACAGACATTCAGGTACAACTCAAAGTAACACATGCTACGTGTCAGTGAGACATGGTGGGATTCCTCTCCTTTTGGTGTCTTGAAGCACAAATATTTCACTGAAGAGAAGACACAGATGGCAAATAAGCACATGAAAAGGTGTTCATTATCATTAGCTGTTAGAGAAATACAAATTAAGATCACTGTGAGATATCACTACACATTATTAGAACAGCTAAAATAAAAAATAGCGATAATACTAAATGCTGGTGAGGATCCATCATAAGTTACTGGTGGGAATGTAAAATGGTACAGCCACTCTGGAAAACATTTTGGCAGTTTCTTAAAAAACTAAACATGCAATTACTATATGATCCAGTAACTACACCCTTGCATATTTATCCTAGAGAAATTGAAACTTATGTTCACGCAAAAACCTGTACACAAATGTTCATAGCAGCATTATTTTTAATTAATTAATTAATTAATTAATTAATTAATTTTTGTCTGTGTTGGGTCTTTGTTGCTGCGCTCAGGCTTTCTTTAGTTGTGGCGAGCGGGGGCTACTCTTCGTTGCGGTGCGCAGGCTTCTTATTGCGGTGGCTTCTCTTGTTGCAGAGCATGGGCTCTAGGCGCTCGGGCTTCAGTAGTTGTGGTACGTAGGCTCAGTAGTTGTGGCGCATGGGCTTAGTTGCTCCTTGGCATGTGGGATCTTCCTGGACCAGGGATTGAACCCGTGTCCCCTGCATTGGCAGGCAGACTCTTAACCACTGTGCCACCAGGAAGTCCCATAGCAGCATTATTTTTAATAGCAAAGTACTGGAAACTTCTCAGATGTCATTCAGTGGATTGAACAAACCCTGGTACATCCATTGAATGGAACGCTATTTGGCAGTCACAGTGAATGAACTATTGATGCGTACAATAACTTGGATGGATCTCAGAGGCATTATGCTGAGTGAAAGAAGCCATTCTCAAAAAGTTGTATGATTCCATTTATATGACACTCTGGAAAAGGCAGAAACTAAAGACGTAGAGCAGGTCAGTGGTTGCCAAGGGTGAAGGGTGAAGGGAGGGAGTGATACAAAGTACTAGTATGAGGAAGTGTTTTGGGGGTGATGGAACTGTTCTGTGTCCTATTGTGAAGCTGTGTCATGAATCTATACATGCGTTAAAATGCATAGAACTGGGGAATTCCCTGGCGGTCCAGTGGTTTGGACTCGGTGCTTTCACTGCCCTGGCCTGAGTTCAATCCCTGGTCGGAAAACTAAGATCCCACAAGACGAGAGAAAAAAAAAAAAGCATAGAACTGTGCAGCAACAAAAAAATGTCTGTGTGTTCATTTGAAAATAAAATGCAGTTTTGACTTCTGTCTCTTCTTGGTTTTCCCTGCCCTACAGACCTGTCCAGCTTTCCCTCTCCTCATTGGCACACTGTCTTGCTGCCAGGCCGGCTTGCAAGCTGAGCCCCCTGCTTACAAACCCTCTTCGTTAGCACCCAGCCCCTTCCCACACCCTGCTTCCCCTTAGGTCTGCTTCCCCTTCAAGGAGAGGCCATTCTGGAAACCCTCCCTGAGCTGGCCCCCTGCCTGGGCTAGATGCTTGCTCTCTGCCACCGGGCTCAGCCCCTCATGTGCATGCACAGTGGCGTGCTGGTTAGTGTGAGCATGAGTTGGTCAGTCCACCAGAGGCTTTGACTGTGTGCCTCCCAACGTCCTTCCAATTCAAAGATTTCTAAGTCAGTGGGAGCCACCTTTCCTGGGTTCAAACCATGGCTTAGTAACTGTGTGACCTTGAGTGAGGTGCTTGCTGTCTGTTGCCTCTTTCTCTCCTCTGTAAAGCAGGCTTAATCATAGAACCACCCCTTAGAGGGGCTGTGAGGACTATCTTAGACAGTGCATGAAACGAATTTAGCACATGGCTTGTCAAATGCTCAGGAAAAGTCATCAGTAGTTATTGATAATAGTCACCTTGGCAGCTTTAAAATAATACAGGTTCCCAGGTCCCCCTGCAGGGATAAATCTGAATGAATGAGAGCATTGGGGACGGGAGTGGGGGTGGGGAGCGGGCACCTGCATTAAAAAAAAAAATCTTCCTGGATAGGATTGACAGATTTAGCAAATAAAAGGTCAGGTCACCAACTTTCATTTGAACTTCAAACATGCACAGATGTTTTAGTGTAAATGTGTCCCATGCAATAGTTGGGACATACTTAAACTGAAATTTGTTTATTGTAATTCAGTGTAAAGGGCGTCCTACATTTCATCTACCTGCATTTAGCCGCATCCTGGGGGACTTTGATGCTCAGCCCACTTGGGTGGGTGTGGTCCAAAGTGGAACTTCTCAGTCAGAAAATAGAGAGTATCCTTTCACTTGACACAGGGGGGAGCTAGAGGGTAGTTTGTTGCTTTCCTTGCTCCTAAATCAGTGAGTAAGGAAGCACCAGAAGTTCGGCTGGCTTGCAACCTACCTCTCAGAATCATTTTCATATCTTCAGGTCCGCCTCCCAGTGGGGGCTCCAGGAGGTTGTGAGCAGTGAACCCAGAGCCGGACACCTCTCTCTCTTGGGCCTTACCTCCAGGGGGTCTAATCCAGCTCCTCAGGGGCTCTCTTTCTCTCTCCTGCCCTGCTCCCCCAGGCTGACCTGCCCCCGCCTTGATGTCATAGCCCTATTCTGATATCACAGCCCAGCACCTGGAATTATCCCAGGCAGCCCAGATTCTGCCCTTAGGGCAACCAAGGCGGCGTTTGAGCAGGGGGTGAGGGGGCCGTTTGTGGCTGGTGGCCCTAGGGGCTGGCCCTAAAGACCATGTGGGCACCCTGCCATCCTATTGCTTCAAGATGAAAATCCTCTAAAAGTTAGGACTTGGAAGGCTTTCCTGCTGTCCCTATTGGCCATGGTCCCCCAAGGTAGAAATAAGTCCCTGGGGAGTGGTGGGGGGTAATCTGGCTCTGGATCAGCTCCTGGAAAACCTGCTGCCTTTGTGCCTCAGCAGGGAAGTGGCCTGGAGAAATGGTGGTCTCACCTTGGTCCACTCAACACACTTCCCTTCGAAGGAATGGCTTCCTAAACTGGGGGCTTCTGACTTGTTGGGGAGAACTGTTCCTTAGTGCTCAGAAAATCCCTGCAAGCACTGAGCCATGGCTTCTCCCGTGGCCATCCCCAGAGGCTGGGTGGGGACAGGGGTGTGCTTGTCTCAGGACAAAGGGAAAACATAGCCACATTCAAGCTATTAACCCTTGGACCCCTTAGTCCCAAGGAGGAGGAGCCCCATCCACTTAGCTGGGCAGAAGGTGTAATGAGGTCTCTTGTGAGCTCATTAAGTTAGTAAAATATTGAGTGGCATGGATTAAACAACACACACACACATGCACACACAAACCCTGAAAAACTTATCTCTAACTTTGGTGGGCACAAAGGCTGCTGGGGTGAGTGCATTAAAATTCTTAGGGGAGGACCACTAAGATCCTGATGAGATGATCAGATGGTACCCATTAAAAATGGTCCCGGGCTTCCTTGGTGGCACAGTGGTTGAGAGTCCGCCTGCCGATGCAGGGGACACGGGTTCGAGCCCCGGTCCGGGAAGATCCCACATGCTGCGGAGCGGCTGGGCCTGCGAGCCATGGCTGCTGAGCCTGCGCATCCGGAGCCTCCCGAGCCTCCCGTGCTCCGCAACGGGAGAGACCACAACAGTGAGAGGCCCGCGTACCCCCCCCCAAAAAAAATGGTCTCCATTTTTAATATGCATTCCATGCAGCACTCCTGCTGGCTCCCCATGGATCTCATTTTGAGAAACACGGTCTGTTCAGACTTCTGGATGGCTTGCTGCAGCTGCCTTGCTTCCCCCATTTCCAAATTCTGTGTTTTCCATGGAATGGGTTTAAAAAATTTTTTTTATTGAAATATAGTTGACATTTACATTTACAATGTTGTTTTAGTTGGAATGGGGGTTTAATTCTGTTTTACTACCATGCATTTTTTTGGCTGCTTTGGGTCTTCGTTGCTGCACGTGGGCTTTTTCTCTAGTTGCGGCAAGCGGGAGCTACTCTTTGTTACAATGCATGAGCTTCTCATTATGGTGGCTTCTCTTGTTGCGGAGCACGGGCTCTAGGCACGTAGGCTTCAGTAGTTGTGGCTCACGGGGTCTAGAGCACAGGCTCAGTAGTTGTGGCGCATGGGCTTAGTTGCTCCCCGGCATGTGGGATCTTCCTGGACCAGGGATCGAACCCGTGTCCCCTGCATTGGCAGGCGGATTCTTTTTTTTTTTTTTAAAGAAGATGTTGGGGGTAGGAGTTTTTATTAATTAATTTATTTATTTTTGCTGTGTTGCGTCTTTGTTTCTGTGCGAGGGCTTTCTCTAGTTGTGGCAAGCGGGGGCCACTCTTCATCGCGGTGCGCGGGCCTCTCACTATCGCGGCCTCTTGTTGCGGAGCACAGGCTCCAGACGTGCAGGCTCAGTAGTCGTGGCTCACGGGCCTAGTTGCTCCGCGGCATGTGGGATCCTCCCAGACCAGGGCTCGAACCCGTGTCCCCTGCATTAGCAGGCAGATTCTCAACCACTGAGCCACCAGGGAAGCCCCGGCAGGCGGATTCTTAACCACTGCGCCACCAAGGAAGTCCCTACCACGTATTGTTTTTTAATTCACTGGAACCACAGAGACAAAAGGGATGGTGTGGGGCGTTCACCAGGTGCACTTGTATCCGAATTCTTGTCTCCTTTCTTCTAGGTATAGGTGCAGGCTTTTTCTCCACCTAAGAAGAGGGATTATGTCCGTATTGGGAGTGCTATACCCTTCACTCATCAGAGACTCTCTCTTCATCATCCTCACCTTGACTGAGAGAGTGGGACAGTGGGTGTGAACTGTTGGTCATTGAAACTGATAGTGGTGAAGGGTGTTGCTGACCAGAGGGGTTGGCTTTTGTTTCTGTGGTGGCCCCGGGATGAACATTTAATGGTACCCCAGGAGGGGAGCCATTGCTCATTGATGGGTCAGCAGCTCAAGATGGGAATTCCCTGCTTGCTTTGGCTGTGAATTTGGGGCTCCAAGAGCATGAATGCCACGCAGCCCTCTGAACAGATAAACAGATCTATGTCTAGTTTGGAGGGGAAGTCGGTTTCTGGTTTCGAGTCCTTTGGATTACGCAGTGTCCAGCCTTCAGGTGTTCAGGCCTGGAGCCCCTTGTGATCTCAGCACTTCCCTCCAAGCTTCTGGCCCAGGTGGGAGGCATGACGTGTCCTGGTCCTTGGTCCTTGGCTCTCAGGTTGCAGGACAGAGGGGTTGACCTCACCCTACCCCTCCAAAACATGGATGGGTCAGCCTCCCTTCCCCTCAAACTCTCCTCTGCCTTGACTCACACCTGGGCCACCTCATCCAGACGAAGGGAGTAATGAGGGGCAGTTAAGATTTCCCCTCAGCGATGCCAGGACAGGGAGCTGAGCTCACTCCATTCCATGTGCCCACACTGGTGTTTGGAGAGAGAAAAACCTGTGCCCAATTTGAGAAATGAGGCCTTGGGGATTTTGTCAAAATAGAGACCAGTCTCTGCATCCGGAGAGCTTGTTGCACGCAGGCCAGTGGCTTTTACTTTGCAGCTTCAGCAGCACCTTGTGTGGAGTAACACTGACACTAAACGTGTCAGTTGAAAGAGGTCCAGGTAAAATCCTCAGGTAGGACAGTTGGACTCAGGGATGCTGCAGAACCCCAGGGATGGGATTTTTTAAAATCCTTTTGTTGTTATGGAAAATTTATGACATAAACAGAAGCGGACAGAAGTCTCAGGAACCAGCACATGCTTGTCACCAGCTATCAACTCAGTCTTGTTTCTGTGCCTCTCCCCTCTTCCCTAATCCCGTGTCATTTTGAATATTTGTCAATATTTCAGGATGCATCTTTAAAAGATAAGGATTACTTTTTTAAACATTTAATATTTAATTCAAGGTACTGTTATCACATCTGCAAAATTAACAGTGCAGTGGACTGAAGTTGTTTAAAGGAACGTTTACTCTCCCTGGTGACTTCGAGGGTGTGAGGGAACTAGAAAAGGGAGTGCAGTGCCTGAGAAAGGGGGACACACATGTGCTTCCAGTAGAGAAGACTGGGCTTTATTCAGAGTCTGAAGGAACCCAGGGGAAAGTTAGCATCCCTCAGCTGGGAGAGAATTCTGGCCCTTCCCGAAGAAGCAGGGCTTGGCACAGAGCAGGAGGTCCTGGAAGGATGGAGACCTCTGATGGCTCGGCCTTGCCAGGGAGCCTGCAGGGCGGGGGGGTATGAGTTGGAGTCAATTTTCAAGAGTCCACATTAGCAAAGGCAAGAGCCACCAGAAAGGAACTTAGCAAAAGGATGGTATTTTGTTGTGCAAGAGGTGTTGACAGTTTGGATTTAGATGTGATCCTGTGACCCATAGAGATGGCAGCGGCTAGCCCCGAGGGACTCGTGTAAATCGGTGCTAGCTGAAGAGGCTCAGGGTAACTGGGTCACCAGCGAGTTCAAATGTATGTGCACAATTCGAGCAGACTGACGCTCAGTTCTCAGAGAAACTGAGTTGGATTTTTGCAGCGAGGGCAGTGTTTGTTCTGACCTCGCCTCTTCCCACAGGGCCCTCTGCCGGCCATCCCAGAGGTGGCCCCCCTATTTCAGTAGAAAAATAAGCATTCTGAAATGTTTGTATTGGAGGTGGTCTTCATAAGAGGATTAGTAGGTCAGAGTCATTTGACCAAAAAAGTAGACAAAAAAGTCACTTGTCTACATTTGGTACATTCTTACCATTAAGATGCTTTAAGCAAGAGGGAGGAGATATAGGGATATATGTATATGTATAGCTGATTCACTTTGTTATAAAGCAGAAACTAACACAACATTGTAAAGGAATTATACTCCAATAAAGATGTTAAAAAAATGCTTTAAGCATCATTTTCCTACCAGGGCAATTATCCTGATTACTAACTGCTTCCTTTGTAACTAACCTCTGTAACTATAGCACTTACCTTTGTAATTACCAGGTTCAGAAGGCTTATGCTTTGTTGCCATTTAGATGTTAACCTGCTCGAGGATCTGTGGGCATGAGTGCCAAGCCTCTGATGCAGGTGGGGCTGGCAGCTCATTGTGTCACTGGTTCCAAAATACAGCATGTGTCCTGAACCCAAGGTGAGCAGGGCTAGAATATCTTCTTGGGATCCTCCTGCACTTAACTTTGCCAGCTTGAGCTTTGATTTGGAGGTAAACTTTGAAAGGTCAAGGCTAGGTATTCTGGGCTGTGGAACTGGAAGGTGAGGCTCTGTTCCCCTCCCCCTCACAATCCTGCCGCCCTGGGCAGTTGCTGAGTCTCATTTGCATGATGGTGTGAAGGGGCGTGGCTTAGTAAAAGCAGTGCAAAATTTGGGATCCTGGCTTTGCTTTGAATCATTGTGTAACTTTAAAAAAAAATGTTTTTATTTATTTTTTTTTATTTATTTTTTTATTAGTTTCTGCTTTATAACAAAGTGAATCAGTCATACATATACATCTGTTCCCACATCCCTTCCCTCTTGCATCTCCTTCCCTCCCACCCTCCCTATCCCACCCCTCCAGGCGGTCACAAAGCACCGAGCTGATCTCCCTGTGCTATGCAGCTGCTTCCCACTATCTATCTAAAAAAATGTTTTTATTGAAGTATAGTTGATTTACAATGTTGTGTTAGTTTCAGGTGTACAGCAAAGTGATTCAGTTATATATATGTATCTATCTATATATATCTATATATAGATAGACATATATGTTCTATTTCAGATTCTTTTCCATTATATATTATTACAAGATATTGAATGTAGTTCCCTGTCCTGTACAGTAGGCCCTTATTATTTATCTATTTTATATATAGTAGTGTGTATCCGCTAATCCCAAACTCCTAATTTATCCCTCTCCCCCCCATTTGCCCTTTGGTAACCATAATATGGTTTTCTATGTCTATTTCTGTTTTGTAAATAAATTCATTTATAGCTTTTTTTTCGATTACACAAATAAGTGATATCATATGATATTTGTCTTTTTCCATCTGACTTACTTCACTTAGTATGATAATCTCTAGGTCCATGCATGTTGCTGCAAATGGCATTATTTCACTTCTTCATGGCTGAGTAATATTCCATTGCATATGTATTCCACATCTTCTTTATTCATTCCTCTGTCAGTGGACACTTAGGTTGCTTCCATGTCTTGGCTATTGTAAATAGTGCTGCTGTGAACATTGGGGTGCATGCATCTTTTTGAATTAGAGTTTTTGTCTTTTCCATTGTGTGACTTCAGATGAGGCCCTCAGCTGCTCTAAGCCTTAATTTCTTTGCTCCTCAAAGGGAGGAATAATGCCTATATCCTGAGATGGTGGTGAGGGTAAATAATAACAGCAACAACAACAATAATATAATAAAAAACCCCAGACCCTGTCCCCACCCCCCACCCACACCTGAAGGGACCAGGGCAGGGCTGGCTATCTGCTCCAAGCTGCCCTGGGAGAGGGACTGTGTGGCACAGCTGACCAATACCAGTCGTTATTACCACCCACCAACCCTGGCTCTTCAGCTGGCTCCTTAGTCCAGTACTGGTCCGTGGCCTGTTAGGAACCGGGCGGTGAGCGGCGGGCGGGTGAGTGAGAGAAGTTTCATCTGTATGTGTAGCCGCTCCCCATCGCTCGCATTACTGCCTGAGCTCTGCCTCCTCTCAGATCAGCGGTGGCATTAGGTTGTAATAGGCGCGCAAACCCTACTGTGAACTACACGTGCGAGGGATCTAGCTTGCGTGCTCCTTGCGAGAATCTAATGCCTGATGACCTGAGGTGGAGCTGAGGTGGTGCTGCTAGCAGCAGGGAGCGGCTGCAGATACAGATGATCATGAGCAGAGAGGTTTCACTGCACAGAGACCATAATAAATCAACTGCTTGCAGACTCGTCTCAAAACCCTATCAGTGAGTGGCAAGTGAAAACAAGCTCAGGGCTCCCACTGATTCTGCATTATGGAGAGTTGTATGATTATTTCATTATATATTACAATGTAATAATAATAGAAATAAAGTACACAATAAGTGTAATGCACTTGAATCATTCCGAAACCATCCCCCCACCCCCACCCTGGCCTGTGGAAAAATTGTCTTCTGTGAAACCGGTCCCTGGTGCCAGAAAGGTTGGGGACTACTGCCTTAGTTGACAGTAGGTCTGCCTGCAGTGGTATCATGTCTGTGGGGATGTCTCCTCACTGCACTGGAAACACCTTTATAGACAGGGACCTGTTTACTAATTCTCTTCTTTTTTTCATGGTCTTCTATTCAGGGTCAGTTGGTGGCAGGGAAAAAAAACCCACTCAGAGTGTCCTCAGTAAAAGTAGAGCTTATGCAGCACCCTACAGGGAATCTCCCATGTCCCCTGTTTCCTTTCCTTCTATGGACTGGCTTCTTTGTTCCTCTATATCTTCGTTCTCCCGGGAGCTCTGACCTGCCCTGGCTCAGCTCGGCCTCATGGCTGCTGTCTCTGTGCCCCAGATTCAAATTTTGGGGCAAGGGAACCCGGAGCAGCTTGGAGCAGGTCCCCAGCCCTGCTCACATCAGGTGCAGCTCGGGGTGGGGGTCATGGCCACACCTGAGGGGCGACCTGAACGTGTTTAATGAGGGAGTGTGAAATCCAGCCCACTCTTCTGGGTCCCCCTGAGATGTGACCTCTTCTCTGAGCACCTCCAACCTCCGTGGAGTGGTCCCTCACTGCCACCCCCAGGAGTTGGCTCAGGAAAGAGAAGGTGAGGGCAAGCAGCAGCTGGATGGGCTGTTCGTGCTCCGTGTGCTCTGTGGCTGCCCTCTCCTGTGCCCAGCCCAGGCCAGGGAGCTGTGGAGAGCCAGGACCCAGCTCTGAGGGAGGCCAGGTGGGCAGGCTGGTGTAACAACCACAGATTGTGGAAGGGAATCCTTGGGGGATAAGACATGTCCGCTGGAGGCAGGAGCAGGAAGCACAGAACCTTCAGAGGCCCCTCACAGGTAGGCAGGGTTGCCAGGGAGGCCCTGTGAGCATAGGAAGAGCTGGGCCCAATGGAGGCTGGTGCCCCATCCACACACAGCACACCAGGCACAGAGCACCAGCGATGCAGGGCCTCGGTGTGATGCCTGCACCTGGGGCCATGCGAGCTGCCACCCTGCTCAGGGGAGGGTGCCGGTGGGTGGGGCTCCGGGCTGGCCTCCTCCCGCCGTGTCTGCCCCAGTAGCTTCCCTTGTCCTGTGTCTGCTGGTCTCTTTCAAATAGGTTTGTAGAGAAACCTGTACAAAAGGTTTGAAAACCATTGGTGCAGAGCTTTCACCTGAGATCGGGATTGGCTTTGAAATGGAGGCTGACCTGAGGGTGGCAAGGGCTCGGACCAAGGCGAGGGTCAGCGCCTGGCCCTTTTTATGATCTCCCCCCTCCCCCACCCCACCCCCAGACATACACACAAAAGGAAGCCAGTGGGGACAACTCCCTGGAAGGCTTCCCAGACTCAGCCTGGGTTTGCATTTGACCGTGTTTAGCTGACATTGCTCTCCAGGGGCCACCACATCCTGGGTCCCTTCTCCTCCCACGGAAAGGACTGAGGCTGTGCCCGTGCACAGGCCCTCTGCGCCTGGAAGCAGAAGGAATATTCCATCCAGTCCCCACATGTTTGGTGTGCACAGACCATACACTTGTGAGCCACCTCAGTCCAGGTGAGAGCGGGTTAGAGCAAGGCTGGGCCAGCAGGTAGCCACATGCTGAGAGAGCCAGACCCAATGCAGCCGCCCAGGCAGGAGTCGGCCTTGGACACCACTCTCTAGAGCAGGAGGAAACGGTTATAATGGGTTGGTGCGGGACCAGGGCGGAGACTGCAAGTTGGGCTTCCAGTGGGCGAGTTCTGGTTTTAGATGAAAGTGGTGGGTTTTTCTCTCCCACTGGCACCCACCTTACATTTCTCTTTTCTCTGGAAGACAGTCGGAAACACTGGGCTGCTCGGAGATGAGGTAGCTTCTCTTGAGGAATGGAATTTCCATTTTAATGAGGCTCCTGAGTCAGGGCCCTCTGCCTGCCTGGGGAGGAGTGCCACTAGTGAGCCCATCTTTCCTCATCTCCGTTAAAGCACATGGAGTGGGGAGGTCGCACTGGCCCACGGGACGTCTTGTCACTGATGAGGCAGCTGTGTTCGCAGAGAACTCCTCTTCATAGACGTTTTGTGAGCGCAGCCAGAAGTGTCACCTTCAGGGCTTGGCCACAGAAACCCTCGAGCCCAGACATCCCGGAGGCAGCCCTGCCAGCTCCGGGCACACCTGTGACTGGTTAGGCCTGGCTTTGAGGCCGTTGTGAGGTCTGGCTCTCCCTCTCTTCGGCTGAGTGACGTCCTCTCTGGACTCAGGTTCCTGTCTGCAGAGGGGAAACGACAAGAGCCCCTGGGCAGGTGGACAGCGGCGTGAGCTCTGTGCACTGTGGGGTCTCCCACACTCAATGGCTGTTCTTATGTCATGAAGGCTTTTCTCCAGGACCTCCTCCTGACTCCCCAGCCCAGGTCTGCTTCCCACCCGCCGTGGGTGCCCTCCTGGCCCCTGGTGCTCCTCCTTTGAGCATTCACCATCGTGTGCATATTATTCGTGGTGCTCTCATCGGTTTAACGTCTGACTTCCCTGGTCATCCTGCTGCCCAGGCCGGGCTCATCTCAGAGTAGACACGCAGAACTGTTGGGTGGATGAAGGAAGGGATGGAGGGAGGGAGGGAGGGAGAAGAATGAGTGTGAGGAGTGGGTGCCTGGTGCTTTGGCCAGGCCTGGTGGCTCCTTTGGTCCGTATGCTCTGGGTGCAGGTAAATTGTGGGGGTCCTCGCAGAGCCAAGTTTGAAGAGCGTCCTTCCAAAGGGCATTACCAGGAGCGTGAGAGGTCAGGAGGGACTTCGTGTGGCTCCAGGCAGCTCAGCCGGAGACACCACTGCGGGAGCAGCTGTGTCCTTCGCAGTGGGCTGTCCAGCAGCAGTCACTGTAGTTATCCCTCCTCTGGCTGATGTTCACACGATCTGAGTGGGGGCTGGAGACGTTTGGCTGTGTGTGATAATGCAGGGGTCTGAGTTGCACCTGTGCAAGATCATGTGTAGTGGTCTTTGTCTCCCGAGTGGAGGGCCAGCCCCAGGCCCCAGCGCCTGGGCCCTGACCCCCAACAAGGGGTGGCTCCTGGGAGAAGGAAGGGTCCCCTTGGGCTGGTCCTGCCTCGGCTGCTCAGCTGTGTGGTGTAGGCAGACCCCTGACTTTCACTTCCTCGTCTGTGAAGTAGGGACGGTCCCAGTCCTGGCCCAGGCGACTTCACAGGGTGGCTGAGAGAGGCCGGATGAACATGTGCAGGAGAAAGAGTTGCAGGGGTCATTGTTGGGGTTGTCATCATTGACAGGGGTGTCCAGCTGTGAAGGTGGGCCCTCCTCAGCACCCCCATGGGGAGATGTACACTGCGGAGGGTGTTGCCACTGAGCAAGTACCCAGGTGTCAAGCTAGCCAGGTGGCTTTTGTTAGGAATCTGCCATTTTCCAGGACCATTCTGTGAGAATGCTGGAGGTAAAAAGGGTGTTCTTAAACATTTCTGCCTTTTAAGAAAAAAATCTTTATTGTTTTGTAAAAAGACTGAATGGAAAAAGAAAACTGCAAACCATACTGGAAAATGGACCAAAGGGAGAAAAATCTCAAATCTACTAACCTAGAAATGATCATTGTTAAACCTTTACTGAACAGCATTCCAAACATTTCTTTATGCGTATATATGCATTTGGATCTAGATATGTAATTTCACACCACTGGGAAAATTCCCAGTATGCAGTTTTGTAACTGGCTCATTAAATTCAACATGTTGTGGGCATTCCATGCCAATAAATATGCATCTGTGGCATCACTTTTTATTATGGAAACTTTCTAATGAGCTACATACATGTATATTTAACATACTTGTACACATGTAGAGTCCCATGTTCGTATCACTTGCCTTTCAACAATTATCAATTTATGGCCAATCGTATTTCATCCCACTCCGTCATCTGGTTCCCCATTATTATTTTTTTATTGTGGTAAATACACATAACATAAATTCACCATTAGTGACAGTTAGCACATTCATAATGTTGTGCAACCATCACCTCTGTCTAGTTCTAGAACATTTTCATCACCCCAAAGGAAACCCCATGCCCATTAGCAGCCACTCCCTATTCCCCCCTCCCCTCTGCTCCTGGCGACCACTAATCTGCTTCCCTCTGCCATTATTTTAAACCAAACCCCATCTGCAAACATTTTATGCGTATCTCTAAAAAACAAGGACTCTTTTAAAAGCATCAATTTGAGACCACTATCACACCTGAAATAATAATTCTTTAATGTTATCACCTGTTTGAATATCTAATTATAATGTCATTTTTAATGGTGCATGATATTCCATCAAATGGATATAGCGTAATTTAATGAAACATTTTTTAGCCATTCAGGTTGCTTGCAGTGTTTCCCTATTATCTAGAAAAGCACTGGACAAGCATTTCTGTGCTCATTGTTTTCTTTCTTGTTTTTCTTCTTCTCCTCTTCTCCCTCCTCCTCCCCCTCCTCCTCCTCCTTCCTCTTCTTCCTCTTTTTTTTTTTTTTTTTTTTTTTTGCCCTAGTGTGATTATTTCCTAACAGTAAATTCTTAGAGAAAGGATTACTGGGTCAAGTGCATGCTTCCCATTTTGATACTGTTGGCGAGTTATAAAGGTTGTTCCAGTTAACACTTCCTTAGCAGAAAATGCACGGCGTGGTTAAGGTACGCCCACAAATACTCTCCTGTGAGCCTTTGCCATAACTTATCCAGAAGTGCTGCTGCTCTTCCATTTGTGCAGAAATACCCCCCTTGCATTGGGCTCAGGGTCTCCCAGATGCGATCACAGCTCAAGGCCATCAGCTGATAACCGAATGCGGGAGAAAAATGCCGTGGCACCTACAGTGAGAGCCCACGTGGCCCTTCTGCTGAAGGAGGGCATGGAGCTGTCGGGGAGAGTGATGACCGCAGCCTCGTGAGCAGGAAGACAGAAGGCCCCGTCAGTGGAGCCAGGCTGGTTCGCAGACACACTCATCAGCCTGGAAACTGGGGAAGCTGTGGGAGGAGATCCATACTGTCTTTCGGAGGAGAGGGAGGAAGAGGGAACCGGTGAGAAAAATCATCCGCCGCTCTTACTTAAACTTGACTTTCTATGCTATTAAAACATTACAGTGATAGCAAAGGCAATTTAAAAGAAGAAATGAAAACATTGCCATGATCCAGCCATTGCCATTCCTTCCCTGCTCACACCACACACACCCACACACAGCGGAGAGCTCACCCTCCACTCGGCTTTACAGCATCAGTATTCCGGGCGAATGTTCTGCAGCCTTGCTTGTGACTTTTTATCCTTGGCTTCTGTTCTGTGGAGAGCCTGTGGCCCCAGTTTTCTTACCCTGTCGTCCTTTGGCTGGACGCTCAGGCAGCTTCCAGTTGTGGCCTGTTACAAATGTAACACCCCATGGACCATGTCATGCATGTAGCTCCCTCTCTTCTCTAGTACCTTCCTAGGAAACGTTGCATTGGGAAGGGGTGCGATGGTATTGTGGCTCTTGATTCCACTCTCCTCTAGCCTCGTTGTTTCCAAGAAGGGGATGAGTGCCGGCCCCTCACCCGGAGGGCACATGATCATAAAGCATAAGTCAAGTAGCAGTAGCACAGCATGCGTATAATCTAGAAATAATTATTCATATACTGGGGGCGCATGATCAAACTTTTTCACACGGGGTGCATGATCATAGCCGCCTGGTGATCTGGCTTGTGGGTTCTTTGAGGGCCAGCATGACCTTCTACTCACTCTCTGTGCCCGCCACCAGCACATCCCACAGGCGTTTGACAGATGCTTCCAAAAGGTGGTCCCAGCCAGCTCTGCCACCTTCCTGCCTCAGCCGCCTGGGCCTCCCTGCGCTTCCAGGGCTGCACTTGTTGCTGTGGGAGCTGGACAGATGTGACTCCAAGTAACGGGAACGCACATACTGCCCTTTCCTGGGAGAGCTGCGGAAAGACAGGCAGCACTTTTTTTTAAAAAAGCATATCCAGTTTCCTTCCAGAATGAAGTAGCAATAGAGCCGAGGGAACAGAGGAGGGTTCAGTCTTGTGCTTGGGGGTTGGGGGCCCTAAGGCAGAAGGACCGTGGCCCCGTTGGTGGTCGGGTGCCCTGCCCTGGCCCCTCTGCACAGTCCTGCCCTTTGCTCCTTATCCGCCTCGCGTTCCTGCCCAGCTTCTCTGTTACACAGAAACCAGCTCATCCCCACACTTCAGACGTGCCTCTTGCTCTTCAGTATCCCTTGGCTCATGATTTTTCCTCTTACATGTATATTTCACATGTGCCAGTCAGATTCTCATTTAATATGAAACAAAAACCCTTAATCTGTGTGCAGTCTATTTAAGACCAAATGAAGGTGCCTGAGCTGAATGATGGCTCAGGCTGAGCACTCAGTCCTTACGGGGCTCATGGCCACTCACGGTGAGCAGAAAGGTGCGGTTATTTAGTGTTATTTAAAAACTACGAGTCGCCCAGTATCGTTTTTTCTGGATTCCAGTGCCAGTGCTTTGGCAGTAAACATGCCTCAATGATCCGTCTCCTCTCAGAAAATGGCCATGTGATTATCCATTAGCTGGTCCTGGGGCCACATTTAGTCACCAGTGGGTGGCATAGCTGCTGAAACTCTCATCAGTGCGTTTTCCTCAGCTCAGCCCCTACCGTGTAACGACCCCATCAGTTGTGAGATGGGGACAAATGCCACAGGGTTGTGACTGCCATTTTCCACATTCCGTTGCAGTGCACCCAGGCCACTGAAATACCGTTAAACCCTTTTAATTTAATCCCTTTTGTATTTATGGATTCACCACATTTCAAAGTAAATGCCATGTACCAATTTTATTTTAATATTAAAAATGGATTTTTTTGTCCCACTGATACATACACATAGGAAAGGAGGAGTGAAAATAGTGCTAATAATGGAAAACAGTGCCCCACTCTTCCTCACCCCCCACCCGCTGCCTTCCATGGTTCCTGTGTTTAGTTAATGCCGTGGTCCCTGCCACACATTGAGTCATTTGTCCTTGAGCTCAGACCCCAACTTGAGTTGTGGGTGTGGAGAGGTGGGTCCTGGGGGGGTCTCTCGGCCAGGGTACCCACCGTCCACCTCTCCACTGGAGCCTGCACCTCCCAGACACACGCTAACTCTTGGTTTCTTTGTGTAAGATGACTGACTGCAAGTGGGTTGAAGCATTCTGACCAGGCCCACTTGGAGGGAAGGAGACCCATTAAGGAACATACCCCATTTCCTTTCCCCGCACCCGACTGCTGAGGGTGACCCTGGGCGGCCTGGGTCTGGTGCAGGCACGGCTAAGGCACCGGCTCAATGAGTCGTGAACAGTCCACTGAGAGGAAGGCATGGACACAGGGACAACCTCAGCGCCTTGCCTGAGATCACTGATAGGAAGTGGTGATGCTTTGATCAACATCTGTCCACTCAACTAGACTGTCGGCTCCGAGCAATGCAGAGTGCAGGGCCTGCAATACAGTAGGTGCTCAGGAAATGAATGAGTGAATGAATAGTGGTGCCGAAATTCAAATGTAGACTTTTGCAGCTTCAGAGCTGTGCCTTGCTGCATCCCCTGGATGAGAACACAGTGAAGAGCAAAAACAGGCAAGGATCGTTTTGTTTGTTATCTGGTGGGGGCATCCAGGAACAGGGGGCTTTGCTTAGAATCTGGCCCTGGAGCATGAAAGTTATTGCAGCTTCCCCAGAGCCCAGGCACGCGCCCGCCTTCTTAGAACAGCCTCGGTTTTACTGCATTGAACCTCAGGGAGTGGGAAATAGAGCACGTGAGGGGGATTTTTATTGGCCGTAGTGCTGGTGTCTCTTTGCCTAAAAGCAGCTAAAGAAGATAATCTGCAATCACAAATTGAATTCTATCTAATTGAATAGAATTATTCAATAGATTCATTGAATTATTCAATTCACTTCACAAATTGAATTCTATCTATCTCTGCCTCACGCAACGGTCAGTCCTGGCTGGTTGGGTGGGGATTCCCTGGGGAACGTGAATGTTGGCCATGTGTGGCCATGACCACTGTGGCTGGTACACTGGCCTTGTGTGGGCTGACGGGGGGGCAGGGTCTGCCCAGTGAGGGAAGGTGGGGCCCAGGGGACAGCTGGGCCTTCAGCAGTGGCATGTGGGAGGTCTGACCACACGGAGGTGACAGGTCTTGTGGCCTTGGTGGCTTGCAGTAGCTGCACCAGCTGGAGGGTGTGGACCATAGGGTTTCTCTATGGACAGCTTCTCTTTCTCTATCTCTCTTTTTTAAAATAATTATTTATTCATTCATTTATTTGGCTGCACTGCGTCTTAGTTGCGGCATGCTGGATCTTTGTTGCGGCGTGAGGGATATTTAGCTGCAGCATGCGAACTCTTAGTTGTGGCATGTGGGATCTAGCTCCCTGACCAGGGATCGAACCCGGGCCCTCTGCATTGGGACCACAGGGTCTTAGCCACTAGACCACTAGGGAAGTCCCTCACTTTTTAAAAATTAGCTTTCCTTTTTAAAAATTGAGATATAATTAACATATAACATTGTGTAAGTTTAAGGTGTACAATGTGTTGATTTGACACATTCATTTATTTTATTTTTTCTTCTAGTTTTATTGAGATATCATTGACATACAGCACTGTTTAAGTTTAAGGTGTACAGCATCACGGTTTGACCGACAACCGTTCTTTTTTGTCTTCAGTGTGTGTGTGTTTTTAAAACATTGTTACTGAGCATAATTTACATGCAGTAAACTGCCTATATTTAAAGTGTACAAATTGATAAGGGTTGGCATATGTAGGTACCTGTGAAACCACCACCACAGTCAAGATTAGGGACAGTATCCATCATCCCCGTGCCTTTTTGTAAATCCTCTTGAGCTCTTCCCACCTCTACCTCCCCAGGCCACACTAACCTGCTTTCAGGCACAACAGAGTTTGCATTTTCTGGAATTGTACACAAGTGGACTTGTCCAGTATATTTCCTTTCCATTTGACTTCTTTCACCCAGTATAACTGTTTTGATCCTCTCATGCTGTGCACACATCACTAGTTTTTTTCCTTTCATGGTATTCTATCATGGGATGTGCCACAGTTTATCTGTTCGTTGCCTGTTGATGGACATTTGGGGTGTTGCCGGGTTTTGGCTTTTGCAGATAGAGCTGCTATGAACATTTACATCCAAGCGTTTGCATGGACATGTGCTTTCTTTTCTCATGGGTAAATAGCTAGGGGTGGAATGCCTGGGTCATAGGGTAGATGGATGTTTAACTTTTTAAATTAAAAAAAAATTTAAATTTATTTTATTTTTTTGGCTGTGTCAGGTCTTAGTTGCGGCATGCGGGATTTTTCACTGTGGCACAGGCTTCTCTCTAGTTGTGGCGTGCGGTTTTTTTTTCTTTCTCCAGTCGTGGCACAAGGGCTCCAGGGTTCGTGGACTCTGTAGTTTGTGGCATGTGGGCTCTCTGGTTGAGGCATGCGGGCTCAGTAGTTGCGGCAGACTTAGTTGCCCTGCGGCATGTGGGATCTTAGTTCCCTGACCAGGGATCAAGCCCACGTCCCCTGCATTGGAAGGCGGATTCTTTACCACTGGACCACTAGGGAAGTCCCAATGTTAAACTTTTTAAGCAACTACCAAACTGTCTTCTAAAGTGTTTGCACCATTTTATACCACCACAAGAAGTGTGAGAGAGTCCAGGCTCGGAGAGGCTGAGTCAGCCACCCAGGACAACCTGAGGAAGTGTTGAACACAGGTTTTCTTGGTGAACACACTCATTCTGCATTTTAAAAATGATTGCATGTTTTCTCAGGCATTACAGCATCTAATACGTCCTCTTTGCTTTAAAGAACAGGGGACCTGTGTACAGGTCGTATTCATTAGTACCCCTGGCATGGGGGGTGGACCACTGAAGGCAGCTCACTGTAGATACAGGTTCTGCCTCTTTTCATTCCCCCGGGGCCTGAAATACCACATCTCAGTGGCAGGGAGGCTTGTTCAGAGATCATATTTCCATCTAAAGGTAAACGAATAACGCTGCAGTACTGCTAATACTGTAGCTCCCAAAATATGACTGATCATGTAAAATCTTTGCCTTTGGGAATGTTTGGAAAAGAATGCAATTTATGGAGATTCGTTATTTTTGGAAATATATAGAAAAACCGTGGCACCTTGATGCAAAATGTGCCTTTTCTCAATCTGGTGTTCCTTGCCAACATCGCCCCTGGGGCCCAGAAGCTTCCCAGAGCCCTGCCTACTTGGGTCAGCCAGGCAGTGATAGAGCGGATAGCTCTGTCTGAGAAATGACCACCACAATCACTCAGGACTGCATTAATTGAAAGTGATCCTCAGAGTGTGAGATCAGCAGAATGACTATTTCCCCCCATGAAGCTGCCTCAGAAGCAGGAACAGTATTTTTAGAATTCAGGTCTGTGGTTGCTTATTTAAATGTTGTAGGTGAAAAGCCTTGGTTTTCATTCTAAAAACTGGAATGCTGTCTCCAGAAATAGATTTATGTACCTATGGGAATTCACTTAGTGATAAAGGTGCCATTTGAATCACTTGGGAAAGAAGGGACTGTTAGCAAGCGTGTTTTAAATTATATCCTCTGGAATTTGTTTTTGTGCAAGGTGTGAGGTAGGCATCTAATTTTGTTTTCCAGAAGTATATCTAATGTTCTCAACAGAATTTATTCTGTTTCTGAACACTCTGGTCTCCACTGATCTCTTTGTCAATTCTTGCACCCGTATCCCACAGTTTACTCCCTGTAGCTTTATAGTCTAGTTTGACAGCTGATAGGATAAATCCTTCCTCATTCTTTAATTTCAAAAATTTATTGGGATTTTCCCCTTCTATGTAAATTTTAGAATCAGCTTAAGTTTTTTTTTATGTTTTATTTATTTATTTTTGGCTGCGTTGGGTCTTCGTTGCTGCACGCAGGCTTTCTCTAGTTGCGGCGAGCGGGGGCTACTCTTCGTTGCGGTGTGCAGCCTTCTCATTGCGGTGGCTTTTCTTGTTGTGGAGCAAGGGCTCTAGGCACGAGGGCTCAGTAGTTGTGGCTCGTGGGCTCTAGAGCACAGGCTCAGTAGTTGTGACGCACGGGCTTAGTTGCTCCATGGCATGTGGGATCTTCCCGGACCAGGGCTCGAACCTGTGTCCCCTGCCTTGGCGGGCAGATTCTTAACCACTGCGCCACCAGGGAAGTCCCTTTGAATAGTTTTAATCATAGATCTGGAGCAGCCAGTGACTTCCACATATTAGTGCTTAATATTTCTGAGTTAGAAAACTTGCTTTCATGCTAAATTTTATGGAGGTTATTATATTTTAAGTTATTATACAATAAATCCTTACTGCACATTTCTCTGTGCCAGACAGTGTTAGGAGATAAAGATACAGTGGAGGGGCTTCCCTGGTGACGCAGTGGTTAAAAATATGCCCGCCAACGCAGGGGACACAGGTTGCAGCCCTGGTCCGAGAAGATCCCAAATGCTGCGGAGCAACTAAGCCCGTGCGTCACAACTACTGAGCCTGCGCTCTAGAGCCCGCGAGCCACAACTACTGAGCCCGTGTGCCTAGAGCCCCTGCTCCACAACAAGAGAAGCCACCGCAATGAGAAGGCTTCACACCGCAACGAAGAGTAGCCCCCGCTCGGCGCAACGAAGACCCAACACAGCCAAAAATAAGTTTATTAAAAAAAACAAAAAAAGATTCAGTGGAAAACAAAACAAGTCTCTGCAGCCAGGGACATCACTGCCTGCTGGGGGGAGGCAGACAGATCCACAGAAAATCATGGTGGATTGTGACTGATACTTCACCCTGGCAAAGGAAGCATGAGGAGGGGAACCTAACCCAGTCTGGATGGTCAGGGAAGGCTCCCTGGAGGAGGTGATACATAAGTTGAGACCCAAAGGGCAAGGAGGTGGAGGAGAGCATGGCCGTCCTGAGCTGAAGACAGTTCTCAGGTGGCAGGAGCAGGGAGGGGTGGTGGCGGGAAGGGACGTCCCAAGATGAGACTGGTGAGACCAGCAGGGACCAGATCATGGATCGTGAAAGGCCTTCCCAGCCAGAATCCCCGCTGGGTCCCAAGGGCTGCCTGCTGGAGTCTGGCACTCTCAGCTCTGTTCCTCTGGCTGCAGGGTGGAGAATGTGTCAGAGTGATGCTGGACGGTGGCAGAGGGGCCAACGGATCCAGGTGGCAGGTGGCGCTGGCCAGAGGTGGTGGCAGTGGGGAAAGAGAGAAGTACTGGGATCTGAGAGAGCTTCAGGGGGCAGAGCCAGGCTCTGGGTCCCGTTTGTTCCTCATGGTGTCTGTAGTACCAGAACCCAGCTGAGCTGGGTTCCCAGCCATGTCACTTTCTAGCCACATGACCTGGGACAAATGATCTAACCCAACCCCCCTTCCCACTCAGCCCCGTTCCTTTATTTGAAGAATCGGGCTGTTGTGAGGCTGTGTACAGTGTCAGCACCGTGTGTGGCCCGTGTGGCACCAATATAGGTGACAGTGGTGATGGTGATAGTGAGGACAGTTTGATCAGCCGCAAAGTGTCCCGCGGGTTAGGAAAAGGGAGCGAAAGGAGTGACGCCGGCCCCTTCGATCCTCTGTTTCCCCAGTGCCTCATCAATCCCTATGAAATCGCTGCTGAGGCACAAGGTGCAGAATCCCACCCAGTTCCCAGGGAGCCTTTTCCTCCAAGGACCACCTTCAGTAGGGAGACCCCAGCCCTCTGCAGCATGGTGAGCAGGTGGTGGATGGTGTGCTCAGAGCCGGGCCCTGGCCTCTAGGCCACATTCCGCCCCTTTCCCTCGGGGGGCCCTCTGTCCAAAGGCCGAATATGCTCTAGGGTGGCTAACAAACCAGCCAAGGCCTGTGGTATGATTGACTCTGACAGACTCAAAGGGGAGCATAAAATGATTTTGCTATGGCTCAGATTTGCAGAGCTCCTGCAATTACACGTCCCCTTTCACGTAAAATTAGATTAGCACTGCAGCTCCAGTATAATGAGTCTTTAATGCCAGGGGCCATGGTAATTAATAAGTTGTAAATGTTGACTTTTGATTCAAGGCTTCTTGGGGGGTGAGTAATTAATTTTTAATAGCTTTGGATGAATCTACATGCAATATCATGAAAGGGCGAAAAAATGGCTTGGCGTTAGCCCATTTACAGGTATGGAACTGTCTGCTGACCGTCTCTGAGTCTGCGCCATAAAGGAAAAGTGAACGTGAAGGGTGTGCTCCTGGTGTTGAGTGGTGACACATCAGCTTCTGATTGTTGCAGCCTCTTGAAAGAGCTGCATTGTTTTTAAACATGAAAGGAGGCTCTTGGAGGGTTTACTGTGCCATCTCTGAGATGCATCCTGGAGATTGCAGGGAGAGGTTCTGGAAGGAAGCCCAACCCTGACCAGAGGGGGGAGGGTCTGAGTCTGGCAAGCAGGTGGGGACCACATCCTCTGCAGACGCAAAAGCCTGGATTTCTGGGCAGTGAGGTCGGCCCTCTCCTAGAAATGATCTGGCCCATCCTCTTTCCAGATTGCACATCTTCCACTGTTTCCAGGGGCCAGTAGCTAACACAGGTGAATGAGGTTTCCTTTCCATTGACCCTACCAACTCAGCTCAGATAATTGCAGAGAGAAAAAAGTCAGCCTACAGAGCACACAAAAGTCAGGAAAAAATGGTGAAAGAGCCCTGGGACAACCCAGTGCCGCTCTGGGGGATTCACCACATAGAACAGGCATTTGCTTGGGCTCCCGAGTCCATTGGAGACTCTCAGGGGAGAGAAATGGTGTGAATGGAGGTGGTTTGGGGGCATCCCTTCCGGGAGGCAGCCCCAAGGACCGGAAGGTGGGACAGACCTTAGTTCTGGCCCCAAGAGCCCAAGGCAGAGTGAAATTTTCTCTCCTTGAGATTCTTTCTCTGTAACAGCTTTGCCTCCTCCTCAAGTGGAAACTGTGTTCCCATTTTAGAGTGTAGCTTAATTTGCTTTTGTGCCATGTTGTTTGGGGGTAGGAGGGATGTGAATCTCGGTGAGAACGTGTGTTTCTTGTGCACCTCTCCATACATGGCGACACTGGCTGTCATCCGAAAGAAACAGAGGTGGCGAGGGTGACTCTGTCTCACTGTTCCCAGGTGATCAGGCCCCTGGGGTTGACAGACATGTAGTTTTGTTGTAGCCAATGTTGTTTTTGTCCATTGGCTGTGGGCTCCTTGGGCTGGAGGCAGAGGTTGGCTGGGTGACACCCAGGGCTTGTTCTCAAGTTTCAGCCTCAGCCTGCAGGCATTCCTGGGTCAGGAAAGACTTTGGTTATGTAGCCCCACGTGACAGTGTGGTTGACCACCCCCTCCCCCTTTTTAGGGAGAGAGAAAAAGAAGGGATAGAAAAGATTTGACAACTTGAAATGGTGTCACCCGCTTTTTAGAGGTTTTGGCTGCTTGTCTAGTTTGCACACACACGTGATCCGTGTGGATAGATTTGGAGGGAGACAGGAAAGAAAAAAGCCAGAGGCCCCCTGTTAGTCCTGAGAACTCAAGATCTCAGTTTGGGAGCTGGATTTGGAGTGTGTATGTGTGTGTGTGTGTGTGTGTGTGTTTCCTTCAGTTTCCACTGCTGCCTGTTCTCATAACCTGTGTGCCTATAGCTTTCAGGCAATATAAAATAGCAAGATTCCAGGCGAAATACAAAAAGCAACCCTGAAGGGATGCAGCAAAGTGCATTTTTACCAAAGAGAGAGGGAGAGAATTGGGGGAAGACTTGATAGGTTAAATTTTTTTTTGTTTTTTGTTTTTGTTTGTTAAAGATATAGTAACTTTCTGAGAATCCACTGGCAAATGCGGTTAAGGGTCTTTTCAAGACCGATAAACTTTTGGATAAGCCATTTAAAAATCAGTTAAGGAGTGTTTCTTCTGTTATCTCTGTGCTTGTCTCATTGCATCACATGGCTACCCTGAAACTAAAAGGAATAGGATCTGATAATTGGTTTTTAAATTCCATTGCTTGGAAGGACTTTGACAGTCAAGGCCAGTATGATCCCGTTCCAAATACTGCCCTTACCCGTGTTGCGAGAGCTTACATATATTTAGGGATTCTACATACAATCAGTCCTGTGTCTTTACAATATCTGTTCCACAGTCTTGTGAAATATGTTGTCAATTTTAATTCTACTTTGTGGATAGAGAAAAATGTATGGAATGGCAGAGGGCCTTAGCTAGCCCAGAGCAGCGAGACGGAGAGGGTCACAGTCATCTCCCAGGGCTGGTTGCAGGTCAGTGGGGATTTCAGGAGCCTTTGCAGTAAATGGTTCAATTCAGAACCCAGCTAGCCTCCTACTCTGTCCGCAAGTCAATGGATATATAGATAGATATCATCAAAGTACAGCAAAAGAGTCAGAGGGCTGACGATTAAAAAAAATCCATAAGCATTTATCAAAACAGCAAGAAATTAAGTGTTTAAGAACCACGTACAGAAGCTTCAATCACCATGGTTTGCATGATAAGAAATAATTTATGAATACAAGTATTTTTTTCATCCACCATCTGCAGTATCATTTACTGAAGAAACTGAGTTTATAAACCTTCCTGCAGTTGCTTCCTGCAGACATCTACTTGCAAGCCCCGGGATAAAAAAGTTTGCATTTGTATTTTTTAATGAATAGTCTCTCTGGGATTTAATTAGTCATTGTGTCTATGCATGCATCATTCATAATCTGGGTTTGTCACTAGCGCATGCAGTTAAAGTCAGATGAACAGAAACAGTATTTTCTTTCTTTTTTTTCAATTTTTTAATTAGTTTCTGCTTTATAACAAAGTGAATCAGTCATACATATACATCTGTTCCCACATCCCTTCCCTCATGCATCTCCCTCCCTCCCACCCTCCCCATCCCACCCCTCCAGGCAGTCACAAAGCACTGAGCTGATCTCCCTGTGCTCTGCGGCTGCTTCCCACTATCTATCTACCTTACGTTTGGTAGTGTATATATGTCCATACCTCTCTTTCGCTTTGTCACAGCTTACCCTTCCCACTCCCCATATCCTCAAGTCCATTCTCAAGTAGGTCTGTGTCTTTATTCCCATTTTACCCCTAGGTTCTTCATGATATTTTTTTAAAAATTCCATATATATGTGTTAGCATACGGTATTTGTCTTTCTCTTTCTGACTTACTTCACTCTGTATGACAGACTCTAGGTCTATCCACCTCATTACAAATAGCTCAGTTTCATTTCTTTTTATGGCTGAGTAATATTCCATTGTATGTATGTTCCACATCTTCTTTATCCATTCATCCGATGATGGACACTTAGGTTGTTTCCATCTCCGGGCTATTGTGAATAGAGCTGCAATGAACATTTTGGTACATGTCTCTTTTTGAATTATGGTTTTCTCAGGGTATATGCCTAGTAGTGGGATTGCTGGGTCATATGGTAGTTCTATTTTTAGTTTTTTAAGGAACCTCCATACTGTTCTCCATAGTGGCTGTACCAATTCACATTCCCACCAGCAGTGCAAGAGTGTTCCCTTTTCTCCACACCCTCTCCAGCATTTATTGTTTCTAGATTTCTTGATGATGGCCATTCTGACTGGTGTGAGATGATATCTCATTGTAGTTTTGATTTGCATTTCTCTAATGATTAATGATGTTGAGCATTTTTTCATGTGTTTGTTGGCAGTCTGTATATCTTCTTTGGAGATATGCCTATTTAAGTCTTCTGCCCATTTTTGGATTGGGTTGAGAAACAGTATTTTCAAACAAAATATAAAATACTCTTTGGCCAATTATCATTAGTTGACAACATGTTTTATAGAGATAAAAGTTGATTAGTAGCTGTTATAAGTTTTGGTTTGTCTTCTTGTCTGTTGCGGAGAAAACCAGTACATAAGCCTCAAGGATCTTCACGGCACTTTGAGGACCCAGAGTCTCTAATGCTCCCCAGCCCGCCTGACATCAGAGAGACGCCCCAAGCTCGTGAGAATAAAGTTAATAATCACTGCCATGTTCGCCTGCTGTGTGCCTGGCATTTCTACATCATTTATGTGTAATCCTTCAAGTAACTTGCCCACACTAGTTGGCACTGAGTTGGTACGTGGCAGAGCCTGGCTTTTGGACCCAGGTCTAGCTGACTGCAGGCTTTCTGCTCCATCCTGTCTACCATGTTGTCTGAAAGCTGAAGGTAAGAGTGATTGAGATTGTATTTCAGCTAAAAGGATGATTTAAAAAGTGATTAAAGTTGTGCACCAGTATTCGCAGAAGCGTTATTCACAATCACCAAAAGGTGGAAGCAGTCCTAGTGTCCATCAAGGATGAGTGGATAAACAAAATGTGATATAGTCACACAATGGAATATTATTCAGTCTTAAGAAGGAAGGAAATTCTTTTTTTGTTTGTTTTTGCCTGAGCCACATGGCATGCAGGATCTTAGTTCCCCAACCAGGGATCAAACCCCTGCCCCCTGCATTGGGAGTGCAGAGTCTTTAACCACTGGACCACCAGGGAAGTCCCAAAAGGAAGGACACATGCTACAACACAGCTGGTCCTTCTCTATCATTTAAAAATTCTTAATCAAGCATTTTTTATGATTTCATTCTTTCCTCTCATTTGTACCTTTTTTCATTCTTTTAATAAGAGATTATAATATGAATCTTTGATGTATTATAGCCTACTTTAAATTAGTACATTTACCACTTCCCAAATAATTTAAGAACCTCACAAGTTAAATTCCATTTATCCACTCCCACGCTTCATATTATTGTTTTTTTTCAATATACAGACATGTTTATTGACGAAGCAGTAATTCCTTTAATAATTTGCCAACATAAATATGTCAAAAGGGTTTTAAAATCATTTCTCTCTCTGTTCCCCAACAAGAATTACTCTACTGATATGAGCTATATATTGCTGTTCACTTACTGCTAAACCTAAACTAGTGAAATGATAATGGGTAACTGTTATATGGCACATGACAACTAATTTGAGTGGTAATAATGAACGTTTAATGATCCTCCTTTCAGGCATGAACATAAGACTTTTCATGTATACCTTATGAAAATTATAACCATTAACCTAAAAATTACAGTTGCAACTGAAATAGTAGCCAGGAATTATAGATTATAGCCAAGTCAGAATATTGCATAAATATTCCATATGAACACAGATACAGGGGACACATAGGAAGCACCAGAGTCCTGTTTTCATTCAATCCAAATCCTTGTTTTGAAATTTATGAAAGTTGTGATTAGTAGAGAAGATATTTGAATCCAGATATTAAAAGGTTCTTATTTCTATCAAATAAGTACAATAGTCAAGGTCATTTTCACTTTTCACTAGCTCACAATTTCTAAACAAAAATAACATGTATATAAAAATGTGTCCCCTATATGGGTAATATTTTTAGAATACTCTATTTAGATCAAGGAAAGAGTGAACATAAAAATTATCAGAATTGCAGAATTTTTATACCTTAAATTTCATTTTTTATATGTAGATGATTTTCCAATTGTGTCCCTCTATCAGGCTATAAAGTGACATTGGGAAAAGGAAGAAAGAGGTCTGAAAAATGAATAAAGTGTTTAAAAATGGTCTTTTTTCACTGACGGAAAATATCTTTGGTTACATTTCCAAGTTATATCATTCCTGGTATTCAATTAAGAGCCTCATTTCATATGCCTGTGATGTTGCAAAGAAACACCTCTGCCTCCTTTCGGGTTGGGTTTGCTTTCCTTGTTACAGGGTAGTTGAAAACCAGTGCCACTGCAGTCACAAATATGCAATTTTACATCAAATCCCAGGGCTCTCTATTATTTTTTAATTGTTTTAAAAGACACATTGTGCTTATAAAATTCAAGAGAGAAAAAACACTAATCACATAGAAAAGAGTAGCCAGTAAAATCTGCAGTTTTTCCCAGTTATGATCCTCTTTATCAGAAATTAATGTCCAGTTGAATGGTGCATCATACTGGCACCAGCTCATCAATATGATTCTGCCTCTTTAAAACTCCAGTTTACAGGCCAAGGTGGCATGTGTTGGGTCACATTCTCCAGCTGTGTACATACTCACTGAACACATTTCTAAATGAGCAGGCATTCTTGACTAAAGGCAAGGCAAGTTCAAATGAGAAAAGGAATTCCAAACGTCCTTTGTAAACTATAAAGTGCTTCAGAAATATAAGATGGCAGAGTCCCTCCCATCAGGAAACTTGCACAAATCTCTTAGATAGCCTCACCCATCAGAGGGCAGACAGCAGAAGCAAGAACTACAATCCTGCAGCCTGTGGAACAAAAACCACATTCACAGAAAGATAGACAAGATGAAAAGGCAGAGGGCTATGTACCAGATGAAGGAACAAGATAAAGCCCCAGAAAAACAATGAAATGAAGTGGAGATAGGCAACCTTCCGGAAAAAGAATTCAGAATAATGATAGTGAAGATGATCCAGGACCTTGGAAAAAGAATGGAAGCAAAGATTGAGAAGATGCAAAAAATGTTTAACAAAGACCTAGAAGAACTAAAGAACAAACAAACAGAGATGAACAATACAGTAACTGAAATGAAAAATACACTAAAAGGAATCAATAGCAGAATAACTGAGGCAGAAGAACGGATAAGTGACCTGGAAGACAGAAAGGTGGAATTCACAGCTGTGGAACAGAATAAAGAAAAAAGAATGAAAAGAAATGAAGACAGCCTAAGAGACCTCTGGGACAGCATTAAATGCAACAACATTTGCATTATAGGGGTCCCAGAAGGAGAAGAGAGAGAGAAAGGACCCGAGAAAATATTTGAAGAGATTATAGTCGAAAACTTCCCTAACATGGGAAATGAAATAGCCACCCAAGTCCAGGAAGCGCAGAGGGTCCCATACAGGATAAACCCAAGGAGAAACATGCCGAGACACATAGTAATCAAATGGCAAAAATTAAAGACAAAGAAAAATGATTGAAAGCAACAAGGGAAAAAAGACAAATAAAATACAAGGGGACTCCCATAAGGTTAACAGCTGATTTCTCAGCAGAAACTCTACAAGTCAGTAGGGAGTGGCATGACATATTTAAAGTGATGAAAGGGAAGAACGTACAACCAAGATTACTCTACCCGGCAAGGATCTCATTCAGATTCGATGGAGATATCAAAAGCTTTACAGACAAGCAAAAGCTAAGAGAATTCAGCACCACCAAACCAGCTCTACAACAAATGCTAAAGGAACTTCTCTAAGTGGGAAACACAAGAGAAGAAAAGGACCTACAAAAACAAACCCAAAACAATTAAGAAAATGGTCATAGGAACATACATATCGATAATTACCTTAAACATGACTGGATTAAATGCTCCAACCAAAAGACACAGCCTCGCTGAATGGATACAGAAACAAGACCCATATATATATGTCTACAAGAGACCTACTTCAGTCCTAGGGACACATACAGACTGAAAGTGAGGGGATGGAAAGATATTCAATGCAAATGGAAAACAAAAGAAAGCTGGAGTAGCAGTACTCATATCAGATAAAATAGACTTTAAAATAAAGAATGTTACAAGAGACAAGGAAGGACACTACATAATGATCAAGGGATCAATCCAAGAAGAAGATATAACAATTATAAGTTTACATGCACCCAACATAGGAGCACCTCAATACATAAGGCAACTGCTAACAGCTATAAAAGAGGAAGTCGACAGTAACACAGTAATAGTGGGGGACTTTAACACCTCACTTACACCAATGGACAGATCATCCAAACAGAAAATTAATAAGGAAACACAAGCTTTAAATGACACAATAGACCAGATAGATTTAATTGATATTTATAGGACATTCCATACAAAAACAGCAGATTACACTTTCTTCTCAAGTGTGCATGGAACATTCTCCGGGATAGATCACATCTTGGGTCACAAATCAAGCCTCAGTAAATTTAAGAAAATTGAAATCATATCAAGCATCTTTTCAGACCACAACGCTATGAGATTAGAAATCAATTACAGGGAAAAAAACGTAAAAAACACAAACACATGGAGGCTAAACAATACATTACTGAATAACCAAGAGATCACTGAAGAAATCAAAGAGGAAATGAAAAAATACGTAGAGACAAATGACAATGAAAACATGACGATCCAAGACCTATGGGATGCAGCTAAAGCAGTTCTAAGAGGGAAGTTTATAGCAATACAATCCTACCTCAAGAAACAACAGACATCCCATATAAACAATCTAACCTTACACCTAAAGGAACTAGAGAAAGAAGAACAAACAAAACCCAAAGTTAGTAGAAGGAAAGAAATCATAAAGATCAGAGCAGAAATAAATGAAATAGAAACAAGGAAAACAATAGCAAAGATGAATAAAACTAAAAGCTGGTTCTTTGAGAAGATAAACAAAATTGATAAACCATTAGCCAGACTCATCAAGAAAAAGAGGGAGAGGACTCAAGAAAATTAGAAATGAAAAAGAAGTTACAACAGACACCACAGAAATACAAAGCATCCTAAGAGACTACTACAAGCAACTCTATGCCAATAAAATGGACAACCTGGAAGAAATGGACAAATTCTTAGAAAGGTATAAACTTCCAAGAATGAACCAGGAAGAAATAGAAAGTATGAACAGACCAATCACAAGTAATGAAATGGAAACTGATTAAAAATCTTCCAACAAACAAAAGTCCAGGACCAGATGGCTTCACAGGTGAATTCTTTTTTTAAAAAAAATCTTTATTGGAGTATAATTGCTTTACAATGGTGTGTTAGGTTCTGCTTTATAACAAAGTGAATCAGTTATACATATACATATGTTCCCATATCTCTTCCCTCTTGCATCTCCCTCCCTCCCACCCTCCCTATCCCACCCCTCTAGGTGGTCACAAAGCACCGAGCTGATCTCCCTGTGCTATGCGGCTGCTTCCCACTAGCTATCTATTTTACATTTGGTAGTGTATATATGTCCATGCCAGGTGAATTCTATCAAACATGTAGAGAAGAGCTAACACCCATCCTTCTCAAACTCTTCCAAAAAATTTCAGAGTAAGGAACACTCCCAAACTCATTCTATGAGGCCACCATCACCCTGATACCAAAACCAGACAAATATACTACAAAAAAAGAAAATTACAGACCAATATCACTGATGAATATAGATGCAAAAACCCTCAACAAAATACTAGCAGACAGAATCCAACAACACATTAAAAGGATCATACACCATGATCAAGTGGGATTTATCCCAGGGATGCAAGGATTCTTCCATATACGCAAACCAATCAATGTGATACACCCTATTAACAAATTGAAGAAGAAAAACCATATGATCATCTCAATAGATGCAGAAAAAGCTTTTGACAAAATTCAACACCCATTTATGATAAAAATTCTCCAGAAAGTGGGCATAGAGGGAACCTACCTCAACGTAATAAAGGCCATATACAACAAACCCACAGCAAACATCATTCTCAGTGGTGAAAAACTGAAAACATTTCCCTCTAAGATCAGGAACAAGACAAGGATGTCCACTTTCACCACTATTACTCAACATAGTTTTGGAAGTCCTAGCCATGGCAATCAGAGAAGAAAAAGAAATAAAAGGAATACAAATTGGAAAAGAAGAAGTAAAACTGTCACTGTTTGCAGATGACATGATACTATACATAGAGAATCCTAAAGATGCCACCAGAAAACTACTAGAGCTAATCAATGAATTTGGTAAAGTTGCAGGATACAAAATTAATGCACAGAAATCTTTTGCATTCCTATACACTAATGATGAAAAATCTGAAAGAGAAATTAAGGGAACACTCCCATTTACCACTGTAACAAAAAGAATAAAATACCTAGGAATAAACCTACGTAGGGAGACAAAAGACCTGTATGCAGAAAACTATAAGACACTGATGAAAGAAATTAAAGATGATACAAACAGATGGAAAGATATACCATGTTCTTGGATTGGAAGAATCAATATTGTGAAAATGACTGTATTACCCAAAGCAATCTACAGATTCAATGCAATCCCTATCAAATTACCAATGGCATTTTTTACAGAACCAGAACAAAAAATCTTAAACTTTGTAAGGAGACCCAAAAGAACCCGAATAGCCAAAGTGGTCTTGAGGGAAAAAAATGGAGCTGGAGGAATCAGACTCCCTGACTCCAGACTATACCACAAAGCTACAGTAATCAAGACAATATGGTACTGGCACAAAACCAGAAATATAGATCAATGGAACAGGATAGAAAGCCCAGAGATAAACCCATGCACCTATGGTCAACTGATCTATGACAAAAGAGGCAAGGATATACAATGGAGAAAAGACAGCCTCTTCAATAAGTGGTGCTGGGAAAACTGGACAGCTACATGCAAAAGAATGAAATTAGAACACTCCCTAACACCATACACAAAAATAAACTCAAAATGGATTAGAGACCTAAATGTAAGACTGGACACTATAAACCTTTAGAGGAAAACACAGGAAGAGCACTCTTTGACATAAATCACAGCAAGATCTTTTTTTGATCCACCTCCTAGAGTAATGGAAATAAAAACAAAAATAAACAAATGGGACCTAATGAAACTTAAAAGCTTTTGCACAGCAAAGGAAACTACAAATAAGACAAAAAGACAACCCTCAGAATAGGAGAAAATATTTGCAAATGAATCAATGGACAAAGGATTAATCTCCAAAATATATAAACAGCTTATGCAGCTCAATATTAAGAAAACAAACAACCCAATGCAAAAATGGGCAGAAGACCTAAATAGACATTTCTCCAAAGAAGACATACAGATGGCCAAGAAGCACATGAAAACCTGCTCAACATCACTAATTATTAGAGAAATGCAAATCAAAACTACAATGAGGTATCACCTCACACCAGTTAGAATGGGCATCATCAGAAAATCTACAAACAACAAATGCTGGAGAGGGTGTGGAGAAAAGGGAACCCTCTTGCACTTTTGGTGGGAATGTAAATTGATACATCCACTATGGAGAACAGTATGGAGGTTTCTTAAAAAACTAAAAATAGAACTACCATATGACCCAGCAATCCCACTACTAGGCATATACCCTGAGAAAACCATAATTCAAAAAGAGACATGTACCAAAATGTTCATTGCAGCTCTATTCACAATAGCCCGGAGCTGGAAACAACCTAAGTGTCCATCATCGGATGAATGGATAAAGAAGATGTGGCACATATATGCAATGGAATATTACTCAACCATAAAAAGAAACGAAACTGAGCTATTTGTAATGAGGTGGATAGACCTAGAGTCTGTCATACAGAGTGAAGTAAGTCAGAAAGAGAAAGACAAATACCGTATGCTAACACATATATACGAAATTAAAAAAAAAATGTCATGAAGAACCTAGGGGTAAAACGGGAATAAAGACACAGACCTACTTGAGAATGGACTTGAGGATATGGGGAGTGGGAAGGATAAGCTGTGACAAAGCGAAAGAGAGGCATGGACATATATACACTACCAAACGTAAGGTAGATAGATAGTGGGAAGCAGCCGCAGAGCACAGGGAGATCAGCTCAGTGCTTTGTGACCGCCTGGAGGGGTGGGATGGGGAGGGTGGGAGGGAGGGAGATGCATGAGGGAAGGGATGTGGGAACAGATGTATATGTATGACTGATTCACTTTGTTATAAAGCAGAAACTAATAAAAAATAAATAAATAAATAAATAAATAATTAAAAAAAAAGAAAATCTACAAACAACAAATGCTGGAGAGGGTGTGGAGAAAAGGGAACCCTCTTGCACTTTTGGTGGGAATGTAAATTGATATAGCCACTATGGAGAACAGTATGGAGGTTCCTTAAAAACCTAAAAATAGAATTACCATATGACCCAGCAATCCCACTACTGGGCATATACCCAGAGAAACCATAATTCAAAAAGACACATGCACCCCAATGTTCTTGCAGCACTATTTACAATAGCCAAGACATGGAAGCAACCTAAATGCCCATCGACAGACGAATGGATAAAGAAGATGTGGTACATATATACAATGGAATATTCTTCAGCCATAAAAGGAACGAAATTGGGTCATTTGTAGAGACGTGGATGGATCTAGAGACTGTCATACAGAGTGAAGTAAGTCAGAAAGAGAAAAACAAATATCGTATATTAACGCATATATGTGGAACCTAGAAGAACGTTTCAGATGAACCGGTTTGCAGGGCAGAAACTGAGACACTCCAAGGGGGGAGAGCAGCGTGGAGGGTGGTGGTGGTGTGATAAACTGGGTGATTGGGACTGACATGTATACACTGATGTGTATTAAATTGATGACTAATAAGAACCTGCTGTATAAAAAAATAAATAAAAGAAAATTTAAAAATAATAATAAAAGAAATATAAGATGGCAGCATTCTTAGGTAATACTACAGAAGGATACTAAACTCCTGATGAAGCTCCGTTTGTTCACCTCATTGGCCTTGCTGTTGCCCCTACACGACATGGCATTTAGTCAATAAAGTCTTTGTGTCTCCTGGGTTCTTTCTAGCCTTCCGTTCTAGGTTTCTTCTGATGGAGAAAAATTCCTATTAAAGCATGTACACCAATTAATTATATTTTACCAGGCTTATTTTGCTATGCACATGTACATTGACACTACATACAGTATGTTAAAGAAAATTCTAAGAAGTATCAGGAAGCTTATGTATCTTTTTCATTTACCCTGTGTTTTATGGCCTTGTTTATCACCTCCTTGTACCAGCTCACCGAACTTCCCTGGAGGAGCTGCAGACCAAATTCCTTAGCACCCAGTGGGTCTGAGCAAATATAGAATATAGTAGCAAGATGCAAAAGTAATGAGACAGACCAAAGGCACACATCAGGGGAACAGTTTGTGAGTGGGGAAAGGGTTTTTTTGTTTGTTTGTTTTGCTTTTTATGGGATAGGGAAACACCTACTTTGGACAGTGGGAGAGAAAATAGCTGCAATTGATCTTTTTAACACACACAGAACAGGTTACTATTGTGCTAAAAATATGTTTATGTGTTAGGTTGGTTGAATAATGTGAAGGGTGGGCACCCAGAAGGAAGACATGGAACCTAATGGGCTCAGATATCCTCTCTTATTGTTTGAATAGTTGTCTGGAAAGCAGTGCAAAGCCTTTTATTCCTCTTGGGCCTGACGAGTCTGCTGCCATGCTGTCCCCAGCAACGCCATGGGGTGGTGACTAATTGCCCCTGTAAGTCACCACTCCACTGTGCTACTCCGTTTATTTTTCTGACAGTAATTTAGTGTTTGCTCTTTCCCACACTAGTCATTCCATGTTTTTCCTCACATTAGAAGCCCAGGGCGCTTCTGTGAGGGCAGGCAAATAGCAGGTAAGGGAAAGGAGATACAACACTGGGCCTGGCTGGCTGCACCGCTCAGGGACCTCGCCGGGAAGGACGCGCTGGCTTGCACCAGGGAGGGAGCCCCATCAGGTAGCACCCGCCTCATATTATTGTTTATATATTTTACTCACATACGTTATAAATTCCACAGAGCATTGTAATTGTTATTATTATTTTTTTAATTAATTTATTTATTTTTGGCTGCGTTGGGTTTTTGTTGCCGTGCGCGTGCTCTCTTTAGTTGCGGCAAGCGGGGGCTACTCTTTGTTGCGGTGCACAGGCTTCTCATTGCGGTGGTATCTCTTGTTGCAGAGCACGGGCTCTAGGCACATGGGCTTCGGTAGTTGCAGCACTCAGGCTCAGTAGCTGCAACACACAGGCCCTAGAGCACGCGGGCTTCAGTAGTTGTGGCACACGGGCTCAGTGGTTGTGGCGCACAGGCTTAGTTGCTCCGAGGTATGTGGGATCTTCTCGGACCAGGGCTCGAACCTATGTCCCCTGCATTGGCAGGCGGATTCTCAACCACTGCGCCGCGAGGGAAGTCCTGTTATTGTTGTTTTAAACAATATTTATTCATAAATAAGTACATTTAAAAAAACAGTTCTGATGTTCTTTATGCCTTTCTGCATTTCTTTGCTTCCATCTGGAACCATTTTCTTCAATCTAAAGAACTCCTTTAGTATTTCTTGTGATGAATGTCGGCTGGTGGAGAATTCTTTGCTTTTTGTTTTTTATTTTTCCTGAAAACATCTTTATCTCATCTTAGTTTTTGAAGGATCTTTTCACTGGGCTTAGAATTCTAGATTCCTTCCTTCCCTCCTTCCTTCCTTGCTTCCTTCCATCCTTCCCTCCCTTCTCCCTCCCTCCCACTTTTTTTAAGCTTTAAAGTTCCTATTGTCTTCTTTCTTCTATATTTTATAGTAAAAAGACAACAATCAGTCTTATTGCTCCTTTGAAAATAATATATCTTTTTTCCTTTAGCTGCTTTTTTTTTTTGGCGCATTTTTTATTTTTTGGCCACACAACACAGCACGTGGGATCTTAGTTCCACGACCAGGGATCAAACTCGTGTCCCCTGCACTGGAAGCGCAGAGTCTTAACCACTGGACCACCAGGAAAGTCCCTTCTGTAGCTGCTTTTAAGGTTTTTCTCTGTATCTGATTTTCAGGACTGCCTATGATGTGCCTGGGTAAGGTTTGGTTTAGATTATTTCTCCTTGGGGCTCACTGAGCTTCTTGAATCTGTGAGCTAGTGTCTTTCGCCAGATTTGGGAAAATTCATGGCCAGTATTTCTTCCTTGACTGCTTCTGACCTATTCTCTCTTCTCTTCCTTTTGTGGGACTTGAATTACATGTATTGGGTTGGCCAAAAAGTTCGTACAGAAAAACCCAAACGAACTTTTTGGCCAACCCAATATTTTAGACCTTTTGGCCATCTCCCACATGTCTTTTATGCTCTGTTCTGTCTTTTCCATCTTTATTCTCTCTGGATATTTTTGATTAACCAGGTTTTGGGTTCATTAACTCTGCTTTCTGCTTTACCCATTCTGCTGTGGAACCTAGTCGATGAATTCTTAATTTCAGGTATTATATTTTTAAATCCTAGAATATCCATTAGATTTTTTTATAGATTTCCAGTTCTGTTGAAATTCTCCATCTATGTATCTGTCTTGTCCTCTTCTCTTTTTTTGACTTATTAATCATAGTTATTTTGAAGTTAGCTTCTCGCCGGTCAAGCTGCTTATTAGGGCACAGTAGACATGCCAAGTGGCTCTTCTCACTGCCTCTTGACATTTCAACCATCTGTATTTTTGAAAGTCTACATTTGTCTTCTGTAGCATTTTCTTTGGTTTCCCTAACTGCCCATGGGCTTCATGCAGGGAGAACATTAAGTCTTTGAGAACTTCCCAGGGGTTGTGAGGACACAAATCCCCACATTTATGGAGGTTAGCTGCTTGGTGACAGCTGAGGGAAATGCTGGTCCCCTGGGCTTGGAGCCACCTAACTGAGAGCCCCTTGGTCAGTCAAGGCTACAAGGATGGTATTCAGTGTTGAATTTATTTGCTGTTCCTGTTTTACGCCTTCTATATCACAAGTTTTTAAACATTATAAACATATTTACAAGGGAAATAACTGATATTAAGCTCAACTACCTACCTAATGTTTTTTTAAATTCTCTTCCACTCTTTGTTAATATATATATTTCAGATAAGATATACACACACCCAAAACATACGCACACACACATATACACATATTGGGTTGGCCAAAATGTTCATTCGGTTAATGAATACATTGTTCAATAAAGTCCTTTGTGAACACGAGAAATGTCTTTCATTTTTACTTAAAACCGAACAAGCTTTTTGGCCAACCCGATATATACCCACATATATATTTGGGGGTTAAAATTGTTTATTGTGGTAAAAATATCCATAACAAAATTTGCAGTCTTAACCATTTTTAAGTGTACAATTCAGGGATATGAAGTACATTCATATTGTTGTGCAACAATCACTGCCATCCATTTTACAACTCTGTCTTGCAAAACTGAAATGCTATACCCATTAAGCAATAACTCTATTCGCCCCTCCCCTCAGCCCCTGATAACCACCAAATACTTTCTATGATTTTGACTGCTCTAAGTACCTCGTATAAGTGGAATCATACAGTGTATGTCCTTTTGTGACTGGCTTAGTTCACTTAGCATATGCCCTCAAGGTTCAACCATATTGTAGCATGTGTCAGAATTTCCTTTCTTTTTAAGGCTGAATAATAGTCCATTGTCTGTATAAACCACATTTAATTCTCCATTCATCTGTCAATGCACACTTGGGTTGCTTCCACCTTTGGGCTATTGTAAATAATGCTGCTATGAACATGGGTATACAAATATCTCTTTGAGACCCCACTTTACATTCTTTTAAGTGTATACCCAGAAGTGGAATTGCTGGACCATATGATAATTCTGTTTTTAATTTTTTGAAGAACTGCCATACTGTTTTCCATAGCGACTGCACCATATTACATTCCCACCAACAGTTTTTCCACATCTCCCCCAACACTTGTTATTGTCTGTTTTTTTTTTTTTAAATAGTAGCCATCCTAATGGGTATGAGGCGATTTCTCACATGTTGATTTGCATTTCTTTAATGATTAGAGATATTGAGCATCTTTTTATGTTGTTATTGGCCATTTGTATATCTTCTTTGGAGAGATGTCTACTCAAGTCTATTGTCAATTAAAAAATTTTTTTTATTTTTTTAAAAAAATATTTATTTAGGCTGCGCCGGGTCTTAGTTTCAGCGCACAGGATCTTTGTTGCGGCATGCGGACTTCCTAGTTGTGACATGCATGCCGGATCTAGTTCCTTGGCCAGGGATCGAACCCGGGCCTCTTGCATTGGGAGCTTGGAGTCTTACCCACTGGACCACCAGGGAAGTCCCTATTGTCAATTTTTTTTTTTTTTTTTTTTTTTTGCCGTACGCGGGCCTCTCACTGTTGTGGCCTCTCCCGTTGCGGAGCACAGGCTCCGGACACGCAGGCTCAGCAGCCATGGCTCATGGGCCCAGCTGCTCCGCGGCATGTGGGATCTTCCCGGACTGGGGCACAAACCCGTGTCCCCTGCATCGGCAGGCGGATTCTCAACCACTGTGCCACCAGGGAAGCCCTGTCAATTTTTAAATCAGGATTTTTTGAGTGGTCTTGACACCCTTATCAAAATACCTTTGACTATGGGCTTCCCTGGTGGCGCGGTGGTTGAGAATCTGCCTGCTGATGCAGGGGACACGGGTTCGAGCCCCGGTCTGGGAAGATCCCACATGCCGCGGAGCAACTAGGCCCGTGAGCCACAACTACCGAGCCTGCGCGTCTGGAGCCTGTGCTCCGCAACAAGAGAGGCCGCGATAGTGAGAGGCCTGCGCACCGCGATGAAGAGTGGCTCCCGCTTGCCGCAACTAGAGAAAGCTCTCGCACAGAAGCGAAGACCCAACACAGCCAAAAATAAATATGAAAATAAATAAATAAATAAAAGATTACTATTAGGGCTTCCCGGGTGGTGCCGTAGTTGAGAATCTTCCTGCTAATGCAGGGGACATGGGTTCGAGCCTTGGTCTGGGAGGATCCCACATGCCGCGGAGCAACTAGGCCCGTGAGCCACAACTACTGAGCCTGCGCGTCTGGAGCCTGTGCTCTGCAACAAGAGAGGCCGCGATAGTGAGAGGCCCATGCACTGCGATGAAGAGTGGCCCCGCTTGCCACAACTAGAGAAAGCCCTCACACAGAAACGAAGACCCAACATAGCAAAAATAAATAAATAAAAATTAATAAACTCCTACCCCCAACATCTTCTAAAGAAAAAAAGATTACTATTAATTAAAAAAATACCTTTGACTATACATGCAAGGATTTATTTCTGAAAAGCCATTGGGTTTCTAGTGCTAAAAATTGTTCTGTGGATTCTCTGGCAGCCTAGAGCCTCTTTCTCCCCTGCCTGCCATCCCAAGGTCATCTTGACAGGGTGTGGCTTGGGGGTGAAGAGGGAGGTGGCGGCGGAGTCGGGGGAGAGAGAGGGAAAATGTATATGTATTAGCTCAACTTCTAAAGCACATGTAAAATTATGCCATTCTTGGTATTACCTGTGATGGGTTTGCTCATTCAAAAACTATTGAGCACCTCTCAAGAGTATATGAACATTGTGCTAGAAACTGACAGGCTCCCACAAAAACAGAAGACAAAGACTCTTGTAGGCTGTCTGGAGAGGAAGGATACCTGGGCTTGGAGCAGGAGATGGCAGTGTAGGTGGTTGGAATGGTTAAGTGTCTGGTGTATGGTACTGGCAGGGAGTGCTCTGGGAGCTCAAGGTGGTGGAGGCAGAGGCCACGGTGCGGAGCCATGCCCCGGGACAGTAGGCTTCTGCTTCTCATGTACCAGATCCAGCACTGGCCACTGAAGCACTTGGGAGCACTTCTGGATTAAGGGCTCTGCAGCTGCAGTGGGTGGGCAGGGAACCTGGATTCCAGGTGAGGGATAGTGGAGCAGAGGCTCAGAGTTGACAAGGGACAGTCAAGGTCGTGAGGCAAAGACTTGAGATATCATGGCCAGAGGGCAGAGCTATCACTAGAGGGGCCTGGGAGTTGAGATAAAGAGGAGGTATCTGCCTGGGACCTACAGGGTTAGGCTTGGAAGTTGAACCTTACTTGGTCAGAAGCAGGGCAGTGGCATTTCAGGTTCATAACAGGGGCAGTGACAGTCCATACCGGGTGTCTTAGGAAGAGTCATGTGGCCAGAGAGGAGGCAGGGCCCAGGCAGGAGGCTGCTGTGGTGGACTGGGGACATAGGAGGAGGGCTAGGTCCAGGTCCCCAGTAGGGTCAGAAGGAAAGAATGGGCCAAGGGCTGGAGGAGCTGGGGCAGGCTGGTCGTGGGCGAGGAGGGAGGGGATGCACCATGGAAGTGCTTGTGTTTTCAACACCCAACAGAGGGAGCAGAACACAGCTGGGCTGGGAGGGCAGAGGGTGGCTCTGGTTGGGATTTAATAGCAACCTCAGTAGTAACGGTGGCATTCCAGGCAGGTCAGGGGGGGTTTACTAGTCACAAGCAACAGTGGCAGTCATAGTTTGCCCACCAGGATGAGTGTGTAGTGAGAAGGTCAAAGAGCGAGGCCTGAGCCATGGGGCAGAGGGAGGAAGATCTGGGGCAGCAGTGTCTTCCTGCCTTTGTGGGTGAGCATCAGTGGAATGTGTTCCAGTTTTGGGGCTTTTCCAGAACCTGAATAGAAAGTTAAAATCTTGCTGTATGGCTTGGATTGTTTCTGTTAGTTCCAAATCCTGAATCTTTTGGGGTCTTCAGTATAAATAAATGTGGGCATGTCATGTCAGTAGAAATTCTGGGCTTTGTGCTAGTGTACGCGCGCGCGCGCGTGTGTGTGTGTGTGTGTGTGTAGAAATGGCTTTGCCTAAGTATCCTTCACTGGCCTCCCAGAAGGTGAGGACGCAGACATGCTGGTGATTGCTGAATGTGCCATAAGTTAGACAAAGGAATTAAATGGAAGGAATCATTTGTCACAAATTGCTCAAGAAATTCCATTCCAAACAAGGAAATGTACAGACTTGAGACTCTCCTCATAAGTGTCAACATGTCCACTCAACAAATGTTGGGTGTTTGGAAGGCAGCTGGGCACCCCAACCCCCTCATCTGTTGCCTGTGACCATCGCAGCAGGAAGCCCACACAACCCAGTGCTCCTGGCGCCTGCCTGACCTGTTCCTTATCTTCGGATTCTGATGGTATGCTACCTTAAGAAAAAAACAAACAAAAAAAAGCTCTTGGAAGTAATTTTCAAAGGAGAAAAAAAGATGTTAAGTTAAAAGACTGTAGAGGTAGTGGTTTTGCTTATTTTTTTAAGGCACCACATGTGGATTGTGATTCTTCTTCCTTGATGTGAAAATGGAAGGAGCCCCTCTCCGCCCTCCCCCCACTTTCCTGAATGGCGATGTCCACTCCTGTTCCCACTGTGCCCTTTGTGAATGTGTCAGCTCCATGCTGTCTGTGTAGCAGCCATGGTCCATGTATGTTTGAGCAAAGTCCCTCATGCCTGCTTGGACAGCATTTATTAACCTTGACTTGAACTCATTCCATTTGGTTTTCCCCCTTTAAACTGGGGTCTCAACCAAATAGTAAAAATGAAGCTGTCTTTGGACTTGAATTAATGCGACATAAAAAGTTGTTGTTCTAAAAAGAATTAAGGGGCTTCCCTGGTGGCATAGTGGTTAAGAATCTGCCTGCCAATGCAGGGGACACGGATTTGAGCCCTGGTCCGGGAAGATCCCACACGCCGCGGAGAAACTAAGCCCGTGCGCCACAGCTACTGAGCCTGTGCTCTAGAACCTGTGAGCCACAACTACTGAGCCCGCGTGCCACAACTACTGAAGCCCGCGTACCTAGAGCCTGTGCTCTGCAACAAGAGAAGCCACCACAATGAGAAGCCCGCCCACCGCAATGAAGAGTAATCCCTGCTCACCACAACTAGAGAAAGCCCGTGCACAACAAAAGACCCAACGCAGCCTAAATAAATAAATAAATAAATAAATAAATAAATAAATAAATAAAAGAAACCCCCAGCAAAATAATAATAAAATAAAAATAATTAAGGCAGGAGTTGCCAGTTTTGTCCAGTGAAGAAAAGGGTCACCTCATCTTGGACTCCAGAAAGGCCTGAGGGAGGCCATGAAGTGGGCAGGGCCTGGGGTGACTGTCCAATCTGTGGTGTCCCCTCTGCTTGGCCAGACAGGCCCAGTTATCTCAGACTTGGAACCAGAAGGAACCCCACCCCACCCCCACGTCCCATAGGGAAGCTGAGGCTCACTGAGAGCAGAGGTGAGGGTGGCCGCATGGTGGTGATGTTTCTGGTTTGCGGCAGAGGCAAAGTCAGAGCCAGGGCTCCCCCATCGAAGTCTGGGACTTTCCTGGCTGGGGGCGAGGAGCAGTGGGAGGGATTTGAACAGAAATGAAAAAACGTGGAAGCGGTTCTGTGTGATGTCACCAGGCTCCAAGCAACCCCATCTGTTGGTTGATTGACATTCTGGCACCAAGGATGTGGGGGAGGGAATTGGATTCCAGGTGGGATGGGACCCCAACAGCCCTCCCTCCCCAGGTTCTGAAACAGGCTCTAATTGGTTAACTCCTTGCAACGCCAGGGTATATGATAGTGGAGAAATGAGGGCTTGAGCCAAGCCCCACCTCCCATCCCCCGGGCCAGGTGAAGGGCCAGGCTTCTTTGGCCTCGATCGGGCCCGGATAGCGCCCTCAGTGCCGGCTCGGGTTCCGGGCCATGTGCTCGCGCATTTTAAGAGGCTGAGCTGCGCTTTCCGCCGCCCGCCCGCGTCCCGCCACGGAGAGCTAGCCTTTGTCTAGACTGCTGGGCTGGAGGAGAGCTAATCCCTGCTCGGGACGAGGCTGGAAGAGGCGCGTCCAGTCCTCCGGGGACTGGCGGGTGGCCTCGCGGGGCGCCCTTCGCTCTTGGAGCGGGACCTGGGGGTGGCAGAGGTGGCCTCCTAAGGCTGGTGGGGAGGAGTCTGGAGGAATGAGGACGCGCCGCGCCGCTCCCCTGCTGCGCTCCGGCTGACCGACCGGCGGGCGGAGCGGGGTCTCGGCTTGACTGCGCTCAGAGCGCGCGGGCTGGCCGCTGTCCGCGGTGCTGAAGAGGCGGCCGCGGCGGGGAGGCGGGCCCGGGGCCGCCGGGCAGCACACACCCAATCCGGGGACCGCCCTCCTTCTCCCGTGCTCGGCGCGGCGGTGGAAGCCGGCACTGCACCGAGATGGACTGAGAGAGCGGCAACGGAAAAGCGGCGGCGGCGGCAGCAGCTGCAAGAGCCCCCGCAGCCTCGGGGCCAGACCCACTTCCACGCCCAGGAGCCCCTCCCTGGGGTGAGTTGGGGCAGACAGAGCAGGCATGGGGCGGATGGGTCCTGGGGACATGAGGATCTCTTGGGCTTTAAAAATTTCCTTCCCCACTGTAAATTTCTTCCAGCCCTGATCTTGAGTAGCCTACAGGGCTGAGGGCTCAGATCACTGTCCTGGTACTCCCCCAGTCCTGGGATAAAGGGCAGGGACGTCTGCCCTCACAAGCGAGGGGACAAAGGGTTCATCCAGAAGTCTAAGGACAGTCACAAGGCATGTCCTCCTTCCAACCCTGGGTGCAGCTCACTGCACGGCACTGGGAAGGGCTGTTTGTCCAGGCTATTGTCAGAGGAGCAACACCTTCCCCTCTCTGTGCAGGGGGCTGGGTCTGGGCAGCCTGGCCACTGGAATTCAGCCCAGACAGAGGCCAGCCATCTTTTAGCAGGGAAGACAGGCTTGAGCCTTCACTGGGGCTACAAGTGAGGGTAAAGTCCTTTCCCTGCCTTCCTCCAGTCTCCTTAGGCCCCTGAGCTGCCATGGCCAGGGCTTCAGGGGCCAGTGTCACAGTGCACCTGGCTGTTGTGAGTGAACTGGACTCAGGCAGAGGCGCTCTGGAGTGGATACTGGGCAGCACTTCCTGCTAGTGTGTGTGTGTGTGTGTGTGTGTGTGTGTGTTTTCCCAGCACGCAAAGGGGATTTTAAACTCTGGTGGTGCCTGTCACAGGAAAAGCCCTTCTCCAGCTGGCCTGTGCCTCTGAGTAAGCAGTCTGAGGTCACGCTGGGCAACTTTCTAGTCAGAAGAGCCTTGGGCTTCCTCTGTCGCTAAAGCTGCCCCCCTCCTGCCTCAGCCATCCACTGAAGGGGGAGATGTGTTTAAACTTGATGGGTCACCTCTGCCTTCGATCCCACCAGCATTCGGTTCCCATCTCCATCACCTGGCAAGGTCAGACAGATAGACCTCTTGATTCCTAAAACCTGATGGGCGGGCTGTTGGGGGACTTTATGGCCTCAACAAAGGACTTTTGGTATGTTGGGGAGGTGAGGGGCTGGAAGGAAGGGGACCATGTAGAAGTCTAGTTGTGCTGGATTCCAAGCTGTGTGAGGTGCCTGTTCTAACCTGATGGATGTAAATGAAGCCTCTAAATCTCGACAGACTCATGCTGGAGGACTGAGGTCTATGTTTTGTTCCGTCTGTCTAGCCTAAGCTGTGGGCATTAGAAATGACTCTGGTGGGCAGCTTCCTTGGATCATCGGGTGCCTGACAGTGCCGAAGAAATGAAAGAGAGGTGGAAAAGATGTGTGAGATGATGTGCTGATTTTAGGGTCAGTGTGAGCTGCAGTGGTGCTGCAGTGCTGATGGAAATGCATGCCAAGTATGTGCTAGCATTACTTGCATACGGCAGACCACCCAAGTACCATTTGTCTCTGGCCAGTGTTCTGTAGAGAGGAAAGGTCATAAGGGGGAAAGTATGGTAACTGCACATCTGACATATACTCGACTTACATTATTCTTGATGGCTTTTTTCCACCCAGAAGCGTTTTTGTTTTGGGTAGGTAGGTTTTTTCCTATCATGTAAACACTTTGTATTTTGGCCAGATGAATAAACCTTGGTAGAGTGTAATTGTCTGGAAGGATGGCTGACTCATAACGGTACTTTGATATCCTTGTTGACATCCTTGTTTCATTAAAATATGAAGTCCAAAGCATATAATGGCAGGCCAGCTACGCAGCAGACCATTGCTTCTGTTTTGGGAAAACGGTGTATTTGAGCTTTGCATGTTGTTTGTTTTGAAAATATAGTTATAGCCCCAAAGTTTTCCGTAACTAGATCAAGTTGGGGTATATGTATATTTTTAGCATGCTCCACACCTGTAATGTAATCAGGCTACCTATTTTTATTCATAGTCTGAACAACTTAAAACCTCTTCAATAATTAAGGTGGGCTCAGGTTCTCTGTAACTGAAGAAGATAACATTTGAGGGTTGACTGGATGATGCCCAGTCCTAGATTCAGCTCACAGTCTCTGCTCAGAAGTCCTGCACTTGGTTGAACACGTGCAAGCCTGCATCTATGCACAATTGTAAAATGGGCATGAAAAGTAGGAGCCAAACCTTTCTGACTGGATTTCTCAAGGCCAAGGCAGAAAGTAAAGATGTAGTGATGAATATTTAGCAATAGATCAAATTTTATTTTGGTGAAAGCAGTTGATCTCGGTTTCCGGGTAGAATGGTGTTAGGGATGGTGTAAGAGCTGTGCTGTGCAAAGAAGTGAAAAGAGGCACAGCTTTGTAGATTGAGAGACCTGAGTTCAAATTCCCATTTTCCCTCATATTAACTGTATGCCATGATGTGGTCTCTCTGAGTCTCAGTTCTATCATTTGTGAAATAGAGAAGGTAACAGCTCCCTGGTGTGTAAACTTAGCACGGGACTGTAGGTGCTCCGTGTTACCCTGAATATCTCCTGCCGTAGTCTGCCACCACCGGTTATTAGGAGAATGTGAGTGTGTTGAGACAAAATCTCCACACAGTGGTGTTCAGTCTCAAACCATGAGGGCCATGAAAGGACTCAGTAGTTTGCCTTGGGGTAGCCTGGTCCTGCTGGAGGTGGTGTTCCCAAGGTGGGGACTGTCCCTGGGTCTGCTGTCATCCAGGGACATTGGCTGGGCAGTGGTGGAGCTTGGGCAAAAGGACTGTTCTCTCCTGGAGGAATGGAGCCTAAATGCCAAAGGCCGTGAGGGCTCTCTGTTCAGAGAAACCCCTTCGAGGAAAGGGTTTGTGGTTGAACCTGCTGTTCCCCCTGAGGCTCTCTATCTCTGAGACGCGGTTTTCCTCCAACAACGTGTGTCTTCTCCTCCTGCGTCTGTGCCCCAGGCCCCGTGGTTATAGCAGCTAACACTGCGTGGGAGCTCACTCCAGGCCAGGCTTTCCTGTCCATCCTCCATCCTCATGGCAGCCTGGTGAGATATGAACCATTACCACGCCTGTGATACAGATGAGGAAACCGAGGCCAGGAGAGGTTAGATCACAGGTGCCCAAGGTCTGACTGTGTGGCCCCTGTCTCCCCAGCAGGAGGAGAGGCCCACGGGTGAGCTGATGGCACAGAAAGGGGCAGTCACCCTGGTCTCCAGGCTCACAGCCAGTGCTCTCGTCTCACACTGTGGCGACAGCACCCATTGCTGGGCAGCAGGAGGAGGAATGATGAGCAGGGGTTAGGGTCAGCCGGACAGAGTCCCAGCAGGGAGCGGTTAGTGTCCGAGACTTCCCTTCCAGGCCTGCCAGGTTGGCTCATCCTCACACGGGAGTGGGGCTTGGGATCTGGCAACAGGGACAGCAGCACCTCGGCTGTGAGCAGAGCTGGAAGGTGAAGGGTCCTTGGAAATCAACAAGGCTGAGGCCGACCTGTTAGGTTATGAAGAGCCTGAGGCCCTGAGAGGGAATGACTCATCCATGGGAGGTGGGGGGTCCTTTATTCCATTTCCCAGGGCAAGGGCCCCCCTAATGGACCGCTCCAGCAATGCCTCTCTGGGGAGCCTGGGATTTGCTGGTGGCTCTGTCAGAAAGGGCTTCCTAAGACCAGGGACCTCTACGATCCCAGAGATGACCCTGAGGTGGGCAGCTCCCTTGGCCCCTGGCTCCCCTGACCGTGAAGCAGCTCCATCTGGCCTCTGCTGGCACATGGGTGCATTTGCAGACTGCACTGATTTCCATTTCCTCAGGTGATGAGGTAATTTAAAGGTTATTCAGTTGAGTTTCTAGTTCCCTTGGCTTGAGGCCTTTCTCTAAAAACACCTGCTGCTAACAGTCTGGGCACCAGGCATCGATATAAAAAGACATGCTTGTCGCCCATAAACTTGAATTATTTAACGAAGCGCGTGGGTCTATTATAGCTGCTTTGCACACATGCCCCGTCTCAGTGGTTTCTTAATGAGTGTACCTGTGAGCTTGCTTTTTTAATTGAACGGCACTTCATGAGGCTAAACCGATCTCAGCCCCTGCGAGCACGCTGCTCTTCCTAGGCTGCCATTTGCAGTCACTGGCCCCCAACCTCTTAACTCTTCCACCTTGAACCTCGGCTCCCATGAGCTTCGACTCCTTCCTCTCCTTGCCGCCTCAGGCCGTCCTCTGTCTGTTCTTCTACCACACTTTCTCTGGATTCTGTCCCTTCCCTCCAGCCACGCTGCCACTGCTCTGATTCAGTTCCTCATTATCCGCTGACTTTTTGCCAGGTCCTTTGACCAGCTGCCTCCCTGCTTCAGGCAGCCCCTTTTAGACTTGCCCCAGTGTGCTTCAGGCAGATTAATCTTTCAGGAACTGGTTCTGCTCTTGTCACTGCTCCTGACAAACTTGCCCTGGCCACTTCCTGCCTCCGGCATGAGGGCAGATGCCTCAGCTCGGCCTCAGGCTGGCGCACCTCCCTGCACTGCGAGCGCAGAGCCAAGGCCTCTTGTGCAGCCCGGCCCTCCTTCCTTTCCTGGGCAGTGCTCCTCCCAACGCCTGGACATGTCCCTTCCCTCTCCCACCTCTTCCAGGCCCAGCTTCAGAGCTGCCCTCCTCCAAGATGCCCTCCCGCTCAGACTTTTCCTCCCCTGCCTGGACCCAGAGCACAATGGCTCAGTCATCCATTCACAGGGGTCAGAAGAGCCTTGCCACAGGTGAGGTTCAGTGCTGGGCACCAGGAATGCCAAAGTGAGTGGGTTGTATTGTGTCCCCCCGCCCCAAAAGATATGTTGAAGCCCTAACCCCCAATACCTGTGAATATGACTTTATTTGGAAATAGGGTCTTTGCAGATGTCATCAGGATGAGGTCAGGAGGGTGGTCCCTAATCCAATGTGACTAGTGTCCTTACAAAAAGAGGAAAATGTGGACACACACACACACACACACACACACACACAGAAGGTCATGTGAAGGCAGACACACAGGGAAAGGCCATGTAAAGATGGAGTTATGCTACCACAAGCCAAAGAACGCCCGAAGAGACAAGGGCTTCCAGAAGCCAGAAGAGAAAAGGAAGGAACCTTCCCTACAGCCTTCAGAGGGGCATGGCTCTACCAACACCTTGGTTGTGGACTTCTAGCCTCCAGAATTGTGAGACAATACATTTCTGTTGTTTGAAGCCTCCCAGTAGAAAAATAATACAGTGAGAACAAGCCCTTCCTGGCCCTAGAGGTGCTGACCATCTGCAGGGAGACAGAAGACAAGATCCTTCTGAGTCAGTGTGATGAGTGCACAAGAGAGGTGCACGGATGTGATGGGAACCCTGAGGAAGGGCCCTCCTCCAAGCAGCCTTCCATCTCCTCTCTGGGGTGACAGTAGTCAGTAAGGTTCCCTTGGGGGGCCCACACCCCAGTGTCCAGAGGTGACAGGAGCCAGCCAAGGTGGGGGACGGGCAGGGCATCCCGGGCCAGGCGAGCAAAAGCATGGGAGGGAAGAGCAGCTGGTGGAGCCGAGGAGTGGGAAGGAGGGGGTTGCTGAGGCCCACAAGGCTTCGTCCCTGGTGGGTTGTGGTTTGCCAAGGAGTTTGAACTTAAACTTGCTGCTGTGGATATCAGGGAACCATGGAAAGGGAGCAGGTGGTGTTTTCAGTAAAAGGTTTCATGGCGGCATGAAGATGGATCAGACCTGGTAAAAGAAAAAGCTGAGACCTTGGAAGTGAGCCAAGGCGTGGAGAAGAGGGTATGGATTTGCAAATTAAGCTGAATTTAACATCATCAGGACCTGGGGGCCCTTTGAATGTAGGGACCCAAGGAGAGGGAGAGACCCCAGGAGCTGACCCTCAGGTTTCCAGCCTGGTGCCTGAGGGCAGAAAGAAATGTCTGGAGAAGGAAAGGTTGTCATGAGGGAGCAGAAGAGAGATGCTGGGCTCAGCTGGGGACAGGTTGAGTGTGGGGGACATCCAGGTGGCCATGGAGGTCTGGAGCTTGGAGGGGAGGCCTATTCTGATGGCACAGATGGGGAAACATGAACAGGGAGATGGGACACGGCACCCTGGCCATGGACACCATCACCCGGGCCCCAGCATGGAGCGGGAAGAAGATAGGGGTGAGGACTGACTCCTGCCTGGGAGCTGGGACAGAAGAGGCTGGAGGATAACGGCTGTGTGGCAGCAGGACCAGGAAGCAGGGGGCGGTTGATGTGACTGGGACCTGCCGCAGTAAGGGCCCCAGGAAGGCATCAGACAGGGCTGCTGTGTTCAGGGATGACTCTTCTGAGCAGCAGTGCATCTGTCACTTCTTGCCTTCCCTGCATCTTCTGTCTACGCTGCCTACCACATCCCTCTCCCAGAGCAGGCCTGGCGGGGTGAGTGCAGGTGGGTGCCTGGACACCTACCTGGTGGCCTCTTCTGGGCCTCATCCCCGAGCCACAGCTAGTGTCTGTGGCAGCCTGGTAGCTGGCGTGGGGGGGCGAGGCCTGCAGGCTGGCTGGGTGGCGGGTGCCTGAGCCCCCTGCCCCCCGCGCCCGGTTGCAGCCGTGTCCGTTCTTTGCAGGGCCCGTCGCCATGGGCGGCTCTGCTCCTCCGCCTCATGGGGATTGTGCCACGGGTGCGGCAAATGCTCCAGCCCCTCTCTGATTGCTGCCTGCCAGGTTGGTCTGTGTGCACTGATGTGGTGGTTTCTCTGATGTGACTTCCGGGCCCTCCTGCCCCCAGACTCACTCCTTATGTACCTCCTCCGTGCCTGACCTTCCACCATTAGAGAGTCTTCTGTAGGGTCCCATAAGTTTCGACATGAGCAGGAGTTGATTCTGGTGTACTGTTTCCAATGGTAATTTGTTGAGAGATTACTTTAGGTTAGGAAACATAAAATTGTAAAACATTTAAATGATTCTAAAATATATGACAAAATGTAGTCATCTTTCATTACCTCCCTCCATCTCATGCCCTGCTAGAGATACACACACCCATTTGTTAACAGTGGTTCTTTCCCAGATTTCCCCATGCATTTACAAAGCCATGTAAGTTCACAGGCACCCATGCATACGTACTTACATGTATATGTGAGATCACTTCATGCATATTGATAAGCAGCTTGCTTTTTCCCTTACCAATATATTTTGGAGATCTTTACATGTCAGTATAAATAGGCATATCTCATTTCTAAAATAACAGCATGGAATTCTGTAATGTATCATAATTTGTTCAATCATTTTCCTCTTCATGGATAGTTTCTTTACCTTTTATTACTATTTCAGGGACCCTGTAGTGAACCTTTTTGTATATGCATCTTTGTGAATGTGTGTAAATTTTTCCAAAGCATAGATTCCTAGGAGTGGAATTGCTAAGTTACAAGGGCATGACCATGATAAATATCAACAGACACTATCAAACTGTCAGCCCCCAAAAATGCATAGATTTACATCTCCCAACAGTGTGGGTTGTCAACAAAGGCTACACCATCATTCTTTTTACTCTTTGTTACTCTGATGGGTGAATGAAAAGGCATTTCCTTGCTCTGTTTTGCATTTCCCTTATTACTAATGAGACTGAGTATACTTTTTTCTGTTTATTGACCAATCATATGCATTTTGTGACTTGTATATTCATATTCTTTGCCATTTTACTGTTTTGATGTGTGTATTTTTTTATGCTGATATGTAGGAGCTCATTTTAAGTTATGGTTATCTCTCCTTTGTTGGTTATATATTTTGCAAGTATTTTCTCTTTGTTGCTTATCTGTTTATGGTGCCTGTGGTGCTATGGAATTTCTAAACGTTTATATTGTAACATCTGTCAATCAGAGGCTTGTTTTTTAGTAGTGGGGAAAAAGGAGCTTGCAGGTTTAAAATGTTGCATTCTTGACCCTTCTCTGGTCTGTGCTTGCTCTTTGACTTTGAACAAAACCCCTTAACTTCACTAAACTTCCATTTTGCCAGCTGTGTCCCAGTGCTGTCTGTCCTGCCCGACCTCACCACAGCTGCCGTGAGGATCATGGGAGAAGCTGTCTTCAGGGCTTCACAGCCATTCTGAACTTCAGTTAAACCAATTCATTGATGGACACTGAGAGCCAGTCTTCTGACACAGGCCTCATCTGGGTCAGAGGTTTTCAGGGTGACAGGACCCTGCCTCTGACTTTTCCCAGGTGTTTTTTGAGTGCCTGCCCTATGTTGGTGATGTCGCCCTCATGACTCTGCAGAGGGAAGTGTATTAGTTTGCTCAGGCTGCCATAACCAAATACCACAGACTGGGGGACTTAAACCACAGAAATGAATTTTCTCACCATTCTGGAGGCCAGAGTCCAAGGTCAGGGTGTCAGCAGGATTGGTTTCATCCTGAGGCCTCTCTCCTTGGCTGTCTTCTCATTGTCTCCTCACGTGGTCATCCCTTGATTTGTGTCCTCATCTCTTCTTCTTTTAAGGACACTGGTCATTATTGTACCTTAATCACCTCTTTAAAGGCCCTGTCTCCAAACATACTCACATTCTGAGGTACTGAAGGTTTGAGCTTCAACGTATGAATCTGGGGACACAATTCAGCCCATAACAGGAAGACAGCCCCGTGTCTGGATGAGAATCATGGAGGTGAGGCTCAGAGAGGCTCCTGTACTTGTTTCCAGTCACCCAGTGAGCCGGTTGCAGATCCAAACTCAGGCCCATGCATTAGACCCCTAAGCCCACGCCTCCCCAGGCAGCTTGACTGATGTTAGGACTGTTTTGGCTTCCACTGCCTTGACTTCCTGCCCACTGGTCACTGGCCTGTGTCCCTGCCATCCTGTGGCCTCAAAACTCATGCTCCCTGGGCAGGGCACCTACTCCCAGCCGACTCTCCTGCACCGCCTTTGTCCCCTCAGGAAAGAGTTTCAAATAATAATTAAATTTTTTGAATGTAGCTTGTTCAGTTTTTGTTGTTGTTGTGGGAAAGATTGCACAGTGAGATAAAGAGCATTTGGAATACAGGAAACTCCCCAGTAACCTCACACCCTCACAAAACTGTTTTTGATTTTTGCACTTTCCCTTCCCTTCCCCGCTCTGCACATACAATTGTATTTCACAGCTTTGGTATCACATTAAAGAGAGCCCTTCATGCTCTGCTCTTTCCACCCCACATTATCGCTAACAGTTTCCCTGTCTAAAACGATCACTTTAATGGCTGTGTAATATTCCATTGAGTTGAGGTACTCTAATGATTTGAATCATCCTCCAGTTGTTGAGCATTTGAGTTTCCCATTTGTACTATTACAGATAACAATGCAATGAATGTCTTTGTACTGAAAGCTTTTTGCTTCTCTTGAATTGTTTCCTGAGGGGAAATTCCCAGGAGTTGGATTACCGGGTTAAGGGCAGCAGTATCATCATGGCGTGTTGATGAGCTGGAATGTCTCTTTCTGCAAGGAGCCTACGATGCTCCACACCACCAACAACGAGTGATCACGCCAGCTTCACTGTACTCTCGCCGGCATTAGGTGTTAATTAAATTCATTTCTGACCATTTTAATATACTTAAAAGAGTACCTATCTCAAGGTGGCTTTAATTTGTACTCCTTAAATAACCAACAAAGAAGGAGGAACATTCTGCAATGGATTTGTATTTTCAATTCTTTTTGTTGTCACTTTCTTTTTCTTTTTTTTTTTTTTAAGGAATAATTGGAAACTAGACAAATGGATATTAATCCCTTGGGCATCCCAGCTCTTCTATGGTTGTCTTGAGGGATTTGTTGGTAAAAGTAGTATTTAGACTTTGACAAGCAAAAGGCCTTTTGGTCAATAACGGACATAAGCAATGGAATGGGGCCAGATGGGCCAGCCACTCCGGGGAGCAGACAGACCCTTGGAGAACTTGATCCTCCAGACAACACAGAGAAGTTCAGCACCTCTCTTCTGTGGGCCCGAGCCCCTCATCAGTGGTGAGCCTGAGGCCCAGAAGGGGAACCAGAGGTCTACATTGGTTTAAATCAGTGGCCAACTCATGTCAGGTCAGATTTTGCCCCTGCGGGACTCCCAAGCCTGTGCTCACCTCTGCGAGGTCCAGTCGAGGTCCAGTCAAGGTCCAGACAAGGGCAGAGGTGCAGAGGGGAAGGGGCTGCATGGTGATGTGCATTAGAAATGCCCTGTGTGGGGTCAGGGAGCAGGGTCAGCAGTGGAAGGCTTGGGAGGCCAGAAGACGGTGTGGGTGTGTAGATTGAGCCCAATAGGGCTCCTATGAGTGATAAAGTTGCTTTCATTGATTGATTCATTGATCAGTTGATTGATCTGTTTGTTCCTGGGCTCACTCATTCAGTGCACATCTACTATGTGCTGAGCCCCGCTGGAGGCTGAGAAAAGTGAGAAAAGACCACAGTCTCTGCCCTCAGGAGTTCACAGTCTGGTGTGGGAAATAGACAAATAAACAGGAACCCACAGCAGAGCATGCTAGGTCCTGGGAAGGAAAGAAGCAGCCCTGGGCATTCTGGGAGCCCAGACTTGAGAAAATTCCCTGTGATCATATTATTTTAACATTTACGGATATGCCTAGCTTTCACACAATTATAACTATATTGCATGGTTTGCCTTTTTCCTCTCAGCATTTTGTGTTTAAGCAGTTTCTTATTTCTGCACAGTCATCACATACATACTATGTGGTTCCAAATGGTTCCGTGATATTCCATGAAGTTGATGAGTTAAGCATTCACCTGCCGTTAGGCTCCTTGGCTGCTTCTAGGGTTTTGCAACAAATGGCATTGGATGCAGAGCCTTGTACTCCTTTCCCCTTGTTCACACTGGGTGGGAGGTGTAGACGTGCTTGTGGTTCTTATAGACCACGGCCACATGCCCCTCCCCTCCAGTGCCTCACGCCAGTTTCCAGGTGCCTGTTCCTCTATTGCCTTCAGTACTGGGATGAGCAACAGTTGCACCCACCCACCAACACACACGGATACGTGTGTATGGATTTTAGTTGAGTGGGTGTGTGCACCATATTATTGAGCAAAGGAGGAAACATGTTGGAACTCGAGTCTGATGAACAGTGTTCCGGTAGCAAGTGGAAGTGGGGAGGCTGGCTTCTAAGACTTGCCGCAGCTGCCAGCCAGGTGGGACGTGATGAGGTAAGTGGTCACCATCAACGTAAGAGCAAACCAAACACTTTATTTATTTATTTTGTTAATATTTATTTATTTGGCTGCACCAGGTCTTAGTTGCGGCACGCAGGATCTTTTAGTTGCAGCATGCGGGATCTAGTTCCCTGACCAGGGATAGAACCCGGGCCCCCTGCACTGGGAGTGTGGAGTTTTAACCACTGGATCACCAGGGAAGTCCCAAATCAAAGTCTTTAAAGTGACCAAATCAACTGGTCTTGATGTGGGGTCGGATAGAGCTTAGAGGGAAGGTTGCAGCTGCCTCCAAGGGTTGCCAGCACAGGGTATTTGGGGTGAGTGGACCTCAGGAAGGTCACAGAGTTAGTGGCTTGGTTTTAGAAGGTCACATTTAGAGTGTTGGGGACCATACACCTGGAGCTGTTCAGGAGATGCCCTCAATGGGTGAAGTGCAGAGCTGGGGTTCAGCCTCACCTGCACGTGGTCAGGAGGGAAACTTGTATGGGGCCCAGGGAGGCCAGCAGAATGGATGGAATTACCCACCGGCCATCGTTTGCTTGGTCTCTTGGCCTTCTCACTGCTGGGTCAACTAAGACTTTTCAGCTAATGTATTTCCTTCTTTAAGGACAAATTGGCACCCTCTGAGTACTTGTGAAGCTAGGCTGTAGATTTTTAAGTATTTCACACGAGCAGAATCTGGTTATTGTTTGATGTGACTTACAGTGTAAAAGAACTATGTAGAAAGGAGAAATAGTGCATGTGTTTGCCTTAGTAGGAGTGCATGATTTTCTTCTGTATTTTCCTCTACTATTTTAGTTTCCTCCCCGGGTATGCTTTGTTCCCTTTCTTCTCCTGTCGGCCAGGCGTGGCTTTAGGTGAGGGTGGGTGGACAAAGCAAACAGAGTCACTGACCCCAGTGCTCACTCGCTGTGAAGGCAACGTGAGGTCCTTAGCCCCTCTGCCTCCCCCTTTCTCAGCTCTGAGATAGAGGGCACGGCTCTGCATTCGAAAGATTCTTCCAGCTTCCAGAGTCCATGACACTGTGTCTGGTTCAATATCCTGGGTTTACTGCACATGCCCATCCTGTAAAAGTCACCTGTATGTTCATGATGCTCCTGTCTCACCTCATCTTTCCTCATGAGGCCCCTGGGGACCAGGAGCAGCATTCTGCTTAAGGGACCCTGCAGAGAACAGTTCAGGGTGTGGCCTCCATGGTCAGCCAGAACAGGTCGGCTCCAAGCATGTTGATCCTGCACAAGTCATGGTACGTCAGAGCCTTAGTTTCGGCATCTGTAAAAAGGGTGTTTGAGGAACCTATCCTTGGGGCTTAAATGCAGAAACTCAGGGAATGCAGGTAAAGCTCACAGCCCAGCGCTTGGCACTGGTCAGCACTCCGTCACAGGTGGCCATTTGCACCATTGTTATGCTCTTCATTTTGTAGCCCCAAAACCAAGGCCCAGAGTGGCTAAATGTCTTATCCTCCCCAGGCCAGTGAATCTGACACAATTGCTAAGGATTTATTCTTTAGGTGGAAGAAGTACCAGTTGCTTCAAAGGTCCAGAAGGAAGTGTAATGACCCCGCACCACCTTCCCTGAGTCTATTACATGTTATAACAGGAACTTTGTTGTATATTTGAAAACCTTTAAATTGGTGAGAATTGATTGATTTGGTTTCAGTAAATTACACTTGATAAATTCCATGGACTGGGCTCCCAAGACGTGGCAGTGTTGAGGAGGGCTTGGTTGGGGGCGGGGAAAAATGATTAGAACGCAGTCCTAGGGCTCAGTCCAGTGGGAGAAACAAGACGTAGGGCACAGTGAGGTTGGGGCAGAGGCCAACGAGTGGGGCTGGTCCCAGCCTGGACTGCTTTACTGTGTGTTCAAGCCAAGATGTCAGTGTGGCCGGAGCAGAGGGAGGGAGGGGAATAGGATGGGCCTGTTTGGGGACTTGGAGACCTCTGAGGGGAAGAGTGACAGAGTCTGACATACATTGGAACAGGTGTTCTTGGGATGTTACGCTGAGCATAGACGGTGGAGGCCAGAGTGGAAGTGGGAGACCCTCTGGGAGGCTCTGGAAGAGTCCACAGGCAGGATAAGGGTAAGTTAGGCCCAGGTGGCAGCAGTGTGGTGGTGAGAAGGGACAGGATCCTGGCTGTAGTCTAAGGGCAGAGTTGTGGGGGTGTGCTGACCACGTGGAGGTGGGTCTAAGGTACAGAAGAGTCAAGGATGACTCCAGGGTGTCTGTCCAGAGCAACTAGGAGGATGGTGCTGCCACTAGCTGAGGTGGGGAGATGGGGAAGGGTGGAGGCACAGGTCTAGGAGTGCCATGGGGAGCTCAGATTTGGACAATTAGGTTTATGATGCCCATCAGACATCGCATGGAGAGGTCCTGCAGGCAGCTGGGCAGGCGAGTTGTGTTCAGAGAGGTCTGGGTGGAGACAGACATTTGTCCCCAGATACCCACAGCCCTGTGGTAGTAGCGCCAAGGGGGCCGGGCTCCCTGGGGCCCCTCCTGTTGCGTTCCTCCCTGACACTAGACAGGTGGCTGCAGGTGGCGGGTTACAGGTGTGCCAGCCTCCACAGCAGGTCTTAGAGGTGACCCCGATTTCCTGGAATCACCATCAGGCCCTGGGCGGGTCATCCCCATTTCCCACTTGCCCCTTGTCTCTCAAGGGCATCTTTACCTTTGAAATAAAGCAACGCCGAGCCCGCTGCTGCAGGGGGTGGCACCTTCGCTCGGGTTTTTGTATTAGAATATGACGTTTAAATGGGGGACCTGCCCGGCGCCTAGGTCCCAGGTGTCCTGGGGCGGGCGAGCAGGCGGCGTGCGGGCGGAGACCGCGCTCCCTGGGAGGGAGAGGGGGCGGCCCCCGCACTCTTCGCGCTGTGCCCGGCTCCCGCGGCGCCGACGGGGTTAACGGGCTCAACGGGCTCGTGCACCGGGCGGCGGTCGGGCGGCAGTGGTGCATTGTGGTAACGCGGAGCCCGGACCCGCAAGCGTCCGCCGCCTCCGCCGGGCGGCCCGCCGAGCTGTGCGCGCGTCCCTGCGAACCCCCAGGGCGCGGCGCCATGTAGCGCCCGGCTGCTCGGAGGCCGCCCTGCCGCGGGGATGAAGGGACGCGGCTGCTGGGAGACGGCCTCCGTGCGCTCCTTCTGCAGCTCCGGCTGCCTGAATAAATTTAAGAAGGGTTAGTGCTGCCCGGCTTCCGCCCGGAGGCCCAGCTCCCCGCTCACGCCCGCCGGGCGCCCGGCTTGCTGCATGATCAGTCCACGCGAGCCTCTGATGTCACTCCCTCGCGGCGTGGGGAGCGCGGAGAACCCCAGTCCCCGTACCCCGCCAGCGTGAGCTCCGAACTCGCTTTACGCGCGGGGTATTTTGGAGACGGGGCTTCGGCTAGAGACCTGTGCGTCTGATTAACCTCTGCAAAAACGAACCAGAATATAATCCAGAGCTTCCTGGAAAAAAGGGAGAAGTGGCGACCTTGTTTAATCCACCCACCTACCTCTCCTGCTCCAGGGGCGGCTTGGGGCCCGCATGCCCTGGCGCCTAGGCAGAATTGCTGCTTTGCCCGCAAGGGCTTCTTCCCTTCCAGGGGCCACCCTGGGTGTTGGCTATGCTCAGTGCATGACCCAACCCCCTCTCCTTTGCCCTCTGAGCAAGCTGCAACAGATCAGGAGAGTCACTGTAAGTGGCCGCCTGGGTTTGAGCAAGCACGAGCCCTGAAGCTGCTGCCCCCAGGGATGGTGGTCCTGAATGACAGCTCCAGGCTGTGCAGGCGCAACCGCCTGAGAGCCCTTTGTCAGCAGTGGGGGAAAAAATCTTAGCTGTTTTATAGGCCAAAGCCTTGGAAACTCGTTAAGCTCCTTTGTGCAATTTCTGATGCTTGAACATCATTATTGGAGATTTTGCATGAGTGAAACTTGTTGAGTTTTCCTTAATGAATGTTTATGTTATAATTTGAAACTGGAGAAAAATTAGGATTTTTTGTCCCTGTAGACCTGAAAGACACAGAGGGAGTTGATTTCACTTAACACCAATTTATTAGAAACTGGCTCCTTTTAGGAATTAACACCCTCTGATCTGTAATAAACCTTGTCATTAACTTTGCCTGCTGACTGGTCACAATAAGGGCTTCCGAAGGCCCTGGCCCAGCACCGACTCCAAGCCTCAGTGCCGGAGCCACATTCAACATTGCAGGCTCACCTGAAAACAGCATCAAAGTCTTTGTACACGTTTTAAATTTATTTCATGGGGAACTGATACTACAGCTCTGTCCTAAGAATCCTTTAAAGAAACTTGCAAGTGAATTTTGTCCAAAATATGTCTTCTGGTTTTAGAAGATTGGTCTTAATTTCCAGTTTTTATTTTGGATATAGTGCCATTTCTAACGCAATTATGTTCTTTATGCAAAGTTTAAATGATGTTCCTGTTATCAATTTGGATGGATTTATTCTGAGGGTGAATTTTGGAGTTAGGAAGAAAAAAGAAGAAGTTAGGTGTTAAAATTGTATTTTGTCTACCGGCCTGCCTGATGATCTTCTTGGTTGCTGTTCTCCAGAAGATTTGCTGCTAACAGGAGCACTGGGCCTGGTATCCACTTGCTTTTTGCATGGTTGTAGGAGGGATGTTCATCTTTGTCTGGAAGCTCAGGTGACCAGAGCAGCTGTACTTCGAGAGTGGTGACAAGGTAGCCTCTTTGGTTGCCAGAGCCCTGCAGGCCAGGCCTTCCTACTTCTCCTGTCAGTGATCCACTCTGCACGGTGGGTCTGGGAACGAGGAACTCAGCAGGTGGTGTGTCTGGTACAGTGCTTAGAACAGAGCCTGGAGCAGGACTCACTGTGCTGGCCAGAGGAGGCCCAGGAGCCTGCAGAGCACGCAAGAGCAGCCAGGACTCAGCTCAGTGTCAGAGGCCCCATGGGCAGACTGCAGTGTCTCCCTTGGGCGCCCTGTGTGAAGGTGGGCCTAGGAAGGCCAGAATGGAGTTTTCAGGAGAAACTGGATATCTCCCAGTTTTTAAATGTTGGCCAAAAAACATTTTTTACATACTCTTCAAAGCCAAACAGTATTTCTGTAGGCAGGAAAATGCCTGTGAACCTTGCTGGCTAAAGAGAGAGGAGCAAGAGAGGCAGAGATGGGGGCATTGGGAGGCCTGGTTAGCTGTCAGCCCCGGGAGGTGGGAGCCTCCTGGCCCCTCACACCGTGGGCATTGCAGACACGGGCAGAGGCCCCTCATACCCAGCTTGCAGACAGAGTGAGACTGGTCTCGTGCTTCCTTTCAGACACATTGAAGGATACTGAAATGAGAGGTGGTTGCTCCAGACAAATTTCCGCTGGAAAAGGGTTCCAGTGAAATTGCGTCCCTCCCCTGAGCCCATCTTTGTGCAAGCTGAAGGGGAGCTGGGCTTGCTGCCTACCCCGGGGGACTAGGGACTGAGGTCCAGGCAATGATCACTTCAGTGGCAGGACAGCATCTGGGCTCATGGAGGTTTTTCACATGGGTTGTTGTTCTAGGGGTCCCACAGTGTAGCCGGGGGGCCAGGGGACCTGGGTTATTGTCCTGACTCTGCTGCTGGGCTTTGTGACCACAGGCAAGTGCCTGCCCCTCTGTGAGCCTCAGTTGTCCCCACCCCTGTCAATGACAGCAGGAGTGGGTTGACAAGGACCTGGGCGTGGGAGGAGGAGCCCGAGAGTCCGTTGACAGGAGGCTGCTCATCAGCAGGCAGTGTCGTGTTCAAACCCCACCGCTTGCCTGACCTTCAACTAGCTTCTGAGCCGTTTTGATTCTCAATTTCTTCATCTAAAGGATGGCATTAAACCGACTTACCTGGCAAGGTGGCCGGGAGGTTGAAATGAGATAATATGTGTCTATACCTACTAATCGGTCAGTCTGTCTATCTATTTATCTGTGTCCCTCTCTCTGTGCTTCAAACAGAGCCAGGTGCCTCAAATGCGGAAATGCCCTTTCAGGATCTCTCGTAACCTCTGAATTCAGCCCTTGGCGGCTTACTCCCTTGCCTTTGTGTGTGTACGTGTGTGTGTGCAGATGTGTGTAGGATTTCTGCATCTCTTCTGGTCGGAACACAAAGCTCTGACATTGCAGAAAACAGGGACCCCTCGCCCTGGCAAGGTAGACTTAGCAGAGGTCAGGGCCAGGTGGCCTTGTGCGGCCCTGCTCATGACACTGCTGAGGGGGCCCCACTTTCTCATTTGGGACCACAGGGAGCCCCTGGGTGCCCACCGGCCAGCCTCCATCTTCTGATCGGCCGCACTTTTTGCAGAAAGCTGAACTGAGCTTGGCAAAGACTGGCTGCTGCGTCAGGGAAATGGAAAGGGATCGGGGATGAGTGCCAGATACTATAGACGGAGAATCTGGACTCCCCAGGAGCCTGGCCTGCGTGGAGGCTGCAGCAGATGGGGCTGGGGGCTCAATTTCTGGGGCAGAACCTGGTGATTGTAGAATGTGGTGACTTGGGGGGATTCCTTCTTGAAAGAGGCTAAATGCCAGGGGGAAGTTCCAAATGTGTGGTTGCTTTTGAGCCAGAGTGAAGAGCAGTAAATGGTAAGAGAAAACAGAAGCATTTGTCTTTTCTATTTAGCAGAAAATCTGGCCAGTCTTTCACTCTGTGTGAAGAAATGGCCCAGAAGCCGTGCGGGACCCACAGTGTCCACAGCCAGGCGACAGGAATTGAGCCTGGAGGGGCCGGGCATGCTGGAACCCAGCCAGCGTCCTTCTGATCCCTCACACCTGTGCCCCCCCGGGAAGGGACAGACGGTGGGGACAGCCCTGGCTGGCCAAGCTCAGCACAGGAGGAGCCGGAATGCCGTGTAGAGGAGATCTGAGCATATTCACACAGGCTGAGGCACACAGGAGTCCTTGGGCTCCAAGGGAAGGTGCTGTTGGGGGCAGAGAGGTGGTCAGGGCACCCAGCACAGAAGGCCCTCTGTGGGCAGGTAGCTAAGGGGTGGGCTGCATGCAGGCTGGCCCCAGGTGGAGGGAGCAGGCCGACAGGTATGGAGGGTGGAGAGCTACGGGCAGGGGGAGGGGAGGAGAGGAGGGAAGGGTAGGGAAGGCTATGCCGGGCTGTGAGGGCTCTAGAGGAAAGAGGGCCAGGATCTGGAGTGACCTCTGCCTTGGGGAGGCAGAGAGTAGGAGGTGGTCGTCTGCTTGCGGCCGTTCCCTCAGGTAGCAGGCTGCCAGCGAGGAGGACATTGGCAGCGTGGGGTTGACGAGGCTGAGACAGGCCCCAGGCTGCCCCGGCCAGGGTTCTGTTGCCATCGGTGGCCCCATGGAATCTGGGGGATGACGTTGTCTTTCCGGGGAGCTGGTTCGTTTGTCGCTCATGGGTGGGTGTACAGGGCTGTGATGGCCCACTTGGCGCCCATCTTTAGAAAAAGGCACCTTTTTTCCTCAAGACCCTTTGCTTCCATGTATCCTGAGATATGTGGAAGAATCAGAATATGTTGTCATATTCTGATTTGTCAGAGCAATACTCTTTTCTTTAATTTGCTGGATGTGTGTTATAATAAAAACAAATTCCCAGTGTCTGTGGTGAATGGTGCCTCCTAGAGTTGTGCAGTGCACAGCCTGCTCAACCATATGCAACAGCTCTGTTTATATAAACATGTATTAGGAGCAATGTTTGGCTGGTTCTGAGGATAACACAGTGACCTTTGTCGCCTCCAGGCAAAGAGAGAATGAATGGGCTGCCCGGGTGCCAGGACAAGCCAGGTGACCCTGCATGAGGCCTGGAAGAGGCCAAAGTGGGAGCCAGATTCAGAGTGGCCCTCGGAAGCTGAGTGGGGAGCAAAATGGCGAGAGGGGCCTCCAAGCCACTGTGGAGAGAGGGGCAGCCTGAGACTGGCCGCACGGGGTCAGGCTTGAGCCCCAAGGCCCCTCCTGCCCAAGACTGAGAGGTCTGCTGTGGGTACGTCGTCCTCTGACCTCATCTGGGAGCGTCCTAAATCTTGCAGCACTGCCCTCTGTGGACACGAATCAGTCCCCCGACACCTGGTTTTCCTGTAAAGTGCCAGTCAGCTTAGACCGGCAGCTGCATCTGATCAAATAGATGAGCAGTATGAATAAAGATGAAGTTATGGGCCTCGGGCTGCCAAAGATAAATTTCCTTTTTTGTCCTGTTTCCCTCTGACGTGTGTGTTGATTTATGCCTGACGCACATCTTCAGGAATAGTAGTTGCTCAGGCTAGGCGGTGTGGCAAGGCCGGAGGATGGAACCCCACCTGGGCAGCCCTCCGCGTCCTGGCTTGGCGTGCCCTGCATCCTTGTGGCCATAGGTGGGAGCTGGTTAGAGGACAAATGTTTTTCCTGAGAGGGCAGAACTAACAGCTGGCCAAGCCCCTGGGTACATTCCTCCGCCTGGGATATTTTTACATTAGAAGCAGCACAGTTCCTACTGGGTGGGGTCCCTGGAGCTCGACTCTTAGCTCGTTAACCATCTGGCAGCTGCTCACCTGCTTCATGAAATCCCCTCCCCACCCTCGCCTCCCCCACCCCCAACACACACACACTTTGTTCTTGGCCAAACTCTGAGTTTCATCTGGGCCAGTCCTCTGCATCCTGTACATTCAGTGTTTTTAAGGGTTATTTACCGTTAAGGCAGCAATTCCAGATGTTCAAGATCATGGTGTTTCCATAACTTCATTACCCCTCATGTCACTGTTTTTAGGTCTCTATTATTAGTGTTTTTCCTTTATGTGAACATCCTTTTTACATCATTGAGATACAAAAACATCACCGTTGTCACATGGCTGTACATCATAAGCTCTTTCCCATGTTATCACAGACTTAATGTGTATCCGCTGAATGGCTGTGGAAAGCCTTTTCCTTCTGTTAGACATTTCGGTTCTTCCCAGATTGTAACCAGAGCCAAACTGCCGCCTGAGCGTCTTGCGGCATGTAAAAATTTTCTCTGCTGTCTCTTTCCGGGACACACACCCAGGAGTGCATCGCTGAGTCAAGGGGTGTGACTGCTTCCCTCTGGCACCCCATCACCCTCGGCCAAAGTGTTCTGGTCCATGATGCTCTCAGGGCTGGGTGTGGAGATCTGCTTCTCTCCACCTCCCCTGCATTCGTATTTTTCTGAGAGTATTTTTTGACCAGGCATAAAATTGTGCCTTGTTAGTCTTTTAATTTGCAATGGACTAACCAAAAAAGGATGAGTTTTCCCCACAAGTTTGGTTATTATTTGTGTCTACCCCTCTGCGGCTTGCCAGCTGCATCTTCTCCTGCCCTTGTGTGGAAACCCAAAGGGAAGCATTGTAAATCTTGTTGGTTTATGTCGGACATGGCTGGAACCCAAGCCAGACAGGACTTCTTGGGACCCTTGCACTGCTCTGCTTTCTTTGGGGGGTGGGATTCAGAAAAATGGTCCTTGGAACTGTCATCCCCTAGCAGGCTCTGCTGTGTAACCAATGGGGCCCCTTGTTCAAAAATTATTAAGTTTCAAGACAGAGACAGCTGAGCATTAAACCAAGGGAGGGACCCTTCTGACTTGGGGCCTTATTGTGACTGCACAGGTCATATGCCTGTGACGGCTACCCTGCCCCATGCTCTGGAGTCATCTAGTTGGAAGTGGACAGAGTTTGGAAGTGGCTTGCTTGACTGAGCTGAATCCACCTGTTAGGTTTCCCAAGGGCCACTCCAGACGCAGATCCAGGTATGGGTGGGCTTCTGACATGGGGCCACTTGTGGCCACCTGCTGCTGCTGCTCCTGACCGACACTGGCTATGCACCCCTCCATCCCCTGGCCCCATTCTGGTCTACTTAGCCCTGGAGTTAGTTGTCCTTTTCTCTGTGGTCATTTCTTCTTCTTCTTTTTTTTTTTAATTAATTAATTAATTAATTTGGCTATGTTGGGTCTTCATTGCTGCACGCGGGCTTTCTCTAGTTGTGGCGAGTGGGAGCTACCCTTCGTTGCAGTGCATGGGCTTCTCATTGCGGTGGCTTCTCTTGATGCGGGTTCGAACGGGCTCTAGGGTGCAGGCTTCAGTAGTTGTGGTTCACGGGCTCTAGAGCGCAGGCTCAGTAGTTGTGGTGCATGGGCTTAGTTGCTCCACGGCATGTGGGATCTTCCCGGACCAGGGCTCGAACCTGTGTCCCCCGCATTGGCAGGCAGGTTCCCAACCACTGTGCCACCAGGAAAGCCCTCTGTGGTCATTTTTGTGCCCACTTTCACGTCACCCTGACCCCTGGTGGCTCTTTCTGGTGGAGAGCTGGCCCTTCTGCTCATCTTTGCCTGCTTTGGTCATCTCACAGCCCTGAATATTTAACATTTCGTGCTGTTGTTCCAGCTAGAGCTTTCACTTCTGCCTTACCCACTTCTCTCTTACCTTACCTCCGAAGCCTTCTCCTTGCCAGCCTGGGGCTAGGAGGAGCTGCTGCTTATATAGTGAGAAACTGGTAATCCCTGTGCCTGCAGATAACTGCTGATAATCAGTGAGGCTGGTTGCACTTGCTGTTAATTGGAAATGCCAGGCTGTCCCCCAGATCACAGTCCTCATGCTCCCTCCCAAAGAGCAGCAGTTCCTCGGTGGGTGTTAACTCTGCAGGGGACGCTGGGTCTCCATAGGAGGGGAAATGATCCTGTTGGTCATCTGGGAAGTGGCATTCCTTGGGTGACGGGCACCTGGGGCTGGCTGCCCAGCCGGCTGCAGCAGCAGAAGTATCACTCCAGGAGTTACTCCCCCATGAATTGCATAGAGTTTGGAGCTTTCTTAAATGGCCCTTGGCTTGATTTAGCTCTTACCCTCGTGGGAAATGTGGCCTTATACTTGTGGGGTTTTTCCACATTTTTCAATGATTGAATCAGGAAGGTGTCGATGTGAGAGTTCTCACATTGAGCCGAGAAACATTCAGTTACCCACACAAAGGAAAACCATGTAGCCATAGAATCCCTGACTGTCACAGTTGGATGAGATTATTGCCATTTGGTGGTTAAAATAATTTTTGACATTTTTTCCAGGTTACAAAGATAATTCATCCTCATTGCAGAAAATTTAGTAAAGAAAAAGCATTTAGAAGAAAATTAAAAGTGCCTGTAATTCCACTGCACAAAAATAACCCCAAATGACAACCACGGCGCATTGAGAACCTGTGCCATACGCCCATGTTTCTGGGTGATCTTCTCTGTCAGTCTCTTTGGTCTCTTTCACCCAGAGCCCCAGGTGGCTTGAGATCCCCCCTGCCACCCCAGTTTTGCAAGTGTGAGAGCTGAGACGCAGAGACAGACAGAATTTGCCTTGTCACACAGCCTTAGTAAATACTCAAACCCAGCGCTAGTCTCACCACACACCCGCATCAGCATTTAATAGCATTTTGAAACCTGCTGAGAGTTAGAAATGGCATCTCATTCTTTAATGGGCATATCTTTGATTTCTAAGGGAGTTGAATCTTTTTCATCAATTTATCAGCCTCTTGCAAGTCAGTGACTTCTTTGTCATGTGCTAGTTTTGTCTAGTGTTGCATCTGAACCACATTGATATGATTATTGTAGTTGGAAAGTATGTTTCCTGTGGTTGGTCGAGTCTTCCCTTATCAGTGTTTCCCCCCACCAACACTTTATTACGAAAAATCGCAAACGTAGAGGAAGGTTGAAAGAATTGTGTAGTCAACACCTATATTCCCACTACCTAGATTCTACCATTAACATTCTATTATATTTACTTTATCACCTATGTATCCTTCTGTCCATCCCTCTATCCATCAGCCCATCTTAATTTTTTAAATGCTTTTCGAAGTAAATTGCAGACATCAGTACTCTTTCCCCTCCCAAACACTTCAGCATGTATATCATTAATCAGAGTTCAATATTTCATATCGTGGATTGCACTAATCATCGTTTGAGTTCTGATAAGTGCGTGCACGCACCTTTGCAACCCAGACCCTGTCAAGATACAGGACATGTCCGTCACCCCAGGGTTTCCTCAGGCCCCTTCCCAGGCAGTCCACACCCCACTCCCAGAAGTACTGCTGTTCTGATTTATTTTACCACGGATTCATTTGGCCTGTCTTAGAACTTCACATAAATTGAAGTATGCAATATGTACTCTTCTACGCAAGCCTTCTTTTACTCAGCTTAATGTTTTGGAGGTTCATCCATGTTGTCATGTGCATCATAAGTCTGCTCTTTTTCATTGCTTAGTATTTATTTTACTGTATGAATATACCATAGTTGATCCATATTCCCGTTGATGGCCACTTGAGCTCTTTCCAGTTTGTGAGCTGTTACAAACATCTCTTAACACTAGAACTTGTCACCATCCCTCATGTGACACCAAGCTGTCCAGTTTAGACAGTCCCAGGAACAGCCTCATGCACAGCCAGAGCACTCAGCGTGGTCCTCAGTTGTGGCACAAGGGGACTGAAAGGTTAAACGTGCCTCTCTTCCAACTTGTATTCCAGTGTTAGGGGTCCCTGAGGGTATGATCATAAAACACTGAATTCCCTGAGAATAAGAATTAGGTCTGATTCACATCTACAGAATAATTGAAAAATACAGCAAAACATGAGGAAATAAAAATGCATAAACCCACAAATATACATTTTGATGTACATTAAGTGTAAGTTTTTCACAGATCGCTTATCATGTTGGGGAAATTCCCTTTTATTCCTAGTTTGCTGAGAAATTTTATGATGAATGGATGTTGAATTCTGTCAAATACTTTTCCTGCATCTGTTGAAATTATTATCACATGGATTTTTTTTCAGTCTGTTAATATGATGAATTATATTGGTTTTTTATATTTTGGCCCTCCCCCCAGATGCTTCTGATTCAGTAGGTCTGGGGTAGGGCTTGAAGATTTGCATTTCTAACAAGTTCTCAGATGTTGTAGCATGTATCAGTACTTTATTCCTTTTTGTTGCCAAATAATAATTCCATTGCATGCATATATGGACATTTGGGTTATTTTCACTTTGGGGCCACTAGGAATAATGCTGCTGTGCTATGAACATTCATGTGCAAGTTTTTGTGTGGACCTATGTTTTCATTTTTCTTGGGTGTATACCCAGGATGGGATCGCTGGGTTATATAATAACTGACGAACTGTTTTCTAAAGCAGCTGTATCATTTTTTATTCCCATCAGTAGGAAGGTTCCAGTTTTTCTTCATCCTTACCAACATATTATTTTCTGCTTTTTTTTTTTTTTGGCTGCATTGGGTCTTAGTTGCGGCACGCAGGATCTTTGTTGCAGCACGCAGGCTTCTCTCTAGTTGTGGCATGAGGGTTTTTCTCTCTCTAGTTGTGGCATGCAGGCTCCAGAGCATGCAGGCTCTGTAGTTTGCGGCACGTGGGCTCTCTAGTTGAGGCGCAGTCTCTAGTTGTGGCACGCGGGCTCAGTAGTTGTGGTGCGTGGGCTTAGTTGCCCTGCAGCATGTGGAATCTTAGTTCCTCGACCAGAGATCGAACCTGCGTCCTCTGCATTGGAAGGTGGATTCTTTATCACTGGATCACCGGGGAAGTCCCTATTTTCTGCTTTTTAAGGACTAATTATACTAAGCATTTTTTCATGTGCTTATTGGCCATCTGTATATCTTCTTTGGAGGAATGTCTATTCAAATCCCATTTTTTAATTGGGCTGTCTTTCATTGATTGATATTTAAATGTTGAGCCAACCTTGCATTTCTGGAATAAACTTCACTTAATCAAGATGTATTACCCTTTTTATGTACTGCTGGATTATATTAATACTATTCTGAGGATTTTTATGTCTCTGTTCATGAAGGATATTGGTCTATAGTTTTTGTTGTTGTTTAGTTTTTGGTTTTTTGTAATGTCCTTGTCTGGTTCTGTTATCAAATAATACTGGCCTCATAAAATGAATTGGAAAGTATTCTCTCCTCTTTAATTTTCTGACAGAGTCTATGTAGGATCGGTATTGCTTCTTCTTTAAATGTTTGGTAGAATTTGTCAGCAGAGCTGCTTTTAAAAAAAATTTTATTAATTTATTAATTTATTATTTTTGGCTGTGTTGGGTCTTCGTTTCTGTGCGAGGGCTTTCTCCAGTTGCAGCGAGCAGGGGTCACTCTTCATCACGGTGCGCGGGCCTCTCACTGTCACGGCCTCTCAGTCGCGGAGCACGGCTCCAGACACGCAGGCTCAGTAGTTGTGGCTCACAGGCCCAGTTGCTCTGTGGCATGTGGGATCCTCCCAGACCAGGGCTCAAACCCGTGTCCCCTGAATCGGCAGGCAGACTCTCAACCACTGTGCCACCAGGGAAGCCCTGCTTTTTTTTTTATAACTTTACTGTGCTTTTTTTTTTAATTGAAGTATAGCTGATTTACAATGTTGTATTAGTTTCTGCTGTACAGCAAAGTGATTCAGTTATACACATACACGTATATTCTTTTTCATTTTTCTTTTCCTTTATAGGTTATTGCAAGATACTGAATATAGTTCCCTGTGCTATGCAGTAGGACCTTGTTATTTATTTTATAAATAATAGTTTGTATCTGCTAATCCCAAACTGCTAATTTATCCTCCCCCCCTCCCCACTTCCCCCTTTGGTAACCATAAGTTTGTTTTCTACATCTGTGAGTCTGTTTCTGTTTTGTGAATAAGTTCATTTGTATCATATTTTAGATTCCACATATAAGTGATATCATATGATAATTGTCTTTCTCTGTCTGACTTACTTCACTTAATATGATAATCTCTAAATCCATCCATATTGCTGCAAATGGCATTATGTCATTCATTTTTATGGCTGTATTTTTTTTTTTTTTTTTTTGCGGTATGCGGGCCTCTCACTGTTGTGGCCTCTCCCGTCGCGGAGCACAGGCTCCGAATGCGCAGGCTCAGCATCCATGGCTTACCGGCCTAGCCGCTCTGCAGCATGTGGGATCTTCCCAGATCAGGGCATGAACCCGCGTCCCCTGCATCGGCAGGCGGACTCTCAACCACTGTGCCACCAGGGAAGCCCCTTATGGCTGTATTTTTATGGTAATATTCCATTGTATACATATACCACATCTTTATCGATTTATCTGTCAATGGACGTTTAGGTTGCTTCCATGTCTTGGCTGTTGTAAATAGTTGTCAGCAGAGCTTCTGAGCCCTAAGTTTTCTTCTTTGTGAGATTTTTAACTAAAAAAATCAATTTTTTAATAAACTACCCAGGTTATTTTTGTTCACTGAATGAGTTGTGGTAGTTTTGTATTTCAAGAATTTGTTTAATCTAAGTTATCAAATTTGTGAGCACAAAGTTTTTAGTGATATTTTCTTATTATCCTTTAATATCTGTAAGATCTGTAGTGATGTCCCCTTTCATTGATGTTATTGGCTATTGATCATATTGATATTTTCAAAGAATCAGATTTTGGTTTTATTGGTTTTATCTACTGTTTTTCTTATCTGCTCTTTAAAAACATATGTAATATAGATATCCTTCAAAAGGCAAATTAAATCATATTGTACATACTGTCTACACCTTGAACTTTTTCATTGACTATGTCTTAAATTTTTTTTCATATCACACAGAAGTCACATATTTGTGTGTCAGTAGGATACAGTACTAGAACTGAATCAGTAGATGGTTATCCTCTTTTTTCTCTTTAAATCCACTTTATGTATAATTTTAATTTGATAAAATGAACTGATTTTAACTGTTCTGTGAGTTTTTACAAATGTACACACCTGTATATCCACCAATCCAAATAAGGTATAGAACATTTTTATCATCCCCAAAAGTTTCACCATGCCCCTTTTCAGTCAGTGTCCCCCATACCTAGCCCCAGACAACCACTGATCTCCTTTTGGCACTATAGTTTTAATTGTTCTAGAATTTCATATAATGGAATCAAACAGTAGTATGTGTGGCTTTTTCATTCAGTATAATGTTTTCAAGGTTCCTTCTTGTTGTGTGAATACATAATTTGTTCCTTTTTATTGCTGACTTTTTTCCATAGTGTGAATATGCCACAAGTATTCATTCACTCGTTAATGGACATTTGGGCAGTTTCCAGTTTGGGGCTACTATGAGCTGTGAAGCTGCTATGAGCATTTAAAATTAATGTATTTTTGTGGACATAAGTTTTTATTTCTCTTAGATATACCTAGAAGTGGAATTTTAGGTCGTGTCGTGTTGTAACTGTATGTTTATCTTTATAAGAAACTGCCAAACTGTTTTCCAGAGTGGCTTTACCATAATACATCCCACCAGCAATGTTTGAGAGTTTGTTGCCCCACATCCTGTCAACCCTTGCTATTGTTAGCCTTTTAAAATTCCCCTATTCTTCTGGGCATGTAATAGTATCTCATTGTAGTTTTAATTTATACTTTTCTAATTACTAATGATGTTGAGCATCTTTTCATGTACTTATTAGCCATTTGTATATATTCTTTTGTAAAGTGCCTTTTCAAATCCTTTTCCTATTTGGTGTAGGGGTAGGAGGTGTATTGTTTATCTTATTAATGAGTTTATATATTCTGAATACAAGTTCTTTTTCAAGAATATGTATTGAGAAAAAATTCTCCTAATCTGTGGTTTACCTTTTCATTTTTTTTTAAATTAATTTATTTCATTTTATTTTATTTTATTTTTTTACTTTTTTGGCTGTGTTGGGTCCTTGTTTCTGTGAGAGGACTTTCTCTAGTTGCGGCAAGTGGGGGCCACTCTTCATCGTGGTGCGCGGGCCTCTCACTATCGCGGCCTCTCTTGTTGCAGAGCACAGGCTCCAGATGCGCAGGCTCAGTAGTTGTGGCTCACGGGCCTAGTAGCTCCGTGGCATGTGGGATCTTCCCAGACCAGGGCTCGAACCCGTGTCCCCTGCATTGGCAGGCAGATTCTCAACCACTGCGCCACCAGGGAAGCCCTACCTTTTCATTTTTAATGGTATCTTTTTAAGAGCATATAATTTTAATTTCGATTAGATCTGTTACTAAGTTCTTCTATGATTAGTGTTTTCTATGTTCTAAGACATTTTTGGCCACCTCAGGATAGTGTTGATTTCTTCTAGATGTTTTATAGTTTTAGCTTTTACATTTAGATTTAAGATCCATTTTCAGTTAATTTTGTGTATGGTGCGAGGTAGTTGTCAAGGTTATTTTTTTTCTCCATGTGGATATTCAGTTGTTTAAGCACCATTTTCTTAAAAAAATAAAGTTTTTCCCTTATTGACTTACCTTGACACCTTTGTTGAAAATCAGTTGATCATACATGTCAGGTCTGTTTCTGAACTCTCTATTATGTTTCATTATAAATCTATACTTATGCCAACACTGTACTGTCTTGATTATTATAGCTGTATGGTAGATCATGATAACAGGTTGTATAAGTCCTCCAGCTTTATTCTTCTTTTCCAGAACTGTTTGGCTTGCTTTTCCATATAAAATTTAGAACTGGTTTGTCAGTTCCTACAAAAATGTCTGCTGGGATATTGGCAGGATTGCATTGAATCTATAGATCAATTTGTGGAGAATTGATAGCTTAACAGTATTGAAGTTTCCAATCCATTAATATGGTTATTTATTTTTGTTTTCTTTAATTTCTCTTAGCTATGTGTTTTCATGCACATATTTTACTAAATTTACCTGACAATATTTACTGGGTTTGATGCTATTTTAAATGGTATTACTTAAAAAAAAATTTATTTTCTAGTTGTTCATTGCTAATATTATAGAAATACAGTTGATTATTTTTTTTTTTTTTTTTTTTTTTTTTGCGGTATGCGGGCCTCTCACTGTTGTGGCCTCTCCCGTTGCGGAGCACAGGCTCCGGACGCACAGGCTCAGGGGCCATGGCTCACGGGCCCAGCCTCTCCGCGGCATGTGGGATCTTCCCGGATCGGGGCACGAACCCGTGTCCCCTGCATCGGCAGGCGGACCCTCAACCACTGCGCCACCAGGGAAGCCCAATACAGTTGATTATTGTATACAACCTTTTATCTTGATATATTCACTTGCTAGTTCTAGTGGCTTTTCTTTAGATTCCTTAGAATTTTCTGTATTTGCTATCATGTTGTCTATAAATAAAGGCTTTTTCCTTCTTCCTTTTAACTTGTGTGCTTTTGATTTCTTTTTCTTGCCTTGTTGCACTGGCTAGGACCTCCAGTGTAATAATGAATAGAAGTGGTGAGAGCAGACATGCCTTCTTCCTGATATTAGGGCAAAAAGTTCAACTTTTCATTGTTAAGTATGAAGATAGCTGTAAGATTTTTATTTATTTTTTTTTGGCTGTGTTGGGTCTTTGTTGCTGTGCACGGGCTTCCTCTAGTTGCAGCGAGCAGGGGCTACTCTTTGTTGCAGTGCGTGGGCTTCTCATTGTGGTGGCTTCTCTTGTTGTGGAGCACAGGTCTAGGCACATGGGCTGCAGTTATTGCAGCCCGCGGGGTCAGTAGTTGCAGCATGTGGGCCCTAGAGTGCGTGGTCTTCAATAGTTGTGGCATGCAGGCTCTAGGGCGCAGGCTCAGTAGTTGTGGTGCATGGGCTTAGTTGCTCTGCAGAATGTGGGATCTTCCCGGACCAGGGATCGAATCTGTGTCCCCTGCGTTGACAGGCAGATTCTTAGCCACTGAGCCACCAGGGAAGCTCCTAGGATTTTTATAGATGTGTTTTATAATAACGAGAAAGTTCCTTTTCTTCCACGTTTTCTGAGTTTTTATCTTGAATGGGTGTTGAGTTTTGTCAAATGCTTTTTCAGTACTTATTGAATTGATTATGTTTTTTCTTTATACTGTTAATATAAATTGTATTAATTTCAAATGTTAAACCTTGCATTCCTGAGATAAACCCCATTTGTTCATGATGTATTATCCTTTTTAGCTGAATTTTATTGGCTAATATTTTGTCAAGGAATTTTGCATCTATATTTATGAGTGATCTTGGACTATAGTTTTGTTTTCTTGTAATGTCTTTGCCTGCTTTTGTTATCAGTGTAATACTGGTACCTCTTATGATGAGATAATACTGCCTCATAAGATGACTGTGAATTGTTTCCCCTTCTTCTATTTTTTGACAAAGTTTGTATAAGAATTGTGTTATTTCTTCCCTAAATATTTGGTAGAATTCACCAGTGCAGACATTTTGACCTGACCATTTTCTTTGAGGAAAAGGTCTTTAATTTTAAATTCACTTTCATTATAAAGGACTTTTATTTTTTTCTTGTGTAATTTTTGGTCATTTGTTCTTTCAAGGAGTGTTCCATTTCATCAAAGGTGTCAAACTTACTGGCATAACATTGTACATAATATTTTTAAAGTATCCCTTTAATGTCAATAGAGCTGTATGATGTTCCTTTCATTCCTATTATTGGTAATTTGTATTTTCTTTATTTCTTGATTATTCTAGCTAGAGGCTTATCAATTTCATTGATCTTTTCAAAGAAAATCTTTTCAAAACTTTTAATTTTCCCATTGTTAGTGTTCTCTATTTCATTGGTTTTTGCTCTTTTTTTAAACCATTTTATTCCTTCTACTCACTTTGATTATAATTTGCTCTTCTTTTTCTATTTTCTTAATGTGGAAGCTTAGATCACTCACTTTAAACCTCTCTTCTTTTTCATAAGCTTTAAAGCTATGCATTTCCCTCCAAGCACTGCTTTAGCTGCATCCTATAAATTTTTGATATGTTGTATCATTCATTTAAAAATATTTTCTAATTTTCCTTGTGGTTTTTATTTGACCCATTTGTTATTTTAAAGGGTGTAGTTTAATTTTCATGTATTTGGGTATTTTCCAGGTACCTTTTTTTTTTTTTTTTTTTTGTGGTACGCGGGCCTCTCACTGCCGTGGCCTCTCCCGTTGCGGAGCACAGGCTCCGGACGTGCAGGCTCAGCAGCCATGGCTCACGGGCCCAGCCGCTCCGCGGCATGTGGGATCCTCCCAGACCGGGGCACGAACCCGCGTCCCCTGCATCGGCAGGTGGACTCTCAACCACTGCACCACCAGGGAAGCCCCCAGGTACCTTTTTGTTATTGCTTTCTAATCTAATTCTGTAGTAGCCAGAGAACATATGCTTTATCATTTTAAATTTGAGACTTGTTTTATGGAATAGCATTGCTCTGTCTTGGTGAATACTTCATGTACTGTTTTAAAGAATGCATATTCTACCACTGTAGGATGTGGTGTTCTGTAAATGTCATTTAGGTCAAGTTGATTGATAAAGGGTACTTGAAGATTCACATCTTCTAAATCTTTGTTTTGTCTCTACCTTCTAGCAATTGCTAAGAGAGTAGTATTGAAATCTCTAACTATAATTGTAGATTCCATTTCTGGCTTTGCTTCATATACTTTCAAGCTCTCTCATGAGGTACATGCACAATCAGGAGTTTGTATCTTCTTAATGAATTGACTTCTTTTGTTGTTATGAAATTTCCCTCTTTATCTCTGTCCTCAAGCCTCTTTTCAGATGTTATTAAGGCCATACAGTTTTCTTGTAATTGCTGTTTGCCTGGTGTTTCTTTTTCTAGTATCTTACTTTTAGCCCATCAATGTCTTTATATTTAAAGTGCGTTTCTTATAGAAAGCATATGGTTGGTTATTTTATCTAGGGTTTTATATTTAAAGGGGTTTTATATAGATAGCATATAATGAGTCTTGCTTTTTTATCCAGTCTGATAAAGCCTCTGACTTTTAGAGTGTTAAGACCGTTTTAATTTAATGTAGTTATTGATATGGTTGGGCTTAAATCTACTATTTTGCTGTTTGTTTGGTCTCATCTATTTTGTTCTTTTTTTCTCTTTTCCTGCCATCTGTGGTATTATTTTTAGTATTCATTTTTTTCCTTTTATTAGCTCACAACTGTACATCTCTCTTCTCAGTGGCCACTCTAGGGTTTACATTATGCATCTTTAACTTATCACAGTCTTCCTTCAAATCATATACCATTTCAGCTGTAAGTAAGAACCTTGCAACAATATATTTAGTTCCATGGCCCCCACCCTTTCTGCTGTGTCCTATTTTACTTTTGAAGATACACTTTTTTTACTTGCTCTATACAGTTATCTTTAAATGAAATTTAAAAATGAGAAAACCAGCATCTTTTATGTTCACTGACATACTTATTTTTTCTGTTACCAAACCAAACTTGGGTCCGCTCACCCACCGCACAGCAAAGCCAATCTACTGACACTGGTTTGTGGTGAAGGAAAGTTTGGTGCTTATTTGCAGGGCACCAAGCAAGGAGAACAGTGGCTTATGTTCAAAGACCCAAACAAGAGACAGATGGCTTTCAGGGAATGGTTTTAATTTAAAGGCAACATTTGGGGTGAGGGCTGCAGGGTGCATGACCTTCTTTGGATTGGTTGGTGGTGAGGTAACAAGGTGATGTTTCCAGAATCTTAATCATCAGCTTCCTGGTTCCAACCATTCTGGGGTCTGCATCCTTGTGTTCAGCATATAGCTACCATCCTCCACCTGGGTGAGGGTCACCATCCTGCAGAACTCAAAGATATGTGTCAGATTGTTATGTATATCCCTTGAGGAGGAACTAGGACTCTGTTTTTTTTTCTTTTTCCTTAAATTTATTTATTTATTTATTTTTATATTTGGCTGCATTGGGTCTTCATTGCTGCATGCAGGCTTTCTCTAGTTGCAGTGAGTGGGGGACACTCCTTGCTGTGGTGCTCGGGCTTCTCATTGCGGTGGCTTCTCTTATTTTGGAGCATGGGCTCTAGGTGCACAGGCTTCAGTAGTTGTGGCACGTGGGCTCAGTAGTTGTGGCTCACGGGCTCTAGAGCGCAGGCTCAGTAGTTGTGGCGTATGGGCTTAGTTGCTCCACGGCGTGTGGGATCTTCCTGGACTAGGGCTCGAACCCATGTCCCCTGCATTGGCAGACAGATTCTTAACCACTGCACCACCAGGGAGGTCCCAGGGCTCTGGTTTATGCTGAATATTGTCATTACTTTTCTTGCTTAACTGCTTTTCCTTTGTCTTTACATTCCCCCACCTCCCTAACTGGTAAATGCTTGTGCCTGCTCTTTGGAACTTAAGGAAGGTCTGGGGGACTAAAGCCTTTTTCCTACAAACAAGACTCGGAGGGGCTTTTGTACCTGGAAGTCCCCGCAGGGTCCTTCCCGGTGTTATTTCTAGCCCTCCTCACTCCTTTGTCTGGATCTGAGTTTCCATTTGGTATCATTTCCTCTCAGCTTGAAGAATTTCCTTTAACATTTATTGTAGGTTAGGGAGCCACAAATTCTCTCAGGTTTTATTTGTCTGAACATATCTTTTTTTTTTTTTTTTGCGGTACGCGGGCCTCCCACCGCTGTGGCCTCTCCCGCCGCGGAGCACAGGCTCCGGACGCGCAGGCCCAGCGGCCATGGCCCACGGGCCCAACCGCTCCGCGGCATGTGGGACCCTCCCGGACCGGGGCACGAACCCGTGTCCCCTGCACCGGCAGGCGGACTCCCAACCACTGCGCCACCTGGGAAGCCCTGAACATATCTTTACTTCATCTTTATTTTTGGAGAACATTTTTATGAACTATAAAATTCTAGTTTTTTTTTTTTTTTTCTCTCTCAGCTCTGTAAGGAAGCTGTTCCTTCTTCGTCTTCTGGCTCATGTGCCCACTGCCCTGGCACATCCCCGTTCATGGCCCCAGCATCCAAATCCCAGAATCAAGCTGCCCATCAGATGACTGGGGGCAGCACCTCGCCTCACAGATCCTCAGCACCCCTGGCACTTAAGGAGGCCAGAAGTGGAGCCCACAGCACAGGGGTGTGGTGACCCGAGTTGGGGCTGCCCGGCAGAGTACTTCATGAACTGCGGAGTGACTTTGTGTTGCCAGCAAGCAGTGAACCTCTGTTGTTGCCTGGGTCTCTGCCTCAGGCTCACCTGCTCCAGAAAAGGGGCCTTCTGTAGGACACAGCCTTTCCATGGCCCCAAGTCCTCCGGCCCTAAACGGCCTGAATATTCCTCAGCTCAGCACAGCCCAAAGGCCTCACGGCCCCCACTACTCAGTCCCTCCCGCTTCCAGCCAGAGTGGGCCTAGGACAAGGACACCAGAAAGTTGTCAGCCACAGTGACCTATTTAAGGGGAGCCCCGCCAGGCCAACGTGGAGCCAATCGGAAATGGGTCTCGGGTGGAAACTTGGCCCAAAGATGTTGGATCTCTGCAGACCGTCTGGTTGTAATTCAAGCCCGCCTGGCTGTGGGGTTTCAGACTGTGCAGGACTGTGTTCTGATGCCCTTGTAGACCGCGTGGTACCTTTGGGTGGGTCCAGGTTTCTCCCTCAGCCCCGTGGCCTAAGTGAGAAGCCCCTGGGCTCTGCAGTTGAGGGGAAGGTCTCAACCAGGCTCTGGGGACCTTGCGTTGCCTGGGCTGTGAGGAGCCTCCCTGCAGGCTCAGGGAGCAGCTGCTGAGCAGGGGTCCCCAGGACTCAGGTAGAGAGCCCTCCGGCACAGCCCCAGGTGGGCAGGTGGCCCTCCTCTAGGGCTTTGCTCTGAGACAAGGTTCTTCCTTCACTGCTCCCTCCCCCTCTTACCTCACCTCTGCTGGCTTTTCCCTCGCCTGGCCTCACAGTGGCTGTCACTTCCACCATGTCACCCTCCCCACGGTTCCCTGTGGCAGTATTCCCTGCCCAGGCACCAGCTCCTACTCACTAAGACTTGGCAGTTGGAAACAGCCCCCTTCTATTTTTAGGGACAATCACTTGCAGTTTCTTCGCAAACACCATCACACGTTGGAATTTCTAATTTCCATTTCTTTTAGAAAACAGAAAACCAATTTCTTGATTTACAGTAAGCAATGTATCAGCCAAGAGCCTGAGAATGATGCTTGCTGGCCTGGAAGAAAATAGTTCTCCCCTGACAGAGGCTGGGTCAGCAGATGGTCAGAGCCAGGGGCTGTTGGGGAGGCGGGGGCCATGCCTTCATCCCTGCCCTCGGGAGCAAACGGCCAGCGAAATCCCACCTTGTTTGTCTTTGGCCAAGCTCCTCGCAAGCAGGTTCCTTCCCGAATGTGAATTTTTCTGGGGCCTCACTATTTTCAGATTGATTTTCCTCCTTAGCAATCACTGCTCAAGTAGCTCTTCCCCCTGAGCCAAGCCTTGGAAGCCACCTGCCCACAGTGGTGTCTGCATGGTCCTGCTGGTAGGGCCCCTCGGAGCTGTGAGGGGTGGCTGCCCTCCTCGTCCAGCAGGTGCAGGGACGGGGCTGGGGAGGCGACGGTGGACCTGGGCAGGGGCACAGCTGACTAATGGAGGAACGAGCCATGCAGAGGGCAGGGACGCTGGTGACTGATGCCCTCGAGCCTTTTCCACTGCAGGCCTTTCCTCAGCCCTGTTTCCTTCCCCCGCCCCTGGGTCTGAGCCCCGCTTCTGACTCCCAGATCTGGGCTCTGCCTGCCTGGCTGGGATGCAGTTACTCTCACAATCAGCATTCTGCTCCATCTCACGGTGGCAGGGCCTCCATGGATCCTGGCCTCTGGCCTGGCTCCCAGGGCTTCTTCATAAATGACCAGCTCTGCTGAATCATCAAATCCGGGGTGGGGTTGGGGTAGCTTGCTTGGTCACAGGGTTGTTTCTTCCCCCTCCCCCTCCCAGAGCACAACTAGCAGAGAAGCCCCCAGGCCCAGGGTCAAATGCACGTCCGCATTAAGGTCTGCATTAACTGTAGCTGGTGGACCTTCTCCACAGAGCAGTGTGGGTCTGCCCAGTAGAGGCCCTTCCTTTCAGGAGCAAACACTGGGGCCCAGAGAAGGGAGAGACCTGCTCAAAGTCACACAGTCTGTTGGTGGCCGAACCAACCTTAAGCTGAGGACCTGCCCACCCACCAGTCTCCCTAGCGACCTGGGAACATAGAAAACACAAAACAGAAGGCTAGACTGGGAATTGGAAAGCCTTGATGTCTTCCGGGTGCAGGAATGCCTTCTTCGACCGCACTGACCCTCATCCCCAGCCTTCCCCTGTCAGTTCTGGGTCGGGGCTCCCAAGGATGTGGGTCATGAAGAGGACTGTCCACTGCCCTCCGTGTCCTCCAGGAGGAATGTTCAGATGCCTGCGAGCACAGGGCCTGTGCCAGGCTCCTAGCTGCATGGACAGTGACCCAGAACTAGGAGAGGAACAAAAGGGCCTTTGGAGGAGCCAGACAGCCTCCAAAAATATCCCTACCTCCTACCCCTTTATCTCGGCCTCACTCTGAGCCGGGTCACTTTAAACACATTCTGCCAAGTGTACTCTTCTGGTATTGCCATCAGAGACTGGCGGCCTTCCCTTCAGGCGACCCTTCAGGTGGCCGCTTCTGCCCACCTGGACCTCAGACCGGCAGGGAGCAGGCAGTAATGGTAACCTGGCTCCAGGTGTGCCTGGATCGCGGGGCACACGCCTTTCAAGTGACAAGAGTTCCCATCCACCCTCCTGGCCCCTGAGAGGCCCCTTGCTTGGGTGTTCTTGGTCGCTGGCGGTCATGGAATTGGAACAAGGGACAGTCCCCGTTATGGGTAGCATGTGGGAGCGGGCGGGAAGAGATGCCACTGGCATCAGACAGGTTGATGAGGTTATCTTGAGGAGGATTGCTGGTGATTGTTTCTTTGCTACTTTATGCTTTTATCTACAGGGCTTTTTGACTTTTCTACCTTCAGCGTGGCTTTTTTTTATAGCCAGGTAATAATGGCTGATGTTCGTGGCCTCACTGTGGCAGACACTGTGTTAAGCACGTTATAGGCATTGACCCAGTTTACAGATGAGGAACTGAAGGTAAAGAAGTTAAGTAGCTGCAAGGTCTCAGGGGTGATAAATAGCAAACTGGGACTTGCAGGTCTGCTTGACTTCTAAATGGGAGAGCGTCTTACGTGGGCATTTAAATGAAAGGGGTGGCTCTGTTCCCTTTCTGTTTAAGACACAACTTGGCCTGTCCACCCTGCATAGAGCGGACTATGAGATTCCACCACCCAGGCAGGGCCTGTGGGTCTCCTCCTCACCCTCCCCACAGAGCTTGGCCCAGGGCCAGGCTCCCACTTACCACCCACAGCCAGAAGAAGCGGGAGGGCACTCTGAGGTCTGCAGGGCGAGAAAGAGGAACTTTGCAGGGACTGGGCAGCTCAGGGGGGTGGGTCCTAGGGTGAGCGAGTTGTGGTTGCTGCCTTCTCTCAAGAGCCAGGGGAAAACCCTGACCCGTCACCGCCCACCTGCCCACTGCCCTGGGGTTCACAAAACACTTCCCACCATCGTCCCTTGTGGCATCCGCTCAGTCAACAGGTTTCTATTTGGCACCTCCTGCATGCAGGCCCAGGAGGTGGAGGTCAGCCAGGCAGTCGCAGCCCCTGCCCCTCCAGGGCCTGTGGGGCTCCTAGGTGGCGGGACCCCTCTCCCAGCCCTGCCCCACCCCCACCCCCACCCCCCGCCTCCTCCCCGACCCAGTCACTCTCTGTCATTGACGCCTAGAGGTGGCCGCACATGGAAAGCTCTTTAGCGTGATTACGTGGGCGTCCGATGATTTCCAAGGATAAGCAGCTGTGGCTGTCTTCGGGCCAGGAAAATGTAATCTGGCAGTTTCCAGTGAGTGGCTCAACTATGCTGGCGCCGTCGGGGGTGGATCAGTGGGTTCTCGTGTGGGTCGGCAGACCTCGCTTCAGTTCAGTCCCACTTGCTTTGGCTGTGAGACAGGTGTTTGTGCTGAGCAAGATTAAACACTCCCACAGGTGGGGCTCCTTGTTGTTCATTAAAGGGTCCTTCTCATTGGTCAGGGATCGCTGGACCCACCACGGGAAGCGGAGGGGGTGGGACCGTGGGGTGGGCGCCCTTCTCTGGTGGGGAGAAGTGTGAGGTGGGCTCGGTGGCCTCCGAGGAGCTGTGCTCACGGTTGGGCCAAGGGCAGTGCTTCCCCCCTGCCCGCGAGGGCAGAAAGAAGCCGTTCCGTGGTGTTCCCGCCATGGCCCCAGCAGCCGGCGCCATGGGGAGGCCACGGCTCGTAACCTGATGGGATCTGGGGCAGCTGCTAACAAGCAACGCCGTCGTGGAGAAACAGGACCAGAGGTGAGACAGCAACACCCAAACTGAAATTGTGTTCTGTGGACAAAGGCTGGATTTCAACATGGCAACAGGGCGTTGTTTCCTTTCCTAAGCTGGCCAAGCCGAGAGGGCTTTTTCCTTTTCTTTGGTTACCCAGAAGGCAGTGTAGGGCCCCGGAGAGAGGGAGCCCCAGGAGCCAGATGCCTGGAGGCCACGTGAGCCCCTTGGCCTTGGTTCCCCAGTCTGCAGAGCTGGGAGGCAGCACCTGGAGGTGGGGTGCAGGGTGCGGGGGACAGATATGGAGCACTGAGGAAACGTGTGGCTGGAGCCTCGGATTATGAGGTGTTAAAGCTGGTGGGGCCTCGCCAGCATCTAACCCAGCAGTTCTCACCCGGGTGCGGTGTGAAATCTCCTGGAGAAACTTTAAGAAACATATTGATGCCCTTCCCGCCACCAAAGCACCAGGCGGTCCCCCTGACCTGGAGGCCGGGCCTGCAGGGGGCTTTCTGTGGGCCAGGAGTGAGCAGACAGGTGGGATGGAGTTTAGAGGCTTGCAGTGGAGGCCGGGGGGAGCACGGCAGCCCCCCGAGGAGGCTCACTGTTGTCTAGGTGAGGCGGGCGCCTCGGGGAGGATCCACCGTGCTGAGACGCAGGTGGGTTCCTGTCTCGACATCAGCAGGTCGGAGGAAGAGGAGCGTCCGTGCTCCAGCTGCCCCTCTCGTGCCCCTTAAACAAGGACTCAGGTGAGAGCAGCAGCGCCTCGCCCCCAGTCAGCTGGCACCGGCAGGGGGTGGGCTGCAGTGTCTCCGTCCAAACCCAGCTGGTGTGGGGTCCGGCCCTCACGCACCTGCCTCAGGTTGGCTGAGGGGCAGCCCACCTCTGCACCTTGGGACCTTGGGGCGAGACTCAAACCAGGACGGGGCAGATGAGTGAGTCTGGAGGGTGGGAGTGGGGTGGTGGGTGGGACGCCAGCTCCCTGCAGTGTTGGATCTGGGATGGCACCCCGTTCCTTTAGGAGACCCCGTGGAAACCCTGGTTAGGGTGGAAGCTCTGGGTGGGCTGGGCGCTCTGCGGGCCGGAGGGGGCTGTGGGTGGCAGGTTGGCTTCAGCATCTCAGAAGATGCCATAATTGGAGCCTGCGCCTCTATTTTTAGGCTCCATCTCTGCACCAGTGTTTATTTCCCTGGAGGTGGGCCCTGCTCCCAGAGCCGTCCATCATCCTGAGGATGCTGTGTGGCCCCAGGTCACAGCCCCCTGCTGAGGAGAAAGGCACCTGGTTCTGTGGGCGTCCTAGCTGTCACTTGCATACACTTATTTTTCACCCATCGTTGTGGCTCGTGGCTCTGACCCTGTGCCCTAGCCCCCTCCAGTGAGAGGAAAGGGGCTTTGTTTCTTTGCTCTCTGAGATTTTTGCCCAGCCTTCTGCTGCTTGCTGGACTCTACAGCCAGCCCAGGGGTCCCTGGGGGTGTTTTTCCCTGAGAAGATCAGAGATTCAGTCACCACAGATACTGGCCTACAGATTTGTGTTTGTGGGATGAAGTTCCTGCCTCTGCATCCCCTGTGGACTGGAAGCAAAGCCTGACTTTTGTGTCAGCCCGGGGCACCCATCCCTGGGGCCCCACCTCAGCCTTGTTGATAGCTGTCCAGGTTGGGGTGCCACCCCTGCACCCCTCTCCAGCGGAAGCTGCTGGAGAGCCTGAATGTGGTCTCACCTGGTTCCTGGTGCCCTCAACACACCCCATGCTGATCACCAGAAAGAGAGGAGGGGGAGATGGGCCACAGAGGGTTCACAAAGGTCATATGATGCCGGTGCTCTGGCTTGTGTTTTCCATCTGCCTACCAGGGTTTCACGATTTATTATTTATTATTATCTGATTTTTCCATCAGATTAGATCCCTACATGCCTTCCGGTATCCTCAAGGCCAAGCTTCTCAGAGCTTTCAGTCACCTACCTCCTTGGCTGGGAGGGACGTCATTCATCCTATTTTTGGAAGTTTTTTTGTTTTGTTTTTTTAAAATCACTGGTTCCTTTTTCTGCAGAACCCCCTGCAGGTTTAGTGTCCCACAGAATCTACTTTGGGAAAGACAGACCTGCTTTCCTTCTGGATTTCCCAGTCAGGAAGGACTGGCAGTACCTTGGTAGGGGGGCACTCCTGTTCCCAGGGGCCCCCAGTGGCTCCCTGTCTCGTCTGACCTGGTTCCCGTGCTTCACTCTCCAGCGCTGAGGCCTCCGACCTGCCTCAGGGATTGCACTTCTGGGGTGCTCATCCTCAGGGCTCTGGCCCATCCCACCACTAGCCCAGTGCTCCTGGTCCTCATCTCCCTGGAGCAGCACCCTCCTCCTGTGTCACCCCCTTGCAGGGTGCGCCTGTAAGGCAGCCACCTCCTCCCAAGGCCTCTTGGGACCCCACCCCAGGGCTCCTGTCTGAGCCCTTCTCTGTCAAGACTAGGAGACCTCTCAGCCTCCCTCTCCCCATTGCCTGAGTGGGGCCCTCCTCCAGGGCAAAGGACCACAGGAGCAGCGTCACTCCAGGCAGGGCTCACCTCCCCACTCGCCCAGTCCAGGCCAGGTGGAGGTCACTGGCCAGCACAGGCTTCACCTCGGGCTGGGTGGAGTGAGCTGCTGCAGCCTCTCAGCCTCAGGGCCATGGGGGTGGCAGGGGCCATCAGACTCTTTGTAAAGACCACTCTGCCAGTCCCAGCTCCACCACTCAGGAGCCTTGGGGTCTTGGGCACAGTCCATAACTCTCCACGCCACCCATTCCTCTCCTGGGTGTGGTTCGTGCAGCAAACTGTGTCATAGCGTGGCGAAGTCATGACCCAAGGAAGCACAGGATAGGCTGTCACTGAGCAACAGGGCTGTAGGGTCTCAGAGCCACCAAAGTCACTTGACCTCGTGGACCTGCCTCAAGGCCTGTTTCTGTTGTCAGCATCCAGCTGATTGGATTCTGCAACTGAATTTGGGCAGCTGAACAAACCTCCCGAAATCTAAATAACAGTCGGCAAACCTGCTGTAATTGAAGTTTGGAGATGCTAACACTGCAAATTGGAAATGGCTGTTTTCTGCCGAGAGCGCAGGGCCCCGCGGTTCTCACTGGAAACCAACGCCCGCTGGCTGTGCTTGTCAGAGGCCCTGTGGTGGGGTCTCTGCACAGCCAGACTGCAGGAAAGCGGGAGGCACTCCCTGCTCAAAGTTCTTAGTGTTCAGGTGAGATGAAAGCCCCCCATGGGGTCCTGGGGGCCCCAGGGAGGTGTGGCCACTCAGGGTCCCAGACCATGGCTGGAAGACTGCAGGGCTCGGGGGTTAGGGCTTGTCCCCTCCCTGTCCTGCAGAGAGGGAGGGGAGCAGCGCCTGTCCCCATTAATCCATTAACCATGCTGCTGGGTCAGGGAGCACCACTGGGTCAGGGCATGATGTCAGCATCGTCAGCTGCCGTTCTAAGTTGGGTCTCAGGCCACGGGCACAGCGGGGCCCACGCTACACTGATGCAGGCTCCCTGCCATGGTGGAGCAGGGAGCAGGGATCCTTCCCCACCCTCCCTGTGCCCTCTCTTCTGTGGAGTGGCAGGGGGCTGGGACGGGGCCAGCCTGGGGTGAGCAGGCACTCAGACAGCATGTGTCCTGTCCCCCCGCCCCTTCCCCACACCAGCCAGTGGCACTCCTTGGCTGTCTGCTGGCCTCCACTTGCCTTGCGCCACCACCCGTGGATGGCTGTGGGTCCCCTTGTGTGTCTGCCTCCTCCCGTGACTCCTGGCCAATGGGACAAGGCTTCTCTCTTATCCCCCTGACCCCCTCTGGGCCCTGCCCAGTCAGTGGCCTAGTGCCTGGCTAGCGAGTTTTGTACCTTGTCATCCAAGAAGCCGTCACCTTCTTTTTACATTTTTGGATGTTACTCCCATCAGCCGGAGGCAGGTCCAGGGGCAAGTGCTGGGGAGCCCGAGGGCTCAGGGCAGTGCTCAGGTGAAACGATGGGTACTGGGCCTTGGGGAGCAGCCATCTTTTTAAAAAAAATTATTTTATTTATTTATTATTTTTGGCTGTGTTAGGTCTTCGTTGCTGCGTGCGAGCTTTCTCTAGTTACGGCGAGTGGGGGCTACTACTTGTTGCGGTGTGCGGGCTTCTCATTGCAGTGGTTTCTCGTTGCGGAGCACAGGCTCTAGGTGCACGGGCTTCAGTAGTTGTGGTGCGCGGGCTCTAGAGCACAGGCTCCGTAGTTGTGGCGCACGAGCTTAGTTGCTCAGCGGCATGTGGGATCTTCCCGGATCAGGGCTCGAACCCATGTCCCCTCCATTGGCAGGCAGATTCTTAACCACTGGGCAACCAGGGAAGCCCCAGGAGCAGCCATCTGCACACAGAGGAGAGGAGGAAAGAAATCCGGGGAGTGGCAAGGAGGTGGGAAAGCCACGGGGTCTCCCTGGCACTAGATGGGCTGAAGAGCCAAGAGGAAGCTAGGGCGTGGAGCGCAGGCAGAGCATGGCCTGGCTGGGCGAGGGCGGGGGTCCCTGGCTTCCTGGCACCTAGAGGTGAATGAGCCATCTGAATGTCCCTCCCTGTTCAGAACCCTGCTGGTGTCCCTGAACTTGTCTCCCCACCTCCAAAGGCCTGTCCCCTTCCGCTGCAGTCCTGTCCCTCTGCCAGGACCCATCTAAGCACCACCTCCCCCCACACCTTGTCCTGCCCAGCGCTGGGTGGAGGTGCAGAGGGAGGCGTGAGTGCTGGGCTTCCCCAGCCTTCACCTCACCTGTCCTGAGGCCCCTCCTCAGCCAGTGCTGCTTGTCACTCATCTCCAGCCACAGTGTGTGAGGGGAGGGGGCCCCGGTCATCCTGTGCCTTGACCCCGAGGAGCTTGTGGGCAGGCAAGGGCAAAGCCAGATTCCCCAGAGAAACAAGCAAGCGACAGTGCAAAATGGGGCAGCCACAGGGCCCCTGGCTCCCACGTCCCCACCATGTCACCTGCCCCACCTTCCAGACCAATCTGTGCAGCCTTTTGGTTTCTTGGTTTCAAAAAGCTGCCTCCCCACCCAGAAACTTGAGCCATTTTCCTCAAAGATGGGGAAAAAAAACTACACTTCTGAAAATAGCCCACCTGGCTCTGCTCTGCTGGCTGTTTCCATGGCAACCCACTCCTTCCCAGGAGTTCCAGGTGAAAGAGAGTACCGGCCCTGGTGCGGGTGCCCAGTGGCTCCTCAGCTGCAGCCGGCTACTGAAGGGTTCCAGGAGACCCCCGAGCCGGGGCGGGGGCACAGCAGAAACACCGGGGCTCCCTCTGGCTCCAAGCCTCTATGATTTGAAGTAAACTCAAGACTGGTTATGTGCAAAAAGTGAGCTGTGCCGATGAGAGTGACAGGGATATTGGTAGGTGGGGGGCCAGGAAGTCCCAGCTCTGCCCTGGCTGCACGCTGGGGGCTTAAATGCTTTTCCGGAGGAGGTATGAATATCCCCAGAGTATGGATGAGCATGCTTAGCCAAGGCCACATGGGGTTGAAGCAGGACTGCCTGGCCCAGAACCGGGCTCCTCCGCTGTCCCATGCCACCTCCCTGAGCAGTCAGGGAGGCATGTGTGCCAGGCTTGAGGGGAGAACAGAGAGACCTGTGAGGTCTCTGTGCCCAGGTGGGAGTCTCAGTGCTTATCTAGGGAGCATCCAGGGACCACCCCTCAGGGCAGTAAGTCAGAGTACTGATCAGCTTCTGGTGTTGCTCGCAATCCTTGGCTTGCAGATGCTTCACTCCAGTCTCTGTGTCATCATGAGTGTTTCTGTGTCTTTGCTCCTCTTCCTATAAGGTCAGTCATATTAGATTAAGGACCCACCCTATTCCAATATGACCTCATCTTAACTAATTATACCTGCATCAGCCCAAATGAGGTCACATTCTGAAGTTCCAGGAAGGGCATGATTTTGGGGGGACACTAGCCAACCCAGGATAGCCCCTAAGGGTTGGAAACTCATGCACTTGGGAAGCTTGCCATGGATGGGAGGCCACTGCCGTACTCTGCTGGCCTGGCCGGGATGGACAGAGAAGTTGTGACTGCTGCCTTGTAAACACGTTGGTAACCCGGGTTTTATGGATTTATTCTCATCTAACAAAAAGGAGAATTCATTCTTGCATTTAGCTGGTGAAAATCAGTGGGTATTTCAGGAGTCGGTGCTTTCCTAGAAATGGTCGTGTCTGAGAACAGGCTGGAGCCCTTTATTCCACGGTCATTTGCTGCATGTGATCCCGCCATCCCCAGAGCTGCCTGCACCTTACCTCGAACCCCGCCTCTGGCTTGGAGGCTGGATTGATTGTTCTTTCCATGTTCCACAGTCTGGAGCTGTTGTTTGCTTTTGTCACTTTAGCCAGGGAGGCTCGGAGTGCCACTGGCTGAGGAATGTCAGGCCTGAGCTCCCCAGGAAGTCTTTCTCATTAGAAGGTGCAGGCTCGTTGGCGCAGAGTTGCCTGGGGAAGAAGAGCAGAGTCACCTTCCTCATCTGCCAGGCCCGCTTCCTGGTCTCAGAAGCCACAGCCTTTGCAGCTGGTGGAGCAACTCACTGGGCTCCTGCTGAGTCGCTTTTCTGTGAAGGTTTGATCTGAACTTTGGAAGCACACCCAGAGCAGCAGCGCAAGACAGGCAGGCAGAGCAAGGCCTGGGGAAGCAGGGGTACAGCACGATGGCCCTGGCAGCTGGGGCCGGGAGGGTGGGAGGGCAGAAGCCGCTGCCCCCTGCCTGGGCCTCCCCTTTGCCCCCTCCAGCTCTCCAGTCCTTCCTCTGTCACAGACCCTCCAGTTTGGCTCCCTGGGGTCACTGTCCTTGGAAGCTGGCCGTGCAGGGATGTGGGCTCCTGTTCTCTGGCTGCTGGTGGTCTTGGCCAGATGTTTCCTGCCCTGAACCTCAGCCCTCCCGCTGAGATGAGGGTGTGGGTGGCAGGATCTGCAGTCCCCGCGCCACCCCCAGTGCAGACATTCTGGCTCTGTCCTCTTCCTGGTGAGGCTGACAGTCTCGGGAGGGGTGGGGGAGGAGGGTGAGATGATGTAGGCTAGCAGGGAGAGGGCAGGGCAAGATGCCCCCGTTAGTGACCCCCTCAGTGTGGCCTGCGCTGAGAGACCGGGAGAGGGACCCCAGCCCCACCACTTACTCTCCGTAGGACCCGTCCTGCTCTGAGCCTCTGCTTTCTCACCTGTAAAATGAGGATGCTAAGGGTGCAAAGATTACGTGAGTTATTTGTCCAGTGCTTTAAGAAGTGCCGGCACCTTGTGTATGCCCTGGCCACTACTGCCACCGTCCATTGCTGTGGCTGTTTGCTGCCGGATGCCGCCTTCCCACCCAGCCCTTCATGGCTGAGCAGTAGGAAGCTGCCTCTTCCAGAGCTTGCTTCCTGAGCTGCTGAGACTGGGCTGGGTCTGAGTGCAACTCATGCAGCATTTCCCAGGGCGCACCAGCTGGTGCAGAGCCAGCCAGGGGCCAGCATAAGTGGAGCAAGGCAACTGACCGCAGGGAGCTCGGTGGGAGCGGGTGAGGGGCCCTGCAGGCCAGCGTGTCCCGGGGAGAGCGGGAGAGACGGGCCTCGTGTGCAGGGGTTGAGATTCGGCGTGGAGGATGGCAAACGATCCTCGCCAGGCAGAGGGCAGGTACCATGTGCACTTTGGGCTCCCCTAACCGGCCCCTTGCTCACACCCACTGCCCGGTGAAGGGGATCTCCTGTCCAGTCCTGCCTCCTCCACCCTCGGCCCCGTGCTGACACCTGAGCAGACCTGAGTGCCCCTCCCCACTGCGCAGGGACGGCAGGCTCCTCATGTCAGCGGTTGGGGCAGACGTGTGAATGCCCCCGCCTGGGGAGGTGCCCCGGAGCTCAAGCCTCTGCTCTCCGACCACCTGATTCTTCCTACACCGGGGGCAGCTCCTCCGCATAGCTGCTCTGTGCTGAGTCCCGGCCTTCACATGAGCTTTGAGGCAGGCCAGGGCTCCACTGTGGGTGGATGTGTGGCTTCGATGTGGTCCTAGATTCCAGTTGCTGCTATTCTTGTATTTATATAGTTGCAGAATTCCTGTAGGATTTTAAGTCCATGGATAGTTCAGTGTCTGCTGTGTTGTTGAGATGTGGATTGTTACTTTGTTCCTCTCAGATGCTCACTGTGCCTGAGTTTTATTCCCAGTGGGAGTGGCGACAGTGAAGATGTGCGGGGTCAGAAAAGCCTGAGAACCCCCAAGGCCACAAGCTTGAGAACCACAGCCTAAGCGACTTTGCACGTATGAGTGTTTTCCTTCCTTGGACGACATGCCCCACCAGCAGAGCTCCCACCCGGGGGGCAGGTGGGGGTGTGGGGGGCAGTGGAAGCCGAGGAGCCCTTTTCATGGCTCTTGATGGGTAACTGCCAGTTCATCCTTCAGAAAGCACAAGATGAGTTAATGCCATCTATTATTTTTGCTACTTTGAGGAATGTCACATTGAGCGGTTTCATTTGCATCTCCGATGTTGAGCTTCATCTGTGTGTCCCACATGGATTTACTCCTTGCAAAGACCCCTGACCCTGAACTGAGACCTGGGACTCAGCGTGGCCACAGTTCACCATTAGGGGGCCAGGGTCCCCTTCATTGTTCAGCTCTGCCCTTCAGTCTGTCACCAGCCTCCTCTTATCCATGGACCTCTGCTCAAATGCCCACATACTCCGTTTTGCCAAGGGATGAAGGCCCAGGCTCCTTAGCTGTGCCCTCTACCCTCTCCAGCTAGCTCCTCTGTGCCCCATCCCTACTGCTCACATCCTTCTCCAGACCCTGCCCTTCTGTGTGTGACCTGCCGCTTCCATGCAGGCCTCCTGGGATGCACCCAAGATCATTCATCCAGTCACTCCTCCTCTCGCCCCTCCCCCCCACCCTCCCTCATTCTGATCTCACTGGAGAGGTACTCTGCCTGCGCATCCCCATAGAACAGACTTTGCTGGTCAGGTGTCTTCCCATCTCTCCCCCAGCAACAGAGCCACAACTTGGGAGCAGAACAAGCACTTTCCTATGTCCCTGGCAGCTGGACCTGAACTCGGACCCTAAGAGCTGCTTGCTAAGGTGCGATTACCCACCCTCTGCCCCTCCCGCAGGAAGATGCTCCGAGTTAGGTTGGTCAGTTCTTTCTTAGCGCACAGGGAGTCACTTTCAGGCTGACCCGCGTCAGCATGCCCCCGTGCGCCCCTCCCAGTGCCCAGCGGCAGCCATGCTGACTGGTTGGTGGCCATTCTGGTTGTTTGACACATTGAACCTGGAAAGTGAGAGGAGGTTGCGTTGTAACTAAGAGCCTAGGCTCTGGAGCCGGATGGGCCTGGAGGCTCCGGAATTTCCCCGCCTGTGGCCCTGGGCAATTTCAAAGCACCTTTCTGCCCCTCAAACCTACCTCACTGGGTCATCAACGTGCATTAACCAAGTCAGCGCCTTGCCCATTGCCTGGCACCCAGGAAGGCAAGATACGCATCAGCCATCAGAGCCTTTCTAAGGTGATCCAGAGAGAGGAAACAACTCCGTGCAGGTCCCCCTGGGTTCAGATCCAGCACTGCCCCCTTGATAGCAGGGCCCTAAACCGGTGGCTGGGTGTCTCAGAAGCTGCGTTTTCACGCCTGCAGAGTGGGAATAGCTGCTGTCTGCTGGCCACTGAGGCTCAGTGTTCACACTGGTCAAGCAAGTGGCCCAGGGCGTGGCCCGGCCCAGCATGTGTGGTCTCCAGACACTGGGTCATTTCGGGGCTGCAGTTGGGCTGGATGGGGTGGGCGAGCCCTGCCCCCCGCCTGGATGCTGCCCCCTGCCGCCGCCTCGCTCCGGGCACCCCTCCGAGGCTGGCCAGCCCCTGCCCCCAGCTCAGGGCATGTGCGGAGCAGTGTCTCAGCTGTGGCCACCCCCATGCATCCTGTCTGCCATGGGAGGAAATCTGTTCTCTCACAATGCATCCTTTTTTCAAAAATTTCTATCTTGGGTTACAGATTTCCTTCACCAAAAAAAAAAAAAAAAAGGTTCTTGCTGATTATTTCTGAATCAATGCATCTCAGACACCGCTCAGCAATTATAGCATCTGGTACTCACAGGCCAGTGTCAAAAGTAGCAGCAGGGCCCAGGCCAGCTCCCCACCCCACCCTACTCGCCGCAGAGCACCCCTTTGGACACAAGCTGGGCTGGCAGCAGACCAGGCTCCAAGGTACCTCAGACTCCCAGGAGGGGTGCCACGGGCACCTGGGGTCAAGTAAGCAGGGAGGGGGTGGGGCGTGAGCACCTGCCTGGCTCCTCATGGAGGTCCCCAGGTGAGAAGAGGGTGGCTCTGGAGGCAGACGGACTAGCCAGGGTGCCCGGGCCAGGGCTTCACCTACCTGAGCTTCATCACCTGTCTGTACCCTGGGAGTGGTACAGTCCCTACCCTGACAAGGCCATTGAGAGGGCACAGCCAGTGTCTCCACACAAGAGACACCCATAGGTGAGCGTGGCCTTGCTCCTCAGGGGAGACCTGCAGGAGGGAGTCACCGGTCGCAGCAGGGAGGGAGTTGTGACTGCGGCCTGGGGGGTCTTCAGGCCGGCTCTGAAGATGGGGTGGCATTGGGCTGGGCAGGGGTGAGACCTCTGAGGAGCTGGGGGTGGTGAGGAGGTTCCAGGCAGTGGGGACACAGTGGGGACACAGAGGGAAAGGCCCGAAGCATGAGTACTCGTTGTTTGCAGGGACCGGGGGTGGGCGGACAGCGGAGAGCAAGGTCAGGTTGGCAGGGGAAGCATGGGTCAGCCCGGGCTGGGCCTGTGACGCGGGGACAGTGCCCAGGTTTCATTCAGGGTCTGCGGGGTCTGGGATGGGAGCCGCTCCCACACAGCCACCTCCACCTCTTCACCTGGACAGCCCACCCCTGCCTGCACATCAGCTTAGGGGGTGCTGGTGCCCCCTGCAAAGCACAGCCCAGGCCCTGTCATTCAAGCTGGTCCCCTCTTCCATTCCCCCCACTGACTCCAGAGGGGCTGTGCAGACACCTCACCCTGGCCAGGAGCCGGCACCTCCCGGGCCTCTGGGCGTGTGTTGCTCCGTAAGGACCATGGTGACCCCGCGTGTCTCCACAGATGACTCTGGGGACGACGAGGACGGGACTGCCTCCCCAGCTGACAAGAGCGAGCTACACGACACCATCAAGAAGCTCTCCCTGAAGCTAGACGACCTCAGCACGTGCAATGAGCTCGTGGCCAAGCACGGCGTGGCACTGCAGCGCTCCCTGAGCGAGCTGGATGGCCTCAGGATCCCCTGTGAGAGCGGCGAGAAGCTGAAGGCGGTCAGCGAGCGGGCCACCCTCTTCCGCATCACTTCAAATGCTATGATCAACGTGAGTGCCCGCTGGCCCGGCCCAGGCCCCCACGGGGGAGGTGGCTCCCTGGTCCCTGGGTGGGTGGCCAGGGTGAGGGACAGGCCGGGGCTCCCTCTTGCTCTCGTCATCCTCCGTGTCATCTCATCCACGCACCGTCACGGGGTGAGGACACTGTTTTTCATTGTTGGGTGGAGCTCGGAGTTGGGTGTGAGATCCGGCTGAGCCCGCAGGTGGTTCAGGCCTGGGCGAGGAAGGCAGCGCCCAACCTGAGCAGCTGGCTCAGCACACACAGTAGGGACGCGGCTGCCACATTTTTCCGCAACAGCTGCTGCTGCTCTTTCCCCCAGTACGTGGCCCAGATGCAGCAGGATTGGGACCTGTAACCATGGGGGGCTTGCATGTGTGGTGGGGGTCCCTCAGTCAGAAGAGCTTTCGAGTTGAGGCCACCGCAGTCGTGCCAACCTGACAGTAAGTAGCTGAACGAGGACCCACGTCTGTGGACTGAGGGGTTCAGCCCCAGGAGTTCCCCCTTTCCACAGGTTCTGGGAGCCACACAGCTGTGACCGTGAACCAGGAGGCATGTGCTCCCTCTGGACACAGGTCTGATGTGTCAGAGGAGGCCACAGCCTCCTCCCAAGGACAGCCCCCAGGATGAGCACATCCCAGCTAGGATGGCACCGTGGGAGCTGGGGGCCAGAGCACAGAGGTGTGGGGAGATGGAGGCCGCCTCAGAGGAGGTGGGTCCAGAGAACGCGGTTCAGGCAAGCCGGTCAGGCTGGCCGCAGAGACAGTGGGCAGTACCAGTGTCCAGGTGAGCCCCAGCTGGGGGACTCAGCCTCCAAAGCAGGGGGGTCAGAGCAGAGACTAGGCTCTCCGTCCAACACCAGGAAATCTGAGGGCAGGGTGGGAAGGTGGAGGCTGGAACCCACTGCAGGCCAAGATCCTGTACCCTCTTCCCAGACTCCAGGGAAACATGCATAGGTGCCCGCAGGTGTGGACTTTGTCCATGGCGTTCAGGGGTGCAGTGGCGCCCACGTGCCGAGAGGCTGCTGGGCCGCAGCTCTGTGGCCGCCCTGCTGTTTGGCCCCGTCGCTGGTCTTCTCTCTCCTTTTCCCGTGTCCACCCTCTCGGCCTTCTGGCCTCCTTACAGCCCCCAGACTCTAGGGGCCTGGGTCACTGTACTTCTTCCGAGCATTTAAGGCGTAATGATGCATTTGTGCTTCCCCGCGGTTTCCCCGGCATGGCCTCCCCACATGCGGAGACTAAAGCCGCATCATCTTGAGTAAGCGGTTTTGGTTTTTCCCAGATAATGCGCTGCTCAGCTGGCATTTCTAGCGAAAGTATTTTATCAGGCATCAGAGGCTCATCTATGTTTACGAAGCCATAAAAACAGCTCACCACCGAAGTGCGTAATGAATTGTTTGATGGGAAGCTCAGGCCCCTGGGGTTGATTAGCAAGCCTGTTAGCAGTTCTGGCACCAGGAGAGCCGGACCCAAGTGACGGAGCCTGCCTGCATCCTGGGCCGGGATCTGCGCCCCCCGCAAACATGAACCTGACGTGAGGGCCTCTCCCATCCACCTCCATTGTGGGGGCACAGAAGCGAGGTGCTGGGAGCCCAGGCTAGTGCAGAGTCCCGCATTTCTTCCAGGGACCCTTCCTGACAGCTGCTCCTCACCCGGCAAGAGCCGGCTCAGTTCTGGGAGGCTGTCAGACCCTGAACTCCCAAACCCCCACTGTGTGCAGAGGGGCCACCTAGGCAAAGCGTCCCCACTCCTGGCCAGGCTTTGGCCTCCACCCCTGTTACTAGGAGGGGTTTGGACCAGGGAGCTGTAACTAAGGCATCCATGTGGCTCCCACCCCCGAGCCCCGAGGGGAGCCCACTCCCACCCAGGACCACTTACCCCTCCCCACAGCTTCGCTAGTACCGCTAATATCCACGTGGAGGCAGAGGCTCAGAGAACTCCCTGAGCTGCCCAGGGTCACCAGCTGCTAAGTGGCCAAACTGGTCGCAAACCCAAGTCTGTGTAGTGCGCTGCGGGAGTCACGGCCCTCATGATGGTGAGGGTGAGACCCTCAAGGGCTGCAGAGGCCCCCTTCCACTCTGAGGTCAGCACATGGAGGGTGGCCTCGCATCCACCTGGGGCAAACCCCCATTCTCAGGGACCTGAGTCCCTGGTGTGCCTTCTACCTTTAGGCTGCAGCCCTACCAGGGTCTTTCCTGGGAAGGTGGGGACCCAGGATGGGTGGAAGCCACCCCCAGCTGTCCCCAGAAGGCACAAGTCCTCATCCTTCAGATCCGCCCAGATCTCACTGTACGAAGAGGAAGCTGCTTCCCCCACACTGGCTTCCTACCGCCTCTCCACCATCCCCTCCCTGCCCCCCGCCCTGACTGACGGGAGCCCCTCCTGGGGAACTCAGAGAATCTCTCCTCCCACCAGCCGCACAGCCAGGGCAGCCCCCTCCTGTGGATGGTGAATGGCTCTGGGTTTTCCACCTCGTGGGCTCCAGTTAAGCCTGGGTCATGGAAGTGGAGCAGAAAATGGGGGACGGCAGGCCACACAAAGCCCTCAGGCAAACACATCCTGCAGAGGGCCCTGGGCAGGCTGCACTCTCCCCACACAGGGAGATGGACTGCTGCTTCTTCACTTTTCCCCAAGATGGCCAAGAGTCTGGGGTTGTTCAGCCTTCAGCAGAGAAGTAGAGGAAGATTTCTAAACCTTCAGATTCAGGAGAAGGCATCACTATCATTAGCCTTTAGATCCTGAGCTCCCAGCAGGGCAGGGAGGGAGGCTCTCTGGACAGTTTCCAAGATCCCAGGAACCGTGGCACTGAGGCAGGCCTGTCCCTGTGGCCCTGCTCCCCGAGGGGGCATCTGGCCCTCACCTTGAGGATGGTCCCTTTTGTGCGTGTTTGAGGGAACAGGATGTCTGGGGGAGGTTCTGGGTCAGGAATACTGAACTGTATTGCCCTTGCCTGCGCTGTACCCTCTAAAATACCCCTTCCCCACCCTTCAGATGCCTGGCAGATCCCTTTTTATCCTTCAGAACCCCACGTGGACGTCACCACGGCCGGGAGGCTCTCCGAGTTCCCCATCAGGAAGCCGTTCCTCCTGGTTAGATCCCCCAGTGGTCCCAGCCCACTGAGCAGTGCTTAGCCCATTATTTCAATGTCTGATCCCCCACCAGGCTTTGTGCCCCTTGAGGTCAAGCTCAGGTCTTACTCACCTGTGGCCCCAACAGTAGCCCAGGGGGAGTGCCCGATACACTCTGTCTCAATCAAAGTGGGTCCTGTATCTCAGGGAAAAAAGTTCTAAGTGGCCCACATCTCACTTACCTGCGAAGTGACCATTTACAAAGCCATTCTAGCCCCATTTCCTCACCTGGACGAGGTCAGTGAGGAAGTGCAGGCTCTGAGCAGGGTGCAGAGCTGCTGGTCACCACCCCTCGCCACCCTGGTCACCTGGCCTTGCAGAGAAATGACCCAGCCTGGTTGCTGAGACATAGGAACAGAGCTTTATGAAATCAAGTCATAAACGTGTTTTTTTTCCCATGGGAACGTGGTACTGAGCCCCGGCTTCCTTCCCTCCTATTGTGGTTTCGGTTGGCAGGGTTCTTTCTAGCAGGCCTGGGAGGGTGGTGCCTGGTGGGCCTTCAGGAGGCCTCGGGGGGCAGCAGCTGAGCAGGTCAGCGGCCCCATAGTGAACTTGGGGCTCATGCAGTTAGGAAAGTCCTGCCTGATGGGATTTGAACCCAGACCTGAGTGGCTTCCCACTGAGCCTGCCCCGGGCCTGTGCCAGGTGGGGACTCGGCGAGGACCAGGCAGACCCATCCGGCCCCTGAGGATCCAGGGATCCCAGGGATGGTCCAGGGATCTTCCTTGTGATGCTGAGTGTCACTTGGGCTCAGCAGTACAGCCTTTGGGAGAAGTAGCTAAGCAGGGCAGCAGCTCACACACCCACTGGTGAAGGCCAAGTGTGTAGAGGGCCGTGGAAGGGCTGGGGAGTGACCCTCAGTGCCAGGGCGGGGCCTGCAGAGGGAGAGGTAGTGGCCACAGAGTGGGGCCAGAAAGGGTCAGGAGGATTTCTCCCAGGCAGGGAAGGAAAACACTAGCTGTAGACACTTGCTGTGCACAGGGGGTGCCGAGCTTTTTACACATGGTTCCCTGTAAGCATTGTGCTGGGATGGCACCCATGCCATCAGGCTCTAAAGCTCCCCCACCCTTTTACCCTTCCTGGGCCTCTGCAGACAGTTCCCCAGTCATGGTGGCCCCTTGGGCAGGACCTGGTCTTTGGGTGAAGCTCGCTGGCTGTGTGGATGATGGCCTTACCACCTGCTGCCCTGGAAATGAGAGCAGACACATCTCCTTCCCACCTGGGAGGAACAGGTGTGGGGTTCACATGACCCGTGACCATCCCCGGGGGCCCAGCAGCCCCTCCCAGCCTCCTCTCCCACCTGTTCCCCGTCCGCCTCCAGTCCCCTGCCAGAGTTGGCCACTCACCTAACCTGAGGAGGCCACAGCCTCTCAGACCCTCCCCACCTATCGCCCCTCAGATGTACATTACCTCTCCTGGGAAGCCCACCCGCAAGCCCACAGCTACTCCCAGGGCCCATCTCACAGTCCACCTGGCTGGGTCGGCCCTGGGTGCTAGAGGCTGGTGGGGCCCTGGCCAGCAGGGAGCCAGGACAAGAGAGAGAATCAACTACCCATGGTCACGTTGCCTGCAAGGCATTCTGCATGCACCATCTCCCCCCCACCCACCCAGCCGCTTATAGTGGGGAAACTGAGGCAGCTGCTAAGGATAAGAGCCCAGGTCTTCAGGCTCCAGAGCCTTGTACCTCGTAGGAGGGAAATAAACCCATCCCTCCCTTGAGGGTGGGCAGGAGGGTCAGGAACCCCTCCTCTGCCCACCTTTACCCCACTCCCAGCTCCGCATCCCCGCCCCACTCTGCTGACTGTCGCCCTGTCTGCAGGTCCACGAGTCTCGTGGGCTTTTCTTTCTTTCTTTCTTTTTTAAATAACTTATTTGTTTAATTGAATTATAGTTGACTTACAACGTGGTGTTAATTTCTGCTGTACAGCAGAGTGACTCAGTTATACACATGTATACATTCCTTTTTATATTCTTTTCCATTATGGTTTATCCCAGGATGTTGAATATAGTTCCCTGTGCTACACAGTAGGACCTTGTTGTTTCGTGGGCTTTTCTACCGCAGCAGTGTACAGAGACAGGACACGGTCTCCCTAGTGATGCTGGGAGCCCTGGAGCTTCCATGCCTGGCACAGTGTCCAGCATATGGGAGCCTCAGTGAATAAGAGAGAGAGTTGGTTGTGAAAGAAAGTGAGAGCGACTGAGTGAATTGCTTAGTGTCTGGCAAAATTCCCTAGTGGGTGATTTTGTGAGTCTGATCAAAGGCAGTATAGCAGGTCCATGCTTGGATCACCGTCTGGGTAACTGTGTTTGCTGCCATTTAGAAGGAACTTCACAGCGCAGTGATCAGCTGTGGTTCAGAGACTGAGCCTCGAAGCACTGCACGTGTGCAGGGCTCCCCTCGGCCCGGGTGTGGGAACCGCAAGCGGCACCTCCCTCCCGGAGAACCAGGACGCATGCGGTGTTACAGCATTGGCTCCATCACGAGGTTTGAGGTAGAGAATGGCAGAATTAATACATGTTACCAGCTCAGGCTTTGGGTATTTGTTTCCATAAAGTGAAAAGAACGAACTCCCATTTTCTTCATTTTTCCCGCAAGTTTGTCTTTGTGGGAAAGCAGAGCGCCCTGGTTTGGAGGCAGGCCTCTGGGATGTTGGCAGTGTGATAGCAGGCGTCCGCCCCAGTTTCCTCCCGTTACTTTGTTTGCTCCTCACAACGGCCACGTGAGGTTGGTGTCATTACAGCTTCCTTGTCATCGCTGTCATTTGTATTATTCACGTGCCACCCCCGAGGCCCAGAGTGGTCATTTTGCCCAAGGGTGGCAGGCCCGGCGGCTGCATGAGCACAGAGGGTCACAGCTGTTGGTCCTGGGCCGTCCCCACTGCTGGCCGCAGGGCTCTGTGCAGAGGGCCAGGGCTGTGTCACCTGTCACTAGGCCCAGCATACCTGGGCTCCCCTGTGGGTTGGCCTTGGGCCCCTGCCCTGGGCAGAAGAGCCCCACAGTGGTGCCACGGTCATTCTGGGGTGAGCCTGCCCTGGGCTGGTAGGGTGCACGCTCCCCTCCCTGTGGGGGAAGCAGGGTCTGTCCGCAGGCCAGGGCGGTGGAGCCTGGCAGGGAGAGAGCCGCTTCTGTGACTCTCAGGCAGGCCCGGAGGCAGCCACAGTCCCAGCGTGAAGGTGCTGAGCCCCTCTGTCGGCTGGCAGCCTCGGGGTTTGCTCCCCACTTCTGCTCCTGCAGGCCCCCTCCTGACATGGCCCCCACACCTGAGTTGTGAGAGGCCCCTCAGAGTTGTGGGGCCCTTGACCTCAGGAACAGGTTTTGGGCAGCCAGTGGGTGAGCAGAGCTGGATGGTAGGCGAGCCCCACAAAAGACCAAAGACAGTCGAGGTGCAGAAAGCCAGGGGGTGGGCGCTGGCCAACAGAGGGTGGTGCCCACCGGGCCCCCCTCCAAGGGCCCAATGGGACAGACCCGGCATGCTTTTACCAAGGAAGGTAGTGGCCCACGAGGGACACACCCTGGTGCCCGCAATAGAGCCGGCCGGGTGGGATGGGGCGCAGATCCTGACAGCAGGGGCATGCGGATGTGGCGGAGGACGCATGCCCAGCACAGCTGGGCCTGGAGGGAGGGGGCTTCAGCTCCAGTTGGAGGAGCTGTGAGAGCACGATGAGGGGGGCAGCAGAGGCACTGGGGGCTGGGGGAGGCAGCCGGGGGGAATGGGAACAGGGACGCAGATGAGGATAGGTGGGGGAGGCGGGGGGTACACAGACGCAGAGGCAGCAACTCAGGGCACTTGGCCAGGACCTTGGATTTGCGGCATCATAGAAACGGACCAGATCAGAAGGGGCTGTTTACCGCTGGAGATGCTCTGAGGCTTTGCTGAGCCCTGTTTGGAGATCATGAGGGGCTCCTCGCACCCACCCAAGCGGAGTGGTGGTGAGAGGCCCCAGAGCTACCCTCCTCGTCCTTCCAGGGCCCGTGGGCAGGTTCCCATCCAGCTGACCTCTGTTCTGCCCCTGACAGCTTGCTCACTTGGGGCTTGGGGAGATGAGTAAAAATAGATTCCAGGACGGTCTAAAATCGGTTGGCAAACTGGCAGCCAGATGGTGCTGGTTCCTGTGCATGAGGGGTAAACTATTTTGAATGTGGAAAGGACTATTTTAAAGTTTGAACTGAAGTGAGAAGCTGACTCCCCAGTGCTGTGAGTCACGTTAAGGAGAAGCCGTGACCATCCCCTCCGTGTCCGAGAGGGGCTGGCCCCTGTATGCGGGGCAGCCCGAGCCGAGGGCCACGTGAGAAGGGGGCCCGGCCCTGGGAGCCGCCCAGCCTCCAGGGGCCGGGAGGGTGGTGGATGCGGAGCATGGCGGCGTGGCTGAGCCTGAGCCAGAGGGACCCCCGGGAGAGCCTGGCACCCCCATCGCAGCTCCTGGGGGACCCGCTCTTGGTCTTGGAGCATGAGATGGCTGTGTTTCATCCAGCATGGCTGCCTCCGAGCCAGACAGTCCCAGCCTGAATCTCAGCCCTTTACCACCGTCGGGAGGTAATGTGCTGAGGCCAGCCTGTTGCTCCTCTGTGGGAGGGGAAGGAGAGACTCTGTTGACCCTGATGTGTCCCTAGTGTGAGCTGCTGGCCATGCAGAGGGGCTCAGGGAACCCGTGATTCTGCACATTTTTCTCCTGTTCGCCTCCTTTATTATTACTACAGACCATTGAGAGGCGGGTCCATAGTGACACTGGCCATGTGAGGATCGATGTGGTGGGGTAGATGGTGGGGCAGCCTCGGCCCTGGCCACCCACTGACCTGGGAGCCCTGCGCCTGAGAACCACGGCAGGCCAGTCACGTGGCTGTCAGCCACAGGGCAGGTCCTGGCTGGCTGCAGGTGGAAACGTGGCCCTTTCTCCCTTCCTCCCTGCGAGCAGGGTTACCGGAACCTGCTGTGTGCCGACAGCTGGGGCCAGTCACTGAGCTGGCCCTGTCGGCCCAGGGCACCTGCCCAGCCTGGAACCACCAGGCATTTGGCCCTTGTCCCCACCTCATCTGTGGCTCCAAGGGCCGCCCACCCGACATCCAGCGACTCTCCGGCACCCTCCTCACGGCCCAGCTAGGACGGCAGTGACCGTGCAGGAGACTGATGGTTTCCATGTGGCCACTGAAGGCTGGGCCTGAGTGGGGTCCCGGCTCTGCAGACGCTCCTAGAGCTTGAGAGGCTCCCCGGGCCATACACAGGGTGGGCATGAGACCCAGGCCACTGCCCACATGCCCTGCTCGCCCGCCCGCATTTGAGGAGCAGCGAGGTTGTGGTTGGGATTAGGATTAGGAACAGCAAAAGCGATTAGCGTTCGTCCTCCTTCCTCCTGGGCACAGCTGGGCAAGGTTTCCGGCTCACACACTCTGCATCTGTCCTGTGCGACACCTGTCGGGGTGACCGATAGCCATTCCCCTTGGGCCCTGACACGCTTCCCTGGGCAGGCAGCCCTCACAGCCCCCTTCACGGGCCTGGCATCTGGAAAGGGAGAGTCCCTGGTGGGTGCCTCCGTGCAGGGGCATGGGGGAGGTGCCGCCATTTCCTTTCTGGGCTTTTGGTTCTCACTCTGCTTTGGGCATGTCAACAGGCCCCCTGCCTTCCCCACAGAGGTAGAATCGCATTGCCCACAGGACCCTGCACCTCTTCATCTCAGGGACCCTCTCGACGGCCATGGGGGTGGGAGAAAGGGGCAGGCCTAGGAGACTGGAACCCCATTCCCGTCCAGAGGACGATCACCCCAGTGGGTCACAGAATCGGGGACTCTGCAGGAGTCCTGGGGTTCAGCCCTCTGTTCACGAGAACACTGAGGTCCAGGAGGTTATGGGCCTGCCCCAGAGTAGGCAGCGAGGCGATGCCGTGAGGGGCCTGGATGCTGGCCCAGCGTGTGTGAGTCGGGGGCTTTGGGGTGGCCTGTGGCTCTGCTCCTGGTCAGGGCGGCGCGTGAGCTCTGAGAGTTGTGGCGGGGCCTCAGGGGAAGTGTAACCGTGTTCAGGGCCAGGGTCAGCCAGGCCCTTCCTGGGCCCCTGGGAGCCACCCCCAGCCGCCTGCCCATCGCCGGGCCCCAGGCCTAATCCAGCTTAGCGAGCACACAGTGCACAGCCCAGCTCAGCATTCCAGGGCGGCAGGGCCAGACCGGCACCTGCCTCCGTTCGCGGCTGGCTGGAATGGGGCCTGGAGAAGGTCGGCAGCATCAGAGGAAACCGGCGCAGTTGGGGATGGACACCAGGTAGGCACCTCAGGGCAGAGGGGGCAAGCGGGCTCTCCACAGCCCACAGGGTGACCAGGGCAGCTCGTCAGCTGCAGATGACCCCCACACCCCCGAGTCAGTGGAAAAGGCCCTGGTCCAGCCACATGAGCCCCTCGATATTGGGGTACAGCAGCCTCCGCCATGCCCCCCTCTTCAGGCAACTCTGACATGCTCTGATCTTCATCGCCCAGCCCAGCTGCATGTGGCCCCGATGAGGCCCCCGCTGTCCTGGGTATTTGACTTCCTGCCCCTCTGCTGCTCCATATCAGCCTGTCCTGCAGGGGCAGCAAGGTGGAGGGCACCCAGGTTATCAGCCAGCAGCCCTGGCTGTGTGGGCAACAGCCTCCGCTGCAAGGACCAGGCAGGGCTGGGTCCTGTTGCTTGAACAGGGTTATCCCCCGACATCCTTGTTAGCGAGCATCTCCGGGAGCCCACCCCCACTCCGGGAAGGCCCTGGGACCCCACATCGCCTCAAGGGGCATCCGGATGAGGGTAAGGGTCCAGCTTGACAAAATAAACAGTGACAGCGCTGGTTCCACGCCCTGGGAGACTTGGACCCTGGCCCTACGCGCACGGCCTGTGGCCTTGAGCAAGTCCCTTGGTCTCCCTGAGCCTCCATGTCTTCCTCGGTCACGCTGTTAAAACAGCCACCTCAGTGCTTGTGAGAGTGCACCAACCCTCCTGGCACCGGCACCGACAGCCCTGACCCACAGTGGGTGGGGGGTCTGAGGGAGGTGGGGCCAGAGAAGGGGAGGAAGGCACGTGGTCACACAGGAGGGAGAGCGTGGGGCAGGACGGAGCCCCAGGAGCTGAGTGTGGAGAGGCTCTGGGACCAGGTCTGTGAGAGGCTGTCAGCTGTCTCAGAAAATGAAACCGACACCTTTTTCCCTTCCATATCATTCCTATAGTATTGAGAGCTTCACGAACATCAAGGGCAGGAGGAAGGGAGCCTAATTCATCTTTGCAGCACAATCATCTTTCCCTCTTTGCTTTTTTAAATTTATTTTTTATTGAAGTTGATTTACAACATTGTGTTAGTTTCAGGTGTACAGCAAAGTGATTCATTTATTTATTCTTCAGATTCTTTTTCCTTATACGTTATTACAAGATACCGAGTATAGTTCCCTGTGCTATACAGGAACTATAAACTTGTTATCTTTCCTTCTTTGCTTTTGCTGCTAGGAAGGCCAGAGGCCATGTAGAGCTCTCTGACATGAGTTTGTAGGAATTATTTACCATGACATTTGGCTATTTGTGGCTCTTTTATAAGCCTTGTTTCATTTTTATTTTTATATTATTTTTGGCTGCATTGGTCTTTGTTGCGGAGTGCGGGCTTTCTCTAGTTGCGGCGAGCGGGGGCTACTCTTCATTGCGGTGCGCGGGCTTCTCATTGCGGTGGCTTCTCTTGTTGCAGAGCATGGGCTCTAGGCGCGTGGGCTTCAGTAGTTGTGGCTCACGGGCTGTAGAGTGCAGGCTCAGTAGCTATGGCGCACGGGTTTAGTTGTTCCACAGAATGTGAGATCTTCCCAGACCAGGGATTGAACCTGTGTCCCCTGCATTGGCAGGCAGATTCTTAACCACTGTGCCAACAGGGAAGTCCAATAAGCCTTGTTTTAAATGCTGTGAATTATATGAAAGGAAAGTGTCCATCTGTGTTAAAACTCAGCGAGATGATTGCAGGAGCTGTAGAGGGTTGGCGGGGAGTGACGGCGGCAGGTACGATGGAGCAGTGCTAAGGAAAGGCGAGGGCAGAGTCCAGAGGCCCTTGTGCAGCTGCCAAGCTAGTCTGATGGGGCCAGCAACCTGCCACCAGGCAGGGCACCCACAGACCCTAAGAACCAGAAAACGGGAAGCACCCATCGTGTGTCTCACCTGTAACAAGGCTCCATGCATGACACAGCCCGGGCCCCTGCACCTTCTGCCCAAGACAGCCAGGCAAGGGGACCGTGCCTCATGTGGCCTGGGGTCCTGTCCTTTTCGCCCATTGTTGACCTGGGCAGCCCCTCCTCCCTGGGCCTCAGTCTCAGGGGGACAGAAGGATCCAGCAAGGGGCTTCCCTGCAGCGGTGGGCCCGGCGCTGCCCAGGGAGACAAGGGCACCCCCCCTCCCCCGCCAGAGCCAGGCCTCTGGGGTGCGTTTCTGACAGCACCGTGCACCTAGCTCGGTGGTCTGAGAGCTGCTGGGGCAGCGGCAGGGTGACGTCGCCCCTGCAGTCAGGACTCCTTCCTTGGTCAGCAAATGGGTGGCTGGAGCCCAGACTAACCTGACTGGCCACTGGGGCCGAGCTTAGGGTCAAGGGAAGCAAGGATGAAGTGGACACAGGCCACTCAGGAGCCCACCTTGGGGGTCCCCAAATTGCATGGTAGTCAGTGACTGCAGCTCTGCACCAGTGGGCAAGCCTTATAGATCCAGAATAGCCCCCGACTTGCAACAGCCCTGGATGCAGCCTCTCTCACCTCCAGAGCCTGCTAAGTGCATAAGGAGATTTCTTTCCTTCCCCACTAAAGTCTCTCCCTCCCCCTAACCTGTGCCAGGACACCTGTCAGCACAAATCCCTGCCCCTTCTGGAGAAGCAGGTTACAGTGGCATGTGGCTGGGCAGGGACCAGACCTGCCAGGGAGGGCGGGAGGCCCTTGAAGTGCCCCCTCTCCAGAGCCTTGCTGGGGAGCTGCTGGGAACTGAGCCTCAGTTTCCTCATCTGTCAAATAGGGACAATCCCTCTCCTCCCACCCCAAGGATTTTGCTGGATGAGCTGAGACGGGGCGGGGGGCGCTGTGAATGCAGGGTCTGTGGGGCTTTACCACTGTGGCTTATGGACAGGACATGGGCTCAGTGGGGCTGAGTGACCCATGCGGGAACTGGGCCTTCCCAGTCCTGATCATGTGACCTTTTCCACTACACTTTGCTGGTTGCCTTGGGCCTCCGTTTCCACATCTTCAGAAAGGCGGTGTGGAGAGCCCCTGCCCTGCCCACTCTGCATGGTGCTGGGGGGTGAGATGAGATGGGATGACAGAGGGAAGGTGCCCGGGGAGGGCTTGTTAAGGAGTGACGTGCGGGGCCAGATGAGTCGCCAGCCTTCTGGAGCCCCAGGCTGGGGCCCTTTCCACCAGCCAGGCCACCACTGGGGCTTGGCTCCCTATGGGACGGGAGAGCCAGCCGAGCCCAGGCAGGGTTAAGGCATGTGCTCGGGCGCCAGCCGTGATGAGGGGGGTGTCCATTGAGTACCCCTTGGCCCCGAGCTCTGCGTCACCTCCCTGGCTCCTCCTGACAGCCCTTCAGGTAGTGCTGTGCGGTCTCTGTTACAGAGGAGGGGCACCGTGCCTCTCTCCCTCCAGGAATCAAGTCTCTAACCCTCAGCGTCAGACCTCATGTGATGTGCGTGGAGCCCAGTGGCCAGTGGGAAGGGGGTGGTGGGGAGTGGCGGCCTGAGATCACTGATGCAGGTTGGGCCAGGAACCATGTCCCTTCCAACCACGTTAGAGGAGTCCAGAAAGGGCAAGTCCAGTGGTGCCCGGCTGGGACCTCGCTGCCCTCCAGGGACAGCTGAGGCCCAGACCCTGTGAGGACAGGGGCAAAACAACCATAGGTGCTGGAAGCACCTATGGACCCGGGAAGCTGAAAAGAATCTGGATGTCATAGTAGGCCACAAGTTTGAAGGGGGAACGTTAAAAGCAGAGTTTATGTGATACAGACTTTGAGGTAACTTGGTAGAAAGTTCGAGTCCCAGTTCCTCTGTCAGACAATACCCTTTAGCTCTGAGCCAGGTGGTATAGCAGAAAGGTGGCTTTCCTTCCTTCTGTGCCAAAGCCAGGGTCTGGCCTGAGCTGCTGTCTTGGTTCCAGTGGGGACAGTGGTTGTGACAAACCTAGGCCCAGACCACAGTGAGGATGCAGCAGCTGAGAGCTGGGGCCCCTGCCACCAGGAACACGCAGCACCCCAGCTGATAACTGGCGAGGCAGCATGTCCAGCAACACCGGGTTTAGTGCTCTCGAATGGCATCTTGACTGTGGGGCACCGACCAGGGCAGATGCCAGGCTGGTTTTGAGAAAGCCCGGGTCCCCATGACCCCACGGAAGCCACAGGGGGCAGCAAAGGTGTTTCTGACCCACCTGCGAAGGGGGGGCAGGGGCCACGCCCCCCACCCCCCACCCGCCTTCCTCTCTGCCCCGCCTGGCTCACAGGCCACGCCCCCTTGCAGGCCTGCAGGGACTTCCTGGAACTAGCGGAGACGCACAGCCGGAAATGGCAGCGGGCTCTGCAGTATGAGCAGGAGCAGCGCGTCCATCTGGAGGAGACAATCGAGCAGCTGGCCAAGCAGCACAACAACCTCGAGCGCGCTTTCCGCAGCGCCCCCGGCCGGGCCACCAACCCCACCAAGAGCTTCAGTGAGGGTGAGCGGGCGTCTGTCCATCCATCCGGTCCACCCTCAGTGTCCCCTCTGCCAGCTGGCTCGGCTTACACAGCACCCCCGCCCGATTACGTACCCCTCAACGCGCCTACGTCTGGGCCCGCTTGGCCAACTCTGGTGCCCGTGTGCCTCTGTATCCACCACGCCCTCACAGTGGGCACAGTCTCCCCATGTCTAGTCTCCCAATCTCCAGAGAAGAGCTCAGTGAGCCCAACTGTTCCCTCTGTGGCAGGGCTGCCCGGGTGCCAGGTGGCTGCCCACCTAACCTGGGGCTCAGGGTCACGGGTGCCCTGGGAAGGGGGTCCATCAGAAAGGGAAGCTGGGCCACAGAGAGACTGACCAGCATGTTTAGAGATCAGGGAAAGCTTCCGGAAGGAGGGAGGCTCTAAGCAAGAGGGTGGAAGTGCGTTCCAGGAAAGGGAGCGCGGGCACCACAGCCGGGTGACAGAGGTGGGGAGGGGCCGCGGGCTCTACACCTCCCTGGGCAGGCGCAACTGTTGAAGTCGCAAACTGAGGCAGTGGCTCTGTGTGTCTCTAGGAAGCCTCTTAACCACCAAAGGCGAGGACAGTGAGGAAGATGAAGATACCGAGTACTTCGACGCCATGGAAGACTCCACGTCCTTCATCACAGTGATCACTGAGCCCAAGGAAGACAGGTGGGCTCGGGGCTGGGTGGCCACCTGGAAGGAACCTCTCCCGGGTCAGCCGTGCTGGCCTGTTCTCGTGCTCCACCTGTTCTTCACACTTGGGGTTTTCTTTAAGTCTTGCTCCAGACGGTATTTTTGCTTAGATTGGTTCTGTTCTTCCTTAAATCAAAAATACCCAAATAGAATTTGTATTGGGATTTCATTTTAAATGGACATCAGGGCACTGGCTGCACCCAGTTCCTGCCCCAGAGCCACACAAGGTCCCAGCCACTCCACCCACTGTGTCAGCATTCCAGAGCAGACCGGAGACACAGAAAGCCTCTTTTATTTTCTATTTCAAAGCCTTTGTTTCATTTTTCATAAAAGTTTGCTCTTCCAGGATCTTTCTAAATACACATTAATAGTAAATTAGACAGTTACTAGCACTGAAAGCCATGTTGCCACGCTCCCTGGGACCCTCGGGAAGCACCTGTGCTTGTGGACCGAGCTGGCAGGACACGTGTGGAGGGAAGCACGTGAGATGGGTGGGCGGCAGGGCTGTAGTCAGGGAAGCATGCGGGGCTTGAGCACAGATTTTAATACGATTCGGGGTTCAGTCCTCACCAGGGTTGCTCATTCTCGTCGGGTTGCCTTAGGTCCTGACCCTAGAAGGGTTGGTGGGTATGGCAGCGTTTGGGGACATAAAAGTGGCCGATGAGCCCTACAGGGGAAAGAACTGACTGCAGCCCATGCTGCCCACTGACACCCTAAGAACAAGGTGTGTCAGGACCACGTGCTCCCCTGCTCGCCCTCAGGAACTGCAGACTTCCCAGCGGCCTCACTCCTACATGTATGCTGTGGCCTGCCCATCCCATGCTGCCTTCCCTGACCCCCCCTGAAGCCCAGCCCGGCCGGGAGGAAGCCGGTGAAAACCTGTGGCTGCTCTTTTGCCTCTGTGGACTAGCGTGTTTCACCACTTCCCTGTCCTGGTTTCTTCCAGGGAAAAGGCATGGTTTGGATTCCTCTTACCCCTCAGGGAGTTTCTGGTCCTATCAGTGGTATATTTCCATTTCCCAATCATATTTTTAATACATATATTTATTTATTTTATTTTTTAAATTATCATCATCATTTTTGGTTGCACTGCATTGAGCGGGGACTCTTTTTTTTTTTTTTTTTTTTTGCAGTACGCGGGCCTCTCACTGTTGTGGCCTCTCCCGTTGTGGAGCACAGGCTCTGGACGCGCAGGCTCAGCGGCCATGGGTCATGGGCCCAGACGCTCCGCGGCATGTGGGATCCTCCCGGACCAGGGCACGAACCCGTGTCCCCTGCATCGGCAGGCGGACTCTGAACCACCGCACCACCAGAGAAGCCTGGGGCTACTCTTTGTTGTGGAGCACAGGCTTCTCATAGCGGTGTCTTCTCATTGCGAAGCACGGGCTCTAGGCATACGGGCTCAGTAATTGTGGCTCGCAGGCTCTAGAGCACAGGCTCAGTAGTTGTGGCGCATGGGCTTAGCTGCTCCACAGCATGTGGGATCTTCCCGGACTAGGGATCGAACCCGTGTCCCATGCACTCACGGGCGGATTCTTAACCACTGTGCCACCAGGGAAGTCCCCCCAATAATATTAAAAAAATTTTTTTAATTGAAGTATAGTTGACTTACAATGTTGCATTAGTTTCTGGTGTACAGCAAAGTGATTCAGTTTTACATACATACATATATATATATATATATACACACACACATACATACTGGGTTGGCCAAAAAGTTCGTTCAGGTTTTTCTGTAACATCTTTTTGGCCAACCCAATACATATATTCTTTTCCATTATGGTTTACTACAGGATATTGAATATAGTTCCCTGTGCTATACAGTAGGACCTTGTTGTTTATCTGTTTTATATATAGTAGTTTATATCTGCTAATCCAAAACTTCTAATTTATCCCTCTCCCCCCTTTCGTAACCATAAGTTTGTCTTCTGTGTCTGTGAGTCTATTTCATAAACAAGTTCATTTGTGTCATATTTTAGATTCCACATATAAGTGATATCATATGATACTTATCTTTTCTCTGACTTCACTTAGTATGATAATCTCTAGGTCCATCCATGTTGCTGCAAATGGCAATATTTCATTCTTTTTATGGCTGAGTAATATCCCATTGTATATATGTACCACATCTTCTTTATCCATTCCTCTGTCAGTGGACACTTAGGTTGCTTCCATGTCTTGGCTATTGTAAATAGTGCTTCTATGAACGCTGCATTTCCCAATAATATTTAAAAATCGCTATATTGCTCTCAAAATTAGCACAGCTTAGCTGTTCTGAAATTCCATTATCGCCTGGTAGTGTCACCCTTTGGGCTGTGAGGCCAGGGGGTCCTGCTCAGGTTCCTTCTGGATCCCTGTCCACTCCCCGTCCACTCCCCTATACCTGGAGCCCCCGGGCCTGGGCTTGCCTCCTGCATGCCCCGCCCTGGCCTCCTTCCATCCTCAGAAACAGCCCAGGCCCCTCTGCTCCCACCCAACCAGCAAGCAGGTGACCCTGTGCTCAGTACTCTTCATCGGCTCCCCTGGCTCCTGGCACAGCCCCCAGTGCTCACTCAGCCCCCCAACTCGTGCTGCAGCTGCACTGGGCAGTGGGCAGATCCTCTGCCGGGTGCCCCCTTGTCTGCAGTGCCTTCCCCCTCTCCCCAGGGACCTGGGTGGGTTCTTCCCATCCAAGGCCCTAACTGCCTAGTGCCCGTCCCCTGACCGGGCTGGCCCAGGTCACCCCTCCTGGGAGCTCCCTCAGAGCCTGGGCCCCTCAGCCAGAGTGTCCCCTGCTGCTCTGGCCACCATCTCACCACATGTATTCCTGGGCACAGAGATCCATCCAACCCACTTCCTTCCCTTCCTGAACCCAAGTCAAATGCGAGAATCAGACCAGCACAGTGAGGACACAATGGGGTCTGCCCATGCCAGAGGGGACCCACGGGGCTCCAGGGGGCTCTCCCAGAGGTGCCCACCCCTTGGCTTCTCTGGGGCCTGGTCAACCAGTCCCCAGGAGGAGCCTGTGTGCAGGGACCCCTGGTGAGAATTTGGCTGGGCGGCTGCTGCCACAGGGCACCAGTGGGTGGGAGCCCCTCCAAACTGCTGCCCCGGGTCCCTCAGCCCCACCCGAGTCCTGAACTGGAGACGCTCCCATTGGAGATGCAGGCTGCCCCTCGGACCTCACTGAGGGGACTGGATAGAAGGGGGCCGGGTCCCCAGGAGGCCTCAGGATTTGTAAATAACTTGCCTTCCCTTTTGTGTTTCCTGCAGAAAAGCTGAAGGTGGGACTACAGGCTCCGTGGAATGGACCTCAGACAATGTAAGTGAGGTGGGACCCCGAAGCGGGGGGTGAAGTGGGGAGGCCAGCACTTTGAACTCGGGCCCTCCAGGGGCGGGCCCTGTGCCTGGTGCCTTCATCTGAGCTCAGGCACAGCCTTCCCCCGCCGCCAGCAACGTCCCAGTGCGGGCCTGGTCCTCAGACGGCCCTGGGCCAGAAGTGAGGGCGAGGCCTGGGGGCCGAGGCGACCTGGCCTCTGCTGACGGGCGCACTCTGCTTCTCTGGTAGGTGCTAGACAGCACCTCACTTGTGCCCCAGGGCCCCCCCAAAGTCAAGAGGCGTGTCCGCATCCCCGACAAGCCCAACTACAGCCTTAATCTTTGGAGCATCATGAAGAACTGCATCGGCCGGGAGCTCTCCAAGATCCCCATGCCGGTAGGGGCCGGGCAGGGCGGCCAGGGGGACCCTGGGGGCTGTTTTCTTGTGCCTGGATGGGAAGTAATGGCCTTTGGAAGTATACGCAGCCCTGGGTGTCATTTTCTTAATGACACTTGAGGAGCATGTAACGTGTTATTGAATCGTGTTCCATCCGCACTGCTGAAATTCCCCCAGGGCAGAGGTTTCACGCTTGGAGGTAAGGAGCCAGGAAGGGGCTCTGCATTGATCAGACAGGGGGCCCTCAAAGTGCCTCCCACCCTGGCAGATGGGGAGTGGCAACATTGGGCTGTGTATGGGGCCGGGTGGACCCTCCTCCTCCATGCTGGGCTGCCCCTGGTCCCCACCCCAGCGAGGTCACCAGCAGGCAAAGGGCAGGGCTGGCGCCCTCGTGCTGCCAGACCACAGTGGCATCTCCATGGGGCGGGAGCTGGGGCTGCTCCAGGCCAGACTTGGTTTCACTGTGTGACCCAGGACAGAAGACTTGCGTAATAGCTCAGAATACAAGGTAGACCCACTTCATCCATTCATTCACCTATTCATTCATTCACTCACTCATTCACTGATTCCTATGATTCACTGCCGTGGCATTTACATGCTAGGAGGGGAGACTGACAGTAATTGTAACAGAATTCTGCCAGATGCAGCAGGTCAGAACGTGGTGAGGGCTGTGGAGAAAACTGAGGCAGGTTAGACAGGTCCTCAGATGAGCCTCTCTGTGAAAGTGGTCTGCGCAGTGATGTCCCTGAACATCTGAGAAAAGCAAGGCTGCTGTGCCGACAACCCTAGGTCTGTGCTGGGAGCGGTGGACGGTCTGTGCAGACCCCTGACCTGACACCCACCCCGCAGGTCAACTTTAACGAGCCCCTGTCCATGCTCCAGCGGCTGACGGAGGACCTGGAGTACCACCACCTGCTGGACAAGGCTGTGCACTGCACCAGCTCCGTGGAGCAGATGTGCCTGGTGGCGGCCTTCTCCGTGTCCTCCTACTCCACCACCGTGCACCGCATCGCCAAGCCCTTCAACCCCATGCTGGGCGAGACCTTCGAGCTGGACCGTCTCGATGACATGGGCCTGCGCTCCCTCTGCGAGCAGGTGAGGCCCGCGCATGCTTCAGCCAGGCCTGGGGGTCAGAGCCAGACAAAGCGGGACGCGGCGTCTGACCGAAGGGGCCATCAAGCCAAGGTCCGGTCAGGCAGCTGGGCTTCATGCGGCGGGGATAGGTCAGGGGCGCCCCACGGAGCAGGCCTCCTGGGGACAGTGTGGGCCGCGTGGGAGGAGAGCTGGGTGAGGACAGTCGGGTCTGGTGGGGGAGGGGAGGACGCCTCTCTCAGCCAGAAGGCATGGAGCAGTGGGGGACGGGTGTTTGCTGGACGCCATCAGGGATTCAGGTGGGCTAGAGCGTGGGGTCACCACTGGGCTGAAAGGGAGCAGCCCGCGCCCCACGGGGCCGCAGTCAGTGATGGTGGAGGCCGTGAGTGTGAGGGGCCAGGGCTCAGCTCGCCTCCATCCTCTCCATCGCTTCTACAGGCCTTCCCCGCAGGTACTGGTCTCCCCAAGGCGCGGAACCAAAACCGGGCCCCTCGGGCACCTCAGCCCAGCTCTGGTATCCTTGTCTGAAGGGGGCCGATTCTGTTGATGCTTCACTGGGTGCCGGGAGGACCCAGGCAGGAGCTACATGAAGGCGCCCAGGATAGATTCGGGTCGGGCTGCTGCTGGGTATCTACCATGCACCAGCCGCTGCTGTGGGCCCAGGGGTTGAGCTCAGAAAGCAGACAGTTCGCAATCCGGTGGCTGGTTTTAAAGGCATGCTCTGCCTGCTGTGCGGGCCTGTAGGAGGTTGTGCACAGGCACCTTTAAAAAGCAGAGCTAGGGATTTGCCTTGGATGTGGGTAGGGAGGCTGGGGAAGGCGGCAAGGATGACCCAGGGTTCCTGGCCTGAACTACTACTGAGTACATTTCTTTGTTGAACATTGCTGATCAGGTAACACCCTCAGGAGTTGAGGGTGCAGCCAGCTGGGAAGTGGCCTGTTCTCGTGGGCCGGGGGATGGGGAGCAGGTACTGTGGATGTGGATGGTTCTGACTCTTTTAGGAAGGCCCGGGAGCGGTTTGGCAACACAGAGTGAGGGAGAGAGAAGGAGCCGGGGTCAGAGAGAAGGAGGCAGGCAGCTCTTCTCTGTGTGGGGAGAGTCACGGAAGGGCAGAGGAGGCAGTTTTATGAGGAGCTGGCCCCCTCACCGGCTGCTGTGGGGAGAGTGCAGCGCAGGGATAAGGGTGGAGCAGGGAGGCTGGGGAGGCTGGAGGCGGCGTGGGGGAAGGGCAGATTCTGGATGCTGTTTTGAAGAAAGAACAGCCAGGATTTTCTAAGGATTTAGATGGGGAGCATGAGAAAGTGGGGCCAGCCATGACTCCAGAGCATTTGGTGTGAGCAGCTGGACCGACTGGATCGTCTGCCCGAGAAGGTGGTGCTGACACTGAGCTCCAGGGCCAGGTCGCTGGGGTCACGTCCCTGAATTTGCTGGTGGGTGGGCTTCAGTGGGGGCCCTGGCCACAGGCATCGGGCAGGCTCGGGGACGGCTCACTCATCACCCAGTTGCTGGCAGGTTTGGCCGGTGCCTCTGAGACGTAGGAAGGATGAGGGTGCCTCCTATGGGGACTGTCGGGAGCTCTGGGCCGTCTGCACGGAGGGGTGCAGGGAGGCTGGAGCCCACGGCTACAGTTCTGGGGCGAGGCTGCGAGACGGGAGGCTGGGAGAGGCTTTGCCCACCCGGTGACCAAAGGAGCCACAGAAATGAGGAGGGGCAGATGAGGAAAAGTTGATGGCAGTGTCCTGGTGGTGAGACCGTGGTCAGGGTGCCCAGTGCTGGAGAGGATGGGGCAGAGGCACCGGGTGGGCAGAGCAGGCTGCACCGCCATCCGGGCTGGGATGGGACACCAGCTGGACTCCAGCTCTGGAGCCGGGCTGGCCAGGAGGCTTCCCATCCTGGGCCTCCTCAGTGCAATACAGCACAGCAGACGCAGCCTCTGCAGGTGATGGGCAGGTTAACTAGAAAGTAGGCCCGAAGCCCCTGGTAAAGCCTAACGCCCTCACTTTATTCACGCTCAGCACAGCCTGTCACAATGTCATCACCCTCATTCCACAGCCCAAGTCAGGTGTGAAAACGCCCCGGCCACCGGCTCAGGCCCACAGTAGTTGGGGTGCCCCGGCCCTGCCCCCCTCCAGTGCCACCCAGGCTTCTCCCCCGGGCATGCCCTTGCTTTCCCACTGGAGAGCACTGTCCTTTCTGGAGGGCCTAGGCCCTGCTGTGTGTCCTGGTTCCCAGGGCCACAGAGCCGTTCATACTGGGCACAGGGCAGGCTGTCCCCCGGCCGGTTGGGGGCAGGCCCGGGCCACGTCCAGCAGACGCTCACGGCCTGTGGGTCTGGTCTCAGGTGAGCCACCACCCTCCATCGGCCGCACACTATGTGTTCTCCAAACACGGCTGGAGCCTCTGGCAGGAGATCACCATCTCCAGCAAGTTCCGGGGGAAATACCTCTCCATCATGCCGCTAGGTGAGCGGGGGCAGGACACTCTGGATGAGGGGGAGGGTTTGCCAACCCAGAAGCCAGCTTGGTGCCTCCAGGGGTGACGTTAGTCCCCCCGTAGACTTCCTGGATGCCCCCCTGACCTGTACCCTATCCCCAGTCTGCACAAATACTGCTTCTGGTTCTCAGGACCCTGGGACCTTGGGAGGGTGGGTCAGGCTGGCTGGGACCCAGCATGGCAGGCCATGACCTCTGACCCTGTATCTGGCCTCCAGGTGCCATCCACTTAGAATTCCAGGCCAGCGGGAATCACTACGTGTGGAGGAAAAGCACCTCGACTGTGCATAACATCATCGTGGGCAAGCTCTGGATCGACCAGGTCAGGGGATGCTCTCGGGGAGGGGCCGTGTGGCCCAGGGATCGGCCGCTGACCACTCCCCTCCCTTACCAGACAGGGGATGTCGAGATTGTGAACCACAAGACAAAGGACCGGTGCCAGCTAAAGTTTTTACCCTACAGCTATTTCTCCAAAGAGGTGGCCCGGAAGGTAAGCAAAGCCACCTCTCGGAGCCTGTCACGGGGGAACCCCGGAGAGGGGCGTGTGCCTACGCTGGCCCTGCCAATGTCCCCAGGTGACAGGAGTGGTGAGTGACAGCCAGGGCAAGGCCCACTATGTGCTGTCAGGCTCGTGGGATGAACAGATGGAGTGCGCCAAGATCGTGCAAAGCAGCCCCAGCAGCCCCAGCTTGGACGGGAAGCAGAAAACGGTGTACCAGACGCTACCGGCCAAGCTGATGTGGAAGAAGTACCCGCTGCCGTGAGTGGGGCTGCGGGGCGAAGAGCAGGCAGGAAGCGGGGAGGGGAAAAGCCAGACAGGAAGCGAGCGGCGGGCGCGGGAGGGTTCAAGCCACGCATGAGGGGAGCCAGACACCCAACTGTAAATAAGCGCGACACCATCAGGTGGCAGCACGTCCTATGCACAGACTTTAAACAGGCTGATTGATAGGACAAGTCCCCATAGTCCAAGGAATGAAAACCAAACATGAAAATAAGTGCAGGAAACTATAAAAAGTGGCACAGCTGATTCCAAACAGAACGAAACAGAAGTTCTACAAAGGCAACATAAAGTAACTGAAATTGAGAACTCCATGGGAAGGTTTAATAGAGAGAACCCATTGACTGGGTTCAAAATCTTCAGATAAACAGACAAAACCTGGAAAAGCCAAGCACCTAGAGAGAGAAGGCTGGCCACCTGGTGACCCAGGGTGAGTCCCTGGAGCAGCCCCACAGGCATCCCCGGAGCCTGGGAGGGTGCAGCATCAGGACGTGTAGGGCACGTTGAGTTTGAGAGCAGGGTCCAGCAGGCTTCTGGTCAGAGTCCAGAAGCAAGAGACCATCTCAGGAGTCTTACCTGAGGAGAAAACAGCAGAGATTTTCCACATCTAAATCTATGCAGTGAAACTGTTGAAACTAGATCAGAGAAAATATTAAGCAGCCAGACTTTTAAAAAGATGTACTTTATGAGGAACGGCAGACTGACAGCCTTCTCCTCATCAGCAATAACGGCAGCTTGAAGACAGTCAGGTGAAATCTTACACGTGCAGAAAGACTCACTGACAGGTGAGAATTAATTACACACCCAGCGAGAACATCTTTACAGAGTAAAGTTGAAATAGACATTTTCAAGCCACTCATCTTGCCACCAACAGACCAGCACTAAGGATAGAGCTCCCAGATAGAAGAACCAAGATGTGTGAAATGAGGAACAAAACCTATGTGAACAGTGAATAAATAAGAACAATAATGTCTTGTGGGGTTTAAAATCTAAACATTAAGTGCAACTGCACAATCAGGTAAGTCAGAAAACTGGAAACTTTTCAAAGGCCCTTGTGCTACCCAAGAGGAGGGTCAAGATGCACACTAATTTCTGACTATGTGAACTATGCATATTGTAATGCCTAGAGTAGCTACTAAATTAATATGTTTAATTGGAATCCCAGAAGGAAAGGAAACAAAGAAAAATAGAAAGGAGAGAGAAATAGTTAAAGAAATGATGGAAATAAATGTCCCCAAATAAACAGATGAAATACCTTGGGTTGAAAGGGCCCGTTGGAATTCCAGAGACAAGAAACAAAAACTTCTGCCTAGACCACAATATACTGAAAATTAAGGACACCAAGGAGAAAATTCTAATAGCTTCCAGAGAGAAAAGATTTCAGCAGAGAATGACGAATCAGATGGACATCAGATTTTTGGAATAATATTTTCAAAGTAATGAAGAAAATGAAATTAGAAGGTAAAAGTTTCTGTCCAGGGCTTCCCTGGTAGCACAGTGGTTAAGAATCCTCCTGCCAAAGCAGAAGACACGGGTTCTAACCCTGGTCCAGGAAGATCCCACATGCCGCGGAGCAACTAAGCCCATGCACCACAACTACTGAGCCCATGCTCTAGAGCCCGCGAGTCACAACTACTGAGCACACGTGCCACAACTACTGAGCCCATGCTCTAGAGCCCGCGAGTCACAACTACTGAGCACACGTGCCACAACTACTGAAGCCCGTGCGCCTAGAGCCTGTGCTCTGCAACAGGAGAAGCCACCGCAATGAGACGCCCGCGCACTGCAACGAAGAGTAGCCCCTGCTCGCCCCAACTAGAGAAAGCCCGCGTGCAGCAACGAAGGCCCCAACGCAGCCAAAAATAAATAAATAAATAAATAAAAATAAAAAGTTTCTGTCCAGCTGAGCTATCATTCAAATATGAGGCTGTGATAAAAAACCAAAACGTTCTCAGGTGAACAGCCTCAGAAGGTTTGCCACACAAAAACCCACAATGAAAACAGTAGTCTAAAAGGGGGAGGGAAAAATCCAGAAGGTGCTACAGTAGTTATATGAAATAAAAGGTTGTGTGTGGGAGGGATTTTTAAAATAATTACTAAGACCAAAGAAAAACAGAAAATGTTCCCACAATAGTCCAGAATTAAAAGTGTAGATGATGTTAACACAATGGAGTCTAGGGAGACAGAGGACACCAAGGGATGTGAAGGTAGAGACCAACAGAAGATTTTTAAATCAGTAAAAAATATTAAAAGGACAAATAAAAACAGCAAGTTAACACAGTAGAAATAAGTCCAGGCATAATAATATAAATAGATGAAACTCACTAGTTAAAAAAGCAAAATATTGGGTTGGCCCAAAAGTTCGGGTTTTCCCTACCATTTATGGAAAAACCTGAATGATCTTTTTGGCCAACCCAATACTAACTGACTGGATTTTTAAAAATCCAGATGCATGCACCTTCTAAGAAAGATCCAAAGCGTAATGATGGGCAAAGGCTGAAAGTAAAAGATAGACATATCATGAAAATACTAACCAAAAAGCTATAACAGCTATATTAATATAAGATAAAAACAGACTTTCAGACAAAAGCATTATTAGGGATGGAAGAGTTGCTACATGATAAAACATTGAGTTCTTCGAGAAGATATGAACAGTATGCATGACACAGACATTATGCATGTAGTGAAAGAGCCTCAAAAATACACAAAGCACGTATTGAGAGTAAAGGGAGAAATGGATAAATCCATCACCTCACTGGAAGACAGAGATTTCAACACACGCTTCTCACTTGTTGAGAGTCAAATGGGGAAAAGCAACCCAGCAAGATGGAGAGCAAAAAAACACAGGATATACATATACTTATGGTTGCAACAGAGAACATGCTTTTTCTCAAGTATACGTGGAATTTATGCAAAAATCAATCGTGTACTAAACCCTAAAGAAAGCCTCAACAGATGTACAGAGGGTAGCACACAGACCACAGCCTATGATAAGACAAATTAGAAGTTATGAACAAGATGTCAAAAAGTCCCCACATATTTTGGAAAAAAATTTAAGTTGCTAAATAATTCATGGACAAAATAATAAGTTAGAATGGAAATTTTAAAATGCCTAGAACTGAATGAGAAGAAAAAGATATCAAAACTGGCTGGGTATACCAAAGGCAAAACTTCAAAGGAAATGTATTGCCTTAAATAGGTATATAAGCTTATTAAAGCTTTTTCATTCTAAGAAATTAGAGAAAGTGCAACATACAAACTGAAAGAAAGAAGAAAATATACCTTAAAAATAAAAGCAGAGGGACTTCCCTAGTGGTGCAGTGGTTAAGAATCCACCTGCCAATGCAGGGGACACGGGTTCGAGCCCTGGTCCAGGAAGATCCCACATGCCGCAGAGCAACTAAGCCCATGCGCCACAACTACTGAGCCTGCGCTCTAGAGCCCGCAAGCCACAACTACTGGGCCCACGTGCCACAACTACTGAAGCCCGTGCGCCTAGAGGCCGTGCTCTGCAACAAGAGAAGCCACTACAATGAGAAGCCCATGCACTGCAACGAAGAGTAGCCCCCGCTCGCCACATCTAGAGAAAGCCCGTGCACAGCAACGAAGACCCAATGCAGCCAAAAATAAATAAAATAAATTTTATTTAAAAAAAAAAGAAGTTTAAAAAGTCAGAAGTTGATCTTTGAGGGAAAAAAGCGAACAGAAAACTACTGGCAAGACTGATCAAGACAGAATATAGAAATAAATATTATTAATGTTTTCATTATGTTTATTATCATATTTAAAGTATAAAGAAATTATTAAAATTCTGATTGCAAGGACAATTTTTTAGAAAAATATAACTTACAAGAACTGAGTCTAGAAGGAAAAAAAAAAAAGCATGACTAGTCCTATAATTAAAGATACTGAAGCAGTAGTTTAAAAATTTCCACAGGGAAAACACAAAGCCCAGGTAGTTTTACAGGTGAATTCTACCAAGTTTTCAAGAAACATATATCCCAATTTTATAGAAAATCTTCCAGACAATAGAAAAAGAAATACTTTCCTTTCTTATACTGTGAGGCCAGTATAAGATACCTGATACCAAACCAGGCTAAAAGAGTAGTAGGAAAATAAAAGTTCTACCCTCTTTCACTCATGGATAAGCACAATTCCAAAACAAGACATGAGAAAATCCAGCAGTATATAAAAAAGATAACATTCTTCAGTCATGTTGAGTTTATCCTGGGTATGCAAGGATGAGTCTGTACTAGAAAATCCATAAATTTGTTACATTAACAGATCTGAACAAAAGGCATCTTAGGTGCCTCAATATAAGATTAATATGCAAAAGTCAGTTGCATTTCTATACACTAAAAGAAAACAACTAGAAAATAAAGTTTAAGAGAAGACACCAATTATCATATCAGAGAATATCAAAGACCTTGTAATAAATCTTATAATATATGCAAGACCTCTATAGAGAAAATTATAAAACTTTGCTGAGATATCAAGAGCTAAATGAATGGAGAAAGATACCACGTTCGTGGGTAGAAAGACTAAGTACTATTAATATGTCATGATCGGGTTTCCCTGGTGGCTCAGTGGTTGAGAGTCCGCCTGCCGATGCAGGGGACACAGGTTCGTACCCCGGTCCGGGAGGATCCCACGTGCCACGGAGCAGCTGGGCCTGTGAGCCATGGCCGCTGGGCCTGCACGTCCAGAGCCTGTGCTCCGCAACAGGAGAGGCTACAACAATGAGAGGCCCACGTACCGCAAAAAAAAAAAAAAAAGTCATGATCTAAAGAGTCAGTAAATCAAACAAAATCCCAATAGTGATTTTCATGGAACTTGATATTATGATTTCTTAATTTATATTGAAGAATAAAGGGCCAGGATATTTCTAAAAAAAAAGAGGACTTGCCCTATTAGATACTTACTTTGAAGCTATAGTGAAATAGAATAGTAAGCCTGGAAACTATGCCCTGGATGTGTATATATCTTTGGTATACAACAAAGGTCCCGTATCATATCACATGGAAAGATGGCACCATCCACTAGAAGGATCTGGGGAAAATGGTTAGAAAAAGATTAAGTGAATCTTTCCCTTACATTATTATAACAAAAATCAACTCCAAATAAAGGTCTTACAGTAAGTATTAAGTTTGACTTACTGTTAAACAGTAAGTTAAACTCTTAAGTAGAGGGACTTCCCTGGTGGCGCAATGGTTAAGAATCCGCTTGCCAACGCAGGGGACGGGTTCAATCCTTGGTCCAGGAAGATCCCACATGCTGCAGAGCAGCTAAGCCCGTGCGCCACAACTACTGAGCCTGCGCTCTAGAGCCCACGAGCCACAACTACTGAGCCCATGTGCCACAACTACTAAAGCCTGTGCGCCTAGAGCCCGTGCTCCACAACAAGAGAAGCCACCACAATGAGAAGCCCGTGCACCGCAATGAAGAGTTGCCCCCACCTGCCGCTACTAGAGAAAGCCCACAGCAGCAACAAAGACCCAATGCAGCCAATAAATAAATAAGTAAATAAATAAATAAATAAATGTTCCTTTAAAAAATAAATAAAAAATAAATTCTAGTCTTTCTGTATCCACATACTATTAAAAAAACCCAAAAAACCTCTAAGTAGAAAATATAGATGAGTATCATCTGGAACTTAAGGAAATATATCTTAAATAAGACAAAAACACTGATGTATTCAGTTATATTAAAATGCTTCTGTTCATTAAAAGAAATTTTGCTGGGGCTTCCCTCGTGGCTCAGTGGTTAAGAATCCACCTGCCAATGCAGGGGACATGGCTTCAATTCCTGGTTCGGGAAGATCCCACATGCTGCAGAGCAACTAAGCCCGTGAGCCACAACTACTGAGCCCACGTGCCATAACTACTGAAGCCTGGGCGCCTAGAGCCCGTGCTGTGCAACAAGAGAAGCCACCACAATGAGAAGAATGAGAAGCCCACACACTGCAACGAAGAGTAGCCCCTGCTCGCTGCAACTAGATAAAGCCTGTGCACAGCAACGAAGACCCAACGCAGCCAAAAATAGATAAATAAATAGGAACAAAAAGAATACATACAGACTTTCTAATGAGTAAATAAAGCAAAAACAATCCAATGGGAAAGTGCAAGTCATGAACAAGAATTTCACACAAGAAGAAACATATGGCCAATCACCATATGAAAATGGTAACATCATTGGTAATCAGGGAAATGCAAATCAGAACCACAATAAGATGCAGTTTTACCTTCATTTGATTTGAAAAAATGAACAGTCTGGTAATATCAAGTGTTGAAGAAGATATGAATCCACAGTATCCCTTATACATCACTGGTGGGAATGTGAGCTGGTATGACCATGCTGGAAAGCAGTGTGGCCTTACCTCCTAAAGAAGAACATCACAGACTCTGCAGCCCAGTAATCCCACTTCTAGGTGTATACTTAAGAGAAATTCCTATGAATATACATCAGGAAACATTAATAAGATTACTCAAAGCAAAACTTGAAAACAACTCAAACTTATTGGATGAAATAACTAGTATATTCACACAAGGCAATATTTACAGTAGTTGAAACAAATGAACCACAGCAACATACAATACAGATAAATCTTAGTAATATAATATTAAGTTTAAAAAAAGCAAGTCCCAGAAGGTTACATACATATTCTTTTTATACAGTTAAAAACAAGTATCTAAAATATATGTATATGAATACACACAGAGACATACACACACACTTAAGACTACTTAAAGATGCAATAAAATTATATTAAAAGGAAAGCAAAAGACTGATGAACCCAGGAGTCCTGCCAGTGGCTACCTGAGAGGAGTATGGATTGGTGAGTTTTCCCTATGGTTAGATGTAGATTTTGTCAGGATTCTACCTTTGGTTTAGGTGGCAAGGTCGCATTAATACAAGCAGGCCAGGGCTTCCCTTGTGGCGCAGTGGTTAAGAATCCACCTGCCAATGCAGGGGACATGGGTTCGAGCCCTGGTCCAAGAAGATCCCACATGCCGCGGAGCAACTAAGCCCATGCGCCACAACTACTGAGCCTGCACTCTAGAGCCTGCGAGCCACAACTACTGAAGCCTGTGTGCCACAACTACTGAAGCCCACGCGCCTAGAGCCAGTGCTCCGCAACAAGAGAAGCCACCGCAATGAGAAGCCCGTGCACGGCAACAAAGAGTAGCCCCCGCTCCCCGCAACTAAAGAAAGCCTGTGCGTAGCAACAAACACCCAATGCAGCCATAATTAATTAATTAATTAATTAATTAATTGATTGATTGATTGAAAAAAAATACAAGCAGGCCATGTAAGGACCAATGTACCAAGTATTATGACTAATTCAAAACTTTCACAGTATCAAAGCAGTATAAAAAGAAAAAAATGAAATAAAATCCAACATATTAGTAATTACATTGTTCCCATAAGCTTTCAGACAAATTTTTAAAAATCACACTTTATGTGATTTACAAAAAATACATCTAAATAAAATAAAGACTGGAATAAAAGGATGGAAAAAGATATGTATACATAGAAATACTAACCAAACAAAAGCTGCCTTCAGCTATAGTAATATCACAAAACAGACATTAAAACAAAAGACCAAAGAGGGACAAAATGATAAAGGTTCAATTTGCCAGGAAAATTTTAAATTTGAATATACCCTGTACCTAGTAACAGCCCCAAAATATATACAGCAAAAGTTGATAGAAATATAAGGAGAAATGGACTAGTTTACAACCAAAGTGGGAGATTTTAACATACTTCTTTTAGTAATGGATAGCAGAAGAAAAAGTCTGGAGGACAAGTTTGAACAATAGAACCTTCAGGACATCTGTAGAACATTGCACTTAACAACTATGGAAAACGCAGTCTCTTTGATTACATGTGGAACGTTTGCAAAAACTGACCATATACTGGGCCATAAAACAAATTTCAAAGAGGTGAAATTATACGAAGTATACTGTCTGACTCCAAAGCGAGTGTGCTAGAAATAAAGATGACTAGAAAAATTACCATATATTTATAAACTTAAGAAATGTACTTCCAGCTAATCCATAGGACAAAGAAAGTATAATGAAAATTAGAAAGTATAACTGCATGATAATGAAAATAATACATAACAAAAATGGTAGAATGCAGCTAAAGCAGTAGTTGGAGTGAAATGTGTAGCCTTGAAATGCACATATTAGAAAAGAAGAGACATGGGAAAATATCGAGCTAAGCATCCATCCCAGGAAGTTAGAAAAGGAGCAGCAAAAGAAACCCCAACAAAGTAGAAGGAAGACTATACAAGCAAAATCAGTAAAGCAGAAAAACCTAAAATAGGATCAACAAAGTTTCATCTTCCACCAACGAAGAAAACGGACAAACCTCTGACATGACTGGGTAGAGAGAAGGTACATAGCACCAACATTACAGATGTGAAAGAGGACACTGCTGTCATACACATTAAAGGAATAATAATGAGGACATTATGAAACACTTCAGGCTGATATATATGAAAAATTGGACAAGGTGGGCAAGTTCCCAGAGAAGTATACTGTGGCAAAACAGATGCAGGTTGGTGAAGCCTGCAAGGTGCAGGGAGGAAAGGGCGAGGTGGACGCAAGGCCAGGTTTGGGGGGTTCAGGGGGTGGACATGCAGGAGGGGAAGCGGAGGGGGGGCCGAGTGTGTCCCGGCAGCTCACCCCACGGGGCCCCGCAGGGACAACGCAGAGAACATGTACTACTTCTCGGAGCTGGCCCTGACCCTCAATGAGCACGAGGAGGGCGTGGCGCCCACCGACAGCCGCTTGCGGCCCGACCAGCGGCTGATGGAGAAGGGCCACTGGGATGAGGCCAACACGGAGAAGCAGCGGCTGGAGGAGAAGCAGCGTGTGAATCGGCGCCGGAGGCTGGAGGCCTGCTCGCGGGGCTGCGGTGCGGAGGAAGGTGAGGCCAGTGGGGAGGGGGGCCCCCGGGAGTGAGGCCAGCGGGAGAGGGCATGGGGGACTCCCAGGAACTGGGAGGAGATGAGGGGACTGAAAGAAGCTGAGGGGGAGAGAGGGGATTCCCTGGGGGCAGGGAGGGGTGCTGGAGAAGGGGGGCACCCCAGGAGCGAGGAGGAGGGCCAGCAGGAGAGGGGACAGGGAGTGGTTTCCTGGGGCGCTGGGAGGAGGCAGGCTGCCTGCCCGCCTGCCCACTGTGCCGCCCACCAGAGAAGGAGGCCGAAGTGTACGTGCCGCTGTGGTTTGAGAAGAGGCTGGACCCGGTGACTGGGGAGACGGCCTGCGTGTACAAGGGTGGCTACTGGGAGGCCAAGGAGAAGCAGGACTGGCACATGTGCCCCAACATCTTCTGAGCACCACCCGCCTCCTGCAAATACAGGCAGCTGCACAGCCTGGTCCACCTTCTATTTAATGCACTCAGTTTAGTACTCAACTGCCCTCCCCACCTTTTCCTTCCTATGTTTTTTAATAACGCTTTTTTTGGGCTCCCACCTTGGAAGGAGGAAGTGCTGACCCGGGTTCTTTCCAGCCCCCAGGTGCCCCGGGTCTCCTATGACCCTTCATCATGGACTTGAGTCCCATCAGGACCCCCAGCTCCAGTTTCCACACCTCAGGCAGGCTAGCCCGGGCCCTGGGCTGCTCCAGTCACCAGCCCCCCAGGGAGGAACTGGCCCCCTCCCAGGGAGCCGCTTTTGACTTTTTTAGAAAAAAAATGATCTCCATTTCTTTCCGACCAAGATATTTAGTAAATATTTTTAGTACAGCACTTGGTGGACAACTTTCTAAGTGTGCTTTCTTGCCACAGAAGTGTCCTGGCAAGAGCCCCTTCTTTTTAAGACATTGGGAAGCCAGATGGACCCCTTTGAGTAGGGAGCATTTTGTAGCTCAAACAGCAAGGCCGTCTGTATGTGAGCTGCCCGCCCCCCAGGAGCCCAGGACCCCCCAGAGAAGGGAACCAAGGGCCGCTGGGCCCAGGAGAGCACAAGTCAGTTGTCTCTGGAGCCAGAGCCCCACGCATGGTGGGGAAGGGGGCACTGAGGGACCGCCATGTGGATTTGAGGGCAACAGCCCCTGCCTAGCCCTGGCCATGCTGGGGCTGCTCCGCAGCCCCACAGAGGCCGGGCCTGCTGGCGCTCCTGCCACAGAACCCGGCCCCAAATAAGCAATAAGAACCAACCCTTGGCTCAGCCTGGGTTGGTATCCTGGGCACCAGAGAACTCAGAGTCCCGTCTCTGGGGTGCCCCATCTCAGCACCCCTGAACTCTTTATTTGCCTGATATATATATATATATATATATATATATATATGATATATAAATATATATAAAATAGCTATTTTGCTTAATTTTTTATGGTATGTGAAAAAATGATGACGACAGGGTGCTCCTGTCTGAGTTTGGCCCTCCTGTCAGCTGTGTCCTGCCCTCTCCTCAGATTCCCTTCCAGTGGCTTCTGCCAACTGTGGGGGGGGGGGGGGGCTGGGCCACTGTGGCCACTGTCCGATCCCCTCAGAACTCCTACTCAACCTTTCACACTTCAATTTGATCCTGAAAGTTCATCACAGGGTTTTACTTTCTACTCCAGGACTGGTTTTGTTTTTATAAAAAAAACAAAAGTGGAAACACCAACGTGTGAAATGCCTTAGGGTGCCCACTGGAGGGCCGGTGGGCAAATGAGGCCTGCGACAGAGTTGTTCAATGTTCCTTTTCTCAGACTGTGAGTGAGCACCTTCTGACCAGTAATAAAAAATCTTGGAGTTTTCCACGGCCCCATCCCTGAGTCTGTGCAGGGCTGACCCGGGAGAGCAGGCAACAGCCCACAGGTGGCATGGGGGAGGAGTGTGGGGCGCTATTCTGCTCAGCGCCAGAAGCAGGCAGTGGGAGGTTGGTCTGGATGGGGAGGGGCAGGGATGGAAGACCTGGTGGGACAGGGTCTGGGCCAGGAAGGCTGCAGAGGGCTGAGGTGGCACCTACTGGAGGGTAACAGTTTGGCCTGAGGCCAGGCCAAGGCCCTCACCACTCTCCACAGAGAACACTGGCCCCGGTGAGGTCTAGGGTTGCTCAGTGACCATGACCTGACCTCAAGCAACTTGGATCACTAGCTCCCGGGACCCGAACAAGGGTGGCTGGTCTGGCCCAGTGGGTCCTCCTCCCACTGCCAGCACTTCCAGGTGACAGGATGGAGTGGGGCAGGGCACCACAGGGGCATCAGAGCCAGGCTCTAGCCACCTGTCCCAACACCCCAATGCTGTGGGATCCAAGGCTGGTACCGTACAACTCCTTCCTTTCCAGGGCCTTAACTTTCCCATCCGTGGGGAGGCAGGCACTGGTGAGTCCCTGCCGAGGTGCTGGAGGGACAGCCCTTACTGGAGAGAAGGGCGTGGGGTGAGGCAACCCCAGGATAGCCCTGACCCAGGAGGCAGTGGAGGATCTGCCAGGGGAGGGAATGGAATATAAGAATCGAATTTTCATATATCCAAATATGACAACAGCAAATAGAATCCAGCCACATACAAAAAAACTGATACCCCAAATTGGTAAACATATGCCCAAGTTGGTTTTACACAGTAATGCAAGAATGGGTCAAAATCGGGAAGCTTTTAGTTGTAAATCATTCATTGTACCAACTAGTTCAAGAGGGACTTCTTCTGGATGGTAGACTAAATGCCTGGATTATCCTTCTTTGTGGAAAACTAGACATGTTGGATAAAATTTTAAAACACCTTAAATGCATCCATGAGCTGTAATGGATATAAGGAATCCTCAGGCCAAAAATTAAGTGGGTGTGGAAACCTGGGGAGATAAGAGCTCTTAAGTCTGCTTCTCACTGGCATTTACTGAGCCCACTGAGCCTAACTAAGTTTTCACTGCCTCAAATGACCTGCCTGATATAGGGCACCCAGTTTGAGATAATCTCCCTCAAGCTGGACCCCAAAGGGCTATACCTTCAATATAATGGTGAATCAAGAATAATAAAATACAAGGAAAATTGCTTGTCTTAAAGGTTAGTCATAAGCAGAGCAGAAAAAAAAATCCCCTAAGAATTTGTAATCTGGAGCAGACCCTCACTTGGCTTCACAGCCCAAATACATGCTATCAGGATGATCCAATAAAACCTCTAGTAGAGAATACAGCATGGTCCCAAATTGGCAATGTCCCCAGTCACATGAGAGAAACAAATCCTCTCTAGAGGTTCTCCCCTTCATTCCAGACCTTATGGAACCCCAGATGTGAAGGTGAAAGGAAAACGAGCTCACAGTATAACATCTCCAAACACACAAGGAAATACAACACATTGGCATAAGCAATGGCCGACAGAAATAACAGCAGAATCAGACGTAAGAAAACTACGCAATATAGCAAAATTAACAAACACAATATAAAATAAGCATGTTTAATATATTTCTAGAAACAGAACGGTGGCTTGAAAATGAGTAAAAAGCATTCAGAAATACTAAAGAACTTGCAGAAATTGAAAAAAAATCACTAAAAACAATGAATAATTTTATAGCAGATTACACATGAAGAGAGTATTGGTGACATGGAAATGAGATCTGTGGAAATTATCCAGAAAGCAACACAGACACACAAAGAGGTGAAAAGTGTAAAAAAGAAATTAAGAGACATGGAGGATAAAGTGAGAAGATCCCACGTGTGTCCAATCAAAATGGAACAGAAGCAATCTTTTAAGAGTTAATGACTAAAAAATTAACTTTTGACAAGAAACACCAATATACAGAGTCAATTCCAACAAATCCTAGTCAGGGTAAATAAAAAGACATCCACAGCTTAATACAATATAGTGAAATCACAAGACCTTTAAAACAACAAAATTTTAAAAGGAGCCAAACTTGGGTGGGGGATACCTTGAAAGAGCATTGATTAGAGAGTTCATTGTCTTCTGACCACCAAAGAAAGTCAGAAGACAATGAAGCAATATCTCCAAAGTAGAAGAGAAAACGTTAGTATTCCTAGTGAAAATATCTTTCAGGAACCAAAGGAAAATACGACATTAACAAAATGTCTTATTAAAACAACACTGGGACTTCCCTGGTGGTCCAGTGGCTAAGACTCCATGCTCCCAATGCAGTGGGCCTGGGTTTGATCCCTGGGCAGGGAAGTAGATCCCACATGCATGCCGCAACTAAGAGTCCACAGGATGCAACTAAGAGACCACATGCCGCAACTAAGAGGCCACCTGCCGCAACCAAAAGATCCCACATGCCACAACGAAGATCCTGCACACAGCAACGAAGATCCCACATGCCACAACTAAGACCTGGCACAGCCAAACAAATAAATATAAAAAAAAAATTAAATGGCTTATGGAGTTAGACTTTGATGAGTTAAGTATTGGACTGGCCAAAAAGTTCATTCGGATTTTCCCACAACACCTTACTGAAAAACCCAGACGAACTTTTTGCCCAGCCCAATATTATGTAAAACATATAGAGGAACAGGAATACTAAATTTCAAAAACAGAGGAAAAACACTATGTGGGGGAGAAATTTTCAGTCAATCTACAAGAGAGGAAAAAGGAATGCAGATAAGCTGGAATAAAAATTAAAAAATAAGATGGAAATAAGTTAACCAATATATCAATAATTATACAAAATTTATAAATGCTTTGGGTAAGAACAAAAAATATCAAATAAAAACAAAATCTCACTATATGCTAGTTACAAGAAAACACCTAAAACATAAGTACACAGACAAGACAGAGTTTGAGGCAAAAAATATTACTAGATGTCAACTTTCAGAAAATAAAAAAAGCAATCACTTCTTGGCCTTTTGGCTATGATCAAGTGTAGAAAATTTAAAAAGCCACTTTATAATGATAAGTAAAATTCATAGAGTTCTAAAACTCACAGGCACCTAGTAATATCTCAAAATAAAGTAAAATGGACACAATCAGAAGGAGAAATAGATAAATCCACAATCATAATGGAAGATTTTAACATCTCTCTCCCAGTAATGAGAGCTCAGACAGACCAAAAATATCAGCAAGGGTTCAAACAACACAATTAACATCTGTAACAGGCACATACAGGGAATTACACATAACTGCAAAATACATATTTCTGAAATGCACAAAGAACATTTATGAATATTAGCCACATACTTGGGCCAGTTGTCAAGCCTCAGCAAATTTCAAAGGACTGGCATACAAACCACATTCTCAGATCACAATGAAGACAGTTCAAAATCAATAACGAAAAGATAATTAGAAAAAGCGACCATGTTTGAACATTAAGAAATACGCTTTTAGGGCTTCCCTGGTGGCGCAGTAGTTGAGAGTCCGCCTGCCGATGCAGGGGACACGGGTTTGTGCCCCGGTCCAGGAGGATCCCACATGCCGCGGAGCGGCTGGGCCTGGGAGCCATGGCTGCTGAGCCTGCGCGTCCAGAGCCTGTGCTCTGCAACGGGAGAGGCCACAACGGTGAGAGGCCCGCGTACCGCAAAAAAAAAAAAAAAGAAAGAAATATGTCTTAAAATAACTCATGGATCAAAGAAGAAATCAAAAATCAGAAAATACAATTAAAAATTAAAATATTATATACCTAAACTTATAGGACATAGATAAAGCTGTACTTAGAGGGAAATTTATAGCCTAAAAGCTCATGTTGTAAAACAAGGCTAAATAATGAGCTAAACATCCAATTTGAGTAGGAAAATGAACATTAGGATAAACCCAAAGGACACATAAGGAAATGAAGATCAGAAATTAATGAAAGAGAAAACAAACATAATAGAAAGGACCAAGAAAGCTGAGGTTGATTCTTAGAAAAACTAAAACTGACAAACTTTAATGATAAGGAAAATGGAAGGAGGAAATGGATGAACCCCCAAAACAATATTTGGAATGAAAAGAGGACATAGAGATGCTACAGATATTTTAAGGGTATTGTGAATAACTCTGTAACAACATCTTTGAAAACTGAGATAAAATTCTAGAAAAATAAAACTTAAAACTGACTCAAAAATTAGAAAAACCTGAATAGTATTATAACCCTTTTAAAATTCAGTCAGTTAAAAAATCTCCCCACACATATACACACAAAACTCCAGACACAACTGACCAAGGACTAACCAACCTTACAGAAACTATCCCAAGAGGGATACTCCCCAACTCATTTCTTGAGGCTAGTATAACCTGGTCACCAAAACCTAACAAGGACAGTACAAGAAAGGAAAATCACAAACTAGTGTCACTCACATGCTGGTACAATTCAAAACAAAATATTAACAAATCTAGCAATACAGAAAAATTATAATCACTCCAGAAGTGCAAGGTTTAGCCTATGAAAAACTAACCAATGTAATTCACCATGTTAACAAATTAAAGGAGAACACTGAATGGTCATCTCAATGGATGCAGAAAACACTTGAGAAAAAATTCAACATGCATCAATGATATTTAAAAGGAAAAAAACGCTTAAAAATAGGAATAGAAAGAAACTTCCTTAACCTGATGAATGATATCTACCAAAGGGGAAAAAAAAGCTTTCTCTGTGAGATAGAGAACAAAAGATACCCATTTTTACCCTTTACGTTCAACACTGTATTGGCAGTCCTAGCCAGTGCAACAAGGCAAGAAAAATATATGAGGTATGAGAACTGGCAAAATTATCATTGCTCCCAGATGATGTATCATAGAAAATCCAAAAGAATCTAAAGATAAAATAGAATCACCAATATATAAAAATCAATTACATTTTTATTTACTAGCAACAAACTGTCAGGAAATAGTTTTAAAAAATATTATTTACAGTAGCATCAAATATCATCAGATACCTAGGATACATAGGTACATACATAGTAACAAAGGACATACAAGACTTCTGAAGGGAAAATCACAATACTTTCTTGAAAGACACTAAAGAAAGATCTAAATTAATGGAGAGTTATACCATCTTCATGGTTTGGAAGGCTTATAAAGATATCACTTCTTCTCAAACTGATGACATACAATCAATTCCAATGAAACCCCTATAGTTATTCTCATGGAGCTTGATAAAATGATTCTAAAATTTATATGGAAATGCAAAGGACCAAGAATAGTCAAGACACTCTTGAAGCAGAAAAAGTGGCAAGACCAGCTCTACTAGATATCAAAACTCATTGTAAAACTATAATAAATAAATCAGTGTGGTATTGGCATAGAGAAACAACAAATGTAACTGAATAAAAATTCAGAAACAGATTCATACATATATGAACATTCGATATACAAGAGAGGTTGTGCTGTAGATTAATGAGAAAGGTAAGACTTTTCAATAAGGGGTGTAAGGACAATCAGGAAGGAACTGGAGCTCTACCTCATACCATACACAAAAGGCAGTTTCAGGTGGATTAAAGGTCTATATGTGAAAGACAAAACTATAAACACTTTAGAAGACAATACAAAACAGTATCTTCATGACCTCAGGATAGGGAAGGATTTCTTAAATAAGTTACAAAAAATGCAAACAGTAAAAGACTGATAAATTAGTCTATATTAAAATTAAGAGGGACTTCCCTGGTGGCACAGTGGATAAGACTCTGTGCTCCAGGGGCCCAGGTTCGATCCCTGCTCAGGGAACTAGATCCCACATGCATGCTGAAACTAAGAGTTTGCATGCCACAACTAAGGAGCCAGCGAGCCTCAACTAAGGAGCCCACGTGTCACAACTAAGGAGCCCATATGCTACAACTAAGGAGCCTACAAGCTGCAACTAATGAACCCACGTGCCACAACTAAGGAGCCCGCCTCCCGCAACTAAGGAGCTCACCTGCCACAACTAAGACCTCATTCAAGAAAATTTAAAAAAAAATTAAGAACGTCTCATCAAAGGCTATAAAAAGAGAGTTTACAAAAAGTATGCCAGAGTGGAAGATTTTTGCAACACAGATAACTTATAAAGAACTTGTATCTAGAATATACAAAAATACAAATCAATAAAAAGATGACAAAAGAGTAGAAAAATGGGAAAAAGTCTTGAGCAAGCACTTTATCAAAGAAGAAATTCAAATAGTCAATAGACATGAAAAGATGCTAAACCATAAATGCAAATTAAACCATAATGAGATAACACTACACACCCTTCAGACTGGCAAAAAACAAATCAAGTCTAGCAATATCAAGTGTAGGTGAGGAAGTAGAGGAATGAAGCACTTAGTGCCAATGGGCATGTAAATTGATACAACTGCTTCTGAAAAGAATTTGGCATTATCTAGTAAAGTTGAAATGGGCATGGCCTATGATGCAGCAAGTCTCCAAGGATTATGCATGCAACAGGAGACATAAACATGAATGTCCACAGATGAACTGTAATAGCAAAAAGCTAGAAACAACCCAAATGCCAGTCATAGAGACATGGATTTTTAAAACTGTGGTATGTTCCATTGTAGGTGTAATTTGTTTTTATTACTGTATAATATTCAGCAATACGATACACTAGTGAAGATGAATAAATTACAGCTACACTCAACAACATGAGTAAATTTCTGGAACATAATATTGAAAAGAAAACAAGTTGCAGAATAGTAAATAAAATGTTATGTCCGGGACTTCCTGGTGGCAGAGTGGTAACGGATCCGCCTGCCAATGCAGGGGACACAGGTTGGAGCCCTGGTCCAGGAAGATCCCACATGCTGTGGAGCAACTAAGCCCGTGCACCACAACTTCTGAACCTGTGCTCTAGAGCTCGTGAGCCACAACTACTGAGCCCCTGCATGCCACAACTATTGAAGCCTGCGTGCCTAGAGCCTGTGCTCCACAACGAAGACAAGCCATCATCATGAGAAGCCCGCTCACCGCAACTAGAGAAAGCCCACATGCAACAACAAAGACGCAATACAGCCAAAACTAAATAAATTAATAAATGTGTTTTTAAGTTATGTCCATTTAAGTTCAAAAACAGGCAAAACAAAGCAATTATTTAGAAACACAAACCAACATGGTAAAAGTACAAGAAGCGCAAAGAAAAGATAAACACAGAATTCAGGCTTGTGGTTACTGCTGAGCAAGGAAGAAAGGGGAAAGGACAGGACCCAGGAAGGGCACACAGGGATTATAAAGTAATAATAATGTGTTTTCTTAAACCAGGTGATGGATGTACACTGCATATTCTTCTTACCTTATAAATTTTTTTTTTTTTTTGCGGTACGTGGGCCTCTCACTGCTGTGGCCTCTCCCGTTCCGGAGCACAGGCTCCGGACGCGCAGGCTCAGCGGCCATGGCTCACGGGCCCAGCCACTCCGCGGCATGTGGGATCTTCCCGAACCGGGGCACGAACCCGTATCCCCTGCATTGGCAGGCGGACTCTCAACCACTGCGCCACCAGGGAAGCCCCCTTATATTTTATACAGTATTCTTTTGTAGCTGCTCAATGTCTAATAAGAATAATCGCTAAAACAGTAGCTTAAAGGAGAAAAACCCCATATGATTTTATCAATAGATGCTGAAAAGGCATTTGACAATGGGGGATGGGGATGGAGGCCTCACAACCCACATTTCATTCTGTGTAACTGGTGCCCCCTGGTGCTCAACTCAGACAAGATTGGCAGCCATGGCTTCGTCCCAGAAGCCCCAAGTTTAAAAAACAAGACAACAGCAACAACAAAAACAGAAAAAACTCTTTCTACACTTTAAAGACCAGTCACCAAAACCAACAGACAATATTCTGCTCAACCCTAACGTGTGGATTTCCATCCTCATCAGAAAAAAGACATGGATAATTAATTATTCAACACTGTTTCAGAGGTTCGGCAATTAAAACTGGCATACTGGCAAATTTGCACATTTTATCTAAAAATACAAGTTTATTTTGAAAACTACCAGAGTTTATAAGATAGAAAATAAATTATATTAAACAATTTGCTTTTCTATATATTAATAATCAGGAATAGAGATGGGGGGAAATTCCATTCACAATAGTGACAAATAACATAAAACAGGAATAAAATGAGAAAGTTACACAACCCATATGAAGAAATAAAATCTTATTGGAAGATCTAAAAGGAGTCAAACAAATGGAAAACCATTTCGTATCATCTATGGAGATTTATCTAAATTTAATGCAATTATAATTTAAATCCCAATGGAACTTGTTGCGGAGGCGGGCAGGGACGGGAGAGAACTGGATTACGTGATTTTAAATTTCATGAGAGAAGAAATTCTAAGAATAGTCTGGAAAACTATTTTAATAAGAAAAACAGCGAGGGAGATTGATCCATCTAGATGCTAATGACGCCCCCAAAGCTAGTTTCAGCTAGGACCTCACCCTTCGCGTCGGAATCGCCTGTCCAGCTGGTAACAGGCTGTCTCCATTGACATATGTAAGGGTCATCTCAAGCCCAACAGGTCCAAAACCAAATAGAATGAATATAAATAATGACCTAGGTGGTTCGTTTAATAAATGGGGGTGGCATAAGTGAATTTCCATCTGGAAAAACCAAAACCAAAGTCTGACTCCTGCCTAACCGCAGATACTAAAATATTTCCCACGGGGAGTGGAGGTTGACACAAAAAACTTTAATACAGTGCAACAAAATGCAAGAGAATGTTTGCAGGTGAGTAGAGGGGGAGGGACTTTCTTAAACATGATAGGAAACCCCAAAACCTTTCAAGAAACACCATAAACCAGGCCAAGGACAGACAAACCAGCAGAAAAGAAAGTTGTGAGCCGAGGTCGTGAAACCCAAGAGGTCTCAGGTCCCGAGAGTCAGCGGGCTGAACCTTCAGGGGAAATTACCTGGAAAGGGTATTTCAAAATGTAGAACATGCAGCTTCCTTCCCCGGTCCTCTGTCTTGCAGACGTAAAAGCACCACACCATCAAGGACATCTATATCAAAAAGTTTTCTGTAGTGACCACAAAAAGTTGGGAAACAACCGGGTAAAAGGTTTCACCTGTGCCCGGGCTTAATACGCAGACTCCAGCGGAAAAAATTCCCCACTTCGCTGCTTGGGGTCTGAGCCGGACACTGCATCCCCAAGGCCTTCCCTCCCCTGGCCCTAGGATGTGGGACCCTCAAGGCCTCCGTCCCCACGCTGGGCTCTGGGTGGGCCTTGTACACGCGGGTTTGCTCACGACGCCCTACCCTCACCCCGTCTGAGGCTCGGACGCCCGCCCACCCGGGCTCGGGCACGTAGGCGGGCTCGCGACGTTCCCAGGGCGCATGCGCTCGGCGCACAGCACGTGCCAGGCCGCTGCACCGCGCAGGCGCCATTGCGCGCCTGCCTTGAGGGTCTGGAGGAGGGTGGGGGAGGGGTGCTCTCCGCCTCCTGCAACCGTTGGCGACCTGGGAGAAGGCAGGCGCCCAGATGGGACTGAGCGTTGGACACCCCCAAAGCCTCTGGAGAGAGATGGCCGAGGGCCGGGTCCTGGACGTGTCCTCTGGGCCAGGTGAGTTTGCAGCCAGTCCCCGGGCTTGTGCTGTGTTATGGTAGCTGATGATTTAGCGTGAGGAACTCAAAACTCTTCCTTCTGACAATTAGGGGTTCTCCTCGCATCGCAGCGCCCCCAAACCCGGCTAGAGTCAGACTGGCTTAAATGGTGGGGAACTGGGTAGGGGAGTGAGAACCCAGAGCTTAAACAGAGCAAGAAGTAGGGAAGAAAGGACCGTAAATTCAAAGTTGTGGGTTAGAGCTGCCCACAGCTTCCCGAGAACTGCAGTTGCTCAGGCAGGAAGTGGCCCCAGAGAGTCCCATGGGAGCATCTCAGCAGAGTCCAGAGGGGACAAGAAAGGAGGGATGTGTCTGTCAGACCCTTCCCCTGTCCCTGGTCCAGGTTGGCCTCAGTGGTATGGGCTCCCCTATCTCCAGGCCCTGGCTGGAAGCTGCTGAGAAAGCCTGAGCCCCAGGAAGTAGCAGGGGCAACCTGCTTTGCAGACCAAAAGCGCCTGGATGGAAGACCCGCCCTCCTCACCTCGGAATACTGAAGTGGGCCGACAGTTAGAAGGCCAAAAGGCCATAGGGTAACACCCCACGAGGGCCAATGAGTAGGCCGTGGAAGGCCTACAGGTAGCAGGTGGGGCCAGTGAATCTTGGAAGCAAAGGTAAGGGGTCAGGGCAGCAAGGGCTTTGGGGCCCCATTCCAACCGTCTATACGGGCCTCTGGATAAATTTCTGGTGGAGAACTACAACTTAGTAAGCCAGAAAACCTCTACTGTCATCCAACGCCTTTATTTTAGAGGAGGAAAAGGGGACCCAGGATGGGCAGTGTTCTGTCTGAGGCCTTGTGAGCTGAAAGAAATTACTGCAGGATCCACCAGGGGTCCTAGTTGGGCCTGGCACATTCCAAGTTACTGCCATGAAAACTGCCAGACTGAAAAACAGGCTTGGCAACATTTGGGCTCATTCCTGAGTGGGATTGTCCCTCGCCAGGCCCTCCCTCTCTCCAGTCTGTGTCTTGCTCACTATGGAGAGGGTGCCCCCAGCAGTGCTGAGGACAGTTGGAGGCCTCAAACATGGCAGCAGAGAACGCATGTTCTTTTGTAGCTGTGCCTCCCGTGGCCAAGCTGGCTGTCCACCTGCTCAGGAACCAAGAGCAATGTGGCCGTTCCAAAGGAAGCCTCAGAGGTTCCATCTCCAGCAAGGGGCAGAATCCTCCAGTGGAATTCTGAGGATGTTTCAGGCATCTAGGCAACTGCCAGCGGGTCCCTTACAGCCTGGCCCAGATGCAGGACAGCCTTACATCAGGGACGAGTAGCCAGTGGAGGCACACGGCCCGCTCAGACCAAATCTTGTGTTCTGTGTAAAAGGGAAAGAAGTTCGAGCTCTATCAGTCTTAACACGGATTGGTCTGTAGAGCTGTGGATGCTTGCCCAGTGCTGCTTGAACCACGGGTCTAAAAGACAGTCATGTCTTTCAAGGGGAACTGGACCCAACAAGAGGAGCCAAAAAGCAGTGCCACTCACAGGAGGAACCAGAGAGGTTTCTCTCAGCCTATTAACCTATGCCTTCATTTGGTAAACAATGCCAAACCCTTGTCCTGACCTAGAAATACAGTATTGATGTGGGGTTTGTAATGCTAAATCATGGGATACTTAGGGGCTGAGGGGTGATATAAGATGAACATTTCCCTGAGGACTTGCCCCTTGTTTTTCATCTGATTTACAAAGTCCCTACCCCAAGATTCAGAACTACAGCTGTGTCCCAGAGAGAAACACAACTGGCCAACAAAGATTTTCAATCTCACGTAAATTAATTCAAACCAACTCAAAAATCCATCACTTTTCACCTTTCAGATTACTAAACAGTTCAGATAGAAGAGACAGGCAAGTGGGGGGTGGGGGCAAGGAATATACTGTTGGTGGGAGTTGAAATTGGGAAGTCTTTTCTGGAATGTATCTTAGAATTTTTAATGCATCCACCATCTGACAGCCATTTCTCTTTGGAACTTAACCCTGTATAAACCCAGATCTGAGTTAACAATTAAGTACACATGTACACACACACACTCATCACAGCACTTTTCGTAAACATTAAAAACCAAAATCTCTGTAAGTGGGACTACTAAATGACAGTACATCCAAGACGATGAAATGCTATGTGGTTGTTCAGAAGAATAAAGTAGATCCATGTGAGCTCTTCAGAAACAAGTCCCAAGATTTACTAAGTGAGAAACAGGCAGAAACAGAACCGTAGATGTGTAGTTGTATGCTCAGGACGGATACTCTTTCCAGGGAGAGTAAGCATTGGGGGGCGGCGGGGTGGGGAGGAGGGAGCCTTGCTTTTCATGGTCCAGCCTTTCGTACTGTTTGAATTTTTACCATGTGCATGTGTCACTTGGAAAAAAAAAACAAAACACAAAAGTCCCCATCCCTCCCACTCCTTAAAAACAAGGGTCGCTGCACTCACTCACCTTCTTGCTGCCTTGAACTCAGGACCTTCCTGCCACAGCCCCGCCAGACCATCTTCTTCTCCCAAGTTTTAGACAATTTTAGACAATTCCAAGCAGGTTAGTTATCCAGGACACGGAAGGGGGAGGAACCCCTGCATCCTATCTTCCCACGCAGAATGGAAGGAGCTCTGCCTGGAAGCAGGCTGCATTCAGCACAGCTGTGGTTGGATTTAAACAGCAAAGTGGGAACACCCAGAAGTTGAAGCTAAAATGTTTAAGAAATTCAGTATTTCAGTTTCTGTGGGTGTCCAGGAGGGTGAAGACATAAGACAAGATGGTGGAGATGAGGAAGAATCTGAAGACAGTTTAAAGCCACAGTGGTGGAAAGAATGAAGAGGAGGAAGGTGCTGGATTTTACTAAGAGAAGAAAACAGGCTGAGTTCAGGAGTCTCACCAGTGAAAGTTTATAGTATTGCATTTTGATTACAGGTATGTAAATTAAAAACTTGAGTATTACCCTCTGGTAAAAATGCAGAACCAGCTTGCACTTAGATTAAAACAGCAGGTTTGGGGACAAAAATGGACCATATGCTGCCTGTGATGAAGAGAGCAAGCTGGACAGGAGAGGCACCACCAACTCAAGAAGCCCTAAGACTCTTAGCGAATCTTCAGAGGAAGAGGTCAGGGCCTCTCTGAGTGGTGTTTCCCCCAAAGAGCCCTTGCCCAGGGATGTGGTTTGGAGAAGTCCCAAACCCCCAAGTCACAGGTGCTTCTGGCCACGTGCACAAATGGGTAAAGACCTCCGATTCCCATGGGGCCTGCCTCCCTCGCCAGCGCTTCCCAGCCTACTGGAGTCTTCACAGGGCAGCACGTGGCCACTGCTGACCAGAGGTGGGTAGATGCTGGAAACACACCGAGAGGTCTGAATCGCAGACCAGTGGCACAAGACCATAGTTCTTGTGCCTTCAGAAAATCCCAAGTCCCCAAATAAAGGGGGAAGAAGAGAGGAGAAATCAAACCAGAATTTTTCCAATGGCCATTGAAGAGAAAATTCAGCAACTCTTGTCTTTGTCTTTGACCCTGAGAAGTTGAGGGACACAGCTGTATGAGGCTGTGACCAGGCGGGAAGGAAGGCATGGTGTGCTTCCTGCAGAGCCACCTCCGGAGTCCCTGTGGCTCAGTGACCCCCTCCTCCCATCTGCCCCAAAGCAGGAACCTTGACTGGGCCTGGTGGGGCCAGACAGGGGGGGACGCAGTAAGAGAAAAAGCAGCGCCAGGCTCTCCACATGGCCAGAATCATTGAGGAAGGTGCGCTCCCTAGAACCCTGCCACACCCCCAGACGAGGCCGCCACCAACCAGCACAGGGGCTCCTTCACACACATGGTCCTTTCCTAAAAGGAATCCTTTGGAATTCAAACATTCAGTGTGTTACCCAGGTCAGCAGTCTGACCAGTCGGATCTGTCCACGCCACAACCTGGACTCAAGTTTTTGAGGCAGGAAACCTCACTTTCCACTGTTAGTTCTCCAGCAGGGAGAACTTAGGTAGTGGATGGGGAAGTTGAACAGGAGGATCTTTCTTCCCCAAGCTGTCTGGACGGTGCCACAGCCAAGATCGACCACTTGGGCCACCACTCACATCCCCGACCTGAAGCAGGAGCCACGACACAGGGAGCTGCTTCAGCGCTGAGCCTCCTCCTAACCCTGGCTCTGTGGGGATCCCCTGGATTGGAGCTCCTGGGGGAGCACCAGCCTGGGGGGCCCTGTCCCTCCCCCAGCCCTGCCCCTGGAGCCTCCCCAACTTCCAAATGGCACTGGATTCACCACATCTTGAGGAGCCCGGAGCCAAGAGAAGCAGCTCAGACTTGGCGTCCTGCTTCTATTCTCTGCCCAAGAGTCACCAAAAAAAATGTACGGTCTCACAGCAGGCACAGCATCTTGTTTCTTTTAAAAAATAAATATTTATAAACTTAGGGAGGAAGATTCAAAGAATCAGTCTCTTTCCCTCCAAAAGCACAAATATCCCATGGGAGTCGAACCAAGGTAAGTCCATCAACCCATAAATGAAACTCCACCCCCAGGAGCTCTGCCTTGCAGGGCAGGGGAGCTGATCTCTGGCTCCAGGCCTCTTAGTCCCCCTTGGTGATCAGGTCCTCGATGTAGGCATCCAGCTCGTCATCTGTGTTAATGTCTATGTCCTGGAACAGAGCAGGGCAGGGTCAGCCGGGGGCCACAAGGTGGTGGGGGGCCCGCCTCCCCACCCTTCTTGCAGCTCGTGCCCCTTCCTCTCACCCCTCCACCCTGGCTGTCAGGCCTGTCCCTTCTTGATCATCCGCCCCCTCCCTCCTCTGTGCTCAGATGACACCCAGATTTCTTGCTCCTACCCTGCCTCTACCCCAAGTTCCTGGCTTGCCTTAGCCATGCTGCAGGCTTCTCAGACTCAAAACATCCAACAGCTCAATGGCACCACCCACCCTGAGTTGCTTCATCTTGGTACAGGCCACCACCGCCTCCCCTCCACCCAGGAGCTCAGACAAACCACAACCATCACCCTTGTTTCCTCCCCTTCCCTCAAGACGTCACAACAAATCTGCCCACTTCTCTCCCTCCTCACTGTCACCATCCAAGGTTCAGGCTGCCAGAATCTCTCACCCAGACAACTGTGGGAACCTCCTCACTGGAGTCCCGGATTCTAACCTCCGCCCCCTCCAGGCCCTCCTACAACCAGAGTAAATGTCTTAGATTGCAAACGTCTTAGTGCCACACCCTCCAGGGACTTCCCACCTGGACAGGGCCCTGCTTCTTCTATCGCCCACATCTCCCTGCCTTGGGCCTCAGGCCCTGCTCTTCCCTCTCCCCAGAGCTCTCACATCCCACTCCTGCGTGACTGGTTCTGCCCTCAGCTCAAGTACCTCCTCAGAGAGGCTTCCCCTGAACACCCTAGTAAAGTGGCATCCCTGTTTTCTGTCTCTCTCGTATTTACTTCACAGCACTTCCCGTCAACAGTAGTTCTGTCTCCTCCACTTATTGGGCTATGAGAGCAGGACCCCTATCTTGCCTGTCTGCTTCACCAAGGGTCCACAGGACAAGCACAGAGCAGTAGTCCTCAATGTTTACTGCCTGGATAAAGGGCTGAGACCCTACAGGGCGCTCCCTGCTTCTGGGCTACCTAATCCCATCTGGGCGTCATCTGGAAAAGTGAGAATGTCTTTCTGTTTTATGACTTGGAGGGTTCTCAAACCAGGTTGTATATCAGAATGTCTAAACAAGGGCAAAAGTCTGATACCGTGGGTCTGGCTGGGATGAGGCCCAGGCAGCCGCACCACCTCCAGCCCTCCTGGTCAGGATGCTGTGCAGCCAGGGTTGGAACCACAGATTCCTGTGAGTGGGGAGAAGGGAGCAGGAGGTGCCCAAGCCCCCCCTCCCTGAGACACCAGGTGGTCCGCTACAATGAGAGGGCTGCCTGGCTCACCTCCTGCACCTTTTGCAGGAGCGCCACGATGTTGGTCCTCAGCTTCTGCAGCTTCTCCTCTGTCTCGCGGAGCTTCCTCTCAGAGGTACGCAGGCTCTCCTCGGAGGCCTTGGCCCGCGAGTCGGCGCGGCTCTGGTAGGAATGGCACAGGTTCTGGAGCCCCACTTCATACTGCTTGAAGTACTCTTTCTGTTGGGAGATGAGCTGGAGGGTGAGTGCATGAGCTCACAAGGGTCCCCAGTGCCCTTCTAGATGGGCACTGGTGTCCCCAACTGGCTCAGCACAAAGCTCAGTCTGAAAGGATGCCGGACCCAGAAGCAAGTGATCTCTCTAGCTCCAGAGAAGAAAGACCTCGACATCTACCTCACAGGTAGATGGCAGGGCTGCCACGAGGACGAAGATGGGATCACACATGATGCACGTACCAAATTGCTCTGGCAGACGGCCAGCCGTGAGTAAACGTGAGGGATGATTCTCACCATTCACCATTCACCTTTCTAAAGTGCACAACAGCACTTTGAGCAAACCACTTGCAAGTCACAACCAACAATGTAAAGATCAAAAGTTCTCTTCCACAAGTATTTATCAAGCACCTATCAACAACAGATTCCTCCAGGTTTGTGTAGTATGTTTATACAGCATCAGAGCTTTTCACCATCTTCCCTGAGTACCTGAAACTTCCCGGGGGTGGGGCAGTAATGTTAACTAGCACTCTCTCTAGACATGGGGCTTTATCAAACTTTCAGAAATTAGCAGAACACTTGTTTCAAATGAAAGTTACATGGAATCTCAGTATAAAAAACAATTTGGGTAGTAACTCTTTAGGTTTAATTTCAAAGTTACAACATTATGATTTACTCATAAATCACCAACATGAATGATGAGGCCATTCTGATGAACACAAACCCGTGACCAGCAGGTCCTGGCTGACAACTGCAGTCTCGCCAACTCTACCATTTATTTACTTCTGTGAAGATGTATGAACTACCTAGCACTGAACGGCTAAAAACTGCTGTTTTTAAAACGTGTTAGAACTATTTAATTGTTTACAATCTAGAATACTATCCCAGTAAATCAAGAGGGCAAAAGAAACTTCAAATTCTGCACAAAAAATAATTATCACTTGGCAGCGCAAAAATAAACGTTCAGGGCTTCCCTGGTGGCGTAGTGGTTGAGAGTCCGCCTGCCGATGCAGGGGACACGGGTTCGTGCCCCAGTCTGGGAGGATCCCACATGCCGCGGAGCGGCTGGGCCTGTGAGCCATGGCTGCTGAGCCTGCGCGTCCAGAGCCTGTGCTCCGCAAGGGGAGAGGCCACAACAGTGAGAGGCCCGCGTACCGCAAAAAAAAAAAAAAAAAGTTCAAGCAGGTGCCAAATGTAAATGTAATACACACAAATTAAAATGTAATACACAATGTCTTAAGCCTAACTATGATTTGTATTCATTTTAGTTTTTTTTCCACTTTTAGGCCATTAAAGATTCACAGGCAGTTATGTTACTTTTAAAGTATATATATATATATATTTTTTTTTTAATCTAGTATTTGCAGGACCCCTGACGGTCTGGAACTCCTAGTCCAGCATGATGAGCAAAAGGACAGTCATTTACAAACTGACAAGGATACAATGAACATTAGATTCTTGTTGTGTCCCTAACGTTAAAAAAATTAAAGTTTGAGTTATTTTAGGCATTTCACTTAGGTGGCTATTAAACTGATGCATTAGTGGTACACCTCCCTTTACAAGCATAAGCCAACAGACTATTTTAGGCTCAGATGCTCCTGAGTGTGCTTTGGTCTGAGCAGTCAGGCCCACTGCAGAGATCCCACTGCACCCAGGCTTTACTCTGAATTTGGCAACAACTTTAAGCCAAAAGCAACAAACATGCCAGGCCGACCTAGCTGGCCTATCAGCTGTTTGTTCCTGGGATCTGCAGAGGATGCCTGCAGCCTGAACAAGGGTAAGCGTTGAGGTGTAGCAGCTTTCTGTGAAGCCACCATGAGTTCTGCACCTTCTAGCTTCCCCAGCGTGCAGTGCGCCCTCATCTCGCAGGGGAGCAAGACCCTTGTCCTAACAAGTTGTTCTGGGTTCGAATCTGAGCTCTATTAAGACAGACTGTTCACCTCTCTGCCCCTGAGTTTCTTCAGCTCCTAGCCTCATTTCCCTTTTTTAAAGTAGAATGGAGACAAAACTCCATGTTTTCCTCTCTGGCAAACTTTATCAAGCATACAGCTGCCCCACGAGGGCCTGCCATCTTAAACATATTAACCCTGCAGTTTCAATTCCAGTTGTCCTCTCCAGAAACTCCTCCCTAGAAAACTTAAGCTATTCCTACAGCAGAAACATCCTCTTGATGTGGATGACTCCCAATCCCCATCTCCAGCCCTGGCCTTCCCACCCCTCCCAAGTGCCAGCCCCAATCTCCAGTGTCCTGTCCACTGGACATCACCAGAAATGAAGTGCTGGTACTTCCAGCCCAAGTCAAATCACAACTCGTCTTCCTCACCCTCACCCTGTTTCTCTCCTAGTTAACAGCTTTGTCATCAACCTCTAATTCCCACAGGGAAGCACGTGACCTCTGCCTCCTCTCCATCACCTGCCTTCAGCCAAAGAAGGACCCCTGACAGGGCCCCTTCACCTGTCAGAGCTCCCATCGCCCCTCCCTGACCTATCACCATTAGACCAGCTTCCCTGTCCCTGTGTCTCCCATCCACCCTCCTACCCAGAACCAGAGTTACCCTCTTAGGGGCAGGGTCAACGGACTACTCACTGCCTGTGACCAAATCAGCCTGCCCCCTGTTTTTGTAAAACAAGCATTACTAGACCTCAGCCACATCCATTCCTTTGCATATGGTCTTATGGCAGCTTCCACACTGTAATGGCAGAGCTGAATAGTTGCCACAGAGACCTTACAGCCCATAAAGCTGAAAATATTTGCTAACTGGCCTCTACAGAAAAAGCCTCTTGACCCCTGCCCCGGACATGGTTCAAAGTCTACAATTCCATCCGCTCAAACCTTTAGCTGGGCCTCCATTTCATACAAAGTTTAAGCCACTGCACCTCAGAGGGGTGCCCCCGATGCCTCCTCTCCTGGCTCTGAGGGCCCTTCTCCCTGAGTGCTCACCACAGAGACCAGTGCGCTGGCCCCCACCTGCCCTTGCATCCCTGAGCCTTTGTTCACGACAGTCCCTCTGCCTCAAACACTTCCCATCACTTCTACAAACACTCACCCAAACGCACGTTTTTCTTTAGCCCTGGTCGCTCTCTCCCCCTCCCAGAGGCTGCCCCCAGCCCTCCCACCCACCTTGCAGAGCACTTATGCTCCCAGCCTCATGTCTAGGTACCTGCTAAAAATTCAGTCTCTACTGACTCTTAAGCCACTTGGAGGCTCCAGCACTGAGGCACTGCATCTGCATTTGCTAAATAAGATCCCACGCTTATCTCCACACACCACGAGCTTCCCTATACCTCCGAGAGTCACGTTTTCGGCACTTTGAACCTAAGCTCTTTACTGTTTCCTGCCTTGGCAGAGGAAAAGGGACGTACTCCACACAAGTCACACTGGGCCTGTCCCTAAGTGAGGATTCCACTCCACCCCAGCATCTCACCAGCTGCACACCAGTCATCCGGCTGAGCAGCTTCTTTTTCCACAATGTAAAGTCCCCTCTTCCCTTCCCTCAGCAGATGAAAGGGAAGCTGGCCAAACGGGGAAGGGGGCACACAGCTGAGAGCTGACAATCACAACAAGCACCAAGGGGGGCGTGCAGAGTCAAAAACCAAAGCCTGGGCAGACTCACCAGAGGAAACGATATCAGCTCATCTGAATTCATAGCACTCAGCTCCTTCTTAGAGATGGGGAAACTCGGAGGCAGGAAGTACCGTAAACAATTCCTAAACAAGAAAGAAGGTGGAGACTGGAAATCAGAATGGCACAGAGCTAGTGGAGAACCAGCGCTGACCCCGGAGCAGGACGACAACGCACCGAAGGATCTGGACGAGGAGGTCAATGGTCTCGTGGTTGGTGCTCGGGGCGGTGGTGTCGGGCTCAATGCGAATGCAGTCCGAGGTGGAGGGTTCCGCCATGGCTACAGCCTGCTGTGCCACAGCTGCCTCCTCCTCCTCCTCCCCGCCCTCCTGCTGCGTGTCCGGGCTCTGATACTCCGGGGAAGGGGGCTTCATCAACCGCACATCCTCACTGCCTTTCTCCACCCTAGGGAGGACCCAGTGTTTGTGTCATATGTGTCCCAGGCTCCCAGGATGGGCTGCCTGCCCCTGCCCAACTCTGTCAACCCAGCCTCCTAGAAGGGGCATTACCAGCGGTCTCTTGGTGTCGTGTCCGTGGGCACATAGTCAAACTTCACCTTCCACCGCACCACGTTCTTGCCCAACTCCACGGCTGTGACACGGCCTGTGTACCACTCCCTGTTCACACGCACCTCCACGTGCAGCCCTTTATCTGAGTACGGATGGAGTTAGAAAACTAGACTACAGCCCCCCACCCAGGCAGGGCCACCCTGAGAAAGGTCATCCCAGGTTCACAGGGACAAGAACCCCTAGGAGCTTGACGCCACTATGCCAGGGACGTGGAGCCCAGCCACCCTGGTCTCCCTCCCCAACTGTCATGAGGGTGCCGCAGAGCAGCATGATAACTGCCAGAGGTGAACACCAAGGAACTGATGCTAAAAATAAACACGAGGGCGTGCTAGCCTCAGCATTCTTCTCGGAATTAGACTTGAAACCATTGTTGCTTGAGAGCCTGGAGCCAGGAAAGCCTCCATGAGCCTTCGGAATACGGTGCTGCTGGCAAGGGGCCCCCTTCCCACTTCCCCACAGGCTCTGGGCACCTCCCTGAACTCACCTTTCTGAGCGCTCTTGAGGTCAGCTGGGTCCTCTTCCCCAGCACTGTCTGAGAGCTGCAAGAACAGAGTCCGTGAGAGGCACCGCCAGTGCCCCTGAAGAACAGACTGTCCGCCCAGGGTCACAAGCCATCACCTCATGTCGTCTCGTGCGGCTGTTTAAATCCCCAGGCCTCATTGAGAGCCACTCTCTCAACCATTATCTCAGTATCTACACACCTGCCTCCAAAAATGTCAGTAAACAAGAAAGCAGGCATAGGGGCAGAATGTCACAGACACCGAAGCAGATCTGCGTCGGTGTCACCTCAAGCCTGTGAGTAGAGCCACAAGCCAGTCTCACTCAAGATCCTACCAGGCACCGTGTTTCTAGTCGTCTGTGTGACTGAGTGTCCTTCAGAGATGGACTAGGCTTCTGAAAGGCTCGTGTCATAGACTGCAGGTGGCCGGTGGAGACCCTGGGGAGGGAGAATGCTGAGAACCTACCTCATTCAAGTCCTTTTTTTCCTCCTTCACGACAAACTTGCCCCGCTTGGACCTCTCTTTCCTCCTCTCAGCCTCTTCCTCGGCTTCTTCCTCATCCGAGACCCCAAGACTCCGCTTCCAACCAGGAGTGGCCTACAGCAAGAGGAGCGGGAACATGAGGGACACTGGCAGCCCCTCAGGTGCCGGAAGATCCCATCTGGCCTAAAGGAGCCATTCAGAGAGGGGTCTGTGGGTCTCAGTCCCCGCCAGGGCTGGGCTCCCAGCAGTACTAGGGACACAGCAACCCACGGCCTCTACGCCCACGAGGACCTTTGCTCAAAGCTGTCACGGGGGAGCCTCTCAGTTCACTCCCCACTGAACCACGCCAACCACTGCTGCAGCCCACCAAGGCTGTCACCAGGCTGCAACCTCTGCCCACCACGTGAGAAGCCAGTGAAGGCGACTCGTCTGGAGGACCAAACCTTGGAGGGGGCACCAAAGAGCTCCCTGGACAGGGAACCAGCAAGCTCTGTGCCCGCCATGAGTGCCTTCAGCTATCAGACTCCTCCTCTGCAGGGGCAGCACAGAAGGCTGATCTCCACTGAGGCTTCTCCACCCCCCACCGCCCCCCATGCAGTCAATGCTGCCCCCTCCATTCCTATACCACTGTGGGCAGGGCTGGAGAAGGAGGAGCATCTCACCAGGGAGAGTTTACTGGGTGGCTCTGGCTTCTTGACCACTGGAGTCTTGATGGCTCGGGGGGCAGGGACCTCCCTAGGGCTCTTGGAGTTGGGCAGCAGAGATGGTGATGGTGGCTGCACGAGACGGGCGGGCCGGGACACAGTCTTGACTGGAGTGTTGGCAGGCTTTCGGGGCACCTCAGGAGGCTGGAGCAGCCTGGAAGTACTGGCCTCCTCCCGTGCTGTCGGGGCAGGAGGCTTTGGGACGCTGCTGATAACAGGAGCCTTTCGGGGCTGGCTGGCTGGTCTGGGAGCCTGCAGGGAAGGGGGTCTGCTCGGGGCATTCCTGATCACAGCAGGTAAAGGAGGTGACCGAGGACGCTGAGGTCTACGTGCAGGTTCCTGAAAGAGGCCCAGAGAGAGTGACAACATGGATCCCAGCATGAGACACCCAGCATGGATCCCAGATAGGGGCAGGAAAAGCCCTGCCCCTATCCCTGGCCTTTACCTCAGTGGAAGGTCTGGTGGTCACTTCCAAGGGCAATTTCTTCAGGTCAGCTTGGGAGCGGATGGGTGTGGTTTTCTGCAGGGTAAACATGATGAGGAGGTCATTTGCGTATCTGGTACATTCAAGCATACTCTTTTTGGAGCCCCACGGTCTGAGACAGTGGGCAAATAAAAAAGAACACCTGGGCCACAATTCTACTATTACAAACCTCCCATTCTCACTGAGAAGACAAAAATTCACAGACACTGAACTACCAGCAAATTACAGGATTCTATATGATTAATCCAGCAATTGAGAGACTGGGGAAAAGTGTCAGTGGACTAAATTCCTATAAAACAAGCCAAAACGGTTGGAGATCCCTAAAGGCCAAAGCCGGAAAGGACAGGTTGGATTTGGCAGACAGGGAAGCATGCATACAATGAGAGCATCTGCCTGTGCAGAAGTCAGAAAGGGAAAGGCTTTTGTAATAAATACGATAAACGGTTGATACCACACATATATCTAAAAAAACCTGACTAATCAATTAAGGAAAAAATTTAAAACAACAGTAATATAAGAGAACAATAAGCAGTTCTAAAAGAAACACACGAAAAAATTGTTCAATTTTAGAAATATGAAATTCAAATTTAAGATGTGTATCTTTGCTTATCAAATTTGCAAAAACATTTAAAAATAAAGGTATGGCTGGTAAAAAACAAAACATAATACATCTTCTGGAGAATAATTTGCAAAGTTATTTAAAGAAAAACATAGGGCTTCCCTGGTGGCGCAGTGGTTGAGAGTCCGCCTGCCGATGCAGGGGACACAGGTTCGTGCCCCAGTCCGGGAAGATCCCACATGCCGCGGAGCGGCTGGGCCCGTGAGCCATGGCCGCTGAGCCTGCGCGTCCGGAGCCTGTGCTCCGCAACGGGAGAGACCACAACAGTGACAGGCCCGCGTACCACAAACAAAAAAAAAAAAAGAAAAAAACCAAAACATAGAATTTTAAAAATCCTTTTACTCTTTCAAATTCACTTCTGGAAAACTATCCCAAGAAAATAATTACGCACTAATAAAAAAAGTATGTGATATGACACAAGTAAGTCGTGATCTCTATTTCTAATAAAAAATATATGTATTTATGTGTAAGTAGAGGTCATAAAAAGTTGGAAGGATGTGCAGTTAATGGTGGTTACCTCTAAGACAGGATAGGTACTTTCTGGAGTTTCAAAACATTCTAAATGAATCGGACCTCTTTGTAATATATAAACAAAATTGTTTTTTTTTTAAAGAATGATCAAGGCATACTGGAGAACCAGTGTGCCTGGAGGTTGGGGTTGGGAAGCTTGGGCAGCACTCATGGGTGACAGAAGGGTGAAACTGAGCCTGAGGGAACAGAGGAGACACTGAGGGGTCCTGCCCATGTGCCCACTGCCCATGACCCAGACACCTGCAGGGCCTCCAGCTTCTCTTGCTGCTGGCGAATTTTCTCTGTCAGTTGCTTCTGCTTCTCTTCCTGTGTCTTCAGATCCTTTCTGAACGTCCCCAGGGGAACCTTCTGCTTCTGTTCAGAAGCCTCACACCTGTAGACAGAAAGTGCTAGGAAGGGTGTGGCAAGATAGCTCCAGGTAGGGCAGGGTCCTTCCTCCTCAGCCAACCCATGCTCTCTCTCACCAGAGCAACCTCAGACTTCCCAAATGCACTGAATTAATACTCACTGCAGGACACACTTCTATTATTTCCAGGCACTTATTATACAGCAAGACAGAGATGTAAGGATATGAGCACTGACCTCAAGAAGCATAGTGGAAGAGTGGAAAAAACACGGGGGGAGGTGGGGACGCCCACAAACTCCTTGTTAGAAAAAGTGCTCACCGGTCCTGCTCAGGATCAGGGTTCATGGAGCAAACCCAGGTGTCCGGGTAATCTTTTTCCACAGAACTCAGCTGGAAGGGGAGGGTCCGCCACTTCAGACACAAATCTGTGACACAGAACATACCCTCAACAAAACATCAGCCATGCCCACCAACAATAACCAGGCTCCTCCCAGCCAGGCCCAAGGCAGAGATGCCCCCAACTTTCTATGCAAAGATCCTCAGTCTGGCTCCAACTCTGCCTTCCTTACAGAACAGTCACTCTTCTCAGGGACAGTGATTCCAGCAAGGATGGAAACTTTATACCACAGACCCTCAGCGGCCCCAACCCCTCTCCCTCCTCCAGCAAAATCCTGGCTCAGTCATCACTCACACTTCTACCGATGTGGTACCAAACCTTGTGAGACCCGGCAGGGTAGATGACCTCCTGCCTCATTTAGAAAGGACAGGTGGGCACAGCACAGCCCCAAGACTGAGCTCCCAGGGCCATCACCAAACAGACTCATATCCCTAGTGGGACATACGTCCCTGAATGTCAGTGCAATCAGGAGGCCAGCACAGCGACTATGATGGAAAGGAGTCAGGAGGAGGTGCCAACCCCCAACTCACCACATTGGATGGTGGTTGGGATTTCCATAGCTCTCCGTCGTTTGTAACGGAGCTCACTGGATGGAGGCTGGTTCCAGTTGGCAGAGAGGTAGCCGAACTCATCCCAGAACTTGATGATTCCCCGCTGGGCTGGAAGACAAGCACCCACACCATCGCGTGAGGAGTCAGCCCCCTGAGGCAGCGAGAGGATCTCAAGGCTGGAGGTGAAGTGAAAGGGCGTTACCAATGGCGATGTCCTTCCAGTACTGTGCCAGGTGCTCCCCCATCGCCCGCAGCAGGTGCCGGTACTCCTTGGCATCAGCAAAGTCCTGCTTGTTGTGTGTAGGCTCCAGGACCAGGTAGGGCACATCTACAACCCCAACGACCCCGCCACATGCCCTGCAGGAGGAGGTAGACACGGCTCTGTCACCCCACTGACCAAACCTCTCCCGCCAACCATCCTGGGCTGAAGCTCTCCTCAGGCAGCACTCACATGCCCCCTTCCAGCTGTGGGCCCACTTTCTCATACATCTTGATCAGGCGGCTACAGTTGTAGATGAACATGCCGTCCAGGTCCCGGTGTTCGATGTTGACCCCAAAAACAAAATTCAGTTCCTTAGGTTCTTTAAGCGCTCTGAGAAGACAAAAGATAAATTCAAGCAGATCAACCCATTAACACACAAACACCACGGTGTTTAAGATGTATTAAGCTTAAGCTGAAACTTCAGACACTTAAGTTTTGCCTTTGCATTCAATATGCAACCTGTAGACTTGACAAGGATACTCACTGTGCAGTCACTCTAAGCTCCCTAATTAAAAGCATATGACTTTAGCTTTTGGTATCAAACAGGGATGTATTTAAGTATGAATGGGATTCTGTGAAGCTGTTGCAAATCTCTGCAAAGATGCTTATTTAGTGGAATAAACACAAGGTCATCTGCATAACCATTCCACTAACGTGACAGTAATTAATTTTAAAAAGACAAAAATTCACAAGAACAATAAACATGTGAGAGAAGAAACGATCATGGGATAAACGTCAACAAAATCGTGGAAACTGAAAAGCAGATGGATGATCAGTGGACAGACTCACGGGGCAGATACCCGAAACCTAGGCCTGTGGTGAGGAGGCCAAGAAGTAAGCAGGGACTCAGGCCCAGAGCCTGCAGAGGCTCCAGACGTGGAGGGGGACACAGAGATCATGTAATGAGCCAGGACAAATGCCCAGTCTAGATAAAAAGGAACAAACTCAATCTATAGCATTATTCCACACTTGTAACCAGGGATACAAAATTAAGAGTACATATCACCAGGCGGGAGAAGTATAAGGGAGTTTACAGCTGTATTTCTTAAATATTCTGTATTTTACAAGTTGTATACAACGAGCATTTTATACATCCTTTAAATGAAAAGAAAAAAAAAGGAAAAAGGAAAGGAAGAGGGAAAGGATGGGCAAGGTGGGGAGAGAATGGCGGAGAGAGAAAAGGGGAGAAAGGAAGGTGGGGGAGGGAAGGTGAGAGAGCTGCCAGTGAGGACAGGCTGGTGTTCAACTCAAGGTGCTGGCTCTGCCCACCTTGTCCTGGCTCAGGGGAGAACTGAGCTGGGGCACCTCTCCTGTGGTGGGCATGTGACAAACACCTGGGGATCACAACATTAATGGCTTTCTCAAAGCAATCTGCATGTGACAGAATAGCAACCTTGTGGGGTGGAGAGGGATTCCTCAAGCTCTTTCTTTGTCAATAATCCATACAAAAGCTACATAATTTTAAAAGACCCAAGGCCAGCCGGGCACTCACCGCTGCTTGGCCTCCTTGATCCGCTTCTTGACATCAGCTTCTCTGCGAAGGGTAATGGCCGTGTTCTGGACCTGTCGCAACATCACCTGGAAACACACGCCAGCACCAAGTAAGGAGAAGAAGTGCTCTGGGCCACAGCCGGTAACATCATTAACAACACATCTGAAACTTCTCACTTTAAATCACATGGACGCAAAAACAGACCTGGAAATTTACTTCCTTTCCACAGAAAAGGGCCCTCACTAAGGACAAACACAAAAGCTGTGCTTCACTTGACCAGACTTGCTGACACAGAGGAAGAAACACCCCCAACCAAAACAACAGTCTGCAGAGGTGTGTGTCACAGGGGAGGGGTGGAGAACTGCTCTGACCCTTACTGCTGTGTGTGACCTGCGGCAAGTGACCCTCTTCCATTTCTTTCTATAAACTGAGGATACTAACAGTGTCCACCTTACATGGTTGCCAAGATCCTGCCATACAGTGTGTTCAATAGTGACTATGGAAACATCATAACATCCCATTTTGCAGCTCTAGGGCAAGGGGTTCATGACTGGCGGGAGACAGAGCCAGGCCAGCTCTGGGATCCTAAGGGCAGCAACGCTGGAGAAGAGCTGCTGGGTCTGGGGCCTCACCCTAGAGTCCCGCGTGAGGTCTCCGCCCAGGCGCACTTCTAATGTCCGAGCTTTGCTCTCCGCCTCCCTTGCCTTCTCTTCAGCTGAAACCCAGAAGAAACCATGATAAGAATTCAAAAGGTCAAATCTCTTAGCTATCCCTCCTGGACCCCATAGTGCAGTCCCTGCCGTATGAGACGTTCGTACACTGTCAGGGAACAGGTGAGCTGGGAGAGCAGCCTCCTTGCTTGGAAAGTCAAGGAGGCCCCCAAGAAAAAGACACCTTTTCCAACTTTACAAATGAATCAGAACAGGTCAAGCACTGCCCAAGGTAACCAGAGTTTAACCCTCAGCAGGAGCTGGAAGTTACCAACAGTCCTCAGCCAACCACTCTCCTTGAGCAGCCAAGAAGCTTTGTCAGCAAGAGAGACCTTGAGATTTTTGCCCTGGAGTCAAGAAAACCAATTTCACAAGTATTTGTGACAGAGGACAGTATGGGACTCTTCACTCTGGGCAGGCAAGCTTTAGATAACAGCCTATAAATGGCTGAAAGAGTAGCCTGGAAAGAAAAACTGCTGAGGGAGAGGTGGGAGAGAAACTGGACAAGTGGTTCAGGAAAGCCCACCCCTGGGTGTTGCATGGAGCTTTTGTCTGGATCCTGCTTTTGCCACAAGCAACGTCCCCCAGACGACCCTCCTGCCCAGGGGGTCATTACCAATCCGTGCCACGTGTTCAGCTTTCTTCACCTCCTGCTCCGCGCGGGTCTTGAACCGGCTTGACGTGTACTTGTACATCCTGGGGAGACGGGGGGCGAGTAACCAGAGGGCCTGAGCACCAGAGGTGCAGGGCAGCAACTATCTTGGCCCCCCGATGAGTCAAAGCCAAGCTTATTTTAGCAAGAAGACTCAATTCCCTACTCCACCTGCCCCTTGCCATCCTGCTCCATCTTTGAAAAGCAACCTCACTACTCTCCGAGTGTGTCATTAATCCCACAGCAGAAACCAACCCCAGCAACCAGCAGGGCCTCTGCTTCCCTGTGTACTGTCTAAAGGGCCATCAGCCCTGCAACCAAGAGGCTCAGACAGCTCACCGTGTCAGGCTGAGCACCCTCCACCTCACAGAAGGCACACTGAACGAGCCTCACCAGCCACCTCTGCCCCTCCCTCAGGACCCAGTAGTTTGTCTGCAGTTAATCACAAGCAGCTTAAAGACCCAAACGCAGTCAACACTGTCAGAGCCGCTCATCCACCATCACTCCAAAGATGCCCCAGAGACACGTGGCCAGGCGCCATCCTTGGCCCAAAGGAAACAGCAGGCCAGGGTGGGCAGGCCCCTACCTGGGCTTGTAGAGGCAGCAGGAGAGCCTCTTGGTCTGCACCTTGTGCCCGTGGATGAAGATCCGCATCCGGGGATCAATGTAGAGCACAGCAGCATAGGCGCGGAAGGAGCGGCGCTCTGGCTTCCTGGAGGCGGCGGAATGGAGGGTGCTGTCACCCTCCCACCACCAGCCCAACCGAAGGCCTGGGCGGACAGCCTCTCTGCAGGCTCTCCACCTTTCTACCTCCCATCTCGGCTTCTCTTGCTGCCCTGAGGGGTGCTTCCTCTGTGTGGGCACCACATCCCACCTCCTCTCATGTCCCTGGCACAGACACCTAAACTGGCCCCATCACCCCAGCACGGACCTGGCAATTCCTCTCTCCTCTCTAGTTCTCGGTCTCTTTCTCATTCAAGTTAAGGAGCTGGGGCAAGTCTGGATTAGCTGAGGACCTGCTGTCCTTCAATTCATCCCTTCTGCCTTGTGGCAGGAAGACACTGAGTTCTCAGCTTTACCAACTCTAAAACTGGGGAATTCAGGGAACAAGCTCACCCCTCTCTCCCTCAAGTCACCTCCCTTTTCCTCCCTACCCAGCCACACTCACGTGCCCTCCGGGGAAGTCTCTGCCATCTGGATATCTCTCGGACTTGAGATTATGTCCAGCTCTGGCTCTCCGTTATCCATGAGTTTGAGATTGAAGATGATCACCAGCGTTCCTAGGGAATAGAAATCCTGTGGTTCTACCAGGCACCCCCAGCCAATCCCCATACTGCTCCTGGCTCTGGAGCTCCCCGATGCTAGAGGCCGCAGGCCTACTTACCACTGTCCCCAGGAATCTTCATGAACTGAGTCATCACTTCCTCTTCATTGCGGAAGGGAGAATACTTATAAATGAGTTCCGTCTCGATGGCAAACTTCTCCACATTGTCTGTGACAGGTTCCCGGGTCCGAGCATTCCAGGTGGGCAATGGGACTATCACCTTTGGAGGAAGCACAAGCAGACGCTTGAAGGAAGCCCCGGAACAGCCTTCCCCCCACAAATGTGCATCCATCTTGTCCCTCCCTACAGTAGCTCCACACTGCCCCAAGGTGAGGCCCAAGCCCCCCAGCCTGGTACCAGTGGCTCTAGCTTCTGCCCCTCCCCAAGACTCTGCCTCACACTGCTAGGTCCTCTGGGGTATGCTGGCTTATGGCCTGGGGGTCTCTGCATGAGCAGTTCCCTGCTTGGGATATCCCTGGTCATTTTCCCTATTTGGTAATAAGTCTATTATTTCTACTAAGCAAAACATATTTGCGATGATCCAGTGAATCTAAAGACACACACAAACATAACTTATAACTCAGCAATTCTACTCCCAGGTATATATCCTAGGAGAAATAAAATCTAAAAACAAAACACTACAGTATGAGTCCATTTATATAAAATTCATAAATAGGCAAAAAAAACTATTATTCAAGAATGCATACACAGGTGACAAAATTATAAAGAAAAACAAGGAAATGACTGATCACCAAGGCAGTTCCTTAAGAGGTGCGATAAGGAATATGATTGGTGAGGGGCACATGGGGACTTCTAGCATCAGTCTATGGTGGTGGCTACGTGGGTATTTGCTTTATAATTACTCTCAACTGTACGTAGGTTATTTTTTTTAATTTTATTGAAGTCTAGTTGATTTACAATGTTAATTTCTGCTGTACAGCAAAGTGGTTCAGTTATACATATATATAGGTTTTAATACACTCTTCCATATGTATAAAATTTAATCTTACATCTACGTAATCTTCTAGAAAATTCTACCCTTGTCAATTATACCTCAATAAAGCTGGGAGAAAAATCCCACTCATTCTTCAAAAACCCTACTAAAACGCCACTTCCCCAGAGGCATCAGTGTGCATCTCTCCCTCCCCCCACCCCTCTCCCAGGTGCCAGGGAGCCCTGTAGCCTGGGATTCCCTCTGCAGAGCAAACCACTCCAGGCACCTCAGAGGTTCAAAACGGATGGCCCACCCTGTGGAAAAGGGGATTCTGTATTTTAAGAAGCTCTGTGGTGATAAACTGTTACGAGTTCTGAGGCACTTTACTGGTTTCTAAGAAGCTATAGTATTCAGCCCTGGGGCTGGTCTGGACACATTCCCACCCGGCTAAAAGTGATCTTATTTTGAAATCTTGGCTGAGTTCATACTAGAGTACAATCCAAAACAGTGACCTTCTAGCACCAAGTAAGGAAAAAATTTCAACCTAGCTTTTTCACCAGGGGAATTGAGTTCCATTTGTGTTCTGTGAATTGGTACCTCCTTTACACCTCCCAATCTTCACAGCAGTCCCAGGTGACAACGGCATTACTTTAACCTCTGGGCACTCACCTCATTTGACACCCACCCACCATCAGAATATTCCTCCTTTACTTTCAGGGTCACCACTCCCCTGGCTTTCCTCCTACCCCTCTGGCCACTCCTGCCTCCTTTGCTGCTTTCCCCTTCTCCCTGGCCTTTACATGCGGGCCGGCATGCCTAAGACCCCAGGCCCTCTTCTCCACACGCTCTTTTAGGTGAGCCCATTCACTATGAAGATTCCTGGGAGTCTAAGCCTCCCCCCAGCTCCAGACCCAGACTTAACTTTGCATGTCTAGGACAAAACGTACACGCTTCCCCTCCAAACTGCCCCTCTTCCATCCTTCCCTAGCTCCAGACAGCCCACCCCCAAGTGCCACACCAGGACCTCAGCCATCTACAACCACCCCTTCCCATTTCCCCTTTCCAACTGATTAAACACCCGCGGCCACTCCTATTTCTCTCACCTCCCTGCTGGAGTCCTATAGACAGCCAGGGCCTCTGACACCACCCCAATCCAGCCACCACACAATAACCAAACTGATCTTTGCAAAGAGGATCTAATACATTGCTTAGATTCCCTTTCATGGCTGCTTTTAATTTGTCCCACACACTCCCCAAAGCCCAGAGGTCAGGCCCGACCTGCCCTCTCTGCTCTCTCACCTCTCGTCAGGTGGCCCCTCTGCCCTTCCCACAGCCCCCACCAGCTCTCAGGCCAGGAACAGACCGTTTCTATTGAAGCGCAGCCCCTGCTCGCACCACCCTCAGTCCACCAGGAAGCAGTCCTGAAAAGCCCGGCCGGGGCCAAATCCTCCTGCCCCACCTTTCCCGGGAGTGCTTGCCAGCTGCAGCACTTCTCTCACTCACCAAAAAGGCAAACAAACCCAGTGCCTCACGAAGTAAAGACGACAGAAAAAGAGCCTTTCGTTCCCAGCATGAACTGATTTGCTATGATTTAGGCTCACATCTAAACAAGGCCAGTACCAATTTACTCACAGCCAACCAACACAGATGAGTTAGATTGACACTGACCGCATTTCACCTGTTTAAGTGACAGGAGTGGATTTCTCTCTGCAGACCTTCTTGGCCCCCTCTCAAGCTCTGGCCTCCATTTCTCACACAGGAAAGGAGTTAAGAGTCCAGTCTGAGGCTAGGCAGGCCAAGGCCTTCCCTGATCCTCCCATAAGCAGGCGCAGACCTCATCAAACCAGCTCTGCAGATATGAGCCACCAGGCCCAAAGAGAATCAGCTGTGCATGTGTTTAACTTACACAGTTAATTACCAAAAGGTTTCAAAATCAGAATATTCTACAGTCATTAGGCCTTCCTTCCAGCATAACAATAATCAGCTGAGGCTGTGTGTCAGCTGCCACTTACTGAAAAGCTTAAATGGTTTTCCATGTGTTCGCCTGGTTCACTACCTGCCCAGGCCCTGCAGGTATCAGACTTGTAGCTTCTGATATAAATGGTTAGAGCAACACATTTTCTCAAAAGGAAAATGCACTCACAGCACATTCCACAAAATCACCATCATATGGGAAAGACAGTGCTGTTCCTATTATCATCACCAGCTGTGGTCTCCACCCATAGTCAGGGAAGCCCCAAATACTCCCCCTGATAAAACAGCTCTCCCCAGTGACATCCCCCACCCCAGGACTGAATTCAAGCTGCAGATCTAGGAGACCTACAAATCCAGCTCTTGGTTCCTGACACTTGATGGCCTCATTCTCAGGGACAACTCTTCTCTGAAGCTGTGAGATTTTACTTCCTCTCACATTAAGACACCTGCCTTAACCCCTCAACCAGTTCATCCAACCAACCAGCTAATCCCACAACAGGGGATGTGGCTGCAATCCTGCAATGCCAATAAGCCCAGCATGCAAATGACCTACAAAAACAGCCTGGGCAGAACTAGGAAGTGGAATGGTGACTGGGAGAACGAGGATGGGACCTACTTCATCAATGCCTTCCTCCTCGTGAAAGGTACGTGACAGGAAGAGACAGGTCATGGTCTCTTCCTTCTTGGTGAAGAGGATAAAATCCTTCCCAATGCGCATCGAGCCCCTGAAAGGGAAGCAGAAATGGGTTATTCTCCTAGGGATTCAAAAGCTCATCTGAGGAAGGAGCAAATCCCCCTCCGGACGTGATGAAACTGCCTTTGGAGGGCTCCCCTAAAGGCCTCCCTGGGACCCAGGACCCTGAGCTGAGCTCCACAGCCCTCGCTCCCTCTCCTCCCCGCCCCCCACCTCCCGACACTCCTCCTCCTGCTCTTCTGTGGGCCTCAGTTTCTCCTCATCACCTTCTCGACCACATTTACCCAGCACGCAGGGTTCTCTCACCACCAAGCATCAGCCCCGGGGGAGTCTCACCCCAGCTTGTCGCTGCCTGTGCTCTGGTTTCTTCCCAGCCACACAGGGCTGCTGTGGCCTGACTGTGAGCCACCAGGTTTCACTCCAGTAACACCTCCAACACACACATCATCTTCCACACTGAGCACATCCAGGTCTCACCCTGTCCTTCCTTCACTGACACAAACTCCCCTCCCATCCACTCATCAAACGGCAGCACCATCAAGGGAACAGCCCACTGCCTATGCTTACAAGTCCTCAAAAAACCAGGATGACCCCAAGGCTCAGCCAAACACAGGGCTAACCAAAGTATCGCTGTTGAACACAGTTCCAAGGAGGCCTACAATTGGCTCATGTCCTGTAACCACAACCATCTTGTGTCTTGAATTGTTTTGTCACCTCAACTCATTAAGCCACAGGTCCCTGCTTTAGGAAGCAACTGGTTTCTGTGCCTCCAGGCTGACTTCCACAAGGCAAAAGTCTGAACGGAATCAACTGCTCCTTCATCTATGTGGCTGAGTTAATCCTTCTGAGGAGCAGGCAAGGACAGGCCTTTCCAGGAAACACTGAACAGGGCAAAAGCGTGAAGCACCAGTGGGAGCAGGACCCACTGACCTGTCTTCTGAGCAGCTTCTGGCTTTATGGCTATTACCTCATTAGTCCTCCTAATACCCCAGGGAGGTGACAGCGGCGGGAAGCCTTATTACTCCCTTCTATGTAAATACAAATACAAACTGGGCCAGTGTGCCAAGTATGCAAATGAACGCCATGCCCCATTTCTCCGAATGTTCAGGAAACTCCAGGACACTATCCAGAGACGCCCTGGTGGCTGCCAAGTTGTTTTTCTCCTCCAGTTCCCGAGGTGCTGGCAATGCTCCCTCCCCAGACAATCTCACAGTCCTCCTCCTGCCTCCCTGAAACTTCCCGGTGGCAAAACGAGGCACATTAGCTTGCCTTCTGCCAAAGCTTGCTCTTACCCTAATTTGGCAAAACCTCTCACTCTATGCCTCTTCCCCTCTTTAATCCTGACCTTGGAGGGTAAATAGCAACAACCCAGAAACGCCACTTCTCTGCTGGCTTCTCTGCTTCACAGCCCTATTCTCACCACAAATCACTTCCTCCTGAAACTCAACTTCTACACTGGTTTCAAAATGAATTCACTCTGAACACTAGATGGCTCCATCTCAATGGCGCCTTCTCAAAATACGCTGATGACAACACTCTCAACTTCGGTATGCTTTCCTTCCTGGTCTTCTAAGCACTTCCAGAATCACATTTCATTTGCTCCTGAAACTTCCTCAGTAAGGACGAATGTCAGCGTTTAGAAGCCCATTTTCTACAGTAGGAAACAGATACTCAGAGGTGCTGAAACGGCTTGTCTGAAGTCACAGAGCTGATAAAACCAGGAGGGGGTTTTATCTATAATCCAGAAGGGAAGTCAGGGTTTCTTACATCTGACTCTAGGAGACCTCAGTTGTTGGAAACTTAGATCACCACACCAGAATCACCTGGGCCCTACCCCAGGCCCACCAAATCAGGCCAAAAATCTACCATGGAAAGATCAAAGGAGAGAGAAAGTAAGAAGGGAGAAACTAGGCTAGGGCTCTCACAGTAATGATAGCATTTAATTCTTAACCTACTCATATGTGTTATAATCTCAATTTACAAAGGAGGAGGCTGAGGCTCACAGAAGCAATTAAGCGGCTGATGTCAGATTTGAACTTTGGTTTGACTGAAGTGAGATGGACAGCAGCTCCGGCCTTGCAGTCAGAAAGACGTGGTGCATATCTCAGCTCTACACTTGAGCATTTTCACACCTTTGGGCAAGTCACATCACCCCTATAAACCTCAATTTTCTCATTTGAAGATGAGAATCATAGTACCTATACCTCACAGGGCTATGGTGAGGATTAAACGAAATCATCCAAGTAAAGTTTTTAGCACAGTGCCCAGCACATGGTAAGTGCTTGTTATTGAGAGACAAGTGGGAGATCCAGGTACCAGGTCCTTGCCATCATGGGAAGCACTCTCTCTCTTCCCCATACACCCAAGCCGGTTGCATGGAGGGACAACTGATGCTGCTGCCCAACCAAACACCACCCTCAAATAAAACAACACATTTCTACAGCAAGACTAGAAACGTGACTCAGAATTCCATTTATACAAACTCCAATCCCATTAAATCTTATTCCATCCAAAGGTATGTCCAGCTGGAAGTGAGCATTTCAGAAATAGAAATCTTTCTCTTGGGGCTTCACTCAAAACAAGAACACCACATTCCAAATGCCAAACAAGTGGGAACCAAGGGCTGAGAAAGAAGTCCCAAGGGATGGGGAGACATTAGGTAGGTCCCTGCTACAGGGCCTGGCAGGACATGTGAGTAGCAACCAGGTCCTTTGGTGGTGTGTGTGGGGTGGGGGGGGGGGTTTCGGGTCTCTCACTCACTCACCCTGGATCCCCAGTGCCTGGCACAAAGCATGACAGGTGCTCAGGGGACATGCTGCACCACGGTGTGACCCCCTCACCATCTCATAAGCAACCCAAGCCCACAAAACAGCCACTTGCATCTTCAACCACAGGGTAAAAATAAGAATTTTCAGTAGAAGGAGGGGTGCTGTTCTAGAGCACAGTGCCAAGAAAAACCTACAGCTTCTCCCACCTCAATGATTTTGGATGTTCATACTCTTTGATCTGTGACGTAGGCTGGACATCAGCTGCTAAGTCCCCAAACCACAACTCCTTCCCGACTCTCCTCCTGTTCCAGAATTACAGTGATGGAGGGACAAGGACGAGGAACATTTCCATTGGACAGAAGCAGGAGGGCATTGCTTGATTTTGTTTCGAGTCCTGGGACAGGCTTCTAGTATACTTACGATTTTAACCCATTCCCGTACTGCCCAATCTGGGTGGACTCAGGCGTTCGCTTGGCTGACTTCCCAAACTGGATCACGCTGGCAGCATCACCTGAAGTGGCGGACACAAGAGAAAGTGAAAAGTTTGCTTTTCTTTCCCAGACTCTCAAAAATCAAAGGTCTGAGCCTTGTTAAATCCAAGCAGGGCTGTCTGTCTACTGAAAACCTCTGTCCAAGGAAATTCACAACCATGAGGCAAATGGAGGAAACCTCTGACTGGCCTGTCAGTACCGCCATCACTAGGCCCTTGTTCTGTTACCAGAACGTGGTAATAAGGCTGGGGGAGGCCACCACAGTTCCAGCTCCAGGATATTACACAAGCTGATAAATACAATGTCAAGAGACAGGTAATCTGACAGACTTCAGGCTACCATTCAGATCCTATCTCCCATGATAGAACAAAACCCAGCAAATCCGTGAGTGGAATTAAGCCTAAGATGTTGCAAGAGACCTCCCTCTCCCTTCTAGTCACAAGAGTGAGGCAACAGAAAAACAAGTTAACACAATAAGTATTTTGTAAAAATGGTTACATCCTCCCCAAAAGAAGCAATCAGCCCAACACTTACTTGGATCCATTCCTGCTCCATCATCCAAAAAACAAAGCATAAATCCTCCACGAAGGTCCTCTCGCCTTTCTGTAAAAGAAGGAGCTGCCATTACTGGGCAGTTACCCACCAGAGGGTGGCAACTTGTGTGTGATCGGAAGGTGGATCAATGTGAAGCTTAGTCCAAAAAGGCCCTCTCCTTCTAACAGTCCTAGCTAGTGTGAGTTAAATGTCAGGGCCCTTGATGGTAGGAATTTCCATCAAAGGCTCTCCAATGCATTCTAGTTCACAACAAAGCATGAGAGAATCTATAAGGAAGGGACAGAGAATACCCAGTCCAGCATCTAGCCACAGCCAGGGCCACTGAACATGCACGGATTTCATACACACCTCAACCAGCCTTCTGCCTCTCTGCACCTGGATTTTTTCTACCTCTGCCTCCTGCTATGGACACTAAAGTACTCCAACTACTACATGCTGTACCTTATCAACAGTGCTCAAATTCAACAGGGTACCTCGTTTGTGGGTTAAGTTTGGGGTAGCCTTCAGATACAGTGATCGAGCCAGACATGCTATGGACACAGTGGTAGCAGCTGCTATCTAGAAGGTGAATTACTAAGTCAGTATGTGACTATCCCCAGGCCAACCATAGTTTCTGGGGCATCAGTATTCATCGTCACATCCCCTCCTTGCTATGGGTCCTTCAAATAGCTCCCCATCCCAGAAGTGAGATGGCACGGAGTGTAGTGAGAGCTGCCTGGTTTCCAACTAGACCTGCTCGACTGGAGAGAGGAACAGTCCTTCGACAAGAAGAGACAGAGCAGCTGTGGCAGGGCATCCTGGCCGACAGGAAGGAAATGCATGAGACTAAGGCTGCGATTCCAGTGGCTAGAAGAACCCCTTCCTTCAGCAGCTGTCTCTACAGCAGCAAGTGGTCACTCAGAGCAGTCTGGGTCCAAGCATGTCAGAAACACTGGAGAAGAGATTCCCAAATAGGGAAGGGGACCAAACTAGAGTTTCCAAGGTGCCTTTTGACTCCAGTGATGAGGACCAGGCAGGCAAAGGAGGAACGGCACAGGCCTTGGAATCAGGAGAACATTTGTACTAAAAAGGAAAAAGGTCAGTTTAAGGTACTACAGGGATAAGCCCAAGGCTGCCTTGGAGTCTATTCCCTAATTGAGGACATTTTTGTCTCCCCCAAGCTGCAGTTCACCAACTTCACCCAACTATCTAAGCAGTGGAACCTCAGTTTAAAATGCTCTTTGTCCTCCCCTCATGCTAAATATTTTTTTTTAATAAATTTATTTATTTTTTGCTGCATTGGGTCTTCGTTATGGTGCACGGGCTTCTCATTGCGGTGGCCTCTCCCGTTGCAGAGCACAGGGTCTAGGCGCGCAGGCTTCAGCAGTGGCAGCACGCGGGCTCAGTAGTTGTGGCGCACGGGCTTAGTCGCTCCGCGGCATGTGGGATCCTCCTGGACCAGGGCTCGAACACATGTCCCCTGCATTGGCAGGCGGATTCCCAACCACTGCGCCACCAGGGAAGTCCCAAGCTAAATATTCAAGTAAGTCATAACCACCTCTGTTAAATGGACTAGTTAATGTAATTTAAAATGCTATTTCAGAAGTACTATAAGCCACAGAGATTTTCAAGTATCATTCAATGTTCAGGAAGCTGAACTTTGCTGAAACATTAATCACAGGTGCTTCCTGAAAGTTCGAGAATAAAGACCTTCTTGGAAGTACTACTGGTAGATAAGAAAATTTTTCCTGTGGCAGTGCCTTTTATCAGTCTGAAGAACCCAAATGAGATCTAGTAAGCAGAAGCAAGTGCAAAAGAGGTGCAAAAATTCCTCAAAGTTTCCTTCTGGAGGAAGCAAAGTGTCATATGGAGACTCAAACTGGGTCAGGAACAGAGCGTGGTAAAGGAAGTGTTCTAAATCTAGCCAAGAGCCATTTGCTGTATGCTTTAGCCATAAAATGTACAAGAAGACTCTGCTTTGGGATCTAGAAATTGGTTCAAGCCAAGTGTATCTGAAAAATCTCCAAGGATTGATTACTGGCATTTCTTGAACACTACCTAGGAATTACTTCTAGGTCCTTATGTCTGGTAGAACAGGATTCAAGGGCTGTTTTTCTTTTTTTTTAGTTTTGATGCTTTTTTTTTTTTAATTTATTCATGTCTGGCTGCATTGGGTCTTCATTGCTGCACGTGGGCTTTCTCTAGTTGTAGCAAGCGGGGGCTACTCTTCGCTGCGGTGCGCAGGCTTCTCATTGCAGTGGCTTCTCTTGTTGTGGAGCATGAGCTCAAGGCACACGGGCTTCAGTAGTTGTGGCACACGGGCTCAGTAGTTGTGGCTCGCAGGCTCTAGAGCACAGGCTCAGTAGTTGTGGCACACGGGCTTAGTTGCTCCATGGCATGTGGGATCTTCCCCGACCAGAGCTTGAACCCGTGTGCCCTGCATTGGCAGGAGGATTCTTAACCACTGCGCCACCAGGGAAGTCCACACACGCTGTTTTAACACACAATCATCACTTAACAGTGGGTCTGAGATCCCTTTCTTGCCCAAGGACTTCATTTTAAAGCTTTTTCATATGTTTATGAGAGTAAGAGACCCACCTATGGAGGGTCCTCCTGGCCACACAGTGACCACACAGTAAGCAGCTAGCAGTGCTCAGGTCCACGGTCACGTGTGGCACTGCCTCAGGGCCAAAAGAGACTAGGTGACACAGCAGTAACTCCTTCAACTTTGTAAGGAGGCAGTATGGCATCTTCACTTGGCTAAAATGCTTATCCCAATCACTCAGTTATTCGATGTGCCTGGCTCTGTGATGAAGATAATAGCCGAGAATAATGCGGATGTGATCACTGCCTTCAGGGAGCTTACAGTCCATAGGATAGCTACTCCCTGTAGCAGATCAGTAAGCAGGAGGGTTTAAAGCAGAAGGAGACTGAGAAGAGTGTCAGCTAGAGCAAAGGCAGTGTGCATAAGGATCACCTGAAGAGCCTGTTAAAATACAGATTTGGGGCTCCACCCTGCAGAGTCTAGAAGTGTCGGTCAGAGGTGGTACCTGAAAATTTGCATTTCTAACAAGCTCCCAAGTGATGCCAATACTGTCCACCACCGGACCACTCTGTGAGAAGCAGAGAGCTAGAACTAGCAAGAACTAGAAGGCCTCTCTGCTTGAACCTATCTCCCCAGACATTCCAGCAGTTAGAGATGCATTCCTAACACATTCTATTCACTTTAGTCAGTCAATTGAGTGCTATCTAAAGCCTCTAAGCAAAGGATTTTTATGAAGATGGGGGAGTTCTGGACAGAAGGGAGTCTAGGCAGCTGGAGGTTGTCTGCTCCCCGTCCCAACATACATCTCAGAAGCAAGACAAGGAGGGCAAAGCCAAACTATCTTCTTTGCAGTTGTGCTTCAGGCCCTGGTAGCAGCTATGTACAATCACAGACCCAGTGTGGAAGGCTGCACATCTAAGTTTCCCCCAACATGACCAAGTCTGGCCTCTCCAAGTTAGCCCAACGTTCCTCCATCCAACTCCCATTGGGGAGAACAGGAAAAAGAAAGAAGCTGGAAAGGAGATGTGAAATGGAGCTATAAGTCAAAAGTCAGAGGTGATAAAATGATGTTGTCCTCAGGGGAGGCTGTAACAGAACAACACTCAAGTTCCTCGTACTTTGCAATGTGTTTGAGCAGTATTCGTTTCAGCTACATTTGCTCTAATTTTCCATTTACTAACCACTGACCTGGCATCACAGAAGGGATCTTTCTTTGAGGCATGTAAGTCCCTATCCAAAGAAGTCCAGAAAATCAATAAAAACACACTCTACTTCTGACAGGCACGTTATGGTCTGGCCCCACCTAACAGGAATGCTTTGGGTACGGGAGTCTGGTTCCTTTCTCACCCTTCTTTAAATTACAATGTGAATGTGTGGCGAATTCAAACTACATCTGATGTTTGGGGAGATTTCCGAGTTCAGTTATCAATCTAGTTTCAGAATGGGAGACAGGAAGATACTTTCCCCGATACAGTAAGAACAAAAACTTTATAATATATCACTAATTCTATTATTCTACTTGTAAAATGAGGTTGCTTCTATTCCTCCTGTTGAATGTGTTAATACAGCACTGAAGTAGAAAAGTGTGAAGTTAGGGGCACCTCAGTCAAGACTCCCGATCTTAAGGTACTTGAGAGTAAATCAAGTCTTTCTCCAAAATGCTATAGTGCTTAGTGCTTCTATCACACCATTTAATCCTTAACTACCTTGACAGTTTCCTCAAGATCAAGTTATTGTTCTCTAATCTTCTGTAGAGTGCTAACTGTCTCTCCAATTAGTGACTAAGTTCTCTAATGAGAATTTAGCAAAGGCCCCACATCTCACGCTCTCTGGACTCCTCCCAAAACACAACAGCAGTAACACTGAGCACAGAATAAATGCACACCGGGCCCTTTTCATTTAAATTGAAATCCAACTGTTTGTTCTGCTGCATTCTAAGTGTAAAGCACTAAATTTCCTTGCTGAAATTCACCCACCAAAGGTGGTAAGAAGGAGCAGGGATGATCTCTTTTAAAAAGCTTCTTCCAGTTAATTCCCTGGTGGTCCAGTGCTTAGGCGCTCTCACTGCTGGGGCCTCGGATTCGATCCCTGGTCTGGGGACTAAACTCCCATAGGCTGCCCAGCGTGGCCAAAATAAAAACAACCTTCTTCCAAATAGATTTGGCTATGATGATTTGTCCCTTCAACATCACTTGGAGTGGAGGCCCATTCTCTGCTTTGCCATCTGTGCAATGATTAAAACAGCCACCATTTCTTTCAGAGGTAGCGGTTACTACTCCTCACTAAAGCACACTGGGATGTAAGACATACTGTGGCTTGGGAATGATGCCTCCATCTGGCCTGAGGGTTTAGTAACCATCTTCTAACATTCTGCTGCTATGTCCCCTTTTCCTGTTATTTTCTTCTAAAAATAAAAGTAGTCTTATTTTCACCACTTTGGCAGAGCCTTCTGAACAGAAGGCTTTAGAATTTAAGCAGTATAGCTGACTTTTAGCTGTTCTGAATATTTTCTTTGCTCCAAAGAAAGGCATAAGAAATTCATATCTGGGGAGATTCTTTATAATTATATGGCATTGGAAATTCTAAGAATTACTTCCTATTGTGTGATTATCACCATTTATCAAACAGGTCTGTGAAGAAAAAGATGGATTGATAACCATATATTCCCATAAAAACACTCAAGTTTTCTCAAAAGCTAGACAATGCTACCCAAATTGGATTTAACAACCATCTTCCTCTGTTCCACTTCCAAATTTTTAAAATTCAAATGACCAAAAAATGTGCTGGTACAAACACTGAACAGGCAAAAAGCAAGCTATTTATCAAACAAACAAACAAATAAATAAATAAAAATGACTAAGATTTCTTCCACTGCTGTACCCACTCCATAAAAAAAAAAAGGATCTTACTGCCAAAGAGCAGAGCCAATTAGGCAAAATAGTAGACGCTGTCAATATCTTTAAATTCGAAGCAAAGCAGCCCTTCTTCCTACATGACTTCTCTGCCTGAGAACATCTCTGCAGACGTCAGTGTCAACCTGGTTACACAACTGTTTAATACAACTGACACCAGCAACTCTCCAAGTTGGGACTTGTCCTCACCAAGGCTGCAGAGGGAGAAGATGGCCTTCAACAAGATCTCTCTTTGGCTGCAGGAACCACAAACCTGGTCACCTGCTAACTCCAATCAGGACCATCAGTGGTACTTGGTCATTTCACTCCCCATCACCCCCATAAATCTCCTAGTGGATTTATTTAAATAGATCTATAGATCTGGGCACCCCATGTTAGTTCCTTTACACCAATATTCTTGATTTCTATCACATACCTGACCAGGGCTGCCCTGTTTCTCCCTAAGACCTGTAGTAATGAGGCTGTCTACCCACACTCCAAAATCCAGTTTTTTCCTACTCATTTCTTCTTAGGCACAGCAATAAATGCTTTCGGGAACTGGGTATTAGAAGAAAGGACTGATGTCTGTCTTACCTGCATAAATATCGATTCTGGTGGCATCAGCATCTCTGCAAAGTTAAAAGAAAAAAAAATCAAGATTCAAATTAGAATATGGAAATATCAACCATCAAGATGCACAATATTTTGAGGGGGATACATAGTATTTAGAATCTATCTTCAGGAAGTCATAAAGAAATTCTATATAATTAAAGATATAATTTTACATTTGGTAACACAATTTTCCTTACATGTCTATGAAACACTTCTGTAGCTCCAAATTATTTAAAATAATCACAGGATACATAGGACCTAGACACACTTTTTTAATAAAAATTTCACAGTGAAACATCTAAAAAGAACATTTTTAGATGTTTAAAAACATCTAAAAAATGTTTTATCCTTTTTTAGAGGATAAAAAAGAACATTTCTTTTACAGACTAGGAAATGACTCCAATCACTCATTTGACTGCAATCATAAACAATGTTCCAATAACTTGTCCATTTTTTCTTCTCACCAAGATTTGAGAAAAAAGAAAACAACAACCTGCCACAAAGCCTAAGAAAAATCAGGTCTCATGGTATACACACTATAGTCAGCAGACCGATTCATGAGCCCCTAATCTTATCCTCCCTAAACTTGAAAGGAAGTTCGGACAGCCCATTAGACTCCAGCCATCAGCTGAAATAAAAGTTCAGTCATCAATGAAGTCTTCCATAAAGGCTTGAAAGTAATCTAGTCCAATTCTGCCAACTGTAGACAGGAAAATGAGGCACAGAGTTTCATTGGTTTTAAATGTGAAAAATCCACTCAAATCTATACAACTCTACATGTGCCTATTCTCAAAGACATAAAAACATTTTCAAAAATAAAAGAGATTGGCAAAATGTGTGCATGAGCAGGAACATACACTCCCAGACAATCTCCAGTTCACCGTATGATATACAAAAAAGCAGTCTGACAAAACACATTACAGTCTCACTAAACTAACAAGTGGGAAATTCAAACACAGTTCCATTAAGCTACAACATTTTTAAATTGAATATAAAAATTATAAGTCAACCAGGATTGAAATAACTGAAAACACTGAAAATGGGAGCTTTCTAGTTAAACTTGTTAACCAGCACACTTCCATGAGCAGTCCAGTGAATAAGAACAATAAAAGTAATAATAGTAGAGGTTTATAACATGGACATAGGTAGACATAATTATCATTATGTCATTAACTGGAGGTCTGTCTAGAAAGTACTCCTGTCAACTCTTATCCTCTTCTTCCTTCATTAGTCATCAACACTTGGCCAATAAACGCCATGTCTGAATTTTACGTTTGCATTCAGAAACAAGACTGAGATAATATTTTAGTGATATAATTATAAACAGACTTCTGATTTGGACTTTGCTATTTATCTCTGAACCAACCCAAACTTTTCAGTCTTGCTCAGTAACATTTATAGGCTTCTATCACTAAGAATTCAGTATAACACAGTGCTAAAGAATGATTTCTTCTAAGCACAGTTGCTAACAATGGAAGATGCTTTGATCAACCTGAGTCATCTGACAATAAGATACAGTCACTCCTCAGTATCTGCAGGGGATTGGTTCCAGGACCACCCAGGAATACCAAAATCTGCAGATGCTCAACTCCCTTATATAAAATAGTATGGTACTTGCATATAACCTATGCACATCCTCACATCTACTTAAAATCATCTCTAGGCTACTTATGATAACTAATACAATGTAAATGCTACATAAATAGTTGCCAGCATGCAACAAATTCAAGTTTTGCTTTTTTGGAACTTTCAAATACTTTCGATCATGGTTCATTGAATCACAGATGCAGAACTTGCAGATACAGAGGGCTGATTATACATTTTGGGAAGACACAGAACTCTGACATAATTTTAAAAACATTAGATAGTGTACTGTCCTGGTAGCACTAATTAAAACAGAGCTTGTCTGTCCTAGTAATTAGATAACTAAATTTTTATCTTAATTCCCTGTGTTTCACTACAATTATCTTGCTCTAACACACAAGGAAAGGTAGCTTTGGAGGTCATAAATTCAGTATTTTTAGGTTGGAGCACAGCAATGAATGAATTAAGGTATCAACTAATGTGCTATTAAAAATACTTTTTGGGCAAGAGGCTTCTTAGGAATGAGTCGCATTTGCAACAGAATTGCCCCTCTCCCAAGTCTTCAGAAAGCAAAGGTCACACGACCCAAAAAGTTTTCAAGCAGAGACTGTATGCCTGAAGACTACATACCTTGCATTATCAACTAGTTCAGCAAGAGCACCAAACAAGAATTCATGAGTGGTTCTGAAATGATAAATATTGAGAGTCAGGAAAAGAATTATGGAATTAAACTATGATTCCTAATAAAAAGTCAAGGTTATAAAATATTTAAAAGTTTTTTGGGAAAAAAAAAAACCCCTAAAATTGTCATTTGCATCATCAATTTACATTATTGAAGTTTAAATTTCCCCACAATTCAAGTCTTTCCACAGCTCACTAGTAGTCCTCAAGTGTTAACCTGTCAAGTCCTGCTATCTATTCAAAAATGTTTATTCTTACTATTTTGAGTAGAGGAACCCACTCTAAAACATTCAAAGATTCCTATGTGTACTACTGCTAAAACAGTGTTTTTCACTATTCGTATTCTACCCTGAAAAATGCGTATATTTCATTTTTCATTGCCTTAACCAGCTGTCAGTTTCTGCAGATCTATTAAGAATTCTCAAAGGACAAATTGCTAGCATTCAGCTTTACCAATACCTTTGTGTGATTTACTGGTGAAAATCCATTCAGTTTTGTGCAATTTATAAGCAAAAATACTCCATCTGAAAGTGGGGAGAAAGAAAATAATCCATTTCTTGACATTCCCTGATTTTGGCCAAAAACAAAACTTTCTCCACATTAAAGAAAGGAATCCAAGACCCTCTTAAACAATTCCTCCTTATCCTAAGAGGATAAGGGCTTGGTGTGGTCTCCTAGGGCCTTTGTTCAAGTTAGCCCTTTCAAGGAGGGTAGCCAATGGTCATCTCCTCCTCTAGGAGGCTGCTCAAAATGTGAGTGGGATAAATTCACAATTACCATGTTATTCAGAACTCAATAAAGACGATGTTTATGTGTAAGATGTCTCCTTACATTTCTTCATCCATTTACACCTTCAATTTGTGCTGTTTCCCATAATAGTCCTCATTAGATATAAAAGTAGATGTGTCTACCTAGAACCACCTAGAAACTCTGACATTTTTTTTCTTTGGCCGCACCTTGTGGCATGTGGGACCCTAGTTTCTTGACCACGGATGGAACCTGTGCCCCCTGCAGTGGAAGTGTGGAGACTTAACCACTGGACCTCCAGGGGAGTCCTGAAACTCTGACTTTTGATTAAAGAAAATATAAAAGCATTAACCCACATATTACCATCATCAATTTTTCAAAAATAACCATGCTATTCCAGTTGATTTTTTTGTATGTAAAGTTTCAGCCAATAGATAAAGTGAAAATTTCTAAAAATTGAGAATGAAATATACCAATACTAAATAAGCAGTGTCTAGGATCTATGAGCACTTACTATATTGTTCAAAACAAATTGTAAAACGCTTGTTTATAAAATAAATACCCAAATTTCAAGTGTCCAGGAACACTGGTTTTTCCTCAAGTATATCTTCAAATTTTTACAAATGCAAATTTTTAATTAAAACTACTAGTTCATGGAATTTTACGAAGAACTTTTTCCCATGAGATCAGTGAATATATCTGCTGCTGATCCAAAGGCAGTACCATGATGTATTAACAAAATGTAGAAATTTTATCTCCAAGTCCCCTAACAGAGCTCAAATTCTTCTAAAATCCAATTCTTAATTATTTTACATGAAAAAAAAACCCCAATTTTGCAAGGAAAAACACCTGCAAGAAACATCCATATCTTTATTTATTTTAAAAATGTGTCTCCAGGGGCTTCTCTGGTGGCGCAGCGGTTAAGAATCCACCTGCCAGAACACTCTATGACATAAATCACAACAAGATCCTTTTTGACCCACCTCCTACAGAAATGGAAATTAAAAACAAAAATAAACAAATGGGACCTAATGAAACTCAAAAGCTTTTGCACAGCAAAGGAAACCATAAACAAGACAAAAAGACAACCCTCAGAATGGGAGAAAATTTTTGCAAATGAAGCAACTGACAAAGGATTAATCTCCAAAATTTACAAGCAGCTCATGCAGCTCAATATCAAGAAAACAACCCAATCCAAAAATGGGCAGAAGACCTACACAGACATTTCTCCAAAGAAGATATACAGATTGCCAACAAACACATGAAAGGATGCTCAACATCATTAATCATTAGAGAAATGCAAATCAAAATTACCATGAGGTATCACCTCACACCAGTGAGAATGGCCATCAACCAAAAATCTACAAACAATAAATGCTGGAGAGGGTGTGGAGAAAAGGGAACCCTCTTGCACTGTTGGTGGGAATGTAAACTGATACAGCCACTATGGAGAACAGTATGGAGATTCCTTAAAAAACTAAAAATAGAACTACCAGACGACCCAGCAATCCCATTACTGGGCATATACCCTGAGAAAACCATAATTCAAAGAGTCATGTACCACAATGTTCACTGCAGCTCTATTTACAACAGCCAGGGCATGGAAGCAACCTAAGTGTCCATGGACAGATGAATGGATAAAGAAGATGTGGCACATATATACAGTGGAATATTACTCAGCCATAAAAAGAAATGAAACTGAGTTATTTGTAGTGAGGTGGATGGACCTGAAGTCTGTCATACAGAGTTTAGTCAGTGTTTAGTCAGTCAGAAAGAGAAAAACAAATACTGTATGCTAACACATATATACGGAATCTAAAAAAAAGAAAAAGGTCATGAAGAACCTAGGAGCAGGACAGGAATAAACACACAGACCTACTAGAGAATGGACTTGAGAACACGGGGAGGGGGAAGGGTAAGCTGGGACAAACTGAGAGACTGGCATGGACATATATACACTACCAAATGTAAATCCAATAGCTGGTGGAAAGCAGCCGCATAGCACAGGGAGATCAGCTCGGTGCTTTGTGACCACCTAGAGGGGTGGGATAGGGAGGGTAGGAGGGAGGGAGACGCAAGAGGGAAGAGATATGGGGATATATGTATATGTATAGCTGATTCACTTTGTTATACAGCAGAAACTAACACACCATTGTAAAGCAATTATACACCAATAAAGATGTTAAAAAATAAATAAATAGGGCTTGCCTGGTGGCGCAGTGGTTGGGAGTCTGCCTGCCGATGCAGGGGACGCGGGTTCGTGCCCCGGTCCGGGAAGATCCCGCATGCCGCGGAGCGGCTGGGCCCGTGAGCCATGGCCGCTGGGCCTGTGCGTCCGGAGCCTGTGCTCCTCAGCGAGAGAGGCCACAACAGTGAGAGGCCCGCATACCGCAAAAAAAAAAAATTTTAAATAAATAAATAAAATTTAAAATAATTTTTAAAATATTAAAAAAAAAAGAAAAAGAATCCACCTGCCAATGCAGGGGACACAGGTTCAAGCCCTGGTCCGGAAGATCCCACGTCACGGAGCAAATAAGCCCGTGCGCCACAACTACTGAGCCTGCACTCTAGAGCCCACAAGCCACAACTACTGAAACCCACGTGCCTAGAATCCGTGCTCCACAACAAGAGAAGCCACTGCAATGAGAAACCCGCGCACCACAACCAGGAGTAACCACTGCTTGTCACAACTAGAGAAAGCCTGTGCGCAGCAACGAAGACCCAACGCAGCCAAAAATTAATTAATTAATTAATTTAAATAAATAAATAAAAGACCAAACTCATTAAAAAAAAATTTGTCTCCAAAATCATCACCTTAAATTCTTCAAATTATCAATTGAAGAAACAAAAAAAATATTCTGTTTATTACTTCAACTAATTAAATAGGGAAAAATAAGCTGGAAAATTAAAGTGATTTGATGATGGTAATACAAGTCAAAAGCAAATCTTTGTTCTCAAGCTTTCAACCAATCATTTTCCTGTCTGACTAAGCAATGACTAAGAAACTTATAAAGTGAATTAGTTTTCTACACTCTAAATTTTCTTTTTTTTTTTTTTTTTTTTTTGCGGTATGCGGGCCTCCTGTTGTGGCCTCTCCCATTGCAGAGCACAGGCTCCGGACGTGCAGGCTCAGCGGCCATGGCTCACGGGCCCAGCCACTCCGCGGCATGTGGGATCTTCCCAGACCGGGGCATGAACCCGTGTCCCCTGCATCGGCAGGCGGACTCTCAACCACTGAGCCACCAGGGAAGCCCTAAATTTTCTTTTTAATTTTGAAGGCTATAAAATGTAAAGTAACAAATTCTACTGCAATATTTCTCATTTCAAAAAGAATTTGTACTTGAAGTCAAGAAATATCAGAAATACAGCTCCTGAAAAAAAAATAAGAGTACAATCTTAGTAAGAATGAGACTACAATTTGTATGCAGAAATCTTTGGGATTATCTGGCCTTTGGTAGTGACAATGATGAATATCAATAATCTGGAAAACTAATTCTGATACCTTTGCCATCAGGGCAAAGAAATCAAACACAGAAACAGCAACTGCTTCTCACCAATACATACTTCTGATTGTTTCACATGAAAATTAAAGACATTTAGAATTCAATAAGATCTCAAAAGGGCAAGTACAAAGAGCACTTCTGGCTAAGTTTTTACTGCTTTCTACACAATGTTTAGAAAAGTGTCTTGTACATTTAGAATCTAAAGAAAACATTCCAAATGTCTTGTTGTTCCGCACAGTATCAATGCTGTTCCACAACACATATTTCAAATAAGTTAACAGATACTTTAAAATGTAGCTAAGGGGTGCTTTTGTGATGTGTGCTGACACATCATAAAAGGAGCCTTTTGTGACAACTGTTGGTAAGGTCAGAGACAACACTCGGATTCTTCTCCAAACTTCCAAGTGAATAACTGATCCTACTAACAAATGCTAAAGCCAAAGTTCTAAGTATCTCTTAAATTCATAAGAACCAAAAACATACCAACTGTGTAAGCTCTCCCCTTTTTTTCAAATAACATTCAAAGAGGTGCACTCATTGCTAGCTGGCAGTTGAGATAGAGATATCTGTATAAGTATCAAAGGAAATTATTTTCTTCACAGACCTAAAGATTCTTTGCATGTGATCCAAGAAAGATCAACCATCTGGAAAAAGACAAAGATTTTTAACAACCTCTTTCACTTTCAACTGATTGTGGCTTTTATACCATTTGTGCTACAATCAAAATAGCTTTGCAGCTCAGCATTTCCAGTGACAAATTCAAGTGTAAATCTACTCATTATGTAAGGAAAATGGTCTATTTATATTCAGCCTGAATTTAAAGCCATAGATTATCCATAACCCCATTACACAGTGATAGGTTCTGCTGAATTCTTGGATATGCTGTCAAGAGTTAATTGCCTTAACTGCTAGAAAATAAAGCTAAAAATTCTAAGGCAACCATTCTACATTCTAATGGCTTTAATATAGTCAGAGTGTGAACCCACATTTCAACAGAATTATAAATAATAAGATACATGGTTTCTAGAGTTGAAAGGTTCCTTTACATTCACTTCACATACCAATAAAACAACCCAAAAATATCATATGGCCAAGATAATAAGTTATTAAATGTGCAGACAGGAAGAGACATAGAAAACAGGCATCTTATACTTAAGCACCCTGCTCTATCAGAGCACTTAGCAATACTGCATACAGAGTGATTTAAGATATGCCCCTTATGCCAAAGGAACATCACTACCATCGCTACATCTGGTATCTGGCCCTTGACTACTCGTGAACATTTAGGTAGCCATCGCAAAATCCACCACCAAAGAGCAGTAACAGCATAAAACTACTTTTATTTAAAAATCCTAACTTCAATCATTTCATATGAGCAACATGCAATATTAAAACAAATTAGCCTAAGACCTTCATGTTAGAATTTCCCAGGCCTGTTTCAAACCTTAATGCTGATATAATCAAGAGACTAACCATCAACAGTTACTGTAGACCTAGCACACAAAAAAATAAAAAATTTAAGGCAGGGGTTTATCATCTCCAACAGATGCTCCAGAATTTACTAAAAATTAATCTGCCTAATGACTACCACCAAACAGCAAGTAGCTACCACACTGACCAACTTTTGGTTTATATGAGAATATTATAAATAAAACAAATAACTGTCACCATCTATTCAATATTTACTGTGAACCATGTGGGAACTAATTACCTTATAAACATTATTTTACATAATTCTCATAAACATTGTCAGATTAGCCCCATTTTGTAGATGAAGAAACTGAAGCTCAGATAAATTGACCTACCCAAGGGCACAGCCAGGAAGCAGTCAAACAAGCTTGGCTGGCTCCCAAGCCTATGCTCTATTTACTGCACCACACTGATTTCTATCCTGGACTCTGCTAAATGGGAGATAAAGGGTCACTTTTTTTCACAATTCAATATGGCAATATTGTAGATGCCAGACACCCTAAAATGGTCTTGTTTTTTTTTAAATTAGAATAAAGTAGAAGGCAAATCCTCCCTTCTCCAAAGGTAACACCATTTAACCCAGAGGAGATGTATCTACTGCCACTACGATTAACAAGTCACGTTTTATGAAAATTAAAAATGTTTCCTCTAGAAATGAACTTCCAGTCAAGTCACAATAAAGAAAGGTCCTGAAGTTGGCTACAAACCAAAAACTTATCTAGGTGTTCGGGGGTTCATATTTTCTTCTGGCAGGACTGGACACATTCAGAAGTAAACAACTTCTAAGGTGTGATCCAGGTAATAAATTCAAGAGCTTCCAAAATGATACATCCAACCCTCGAAATGCTTATGCAAGCAAGTGGTTCCAATTCAACATGGTAAGTCAAATTCCCAGAAAATTCTCCAATTTCAAACAAGTGACTCAACTGAGGTTCAATTCTTTGCCTTTGCTCTGTTCTCCTATTAATAAACTATAAAATAGCAAAAGAAATAGAAATATCCCAGAATCCTCAAATAAAAGGTTCATCGAGATATACTAAAATTGAAGACTTCTAAAGTGGTAAGTAAACCCTCTGCTGTATAGACAAGGAAACGAGGTAAAACTGACTACAGTAGGAGGTCTTGCCTAATGGTTTAAAGCACTAACCATGTGGCCAGATAAATCTTACTGCCTTCAATCTTGGTGCCTTACATCTGCCACTTAGCAGCTGTGTAACCTTTCGCATGTAACTTAATCTCTTTGAGCCTCAGTCTCCTCAAATGCAAAATAGGAATAACCCTTATTCCAGTAGGGCTGCTATAAAGATTACTTTAGACCATGTTTAAAAGTGACTGGCATGAAGCAATTAACTGTTGTTACTATCATTTTATTATCAAATAAAGTCTTTGGGGAAGCTGGAACAAGAACCCAGTTTCTGAAATCTCGTTATGGTCTTCCAAGAATATCCGTCTGTTTTGGCCCCTCATTCCAAAATTCAGAACTGAATTTAACAAACACAATCATCTGTGAACATCTAAGTGGGCTTCGACTGCTTATTCTTAACGTGGCAGTTCAAATATACAAAAGGATATTAAAGGATACCACTGCCCTTGGCTATACTATGAGCTAGATGGGTATAACCTTTGATCAGAGACCTTATCTAGCTGGATTTCAGATTCATTATCCACAGCTTGAGAATTCACCTAGGTGACTCTGCAATACCTACTTAAACACTCTAGTTCAGTAAGAATCTTCCTAAACAAAACAAAACCAGGTTCTCATTCACTTCACTACTCAGAAAATTTTGATTTCCTTGATAGGAAAAACAGCAAACAAATTACAGACGTCCTTTCCAACAGTGATGGCCTCCCCACAAGATCATGCCTCTCACAAAGGCTCTCCTTCATCCCTCTCCAGGAAAGAGGAAACACAAGAAGCACCTGGTGCAGAGCCCCAATTCCTATTTCATGGATGTGAAATGCCCAGGATGCTATAAAATCACCACCATCTTTAGCCATGCACAAACAGTAGTTTTGTGTGTTGGCTGCTCTACTGTCCTCCACCAGCCTACAGGAGGAAAAGCAAGGCTTACGGAAGAATGCTCCTTCAGACGGAAGCGGCACTAAAAGCCCCCAGAATCAAGATGAATGGGAAACCATCCCAATAAACATATTTTGGATTTAAAAAAAAATTACAGACGTTATCACAAATATGTGGTTCTTTCCCATAAAAGGCTAAGTTATCGTACTATTACTAGATAACTGAAGTCTATGTTCTCAACCCTGAAGGTGGTTCTTCTGAACTGTGGGCCATTCATTTAGCTGCTCGCCACCTCTCCAGGTACCAAAATGAGAAAATACTTACCTTCATCTCAAAAGTGCCAAATGAATGTACTAAAGGACTAAATAGTTATACCCCCACTGCATCACGTCCAAAAGAGCGGGCGTAAGGATTAACCCTAAAACATTCCAGACCAATGTGGAGTGATGGTAATCGCCTCACAAACTCAAGAACTATGAACACAGTATGTGTTCAATGATTTGCATACATTTTGGGGAAAGGCTATTTAAATCACGGGTTTAACCAAGTTATCACTTCCTGCTTAGCATATAAAAACTATATTGGATGAGGATGAATTTCCCAGAAAAATAAAACCAACTGTTTTCTGGGGAAAAACTGTCTTCTCACAAGTTGCCATTTAAACGTCTTCATTCCTTTTTTCTTTTTTCCTTCTTAGAAAGAAAAGACTTGTTATAACCCAACTGTTTTGGCTGTTGTCACCAAAGAGAAGAAAGAGTTGATACTAGAAAAGTCCAACTTTCGGCGATCCAAAGAACAGTACTTGTTGGATTCCTATCAAACACTTGAATGAAACAACTCAATATACTGACTTCAAGGAACTAGCTTGCATTTGATTGAATAAATTTTGATCCAATAAAGGAAGATCATATTCTTCTGGATTAGCAACAAACATTTCACTGATCTCAGTTCTTCCATACAGAGCTCAAGACTCATCCAGTGACACATCCCAAAAAATAAAAATGCAAAATTTTCTGGGAGGATTTCCATATTAATATCAAGCAACGAGTTATCAGTGACCTCAGTGGCACCTATAGGATACTTACGAATTTGTGTGTAGATAGTCAAAGGTTAGCTGAGCTCGATTCAGACTGCTGTAATTTGTGAAAGCCATGAGTGCAGTGAGGTCTCCAGTTCTTTACCCACTAACTGGGAACTATAAGCTTACAATGGAACAGATTTTTCAGGATTCCTTCCAGTAAAGGTTTGGTAAATCTGCTCCTTAGTTAAACAAGGTTATCTAGTATCTAACCAAGATATATTCAAAAAGATGTCTAAAACAAAAATCGATTTCTCATTTACATTTTTTTAAATCTTCTCAATGACTATGATGTAATATTTTGGAAGGAACTACGTCATAAACGTGTAGTCTTAAGGAGCTTCAGCGTTAATTTGCAACAGTTCACGGAGTGGAATGCGGTTGGTCCTAGAGTAGATGATACTGGAGTTGGTGATTTAATTACTGCTCCATCTTCATGTTCTTCGAGCCTTTGTTGTTGTTCCTCTAAATTTCCTGTGAGGAAATTTAGCAATCCGGAAACTTACCAATCCGGAAATTTAGCAACTTCAATCATAAAATTGGACAACCACCCATGTCTTCGCCATCAATGATCCCAGGATCCTTAAATTAGCCCCAGGCAGGTGACCACGATGCTGATGAAGTGCATATGGCGTTAGTTCCGGCTTCACCACCTCCCAACTGAAAGATCTCCTAAGCGCTGAAGACCGATTTCTGTTTTCAAAGCCCGGACTAAACCTAGCTTGCTGTGTGCCCCAATTTCGTCAGGGTAGTGGGTCAAATTACCTCACAATGACCCACTAAGTAGCCACAGAATTGACCCGCCCAAATTAACTCAGGTGGGCCGCGCCCCTCCCCCACCTCCCTCAGACACCGGCCTCAGCCTCTCAGGCCCTGACTGGGCCTCGGTCCCGTCGTCTCCTCCTCGCGGAGAGGAGTTAGTCCCAGCCTTCAACGCCCGGCTCGAGGGCAGTGGCGCGCGCACCACCCGAGCGGACGTTGCCCGGCGCTCACAGCTGCCTTTGTCCCTCCCCACGGAATTGGAACCCAACAACCGCAGCGCGCTCTTGGAACCATGTGCTGCCGCCGCCTCCGCCTCCGCCGCTGCCGCCGCCGCCGCGAGACCAGCCGCCCGGGCGCCGCGCTGGATGAGACGGTGACCGGACTCAGCACCACAAACTTCGGCGTTCAGGGCTGCTCCGCCGCCACTGCCGCAGCCGCCCCTGCCACCTCAGCCACCGCTTTGTCTCCACCCGTGCACACAACCGCGGCCGCCTCGCGCACTCCCCGACGCCCCAAGCCCCCGAGGCCTCCGCGGCGAACTCGGCCAATCACAGAGCCGCCCCTCCTCCCGCCCCCGCCCTGATGCGAAGCCTCCTGATTGGTGGGTAGAGTGTCTCCACGTGACCGGATTTTGTTAGCCGGGCACTCCCCTGTCACGTGAGTGCGCGCGCCTCTCTTCCTGCTTTCTTGACCCTCTCCGCCATTTAAAGAAACAGTACCGGGGGCGGGCCGAGCGACGCAGCCGGGACGGCAGCTGCGGCGCGGACCGGAGGAGCCATCTTGTCTCGTCGCCGGGGAGTCAGGCCCCTAACTCGAAGAAGCCCTGGCGCGCCCTCCCCCCCTCCCCGGTCTGGTAGGGCGAAGGAGCGGGCGCGCGGTCGATCGAGCGATCGGTTGGCGGCTCTTTCTCCTGCTCTGGCATCCAGCTCTTGGGGCGCAGGCCCGGCCGCCGCGGCGCGCGCCCGGTGGCCGTTGGCGCTCGCGCCGCGTCTTTCTTCTCGTACGCAGAACTCGGGCGGCGGCCTATGCGTTTGCGATTCGACGAGGAGTCGTCCGGGTGGTCGGCGGCGGCGGGCAGCTGCTCCGCCCCGCTCCTGGGGAGGCGGCGGGATTTGGCGCGGCCGGGGAAGCTGGGGTGGCCGGGGCCGGCCTGGAGGCCTGGCGCCACCCTTCGGGGCCTGCAAGGACCCAGTTGGGCGGGCAGGAGGGGGCCGGGGGATGGTTGGTGGTGGGCTTCCTACTTTGCCTTTTTCTCCTTATGCCGCCTTAGTGAGGGGCGGGAGCTCTGGCGGCAGCTCCGGGGTGGAGAGACAGGCTCCGGAGTCGGAAGAGCTGGGTTTGCTTCCGGGCCTAGCCACCAGCTGGCCGAGTGACCTTAGGCAAGTCACTTGGTAATTTGTCTGCGCCTCAGTTTCCTCCTCTGTCAACGTTTGTGGGATTGAAAGCGCTTTGTAAACTATAAAGCGTCGGTGAATGTAAGGGATGATTATTGTTCGTAATGGTTGGCTTTTTTTTTTTTTTTTTTGAGTTGTAAGAAAACTTAGCAATTGCCCAGTCCTTGGATTTTGAACCTGGGAACCTTGGATTGGAGTTGGATATTCCCAATTTCCCTGAAATTGTGTGCAAAAGTTAGTGGGAATATGCATTTTAGGGGAATGAGGATCCATCGGCAGCAAGTTTTCTGAGGGGGCTGTGACCCAGAAGAGTTAAGAACCACAATTCCTTTGCCGCAAGGAGGAAACTGAGGCCTAGATGTCATTTGGGACCCGTCACAACCAATTTGAAGCCCCTGTTGAATCCCTGGGATATGTGAGCTGTTCTATGCATAGTGGGTATTCGGGGTAACAACACTCCACTGCTTGGCTTCTATTCTGAATCTTTTCACCATGGGTTGCCTGAAAGGTGGCTGACGCATATGGTACAGTGGCACCCAATATAAAGCAGCTAAAAGTAGGAGTGGATGTGTTCTCTAGTATCAAGAAGCCTGTTTAATCTTTGGCCCAACAACTTTTTATTTTCTGGTGCCTGACTACCTTTCTGTTTCATTGAACATTTTCCATGACCATGGCTGCCATCCGTTACTTGCTCCTATCTTATATTCTTAGTTTGTGTGGTTGGTAGTGAGCAGGCTTATTTTTAAATGGTGCTGCCAAGTCCAGCTAATTAATGGTGCAGGTGGATTTTTAGCAAGCTGGCTGACTGGAACAAACTGAACCAGGCATGGGATTCCTGAAGATGTTTGGGGGTTTGTCTTTATTAATTGAAGGTTAACATTCTCTGAAAAGTTTTGTTAGAATGTCTGCTGAACCTCGAAATCAGTAGATTGCAAGTGTTTCAAACCTTAACTTTTTCCCCCTCGGCCTGCTTTGTATTCTCTTTGCTTGCAAGTGTGTTACTAAGATGGCCAAAATGCCAGTTTTTGCTTCTTTGTTAATTGTCAGCTGCTTTTATCAAATTCCATGCCATTATCCAGCAAACACTATAGAAATGTTTGAACACTTGGATTTCAAACATTTTCAATTTGTGGAGTGGTGCTTACCAGTGGTACAGTTCTAAGCAAGCAAACACAAACCCACTTAAGTGTTTTGTTTGTTAGGTGTTAGCCGGTTCTGCTATTTCATACAAACATCTGGGAAAAATCAATTGACTATTCCCTTTACCTAGAGGGCAGAGACAAAGAATCTCAATTCCAGAGGAGTGACTGTTTTGGAGAAAGATGTGTTGGTCTTTTAGATCTTTTGTAATTAAATCTGGATGTACCTCAAAAGAATCTTAAGACTGTGGTGATAAGATGCTTTCCTCAGGAGAAAGGAGGAAAAAAACAACTGGAACTCAAAGCTTGAAATTCTGTGACAAAACATGAGCTGTCCAGGATAGGAAGTTGAAAGTGTTTCACTACAGCGTTCTGCTCTCGCTGGAACAGATGTCCTTCAGTGTAGTCATGGCGTGGACTCCAGATTTCCAGATTTTCAAGAACTGGATCTGGGACCTGGAAGAGATTATCAAGATGTGACAGGAACTTGGGAGCTGGATTTTTTTATTTTTGAATTTGGGGACTGTTTCCTCGCTTTGAGAAAAGAGACAATGACTGAGCAAACACTGCCACCAGCGCTATTACTGGGAATTCGGAGACCTGAATTTTCGCCACACTCTCAGTGCAAACTCTGGCGATGCTCCACCCACAGTGAACTACGGTACTTGCCATTTTCCAAAATGCCTTATTCTTTACAATCTCTGCACTTTTATTTGCGCTCTCTTCTCTACCCTGGAATGCCTTCCTCTGCTTCTTCACCTATCAAAACTGCCATTTATTCAATATCCAACTCAGATGCTCTTTCCTTCATGAATTTCCTAACTTCAGCCAGAAATTATCTTTTTTAAGTTTTATAATGTGTTGTTATATATCTTTTATCTATCTTTGTATACAAATAGCTTGTAAAGTCGTTTTTTGCAGGCATTAGCTCTTTCCAGATAGCAAGCCCCGTGAAAGCAAGGGTTTTGTCTTGGGAATCTTTGCCCAGACATATTACCATATATGATGAAGCACTAGTAGAAAGAAGGAATTTAGAGAACAGGCGATCTCACAATAAGCACTCAATAAATGCTTGCTTAGTTGCTGTGTGATAACCTAATTACTCCCGATTAGGGAAAAAGTCACTAGTTTGGGGCCATGTCTCTTCCTTTATTTCATGCTTTATTATTTTTTAATTCTAACTTTAAAAAGACTTAGGGAGCCCTCAAATATAAAGAGAAACTGCTCTGCTGCATAGGGTATTACAGAGGGGTGCAAGGGCCAGGGCCTTATTCCCTGCGTACCTTATTCTCTCGCACTCAAGATGGAATCTTACGAAAATGTAATTAAGGATAGCTTTTACAAGTACAAGACCATAAGACAATTTGTGAAAGGCATTGGAAAAGGAAGAGCAACAGTATTTCCTTTGCTTTGCTTTGGTGTTGGTATATAAAATTAAATCCAGTTCTCATACCACCTTTGGAGCCACTTCTTTCTCCACCAACCACTGCCCAGCAACCTGAATACAATCAAATTACTACCCCAAAGTATGAGACTTGGGGCAGTTCCTATCTGCTGCTTCCCTAAGACAGTTTGTCCTCAAGAGTCAGGAAACAGTCTTTACCAGAGAACTCTTTCTGTTCTTACCATCACTGATGGTTAATCATAAGGCTTTTTTCCCCCATTTATCATCTGTCAGCTTCTAAGCCATGCTTGTCAAGAATTAGTGTCCGTCAAGCAGCTGATGTGGTGACAGCAGCCCCACCCCAGTGTTAGAGTCCTTTCTTTGTAATTCCAAGCATTTGTTATCTTATATGTTTTGTCCCTCTCCCCTCCAGTCCTGTGCCTCCTGGTTGCTGAGTGTTCACCTGGACCGTCTGACTACCTTTGTGCTATTCCATCAGCCTACAGATCTGGTACTTGGATTTTTGCCCATGGTGATTCTACCACCTTACTACTGAAGAAGACATCATTCCAGTGGACCACTGTGACCCAGGAGGCATCCAGCAAATCATCATGATGTGGCCTTCACCTCCACTCCTGTCCTGTTCTACCGAGATTCAACACAGCCCTTTGTAGTGAAGTCAAACTCCTCAAGCCAAATAGCTGAAGCTATTTTATCACAACAAAGGCTGTTTGTTCCATGAGTGTGCATTTCATTTCTTCAGTTAAAGCCTTCAGAGACACATAATAAATTTGGACCAGGGGATTTTTAGTTATCAGCACTGTCTGAAGAATGGCAACATCTTTTTGAGAACCACATTGGACCATGCCCCAGTATCTTAAATGATTGAAATTCAGGAAGTATCTAATCTGGACCCCATTCTTTTTCCATGTCAAATCTGTAGTAACCTACTGAATGAGCAAGCAGATATTCTGACCCATTGGGATTAAAACAAAGGCACAGTGAACTCACAGCATCTTCTTTGGGATTACTCAGGAACCAGAACTTTTCACACAAATGTAAGAAATTCTACCAAGGAATCCCTTTACCTAACAGCATCTCACAAAGCTCCAATCAGATTCCAGAAAAGGCCTCTTGATACATCCAGGTAGAACGTATATGGTAATCCCTTATGTTTATATAGCACTTTACAGTTTCAAAGCACTTTTACATGCATTAATCTCAATTATCAAATAACACAAATTATAATCCCTTTTTGCAAACGAGGAAGTGGGAATTTAAAAGGTTATCCAAGGTGACACAGCTACAAAGTGGTAGAAGCCAGGCCTTCTGACTCCTAGTCCAGTTCTCTCCTTGGAATTAACTTAGCCTCTGTTTTACCCAGTGTTAAAATAATTGGAGAGTGGGAACCCCAGAAAAGTTTCCAACTTCCTGATCTGGTGCCCTCAATCAGTCAGGATGTCATACATGTAATTTTGTGATAGCTGTACCTAGATCAGAATTCCATTACAGCATCTCTGACATTTAGGAGTAGACTGTCTCCATGGTGGTAGACTGTCCAGTCAACAAAGAAAATGTTCATTTGACAGCAAGATTACCCATTATGAAACACAGAGCTGCTTTTAGATCTTTCATCCATCTTCATGGTCTTCCCAAAGATGGCCTAGTTGATTGAAGATCCCTGTTCATATCATGTCTTTTTTTGTTGTTGTTAATTCTTACTAATATTCCTGGACACCAAGATCTACCTGTGGTCCTCTATCCCCAAACTAATATTTACATAGAATGAGCCATCGATTTTTTTAGAACAGTACTGTTCATATATATGTGTGTGTGTATGTATATATTTGATATACACATATATATCATAGAGCTTCTGTAGTCCAGTAAGGTGGTAAAATACTGTAAATGTGTCCCCTTCCCTGATTCATAATGATCTCAGAAGGCTTGCTGTAAAGAGCCTCATTTAGCTGTTTGGTCCAGTGTGTCCTAAGTTTAATCAAGCACAGAAAGTTATTTTTGCAGCATTCCTTTTAGTGGAATGGGAAAACTGCTCTAAAGCAGTATAGCCAGTGCTTCCTGATTGCCAACAGATTACCCTGGAGACCCAGGAATAAACAGCATCTTTGAAACCCCCCCCCCTTTTTTTGCCTTGTCAATAACTACTTGAATTAGTATGTCTTCCTCATCTGAGAGCCCCACATCTTGACAGTTAACTTTATTTTCTGTCAAACCTCTAAAAGATTTGTGGGGATACATGGGATGGGGGTGGGGGAGTTAATTCTGCCACAAAATTAGATGAATTCCATGACATTTAGCAATATACTTTTCTGTCCGTAGAATTGTGCTGTAAATCTAGTTTAAGGGAATTGCATCTCAGGTGGGTGAGGAGTCTGGGAAGGGAAGGGAGGAGGAGAATAGAGAAAAGGGGGAGGAGGAGTGAGAAGGAGATATTAGGATTTGAGTTGTGGCCCACTGAGGTCTTACTAATACTTGAAGAGAAGTCATCCAGCCAGGGAATTTTTGAAATAATATTAACAAAGAAATGAATGCATTTTGCAGCTGTATGCTGACTGCAAAAACCCCAGCACTATTGTCCCTTAAAACCAATAGGCTTTTTCTCTGATAGTCACTTAAAAGCCCAATTTCAGGCAATCTGAATTTGTAGCAGACTTGAATGTTAACTTCATTTTGAAATGTGGCCCACATTAGGGAAAGAATAAATAGGAAAACACCTTGGCTTACCACAGGCTTTGCTCACACAGTTTCTGGTTTCTGTGACCTATTTTTTGTATTTCAGCATTTTGTGAACAACTTATTCTTAGATCATTGGTTTTCCAAAGGCTTTGTGGCCATGAAGCCCTTTGAATGAAAACTTTATGGAAGCCCAGAGTGAAAGTGAAGCTGCTCTGGAGGAAGCAGAAGTGGGGGGCCTGAAACCTGCCACAAGCATCTTACTTTACCACCATGGTGACACCTAAGGAGACTTCTTTACAACAACTAGAATTCTTCAGAACACAGTTTGAAAACCACTGCCCTAGACAACAGTATGTTCGACCTGAATGGCATTCTGTTCTGTACCTCTACCCAACACCATCCATGTTCAGTTGATGCTGAACGTTCTTAGGAATACTTACTGTGAGCAAACTCAGAAAAGTACAAGAAGATGGGCATATCTTTGCCCCCCAGAGTAGTCATATGGGCCGAAAGTGGTATCAAATGGACCTAGAATAATAGCCCTCTACCTACAGATGGACTTCCAGTGATTCCTGGATTTGATATAGCCAGAGAGCAATTCATACATACCCTACACTGACAAACCCCCTTACCCAGCTTCTTTCACAAACACCAGATGCTCTAGTGGTACTTGAAATACATGACCTTGAAGTCTTGATCCTCCTTGGATACATGAATCGCCAGGTATTGAAGCTGATGCTGAAATTGATGTCTCATTGAGGCCATATTAGAGCAACTGTACATTGGACCGCCCATCCTCAGCCATGGTACTCTACTTCATGTGCAAGGGATAACTATAAACTGAAAGTAGAATTCAAAGACTGGCAACAATACCTAAAAGGGTACTTGGTTATTATTCATCTTCTCAGACTATGTCACTATCACTCAACCAGTGGCAGTTACACTACTTGGTTTTTATTCAGTTTAACTGCTGCTTCCAGGATAAATGAGCTAATAACCTTTGAAAAATCGCTAAAACAACTCCTCAGTCACTGGCACATCTGCCTAGTCTCCAAAATTATGAATACTCAGCTCTAACTACACTTAATACCTGATCCACAAGAGACAATCTCTGAACATCCTTTCTCATCTGTGTGATTTAAAATGTGACCATTTTGAAAATTTTCTTCCAGCCAAGTGAGATTTTAAGATGGGTGTTTTGATGTCTGGTACCATCAGCTGTTGATGTTAATGATGTTTGGAGGTAGGCCTTTTGACCAGGCCATGATAGCTTACTTGGTGGGCATCTCAAATTGCATATCATCTACCTTTTTGCTGGAAATGTAGACTGACTTGAAATCTACAAAGCCTGCAGCTAAAGATTTTATCAGTAGACTCAAGAGCTTCCTGCTGCTTCTTCCTAATGTCAAAAGACCACAGTCCCCTGTCCTTGTGGATGTTTTCATGGAATTTCATCTGTCTCAGTACTATTGTTTTACACTGAATCAGAGTGGCTGACTTCATTCCTTGTCATGAAATACTCTCAGGTATTAAGACAACTTACCTGTTCAGGAGGGATTTGATTCATGAACTCCTCCCAGACCAGATCATGTAGAACAAGTAGACTTTGATTTGTGCCATGAGAAAAGTCTCATTTCTTCAGAGCCAACTTAAGGGCCCACTGTCCTCAGCTACTTTAACGAATGCACTGGTTAAATGTTGGAAATGTTTCTATCTTTTGTCTCATTCTCTAGACTAATTGTGATTATGAGTCAGTCTACAAATCATCAAACAAGGCCTAAGTCTGGTTACTCTATACTGCTCACCCTCAACAAATAAAATCTGATGACTGGCCTGCTTGTATATACAACTGTTATTTGTAAAGAAGAAATTATCTACAAGCTTAGTTTTTCTATTGCCTTCAAAATGTCAGCTCGATTTTCTTTTTCTCCTGTACTTGACTGAAAAAGACATTGATCTACACTGGCAGTCATTCCCTTTAATCCTGTCAAAATGAGGAACTAAAGGTAAAGATGATCATCTGTTCAAGAGTCTGATGTACACTGTGTATAAGAATTGATGGTGGAAAAAGCATAAAATTCAAACCTAGTATCTTACTATCTCCATGCCTCAGATCTCATCTTTCAGCAGTACCATTCAACCAGTCTGAGGCCTTGACTTGTTAAGATGATTCTCAGAGATGGGCTGAGTTACAGAAGATGGAGACTTGATTACCAAAGAAAGTAGGGCCAACCTTGATGAACCTGGCTCTCCCAACCCTATCACTCCCAGATGTAGCATAGACTCCTAAACAGAACCTCAAGTCTGGATTAAGGAGATAGCCTTCTCCTGAGCTGAAAGTTCTTGGGCAGATGAGCAGGAAAATGAAAGTTGCTGTACCTGACTGGCCCTTTAAGATCAGAAAATTGTATCCAGAATAAATGCTGTGGATTAACCCTGGAGTACTCAGGGTTAAAACTAATGTACAGAGTTTTGATATTAAACTGCCTGTTCTTCTAGATCATAGCCTGGCTATTGATATGGCTGGCCCTGCTGAAAGTACCTTACTTACTTGCCTATTTACCTGACACAGCCCTTTCCTGCTTTTTTGAAATATTGCTGCAATCAGACTGGCTGTCCTTGAGAAGACTGTAGCTGATCTCGGTCTATCTTATACCCAGTTCCACCAAGAGGTTTTGAACAGAAGCAGCCTGCACCTCACCCACCAGGACTTAGTGTTCACAACAGGAAGGACCGTGCTGTATACTCCTTGACCAGCAGCTTTTTTTTTTTTTTTAACTGCAGAGTAAGCCTCTATGCCTATATATATTAGCTCATTTTCAGCACTTGGGACCCTTTCTACCAGATCTGAAGGAGCAGAGCAGATTGAAGTCACTGTCCATTCCTCTGTTCTACGGTAATACAGAGATGAATCTGATTTGCCAGTACTCACAGAAGTGTACCAGTTCAACCTGGCAAAAGACTTAAAGGAACATAAGAAAACTTTTCCACTGAGCTTAAAATTTACCACTGACATGAGCGTCACAGAACTATTTGCCAGTGGGAGGCTGGTTGTCCTGCTTCATGTCAGCAAGACAGTTGGGCTCTCAAACTCACAACCACTGAGTTTACTTACATTGAAACTCTATTGTATCATCGATAGTGTGCTTTTGGACATGATTATTCCATTCAAATGGATTACAAGCCTCCTGAGTAGAAGACAAACTTACTCCTCTTGATTTTTAGAAGATAGACATACTCCTCATGATTTTTTCCAGAATACATTTATTGTCAAGGAAGGAACAATGCCAGCTGTTACCATTCAACTTTATGAGCAGAGATTAAACTTTTTCAGTATCTGGTCTTACCATTGACATCAGTTGTTTTTGATTGACCAGCATCAATGCCATCCCTTTGCAACAACTCCCTGATGTTTCTTGGAACCTCCTCTCCTCCTTTTCAGCCCCTGTGGTTCAATCTGACCTAATCTTAGGTTTCATGGGTGGACATGTAATTCAGACCTGATCAATCAGCACAGTCCATCTCCTTGACCATAGTGATGATTGGTTCAGGAATGGTCATTTGATTCAAGCTGGTCCAGTGATACCCAACCCTAAGAGTTTAGTGAACTGTGGAGGAGAAGCTCAGAAGCTCTACTGAGGTTGCTTAGCTCTGTAGGATGAAAAGCTCAGACCAACAGGGCCCACCATATCAAATGAGCCAGTCAAAGAATGAAGCCAGTACAGAGGAAAGCAGAGCCAAATGTTGGAGAGACTTGAGTCCTGATGACAATGTTTGTGCCCCTGGATCCAACCGTGCCTGAAGCTAGTATATCCCCTGGACTTTTCAGTTATGTGAACCAATAAATACCCTTCTTTGCTTAAGTTACTTTGAGTTGGGTTTCTGTTACTTGAAATTGAGTCCTAATATTACTATCTACCAATAGCAAAACTTGACAGATCCAAATACTAAACTAGAGGTCAAGGCCACACTGAAATTATTTTCCAGTCCAGAATATAAAATGGAACAGGAGCTGACAATGTTTAGGTTATTACAGAAGCATAAAAATTAATTACATGGTAGAAAAATATACCAAAAAAACCTAAATATTTATCAGCAAAGAATTGGTTACATAATACATGGTTCAGCCATATAAGAAAATCTACATGTCTGTTAAAATGAATAAAATACATTTATTGTGTATGGGCATGGAAAAATGGCCATGATTTATTAAGTGAAACAAACCATTGCTAGAAAAATGTGTACTATGAACTCATTTAAAAATTTATGTGTTTATGTTCATAATGCATAGAAAAATCTATTAATGGCTTTCTTTGAACAGTGTAGATTACATGAGACTTTCAACTTTATACATTTCTGTATTTGAATATTTTACACTACTCACAGTAAACTTTATCTTAAACTTTAAACTTTATTTTAAAATAAAGAGTTTTTAAAATTAAATTTAGTGCTTACTGTTTGACCTTGGCAAGTTACTCAACACTGAGCCTGTTTTGTTAAATAATTTTAAAGACCTGCCTTTATATTTGTGAATATTTAGATAAATATATTCATCCATTACTCAAACTGATAGACTCTTGGATCTTTCAGAGCTCAGTAATTTTTCCTTAATTTTTAATGTCTGAGCATATTTGGCTTATGAACTTTGTAGTTTCAGTGTTCATGAAAGATTATTCCAGTTCTCAACCAACATTAATCTCTTTAAGACCTCTACTGCAGGTTCACACTAGGCAGAGAGAAGGAAAAAGTCTCATTTTCTTTGAAATCTTTGAGTATTCTGATCTCGCTGCAGTCAAGGTCAATAATGGCCTTTTATTGTTAAGTCCATTACATAAACATCATATCTGAACTTTAAGCAGCACAGACAACTGCCACCAGCATCTTGGCATACTCTTCAAGTGTAATTTTCTTCCTACCTTCCTGGCTGTTGCTCCATTGTAGGTTTAGTTCTTCTCATCATTTAAATATTGGCATAGCAGACATCTATTTTTGTCTCCCCGCCAAAATCATTTCCCCATCTTTCTAGTGATAGATCTCCACTTTTCCTTTGGTATGCTACTCCTTCCCATTCTGTGGGAATACCGTAAATGACAGTATTCTTGCATCATGCTCGCTCACTGACCGAGGTTGGATTGTGTGATCCAAGCTTGTACAGTCTAAATTCCCCTCCCACCAGGACTTTGAGTCTTGAGAGAGGTGACACAAAATTATAGGAGCTGAGTCCTTCTGATGGTAGTGTCCCAAGGAAACCATATAAGTTCATGCGATGACATCCCCAAAGGTGCTCGTTTCTGTTGTCAAGGCCTAGTTATCCAGATTTTCCTTTGTTTCTCAGACCACCGTATATCTTCATTGTGTTCCCTTTTTATTTGTCAGCCAAAGTGGGTTTCTCTTGCTTGCAACCAAATGACTGGTTTCTGTTGCTTTAACAGTTAAATAATAGGCTTCAAACCCTCAGGAACATGGGGGATCTGGAATTGATTACTGCACTGAGACTGAAAGGCAGCAGGAACACTTCCTCTGTGTGTGCTGCAGTGGGGGTAGGAGGACAATGAGCAATTTGCAATGGCAAAACAGTAAAGATGCTCCCCCTTGTCATTTGGAATCATGTACCTATTGAGGCAACATTTGGATAACCAGTTAGCTGTTGACAATAGGACAATTTGAAGTGGATAAGGAAGGCGAAGACCATTGAGTTAGGAGTGTATAATTGTAAATTATTGTAATAGAACTTGGAGATTGATTCCACAAGTTGCAGAATTATGATGCTGATTGAATTTGCTGCATTGGTTAAGATCTTTTGTGAAAATTAAGGCAATCAGAAAAGAGACTGACTTATGGAGTACTGGTATCTGGGAAGATTCAAAAGACTTGGAAAATTTCAACCCCCAAATACCTTAGGAATAAAAGTTTGGGTGTTCCCATTAGTCAAAAACCTTTGGCTAAAGAAAACATATAGTGTGTAGTGAAGGAGGAGGAGATAAGCACAGTCGGCTCTCCATAACCACGGGTTCTGCACCTGGATTCAACCAATGTGGATCAAAATCCACAGCTGAATCTGGGGATGTGGAACCTACAGATACAGGGGGCCAACTGTAGTATGCCATTTTATATAAAGGACTTCAGCATCTGCAGATTTTGGTATCCACTGGGGTCCTAGAACCAGTCCCCCATGCATACCAAGGGACAACTACCAGCTCTAGCCCTGTGACTTGTGGAAATAAGATCTATATAGCCTCTACCCATATTTCCTAGCTTACCTTTTTATCCCTCTCCTCTCTCTCCATTTCAGTACTTTGCCTCTCATATTTCCTGGCTGAAGTTTGAGCATGATCCAAGTTAGCCCAGTCAGACTTCCCCTCCATTGGAACTGAGCTATTCTGCTGGCAGTGTTCCCAGACTAATATATATGGGTGTGTTGGTAAATCCAACAGTAAATCCATAAGTTGTAGATTGTCAAGACAGGGGGTTAAGATCTAGAGAAGAATGACTATCACCCAGAAATCTAGACTTGACACTGGGTGTGATAACTGGAAATTATTTTAGGTTATCTCCCCTGGGGAGAAGATGAATTCATTTTCTACAGTATGTTGAATGGAGTCATTTATAAAATTGTTCCTAAAGAATGCAGGTACTGGGCAGCCAAGGGATAGAACAGCAGACAGCTGCATTTGCCTACTCTGTATTTTTCCCCCTTTTTTGAGAATAGCACCTCACCTTTCCTTCGGGAAGCTAGCCCTGTCCCATGCTGCCAGAAGGTAATACGTAAGAGGCATGTTAAGTTCCTGTTACTGAGATTTCCTCAGTTGCCCAGGTTCCTGATTTTCTTGAATGTTAAGCTTCTCTAATTTTTGTGAACTTCCTCATATCCTTCCAATAAATTACTTATGGCTGCACAAGGTATCCCCTGTACAACCATATGCAGAGGCCCAGTAGCCAGAGGTGATTTTTTTTTTGCTTACAGTCAGAGCACCCCAACTGAATCAGTGTCCCTCCTATGTCTTAGGCCTTCTTGCCCTATAGATGCTCTGAAAAATCTCATCCAGTTCCATGGCTTTGTGGTTTCCAAATGTATGTTGATAACTTCCAGATTCCTATCTTAAGCCCAGGCATATATCCTGAGCTCCAGATCTGAATGACCACCTGTCATCTGGATATTCCCCCACTTAATTAACACAGATAACTTACACTAACCCCACCATTTTCCCCTCAAAATCTGCTCTTCTTCCACTGTTTCCTTTTCTTGATAAATGGCACTATCCTCCACCCTGTTTCTCAAACCAGAACGTGGGCATTATTCTTGACACTTCCCTCTCTTCTTTCTCACCCCAGACATCTCTATTAGTCATTAAATTCTCTTGGTGTGTCATGTAAATATACCCCAAAACCATCTCCATTTCCATCACCCTTGTCCAAGGGAACAGTATCTGTTGCTAGGACTTGTGTGATGCCCTTTTAGTGGTGTTTCTGCCTCCGCTGTTGTCATACTTCAGTCCATTCTTTGCAGAGCTGATTGTGTCACTCCTCTGTCTAAAATCTTTTAATCGTTCCCCCCATTATTTCAGAATAAAATCTAAACTTTTATTATAAAACTTTATCCTTGTTTACAAGGCTCTTCATTATCTTACTCCTCAACTTTGTTACTTTGTTATCTTTCACCATGTCAAACAGTAATAGCCAATTTTGTATGTTGGAGTTTCCTGTAATATTTCATGTGAAAAAAAGAAGGGGAAGAGTCCATTAAGAGAAAAAACCCCATTAATATTCAGAACTACCCAGTTACTTACTGCTATAAATTACTATATTTTCCTCCAAATTTCTCTTTCCATGAAGTTTCTAAATTAAATCTGACATGTGTAACTACTACATAAATAGAGCTCCAGTAAGGTGCATAGAGAACAATCAAATCCCTACCTCACATCATACACACACACACACACACAAAATACCAGAAGGACTACAAATTTAAATGTTAAAATGAAATACTGGAAGAATTTTTAGGAGACTATATTTATAATCTTATGATGGGAGATCATAAGCAAAACAGGAAACCTATAAACTCTAAAGGAAATTACAGACATATTTGACTACATAAACAGAAATTTTGGGAAAACAAATCTTGTATCTGTAAAAGACGCATGATAGACTGGGGAAATATTTCCAACATGAGTGACAGATTGAGATTAATATGGCTAATATACAAAGAGTTCCCACAAACTGATCACTACAAAACAATCACACCAGTAGAGAACACCCAATAGCTAAGAAATGTAAAAGGTCAACAGTAATAGTCACTAACCATTTATTTAGTACTTGCTATGTGCTGGATAGAGTTTCGGGTACTTTACAAGTATTATGTCTTTTAATCCTCACAACTTACCTTATGAAATAGATAATATCCCTGTTTTTCAGCTAAGGAAACAGGCTCAGAGGAATGAAGTAACTTGCCCAAGTCATACAATAGGTTGTCACCCATCTTGAGCCAGGACACAAACTCAGGTGGAATGACTCCAGAGTCTTTAAACCATTATGATTTTCTGCTTTTCAATAAGCATATGAAAGAAGATTAAGTGTACATGTAGTCAGTAAGATGTAAACCAAAGCAACAAGATACCATTGGTCAACTATCAATCAGACAGCAATGACATATCAATCAGAAGAGTAATGACCTTTGGTACTGGCAAGAATTATGGTAAATGAAAACTTTCATACATTGTGGGTGGGAATGTGGATTGTTCCAATCTTTTTTAGAAGGTAATCTGGCCATATTGATTACAAATTTTAAATGTACCTTTTAACCCAACAGTCCTACTTCAAAGACCCCAACTCAAAGAACTAAGAGCACTGAGATATAAGGACATCAGTACAAGAGGTTTACTGCAACATGGCCTGTGGTCACAGAAAAATGGAAATGACTTGAGAGCCCATCAAAGGGAATGGTCGAATAATTTATATAACAGCTATACTCTGGAGCATTGTGCAGCTGTTAACAAGAATGAGTCAGATCTCTAGCTCTTAACCTGTGACATGTCCATGATGTATTTCTTAAGCAAAAAGAAAAATTTTCAGAGTAATGTATATCATGAGAACCCATTTTTGTGAAAACAAACAAAACATACAAATGTGTCTAAATGATCATGAAAGAAAGGTAGAAGGACATGCAGCAGGCTGTTATGGTTTAAAATGAGGAGTTTGGAGAAAGTACTTTATACATATTGGCATTGTTTCACTACTTATGGGAAACACATGCTTTTTTTTAGGAAAAAGCATACTCATTTCTAAGAAAAATAATTTATACTTTGAAGAAGAAGCAATTAAATTGCAACTGGACGTTTATGCTAATTAAAGAGTGATGATTAAAAAAGAGGGCAACAAAGATTAACAGTTGCTTACGTCTTACATATTTAGGGTTACCTTTGGAAGATGCTTGGGTTCCAGGTAACTGGTCTTCAACCATTGGTTAGGCCAGTCTGTAGCCTAGAAGGGGCTGTCTGTTAGGATGCCCTTCTGACAAAGACCTACGGTCTCCCTGTATCTGTTCTTCCCAGAATAAACACATTTCCCAGCCTCCCTTGCAGATAGGTATAACCTGCTGACTAAATTTTTGCCAGTGGGGCATGAGCAACTTACGGGATTGTCCTTGAAAGAGTGTGTGCCCATCTCCTCCTTCCATTATGCTGGCTAGAATGTGGGCTCGATGGCTGGAACTTGAACACATCACTTGGACTGTGAAGGAGAAGGAGCTATGTGTGAATGGTGATAGAGCTACAAGTGAGAAGGAGCCTGGGTGCGTGATAAACATGGAGCCACCATACCAGGCCTGACCTGTTTACCGCTGGGCTTGCTTTACAGGATAATAAACTTCTATCCTCTTTATATAATTGGTATTTAAGGTTTTCTCTTCCTTGCAGTTGAACCTGTTTGCCCACAAATAGTTTGATGGAGGTATTTCTTAGAAACATGTAATTCCATTTGTTCTAATTTTTTACTACTGAAGCAACCTGCCCCTAGCTGGACTTACTGACAAGAGGGCAGTGCCCTAGGTGGGTGTCCAGTTGGGTCATGAACCAGGCATATATTTCCCATCATAAATAAGTTAGCCCCTTGCTTTATTAGCTAAGTGCCCCTTCTTTATGTTCCCAGAACCCCCCACTGCTGCTTTTGTCTCCCCAGTATCCATCCCTACTTTTTTTGATAACTGCACATCAGTTGCCCTCTGGGTTTTCAGCCCTCCTCCACTTCCTGTCCATACACTAACTACCCATGGCTCCAGGGTGAGTACATAACCCAGATTGACCTACCAGAGCCCTGTAGCCCTTTGGCCAGGGTATTTAGAAAGGAATGAGTATATGATCCAAGCCAAACCAATCTTATACAAACAGCTAATTTTGAGAGTTTGGTGGGCGAAGGGTGTTTAAACAACAGAGAAAGGCATTTCCTTCTGTTTTTAATCCTCTGAATTTAGATCTGTAAGGTTGCAAGCCTGGCACTGTTGGCAACCATCTTGTCACCACAGCATTGCCCATTTGAGAATGGAACCTACACAGGGAACTAAGAAATAGAATCTCAAAGACATTTTTGTCTGCTGGATCCAGCCATGTCTGAAGCAATACTAACCCTGAACATTTTTTGCAAGCCAGTAAATCCGCTTTCTGCCTATTCAGTTTGAGTTGTCATCTCTTCACGAAGTGGACAGAGTCCTGACTAAACCATTCCAATTCAACTTACTACCACCACCTGACACATAGTAAGTGTTTAGGAAATATGAGATTATTTTGTAGGAGGCAGGCTAGAACCTGTTAACTCCAATAGACTGAGCTACAGAAGTTTCTGCGTTGGCAAAGCTGAGGACTCTGGCAAGTTACTTAACCTCTCTGAGCCTGCTTCTTTATTCATAAAAAGAGGGGTAGCAACAGTCCCTAACTCAAAGATTGTGAGGATTAGGAGAGATGGTGCACACAGTGCCGAGCACAGTGCCTGGTACCTAGTAAGTTCTCAGTAAATGTTAATAATAATGTTATTAAGGCAACAATTCCCTGGAACCTCTTGGCTCAACCAGACAGCAATTCTCTTGCCATCCTTTTAACCTCAACTTGCCAGTGTCCATGAAACACACACACGCTATTATTCAGTCTCTTTTATAAGGAAAATCAATTCCTTATTTGTCCCATCACCCTTGGGAGCACTAGTGGCAGCAAAACATGTCACATTCCATTCCTCTCGTGGGCTGAGGTCCTTGGACACCACCTGTGCCAGTTGGCCTGTTAGCAAATGCGGTAGGAAGCCTGGATTAAAGAGGTCCAATTCCCGTTAATAGAAATATGTCCTCCTCCCTGGTGGCGCAGTGGTTGAGAGTCCGCCTGCCGATGCAGGGGATGCGGGTTCGTGCCCCGGTCTGGGAGGATCCCATATGCCGCGGAGCGGCTGGGCCCGTGAGCCATGGCCGCTGGGCCTGCGCATCCGGAGCCTGTGCCCCGCAACGGGAGAGGCCACAGCAGTGAGAGGCCCGCGTACCGCAAAAAAAAAAAAAAAAAAAAAAGAAATATGTCCTTCTTCATCTGTATCAGGGAAGACAGCCAGTCTGGAGCCTGAGCACGTTCCAGAGGGTTGATCAGATCAAGGCCCAGGACTCCCCACTGTTCCTTGTGTTAAAAAAAAAAAAATATATATATATATATATATATATATATATATATATAGGTTTAATATACAGAGTTAAGAACCCTGGTCATTCACATAAACAAAAATAAAAGATATTTTTCTGCTCAAGTCTAATTCTGAATATCCCAGAAGACCTTATGGCTTTATCCCAGGTTGCCATCCTGAACTGTCTTCAAGTCTTAGGGAAAGTAGCTGACATCAGACCTAATTGTTAGGTCTGAGAAATGGGCCAAAGCCAACTGCATCAAGTGGCAAGCGCAGAAGCCCTTGGGAGCCCTGGGCTCATCCTTGTCATTTGCCGAGGCAACAGCAGCGGAACAGAAACACACCAGTCATGTGTGCTTGACTCAATGCCTGGCCTCTTTGGACAGGAGCTCTGACTTCTCAAGTTTGGAAGATGCCTGGGAGACTGTTTAGAGTTGGGGAGAAGACAGTTAGCCCAGAGAAAGTATTCAAGTCCAGATGCTGTTTTAGGTGGTCTAGGTCTTCAGAGACATACACAGATCAGGGCTTCAAAGCCTTCAGAGTTGAGGTGGGGATAGGATGGGGGGGAGGGAAAGAGGGACATGATGACCAGTGAGCCCAGACTTTGCTCCAATCACAAAGATTTGCTGACATGCTCAAAAGACGGTGACAACAGTCCTCAAAACGGCATTCAACTTGCATCCCATCTTCAGAACACATCGTTTGTAGTGCACTATGAATTAACATTTTAAGATAAATACTCTGCTTCTCTCATGACCAGCACAATTATACTGCAGTATATTCTGTGTATTTTACAATTTACACTGCAAATGTACAGCGTGATCGTTTGCGTTATACCACAAGTTTTGAAGAGTACATGACAAAGCAAGCATGAAATCATAGTAGTCCAGGGCCACACACATACACACACCACCGCTGAGCTGAGACAGCCCAGGGAGCCAGCCCCAGAGGGGGAGGGGGCCTAGCTGGGGTCTCCAAGGAAGGCGGGAGAGGATCAGACCTCCTCAAGGATCCTACAGAGGAACTGCGTAGTTACACAGTTTCTTCCCATCACTTCCTGGCCCAAAACAAGCCCTTCAACCACTTTGGGTTGTTTCATTATCTCTAACGATGGGAAGACTTGCAATAATCAAAAGTGACTGTGGAAAAGTTTCAAGAAACCTCAAGTCCATAATAGCAGGCATCCTTGGCTTTAGCCGAAAAGCAAATCGATACCAAGTTGTTCTTAGCACTTTGCCAAATAGAATGCACTTTCCTTGTGCCTGGGGCACCCAAAACGGGAACAAGGGCTCAGGCTGTGTTTATGGCTCTTTGCCTGGATACCTCTCCCAGTTCCCTTTTTTTAGGCAAAGAGCCCTGCTCTAATAGCACTCTGTCCCCCAGAGCCTGGCCTCGCCTGCGTGGACCTGTTTTATGATAACTAGATATCCTTGGCTTCACTTTCTGTACTTGTCCTTGGGCCTAACAGCCTAAGAAGGAGAAGCAGAACTTGCTCGTTCCCCTCCTTCCTTGCTTCTCCCCCAGTATCTTGCTTCTCTTATTCCATGCTCTGTCTTCCACTTAGAAAATTCGAGTCAAGCTTCCCTGTGCTTCACACATGGGCCTTACAGAAAACCACATGCTATTACACAGCTGAAAGTGCCAGGTCTATACAAAGAGGATCCTCAACACTCTCCCCAGCTCTGGCGCCTTCCCTTTTTTCTAATCCTCAAGTGTCCACCTTCTCCTACCCCTGCCTTCTGAAATTTCGTATAGAGGAAGGCACTCAAGATATATCAAGACTCGTACAAGATAAAGAGCTATAAGAAATTTAGAAACTTCACATGCAGATGGCTCCTAAGAACTTAACTTTAGTCAAGATGTAGTACACGGAGCCTGTGCTCCGCAACGGGAGAGGCCACAACAGTGAGAGGCCCACGTACTGTAAAAAAAAAAAAAAGATGTAGTATGATGGGACCAGCTACATAATTGCGGGGCCCAGTGCAAAATGAAAATGTAGGGTCCTTGTTCAAAAAGTATGAAGGGGGCTTCCCTGGTGGTGCAGTGGTTGAGAGTCCGCCTGCCTGGTTCGTGCCCCAGTCCGGGAAGATCCCACATGCCGCGGAGCGGCTGGGCCCATGAGCCATGGCCGCAGAGCCTGTGTGTCTCTCTGCAACGGGAGAGGCCACAACAGTGAGAGGCCCGTGTAACGCAAACAAACAAAAAAAAGTATGAAGAATTTCAAAATGGTGACACCAGAGCATTAAACCAAATGCGAGGCCCTCCTGAGCATGGGGCTCTTCAAAGTATGGGGCCCTTGTGACTGCACAGGCCATATACCCAGGAATCTGACCCTGGTAGTATATTTCGCTCAAATACCCTTTGGTTCAGAGACTAAAACATGTCCCTGCCACCTAGTCTGCCAGCATTTGGTATCATTATTACAATACAGGGTAATAACTAACATTTACTAGGGCTAGGAATGGAGCTAAGCCCTCTGCCTTTATTATATCAGTTAATACTCAGAGTACTCCAGTCACCACAGAGGAAAACCAGGGTCCCTTCGTTTGTAGAGAGCAAAGCCTCATCCTCCAAACCACAGATCTCTCAGCCTAGAAAATAATAGGACCCATGATGGTGGATAAATAAGAACAAAGGCATTATAGGCATTCAAACTAGGAGATTTTGACATAATAGAAAAATAACTTTTGGTTAGTAAACGCTTAGTATGTACCAGGCACGGGGCTCTGCAATTTACATGCATCCTCTCATTTGACATGTTTCTGGCGTGAATTTTATTTCATAGACCTAGTGTAAGAAGTTTCCCATACTTTATTTCTATAGGTCACTTAATACTGTCCTGAGTCAACTTGCCCACACACAGCTCTACCCACTAGCCAAGCACTCTTTGTGATGCCAGAAAACTGAGTCCCCTGCATGGCAGTCACCACATAGAGGCTGCTCTACCCGCTCGTGCACAGCATGGCCGAAGACTGCTTTTCCTTCTGGTGTCCAGTAACACTGGCCCTTACCTGCATCCCCCAGCTGACCTCAGATCTACACCTGGACCCTCACCTTCTTCAGGCCCCCATGGTATATTTCAGCATCCTCCAGAAGGAGCCATAAGGAGAAGCAAGACCCAGGTCACCTCCATGTTTGAACAGCCTCCAAACCCTGTCCCCCTACTGATTTCAAACTTTTCCATGGCCTAGGGGAATGGGGAGAGGGACATGAGGCAATTCCAGGCCTCTTTTGCTGGGGCTGGACTGGAAAAAGGAGCTGCTAATACCAGAGGGTGTTTTTGTTTGTTGGTTTGGTTTTTGGGTTTTGGGGTTTTGTTTTTAATTTTTTTTAATTTAAGTTAATTTATTTATTTTTTATACAGCAGGTTCTTATTAGTTATCTATTTTATACATATTAGTGTATGTATGTCAATCCCAATCTTCCAATTCATCCCACCTTTGTTTTTGTTTTTGCTGTGCTGTGCGGCTTATAGGATCTTAGTTCCCCAACCAGGGATCGAACCCAGGCCCACAGCAGTGAAAGTGCCTGGTCCTAACCACTGGACCACAAGGGAATTCCCCAAAAGGTGTTTTTTATTTTCTTTTAATAACTTGTCATGTTTCAGCAGATGAAGAAACGTTAGCTGGAAGAAGTGCCTGATCTAAGGTCCTATAGCTAGGAAGTGGCAGGGCTGGAATTTGAAGCTGTTGGACTCTACCCCTCATACACGGGTGACCTGCTCCAACACTGGAATCACCTTGGGAGGACTATTGGAACTTCTCAGGCCCCACACTGGCCTACAGATTGATGGTCTCTGGGGAAAATCTGCATTTAAAAAAAAATGTCCCACATGTTACCTAGAAGCTTCTGGAATTTCTGTGTGGAATTTCTGTTTGGCATTCCAGCCATCCTCACAATGTTAAGTGTGGCAGACAGACTCTAAGTTGCCCCCACCATGATCAGTGCCCCCCGCATTCACATTTGTCCAAGTCAACTCAGGCTGCCATAACAGAATGCCACAGACTGGATGGCTCAAACAACAAAAATGTATTCTCTCAAAATTTTGGAGGCTAGGACTTCCCTGGTGGTGCAGTGGTTGAGAATCTGCCTGCCAATGCAGGGGACAAAGGTTCAATCCCCGGTCCAGGAAGATCCCACATGCCACAGAGCAGCTAAGCCCATGTGCCACAACTACTGAGCCTGTGCTCTAGAGCCCATGAGTCAAAACTACTGAGCCCATGCACCACAACTACTGAAGCCCGTACACCCTAGAGCCCGCACACCGCAACTACTGAAGCCCACGCACTCTAGGGCCCGCGTGCCACAACTATTGAGCCTGCGTGCTGCAGCTACTGAAGCCTGCACGCCTAGAGGCTGTGCTTTGCAATAAGAGAAGCCACCGCAGTGAGAAACCCACGCACTGCAACAAAGAGTAGCCCCCGCTTGCCACAACTACAGAAAGCCTGTGCACAGCAATGAAGACCCAACACAGCCAAAAAAAAACCCAAAAAGTTCTGGAGGCTGGAAGCCCCAGATGAGGGTGACCAGCCAATTTGGTTTCTAAGGAGGCTCTCTTCCTGGCTTACAGGCGGCTACCTTCTCCCTCTGTCCTTCTGTGGCCTTTCCTCTGTGTGTGTGTGAGGCGAGAGAAGTCTCTGGTGCCTCTTATAAGGACACTGATCCTATCAGATCAGGACCCCCACCTTTATAACCTCGTTTAACTTTAATTACTTCCTTAGAGGCCCCACCTCCAAATACAACCACACTGGAGGTTAGGTCTTCAACATGAATTCTGGGGGAATGCGAATATTCAGTCCATAACAACACCTTTGTGTAATCCCTTCCCCTCAAGTCAGACATCCCCCTGAGGTGGGACTTGCAATTTGCTGCTAACCAATGGCATGTGGTAAAGGTGATAGGATGTCATTCTGTAACTACATTACATGGTATAAGACATCATCTTTCTAGCAAACTTGCTCTAGAGGCCCTTCTTGCTGGTCTGTTGAAGGAAGTGGCCATATTGGGAAAGCCTGTGGGGAAAGAAACTACAGTTGGCCTCTAGGAGCTGAGGGTGGCTTCCAACCAAAGGAAGAGCAAGAAGCTGGGGCCCTCAGTCCTATAGCCACAAGGAACAAAAGTCTGCCAACACCCTGAGTGACCTTGGAAACAGGCTCTTTCCCATTCGTGCCTCCAGATGAGAATGTGGCCTGGCTAACACTTTGATTGTTGCCTTGTGGGCCGCAGAGAAGAGGAGTCATTTAAGCCACCCCTGGCTTCCCAACCCACAGTAACCGTGAGATCATAAACGTGTGCTGCTATAAACCACTAACCCAGTGGTCACTTGTTACACAGCAATGGAAAACAAATACATTAGACAATCTGATAATCTCCACTAACAAGGCTGCATGGATGGTTCCTCTTTCTATTACTTCTATCTAGAAGCAAGTTGTGGACTTACCAAGCAGGACAAAGGGCATGTATCAAACTGCCTGGTTTTTAAAAAATTTTTTTAAGATTTCTTGATTATGAAAAGTAATAGGGCTTCCCTGGTGGTACAGTGGTTAAGAATCTGCCTGCCAATGCAGGGGACATGGGTTCAAGCCCTGGTCCTGGAAGATCCCACATGCCACGGATCAACTAAGCCTGGGAACCACAACTACTGAGCCTGCGCTCTAGAGCCTGTGAGCCACAACTACTGAGCCCGCGTGCCACAACTACTGAAGCCTGCATGCCTAGAGCCCGTGCTCCACAACAAGAGAAGCCACCACAATGAGAAGCCCGCGCACCGCAGCAAAGAGTAGCCCTCGCTCACCGCAACTAGAGCAAGTCCGTGCGCAGCAACAAAGACCCAACGCAGCCAAAAATAAATAAATAACTTTAAAAAAAAAAAGAAAAGTAATAGATGTTCATTGTAGAAATTTTGGAGGCACACCAAAAAGAAAATAAAAATTACCAGGAATAATGTCCTCACACCCCCTCAGATAACCACAGATAACACATTGGCAAACAGCCTTCCCCAACATTGTTTTATGCAGAGAACCTGAATAAAGTTACAAACAGAGAAAGCTCTGTACGCTCTGTACAGACTGTTTTGTAACTTGCCCTTTCCACAGTGTCAGACCATATTTTCTAAAGAATTTGAAGCATCAGAGGGCTGAATTTGTTCCTGGCATTTTGGTATGTTGCCAGATACCAATTTTAATGACCTCAGGTTTTTCCCAGGCTGGGCTTTGGCAAAGGAGACTCATAAAGGAAACTGAGGCCAGGCAGGGAATGACACCCTCGAGGCCAGATAGCCTGTTGTCACCCAGAAATTTCTGCCCCTCCAAACTCCTCATAACATTGTAGTTGAGCTGCTGTATCCCCAAAGCTGTTACCTTTGGGATTATTGTCAGAGTTCAGTTCATGTAAGCCACAGCCTCACCCCTAATGAGAGGGGCTTAGAATAGGGGGAACCCAGTACCCCACTGCCTGAGACCTGGCCAGCCCACCACCCATGGAGCCTGATTCTCCCTGGGCCCCCACAGCAGCTGAAACTCGATTCCTGGAGCACCATTCTAGAACTTTTAGGGTTTGACCTTCTTTTAAATGTGAGTGGGAAGGTAGTAAGTGAGGAGATGGGAAAAGGAAGGCAGGAATCATTCATTCATTCACTCATTCAGTAAACTTTATCAAGCCTCTGGAAGTCCAGGCCCCGTGGGAGGGTACTGGAGCTATGGAGATAAGTACAACAGGGTCTCAACCCTAAACAATACTTCTGTATTTGAATGTGATACAATGAACAGGTGTTACTTTTGCAATGAAAAAAATAATGTTCAGTGAAGATTTTTTTAAAAGAATGCCTAAGTTATTTTAACATTTATAAACCGTGTGACTGTTCCATTGGTCAACAATAAATGTGGAGAAAAGGGAACCCTCCTACACTGTTGGTTGGAAAGTAAATTGGTACAGCCACTATGGAAAACAGTATGGAGGTTCCTTAAAAAACTAAAAATAGAGCTACCATATGATCCAGCAATCTCACTCCTGGGCTTATATCCCGAGAAAACCATAATTCAAAAAGATACATACACCCCAATGTTCATTGCAGCACTATTTACAATAGCCAAGACATGGAAGCAACCTAAATGTCCATCCATAGAGGAATGGATAAAGAAGATGTGATACATATATACAATGGAATATTATTCAGCCGTAAAAAAGAATGAAACAATGCCATTTGCAGCAACATGGATGGACCTAGAAATTATAAGTCAAACAGAGGAAGACAAATATCATACGATATCACTTATATGTGGAGTCTTAAAAAAAAACAATGCAAATGAACTTATTTCCAAAACAGAAACAGACTCACAGACATAGAAAACAAACTTATGGTTACCAAAAGGGAAAGGGTGGGTGGGAGGGATAAATTAGGAGTATAGCATTAACAGATACAAACTACTATACATTAAACAGATAAGCAACAAGGATTTGCTATATAGCACAGGGAGCTATTTTCAATATTTTGTAATAACCCATAGTGGAAAATAATTTGAAAAAAAAATATATATATATATATAAAAGAATCACTTTGCTCTATACTTAAAGCTAACACAATATTGTAAATCATCTATATTTCAATTTAAAATAAAAGATGGAAGCCACAGCACCTTTTATGACCTAGTTCAAAGTCATACACTATTACTTCTGCTTTATTCTATTCATTACAAGCAGGTCACTGTGTCCAGCCCACACTCAGGGGAAGGGGAATTAAACTCTATTTCTTGAAGAGAGGAGGATCAAAGAATTTGTGGACACATTTTTTTCAAAAGCACCGTCACAGCAACATATTCCAGTTCACATTGGGCATCAGACCCCCTTTCCAGTGCTCTGGTCTCTTGGGACCAGTACAAGCTCCCCATCTTGTCTCATAACGAGAAGTGTAGCTGATTTCCTTTTTCTCCTGGTCTCTCCCACACATGCAGGGGATACGGGTTCGAACCCTTTTTTCTACCCATGAGAGCTTATCAGTATATTTTTCCCATCCCTCACAGTCCTCTTCCTTAAATGAATTCTAGTATCAGTTAAAATAATGAAATTTCTTGTTTTTTACATAAAGCTTTTTAAATTTTATTTATTTATTTATTTATTTATTTATGGTTGTGTTGGGTCTTCGTTGCTGCACATGGGCTTTCTCTAGTTGTGGCAAGTGGGGTCGTTGTGGTATGAGGGCTTCTCATTGCAGTGACTTCTCTTGTTTCAGAGCACAGGCTCTAGGTGCGTGGGCTTCAGTAGTTGTGGTACACGGCCTCAGTAGTTGTGGTTCCCGGGCTCTAGAGCATAGGCTCAGTAGTTGTGGCTCACGGGCTTATTTGCCCTGTGGCATGTGGGATCTTCCCGGACCAGGGTTCAAACCCGTATCCCCTGCATTGGCAGGCGGATTCTTAACCACTGCGCCACTAGGGAAGTCCCTACATGAAGCTTTGTATGGAGAAAATTATTTCAAATGAAAAGTCCATATCCAGGCATATGAAGAAAAGCAGGGACTCTGAAACTTTCTCTTGTGCACCCTCTCTGCAAAAAATTATTTGAGGATGTACTCCAACAAACTGATAAGGGAGTCCAGGAAAAAGACTTGGGAAACAAGAAACAGTGGAGGGCTTCCCTGGTGGCACAGTGGTTAAGAACCCGCCTACCAATGCAGGGGACATGGGTTCGAGCCCTGGTCCTGGAAGATCCCACATGCCGCAGAGCAACTAAGCCGTGCACCACAACTACTGATCCTGCACTCTGGAGCCCACGGGCCACAACTACTGAGGCCTGCACGCCCAGAGCCCATGCTCCACAACAAGAGAAGCCATCGCAATGAGAAGCCCATGCACAGCAACGAAGAGTAGCCCCGCTCGCCAGAACTAGAGAAAGCCCACGTGCAGCAATGAAAACCCAACTCAAGGAAGGGAGGAAGGGAGGAAGAGAGGGAGGGAGGAAGGGAGGAAAGAGAAAGAGTGGAAATAAAAGAGAGGGAAGTTCTGAAAGAATCCCAATCTGACAGCTATGAAGACGACCTAAAATACAGTGTGTCAAAACTAGAATTGGAAGTTAGAGGTCTCTGGGACAAAAACTTCAAGAAAAAAAATAGATGTCATTGTGCAAATTGAATATATGAAAATCTAGACATTTTTAAAGATGAAGTGAAGACAAGAGACTCTGACTACCAAAAGGGAAGAGTGCAGTTAGAAACTTGGTGGGGGGCGGGTATAAGCCTTGCTAGAAATTTACAATCAAGCTAAAATGAACATGATTTGGGACAACTGATAGTGAGTTATCAGTAACCAGCAGGAAACAAAGACGACCAAATAACAGTCATAAACAAAGCTGAATTTATTGCCTTCCTGGCAAGAGGGTAATGTCACTCAAACACAAGTTCCACAGGGCTCTCTGAGCAAAAATTAAATACATAAGGGGGGTTGGGGCAGGAGAGGAAGTGCACCAAATAAGGCAAGATTCTGAATATGGTCTCTAGATGGCTCACAGAGCAGACTGTAAAGTCATTTTTGCAAGTGCTCACCTCTAAGTTCTATATCACTGACACTAGGAACCCAGTTTGGAAAAAAAATTGAGGGAAGAGTAAGATTAATATTCTGAATTCATGATTAATTTTGTTGGGCTTAGAATAGATAGCAGGTGTAACTGTTTTCCTAAGATGTCTTTTTTTCTTTTTCCTACAAGCAATTTGTCACTTTTATTGAATATTTTCTTGGCAATCAGGCTTTCTCAATTACTGTCTTCTAGAGGGTTCAGGTTTTAAATTTTGTTCCTTTCAATAAAATTTTTAAATTTTATTGTGTGTTTATTATCTATTTAGCCATCATAGTTGTTTTCTGATTTTTATGCCACAAGTGACAAAGTTTTATTACATGGAAATTTAAAGTTATACATACCAAGATAAAGTTTAACCCAATACACATGTTCCCATTCTCTTACTATTTCACAATCTCTTTTTAAATGTAGAGGAATTGGGGGCAGGGAGTGAAGGAAGACTTTGGTTTACTTCAATTCTTTTTATTCTATTAAATTCTAGTAAAATAAATTAAAATATTTTGAAAAACTGAGACTCAGTATCTCATGATGATGAATTAAGGATGATTTTTAAATTTTCACCTTTATGCATATGCTTTTCTGTAAATTTCTTTAAAAATTTAACCACGCATATGCATTTTTTTTTTTTTTTTTTTTTTTGCTGTACGCGGGCCTCTCACTGCTGTGGCCTCTCCCGTTGCGGAGCACAGGCTCCGGACACACAGGCTCCACGGCCATGGCTCGTGGGCCCAGCCGCTGCGCGGCATGTGGGATCTTCCGGGATAGGGGCACGAACCCGTGTCCCCTGCATCGGCAGGCGGACTCTCAACCACTGCGCCACCAGGGAAGCCCGCATTTTTTAAATAAATAAATAAATTTATTTATTTATTTATCTTTGGCTGCATTGGGTCTTCCTTGCTGCGTGCGGGCTTTCTCTAGTTGCGACGAGTGGGGGCTACTGTTCATTGCAGTGCACAGGCTTCTCCTTGCGGTGGCTGCTCTTGTTGTGGAGCATGGGCTCTAGGCGCACGGGCTTCAGTAGTTCTGGCACATAGGCTCAGTAGTTGTGGCTCGTGGGCTCAGTAGTTGTGGCGCACAGGATTAGTTGCTCCGTGGCATGCGGGATCTTCCCGGACCAGAGCTCAAACCCGTGTCCCCTGCATTGACAGGCGGATTCTTAACCACTGCACCACCAGGGAAACCCCTGCATTATTTTTAAACCATAAAAAGTTATTTTATAAAAGAAAGCCAAATATATATGTAAAAGGATATTTATGACATTGTTCATTATAAGAAACAATGACAAACAACTAAAATGTCTGTCAACAAGGGAATGGAGTAAATAATGATACCCCCATAAACAATGATGTAGCTATTGAAAAGATTAAGGTAGAGTTATGTGAAGGGACTTGGAAAACTATTAAGGAAAGCAAGTGGCAGAAAAATATGTTCTCAGGGACTTCCCTGGTGGTCCAGTGGTAAAGAATACACCTTACAATGCAGGGGACACAGGTTCGGTCCATGGTCAGGGAACTAAGGTGCCACATGCCACACTACAGAGCTCACCCACCTCAACTAGAGCCCACGTGCGCTGGAGCCTGTGTGCCACAACTAGAGAGAGAAAACCCACACGCTGCAAATAGAGAGAAGCCCGCGTGCGGCAACAAAAGATCCCGCATGCCTCAGTGAAAGTCCTGCATGCCACAACTAAGACCCAACGCAGCCAAAAATAAATTAAATAAATAATAAATCTTTAAAAAAGAAAAAGAGAAAAATATGGTCTCATTTTTGTGGGGGTGGGGGGTTGGGGGGGAAGAGTTTAAATTACCCAAATATAATTCGAAGGGCTTGGAGATAAAGAGAGAAAGAGTGACATAGAGATAGAGATACATGTGTATGTGTGTATACGAATATGTATATATTTCAACTTGACCCCTAAATGCAAACTGATTCTCAACTGAAAAACAAGGATCTGTTACCTGATGTAAGAAAACTAGGTGGACTTACTTAAGGAAGTACTGAACACGTGAAGACCACATATACTGACGATAATAAAATTTTACATTATGAGCTGACTTTAGAAACCATCACCTCACACCCCTTAAGACATTACTTCACTATTTGTGGACCAGAGATTCTAAGAGGATGGAAGTGTCACCAGCAAAGCCCATTAAAAATTCCCAGGGAAATAAAAACAGAATCTGGGTAATAAAATAAAGTCTAACCTTTTTTTTTTTTTCCTTTGTACTTAGTCTAGTTTCAGTCACTCCTAGAGGGTCGCGTGCAGAGGACCCGCACTGGGTGCTTCAGAACAGAGCTCCCAGTGAGAAATGGCTGCGCCAACACCTCAGCTCGGCAGAAGCGCTGCAAACACCATGCAATTCAAGATGGCGGCGGCAGGCCAAGGGTAGAGATGCTGCCCCCGGCCCTGCGGTCTGGAGCCCCGAGCAGCACAGCTGTGCGCGACCCATAAGAACTCCACCCTCCCCCCACCACACACACCCAGGAACCCTATAAAGCAGCCCCACCCACAGCCTGAGAAGGAAGGGGAGTGTGTGCTCTAGAGCCCCAGCTCACAACTCTCCATTCTCTGATTAAAGAATAAAGCTTTCCGGGCTACCCTGGTGGCGCAGTGGTTGAGAGTCTGCCTGCCGATGCAGGGAACACGGGTTCGTGCCCGGTCCAGGAAGATCCCACATGCCGCGGAGCGGCTGGGCCCGTGAGCCATGGCCGCTGAGCCTGCACTCCGCAACGAGAGAGACCACAACAGTGAGGCCCGCGTACCGAAAAGAAAAAAAAAAAAAAAAAAAAGATGAATGGTAAGCAAACCATGATACACCCATCCAACAGACTATTATACAGCAATATAAAGAAATGAACTATCAAGCTATGAAAAGACATGGAAAAACCTTAAATGCATAATGCAAAGTGAAAGAAGCCTGTATGAAAAGGCTATGCATTATATGGTTCTAAATGGAAAAGACATAACTATAGAGACAGTAAAATAATCAGTGGATGCCAGGTGTGATATCATGATTTATAATAAGAATTTTATATTTGGCCTTCATCTCTGTTCTGGCACAAAGCTCCTAAAACCCTTGGAATTTCCTGTGATAAGAGCAATAAAGGTGTGTTTTGTTATGTTAATGAGGTGATTTCGAGGCCGCTGGATAACCTTAGGATGGGGGCTGGTTGCCAAGGGAATGAGCCAGCCATGTGATTAGAGGGTTGGAACTTTTAGTCCCTCCCACCCCCACCTCTTCTGTGGAGGGAAGAGGAGCTGTAGATTGTGTTCAAACGCCAATGGCCACTGATTTAATCTATCATATCTGTGTAATGAAGCCTCCATAAAACCCCAAAAGGACAGGAGAGCTTCCTTACTGATGAACACACGGAAACTTGGAGAGAGCGGCACACCCAGGGGGCATGGACGCTCTGGGCCTCTTCCCACATACTTTGCCCTATGAATCTCTCCCATCTGGCTGTTCCTGAGTTATATCCTTTTATAATAAACCAGTAGTCTAGTAAGTAAAACATTTCTCTGAGTTCTGTGAGCTGCTCTAGCAAATTAATTGAAATCAAGTATGGGGTCATGGGAACCTCTGATCTATAGCCAGTTCATCAGAAGCACAGGAGAAAACCTAGATTTGGAATTGGTGTATAAGGGTGTGGGGGGCAGTCTTGTAGGACTGAGCCCTTAACCTATGGGCTCTGACGCTATCTACAGGTAGTTAGTGTCAGAATTGAGTTAATTGCTTGGCGGTGTTGGAAAAAGCACACACACATCAGACCAGGGGTTCAGGGAGAGGGATGAATAATGAAGCAGAGAGGATTTTAAGGCAATTAAATTCCGTATGATACTGTAATGCTAGACACAATTCATTATTGCATTTCTCAAACTCATAGAACTGTACAGGGGAGGGTGGGAAAAAATACTGTACAGCACAGAGGGAAACCTAACATATGCAAATGAGAAAAATAATAATTTAGGAGGTTGGGACATCCTAGGAAGGAATGAAGGCTGTGATAAGAGAATTCAACTATATGAATGTATGAATATATGAAACCACTGAAGGGGATGGAGGTGCTAATCTAAGCAAATCTTTGGACTAAGTGGGGTCTATAAGATTAAAGGCAAAAGGAACTGCACACAAACACTGTACTCTAGTTGATAATGTTGTTTCCTATGTGGTTACAAGTTAACAACTCTGATACTGCTATATGTGGATTAACCAAAACTTCAGAAATGGAGACCTGATTGAAATTAAAAGGTTTGTTAGGACTGCAGCCTGGGAGACACAAGTTCAAGAAGCACTTGAACTGTGTTGCACTGAACTACAAAATGGCATATAAAGGCAGAAACCTCAAGTTTACATTTAGTTGCATGAGTTGTTTATCAAGAATTATAATTGAAACTGGCAAGAAGTAAAGGTGCTTCTTAAGTAAGGATTGGCTGGGGTCCAAACTGGTTGCATAGTTACAAGGGGAGACCTTGAGGCCATAAGGTTGCAGCTGGCAGGTGTTCTGAATAAGCCTGGTGGTATCCTTGGGTCTGGTACAATTCAAAGAAAGTTTTTCTCAGTGATACAGAGAAGTGTCTGAGACCAGATCCTCAGTGACTGCCTGACTCCATTTTTGTACACCTGAACTGTGATCACTCCATTATAATTTCAATTTGTCATCACATGTATACTGGAATGGAACAATTAAGTAAATGGATGTCAGCAGGAGTCAGTTTTCTCACTGTTGGAACAGAAGTTTACAGATAAGCAAGGGAAAGAAGCTAGAATGATCCACAAGGTAATGGATTAGAATTGGATACATCAGCATGAGCTCATATTCAACTTAATATAGATATAGATGGTTACACATACACAAATTTATATATATATACAAATTTTAATATGTATGTGTTATATAAAATATGTATGTGTATGTTATATATATATATATATATATATATATAAAACACATTTTTTTTGCTCTGTCTGCTGAGAAAGCCTAAAAGAAATGACACCCCAGAAGCCATAAGAATGCCTAATGCCCAGATTTTGGTTTCTGATGCTATTCCCCAAGAAAAGGAACCAGAGCTCCCTAGAGAAATGGCTGGTTCTAGGACTGCAGCAGGAAATATACAAGATGAGCCTGGAGCATCTTGTAGGGCCAGAGAATAAGGAAGTGCTCAAAAAATAATAATAGCAACAACAATAATAATAAGACTATGTCACAGGAACCAACTGAAAGAGCTTCTAATAGCCAAAGCTGAAACAATTTAAGCAAAAAGTTAAAGTAGCATTGGATTATGACTCAAAGTAAAAAAATAAATATCCATTAGTTCATAATGATAAAAATGATTGAATAAGTTAATGAAGGGCAGAAAAGAGAGAAATGTCTCATGCTGGATGGAGTGGGCTGAAGAGCGTGCCCCCAAAACTCGGGTCCACCGGAAACTCTGAATGTGACTTTATTCAAAAATAGGGTCTTTGCAAATGTAACTAGTTAAGGACCTCAAGATATCATACTGGGGTGGGGTGGGGGTGGCAGGATGAACTGGGAGATTGGGATTGACATATATACACTAATATGTATAAAATAGATAACTAATAAGAACCTGCTGTATAAAATAAATAAATAAATAAAATTAAAAGAAAAGGGGCTTCCCTGGTGGCGCAGTGGTTGAGAATCTGCCTGCCAATGCAGGGGACACGGGTTCGAGCCCTGGTCTGGGAGGATCCCACATGCCACTGAGTGACTGGCCCCGTGAGCCACAATTACTGAGCCTGCGCGTCTGGAGCCTGTGCTCCGCAACAGGAGAGGCCGCGATAGTGAGAGGCCCGCGCACCGCGATGAGGAGTGGCCCCCACTTGCCACAACTAGAGAAAGCCCTCGCACAGAAACGAAGAGCCAACACAGCCATAAATAAATAAATAAATAAATAAAAATAAAAGAAAAAAAAGATATTATACTGGATTCAGAGTGAGCCCTTAATCCAATGATTGGTGTCCTTATAAGAAGGACATACAGATACACAGAGAAGAAGGCCAGGTGAAGGTGGAGGCAGAGATTAGAGTCATCCTGCCACAAGCCAAGTAATGCCTGTGGCCACCAGAAGCAGGAAGAGGCAAGGAACAATTCTTCCCCAGACCTCTCAGAGGGAATATGGCCCTGCTGACACCTTGACTTCAGGCTTCTAGCCTCCAGAACTCTGAGAGAATAAATGTCTTTTGTTTTAAGCCATCTAGTCCATGGTAATTTATTATGGCAGCTTTAGGAAACTAATACACAAAAGAATTCCAAATAATTAATGTATAGATACTCTACCCTCAAGGAGGGGGAGCATAACTCCCCCCTTATTAGGCATAGGCTGTACATAGCGACTTCCTTCCAAAACGTACATTATGGAAAGAAGAACAAAGAGTAACTTGACAGTGGAAAAACCTAAAAAACACTACGTCAGCCAGGTGATCAAGGCCAACATCAACAGTCATCAATCACGTTGATTGCATGTCTGCTTGATATGATGTAATGGAAATGGAGAGCACTGTGGTCTCCTTCCCCGTAACCTGGTCTTATGAGAAAAACATTGGACAAATCCAATAGTGGAGCAGCCTATAAAATATTTGACTGCTTCTTCTCAAAATTATCAAGGTTGGGGATTCCCTGGCAGTCCAGTGGTTAGGACTCCGCGTTCTCACTGCCGACGGCCTGGGTTCGATCCCTGGTCAGGAAGTAAGATCCTGCAAGCTGCACGGAGCAACAAAAAAATAATAATAAAGAAAGAGAGAGAGAGAGAGAGAAAGGAAGGGAGGGAGGGAGGAAGGGAGGGAGGAAGGAAGGAGAAAGAAAGGAAGGAAGAAAGAAAGAAATTCTTGCACCTAGCAACAGTATTTTAAAATAAAATAATGATAGCTTGAATCTACTAGTTCCTAGTTGTATTACAGTAACAAGGCTTAGCATTTGACATACTCTGTCCCATTTAATCCTTTAATGGCCCCATGAATTAAGAACTGATACCCATGAAGAAACCAAGGCTCTCAGAGAGATTGATACAAAGTTAAATACAGTTTAACTTGAGAGCTGAGTTTTGAATCCAGGTCTAATTCCAGGGTCCACTCTTTTGAGCAGTTGATAGAGACCTTTCAAAACAACTCATGGGTTATGGAGGAAGAGAGAGAGAACACATGCAAACTCTTTGCCTCAGTTTCCTCATGTGTAAAAAAAAAAATTCCTCGTAAACAATAGCTACCTCATGATGACTAAGTGAAATACAGCCTATAAAATGCCTTCATAGTGTTTGACATATACTAGGCACTTAAGAAACTCATATTCTCAGTGTTATTTGAGGATCAGATCCAAACAGCACATACACACACACACACACACACACACACACACACACACACACACGCACACTGTTGCCATGTTCTTGCTTCAAAAAGTCACCCAAGGGGCTTCCCTGGTGGCGCATTGGTTGACAGTCCGCCTGCCGATGCAGGGGACACGGGTTCGTGCCCCAGTCCGGGAGGATCCCACATGCCGCGGAGTGGCTGCGCCCGTGAGCCATAGCCGCTGAGCCTGTGCGTCCGGAGCCTGTGCTCCGCAGCGGGAGAGGCCATAGCAGTGAGAGGCCCGCGTACCACCAAAAAAAAAAAAAAAAAAAAAAAAAGTCACACAAGTATTTAAGATTTTTGAATTAGTTACAAAAATATCAAATTCATAAGATGACACAGAAAAATGTGGATTCCCAGTTTCTTTTGACAAATCAGAAGCCCTGGCATCCCCGGGTGCATATTCCACAGTGCCACAATCACAGGAGCTTTAGACAGAGCGTGTGCCTTCTGTAGGCATGTGCCACAATCTCCACCACTCCCCAGTGTCCCCTAACCTGGAGGCCACTGAGTTGACCTGCTATAATTTTTTAACATTTTATTATGAAAAATTTCAACCATACAGAAAAATAGAAGTAATAATGTAATGAACCCTGTATTCATTTCTTAGGGCTGCCATAACAAATTACCACAGATTGGATGGTTTAAAACAGAAATTTATTCTCTCAGTGTTTTCCCCAGGTTTACTGAGGTATTTATACCTTAAAATTCATCAATGATAAACATATAGTAATTCAATGATTCTTAGAAACTTTATAGAGTTATGCAACCATCACCACAATTATTTCAGAATATTGCCATTGGGACTTCGCTGGTGGCGCAGTAGTTAAGAATCCGCCAGCCAATGCAGGGGACTCAGGTCTGATCCCTGGTCAGGGAAGATTCCACATACCACAGAGCAACTAAGCCCACGTGCCACAACTACTGAGCCCGCGCGCCACAACGAAGAGTAGGCCCCACTCGCCGTAACTGGAGAAAGCCCACATGCAGCAACTGAGACCCAACACAACCAAAAATAAATAAATAAATTTATTTTTTTAAAAAAAGAATATTGCCATTACCCTACCAAGTTCACCTGTGATCATCCACAGTCATCTCAACTCCCAACCTCAGCTGTGGGCAAACATTGACCTGCTTTCTGTTTCTATAAATATGCCTTTTCAGGGCATTCTGTATAAGTGGAATCATACAATATGTGACCATTTATGTCTGACTACTTTCACTTAGCATAATGTTTTTGAGGTTTATCCATGTTGTATCAGTACTTCATTGCTTTTTAAATTGCTGAATAATATTCTATTGTTACCATATTCTGTTTATGCATTCACCAATTGATGGACGTTTGTATTGTTCACAGTTTGGGGCTATTAGGTATAATGCTGTTATGAACATTCATGTACAAGTTTTTATGTGGACATATGTTTTCATTTCTGTTGGGTAGATACCTAGGAGTGTAATTGCTGGGTATATGGTAATTCTGTGTTTAGTGTCTGCTGTTTTCCAAAGGGGCACATTCTTTTACATTCCCATCAGCAGTGTATAAGGGTTCTGATTTCTTCACATCCTCACCAACACTTGTTTTTTTTTTTTTTAATTAATTTTACCTGTTTTTACTTTTTTTTTTTTTTGGTAGGAGTTTATTAATTTATTTATTTTTGCTGTGTTGGGTCTTCGTTTCTGTGCGAGGGCTTTCTCTAGCTGTGGCAAGCGGGGACCACTCTTCATCGCAGTGCACGGGCCTCTCACTATCGCGGCCTCTCGTTGCGGAGCACAGGCTCCAGACGCGCAGGCTCAGTAGTCGTGGCTCACGGGCCCAGTCGTTCCGCGGCATGTGGGATCCTCCCAGCCCAGGGCTCGAACTCGTGTCCCCTGCATTAGCAGGCAGACTCCCAACCACTGCGCCACCAGGGAAGCCCCAACACTTGTTTTTTATTTGACTTTTTTTTTTTTTTTGGCCACGTCACACAACTTGAAGGATCTTAGTTCCCTGACCAGGGAATGAACCCAAGACTACAGCAATGAGAGCGCCGAGTCTTAACCACTGGACCGCCAGGGAATTCCCTTATAGTTGTAGTTCTTAAATTTATATCTGTGATCCATTTTCAGTTTATATTTTTGTATTGTGTGAGGTAGGATATAAATTCATCCTTTTGTATATTGATATCCAATTGTCCCAGAACTATTTGTTGAAAAAACTACCTTTTCCTTATCAAATTGCCTTCATACTTTGTTGAAAATCAATTGACCATAAATGTAAGGGTCTATTTCTGGACTCTTGATTCTGTTCCATTAATCTATGTTCGGCCTTTTGCCAGTTAAGTTTGAACTTAGGAAGTACAAGTCCTCCAACTGTTCTTCATTTTACAAATTCTTTTGACTATTTTATGTCCTTGCATTTCCAAATGAACTTTAGGATCATGTTAAATGATCCTGTTAGCATGCTAAATCCTGTTAGTATTTTGTAGAGATTATATGGAATCTAGAGACCAATTTGGGAACAACTGTCATTTTTTTTTTTTTTTTTTTTCGGTACGCGAGCCTCTCACTGTTGTGGCCTCTCCTGTTGCGGAGCACAGGCTCTGGACGCACAGGCTCAGCCGCCATGGCTCACAGGCCCAGCCGCTCCGCAGCATGTGGGATCCTCCCGGACCGGGGCACGAACCTGTGTCCCCTGCATCGGCAGACGGACTCTCAACCACTGCGCCACCAGGGAAGCCCAACTGTCATCTTAATATTGAGTCCATGAAAATGAATCTCTCTCCATATATTTAGATATTCTTAAATTCCTCTCATCAATGTTTTATAGTTTTCCAGGTACAAGTCTTATACTCCTTTTGATAGATTTATTCCCGAGTATTTTTTTTTAATGCTACAGTGAAAGGAGTTAGTTTCCTAATTTCTTTTTGCTGTTGTTGTTTGTTGCTAGTGTGGAGAAGTACAATTGATTTTTTTCATTATATTGACCTTGCATCCTGTGACTTTACTGAACTTATTTATTAGTTCTAGCAGTTTTTGTTCAAGGTAGAAGGGGAGGTCTTTAGGATTTTCTACATACATGATCATGTTATCTGTAAATAAAGACATTTTTACCTCTTTTCTTCCCAAATAGGTGCCTTTATTTTCATTTTTATCTTGTTGCCTGTCCAGAACCTATAGTACAATGTTGAATACAAGTGGCAAAAGTGGACAGCCTTGGCTTGTTTTTGATCTTAGTTCCCCAACCAGGGATGGAACACGCCCCTGGGCAGTGAAAGCTCAGAGTCCTAACCACTGGACCACCAGGGAATTCCCTAGATAGTATACAGTTGGATCATAATTTTTTAACCATTCTGCCAATCTTCTGTCTTTTATTTGGTATATTTACACCATTTACATTTAAAGTAACTATGGATATGTTAAGGCTCAAGTCTGCCATTTTACTATGTATTTCTATATTTTCCTTCTATTTCTCATCCTCTGTTGCTTTTTATTGCCTTCATGTGGATTACCTAAGCATTTAGGTAATATTTTTAGAATTCCAATTTGATTTATTTGTAATATTTTGAGTATATTGCTTTGTATAGTAAATGTACGTGTAAATATATATATTTACATTTATATACACATGTATGTATAAATATATAGTTTTTTTTTCTAGTACTTGTTCTAGGTATTACTGTGTAATTATGTAATTCATCACAGCCCACTGATGTCGACATTTACCACACTGAGTGAAATATAGAAACCATACTTTCCATTTAGATCCCTTTACCCTCCCACTTTTTCAATCTAATTGTCTTAAGTATTTTTTCTACATACATTGTCCACCTGTGTGGCAGAACCACTCTGACTCCATTTTGTCAGCTCCATCTTAGACCCACATTTTGTCAGCTCACCTTTCCGTGTGACTGAGCTTTAGCCTAACTCACCAAGGAATGTGCCCAAACCAGAAGAGTTCCCCATCAACTTTTACCCTTGCTTTCATCTGACATGAAACCTGGAAGAATGCCTTTCGTTGACACAGATGGTTAATGGTCATGAGCCCCCTGAGGGTAGGAAAAACCCCTTGGTTCCCATTGGTGTAGAGGTGCTTCTCCCTAGTAGTCATATTCTATTTTTAACTTTAGCCCCTTCAAATTCCCCGGTACCCCTTCAGTGGCATGCAATACAGCTGCAAATGCCTCTGGATCATCCATTTGCCCAATCTTTCCTGCCTCTATGCAAGTTACCCACAATAAACTTCATAATTGCACTTTATGCAGTTGTCCGCTTCATTTTTTGGTCTCAAAGTTCCTTCTCAGTTTGGAGGATGTTATTCAATATCTCTGCCTCCCAATACCACCACATCAGATGGTATTATAAATTTTTTTCAATCATAAAATATGATTTAAAATCATGAGGTGAAGGATAGGTTACTTCTATTTTTACCCATTCTACTGTTCTTTCATTTCTAAAGGCTTCAGCCTTCTTCTGTGATTATATTCTTTCTGATGAGAGAACATTCTTTAGCCATTCTTTAGTAGCAAGTCTACTAACAAGAAATTCTCTTAGTTTCCATTCATCTGAGAATGTCTTTATTTTTCCCTTCACTCCTGAAAGATCGTTTCACCAGGTACCATTCATTTTCTTGCAACACTGGAAAAATGTTGTGCCACTTCCTGCCCGCCTCCATGGTTTCAGATGAGAAATCTGCTGTGATCCAAGGTGGTATTCCTTTATAAGTATGTGTCATTTCTCTCTGCTGCTTTTATTTATTTACTTTTTTTACAAGTTTTCTTTTTTGAATTAATTTATTTTAGGCTGCATTGGGTCTTCGTTGCTGCGCACAGGCTTTCTCTAGTTATGGCGAGTAGGGGCTACTCTTTGTTTTGGTGCATGGGCTTCTCATTGCAGTGGCTTCTCTTGTTGCAGAGCACGGGCTCTAGGGCGCATGGGCTCAGTAGTTGCGGGGCACGGGCTCTAGAGCGCAGGATTGGTAGTTGTGGTGCAGGGGCTTAGTTGCTCCACGGCATGTGAGATCTTTCCAGACCAGGGCTCGAACCCATGTCCCCTGCATTGGCACGCAGATTATTAACCACTGTGCCAACAGTGAAATCCCTCTGCTGCTTTTAATATATTTTTTCTTTGTCTTTGGTTTTTACAAATTTAAATATGATGTATCTTGCTGTGGCTCTCTTCAAATTTATTCTATTTGGGATTCACTTGGCTTCTTGTATCCATATTTTTATGTCTTTCACCAAATTTGGGACATCTCCAAATATTATTTCTTTGAACACTTTTTTAGTCCCACACTCTTCCTTCTCTACTTCTGGAACTCCAGTGATACAAAGGTGAGATCCTTTGTTATTGTCCCACAGATCTGTGAGGTTCTATTCATTTTTTTTCAGTCTTTTTTTTTTTTAAGAGCAGTTTTAGCTTCAAAGCCAAACCGAGATGAAGGAACAGAGATTTCCCATATACTCCATGCCCCTACACGTGCATAGCCTCCCCCATTATCAACATTCCCCACAGAATGGTACATTTGTTACAACTAATGAATCTACATTGACACATCACAATCACCCAAAGTACATAGTCACTTTTTGTTTTGTACATTCCATGGGTTTGGATAAGCGTATAATGACATATATCCAAACTATAGTATCATACGGAGTATTTTCACTGCTCTAAAAATCCTTTGTGCTCCACCTATTCATCCCTCCCATCCTCTAACTCCTCATAACCACTGATCTTTTTACTGTCTCCATAGTTTTGTCTTTTCCAGAATGTCATATAGTTGGAATCATACAGTATATAGCCTTTTCAGATTGGCCTCTTTCACTTAATGTTATGCATTTAAGTTCCCTCCATGTCTTTTCCTGGCCTGATAGCTCATTTCTTTTTAGCAGTGCATAATATTGCATTGTCTGGATGTACAATATTTATTTAACCATTCTCTATAAAAGGACATCTTGGTCATTTCCAAGTTTTGGCAATTATGTATAAATCGCTATAAAAATCTTTGTATAGGTTTTTGTGTGAACATAACTTTTCATCTCCTTTAGGTAAATACCTTGTAGTGTGATTGCTGGATTGTATAGTAAGGGTATGTTTAGTTTTGTAAGAAACTGCCAGACTGTCTTCCAAAGTGGCTCTACCATTTTGCATTCCCACCAGCAATGAATGAGGGCTCCTGTTGTTTCACATCCAGCATTTGGTGTTGTCCATGTTCTGGATTTTGGACATTGTAATAGGTGTGTAGTGGTATCTAACTGTTGTTTTAATATGCATTATATGTAGACATATGTTATAGAGCATCTTTTCATATGCTTATTTGCCATCTTTATATCTTCTTTGGTGAGGTGTCTGTTAAAATCTTTGGCCCATTTTTTTAACCAGGTTTTTTATGGTTGGTTTTTTTTTTTTTTTGGCTTCAGCATGTGTCATCTTAGTTCCCTGACCAGGGATCGAACCTGGGCCCCCTGCAGTGGAAGAGAAGAGTCCTAACTACTGGACCACCAGGGAATTCCCAATCAGGTTGTTTTCTTATTGTTGAGCTTTAAGTGTTCTTTGTATGTATTGGATAAGAGTCATTTATCAGATATGTCTTTTGCATATATTTTCAGTCTTCTTTCTCCCTGTTGTGCAGATTGAGTAAATTCTATAGACACGTCTTTAATTCACTAATTCTATTCTCTGTCATCTCCACTCCACTGAGTCCATCGAGCAAGGTTTTTATTTTGATTACTGTATTTTTCAGTTCTATAAATGCTATTTGGTTCTCTTTATAATTTCTATTTCTTTGTTGAGATTTTCTATTTTTAAATTTGTCTCCAGAACATTTGTTATTATTGTTGAAGCATTTTTATGATGGCTGCTTCAAAATCCTTGTCAAATAATTCCAGCATCTACTCCATCTTGATATTAGCATCTGTTGATTTTCTTTCCTTATTCAAATTGTCATTTTCCTAGTTCTTGGCATAATTGATACTTTTTTTATTACATCCTAGACATTTTGGTTATTATGTTAGGAGATTCTTGAGCCTATTCAAATCCTGTATTTTGGAAATTACCCTTTTTCGGTGTAGGTTCTGGACTATTTCTGTAGTCTTGTGTTCCAATGACAGCTTAATTTTTCTGAGCCCTTGCAATGTTATTATTATCTGCTTCATTCTTCTTGTGATGCTGAGCCTCCTGCTCAATTCCTTTTGGTGCCCTATGTGGGGGAAGAAGTGCTATTCTGGGTCTTCTGCTGTCACTGAGGACCTTCTGGCAGAGGTGGGGGTGGGCAGAAGCTGCTGGGCCTAGGTATCCCTATGCTACAGGGTAGAGAGCAGGGAAACACAAGATTCTGCTGCTGTTGCTGCTGCTGCTGTCACTATGATGGATGGGACCACCCATTAGTGCCCTGGTTGTGGAATGAAAGCTCTGGTAGCCTGGGGCTTTGCTGCTGCTACTGCTGCTGGCAAATCAGGCTGCCCATAGACCCCAGTTGTGGAGTGGATTTAACTCACTTTTTCAAAACTCAAACACATCTACTATCAATTTAAATTCATCCTAGGAACTCCCTGGCAGTCCAGTGGTTAGGACTCTGCACTTTCACAGCCAAGGGCTTGGGTTCAATCCCTGGTCAGGAGCTAAGATACTGCAAGCCGCGTGGTGCGGCCAAATAATAATAATAATAATAATAATAATAAACAACTCATCTTAAGAACCAATGGCCATGATGAAATCATGAGTTTGGAGGGCCAGTTTGAAATTTTCCTCTAGAACACATGTAATGATTGACAGGAAAAAAATGTTTAGCCTTGTGCCACCTGAATTCATTTCGTGGACACCTGAGGCCACTTTGGGGAATCATCCCTTCAGCACACTGACACACTTAGGCTCTGTATGCCCTGCCTAAATGCGGTGAGTAGAATTACTCTCCCAAATAGCCTGAGGCTATTTTGTGCTCAGAATACTCTAGAATGGGTCTTAGATGTTGCCACCCCACCCTATCACAGGCCAAAACCACGATCAGGTTGAAATTCTGAAAACAGCCTTGGTACATGTCAGGGCAGTGTGTGGAAGCTGCACGCCTCACGTGGAGCACAGGCAAATGCTGCTATGCTCACACGTGTACCCGCTTACCTGCTGAACGCCTGCACGATTGCCTGCTTGCATTCTTGCTTATTTACAGACTTTCTGCCCATACAATTACATGCTTACTCCCTGACCTAGTTACTCAATTACACACTTATACACTTACCTGCTTACGTGTTTACCTCCTTACATGCTGCATGCGTACCTCCTTGCACACGTATATTTTACATGCTTACACTCTCAGGTGCTAACACAGTTACATGCTTACTTGCTCATCTGCTTACGCTCCCTTTTACCCACTTAGCCCCTTTACACAATTACACACTTACCATTTACACACTCTGACACAATTACATGCTTATGACCTACTTACACAGCTCCAGCTCCAGACCTGGTGGGGTCCCAGCTGCAAAGACACCCTGCTAACAAGGAAAGAGAGTTGGATTTCAGGGAAGGAAGGATCTTAGTCATGCTCACAGCAGTCAGGCCTGCTCTCGTCCCCGGCGCCTGCCTCATACCAGCCTGTTCTTGCAAAGCTCCTGTCCACACCTCCAAGAGCTGCCAACATATTTCCTGCGGCCTGAACATTTTTGCGTGTGTCAAGTTGGAAGGAAAACAAGCAGCATTCGGGGCACTTGCGCGTTCCCAGCCTTACACGTAGCGCCTTGTGTATAATCTCCTCCTCAGCCTTTTGGCTCCTGGCCTGCTCGGCTTCATGCAGCTCCGTCTGGTGTGAGTCAGAGCTGATTTTCAAATCAGTGGACGCTGGCTTCACAGATGGCATGTAAGGTATCTCCTCCAGGGAGGAACAGCCGGAGTGTGGCTGGTGGAAGGGGAAGAGTACTGGACTAGGAGTGCTGGATAGGCCTGAATTCAGTGTCCAGATGGGCCTCTTCTGAGCTGTGTGACCTTGGGGGAGTCACTTATCCGCTCTAAATTTCTGTTTCCTCATACGGGAGAAGGGGGTAACTGGGGACGTTAGAAAGGCAGAAACTGGATCCTTCTGCCTTTCTCTTCTCTTCCCTTGGTCCTGGTACACAATAGGCCAGTGAATGCTTTCCACCTGGAATAAGACTTCTCAAGACATTCATACTCCACTGAGCACTAGAAAAGTGGCACAAAAGCCACGGAGCACCGTTCTCAAAGTGGGGTTCCCCCCACCTGCCTCAGAATCATTACAATGCTGGTTGAATACAGATTCCTGGCCCCCAGCACCTCTGGGCATAGGACCCAGGAGTCAGCAATTTGACAACTTGCATAGAAAGAATCACTTGCATAAGGTGCAGAAAACAATTTCCGCCATTCCTTTTCTACGCATAATAGGTTCTTATTCATCCTTCAAGTGAGCTCTGAAGTCACCTCCACCAAGAAGCCTTCCTAGACTCACCCCAGTTAAAATTAATTGCCTCATCCTCTGTGGGCTCATAAGTAAACTACCTTATTCACATTTGTGTCCCCAGCACCAGCCCAGGAGCACATAGCAGATGCTCATATTTAAAAATAAAATCTAACATCCCTCCCTGGCCTGAGAGGCTCTCAGTGCTCTGATCTTCCCCATTTCTACCTGCCTTCCACACCCCACTCAGCTCACCTCTCCCTCCTCTGCCCCTCAACCTCGATGCTCCTGCCACACTGGCCTTCGTTCTGTCCTGTAAGCCAAGTTCCATCCATCCTCTCATCCTTTGCTCTTGCTGTTCCTCTGACCAAACCACTATTCCTTCAGATCTTTGCGTGACTGGCTCCTTCCCACTGGACGTCAGGTTCCAGATCAAATATCACCTTCTCAGAGATTGTCTCTGCTCACCCAACCTGAAGAAGTGCCCCAGTAACACCTGTCTCATCACCTCATTTTAGTTTTATCATACATTGATCATTCTATGATAGTTTTTTTTTCTTTTCTTTTCTTTTCTTTTTTTTTCTTGGCCACACTATGCAGCTTGTGGAATTTTAGTTCCCCAACCAGGGATTGAACCCAGGCCACGACAGTGAAAGCACAGAGTCCTAACCACTGGACCGCCTTGGAATTCCCGATAATTTCTTTTTAAAAAAAATACATTTGGGGACTTCCCCGGCGGTCCAGTGGTTAAGACTCAGCGCTTCCAATGCAGGGGGCTCGGGTTCAATTCCTGGTCAGGAAACTAAGATCCCACATGCCAACGTCTGGAGACATCTTGGGCTGTCACAACTGGGCAGGTGCTCCTGGCATCTAGTGAGTAGGTGCCAGGAATGCTGCTAAACATTCGACAATGCACAGGAAAAAACAAAGAATGATGCAGCCCCTAATGTCAGTAGATCCTCAGAGGAGAAGCCCTGTCTAACTCATCTCTGATATCCCAGTGCCTGGACCAGTGCCTGGCAGATCTTATGCAGCTCAAACATTTTTGCAGTGTGAACGAATAAAATGTTTAAATTAAATGTTGGATTTAATTTTAAAGCCTAAAATTTCCCTAGAGAGCCATTAAACCACAGGTTTTCACACTGCTTCTGGAAGCCTCAGGCTACGGGGCAGAGTTTCGGGAATTCTGTATGCAATGAAGAGTTTTCAACTCAACCCTGAAGATGTAAATTTCCTGGTCTGTTTTATATATTCGGGTCCCAATTGTCTGACAAGTTCTACCACTTAAAAAAATGGGGAAACCACTGCTCCACACCAGCCCCTTCATTTCACCGAGCTGCAAGCCAGGACCCAGAGAAGCTGGGGGCCCCTCAATATTATTCCACAGAGAGCCAGGTCTGAGTCTCCTGAGTTCCCCGGCTGGCCTTGGTCACAGGAGTGGTCACAGTGCTGTGATTTGCGAAAGACACAATTTAGGAGCAAGACAATGTGATGTAACAGGAGCACCAGAGCCGTATCGGGTGGGTTTTCATCCTGCCTTAGCCTCCAGTCAGCTGTGTAGTGTTGGAAAAGCGACTTAACCTCTCTGAGCTTTCGTTTCCCCTGAGGATCTGTAAAAATGGAGACATTAATATTACCTACTTTATAGGGTTGTGATGCAGATTAAAAGAGTTAAAATGTGAAAAACGTTTAGAACAGTGTCTGGCACAGAGTAACTGCTGTTACTATGCTGTAGAGTAGGTGACCAACTCATCCCGGTTTGCCTGGGACAATCTTGGTTTTAGTACCGAAAGTCCTGTGTCTCAAGAAACCCCTCGGGGGCTTCCCTGGTGGCGCAGTGGTTGAGAGTCCGCCTGCCGATGCAGGGGACACGGGTTCGTGCCCCGGTCTGGGAAGATTCCACATGCCGCGGAGCGGCTAGGCCCGTGAGCCATGGCCGCTGAGCCTGTGCGTCCGGAGCCTGCGCTCCGCAAGGGGAGAGGCCACAACAGTGAGAGGCCCGCATAACGCAAAAAAAAAAAAAAAAAAAAAAAAAAAAAAAAAGAAACCCCTCGGGACTTCCCTGGCGGTCCAGTGGTTAAGACTCCGCACTTCCACCACAACGGGGGCAGGTTCGATCCCTGGTCAGGGGAATAAGATCCCACATGCCGTGTGGCGCGCCAAAAAAATAAAAAAGAAATTTAAAAAGAAAAAAGAAACCCCTCAGTCTGAGCAAAGCAGAACACTTGGTTCTCCCAATTGTATGTGTATGTTTGATTTTTTTAAAAACCATCTGCATTACTGTTCAGTAACTGTCTCTATCAATGTTCAGTTTGACTTCATTACTAAGTACCTTTTTTACTTAGTATGTTACATATACTGAGCATTAGGGAAGGGTTACTGATGAATTGATTACACAGATGGGATAGCACGGGACATCTTTAGTCTACTTTCTTTTTTTCTAGAGTGTTCCTCTCACTGGATACAGTAATACATTAGTGACTTTTTTGGCATTGATTTATGGGAGTGATATTTCTTGAGTAGCATTTTTTTTACATTTTAATATTATTCTCCTTTTCCCCCCAGTTTTATTGAGATATGTTGACATACAGCACTGTATAATTTTGCAGCATAATGGTTCAACTTTACCTGCTTTCTAATAATGAAGTAAATGAAGGTATTGGTCATTTTCTATCAATTTGTGAAGCGAGGCCCACAGCACCTCTACTTGGAAAACACTTTTGTAGCAGTTGGTTTGTTACTGGATCTCCTCAAACAAGAGAACTCTGTTTCTTTTTTCAAAAAGTCTATATTCCAACAGTTCATCACTTCAGACTAAATATTCCCCAGTCACACAGAATCTTTGAACTGGAAAGTTTAGGAAATCTTTAGTACAGCTGTGCCATTTCCCAGATGGGAAAACTGAGTCCAGAGAAGCCCACTCCCTCCCAAGAAATCACATGCTAGTAAAGGATGACCCTGGGGCTCAGGCCCAATATTCCAACTCCTGGGTCAGGGCACTCTCAGAGGTTCTCAAACTGGGTTCCACACCCAGAGGCAAGTTTCAGAGAGAAGTGGGAGGCTAGGGAGTAAGAGGGAAGCAATGTCGCCGTGTAAACTCCACCCCTCCTTCTATCCCAGCAGATCTACTTTAACCATTTGGACATTGAACTTCAGTTTAAGTACCCTCTGCAAAAGAGTTCATGCTGAAAAATTATTTTTTGAAAGCCGCTCAGTTATATCATAAGATTGACATATTTTTTTCCCTGGAAAATGTGCTCCCATGGAGAAAACTTAACTATTTCTTTGACATTTTTTCCCCTTTCTAATAGATTTTCTGTGGTTGGAAAAACAGGTGCATGGGTCCTATAAAAGGCAGCAGTTAAAATGAAAGGCACATTCACTCGCAGGAATGGGCTGGGTGAGTCAGGACACTGGTAACAACCGACCCAAATGTATAATCTCATGCCTATCACTTAGAAAAATGTCACTTAGGAAAATGCTGCCATTTAGGGCCACTTGACAGTGAGAGCTCAGGAGGGCCCCAAGGTGGACGGTCCCCAGGAAGCAAGAAGGAGGGGGCAAATGGCAGTGAGACCATCTAGAACCCAGGGCCAGGGTGTTGGACACAGGCAGGGGGAGATGCTGGCAAGTTATGCCTCTTCCTACCCGTTCAATATGATTTTAAGCTGAAACAGACAAACCTGGCTTTGGAGCCAGGAAAACATCCTGGATTGACCCCCGAGCGGGAGAAAGACAACAAGAAATGGCAAAGCAAAGTGTGCGGCCTTTGTCCATGACGACCCTGGGCTCTCCCTTGAGTGGGTCAAGGCTAAAAAGAAGGGCGAGGAGACATGAGGTGATTGCCCATAACAGAGAAGTGAAAGTTCAGACTTGATACTCAGTAGGCCTGGGTTTGAATCCCAACTCAGACACTCACCAGCTGTGCAACCTCGGGAGAGTTGTGTCACCTCTCCGAGCATCCTTTCCTCATTGGTAAAATGTAATGGTACTTACCTTACAAGGCCAGTAAAGGATGAGAAAAGAGGAGGGCTCTGCTCCTTACAAGGCTCTCGTGCCAGTACCAAGGAAGTACTTGCAGCTACTGTTTATTAAGTACCTGTTAAGTGCCCGTCTGTGGGTGCCAGAGCCCGAGCTCCTCACCACTGGACTATGTGGCCTCTGTCTACCGGGGATTCTCCCCGATGCTGGAGGAATTCAGAGTAGGGCTGTAATTTGGCGCCAAAATAGTCTTGGGTGAGAGAACATCCTGGGAGACTCAGAGTTCATCAGTCTTTGCCATGAATGATTGTGTTTGGCCAGCCCTCCCTATACAGTAGGGGGTCAAAAATATTTGTTGAATGAGTGACTCATTGATGGAAGAAATTAATGAAATACCAAATGTTGATGAATGTCTCCTTCTGGATGGAGGGAGATAAAAAACAAAACAAAACTCAGGAGGTCATAACATAATGTTGAATGAAATAAGCCAGATACAAGAGAATGTTCTGTGTGATGACATGTGTATAAAGTTCTAGAACAGGCAAGATAAATCTATGGCGACAGGAGCTAGAATAATGGTTCCCTGGTGGCTGGAGGAAAAAAAGCTGTTCCCTGTCTCCCCTATATCTGTTCCCCTCTCCCTTGCACCTAGTGTAGCTACTTGATAAAGTCCTGGCCAATGAGACATAAGTGGAACTGTCAGGTGACAGCTGGGGAAACCTTTAAGGACTGGTTCATACTCTTTGCCCTCTTGCCCCCTCTTCCTCCATGCTCCTTTCTGAATACAGATGTAATGGCTGGATCTCTGGCTGTCCTGTTGTATTATGAGGATTAGAGCCACATACTAAGATTGGAAGAGCTGAGAACTAGATCCCTAACTACTCCATGGAGCTGTCACACCAGTCCTAGACTGCTCGCCTGCTAACCTCTAGAGGTGAGAGAAATGATTCTTGGGTAAACCACTGTTATTTTGGGGTTTTCTGTCACATGAAGTTTAACCTATTCTCCCTGCTCAACAGCCCTATGAGGTTAGTACTGTTACTGTTGTGCAGATGAGGACATTGAGTTACAGATTACATCCTTGCCCAAGGTCACATGGCTGGAAGAGGGACAGCCAAGCTTTGAGAGTTATTGAGGGCATTCCTTCTCTGGAGGCTACTGGGCACATATCACAGTCCTCCAATGCCCAGTTCCTGGGGTCCCAGGCAGAACAGCCCATGACCACAGGATCAAGAGAGTCATAATCATAAACCCAAAACTTGAGCCCCACCCACTTGATGTCACTGACATCCCACTGACTATGGGACACAGAGTTACATCCCCATTTTACAGCTGAGAGAACTGAGACTGGGGGCACTGAATTTACTCTCTCAGCATCACGGAGCTAGGAAATGGCAGAGCTGGAGTTTGAACCAAGGGTCCCTACCAGCAAAAGCCACATTCTTAACCCCTCAGCCACACTGCTGTCTCAGAAGCCATACAGCCCAGTCCCCCATCAGATTTTGAGAGCTCCTTTTAGCCCCTGCCACATGGCTGGCCAGCCTCCATTTGTATACCTCCAGGGATTGAGAGCCCTTTACCTACAGCCCTGCAAATGAGAAGCTTGGGAGGAAGGGTTCTAGTCCCTATATGAGCCTCTGCTTCCTCCTGTCTGGACTTGGCCATCCTGTGACTGCCCTGTCCTGGGGACTTTTCTCCAGAAGCCGCCTTTTTCCTCCTTGTCTAGTCCCTCAAGCTCAATGGGTGGGGTGCAGGTGGGCATGATATCTTCACTATGGACCCTCTCTCTCTTTCATTATTTCCTGTTCATTTGAAGAAAAGACAACAGTTCAACAAATGTAAACTGTACATACTCTGTGACCCAGCTCTCTCTCTCCCTGCACATGTGCCCAAAGATGGATGTGTGAAACAGCTCAGAGCAGTGAGGTTTGTGAGAGTGAAACCTTGGAAACAATCTAAGTGTCCGTGGATGGGGGACTGGTTATGACATCAGAGTGTGTCCTGCCAATGGAGGATGCCACAGCAGTTTAAAAGGTTGGGATTAACGTGTCCACCCAAGAGAAATGAGAACACTCGCCCACACAGAGACTTAGGTGCGAACATTTATAGCAATATTAATCCTAATAGCTCCAAACTGGAAACATTCCAAGTGTCCATCAACTGGTAAGCAATAAGCAAAATGTAGTATAGTATATCTATAAAATGGAAGAGTAGCAAAAAAAAAAAAAAAAAAGATGATACACTCTACAGCATGGATGAACCTCCAAATAGTTATGCTAATAAAAGTAGTCAGAGGCAAAAGACAATGTATTGTTTGATTCCATTTACATGAAATGTCCGGAAAAGGCAAACTTACAGAAAGATCAGTGAGCATCTGCGGCCAGGGGTGAGAGCAGGGATTGACTCACAAATGAGCATAAGGGCACTTATGGGGGGCTGGAAATGCTCTAAAACTGGATTGTGATGATGCATGCACAGCTCCATAAATTTACTAAAAATCTTTGAGCTCTACATTCACAACAGGTGAATTTTATAGTATGTAAGTCATACCTCATTCAAACTTTTTTAAGGAAGAGGCTGATATGGAAAAAGGAATAAGACATTAAGTGAAAAAAGAAAGATGCTGAACAAAAAATACAACTCCCATTTATGTAAAAAATAAATGGAATAAAAACCCTCCCACATGAACATGAATGCATGTATAAATAAATGCAGAGAATCATGTCTTGAAAGCTCCACTTCACACTTTTGACAATCATTATTTCTGAGAAGGAGAGTAGGAATGGGGGCTGGGGAGGGCTACTTTTATTTTTCCATGAAAGTATATTCCTTGGGTAATTTTTAAATTAAAAACAAATCAAGCAGAAAAAAGAAAGAAAAGAAGCAATGCAGGGAATTTTCTGGTGGTCCAGTCATTAGGGCTCTGCACTTCCACTGCACGGGGCATGGGTTCAAATCCCTGGTCAGGGAACTAAGATCCTGCATGATACATGGCATGGCCAAAAAAAAGAAAAAAGAAAAAGAAAAGCAATGCAAAGGAGAGAGGCTAGAGGCTGCATGCAGTCCATCCTCTAGCACCTCCTTTTACAATTATTGGGGTCATGGGTTTAGGGAATTGGCATTTGTAAGCAGTAAGTTGGATGTGTCCAGACTTAGGAAGGGTTTAAGGAATGATCTAGTCCAGTTCCTTTGCTCTGTAGGTGGAGAAACTGAGGCCCAGGGAGGGTCTGGGACCCATCCAACACCAGAGCTCATTGGGCCTGGGCCCGGGCTGAAGTCCAGGCCTCGGCCGAAGCTCCCAGCTCTGCCCCCGCACTGCACTCTGCACAAATTGTTTCGTGTCTCCGGGAAGGGGGAGTTTATAAATTTGGCCACATTTTGGAACAACAGAGCCATAAATGGACATGCCCGCGGGAGGCTGGGAGGTACCTGACCTTTGAGGCTTGGAGCGGGGAGGGGAAGGGAGCACAGGGTGGGTAGACCCAGCCATAGCCCAGATTCTCGCATTCAGTGGAAAGTAAAACTGGAGAAAGGAGTTTGTCCAGAGGAGGCTGCAGATAAAGTGAGTAAATGTGGAGGGCCAGATGGACCTGGTTCAAAATGCCCCCCTTTGCCACTGTCTGGCTGGGTGACCTTGGGCAAATGCCTTTACCTCTCTGAGCCTCACTAGTCACCAAACCCCGTGAATGATGAGAACATGTGAAAAGGTTGGGAAAATGCGAATGACCAGGCCCCAACTCTGACTTACAGAGAATCAGACTCTTCCAGGATGGGGCCCTGGCGACTGTATTTTCTAGAAGCATCCTGTGTGTGGGGGTGGGGGGCGGTGTCTGCATTGCTAGAAAACTAGAGTTCAGGAGCCAAGGACATCCAGGCTCTCGAAACAGCCTTCTCAAAATGATTATTTTTATTAGACTCTGTTGCCTATGGCTGAAAAGCCAGACCGCTCAACACAGCATTCAAGGCCTCCAGGGCCACAGAATAGCTTCGTCTCTCACCTCAGCCAGGCACATCCATCTCTTTATTGCTTAAACAAGGTGGAGTGTCCCCCCACCCGGCTGCCCCAGACAATAATCAGGTCCCTGCCTTCCCTGAACATCCAAAGTGGGAATAAATTAAACTCCACACTCCACGGTTCTCTTCCTTTTCCAAACATATTCACTTTCAACTTCCAAACTTCTGCACTTCCTTCCAGTTGGACAACCTACCCCACCCCACCTGGCTTCCCTTTTGATGGAAAGTCCACCTCAAATCCCCTCTTCTGTGAAGCGTTCTTGGGTCTCTGCACACCCCAGACTGAATCACTATTCACTTAGGGCTGTCCCCTCCAAATGAACAAATGAATGAATGAGCGGAATTCCTGCTTGATTTGCCTCCTGCCCTGGCACACAATTTGTAGCCAATAATGTTGGTTGAAATACAATAAAATCTGGATTCTCTCAGCCAACTCTGACCTGAATGCGACAACCACTGAAAAACATTCAGTCGGTCAAGAAACATTTGTTGCGTGCCTACTATGCGCCTGGCACATGTAAAGAAACCAGAGCTTTCCAGACAGGGTTCAGCGCTATGAGAGATTACCGTTGAGAGGTGCTGTTTCACAGACAGTGTCCAGGACGGCCCTTGGAGGAGGTGGCATTAGAGGTGACACCTGAAGAATGAGACAGGGCCAGCCTGCAGAGCACCAGAAGTGCTGAGCTGATTTGAGTTTGAGAAGAGCTCTCTGGATTCCAGGTGGTGAGTGGAGATGGGGTGGGGGACAGTGGCCAGAGCCACGTGACGTGATTAACAGCGGTGTGGAGGGGTGGGTCGCAGCCACATGAAGACAGATGCCACAGGGGGCCTGCTGCTTGGGTGGGATGGCTGGCCTTCCAAGCCTTAGATTCTTTGATTCTGAATCTTGTTTATATTTTAAACACACACGCACACTCACATACAGAAATAAAGAAAACAAAACCCCTCAGAGCCTCAGAAGTTGGCTAAAGCCCATAGGATTGTTTGTTCGTTTTCTTAAGAATATATTTTCCCACTGAATCTTCAGTTTTGTGTTTCCAGCAGCTGGCATGCCCCCAAAGGGACAAGTTAGCTGGGACAAGCGGGCTTCCGTCCCTCTGTCATTGTCCTCTGGATCACAGCTTGTGGCTGCTAAGAGGGTCATTTCCTGTGGCCTCAGCAGGGCCGGGAGGGCGAGGTAGGGGGGCCAGGCCTTCCCACGGATGCAGCTGGGTTGGCTGCATTTCCCGAGAGGACACTGCTCTAGGGGAGAGGGTGGGGCAGGCAAAAGGCAGCCCCTGAGGTCAAGCAAGCAGCTCTGGCCCCACAGTTCATTATTAAGTCAGTTACTCAAGGTTTAACAAGACAATGTGGTGAGGTTCCCAGGCTAGCCCATAAGAAGTGCCTGAAGCACTGATATTGGAGTCATCTTGGTAGGATAAGAGGAATCCAGCTCAGGAGAGGGCCTGGGCCACCTGATTTCAAGACTCACCATGGGACTTCCCTGGTGGTCCAGAGGTTAAGACTCCACAGGGGTCTTAATGCAGGGGACCTGGGTTCAATCCCTGGTAAGGGAACTAGATCCCGCATGCCACAACTAAGACCTGGCGCAGCCAAATAAATAAATATTTAAAATAAAAAAAAAGACTCACTAAAGGCAGACTATGTGACCCAGAAACGATCCTCTGAGGTGACAAAAAAGCCCTTCCACCACCACAGACCCACAGACCCAGCAGGGGGCCCTGACTCTGGGACAGGGGCCTCCAGACACAGGGCTCTCTGAACCCCATGACTATCCAAAGTACACATATACCCAGATTCTGAGGTTCTAGATTCAGCCTCTCTTGGACAATCTGTTTTTTTAAACTGATACTCTACCCCCAGGGAGAGTGGGGAGGTTGCCAATGCTGTGTCCAGGCCATACCCACCAAATTCCTCCCACAAACCCAAGAATCTTGTATCAGGATCATGCACCTTACTCTCATGCCACTCTCCCTTGCTCATTACCTCCAGTCACCCTAGCTCACTTTGGGTTCCTTCTTCCTGCCTCAGGGCCTTTGCCCATGCTGTGTCCTCTGCCTGGATCAGGCAAAGTGCTCAAGGAACCTTAACCATTTCCTTCTTAGAGCTAACTAACAATAGTGATTTGTGTACTAATTTGTGAGATGTCATCTTCCTTCCAAGACCATTGAAGACAGCCCACCACCTCTGTCACGTGGTCTCCAAGGTCACCATGAAAAGGAAAGCGAAAAGAGTACCTAGGTTTCTGCGGCCTAAGCCTATAAGAGATGCACGTTCCGGGCCTCCCTGGTGGCGCAGTGGTTGAGAGTCCGCCTGCCGATGCAGGGGACGCGGGTTCGTGCCCCGGTCTGGGAGGATCCCACATGCCGCGGAGCGGCTGGGCCCGTGAGCCATGGCCGCTGGGCCTGCGCGTCCGGAGCCTGTGCTCCGCAACGGGAGAGGCCACGGCAGTGAGAGGCCCACATACCGCAAAAATAAAAAAAAAAAAAAAAAAAAAAAAAAAAGAGATGCACGTTCCTTTTACTCACAATTTCATTGGCTGGAATCAGTCACATGACCCCTTCTAACTGCAAGGGAGGCTGGGAGATGTGGTCTAGCTGAGTGTCCAAGAGGAAGATGTGGATGTTCGTGCAGGCCAGATGACTGTATCACAGTGGGCAACGTGGTTCCCCAACATGAGAAGATAGTGACGATGGGGGCCTGGAGAGGCAAAAGCCCCCCCTATTGCACTGTATAAACACCCCACATCCCCACACAGGGAGGAGGAGGCAGGTCTCCTGGGCCTGTGACTGCCTTTTCCTGTAAACGTAAAACCAATTCGTGGTCAGCCCCTGGAGCAGACACTGTCCATACCCCCCTGACAACTGCCACAACTCCCCAAAGGCTGCTTACGTTGTTCTGGCCTCAGGAGCACTCTTGGGTCTGCATGCAGGCAAGCCGGAAGTGCCAAGAGTTGGCGCCCGCCCCCGACCTCCACGCCACCCCCTGCCCCAGCCCCTGCCCCACCCCAGCCCTCAACCAACAAAGGATGAGTATCCCAGCTCCCTTGCCCCTTGGTTGGGATGAGTGAGGCCTACTCTACCCTGTCTCTGAGAGTTCCTTAGCAGGGTTGAGCTCTGGTTTCCCACCACGGTAACTGCCTTGATAATGCTTCCTTTACTGGAGGCCTTCCCTTCCCTCCCCTACAGGAATGCCCTGGGATCACCTCCAAATTAGATTATTTGCACTTAAATATTTGTCTTAGAGTCTGCTTCTGGGAGGACTCAAACCAAGGTTGCTCCCAAGGGCAGGGACAATGACCCATGCTCTTCTCCCTACCATGTCCAGCCTTGTGCTTCATGGGTGCAGGGTCATCCTTTTTTTATTTATTACTTTTAGAGACATGCAAAACACATGTCAATGTGTTGGTCCTCTTGGCCAGGGCTGCTGCAGACTCACGAAAGGGTAACCTTCACGCACTTGAAAATAAGCCTTGGAGGATTTATCTGCTCATCCTGTTTCTTTCCCACACACAGGAAATCCTGAGCAGGCAGAGCTTCCTGACCCTGGGGGAGCTCGGGGCACTGGGTCAAGGCTCTGCTCCCCATGGGAGGAAATGTTTGAGTGGTTTGATGGAATTGGCGTTGCCTTCCTCACTGCCTGGAGAAAGGGAAAGTACAGAGTCCTGGGTTCTAGTCCTCACTCTGCCACTAGCTGGGTCACTCTGAGCTGTTCCTTCCCCTCCCCTGGGCCTTAGATTCTATGAAGTCTGGAGGTAGAATAATCATGCTTCGGGATATGTTAAAGCTGCTGCATTCTGCATCTCCTCAGAACTCAGATCCAGGCCTGGCACATTATTTCACTTCTGAAAGCTTTTAAGGGGTTCAGAAGGTCAAAGCAGACAAGTATTTTGGAAACCAGTATTATCAACAATGAAGACGAGTTAGAGTGACTTGTCCTGTAGGTGGAATTTTCCATGGGAAATAATTTTAAATATATATTTTCTTAATAAATTGACACTCCACCAGACAATTTTCTCTTTTCCTTTTTCCAGGCTTGCTCCAATCTCTACATTGTAGCCCAAGTTACCTGGCCAATTGGATCATGTTGCTCTTCTGCTTGAAACTCATCTGTGCATACCTGGTGCCTAGCAGGGCCTCCCACGGTGCTTTGCGCATAGCAGATGATTGATTATGGAATTGAATTTGATTTCCAAGCTATGGCCTGGGAAGATGCCCTAAAAAAGCTTGTTAGAAGGAATTCCCTGATGGTCCAGTGGTTAAGACTCTGAGCTTTACCACTGCAGGGGGTGCAGATTTGATCCTTGGTCAGGGAACTAAGATAACATCCCACATGCCGCGTGGTGCGGCCAAAAAAAAAAAAAAAGAAAAAAGAGAAGCTTGTTAGAATTGTATGTAAAGTAAGAGTAAAAAGGCTATGAGTTAAGGCCAGGAAAGCTTACCTAAGAGTAAGGTGCTTGGTATGGATGTTGTGGTGCTGCTTTTGTCCTTTTAGCTCAGTTGTCCTTTTAGCTTCATTTCAGATTCTAGATAAGTGAAGTCATTGCATAGAGTTACTCCAGTTAAGTGAGACGCTATTGTGTATGCTGATTCTATCAGTTAGGGATGCATTAAGCTGCAAGTTGCATGACACAGTGGCTCAAACCACAAAGATATTTATTGTTTGCTTGTCTACAAATCTGGATGCAGGAGACCACAGAGTTGTTCCACCAGCTTAATGATGTCATAAAAGACCCAGGTTCCTCCTATTTTTTCATTCCTTCATCCTTATATTTCAGCACCTCATGGTCCCAGGATGGCTATCACTTCTGTAACTTACATCATCCTTGTAACAATTCCCGTGAGCTCTTCTCTCCTTTCTGATCCTTTTATCAGGAAAGCTTCATTAGCCAGAACTAGGTCACATGACCATCTGTATCATTTATCCATTGCTGTAAAACAAATTACCCAAAACCTAGCTGCTGCAATAAACATCTACTATCTCTAGAATTTTCTGTGAGTCAAGTACCCAGGAATGGCTTAGTTAGGTGGTTCTAGATCAGGATCTCTCAGGATTGATCTGTGCCTGACTCAATTTATAAAGGTGACTGTGTGACAACATGGGGAAGTCAATGCCATTGAAAGAAAAGTTTAATGTTACCTACAGTTCCCCTAGAAACAGGAGGCATACTGTGCCATGCAGGGCCACAGGGGAAAGCACCAGTGTCAGTCAGGAGGCAGAAAGGAAAGACAGAAGTCCAAGAACACAGCCTTTATTGGGGTTTCTGCAGAAGGGGCAAGGCAGGGCAGGGTAAACAGCTTAGAGATGGCTAGTTTGAATAATTCCAGTGATCTTTGGGGCATAGGGGCTGTACCTACTTGTCCAGTGCCTGGCCCTGGGTTGATTTATGGCAGAGGAAATATTGGCTTGATGTGTGAGAGTTAGATAAGGAGGTGGTTGGGGGTATAGACACAGGGTTGGTTGGTTTGTACATGAAAGGCAGACTCACTGACAAGTTGTTTACTGTCTCTAGGAACTAGCTAGCCCTGGGAGGGGCAGTGTCTTCCCAGACACCAAGGCTCCCAAAGATGTTGAAACATCATAAAATATAGAAAAAAAAATATGATTAATACGAGTATGTCCCTGGCTCATGCTACAGTCAAAATGTTGGACCACACTGTAGTCATCCATAGGCTTGACTGGGAGTGGAGCCACTTCCAAGGGGGCTCACCTACAAGCCTGGCATGTTGGTGCTGGCTGTTAGCTCCTCCCACGTGGGCCTCTCCACAGGGCTGTTGAGTGTTCTCACAACATGGCAGCTAACTTCCCCCAGAGTGAGTAATCTAAGAGAGCAGGGCAGAAGCAACAATGTTTTTTATGGCCTAGCCTTGGAAGTCACTCTTTGAAATGAATCAGTAAGTCCAGCCTACATTCAAGGTGGGGGGGTGAGCTTCTACTTTTTGAAAGGGAAGGTGTCAAAAAATTTGCAGGCACCAGATCATCCCTGTCTGCAGGGGAGTTTGGGAAAGCAAAGGAGAACAGAGTCGTCAGGACTAGCTTATACTAATCATGATTCATTGCCTGGGACACAATGCCACCCCAGACAAAATCAGGGTTCAGCTCTTGAGGAAGGAGAAGGAAGGCTGATGGGAAGACAGAGGAGAGTGTCTGCCACAGTAATGATGACACAGATGAAGGGGAATAGGGCTGCCAGATAACTCTATGTCTCAACATTACATGGGACAGGGAATTCCCTGGTGGTCCAGTGGTTAGGACTCCACGCTCTCACTGCTGAGGGTACAGGTTCAATCCCTGGTCAGGAACTAAGATCCCACCAGCCATGCAGTGTGGCCAAAAAAAAAAAAATTACATGGGACATATTTATATGAAAACACTATTTGTTTTTTATCTGAAAGTCAGACTTAACTGGGTGCCTTCTATTTTCATTTGCTAAAAATCTAGCACCCCTTGGTGGGAAGTAAGTCTTCAATAGTCATGGAAGGAGGCCAGTGAGGGGGTAGTATTTCTTGAGAAGAGGCAGCAAAATGAGGCTGGGATGGTCTGGGGGAGGAACAGATGTTTCAAAGTCTAGGGGAGGTTTTGTTGAGGAGGTAGGTGGGTGAGGTTGAGATCTCCTGTGGGCTCAATCACTCTTCTCTGTTTCTATCACCACCATCACCACCCCACCATCACCTCCACTCTGATCTCAAACACAGCCAGGAAGCTCTAGCCAGAAGCATCTCTCTTTTCAATACCCTGAAAAACCAACTCACAAAACCAAAGTGGGGGCTGAGGGCAGTGCTGTAAAATGCATGTAAGGGGTGTGGGAACACGGAGCCTTGCTGTGTGACCTCAGGGAAGGCCCTGTCCTCTCTGGGCCTCCCTTTCCTTAGCTATATAATGAAAGGTTAGTCTAAATGGTTTCCAAGTGCCCTTTCACTTGGCCTACGTGTCTCCCTCCCAAAGGAAAAACTAGAGGGAACAAAAAGACACGGGTTGTTTCTCTGGTCCCATCTTCAAGCCAAATTCAAATGAAAATGTCCAGTGTGACAGAGATTTAAGTAAACAGTGGTGCATTAATACTCACAAATACCCCAAAAGGAGTCCCAGATGGGCTATTTTTATCCCTTAAAACACACACACACACTCCAACCCCCATCACCTCCACCCATGAGAGTTTCTCCAGTTGGTTTTTATAAGAAGACAAGAGTTCCAGTTAAGAGTGCTAATTAAACAGCTTTGACTGTGGGCAGGAGGAGGCTGGCAAAAACCTCCTCTCGGGGCATGATGTCACCACAACTGTGCATTTCTCATGACCCAAGAATGTGAGTGTGTTTGTACTGCACGTCGAAGCCGGTGATGCAAGCGCGGCCTGGTAAACAGGCCCCAGACAGGCAAGCCCTGCAAGGAGACTCGGTGCAGAGGCCTGGCAGAGGCCCAGGTGGTGCTTAACTCCTTCCTGGCAGAACTGGCTACTGGGCCGCTGAGGCTTGACCAAGGAGCCTCCTCTACTCAGCTTCTCTCACAGGCAGGGTCCCTGGAGGTGGCAAGCCCTAAATTAGAGTCACTGAGACCTGCATTCTCACCCACCATTTGCTTGCTCCAGGGACTTGGGTATGTGATTCCACTAGCTGGAGTCTCAGTTTTCTCATCTATGTAACGGGGAGAGGAATCAGGTCCCTAATACCTACCTTCAACACCATAGTCCAGAACACCTAGACAACCAAGGGCTTTTCTGTATACACAAAGAAAACTCATTTGGAGGCAAAATCTGACCCAAATGGACTGAAGCTGTGCCAAACTTTTATTCATCCCACTTAGAGTCAACACACACTTCTCCCTATAGCAATATCTATATGTTTGATTGGAGATGGGTGGGCCCAGACTCCACCCAATCACTTTTTAAGATCCCCCAAAATTCTGAATTCTGAAAACTATCCAGCCCCAAAAGTATTGATCTAGGGTTGTGAGCCTGGGTCACTGGTCTCTGGCTCTTTGGGAGACTTACTGAGAGACTGCTTTCTGCTGGAAAGTCAACCCCGGAGGACAGGGCTTAGCTCTGTCCCTGCTATGTCCTAAGCAGGCAGTGCCTGGCACACAGCAGACACCCAACCGATATTTGTTGAATCAACAATATGAAGTTATTCATACCGCATAAATGCCGTGGTGGTGATTAGGGGGAAACTGAGGCCAAAGCCTCTGAGCTGGCCTGCCCTGGATCCTTTCCCACAGAGGGAGTTATGTCTTTCCCCCAAAAAGGTAGCTGCCCTTATTTCTCTGCTTGGTGACCCCTCCAACATTCCAGGGCAGCCTTCTCCCTGGCTGGCTGGTTGTGAGCATCAACGAGTTTTCTTTGGCCGAAGGTTTCAGCTGATTTTTTTTAAAAGGGGGGCCCATGCAGAAGGCTGGGGGTGGGGAAGGGGTGGTCGTGGGGTGTCTGGGGAAGACAGGATCTGGGGTCAGCCTGAGACTGTGGACTAGATCCCCAGACCCTTCTGAAGACTGAATGTATCACTCTTAATCCTAGGGCTGGAGAATTATCCAGACCCGTGTGGAGCTGCCAGGATGCAAAAGTCCTCCCCAGTGTGGTCTGACCCACCCCCAACTGCTGTGAGGCCCCGAGTAACTCCTTTTCCCTCTCTGGGCCTTAGCATGATGGAGATGGAGAATCCAGCACAGTGGATCAGAGCTGAATTATAGACATAGACTTGAGTCCAAGCCCGGGCTCTTCCCCTTGCTGGGCAGGGAGTTAGGGCAAGTAATTTTCCCTCTCTGAGCCTCAGTTACCCCAGCTGTAAAATGGCACAGTTATAGAGACGTTGCTCTGATGAACGAGCCTGGTACACAGCAGTGATAAAGGAATGTTAGGGGCTATTACCCTTGGCCTGGATGAGCCTCCTGATCTGATGTTCTGTGTTAGCACTTAAAACAATAATAACATTGTCTGAGCACCCACTATGTTCCAGGCTAAGTACTTCACAAGCATTAGCTCATTTCATCCTCCCAACATCACTCAGCTGGGTACTAGCATGTCCCCATATTTCAGAGGAGGAGACTGAGGTTCCGAGAGGTGAAGTGACCCCCACGAGGCTGCACAGCTGGTGGGTAGCAGAGCTGGAATCTGTCAGACTCGTAAGTACCTCATACCATGGCTCCGTACCTTGAAACAAGAGATTCCAGGCCCAGCTGGGCCGCACCCTGATGTGGCATATGACCAGTGCTGGGGCTGTAGGTCCCCCATCAGAACTATGAGGAAAAGCCTCCCTGCCCTGCCTCCCCTGCAGGGCTGAGGTGAGGAAGCTGGTGACCTTGAAAAGGACTTTGTAGGCTCTGAGACGGGACAGGCATTCTCAAAGTCTCAGTCAGCGGGAGGCAAGGGAAAAAATTAATGCTCTCCCAGCCACCCTGGCAAGTGTCAGACCAGCTCTGGTCACAGAGGTACGGAATAGGAAGGTAGGCGAGGTACAGCTGCCTCAGGCTGTGTTAAGGGGACTACTCGGGGAGCCAAGAACTGAAGGAGAAGTGGTCTCCCAGGACCTGACTCTCACCACCAACTCCCTCCATTAGGAGTTGGGCAGTACTGCCTAGTGGTTAGGAACTTGGCCTCCAGAGTCCAACAGATCAGGGTTCAAGTCTCAGCTCCACTCATCTCTGCTGAGTTCCTTGGACTTCCCTTGTCTGAGTACAGTCTTCCCAACTGTGAAAAGGGGGTGATAATGATAAGAGCCTCGCCAGGACTGTAGTAAGGACAGGACTTGGCCCCTGGGTATTAGTTGAACAATTATCTTCTACACTTGGTCTGCAATCCTCAAGGAGCTTCTAGTCTGAAAGGAGAGACTATATGTAAAATGCCTGGCACAGGTAGGTGCCCACTGGATGGAAGGATGGATGGATGGATGAACGGCCCGACAGACAGACGGATAGGATGAGAGATTTACTCCAGGTCATACAGTCAGGAGGTAACCCTTCCTGATAGCTCACACTGGGCCCCAAAGAATGCATAAGAGCCGGTTAGAGAGGGAGAGGAAGTCCAGGTGGAGGGGACTGCATGAGCAAAGGCTTGGAGTTGGGAATTACTGCAGCACGGAAGAGATACTGGCCTCATGTGTTCTCCTTCAGTAACTTGCTCAACAAGATCCTATGAGGAGGGGCCTCTGGATGGAAGCTCTCCCAGAGTCCCCTGGGGCAGAGCCAGGAGGTTGCACAGGAAGTAGGGCCCCACAGCACAGAGGAGCAGGCAAGAGCAAGAGCAAGACCAGCCTAGGAGTCGGGCCTCCGAGGGCCTGGCCTGGCCATATTTGGTTTTCAAGGAACTGGGAGGCTTCTCACTGGCTCTGCTGCCCATGCACCGGAGCAAGGTCACCCACAGTTGCTGAGTCAGGATGGCAGCTGAGGTCGAGAGCAGAGGCCCCAGAATGGGGTGACTGTAACACAGTGGTTCAGAGCCTGGCCTCTAGAGTCAAGAAGATGTGGGTTCAAATCCTGCTCGACTACTGATGGCTGTGTGACTGGGCCGGCTGCATCACCTCTTGGAGGCTCTGTTTTCTTTATCTGTAAAATAAAACAAGAGCAGTAAGGACAAGCACCATTACTGAGTTTGCTATGTGCCAGTCTGTGCTAAGGGCTCTACCTGCATTTCTTGTTTAATTCTCATCACGATAGAGAAATATTATTATTGTCCCCATGGAACAAAACACGTGAGACCAGTGTTTCTCATCCATGCTGCAGTAACTCCGAACTCCAAGCCTTTGCTCATGCACACCCCTCCACCTGGAGTGCCTCTCTCTCTCTCCCAGCTCAAGGCATTCTTTGATGCCCAGCGTGAGGTTTCAGGAAGAGTTACTTCCTGACTGTGGGACCTGGGTTTCCAGATAAAGAAACTGAGGCACAGAGAGGTGAGGTCACATGCAAGTAATAGACAGAGCCAGGACTAGCTAGAAACACCTCGCCACTCCCCTGCACTTTCCTACATTCTCATTTCTATTTCTTAATCATTTCCCCACCCAATGCCCCCCAACAGCTCCTGTAAAACAATACCTGGCACCTGTTCCCTCCACGTCCAATTTCCAAACTGCTGCCAAAGACTTATTCAGCCCCTCATAATAGTTCTGTGCAGAAGGTATGCTAGATATCATCCCCATTTCACAGATGGGGACACCAAGACTCAGAGAAATGAAGCAAGTTGCCTGAGACCTTGCAACCAGCCCGAGGGGAAGCCAGAGTTGGACTGCAGTGTTGTATGACCCCCATTCCAGTGCTCTCTCCCCACCACGGTGAGCTGACCACTTTCTGAGACAGGTGCCCTCCCTTTCCTCCCAGCCGAGCCATTCCTAGACAATTAGGATAAAAGAGAAAATTAATCTGAGGTCCGCTTGAAAGGGATAGTCAGGCAGGACTAGTGGGGCGTTATGCAAATATATAAAGAAATTAGGCTTCCTTTGAAAAATCATAAAAGAATGAATGAACAAGCTGCAATAGTTTTAAATCAGATCATCTCCTCATGACAGGCAGTAGACCAGAACCGCTCTCTAAACCCGTTACCTCATCTCACTCATTTTTGGAGGCATCTCCTGTCTTACCCTGTGCCAGGAGCTGTACTGGGAGCCAGACAAGGACCCTGTCAGAGGAATCCATACCTGAACAGCGCTCCCCAGACTCTGCGATTTCACATTCCAGTAAAGTGTTCTCCCCAAATGAGGCACACAGTTGCCAACATTTTGTTATTTGTCAAAGAGCATTAAAGAAAAGGAAAAATAAAACATTATTTTCTGTCACCATCAAATTTAATAAGGACTAATCTCAGAATTTAGCAATTTTTGAAAATTATCTTTATAAGTAATGGTCCTAGTTTTCTCACTAGTTGCAGGCCAAGGAGAACTGTATTTAAGATGGGCATTTGGCAATCTCCAGATGAATGGGAGAGAGAAAACATTTATGCATATAACTCAGAATAGTTATATTAATTGAGTATCTTTTGGTTGAAAGACACGAAAACTATTCTGGCTACTTTAATAAAGAAAGATTTATTGGAAGGGGATTTTATTGGAAGATTGGATTCTGGGGGTTACATAGTAGACAGCAGGGCCAACCAACCAACCACTCCTGGCAAGGACAGAAAACTTCAAGAACAGATGGAATCAGAGTCCTCTCTCTGCTCTTCACCAAGTGAGGACAGTGAGAAAGCAGCTGTCTACAACCCAGGAAGTGGGCCCTCACCAAAACTCGACAAGGCTGGCATCCTGATCTCAAATTTCCCAGTCTCCAAAATTGTGAGAAATAAATATGTTGTTTACACCAAAAAAAACCCCAAAATAAAAACAAACAAAAGAACAAAACAGATGGAACCAGCTCTCTCTCTCTCTTTCTCTCCTTCTTGCTGTGTTTTCTATCTTCTCTCTAGTTGCAGACAGGGTTCCTCCATGTGTCAGAGAACACAATGGCTAACAGCTTCCACATTCATATCTCATGGCTCCAACTTCGTATCTCATGGCTCCAGCAACCAGAGACACACCAATTAACTTCTCAGTTCCAGTGGGGGGAACCTGGAAGGTGTCTGATTGGCCCAACAGAGTCAGATGTCTACCCTTGGACCAATCAACTGTGGCTTGGGGTGGGGTCTGTAGCAACATGGCAGCTCCTGTGAGAACATCATGGTTGGAGTCAGGAACAGGAGGAAAAAGAGCTGGGCGGGTAGGCTGGGTGGATGATACCATAGATGTCCACCATGGAGGTGATAAATGCCCTAACAGAGGTGCAAATAAGGTGTTGTGGGAGTTCAGGGGAGGAAGGCACAACTTCTAGCTGTAGGGATCAAGTAGAGCTTCTTGGAAGAGGTGGCATTTGAGCTAAGAATAATCTGGAATATACAGAGATTCAAAATGTTATCTCAAATTAGAAGAGAAAAGTGAGCACTGGTAGAGGTGTCATCCAAAGGAGCTATATATTAATGCCTTACTTTGTCAAGATTTTTAGAGTTTATCTAATTAAAAAAATTTTTAAAGTTATTTACAGTTATTACAAAACATTAGCTATATTCTCCCTGTTGTACAGTATATCCTTGAGCCTATCTTACATGCAATAGTTTGTACTTCCCACTTCCCCAACCTTATAATGCCCCCCACAACTGGTAACCACTAGTTTGTTCTCTGTGTCAGTGAGTGAGTCTGCTTCTTTTTTGTAATATTCACTAGTTTGTTGCATTTTTTAGATTCCACATATAAGTGATACCATACAGTATTTATCTTTCTCTGCCTGACTTATTTCACTTAGTGTACTGCTTTCCAAGTCCATCCATATTGCTGCAAATGGCAAATTTTGTTCTTTTTTATGACTGAATAGTATTCCATTATATATATATATATATACCACATCTTTATCCATTCATCTGTTGATGGACACAGGTTGCTTCCATATTTTGGCAATTGTAAATAATGCTGCTATAAAAAAATAATAATGCTGCTATGAACATTGGGGTGCATGTATAGTTTTATAAATTTAGAATTCATATATAAAATTTACCTTATAGTTTAATTTTTTATTTTGAAATAATTTGACTTACAGAAAAGTTGCAAAAATAGTTCAGAGAGCTCTCCTAAACTCTTCACCTCCTATATCCCTCACCTAGCTTCCCCTAATATTAACATCTTACCTAATCTTGGTACAGTTATCAAAGCCAGGAAATCAACACTAATACAGTGCTATTAACTAACCTACAGACTTATTTGAATTTTGACAGTTTTCCTTGCAATCAAATCCAGCATCCCACTTTGTATTTAGTTGTTATGTCTTCTTAGCCTCCTCCAATCTGTGACAGTTCCTCAGTCTCTCTTATCTCTTATAACCTTGACACTGAAGAGTACTGGTCAGTCATTTTACAGTATATCCCTCAATTTGGATGTCTCGTGGTTTTCGCTTGATCAGATCAAGATTATGCATTTTTGGCAAGAATAGCACAGAAGTAATGCTGTGCCCTTCTTAGTACAGCATACAAGGGCTTCATCTTGTCAGCGTGATTTATTACCAGTGAAGTTAACATTGATCACCTGGTTTAAGGAGGTGCCTGCCAAGTTTCTCTTGTAAAGGGTTCCTTTATAATTAGTAAGTATCTTGTGGGGAAATACTTAAGACTATGCAAAAATGTAAACTTCTCATCATTTACAGTTCTTTTTTTTTTTTTTTTTTTAATAAATTTATTTATTTATTTATTTTTGGCTGTGTTGGGTCTTCGTTTCTGTGCGAGGGCTTTCTCTAGTTGTGGCAAGTGGGGGCCACTCTTCATCGCAGTGCGCGGGCCTCTCACTGTCATGGCCTCTCTTGTTGCGGAGCACAGGCTCCAGATGCGCAGGCTCAGTAGTTGTGGCTCACGGGCCCAGTTGCTCTGCGGCATGTGGGATCTTCCCAGACCAGGGCTTGAACCCGTGTCCCCTGCATTGGCAGGCAGATTCTCAACCACTGCGCCACCAGGGAAGCCCTACAGTTCTTTTTAAAGGTGCTATGCAATGCACACTTTCTACTTTTATTCAACAAACATCAACTATTAACCCACTATGAACTAAGCACTGGTCTAAGATGCATGGCTCAGTTTTGTGTAGCTTGATGACCTTGCAGGACCTTAGGATCCTCATCTATGAATTGGGTATAATTAAATTTTACCACTCAGATCTTCTGAGGATAGAGGAGGACCATGTTTATGAAAGTATTCTGTAAAGCTAACTGGGATTGTTCATTCTCTGTCCAAGGCACTCAGCTCTGTCCTCACCTCCACCTATTACCAGTCTCCATTTCTGTTCTGCCTGCATCCATACCCACAGGCTTCTGTATGTCCTCACTGTCCAGACTCCTTCATCCTATTTGCCAAGCCTTACTTATGATGTCACTTAATAAGTTATAGAGACACAAGGTGAGCCTTGTAGAGACGCACAGTTTCCTTCTGGAGCATCTGAATGCAATTTTGGGAGCTGCCTCGAGATGCCGTGTGATGCCTGGGACCTGTGGGTGGCAGGCAGGAGATCCTTTCTCCAACGGGAGAAATAGTGGGAGAAGTAGGAATTGCCTTCTTCCAATAATGCTTTGGCCCTAAAAGGGAAACTCTTGAGCTCCAGAGAGTACTGAATAAGCCTGCATGGATACTTGTGTCTTGCTGAGAGATCTACATAGGCACACTTTATTTATTTTTTATCATTATTTATTTATTTGGCTGCACTGGGTCTCAGTTGCTGCACACTGGATCTTTAGTTGCGACATGCGGGATCTTATTCCCTGACCAGGGATCAAACGCAGGCCCCCTGCATTGGGAGCGCTGAGTCTTAACCACTGGACCACCAGGGAATCCCATCATAGGCACACTTTAAATGAAAAACTTCATAATGTGAGAGGATGAGCTCACCCACGATCCAACCTCCTATCCCAACAGCATCTTAATTTGAGAACAGGATTTTAACAAACCAAGAGGGAGGTACAAGTTAAGTAGCAACACTCCTTGGGTTGCACTTAACCCTTTTTAAAGGCAGGAAACTTTTATGCTTGACTGGTGGTTTTGCTTTTTTATTTGTTTACATCCTTTGTACAAGATCATTAGGAAGATCAAATATGGTAAGAGGTGAAGGTGCTCTGGAACTCCTACTGTGCAGTCAATATGGCTGTTCCCATTCTGTGCCCTGAGGGCAGCTTTTTAGGAACTGCTTGCCAGGATCAGAGCAGGCAGATTGGAAGTCCCAGCTCCAGCATCAGCCCAAGCCATCCTCTGCCTTCCTTCAGCCAAGAAGATGAGCCCTTCAAAATAGAGTCCCCTAAGTAGGAATCCAGCAGCATACAGGGCATTCCCTCCAGGGTCCCGAGTAGTTTCCTCCTTGGCAAGTCACAGGCCTGGGTTCCCCAGGACCATCTCCTATCTGAGGAGCAGGCTGCTGTGGGCTGGACTCCTGACCAGCTAGCACCCGAGCAAGAATCGTAACAGCAGCTCAAGATTGCCGATTTTACTGCCCTCTCCCCAGTGGACCCTGGGGAACAACCATACCCTGGAGACCACCAAGGCAGCAGCTCTCCTAGGAACCTTCAGGTTTAAGAGACTGTCCCCACCATTACCCAGTTGATTCCTGTGGCCATGAACCCAAACGATAATGTGCACATGAATCCCCTGAGAATCTTGTTAAAATACAGATCCTGATGCAGTAGGTCTGCGGCAAGGCCTGAGACTCTGCATTTCCAACAAGCTCCTAGAAGATGCCAAAGCTGCTGCTCCGCAGACCACACTTTGAATGCAAAGCTCCAGACCACAGGCTGATCAGAAGGGTCTGGAAACCAGAAAACAATGTTGAGTAAATGGAAACAACATGAGTTGTTGGGTCCCCTCTTTCTACCTTGAAATTTTATAATCTTGATACCCCTTCTGATGGCCTCCCAATAAAGTCCCCATTTAACTCAGGTTAGTCTAGGAGGTTTCTGGTATTTGCAAACAAAAGAACCTTTCCTATATCCAAAGGTAAATCCTCCAAATAGGAAAGGGTGACTCTTCCTCATTCCATCGTTTATTTTACAGGCCAGTTCTTCCAGACCCACCACCAGAGACTGGCTAGACCCACCTGCTTCTTAAAGGGACCAAGTCCCCTTTTGGGGGGCTTCTGATCATTTAAATCTCCTTCAACAACACAGAAGAGGTTTTCAAACATTACCCCGGGGATTCTTCATTGCCCTCTCTCAGTATTTTCCCAGAGACCTGAGGTTCCTTTGTGGGCTTCAGTCCCTTGATTGCCTCCCAGCCCCTAAGCTGTCTTGTGCATTAATTAGCTGGTGACTAAATGCTTCCTAATTGTCAACTGGCTCCCACCCACACTTGCATCAAGGAGTCATGGGCATCCTCCAGGGAAAGGTCTTTTGTGAGTCCAGTGGTTCACTTTTCCACAAATGTGGGCTGAACTTCTTCTGTGGTACCAGGTCACATTCGCAGCCCTGGGGACTTGGTGGTGAGCAAGACAGACTTGGTCCTTGCCTTCAGAGCTCACATCTAGTGGGAGCCAAATACCAACACAGGGACTTCCTTGGTGGCGCAGTGGTTAAGAATCCGCCTGCCAATGCAGGGGACACGGGTTTGAGCCCCGGGCCAGGAAGATCCCACATGCTGCGGAGCAACTAAGCCCGTGTGCCACAACTATTGAGCCTGAGTTCTAGAGCCCATGAGCCACAACTACTGAGCCCATGTGCCACAAGTACTGAAGCCCACGTGCCTAGAGCCCGAGCTCCGAAACAAGAGAAGCCACTGCGATGAGAAGCCCGTGCACTGCAATGAAAATTAGCCCCCACTCGGGCTTCCCTGGTGGCACAGTGGTTAAGAATCCTCCTGCCAATGCAGGGGACACGGGTTCGAGCCCTGGTCCAGGAAGATCCCACATGCTGCGGAACAACTAAGCCCGCATGCCACAACTACTGAGCCTGCGCTCCAGAGCCCGAGAGCCACAACTCCTGAAGCCTGGGCACCTAGAGCCGTGCTCTGCAACAAGAGAAGCCACCACAATGAGAAGCCCGCGCACCGCAACTTAGACCCAACACAGCCAAAAATAAATAAATAGAATTAAAAAAAAAAAGAGTAGCCCCCACTTATGGCAACTAGAGAAAGCCCAAGCGCAGCAACGAAGACCCAACAATGAAGGCCTGATGCAGCCAAAAATAAATAAATAAATTTATTTTAAAAAAATAAAGAAAAACAAACAGCAACACATAAATTTCAGATAATAACTGCTATGATTTAACAAATAATAAAAATACAAAAGGATAATACAATACAGAGTAATGCCTGAAGCTTCAGATAGGTGCGCTGGGAAGGCCTTTCTAAGGAGGTGACATTTGAGTTGAGACCTGAATGGTACTCAGGAGCCAGCCAGAGTGATGATGAGGAGAAAGAGCTGTCCAAGCAGAAAGCACGGGCAAGATCAAAGGCTGGGTGGGAGGGACCAGCTTGGCCTGTCTGAGGAACACTCACTGCATCCTTTCAGCCCCCAGGGATTCAGGAGTCAACCAGCAGGTTGGAGCTGGTTGTAAGAATTGGAGCAAAACCTTTCCTCTCCTCTTTTGCAGAGGCTGGGGGTGAGGCTTACTCTACATGGCCCCACCTCCAATCATCTGATTGGTCAGATTTCAGGATCCTGATTGGCCTTTGGTGGTAACTAGGGCGCTCTTTCTTCAAGGTTCCAAACTCCACAGTCTTACTTCGGACTTAGGGCGGAACCCCTCGGAGGGTCCAGTTAGGGAGCACGCGGCTTCCCCTGGGGAATCCAGGCCCAGGACTCTACAGAGAAACAACAATGCAGATTGCCATGTGAAATTTCTTGATTTTTAAACGTTAATGATAAGTTGGAAAAGCTTTTTAAAAGCTGTGCAGGCCAAACACGTGCCTATAGGCAGGACCCGGCCCCCGCACCCCCACCCCCACCCCCCGCTGCCCGGGGCGGTGCTGTGGGGCGTGGCGAATGCCTCGTGGTAGAGGTGATGGAGAGAAGGAGTCAGGAAGGACACTAACTACATCCTGGATTCTGAAATACCCTGCCCTGGAGGAGGAACTCGCTGCCACAGACACATACTGAGCACCTATTGGTGCAAGTCTCTGTGCTAGGTTGGGGGGTACAAAGCACATTGTGAAGCTGCACCCTCCTCCAGGGCAGGGGTTGCCTAGCACAGAAGACCTGGGTTCCGGTCCTGTAATTACCATGAGTCCTTGGGTTAGTTCATCAGCTCTGGGATTTGGCACATAGCCTTATGTTGATAGCAGGTTAACTAAATCAGGTGTGGGCAGATTATGAAAGGCCTTGAACGTCTAGGTAGGGAGTTTGGGCCGGATCTCATAAGGGGGTGGGAGCCACTGCAGGTTCTTGATCAGGAGAGTGATATTCCAAGTAAAATATTTTAGGAAAATAAATCAGGCCACCTGTGCAGAGAGGAGAGGGTCACATACAATCCAGGTGTGGTATAGTGAGACAGCACCTGGGTTTATGCAAATCAGATCTTACCACCCCGAGCTCAAAAGCTTTCAGTGGCTCCCTGCAGCCCTCACAGCAAACTCCTCCCTTCTTACAATGGTCCAAGTGCAGGACCATCATCCTGGGTGTATGACCTGTGCAATTGCACAGGGCCCCACGCTTAGTTTAATGATTTACTGTCACCATCTTGAAATTCCTAAAGGGGTCTCATGTTTTTGCTTTGCGTCAGGCCCCACAAATTATGTAGCCAGTCCTGCCCACAGGGACTGGCCCCTGCTCCCCTCTCCCTTCTCATTTGCATCCCACTTCTCCCTAATCCTTCAAACTCCAGTTGCTTTAGTCTTCCATCAGTTCCTGGAGGTTGTTCCTTCCTGCCTCAGGGCATTTGCACAACCTGTTTCTTACCTGGAACACCACTCCTCATCCCAAGACCAACTCTTTCTTCAGCAAATTTCTTCTTATCCTCCAGACCTGAGCATAATTACCTCCTGAGAGACAACTTCTCTGACCTCCCAGGATTATCTCTTCAAATACAAAAGTTTAAAAATAATTTAAAGTAGGCCCCCAGTAGAAGCTCCCATAGTGCCACGTGGTTCTCACTTCAAAGAAATGACCGTAATCTGTAATGAAAATTTTTTTTTTTTTTTTTTTTTTTTTGCAGTACACGGGCCTTTCACTGTTGTGGCCTCTCCCGTTGCGGAGCACAGGCTCTGGACGCGCAGGCCCAGCGGCCATGGCTCACGGGCCCAGCCGCTCCGCGGCATGTGGGATCTTCCCGGACCGGGGCACGAACCCGTGTCCCCTGCATCGGCAGGCGGACTCTCAACCACTGCGCCACCAGGGGAGCCCTGTAATGAAAATTTTATATGGCGCTCTGTTCGCTGAGTCTGTCTCCACCTCCAGACTGTGAGTGCCACGATGCTCACGAACCTGTCTGCCTGGCTTCAAAGGGAGGCTCAGAGATGGGTTAAACGGGGTGAAAGGAGGGGAAGCCATATCTCACCGATCTTGGACCTTTCCTTCGGGTTGCGCAGAAATTTTCATAATGCCCACACACACCCAGCCCACACACCCAGCAGGGTGTGCTCTGGTCCGGGCCCTGGCCTTTCCCCAGCTGGAGCCCATTAGCTTCAGACCCTCTTGCCCCGTTCCCAGTGATGGGACAATCCTAGGGGTGGGTTGGGAAGGGGATGCATTTTACAGAGCCAAGCTTTAGTCTAAAGGAAGCAATAATGAAATAATTTCAGACCTCTGACAGCAGAACAGCCATGGGTGTTTGGGGGCTTTGTGCTTGTAAAGGCTTGAGTAACTAATATCCAATTGGGGGAAATTTTCCTTCTCTTAACCAAGTAAATAAAACCATTCATACCACAAGAGGTAGGAGGAAGGGACAGAATTTGCACAAAACATAAAAATTTGTTGACCCTGGCAAGATGAGAAAGAGCATCATGCCTGCCCAGGTGGCTCACATTTATTAAGTAAGTGCCATGTACCAGGATCTGAGCTAAGCTCTTGGCACACGTAAGCTCCTGAATGCTCACCCTAACCCTGTGAAGTTGGAACTATTCCCCTCCCCACTTTGTGGATGAGGAAACTGAAACGCAGAGAAACTGGGTAACTAGCCTAATGTCACACAGCAAGGAAACAACAGAGTTGGGATTTGCACCAAGATCTGTCCAACTCCAGATCTGTTCTGAGCCCTTCACTACCACAAAACAGCTACTCATTTGGCTTGCTGTGTGGTTTTGGGCAAATTTGTCAACCTCTCTGAGCCCCATAATCTTTTTTTCTTTTTCTTGAACCCATGCCCCCTGCAGTAGAAGCACAGAGTCTTTTTTAAAATAAATTTATTTATTATATTTACTTATTTTTGGCTGCGTTGGGTCTTCGTTGCTGCGCACAGGCTTTCTCTAGTTGTGGCGAGCGGGGGCTACTCTTCTTTGCGGTGCGTGGCCTTCTCATTGCTGTGGCTTCTCTTGTTGCAGAGCACAGGCTCTAGGGCGCTCGGGCTTCAGTAGTTGCAGCACACAGGCTCAGTAGTTGTGGCTTGCAGACTCTAGAGCGCAGGCTCAGTAGTTGTGGCATATGAGCTTAGTTGCTCCGCGGCATGTGGGATCTTCCGGGACCAGGGCTCGAACCCGTGTCCCCTGCATTGGCAGGCGGATTCTTAACCACTGTGCCACCAGTGGTTAAGAAGCCCGAAGCACGGAGTCTTAACCCCTGGACCGCCAGGGAAGTCCCAAGCCTCAGATTCTTCACCTATAAATTGCCCCTTATTTAAGCCACTCTGTGCTAGGTACTGCCTGACTCCTCACGGTGCCTGGTGAGGGAGGGAATGTGGCAGAGCTAATGATTTGTGTTCTTCAACCTGTTTCCTCTTCCTGGGCCCTACAGTTAGCAGAGTCATGTGACTACATTCTGGCCAGTGAAAATTACATGTCATCCCTGGGCCAAGGCAATTAAGAATGGGTGAGTCTCTTTTGATTTTTAGTCTCCCTTTCCACATGCAGAGGATTCAGGAATGGATTCCAGGGAGCGCCTCGGGGAGTCACTGCCTGGAAGAGAGCTGCCTTCCAAGGAATATGGGTTAGGAGACCCCTGACCTATATCAGACTTTGCATGAGTGAGGAATAAAGTATCATTGGGTTAAGCCACTGAGATTTTTGTTTTGTTACAGCAGTTACCATTAATTGCACTGAATGAAAATGTATCAGTTATTAATTTCCATAATAATGCTGCATAACAAATCACCCCAAAACTTAGTGCCTTAAAACAGCAACCAGGGACTTCTGTAGTGGTCCAGTGGTTAGGACTCCATGCTTCCACTGCAGGGGGCACAGGTTCGATCCCTGGTCGGGGAACTAAGATCTCGCATGCTGCGCAGCGCGGCCAAGAAAAACAAAACAAAAAACCTCACAAAAACCAGCAACCATTTAGTTAGCTCATGATTTCATGGATTGGCAATTTGGTCTGGGCTCAGCTAAAGGTTCTTTTAGTCTTAATTAGCTGATTAGCACAGCCTCAGCCAGGGCAGCTCATTACTGTTCCAGTGGTCTCTCATCCCGGAGCAGGATAGCTCAGGCCTGTTCACATGACAGCTGGGAGGATTCCAAGAGAATGGGCAGAGGCTACAAGACTTCTTACAGTCCAGACTCGGAACAGGCAATGTCACCTCTGCTGTATTCTATTGGCCAAAATAGGTCATATGGCTGAGCCCAGGTTCAAGGAATGAGGAAATAGGCTGTATCTCCTGATGGGAGGAGTTCCAAAGTCACACTGCAAAGGGGCTTGCATACAGGGAAGCAAAGCACTGAAGTTATTTTGCAACCAAACTACTACAGGAGGTATTAGTGCCCCCATTTGAAACTTCCTTCCCAGCTTCAGGAAGATGAAGTGGCTAGTGAATGGAAGAATCAGGATTTAAGCAAAACCCGAAGCTCTCTTCATGCCCCAAGCTTCCCGTATGACTCCGAAGACCGGTCCTCTTTGGCCAGAAGGAACCTCCCCACCTCTGCTAGCTGAACCAGGAATCCAGCACCCTGGCCTCCCAGGGAAGGGGCCCCCAAATCTGGATCTCACTCTGGCCTTTGGAAGAACAGGGCGTCTTTTCAGATATTTGAGTCTAGGAAACACCTTGAGCTTCAAGCCTTGAGAAGCTGTGACTGCAGTGACCTGGGGCTGGCAGGAAGGCCTTCCCCTCCTGGCCTTTACACATCGGATGGCCCTAGAGTCCTACTTCACTCTGTGACCCAGGCAGAGCCCACACCCTCTCTGTGCCTCAGTATAAGGATGCAAAGTATAAAGAGAAAAGTGCTCAGCCTCTGGAATCACAGCACTGGGCTCAAATCCTGACTCACTTGTTGTCGGTCCTGGGCAAGGCCCTTTCACTCTCTGAGCCTCACATTCTCTTCTATAAAACAGGTGTGAGAGAAGAGGAGTCCCCATCTTGGGGGCTGTTGTGAGAACTGAATGAGAGAATGCACAACATAAATGCATGATGTAAATGACCTACTACCCCCAAGGTGGACTTAATAGCTGGCAGGTGGTGTTAGCATCATGTCAACCAAACCCCCATTTTACAGAGGAGAAAACAGAAGCTCAGGCAGGTGATGTGACTTGCCAAGGCCACACAGCTAAGGAGCAGTGATGTCACCAGTGATGTACTCAGGTCTATCTGATTCCAGAAGCCAAGGTCTTACCCTCTCTAGAGTCCTAGGTTTGAGTTGCCTCTTGCAGCCATGTGACCTTGGGCAAGTCCCTTTTCTCTCTCGGTCTCATTTTTCTCATCATCTAAATAAATGATGATCTGCCTATGATGCCTTGTGCATTTTCCTCAAATGGGAAAATACATGGAAAGTGCTTAGCACAGTGCCTGGGACAGACTTGTGTGCTCAGCAATGAGAGGCTGCTGTAACAGTCAGGGGCAAGTTGCTTAACTCTCTGTGCCTCGGTTTCTCTATCTGTCAGATAGAGCTAATGACAGACTTATCTCATTGGGTTGTTGTGAGGAATAAATGAGTTACTGTGGGCTAACCTCAGCACAATGCCTGGCACATGGATGCACTTCATAAGCACTTGCTATTATTTTAAAAGTTCAGAAACCTGTTCCAAGCTAGCATGAGATGATGGGGATCCCAGCCCCCCACTGGCTGAAGCTCCAGGCACTGCCTTTGCTACCATTCAGCTATTATTAGGCCCAGCGTCCTCATCTCAAATCCAGATGGGGAGCTAGAAGGGCGGGCAGGGCTGGGCCTGGCTGGCGGATGGCTGGGAACACTGCTGGGAGGCCGGTTTGGGTTTGGGCCCCACCCTGCCTGCCCTCCCTCGCCTGCAGTGGGTCCAGCCGCCACGTCTACACTTGGCTCTGAGGTCTGCACCAAACACTCCCTCCCACCGTGGCCGCCTCCTCTGGGAAGGTTCAGAGCATTTCGTGGCCTCAGCACTTTTCTGCCCGCCCCAGGGAGGCCAGGCCTGCGTAGAAACTACGAATTGGACACTGCATGCCTCTGGAGCCTGCAAAGGGGTCAACCACCCTCCTGTCTAAAGGTCTTCATACCTACAGTGAGGCCTACTGGGTCCACCAAGGGGAAAGGGTCCACACAGCTGGGTTCAAATCCCAGCCCTACCACCAATATGCAGTGTCAATGTGGACAAGTGACTTCCCCGAGCCTCAGTTTTTTTAATCCATAAAATGGGTATAATCTTAGCACCTACCTCACATGGCTATGGTGATGTATAAATGAACGAATGGCACATAGTAGGGACTCAGTATGTGCTAGTTATTGTTATTTCATGCTTGAGTGTGCCAGGCCCTGAGAGGGAAACAAGGATTTGGGGAGGCTGGGGATTTGGGGTACCAAGTGGCTCTACCTCCAATTGCTGTGTGACCTGAAGCCTGTTCCTTGCCCTCTCTGGAACTCAGATTACCACGAGGTGGGCATCTAGGACTCTATGATGCCACAATTCAGCTGCTGTGCTCACAAGTAGTTAAGAAATATGACAAGGCCCCATGTGGGCAGAGATCCCAAATGGCAGGGTACCATGGTTAGGAGCAAGGGTTCTGGGGAATTCCCGGGCAGTCCAGTGGTTAGGACTCCACGCTTTCACTGCTGGAGCCCAGGTTCAAGCCCTGGTAGGGGAACTAAGATCCCGCAAGCCACGCCATGCAGCCAAAAAAAAAAAAAAAAAAAATCAAGGGTTCTGGGTTCTAATCCTGTGTGAGGTGCTGGTGTGGCTTGGCCTTGCTGAGCCTGTCTCCTCTTCTGTATAATGATGGTTCTACCTCACAGCGTTCAAGCTGTGAGGTTCATGATAATAACAAAACTGCCACTCATGTGTTTTTATGGTTCCAAACCACTGGCAGCAATTATACAGGGCCGCTACCATAAGCCTAGATTACGCCAGGCATCAGGGAACTCCCAGAAGTGATAAGAAGTCCAGGCCGGCCCATCCAGAACCCTCTCCTTTTTCCATGAGGCTGGTCTCCTGTGGTTCATCACACCCCATTGGGCATCTCAGATCCCCTTCTCCTTCCCAGGGCTCACTTGCCTCCAAGTTTCCTACATTGAAGAGTCACTCCTTTCCCATCCTTCAGCACCTGGGGCCAGGCCCACTTCTCCTCCAAGGCCGGAAGTTTATCTGACAGTGTCGCTCAGAGAACACAGCAGCTGGATGACATCATGGAGGAGACAGCCTTGCCAAACTGGTTTGCCAAACAGATCCCCAGCCCCACTCCTGTGGCTGCTGACCTTGGGGGCCTCCAGTTCTGCCCACAAGGGAGAGGGTCACAGCCCTTGGATCCAGCCAACCCCAGCAAGAACCAGTTCTTCTCCTCCAGGGTCCCCATGCTCCAGCCTCGCCTACTTGACTTTTCCCCAGCAAAGTCCTCAGAGTCCTACCTGACTTCCTTTGCTCTCATGCTGTGCCCTCTCCAGGTTGCCTTTTCCCACCCCTTTCACATGCCAAACAGCAAGTGAGGGCTTTTTCTTCACAACTTTTAGAGTCCAGATACCATCTCTCCCCCTACCCTCACCAGGCTGTGAGACCCCAACAGCAGGCCCAACTCCAATCTAGCTCTAACCCCTCCACACCTTCCACTGCCCAGCAGGCTCTGGACCCCTCACAGGCCCAAGGTCTTGGCCTTGAGTGGCCTCACAGCCACTTGTGAGCACATCCCAAGGTGGGGTCTCCCTGAAAGTCTTGGAATTTTATGTTGTCTAGTCTGGTGGGGAAAGGGCTTAGAAAGCTCAGGCCACAACTCCCCCATCTTGCAGATGAGGAAACTGAGGCTCCAAGTGGAACAAAACTTTGCCTGGGCTGAAGCCGGGCCTAAGACCCATCACTCCTCTTGCCTCCTGACCCCAGGACTGGACTTTCTCTGCAGGACCCCAGGGAGGGGGAGGGGAAGCCAGGGAGATTCAGGGATCTGGCACTGTCAGCTTGGTAAAAATATTTATTCTCAGACTGAGAGACTGGACCAAAATAATACCCTTGGCCCCTGAGCTGCTCCAGCCACTCCCCACTCTGCCAGTCCAGGGTTGGACCTGGAGAAATCTGGACCCTTTCTGGGAGGGCCTGAAGTGAGCCAGTCCAAGCTCCTCATTTTATAAATGGATAGACTGAGGCCCAGGCCACCCCAGTGCCCATAAGACATGTTCACCCTACTCACCTGTCACTCAGGGCCTTTCACAGATGAAAGGTCTTCCATCCCCATTTCCTGCTCCATCCACAGTCCATCTCTCCTCCTTTTCTCACTTACAAACCTCCTGGCCTTTATTCACACTGTCCCCCTGCCACTAATACTCTTTCATGTCTTTCTCCCTCTTCTCTGTGGGATGGATTTCTTTGCACCCTTCCTCAAGGATCAGTTTGCTCCTCCTCTAAGAAGTCTTCCAGGATTTCCTCCATCCTAGAGGCAGCAAGGTGGAAGAAAGGGGCTTTAGTATGGGGCAGAATTCCACTCAAGTTTGAATGCCATTACCAGCCAAGGTGCCTTCACTTCCCTGAGCTTCAGCTTCCACCTCTGTAGAATCCGGGTAATACTTACCTTGCACAGTGCTCAATTTGCAACGGGGCAAACCCCGTGTCAGACATGCAGTTGGTGCTCAGTAAACACCAGGACCCTCCTCATGGGACGTTTACTCCTTCCTGTGCTGTGGGTGCAAACTTCTCCAGAACCGCACCCGAACTGCCCTTTGATATTTGTTTCACCACTATCTCATCCCACCCCTTTCAGATAGGAAGGGAAAGCAAGTAGGTGTGGAGGAGGACCCCAGCCCTGAGGGCTTGATGGAGGGGCAGGACCCATGCTTATCTTCAGTACTACCAGGAACTAGTGAGCACGTGTGTGACACAAAGTCCTCTCTCAGAAACTCACCTGGGCCATTCCTCCCTCCTGGGGGGTGGGGGCAGAGCTAGCATGAAGCAGGCCATTCACTGGAGCCAAGAGACGCCACTCAGGCGGCTTACGTATGTGCCGCCCCAGGGGGCTGTTCCAATGGGCTCGCGAGGTTTGAATAGGACCGAGTTGGCTTTGGAGGGCGCTGAACCTTGTTCTGGAGAATAAGATGACATCTAAGTTGGGAATTCCCTGGCGGTCCAGTGGTTAGGACTCTGAGCTCTCACTGCCAAGTGCCCAGGTTTAATCCCTGGTCGGGGAACTAAGATCCCACAAGCCACGTGGCCAAAAATAAAAAATAAAAAAATAAAGTTTATTAAAAAGAAAATGACATCTAGGTTAACCAGAGAGGGCCTACATGGGGCCTGCTCAGGAGAAGGGGACCTCGAACTAAAGCCCCAAATTGGGCTCTGTTTGCTCCTCCTCCCATGTGACCTTAACAAGCCTCTTCCCTCTCAGAGCCGTGGTTTTCCCATGTGTAAAACGGGACCACCTCTCAGGGATGTGGGAATGCAGTAAGACGACACCTTTAAAAGAGTCTCAGAGTGGATACTGGCTCTCACTCTAGAAGGGGGCAAGGTGTGGTAGTGGGTGGTCACAGAGGACCTGGACAGTGGGCCTGAGGGGCTCTGCTGGAGCAACAGGCTGAAATCACTTCCACACAACCCCGTATCACAGTGGTTAAAAGCACAGATTCTATACTCAGAAGGTGCTGGTAGGAACCACAGTTCCACTACCTATCAGCTGTTGTCCTCAACTGTAAAATGGGACAGTAATCCTGGGCTCAAATGGTCGTTATAGGGACTATATGCCTGGTACATGGCAAGTACAAAAAAATGAGTCTATATTATTATTGTTATTATTTGACAGACAGGATTCCAGACCCCACCTCCCAGGCTCCAACTCCCTTTGATGTCCATGGAGACCTGTGGGAGGCACCCTGACCTCTATCACAGGGGACAGAGTGGTTTTCTCCAGTGGGTCTGAGCTCTTGGGTCCCCTGGCTGATTCCTTATGTTGTCTTGGGCATGTTGGCTCTCTCTGGGTCTCAGTTTCCTCCATTTGTTGAATTCTGGACTTCGTGTTCCCTATTTAACTCCACAGCGCTGCAAGAGGCCGACGCTGAGGGGCTTGGAAGCGAGAAGCATGACAGATAAAGTCAATATCTGTGCAAAGGTGTGTCGGCTGGGGAAGGGGAGTTGTGTGATTGACCCTGCTCCATCTGAGGTGATCCCTGAGGTACTTCAACGTAGGGTTAAGGTGCTGCCAGCCACTTAGTCCCTGCTCTGAGGTGACCCGGCCCAGGTGTGCCGAAAGCAGCCTGGGGGCAGCGGCCAAGCCAGGGCACTGAAGCGAGGAGGGGGCGGAGTCGAGTGAGGGGAAAGGGTCTCACGAACAAAGAGGAGGGCGGAGAGGGACAGTCCTGAAGGCTCCGCGAATAGTACGATCCCGGACCACTTACCGCGGCTTTGGGCGCCCTCCCTGACTTTGGCGCAAAGCTGCATCCTCCTGGTGACGCCCACCCGACCAGCGAAGGCCACTTGAACAGTGGCCCCAAGACTGCAAACCCCTACCACCTAGGCCCGTGAGGGGCGGGGCCTCTGCTAGGGGCGTGGCCGTCAAATTGAATTTCCCCAATGGGGCACGAGGGTGGGCGGGATCATCCCCAGGATTGGTTGGCGCCGTGGCGCGGGGCGGGACCCGCGGGGCTGCTGGCGCGGCTGGACGGGCGGCGCTTGCAGAATCCCGGGGACGGTTGCTGAGCGGGCTTGGCATCCCGGTCGCGGCGCCTTCCGCCTGACCGCTCCTAGTCCATCTGTTGGATCCCGAACGACCTAAACTGAGCCCGTACCGGACGGGCGGGCCGGACTAAGAGGTGGGTGTGCGGACCTCCGGGCGACAGCAGGACCCCCGACGGGTTCGAGGGTGGAACCCGGATAGGTGGACTCCCAGGGTTCTGGGACTCCTGAACCTGGGAGCCCCCACCCATCCACAGGGGCTCTAACCCATGCGATAAAGTTCTGAGACCTGGGGGAAGGACGCTCACGGACCTCCAGGAGGCTCTACGACCCCCAGGGGTGCTAGTCTGTGGGGGCAGAAACCCTGAGGAAGCTCCTACGTTCCTCTGAGACCCCTCGCAATCTTCGGGGACCTCACACTGTGTGACAGGGAGCCATGGAACTGAAGTGGAGCAGCGGCGGGAATCCCTGAGGAGAAAGAGACTTCCCTCGGTGTCCTAGATTCTGCATTAGGGACCCCTGTCCCTCAGAAGACATGGGGGAACTCAGAGTGTCCACAAAACCCAAGTCTGGTGATTGCTAAGTGAAGGACCCCAGCAGAGGGCGGCTGGGAGGTTGCTACCTGTCCGAGCCTACAGGGATGGGAAAAGCAAGCAGCGACTTGAACAGGCAGAGTCCGAAGAACCCCAGCTGTGTGGACTAGGACCTCCCCCAGACCCATTCACCGGATGGGATGACTCGACAAGTGACTGTTCTGGAGAAGGGGAAGGGATGACTGAGTGATGAATCAACAGGAGCGGGGGCAATCCAGGGGCCATTTCAGTCACCATACATTAACTAAGCACCTACGGTGTGTCACGCTGTGGGTCCTCAAATTTCAGAAAGACATTAGGGCTGCAGGGGGAAGGAAAGAGCTACACTGGGAGGCTGGGCCAGGATTTAGGGGGCCATTTTGATAGGCAGTGATAGAGCAAGAGGGAGTGTCCTGAGCCCCTGAGGGCACTTTGGAAGGGGACTTCAGAAGCTAGAGGTGGCCAAGATTAAATCCATTCCCTGCCCGCTGGGTCTTTGGGATCCTCCTTCCCCCATGACAATCCTCTGGTCCTCTCCAATCCTGTTTGCCTAAGTCCAGAAGCTGGACGGATCACTTTCTGAAGGCCCTTCCAGCTGGGGAACTGAATTCTAAGTGTGTGAACTGGCAGGAGGAGCCGGGTGCCTGGACACCTGGCTTCATGAGGTCAGAGCAGTTGGCATCAGGGGGAGGGCGGGAAAGGGAGGAGTGGAGAGGGGTGTGTACAGAGGGCTGTCCTCAAGAATTAGAAGACAGACTGTTACCTCCAATGGCTTAAGTTACCTGGGGGAATGAGAGTGGCAAAGGCAGCAAGGACTTGGATATGGGTTTAGCCCATAGCCAGAGGTTGAGCTTTTGGGGTGAGTGGGGGCTGGGCAGGCCCTGGGGATGGGTGGGTGGGGCAGGAAGCTATGGAGTGTGGTAGGCACCCCCTGGTGGTGAGCACAGCTTGGGTGGGCCTTGCTGGGCCCTGGCTTCACAATCCAGGTCCCTACCCTCCCTGTTTGATGCTTAGATATGGCAAGGGCCCAGCTTAGGCCACACAGCAAGCTAGCAGTCCAGCTGGCTGGACTGGAACCAGGGACTCCTACTCTTGGTTTGTTGAGTTTTCCAGCACAGTACCCAAGGGCAGAGGGCACCTCCCAGCCAGGAGTCACATCACAGATAAGGATTAGACACCAATGGATAATCATGGGTTAGAGGGGGAAACTGAGGCACAAAGCCCAAGTGCCTGTGGTTTCTAGAGGCCCCAGAAGGCCTGATTCATGTCTGTCCCCTGCAGAATTCCCTGAGCTGATGTCAGCTGCCAAAGGCACTGGGGAACTCACCAGGAGGGGACGGACGGAGCTAGGGGCCAGCAAGATGGCGGACGAAACATTAGCTGGGCTGGATGAGGGAGCCTTGCGGAAGCTGGTAAGTGGTTCCATTATCCCTACTATGAGGACAGACAAGACAGGCCAGAGAGGCAGGGCCTGTCCAGGATACCTCTCAGCTGACAAGAGGAGGTGATGGGGGAGGGCGCAGGAGAAGGGCTCCGGGGAACAGGGCTAGGCCTGTTCCACGTGGCTGATGCAGAGGCCCTGGTGGCATGTGCTTGTCCACGCCAGGTGCTGAGGCCTTGTTCCTCCCAGCCCCCCACTGCCACCACCTGTTTAAATAGTAACTGGTGAGGACTCACCCATGTGCAGTCACAGGTGTGGGGAGGCTGGATTTGCCTCTCTCAAGCAACAGCCTGGGCAGTACCCACCCCTGGAGGCTGGCCCAATGATAACAGTAGCAACAATGATTAATAAGCCAGGGCACAGCAGGGAGCAGTCTGGGCGCTAAGCACACCATCCCACAGAATGGTTACAGTAGCTCCAAGAGCCAGGAGGACACTGTGGCTCAGACAGGTGAAGTCACCTGCCCAAGCGCACCCAGCTCGGAAAAGGGTGTGCCAGGATCCAAACCAACCCCAAAAGGGGTCATGGGGGACCAAGAGACCTGGATAAGTCAAGTCCAGAAGAGCCCATAGAGAGAGACAGGCCTTGGGGACCCTTATGAACACTGTGACTTCTAATCTGTCATTTTTCCCACTCTGAGCCTCAGTTTCTTTATCTGTAAAATGGGAGGTGGGGGGAATGTGTGTGAACATAATATCTAGGTCCTACAGTTGACATGGGGATGGAATGAGGAGTGAGCCCAGATCTTGGCATGGAAGAAGGATGGGCCCACTCTATCCCCTTTCCCCAGCTTCTTCTTGAAGCCCGCCCTCCCCCCCAACACACATACCATGCACAGAGAGGATGTGGGGCAATATAGCAGGGCAGGCATGTGCCCACCAGCAAGGGCAGTGTGCCCTGGAACTGGAAGAGGGGCCAGAGCTCCACCCCCCAGGCCCTGACCCTTGTCCAAGGGGTAAATTAAAGATTTACCTTCCCTGGGAGAAGGCAAATGACCCACCCCACCCCCATACCATTCCTCTGGAGGCAGGGGCTGGAGCCAGCTAGCTCAGCCCAGTCACTGGGCAGTGCCCAGCCACTGCCATCATCTACCCAAGGCACTCGGCCTCTGTGTCCTCGGACAGCACCTTAGACTTTGGGTGTCTGCCACCACCACAGGCGCTATGTGCAGCCTGAGGGAGATGGGTTTCCAAAGGGTCCCACCACGTCAGCTCGACCTCCCATCAGGAAGTCAGAATCCTAATGTGGGTAGTGGAGAGAAAGCCAGGTCTTTGCTCATCCCCTTCTCTAGGGGTCCACTCTGAAGATCAGGGTTCTCCAGCCGCCACCCACCACCCCATGTGGGTTTGGGTGCTGGAAAAGGGTTTCAGAGAAGCCGGAGCATTGGCTGTAGCCTGCCCCCCCAACCCCGGCCCCCTCCCTGGGAAAGGACTAGCAAGACCCGACCCCTCGTCTCGGGACCCCGGAGGTCTTTCCCATTTCGGGACCGGGGTCCTCCACCGCCGGGCGCCCGCCATTACTGCGCCCCAGCGCTGCCGAGGGTCCCGCCCCGTGCGCCGGCCTCCTGGCAGGAACTGGGGCGTCCGGAGCCGGGTTCCTCCCCACGGGGCCGGGCCTTATAAGGGAAAGCTGACCCGAGCCCCAGCGTCCGGCCGACTTGAGGACCCAGGGACCCGCTCCCAACCTCGGCTCTTGCACATTCCTGCGAACAGGGAGGGGGGCTGTGCGGCATGGGGACACCACCTGGGGACACGAGCACCACGTGCTCCTTCGCCACAAATTGGGACGCCCTCCGCCTCGGTCCCGGGTTCGAGATCGGGCTCCGACACTCACTAGCTGGGTGACCTGTGGAAGCTGCTTAGGTCTGTGAACCTGGGTTTCCTCTCTGTAGCCGGGGATGTTAAAGCAGGCGGAACCTGGGCGGCTTCCTGTCCTGCTGGCTCCTGGCTGGGTGCCTTGCACGGGGCAGCGTGGGAGAGGCGTGGGCGGTACAGGCGGCTGCGGTCGCGGGGTCTGCGGGCCTTCAGCGCCCCCTGGCTAGGCCACGCTTCACTGCCGGCCGGTCCCCCATCGGTCAACTGGAGGCGCTGGGACTGAGCGAATGCCTGGAAAGTCTCCTACGTAGTGCTGGTGGGGAGTCTGAGGCCCAGGAAGACGCCGGGGCCTGTCAGACGCCTCCAGCAGCGAGGGTACAAAGTATCCGGAGGCCCGGCCCCCCGGGAAGAGGAAGCACCCTCTTTCCTCCCAGGAGAATTTCACTGGGTAGTTTCGGAAACCCCCCCATTTCCTTCCCTTTCCCCCAGTGGACAATGGCGCTTTGTACTTCCTTCCCTCCCAACAACAGCCCCCTCCACTCAGGATGGTGGGGCCTGAGAGGACGGGGAACTCAGGACACACATCAGGGACACTGTGGGCGGACCTTTGTCTCCAGGCCTAAAGGGAAGGGTCATGCGGGAGGGTGACCAGTGGGATGAGGTTGTCCATTCCACAACCCTGCCCCACCCACTTGGGGGATCAGACAGAGGCTCCCATTTTCCAGAGGGGGACTCCCAGGGGTTGCAGAAGTGACCAAGTTCCCACATCAGGCTTTTTTCAGGGAGGAGAACCCCATCTCTGGAGCCCAGGGGGTTGGGAAGGGACACACAGGAGACAAAGGGCTAGTCATTGCGTCTCTGAGCCTCTTTACCCTCTGCACAGGAGGGGCTGGACCAGCTGTCCCCTCAAGCCCGGAATCTCCTAGTGTACCACGGAGGGCTCTGGGCCTGAGTCAAGGCCAGGACTGAGGGTGGGAAGGTGAGCCTTCTCCACCCCCCCCACATGATAGGCCCCCTTAAGCCCCAGGGCATCTCTAGTCCAGGCTGGAAGGGTCCCCAGTATAGTACAAGGATCTTCAAGTTACCCACTATAGCAGACAGACCCCAGCCACAGAGATATCCTCAGCCCAGGGAAGGCCCCAGAGTCATGGAAACCTGGGTTCAAATCCTGGCTCAGGTCACTTGACCATAAGCAAATCACTTCCCCCTGAGCCTCAGTTTCCTCATCTGTCAAATGGGAGTAATAAATTGCCTAGGGTTTCTGTGAAGTTAGGACAAGTAAGGGGCTCAGCACAGGATCCAGCACATGGTTTCTCAGTAAATGTTACAGATGCCTCTGGGTATCTTGTCCTCACTTGCCCTCACTTCTCTCTCTCCCCTCCTGACTGGCTGGAACCGACAATACATTGCTCTGCAAGGGGGGGGCACCCCAAGTCACTGCCCCCATCCTCACCCACTGCCCTAAAAGGAGGCCATTGTCCCGTCTGACAAATGAGATGTTAACCAAGACCAGGGATGTTAAGGATATGATCCTGACCATGCAGCCAGGACTGGATTGGGGCTGGAGCCAGCTGGGGGTCCGGGCTTGAGCCTTCCAGGGGCCCTCCCATATCTCCTCAGGAATGTGAAGACTGAAGGCTCCCTGGAGGGCTCTGTCACTTGTCTCTACCCTCTTCAGACTGGGACAAGTGAGCTCATGGCTAAGCTGGGTCAGCCCACACTCCCTGCTGAAACCATTCCCCCTCCCACCAGGCTCCCCCATGGAGCAGGAAGGAATGATGGGAAAAGAGGCTAAAAAGGAAGGGAGTAGAGGGTTCCTGGGCCTACCCCTGGATGATTTGGGGGTGGGGGTGGAGGCGGAGGAAATCACTGCCTATACTTGCTCCCACCTGGCGCACACCCACACTGGAGGCTTATCTCTGCCATTATTTTCCTGGGGGCCCTGGGCCTGTCCTCTCTCCCTTGAGCCACAGAGGCTCTGTAGCGGGTAGAGGAGTGAGAGGGGCAACATGATTGGCTGACTGCCCAGAGGAGGTGCCCTTTCCTGGACCTGGTTAGACCAGCCACCCCCAATTTCCCAGGGAGTGACAGGCTAAGAAGCTGGTGGGAGCACCTGTCCCCCATGGACGCCCTCTCTAGGGCCCTGGGTGGACCCTAGTGCAGCTGCCTTATCTGTCTGGGGTGTTGGCCCTCCCACTCTGAGCCCCGGCCCCTTTGCCCCTTCAGTGGTGGCTAGAGCAGGACCAGTGCAGGGAGAACAATAGCTCCCAGCCAGGCAGGGAGCTATGACTCCTGAGGGCCTGCCCCTGCCTCAGTTTCCCCATCTGTCCAATGTGGACGAGGCTGCCACCCATCAGCAGGGCTGTGGTACTTTGGGAGTCTCTCGTGCTGACAGCTAGATTCCAGAAGCCCAATCACCCTTCCCTCCCCAGGGACACTGTAAGGGGCCCATAGGATGGCCTCCCTCCTCCTGCCACGACTCCCTGGTTCTTGGGGGTTTGATGAAGGGCTCTGAGAGGCAGGAGTCGAGTCACAGGAATGAGCGCCTGACTTGGCACCTGGCACAGGTGGGTGGTTGCTGGCTGCCCACTCTGTGAATCTTAGTCCACGGTGGGCTGTCCAGAAGCCCTCGCTGCATGATCTGAGTCTCCCCCTGAGACCAAGTTTGGGTGGGCAGGCAGGCACATGATGGGCTTGGGGCAGAGGGAGTGGAGACAGACCACTCATTGTGCCCCAGGCCGAACCGTGGGCGGCCAGTGCCCGCCCTCCGTCCCTGGCAGCCAAAATGACCTGCCCCTCACCACCCCTTGCCCTGCAGCTGGAGGTCACAGCAGATCTGGCAGAGCGGCGGCGCATCCGCTCAGCCATCCGGGAGCTGCAGCGGCAGGAGCTGGAGCGCGAGGAGGAGGCCCTGGCATCCAAGCGCTTCCGTGCCGAGCGGCAGGACAACAAGGAGAACTGGCTGCAGTGAGTGGCGAGGGGTTGGACATGCAGGTGGGGCTGAATGTGCCAGGGCTCAGCTCATGTTGTGCAGGCAGGCATGAGCCAGGTGTCTGCTGCCCATCTGGGTGTGCAAATGGCAGCATAGGCACACATTTGGAGTACACAGGGATGTTGGTGGGCACGGACCACGTGCCGGTCATGGTGTCCTGGCCACGCCCATGTGATATTAGCGCTCAGGTCCATGGGCGTGCATGTGCCAGCGTATAGCCAGAGGGTGTGCACAGCTACCTGCCCCTCTGCCAAGGTTCCAGTTACCCTGTCCTGGCCTGTGCCCTCAGCCCACATCCTCCATGACCTGGCCCTGGCAATGGAGGTTATAGTCATGGTGTCCCTGCAGCTCTCAGCAGCGGGAGGCTGAGCAGCAGGCTGCTCTGGCACGGCTGGCAGGACGGCTGGAGTCCATGAGTGATGTGGAGGAGCTGACCACACTGGTGAGGCCTGGGCCAGGGCAGGGGATGGGGGCAGGGCAGGTGAAAACCTGGATTCCACATACCCGTGGCCCACCCCTCACCTACAGCTGCGAGGCGCTGCTGAGTACGAGGAACGCAAGCTGATCCGAGCCGCCATCCGCCGCGTACGGGCCCAGGAGATTGAGGGTACGTGCCCTGCCCTGGCCCCACCCCTACCCTGCTGCATGCTGCCCCCAGCAACCCCCCACCCTGACCCTCTGCTACTCACCTGACACTTTTCCCTTTCCCTCCAGCCGCCACATTGGCTGGAAGGTTGTGCAGCGGGCGTCCCAACAGTGGCTCAAGAGAGGACAGCAAGGGGCGGGCAGCACACGGGCTGGACCGGTGTGAGGTAAGGGGTGTGGGCAAGGTCCTGTGCCCATGGACGCCAGCAGCACAGAGCGCCTGTGTGTCTTTGCTAGATGGGTACTTAACTGAGGGGGCCCCCAGCTTGTGTTTGGGGAACAGTGGGACTCTGTCAGGCCTCTGCCCACTCTCCCAGGCAACTTCTGGTCACATGTCTCCCCTCCAGAGTTTGTCTCTACCCAGGCCTCCCCCGCAAAGCCAGCTTGTCTACACTGCTCCCAGGTTCCTGACTGTCTCTCATTACCACCCTGTTGACCTCCCAGCTGGCCTCCCTGCTTCCACGCCTACCTTCCACCCCCACACTGGCCATCCAGCCTCCACTCAGCAGACAGAGGGATCTCCCTGAAATGAAAATCAGACCCTGGTACTTGCCCAGCTTAAACCATCCGAGGCTGCCCCTCCCCCTCCGTACAGCCCACATCCTTACCTTGGCTTATCAGGTCCTGCTGTCAGGGGCCAGTGTCGCCTCTGTTCTCCAGGGAGTGTGGGTGAGAGGTCGGGTCGTGCAGGTTCCGTAAGTGGCCAGCAGAGGCCGCTGGGTCCCTGGTCCTGGCAGGACTACCCACTAACCCCGTAATTAACCAGGCAGAGGCCAGGGGTCAGGGGCCTCCACGCTAGAAATTGATTAAGTCTGGGAGTCCCCAGCAGGTCTCCTGCTGTCCCCAACCCCTGCCATTAGGATCTGGTCATCTCTGAACTGCCCTTGAGTAGGCAGTGCCAAGAGGTTGGGAAGTGGGGATCAAAGATGGCCCATGGTGTGCCAGTGACCGTGCTTGTGCAGATGTGCCTGCAGGAAACCGTGTCCAGCCCCTCTGCTTTGCATGCCCTGCCCTGGGTGCCTGCCAGCCTGGAGAGCCTTGGCCACATCCTGTGGGTCTCCCACGGGTCTCCCGCAGGTGCCGAAGCCAGAGGAACAGGAGCAGCAGGCAGAGGTCCCAGAGCCAACCCCAGCCCCCAATGGCACCAGCCATGACGCGACCAGAGTGACACTACTGCTTCGGGCCCCACCTGGGGGCACACCCAGCTCACCTGCCTCAGCCGACAGTTCACCCACCACTACCTCTCCTGAGCCTCCACTGGAGCCTGCCGAGGCCCCGTGCCCTGCCACTGAGGCTCTGGGCGGCCCCAAGCCACCTCCCAGCCCTCCCAGGGCTGCCAGCCCTGAGCCCCAGGAGCCTCCAGCCACCCCCAGCATGGAGGGGCAGGTGGTCAACAAGGTGAGTCTAGATGAGGGGCAGGGATGCCAGGCAGATGAACTCCCCAGTCTGGGAGTCAGGCCCTGCCCATGCCGTGTCTCCTCTGCAGCTCCTGCCTGGCCCCACAGAGCCGCCTGCTGCCCATGGCCCTACCAAAGGTCCCTCCGACACAAAGAGAGCAGGTAGGGTTCCAGCAGAGATAGCTAGGGGCATCTGCCTCCCTGGGCCTCCCCTTCCCTGCCTGGAAAATGGGTTCTTGTGTCTAGATGGCTCCAGTGCCCTCAGGTCCAGGCAGGCTCTGACACTCCTCACACTGCTCCTGAGGTGTCCCCGCCCCTGCCCCCCCATTCCCCCACCCATGGCCAGAGGCTTCCCTGCAGCCTTGAAAGGCAACAGGCCTCAGGCACATTCTTTTCCCCAATAAGGGAGTGCACCCATCTCCCAGCTGGAGCCGTGGGCAGTGCTGGCCAGGGGGGTGTCCACCATCCCCATCAGCAGGGAGAATCTGGGCACCCTTCCTCCAGCCCAAGCCTAGCCCCAGCCCCCAGGAGTGTCCAAGTTATCCTGGGGTCGGGGAAGGAGGGGCCTGTAAGAGAGACGCTGCTGAGTGGGGAGGCTAGGAGCTGTGGGAGGTGCAGGGTGGGCTGGGGAGGTTGAGGTGTAGGAAGGGGTTGGGAGGCTGAGGAGGTGTGGAAGAGAGGACTATGAGAGGTGGACCCCACCATCCACTCTCCTCTCTCTGCTCCCACATGGCCGCCACCGCCTTCCCATGCTGCCAGACCTGGCTGGCCCTCGCCCCTGCCAACGCTCCCTGTCTGTGCTGAGCCCCCGCCAGCCAGTCCAGAACCGAGGTACTGCCAATTCCCACAACCCCGGGCTCTGGGCAGTCCCTGTCCCATCCAACCACTGACAGCCCTCCTGTCCCTTCTAGAGCCCACTCCCCTTGCCAGCGGACCTTCCCCGTTCCAGCGGGCTGGCTCCGTACGGGACCGTGTGCGCAAGTTCACATCTGATTCTCCTATGGCTGCTGGGCTCCAGGAAGGCCCACTCCGGGCAGCCCTAGGTCCCTCGACCCCTGCAAGGCTCCCAGGCTCCTCCCACATCAGCACCACCCCTGCCTTCTCCTCCAGTGGCCCCTCCTCACGGGGCCGCAGTGACACCTCCTCCCAGTTCAACAAGGATCAGCGAGGAACAGCCCGGCCCCTGGCCCAGCTTCAGAGCTGCCCCAGGGAGGAGGGCCCCAGGGGGCGGGGCTTGGCTGTCAGGCCCCTTGAAAACAGAGCAGGGGGGCCCATGGCCCGCTCAGAGGCGCCCAGTGCCCCGCTAGCCGTGGCTGTGGGCACTGCTGAGCCAGGGGCCAGTATGAAGACCACATTCACCATCGAGATCAAGGATGGCCGGGGCAAGGCCTCCACGGGCCGGGTGCTGCTGCCCACAGGCAACCAGAGGGCAGGTAGGCCTCCCCACTGCCTCCCCACTGCTGGGGATGACTGCCTGCAGCCACCCAGCTCTGCACATAGGACAGGTGCTGTGGTCAGGGCTCAGGGTGTCTCCAAAGGGTGCACTGGGAGCAACGGGCGCCATCAACCCGGACTGGCATTACCCTCACCCCACCTGATCCTGACCGTAGTCCTTCTCCCTATCCAGAACTGACGCTGGGGCTGCGGGCGCCCCCCACCCTCCTTAGCACCAGCAGTGGGGGCAAGAGCACCATCACGCATATCAGCAGCCCTGGGAACCTGGCTCGGCTGGGCAGTGTCACTCACGTCACCAGCTTCAGCCATGCCTCCCCTGGTAGCCGAGGAGGCTGCAGCATTAAGGTGAGCCCTTCCTCACCCCACCAGCCTCACCATCAGCCACCTCATGTAGACTGCTTCAGGGTGCAGGGCTCTCAGGGCTCCTCTGCTCTGCTCTTCCCCTACTGCACACACGGGAAACTGAGGCCCACAGAGAGAAGGTGACCACAGTCCACAGACAGTTGATGGCAGAGCTAAGGCCAGACCCTCGCCTATCAGCCACTAGACATGTCAGAAGCTCACTCTGTACTGGCCTTAAGCTTCCCACATGATGATCTCTGGTCCTTACTCCAGAATTGGTCGGTTCATTCCTCGTGAACAGATGGGAAAACTGAGGCTCAGAGAAGGGTAATAAGGGCTTGCCCCCCTCTTCCTGTAGCAGCCCCAGTGGCCCTGCTCCCAGCCTATACTGAACCTCAGCCCCAAGGTGCAGAGCCGCTCATCTGCTCATCCAAGATCAGCCTGGCCCGTTAGGAGATTGGAGATTAGTGATTACCATCTGCGTCAACATCTCGGGGTCGGGGGGGTGCTGGGCAGAAGCACTGAGGGGGGACAGGCAAGGGGGTGCCGGTCAGGTGAGGCAGCAGCCTAGCAGGTGCCACGGGAACGGAACCTGCCGCACCCTCCATTATTCATTCTGGAGCCCGGGATCAGCTGGCTGGGAGCTCAGCCTGGGAAGGGATCCGCAGCGGGCCGCCCAGCTGCCCAGGTAATGGCCTCTGTGCTGTTCCAGGGGCTGAATGGGACTTTGAGGTGAAATGGCTAGAGCCAGCTTTGGGCTTTCTCAAGGGTGACAGGGAGAGGGTGGGGGCAGGAAAGCACCCTTCCCCTCACAGAGCAGGACCTAACTGCTCTCTGCCAAGGGAGCGAGGAGAGGGTGGCCGAGGCCCTTGGGGTGGATGGGAGGTGCCACAGGGAGCGCCAGGTATGACCACCTACTTGCCTCAGTTTCCCCATCCAGAACCAAGGGGAGGCAGATCGTGTGCCTGTAATGCACTTGCTCAGAGTCTGTGGTTGGATCTGAGCACCAGAGGCAGGCAGAGGACATTTCTCTCAGGGACAAGGCACTTGCTACTGCAGATTGCTTGAAGTCCTGCCTCTCTGTGCCTCCATTGCCCCCATCGGTTCAAGGCTTTCTAAAACAGCATGGCATGAGGGCAGAGGATGCAGGCTCTGGAGTCTGGCAGACTGGGTCCTCACGGCTAATGCACATGGTGGCCCAGACAGGCCCATGCCTTGCTCCCTGCCTCAGTTTCCCCACCTATGGGGCATGGGGCCCCGGCCTCGGCAGTCCTTCAGAACCTGTGCAGGCTTGCTGTACTGCCAGTCTGTGATCTCTGCAGGGCCAGGGCCAGGCCTGGCGGTCCGCCTGCTTGAGCAGGCCACCCCTCCCCCACTGCCCCCTCCAGAGGGAGCCCAGAATAGGTTTCTATTTGGGCTACAGCCCCAGCTGGCAGGTGGCGGGCTGGGAGGCCAGCAGGGGCGGGGCAGGCCCACTGCCCTTGCCTTCGCCCTCAGGCCAGCTGCAAAGACTGACTCTGCCAGACAGAAGCAGCAGTCCCTACCACTGCCCCCTTCGTCACCCCACCATAGAGCCCCCACCATCACCATGCCGGGGGTACCGGGGCCCAGGTCTGAGCTGGACGCAGCCCTCGAGGAGAGATTGGGCCGGGCGTTGGAGGAGCTGCAGGCAGTGGCGGAGGCAGGCCGGGCAGCAGTGACCCAGGCAGCTGAGGCAGCTGCCTCGGCCATGGAGCCGGTGGCCCGGGCAGCTGAAGAGCTGCGGGCGGAGACAGCAGCACTGAGCCGGCGGCTGGATGCACTGGGCAGGCAGGTGGAGGTGCTGAGCCTGCGGCTGGGGGTCCCACTTGTGCCTGACCTTGAGCCCGAGCTGGAGCCCAGTGAGCTGCTCCTGGCCGCTGCCGACCCTGAGGCCCTCTTCCAGGCGGCCGAGGATGCTGGGACCCCCGTGGCCCACCCGCCTGCCTTCAGCACCCGCCGCCGCTCCTCTGCAAGCCCTGCCCACAGCGGCAGTCTCGTAAGTCCTTATGGGCTGCAGGGAGGTGGGTGGTTTTGAGCCAGGCTCTGCCTCTGCTCAGTGACCCTAGGTGGCCTACCACCTTCTCTGAGCCTCAGTTTACCTATCTGTACAGGGGACTGGGGCACTAGCGCTCCAAGACTGAGGCGAGATGGTGCCAGGCTCCTGGCCCTGAGGCACACGTGGCGGCTGCCCTGGCAGCCCCTGGCCGGGGCCCAGCCTCCAGCCCCACCCCCACTCCCTGCCCCTGCCAGGCCGAGCCTCCCTGAAGCAGCTGCCACCTCGGCTCTCCTTACCCTTACAGCAAACAGAGAGGCCCTGCCAGGAGGGGAGGGGCTCTGATAGTTGGGCTGGGGGCTTGTCTGCAAGGGGCTGGGAAGATGCCCTGAGAGGGGTGGGGGGCTAGGTTGGGGTTGGAGGCCCCTTAGGGGGTGATTCATGCTAGTGGGTGTGGGGAGCAGGGGCGAGCTTCAGAGAGGACTTGGCTCTGGGCAGCCCCGGTCAGACACCTGGTCAGGAGCCTATGGGCCCTGGTCCAACTCCCTTGGTGTGTTGAGGGCGGGCATGTGCTTGCTGCCTGGGCACTGGCCCAGGAGGACCCAGGCTTTGGGAGCAGGCAGACAGAGCACAGCCTGCCTGGGAGGGGGCTGGGAATGAAGCAGCAGAAGGAACTTGGATGCAGGAGTTAGGCTAGCTTCAGCTCAGATCCCAGTCTGCATCACACTTATAGAAGGACAGTGGGCAAGTCATGCAGCTACCCTGAGCCTCAGTTTTCCCTTCTGTTAAATAGGGACAGTAAAATACCTAGTGTTCATACAGTGCTCACCACTAAATGGAAATCACCATTATTGCCTCCCTTAATTGTATTAAGACAGTTCCGGGTACATGGGAAGCCCTACAACAAGGCTCTCAGTGCCTCTTCTGTGAGCCTGACATCAACATGGTCATCCTTGGGCAGGCCGTCCAGCTGGCTAGTGGTATTTCAAAGGCTGTGCCAGAAGCCCCAGGGCCTGGCCCCCTGTACTTTGGGGCATGGTTGGGTTCATTTACACCCCTGCTTAAAGTCCATGCCCTCTCCCCACCACACAGATGGAGCCAGAACCAGCAGAGCCCCCCTCTGCAGCAGTGGAGGTGGCCAATGGCGCCGAGCAGACCCGCGTGGACAAAGCACCAGAGAGGCGGAGCCCTCTGAGCGCCAAGGAGCTGACGACCATTGAGGATGAGAGTATCCTGGACAAGATGGTATGGCCAGATCTGGTGGACTGGGGGTTGGCAGGGGCCGGGGCCAGCAGGCACCAGATAGGCAATGACGGGGACTCTGTCTGCAGCTGGATCAGACTACGGACTTTGAGGAGCGGAAGCTCATCCGGGCTGCGCTACGTGAGCTCCGACAAAGGAAGAGAGGTAGAGAGCCCAATGCCCCACCCCTAGATCCAGCTGCTCCCCTCACTGGGGTCCATTCGTGGACACTCCAGCTCAGTAACGCCCTCCCCAGCTTCTTCTCTAGACTCAGCTTCTCCTTTTCTAGACCCAGCTCTTCCCTTGCCTCCTTCCCCCAGATCCAGCTGCTCCGTTCCCTAGCTGCTTCTCTCCCGCTTCCTAGACCCAGAACCAGCTTCTCTTCTCCTTCGTAGACCCAGTTACTCTCTCGCCCAGCTACTCCTCTTTGCTTCTCCAAGTTCTGTCAAGTACTCCTTCCCTGAATCCAGATACTCCTTCTCCCAGCTGCTTCTCTCTCCTCAAGGTCCACTGATGACCACCTTAGCCTCTGCTTCCTCCCTGCTTCCCCTTCCCTGAACACAGCTACTTCCTCCCCAGACCCAGTTATTCCTTCTTCCAGATTCTAGATTCATGTGCTTCTCCAGATACTCTCAATTACTCCCTCTATGGATCTAGCTGCTTCCTGCAGGGCCCACGGATGGCCACCCAGCCTCTATGCCCACCCACCTGCTTCTTCTTTAGGCCCAGTTACCCACTTTGTCAGCTTCTCTCCCAACTACCCTTTCCCTGGATCGAATTGCTTCTCAGATACCTACAATCACTCCATCCGTGGATTTAGATATTTCTTCCTCTAGCTGCTCTTCTCCCTGCTAAGACCTATTTGAAGGCCCGCTCAGCTACTGCCCTCACTCAGCTTCTCCTTCCCTGGCCTCTGCTGCTTCCTCCCTAGATGGAGATACTCCCTCCGGACTCAGCTATTCATTCCCACAGAAACTCCCTTCTTGGATCCAAATACTTTCCCTTTGAGTTCAGCTATTCCATGTCCCCTTGTTTCTGAGTGCACCACACCCCGCCATTCCCTCCCAAGTTATAGCTACCCCCTCACCCCCAGCTACTTCTAGAGAGGGCCGTTGTCCCCTGTGTCTTCAGTATTGCTAACAAGTTGCCCTCCATCCCATCTGTGTGCCCTGTGTGCCCGTGCATATGTGCTTTGTGGGCGATGGTGGCCTTCTGGGCGTGCGTGGGGCATTCCCCGCCCAGACCAGCGGGACAAGGAACGGGAACGGCGGCTGCAAGAGACACGGGCCCGGCCAGGGGAGGGCCGTGGCAACACGGCCACCATGACCACCACGCGACACAGCCAACAGACAGCTGACGGCTCAGCTGTCAGCACTGTCACCAAGACCGAGCGGCTCGTCCACTCCAGTAAGGGGCCGAGCAGGGCTCAGGGCTCAGGGTGGGAACATATCTACCTTGCTGGGCCCTGTGCCCCTCACACCCTTCCTCTCATCCCTGCCCCCGCAGATGATGGCAGACGGACGGCCTGCACCACCACGATGGAGTCGAGTTTTGTGAGGCGCTCAGAGAGTAAGGCTGCCTGGCGTCTTCTCATGCCTGCCTGCCAGCCCACCTTCCTCAAACTCTCTCTCCGAACTTCCGTCTGTGTGTCTCTCTGTCCAGCCATCACTTTCTCTTCTCTGCCTGTGGCTACCTCCATCCCTCTACCAGCCTCCCGCCCCATCTCCCACATCCAGCCCAGGACCTCACCCTGCTCCCCTTCCCCTTTCTTGCAGATGGTGGTGGCCGCACCATGATGCAAACTAAGACCTTTTCCTCTTCGTCATCCAAGAAGATGGGCAGGTGAGCACAGGTACCCACTCCCAGACCACGGAGGAGTCAGTGTCTCAGGGGACCTCACTGCACACCCATTCTACAGGAGGGGACACAGCCAGGGAGGGGAAGAGTGGGAGTCAAACCACTTCTGCTTGCCTTGCCATCTCACCTAATTCTCAACCGCACCATGGGGGAGGCCAGAGATTTGCTTGGGGTCTTAGAGAAGCCTCCCCACCACACTGAGCTGCTGGTGGCACTGCCATTTCCCAGTGTCTGCAGACCATGTCCCATGTCACAGAGCATCTTTACATCTTAGCCCCATGAAGGTGGGATACACCCTATGTTATAGAGCATTTTGGGGCAGGTAGGATCAGAATTCAGGCTGGGAACCAGAGGGGTCCAGGAACTCTGAGTCAGAGACTTATGTTCAAGTACTTGCACTGCCCCTCATGCTCTCTGAAATCTAAGGCCAAAGGCCTCTGTTTCCTCATCTTCAGTGGAAGTGGTAAGAGTCCCTCCATACTCTTGTGAAGTTTAAAATGACACATAGAAAAGGCTCAATAGACACTAGCTATTATTATTATTACCATTACTGTTATCACATTGGTTGTCATTATTAGTTGATAGGGCCCAGAATCTAAGCTCACCTGTAACCTGACGATACAATGAGCCTTCGCAGAAAACTCCCCAGGGTCCAAGTCTGTTGAAAAGAGCTTGGCTCCCATTTTCTTGTCGTTTGAGCCTCAGTCTGCTCTTCTGTAAAATGGGTATGATAAGGGCACCTCCCTTGTTGCCGGTGGTGAAGATACCACAAGAATGTAGGGTCTGGAGTGTGACAAGGCCCCTCCCTTCACTCGTGGGGATCGAGGCTCAGGAGCGGCCCTCCCCGGCCCTAACAGTGGCATACCCACCCCTTAGTATCTTCGACCGAGAGGATGAGGCCAGCCCGCGGCCCGGCAGTCTAGCGGCGCTGGAGAAACTCCAGGCAGAGAAGAAGAAAGAGCTGATGAAGGCGCAGAGCCTGCCCAAGACCTCGGCCTCCCAGGCGCGCAAGGCCATGATTGAGAAGCTGGAGAAGGAAGGCACCGCGTGGTGAGCAGCAGTGGGTGGGGCGGGGCCTAATGACCGCATGGGGCGGGGTCTTGGCTGTGGTGGGCGGGGCCAGAGACGAGAAGGGAGCGGCTGGAGCTGTGGGGGGCGGGGCCTGAAGGTAAAGAAGGCGGGGCGGGGGCCTACTTGGTGGGCCAATGGAAGAGGCGCCCCTTGTAACCCCGCTCCCGACACTGCCCCCGCAGCAGCTCTGGCGGACCCCGCGCAGCTGTGCAGCGCTCCACCAGCTTTGGTGTCCCCAGTGCCAACAGCATCAAGCAGATGTTGCTGGACTGGTGCCGAGCCAAGACGCGTGGCTACGAGGTGAGCTCTGTGAGACCAGGTGGCCAGGCGAGGGCCTCCTCACCCTCACAAGGCCCCAACTGCAGCTGTACCCTTCACAGCCACCATGTCTGGCAGGGAAGATGGGAATTCCTCTTCTGGAATGAAACAGGCTCAAAGAGGACACATAACATGCCCTAGATTCCAGGATAAGTGATTAAGTGGCAGGGCCTAATGAGGGCCCTTGGATGGTGGGCACGGTTCAGGGCCAGACCCCACCCTTAGAGTCCCCACCTCATTGCTCTGTCGGAGGCACTGGGTAAATTTCTGTACATGAGGGAAGGAGTGATGAGGGCATGACCACGGCCTTAGCTGGGTGGTGCTGGGCCTCTTGGTCACTCTGTCCCCCTAAGCAACAGACATGGGAGTTAACAAACTGAGTTGGAGGAGGCTACCTACTGTGCAACCTTGAGCAAGCTACAGGGCCTCTCTGAGCTCAGTTGCCCTAGATCTGGATTACCAAAACACTGGGGGGTGAGGACTTCCCCAGTCGTCCAGTGGTTAAGACTCCATACTTCCTCTGCAGGGGGCATGGGTTTGATCCCTGATTGGGGAAGTTCTGCATGCATGCCTCATGGTGTGGTTAAAAAACAAAACAAAACAAACAAAACACTGGAAGGTGGAGGACATAGGGAGCTGACCAGTCTTTCCACTACCCGTAGCATGTGGACATCCAGAACTTCTCCTCGAGTTGGAGTGACGGGATGGCCTTCTGTGCCCTGGTGCACAACTTCTTCCCTGAAGCCTTCGATTATGGGCAGCTCAGCCCACAGAACCGGCGCCAGAACTTCGAGGTGGCCTTCTCATCTGCCGAGTAAGTGTGGGTCCCAGCCCTGCTGGTGTCAGCTGGGCGTCTGGGGCTGGGCATCTGGGCCGGGCCCAGCTGCCCCGAGGCCCCCTGGAGCTGGTCAGCTGCACTGTCATTCAGCGGCTGAGACCCCCTTCCCCAGAAAGGCCCCATCCTCTTCCACCCCACCCACCTGTTGCTGAGCGTGCCAGGTGCCCGCCGGAACGAAGGAGCCAGAGGCCCGCCTACCAGCCTGGGCCAAGGCCCATCAGGTGGCCCTGTCCATATCCCCTCCATCCTCCCTCTGTCCCCTTCTCCTTCTATCTCTCCCTTTCTCTGTCCTGCTCTCCTCCCACTATCACCAGAGCTTCCTGCTCCCACGGGATCCCGGCTGGAGATTCCAAAAGGAGGATCCTGGCCCGGGCACCGTGCCCGCCCAGCCTATATAGGTGTTGCCAGAGGCTTATATAGGACATCAGCAAGCCCTCCACTTTGGAATCGTTGCCCCATCTGCTCACCTCACCCTCAGCACCCTCCTCCGTCTGTCTTTCTCTATCTTTCTCTTTCTGGTTTCCCCCCCGGATATCTTCCTCTTCCTCCTCCCTCCACCTCCTCTCACGCCTCCCTCACCCCCCCTCCCTGGGGCACAGCCCTCCTCTCCAACCTCAGCGCCAACGCCATCGCCCCCACCCCTTGTTCCCTCCCGCTTGCCCCGAGAGTTCTCTGCACCTGTGACTGATCTGGCCCCCCACCCCTGTCTGCATTGCACACCATTAGTGATGGGTAGTGAGCGGCACGTCCACAGTGGGGAGGGGGCATGCGGGGGGCTGGCAGACTGCAGCACTGAGAACGTAACTGAACTCATGTCTCTGTGTGTTTATGTGTGTGTCTCTCTGTTCTCCTCCCCTCTCTCTTCTCTGCCTCTTCCCCTGCTGCCCCGCTCGGGCCCCGCCCCCCTGCCCCTTCCCGGCCCCCTACCCTCCCCAGGACCCATGCGGACTGCCCGCAGCTCCTGGACACAGAGGACATGGTGCGGCTTCGAGAGCCTGACTGGAAGTGCGTGTACACGTACATCCAGGAGTTCTACCGCTGTCTGGTCCAGAAGGGGCTGGTAAAAACCAAAAAGTCCTAACCCCTGCTGGGGTCCCACGGTGAGGAATGCCGCCTTGCTCCCCTGTCCCATTACGCTGCCCCGCTGGAATCTGCTCAGTGGGGCACAAAGAAAAGCCAGGGAAATGGCGGGAGTGGGGGTGGGGAAGCAGGGGGACCCTGAGCAGAGCCAGAAGGAGCCAGGCACGGCCTTATCTTCTGTTCAGGACCTCACAGGCAAGACTATTCTCCTCAGTGGGCAGTGATGAGCCAGGTGGGCAGGACTGAGATGGAGGAAGCCCAGGAGGCCATGGGATCCCCGGGGAGACACCCGACCCAGCTGGCAGGTCCAGGACAGCTCTCAAAAAAGTGCAAACTAAGCTGGCATCTGAATGACAAGTTCAGGCTAAAGGAGGGAGAGGGAGTCCCGGGCAGAGGGATCAGCCAGTGCACAGGGGTGGGGTCGAGGGAGGTGGAGGGCATGGCACACCCAGGAAGGGAAGGAAGTTTATTTAGTCTGGATGTGAGGGGGAGGAAGGGGTCACAGTCAGGAGTCTGAACTTCCTTCTGAGGACAACGAGTTATAAAAGGTTTTCAAACAGAGAAGGGATGTATGTGGTCTAGTAGCATTGAAGAACAATCCTTGAGTGAGGCCTGGATGAGGGATGGGGAGGGAGGGGACGGACTAGACAGCTAGAGAAGCTTAAGCAGAGGGATGGGCTTTTTGATGGACCCATTGGGGAGGGAGAAGGAGGGTCAGGGAAGCCTCCCAGGCCTCCAGTTTGTGCACTGGGAAGTTGGGGGTGCCAAGTTGAGGAGCTCAGGAGCGAGGCCAGTTTAACAGGAAGTTATTTCTGGTGGGGGTCCTGGATCCCCAAGCCAGCTGTGGCATTTCCTGTCTGGTCATCTCACCTCAGGGCCACAGTAGAGAATTCAGATCCTGAGCTAACTGCCCATTACAGACCAGGAGCTCAGAGGAGAGAGGTGGGCTCAGAGCATGCCAGGGGTTGTTAGGTCAGAGCTAGGGCCAAAAACTGGAACTCCAGACTCCCCACCTTGTGGCTGTCTTCCTTGCCCCATCACTTTTCCCACCCATTTTGTAGGGAGAAGAAAAGACGAAGGCCCAGAGGGAGAAAGGGGATTGCCTAAAGTAATGTGAATCAGGGACAGAGCTAGCAGTGCACTCAGATGCCCCTTGGGGCCTGCAGCCATCGTGGGGGGCAGCCCACACGTGCACACATATACTCAGAGAAGCTGTGCAGGTGAGGGAAAGATGGGCATGGTGCTGTCTCCAGGTCATATATGGACTTAGGAGCTGCTGCCCAGCAGGCCAGCCTGGAGGGAGAGGGGCCCAGTCCGGCCCTGTTCCAGTTGGAAAGTGTGACTCAGCCGTGCTGTTGCTCGAACTGCCTGGTGTTTGGCCTGTCACTGGGGCAGCTGGAGCCCTGAGCCGTGAGCCCCGGTGTAAACAATGGCTTTATAAGGTCTCCAGGGAAGACACCAGAGATGGGAGGGAGCTCCACTTTGGGAGAGGCCAGGATCCCTGGGGAGATAGCCACAGCTGGAAGAAGCTGCGGAGAGAGGCCGCCTCTTCACCGTAGTACAGCTGAAACAAGCTGGGGCAGAAACGACCTCAAGGGCACATAGCACCTCAACAAGAGAGTCAGAAACCTCTCACTCATCCTAGGTGCTTCCAAGGACTCAAATGAAGCAAAGAATGACTATACTATTGCAGAAAAATGGGGAAACTGAGTCACGGGGCAGGGTTTTCTCTAGCTTCCACAGCTGGCCAGTAGAGCCTTGACAGAAACAGGTCTCCTGCTTCCCAGGCTTCTTCCCCAAAGGAGTCCTGGTGAGCTGAGAGTAGGCCCCAGCCCTTACATTGTTTGACCTTGAAGGTCTGACCTTGAAGGCACAAGATGGGAGGTAGTCCTGGGCCCTTGGGTGTCTTGGGAACAGGAGCAATTCCTGCCCTCATGCCTTCCCTGCCAAAGGAAACTCACTTAACAACATTGACAGTGCTAACTATATGCCAGGCATGGCACATGGGAGGGAGCAAGTCCTGCCCCTGAATGTGATGTAGTTGGTCCAGTCTGTATTGATTGGGACACTCATCTGCTTCCCCTGCTCTACCCAAGTGGGTAATAAGGGTTAGAGAACTGTCTCTCAGACATACACACACACCTCCCTGGCCACCATCTCACACAGCAGGGATGTCCGTTGAGGCAGAAGGGGGTTCTCAGGCTGCTCTACAGGAGGTACCAAGCCAGGGAGCTGGCAGATAATCCTGGGCCCAGAGGGTCACTGGAGTGGGTCCTGGGTGCAGGGAAAGATTTGAGGCCCCTTGGGTACAACGGCCCAACTGAGAGGCTTGTGCCAGCTGGAGTGTGCCTTTGAGGGTGAGAAGGAGGCGGCCCTCCAGAGAGAAGTGGGCGGGGTCTGGAGTGAGGACCTCCCCAGGGCTAGGGGTTGAGACCCCAACCCTGCACTGGGTCTGCTGCGCCTGGGCGCTGGGATGGGGCAAGGATCTCCTCCTTCACCTCCACATGCCTTGGCCTTGCTCCCCACAGAGGTGCCTCCAGGCTTGGGTGGCTGGGGCCTGGGGCTTCTGCCTTCCTAGAAGGCTTTTCCCCCATTCAGTCAATCAGGAGTCGAGTTTATGGAAGACCAGCGGGCTGCGGCGTTGTAAAGACCTCTGGGTAGAGGGTCGCCGCAAGAGTCGGGGTCGGCACTGACAACCACCCCCGTGCCCCCCTCCCCGCAGGATGCTGGTGGACTGCGTACCCCTCGTGGAGGTGGAGGACATGATGATCATGGGCAAGAAGCCAGACCCCAAGTGCGTTTTCACCTACGTGCAGTCGCTCTACAACCACCTGCGGCGCCACGAGCTGCGCCTGCGCGGCAAGAATGTCTAGCTTCCCCGCCGCCCGCAAGGCCGCAGCGGCAAGCTGCCCCCACCATCCAGGCACCGTCCCCTCCCTGTGCGCCTGCCCACAGCTGCCCTGTCTGTCGCGACACCTTCCCACGCATACACACGCAGCGTTTTGATAAATTATTGGTTTTCAACGACCCTGATTCCTCTCTCCCTCCCTTGGGGGGCTGAATGGAGGGCAGCTGGGCAAGGTGTGCCCATGTCCCCACTCTGGCAGCCAGGCAGCTGGGGATGCGGGGTCTCCCATGGGTATTCGGGGAGCTCTTATTCCTCACCCGCCCGCAGCAAAGAAGGAGTCGAGTCTCGCTGAAGGCGGAAGGGGATTTAGTGGAGCTGGGAAGGGAAGAAAGAGGGTTAGGAGGGACCCCCCCAACTCCATCCCTGCTGGCTCGGGGACTGGGCGTCGGCCCTCAGCGAGGGTGGTGCTCCCGGGCCGCTGAGCGCTTCATTCTGTCCCCAGGGCTCAGGCAGGGTGGTGCCGCGCCCCTAGACCTACAGGTCAGCGCGGTCAGGAGCGCCTTCGGCGGGCCTAGCGGGCGCCCGCAGGTAGTCTGGGGGCACAGCCTCGTCGGGCGACGCCTTGCGGTAGAAGCCGAGCTCCTGCACCAGCGCGTTGATCTCCTCGCGGGTCATGTCGCTGAGTGGGATTCGCTGAAGCAGAAGAGGGGCGGGGTCAGCGCGCCGGACCCCTCTCGCCCCTCCTCCCCCCTGTCAACCTCCCCAGGCCTCACCTCCAGTTCCTCAAAGCGTTGGCCCAACAGCACAAGCTCCGGGTCGGCCCCCGGGAGGTGTTTCATTACCAGGTTGTGGCTGGAGATGGTGTTAAGGTGGGTAGTGATGGGCGGAGGCAGGTGGGGTTTCCCGGGGACTTGTCGATGTGAACACTACCTCGCCTGCCCAAGCAGGGCAGGGATACCCATTTACACGTGAGGAAATTAGGGTTCGAAGTAAGGGGGCCTCCTCTCTGTGCCGGTGTCTGTGGCAGTCATCACTAGTCAATTTCTCTTGCTAATCCAAGACCACCTCAGAATCCGCTGGGCAGCCACTATCAATCAATCCCATTTGTCAGTTGAAGACCGTTGGTCATCCCTATCTGTGAAGTTAAGTGGAAGGAGATTCTTGCAGATACCCTCCCCTTTCTCCCTCCCCCAGAACAGAAGGAGGATACTAGAGTGGGATGTCCTGGGTGACGAAGGCCTTCACCTGGGGAGGAACCAGAGCATCAGACCCCAACCATCTCCAGGTACCAACAGGAAACTGAAGCCCAGTGAGGTCACACAGCAAATCATGTGCAGGCTCCTGATTCCCAGCCCAGGGAACCTCCCCCACCCGGTCATTGGGACCATGTTGCCCAAGAGGCTCAGGGGGGACAAAACTGGGGATCCCTTCCTTCAAACTCACCTCCTTCAGGCGATTAAGCTGTCATCCCCCACATGTCTGGAGGGGAACAAAATGGCATAGGTCAGGAGTAACACATCTACCCTCACCCTCATTCCCCAGCTGGGCATTGGATCGAGCTGTGAATTACTCCCTGGAACAGCAGTTCCTAAGATGTGGAAATGGAGGCCCCTTGTGGGTAGAAGGAGGAACTCTGTACAGATGGGGAAGCCGAGGCCCACCCACACCAGAGGAAAAGAGGAGCAAGACCAGAAACCCAAAGGGCACTTACCAGCCTTGGGGCTCTTGCCTGCACAACTTACTGACTGTTGACCCACGCCCAATGCCCAAGAGAAATGATCACCCTACCCCCTCAGGCCATAGAGACCTGGACCTGGTCTTTGGCCCCTAGAACCTCAGGGTGGAGGCAGACCAGAAGGAAACAGCTCAGAACTTCCCTGAGAGGCCCTATTAGAGACACCTACCATCTGGTCCCTACCTCATCCGGTGCAGAGCTGGCTCTCCCTGCCACCTGCAGCCTAGCCCTACAGACCATCTGGTTGCTTCCCCAACAAAGGAGGCTGGGAGGGCCCCTCCCTGTACTCCCTGAAGGGGAGTCCAGACCCCAGCATTACCCATTCTAGTCCTCCCTCCTCCCCGCCCCCGCCCCCCACCCAACTTTTTTCAGGCAGAAAACTAAGGCCCAGAGAGGGTCTGTGATGATCCAAGTCACACAGGGACTTTGGTGGGGCATTTCATGGCAGGGGAGGGTGGGGGGATTGTTGCGGAGTAAGAGTTGGTAAGGCAGTTCCCAGCCAGGTGGCAGGGAGGCTCCCAGAAAGTCTTCTGTCCCCCAGGCAAAGGGAGTGAGACCAACCGGAACTGGGATGTGGAGGAATTCCAGGAAAAAGAGAAGTGATGGGGGGATGGGAGGTTGGGCTCCAGAGGACAGATTTGGGAAAGTCATAGGCCGGAAGAAGGGGACAGGGCCAACGTGTCTGGGGCCCGATGTCCGGCCGGATGGGGAACTGGGGAGGGGTTCAGATTTCCAGGCCTCAAGATCGGTTGTCTCGGGCTTCCACGGTGGGTGCTGGGGCGTTCTGGGGCTGAGGAGTGGAAGGGACAGTCCTGGTGCCGAGGGGGACATGGGAGTCAGGAGGGTCCTGGGTCAGAACGGGCGGTGATTCCAAAGCCAAGGGGCCACGGGGTTAGGGGTCGGTGGTTCCTAGCCGGGGGGCCGCCGCACTCACCTCTACCCGGCCTCGGGCCAGGCCGTGTAGACGGTTCCAGTCGGGCCGGAAGGTGGAGGTGGCGGCCGCGACTGCCGCGAGGAGCAGCAGCAGGGGCGGCGAAAGCAGCAGGAGGCGCATTGAAACCCGGCCGAAGATGATCCGCAAGCTAGAGGTGAACCGTCCGGCCACTGCGCCACGTCTGGGCCCGCGAGCTGGCCAGGTCCCTGCTTGAGGTCCCACCCCGCTAGGGACCACGCCCCCAGCTCTCGGTCTCCGCCCAGGGCCTGCGTGGGGGCCGCCCGCGGTCTCCCGGCGGGGTTTGGGCTCCTCTCCGGCCCTCAGCCCTTTACTTTCCCAGCCCCGAGAGTGTCCACCCTCCCTCTGCTGACCGAGAGCATGGACGCTCCGACAGGATGCGGCCAGGCAGTGCCCCCTCATGCCGGCAGGGGGCGCGGGCGGGAGGCGGACGGACACGCGAGTTTCTGAGTTTCAGACACCCGATTTGAAGATGGGGAAACTGAGGCCTGGGGAATCCTTTTTTGTGTTTTTTATTTCTCTGGATGAAATTCCGATCTGGATTTCAATTTCCTGAGCACACGTGTGGCGATGGGAATATTACATCGGGGCTGGGAGGATAAAAGGGTTAATACACATTAGAAAGCTCTTTAGAACAGTACCTGGCACAGTACCTCAGAAAGGCCCCATGAACTCCGTTTTACAAGTTAGGTAGCAGACTCAAAAAGGTAAAACAATTAAGTTGTGGATCTGGGATTTGAACCTAAAACATGCCTGTGTTCATCTCACCAAGACAAAGATGACTAGATCAGGATGCTACTTCCCCTCTTCAAGCCTAAGGCAGACACAGCACATTGATCACAATGCTCTTTCCCACTGAATCTAGCCTGGGACTCAGAATCCTCCTCAACATCAAACTAAGGCTGCATTATGACCAGTTTTGCCTTCCTGGGCCCCTTCCTTTATTAAAAAACATATATTAAATATTGGATTTTACAACTGCCTTGATTTAAAAAATGAATGTAATCCAGGCTGGATTCATGATTACTTATTCATTTTTTTCTTCCGATTTTAAAAGAAGTTAAAATATTTTTGTGGACCCCTAAAAGTATGATGGGCCCTAGACGCTGAGCCTAGTGGAAAAGTCAGTTCTGCCCTTTGTTCATACCCTGCTACCTCCCATTCACTGACTTGATTGTGAAGATATAATAATAATAGGCTTAGGGCTGTTATTTAATATCCATTCTCTATAAATGCATGAGGACACAGTAAATATAATTGGTTCTACCCAGATTATTGAAATGACAGGCTATGTCTAACACCCTATTTACTGCTGTGGAAGTGGGAATTCATCCAAGCTTTCTGAAAGGCAATTTGACACAATAAATCAAAACCCTAAAAATATTTCTTCTACCCAGTATTCCACTTCTCAGAATTTGACCCAAAGTAATCTTCAGAGAGGGAATCAATTGTTAGGTCAAGATGTTTATCAAGACACTGTTTGTCATGGTGAAAAACTGGAGAGAAGACAGAAGCCTGTCACAGCAGGGGATGAGTTAAATAAATGGTGATACCTCCTTAGGGTAGAGAACCAAGCAATTGTTTAAAATGATGCAGCATACTGTTGAATGACATGGAGAATGTTCATAGTTGTAGTATCAAATTTTTTTAAAAAGCTATGAAACAGTAATATCAGCTGGGAGTTGCGATGCGCTGGGCTACAAGTCACAGAAACCTCAAGTTTAACTGACTTAAACAATGAAAGGAATCTGTTGGCTCAAATAACAAAATAGTCCAGGCAGGGAGGGCTTCAGGTGAGGTTTGATCTGGTTGGTAAAGTCACCAAGACCTTATCTCTTTCCATTCTGCTTCCATAACCTCAGCTTATCATTAGCCCAATTACCTGCATGGTGTCAAGATGGCTGCCAGTAGTAACCAGTACCACCACAGACTTCTTCATTCATATCTAACTAAGGGGAAATCTTTTTTTTTTTTTTGTAAACTTCTCAGGAGAGAAAAAAAACTTTCTTTCCCAAAACCCCCAGCAAAAGTCTCCTTATATCTCACTAGGTCCATCCATGATCTAATCAAGTGGCTGGGGAAATGCAAATGCTCCCTGGCTTAACCAGTTGGGACCCATTCCTGAAGATTGTCAAGGATATGAGCTGCAATGGATGTGTGGCGGCAACAGAATAGCCAATGGATTTTATAAAATATGTATATATAAATACATATGCCTTCACCAAAAACCATAATCTAAAGGAAACAGCCCAAGAAGTCAAAATGGTCATCTCTTGGTAGATGAAATTATAGGTGAATTTTTTTCTCCTTTACAATATTTTTCTGTGTTTTCTATAACAAACATGTATTACCTAAACACAAACAGTACCATTTGTTTACAAAAAGAATGGGTCATATGCCATGGGTTCCCTCTGCCCCACCTCACACCCCAGCAAGGGCCTCAGATTGGCTGAAGCCAGAGGCCCCGTGGAGCCCGTGGCTTTTCTGCTGACAGAGCCAAACCTCAGCACCCCATGGGCCCACGCTGTTCACTGGACAGGTGCCACCAAACCACCCTCATTGCATTAACCTGGACTCTGTGTCCTGGAGGGGCCATAGCCTAGGCTGCTGAGTGTTGACTAGCCAGCTAGTGGAACTGATGGTAGAGACTGGCCACAACAGTACCGGGAACATTCCAGCATCAGCAGTCATGGGAGGCCCAGGATCTCCCAGAACAGAGCTCTGCTCGTAATCCATGCCTTTATGGAGCAGTTTGTAATCTAGGCCAGCAGCCCTTCTCAGGTGGGGCTGGGTTTGGGGTTTAGTCTGTGATAAAACCAGGCTCAGACAAGGTCAGTGTCAGTCCTTAGCCTATGATCAGATTCAGAACTGAGTCTGGGGCTGGAGTCAGGGTTCAGTTAGTGATTGGGATTTGGTCTCCATCTGTGACTATGTTCAGGGCTCAGCCTTTGACCAGATTCAGTGCACAGTCTGAGGTCAGGGACTAGTATGTGACCAGAGTTGTGTGACCCAGGGTCAGAGCTCAGTTTGAGACCTGCGTTCAGTCAATGATTAGATTCAGGGCTCAGTCTGTGACCAAGATCAGGGCTCAGTCTGCCACCAGGTTCAGTTAATGACCAGACTTGGATCTCAGTCTAGACCTGGGCTTGGGGCTCAGTCTAAAATCAAGGGTTAGTCCAAACCAGGGTTAAAGTTCAGTCTGTGACTGTGGCTCAGTCTTAAGCTAGGATCAGGGCTCGATCTGGGTCCAGAATTGAGGTCTCCAGTTGGAATCAGGCTAGGTCAGGCTTGGATCAGGCTCAGTACTTGACCAGAACCAAGGCTCAATCTAGAGCTGGGGTAGAGGCTCAGTCTTAGTGTGGGATCGGGGCTCAGTTAACACCAAGATTAGGGCTCAAGTTGGATCTGGGATCAGGGCTAGGGTTTAGTCTGGCTCTGTGTTCTGTTCTGAGCTCCAATATAGAAGTTTCTGGAGACCTGGGCGCCAAGGGCAGGTCAGCATGCAAGAAAGGAGAGCCCCCAGGCAAGCTTCTGTCCCTGCAGTAAACCTCTCTTTGCCTGCTGAAGCCAGTTGTCCTAGAGCCTTCTAACCTACATGTCTCTGCTGCCCGAGATCCCCTCAAACCAGAATAAAAATAGCCATTCACTTCAGAGCAGCTGACAGCGGATGCCAGGCTGCCTGGGAGGAGGGGGAGCTGAGGAGAGGAAGGAAGGATGTTTGAGCTCAGGCCCCAGCTGTGTGACCTTGGGAAAGTCACTCCTCCTCCTTGAACCCATTCCTGAGGAGCAGAATGGGAGGTGAGGATGACACCTGCTCCAGAGGGTGAGAACAAGGGGAGAGTGATATAACATGTGGCAGTTGGTACCGATAAGGAACTCTGGAGTAAAGCCTTGGGGGGAGAAATGCTCCTCCAGGTCCTGTATACTTTCTTCTCCAGGAAGCCCTCCCTGATGCTTACCTCTTCCACCTTCCCACTCTACCCTGTAGCACCCTCTATGTCTCAAAACACTTCTCAACTAGTGGCCACAGTGTGACCTCCCTCACAGGGGACCAGCGAGCAAAAAGAAGAGGACAGACCCTTCTGTACCATTACCATCCTCAGGTGCCCCTGGGCGGTGGATCGAGGAAGAGGAAGAGGAAAGAGGAAGAAGCACGTCTCTCTCTCCCTTCCCTACTTCTGGGGGATTTACTCTGAGCCAAAGGGCCATGAGGGCACGTGTCCAGAGGTTGCATCCTTTCACAGCCGGAATCTTTCATACTCCATACCTTTGCACCTGCTGCTCCCTCTGCTTCCCGGGGTGTTTCTTCTCTTTTCAGTTTGGCAATACAGATTCTCCTTCAAAGAACAGGTTCAACAGGAACCTCTGTGGGGGAGAATTATCCACCATCTCCCTGGGAACCCCATGCTCTGTCCCCTGCTAGCTGTGTAATCCCTAGGCCTCAGTTTCTTCCTCTGTCAAATGGGGATCTTACTACCAACATCACAGGGTTACTATGGAGAGTAACTGAGATAATCCATCAACCACCTCCTTTCCTATCCCTGACCTAAACAGCCTTGAGGGTAACACTAAGATTTCTAGGATGGGGCAGGACAAGATGTACTCTCTGCCTCAGTACACCACCCCCTACCCCCAGGAGCGAGGGAAGGGAGGGAGCCAGAGGTGTCTCCAGAGACAGCCATCTCCAGGGGGGTGGTTCTCCCTGGCAGCTGCCCCCAGCCTGCCGCCCTGAGCCCCAGAGCCTGTTATCAACCTCCTTAGTCATCACACCAGGAGCTCAAATATAGCTCTTACCCTGTTCTCTTCTCAGCCGAGGTCTGCCCCCTGCCCCCCTTCCCCTAGCAAGGCCATGTCTGGGTCTCAGAGCCCCTTTTCCTTCCCCCCGACCCAGGAATGCAACTATGCTGGGCCTCAGTTTCAGCATCCTCCAAATGGGCAGGTTGGAATAGATGATGATGGTGGGGATGATGATGATGATGATGATTGTGGTGGTGGTGATGGTGGTGATGGTGGTAACTCCAGGGCAGCTGCCCTTACTGAGAGCTTGCTTGTGCCAGGCTCTGTGCTAAACTCCTCAGATGTATTATCTTGTTGAATTCTCACAGCAATCTTAGGAGGTATCTACTGCTTTTATCTGCCTTACACAGACCAGGAATCTGAGTGGCTCTCCAAGTAAGTCAGTGGCAGAGACAGAAACAAAGTCCCCTGCAGGATCTGAGCTCAGGGAGGGGACATGGTGGAGATCCTGGCTGCCCCACTGGGGCAGAGGAGCCCTTTGCATACTTATTTGCATGACATTTGCCTGGTTTCTCAAGGACATTGATGCCCTTGTCTCAGCCCAGATGGTTGAGCCCTAGGACTGGTTCCAGGGACCTGGATCTGTCTCCCATCACTTCCAGGATTGCAACAGAAGCCAAGTACTCTTGGGAGCCTCAGTTTTCTCATCTGTAAAATAGGAGTCAGAGGGCTAGGCAGGGTAAGCTCAAAATTTCCTTCCATCTCTGGTGGCCTGAGCACCACCACCCTGTTCACACTCACTTCCTCCCTCACCACCACCCGCATCTTCACCTCCAACTCCACCACCACCTCTTCTTCCGTCAACATAACACCCTCACCACCTCATCTGCCCCATCTCTCCTCCACTGTTGCTATAACCCTCATCTCTTTATTCTACCACCTCCACCCTCACCAACCTTTGTTATCATCCCTTCTATTGCCATCACCATTACCTCCACTACCTCCTCTATCATATCCATCCCACCACTATCACCTCCACTTTGCCAGCACTGTCAGTCCTCACTTCCATTATCATAATTACATACATTATCATCTCCACCCCTTCGATCACCACTGTCATTACCTCCCCGATCACCAACGTCATCACTTCCACCATCACAACATTTCTACCCCAGAACCCTAATATGGCCTGGGTCTCTGCCCCTGCAAATTCCAGCCTCACAGAGGTGCTAGCCCAGAAACACAGACTAGACCCAGAGACAGTCAAGCAGAGGTGGGAAGCCCATCCAGGAGAGGGAATGAGGTATCTGTCCACATGACTTTCATGCAGGGGACCACACCGGTCCATGAGGATACAGAGGTGACTTGATCAGCAGGGAGCTCTGGGCACAAAACTCTGATCATTTTCTGCCTAAACTGAGTGAGATCACTCCTCTGTAAGCAATCAAGCAGCTCTGGAGGAATCAGGGTTTCAGGGACTGCTTAGCAGATAAGAGTGAGAGTGGAGAAGAGCCAGAAGCAGAGCCCACAGCTATCTCCGGCCGTATCTGAACATGTCACTCATTCACTCTTCTCACTGATTGGTTGATTCATTCAACAAACACTTCCCTAGGTCTGTTGGAGACCAGGCCCTATGCTGGGTCCTGGCCAAAGAAGTTCCCAGACCTGTTTTTGACCCTCCTGCCAGTCTGTTCCCCCACTGCTGGGCATTTCTCCACCCCAGCTCCCTTCCCCCAGACATCCCAATTGACTCTTGTGGTTCCTGGGTCACTGAGGCAGCTCCCTTTCCTCACTGAGACTCAGGGGACCTCCCCAGCTCACCAGGTGACCTTGAGCAAGTCCCTCTCCCAAGCCACACCCAGTGAGTCTTGGAGGAGGAAAGCTGAGAGGAGCTGGGCTGGGCCTGGCTGTGGGGACATCCAAAGGGCAGGCGAGAGGTGTCTGCAGAAGAGGAGGGGTCAGTGCTGAGGTTGAGATGGGAAAGACTCCAGTTGCTGGAGCCTGAGTGTCTGGCTCTGGGATGGGAAGGATAGAGCCAGGGGAGGGGCGGGCACCAAGGCCTGAAAATGGGGCAAGGGTGGGGGCCAAGGCAAGCCCTGAGCTGGCAGGGAGTCAAGAAGGTCACAGGATCAGAGCAGGGACTCAGGTGTCTCTGAAGCCTTGGAGAGGGGGCTGACCTTTGAGCTACCTTACCCTCAGGTGTGTCAATGCCCCTCCCTTGAGCAAGCGCTGGCCAGGCCTACCGGCTGGAGGGTAAGAACAGAAAGACAGCTTCCACTATGCTGCCAGCTGGGACCTGTGCCAGGCCAATGGACCCACTTCCCCCGCTTCCTCCCCCACCATGACCATTCCAGGCTCAGCAGCCAGTCCCCAGGGGTAGGCCACCTTGCCCTGGCCACCTCTATGTTGGGAAGTCGGTGCCTGTGTCTTTAAATTCTCAGCAGGTTGAAACGGCTGATGACATCACTGGTTCCCGGGAGCTAGCAGAGGAGCTGGAGCCCAAGGGAACCCGGGCTGCCGGGGGCTGCAGACATGGAGGGCCAGGGCATCAGTGGCAGCGTGAGGCCAGGGACCCGGGCTGGCCTGGGCCCCCTGCCCATGCCCCATGGGATTTCCCAAACTGGGGCACCCTCCAAGGTAAGACCCCTAAATTCTAGTTCCCCCATTCCTGATCCTTAGTCCCACACCCCCCCCCCACATACTGCAGGCACCCTGGTGCCCCAGCTGAGGGGCTGGCACTCTTCTCTGCCCACCAAGCAGGGACTGGGCAAACAGGGTACCCTAGGGGCTGAGGGGGTAGTGATGGGACACTCAGAGAGAGATGGAGTTAGCTGTCTCCAGGACCTCCTGGGAAAGCCCTGGACCAGGTATCAGGGGACCCAGCTGTGCTCCAGCTTTGCTATGTGACCTTGGGCAAGTTGCTTGTCCTCTCTGAGCTAATGCAAAATGAGGAGGCTTGTCCCCGAAGACTGAAACTGTGACATCTGGGATGTCTAAGTTGTTAGTGCTGGAGGCGGTGTGGTGTTTGGGGTGGGGGTTTGGAGTGGGACACTAGGAACCAAGGAGGATGCCCAAAATGCAAGCCTCAAAGAGCTGAGTTTGGGGACAGAGGTGGAGGCAGAGTTTCAGATTCTCTGAACCAAGCAGGACATGGGATGCAGACAGAACTGCATCTCTGGAGGCAGGGATGGGGCCACCCCAGGGTGAGTGTAAACCTCCTTCTACCCTCCCTGGCCAGGGACACTTTATCCTGACTTCTGGAGACAGGGACATCAGACAGGGACAGATGGGAAAGGAAGAGGAGGTCCCTGCAGGGCCCCACCCGCCCTGCCACTCCACCTGCTGGACATAAAGAGGATACTTGCTTGCCTGTCCTCACAGGTGGGGTGACAAGGGTAAGAGGGTATAACTTGTGCACAGTGGTGCGGTGCCAGGATCAACAGAATCCTGGACTTGCTCTGGGTGTTAGAATCACACTTGGGAGGATGGACTATTCCATGGAGCTCAAATAGAAGCCTAGCAAATGTTGGGCTCATACATGCAGAGGATATGAGACTTAGGCTTCCCAGGATAAGGTGTGGCCAGGGATTCTTCACCAGGTTCCTTCATTTTAAGACAGGGAAACTGAGGCCCTGGGCAGGGAAGTGCTTGCCTAAGGTCACACAGAGCTGGGCTGGGAATCGACATGGCCAGTCCTAACCCAGGCTCTTGCTCCTGCACGGAGCTCTGGGAATGGGTGACGAGGACAGAGAGGGCTGTGACCAAGGAACTGGGGACGTTTGGCAGGGGGAACCTGAGGGTTCCTGTGTACTGTGGAGGAAAGGGGGTGGTGTTTAACAGGCTGGCCCCAGGGTGTCCTGAGTGGGAAGATCTGGGGGGGTGTCAGATCAGTAGCCCTTGGCTAGGGGAGCAGCAGGGACTGCAGGGGTGCGTGGTGCTCAGGGAAGCTGACTCCAGCCACCCAACACTCCAGGGTGGCCAGGGAGTGGGTGTCAGCCAGGAAGGCGAGGAGAGCCCTTGGGTCCAGGCTCACACTCTGCCTCCTTTGAGTTGGGGGTCTTAGTTTCCCCATCTATGAAAGATGTGTCACAGGTGAGGGAGGGGATAGGTTTCCATGTCCTGTTTCCTCCAGAAGAGAAGCTGATTCACAGCAGAATGGATTGAGGTGAGAAATTAGGAAGAACTTCCTCAGAAAGATGGGCCTTTCTTAGCTAGACAGAGTCTGCTGGGGTCTATATGGAAGTGGAGGCCTGGTTAGGGTTGACTCTGAGGCTCTGACTTGTCCTATATCCAAGATGGACTCATGTTTTCAGCTCCCAGCGAAGGAGAACGCAGCACCAGTACGCTCGGAACCAAGGTTGGCTCTGACACCTGTGGGGCCACCAGCAGCAATGCCACCTTCCTCAAAGGGGCCAAGGCTGGCTCTGGCATCTCCCGGACCCATCCTGGCTCCAATGTCTACCCCTGGAGGGCAGAAAACAGCTCCTGCCCACCGCAGCTCCAGCCTGGCTCCAACATCTATGGGCCAGTTGGTGATGTCTGCCTCGGCTGGGCCGAAGCCTCCTCCAGCCACCCTGGGGCCCAGGCTGGCTCCACTGTCCAGGGACCAGAAGCAGGTGCCACCTGCCTCCATGGGACCCAAGCCAGCCCTGGCTGCTTCAGGCCTGAGCCTGGCTGTGGCATCTGAGAAACAGCCCCCACAGCCCCCCTCCAGCTCTTCCCCAGTGCCCAGTCCAGTTCTGTCACTCTCTCAGGAACAGGCCCTGACTCCAGCATCCATGACATCAGCCCCAGCCTCTGTGGGATGGACACCAGCTAAACAGAGGGATGCCCCAGCCCCTAGACCTCTCTCCCCTTCAGAAGGGCATCTCCAGCCCCCGACTCAGACATCTGGTCCTGTGGGCTCCCCATCCTTGATTCAAGCCCCCCCAGACCCTTGGATCTCCCCCTCCTTCAGAGCCCGGCCTGAGGCCCCCCGCAGCAGCCCTGAGGATCCTGTCTCGTCCTGGCCACCACAGACTCTGCCCCTGGATGTGGGCCAGGGTCCTCCAGAGCCTGGCACTCGCTCCCCCGGACTTCTCTACCCCACCTTCCGGCCAGGGGCCCCCTTAGCCCAGACTGTGCCCCCACCTCTGCCCAAGCCACCCCGATCTCCCAGCCGCTCCCCCAGCCGCTCTCCAAACCACTCCCCGTGTGTCCCCCCAGCTCCTGAGATGGCCCTCCCCAGGCCTGGCACCCAGGGTGCCGGGCCTGGTGGGCATCTGAGCCCCAATCTTCAGCCCAGAGAAACCCCAGCCCCTCTTACCACCTCCTCTTCTACATCCACCTCGTCATCCTCCTCTTGGTCAGCTCAGCCCACCTGCAAGAGCGACCCTGGCTTCTGGTGAGGGGCCCTCTCCCAAGACATTGCTGGGGCTTGAACTCTAAGACTAGCCATCCTTCTAGGGTGGCTTACCCTACTCCACCCCAGCTGACCTCCCTGAGGAAGACTCCCTGTGGGTGTTAGGCCCACTCTGGGGCCCTCGGAAGACAGCATCCTCTCCTAAGGGACTTGCCTACCCCGCCTCAGTTGATCTCCCCTGGAAGAGTCTGGTGGAAGGGACCCTGGGCCCACTGTGGGTCCTTCTGAGGGCTGATAGTCAAGCTTATTTCCCCAGAAAAAGCCCTGTGGCAGGGAGGTTGAGGGTAAGAGAGTGGTCCCCAGTAGTAACCCCTTCTGTACCCCCACATCCCCAGGATCACTGTGGTCACATGGAACGTGGGCACCGCCATGCCCCCCGATGATGTCACATCCCTCCTTCACCTGGGCAGCAGCAGCGATGACAGTGACAGGGCAGACATGATCGCCATAGGGTGAGGGGACAGGGCGAGTAGACTCCCTCCTGAGCCCCTCCTGCCTCCCAGACCCTCTCCCGCGGGAGGGGTTTCTAGGGCGCCCCCCCCATCCGAAGGCCGCCTCACAGTCCCCCACAGGTTGCAGGAAGTGAACTCTATGATCAACAAGCGGCTCAAGGACGCGCTCTTCACCGACCAGTGGAGCGAGCTCTTCATGGACGCACTGGGGCCCTTCAACTTCGTGCTGGTAACTCCTCCCTCAACCCCCGGGCAGGTGGAGACCCCTGGATTCTCAGCCCTAGCTCTGCCTTGATTCACCGTGGGGCCCGCTGGGCCTCGGTGGCCGGGTCCATGAAATGGGAGGATGGAGGAGCAGACCTTTAAGAACCGGAAAAGGCGAGGGCGGGGGCGGGGAGTTGTGTCCCGTCTCTCAGCCTCCTCACGCCTCTGCTGCAGGTAAGTACTGTGCGGATGCAGGGCGTCATCCTGCTGCTGTTCGCCAAGTACTACCATCTGCCCTTCCTGAGGGATGTGCAGACTGATTGCACCCGCACTGGCCTGGGTGGCTATTGGGTGAGCGTGGAAGCGGCCTGGGAGGGTACAGGGCCCTAAGGGATCCGTAGATTAGTCCCCGGACCCCCGCATACTGGCAATATCCCCACCCCAAGCTACACCCCTTACTCTGAGGCCCGCCTCTCCCCACCCACCCCCACCCCTTGTTTTCTAGACCCCGCCTCTCCTAGTGTTCCACTCCCATCCCTAGAACCCACCCCTCTCCACACTTCCACGGGTCCTGGGCCTCACCCGCTGACCCCGCCCACCTAAGCCCCGCGGGCCTCACCTCCTAGCCTAGGCCCCGCCCATGACCCACCCAACCTTGTTTCCCAAGGGCAACAAGGGTGGAGTGAGTGTGCGACTGGCCGCCTTCGGGCACATGCTGTGCTTCCTGAACTGCCACCTGCCGGCCCACATGGACAAAGCGGAGCAGCGCAAGGACAACTTCCAGACCATCCTCAGCCTCCAGCAGTTCCAGGGGCCTGGAGCTCAAGGGATCTTGGATCACGAGTATGGGCAGGGGCGGGACCTAATGGGGCTTGGGCGGGGCTAGTGAAGGAGGGGTGGGCCTCAGGGGCGAGGCCGGTGCGCCTTGTGGGGAGAGGCGGGGCCTATGGGGGTGGAGACCACCCACACTATAGCTAGGAACAAGAAAGCTGGTAAGTTTGATGGGGAGGTGGAGCCTGCAGGGTGGAGCTTTGCCGAGGGGCAAGGCCTTGCTGGGGGTCGGAACCTAACTTCTAGGTCTACACCCCCTGCTGCTCCGTGGTGGGCTGGAGGCTCTGCAGCAACCCACCCACCCTCTGCGTCATCACTAGGAGCAGCTGTCGGGTTGGATGGGGGCAGAGAAGGATCTGGGTTGGGCTCTTCACCCCATGGACCCCGCTGACCCCCACCTCCGAACAGCCTCGTGTTCTGGTTCGGGGACCTGAACTTCCGCATCGAGAGCTACGACCTGCACTTCGTCAAATTTGCCATCGACAGCGAGCAGCTCCACCAGCTCTGGGAGAAAGACCAGGTGGGGAATCCCAGCCTGGACCCCAAAACCCCAAGCACACAGAACATGCCCTAGGACCACCTGTACCCTAGGCTATGGTCCTTGCCCTCATCTGCGCTGCCCAAGCTCTTGTCCAATTCTGTGCTTCTGGACCCTCACAGCTCAACATGGCCAAGAACACCTGGCCCATCCTGAGGGGCTTCCAGGAGGGGCCCCTCAACTTTGCGCCCACCTTCAAGTTTGACGTGGGTACTAACAAATATGATACCAGGTGAGCTCAGAACTGGGATGAGAGGTGGGGATGTGGGCTGAGGTCTTCTGGATAAGGGAGACAGGAAAGAGAGACAGGAGGCACATGTGCCTTGACCCCCAACCCCTGATACTCAGCCTACCCTTGCCCACCGCAGTGCCAAGAAGCGGAAGCCAGCCTGGACAGACCGTATCCTGTGGAAGGTCAAGGCTCCAGGTGGAGGTCCCAGCCCCTCGGGACGGGAGAGCCACCGGCTCCAGGTGACCCAGCACAGCTACCACAGCCACATGGAATACACTGTCAGCGACCACAAGCCCGTGGCTGCCCAGTTCGTCCTGCACGTGAGTCCTGGCCTCATGCTCCCCGCATGACATCCCCAGGCCCAGCTCAGCATCCCACTGCCCCCCGGTAACCCCTTACACCTGCCCTCAGTAGCATCCACTTGTCACAGCAGACTGGGAGTGGGATTATGATCTCCATTATTTATTTATTTATTTATTTATTTATTTATTTATTTATTCTTGGCCATACCACGTGGCATGTGGGATCTTAGTTCCCGGACCACGGATCAAACCCATGCCCCCTGCACTGGGAGCTCAGAGTCTTAACCACTGGACTGCCAGGGAAGTCCTATGATCTCCATTTTCAGGTGAAAAAACTGAGGCCCAGAGACACAGCACCCCTTGCCCCAGGTCACATGGCTACTAAAGGGAAGGTTTTGAACCCTGGCTAGTCTGATTTCAAAGGGTATACCTTTTCATTAATCTCTAATTCCCCTTTTCTGAGAAAGGCTTAGGGCAACTTATGTTAAAATTCACATATATAATAAGACCAGCCACCAAAATATTTACTCAAATCCCATGTAGCGTTCATTCACATTCATTTATTATTTATTTACCATCTTACCATATGTGATGGGGAGGGGGAGTAGAGATACAAAAAAATACAAAGCTAAACTCTAAATAGTTACTATAAAATTTAGCATTGTGTTTAGGATTTTTTTATTATAAATTTTTATTGATTTATGTATTTATTTTTGGTTGCATTGGGTCTTCCTTGCTGCGCGCAGGCTTTCTCTAGTTGCAGTCAGTGAGCGGGGGCTACTCTTCGTTGTGGTGCGCGGGTTTCTTACTGCAGTGGCTTCTCTTGTTGCGGAGCTCGGGCTCTAGGCGCACAGGCTTCAGTAGTTGTGGCGCATGGACTTGGTTGCTCCACGGCATGTGGGATCTTCCCAAACCAGGGCTCGAACCCGTGTCGCCTGCATTGGCAGGTGGATTCTTAACCACTGCACCACCAGGGAAGCCCCTGTGTTTAGGATTGGGGCTCCTAGCTGCCAAAGGAAAAAGGGGAAATCCAAGAATGTCAGAACTGGATCTTAGAGACCACGTAGTCCAACTTTCTGTTAGTGGAGTAGGCATGCGCCCCAAGTCGCACACAGGCTCAGCAGCAGAGTGGGGTAGAGCCCAATTTCCAGTCCTGAAACCCAACTCTGGGCTCTCCGATTCTCTTGATCTGATAAGAGGGAGCCCAGCAGACCAGAGAATGTTTTCCCTGCTAACTTTGTCATATGGTCAGTCAGAGGGACAGTGGCCAATGTCCTCAGCTGGGAATGGAAATCTGCCCATGTCTGGCCTCCCATGACCTTTGGTAAAAGCCTTGGGTGGGAGGTTTAACTCCCAATCAGGGACCTCACCTTGAGAACCACTCCTTTTGGGTGCCCTGTCCTTCCCTCCTTATCTAGAACCCTGTCCCTTGTAAAACATTACCTGTTGAGCACCTACTATATGCCAGAGCCTGTGTAGCCTACTTCATGTATGTCATCCCTTTGAATACTGTGGTAGGCCCTGAGGATATCCAAATTCTTCTTTCAGTTTTACTGATGAGAGAAACAGAGGCTCAGAGAACTTAAATCTCTTATCCAAAGCAACACAGCACAGGGCTCAGCAGGAGTTTTGACCCCACAAGGCCCTAAAGGGTATTTCCAAGAGCGCAACCTGGCCAGACCTGCTGTTAGGAACCCACGGCAGGGAGAGGATGTGCTGGTTTCTTCTAAGCAGCTTGGCTTAGAAGCTGAGGAGGGAGAGAAAGTTGAAACCAGATAAACAGGGGAGCAGACAAAGCCGGAGGCTGGCACCACTGAGTCTTTTCCTGAGGGACAGAGGTGAAGCCAGTACCCTGGCCACCTGCCACCCCATCCACATGGTGACCCCCTGCTCAGCCTGGGGTGACCCTGGGAAGAGAAGATTCTTTTGTCTCCATGGACTGATGACAAACAAGGTTAATAGTGGTTCCTTAATACAGGTGGGGAAACTGAGTCTTACTTAGCCTGATGAGGGGCTTACCTGAGGTCATGAAGCAGGTTAGTAGCAGAGCCTGGACGGTCTCCAGCCACCTACCCAGAGCTCTTCTTGCCTGCTCATGGGTGTTAACTTTACTCCAGAATATCCAGTGCATCATGGGACTCCTTTGTTAGCTTATAGGCAAGTCATTCATTGAGCACCTACTGTATACTGAGAAGTTTATAGGACGCTTTATATGGTATCTCATTGAATCTGCAGAGCAACCCCAAGAGTTAAATAAGATCATCAGAGTTTAAGGAGAGGAGCCCTTCTATTCAGCGAGGTCAAGAAACTCACCTTGGGTCACACTGCATAACAATGGCAGAGCCAGGGACAAACCCACGGTCTACTAAGCTTCAAAGCTGTGTTCTCACTCACTTCCTAAGGAGGCTAAGGACAAAAAGAGCCCTGAGCTGGGAGGCAGGAAACCTGGCATTCATCCTGGACCTGTTCTTCCTCAGTTTCCCAGTCTGTGCAGTGGCTTCAAAGGCCCTTCATCTCAGCCAATTTGTGCCGACGCAGGCGCAAGGGCTCTAGGTGTATAGAATACTAGAGGGTCTTGCCTGATGTTGCCCCCTGCCCCTGGGCAGTTTGCCTTCAGAGACGACGTGCCGCTTGTGCGGCTGGATGTGGCAGACGAGTGGGTGCGGCCGGAGCAGGCTGTGGTGAGGTACCGCATAGAGACGGTGTTTGCCCGCAGCTCCTGGGACTGGATCGGCTTGTACCGGGTGAGACGGGCAGGGGTGGTCGGTACATCGGGGAAGGAAGGGCCTGAAGGGGCAGCCAGGGACCCACGTGGAGTCCCTGGCTTCCCCAGAGTTTGAGGCTGCTGGGGTCAGACCTTAGGGGTCACGACCCTGATTGCTCTCACCCCAGGTGGGTTTCCGCCACTGCAAGGACTACGTGGCTTATGTCTGGGCCAAACACGAGGATGTGGATGGGAACATCTACCAGGTACTTAAGGGGAGGGGGAGAGTGGGAGGAAGTCCCCATTGCCCTTGGGGGCTCAGGATTCAGCTTGAAGGGTCCTGAGGCTGCCTCCCTCACCCCAACCTGGGCCTAAACCCCCCGGCCCACCAGGTGACATTCAGTGAGGAGTCACTGCCCAAGGGTCACGGAGACTTCATCCTGGGCTATTATAGCCACACCCACAGCATCCTCATCGGGGTCACTGAGCCCTTCCAGGTAAGTAGGCCAGGCTGCAGGGTCAGGGGCACCAAAGGAGTATTCAAATGCCTCTACAGCTTCTACATTCTGTTCTGTGACCTCCTACAAGTATCCTGACCTTCCTGGGTCTGCCAAGGGGGAGGGTGGGAGTGGTTCCCAGAGGCCTCAGTGGCCAGCTGGGGAGAGCGGCACCCCAGTGACCAGCCTTCCCCCCAGATCTCACTGCCTACCTCGGAGCTGGCCAGCAGCAGCACAGACAGCTCGGGTGCCAGCTCGGAGGATGAGGATGACAGCACCCTGGAGCTGCTTGCATCCAAGTCCCGCAGCCCAAGCCCTGGCAAGTCCAAGCGGCACCGTAGCCGAAGCCCAGGTCTGGCCCGCTTCCCCGGCCTCGCCCTGCGGCCCTCATCCTGTGAACGCCGTGGCACCAGCCGAAGCCCCTCGCCCCAGAGCCGCCGCCTGCCTTGGGTAGCCCCCAACAGGGGCAGTGATGGTGGCAGCCAGGGCAACAGTGAGGAGGGTCCCCCTGGGCTGCCTGGGTCCTGGGCATTCCCACCATCTGTGCCTCAAAGCCTGGGGTTGCTGCCTGCCTTGCGCCTAGAGACCGTAGACCCTGGCGGTGGAAGCTCCTGGGGACCCGATCGGGAGGCCCCGGCCCCTGACAGCCTGTCTCCCAGCCCCCAGGGTCAGCAGGGCCTGGAGGAAGGGGGCCTGGGGCCCTGAGGGCGAGGTGGGCAGGCAGGCCTACGTGGCCCCCACTCTGCCTCAATCTTCTGCAAACCCACCTGCCTCCCTCCTGCTGCTGCTCCAGCTTTATGTGCACCTGCCACTCTATTCTGGCCAAGGGTGGCCAACTGGGGTCCCCCAAACTTGGTCCTGGCACCTCAACTGTGACAATCAGCAAACCCCTATCCCAGCCCCTATCTGGGATGGGGGAGCAAACCTAGAGGTCATCAATTAGGAATTAAATTCTCCAGCCTCACTCCTGACTTCTTCCTAACTTGTTAGCAGTCTGGGATTGGGGGCAGTCAGAGGAAGGGACTAAAGAGACGAGAGGATGACAGATCTGACAATTACCAGGCACCAGCTATATACATTACACATGCCATGTCCTTTAAGCTGCACCACAAGTTGTGGTGTTGAGTTCAGTGTAGTTCTTAGCTCCATTTCACAGGTGAGCAAACTGAGGCCTCCAAGAGGTTATGTGAACCTTTAAAAATCAGACGCCTAGGGCTTCCCTGGTGGCGCAGTGGTTGAGAGTCCGCCTGCCGATGCAGGGGACACGGGTTCGTGCCCTGGTCCGGGAAGATCCCACATGCCGCGGAGCGGCTAGGCCCGTGAGCCATGGCCGCTGAGCCTGCGCGTCCGGAGCCTGTGCTCCACAGCGGGAGAGGCCACAACAGAGAGGCCCGCGTACCGAAAAAAAAAAAAAAAAAAATTAGACGCCTAAGCACAGTTTGGCTGTGTGCTGGAGGGAGGGAACATTTACTAGGTGGTGAGTGCTGTCTGTGACTTGGTTCGCTTAATCCTCAACAACCCTATGAGGTAGGTCCTATTTACACTCCCCTTTTTCAGAGGAGGAAACTAAGGCTCAGAATGAAGGAGGTCTCTTGCTTAAGGGCACAGGGGAGATCTGAATTTAAGTCTAGGCCAGAAAGAATGGGCCAGGGCTGGGCCAGGAAGATTATAGCAGCTGTTAAGAGAAGAGGTCCCCTGGGGAGGTGAGTTGGGAAGCCCCTTTCTAGCTTCTGCCACCCTGGATTCAGTCACAGGCACTTCTGTGACATCCCTCATTCCCCACCTGCTGCCCTAGACCTCAGCAGGCAGACACTGGGGCTTCCCTGGGCAAGTTCTTGAGACATGCATTAATTTCACAACATAGACATATATGTACCTCCTCCTGGTACCTCCTGGGGCTGCTGCAATGTTACCTTCTCCCCATTCCCATCTGGATGTTAATTTCTCTGGGAAGGCCCAAGCCTGGGGCTGCAGAATGAGCCTCCTGAATACCACATCCAAGCACAGAGGGGTTGTGTCACCAGCCCAAGATCACCCAGCACAGCAGGAGACGTGGTCCAGCATTTGGGCCTTGGCCCCCCCACCCTACCCATGCAGCCCTCTGGCTATCCACAAGAGCCTGTCCATGCTTCACTCTAACACGTGGAGGGGAAGCTGAGACCCCCCAAGGCCTAGCAAAGCCAGGGACGAGGTCCAGTCTTGTGCCCAGGAGAGCTGGAACTGAGGTCACTGGTTCCAGGATTTCTGCTGTCCTTCAGGTCCTCCAGCTCCCTGGGTCAGCTGCAGGCACCGGTCATAGAATGACATGGGGGCCTTTGGGTGCTCTGAAGTCCATGCCTGCCTGTTGTCTGTGCCTGTCCCCTGGAGCTGGAGTTGCCTCTGCTGAAGTCGCCGCAGGTGCCGAGCTGACACCTTGATAGCCCTGGGGTCTCTGGAACAGCTGTGAGGAGAGAAAAGTGGGGCAGGTGGTCATAACTGCCAAGAATCCCACCCTAATCTGCAGAGAGGGTGACCAAGGCCCAGAGAGGAGCAGGGCTGGGGCCGGGAGGGTGGGTGGCTGTTACACCTAGCAGGGGGCAGAATAAACCTGGGTTGGCACCCAAAGGCCCAGGTTCTGCCACTAGCTGGCTGCAGAAACCTGGGTCAGTCTGGGCCTCAGTTTCCCTACCTGTGAAATAGGAAAAGTAACAGAGTTAGTTTTGAGAATCAGAATTGAAATTGTGGATTATGGGGTAAGAGGTAAGCAGGTGTTTTACTATGTGTCCTGCAGGTCTTGGCCTATGTACGTCACACACGCCACTTCCTTGGCTTCTACCTCCATTTTATAGGTAAGGAAACAGAGGTGTGGAGAGGTTATTCAGCTTGCAAGGTCACAAAGGAAGTAAATGACAGAGTTGAGATGCAACCTACATGGACCAACTGCAGAGCCGAACACAGGGATGATGACAGTGGAGCTCAGGGGTCCCCTGACCCCCTCCATCACCCTCTCAGCCCAGGTGCACAAAGGCAGCAGAGGCAACCCACCCCTTGGGAAGTCCCCCATCCCTCCCGGCCCTGATGTCACTTACCCTTTGCCCTCAGCACAGTCCAGTGGAGGGGCCAGTTTGAAGCAGGTCATGCCCAGCAGCTCCCAAAGTATGTTGGCGCCCACAGGTGCACTGTGGAGCCTCAGGAAGCGTGCCAGACTGAGGGCAGAGGCAGGCTCAGGCTGGGGCAGGGCCTCGTCAGCCAGGTGTCCCTCCCCAGTGCCTGGCAACAGGCAGCCCACCCCCAAGGGTCCAAGCAGGCCTCACCGGCGCGTGCAGTTGCAGTGGAAGAGGGGTTCACGGGCATTGTTGAACAGCTGGAACTTGGTCTTCTGGGGCCCGATCTGGTGCTCACACTGGTCCAGGCGGCGGAAGCTGCGGCAGGCGTGGCGGGCACCTGAGGGCAGGTGTGGTGGTGAGAGGAGCCCTGTCCGATGCCCACTGCCATCCGGCACACATGCTCTGTCCCCCACACACAGTGTCGCTTCCGTCTCATGCCCTTTGTGCCTTCAGAGTGCCTCACACATAGGAGACGCGTGTGCATGCACACACACACACAGAGCAGTGCTGCCATGGGGAAGCCCAGAGAGTCGAGAGCGGTCAGAAAAGGTTTCCTGGAGACAGAGGCTTCTAAGCTGAGGCTGGAAGAGGGGAAGAGTCAGGGAGAATTCTCCAGGCATCAAGAACAGCATGTGCAAAAGCCCAGCAGTGGGAGAGAGCAAGTGGCTTTAGAAGAACCAAATGAAGTTTGTGGAACTGGAGTTTCGACTGGGGAGTAGGATCTGCAGGACCAGACTCGACAACCCCTGGGTGTTGGGACATCATGGTGGGGCCTCAGCGAGGAGTGCCATGGACAAGTTTGGAGCTTACAAAAATCCCTCTGGCTGCAGCAGGAGAGAGGTTGGGAGACCCCAGAAGGAGTTCAGAGCAGGAAAGGAAGCAACATAGGGGGCCCCCACCCTGAACAGAGTCAGGGACACCTCCTTACATCAGGAGCCCCCAAGGTTAGGTTCTGAGCTCACCTTGAGGTTTTAGGCCATGCCATAGTCCCTGGAGGCCTGAATCAGTGACCTCCAGCTGGACTATGGGGGCCACATCAGGCCCAGGGGAGGCCACAGGGGCCTGGAGGGCTGTGGCGTTGGCTTGGCTGGGGTACTTGGACTCTTTCTGCTGTGCTGGCCACTTCTGAGGGTGCTGAATCCACCGAGGCTTGCTGGGTGCTGGGTTCTGAGGACTGGGAGTCAGGGGGATGGCAAGGGAGCTCCAGGAGGCATTGTAGAAGGTCCTGGGCTGGAGACGGGCGAGGGATACAGAGCCATATGTTCTACACCTGGGAGGTAGCACGTGGTGGCAATTGGTAACCCAGAATCCCCCCTCCCAGAAGTCCCCAGGTTCATCTCCATGGAGATCAGGGCTCTGCCAGTCCCACCCCTCATCCCACATCCCACTGGGTCCTGCAGGGCACCCAGGGAGCGTCTGCATCCTGGGCCCCACCCTGAGGAGAAGACAGGGAGGGCGAGGCATCATTCCCTGGAGGACAGACATACAGAGAGGCTTCCCTCCCAGGCTTGGAGCCCGAGCTCCCAACTGGCTGGGAAGGGGCTCGAAAGGGGCAGCCACATACCCGCCCCACCAGTACCACTCCACACAGGCCTCCTGGTCCTCCAGCACGAAACAGGGGATCGCCAGCACGTTGAAGAAGGCCACGCCCACGATGTCGGAGATGGAATCCCGTTGGTTATGCAGGCACTGCTGGAACCTGTCCCAGAGCCAGCACTCAGGTCCCTGGACCACAGAGAGCTACCTGGCTCCTCTCCCAGACCACCTGGTCACTACCAGCCAGGTGATTTGGGGTCCAAGTGTCCCCTCTCCTGTTAGGCCTCAGCTTTCCCACTGCACAGTGGACTCTGGCTGGCTGATCCTTTAGGATTCTCTGGAATCCTGGACTCTGCACCAGGTAATCCCGGTGGATAATCCCACCCCGAGCTCCCAGCCCTCCCTGCCCACCACCAACCTGGCATCACAGTTGCAGTGGGAGATGGTGTGGAGTCGGTAGTTTCGGATGCCATAGCTGTACTGGAAGGGTGAGACAGTCTGTGGGCAGCGGTCATGTTCCTGGCAGCAGAGATCGGGGCCCTGGAAGACCCCTGCAGGAAGCGGAGGGGGCACCAGCTCAGCAGGGTCGTGGGCACCACATGCCGGCTATGCCCGCGTGGTGTTGGGAGCAGAGACCTGGTTCTCATCCCAGCCCTGATACAGATGACCTGGGTGGCCTCAGGCCTCCCCCTGTGGGACTCACAGTTCCAAAGCTTGAAGAGAACACCCAGGTACAGCCTCTGTTGGGCAACTCCAAGGCCAGGCAGCCCACACATGAACCCTTGCCCACAGAAAGATCTTCCTCAGGTGAACTGGTGTCTGCCTCCAGAGTTCTTGGGCTCACACCCCAAGTGAAACTCCAAAGTTATGAATATGTGTGGAATGGAATGGTAAACAGCAGGGTGCAATCTCGCTGGCACAATGAGGCATTGTCAGGATGCCAACCTGCTCCAACTCAAGTGCCAAGTCCTCCTCCCAGCCCTCCACGCGTACGCACTGACAGCTGTACCGAGAGTGCAAAAAAGCCATGCATGTTTTTCACCACCTGAGCAATGATGCCCTTTACTGAGCATCTCCCAAATGCCTGGCACTTCCCACACCCAAGCACACAGCAGCCCTGGGAAGGAGGTGTCACGTTTATTGTACAGGTGAGGAAACAGATTCAGAGAGGGGAGGTGACTCGTTCAGCTCGGAAGGGCTGAGCTGGGATTTGAACCCAGGCCTTTGGGTCTCGGCGTCCCCTCCACTGGGCACCCTGTACCCATAAAGCCTCCTCTTGGGTAATGGTTTCTTGGCTCAGCTGACCCTGGATCCATCCCAGCCAGCCTCCTTCCTCAGATGGTAATTAATGAGGCCTCCCAGGTGTGAGTAGGACCTTTCCCATCTATAACCACATTTAAGCATCCCATGATGAGATTTATGGTCACCCCATTTTACAGATAAGGAAATTGAGAGTCAGAGTGGCTAAGTCACTTCCTCAGGGCACACAGCCTGGGAGAGTGGGTACCAGGGCTAAAGGCTGCATTCCCCCCCGCCACCAGCCCCCCTGTCCACACACCGATGGCTCACCCAGCTCCGAGGAGTTCCCGGCAGAATCCCCGACTCCACACCACAGTGTGCCAGGCATGGTCCAGCCTCTCTTCACCCGCTGGTTCCCCATGCTAGGCGCTCCACTCTGCCCTGCTGCTCGCTTCTCCCTGGTCCCTGCTGGACTCTCGGCAGGCCCTCTGCAGGCCTCCCACTGACTCTTAAGTGTGGCCAGGGCTCTCTGCAGCTCAGGTCCAGGGGTGTGGATGAAGGAGTCCCGGGTGATCTCACCAGCACAGAGGGTACTGAAGGCTGTAGTGAGCTCTGGCTCATCCTGCCGGCTGCACACCTGCAGCCTCCCGTGCGCATCCCAGTGGGCATGGAACAGGGCTAATCCCTGGGCATCCTTGCCCAAGAAGCTAAGGAACCCCAAAGGGCTGCCAGAGATGGGTCTGGCCAAGTGGCAGGAGGTGCTGTGCAAGTGGAGGGCAGGGGAGCCCCCCAGAGCTGCCCCCAGGAAGTTCAGCACCCCCAAGAGCACCACCAGAACCCCCATTCTGCCCTGGCCCAGCCCAGTCAGACAAAGCCCCCGGGAATCCTACCCTGGTGGGCCCACGAGGCAGCAGCTCTGTAGCTGAGCGGAAACGAGCCCAGCCGACCCGGTGCTGCGGGGCCAATGAATGGAGCTTTGGGAGGAGTAGGAAGGAGGTTGGAGTATGGGGTGATCTGGGGCTTGTAACTGAATCCACCGGCTGGGCAGGCCGCTGATTGGCTGGAGGAGTACACTGGGTGGGGCCCACGCCCCCACTTGGCCTGCCTTTCTCCACGCCTTCCAGTCACCTGCCACCAGCCTTGCCTGGATGGGGACGGTAGGAGCCAAAGCCCTGGGGGCAGGGGCCAGAAGGGGGATCTGTATCTCCCTGGGGAGGGAAGAGGGTTTGGGGGCTCAGAGGAGGCTCCTAGAACTGGTCATCCCCCCATCCCAGGGATGGCCGCCAAGCCCACCTCCATGAAGCTGGCAGAGAGCCATGGGTTTCTGCCAAAGCTGGGTAAAGGAGGTAAGGGCAGGGCTGGGGCTCTGTGGCCACACCCCTCCCCCGGGAGGCTCTGAGGCTTCTGGGAAAGGGAGCATCCATGCCCCACCCCCCCGCCACCTGGGTGCTCTCCCTTCCCAGTCCTGGTTCTAAGAAAGGCACTCAGCATATTCAGCTCCCCACTTCCTGGGACTCCAAGCACAGGCATGTCCCGGCAGCAGCCCTCCTGGTCTGATAGATGGTGTAGACACAACCAGAGCAGACTTTGAAGGCAACACTGGGGCTTCCCTGGTGGTGCAGTGGTTAAGAATCTGCCTGCCGGGCTTCCCTGGTGGCGCAGTGGTTAAGAATCCACCTGCCAATGCAGGAGACATGGGTTCAAGCCCTGGACCGGGAAGATCCCACGTGCCACAGAGCAACTAAGCCAGTGCGCCACAACTGCTGAAGCCCGCACGCCTAGAGCCCGTGCTCTGCAACAAGAGAAGCCACGACAATGGGAGGCCTGTATACCGCAACGAAGAGTGGTGCTCACTACAACTAGAGAAAGCCCGTGCAGCAATGAAGACCCAATGCGACCAAAAATAAATAAATAAATAAATAAATTAAAAAAAAAAAAAAAGAATCTGCCTGCCAATGCAGAGGACACGGGTTTGATCCCTGGTCCAGGAAGATCCCACATGCCGTGGAGCAACTAAGCCCACGCGCCACAACTACTGAGCCTGCACTCTAGAGCCCGCGTGCTGCAACTACTGAACCTGCGTGCTGCAGGTACTGAAGCCTGTGCACCTAGAGCCTGTGCTCCGCAACAAGAGAAGCCACTGCAATGAGAAGCCTGCGCACCGCAACGAAGAGTAGCCCCCGCTCGCCGCAACTAGAGAAAGCCCACGCACAGCAATGAAGACCCAACACAGCCAAAAATAAAAATAATTAATTAATTAAGTAATTAAAAAAAAAGAAAGCAACACTGGGCAGGGCTGGTGCTCTGGGCGTGAAGGAACTGTGGTCCCCAGAGGATCAGAGGTGGCCTAGGGGGCTGTGTCTGCAGCCACCTCCATCCTTGGACTGCAGTCACCTAGGGAACACAGCAGGCATCGTGTGTACCTCAAGAGACAGGGGTGGTCTGTCCAACAGGGAGGGGTTACACCCAGCAGATGCTCCTGTGTCTCAAAGCTGATGTATTATTCAACTTCCAACCATCTGGGGAAGCTGGGTACTTACAACTCAACTTCCCACCTCTGCCCTCCTTTTCCATATTACAGGGCCCTTTCCTGCTGGTGAACAACCCAGGGAGGCTGGGAGGTGCCACAGCAGGAACCCAACTTTCAAGGTCAGATGGACCTAGCTTGGGTCATGACACAGTGTGGCTTCAGGCTTAGAAGTCTCAACTTCTCTGAGCCTCAGTCTCTTCATCTGTATGATGGGCATACTCACAGCAGCCATTTCACAGGACTCTCAGCACAGTGCCTGGCATTCGAAATACTGTTACTGACGGCTCAGGACACCCCGGGCAGGAAGCAGTTTATGCAGAAGAAAGCAAGTCTCAAAGGTTTGGGGGCCACAGCATCTGTGACAGCGAGTCCTGGTTAGGCCACTGCCTGGCTAAGTGACTGCAGGTTTGTCCCTGCCTTTCTCGGAGCACGGTTTCCTCCTCTGTACAGTGAGGGGTACAGTGGAGCTGACCTTTGAGGTCGCTTCCTGCCTGGGCCCCAAAGGGAGGCAGGCTGGGGCCTGCCTGGGCCTCAGGGGAGGGTGTCACTGGGTTTTCCCTTCAGATTAACCAGTGGCCACGTCAGTGAGCCTAAAGGACAGGCTCCAGAGCCCTGCCTCCCAGTGGGGTGCCCCTCAGCGGCCTGGGAACGGAGAATGTTGGGAGCCAAACCAGCAGGACAGGACAGGGCCAGCTGAGCCCTACAGACAGAGGGGCCGAGGCTTTTCTCTGGGTCCCCACCCGTCTGGAGTGGGGCAGGGTGCACAGTGGGTGACAGTGGGGAGTGCAGGGTGGGGGTCCGTGGGAGAAGGCGTTCCCTCCTCCCGCCCTCCCTGTCAGACTGTTTCTCCCTGTCTGTCTCCATCCATCCCCATAACCCTTTGTCTCCTGGCTCCTCACCCATCCCTCTCTGGCTGTTAGTCGCTTTCCCTCTCTGACTCTGATTCTCATAATTTCTTTCTGTCTCCTCCATCCCCCCCTTCCATCTTTCTCTTTGTCTCTAACTCCTCATCTTATTTTCTCTCTCCATTTCTTTCTCTGTCTTTCTCTCCTGTCTCTCTTCACAGTTTTTCACTGAAGCCTCCCTTTTATCGTCTCTCTCTCTCTTTCTCTCACTCATTCCCTCTTTCTCTGTCTCTTGCATTTTTCTGTTCTTTGTTCCCCTGTGTGTGTGTGTGTGTGCGCGCGCGTGCGTGTGTCTCCCTCTCTCCTAATCTTTTCTCTTCCTCCCTTCTCTGTCCCTCTCCCCCTCCACATCCTGACCCCAGGCCCAGGACCCAGCAAATCCCACTCTTTCCTGTTCACATTTTCCCAGCCATAATCTCATCTGATGCTCACAACCCCTGCCCCTCCCTGGGGAGACAGGCAGGGCAGGGCTTCTCATCCCATTGTCGAGATGGATGGAGTGAAGCCCCAGAAGAGAGGTGACTTGTCGATAGTCACACAGTGGATTGGGGAGAAGCCAGGTCAGATGTCCCCTAGCCTGTGGGGAGGGCCTCCCCTGGCTCTGGGAGATTCCCAGCTCTACAAGAGCCTCTCCACCTCAGGGCCTTCCTCCCCACTGCCTGGAGGGCACCCTCCCTCTGCCCAGTGGAGCTAGCCTCCTGGCCCCACCTGGAGGGCTCTCTGCAGCTCTCTGTGCCAGGAGAATGGTGCAGGCAGTGCCTAGCTCCAGAGCATTCTGTATTCATTCAAAAACAAATAGTAACTGAGAGTCTACTATGTGCCAGACACAGGGCAAGACCCTGGTCAGAGAGAGGAGGGGAGGGGGCACAGAGGATGCTAGTGTCACGGGATGGAGACATATGTGGACATATGTTTTCATTTCTCTTGGGCACATACCTAGGAGTGGAATTGCTGGGTCATGTGATGACTCTAACCATTTGAGGAACTGCCAGACTGTTTCCAAAGTGGCTGCACCATTTCACATTCTCACCAGCAGGGTATGAGAATTCTGATTTCTCCACGTCCTTGCCATCCTAGTGGGTGTGAAGTGGTACCACATTGCAGTTTTTGTTTGCATTTCCCTGATGGCTAATGATGTTGAACATCTTTTCATGTGCTTATTGGCCATTTGCATATTTTCTTTGAAGAAATTGGCAGATATTTTTGCTGTAACCTGGTGAGACCCTGAGCCAGAACCACTCAATTAATAAGCCACTCTTGAATTTCTAACCTTCAGAAATTATGTGAGATAATAAATATTTGTTGTTTTGAGACACTAATTTTGGGGATATTTATTACAGCAATACATAACTAACACAGAAGCACTCAGAAACATGCCATGAGTGACTACTATTAATGCTACTGAAAGTCCCAGCCAATGCAATAACACAAGAAAAAGAAATACAAATTGTCAAGTTTGGAAAGGAAGAAACAAAACTGTCATTGTTTGTAGATTGATTTTTCTACCTAGAAATTCCAGGTGTATCCAATACCTGGGGAAAGCAGTGTAGTGGAATATAATAAGCCCAAGCCAGACCCAGATTGGAGTCCTAGCTTTTCCCTTACTTTCTCTGTCATCTTGGGTAAGCCCTTTTGCCTCTTTTGGCCTCATTGGTAAAATGGAGATAAGAATAGTACCTATGCCATGAGGATTAATGTGAGTGTATATAAAGTGTTTAGGGACTGACATATAATAGCCTTTGACAAGTGAGACCTCCACTTAGGAGGGCATTTGAAGGCAGGAGCCAGGCAGAATTGCAATGTGATTGATTTGATGCCTAGTTCTTAAGCTGCAGAATGTGGGTTCTTTCCATTCCCCCAACTGATCCAGCCTGTTAGTAGGTCCTAAGAACCTCAGCAGATCCTTATCCATACCCTGGGTTCAACCCCTGGCTCCACTTCCCCTCACTGGGCAGCTTTGGGCAAATCACTTACCTTGGCTGAATACCCATGACATCATCTACTGATTGGAATGCTCATGCATCCCTACTTACTCACCTTTCTTACTTCTCAGGGGGTGTGGTGAGGATCAGAGAATGGAAAAGGAGCTCACTGAGGGGAAAACCTCACAATAGGGTGCAAATAGCCCAAATGAGTCCTTCATGCAGCATGAGACCCCATCTCCAGAACTGTAGGGAAACCCAACAACAACAAGGGGGCAGAATGGGCCCTGAAAGCCCTGTCTAGCTAGACATGGAGGCCACAACAGGCCTTGAGGTATGAGAGAATGATGCTGAGTGCAAGATTCACACCCATCCCGTTCAGAAGGCACTTGACATTTACATTCTCACCAAGCCCAAGTGGTAGAATTGCCTAATAAAATGTAGATGCCCAGTTAAATATGAATTTCAGAAATCAGGGAATCATTTTTAGTGTAAGTATGTGCCCCAAACACTGCAGTTATTTTTTTTGGTTATCTGACATTCTAATTTAACTGGGTGTCTTGTGTTTTTACTCACTATACCTGGTAACTGTACCCAACAGTGGGGTGAGGAGAAGCAGGGCAGCAACTCTTCACCCCACTTCACACTGGAGACACAAGGAGGCTCTGCTGATTACCCATCCCACCCAGGGCTCTTTGGCTGAGGTTGAAGCCTGTGTTGTTTGTTGGCTGTAACTCAGAGAACTTAGCTCACATCCCCTCCTTCCGTTTTGGGACTGGCCTGGACCTTGGGGCCTGGGGAGGCCCTGGGAGTCTAACTCACTGAACAGGATGAAGAGGGCAGGTCAAGAGGCCCAGAGGGAGGTCTGACAGAAGAATTTGGCCCCTGGTAGACTAAGTAATAAATCTCCATTTCTCCAGCCAAGAACCCAAGTTCTCAAGCACTGTTTTATTTATTTATTTATTTACTTAAAATTTTTGGCTGTGTTGAGTCTCTGTTGCTGCATGCAGGCTTTCTCTAGCTGCGGTGAGCGGAGGCTGCTCTTTGTTGAGGTGCGTGGGTTTCTCATTGTGGAGGCTTCTCTTGTTGCAGAGCACAGGCTCTAGGCACGTGGGCTTCAGCAGTTGTGGCACGTGGGCTCAGTAGTTGTGACTCGCGGGCTCTAGAGTGCAGGCTCAGTACTTGTGGCTCATGGGCTTAGTTGCTTCGCAGCATGTGGGATCCTCCCGGACCAGGACTCGAACCCGTGTGCCCTGCATTGGCAGGCGGGTTCCCAACCACTGCACCACCAGGGAAGCCCTCAAGCACTGTTTTATATGTGAATTTGCCCAAAGACAGCAGCAGAGGGGAGTTAGAGCTAGGACCAGACCTTGAGCTTCTTGACACCCAGGCTCTCCTTGTTGGTCTGGGATCTGGACGAGAGGGCCCAGGGAGGAGCCCTCTCACTCCCAGACCAGAGAGATGGGAGCAGAAAGGCCTGTGGGACAGCAGGGAGGGACCTCCCAGAAGCCTCCCGATTTTGGTCCCTCCTCTGCTGTCACCTAGTGGGCATCTAAAGCCAGCGTCTCCTAGGGAAACTCCTAAACAAGGAAGGCTGTCTTTTTGCCTTTCCCGTCCCTTCTGGTACCTGCCTGGTCACACTCACTGTGTGACGCTGAAAAGCCCTTTGCCTCTCTGGTTTTCATTTTCTCTCTTAGAATAAGGGTTCTCCAAATGGCAGCAGGCCTAATCTTTCTAAAACACAAGACTGGAATTCCCCAGGCCGGGGGTTGGGGGGTGTCTCCATTAGTTAGGACTTGGAGCTTTCACTGTCCAGGCCCGGGTTCAATCCCTAGTTGGGGAACTTAGATCCCGAAAGGGCACGGCCAAAAAAAAAAAAAACACACACAACCACACACAAGCCTGGCCAGGTCAGTCCCCTGACCCTCTCTGGCCTTCAGGTTGAAGCTTTTCATGACCTGCAGAATCTGGGCCTGGCTGACCTCACCAGATCCCCACTTCTCTGCTCCAGCCACACAGAACTACTTTCATTTCTTCAATCACCAGGCCTTCTTAGGGCCTTTGCACATGCTGTTCCCTTTACCTAAAATACTTCCCTCTTCTTCACCTGGGCTTGTTCCTACTCATCTTTCAAGTGTCGGTTTAATCACCTCCTCCAGGAAGCCGTCCTCCTTGACTCCCGCAACCCAGGATGGGCTCACGGCAGGGAGGGGGTATGCTGCTGGAGTCTGGGGCACCCAAACACTGCTCAACACCCCACAGCAGCACCCCCATTCAGGACAGGGGACTGGGGGGGCAGGCACTGTGGAAGCTATGGGCTCAGGGTTCAAACTGACCCGATTTCCCATCCCACTCTGCCATGGTTGGGCAGTGTAAACATCAGCCAATGATTCCACCTCTCCAAATCCCAATTTTATTTTGTTTTATCTTATTTATTTATTGGCCAAGCTGCACCGCACACCACTGGACAGCCAGGTAAGTCTCCAAGGGTTGCATTTTGTTTTTTGGCCATGCCATGCAGCTTGCAGAATCTTCGTTCCCCGAACAGGGATTGACCCCCGGGCTCCCTGCAGTGGAAGCATGGAGTCCTAACCACTAGACTATCAGGGAATTCCCTGAGTCCCAATTTTACAGGTGAATAAGTCAGATCTTTCTACACCAGTGCTGAACAATAAAACTCTAATGCAAGCAACGAATGTAATTTAAAATTTTCTAGCCACAGTTTAAAAAAATAAAAGAAACAGGTGAGCTTAAGTTTAATGATACATTTTATGTAATCCATGTGCAAAATATTATTTCAGCATGTAATCAATACTTTTAAATTATTAACGAACTATTTTACATTCTTTGTTCATACCAAGTCTTTGAAATCGGTGTGTATTTTATACTTACAGAGCATCTAAATTTGGATTCCACATTTCAAGCGCTCAGTAGCCACATTAGGCTACAGGGCTCTGAATTGGACAGCACGGCTCTGTCTTGATCTGTGTGGTGGTTATGCAGGTGTGTTCATATGTAAACATTCGTGCAGCTAAACACTTAAGACTTTGACCTTTTTTGTATGCAAATTATATCTAGTCTTGAGAAAAAAAAAAATTCCCAGGTTTCTGGCCTGATCGTGGGTGGACAAAGGGCGGGGCAATTTCCTGGGGTGTGGGAGCCAAGGTGACAGATGGGGTGCAGGGTGGGGGAAAATGAGAGTCTGAGGATCTTGGTCCCTTTAGGTCTTTGTTGCTCCCGGGCCCTGGGAAAGTTTCCAGTGACCCAACCAGGAGCTGTGCAAACTTCGGCTGCCCCCTGGTGGCCAGGTAGCAGGTGGCAGGCAATTGTTGACCTTGGTGCCTGGGTCTCCTCCCCACACCTGAGGGGGTCATGGTGTCACTCAAACTTCTCTCCTAGACCTCACAGTCCTGGCCATGGGCAACCCTTGTATCTAGGATTGCTTGATTAGCAAAAAATAAAAGTCACCATGTTAAATTTGAATTTCAGATAAATGACAAATAATTTTTAGTATAAATATGTACCATTCTTTGTTTATGTAAAATTCAGATTTAACTAAGCATCCTGTATTTTATTTGGTCACCCAACTTCTAGCTCATCCTCCAGGACTTGGAAGCACAAAATACAGTTCTACATTGCTGTGTGACATTCGTCATATTCCTTCAGTTTCCTCCTCTGTAAAATGGCCGATAATTCTTTCCTCAATGAACTATTAAGAGGACTCAGTGAGATGGGAATTCCTTGGCTGTCTAGTGGTTAGGACTCGGTGCTTTCACTGCTGGGGACCTGGGGTTCGATCCCTGGTCGGGGAACTAAGATCCCACAAGCCATGTGGCACAGCCAAAACAAACAAAGAAACAAACAAACAAAAAAACAGGACTCACTGATAAAATGTAAGAAAAAAAATCTCCCCATAATGCCTGGCACATGGTACACCCTGAGTGAATATTCCTCCCTTCCTTCCTGGGCTCCTAGAGGTGCAGGGCAGAGATGGGCTGCCAGATGAGTACCCTACCTCCCTCCCCACAGGGTTTGGACCCCAAGATTTCTTGGTGCCTTCTTGATTTTCCTCTCTTTCACTAGGAAACCTTCCTTGGTTTACCAAGCCTCATCTGTGTTGGGAATATTACAGAATCCTCTGGGAAGAGCCTAACTCCCAGGAATAGGGTCCTCCTTGCCCAGTTCTCAGAAGATTCCAGAATATAGCCCTGATACCATCTAGTGGCCATGTCCCTAAACAAATAATACCATCCAGACCTGAACCTGAGAAGTCAGGCTGGTTCACTCTGCCCTCAACCCAAGTGAGACACTGTCCTCGGCCAGCAGGGCTGCCATGTTGCAGAGCCCTAGGCCAGGCCTTGGCAGAAAGCAGAAGAAACGGACCGTGAGCTGTCCTGGGGCAGAAGGATTGATGGCAGGGGTGCAGTGGACTTCAGCCCAACCTTAGAACCCATGAACGGAGAATGAGAGGAGCCTGAGGCTCAAGGTTAGGTGACATGCCTGAAGGTACACAGCAAGGATTTGCACATTTGCTCTGGGTTGGGTAACCAATGAGGCCACGCTTCTAACAGGCCCACCTCCTCCGAGGAACAGTTGGAGTTGAGGATTGGGGGTGATTTCTCTGGCTTATTCTCCATTCTGTTTGCATACATGGTCTTTCTCTCTGAGCCTCCTGGACCCCTGGGGGGAGACTAACCCAAGCCTCTGGTTTGGATGGGGATGGGTCAGGCTCAGGGAACCTTCTCTCCCATGTCAGGTGAGGAGACCAAAGGAAAAAGTGATGCCATCTCCTCACCACCTACCCAAGCTGGACTGGTTCCTGGGATCCTGGAATCTTCTCTCCCTGCATTGAACAGAGGAAAACACTGAGGCCCAGAGAAGGGCAGGGATCTGTGAGCCTTAACAGATCACATAGGTCAGAAGGTCCCCTAGAATCCTTGCCTCTCCTCACCCAGCAGTTATACACCTGTGAGGCCTCAGGTCCTTAATCACACTTTTCTCCTTCACAATAACTTGCCCTTTCCCACTATTCAACTTTCCTGGCCCCCCAAAACCCTTGACACAAGTCCCCGCTCCCTCTGAGGCTCTGCAATGGCCTCCTACTTGTCTTGTGCTCCTAATCTCCACCCCTTCCCTCTGCACTCTGGAGAAGATCTGATTGCCTCTGCATGGACCCCCGCTCCCCCTTGCCCCTGCCCTTTCTTTCTTTCCAGCCCCATCCCTCCCTCTGTTGCTTCATAGACCCTACTCTCTGGCCTAGGGTGGCAAGGCAGCATTTTAACAGGAGGAGCTTTGTTGTCAGATTCCAAATGAACCTGATTCTTACCAGCTGTGTGGCCTTGGATATGCTGCTTAACTTCTCTGGGCCTCTAGCTCCTCTTGTGTAATAATACTTGTTTCACAACTTGGGGGTAAGGATTAAACTGCATAAAGCCCTTAGCACTGTGACACGTTAATAAACATTCAATAAATATTAGCTGCCATTATTAGTATGTGTGTTGTTATTAGTCTTGGAGGAATAACTGAAGAGGAGGTGAGGGGGCGGGGGAAGGTTAGGGCTATTAACATGAGAACCCTTGGGATGCTCAGAGCAAGCAGAGGAAGACATCAGAACATTTCTATTTATTTTATTCTTCCCCACAGGAATGAATATTTTTTATTTAGCACAGTTTGCTGTAGGCATCAAATACTACTAAATCCATGCTGGGTCCTAGCAGCATAAATGCAAACATCACCAACAGGGCTTCTGGGGTCTGTAAGTACCTTAATGTGCTAAGCAGAGAAGATATTACTTGAGATATATATATATATATATATATTTTTTTTTTTAAATAAATTTATTTATTTTGGGCTGTGTTGGGTTTTCGTGTCTGTGCGAGGGCTTTCTCTAGTTGTGGTAAGCGGGGGCCACTCTTCATTGCGGTGCGCGGGCCTCTCACTGTCGCGGCCTCTCTTGTTGAGGAGCACAGGCTCCAGACGCGCAGGCTCAGTAGTTGTGGCTCACGGGCCTAGTTGCTCCGCGGCATGTGGGATCTTCCCAGACCAGGGCTCGAACCTGTGTCCCCTGCATTGGCAGGCAGATTCTCATCCACTGCGCCACCAGGGAAGCCCCTTGATATATTTTTGAAGCTGAAGTGCTTCCAAGTTTGGTAGTTCCAATTCTGTTATGTCTTGGGAACATTTTTAATAGTAAGAACATGAAGAAACAAACAGTGCTGGTTCCCTTATGTTAAAGTTTCAGGAAAGTTTCCAGAAGAGACCATGAGAATGACCTCATTTCTGACAAAGGAAAAGTTGAACTCTCGCCTTTAGTCTGCCTCATGAACCCAAGAGAAGAACAAAGGGGAATACAATCAGCGCGTTGTCTTAATTGGAGCTGTTGGCTCAATATCTTTTCATAACGATGGTGCTGTGACTTTTCAAAGGAGGTAGCAGCTCAAGCAGGAATTTTATTTTATTTTATTTTTATTGTAGTATAGTAGATTTACAATGTTGAGTTAATTTCTGCTGTACAACAAAGTGATTCAGTTATACATATATATTATTTTTCATATTCTTTTCCGTTATAATTTAGAACAGGGTATTGAATACAGTTCCCTGTGCTATATAGTAGGACCTTGTTGTTTATCTGTCCTATATATAATAGTTTGCATCTCAAGCAGGAATTTTTTTAAGTACACTGAGAGCTCTCAGTGCTAAGCCTGTTCCATATCCTCACAACAATCTTCTGAGATAGGAATAAATCTTTGCATTTCAACAGGTGAGGAAATGGGGGCTTCTGTAGGTGAAACTGATGTCTAAAGTCACATAGCTAGTGAGCAAGGGATCTTTGAATGCTCTCCAATCAGAGACCACCAGAAACACACCCGTGGTTGAACAAGTTGGGTTTATTATTTGTTACAGCAAAGTGGGGGATGTGAACTATGAGGAATGATAGGGCATCTCAGTAACAAAGTCTTAGGAAGGACATTTAGGATTTGGACTTGTGTGTGGTAATTTGGGGGAGGGCTTAAGGAAGCAGTGTTTCCAATTAAGAAATGGGCAGAAGACCTAAATAGACATTTCTCCAAAGAAGACATACAGATGGGCAATAGGCACATGAAAAGATGCTCCACATCGCTAATTATTAGAGAAATGCCAATCAAAACTACAATGAGGTATCATCTCACATCAGTTAGAATGGCCATCATTAAAAAGTCTACAGATAATACATGCTGGGGAGGGTGTGCAGAAAAGGGTTCCCTCCTACACTGTTGGTGAGAATGTAAGTTGGTGAAGCCACTATGGAAGACAGTTTGGAGGTTCCTCAAAAACCAAAAAATAGAGTTACCATATAATCCAGAAATCTCACTCCTGAGCATATATGTGGAAAAGATAAAAACTCTAATTGAAAAGGTATATGCACCTCAGTGTTCATGGCAGCACTATTCACAATAGCCAAGATATGGAAGCAACCTAAATGTCCATCAACAGATGAATGGATAAAGATGTGGTGTGTATATATATATATATATATATATATATATATATATATATATATATATATATATATACACACACACACACACACAATGGAATATTACTCAGACATTAAAAAGAATGAAATATTGCCATTTGCAGCAACATGGATGGACCTAGAGATTATTATATTAAGTGAAGTAAGTCAGGCAGAGAAAGACAAATATTATATGCTGTCACTTATATGTGGAATCCAAATAAATAATACAGATCAACTTGACAAAATGGAAAGACTTACAGACAAAGAAAATAAACTTATGGTTACCAAAGGGGAAAGGGGAGGGTGAGGGATAAATTAGGAGTATGGGATTAATAGATACACACCACTATATATAAAATAGATAGGGAATTCCCTGGCGGTCCAGTGGTTAGGACTCCGCGCTCTCACTGCCGAGGGCCCGGGTTTGATTCCTGGTTGAGGAACTAAGATCCCACAAGCCTCGCAGTGTGGCCAAAAAAAAATAAATAAATTCTAAAGATTTTAAAAATAAAATAAAATAAACAAAAAAGATTTACTGTATAGCATATGGAACTATATTCAATACCTTGTAATAACCTATAATGGAAAAGAATCTAAAAATAAATAAATTTTTAAAAAAAGAAAAGAAAAGAATCTGAAACTGTACATTTGAAACTAACATAATATGGTAAGTCAACTACAGTTAAATAAATAAGGAAGCCGGGTTTTATCTGGATCAGATGCTGTCTATGACGGGGTACCTTGGTAAATCTTATCTAGAATGAGGGAAGACTAGACTGAGACTAAAGCTGTAATTGGTGAAGAAGCAGCAATCTCTATATGAGCTAGGTTAGGGAAATACTTGGTCATTTTTGTGCTTTGGACAATGCTCTTGCTTTGTCTAGTTCATACATGATTATGGAGAGGTCTTTATATTGTCCTGATCCATCACAGTCACAGAGCAGCCTTGTCTGATGTTGATGTTCTGTGTTTTGTTTTTATGCTCAACAGGAGAACACCAAGGCCTTCCTGTAAGTGCCAGGCTAGCTCTTGGGTATCAGGGGCTGCTTTTCTGTTTCTCAGAGCCTGGACTCAAATCCGGGTTCATGTGACTAGAAACATCCCTGTGTCCACAGGAATTTGAAGAGAAGTCTGGCAGATGAGGAATTTCATCTATGAGTTTATTTCATCTACTACCTTCACCCCCTACTCAGACCCAACCCCTAAGACAGTCCCTGGGATAATTGCAGGCCCTTAATAAATGCTTGCTGAATTCATGAAACAATGAAGATGGGTGTTAAGCACTCCAGAGAACCGGACTTCCCCGGTGGCGCAGTGGTTAAGAATCTGCCTGCCAGTGCAGGGGACATGGGTTCGATCCCCTGGTTGGGGAAGATCTCACATGCTGCGGAGCAATCAAGCCCGTGCACCACAACTACTGAGCCTGCACTCTAGAGCCCACGAGCCACAACTACTGAAGCCCGTGCACCTAGATCCCGTGCTCCGCAGCAAGAGAAGCCACTGCAATAAGAAGCCCGTGCACCGCAATGAAGGGTAGTCCCCGCTCACCCAACTAGGGAAAGCCTATGTGCAGCAACAAAGACACAGCCAAAAATAAATTAAAAAAAAAAAAAAAAAAAGAACTCCAGAGAACAATGCCTGGGTGCAAATTGCAGCTCTGTCACCTATCAGTATGTCATCTGCAAACTGTCAATTAAAGGATAAAATTGCATAAACTTTTAAAAGTTTTCCTTTACCCATTTGTAAAGCAGAGGTAATCACCAAAACCATTTGCAGGGCTGCTGTGAGGATCAAATGAACCATTGTGTGGTGTGTGCTTAGGTAAGCTCGGTAAATGTTAGCTATTAATATTTTCAAGCCAAGTAGCCCATTAGTTTTGTGATTGTATGTTTGATATTTTTCCTGCTAGGCATGAAAGCAAAGATCTTGTCTTGTTTCCTACTGCATCACCAGTGCTCAGCACATAAATTAATGTTTGATAGGTAAATAAGTAAATTGGCTAGAACCAAGGCACTCCCCTCATTCTGGGGGTAAATTTTAATTTTTATATCATTGTCCACTGAAATAAAAATGCACAATGTGAGAGCTGTTTCAGTTTTATTTGGGGACTTACTGACGACTATAGCCCAGGGGGAGACAGCCTCTTAGATAGCTTTGAGGAACTGCTCCAAAGAGGTGGGCAAGGTTGGTTTATATGTGATTTTGGAGAAGGGGTATGTGCAATCAAGCACACACCTCAGTAGAAGGTTGCTGTGAGTCACGAGGAACACATATCTCAGTTAATGACATTAGCGTCTTTCTAGGTATGAAAATATGCAAGAAATTGGGCTCCTAAAATTTTCTCCTGAAAATATCTAACCATCTGAAGACCTGTTCTGCCAGTTTTCCCAGAGCACAGAGTGCCTCATTCCTGATCTTCGCCCCTGAACTCCTTTCATTGTGTGTTGAAGGTCAGAGACTACGGTGGCTAATGACTCAATCCTTGTAGAACCGGGTGTCAAGAGACCTTCTTTAGTTGGCATCTGAAACTTAAAGAAAAGTTGCAAAAATTATGTAAGGAACTCCCATATACCTTTCACCTAGATTCACCACTTGCTTACATTTTGCCTCATTTGCTTAAATCATGCTCTTACTTTTTATACACCTGAATTTTTTTCTGAATCATTTGAAATTAAGTTGGAGACATTGTGCCCTTTTACCCCTAAATACTTCAGTGAATATTTCCTAAGAACAAGGGTGTTCTCTTAACATAACCACAGTACAATGATCAAATGTAGAAATTTTAACATTGATACCCAACCCCTAAACCACTATCCATATTCAAATTTCGTCCCTTCCAGGAGGCACATAATCTTTACTTGACCTATAACTGGTGATGTTAACTCCGATCATTTTGATTCACTTGTTTCAGTCTGTGAAATTCCTATTTTCCCTTTGCAGTCAACAAGTAACTTATGGGAGACGCTTTACTGTGTAACCATCCTGTTCCTCTAGCTTTACCGTCCATTACTGATTTTCTAACTCCGTCATATCTGTTAGTTGTCATTCTACTAAAAGGAAGAATTTCCCCTTCTCCCCCATTTATTTAATCATTTCTTTATTTATATCAGTAAAGAGTCATTGGGTTATAATTTTATTCAGTTATATTCTGTTACTATCATTATGTATTTTGCTCAAATTGCCCAGATTTGGCCAGTGGGATCTCCTTCAAGTTAGCTCCTGTGTCCTATGACATATTCCCATCATTCTGATTCCCATCATCCTTACACTCTGTTCCAACAAAAATGTTCCAAGCACGTCTGGGGCTTTCCATGCCCGGACTTAGGCTTTTTAAAAAGCTGCCAAACGGTCCCTGTGTTTTTCCGCTTCCTGCCAGCAGGCGGAACCTTAGAGCCCAGTATCTGGGGCCGAAGCACTGGGGCGCGGACCAACCTTTTCCGGTTGTGGCCGGAAGTCTCCGGAGAGCGGCGGCTCTGAGTCAGCTGACCAGGGTCCGCGTAGGAGGAATCTGAAGTCCGGCCGGCCGGACTGACCCAGCCAAGGGGCTGGCTGGGCGGCCGACGGACAGACAGGCTGGGGCGGCCTCGGCGGCGTTAGCTGAGCAGAGGCAGGTACATGAGGGGTTGGGGCGGCAGGTGGGGGCCGTCCAGGTTGAGGGACGCGGGCGGGGACCGGGTTCCGCCTTTCAGCAGGCCCACGGGCTGCGACACCTGAGCCCAGGAGCACAGAGACAACAAGTCCAGGTCTGGCCCGGGCCATTCGCCCCAGAAGGGAGGTCAGGCTCGTATTGTGGTCTTTCGTCCAGTGATTACAGTTTGGGGAAACTGAGGCCCCAAGTAGGGAAAAGGCCCCCACAAGCTCTCCTTTCCAGGCAGGGACTCACTCTAACTCTGACTTCCAGTCGAGGCCGCCTCTCTCATGTGGAGGTGCTTTTAATGAGTTTGCCCCGAGTGGAGAGGCCGAGGCCCGGAAGCGCGCTGAATAGAGTTGGGCTTGGGAGTAAGAGACCCGACTTTGAGACTTCGTCGCTGACAGCCAGTTGTGCTTTATGGGCCAAATCCTTTCCCTGTGTCGGGCCTCAGTTTCCTCATTTGTAAAACAGGGCAATGTATCTCTAAATATGGTTCTCACAGCCTCTGCTTTGAAATACCCTACGGTGCATACTTCACAGTGCAGGACTCAAATAAGACTCTGATTTAGAATCTGGGTCGGAACCAGGGAAACTACATTTTGAACATGCTCCTCGGGGGTCCTCTGCATACCGGTGTTTGAAGCCCACTGATCCTAAGTGCTTTCTTGCTGTGAGTTCTAGATATGCATTCTTTGCCTTGAGGCAGCTGGAACTTGTTCAGGATCTTTGGAGGGCGAGGGGGTGGCTGGCGAGAATGTTTAGCCCAGAAAAGCGAGCAATGGAAGGGAAAACAAAACAAAAAAATCTCATCAAAAACAGAAAAGATTGTTATGGCGAAGAGGGCTTCCACTTCATCTTTGCGGTTGAAAGAGGCAGAAACTAGGATCAATAAGTGGATTCTACAGGAAGACAAAATTTTGATTTAATAGAAGAACTTAATGCTGGCCACAGGTGACCAGCAATGGAATGGATTGCCTACAGAGGTAGTGAACTCCCTGTCAAAGGAGTTATTAGATGGAGGTCCCTTCCAACTTGAGAGTGTCTAATTCTGAGTAGTTACTTTGAGTCTTTCTGGTGCTGCCTTCTTTTTTTCTGACCTCTTTTCTTGACATCTCCATCCCCCCAGCCTACATCTCTAGAAGTGAGGCCAGTGGGTTTGAACTTATGTCATCTCTTCCTTGTCCTGTGTACCATCCTTCTTTTCAAGGACTTTGGAATGGCCTATCTGATAAGGGCTCCTTAAATGTTTGTTGAATGAATAACTAAGCAGGGTCCCCACCCCATCAGTTTGTAGCTTATTTTCTTAGAATAACTTGGAAATGAATCTGAAGACTTTGATGAGGAGAAGCCAGTGAACTCTTTGGACTCACAGAGCTGTAGAGCATGGGTTGGAAGGAGGCTGTTCAAGCCAGCCTCCCCCAGCTCCAGGACATAAATCCCTCTTTAATCCTCTCTCCAGCAGTGTGTTGTTATAGATGTTGTGTCTACTGAGAGAGTTTTTGCAATCTGTTGGCTAACTTCATCAACATTTAAAACCAGTCCTGTGATGTACTTGACTTGCCAGTTCATCCTCACATGTAATCTGCACATAATACTTCTAGCATATCTTTAGTTTTCTAATTAAACATCAGAGCTCCTTATTTTGTGGTTTACAAAACTCCAAGCAGATCACTTTTTAGAAACCTGTTAGAATGCTTACGTTGCCCTATAGAACAGAGGTTCAATATTGACCCAACCCTGCTGGAATGCCCCTGCCAAAAAAAGGTTGGGTTTGAACCAAGACTTCCTGCCTGTGTTTATCTTCCTCCCTTTTTTGTTTGTGTTGCCTAGGATGTAAAAAAAGTTGTGAAATGCTTATTCAGATATTATCCAGGTGTTGAGTAAAATGATTGTAATTTAGTGGTGTCTTTAAAACTTCTCAATCTGAAATTTTCCTCTTAAAAAAGTACCTAAATCAGCATTTTAGGAAAATCGAACCAAGCTTCTATAAATAAGGTTTTATTGGAACACAGCCACACCCTTTAATTTACATACTGTTTTTGGCAGCAGAGTTGCCCCAAAGACCATATGGTCTGCAAAGTCTAAGTCTAATGTACAGTGCTTTTCAGAAAAAAAATTGCCAACCCCCTGACCTGCTCCATGTACTTTCTTTTTTACTTTCTATTTTGAAATAATTTTAGACTTCCAGAAAAATACACAAACTTCCTGTATACTCTTTACCCAACTTTCCCTAATGTTAACATTTACATAACCATAATAACATTGTCTAATAAATTTAGCATAAATACTACTAACTAAGCTATAGGCTTTATTTAAGTTTTGCCATTTGTCCCACTCATGTCCTTCTTCTGCTCCAGGATCCAATCCAGTTTCCCACATTGCATTTAGTATCAAGTCTCCTTAGTCTCTTAAATCTGAGACAGTTCCTCAGCCTTTTTTGTCTTTCATGACTAAACTTTTGAAGAGAACTGGCCAATTATCTTGTACACTGTCTCTCAAATTTATTTTTTTGAGGTAGAATTCACGTATCATAAAATTCACCATTTTAAAGTGTGAATGTTCACAAAGTTATGCAACCATCACCACTGTCTTAATTCCAGAACATTTTCATCTTCCGAAGAAGCCCTGTACATGTTAGCAGTTTCTCCCTAGTCTCCCCTCTTCCCATCCCCTGGCAACCACTAATCTGGAATCACATGTATGTGGCCTTTTATGTCTGGCTTCTTTGATTAAGCATAATGTTTTGGGGGTTCATCCATGTCATAGCACGTTTCAGTACTTCAGTCCTTTTTATGGCTGAATAATATTCCACTGTAGGGATATACTGTGTTTTGTTTATCCATTTGTCAGTTGATTGACATTTAAGTTGTTTCTGTCTTTTAGTTGTTACGACATGCTGCTCTGAACATTCATGTACAAATTTTTGTTTGAACATATTTTCAGTTCTCTTAAAAGTGTTTACCTAGGAGTGAACTTGCTGGGTCATATGGCAACTCTATTTTTAACTTTTTGCCTGCCGAACTGTTTTCCACAGCAGCTCACCATTTTACATTTTCTTTTTTTTTAAAAAAAAATTTATTTATTTATTTATTTATTTATGGCTGTGTTGGGTCTTCGTTGCAGAGCACTGGTTCTAGGCACGCAGGCTTCAGTAGTTGTGGCACACAGGCTTAGTTGCTCCACAGCATGTGGGACCAGGGATTGAACCCACGTCCCCTGCATTGGCAGGCGGATTCTTACTGCGCCACCAGGGAAGTCCACCATTTTACATTTTCATTAGCAATAAATGAGGATTCCATTTTCTCCACACCCTCTTCAACATTTGTTATTGTCCTTTATTATTATTATTTTTTTCCACCCTAGTGGGTGTGAAGTGGCATCTCATTGTAGTTTTATTTGCATTTCCCTAAGGCTAGATGGTGTTGAACAGCTTTTCACGTGCACATTGGTCATTTCTTCTTTGGAGAAATGTCTATTCAAATCCTTTTCCCTTTTGTAATTGAGTTACTTGTCATCATGTATAATTTTACATGTAAATATTCAGAGTTTGCAGGTCCCCTGAAGCCCCTTGAAGTAATTCATTGAGAGCTGAACTGCAAAATCGGAGGCAGTGCCAGTAACTCCGTGACCTGATGGCAGTTGGATTTGGACATGTTGAAGTGCAGAGTGAGTTGTACGTCTGAAACTGCTGACCACTCAGAGGTTGGTTCAACCCCAACCACTGCTGACCATGCAGAGCTGGGGGGGGCCATGTCAAGTGAAAAGGGTACTACAGCATCATCCCAGATATGATAAGACCACTAGGAGATCCTGTAATTTGGGAGCTACTCTTGTGTTTGTCTGGTCACAGGCAGGGAGTCGAGGAGTCAGTGGTAGTTGGAAACGCTCGGGACTGGTGATGGCCTTGGGCAGCTGCCTGAGGTGGCAAAGCTACCAGTGCACCCACGCTTCTCTTGACCCCAGAGCATTTGGCTCTAACTAGACTGTCTTGAAAACACACACACTCAGACACACATACCCCAGTAATTCTAATTGTGAAAGTAATATGTGCTCATATTAGACATTTTGGAAAATACAGGAACTGCCCTAGAATTTTCTGCAGCAGCTGAATCATTTACATTCCCACCAAAAGTGCACAAGGGTTCTGATTTTTCCACCTCCTCACCAACACTTGTTTTCTGTTTGTTTTTTTTTTTAATAGTAGCCATCCTAATGGGTATGAGATGGTATCTCACAGTTTTGATTTGCATTTCCCTAATAATTAGTGATGTTGAGCATCTTTTCATGTTGTTATTGGCCATTTGTATATGTTCTTTGGGGAAATGTCTATTCAAGTTCTTTGCCCATTTTTGAATTGGATTGTTCATTTTTTTATTGTTGAGTTTTAGGAGTTCTCTATGTATTCAGGATATTGATCCCTCTGATATATGATTGGCAGATATTTTCTCCCATTCTGTGAGTTGCCTTCTTACTCTGTTCATAATGTCTTTTTTTTTGGCTGCGAGGCTTGCAGGATCTCAGTTCCCCAATCAGGGATTGAACCCGGGTCACAGCAGTGAAAGTGCCAAATCCTAACCACTAGACCACCAGGGAACTCCGCTGGTCTATCTTATAAATGCTCTCCTGATGGTCCTCCTTGGGACCTCCTATTGAAAGGAGAAGTGAGATCATTGTTTTTGTCAAGTATATGCTGATGTTATTAAAACTCTTAGAAAGTTTTCTCCTTAGTTGGTTAAACCTTGTCGACCTTATTCATTTTCTTGGTATTCTACCTTTAGAGTATTTCAGAGGCCTTCAGCTCAGCCGCAAATAAAATTTGAATTAATAAGATTTTATAGAATCTGAATTTAATAAGAATTTACTGACTACGTGAAAACAAAAGCAAAACTCTCACTTTGAAAATTTCTCTGATGACGAAGGACAGACACAATTACCCCATTTGCAGGTGAGGACCCTGGCATAGTTGAGTGGCAGAGCTGAGCATCAGACTAGGTCCTCTGGCTCCAGGTTTGTCCTCTCACTGTATTATACTCGAAATTTACAGCCCTTAACTAGGATCTGTCCAGTCTGAAGAGCTTCCTTTAATACAATATTTTATCCAGTTATATTGGTTTGAATTGAAATTGGCAAAGTCCCATCATTTATTGACATACATTTATTGAACATGTACTCTGTGTCAGGCACTGTGCATGTGACTCCAGGAGGTGTCTAACTAGAGTGAGCAAGACAGTTCAGTGAATAATTAATCCTCTGTGTGAGTAGCATAATCTCTAATACAGGTCAGTACTAATTTGGGGAAACCTGAACTTCTTCTGGTTGCATATCCCTGATCTTTTTTTTTTCATTTGTTTAAGAGTTTTGGACAAACAATACTTAAGAAAAAATTACTCTGAAACAGGTATGTAACATTTCCAGTTCTGAAAAACATCACTGAAGAATGTCTTGTTCTTTTAGGACACTGATTTTCTACAACTTTAGTTGGCTACATTGACTCATCTTGAGTTGTGCACTTCTAAGCACTCCTGGGCATCAGAGCCATCAGCCCATGCACATTTATGAGATGTTCTTTTTTTTTTTTGCGGCACGCGGGCCCCCCGCCACGGAGCACAGGCTCCGGACGTGCAGGCCCAGCGGCCATGGCCCAGGGGCCCAGCTGCTCCGCGGCATGCAAGATCCTCCCGGACCGGGGCACAAACCTGTGTCCCCTGCACCGGCAGGCGGACTCCCAACCACTGAGCCACCAGGGAAGCCCTATGAGGTGTTCTTGAGGTGTCTCGCCCTGTGCTGAGCAAGGCACCTGGAAGCTGGGTCTGGGCTTGAGGAGATAGACACACAAACAGATCACTGAGGTACTTAAGCACATTGGCTTAGGAGTTGAAAACTTTGCCTCTGACTGGCTCTGTGACCATGGGCAAGTGACCTAACTACTCTGTGCCTTAATCTAACATCCCAGGGGATGCTGAAGATGGTAAGCAGTGTTTACCTCAAAGGCAGGTTGTAACGATTAAATGAGATGATTCATGTAAAGGGCTGAGCAGAGTGTTAGCTGATGTTATTTATAGTGATAATAGATACAACAAGTGCCTCCTGATTTTGACACTTTTGGGGAAAATCTGATTTTGCCCAGATCAAACTGTCCTATTCTGGATTTCCTCATACACAGTTCTGATGTCTCACCTACAATGCCTTCAAGAAGCGATGCTCATTCAGAAAGGGAAGTTGTGACTCATTCATTCAGCAAGTTAACCAAATACCTGCTGATTGCATAGCTCCGTGGGGAGTATAAAGAAGCAGTTAACACCTTCATTGTACTCTCTGAGACCTCACAGTGGAGGAGCGATTAACATTTCTTGAACACTTAACTATGTGCCAGGCACTGTGCTAGTCCCTTACTGTTTTACCTCTTTAATCTCTACAACTATCTTGTGAGGAAGGTAATTGCCCCATTTAACAGATGAGTAAAAAAAGGGCTTGGAGAGGGGGGCTTCCCTGGTGGCGCAGTGGTTGAGAGTCCGCCTGCCGATGCAGGGGACACGGGTTTTGCTCCGGTCTGGGAAGATCCCACATGCCGCGGAGCAGCTGGGCCCGTGAGCCATGGCTGTTGAGCCTGTGCGTCCGGAGCCTGTGCTCCGCAACGAGAGAGGCCACAACAGTGAGAGGCCCATGTAACGCAAAAAAAAAAAAAAAAAAAAAGGGCTTGGAGAGAAAATAATGACTGAAGTCACAGAGTAAGTAGTGGAGCTGAGATTTGAACCCAGAGCCATCATATTCCTCTGTGCCATGATAATTTTTTTAAGTTAATTAATTAATTTATTTTTGGCTGTGTTGGATCTTCATTGCTGCGCGCGGGCTCTCTGTAGTTGCGGCGAGCAGGGGCTACTCTTCATTGCGGTGCACGTGCTTCTCGTTGCAGTGACTTCTGTTGTTGCGGAGCATGGGCTCTAGGCATGTAGGCTTCAGTAGTTGTGGCTTGCGGGCTCTAGAGTGCAGGCTCAGTAGTTGTGGTACACAGGCTTAGTTGCTCCACGGCACGTGGGATCTTCCCGGGCCAGGGATCAAACCTGTGTCCCCTGCATTGGCAGGCGGATTCTTAACCACTGTGCCACCAGGGGAGTCCCTGTGCCATGATAATTTTTTAAAAATATTTATTTGTTTGCTTATTTTGGTTGCGCCAGGTCTTAGTTGCGGCAGGCAGGCTCCTTAGTTGCGGCTCCAAGATTCCTTAGTTGTGGCTCCCTGGCTCCTTATTTGCGGCACACGGGCTCCTTAGTTGTGGCATGCAAACTCTTGGTTGCGACACGCATGTGGGATCTAGTTCCCTGATCAGGGATCGAACACAGGGCCCCTGCATTGGAAGTGTGGAGTCTTATCCACTGTGTCACCAGGGAAGTCCCTGTGCCATGATAATTTTTAGGGACAAAAGTCCATAAAAGGTTAAGGAACATTTTAAGACAGTGATACAAGGAATGACAGAAGGCAGCTTCTTGGATGACCCTCGAAAGTTTGTGCTGGGGTAATCCGAATCCTACTTCACCCTTACTTATGAAACCTGGTAAACTTTAAGAAAAATAATTGAAGCTTAAAACAAAACAAACAAAAACACTTTTGATTTAGAAATAATGGAAAGTGGGACTTCCCTGGTGGTCCAGTTGTTGAGATTCCGCACTTCCACTGCAAGGGGCTCGGGTTCGATCCCTGGTTGAGGAAGTAAGATCCTGTATGCCGCGCGCGCGTGCACACACACACACACACACACACACACAGAGAAGAAAAAAGAAATAATGGAAGACAATGCGAAGAAGTAGGAACAGCTGAGCCTAGAATTCCCACTCAGATACGTGTTACGTTTGGAAATTATCATCTCTAGGGCCTAGCATAGTGTGTGGAACATAATGGATTTTAATAACTAATTAGCGAGTAAATTCGTGAATTTAAAATATCTTCCCAAACTGCCAAAACTACCCTATGTTTCTCGTGCTACTTATGCATTCTCTTTTGAAAACATACATATCATTGGCAAAGATGGGGGTAACAAGCACGCTTATGTATTTTTCATGGGACTAAAAATTGGCACATCCTTTTTGGAGGGTGCTTGATACAGAATTACAAATACAGATACCCTTTGACCCAGTAGTTCTACTTCTGGAATGTGTCCTAAAGATATAGTCTAGTACCATTGGTTTCCAGGGCAGGGAGCAGGATGACTAGGTTCCAGGGATGGGAAAGAGAGACTTTTCAGTCTATATCCTTTTGTACCTTTTGAATTGAGCTATGTGAATGTGTTACTTATTAAAAATATAACTCAATAAAATTTAAAAATGTGAAAATTTCTGAGAGAATTATTATACTAAGGCTCATCACACCTTAGTGTAGATTTCTTTAATCAGATTGCTTTCCTTTTTGTCCCCTACTGAGATCTGACGATCTGGGACCTTTAACATCTTCCCATATTTTTTCTGAGTCTTAATAACATAGTACTTACTATGGAAAAAGTGGAAAGTACAGTTAAGTGTGAAAAAAGCTTTAAAAATGTGCCCATGATTCCGTTATCCAAAGACCACTACAGTTAATATTTGGGCCCCTTCCAATTTTTTTCTGTATCTTTTAACCTGTTAATATCATACAGTATGTTCAATTTGGTATACAATTTTCTATCCTATTTTCATCTAACATTATTTTATATAATTAAAATTCCCATATAGGCAAAACCCTTATGGAAGCATAATTTTTAGTGGTCTTGTAATCTGTCATGTGAATTTACCAGTTCACTTAGCAGGGGATGGGAACTGGATGGGGAGAGAAAGAGACACTGGAATCATGGAACCATTTGGAAGGTTAGGCGGGTCTGGGTTAGGTGGCTCAGCAGACAATGTGAGCCCGACAGGCAGGGGCTGAAGGCATGAGGATTTCCAGGCCTTGCTTCCTGTCTCAACTGCAGCCCTTGCTGCCCTATCACCCCAACATGTTCTCTGGGCTCCAGCCACACTGAACTTGGCAAATTGAGTTATCCACTTGTCCTGTGTGCTGTGTCTCCGTCCTCCCCAGCAAGCCCTGCCCTCAGGCACTCTGTACACACCACTGTCAGCACGCAGCACACCGGGCTGCCTTGTTGGTTTACTTACCTCTATATCCCCCTTTAGACTGAAACCCTTTATATTTGTGTCTTGAATGCCTGGCAAATAGGATAATTAATAAATCTTTGAAGGTAGGTGTGGGGTTAGTTGTACAGATAGGGAGGTTAGAGGATACCAGAGAAAAAGACCAGTGCAGCCCTAAGGAAAAGAGGCCCTTTGCTCAGCCTCTTCTGTCCTTCTGGACCTGAAAGGCTGTTCAGGTCCTTGGTCCTATACTTGAGAGCCAGGCCTCTGTGAGCTATAGCCTAGGGACCGAAACTCCATTTAGACTCCAAAATTTTAGAGCCTGTTCTGTGTGTTCCAAGTTCCAATCAACTTACTCAGATTTCCTCCCACTCTAACCTTCTGTGAGTGTGATGTAGACGTTCTCAGAATGCAAGTCCCATCTCTGCCTACGTGTGATCCTGCAGCAGCCTAATGAGCAGTGAAGACAGGCTGGGGCTCACCACCGTTCCGGCAGAAAGCTTCTGTATGAACACGCATGTGCCCACAGGAACAAGACTTCTGCTGGGTCACCTCCTCACATCATGCCAGTTATTTATCATCCAAATCTGTAATCTTCATAATTAGAATCACCATCTCCAGGTGCCTCTATACACCCTGGTCCAGGAATTCTTAGAGCTGAAGGGGCAGAGAAGGCAGATTATGAATACCTGTGGTTCTCTAGAATCTGAGAACTGAACACAAGGATACTACAAAGAGATTTCCTCGTGAGGTCACGTTCCCTGGTGATTCCTTGAGGGATATGCAACTCTCATTTTCTCTCCCTTGCTCAGTTCCTGTGAGGTGGGCCAGGCTAGCTCTGGGAAGGTAATAGGAGTGAGGATGCTGGATCAAGCAACTTCAGCTGCCAGGCTCTGCGTTCCTAAGGGATCATTAACTATCACAAATCTGCCTTCGTTCCAGCACCAAATGTGCTGCCTTGGACATCTCAACTTTAAGGATGTTTTTCAAAACAAGCTGTGAACTTGTTTCTTAAATAATCAGCTTTGTCCCAGATGGACCAGGTGCTGGGTGGTCTGAGATCTCAGCAGACTTGTCCCCCACCCCCAAGTTTATCTGACCTCTTCATAGTCCCTGTGGGCTGTAGTTGGGAGTTGGGTATTCTGAAGGACAAGCCCTATGGTTACTGTCCCTCCCAAACTCTGTGCTGTGCTGTATTGCTTTGTGCTTTTGGTAGAGTCTCCCCTTAAGAGCTGATTTTCCAAAACTCTTCATCAGAGGATCTTCTGGAGTGGAAGGTGGGACACTTATTTAAAAATATAGATTCTTGGGCTGTAGCCAGTTCCAGGTCCTATTTAAATCACCGAGGGGGTCTAGGAACCAGATCTCTGGGAGGGTGCCTTGTTTAGGAAAAACAGGCAAGTTTGATGGAGCTCCTTGTTAAGAATTCTTACAATTAGCTCCTATTCTAGACTCCAGGGGTTCAATGTGGTCTTGCTCTTTTTTACCCCCTTCACCCCAGTTGGTAGCACCAGGCCTCGATTGTAGTTGGTACTAGAGATCCTTTGGTTCCACGCATAAATGGATGAGTGGTGAGTTTGCTTTGCACTCACTTCAAAGAACACAGAAGTTAAGAACATTGCACCGTGAATTTGAGGGAAAACAAAGACCAGGTATTTAATTTTGTAAAGCTGCATGTTAAAGGGGTAACAGGTAAGGGTGAAAAGAGTGCTGATGTGTTGGAAAGTCTGAATTGGGCACAGAATTACATGTATGATGGCCTGGCCTTGGGTAAGTCCTCTAACATCCCTGGCCTGATGTCCTCTGTAAAATGGAGTGAGGGTCAGAAGTGGTAGTAGGTGTGAATGTGCTTTGAAAACTAGAAAGTGAATTCAGCTCAGGAGTGAAGGATGGTCAGGGTAGGGACAGGGGCACAGAACCCGCCACAAGAAGGCTACTGTGTGGTCAGGTCCAAATCCATAGGCCCTACAGGGAGCAGGAGAGCTTTTAACAGAATGGCAGCTCAGATAGGCTGAGCCCAGCTTCCTTTCTACTCTGTCCAGTTTCTGAGCCGACTAGGGCCCTCTGTTCTCTAGGGCAGTGTCCCAGTCCTACTGGGCCCATGAGGCTGTGTCCACATTTTGTTGTTCTGCAGGTGCTCAGTGGACAGTCCCCAGGGAAGGCTGCTCATTTCTGCCTTGCTGCCCTGGCGTGGTGAGGTTCCCGTGTGTGAGGGAAGGTAGGAGGTGAGGAGAGGAGGCTCCAGTGACAGGGCCCAGGATATGTAAAAGAGAGGTTATGTGAGCAGCCGGCCTGGGAGTTGACCAAAACCAGTCACACATGCCTGCACCCACTCACTCAGAAGATATTTGCGTGCCTACCTGGATGAAGCTCTAGAGCTCCGGTAGGGACCACGTGGTCAGTCGGCTAAGAATTAGAATGAGAGTGATATGGTCTGCCTAGAGTTGGGACATGCAGGCCTGTCCCAGTGCCTGGCCTGATGCATGACTGCTATTCCCTGCAAACTCTGAGTTGACCTATTACTGTCCCCTGGCCATTCCTACCCTGACACCTACCATGACCCTGATTGTCCCCTTAGGCCTGTGTGTAGGAAAATGCACTGTGCAGAGCCTTGTTGGGCCAGTGAGTAGAGAGGGCAGTGAACCAGGTTAAGTGCATGTATGTGCATCTCCCCTGCAGCAGTGGCCCCCTCCTACCTTGGTGGGTCCTCCAGGTCACTGTGTTATCTTATATGGCCACCTTAGCAGCCCTGTAGGAGGTATGACATTCTCATTTTTCAGATGAGAAAAGATACTTGGGCCATTAAGGGATTTCCCAGAGCTACATGGCTAGTCAGTGGTGGAGCCAGGACTTCAATACAGAGCCTTTCAGGACTGGGGAGAACTAGGAACATCAGGGAAAAGAAGTTTTTAAATGTACTGTTATTCTTTTGTCTGATTTTAGAATTCATACAGGTAAAAATGTCAGTTTTATAAACACGGAGGACCTCTGAGCCCCCACCAGTACAGAGATAATCACTATTAATAGTTTGGTATGTTCTTCCACATTTTTTTTTTTGTGTGTGTGGTACGCGGGCCTCTCACTGTTGTGACCTCTCCCGTTGCGGAGCACAGGCTCCAGACGCGCAGGCTCAGCGGCCATGGCTCACAGGCCCAGCCGCTTCGCGGAATGTGGGATCCTCCCGGACCGGGGCACGAACCCGTGTCCCCTGCATCGGCAGGCAGACTCTCAACTACTGCGCCACCAGGGAAGCCCTTCTTCCACATTTTTAAAGACATTTTCTAATATTTATATTCATTATTGTTGTAACAAATATAATATTGTACATACATTTTACAGTTTACTTTTTCAAAAATGTTATTGTAAAAGTAATATCTGCTTGTCATAAAACACTGAAACAGGATAGGAATATAAAATTCAAAGTTCCCCAGCCCTCCTAATCCCAGAAATAACTGTTGATAGTTTAGTGTGTGCCTTGTAGACATTTTTCTTTGCAGAATATGTACTCATTTGTGTACTTTATTCTCACCTAAATAAATTCATACACATACTCTTCTGCAACCTGACCTTTTTAAAAAGTATCTTTTATAATGGAAGATTTTCAGGCACACAAAAATAAACTGATGGAATGCACCTCCATTCATCATCCAGCTCCAACAACCATCAACTTCCTTGTTCTTGTTTCTTTTCTCTCTACTTTCACTTTTCCCCCTGGGGTATTTTAAAGCAGATCCCAAACATCTTATTCCTTCATAAATACTTAAGCATACGTATATAGCAGATGAAAAAATTGTAAATATGCCACTATCATACCCAATAAATCTAACAGTAATTCTTTAATATAAACTAATACCCAGGCTAAATCAATTTTTGTCATTCATCTCACAAATGTCTCTTCCAGTTGGATTGTGTGAATCTGGTTCCAGTGAGATCCACATACTGCCAGTGGCTGGTATGTCTCAAGTCTCAATTTGTAACTCCACACCCCACCCATGCTGTTTATTTTTTGGAGAATTTTGATTATTTGTCCTGTAGAAAGTCCCACATTCTGGATTTGCTGAATGCATCTTCCTGGAGTTGTTTAACACATGGATCTATGCCCATATTTTCTGTAACTGGGTAATTTGTTTTAGAGACTTGATTAGAGCTACGTTTTAGGGTGAGGATGCTTTGTTGTTGGTGCTGTATGCTTCCAAATCATATCAGGGGATTGTCATTAAGATCCATCAGTGAACCTGACTTATGGTTGTCTTTCCACATCTATACACATAGTCCTTAATTTTTTTAAAAAATTAATTTTTTTTTAAAGAAACATGTCGGGTGCTTGAACTGGAATGACAAAAGCCATAATGTGGCCCTCACAAGCAGGCTCCACCCTATGAAGAAGAGACCAGATGTATATGGAGAGGATGAAGCACTGGATCATGGGGAAGATCTTGGAACTGAGGCCAACAAGGCACAGTGCTGCTGGCAGCCAGCTGCTCTTCTGGGACACTGTAAAATGATGTAACTGAGTGAAAAAGTGGTGGTGAGCTGGCCTCCTCTCCCTGCTCATGTCACTGAGCTGCTGTTGTGGTGAGGGATGCTCATGAATCTAGAGTTCTGAGTCTGTTGTGTAGAGAGGCTTCTGGGTCTAAAAGGACTGTGGCTTTTTGGTCCTTATCTCCTGGTACTTTGGAAGCTGAAATCAGGGTGGTCTTCTGGTGCTCCATTGGTGAGTCCTAGACTTGTGGCGGGGCTCAAGAGAGAGAGCGGGTGAGATGACCTGGTGCAGCCGCAGAGCTGGAAGGGGGCACCTGGAGACCATGGAGTCCAGTGCCTCAGTTTACAGATGAGGAAACTGTGGCCAGAGAGGAGAGGGGAGGTTTCCAAGACCAGCTAGCAAGCTGGAGGCTCAACTGCGACCAGCATCCAAGACTCCGATTCTCTGACTGGTAGCCACATAGCATTTCCCATTTGTAATCTCTGAGGTGGTGAGGGTGGCCAGATCAGGCACTTGATAGATTCTTACTCTGCACCCAGAATTTCTGAGTATCCTTTGGTGGTGTTCTCGTGCTCGTTCTTGTTCAACTCCTGGTGGGTTCTTTGACCTGGAGGTGATAATGAACAGTGGTCTGTTTCAGTATTTGGTGACCAGCTTGGTCTGTGGTGGTACAATGGTGGTTTAAATACAAACTGTGTCACGAGTCCCAGCCTCAGCTCCACATTCATTAGTAAGCTGAGAGGTCTCGGGCTGCAGTTTCCTAAGGGATAAAAGCTCTTCCTTCATTATGTTTGTATTTATCTTTCACTTATGGTAGGTACTACTGGTTTTCTGTTTTCAGCAGTGATATAAGCCTCCTCTTAAATGTTGATAGATTTAGACAAAATCAGGTTGTAGTATTCTAACCTGGCAGAAGGGGAAATGCAAAAGATTGCAGTGTGGAAGACGTTGGACCAGATGACCTTTCTGGTCCTTCCTAGCTTCCTGGGAAGCTTTCATGGTTACAGGGTTTTCCTTGTATTCTGGTGTGCACTGGTCACGACTTTCTGGCCTGAGCAGACTCGGTCGCCAACATAGAGGCCGTCCAAAGTTAGAAGACAGCCTGTGAACTTTCATTCTGATTGAGCATGTATTTATTTATCACCTGGGCGGTTATCCTGGGAGAATGGAAGGACAGGGAGACAGGGTCCTAGTTCCTGTGGAGAGCTGTTCCATGGAGGCTGCTCTCTATTAGTGCGGTTCGTTATTTGTGTGGTCCATTCTGGGCCATGTTCATGGGAAGTTTCTGAGTCATTTCTCTCTGGGCAGTGCCCCACAACTGTCATCCTCTGCAGCCTCTGGGAAGTCTACTCAGGGGTTCAGTCATAGTTTGAACTTCCAGACCTGAGAGAATATGGGGGTATTGGCATGGAGACTGCGGGGAGTGGCCTGCAGAAATGGGCAGTCATGGGCTCTCTGCCTTTCAGGATTTCCCTGGGGAGAATCTTCACTCAGAGCTTGCTGACAGCCAAGGATGGCAAGCAAAGGGCCCTCGGCCTCTGCATCTCCTGAGAACTCTAGTGCAGGGGGACCCAGCGGCAGCAGCAATGGTGCTGGTGAGAGCGGAGGTCAGGACAGTACCTTCGAGTGCAACATCTGCCTGGACACAGCCAAGGATGCCGTCATCAGCCTGTGTGGCCACCTCTTCTGGTCAGTACCCCTTCCGCTGCCCCAGAGGACACATGCCATGTTTAGAAAGCTTGTGGCCCTGGACAGCTTTGGAGCAGGTTTTCCACCTATTTTGGGTCCTGGTACACTCAGGCACAAAGGCAGGAGACCTGGGTTCTCATCCCAGCTCTGCTGCTGATAAGCTGAGTGAACTTGGGCAGATCCTGTCCCCACCTTGGGCTCCCTATCCCCATCTCTAAAGTGACAATACTCAC